>NC_060069.1:43567124-46067124 GCF_922984935.1 Meles meles | reverse complement strand
CCCCCTTGTGCTAGAGAACACAGGGTTCAAATCGGGTTGTTTCATCCTCGCAAGTCTTCTCTCCCCTGCTAGACTGAGCTGTTTCAGGGCACAGGAAAGGCATTTAACTTGGCCTCAAAAGTCCTGGGCTCTCTTCCCGGGTGGTGTTGCCATCCACCTGGGACCACGGCGTGTCACCTCAGCCCCCTGAGCCTCAGTTTCCTCAGCTGTACGGGGTTGGTGGGGGGGAGCAGTAACCCCCTGCTGTCCCCAGCTCCATGGTGGCTCCAAGCTTTAGAGTATATGATGTCTGCGAAAGTCTCCAAGGCACAACACGTGCGTGATGGCCTCTCGTTGTTAGTAAAATCTTATTGACCTGGGTTCATACTTCTGTTTTCCACATGAGAGGAGGGGAAATGAAGAACAGGAAAATGGATCTTCTGGCTGGCAAACTTGGACTCTCCTCAGCCCTCTATCCTGAGCCCCTGGAGCAGCCTTTCCAGGGAGGGCCCCTGTGGCTGACGAAGTGTGGCTCACCAGGCTGAGGGCAGGAGGTGGGAATGACCCCATTTCTCACTTGGTGGAAGGGCCCTCCTGCCCAGCAGAGGATGCAAGGGACCCTATCTCCGGCTCCTCAGAGCTCACCCGGGAGCCACATTTCTAGCAAAGGGAATGGGGCTTGGACAGCCAGTGAAAAGGGTCTAAATCAGGTTGTAAGAGAACCAGCTGAAGAGACACCCCGGACCCAGAGACCTAGTTCCCAACAGCACAGAGCAGTCCCGGGAAAGGGGATCAGACCTTATCCCACCCCAAACAGGCTTAGAGGGAACCATTAGAGGGCAGATTTCCAAAAGCTGAGCTCTCCCACAAAGAATAACCAAGGGCTTGGGCAGCGGGTTGTGATGGCTGGAGGTGTTCTGTGCTCGGATTCGACAGACCTGCTAGTGGGAGGCCCTCCCATAAGCTGGATCAGAGCGAAGGACATCAGGGATACTCCCACTTCCTGGGGACCCCAGGACTCCTCGGTCACCTGGGGATGCACACTTCTCCAGGGTCGCCATCAGCCCACACCGCTCTGGAGGATTATTCGGAACAGAAGTTTGGCTGGAGCGTGCTGCTGCAACCACCAGAGGGGTGACGCGCATTATACGTATTATCCACACGCACGAGGGGCCCGCGTCTATCAGGACAGGCAGTTTAATGGCTTGTAAACCATTCTGGTCCCATGTCACCTTCTGTTTACACACACACACACACACACACACACACACACACAGTGTATCTCTCTCCCTTCGCTGTATCCTAGTGCCAGGAAAAACAAGTCGGCGCATGAAAACAACCCACCCTGAAACACAGCAGGCCGGTTGCCCAGGGCTGGGTGGTCCCCTGGTTGCCACACATGAGTCTGGAGCTCGGCATTCACGGGCCAAAACCCACCCTCCAGTCACCCAGAGTCAGGAGGGAGGCAGGCGCCGCAGCGGCCAGTTCCTCAAGAGGCTACGGTGCTTCTTAAGGTGGAAACAGCCAGGGCTGTCACGGAGCTTCCGGTCCTCCAGCCAGGCCACCAGCCCAGCAGCCCAGCCAGCAGCTGGTTGGTGGTACAGCAGCTAAATTTACACATCAGGAGGGGAGGGACCAAGTAGGTGCTTAACAAACACAGTTGAATGACCAAAAGAGAAAACTTCATGTTTCATTGCCGACAGCCCAGTGTTGGTGGAGATGTTGAATATTTGTGGAGATACTGTTAAACCTTCTGCGTTGAATAATGTGTGGGTCCCTTGGGTGGCTCCCAAAGTCCTTGCACCCTGGGCCGGCACCTCCAACATAGTCGGGGTCCGTGATGCTCACAGACTGCTACCTAAACAGGACAGAAGGACAAAGCCTTTTTCTGGTCTCTTGAGGAGTAAATGGGATCTTCTGAGAATAACCCTTCTTTGTTTTCCTTCTCACTTGCAGGAGGAGGGCTCAGGAGATGGGGTTGACAGCCCCCTCTCTCCTCCCTCCCCCCTCCCATAATTGCTTCCCTCCCTTCGTCCTCTCCCATCCTGACTATTTGTCATTCTCTGCTTGTGGCAAATTGTTTTTCACCTTTGAAAACCCAGAATGGTTGCTAACCAAGACAGCCTGGAAGGTTTTTTTTGTTTGTTTTTTTGTTTTGTTTTGTTTTGTTTTTTTTGCAAGCAGGAGGTGTTTAGAGATAGAAAACACTATTGATTACTCTCTCCAATAGCAGCGTCACTGAAATTCAACGTACTAAGCGTTTGTGGGCAATCTGTGAGGCCAGCACCCGCTGGACATCCTGGTGGTGTGGAGGCGGGTCCTGCTTTTGAGGGGCTGTCAGACCAGTAAGAAAGAGATTATTTTGACTCAATAAATGTTTTCTTAAGACCTTACTAAATGCTAACTCATGGATGGCCTCCAGTGAATGAGGGATAGGCCTGCCCTGAGCAACTCATCAGCATGTGGCGAAAAGAGAAATTCCTGACCATTTCAATACTCTGTTTTGGGTTCTGTGGAGGAAGAGGCACAGAGGAGAGGAGAGGGCAGCAGGTACTAAGAGAGCAGATAGGAAAGTTAAGCTCTAAAGGAAAGGTCGGAGTTCACCTGGGGGGTGGGGGTTGTGTGTGGGGAGGTAGTTAGAAAGGCTGCAGAGAGAGGGACAACAGGTGCAGAGGTGGGCATGTGCTTGCTGGGTCCAAGGACTGAAAGGAGCCTCCTGTGGCTGAGGAGGGAGGGAGGGAGCAGTCAGCCTGAGGCAGTGTTGGGGAGGCAGGCAGGGAAAGGATGGAGGACTGAGGCTGAGAGAAGTTTTGCAGAATAGCAAGTGGTCTATTGCAACAAGAAGATAGAAACTATGTAAGGGGGCAGTGACTGCATTTAGACATTATCGTGGAGCAACGGGGAGCTCAGGAGGGGATTGCTCAAGGTGGAAGTGGAGAGATGGCAGTGGGCAGACCAGTCTGGAGGCTGTGGCCTGGAGGTGAGAGAGATGACAAGGGCCAGGTCAGGGTGACGTTGCGGGGCTGGGGATTGACAACTACAATAATAATAACGTGGTCTTTCCACCCCCTACCACGTGAAGCCCTCATGTCAATTGCCCTCTCAGACTCTATCCCTAGGTCCTCCCTCATTCCATCCCTCCCTGCCTCCCTGTTCCCCACTGGAGATGGCATCAGGCTTCAGAAAGCAAATGTTCCTGGAGAGTATATACATTCCGGCACGGGGAGAGAGAGAGAGAGCCCAGAAGCAAGGAACCCGTCCCGAAAACCGACACCCATGAGATGCCTCTCTCACCCCAAAGATTCTCACCGCTCCCGTGTCCTTGCGTGTGCACTAGATGGTCACCTTACCTGCATTTCCAACACCTAGAAATGAACCAGAGGAGGAAAATCCTCCTTGAGAAAGTAAAGTCTGACTTATGCAGGAGAGGAGGGGCCTTGGGCACTGGGGGACACGGTCACAAAACACTTTTTTTTCTGTGAGAAAGCGTACCCCTGCTCTAATCAGCTGGCTCACAACCCTTTGGCCCACCAGGACACTAGAGCCCTGGATTTGTTTGGTTGGGGAAGAGTCAACAGGGGGTGAGAGCGAAAACACAGGGTTGACGTGCCGTGAGGCTTGGGTCCTGGCACATACTCTGTTACCGTGTAGATCCCGTCTCCTCTCTGGGCCTCAGTTTGCCCGTGTGTAAAATAGGAGGTCAGAGTGGCTGACAGTCAAATGCCTATGGTTTCTGACCTCCTCCCCGTAAGGTGTATGTGGGCCAGTTAACGTGGTTCCCCCGCAGATCCAAGGGAACATCCACCTCCTGCCCCGAAGCCACCCTTCCTGCCAACTCCACTTATCTTTTCACACCGTGGCGAAAAGCAGCCAAGGTCAGGCACAGCCTGCCCACTGGAGCGCATTGCTGGCCGGTGGTCAAGCAGGTGGGTGGGCACAGCTGATGGGGGAAGTCGCTTCCCAGCCACTTCCCCCTCCCTCAGCACCCCCAGCTGGGCCCAGGTAAGGTTTCACTGGCAGCGGGTGACAGCCACCCCCAAACAGGTCTGGCCTATTCCCCTCCCTCTTCCTTTTCTAATTGGACCTCAGGACTTCCCAACAGCTCAGGCGAAGGCCTCCACCCCAACTGCACCCAAGAGAAATGCCCCACGCCTGTGCTAGGGTGGTCAGCAGCCCCCTCCTTTCTTCCCCCCTGCCGGCAGGCAGCCAGTGAACCCCAGCCCCTACCCCTGGGGGTGGCCAAGAACAGCCAGGGGTGGACTCTGGGGCTTTGCCTGTGTTCCCAGAGACAGCTGTGGAACCGGGGCTGGATGACGGCTGAGAAAGGCAGGAAACAGTGGTGGGGAAAAAAATCACCTGGTCAGAGATTAAGAGGAAGGTTCCAGCGAGGGAAACCGAGCCAGCTTGGCAACGGGCAGGGAAAGCAGGAGAAGCGTCACCTCCTGCCCAGCACCCCCTCCCCAGGCCCACTCCCATCACCCCTACAACCTCCCAGCCTCCCCTCACCCTGCAGTGCCCCCAACCCCGGCCCGACTCAGAGCCAGGCCCTCACCAGAAGGTGTTTGGTTAAGCCTTAGAGTCATACACACAGCAAGCGAGTTTGGTTTTTCTTCCTCCCTACCCTCCCTGAAGGCCCCCAGGAGGAGTAGAAACAGCCCCAGCCCAGATTGCTGGACCTAGAGGCCTCTTGGCTCCACCATGCACCAGTGAGCCCCGTCTAAAGCGCAGTGGGAGAAATGGGGCCAGCGAGAGCAGGCAGGGCACTGCCCACCCCCCTTGAGGAGACAACTGGCCCCAGGTCCCGGCTGGGTTGGCAGCAGCTCTCCTTGGCTCTGACGAGCTCCCTTGGAAACAAATCTCTGCTACTCACTTCTTTCCTCTATTTGGCTGAAAACGGAGCCTGAGCTGTTGGCTTGAATTCTTTTTTTCTTTTTAACCTTGCTCCCTCCTATTTTCTGCTGCTTAAAAAAAGAGTTTTGAACCAAGACTTGGTGCAAACTCTTTGGCTTCTTAAAGTTTCTTTAAGAAAACAGTGGTGATCCCAGTGAAAACATGGTGCCCCCTCCCGCCCCCCACCTCCCACCGTGTCTGCACAGTGCCTCACCAGGTAGAAGCTTCTTACAGGAATCTTGCATGGACCTGAGCTGCGGATGACATAGGGGTGACCCTGCCCACACCCAGGGAAGAAGAAGCTGCCCCGGGTCCCACAGCTGGCCAGGGAAGGACCCAGGTTATCTGGATTCTGCCAGAGAAGGCCCCAGGGCAAGTTTCCTTGGATCCTCTCAGGCCACAGCAGCGGGAAAGTGGAAGGAAGCCCAGCTCCTCACAAGATGAATTTCCCTCTGACTTTCTGCCCAGAGCAACCTCCAACCGGACAACTGGGGGGCATACAGATGTCATCAGAGCTGAGGAACTACCTCACTAGTCCCCAGGGGGATGAATCTCACCCCCCTCCTCTACCCAAG
Organism: Meles meles; assembly: GCF_922984935.1. NCBI lineage: Eukaryota > Metazoa > Chordata > Mammalia > Carnivora > Mustelidae > Meles > Meles meles. The sequence goes on along the minus strand of NC_060069.1, from coordinate 46,061,680 downwards.
AGGCGAGGGTAGTGACTGGTGTGACATTTCTTGAGCGTACCCAGTGTACCCAGCATCTGCCGACACTATCTCATTTTAAACATGACATCAACTCTGCAGGCGGGGGGGGGGGGGGGGGGGGGGGGGGCGAGGGATGTTGTCCCCATTTTATAAGAAAAGCAAAGGTGGGAAACGGCAAAGTCATCGCCAGGGCAACACACAAGAGGATAGGGAGTCAGAATTCAAACTCAGGCCTCTTTGGCTCCAAAGCCCCACCCTCTGTCTTAGGGCCCCCGTGCCAGTACCTCCCGAGGGCACGCAGTCCCAGCAGAGTCTCCCCTGTGGTGGGAGAAGCCGCGGGAAACACAGTGAGCATGCGCAGATGGCTCAGTGGGGCTCGGAACAAACAAGCCTGAAATGGGGCTGGACCTGCTGCCTGAGCACCGAAGTCTTTTTTTAAAGTGTAACAGTCGTGGCGTGAATTGCAAGAATAGATTCCACCTGGCTCAAAACGCTCTTCATTGAGTCCCTTCTGTGTGCCTTGCACAGAGCTAGGTCCCAGGGCAGGCTTCAACCATACTGCATCCTTGTCTTCTCTGGGCTTCAAACAGGAAGTGAAGGGGCCGTGGACCATGAGAACGACCCACCGGCTACTTCTGGCCTCCCACGCCTAAAGGTGGAAGCAAGACGTGGAAGATGGAGGGGCTGCGCACAGTCCAGGCAACTCAGAGGGTCAGAGTCGTCCGTGTACTCAGCAAGCTCTTCTCCATAAGCAAGCTGCACACCCCACTCTCCTGCCGGGTCTGGGGTCCCCTGCCCCTGAGGGGCCCCCCACCCCCGGCATCGCTAACTGCACAGGTTCCTTCTCACTCCTGTCGTCCGGCGCAGGTGCTTCCACGTACAGAAACGTGAGCTCTAGGTGCTGGCTGTAGCTACTCAGAGATCTGCTGGAGGCTGGGGATATATGGCAGAATTGGGGACCTGCCCTGCGAGGCGGAGGACCCTCGGAGTGACTTCAATTCCATACTCAGTTGAACCTGTCGTGCGCCATCATTGTGCTGGGCTGGGAGAGAAAAACATGTCGGAGCCCCAGCCTTCAAGGGACTCCAGTCCGCCGGGCTGGGAGACTGTCTTTGGTCTAAGGAGAGGTTAAGGGGGCAAGAGAAGGGTAGACAAATTGCTACAGGGGCTCCGGTGGGAGGAGTCGCCGGGGCTCCGGTGGGAGGAGTCGCCACTCTGCTTGGGAGCCTCAGGGAAGGCCCCTTGGAGGAGTTGACTCAGAATGGACTGAGTGGGCAGCAGCCAGGGTTTCGACAAGGTGGGGGGTGGGAGGGGGATGGGCAGGGATGGTTCTATAGAAAGAGGAATGCAAAATGCTTCCTGACCCCCAGCCTAGCCACACTGCAGCTGGCTTCTCCGAGGCCACCTCCTCACTTCTAGAGTGGAAAACACAATCCTCTGCCCCTGGAATGCCTTCCTGGGCACACTGGCCATTGAGACCCTCCCCCCCTTCCCGTCTTCTCAGCCACTCCCTGCCCCAAACACATCCTTTTGGGAACTACACACTTACACAACAGAAATAAAACACAGAACATGAATGCCGGGGCGGCCCTTAGCTGTCCATTGGGGCTCCTAACGTTTTGCAAAGAGGGAAACTGAGGCCCGGCAGTATCGTATGACTAGCTCAGCATCGCTCAGCCAGCAAATGGCAGAGCCAGACCTGGAAGCACCTCATCAGTCCCAGCCCTGATCACATGTTTGTGATAATCACATTTTAGGGTTATCTTTTGGGGGCTGGGGAGAGTCAGCTTTGCTCCCCCTTCCCTCCGTTCTGGTCCTCAGGGTCAGATCAGGTCCTGGTTTTTCCTTCCCATTCATGGGAGCCTCTTGTGCCACACTGTTGTAGTGTCTACTGCTACAGTATGTCCGAGTCAGGACTTAACAAGACAGTCCCCGGCTATGCAACTCAGTATCTGATTAACGGAACGGTCCCAGCCCGTCACTCATGGGGTCCTATCTGTCCTCAGCATGGGCCGCAGAGGCAGAAGGTGAGCAGCTCCTATTTCCAAGTGGCTTCCTTCCCTGGGACCTGCATGGATGGACGACAGCTTGCCAGGGGCAGCCAAGGGGTCTGGGCAACTGGAGAGGTAGGGAAGGGACATACGATGGGGGACAGCAGGGACAGATCGCCCAGAATGTTAATAACTGCTCGCCTGAGTGCCATCGCACAGGCCCCAAAATGTCAGCGACCAAAGCCATCCTGCCTACGGCACGGCATGGGGAAGCAAGGGTAGAGGAGGGTGGCAGGTGACACATGGGACGCCAGGGTGGTATTTCCAGGCTGTGGATGAGTCTCTCTGCACACAGGGGAGAACAGCCGTTAGGGTGGCAGGCTCGTGCCTGTGCTGTGTGTGTCGCACTTCCGGTGCTCCTGTGTGCAGGCTGTGTTTAGATTCCAACTGCATCTCCCACTGTGCACCCACCTTGGGTTCCATGGCTGGTGGGGCTCTTCCTCAGGGCAGGCAGTTTGGAGAAATGCCTGCGTGAGGGGGTGGAGGGGGAGCGCGGGGTCCAGACATCTCGGGCCTCAAAGCAGAGCTATAAAGCCAGGAGCTGGCTACAGCCCGGTGACCCCAGCCACACTCAGAGGGCAGGTGGGGTGCAGAAGGAAACAGACGGTTGCGGACCTGCTTGCATCTTCCAAGCTCTCCGGCCTGCATCTCCCTCCCGTTGACTGACGCTTTCCTCGGCTTGGATTTCACAGGACTTGGGGGTCTGGACCCTTGTTTTTTCTCCCCTGATGGAGGAATGGCCCTCGCTGTGAACACCATGGGTCCTGGCATCCTCGGGGAGGGGAAGGGGTCACGTCTGGGGCAGGATCAGGGAGGTACTGAGAGACCTCTGTCTGCAGCAGATACCACAGAACCTAGGGCTGGAAAAGACTTCACAGACCGAGTACTCAGAACCTCTCAGGTTACAGCTGGGGCCACTGAGGCCTGGGGCCAGGAGCCACCAGCCTCACAGAGGGGTGTAGGACGTTGTGTGAAGGCCAGGCTCCGTCTGCACGAGGGCAGCCATGAACAGAAGCCCTGGGGACCTGGCCCCATGGAGCCAGTGGGCTGGGACAGTGAGAGTGGGAGGGTACAATGGGAGCTCAGCCCTCCAGCGTGCTTCAGACTTTGCCAAGGTCCCTGCTACCAGCAGGGGACAGTGAACAGTGAACATAAAACCAACTCGCAGAGACCAAGAATGAACCAAGAGCCCTTATTTGGGCCAATAATTGCCAGTCCCATCCCGGAAAGCCATTCCTGAGGCCTCCAACAGGAAGCCAGGGAACCAGTAACAATGACATCCTGGCTTCTTCCAAACTCCTGTTGCTCTAGGTGAAAATGGGTCATGGCCAGAGATGAAGGGGGATAGCAAGGAGACACCTATGGTGGCAGGAAGACCCAGTCCAGCCAAGGGCTCAGGTCAGAGACTCGAGTGCTATTCTTGCCTGTCTCTCCAAAGCTTCAAGGCCATCAGCAGTTCTCAGAGCTGCATATTGTACCTAAGAGGCAGGAACAGAACCAGAGTCTCAAGTTGTGCTGAGTCCCAGTCTTGCCCGGTGGGGGTGCATTGTAGGAATGCAGATTCCTAGGTCTCTTCTCCAGATTCAGAAGGACGGGGTGAAGGCCCAGCCACCCACACTACCCAGCCCCCTGCCCAGTGGTTCAGACATGGGTGGAGAGGTAATCCACACTGAAAACCCAGGCCCCGTGAGCTAGGGATATAAAGTCAACCCTAGCAGTGACAGCCCAGGTCCCTCAACCGCAACCAGGCTGTGCAGCCGCCAGGAGTACCGTCTGCTTGCCCCGACAGTACGAGGGAGCCGGGAGACCAGCCCACAGGCCCACAGCCGAGGCAGAGGGCGCCAAGACTCCGGGCGGTGCTATGCACTGTGTTCCAAAGACTGCCCCAGGCTGCGAGGGCTCGGTCCGGGAGCCCATGGCAAGGGGGTGAACGGGGCCACCAGGAGGGCGGTCTGGATGAGTGCCAGGCCCAGCGGGCTCGGAGTTCCCCACTCCGCAGGACCCCTGGGGGACAACGGACACTTGCTGAGTGAGGAAAGCAAAACTCTTAACGGTCTACACAGGCCATTACAGCTGTGCAAAGAACACGAACAAAGAGAATTTGGAGAGATGTAAATAGCTCCGTTTCGTGATCACCGGGTTCCTTTTTTTCCATAAACTTTGCTTAAGTTCATAATAAAAAAATAAACACAGGCAAATTACACTTACTTCACACAGTCATTTCTGGGTGGTAAGTTCTATATTAAATTCAAAATTCATATGTGTGGGCTGAACTTCCCACATGGGCCAAGACATGAGTTCTGGGAAGGGGGTCAGATGCGGGGGCTCTTACCCTTTCAAACAGCTCCACGGGGGACCCTGTGTCCCCAACCCCCCCAAACCCTGTGTGTCCCACCTGCTCAGAACACAAAGCCCCGGGCTCCCGGGCAGGCAGAGGTCTGTCAGATTACACTCTCCTGGTCCCTTAGCGGGAAGTGGGGGTGCGGGGTGGTCTGACGCAGTGCAGAGAGCACTAGACAAGAGGCCGAGATATCTGTATTCATTTCAAGAACAGAGTTGTCATTTATGAAGTGAATCCCCCCACGGTGCCTCCATTCTCCCAAGTGATCTGTGCAGAAGTGCTTTGGACCAGCTGCCCCCCCAGAGGTCGTGGCTCCAGCCACCGTCCCCGTGGTCTTTTGGTGTCTGTGGGCCGGGAAGCTTGGCTCACAGTGTCTCCTGAGGTTGCAGTAAATAGTCCACCGGGGCTGCTGCGGGCAGCTGGGACCCCGCAGAGGGAGGAGCTGCTCCCAGGGTCACTCCAAGGCTACAGGCAGGCTCAGAAGACCATTGTCATGCTCCTTTATGCCACTGCTGGCAGGCTTCTCTGGAGCCTGCAGCACAGCCTGGCAGCTGGCTATCCCCAGAGCGAGTGATTCGAGGGAAAGGGGGACAGAGAACCCAAGACAGAAGCTACCATCTTCTCAGAACCTCATCTTGGAAGTGACATCTATCAGGTCTGCCCTGTTCCCCAGTGGGCTCATCACCAAGTCCAGTCTGCCCTCAGGAAGAGGGCAACTGAGATTGGCCTCTTGAGGGGAGTCGTGTCAAAGACACCATAGGAAGTTAGATCCAATGATTCCTAAATGTTCCAGGCCTGTGACTATGTCTCCCTGACCCTTGGAACATCAGGTGTGGTGGATACAAAGAAGATCACAGGTGTCTAAGTGGGCCGCATTCTCTAGCTCACGAGAGGGGTCCTGAGGAATGAAGAGGTATGTTTCTCAGAAGGTGTGCAAAGACCGGGAGAGCTGCCATTCTCCCAGTGAAGCCAATGCCTTCAAGTAAGTACCTGCTGAAAGAGGTTGGCCCATGGACGGGTCACCTGACTCTCCCGCAGCGGCTCTCCCGCTGCAGGGGAGGCGCAATGTCGGACCACCTGAATGTCTGGGGCCTGGAAGCTGGTGTCGAACCCTGCCCAGCCTAAGGCAACCTCCCGTCAGCACAGGACATTCCCCCGTTTCCCTCATTCTTCCAAAGGACTGGAGAGGAGAGACCCAGTGGCAAAATGGGATAAGCCGGCTGGGACATGGTCAATCCCTTCCTACCGGCCAAGACAAGGAAACAGAAAATTATTTAGAATCAAATTCTCTTAAGAGGCCTCGTAGTGCGAGGTCAGTAGCCTAAGCTTGGTGTCAGATGGGTCTGCGTATGAATGCTGGCTCTGTTGATACTTCTCTGGTCTTGTGTCCGCAACTACAAAATAGGCATGAGAGAGCGTACAGAATAGAGTTGTGAAAATTAAATGAAATAATCCTTTAAAGTCTTGGAAGAATGACTAGCACATCATTAGTATTTCTAATGATATTATTGTTGATATTAGGATTACACAATCATCCCCTTCAGCTGCACATCGGGCATGGGACTCCCACCCAATTGACGATGACAGAAGACAGCGGGTTCACAGACCACTGCTTGAATACTTTGAGAGCCTGGGAGCTCACCCTCTGCCCTGGCAGCCTAGGACCACAGTGCTGACCCACAGCTGAACAGCTTGAACCAGACCTGGAGCCATAATCGGCCTTTCTGAGGCTGCCCCCCTCACCTTGCCTTCCTTTGTTCCTTTTGTGATGCAATGGCAAGGGATCGTTTTGAACTTCAAATAGCTCCCTAGCATACCAAAGGAGAAATAACAGGGCACTTTCCTATTTTAGTGTAGGTAAAGTCTCCTTGGCAATCTCCAGAACATTTTACTTACCCTCATTTGCATCTTGCTTCATTCTAGAGCCAAATTTTAATTGAAACATTTGATTAAAAAAAAAAAAAAACACCATAGCAGATGTGCTCAGGGAATGGTTAAGAACACGTTTGTCCGTAGGCTACCTAAACCAGTTCAGATCAGGAGAGGGTGGGTGGGTGCCGTATTTGGGGGTGAGGATGTTGTGTGTGTATTTGTAACCGCAAGGATGCACGGAGCCCGGAGTGAGCGGAATGGGTTGTTACACGCGTATGCGCGTGTCTGTGTGTGTGGAGGGGAAGGCACGCCTGTGTGTAGGTGTGGGAAGGCGTGGGGGGGGTGATGAGTGTGTGAGTGTAGTGAGGCCCATCTCAGAGTGCTCCTGCCAGAGTACAAGGTTCCCCAAGAGCAAAACAATCACAAATTCGGGAGCACACTTCTATGTGGGCCAAGCTGCCTGCTCTTCTCAAGGAGTTGACTCTGTTGGCCAGGAGTTGAGATTTCTCTCACTGAGGCCTCCAGAGAAACTTTCCAGGAGTGAACATACAGCCCAAACCCCCCAAAGAAAATCACACCAGCACCTGGAAGGCCCCAGGCAGGAGGGTGTAGAAAACCCCAGGGGAAGATACAAGGGCTCACACCCCCTGGAAAGAGAGTGGAGGGCCGGCTTACCCCCCCAACCCAGATTCCCAGTTTGAATTTTTTAACTCAGACTTCCAAGCAAACATCTGCCACTCTCCATCTTCTGAATGAAAGGTGAAGATCAGAATAAGAAATCTTTGTGTTTTCATTAGGTATTTTAGCAAATGCAATGAGGACATTCAGATTCGATTTCCCTGTTTTGTACACACACATAAGTAGTGCTAAGAGGATTACTTTTCCCGGGGGCTGCATCCTTCCTAAAGGCCCCGGTCAAAAGAGACCCTTGTTAAACAGCGTTTTCTCTAATTCCCCTGGCTTTCTTCCTTGCCTCACGGGCAGACACCTCGCCCCACTCCCAGATCCACCCACCTCGCGGCCACCTTTGCGGTAAAGAGGGTCCGGGAGCTCCATTCTCCTCCTGCCCCTGGTTCCTTAATAAAGCTGAAGATGAACAGGAGCGCCGGGGGCAGCGGCAGCCGAGTGGGGAAGGCGGCCTCACGGAACCCTCGACGCCCCCAGAGAAAGATGTAGCCTTTTTGCCTCTGCGCCAGTGAATGGCTTTTCGGGGGTTTTCATTAGGCCCTGGGTCTGCTGGTGCAGAAAGCCTCACAGATGTTGACATTTTTTTCATCCCTGGGTTAAGATGTCTTCCATAAGCTTTTATTCCTCATTTGTTACTTCTTTATTATCCGGGAGGTTTGGCCGCCTCCCACTTCTCGTCTCTCTGAAGAGAGCAGCGGTAGCTGAGCCTGTCATTATCTGGGCCCTTTTCTCTTGCCTCCAGAGGCAACCGGGGCCTCAGGGGCCCCATTGTGGGGAACAGCAGGTAGCTGAGGCAGGCCGGGTCACTCCTCAGACCCTTTTGTGTGGGAGGCCCCCTCCTCCCCGCAGCTTGGCTCTGGGGATGTGAAAGGTCAGGGGCGTGCCATGCTTCCATACCTGAGCTTTTGTTTGGGGCTGGAGGCCAATGATTCTAGAAGTAATTTCTTGGAAAGCGGCCTGGAGCTGTACCACACCGCTTGGGGCTGGGGGTGAGGGGACAGGAGGTTCCTTTGGATCGCTTATATCCCAAAAGACTCTGAGGAAAAAAAAAAGTTCTACCCAGAGGATGGCTCAGAGACATATCTGAGTGGAAGCCTGAAACTTCCCAACAGTTGAGAAAAGGGTTTTGTGATAAATACAGGGAGTGTTCCAGGGGTTTTCATTGTCCTTTGTCCCTATTCCCAGGAGCCCAGAGCCCCTCCCCCCGCACCCTCAGCTTCTTCATCTGTCAAATGGGACTATTACAGCCTCCTCTGCAAGCGTCATTCAGTGATCCTGCGTATTCCAGTGGCCCCAGTGAGGTGATACAGAAACCGTTCTATAAACTAGACGTTTCTGTCCGGTATCTTGTCCAGCAGGGGCTGTGCGGACCCCGACCTGAACAGGAACCATCACACATGTTCAGAGGGCCAGGGAGGCCTCAGGGCAAGACAGGCTCTGATGACGGCATATCCTCTCCGGCTTGAAGCCACACTCCTTTGAAGGCAGCAAAAGGACCCCCGGGTGCTTACTGACCACCAGCTTCATACGAGCCAATTGCAACGTGATTGGGAAGTACACGAATGGGAACAAGGTGCCTGTGGAAAGAAAGGGGACCTCTAGGCTGCCCAGACCTTACTTACCCCAAGTATGAGGGCCTTTCTGGACATCGCATGTTAAGGAAGCTAGGAAGGGACAGGATCCTACTTGAGAAAAAGAGATCAGAATCATGTGGGTAATAGAAACCAGCACCACAAACCCTGGTTGGGGATGCTGAAGCTGCATCCCCTACCTGAGGGCTGAGTGACACTTGTGGGGGGGGGGGGGTGGTCAGGCTCATTCTATGTGGCCCTGAGGGTTGGAACTGAAATGGAGGAGCAAAGGCTGATATGAAGACATTTTGAGCATATCAAAAGGAAATATTTCAAATGGTCAGATTGTCTTAAATGGAGTGGGCTGCTTTATGCCATAGTGAACCCTCTGTCACAGAGAGCAATCCAGCACAGTGGGATTCATGGAGATTATCCCTGGGTAAAATTCGGGGAAACGTATCATTTAGGGCTGTCCCACCTAGCAAGCTCTTTGTAATTCTGAAAGTCCTGAAATTCTCCCATTCTTAATAAAAAGAAACATATCGTTCATTTTCTAGTGGTTCAGTTAAATACAATTAACTTCCACTTCTGATAATGGTTGAGAAATATCACACTCAGTGATATTTAGATAGAATATGAGGGAAAGTTCCTGCTCTGAAGAGCCAAGGTCCATATCTGCAGATTTTAGTTGATGCCGGATACAATGGATACAATGTGTAGTGCAGTTGAGGGGCGGGAATGGGCGCTGGTGGTAAAAACAATCTTTTCTTGTCTGGAAACCAAAGACACCATGATGGTGAAGAGAAAGAGGGTAAATGCTTAAAGGGAAAGAGTGAGAAGGAAGATCCCAAAATTGTCTGTCCACATCTCTGTCTGAACCCTGAACCACGCTCACAAAGAGAAGATGCAAAGCAGCTAAACTATATTATAATCCAAAAATGGATTTGGTTTCAAAAAACCTGAAAAAAGAGTTCATCTTGTTCTCCCCTTCCGCTATCCCTTTGTGTCACTCTCCGACACACTGAGTGGGGAATATGCAATTCCACATTGAATACATTAGTTACTGTGCATCAGATCCCTGTACTAGGGACGGAGTCCCCAAGAGGAATCAGGCACGGTTTCTGCCCCCGAGAAGCTCTGAGTAAACAGGGAGAGAGCTGTGCGCACAGAGAACGCTAAGAAAAAACAGACTGATGGGGCAAAGGACAACACAGTGCTTCACCGTGGGGACAGTAAGCTCTGACTGGGCTAAGTGTCTGAAGACTGGGGCTTCACCAAGGCGACACTGCACAGGACCTCGAAGGATGAGACAGAGTTCACAGGCCGAGAAGACAGACAGATGATGACAGAGGAAATGGCAGAAGCAAAATCATGGGGCAGGACCTCTTGCGACGTGTGGGCAGACGAACCGGAAAGTAAAGAATGAAGAGCGCTCAGTCCATATTTTAGCTTGTTGCTGTCTGATTATCTCTGTGCTTGGTCACCAGTGCCCCAGCTCTGCCTACACCTGCGGGGCCATTCCTGGGAGATAGGAATCACCGAGGCACCTTGGGTCTTTTGGTTCCGAGAGAGCTGCCAGTTGTTAACTCCGAATGAAGAATCTTCTGTTAAGCCAGAATATCTCTGATACTGGATCAATGGAGTCGGGTCTACAATAACAGGTGTGTGTGTGTGTGTGTGTGTGTGTGTGTGTGTGTGTGTGTGTCTGCACAATATCAACTCATCTAGCACCTTCCACTTTATTGACAAAGAACCTTCTCACCTGTTAACCAGTTGATTCCAGCAATGCTCCCATGAGTTAGAAAGGTACAGAAGTGTGTCCGGCTTTATAAATGAGGACACAGGCTGAGCAGCCACTGGGTTCAAGGTTGATATCCCCTGTTACAAAGTGCCTGTAGAATATAAACACAGTCTGAAGTGCAGGGGAAAGAGTGATTTATTGGCCACTATACTTTTTTAAGGCTATTAGCCCTCCATCAAAATGTCAAAAAGACCAGTTTTCTGTGGACGTCAGAAAAGTTGATTTTGATCAGATCAACAAGACCCACACAGGGTTAAAAGTCATATTCTCTGGCGTTTCCTACTAATGAGTATGAAATTCACATTCAGTGATTCATTTATTCTCTGGATGGAATGATCTTACATTAATGCTAATTAATAATGCTCCTCTTCTCCTACTCCTCTTTGGCACATCAAATCATAGGGCATTGATGCTGGAAGGGCTTTAGAGGCACTGATAATGTAATATTAAGATTTCTTCATTACTGAGCAGCATCTATTGGCACACTGGCCTATAACCTGCTAAGCAGGGAACTCCCAGGATCATTATTCCCATCTCACCAGTGAAGTAACTATCACAAAAAGAAGCGAAGCCACTTGCGCAAGTCCTAGAGCTAAGCCTGAAGCACAAATCTCACCATGCTTACCAATAATCCACCTACTGCATCCAACTCCCCTCCCTTCTCCCCTGCAGACGGGATGTAAATTACATCTGTGAATTTCACAGAGACAGGCTGCTCAGAGGAAAGCAGAGGTCTGGCCTTGATGGCATTCTGGAGGGCTCCCCATCTCTCACACTCCCCCCAGAGAGGGAGAAACACAAACACCCTCTTCGTGCCATCATGCCTGTTGCTGCACGCCAGCCGGGTCTTAACTTAAATATGACTCCAGGCCAGTATCAAAAGGAAGGGGACAGAGCCTACCTACCCATTTACGGGGAGCTGGCCACATTGTGTTGTCCTGGCCACAGTGGAGGCTGCTCCAGGGCATTCTCTGGAAGCACATAATAGCATCCCCTGCTGACAGGCAGGCTCTGAAGCCAGCAGGCTGCAGCCAGAAGCAGCTCCCAGCAGGAGCTGGACGAGGCCGACAAGGTTACAGGTGCTTTTCATCCAGCCTTGCAGGAGAGCTCCAACTTCCTGCTGCTAGAAATTTGTCTGCAAATTTTTGTCTTCATTCAAATCGATGGATGGAGGCCTGGAGGCACCGGGGTGATATGATAACTTGATTAAGCCCCAGGACAGATGACATGGTAGCTCAAAGGCCATGTGCTCTCCTCCTTAACCTCTCCAAGGGAGACCGCTGGCTTTGCTGGTAATTGGCCCATTGTCCCTTCCACTGCACTTCCTACAGAAGCCCCCTAATCACCATGTCCCTGGGCTCCTCTCTAGGGCAGCCTTAAATACCCTCAGACCCATTAGACCCAGTGAACTATGAAAAATACCTATGCAATGTGACGTGCCAGAGTCATGATTTGAGAGGCCCAAAACGACCCTTACTGGAAACAATGACTTGTTAAGATAGCCTCCATCCTCCACCCTGGGTGTAAACCGCAACACATTCAGGGATGAAAGCCCTAGATGGTTTTGTTTAAAGAGGAGTTCAGACTTGTAGAATATTTTGTTCTCTAGTGGGAATATACCCCCCCCCCCACCATCTTCCATTCTTTTTCAGTTTAGTGTCTCCTGTTGGACTACACTTTACCGAGAGTGTTTTTGATCAAACTTTTCCAGATATGCTGGCATGCACTCATGTCCCTCTGCCTTGGGTGAGCCAGTGTGAGTACGTCATTGCTTCTGGAACAGATGTACGGTGTGGGTCGGGGGAAGCAGAGTACCAAACAGAACAGGATGGGTAGCTGGTAGAGAGATCATTTGTCGCCGTGATAGGATTTTCCCCACTCTGTTTTAAAATCTGTCAGCCTCTGTACACTGATAGACTTAAGGAACTTTAGGGCTGAGAGGGGGTTCAAAATGAGTGTCCTCAATTCTTTTTTTCTTTTTTTTTTTTTAGGAATATCATTAAGGAATAAAATTCACCATTGTTATTCCACATTTGAGATGGGTTCTTTTCTTTTTAAGATTTTATTTATTCATTTGACAGAGAGAGACAGCAAGAGAGGAAACACAAGCAGGGGGAGTGGGAGAGGGAGAAGATGGTGTCCCCCAGAGCAGGGAGCCCCATGTGGGGCTGGATCCCAGGACCCCAGGATCATGACCTAGCTGAAGGCAGGCGCTTAGAAGAGCCACCCAGCCTTCCTGAGATAGGTTCTTTTCTGAAGGGCATCAACAAACAGTTATTGGCACTTTGAAAATAAGTACACTGTTAAAAGCCAAAGAAATGCTATTTTAAAATTTTCATTCATTATGATTTATTGCCTGAATCTCCCTCTAAGAGAGAGGGCTCCGGTAGGCCAGCATCACCGTTTCTGTTTCTGTCATGGGAATGGAATGTCTTTTGAGCTGCTAAAGTAGATAATTCCGTGCCTGGAAGAAAAAAACGAAGGGATGGGGGAGGGGGGAAGAACCGTAGGGGGGAAAAAAAAAAAAAAAAAGATCCTCTCATTTCCCAATAATTGCAAAGGCCAGGAATGCGCCACAGTGGCATTCAGGGAAAGGCAAAGATGTGTCCCACGGTGGCGTGCGCGCCTCAGTCCCCTGGTGCCAGGTGGGTGACCGGGAAGGCACTCCGGCCATCTGCTAAGGACCCACAGGGCCTGAGCCTTCCCGCCACGGCGCAGTTTTTTTCCAACCCTGGTTGTTGTTTCAGCGGTGGCCTCGTGGCCCCCAAAGGGCAGAGCGCGCCCGCGGGCCGAGCCCCGGCCTCGCGGCGCCCCAGCTTCTGAGCCCGGGCCCCGCGGCTGGAAAGGCCTCTCTAAAGGGGGCGTTCCGCTCGGCCCACTGCGCCGCCGGCCATTGTCCCCGCTCGCCCCGCATGGGGGCTGAGGAAGGGGCTTTTTAAATGGTTTCCCGGGAACAAAGGGGGCCCAGGCGCCCGGCTTCATTACGGGCTCATCGGCCACACCAGCGGGCCCGCCCCTCGTCACACAGCCTCCGCGGCCCCGGCCGCCGCCCACTTTCCCGGCTGACCCAACCCTCCCCTCCTCTCCACCTCCTTGCCCCCTTCCGCCTCTTCTCCCCCCCTTTCCCCTCCCTCTCCTCCCCCTACCCACCTCCTCTGGGCCTTCTCCTCCCCACTCTGGCCTTCCACCCCTCTTTGAGCCTGCGACGCCCCCCCTCCCCTGGGAAACCCCGTCCCAGCGCTCTGCACCTGCCTCCCCATGCGTCCTCGTCCTCATCCTCGTCCTCCTCTGGGTGGAGAAGCCCTAGCCACCTGGACTGAGAGAAGCACAGCCCCCGCAGGGAGGGGACACGTGTCTAAGACACTGGCCCTGGTGAACACGGGCTTGGCCCCACCAGCCCCACCGCTGTGACCCTCCTTCTGCCATCACGGGCAGACTGTAACCACCATCAGTGGGGCATCAGAGGGCCAGGATTCTGGCCTAAAATAGGCATATGGGTGACCAAACGTTCTCTTGGCCTCTCGTTTGGACACAGAGAGAGGCATTCTGAGGGTAAGCAATAAAGTCTGGGGTGCTCCCCTTTCTAGTAGGTGCTGCTGACATAATTACAACATCATCAGAGCAGGGAACAGACTGGGTCCCACAGCAGCCGCTTGGGAAAGGCCTCTGAAGGGATGAAGTCCTAGGGAGCACAGGACCAACAGCAGGCAGCCCGGCAGGTCCCAGCAGATGCCTTTTCCCTGAGAGAAAGCTTGCCCCAGATTCCCACCCTTCCCCACCACCCCCCAAACTCCTTTTCTGAGGCACCAACCTCGCCTATGACAAACCCTGTGGACAGGTGCTCCCTGAGGCCATTCCTGAGCCTTCTGAGAATGGCCTAAAGGCAGGCAGATAAGTCAAATGGGCCTTTTCCCGGAGCCTGGGGGTAGGAGGACGAGGCAGATCTTCCCTGGGTGGCCAGGAGGACAGTATCTGTGGACCATTGCCTTAATCAGCTCTCGCAGAAGCTCTGGTCAGAGCCCTCACAGGACATGGGCGAAAGAACATTCGCCATCAAACTAGAGCGCAGGCTCCCTGGGCAACTTCCAAAGGACGGAAGAGCCCTCCACTCAAGCTGCTCAGCACCATCCGCCCTTTAGTTAGAGGCGGCCTCCTGAGGGTCCATGCGGAGAACGGGTGGTACCATTGTCCGGTGGGCTTGGGAAGGACAGGTGAGAAGCACGAACCCACAGGCAGCTAGGGACAGCTACATATCCTGCCACCATCTCAGCAGAAGGCCATTTGCTCCTTCTTACTTGCAGCGGCCCACGAAGAAGGCATTTTGTTGCAGAGTGGAGCCCACAGCAGTTCAGGCTGGGGATCAGAAAGCCCAATCCCAGATCCCAGATCCCAACCTAATCCAGACCACCTGCTGGGAGCCTCAAGATCAGGAGAATGTAGCCCAGTAGCACTTCAGACTGGTTGGCGCATGCTGGCTCCTCAGCACTGTTCACCCCGGGCCGCAGTGATGCCCACCCTTCTCACCAGCTGCGCTGAGGTCTCCGAAGGAAAACAAGGAAGGAGCCATGGAGGGGAGGGTCCAAAGCCCACCATCTTTTGCTTGCTGGGTTGATTTTTGGCAGACCTGCCTGCTAACCGGTCTGAAAGTATCACCTTCTGGGATGTGTATGTATTTTAATCTTTTGGTATTACTTTTTAATATTTTCACACTTCCTCCCTATTTCTCTACAAGAATCATGCATTAATTACAGATTTTTTAAAAATTTTTATAAAAGAAACAAGAACTGGGGCACCTGTGTAGCTCAGTCATTAAGTGTCTGCCTTTGGTTCAGGTCATGATCCAGGGTCCTGGAATCAAGCCCCACATCGGGCTCCCCGCTCAGGGGGAGTCTGCTTCTCCCTCTCCCATCCCTCCTCTCTTGCTGTGTCTCTCTGTCTGTCAAATAAATAAATAAATTCTATTTTTTTAAGATTTTTATTTATTTATTTGACAGAGATCACAAGTAGGCAGAGAGGCAGGCAGGGTAGTGGGGAGGGGAAGCAGGCTCCCTGCCGAGCAGAGAGCCTGATGTGGGGCTCAGTCCCAGAACCTGGGATCATGACCTGAGCCGAAGGCAGAGGCTTTAACCCACTGAGCCACCCAGGCGCCCCTAATAAATAAATTCTTAATAAATCTTTAAAAATCTTGGGGCGCCTGGGTGGCTCAGTGGGTTAAGACTCTGCCATTGGCTCAGTTCATCATCTCAGGGTCCTGGGATCGAGCCCCGCATCGGGCTCTCTGCTCAGTGGGGAGCCTCCTTCTCCGTCTCTCTCCGCCTGCCTCTCTGCCTACTTGTAATCTCTGTCTGTCAAGTAAATAAATAAAATCTTAAAAAAAAAAAAAACAAAAACAACTGACTAGAGAGACTGAAGGCTGACATACTCCAGTGAATGAAACTCCTAGTTGAGACTGCAGCAGACTCCGAAACTACCCAAAGACGTTGCGGCGTTTGCGTTCTTGTGTAACATCATGTTTGGGGCACGGATGAGGAAGGCTGACGCCCCCAGCCCTAGACCCCAGGCTTATACAGTGCCTCTACTTATGTCCTCTCACTCCTTTTTCTTTTTTTAAAATTTTATTTATTTATTTGAGAGAGAGGGAGAGAGAAGCAGACTTGCCACTGAGCAGGAAGCCCGACACAGGGCTCGATCCCAGGACCCCGAGATCATGACCCGAGACAAAGGCAGACGCTTAACCGACTGAGCCACCCAGGCTCCCCGTGTCCTCTCACTCTGGAAAGTGAACCTCTCAAAGCATCCCAGACTGATGACTACCATCCAGTCCGTCCCATGTGAAGGGATGCTGTCCCAGAAGCACGAGGAGGCCAACTGCAGTCTTCCCGAAGAAAATGTGCCAAACAAGTTTTTGCCCCATCTGGAAGAGTGGAGCAAATGGTGGTTCCACTGTGGGAATGCTCTTAAAACAGCTCTGGTGAGCTGGCCTCAAGCAAGGTGGGCTGGGACCCAGGATGATGTAGTCCTGGCCCTCTCTCCAGGGCTGGCTTGGGAAGGAGGTGGAAGGCTTCCATATAATGAGATTCCCAGCCCTACTCCATCAGCCAGGGGCAGCGAAAGTATCCAAGGGCCAGAAGCCTTGCTCTGGCTGGAGCAGAAGGCTATGGGCTGCTCTCTTGGAAGGAGAATCTGTTTAATCTGGAGCAATAGGACCTCAAAATGAGTGGTATTTGTGTGTACCTGGGGAGATGCATTGGGGAGGGGGGAAATATGTAAATATTTATTGGTGGTGGTTTTAAAAGTCTGGGGAGGAATCTGCTAAATGAAATTTAACATATATTTAATACTCAAATGCACTGCTTATAATGAAAAGTTGATTTTAAAGTCTAAAGTTTTGCTTTTTTAAAAGTCTATGAAAGTTTCAAAATTAATTTTGTTCAACCTCCTGTCTTAACTGGATACTTGAATAATAACTGAACTGTTTTTGAACTCTGATTTTGAACTAGTGAAAAATCTCATTTCATTAGACTGATTTCTAAAGCCTATAAGATTTCTCTCTAGTGGTGTAGGGCTCACCTGCCAAGTGGCTGAATCCGTACACGGGCATATGACCAGCCTCCACATCTCAAACCCCATACAGGCATAAAACGAGCACTTTTAGGCTAACACCATTCAGTTAAAATTTTAAAAATTGGACTTCAGTCTAACTCTCTTTGGAAGTCATAACATATCTGATACTTTAATAGGCACTCTGCATCAATAACGTTTGAATAATTGTGTATGATAATGGGCCTCTGGAACTTTAAAGAACAGAGTTAAGTGACATCACCTTTGCAGAAAAAAATGTATGTTATATCTACATTCTATATTTTATATAATCACCATGGACTAGTCACTCTCATTATTATGACTGGCATTCAAAAGCGTCATCACAATAACCATTATATTCATTTGATCTTGGTATATCTCTTTAGTCAATATCTGCTTGGTTATTTATGCATGATTTCCTCCAATGTGCCAGGTGCCATGCTAGGGACCAGGAATTGAAACGAATGTGCATCGTTTCTGGTCTGAAGTCACATTCAGTAGAAGGTACAAACAAGGAAGCAAATCAAGATGATAACATGTTATAAACGTCACAGAAGTGAGAGGTGCCTCATGGCGCAAAGTAGAGCATCTGACTCGACTTCAGCTCAGGTCATGATCTCAGGGTCGTGGAATCGGGCCCTGAGTAGGGCTCCCCGGCCAGCACAGGGTCTCCTTTGGATTCTCTCCTTTCCCTCTGCTCCTCCCATGGCTGGTGAGCCTGTGCTCTCTTTCTCTCTGTGTATAATGGATAAATAAATCTCTAAAAAAATAAAGAAAGAAGTGAACAAGGAGCCAAAAGGAAGAAGATACAAACTCCACCCAGAAGAGGAAAGAGAAAGTAGGGAAGAGACTTCCCAAGGGAAGTGGCATTGAGAGTGTCTCCCTGCTGTCACCATCACTCTATGGGACTGTTCCTCCTGAGTGGTCTCCTGGAGTCCACACTTATCACACGGGATTTATGTCTGTGAAGGTTCTGACAGTGTGTAGGAGGCCCGAGGCCTCCAGGTATTCAGCAGGGATGGAGAATGGCCGTTCTGATTAAAAGTGACAGCCCGCTCTCTACAAGACGTCACCATGGATCCTCTACCGAGTAGTAAAGAAACGGTTAAGGGGCGCCTGTGTGGCTCAGTGGGTTAAGCCTCTGCCCTCGGTTCAGGTAGTTGTCTCAGGGAACTGGGATCGAGCCCCACATCGGGCTCGCTGCTCAGCTGGGAGCCTGCTTCTCCCTCTCTCTCTCTCTCTGCCTGCCTCTCTACCTACTTGTGATCTCTGTCAGATAAATAAATCTTAAGAAAGAAAGAGAGAGAGAGAAAGAAAGAAACGTTTAAGCACCTGCCTTGGCCATGATCTCAAGGTCCTGGAATTGAGCCCCATATCAGGCCCTCAGCTCAGTGAGGAGTCTGCTTCTCTCTCTGTGCTTTCTGAATGGAATCTTCAAAAAAAAAAAAAGAACACATTTATTTACTCAACATTAACATTATGAAGGAGGGGAGGGACTGGAGCAGTGTCCCTGAGCAGCCCAGAGGGCATGGGAGGGCTGGCGCTGGCAGAGGGGCTGGCCTTGGCCAGCGTGGAATGTTCATCCGTAGGAACAGGACAGAGGCAGGGTCAAGGGCACGGATGCAGGCATGGGGCGTGGGGGGTGGTTACTAAAGCCCATGCCCATCCCCTGATTGCTCTATCTTCTCAGAGAAGTACAGGAGGGTAGGAAGTGGGATTGTAAGCTCCCCAGAGCAGGAACCTTGTCTCTGGTCCCCAGAGTTTCCCTGGTACTGGCCCAGCACATGTGCAAAAGGCACTTCCCGGAGGGTGGATGATGAACTAATTAATGATGTGCAAAACGGGCCAATTTTCACAGGACCTGGCACCCACTAGCCCTTCCTCAGTGGTCTCCAGCCAGATGCCTGGTGCCATCCCAACACGGATGCGTCCATGGCCGTCAAACCTCAGGGCTGTCTGGGCCACCAGGGGACTGTAGCACACACCCCTGCTCTTCCCTCTCTCAAGCGGCGGGGGTTGGCCTCGGCCTCCTGGTAAAACCACCAGTTTATCTCATGGGAGATTAGCGGAGCATATCATGTTTGTCTCCATTTCTTGCTTTTTCTTCTTCCTGTTCACTCTCACATGGTCGCATGCGTTGCCAAGCTCACCAAGGAGGACGCTGTGGGACAGTCTGGCCACCTGTCGTTAGAAGGGAAAGTTCGAAAACCACAACACATGACCCATTTGCTTTTATAGGCACATTAAAATTCAGTGGCTTCGTCGAGCCTTTCTATTAGTGCCTTTCTATTAATATTAGTAATATTCTATTAATATTACTAATATTCTATTAATATTACTAAGAGTTTAAATGGTTTGGAATGTTTGCATCCAAGGCCATGCTATGGGCTGTGGAGGACAAGGTCCTTCCTGGGCTGGGGTAGGATGACCATTCCACAGGGCTCTTCAAGTCTAAGCATCTGGGGCCTCAGCCAGGGGCCACACAGCCTGGAGTCCACAGGTCACCAGAGTCGCACACTGGCGGAGTCCCAGGGCTCTACCATGCTGTCTAGCGCAACCCCCTCCAATGCTGAACAGCTTATGTGGTCACGTGGTCAGCTGGTCTCCTCCTCCCCCCCCCCCCCCCCCCCCCCGCCCATGGACTGTGGCTTTAAAAGCAATCTGCTACAGAAGCAATTGCCCCCAGTGGCTCTCAAGGCCCTTAGGGGATGGTGGCCTTTCCTCTTACAAACAGGTGACACCATGGGTCTGCGTTGGCGTAGTGGGAACTCATTTCTCCCTAGCGGCCCCTTGGAAACCTCTGCAGAAAGGTGACAGTCTTGGCACGTCCGCAGCGCTGTGCGGGGTGGGGGACGGGGGTGCAGAGGCGTCGGGAGCCACGGGCGGAGCGGCTGTGAGTGTGCGCTTTTCCCGGCTGCGCCCACGCCATCACCGTGTTCTCGCCCGACGGCCACCTCTTCCAAGCAGAGTACGCGCAGGAGGCCGTGAAGAAGGACTCGACCACGGCTGGCGTGCGAGGAAAGGACATCGTTGTTCTGGGCATGGAGAAGAAGTCCGTGGCCAAACTGCAGGATGAGAGAACGGTGCGCAAGATGTGTGCGTTGGATGACAACGTCTGCGCGGCATTCGCAGGGCTCACCGCCGATGCGAGGATGGTCATCAACAGGGCCCGGGTGGAGTGCCAGAACCACCGGCTGACTGTGGAGGACCCGGTCACCCTGGAGTATATCACCTGTACATCGCCAGTTTGAAGCAGCTCTACACGCAGAGGAACGGGTGCAGGCCGTTTGGCATCTCTACCCTTATTGTGGGTTTTGACTTTGATGGCACCTCCAGACTCTATCAGACTGACCCCTCAGGGACATACCATGCCTGGAAGCCATAGGCCGGGGCGCCAAGTCAGTGCGTGAATTTCTAGAGAAGAATTACACTGATGAAGCCATTGACAGACGACCTGACTGTGAAGCTGGTTATCAAGGCCCTCCTGGAAGTGGTTCATTCTGGCAGCAGAAACACTGAACTGGCTGTCATGAGGTGAGATCAACCCCTCAAGATTCTAAATCCGAAGAAATTGAAAAATAGGTTGCTGAGATTGAAAAAGAGAAAGAAGAGAATGAAAAGAAGAAACAGAAGAAAGCATCATGATGATGAAATCTTGTAGTGATTTTTAAATTCAGATCATGGATGATTCTCGAGGATATGTAGGCATTTGCATTCCATTTATTACTGTCCACGTGTCCTGCAATAAATTTCCGTGTTTGTTTAAAAAAAAAGAAAGAAAGATGACAGTCTTCCCAGAAGATCTCCTCTTTGCCACTGAGGCACCAGAAGAGCAGCTGAGAACTGGGAAGAAGCCCTTAAATTCCTTTCCCATCAGGCTTGAGGGGAGGTTTGGGGGGGGAGGGGAGAATTCAGTTAGCCAGTCACCGCATACTTGCTAAGAACCTACTGTGAGCCAGCACTGCTCTAGATGCTTTGGATACATGAGGACAAAACGAATAAAACTCACACCTGTGGAACTCACATCCGAATGTGAGGGGAGGCCAAAACCGGTTCTGGGCTCCAGCTGGGCCCAGATTCCTCTCCTCCCGCAACTGCCCAGAGTGAGCAGCAGCTTCAGATCCTTGAAGACCTCCTGTCCCCTGACAGAGGCCCAGACACTTCCCAGCTGCAGCCTGTCGCAGCAGATCTGCAGAGGACATCAGTCAGTGCCATCTCCTCAGAGAGGCCCAGAGCCACTGGCAATCAATGAGATCAGCACCGGCCACGGTTGGTGGCAAACCCCGGCGGGCTCTGGGTGAATCTGTGGGGTCAGCTCCCTGCCACCTGCTTCCTGCCTCAGTGGCCACAAGGGAAACACCCCCTTCTGAGGAGGGAGAGCCTGTCACCCAGATAAGCTGCCGCCGGCGTCCCCACTTCGGCAAGAAAACCCACTGGTTGAGAAGCTGTCTCTCTTCTGGCTGGTTTCCTGACTGAGTAGAAGCAGCTCGAACACCTGCAGAGAGCAAGGAGATGGGAGATTAAAGGAAACCCTCCTTACCCCTGAAACACCCTCCCTCTCCCCAGATCCAGAACCACTTCCCAAATACACCATTTTTAGAGAAAAGAAAGCAAACTCAGATCTGCCCCTGTTTGCAAATCCCAGGCAACCTAGGGTACATCTTCTCCCTGTCATGGGCAATGAAGAGTGGCTCCTGACATCTGTTTTCTTTAAAGAGCCACAGGGCGCAACAGCCCACTGCCCCTCAGGCCTGGGGCCATGATCACCCAGCTCCCAGGGCTGGGGAGGCAGAGGCAGCCTCCAAGGTGGTTCTCCTGGGGGGGGGGGGGCGTGGCCGCAACATCTCTTCACCCACAAACTACTGGGCCGGATTTTCCCAAACCACTCAGAGCAAACTCCTCTTTTGGACTCCACACCGTGCGTAGAAGTTCAGTCCTTGCCTACAGCTATGGAGGGAGATCTCCAGGCCAGGCACAAGTCACTCTGTGATATGATAAAATTTCTGAAGCTTAAAAAAAAAGGTCAGCAAAATACAAAGACAGTTGCACGAGCTGAGTCTTCCCATGCACGGTTACTTCTGGATCAGGATTTTCAAGTCGGGTGGGGTCAAGTAGGGGAAATAGCAGTCTTTCTAGGGGCTTTTTCAAACCACCTATAATCCCCCCACTTCCAGTTCTGGAGGCGCTAGCACAGGTCTCAGGGGCCCTCGGACACGAGCGGCATTGGAAGCCCGGAGGGTCTGGTCAAGCACAAACCATTCTGCACCCCTGCCCCCTGCCCCCGGAGTTTCTGATTTCAGAACTCAGAGCCGGAGTCCAGAAGGTACGTGTCTGACTACTGGTTCGGAGAAGAAACCATTTGTTGTTTATTGCAAAGGAGCAAGACCAAATTTCCCTGTCGTTTCTCTTGTTGCTGCCACTCTGAAATGGGGGGCGGGAAGCAGGGGGCAACGGCTTTGAGATGGGAACGTGACTGAGCCTCCAGCCCTATGTGTGCGGACTGCGGACTGCAATTCCTCACCGGTCATGAGCTGAAACCAGGCTGGGAGGCACCAGCTGCTCTTTTAGCTGGAGCTTGGACATGAGGAGAATAGGGCACAGATGCCCCCCACGAGGGCCGGGAGCCTCAGCTCGTCCTGTGGCCACGCTGAGGGGCCTCTTGGGGATCAGTCCTCAGGCCAGTGCAGAAGCGTTCAGAGGTGAAGGCCCCATTCTCAGAATTCAGAAGGGACATTGTAGCAACCAAACTTACAGCTTTTATGGCCAAGTCATACCATTAACCCAAGTCATACCATTAATCCCAACTGGTCCCAATCATGACATACAAAGGAAGATGACCTGTGGTTCCATGGAAGGAAAACCACAGTCTTGGAAAAAAAGAATTTTTTCGAATTTACTTCTATCTCCTATGGTGTTCTCATCACATAGGAGGTTGTAGGGCTCCTAATTATATGAGGGGGGAGTAGATTCCTGCACTTCCTCGAAGGCTGGGAACCACACTTCAGCATCTCCAGGGCCTAGCACTAGGAGATACACTAGGTCCTCAGTGAAAGATAAATGAACAAAGCCCTTAAATTTGGTTTACAAGTCAGGGTGCCTGGTGCCTCAGTCGTTAAGCATCTGCCTTCAGCTCAGGTCATGATCCCAGGGTCCTGGAATCAAGCCCTGTGTCTGGCTCCCTGCTTGGTGAGTCTGCTTCTCCCTTTGTCTGCTGCTCTCCCTGGTCATGCTTTCTCTCTCTCTCTCTCTATAAAATAAATAAATAAAATCTTAAAAAAAAATTTTTTTTTTTTTTTTTTTTGGTTTATAAATCAGTGCCTCCCAAAGGCACTCCTCCCATTGCAGAGCTGTGGGGGCCTCGGGCCAGTCTAACAAGGAATCCTGTATTCATGGGGCAGAAATCCTTCTCCTGATGTTGTTGGCTCTCCTGCCTCCGTTCCCAAACATTTAGCTATTGGAGTAAGTAAGACTGTCACCCATAGTCTGTCACCCTGAGCATTCAGAAATTGTCTTGTTACTCTTCCCAAGAGTTAATGATCTTCAGACCTTGAGATCTTCTGTTTGGGCTGGGCATCTGAATCACCGACAGAGAGCTGATTCCAGGATGCCGAGTCTTCTCTCTCGTGGTGTGTATGTTGGGGGGGTAGAGAAGGAGGATGTTGGGAGAAGGGCTTGTATTCACACCCATTCACAAACAGACATGCCCACAGAAGCCAACACCAGACCCAAGGTATTAGCTGTTTCACCAGTTCATTCATTTTCTGCTCTCTGGTGGGAACACAGTGGGGAGAGCTGGCCATGTGCAGAATTAGTGACTCCCTGGAGATACACTCCGCCCTGCACCTTCGGGGGTTTGCCTTTCTTCTTTTTTTTTGCCCCAAATCCAACTCAAAGTGCTTTTAAGTAGGGATTGTATGATGTACCGGTGAGATGAGTTTACCAGTCCTCTTATAATTTCCCACATTTCATTGTACCCCAAGACCAGCTTCTACTTCCCAGACCAGTCTCAGTGATGTCCTAAGTTTTGGCCAAGACCATGGTAGAAAATATCCATTCATTTAGCATAAAATAGTTGTTGACACACGGCTCCACTATAGCACTCTACAGGAGCCCCTCCAAACATTAGAACTCAAAGACAAGATAAACTTTATCTCCCCTGAGGAACGAGTCTACTTCCTTTCCTTTTCTTGGCCACTAGGAACTTCAGTATTCACTTTAGTAATAGCTTCAGGTTTTGTACATTTACATCCCTCCTCCTTCCTGTGGTCCTGAAATAGGCAGATAATTTTAATCTTATTGAATGTGTATTCTTTGGTCAAAAGCACCCAATTTTTTTTCATGTTTTATTTCTAGCTAAATTCAAGGTATCAATGATCTTTGCATAAAACAGAGAGTGAGAAATGTAAGACCTGACTCTCAGAGAAGAAACTGGCTGCATAAAAAAAAAATGATTGCCACAAACAAAAATTCCTGAAAACAATTAAGAGGTCAGAGTGGGGTACAAGCCAGCGATGCAACGATAACCTCTTGCCAGGGGGCTACTCCTTCTCCAGACCACCACTTTCTTTCATTTCTCCATGAAGCTTGGTGTTTGAGTCTCACATTGACCTCTGGAGATGATAATGATCTTACTAAAACCTGCAGGAAAAAGTTGTGTCATGCTGAACTGCAATCTTTCCACATAGGAAGGCTTGTCTAACAAACACCCATTAGACACCCACTATTGTCAGAATCCTACCAAGCTCTGGAAAAAGGATCTTCCGAAGAGCAAAGAAAAGAGTCCAGGCCTCTTTCCTCAAATGGTTTTCTCCCACCCGTGGTCATCTGTGTAGATAAAGGCTGCTGGTTCCCCAGCCTCCCAGATGGATGTCTGAAAAATGCTTTCGATTCTCCTGTTTTCCGGGGCTTTCAGAAGATCTTCGTGCATCGGGACTGGTGTGAGTGGGGCCCGGTCTGATCCCTCAGGACTTTCGCTCTACGGAGCCTGGGTCCCACAACGGCCTTGCACCAAAGCTCGACCACGAGCTCTGGGAAGGCTGGCATGAGGTGTCCCTGCACCATGTAGTACTGCTTCTCTCCTCTAATCCTCCCCAGGCTTCCTCCCCAGAGCTGCCGTGCTGGGGGTTCATGAGCTGTGCGGGCTGGCCCCTTTCCCTGCCTTTTTTTTTAAAATATAAATTTTAAAATGTGACTTGGAGATGAAAGCAAGAATGCCAAAAGGAGGCCGATGCTTTCTTGTGTTCAGTTACAGCCCTGGGGAGCACCCCACAGAAGGAGCCGCTCACAGCTCCAGCCAAGATGAAATCTGCTTTTCCAATAAGCACTTCAAACAGCGAAGGAGGTTTTTGGCTGGATTTGGCACCTGGGAAGCCAACAGTTAATGGGGTTGGGCACTGAGGCCGGGCTCTCCGCCATCAGGGGAGATGTGAGGCAGCCGCTTTCACTGCCCCTCAACTTATAAGGCACTTGCTTGCCTGCTTCCCCCAGACAAGAGCACGAACCCCACCTTTGGATCTCACTGAACAGATCTTCCAAGAGGAGAGATTTTGCTATCCCAGTTAATATCTCTCCATGTAATTTTTTCTTTGTTAGTTCTTCAGGCCAGATTCCTTTATAAGAAGTTCTAGGTGTGGAACAGACCCCATTAGAAATGCCAATAATAAGGAAATAAGGAAACTGAGGGAGATGGCTGGTGAGCAGGTGGATGGATGGATGGACAGACAGACGGATGGATGGATACACAGACCGGCTGGGGCCAGAAAGGGAGCAGCACTGCGACATAGAGGGGAAGCTTCGGCAGCTCTGTTCATAAACCTGGAAACTGAAACTCCCCAAAGCAAATGACCCTCCCAAGCTCACCACTACTGAGCCCAGGCTAGACCCCAAGACTTCTAGGTCATGCCCTTCCCATGACACCAGTAAGCTGGGCTGCACCTTGACGGGACAACATCAACATGTTGCCCTGCACTGCACTGACACAGGGCTCCCCAGACCCAGCCGTGGTCAGGAGTGCATCCTGCCTGCTGGAGTTATTCAGTATTAGCCAATTATCAAGTCAGACAGGGAAGCGTCACCAGGACCCTGGATTCCAGCTGCATTCATGACCTCCTAAAGTCATACCTGGATTCGGGCAAATATATCCCAAACTGTTAGGTCAGAGAGTCTTTTGCATGGAGAGGAAACACCAGGGTGCAGAGCAGGAATTTCCCAATTTGGGTGTGTGCCAAGGACTTGTCAAAATACACACTCCCAGACCCCGTTCCGGGAGGCTCTGAGGGAGCAGGTCTCCGTGAATACAGGAGGCACAAGTTCAAGAACAAAACACCCATCTCTGAAGTTTTGGGTCAAGAGTCACCTTCTGGGCAAGGCCTCTCCTGACCATTATATTTAAAATCACAACCACATACCACCTCTCTGGTCCCCATCCCCTCCCCTGCTCCTTCCCCTCACAGCATGACACGTTCTGTCATTCCCCCACGAGGGACCCCATGTTAGTGTCCTCCCCACACATCCCTATATTGCAGTCCTCTCTCTAAAGGTGATGGGGTTTGGAGGCAGGGCCTCTGGGCGTGACTGAATTTAGAAGGCGTTAATAGGGTGGAGCCCCCATGACGGGTTTAGCACCCTTCTAAGAAGGGGAGGAGCCCCGAGCTCTCACTCTCTGTCCCCTGAAGACACAGCAAGACCGCACGCAGCCATCTGCAAACCAGGAAGAGGGCCCTTACGGTATTTCGTTATGCAGCCCAAGCTAAGAAAGCTATATAACCGACCTGTTTCTTACACTCATTTTTGGTCTTGCCCGCACTGGCCGTTCCTCGAAGGGAAGACCCATCTTGTCCACTGCTGAATCTCACGAGCCTGCAACAGTGCCTGTCTTGGTCCTCTCTAGGTTAACGGGACTGACTGAAGGACGAAAGGATTCCGGGGCAGAAGGAATCACACACTTCAGAAACCCTGCTCAAGGAAGAGCTCACACCTTTGGTACTGGCCTGATGAGAGTTGGGATTAAACTCTACTCACTTCCATATGACTTCAGACCATTGAAGCCCCTTGAGCGACAGTTCTCTCATCTGTAAAATGAAGACAATACTGGAATCTTAAGGTTGCAACCCAAGGACCCAGGGGACTAACCAGGCACAGAGCATCACTTCCCTCAGTATTTCCTTCCTCCTTTCTTGTCTTCTGGGTAGAATTTTGCATTCAAAGTCCTCTGAGCAGAAAATGTGCCTGAAGCCTCCCCTAGCTGGAGGGGCGAGCATTCTGCTTCCTGCCAGATGGAGACAGGGGAGTAGGAGGACTGCATGGAAGTCCCTGGGGGTGGGGAGAGGGGATAAGTTTAAGTCACCCCAAGGGCTCCCTCCACAGAGCACACAGGTTCACCCCTCTGTCCTCTGTCCCTCATCCCTTCCCACCAGCAGTAACGAACAAGCAATTTTGGGGGAAGCAGACTGCAAATCTCGAGCTGGATCCCCAAACCCAGAAATAGTGGCATCCAGGATCCCAGGCAGAGAGAACCCAGGCCGGAGACAGCAGGGTGGACACCCGGAGGAGGCATTCCTCAGGAAACAGTCCACCCCGGTTCCCTGGGGGTACTTGGACCACATCCCAGACTCCTGCAGCCCCACTTACACTGGAGCGTGGGAGCTTTGGGAGAGGTGATCCTGGAATTGGTGACTAAGGTTGTAGAATCCTTTTTCTCCGGGTGTCATGAAACAGGATTTGGAGGCAGAGACACAGAAAACAGGAAATGTCTGTGCACGTGTGTGTGCACCCAGACACGTACATTACATAACCTGAAAAAAGGAAAAGAGGCGGCCCCCATAGAGTGGGGTCGGGGCCTCTTTCCATATGGAACACAGGACAGTGGTGGGACACATGACTCCGAGCCCAGCACCGGTATGTAAGCACTGGCTTGGCTACTTGTTGGCTGACCTAGGGCAGACCCTCTCCTGACACCATGAATTACTCCCCTATGTGCCCTGAGCACAAGTCTCTGTGGTCCTCCCTGTGCTGGTGGCACAGGAGCCCCAGATCCCAGCTGGGCTCTGGCCAGAGGCACTCCGAGGCAGCAGCGACACCAGCCCAAACACACGGTGTCCTGGATATTCCTGCCCCCCCACCCCACCCCTGCCCTGACCCACCTGCGATCCAATTCAAGGCTCAAGCCTTTACTTTGTGAGGCTACACTGGCTGGCGCACCATGTGTAGCAACCTCCCACACCTCTTCCCTGGCCTCCTGTCCCCTGTGAGTGAAGGCCGGCGCCCACCAGGCTAAATTCCCTCGGAGTCCTGGGGAGGCCGTTTCCCCTGCACAGCCCCTGCCGGGTCTATGACTCGGTGTTGCCCCAGATTCAGGTTGACACCTGGAATGACATCTGCCCCAACAAAGGGTCACTCATCCAAATTCAAAGAGAAACTGTTATTCTTCAAATTGAACCAAACCGGTTTCCTTTGGAACCCAGCCACTAGTCTCTCAACACTGCCTAAACTGTCACACCCAGCACCTAGTAGGAGCTCTGAAGGGCCCTGGCAGGGGCTTCTGAGGAATTAGCTTGAAACAGGACCTGTCAAGAACCAGTTGTGGGACCTTGAGCGACTCCCTTCCCCTTTCTGAGCCTCTGTCTTCCCCTCTGGGCTGGCCGGGCTCTCTGGCATCTGCCCAGTGTGGACACTGTGTCCCTCTCCCACCTGCAAGCAGCCTCCCTCCCGGGGGGCTGCAGGATGCCCACCTCACTGGCTGGCCGTGGTTGGGGGTGGATGGGGTGGGATTCACACGGGAGAAACCGGGAACAGGTCCTTGAAGTCAAGATCAGAAGCGGGAACAAAGCCTGCTTCCTGCTTCCCAGAATTACCTCTTCTCCTCTTCTAACTTTGAGCTGTGGAAGCTGGAAGGGTCGTCAGGCACCATCCGCACCAGAGGGATTCAAGCTGCTTTGACCCACACAGACCTTCACCAGATGAAATCTCACAGCAGTGAGGCCCAGACAGCAAACAGATTTTGTAGGGAGTGGGGCGGGGGAGCAGGGATGAAATGGAACATTTATGATCCAAGCAACACTGGCCGGCCCCCTGGGAAAATCAACTCTGGGAGAGGGAGGAATGTCTTCAGCCAATGAGGGAAGCTAGATAGGAGAACATCACTGTCCTCGACTAGGCTCTCATCTCCAGAATAAACTCCCACCCTTGCTTAAAGAGTGTTGTTTTGTTTGTTTGCTTGTTTGTGTTGTTGTTGTTGTTGCTTTTAAATTGACGTTTCATCAACAGCCAGAACTCACCCAGCTCCTATGCACCAAGACAGACAATGTTCCTTAGAAATGGCACACTGCCTTATCTGTCGCATTAAAGCTTGGCGATCTGGCCCTGTCTCTTCCACTCGTGCCCATGAAAACACATGAGCTGGAATTTCTGATCCACACAGCTCAGACAGGGGAGAAAGGGAAGAGCAGGCAGCAGGGAAGAAACTGAGCCGTGGAGTGCCAAACAGAAGAGAAGTTCCTAAGAGGAAAGAAAGTTAAGAGTTGGTTCCTGCTGATGACCTGATAAATCCGAGGGCTCAGGCCTGGGGGATTTCCTGGGACCCTCAGGATCCTGACATGACAGAGGAGAGGCAGGAAGCTGCTGGGAAGATAGGGTAGGGCACAGGGTCTCAGACCCAGTTGTCGTTCTCGGAGCGTGAACAAAGGCTCAGTACTCAGAGTGGGCTCGGCATCCTGCCTGGAGGAGGCGGGCAGCAGGCCTGGAGGAGGCGGGCTGGTCGCGTGAAGTAACTTGTCCCCGGTGGCGGCAAAGGCCAAATCTCTCCAGCACGGGGCACATTGCTGACGTCAAGCGGAGCGGGACTATGGCCAGCACTAACTAGGTACAGACGCACGAGGGAGGGCGGCCTCCGCCAGAAGCAGCTCCCACAGGCGCCGGCTCGGATCCCCCGAGCTGCTCCCTGCTCCCGCGGCGGGCCGGGAGGAGTCCGGCCGGCCTCGGAGGCGGTACGACAGCGCACTCTAGTGGCCAGGGCTCGGAGAGCGCCTCCGGGAGCTCTGCAGGCCTAGGCGTGGGGCCTGACGTTAGAATCTGGGACGTTCTAACACTCCTTGGCCTCACGGTAGAATCACTTGGGAAGCTTTTTTAAAAATCTGAATGCCCAGCGGGTACTCCATCCCAATCAAATTAGAAGCCCTGGAAGCGGGACCCAGGCGCCAGTATTTTTAAAAACTCTTTAGAGGGGTGGCTCAGAGGCTAAAGGTATTCACTCCGCTAAGTTGACATAGAAGCTCTGTAAATACGTATATGGGGGCGCCTCGGTGGCTCAGTCGTTGGGCGTCTGCCTTCGGCTCAGGGGATGATCTTAGGGTCCTAGGATCGAGCCCCGCATGAGGAGCAGGGAGCCTGCTTCTCCCTCTCCCACTCCCCCTGCTTGTGTTCCCTCTCTCTGTGTGTCTTACTCTGTCAAATAAATAAATAAAAATAAATAAAATCCTTTAAAAATATACTTAAAATAATAGTAAAATATACATATGAAAATTAATTAATTAAAGAAAAAACCAAAAACCTTTCTAAGTGCTTGCCTGGTACCGTCATGTTCAGAACCAGTTTCCTTAACAGCAGCGGTTGAGGCTGGAGGCTTCATCAGAATCCCCTGGAGGGTCCATCAATACACAGATTGGGGGGCACCACCCCCCGAGTTTCTGATCCAGTAGGTCTGTGGCGGGGCCTTGTTAGCTCCAGCGGCTTCCCAAGGGAGGGGATGCTGTCATGGCTGCGAACGCACCTGAAGAACCCCGAGCTAAACTTCTGTGCAGACTGGGCCACAGGCCGCAGCCCTGACGTCCCCTGGGAGCTGGTTAGAGACTCAGATTTATTTGCAGGTCCCACCTGGGATCCACTGACTCAGAATTGACACCTTCTCTAGATGCAGGTGATTTGCATGATGTGAAGGTTTCCAAGGGGTGCTCTAAGCACCGTGTGGTCAAGCCTTGTGTGATCAGGCTGTTTTGTGGGCTAGCAAAACCTCTTTCCATCCTCCCCAGAACCTCTGGATCAGAGAACTGGATGGAACGTTCTGGATTATCTGATCCATTTCTCTGGCATGACAGAAAGGGGAAACTGAGACCCAAAGAACAGAAGGAACTTGTCCCTGGTCAGTCATCCCCGGTGCCTCCAATTTTCTATACTCATAAACGTGCACTTCCTCTCCCCAACAGGGGGCACACATGAGTTCCGATCTTCATCCAGGCACCTCCTGAACTCAAGGGGGCCGGTGGAGGTGGAGGTCCGCGTCCTTCCTGGCCAGTCCGCTTGGAGTGCACTGAGGCAGTGAGCACAGACGCAAGAGAAGCGCCCCAGAGAGCACAGCGGCAGGTGGCCTGCACAAGATGACCCAGGAGGACCGGTTGGAGATTTGAGTGTCAGCCACTGGCCCCAAGTGTTGAGACTCATACCAATTTTTTGTTCATGATCCTTCTTCTGAAATGTCAAGGAAGAGAGATCAGAGGCCCATCTCACAGGCATCTATCTCATAGACAAATATGCACACGCTGAGCAGCCTGTCCCCAAAGTGGCCTGAATGGCCAGCTCTGGCCAAAGCTCATAGTGGGTTTCCATCTTTTTATGTTATTGTTCATGCTGGTGGTCTGAGGGGCACGCAGAGTCCAGGTGGAGGGACTAGACGAACACGTGAATAAATGACAATGAAATAACTTATCACAAGACTGGAGGATTTGATGTCCAGGACAGTAAGGGAAAGGATAGCATTTGAACAGATGGACACTGGACAGATGCACAACAGGGGTCAGAGAAATCAGGAATGGCTTCCTGGAGGCTGTGTGGCCATCCCAACTGGGGCATGGTGGAAGCTTGTACGTGACCTCTGGTCTGTCCAAATTTGGACTTCACATTTCTTTTTTTTTTTTTTTTCAAGCTTTTATGTATTCATTTGAGAGCGAAGAGAGAGAGAGCATAAGCTCTCTCTGGGGAGAGGCAGAGGGAGAGGGAAGAGCAGACACCCCACTGAGCAAGGAGCCCAATGTGGAACTCATTCCCAGGACTCTGGGGTCACGACCTGAGCCAAAGGCAGACGCTTAACCCACTGAGCCACCCATGCGCCCCTGGACCTCACTTTGAACCACTCCCCCACACTATCTGCAAATGGTGCAGAATGAGACCCACCCTGTGGCCTGTCCAGAATCTAGAAACAGGATGTCTGGCTGGAAAAGGGGCAGCTGAGGCTAAACAGAGAGGGAGGAGCGGGAGGTGGACCTTGAATCTAAAGCTGAGGCGTTCAGGCATTATCCGGGACCCCACTGGAATCCGAGTGACGATGCAATGAGGGGAAAGTGACTCTGATGGGAGTTTGGTGATGATGGAGCCTTATTAGAGCCCGGCAGGCATATTGCTGACGCTCACCGCCCCAGCTCCAGGGGCCCGCGGTGAGACGGTCTCGAACATCCTTGACAAGTTTCTCACATTTGGGATGGCTACATCTTACCGTTCTCCGTTCATTTCCACTCCTTCCCAAAAAGCTGGGGGCAGGGGGGCTGATAAGCAATTTGTAATCATAAAGAAAAACGGGCGGGTGTTTGTTTTCTTGTGGTCTATCACACTGGCAGCCACAGCCCCCTGTTCCCAGCTTTACAGAAATCAAAGAAACCAAAATTAAACATTAACCAGGATCATTGACAACATCCCCTAAACAACATGGCCCAGTGCGAGGAGGGAGAGGACCCCCGACCCTCTGAGGGATTGTTCAAACAGGCCCGGGACCTGGGGGCGGGCCCCATTCGCAGGGGACTGGGAGGCTCGCTGATGCCAACCAGCACACTCTGTTCCAGCCAACAATCCCGTCTCAGGGCTGGCTGTGGTGCTGGTTCCCGGGGAACCAGGAGGGCTAAGACAATCACATCACGCAGGAGAAGGGCTCCTAAGGAGGTACCCCCAGGGGGCCATGGAAGGCAGAATGGAGAGTGATGCAGGTCCCTCCCCTGTTGTGGGGGGCAGCCTCGGATGCAGGTCTTCAAGAATCAATAGGTTCTGTAGTAAGAAAGAAACGGCAGTCAAGGCAGAGACAGGTGAACTAGGGTGGGGGAAGGGTAGCGTCTGGGAAGCGACTAATCGGGTGTGGCATGTCAGGAAGATGGCCTGGGAGACTGCCAGCACCCGAAGGCAGCTTGGGTCAGATTGGAAAGCCCAGCTCTAAAGGGCAGGCTTGGCTGAGAAGGTTCCAAGGATCTTGTCAAAAGCCTCTGGGCCACTGCGGGGAGGGTGGGCTCACCAGGAGGCCACGGTGGGAGGCTGCAGGGGTCATCCGGGCCAGGAAGGATCAGGACTTGCCCCAGGTTGCAACTGTGGGGAGGGATGGGCTCAGCAGACTTTTCAGAGACACAGTCCCCCCAGTCCAGTGACGAAACTGGGTGGGGGGAGGCGAAGTCAGGACTGAACACTTTGACATTCTGAGAAAGGGATGTGTCCATCCGGGGTCCAGCCGGGTTGGCAGGAAGCCCGTAAGCACTCCCGAAGACGGGAATTTAATACAGAGGTCGGCTTCGTAGCACCGTAAGAGCTAAGGAGCTGAACGGTGTTGAGGCAGCACAGAGGTTAGCGGTGGGAAAAGGATACCAGCTTCCTCTAGGGTAGGAAGGACAAAAAAGGGAGGCAGGGAAACTAGAGCTGGGAGTGCCCCTGCCAAGCACAAGCCCCAGCAGGCCCCCCACACAAGCCCCAGCAGGACGTGGAGGAGGCCCAGTGCAGGGCCAGGGGAAGAAATGGCCTGGCTTCTGTCCCCGCCTGCCCTCCCACTTTGCACCTGCCGCTGGCCAAGCCTGCTTGCAAGCCAGGAGACTCAGACACCTGGGAATTGCGTCTCCAGCCCACACAGCAGGCAGAGAAGCCTGGGGCACATGTGACAGCAGCAGGCCAGGGCCTCGCATGGGCACAAGAGAGCCAGCAACTGAGGAGACGCGGTGAGTAGGCACCGCACCGGGGTGAGGAAATCGTGAGGTCCCCGCCTGCAAGGAGAGCCCACTGGCAGGGAAGACACGGGCCGGGGAGGGGGTTTGGCAGATGTGGAAGTGTTGGCATGGCTCCAGCCAAGGTTTTCCCAGCTGAGTCAGAAGCTGATCCTGCCTGAGCCACGCCGTCCATCCAGAGCTGAGCCTCAGGGGTGGGAAAGGGCGAGGTGGGCTCAGGAAGCTCAGCGAGACCTCCCAGGCCCCCTTTCAGGGAAAAAGGACGGTGCCGGGGAAACAGGGCTGCCCCGGGGCAGCCGCTGGACTCCTGGCAGTTTCCAGGCTGACAGCAGCTAGCTGTGGAACTGTGGGCAAGTGAACGAAGCCTTCTGGGCCTTGGTTTCCCGCCTGTGAAGTAAAGAGCATACTTCCCTTATTGGGAGAAATGAAACCACAGAGAAGCACCTGGTGAGCAGGAACGCTCCATCTACTCTGCAAAGACCAAGGATGCCACACAGACACCAGGCCCAGCAGGACTCAGTAATGCCACTGAGTCCCTTGAGATGAAGGCAAGGCTGAGTCTGATGGACTCCTGGGTCCCCCCGGGATTACCTATACCAGCAGAGAGGCTGGGGCCACGGCCCGCTGCTGACAGCTGTGCTCGAAGGCAAGTTTCTGGTGCGTTGTAGCCGGCCGGCCACATCTCTGGCCGTTCTGTTAGGACCAGTCACCCATATTCCAAATGACTGAGAAGGCAGAGTGGCCGGCGAGGCCCTAAGCACAACCAGACCGACCCATCCCTGCCAGGCTTCAGCCCGGGACCCCATCGCTGGCAGCAGGGAGGCGACCGCCCTGAGAGGAGGTTCTCTCAACACCCCGGGAGCCATGGGGTCTGTAGATGGGAGAGACAGGACACAGTGGGAGACGACTTCCTCTCCCCTTCCCCCTTCCCCCTAGAGCCCCGTTCATGGCCACTGGCGAGTGTGGGGCCCAAGCTGTCTCCACAGAACACAGGGCAGGAAGTGATCTGGAGGGCCTCTTGGGCCGCAGGCCTTGCCCTGGTCCCTGAAATGGTGTCCAGTATCCTTTGGGCACTTTTTCCTGAGCGGGGGGCCATAGCTTTCTCCTGGTTGTGAGGGGAGTCAGCAGACCCGGTTGTCACAAGCTCCAGGTGAAGCCATGCACCGTGCGGCCCCATCCCCCACCATCCCTGTCTCACACAAGGACTCCAGCACACAGAACTCCTTGTCATTGTCCAAAGTCCCCATGTTTCCTGGGGGGTACTGTCTCTCCACCTGGAATCCCTCTCCTCCCCACCTGGCCACACATCTTGGGTTCCCCAGCCTTTAAGGCTCAGAGCAAGCGTCGCGCCCTCCCTCCTCTCCTATACAGCATGGTGGACGGTTTCCCAAAGATGGCGGCTCCGTGCACTTACCCCATTCCACAGGACCTGCCGGCAGCATGAGGGACTTTGCTTCCACAGAGAGGTGGGTCTCAGGCCCTCCCCTTGGATCTGGGTGGGTCTGCTATCTAGCCCCACCAGTGGAGTGTAGGGGCAGGGAGGCTTTGCGACTTCCAAGGCGAGGTCAGAAAAGGTCAGCCCTTCCACCCAGTTCTCACTCATATTCATGTTCATTCTCTCTCTCTCTCTCTCTCTCTGTCTCGGTCTCTCCCAACACCTGCCCTTGGACCCCAGCCACCGTGCTCGGGAAGCCCAGGGCAGACAGTGAGTGGAGGCGCCTTCAGGTCATTCTGGTTGAGGCCCCATGATGACACCCAGACGAACCGTTCCTGCCATGCCTGCCTGGATGCTGACCCCAGAAACCCAGAGAGAGCAAATGGTCACTGGTGGTGGAAACCACTGTGTCTTGGGTAATTTGCTGAGAGCGGTGGACAAAAGGACTGGCCTGGAGTCCCATGACACCTGGGCTTCTGTCTGCTGGCCCCCTCGATCCTTGAGTCAGCCCGTGGGCTGACCACGTCAGCTCCCCACTAGACTGCAAGCTCCCGGGCCCCCCGCCGCTGGCCACCTCCACATCCCAGGCCAGACCCACTGCTGGAGCTCTGGGGGTTCTCAGCGAACCTTCATCCAATGAAACCCAGGAACTGGGAGAGAGACAATTAAGTGTCTCAAAACCAAACTCCTGGCTGATTGAGTTACTTGAGAGACAGCTCTACCCATGTGAGGTACAGACCTTTTCAACCAAAGAAGTGTCCGAGAGAATGTCTTCATTTAAACCGTTATAAGGGTTTCATGAACTGGTCCCATCAGGCTCTGGTCTCCTATGCAACTTGTAGAGGTTCATCTGCAGAGTAAACAGACATCAGGGACATGAGAGGACAGAAAGGGACCCCATGGCAGTGAACCCCTCCAGCCAAAGTAATCTCATGGAGCCGCCCCCATGTCCTTGAGTTTCTTCCCCCTGTGACTGCATAGCCGCCTCCTTCTCACGGAGCCTCACTTCCTCCCTCCCGCTCAGTGCTGGGACTCTGTAGGACCCCCAGGTGGTACCCCCACTCCCTGAGGCTGTCCCCCACGGGGCCGTCCTGTGAGGCCCCAAACACAGAATGCAGCCCTGCTGTCGTCTGGAAGGCCCTCCAGGCCGAGAGATTTCATGACACAGACCTCCCCAGGAACGTTGTGCAGTTTGGGGAGCATTTGCTCCTGCCTCATTTCCCCTGATTTCTGCACCATCCTGGAGGCAGACTTAGCAGGAATGATGAGGCCCATTTTATAAAAGGAAGTGGTCCCCCCAGCTCTCCAGCCCAGACTTCTGCCTGCACACCACAGTCCCTCAACCCATTCTGTCCGCTCTCAGCCAGGCTGCTCCTAGTCTCCAGTGGAGGGAGAGGAGTCCTGTGCACGTGCCCCAGGGGGGACCGAACCTTCCACAGCCGTTTGGCCCACTCAGCTCGCCCCTGAGCATCCAGAACAAGTCTAGACCTCCTTGACCTGTCGGGTAAATGAAAGAGGATTAGACTTGTACTTCTGTTACCAAAAGACACACACACACATACACAGGTAGCAAAAAACAAACAAGGAGACAAGCCCAAACCTTTGGTGTACGTTCCCCGATTACAAAGACCCGTTTTTGGATTACTTACTGTTTGGGATGGTTCAAGATCTCTTGCCCTGTACCAAACATAAGAATCAATTTCGCTGCACCAGGCCTGTTTCACGAATGTCTACTTCTGTAAATATTTAAGGGGTACAGTCATGGGTCCCCCGTGCACACACACCTCTTTCTGGATAAAGAGGTCTCCGGGTTAGGATGTGTTCTGGAATCTTTCCTTCTACACCTACCGGGTCTGGTCACTGTCTGCAAGGCTGACATTCCTCAAGGGGAGGGATGAGCAGGCAGAAGGCTGTGGGCTGTGTCCCAGCCAGGTCAGGTTCCTGGGAGCTGTCAGCCTGGTTTCTGACGCCCCAGCAAGGCCATAAATAACCACAATGAAAGGGCAGCAGGCGGCCCAGGCCTCCCCGGCAAGGCACCCCCGCCCATCAATCTAGTCTAATGAATGCTTGGCATTCAGGCTTCCGCCGCGACCTGACCCCGGTCCCAAGCATTCTTGGGGGGTGCAGCGTCCCTTCCCAGGCACAGACTGGGTCAGCCAGGAGCACGTGGCTTTAGGCTGGCCCCGTGTCTTGCCCATATACTTTACGGATGCCGGAGACAGGCAGGAAGGCTCTCATCACTCAAAACTCATCCCCCCTTCCAAGATGGGCTCCAGAAAGCAGACCTGAAGCCCCATCCATGCCCACGTGGTGGGTCCCGTCCACAAAGGGCCCCACGCAGCAATCCCAGCTACCCCGCACCTTGTGACAGCTACTCCACGGAGGGAGCTGGTCTTTGTGCTCCCTGCTCTGTGGGTGGGCAAAGGCCAGATGATACTCTAGCTCAACTGTTTGTCCTCCTTTTGTCCTGGCCTCAAGTGGCAATTACCTTTTATTCTTTCATTTGGTGCTCGCTTTGGCAGCACATATACTAAAATTGGAACGATATTCTTTCATTTGTACCTTTTGTTCTTACATGGAGCTTGCCTCGACTATCTCAACACTTTAAAAATACCCACCTAAAATCACATACCCCACCCCACCCCTACTTCCTCTCTGTGTCTCTGGTCTCTCTGCTGAGCTCTTGTGATTGAATTTGCATAAGCAAAATGCTCAGATGATCCTATCCTACCACCAAATAAAACAATCTGGCTTATAACAGACTTTTCACCACATACCTCTACAAAAAATAAGATGCACCCTTTATCAGTGCATACACACCATAACGTGAAGGCTCTGTGACCACGAGTCAAGCCCCCTCACTTCTTCATGGAAAACCAAGGCCCTTCGAGTTACAGGGTTGGATAGAGGACCCGAGTCTCCTAGGGTCTAGTGCACTTGGGGTCAGGAATGACCCCAAGTCATTCTGGATGCCCCTCAGGCAGTCCTTATGGAACTGAGCCCCACGGGCAACAGCACCTTCAACAGAACATCCTTGGTTGGCATTTCCCCTTCTGTCTCATGGTGCTGCCTCCTGGAACGACCTCCCAATTAAAGCCCATCCAAGTCCTTGTGCCCAGCTCCGCTTTCATGAGTGTGCAAACTAAGCCCATGTTATACAGAATGTCCACTTTCTCCAGGAAGCTCGGGGTCATCATTACCTACCTCAGCTCATTCTTCTCCTCCAGCTCGGTGCTGGACTAACGTGTCGCCTCGGGAGCCATGGAGGTGCCTGTCCCACTGAACAGCCCAGGCCCCTCTTCTCTGGAAGTTTCTGTCAGAAACTTTCTGTCAGTTTGCCATGTTTCCGTCTCTTTCTTTGTTGCTAGCAAGTCCCCAGCAGGACCACCACCCTCCTCCCAATGTGGGATTTTTTTTTTGCCTTTAATCTACTCCAGTCTGGAAACCATATGACCAAACTTGATAGATTTGTGTCTAACATAAAAGTGAACAGAGTCTGAGCAGAGGAACGTTCCTTTGAGCAATGCATGAGCTTTCATCTAAGGCACTGGAAACTTCTTTTTTTTTTTTTTTTTTTTTTGCTGCTTGGGAGATGTTTTTATTTTTTCCTGGTTTAGAGCTCTAACTTGGGGAGGTTAAAAGTTGGGTAATGAAATTTTGCATGAATGACTTCTTATGTTTCAATTTAAATAGGGGATGTGTTCATGGGCCAATGCAGTAAGTCTAATAATACTTATCACAAATGCCCTAAGACTTTTGGCTTGCCGCTTGTTGGGATATGTCAGTTTCATAGATCCGATTTTCAAGGCTCAGGAGACTTCAAGAGTTTGCCAGCTTCACAGATGTCAAAACAATATCATATACCACAGAATAGTGGCTGACACACAGATTTGAGGGCAAAAATAGAATCAGTCCAGGGACTGAATACAAATCTCCCCATCCAGACTCCAAGTCTAATTCCTCTCCGGAGAATCCCATGTCCCCTCTCCTGGGTGGTAAGGAAGGCGAGCTCATCAGCCGCAGCTGAGGGGTCTAGCTGCTCCCACAGATCTGAGAGTTTAGAATGCGGCTGGGCCCTCCCCCAGGTGCCCATCTTCTCCCAGGCCAGGTGAGCAGCTCTGGGAGGGCGGGAGTAGGACGTGGGACCCTCCACACCCCCATCTGAAGAGACACACGCTCTCAAATCTTTCAGCACCTGCTAACCCGCGGAAGGTTCAGAGGCCCGGAGAGAGCAAGTGACTTGCCCGAAGTCACAGAGCAAAGATGAGTCAGAACAGAAGCCACAAATCAGGTATCCTAATCTTTTCCTTCCCTCCAAGCCCAACTGGAACCTCTGTTCCCATTTACAAAGCCCTCCGGCAGAGTGGAAGTGGCAGCTGCTCTCACCTGGTAAAGGAAGGAGAGACCTGGCCGGGACCCAGGACCGCCATCTCCACCTCATAAGGAAAGACGGGCCGAGGAACCACCTCAGTCAGTGAAGACAGTGATGGTTCATTTTATGTGTCCCCTTGACTAGGCTAGGGGCGGCCCAGGTAGCCAGTAAAACATGACTTCTGCGTGTGTCCGTGAGGGTGTTCCCAGAAGATATGAACATTTGAACCAGTAGACTGAGCAAGGCAGATCCCCCTCCACCAATGATGCCCGTGATGGATCGGCATCATCCAATCCATCGGCCTGAACACAACAAAAAGGTGGAAGAAGGGAGAATGTGCTCCCTTTGCTTAAGCTGGGACATCTGTCTCCTGCCCTTGGACATCAGAAGGCCTGATTCTCTGACCCTTGGACTCTGAATTACACCACGGATCTTCCTACTTCTCCGCTTGCAGGTGGCAGACCATGGGGGACTTCTCAAGCGAGCGAGAGAGAGAGAGAGAGAGAGGTCCTACTGGTTCTGTTTCTCTGGATTTCATCACTGACAGATCCAACACCCCTAGTATAACAAATGATTCTTAGCAACCCCTTCAGTCTCCTGAAATAAATTTCACAGATAGCATAATCAGATCTCACAGAGAATTTAAAAATTAAATGTCCTAACTGCAATAAATTAGAAATAAAAGGTAGTCTATGATAAACGAATATTCCTCTCCATGTGAAAATGCTCAGGTATGATGATTAATGCTCATATATCAATGATGATATAATGCTCACCAGAGATCTGATGAAGCCCTTGGAGGCGTTCACCTACTAGATAATGAGGAAAGGATGAAACTAAGAGAAGCTGCTTTCTGTTTATATTTGAGTCTTTGAAATAAGGGTTAAGCATTGCCAAGGCGGGGCGGGGATATTTTCCAAAGTCTGAACAACTCTGATGAAATTGCAAAGAAGGCAAAGCCCAGTCTTCCCAGCAGCTACATGCCAAGTTGCGCTCCTGGAAAAAGAAAAGTGTCCAAGCCAGAAGGACAACTTTGGGGTCACCTGTGTCAGGGTCAGTGGCAGGCTGAGCTCACTACAGGGTTTCCCCCACAGAGGTGCCTGGAGGCCCGTCTGCAAGTCCTCGGCAACGCTGACAGCTCACTGTCCTGCAGGGCTGTCCCAGGGTGCAGGACGCGCCGCATCACCGGGCCGACCAGAACGCGCCAGGAGGGGGCGGTGCCGCCCGGGAACCTCAGGTCCCCGCCGGCCGCCCCTCGGGCGCAGGCCCCCAGCGGCCTGGCACTTGCCCAGAATTACAGGAGACAGAAGCTTCAGCAGCTCGTCCTCCTGCCCGAGAGCGGCTCGTGCTCCACCGAGTCGATGGGCCCGGCTGTCCCTTCGTGGGGGGAGGGCGGCTTGTGACTCCCAGGAGGAAGAGCGTAGCGACCCGCTAGGGGAGCCGTTCCTCCAGGGTGCCGCAAGAGGGCGCCCTGGGCCGCTGCATCGCTGAGTTTGCAGGTTTCTGAAAATGTGGAACCCTACGAGATACAGAAGTGGGGGTGAGTTGAATACACAGCGTCAGAAAGCATTCTTTGATAGGCTTACATTGTGCTAAATTGTCTGATTTTTGGAAGCGCCGGCCACTCTCCATCATCCACAGTAGGTACTGAACAGTGTTGTCAATGGCATTTCCAGTCCTCCCAAATGATAGAATTTTGATATATAAACAGCAACTTTAATATCCTCCCAGAAACAGGGATGGGAAGAGGTCACGCCAATGCAACGGCCAAGGCCTTGCCTCCTGCCTGCCATACTTACCGCGCTTCTCTAGAAATCATAATAACAGATAACATTTCTGAGAACCCATGTGTCCTTACATGAATGCACTTATTTCCCCCTCACCAACAGCACCGTGAAGTGGGCACCACGAAGCCCATGATCAACAGTATGCACGAGGAAACTGAGGCACAAAGAGCTACAGTACGTTGCCCAAGGCTACACTGCTTGCAAGTGGCAGGGAATCATCCAACTGTGATTCAGGACATCAGGGCAAGGCGCCCCACCTGTTGGAAGGAGGGACTTTGGGATGCCTTGGCAAGAAAACAAGGCAGCATGCAGCCAGCTTGCTTCTTCAAGATCTCCAGAGGGCATGCAGATGGTAAATAAAAAACACCGACAAGAAAAAAGAACCCCTATGAAATCTTGTAATATGACCCATTTCGTGGCTCATTTCGTTCATGAATTCATCCAGGCCACTACAGCAGACGGGTCCGACCAAGCTAGCATTCGCACCACTGCCCTGGGTCTAACTCCAAACAGCCATGAGACCCAGTGTGGGACAAGATAGAGACCAACTTTTCAACCTTGGCTCAGTGTTAGAGACTCTGTGGGCGTTAAAGATAAAACTGCTATCTGGGTCGGTGTGCCCCAGGTTGATTGAAGCAGAATCTCTGGAAGTAGGGCCCACCCAGGCGCTTTTGCTGGGGTTACCTTCACCTCTCCAGGTAATTCTGAGGTTCGATCAACATCAAGAACCAAACTCCTGGGACGCCTGGGTGGCTCAGTGGGTTAAGTGTCCGCCTTTGGCTCAGGTCATGACCTCAGGGTCTTGGGATCATCGAGCCCGGGTTGGACTCCCTGCTCAGCGGGAAGTCTGCTTCTCTGTCTCTCTCTGCCTATTTGTGATTGATCTCTCTCTCAAATAAATAAATAAATCTTTAAAAACAAACAAACAAACAAACCTCCTGGGGTGCCTGGCTCAGTCGGTTGGGCATCTGACTCTTGGTTTTGGCTCAGGTCATGGTCTCAGGCTCGTGGAATCAGGTCCCATGTCGGGCTCCGTGCCAAGTGGGAAGTCTGCTTAGGGCTCTCCCCCTTTCCCTCTGCCCTTGCCCCCAACCCTTGTGCTCGCTTGTTCACTCTCTCTCTGTCTCTCTCTCTCAAATAAGTAAATGAATAAATCTTTTTTTTTTTTTAAGACTTTATTTATTTGACAGAGAGACAGCAAGAGAGGGAACACAACCGGGGGGAGTGGGAGAGGGAGAAGCAGGCTCTCCACTGAGCAGAGAGCCCGACGTGGGGCTGGATCCCAGGACCCTGGGATCATGACATGAGTGAAAGGCAGATGCTTAATGACTGAGCCACCCAGACGCCCCAAATAAATAAATCTTTAAAAAAGAAAAGAATGAAACTTCTTTTTCTATAGCTGAGGAAAGACCTGGAGAGGATCCATGATTTTCCAGAGGCTGAATGCTAAGGAAGGAGGGAGCCAAGTGTCCTGATTTCTCTCCTGGAACCCATCAAAAGCGTTAGTACCGCCCCAGACTGGGCCAGCTCCACAAGGAGACAAGGACTCCTGGGGAGTGAGGCACACTCAGAGTCTCTTCTCTGCTGCCCTCAGTCTGAGCTGCAGGGCTGCTCCGTGCCTCCTGCTTCCCCTCAGGACCCTGTGGCCCCCTCAGGGGTCACCACAGATGCCACTTCCCCAGTGTCCATCGGGTGGTTGGGTCACCAGATGCCACACTGGATACCCAGTTAAACTCGGATTTCAGATAAACTACGAAAAGTGTTGTAGTGTGAGGATGTCCCATGCAACATGTATATGTTTATTTGCAAAATTCGGCCATGCTACCCGAAAGAGCACAGCGACTCTGGTGTCGCCCAGCCAACCGGAAAGGGAGAACACGCCGTTTGCCCAGCCCACCCAGCCCCTGGCCCTCAGCCAGGTCTCTTTCCCCAACGTCATTCAGCACAGAGAGAGATGATTCTATTTTCATTTAATAAGGAGTTAGAGTTTGGGGGAACTATAATGAAGAGAAATGTGTACTCAATTATCTTTTTCCTTTATCTCTGCAGTGGAGGTTTGACTGTTTGGGCCGGCATCCATTGGATGGAGGCCTGGGAAGCTCCTGGATGTACTGGGGCGGCGATGCTCTCACCAGACAGTGGGCATCACCCCCAGAGGGAAGCCAGCAATCTAATGGAGCCAGTCTTGAGCCTGGGGCTGGCCTTACAGGACCCACAGACACTCGGGGCCTTGGGCTCCCAGAGGTGTCACAGTTCCCCAGCCTTGGAGGACTGATTAAGATTATTAATCTAGGAGCACCTGGGTGGCTCAGTCCGTTAGGCAGCTGCCTTCAGCTTTGTTAGGCTCGGCTCCCTGGGATGAAGCCCCATATTGGACTCCCTGTTCACAGGGGAGTTTGCTTCTCTCCCTCTGTCCCTCCCTGCTGCTCATGCTCTCCAGCCCCCTCTCTCTCAAATGAATAAATACAATTAAAAAAAAAAAAGGAATATTAATCCAAATGTTTCTGGGAATTGAACACAGTGAATTTGGGAGTCTGTTCCTTCGGCAAATCTGCTCAATTACCTTCCATCACCTTAGAATTATGGTGGTTTTGATTTGAGCCTTGGGAAGCATGTTTTTTAAAAGGGCATCCCTGGACACGAAGGAGGAGTTGCAGTTCCTTGCCTGCAGCTGACATAGTGCTCCTGCCTTCCCCCAAATCTGTACCTGCCCTTGGTTCACGGCTTCACTGTCTACCCTGCCCACCACCCAGAAGATGTGCACCCTTGTCTGATCTCTCACTTGCCAGACCCTGAGTGAGTTCCTGGAGGGCCTGCCAGACATCAGATTTGTGTCTCCCTCTCCTTCCCCAGCATTTCAGTCAGACCTGTCTACTCAGGAGGCAAGGGAATCAGGAAAGTGGCTGCACACTGGAGGCTTGGGATGGGAAGGGGGAAATGGATAGACGGGTGCTCAGAAGCCTTCCCAGATGGGTGGGCCATGAGGATCAAAGGGGAGGGGAGACTGGAGAACACACCCAGCTCCTGGGTTTTGCTGGAGGGAAACCCCGGGGAAGCCGGGATGGGTTTGCTTCACACGTGTTAGCAGCGGGATAATCAAACACAGCCCTGCAGAGCAGGCAGGTATCTCCTCACAGAGGCAGCGAAAACCTGAGCCCGAGGTGAGATGCAGGTCACCACGCATTCGAGCCTGGGGACATGCATGAGATTCCCTGGGGAGGCCGGACAGCAGGCCCCCGGCAGATCCCAGCAGAGAAG
Source organism: Meles meles (assembly GCF_922984935.1). Taxonomy (NCBI): domain Eukaryota; kingdom Metazoa; phylum Chordata; class Mammalia; order Carnivora; family Mustelidae; genus Meles; species Meles meles. The sequence goes on along the minus strand of NC_060069.1, from coordinate 46,016,965 downwards.
GGACGGGTGGCTGGGAGATGGAAGGTATGGCCGGGCTGTGAGATCGTGGTGTCCTGCGATCCAGAGAAGAACCATCGCAGGGAGCAGGCAGCCACAGAGGCAGATGCTGTCCGAGAACTGAAGGCTGATGTACCTCCAAGCTCTGCTCACCACTCCTCCCCACTCCGGGCTCAGGGAGCAGCCTCCTTGTCCAATGGACCATGGGGCAGATGGGGATGGGGGCGGGGAGAGCCAAACAGAGCCTCCTGAGGCTCCCCATTCATCCTGGTCTCCCCTGGCCACGGCGCTGGAAGTGGCCCCAAATGACACAAGTCCCCCCCAACACACACCAGTCAGACCTCTGTCCCTCATCCTTCTGCTCACCTCTGCTTCTCGCACCTCCTTTGTTTTTCTCTATATCAGTTGAAAACAAATTCCCAGTGAGAGAGATGGAAAGCGACATTTGGTCTTTGAGCTAGAAGTCCAAACAGGACCGGGGTGGGCGATGCCTGAGGCTCAGAACCTCGGACAGGATGAGAGTGGGGTGGGCATTAGATCATCAAGAAACACCAGGGCGAATGTTCTTTTATTCTCCAGACCTCGGTACAGCTTTACAAAGCTTAAGGAAGGCCCAAGTAGGGCTCTGCCTAGGTGACAGGAACAGAAGATGGGGAGGGGGGAGGAAGAGGAAGGAGGATGGAGGCACCCCCCCACACCCCCACCCCCACCCCGTGCCACCCGCCACACCATCTCCTCCACCTGGGAAATGCAGCTCCTTCCCAGCACCTGTAGTGGCAGGGCTTTGGCTCCCTCTTGGCCCCCACGCCTGACCTGGCCGGGTCCCTGGAGGCCACCTAGGCAGGCTCCCGGCTCCGCACGCTCTGTGCCTAGCTCTCCCCTGGCTGGGCCTCAATAGCCACGGTGACCCTCACAGAGCCGCAGCTCGACTTCAAGTCCCAGTGCTGGCTGCCATTGAACGTTAGTCCCAGGGGGCCTGACCCCAGCCGGGGGGACAGCTGGACATTCAGCCAGCGGCACCGATCCTCACCATCGCAGGCGAGCACCACGGTGCCCTCGGGGTTGCTGTAGGTGCACCGGCTCCTGACCGCCCTCTCCTCCGCAGCTAGGTCCCAGGGGCCCCCCAGCTCCCCATCCTCTGACCCTGGGGCCAGGAAGCCCAGACGGTTGCCGGTGACGGGACACACCAGCTGCTCCTCCTGCAAGGCGGGCAGGAGCTGGCCCTTCAGGTAGGCGGGGCCCGCGCAGTAGGTCTGCGTGTTGAAGAGCCGGTCGCTGTACTCACGCAGCCAGCCGAAGAGGTAGGCCAGGTGACAGTCACACTGCCAGGGGTTGCCGCGCAGGGCCAGGTTGAACAGGTTGTAGTTCGTGTCGAAGATGCCCTTGGGGAGCGTGGTCAGGAGGTTCCGGGAGAGGCTGAGCAGCTCCAGCTTGGACAGGTTCTGGAAGAGCTCTGGGTGCAAGGTCGTCAGGTTGTTGCTGCCCAGGTAGAGCCTGACCAGCCCCTGCAGGTCCCTGAAGACGCCGGCAGGGAGATGGGTGAGGGTGTTGTGCGACAGCGTCAGGGAACTGAGGCTGGACAGGTTGCCAAAGGCATCCTTGCTGACGGCCTCCAGCCGGTTGTAGGACAGAGACAGGCCAAGCAGGCCCGGGGTGGACGTGAAGAGGCCGGCGGGCAGCCCCTGCAGCGCGTTCCCCTGCAGGTTCAGGAAGGTCAAGTTGCCCAGGGAGGAGAAGACGGAGAGCGGCAGGTGGCCGATGGTGTTGTGCTGTAGCCACAGCTTCTCCAGCCGGAAGAGCCCCGAGAACACTCTGGGGGGCAGCTCCTTGATGGCATTGCCATCAAGGAAGAGCTCCCGCAGGCAGCCCAGCTGGCTGAACACGCCGGGGGGCAGGCCGGAGAGCATGTTGCTGCTCAGCCTCAGGGTCTGCAGGCTCCCCAGGGGCTCGAACAGCTCCTCAGGCAAGCAGGACAGCAGGTTCTGGGCCAGGTTGAGGGTTTTCAGCCCTCTCAGGGGCCGGAAAAGCCTCCCAGGCAGGCTCTGGAACCGGTTACCCTGCAGCTGGAGAGACTCCAGGGCGTCCATCTGCTGGAAGAGGCCCTCAGGCAGAGCCTCCAGCGTGTTGAAGTTGAGGGTGAACTTCCCCAGCGAGGTCAGGTTGGAGAAGGCATTGGCGCTGAGGTTGGAGAAGGCGCTGCCGGTGATCTCCAGGTCTGCCAGCCCGGGCAGCCCCCCGAAGGCGTCGGGCTCAAAGTGCTGGAGCTGAGTGTTGAGGAAAACCACCTTGGTCAGGTTGGGGCTGCCGCTGAAGGCCCGGGCTCCCACCGTGGTGAGCGAGGTCTCTACAAAGATGATGTCTGTGGCATGGGGCGGGATGTCCGGCGGGATGACGGCCAGCCCTTTCTCAGAGCAGAACACCTCCTGGATGAAGCAGTCACAGCCCGCAGGGCAGGGCCGGGAGGGTCTGGCCAGGAGTAGGAGGCCGGCCCAGGGCAGCCAGGCTCCGGACAGCATCTCCTGATCCCAGCAGGAAGAGAGAACAGAGATGACACCTTGATCAAGGGCAGCCAGCACCGGGGTGGGCCAGCCAGGAGATGGGGATTAACTCTAACAGGGATGCAACCCCTTTCAGTGGTTGTTTTCATACACCTTCATGACAGCCTTACAAGGTTCATGGGACCCGGGTTCAGACCTCCTGACGGGCTGTCACATGGCCTGTCCACAGCCACCCGGCAGGTTAGTGGCAGGACAAAGACCCAGGTCTCCTGGACTGCCATGTGCTTTCAGGTGGAGGGAAATGGTGGAAGTGAGATTAAAAGGCATGGAAGAGAGGGAAAGGAGGAGACTGTGGGTAGAATGGAATTTTTAAGGTAATGTGTAAAATCTGAGCAGGTTATGAGTCCACTGGGAATTTTTAACCCAAAACTCTTCCTGGGTTCCCAAATCTCAGCACCTTGCAGAGCCTAATGATGAGACTTACTGTCTGCTCTTATACGTTAGCTGGGGCTGAGAGCAGCTGCAGGGAGAAAATGGGCTCTTTTATTTATTTTCTTTAAAATTTTATTTATTTATTAGAGATATAGAGAGCATAAGTAGGCAGAGCAGCAGCAGGCAGAAGGAGAGGGAGAAGCAGGCTCCCCCCTGAGCAGGGAGCCCAATGTGGCTCTTGATCCTAAGACCCTGGGATCATGACCTGAGCCCAAGGCAGGTGCCCAAGCCACCCAGGCTCTCATCTTGAATCAGTCACCTGCTCCTTGCTACCGCTGCCAAATGCTCCCTTCCTACCCCCCACTCCCCGCCTCCCCGACCACCTTGGAGCCCATGGAACTTTCCAGCATCATGTGGACAGGAAGATCCCAGATGCAGGGATTCCACAGACCAGTGGATTTGGGGGTTTGGGGGTTTGTTTTAAATAAGAAAAGAGGACGAAGTTTTTAGTCAGCTAAAAAAATTGTTTTAATGCCAGCATCCAACCCCAGGTCATAGACTGGTGCTGCAGCTCCCAGGTGTGTTTTGTGGCTCGTTTTCTCCTATGTGAACCACGAGCCAATGTGGAAAAATTGAGAAATCTCACATTAAAAAGTCCAGCTTTCAGGATGATTTACGAGCAGGGAGCTCACGTTCCCACCTGACAAGGCCAGCTGAAGTTGGGCTTAATTGCCCCATGGCTTGGTGGGGGGGGGGGGCGGGGGGGGCGCTCCAGGCCACTACTGCTCCCATCCGTCATTTACAGGGACTGTCAGGGCCAGGTTCCATGAGTTCAAATACCAGCTCCACCATATTCTAGCTCATTCTCACTGTGCGACCTTGGGCGTGTTACTCAACCCAGTTGTGCTTCACTTCCCTGGTCTGTAAAACAGGGATAGTGCTGACCAGGTCAGGATAATTGCGAGGACTGAATGAGAAAACATAGCCAAAAGTTTTAGGTCAGTGTCTGACGTAGAGTGAGAAATTAATAAATCATGTTAATTATTGTTAAAAGTTGTAAGCCACCATCATAACAGAAAGGTGATTCGAACACCAAAAAATTAGGAAGAACAGAATGTCCTTTAGATAGAATACATTTGGTTTTACCAGAAAGAGACAGACAGACAGGCAGGCAGGCAGGAAGGAAGGAGAGGCAGAGAGAGGAAGGAAGAAAAGAGAGATGAGGGAAAGGAAGACACACAGAAAGAAAAAAACCCTTGAAAAACATAATCCTAACTTTTCTCAATTTACTGGTCCCCAGAAAGCACTCACAATCAGCTCCCTGTTGGGGCATTTTGGCCCCAAGCCCTCTCCTCTTTGCTGGCCATATCTCTGCTGCCCTCTGCTGGCTGCCTCCTCCCTTCTGCGATTCCACTTCAGGCCAAAGGGTTCCCCATGGGCAAACACGGTGCTTACAAAAGCTCCCTGTTCCCTCATCCTATTCAGACACCCAATAGTCAAATTTTTCCAGGAATATTTCTGCCTAATCAATAGAGAGGGACCATTTCTCCCGTAGAAAGTGCATATCTCCCTCGAGGCCCCTCTGTCGCTTGCACAGATGCAGGGGAGGGCTCTCACAGCAGCCACACCTGCCTGCCACTCAGGACATGTGAGTCTGTAGCCTCTACGTGCAACTGTCGGAGAACAGGGTCTCGGGCTAAAGCTGAGCTCTGTAATTTCTTGCCAGAAATTACATTTCTGTAATTGGGGGGGGGGCACCCACTCATCTGAGGCGTGTTACAGATAAACGGAGGGCTCAAGCTGTAGAAGGATGAGATGGGCCATGGTCTCAGTCCCACCTGCCAGCCAGGCTGGCGCTGGGGATCCTACACAACACCCCCCACGGATCCTCACAGAAGTCTTCCCTGACCCCAGGAATACGGTGCCTGGGAGTATGCTTCTCAACCTGGTAGTTAGCGTAGTTCCCTGACACGATGGTTCCTTGTGGCCGTCCCTGCTGTAGGAAGACGTGTGCTTGGCATCCGGCCCAGCGCTGACCTGTGTGGGCTTGGTTCAAGCCCCAGTAAGTGATCGCCAGCCAGACCATGAGACTGCACGGGATTCGTCCTCCTCCAGAGGGTAAGAGGGAGCGATGTTTATCCTAAACACACCATAATGCATAATAATGCATACTGTGCCAGTCCCCTTCCTTGCTAACCCCTTCAGTCCTTGGTTCTCAAAGGCAGTTTCCAGAAAACTTCCACTAGAGTGGACATGAGGGCCCTAGAGCGAACATATACAAGGGACCTCACCTGCTATCTGTCCGCTCATGCCTAAGGGCAGACACTGCTGTGACCTGGTCAGCCTAGGGAAGTTAGACTTGAGGAGGCGACCCACACAAGCCCTGGTTCCTGGGTACCTGAAGCATGATTGAAAATGGGGGCATAGCCTCCAGATGGATATGTGCCTTTGGTTTTGCAAACTTCTCAGCGTTGGAGGTGTCAAGGTGGGAAGAGGACCAGAACGGGGCCTCTGAAGTTCAGGAAAGGGCCCCAGTCTATGCAGTTGGAGGAAGCAGGGGACAGTAATCATCGTGAGGGTGTGGAATGCTCCCAACTATCCACTCCCAACCTAAGACTTATTCTCACATCACTCTAGAATGGCTAAGAGTTTGTGCTCTGGAATCAGATAGTACGGATACAAATCCTGTCCCTAGCCCTCATTAGCTGTGTGGCCTTGGCTGAATTGCTTAACCTCTCTGTGCTCCATTTCTTCATCTTCACAACAGCAAGCTTCAGTACTACCTTCCTCATGGGGGGCTGTGCTGAAGATTGAATGAGATAAACCGTGTTGAAAGCAGCAAACCCAGAGCCTGGCCCACAGTGAGTGTTCAGCAATAGAGCTTTAATGACCCTGATTATTCTGAGCTCGGGCCAGCCCCAGCTTTGTTCTCAAGTTGTCACAGGGGTTAGCTATGGAAAACCTGATGAGATCATCCAACCACCCCAGTTATGGACCAGCAAGATGTCTCTCTATAGCATTTTTTCGGGCTCTTTCCTCCCAGCCAAGGGAAGCTTATCATTGTTTTGCCTTTGGTTGAGAGGAGCACAGATTCTGATGGCCGTGGCTAGGCTACCCTGGCTGTGGACCCTTTTCCCAACTGCCCTCACGAGCAGGTCACTGGGGGCTCTGGAGACGGGAAGCGTCCCTGCCTGGGCACTGTGGAGTCCAGCACTGGAAGGGTCTGTGGGGAGCAGCCAGAAGATTCCAGCATCTCTCTGAGAAACTGCCTCTGCATTTCTGCAGAGACCAGCACATGCCCACAAAAAATGTTCCATGCTCTCAGCAAGCCAGGGGATTCTGGCTCTGGTGGGGGCAGGGGAGTGGTTGACTGGTTGCAAATGGACTTCTTCCCCTTCTCAAATTGCTTTTGGGTTGATACATTTCTGTGTGTGCCCCAAACCAGTCTGTCATCCACTGCAGAGCCAACCCTCACTCCTTCCAGAGGGTGACGGGAGCCCAGAGCCCGGACCCCAAACTGTCAGGGGACTGCTGCTCTACTCAGGGATGGCTACATTGCGGTCTGCATCACCAACGGGGTGGGATTCTGTCCCTTGGGCCCCAGCACATCTGGGAGCAGGAAGAAGGGCTTCAGAGGTCCATCTGGAGCCCCTGATGGCCTCATCCAAGTCCCCTGGGAAGTCCAGCTGTCAGTCTCCTTTCCTGAGCTCCTCCTTTCCCCAGCCCCAGCCAGCTGGCCCTCCCCAACCTGCTGCCCACTTTGTCTGAGGTGTCTGGTTTCTGCATTTGTAAATGGAAAACAATCATGATAGGAACACTACTACCTAAATGACAGCTTTGTTAGAGTTGTGGTAATTAACTGAGATAACCGGCATTGAGTTTGTGATATGGTGATACAGTTAGAAATACGTATTTGGTCTTTGCCTTGACTCCTGCTACAGAGCTCCAAAAACCCTGGAAATTTCCTGAGAGATAATAGAGGGGCATCTTTTGTCACACATAATAAGGCCCTCTCGACGCACACGTTCATATTAATGAAGTGACTATCCATGGCTCTTAGTAAACTTCAGATTATACACGAAGTATTTGCAGTAGTTATCTCTGAAAAACAGAATGGTGGGTGATTCTCACTTTTTCCTTTTGTTTTATCAGAAATTCTCTACAGTTTCTAAAAAAAACAGGTCACGTTTGTAATAAGGTTGAAAGTCATGGGACACCTGGGTGGCTCAGTGGGTTAACCTCTGCCTTCAGCTCAGGTCGTGATCTCAGGGTCCTGGGATCGAGCCCTGCATCAGACCCTGTGCTCAGCAGGGAGCCTGCTTCCTCCTCTCTCTCTGCCTGCCTTTCTTCCTGCTTGTGATCTCTGTCAAATAAATAAATAAAATCTTAAAAAGAAAAAAGAATGAAAGTCATAAACATTTGGATAATCATGAAAGACACATAGCCCCTGAACGCATACTGCAGGCTTCCTGGACTGCTCCCCTCCCTAGAACCCATATCAAGAAGGCTCCCAGAGGCCCTGCTGGGAGAGAGCCTGCGTAGTGAAATGAGAGAAGCTGTGGGGTGCCTGGATGGCTCAGTCAGTTAAGCGTCTGCCTTCTGCTCAGGTCATGATCCCAAGATGGCTCAGGTCATGATGCGAAGGTCCTGGGTTTGAGCCCTCTGTCGGGTTCCTTGCTCTGTGCGGAGCCTGCTTCTCCCTCTTCCTCTCCCTCTGCCCCTTCCCCTGCGTGTGCACCTGTGTGCGCACATTCTCCCTCAAATAAATAAATAAAATCTAAAAAAAAAAAGAAAGAAAGAAAGAAAAAGGAGCTGTAAACTGAGCACTCCCCTTTCTTCAAACGCTTCCGCCAGGGCACCACACCTCTAACTCCCGCTTACACAGCCCTTTCTGCTTTTGGATGTCCCTGTGCCTCCTTATTCCACCTGCACCCCAGGCCCGCCCAAGTCACACCTTCCCCAGGAAGCCATCCTTGACTGTGGACCCCACAGGTCATTCCTGTCCTCAGTGGAATGCTTAGGTTCTTCTGCTCTAACTTCTGGTCAGTTGCACCCATCTGACTGTGACTTCCTGAGGGCTGGGGATGTTTCCTGCCGCTTGTCTTACGGGGCTGTGCACCTTGGCTCTGAGTGGCCCAGAGCTGAGTGCAGACCAGGTGTGCTGTGCTGAACTGACCCGAATGTGTCTGCAGCTCTTGGTCCCCCTTGTGCTTTAGTGGAATGGGGATGCCCTTCAGCTCTGCCAGGGCTGTGACCTGGGTTCAGATTCTGACACTGCTCCCTACAGGCTGCGTGGGTTTGGACAGGTCCCTCCTTCACTCTAAGCCTCAATTTTCCCACGCACGATTGTAACCTCATCCCTTAGGGTTAAAATTAGTCCCCAACTGGATAATGCATATGTTTACATTAGATAGTAAACACAACTCATTTAACACAATACCTGCCGAACAGTGAGTGTTAGATAACAGGTAGTTACCTACAGATTTTATTCTTGGAGTGACTATATCAACAGAACCAGAACTCAAAGGGGAGCCACAGGATGGCATAAACAAGGCGTAAACAAGGATGGAACCAGGCAAACTTGGACATATGGTCTTCCTGCTTAACCCCACCGTTCCCTATGTGCTCCCGGAGCACAGAGCCCAGACTACTTTATCTCAGGAACCCCCTGCCACCACCTACCTCCTGCCTCAGGCCAGCACCACCCCAGCTGGGGGCCGTGGGGGCTTCTCATCCCACAGCTGGGGACACACGTGGTGTCTCCTGCTTGGAGCCATGGCCAGGCTCTGACCCTGGGAGGAGTGGCCTGCTCCTCTTCTGCCCTGGAGCTGGGACCCGAGGCCAGATTCCTTCCCCGTCCCCCCAGACCCCAGGAGACCTACCTTGAGGGGCTGAGAGGACGCACACCAGCAGCCCTGATTCTTTCTAGGGAGCAGAAGTGTGTCCGGTGTGGTCTATGATCAGTGTGAACCCAGAGGCCCCAGCGCTGATCAAAGTTCCCGGCAGTGTTCCCTCCCCTCACGTGGACAAGTGTTCCCGGAATGTCACCAGGGTCACAGGACAGGAGAGGAGACTCTGGGGCAAGGGCTCTGAAGATTAACGAAATGACCCTGAACTGTTCCCATGGACAGATCCCCACTGAGGCCAAAATCCAGCAAAGATCACAGACCTGGCACATTTAGGGCCCCGGGGCATCCACCAGGCCCTAGAAGGTTTCCAGTAGGATGCAGGGGTGAGGACCGGAGCCAGGGATCCACGCTGACACCCGCTCCCAGTGAAAGGCTGGGCCAGTGCTGGGAGCCTGACAGACGAACAGCTGGCCACAGACACCTGCCTGGCTCTCAATGCCAGGAGGAAATCTAAGAGGGCTGTGGGTTGTTCCTTGGTTTGCTGGTTTGTTTCATGAACTAACTTTCTAAACCCTCTCTGAGTTGAAAGGGGAGAACATGGAAAGGTGAATTTGGGCCCAATATGGGGAGACACACTTTCACCACAGGGCTAGCCAAGGATGAACGAAGTTGCTTTGGAAAATAGTGGTTTTCCTGGGGGCACCTGGGTGGCTCAGTTGGTTAAACTGCCTTTGCTCAGGTCATGGCCCCAGGGTCCTGCTCAGCGGGGAGCCTGCTTCTCCCTCTCTCTCTGCTGCTCCCCCTGCTTGTGCGCTCTCGCTCATGCTCTCTCTCTCTCTCAAATAAATAAATAAAATCTTTTTTTTAAATGGTGGTTTTCCTGTCTGGAGATGTCCATCCAGGGGCTGCAGAATGAGGTAAAGCTATGTGTGTCTTTGTTTTAAGGGGTGCGGTGAGAAGGCATGACTTAGATAAGCAGCCTCGGTAGTTTTCAACGTCCAGAGACTACCATTCAAAGTAGACTGATGGCTTTAAAACTCGTTGCGTGGTATTAATATCTATCTCACTCTTTTTCGTGACTTAACCAATATTTCTTAGGGCTGCAAGTGGCTTTCATCAGCTAAATCCCAACGTTCTGAAGACTGTAGCAAGGAAACATCTTTCGGTGGAGACATAGTACAAATCCACACTCTGGCAGAGGTACAAGGGAGCGAGTAGAGGGAAGAGGGGCTGGGAACAGAATGCGCCCCGCCCCGCCCTCCACAGCGCGCAGGCGGACAGCCACAGGAGGCTGTAATCCAGGAACCGCCAGGGGCCGGGGGCTGAGAGAAGAGGGCACACCTCTGAGCCAAGTTAGGGGAACAGTCGGATCTTCCCTGCGCTCTGAATGGGTTCTTGAGGCGCTGACGCTGAGTTCTAGAGAGAGAGCTTGTCTATTTACCAGTGTCACGGTGAACCCGAGAAACTGGGCATTCACTGGGATCTGCATTCAAATTCTGATTATTCAACTAACCAGTCCTTACACAAAGTATTTAATCTCTGCAAGTCTTTGCCTGCCATCTGTGGAATAGGTGTGGTAGGGGGCCAGGCTGGGTGTGTGTGTGCGTGTGTGTGTGTGTGTGCGCGCACGCACATGCGTGAAATCAAACCGGATAGGAGCAGCCGGCAGAACCCTGGGCGTATGTGCGCATGTGCAGAGGGGAGACTTGCATTAAGAACTCTAGGGACCTTCTAGGAAATAGGATGAGGACTGTAACCCCTTTTCTCATTAGCCAAATCTCCAGAGACCCGGGGCTGAGGGGACAGGCTCAGTGGTGAGGGAAGGACGACAGGCCCTTCCCCCACCACTGACAGCGTCCGGCCCCATGATACCATGAGCACATTACTGACCCGTTTGGGCCCAGCTTCCTGGGACAAGCTTACACCTGGCAGACAGGATCTAAGAGCTAAAAGAGCCCAGGAAAATACAATCAGAAGTGCCTATCCTGGGCACAGCAGTGGGACAGAACAGCAGAGCAGATCACCCCTTTCTCAAACACGTGTCGCAGCTGTGCAGCCCCTGGCATCCGGAGACCTGGAAAAGTCCTGCGGACACCTGGACACTTTGGAGGGAGACACCTTCACTCGGATGATGCCTTCTTAGGGCCTGTGACCCACAGAGACTGGTGCAAGGCTCTGACAGGAACGTGCAGCGTGCAGGAAGGGTCCCACCCACCTAAGCCCGTATGCATGTGTGCTTGTGCATATGTGCGTACGTGTGCGTGCACACAGACAGGGTAAATAAATGCCTTTCTGGGACATAGAGGAACCCCCAGTCTGGGAGTCTGGAGACCAGCTGCAGTGTGAGCTCAGACATTAGTTCACTAGATGACTCGAGGAAGTTCATTTCCTGCCTTGATCTCAATTTCTTTGTCTATAAAATGGGTTGAACCTATTCTTAAGCCTCCTTCCAGCCACAGTGGCCTAGAGATATCACGTGCTATTGCGTTTAGGTTCCCCCACTCACTTTCCAAAGGCTTTTTCTCAGCTCAGAATCTGTTCTCCACGAGGGTCTGCTTGGGTCAGCCTCGCACTCATGAACGGAGTAGAAGCAACGGGTGTGAGATCCCTTCGCCGAGACATCCGCGGAGAGCACGTGTCCTGTGTACACCATTTATTGTTGATTCTGTATACCAGATTTGTCATAGGCGGCATCCAGCCGACATGGACCCCCAACCCTGCCCACCAGGGCTCACACTCTATAAAACCCTGGGGGCCTAGAAATCTCTAAATGCGTCACCAAGCACCTGGGACTATTTGCAATGATTCTCTAAGCGAGGCAAACGTGATCTACTTTTGAAGGCAGCATGAAGGCAACGGGTTGGTGAGAACGATCTTCCCTTAGGTGAAGGAGAGAGCACAGCTGGCGGAAGTATGGCCTGGAGAAGCACCCGCCCCCTTCTCTGAACCGCGGAGAGGGCTTCCTCCCCGAGCCCCCCACCCACCGCCTCCCCAGCCACCCCAGGGCTCAGTTCTGACTGTGAGATCCATGGGCTGAACTCTGTGAGCGGTTTGTAGCTAAAGGCTTGGACACAGCAGTGTCTGGTTACCAGCTCCTGTACCTAGTTATCTCTAGCTGTCTGCTCTCCACCAGCTTCCTGAGGGTGGAAACAGATTCCTGAAACTGTTCTTTTTCTTTAGCGGGTGGGTGAGATGAATGTTCGCCTGGATTGACAAAGCTTTTGATCCACACGGTAGCAAAGGAGTTCCGATGGCTAAGACTGGAGGAAGCAACAGGAAAGTGATTCTTATCTTCTTTATGGATAAAAGCCCAGGACAGGCCATGAGGTGTTGTACAAAGTGTGAAGAGAGAAAGAAAACCCACAGCCCACTAAAAATGCTGCAAAATAAAGAGTAAGTTTGGACCCATTTCCAGGGGAACAATAGTACCTATGCAGAGAGGTGTTGTCAAGCTTAAAGAGAAGACCCTCGTTCTGTGTTTTCAAGATATCTATACACAGTAGGCACTCTTGAAAAACAGTGGTTCTAACTGGCTTTTATTCTCTTTCCTCCAACACTGACCTTTCACTCCAAATGGAGGCTGCTGGACTGGCAAGGTGACCTAGGGGCCAGTGAGCAAACAGGGAAATTAAAGTGGACTCCATGCCCTACTTCATCTTGGGGGGACTAAACAGCTCACTCCAGGCCGGAGAAGTGAGCAAATGCGATGTCTTTTTGGAAAGGGAACTCCATCCAGCTTTTCTGGTTGTTCCCTGAACAGACAACACAGTTCAGAGAGCCAAAGGCCTACCATGGAAGATGAGGCCCAAGGGCTCCATCCAATCCACTTAGGCAAGCTCATAGCATCAGGTAAAGAGTTCACCACTCCCAGCCGGGGGTGCTCCTACATGGAGACATCTGAGGACAGCTGCCCTCGGGCCAAACTGTGGCCTGGAGAAACATGTTGCTATCTTGGGCCCAGGAGAAAGGAACTCCAATGTCATGCCCAATGCCAGGACTACCCAAGGGTTCTGGGTTTAGAATGGCAGGACATACTGGGTAAAAAGGACTCCTTCCTCACCTCTCTGCCATCTTCCCCGATGGCCCCAGGATCAATCAAGCGGGACACCATCAGTGGAATGATGCCCATGTTTCCGGCTCTGGGCTTACTTCCTTTTGGCCCCTGGCAAGTCTTGGTACATGTCCCCCAGTTGCTATAAATACTCTGAAAACATTTTGGAGACCCAGATTTACCTTGGAGAGAAGATGTCTTTTGCCTTTGACAGGCCCCATCTTTCCCAGATTCTCTGGGACAGAGAATGAAAACTATACGGTGAACTAGCTCTTACACACATTTTTTTTTTTGGACCCTTTTTGTCAGGGGCCTGTCAGCATCACTCACGGAGGTCTAAGGGGATTTCTTATTTGCCTTGTGGGACAGAGGCAACTAGTAAGAGCCAGTCAGGATTTCCAAATCCTTACAGGACCTCCTGAAGTTCTTCCTGGACAAACACAGAAACCTGAAATTCTCCATGTCACGGTTTTTACTTCTGAACTGACAGACCACTTGTCGGGACAAAGACATGAGTTGCCACGAGCACAATTTCTTTACCGGTGTGAGTACGTGGCTGGCAGGAAGGGTGGTGAATTTACATGGCTAGCACTCAAGGAGGGCGATAACTGTGCACCAACAGCTCAAGTCTTAACAAGCAGGCCACAGGCAGCAGGAGCTCCAGAGAGCCCTCCAGACCCAGGGTGACCTATCTATGTACGCTGACATTGCCTCCCATATGGGAGGATTCTGAACTTCAGTGTCTAGCCGACTGGAACACTGATGGAGAACTTTACAACCCTGGAAAGATCACCAGGTTCCGTTACACTCAGCTGTTCAATCGAAGGATCTCATCTCGGAACTATTTCGCTTCCCCCAAATGGAAAGTGAAAATTAAAAACAGATAGAGGCAGAACATGCCCAGAAAAGGCCCAGGCAGAGGGGCCTCTGCTAAGCAGCAGACAGCTTGCTGGCAGAGAAGCGTGTGTGTCTGTGGGGATCTCTGCTGTCTGCCTCTGACTGGGTCGTTCTGGGGGCCGCAGGGTGGGGGGATCTGCTAACATCTCCCGTCCAGACCAGAACGTACCCACATCGTCTCCTCCAGCCCTGGCAGCTGGGCTGCCAGGCAAGGGCAGGCTGGCAGGGCATCGAGGGGCCATCCTGGCTCATGGGGACCCATCTCCACCAGCCTGTCTTCTCCAGTAAAAGCCTGGGATGGAGGATACTAGTGATGTCCTGTTTCTTGGTCTGGATAGTGGTTACACGGGTGTGAACTGTTTGTGGAGAGCCATCACGTGATCTACACAGGCGCACTCCCACGTTTCTGTACGTGTTATACTTTGGTAAGAAGCTAAAAGAGACAAACCTTAGGGATGAACATAAGGACCCCCTCCCCCACCACACACACACCCCTGGTGCCAGGGTGCTTTCTCCATCCAGTACCAGTAAGCTGATTTTCCAGGTTGTTAAAGGTCAGACATTCTACATATCTTATTCCTCAAAGGACCAACATTTTCCAAGAAAAACTTGCAGTTTGGAAATCTCTGCGAGGCTGACGTGTTGTCCAGGAGCCTCTCTTCCTTTTCCGGGTATCGACCCCGTGAGAGATGCTGAAAGCGGCTCTCTCTGCGGGCATGGAGGGACATCTTTCATGGCGTCCTGAATGCCAGGTGCTTGGCAGCTCTGAGGAACCCAGCTGAGGGGGTGGAGGCCTTCTGTGAGGAGAGAACTCACCCTGCCTTCAGGAGCAGAAAATCAAGGGAGACTTTTCATTTGCAGGGACCGGGGAGAGCCATGCCACGGCCGGGAGCGGAGGAAGGGAAATCAACTTACATCCTACTTGGGAGAGAAGCCGTCCCTATGGAGAACTATTCCCACAAAGTGAGCAGGCGTGGTGATTGAGTCTACTGAGGCCAGCAGGACCAGGGACGCAGGGAAGCTTGTTGTTGAAGGAGAGCTGGTGAGGCTGTGGAGAAGGACTTTCTCAAATGAAGCCCAGGGATGAGAATGAGAAACCCCACGGGGTTTTGCCATGGCCGGTGGGATCTCCCTGGTGGGAGGAAGTCCCATAAGAGCTGGTTCTCCTCTAGTTCTCTAGAGGAGAACCAGGCAGGTCAGGAAAAGGTGGGGCACACCTTTCTCTCGGGGACCAGCGAGAGGGAGCGGGGGTCGCTCTGCAGACCCAGGGGTGGAGGCGCAGCGATGAAACTCCCAGATCCTCCATCAGCCACACGGTTCTCCAGCCCTGCCCCTGCCCCGCCTCTTTAGCACTCATTGGGTGCCTTCATCTGCATCAGGACTGTGTGGTCCCTCTTCTTGCAACAGCAACAGCAGATGCAGGCAACCAGAGAACAGACCAGGGCAATGATGCCGATGACAATGGCAGCGATGGCCAGCCCACTCTGGGCCTGGGTCATGCCCCATGTGCCGCGGTCTTCGGTGACCTCGATGGTGGTCAGATCGGTGTAGTCCTCCACGGGGCTGGTGAAGTCAGTGGTGGAGATGGAGGTGGTATCAGGGTAGCTGGGTGTGTCTGGGTACTGTGGTGTCTCGGGGTAGCTGGGCACCTCAGGGATCACTGGGACCTGGACACTGGGGACAACCGCGTTAACGTTGATGATGATGAGGGACTGGCCTCGGACGCTGGGTGGGCTGAAACACACCGGGAGAGTATCCGTCCCCAACCTGGGCTTGTTGAGCAGGAGCCAATTGTGGAGCGGAAGGATGTCTGAGTCACACCTCCAGGGGTTGTCGTAGAGCCGCAGCTCACACAGGTTCCCCAGGTGATCAAAGATTCCCATGGGCAGGTTCTCCAACTGGTTGTTCTGCAGCTGGATGGTCATGAGGCCATTGACATGGGCGAAGATATTCCCCGGGAGCTGTCTGAGGCGGTTGTTCTGCAAGGAGATGTTCTGCAGGTTGACCAGCATGCGGAAGACACTCCCGTCCAGCTCTTGGAGCGCGTTAGTGTGGAGGGACAGCTCCCGAAGCTCCGCCAGCCCATTGAAAGCATCTGGGGAGATGTAGTTGATCTGATTACGGCTGAGGATCAGCACCTGCAGCTGGCGGAGGTTGCTGAAGACGTTGTCTGGGATTGAAGTGATGTGGTTGTCGTAGAGCCAAAGCTCACGCAGGTTGTGCATCGGCCCAAAGATCCCCGGAGAGAGCTCCTTCAGGGAATTCCCAAAAAGGGTGAGACGGTTGAGCTGGGGCAGCTGCATGAAGATGCCAGGAGGCAACTGGGAGATGTGGTTGTTGGACAGATAGAGCTTCTGGAGGTTACGGTTGTTGTGGAAGAGGCCAGGGGAGAGCATACCAATCTGGTTCTGCTGGAGAGCCAGCTCCTGGAGGTTTCCGCACCCATCGAACGTGCCCATGGGGATTTCAGAGAGCCTGTTCTCATACAGCCGGAGGACCTGGAGGTTGCCCAGGTGCTGGAAGATCCTGGGCGAGAGTTGGGTGAGGCTATTTTTGCCTAGATTGAGCTTCGTGAGGCCCACCAGGTGGTCGAAGACGCCGTCGGGGATATATTCCAGGTGATTGCCATGCAGCTGTAGCTCTTTGAGGTTGCTGAACTGGGAGAAGTGTGCCGGCTGGATCTGCACCAGCTGGTTGCTGGAGAGAAGGAGCGACTCGAGGTTGTTCAGGCCGTGGAAGAGGCCAATAGGCAGAACCTGAAGCTTGTTGTTGGCAAGGCTGAGGTAACGCAGGGAGCCTAGGTTGCGGAAGGCACCGGGCATGATGTGGGACAGCTCGTTCTTCTCAATCCTCAGTGCGATGAGGGCCGAAATGTTGAGGAACGGGGACTCGTTGAGTTCGGTGATGTGTGTGTTGAGGATCTGCAGGCTCATGGCATTCCAGGGCAAGGGGGTGGGCACCGCCACAATGCGCGCCCCCGAGCACTCCACCTGGGAGGCCCTGGAGCAGGTGCATTCACTGGGACAGCCATAGTAGGCCAGCCCCACACTCCAGGCTTGGCAGCCCACCAGCAGAAGAAGGTAATGTTTCAGCAGCATGGCCTCTGCAAGGGGAGAGAGCGCACGTGAGTCAGGGTCATCTCACCGACACTACCGTTATAGTTAAGCCAACATCTTTGGTGCCAAACACTGGCTTGCCTTCGAATGCCATCATCACAGACCCCAACTTACGCAACCCATGGTCTGGTCGGTCAGTCTCTTCCACCTTCTCCCCACGCCTTTGCCCAAGCAATTCCCCACACCCAGGGTACTCTTTGTCCTCATCTGAATCTTTCCCATACTTCAAGTCCAGCTCAAATGCAGTCGCCTCTAGGAAGCTTCCGCAGATACCGTGATGACGTCAGCATTAGTTACCCTCCCATGCAGGGGTTCTTCTCCGTGTCCACTAGGACCATGCCACAGCTGGCACCGTATGGCATTTGCTGTGTTCCTATCTGTGTCCTTCTCTAGTCGATAAGCTTTTCAAGGGCAGGGATGTTCATCTTTCATCCCTATAGGTCCCTTAAGGCAGGAACAGTATCTTGTCTGGATACAAAACCCCCGGATCACTCATCTGCGTATCCCCCAGAGCACCTGAACTTGCTGGCTGGACATGATCTCCTCAGGAGTAACAGATAGGAGATGAGACCGAATAAACAGGGCCTGAACCTGGGAGAAGATGCTAAGACGACACCCTTGGAGGTCTGCTGGGCAAGCAGCAGCAGCCAGCTAAGGTAGGGCGCACTGCCGATCCGGTGGAAAAGGCTACAAGGCAAGCTCAGCTCTTCCCCTGCCTGGCGCCCCACCCCCACCCCCACCCCAGCACCGCCCTGCCCAGCCCCATTCACCAGGACCAACAACCTGGCCCTTTGTGAATCCGTTCACAGGTGCTTAATGGAGACTTAATTCAAACCACCTTCCCAATGAAAGAAAATGATCTGGGCCACTTCCTGTCTCACTGGAAGAGGCTCTTGTGGCTCAGCCAATGCCTGGAGCCAGCCTTCTGAGTACTAGTTCCAGTTTCCACAAGGAAACATTAAGTGACCTTGAGTAAATCCCAGAAAACCTAAGGTGCACTTTGAGCTCAAAGGGGATAGGGCCAGATCCTCCCACAGGCGTGGAGTTGATCTGGGGGTGGAGCCCAGTTCATGAAAGGTTGAATGTTTGAGGTCAGGGGTGACGAGAATTACCTACCTACATACTTAAAGGTCACGCATCCAATGTGGTGGGGATGGGAGGTCTGGACGGAGCCCTACATAGTTAAGAACCACTAACCAGCTGTTGGACCTTGAAGGAAACTTGGAGCCTTCAAGCTCAGCTTCCTCGTGTGTTGAAAGGATAACCTCTGCCCCCTTTTGAGGCCACCGAGAGGAACAAATAGTTGAATGGATGTGAGGGTGTCCCACACAGTGCTGTGCAAATGCGTGCGACTGTCCAGGCTCATCCACAACATGGACTCTGCCAGGCAGGAAGGCCTCAAAGTGGTTTTGATCTTGGCATTCTTACTCCAGGGACTAAGGATTTCTGTGTCTGTGTAGAGCAGCCTCTGTAACTTCCATCTGAGGTTCAAAGGAGTCTGTAACTTCCAAAGAGTTAAGAGCTGCTGATCATACGTTCCCACTATTTTATGGGGATGAAGGAAGCAGGGAAAATGAGGCTCAGACCTTAAGGCCTGGAGCTCCAGATTCTTGGGTGAGCACTTTGATGCTCTTTTAACACAATGCATCTCCTTTTAATGAGTAAAAATCGAGTCAGAAGAAAGAATTTCAAGTGATGACGTGTAGGACATAAACTGGCTGGGTGGAGAAGGTATTTTTCAGGCTCTCTTCCTGAACTCATGGGGTCCTAGTCTTGGCCCACGACTCAGAATTTTCCAGACTTCCCCACCTGGCCTTGAGTCAGTATACCTTTATCCTGCCCTGTGCCGACAAGCCTGCTCTGAGGACAGAACCCAAGTTCACCCACCCAGACCTTGATTTTTTTTTTTAATTTATTCACAGCCATCCAAGCCCTGACCTGTTGTAATCTTGCATTAAAAACTTGATGGAGAGGGGCGCCTGGGTGGCTCAGTGGGTTAAAGCCTCTGCCTTCAGCTCAGGTCATGGTCCCAGGGTCCTGGGATCGAGCCCCGCATGGGGCTCTCTGCTTGGCAGGGAGCCTGCTTCCTCCTCTCTCTCTGCCTGCCTCTCTGCCTAGTTGTGATTTCTCTCTGTCAAAGAAATAAAAATTAAAAAAAAAAACTTGATGGAGAAAAGAAAGAATAATAATTTGGCCAATAGAGTCTAGATGCTGAGGCATGGGGCCAGATGAAGTTATGGACACATCTAGAAGGACGAACCTACCTAGACAAAAGTCAAGTCCAGAACCTGAGAGTGGAAAATGAACAGGCTAAACAGAAGGCACAGAAAAAGTGACTCAACATCCACCCTAGGAGAAAGATTTAAGGCTTTTTATTGATAGTAACAGAGAAAGGAGACTGTCCAGAAAAACAAATGTGATCTTAGCTGGCACCATCAACAGAAGTATGAAGTATGGAACAAAGGAGGTGACCCTCTTCCTCTGCCCTGCCCCAGTCAAGCCACACTTGTCCTGCCATGCTCAGTCCCACACTGAACTTCAAGAAGATTAATAACAAAACTGTCTCTTGAAGGCCTGCCAGAGAAGGGCAAGGGGAGGGTCAGGAGTCCCAGAAACCAGAATATCTGAGCATCCGTTGAAGGAACTGTGCATGGATAGCTAGAAGAAGAGCATCTGTAAGGAAGCTACTGGCACTTTCCAAAGATACAGGAAGGACTGCCCTGGGACTCACTATGGCTTCCGAGGTCAAAAGTGGTGTGTCGAAGCTCTGAGGCAGCAGATTTCAGTTCACCCCCAAAGAGAGCTTGTCTGAATCAGAATGGACAACCCATGGAGGGGGTAAGCTCCCCATCACTGGAAGTGTTCAAGCAGAGGCTGAGCAACTGTCTGGAAAGGAAGCTGGACAGAAGATCCCTATACCTGCTGGGTACGGAACTGGATGACAGCTGATGGCCTGTCTATCCCCAGGACTTCAGGATTCTAAGGCTGAGTTCCAGAGCCACGATATGAGATCCATCTACCAAGATGGATCCCAGGGGCCTGGGTGGGCAGGTAGGAGTGTCTGGCCATCCCCCTGGTACGTGTGTGTGCGAGACTGATTTACAAAAGGTGGAGCTCAGGGGCGCCTGATGATGTACTAGTTGGTACTTAGCTACCTTTAATGCCCACTCCTATCCCCAGGATGCTTCAGAATGGTGTCATAGCCCAACTGTCAGAGACTAAACTAAGGGTCCATAAAGGGGCAAACCCAAGGCAGTCTCTGTTCAATGTCCCCATCTGTCATGGAGGGTGTGGGAGGAGGTGCCCTTGGAGGACCCATCCCAGATCTTCTCTGCACCTGCACTCCCCAGCTGGGGTGGGAGTATCAAGTCAGCCCCAAGAAGGGCTCAGGGCCAGGGCAGGGTGCCTCCTGGCTTGGGAGGAAGAGAGAAAAGAGAATCCCCTTATGGGAACAGAGCCACTGTTGTTTAAAATGGACCACACTCAGCTTGACAAATATTGCAAGAATTTGCAGATTTTCCTTTTTATAAACCCTCATGTCTGCACAGTGAGTCTACCCTGGCCCCACATGTGGCGGTTTCCTGTTTTCAGCACTTGTCGCCGCCACAAGGCACTGACTGCTCCAAAGGCCCTCGGAAGAGCCCACCTCAAACCCAGCTGCAGAGCCCTCTCAGGAAGGAGGGGCCACAGAAGCAGGACTGGCCAGCCAGCTGCCAGCTGGGCCCTGGGATGTGGAGCAAGCAGAGCAGACATACTCAGCAGCCCGTGGCCCTCAGCAGCCCAATAGCCCACGCTGCCCAGGGCCGCTTGGCAGCTGTGACAAATGCCAGTTAAAGACCCACAAAGCTACCCTAATTATACCCTCCTCCCCTGGGCGGCCGAACGTGTTCCCCATCATTGCAACAACCCAGTCCAGCCCCCGTCCTAGGAGGAGGGCCAGCCGAGGATCTGTCGATGGCCCAGGAATTCCGTGAACCAAGCGGACAGACAGACTGCTCACCTGGACTCTCCGACGCGGTCCCTCCCTCAGGAATAGAAGTGCCTGGCCCAGGCACTTGGGCTGTGAGTCTCTTCAGCGAGAACTACCTGTGACTCATGACTGAACACATAATTAGCCTGGACTTTGTTGGTTGGTGGGGCTGGCACTTTTTGCTTTATTACCATCCTTCACATCCCCGAAACATGACGTCCCCTGAGAGGAGATGCTTTCTTATGTCACTGCCATGGAGCAAAGCCTCCGGAAAGAGCCCGGCAGACAAATGTGCTACTCTGGTCTTGATGCTAAATTGGAGTATGAGTTTGGGTAAATTCTCCAGGCCTTAGTTTCCCTCCTGTAAAGACTTCCAAGGGCCCTCAATAGCACTGATATCTTCTAACCGGAAATCTTGAAAGCAAATATTGCCTGAAGCCCACCATTCTCTTCATCCTCCCCCATACAGGTCACCCCGAATGGCCCAACACCTCCTGGCCTGGCCCCACCTTCACACGGAGCCCAGAGGAACTCATACCCAGCTACCTCGTTTCAGGAGTTTTCCTGGCGGGGAACCACTCCTTACCCTCCTACCCCCCAGTAATCAGTGCATCTTCAAATAGCCAAGAGCCATTGCATGGGATTAGGGAGCGTCTGGTCCTGCTCCGTCCAGTGCACCTGGGGAAACTGAGGCCCAGAGACAAGAGCTCCCTCCCTGGCCTGTACCCTCTCCCCAGAGAGATCTCCCTAAACGTGACATCATCGGCAGTGACAGGCTGCCCCATCCAGCCAAGGGAGGCATCGGGCTTGTGTTGCTGAGGGCTTCCGTCCCATGGCCTCACCTCCACACCTCCAGCCAGTATCCACTTCCATCAAGCTGCTCATCAGGCTCAGTCCAGCAGGTCCAAAGTCACCGATTGAGAGGCTCAATGCATAAAGACGCTCCCATCTCGTTAAGCAGGGGGTACCCACCCTACGCTCCAAATCAGCACATAAAAATCACCCGGAAGATCCTGGAATGCGTGCTTCATAGGCCTGACCGCACAGCACTGCAGCCGTGAGGATTAAAGGAGTACTCCCTACGATGCCCTTACAGTCCTCCGGGGCGCTGCTCTTGGTGCTCCACTAAATGTCAGTGACAATTCCTGTTCATTCTGCCGTGGAGTAAAACCGGGATCTCCACGGGCTCCACCCACACGGATCCTGATTCCTAGGTCTGGCTGGGCCCAGGATCTGCACTGTTTAACAAATTCCCCAGGTGACTCTGATGTACGTGCCTACCTTCGACACTCAGAAGCACGCCTTGGGGTCTAGCCCAGCCTCAAGATATGCTCCTGACCTGCGTCATTTACTGCCAAGAACGGAGAAACTGAGCTCAGGACCAGGGAGGCTGAAGTTGGGCCACAACCTCGCCTAGAGACCTCTACCCATATTTCCTTCCGCGGCCCTTTCTGCAGCTGTGTCAGAAACCCAGTATTGGTACTAAACTGAAGCCAGCCACAGAGGCTACTTCCAGAAGCAGTGCTTAGAGCCGGGGCATTGGCCTGCAAGGGCTTTTGGAGACTATCCAGTCAAACCAACTGTTTTTTTTGTAGATGGGAAAACTAAGGGGCCCAGAGTGGGGAGGGGACTAATCCAAAGTCATACAGTCCGTTGAAGATTCCCAACACCCAGAGCAGGACTCTACCTAAGTGTAGAGCTTGGTGAACCCCTGAATCTTATCACGAGGCTTCAGGACCTTATCAGCCACGTGTGTGACAGTGCCTGGAAGTGGGGAAGAGGCGGCTTTACTCCCTCTGTCCTAAAATGGCCTCAGGCTCATATACAAGTCACCCTCCAGCTGCCCAGCATTATTAACCAAGGTCAAGGGCCCCTCCCAACTCCCAGGCTGCACAGTTTGGGGGGGTGTTCTTCCCTAAAGCTGCTCTTATGCCCATGTTAGCTCAGTTTCACCTGGAGTGGCCTGGAAGAGTAGATGGAGGGAAGGAACAGAGGGGTTGCCAGGAGGGGTTAATTCCACAGTTTCAACACAAAGCCCCTTCAGGGATTTATCCGAATTAAGAACATTGCACCCCAAACACAAAGCATCCTGGAGCCTCAAGGGAAGACCGGCCACACTCTCACTCCCCACTTGGCTCAGCTGTGACCCATCTCTCCTGGACCTTCAAAGCCAAAACATTGTTCGTTTGTTTAAAAAAGAAAATGAGTAAGAAAAAGTAATTCCTTTCCAGCCCCAGGGTTTGGGGAGGTAGGGCTTCCGGCAGAGACCAGAGCAGGGCTATAATTAGCCTAGCAAAGCGGCAGGGGGTACAAACTTGCCAGCAGAGCAGGGAGAAGCTCCCACTCGGGGCTTGTAGGAAAGAAGCTACAGCCCCCTCCTCAGGCTGACACCTAGTGGACCCCAAATAGACAGAGATGGATGAATCCCCACAAGGCATCTCGGAGATGCTTTCTAAATCCTGTGTCCCCAAAGCCCGAGAGGCCATGAAACCAGAAGATACAGTTGTTGCTTCGTGGTCAGGATTCTGGGAAGCAATTTGCCGTGTGTAATCACAGCCTCGGGAGTACTTGCTGGCAGGACCGAGCTGGGACAGAGCTGGGACCAGGCTGGGACCGAGCTTCACCCCCGCCTCTGCTTATTTCTCCCCATCTGGATCTACTCCCACCCACAGGCCCCCTCCCCCTCCAGTTACTGAGCAAGACCCCATGGAGCGTACACCAGCCCTGGGGGAGCCTGGGGTGCCCTGACTTTCTGCGGGGCGTGTTCAAAACGCTCCCCAGTCCCGACCTCACTTACATGCTGGTGTCCTCATGGCCGAGCCTGCCCGCTGACTCAAGACCACAGGCAAATGGGACTGTCTGGCCTCGAATGCACCCCAGATGTCCTATCGGTGCAGAATGAGAGACGTGCCAGCACTTAGAGAAATTCTAGATTCTGGGGGCAGCGGTACCAACACCGATAGGAGCTGCGGGAGATGAAGACAGGATCCCAGATAATCCCAGGGAAGCTGGAGCCTGACAGACGGGCATCCAGCACCTTCAGCCTGAGGGACACCTTCTCCAAGAACATTGCAGCCTGCCCTGAGGGAACACATTTGGCCCTGGCTCGCTCACACTCTGGCACAGGCAGGAAAGCTCTAGGAAAGTTCCGGTTTTCCTCAGCTGGTTCCTTGGCCTTGTTCTGCCTCAGTATTTGGGCAGAGACACCAGTAAAGCTTCACCAGCGTCACTATTTTAAATGCACACCACCCTCATCACAATTCCTCTATGGCCCTGACCCCCTGCCCAGGACTGGCAGCATGGCCACACCCGGACATGTCCAGCTGGCCAGACGTCAAAGCCCCCCGAATGGGGTGGCCTAAACCACACACAGGCTCAGAACCCGAAACAACTCTGAGTCTGCCGCTGTGGTCCAAACTGGAAATCTGAACCAGGCACGCCACATCGGCTGAGCTCACTCCTGCATCAACTCTTAAGTCCCCAAAGAGGACAGATGTGTCTTCCGGGAACCCCTCCATGGGTCCCGGACAGACCGACATGCAGGTCGGGCCACCACAGGCCACCGCTGGGGAGAAGCAGTGTTCAAAAAGCCCAAATCTTTGAACAAGAGAAACTCTTCCCCCAGTGGAGCTAGTTCCACAAAGAGGTAAACTCGAGGGGTCACTGGTGTTCTAAATTCAGCAACTTTCAATACACTGTGCCCCCTGCAGAACTTCTGGTCAGCACCCCCAGATTGACCTCGTGGGACGGTTGAGGGTCAGTGGGGCAGGAGGCTGGTCGGGGAGCCGCCGCTGACGGGGGCTGATGGTCCCAAGCTGACTGGGCAGTGGGAGGCCTGGCCCGGCACCCCTCCAGCGTGGATCCACTTGGCCCCTTCCGGAGAACCCCCCCCCCCCCGGAGCGCACCCCCCAGCCCCCCGCCAGCCTTGCCCCGGGAGAGGCAGCGGCAGAAGGGTCCACGGGCAGTGGGGTGCAGGGATGAGTCGGCGCTTGCGGGTCGGTGGGAGGGAGGGAGGAGGCGGAGGCCGGCCTGCCCACTTACCAGCAGCGCGGCGCCCGCCTGCCGCGGACCAGAGGGAGCGCTAGAGCAAGACGCGGCTGGTTGACGGCTGCAGCAGGAGTGCGGCGGGCCGGCCCCCGCCGTATTTAACCGGTCGGGGCTGTGAGTCAGCGCCAGGGGGGCCGTGCCAGAGGGAGGGGCGGGCGGCCGGGCCGGGGGACACAGCCTGCCCGGCTGCCCCTTCCGTCACGGTTTTTTTTACGGGACACATTTTCCTCTTTTTCCCTTTCCTCCAAGACTGTCCATCTCCGCTCCAGAAAAGCATTGACTCTTTCTTTTATCTTTCAAACTTTTTATTAAGATGTAATTGCCGGAAAATTGGCACGAATGATACAAGGAACACTCTTATTTGCCTAACCCAATTTAGGGATTGTTCACATTTTGGCAAAAGCAGTTATTTTAAGTTCCAAAGAAAGATAGTTACTCCCCTCACCCCCAACAACCAGGTTCCGCCTAAAAGCAATGTTTCAATTCCCACGGACATGGTCTTCTGTTCCCTCGCTGCCCCCTCCCACATGTGGGTGTGGTTGAGGGGCAGATTTAAGAATGAGAAGCTCCCAGAGCCTTTCAACCCTGCTGCCCACTCCTTACTGCCTTAGTGGGGGACAAGAAACCGGTTCTGTTCTTGGTATCACTAAGGGAGCCTGGGGAAGAAGAGAAAGAGGTCCTCCTTGGTGAGGGGAGGAGGCTGCCAAACCCAGGCTTCTCCTCCAAATTGTAGCCTCAGTAAGGCAAGAGCTGCACTGGGCTTGAGCCACCTGCCTGAGCCACCTGGCTCAGTTTACCCTCTCAGCCAAGTGGGGAGAGTGATATTTACACACCATGCCTCATGGAATGCCAGGAGTCTTAATTAATGTTTGCACTGTGTTTTGAGATCTGCGATGAAAGGCAGACATAAAAGTGCGTAGTGTTATTACTGAAATAGTCACTTGGATGGCTTGCCGTGGTCAAGCCCAGGACCTGAATCACGGCACATTCCTCCTCATTGGAGGCACCATGATTCAGAGCCAGCAACAGAATGCACCCAGTCCATTAAGTGACATGAGCCCAGGAGGGACAAGGACTGCTTGGAGGGGTCTCCACACGGCACCCAGCCCCAGCTCTCCAACGAGCCTCCCTTCCAAATAATATTCCAGATTAAGAACTCCCTGCCTCTTACAACCCTGGCACTTCCGTATCTGCACAGTGGGGTTGTCAACTGCCTTTCCACAGAACCTGCTAGAATAAGAATACCATGCAACCCCCCCCCCATCCTTACCTTCTTTCCTTCCTTCCTGATTCTAACATTCAGCCACTCCGCACAGGGAGCTGTGGACAACAGGCATGAATCATATCTTTTTTGCCCATGAGGAATTGACACTCAGGGTGGAGAGAGGAAGGATGGACGATTATGAAGCACCTGCTGTGAATCAGAGCCCACAGTCTCCTTGTCACATCTCTACAGTGTCCTATCTACACCAAGTTTCTCAACCTCGCCACTATGGATACTTGGGGCTAGAGGATTCTTGGTTGTGGGGAGCTGTCCTGGGTACAGGCGTTCCTTGGAGTACTGTGGGTTCGGTTTCAGACCACCACGAAAAAGCAAGTATCACAATAAAGCCAGGCAAATGGATTTTTTGTTTCCCAGGGCATATAAAAGTTGTATTTACACTATACTGTAGTCTATTAAGTGTGCAATAGCATTATGCCAAAAATAGTGTACAGACCTTAGTTAAAAATACCTTACGGCTAAAAATGTTAACTACCATCCAAGCTTTCCACAAGTCATGATTTTTTTGCTGATGGAGGGTCCGGCTTCAATATTGGTGGCTGATGACCGATTGGGTGGTGGCTGCTGAAGTCTGGGGGCGGCTATGGCAATTTCTTAAAATAAGGCAACAATGAAGTCTGCCGCCTTGATCGACCCTTCCTTTTAGGGACAATTCATGTGCTACATGCAGTGTTGTTTGATACCATTTACCCACAGCAACACTTCTTCCAAAATTGGAGCCAATTCTCTCAAACCCTGCCTCTCCTTTATCAACTACATTTAGGTTCTTCCTGAACCCTTTGTTGTCATTTCAGCAGTCCTCATAACATCTTCCCCAGGAGTAGTTTCTATCTCAAGATGGAATCCATAAGAAGTAACTCCTCCTCTGTTCAAGTCTGATCATGAGATGGCAGCAATTCATTCTCATCTTCAGGCTCCACTTCTTTTTTTTTTAAGATGTTATTTATTTATTTGACAGAAAGAGATCACAAGTAGGCAGAGAGGCAGGTGGAGAGAGAGGAGGAAGCAGGCTCCCCGCCGAGCAGAGAACCCGATGGGGGACTTGATCCAAGGACCCTGAGATGATGACCTGAGCCGAAGGCAGAGGCCTAACCCACTGAGCTACCCAGGCACCCCAAGCTCTACTTCTAATTCTAGTTCTCTCGCTGTTTCCCCCACTCCTGCAGTTACTTCCTCCCCTGGAGTCTTGGACCCTCAAAGTCATCCATGAGGGTTGGAATCAACTTCTTCCAAACTCCTGTGAATATGGAATCACAAATGTTATTAATGGCACCTAGAATGGTGAATCCTTTCCAGATGGTTTTCAGTTTGCTTTGCCCGGGGTGGGGGGTGGGGTGGCTGGCTCAGTCAGTAGAGTCAGTCAGTAGAGCACGTGATTGAATCTGGGGGTCATGAGTTCAAGCCCCACATTGGGCATGGAGCCTACTTTAATTTTTTTTGGTCCAGACCCATCAGAGGAATTACTATCTATAGCAGGGAGGAAGGAAATATATTCCCTTTAAAAAAACATTTTATTTATTTATTTGACACAGAGAGAGAGAGAGAGAGCACAAGTAGGCAGAGTGGCAGGCAGAGGAAGAGGGAGAAGCAGCTTCTCCACTGAGCAGGGAACCCGATGTGGGGCTCGATCCCAGGACCCTGAGATCATGACCTGAGCCAAAGGCAGCCACCTAATGACTGAGCCACCCAGGCGCCCTGAAACATATTCCTTAAAAGTAAGACTTGAAAGTAGAAATGACTCCTAGATCCATGAGCTGTGGAATGGATGTTGTGCTAACAGGCAAGAAAACCTCACTATCCATCCCCATCCGAGCTCTTAGGGACCACGTACTTTGTCAAAGATCAGTAGTGTTTTTAAAGGAATCTTTTTTGCTGAGCAGTAGGTCTCAACAGTGGGCTTCAAATATTCAGTAAACATGTTGTAAACCGATGGGCTCTCAACCAGGTGCTGTTGTTCCATTTATGGAGCACAGGCAGAGTGGAGTTGGCATAACTCTTAGAGGTCCTAGAATTTTCAGAATGGTCAATGAGCACTAGCTTCAACTTCAAGTCACCAGGTGCCTTAGCCCTTAACAAGAGAATCAGCCTGTCCTTGGGAGATCTGAAGCCAGGCATTGACTTCTCCTCTCTAGCTATGAATGTCCTCAATGGCATCTTCTTCCAACAGAAGGTGGTTGTTTAGTGTGGCCATCATGGATGATCTGAGCTAGACCTTCTGGAGAACTCGCTGCAGCTTCTCCATCAGCACCTGCTGCTTCCCCTTGCACTTTCATGTTACGGAGACGGCTTCCTTAACCTTCATGAACCCACCTCTGCTGGCTTCTGACTTTTCTTCTGCAGCTTCCTCACCTCTATCAGCCTTCCTAGAATTGAAGAGAGTTAGGGCCCTGCTCTGGATTAGGCTTTGGCTTAGGGGGTGTTGTGTAGGCGTAGGGATCTTCTATCCAGACCACTTGGACTTTCTCTATTAACAGCAATAGGGTTGTTCCTCTCTCTATTTTTTTTTTTAATCATTCATGTGTTCGCTGGAGCAGCACTTTCAATTTCCTTCCAAAACTCGTCCTTTGTATTCACAACTTGGCTAACTCTTTGGTGCAAGAGGTCTAGCTTTTGGCTTGTCTCAACTTTCAACATGCCTTCCTCGTGAAGCTTAATCATGTCTAGCTTTTCTTTAGGCTTTTATTTATTTATTTGACAGAGAAAGACAGAGCGAGAGAGGAAACACAAGGAGGGAGAATGGGAGAGGGAGAAGCAGGCTTCCCGCCAAGCAGGGAGCCTGATTGAAGGCTCAATCCCAGGACCCTGGGATCATGACCTGAGCCAAAGGCAGACGCTTAATGACTGAGCCACCCAGACACCCCTCTAGCTTTTGATTTAAAGCAAAAGATGTGTGACTCTTCCTTTCATTTGAACCTTTAGAGGCCATTATGGGGGCCATTTGCTGGCCTAATTTCAATATTGTTGTGTCTCAGGAAATAGGGAGGACCCAGGAGAGGGAGAGAGGTGGAGGAATAGCATGTCAGTGGAGCATTTAGGACACACACACATCTGTGGGTCAAGACCACTGTCTTGTATGGGTGCGGTTTATGGCGATCCAAACCAATTACCAAGTACCAACAAAGATCACTGATTGCAGATCCCCTTAACAAATGTAATCATAAGGAGAAAGTTTGAAATATTGGGAGAATTACCAAACGTGACACAGAAACATGAAATGAACAAATGCTTTTGGGAAAATGGTGCCGACAGACTTGCTCAACAGAAGGTCACTATAAATCTTCAATTTGGCAAACAAGTGAGGTGTGCCTGTATCACAGGGTGCTTAATCATCCCTAGGCTCTACCCACTAGATACCAGCAGCATCCCTCCCAAGTTGTGACAACCAAAAATGTCTCTACAAGTTGAGAACACATACACACACAGATACACGCATGCACACGCACAGTTGAGAACTACTTGTCTACCAATAATCTTGTGAGTGGGAGTAATCGTCCCCGTTTTACAGATAGGAAGACTAAGGTCCAGAGCAGTTAATTAATTTCCTCAAGATCACATGATAAGTGACAGAAAAAAATTCAAACCCCAGACTGTGTGTTGTGTGTTCTTCCCAGCACTGTGTGCTCGTACACACGTAACTGCTACAGATAGAGGTGTGGCCGTGTTTAAATCGGTCTAGAGTAAGGATTTGGGGAAGTCCATGGGAGTGAAGTCCTCAGCATAAGGTGGCTAAATGTGGGTGTGTTTGGAGGGATGAGGCTTGAGTTTCTTGCAAAAGGTGGCCTTACATGATGAGCAGGATCCAGAAGTGTGGGGACAGTGAGTCAAGGAAAATCATCGAATCGGACTAAAGAGAGAAGGCTTTCCACAAATGCTGAGTTTGGTGGGAGCCCAGGGGTTGTGGCAGGTCTCCCTGGAGAGGGCTGAAATGTCTCCCTGAGGGGCTTGATGTCCCTTGCAGGCAATAGGAAGACATGGGGGTTTTGGAGACAGTAGAGGCAGAGTCAGAGCCACACCACAGGAAGAACTGCATGGTAGGAGTTCAGGTTTCATGGAGGACCCTTGGCTGTCCACAAGGCACCCAGTTTTCAAAGCACTCCTACCGTCCTCTTTGGTCTTCATGACAGGACATGGCTTTCAACACAGTAATCCAGTCCATGCAGGAAGGACCAGTTCCCCAGTGACAGAAACTCTGAGCTTGGGTCCCTGAGGCCCCATCTTTCATAGGGAAGCATAGTCTCTGTCACAGCGAAAACAAAATGGCCCCACTCAGTCCCCAGAAGTGAGATCTGTTGGTGAAAGTAAAAGGCTGATTCACCAGCCACAGACCCTGTGAACCTCAGGGCTCAGTTTCCAGCGCCCCCTGGGAGAACCAGAAGGGCCATGTTGTCCCCTGGGGCTTCAGAGAAGTCCAGTCTTTCTCACCCGTGTATGTTTCTTGAGTTTAGTTAATAGCACAGAGTCCAGAGAACTGGAGGTCTTGTTATCCCTTCCCCAGCACCCTGAGAGATGGAGTTGTGGCCCTGCTTGGTTCACTTCAGGGATGGGGAACTCAGAACCGCACGGTGATGTCCCCTGGGTAGACTGGCAGGATAAAAAAAGATGGGGAACACCCAGGGCTGCTAGGGATGTGGGTGGTCTCACGCACTGCCGGTGGGAACCTAAACTGGGAGAGCAACAGCTATCAAGCCCCACAATGTGTAGAGCCATTCACCAGGGTCTGTGCCAAATACACAGACAGGATTGTGTGTGTGCACAAAGCTACATGCCCAAGAAAGCTCGGTGCAGCATTGCTTGTAACAACAGATTATTATAAACAATACAAATGTCCGTCCATAACACAATAATTCCATGCATTGCGAAAAGCCATACCAAGTAACCAATTTTAAAAGATGGGTTACATTGGGCCAGTTGGTTGTGTCTGACTGTTGGTTTTGGCTCAGGTCGTGGTCTCAGGGTCGTGAGATTGAGCCCTGGGTGGGGCTCCGTGCTAAGCGACGAGTCTGCTTAAAAATCTCTCTCCCTCTCCCTCTGCCCCTCCCCACCTCTAAAATAAATAAGTAAATCTTTGGGGAAAAATGGGATATAGCTTTATTTTCTGAAGAAGAAAAATATACCTGATGTATTAAGCAGATATATATATATATATATGGATACATGTATATATATCTGAGTGTGTGTGTGTATACATATATCTATATATGATTGCCTTTACTGGTTTTAGGGGGGGAATATACATGGATACCTCCTCAGTTATATTTCAACATATGGGAAATGTGTGAGGAAAAGAATCTCACTATTTGTCCATCGTGATCACACAAAACACTAGAAGATGGTACAGAACATCAACTTTCCGATCGACTGGCTCACAGGATCAGATCAGCACCCAAGGCTCCTGTCCAAGCCTGTCGCCTCCACTGCCCTCCTCCTCCTCCAGGTCACCCTGCTCTGCTCCCAGCCACTGCTCCCCACGCAGAGGCCCAGCTCCGTTGGAGGCAGAGAAACCATGAAGGCCCTACCTGGTCCCCTGCTCATTCCCAAGGCCCTGGCTGCTCTCTGAAGGAGGAATTTTAGGTCGTTCCTGAGAGCAGGGACTCTCAAAGACCAACAAACAGCCATCCCTTTCACTCATGTGGACAGCATCTCATAACAGGACTGAGAAAATAGGTCGCCATCCATGTCTCTGTTGATTTTCTTGGTTTTATTAAAAAACGTCCGCCACACAGATGAAGAGGAACAGGAAAGAACAGTGCAGGTGAGAGAGAATTTCACCCAGTTGTAGATTTGTATGTATGTGTGTGT
Organism: Meles meles; assembly: GCF_922984935.1. NCBI lineage: Eukaryota > Metazoa > Chordata > Mammalia > Carnivora > Mustelidae > Meles > Meles meles. Next base: position 45,985,026 of record NC_060069.1, on the reverse strand, counting down.
TCAGACACGTGTATGTACACACGCATACACATGTGATCTCTGTAGCTCTGTATACACGCTTAAAGAAGGGTGCGGAAGGGCGCGCCCACATCTGCTATGGTAGGTAGAAGAGGGGACCCATGACAAACATGAAATTTTATCACTGTGTGTTGGCTTATGTTCCATTTAAATAAAAAGGCATTTCTGAGCTGCGTCTCATGGACCGTTAGAACAACTGTTTTCAAAGACAAAAAAAAAAACAAAAACAAAAAACCAAAGTTCTACTCTTTCAAACATTTCTCTTTATTACACTGACACCCGCCTCCCTAGAACCGCCACCCTTAGGTTCTCGTCCCCTCTTCAGGCCTCAGCAGGCCACCCCCTCACCTGGGGGCCATCGCATCAGACGTTTGGAACCCACGAACTGGCTCACTTCCTTCCATCTGCCCTTTAGACACATCACGCACAGTCCCTTCTCTCAACCGTCCTGGTTGCTCCCCATTGGGCCCCGCGTTCACTCAGCAAATGGAGCATTCAGTAAGCGGCAGGTCCTGGCAAGATGCCAGGAAACAGTAGTGAATTCGTCCCAAGAGGCACTCAAATGTATGACCAGTCCCGTTCAAGTGTAAGGTGTATGTGGGATGGAGCCTCCCAGCCTTCCTGGGCCATGGGAAGAAGGCTTCCCCTAGGAGGTGGCCCTTGAACGAAGCCTGGGAAGATGAATGGGCGTTTGGCCTCTGAGAAGAGCAAATAGCATTTGCAAGGGCTCAAAGGTACAAAAGACCATGGCTCCTTCAGCACGTGGCAAGAAGTCTAAGATAACCAGAGAGCAGGGTTCGTGTGAGGGCTTAGAGGAAACACCATCCGACAAAGAGGGTAAGATGTAACACAGGAAAAGCCTCCCCAGAAGGACTCATTCCACAGGCCCCAGAGCACCACAGAAGGGTGCGGCCGGGGACAGACACGGTCAGATTGGTGTAGGGCTGCTGCTTAGCAACGAGGCATGATTCTGCCCCCCCCTCCTGGGGGACATGTGGCGATGCTTGGAGGCATTTTTGTTGTCACCACTTGGAGAATGCAAATGGCATCCAGTGAGCACAGCCAAAAGAGGCTGCTAGACATCCTCCAGGGTGTGAGCAGCAAAGAATTAATTGGACTGAGATGTCAATGGTGCGGAGTGTGAGAAACACAGGCTTCAAGGATGGGTAGTTCCAGCAGCAGCATAGAGGATGGATCACCGGGGGGTATGGGTGGGAGAGGGCAGGAAGACCTGATACAAAATGATAGCAGTGGGTCAGATGGGAGACCGTGAAAGCCTGAGCTAAAACAGGGCAGTGAGAAAGGAGAGGAGACTGAATCATGAAGTGACAATAAGGAGTGAACAGGTACAAGACGGTGATGGGTTGGTTATGGTGGGAAGCGGGGTGATACACTGGGATTGTTACAATACACATTAGGCCACCATTACAAAGTGAGTCCAAAATAGCAAGAGCTTAAACAAGGTGGACGTTTATTTCCCATCAAGCCTGGAATGGTAGCTTGACTCTATCAGGAACCAAGACCTCGTCTGTCCAATTGCTCAGCCATCCTCGATCCATGCCCAAAATTGTTGCTTTAGCTTCTGCCTTCACATTCATATTCCTGCCAAAGGAAATGCAGGACAAAGGAAGGGGCTCATTCCTTCTGTTTAAAGGCATGACCTAGGGGCGCCTGGGTGGCTCAGTGGGTTAAGCCTCTGTCTTCGGCTCAGGTCATGATTCCAGGGTCCTGGGATTGAGCCCCGCATTGGGTTCTCTGCTCAGCAGGGAGCCTGCTTCCCCCTCTCTCTCTGCCTGCCTCTCTGCCTACTTGTGATCTCTGTCTGTCAATTAAATAAATAAAATCTTTAAAGGCATGACCTAAAAGCTATACACATCACTTCCACTCATAACCCACTGGCCAGGACCTAGACATGTGTCTCCCCCATCTGCCAGGGAAATGTAGTCTTGAGTCGAGCACCATATACAAATTAAAATTTTTGTAACAGTAGAAGTAGTGGGGATCAGCCATTGAGAGGCTATTAGCAATCCAAGCCATGGGTGATAAAGAGAAAAGCCATGAAAGGAACAGCCTGGTTTTTGGCATTGGATGGTGGTACCATTAAGAGGACCAAAGGAATACCTGGGTGGCTCAGTGGGTTAAAGCAACCAACTCTTGATTTCAGCTCAGGTCATGATCTCGGGCTAGTAAGATCGAGTCCCGCATCAGACTCCCTCTGCCGTTCCCCATGGGTGTGCACTCTCTCTCAATCTCTCTTAAAAAAAGAAAAAGAAAAAAAAAAAACAGAAAACATGGAAATGGAGGTGGTAAGAAACAAGGGGACAGACACATTTGGACAGACTGTGTTTGAGACTTGCAGGACCATAATATGGACTGTCCAGTGTAGCCTGAAATCAGGGTCTGAGCTCAGGGGAAGGGTCTGGGTGGGGATAGAGGTCTAACAAACCATAAAGGGGAGCTCGCCCAGCAATGGAACTTAATCTGGAGTCCATAAGCCCCACCCACTAAGCACCCACTCTCTACACCTAGAGTCCTGAAGGTGCTGCCTACGAATTCCCTGAAATTGTACGTAAGGTAGTGGAAATGTGCTGTACACTTTTGCAAGGAGACAGCTCATGACTTTCATTAGATTCTCAAGGGGTCTGGTTGCAGAGTGAAGTAAGAAGAGGGTTCAGAATGGCAATGTGTGTATTTTCTCCCCTTATTATTGAGGCCAGCAGAGGAAGAAGAGTCCACCAGAGGGACCAAGAAAGAGCAATGAAGGTGGTCTTAGGAGCAGCAGGAGAGAGTTTCTGGAGAGGCCGCAGGGAGCAGAGCTTACAAAGAATGAGTGGTCATGAGTGAGATCCATGGGTCTATGGAAGCCTGTGACAAGGACAGGCAGTGGTTTAGAGGGAAGTAGAAGGGGCAGGTGTAGGAGGCAGGCTTCCAGAAGGAAAGACTGGAGACAAGGCAAGTCTTGGCTTTTTAGGATGGCAGAGGATTAAATATGTCAAAGATTGCATGGAAATACCCAGCAGAGAAAGAGGGATTGAGAAGAGCAAAAATAGAGCAAATGATATTTTCCTCTTGAAACAGGCTCCAGACACCAACCTTAGTACTCGGGTGTGGTCCCAGCAGCACGAGCAGAAGTGCCCACAGAAAGGGCTCAGACTCATAGGGTGTTTCCACCTCACTCTGTCATTGGTTGGGACCTTGGCAAGTGAATCCACTTCTCTGAGCCTCTTTGTCCCCCTGCATGAACTCAGATAACAACCTGCCTGATACGAATGGTGAAAGGATTAGAAAAAAGATCTTGTGTGAAATGCCCAGCTCAGGTCTTGATCATAGTCGATGCTCAGTAGTGGGAGGGCCCTTCTCCCCTCCCCATCCTTCCCCTCTTATGAGATTGTTGCTTTTTAGCTCACATGAGAAGGGCAGTCTTTGAGGAAAAGACTTTATCATCTTCCTACTCATTCCAAAGGGGCAGGATTTGGTCCATTCGAAATACCGCACTCCATCCTCTTGTGGGAAGAATGAATCCAGAAACACTGGCAATATATGAATAAGAACAATGAAACAAACAAACAGACAGTCACCTTCTTAAAATCCCCAGTGACAGCCGCCACACTCATCTCCATCCATACCCAGTTATTAGTGGTGTTTCTCCAAGGACAGGTGTCATGAGACGGTTCTTGGTCCCCAGCGTTCTGTTCCTGATGATGATGATGGTGTGTTCAGAGTCATGAGTGTTCCAAAGAGGCTATTTGGTTGGAGGTTGTCAGGCCTGGGAGCAGTGGGTGGAGGAGAGAGGATTTCACACGTGAAAAAGCGATCTTCAAACAAACAACTCAATTAAAACACCGGCAAAGGACCTGAGTAGACATTTCAACAAGGAAGACACAGTGATGGCCAATAAGCACGTGGGGAGATGCTCACCACCACTAGTCATCAGAGAAACGCAAATCCAAACCACAGTGAGATACCTCTTCACACCCATGAGGATGGCTGGTATCCAAAAAAACAGGAAATAGTAAGTGTTGACAAGGGTGTGGGGAAACTGGAGCCCTGGCGTGTGGCTGATGGGAACGTAAAACAATATGGCAGTTCCTCAAAAAATTAAACGTAGAATTAGCCCAGGATCTGGCAATCCCATTTCGAGGTGTATACCTTCATCAGGGATGAAACGGATACTTGTACACCTGCCCCGTGTTCATAGCAGCATTATTCACAGTAGCCCCAAAGGTGGAAGTAACACAGGTGTTTAAAGGGGTAAACACCGTAAGATACCGTTCCTATGAAGTGCCTACTGTAGTCCAGTTCAGAGAGGCAGGAAGAAGAGTGGTGGTCGCTGGGAGCCTGGGGGGACGGCCCGAGTGGGGAGATGAGACTTCACGGGGACAGAGTTTCAGTTGAGGATGACGAGGAATAAGCTCTGCAGATGATTACACAATATGGATATGCTTAATGTCACTGAGCTGGACCCTGAAAATGATTAAAATGGTAAAATTTATGTTAGGTATATTTCATCCCACACACACACAGCAGTCCTCAGAGCGCATAATGCTGGGCAGAGTTGAAGACCATTGTTTAACTCATGAAAAGTTTTCTATGAAGTTAAAAACTTGGCCTTTCTAAAAATGTTAACAAAGATAAAGAACACACCAACCCAGTCTAAGTGAGCTGCGGCCTGGTTGCCCTGCCGTGCCCGGGTCGCAGAGCCCACCCTCCTACTCTGGGCGGCCCTCAGCTCTCTCGCCAGAAGATGTGTCTGAGCCTTGGAAGAAGGCGGACTTGTCTCTGGGTGATGGGACTATGAGCCATCATTCCCTTCCCTATAATTTTGTCTTTTATATTTTCTTCACATTTTCTCTATATGACTTGGCACTTTTTATAAGGAAGAAACCATTGCTTCAATTCTTCAATTTTCAAAGACCTTAGCCTCCGTGCCAGCCCCCATGAGCAACGGCTCGGTATTTCTCAGGAGGCATCCCCACCGCCCAGGATTAGCCCCTCCATGCGAGATGTTCTTCTCCCAGGTGAGTCACGCAGGACGGAAGAGGGAAAGGTTTGCTCAGCCAGGGTAGAGCCGCAAAGGTGTGGTGGGTGGAAACAGGCCTTTAGGGGATGAATGGGACTCTGAAAGGGTCTGAGGCGGTAGGTGGGCATGTAGGTGAGGACCATGGGGTTGGTTAGCCAACACCCAAAGGCAAGAACCCCTACCGTGTTTGTGGGGAATGGCCTTTTACAGAGACTGGAATACAAAGCCCTTATATGCTGGGCTGAGCATAGGTGGCTGGGAGCCCAGGAGAGGTGGTGATCATTATTGCTTTTTTTTTTTTAAGATTTTATTTACTTATTTATTTATTTACAGAGAGCGGGTAAGCAGGGAGAGGGACAGAGGGAGAGAGAATCTCAAGCAGACTCCCCGCCAAGCACAGACCCCAACCGGGGCTTGATCCCACAACCCTGAAATCATGACCTGAGCTGAAATCAGGAGTCCGCCTCTTAACCGACTGAGCCACCCAGGTGCCCCTGTTTCATTTATTTTATCAAAAGACCAGCCTGCCTGGACCAAGAAGCCTCAGGGTCTGCCTTCTTGTCCCACCAGCCTCCAGGACCACCTAAGCCCAACCAGTAGGTGTCCCTGAACCTAGAGACTGATTCAGGTAAGTTTGCCAAATGCCTTCGTAAACACTGTTTTTCCAAGAGCCCATCCATCCCTTTCCCTCAGAGGGATTCGGGGAGAGTTTGAAAGGAGACAGTTAACAGGGGAGGGGAGGGAGGAGTCAGGGCTGGTTGCAGGAGGAAGGGAAAAGTTCTCTTTGGCCTCAAGCAATTTATTCAAGTTACATTTAATTGCACATTTTAATCTGAGACTTCCAAATTTTATGCCACAATAAAACAGGGCAGCCTTTGAAATGTTTAAACTAGCAACTTCACAGTCCTCATGGCTGCAGCAACTTCCAGCGCGTCCCCACACCTAATTACAGGTCAGGGATGGGTGCTGGAAGAGCTGCTGTGTTTTCCTTAATTATTACATGAATGAACAAGTCTGTTTTGAATGCCTTGCATGACTGACGTTTACGCAGAAACACAGGGGCACGTGGGCTACATTTAGGGAGCCCCATCCTTCCCCTGCTCCTTCCCACTTCGAGAAACCTGCCTTGCTCTTCCTTTCTCTACAAATTCCTCTCAGCATACAATCCAAAAAGGAATAGGGAAACGCCACTTAGCCAGATAAACAAGTTCAAGAAAGACATGGAAACCTAGGAGCTCAGAACATGGACCTCAGCAAGTCATTTTTCCCCATTGGGTGTCAGTTTTCCCATCTATAAAGTGGGAACTGGCATTACACTAGGTAACCACGTATAGCAGCCTATTATTCTATGGGGAAAACATTCCTCTTTTTAGCTCACTTCATCTGATAAAGGGAAGGGAAGGGAAGGGAAAGAGGGAAGGAGGCAGAAACTGGTCAGAGTTCAGATTTCCATCCATCTTGACTAATTTCAGACCTTCTTGACTCCTTGTACTGCCCACCACACAGGGTCAGTGCCCAGGCCAAACAGCTGTTTAGTAAATGATAATTGAAAGCCTCTTTCCATCCTTTTCCCATGGCGCAGGCACAGAGAGTGAACCAAGATGGTGGCCCCTTGGGATCTGGAGTCGAAGAAGGTTAGAAAGGGTCTTGAGCACAGGAGAGACTTCCATTAGGAGGCTGAGGGGATTGTGGACAAGAATTCCGAGTGAGGCCCGAGTCCTGGGCAAGGAAAGAGTCTTCAGGGGCCTGGGGAATGGCCACACAGAGTCCTAGGATGGCCCCGGTCTCCTCAGGCTGGGGGGCGGGGCAGGGGCCAGCGGCTCTGGAGGGGAAGGAGGTGGTTTGCCTGGATCCAGTTTAGGCTCTCCCAGTCGCTGGCCAGTGGTCTCCTTCTGAGCCTCACAGGATTCAGGGACTCAGTTCCAGAGTAAGACCTAAAGAGAGTGTTTCAAACTGGAGCCCCTTTGGAGGGCGTGCCCGAGCTAAGGCCTCTGTAATCTGCCTCTTCTTTTGCTTTGAAAATCTCTAAGTCCAACCTGTGTTTTCAGGCCATTTATCCGATCACGTACTCTGAAAGTACTCTGAAAGGTCGCAGTAGCTACAGTTCAGAAAGGCAGACATTCTGGTACCAATGTTCATCTCAGGCCTTTGCCCCGCCTCCATACCCCACACCCCCTTTTCTGAAGTACTTGTCAAGAAAACTAATAAGTTGCCTAGAGTTTTCCAAATAAAATCAGTGTCAGAAGGAATTGAGCTTCTCCCTTTGCTTAAACAATTGCTTAAAAATGTGTTAGGATCCAGAAACATTTTTGCTGCTTCAGAGTGGTCAGGATTCTCACACCACTGCGGACCCCAAACCATAGGTTTTTGGGGAAGGGAGGAAGAGGACAGGGACTGAAAGGGCCCTAGACTTCATCTAGTTTAAATATGCACTTCTCTAGGAAATGAAACTGCATTCCAGAAAAGTGGAAAATCCAGTCAGTGGTTGGGATTAGAAAATCCAGTCCGTGGTTGGGATTAGAATTCAGTATTCTCTGTCTTATCCCACACTTTTGGACTATGTTCTTCAGAAGACCAACATGTAACTTCTTAAGACTTCTGGTCAACCTTTGCATAAGAACTAAGACAGTTGAGATTGCCATTATTCTTAATATGCAGCTGTTTGTTATTGCTCTGAAGGGCAGAGCAAGGCTGCATGACGGGATTGCACATAGGTCCCATGGGAGAGCTGTCACCTGGATCCTTGGAATGACAGTCTTCTCTGGCATTGGCCATTTCCCTGCTGGCAAATTAAGGGAAATGACTGAGCTTTATCTCTGACGGCAGAAGATTCTGAAGACAGGAATGCAATGATGGTGCTTATTACAGCTGGGAACCTCAAATGAGGGAGGAAGTAGTTAACAGTACAGATGGAGGTCCCATGACAAGGGACAATCCACTCACCCCCTCTCTCCTGGGGGGCATTTCATCACATCTCGGATGGAGTCATGGCCCTCAGACCGGTGACTCTGGGTAGATCGGCGACCTGGTCACGTCAGAGAAGTGTGTGTCCATCCATCCACCTATCCATCTGTGTTTTCTTTCTTATCTTCTCCTGCATGGTTCCAGAAAGGATTTAAGGTAGCTCCAGTAAAATGTGACCAAAAAAGTTAAAAGCAGGAAGGAAAGAAAAAAAAAAAAAAAACCAAAGTGAAGGAAGAACTAAAAGAGATCTAGAAATAAGACCAAATGCCAGTATCTCAAAATCCCTTTCACGGTAGTTCATCCAACTACACACATGTGATTTAGGTATATTTATCTGTGCGACTACACAGACAACAAATTTTTAAATCTACTTTTTTTTATAAAGAGACAGACAAGACTGACATGCGGGGTTTTTGTTGGTGGTGGTTTTTTTAGATTTTATTTATTCATTTGTCAGAGACAGAAAGAGTGTGTGCAAAAGCAGGGGGAACGGCAGGCAGAGGGAGAGGGAGAAGCAGGCTCCCCGCTGAGCAGGGAGCCCAATGTGGGGCTCGATCCCAGGACCCTGGGATCATGACCTGAGCCGAAGGCAGACGCCCAACAAACTGAGCCACCCAGGCACCCCCTGACACGCGGTTTTGCCCTCTTCTTCTCTCTTCTCCCCACCTACAATGCCCATGTGGGGCGAAAGTGCCACAGCCACGGGCTCAAATGCCACAAGCCACGGCTGGGGGAGCAGAACAGCCCACAGAAGCAGAGACATGGGGGACACTGCCTAGTCTGCCTCTGCATGCATCAGCACGGGAAGAGAGCCGTCTCTAACTCGGCTAGCCCGGTGACATCGGCCACCCCATCACGTGCGCTCAGCGTGGGTCTGAAACAGAAGGCAGCTGGAAGAAGCCGATGCCTGAGAAGAGAGAAGGGTGCAGGCAGATGCTGTGGGGGCTCCCTGCATTTAATGGCTGGAAGGAGGAGGCTCAGCCTGTGGGGGAAACTGAGGTAAGGCAACCAGAGAGGTAGGAAGTGGGAGGGGAAACTTGCCAGGGTGGGCCGGACATTTGCCTCCTAGCTTTTTAGCAGGCAGTGAGAAAGAGGAAAACAAGTCCTTTTATCCCCCCAGATATGAGGATCCATGGCTGAGGAGGAGTGTAGTAACCTTGGGACACAGACCAGAGGAGCCTTTCTCCCAGGGGTCTGTGCGCGGCAGCCCCTCTGTCACTTAGTCCAAACGTTCTTGACACTAAGCATCCTCAAGACACACAGAACCATGAGTTCCATGGGGTTGCTTCTTTTTTTATTTCAAGATTTGATTTATTTATTTGAAAGAGAGAGAGGGTGAGCGAGCACAAGTGGGGGGTGGGGCAGAGGGAGAAGCAGACTTCGCATTGAGCAAGGAGCCCGATCGATGCAAGGTTTGATCCCAGGACCCTAGGATCATGACCTGAGCCGAAGGCAGACACCCAACCTCCTGAGCCACCCAAGTCGCCCCCATGGGGTGCTTCTCACCGCACTCCTCCATGGGCCAGTGGGAATTGCCATAATATAGGAAGCAAATTCTGCACAGAACCCAGGACGTGTGGTTCGGACCCCAGCTCTCTGCACCTCTGGCCTGTCCAAGGCACAGACTGTAGGCTCTCAGGAGTGCACAGGCCACATCACATGTCTCCTTCCACCAACTCTCCCCTAAAGATCGTTCCCTTCATCAGACCATTTGAACAACATCAGGTGGTCAGGGGCCCAACCCTGGCCCTCAGCCCAGGATCGAGGTGCCAGCTTCTTGGCAGAAAATGCAGACCCACCCACACTGGAGCGGCCCTCTCAGGAAATTCTGTGGCCTGAAAAGAGAGTCTTTAAGTGCCTGACAAACGATCCACCTTGCTTAATCCAAGCAGAAACGGGCATTCCTCCAGAAGAAAGGAAGATGCAGGACATGGTTTTCAGCTGGGCATTTAAGTGGCAGCCCATCCCCCATCTATAAACGGAGTCCCAAGGGCTGGGCTCTGCCTCAGAGTCTGGCACTGCGGGCCCGTCAGAAGGAGGACACGCTCTGGAAGCGGTGACACCCGTGGGCCTGTGACTCAGCCCCACTTTCCTCACAGGCACCTCCCCCTCAAGAGGGAGGCAGGGGGTGGGGCGGGAGGTCAACTTGCCCGGGGCCCTGCTGGGCCCCTCCTCAGGTCGCCGAGCCCCTCAGACCACCCTGGGCTCCTGGGGCCTCATCTCCGCCACATGTCTGGGGCAGCGCGGCCCAGGAGTCCCAGGGAGGCCGAGAAGATCCTCGAGTCCACAGAGCCTCCCCCACCTGAGGGAGGTGTGGATGGCTCTGAGATCCAAAGGAACCTCCTGAACTTACAGGAAACTGAGGCCAGAGGGCGAGAGAACTGGCCCAGGGTCATACAGTCAGGGAACAGCCAGGATGGGAGTCCACACGCTTTCCCTCTTTCCCAATCTCTCTCTCTTTCTTCCCTGTCTCTCCAGGAAGCCCCTGACCTCGGCATGTCCGACCCCAGGTACAGCAGCACCTGCCGACATGACGGGCCCATGCAGGGGCCACCAGAGAGAGGCCGCATTCCAGGAAGGACCTGCTTCCCTCACTGGGGAGGCCCAGTGGACCTTCCAGAAGCGGGAATTCCTCCCACAGAGCATGGCAGCTCACAGAGCACTTCCTCCCTGTGTCTCACCATGGCTATTCCAAGGACGCCCACTGCCGGCCCTCCATGGGGGCAGGAGCAGGACTGCGATGACCAGGACATCTCTCGCTGCCACACTGAGAAACGTGAGACCCCATGCTGGATGCCGGAGGATGAGCTTTGTCTTTGTGAGCGGCGACTGGCCAGCAGGTAGCTGCGGGACACACGAAGAGTGACCCGGGTTAGCAAGGAGCCTCGGGCCCAGCCACTGCACAGACGGAAGGAGGGACTCCGATGGCAGCTCAGCACGGTTCCCGCCAACCAGGAGCCATAAGAACCACCAGCCAATGTGTATTTCTGCCAAGCATGGTATGGGCAGTGGGAACGCACATGGGGACAGGGACAGGCGCTTACCCTGATTCCCTGCCTGCTCTGGGAAAGGCCCTTCCCCACTTAAGTGTTAGGCAGGTGCGGAGCGGGGTCGGTCATTCCAGTGAAGCCCTGGGGTGGGAGGGAGGGTCGGGTGACAGGGATGGGTCTTTGAAAGGACAGAGTTTGATGGATGGACTTGGGGGGGAAAGCAATTAGATTCAAGACCTACACTCAGGGTTCCAGGAGCATCAGAATAGGGAGGACCTTCTGGTCCAGAGCACCCACTTTATAGACGGGGATCTGAGGCCCAGCGAGGGGCAAGATTTGACTCAAAGTCACACAAGCTGGTCAGGAGCAGATCGAAGATTTGGTCCTTGGGAGGGCAACACTGGGTATCTAGTGGGAGGGACAAAAGCGTGTGTGACAAAACCAGACACACGCTTTGGCTAGGGGCCAGCCCTGTCAGGACCATGTGGGAACCTAGGATTGAGCTTTTCAAAGCAATCTAGGACTCTAAAACCCATGGAGGCCTCCCAGCAGCAAGCTGCAGAAAGCTTACTGTTTGGGACAGCTGGTTTTCCGCATGTTCTCGAACATGGACCCAGGGCACCCCACACCCACGCCGACACTGGTCTTCCACTCAGCACCGGTCAGTTCCACAAGGCTGTGACCAACGTCTCCCGTGGCAAGTGCCTCAGCAGTGGGTTACACCCATACCCACCCAGTTCAGCCCAGGGCTGGGTCGATTAATCACAGACCGTGTGAGGGAAAAGGGATCTTAATGAGCATTTACCAGCCTCACACCTATCTCCATCAAACACTGGAATGCCTTCCATCGTGGGGTGGCTCAGCCACGGGTGGACTCCTCAAGGACAGACAGGTGGCGGGCCACCCCAGCCCTGGATGGGGCTGACCCAGTTCTTCCTTGGACTCAGCCAAAATCTCTTCCCCTGCTTACCCTGTATTTCCTACCAACTGGTCCTCATTCTATCCCTTGAGACCTTGGGGAACGCATCCCTTCCTCTCCCCCATACCAACCCTTTAACTGGGTATACACGGTGACCAGCACCCCCAAGTCCTCCCTGTTCTGGGCTGAATACCACTGGCTCTCTAAACCGTTTTCCATGGGACTGGGTTCAGTCCTCCCCCAGCCCTTCTCCATCCTAAGTATTTTCTACTACACACTCTCCACTCTACTGCTGTGGGTCCCCAGGATTGAACATGGCATTCAAGTTGGAGGCCAGCATCTCCAATCATGACGCCCAGGCCCCTTCTCCTTTCTGTTATCTCATGCTTAAACTCCCTGATCTGAGCTTCAGAGACCCCCATGGAAAGGCCACGCTTGCTCAGGGAAAGAGAGCTATGGGCACCCTGCGGCTCTTAATTAAACATGTGTGGCAAATCCTGATTTTGCCAAACACTAGGAAGGAAGAAGATTTAACTCAGTAAAGGCAGTGGGGACAAGGGGGAAACCACCCAACGGCACAGTGTGCTTTGAAGCTAATGTGTGGGGTCCCATTGCGGGGGCCAGCTTCTGGGGGACGTGCTGACTCTCAGGTGACAGCTGACTCTCAACACCCACTTTGCACCAAGCCCTGTAGTTCCATGATAGAAAGACTGTTCAGTAGATAGCTTTGGTCCCAAGGAGCCAGTTAGGGAGATCAGTACACACGGAATTACAGCAAAATGTTTCAGATGCTATCATGGAGGTGAGGAAATGGGAAAGGTTAGTTTCCTATTACTGCAGTTAGCAAATTAGCACAAACCACACAAGGGTCTCCCTGAGCTAACATCCAAGGTATCAGCAGGACTGGATTCTTTCTGGAGGCTCTAGGAGACGAGCCTTATTCCCCAGCTTCTAGCGGCTACCTGCCTTCCTTGGCCGATGGCCCTTTCTCCATGTTCAAAGCCAACAGTGTTGTTGCTTTTTTGAACCTCTCTCTGTCTAACCTCCTGCCTCCTCCTCTCACTTAGGAGGACTCATGTGATTACACTGAGCTCCCCTGGATAATTCACGATACCCCATCTCAAGGGTTGTAACCCAATCACTTCTACAAAGTCCCTTTCTCACCCTGTCAGGTAAACCATGTTCCCAGGGGGCACCTGGGTGGCTCAGTCAGTTAAGTGTCTGCCTTCGGCTTGGGTCACTGTCCCAGGGTCCTGGGATGAGACCCTTGTCAGGCTCCTGGCTCAGCAGGGAGCCTGTTTCTCCTTGGGCCTGTTGCTCTGTCTCTGAAAAGTAAATAAATAAAATCTTTATTAAACAAACAAAACAAATGTTTGGCAGGCACAGGAAACAACCAACTCTGCCCGTGGGAAGACCCATTACATTTGAATGGATCCTTCTAGGCTCTGCAAGTGTTTTATGCAGGAGAGCCCTGGCACAGGAAGCAAAAGGGATTCACAGGAAGAAGGTGCTTGCACACGGCCTGGAGAAAAGAAAGTATGGCTAGTATTTTCCTTTTTTTCATGGCCTGCTTATTTTTGTTTTTGGAAAGACCCAACCTCTGCTGGGTTGCCACTAGGGTTTAGAGGCTTACTACCCTCCACGGCAGTTCATTTCTTCCTATGGATGACTCTGAACAGAGAACCTTCCTTCAATTGAACCCACGGTCTTCATCATCACTGGAAATGTTAGTAGATCTCACAGTGCCCAGGAGTTGGACCAGAAAGGGGTGCTGGGGGCGCCTGGGTGGCTCAGTGGGTTAAGCCGCTGCCTTCGGCTCAGGTCATGATCTCAGGGTCCTGGGATCGAGTCCCACATCGGGCTCTCTGCTCGCAGAGAGCCTGCTTCCCTCTCTCTCTCTGCCTGCCTCTCTATCTACTTGTGATCTCTCTCTATCAAATAAATAAATAAAAATCTTAAAAAAAAAAAAAAAGGGGGTGCTGGGCAATGGAAGAGTCATGGCACACAGGGGTCTGCTACATTTGGAAGTTTCTCTGAGGTTCGTCCTTGGACAGGCTGTTCTACCTAGATGCCTCAGAGCAGGTCACCAAGGCCAATAACTTATTAGAACAATACCATTCCCAAGGCAGGATGGTCTGCAGAATTTCATTGATGCCACCTCCTCTACTCCTGTGCTACAAATCAACGGAAAAGAATCTAAGGTGAGGCTGAATTTGAACTTGAACTTGAGGGGATGAAAACTCAGAAGCGCTGACATGTGGAGCTAGGGAGGAGGCCCAGCTCTCTGCCCTCTGCCAGAGACAAGCTGGGGTTCTGGCGTCCTCAGTCCAGGTGGTCACCACTGTCGCCCTCGGGGCGGGGGAGGGAGGGCATCGGAGGCCCAAGAGCTCTGGGCTGGGGGCTGTGGAGGGAGGACAGTGCCACAGAGAGGCTGGCCGAGAAGACACCTCCAGCATCCCTGATGTCCGCGCATGCTCTGTTGACATCCTTTGCCCTTGGGCCTCCTCTGTGCCAAGCAGCACTGTTCTGGGTGATGCTCTGGGGTGTGAGACAACCCAGCAGACACCACCCTGCCCTCAGTGCTGAGCAGAGCTTTCGTTTACAGCACATTTTTATATCCATGACCTTCTCTGACTCTCCCAACCCCCTAGTGAGGGGAACTGAGTCAGTGGCAGGGCTGAGACCCACATCTGAGCCCAAGTCACCACTGTCCCCACTGCAAGTGGACACCACCGGTAGGCTCTGATCATTCCTGCTGGGTCAGGGCCGGGCCTGCAGAAGCTGCTAATGAGGGCCTGCACTTGAGATTTCCAGCACTACAAGAGACTCTTAACTCTGGGGAACAAACTGAGGGCGGCTGGAGGGGCGGTAGGTGGGGGGATGGGGCAACTGGGGGATGGGCGTGATCTAATGAGCATTGGGTGTTATTGTCACTGATGAATCACTAAATTCTACCCCTGAAACTAATGATACAGTATGTTAACGAAATTGAATAGAAATATTGGGGGAAAAAATATTTCCAGCTTCTTCCTCTCATTCCCTCCCCTTTCCACCACCTCTCCCCCCAACTCTTTTTTCTTCTGTATCTGTATCTTTCTCTTCTTCCCACTTCTTTTCTCCTTCTCCCCAGCCAAGAGCCCCACAAATGATGCTCAGCTCTCAGGGGCTCCTGCTAGGCTAGAGGGACTAGAACCCCTGAATTAGAATGCCTACAACCATGAACATGAGTGCCCTCCTGGTTCCTGTGTCCCCCAGTCAGCAGGTTCCAGCTTGGGTGATTGAGCCATCCGTACCAGAAGCAGCATTGGGGGTGGGATCTGGGAAATCTCTAGGCCAAAAGCCCGGAGAGGACCTCACATGACAGACCTGTCAGTCATAACCTTAGATATGTTACTGCCCCACCCTGGACCTCAGTTTCCTCATCGGTAAAGTAGGAAATAACACCCACCTCCCAAGGCAGCTGTAAGGGCTAGGAGAATTGATTTCACGGTGCTGCACATGTATTCAATGTTTAATCGAGGTTGGTTGACTGTGGCAGCAGCTGGAGTACAGAAGCCACCTGAGGGCTGGACTTGGAAATATCAATATCTGTGTTGGGATAGTAAGAGCCAGGAAGCACCAAGAGAGAAGTAGAAAGGGATGGAGGAAGGGAGTCACGGGGCAGAGGCTCCTCATCGTTTTTTCCCCTAGGCATCTCAGGTTCCCGGTACTCTGGACCCAGACACTGAGTGCAATTAATGCTTGTCTCTTTATGATGTTGATGAAATCATCTTGTAACATTCCAAATGCCTAATGAGGGTGTGTGTAGCTACTGGACAGAGAGTCCTGGAATCTCCCTGCCTTCGGCACGCCCTGGGAGTAATGGTGATTTTTAAAAGCTGGGAAGCCCAGAGTGACTTCTCCCCAAACAGACTTGCTCAGTCCCAGTGTCAGTAGGGATTCAGAGCCCAACCTCCAGTGGTTCCAGGAAGAGAAGCCAATTACAACTCTCAGTGGGTGGGGGAAGGGGTGGAGGATGAGGAAAATAGGGGGGATCCCAAAGTACAGGAGGAACCCAGGATCCAGAACAAGGGAGACTCAATTTTGCCCAATCAAAGAAACTCCAGAGCTAGAAACTTGTAAACTAGAAATAGATGGGACTTTCAGTTAAACAGGCAAATTAGTCACACCCAGTTGTCTTCTCTCCCTCCTTGGATCTCACTTAGATGGCAGGAAAGGTATTGAAATGGTATAAACCCACAGCATCATAGGAAATGGGAGAGGCGTATCAATGGATTGGAGACCTCGGCAAGTTTATGGAACAGAACAGTTGAAGGTAGGTAAGGAGAAGGAGGAAGTAATGACCAGCATGAGAAAAGAGAGCCCTTTTTCCTCACAGAGCCATATGGAGACCTAAAGATTGATTATACCAGGTACAGGGCAGGACAGATGAGATGAGCTATGGAAGTAAAAACCAGGAAGTTAATTGAAAGCCAGTACATGGGACAGTTGTCTCTATATCTATCTCTAGGAAAACAAACAAAAAAGTCATTTAAAGAAATTACAAGGTCCTGGAGAAAACAACCCTCTACAAACATTCTTGCTTGTAGAGATTCCTAGTATAATACTCAGCTTGCTACCCAGAGCCCTAAAATGAAGCTTGCCAGCCCACGACTCTTGTCCACATGTACAAAGTTCTCAAAGTCGGCTACCCCTGTTGCCTCACTTTTAAAATATGAACTGACAAACAAGAATTTAAGGGAAGGAAGCAACAAACAACAACAACAACCACAAATCCCAGAGAAAAGAGATAGTTCAGAAATAAAAGGGAACTTGAAAGGCTGCAAAATTTAAACTCTAGTGTCCAAAGAAAAATCCAAAAGAGACTATATCCATAAAAAAAGAATAAGAGTCTAGAAAAAGGAAAAATTAAAGAACAAGAATCACAGAAATGAAAAAATACAACTGCAAGAATTAAAATTTTAATTCAAGTGTTAGAAGACAGACTTGAGAAGTCTCCAGGAAGTACAAGAGAGAGATTGAAAAGAGAAGAAAAAAGGAGAAGATAAGAAAGATTTAAAGAGAGGACAAAAAATTAGGAAAGTAATAGAAAAGAACTTCACAAAACTTAAGGATACCCCTCTCTGGAGAACTCTGGATGTTTCCAGCAGTGTGAATGAAATTGAAATAAAGAGCAACAGATTGGTGCAACATATTGAAACCAGAACATAAAGGACACACAAAGAGGGCCATAAGTCTTCTAAAAGAAACAATGAGTCAATTCTAAGTAATAACAAATTCTCACTGACAACCTCTGGGCAAGAAGACAATTTGAATTCAGAATTCTATACCTAGCTAAACTAGCAATCAAGTGTGAATGAAGAATAAAGAAATTTTTAGGCAAGGACTGAGAAAAGAGGATATTCTCTGTATCCCCTTTATAAGAAGTTATACAATGAGGTGCCCCTACGGTGGAATTTAAGTACAAACGTAACTTTTAGAAAAACTGCAAGTGGTTCTGGGACTTTAAAGTTGAATCCCATGATTATTGGTTTTTATGTTAAAAATGGTTGGATATCAGAAATTTCATTTGGTTCACCCTAACCCATATGAGCAGAAATGTACAGTATATCAGAAGATTAAGTTCAATTACCAAAAAAAAAAAAAAAATCCGTAACCAAATTTGAAACAGTCAAACCCAAAGTTAAATAACAAGATACTGAAGACGGTTGTGTGTTCCCTGGGGAGTGAAGACAGTAAAATCCACAACATGTTTGGAAAGAGAAAAGATGGGGCACCTGGGTGGCTCAGTCCATTAAGCATCTGCCTTTGGCTCAGGTCATGATCCCGGGGTCAACTAAAACCTAGTAAGGATACAGAAGTCTTTAACAACACAATTACCAAGCTTTATTTATTTTTTAAAAGATTTTATTTAGTTAGTTATTTGAGAGAGAGAGAGCATGAGCAGCGGGAAGGGCAGAGGGAGAGGGAGAAGCAGACTCCCCGCTGAGCAGGGAGCTTGATGTGGGGCTCCATCTCAGGACCATGAGATTATGACCTGAGGTAAAGGGAGACACTTAACCAACTGAGCCACCCCACTGCCCCAACAAGCTTTATTTAATGTGTGTATAACAACCTGAACCAGTTTATTTATTTTTTATGTTAATATGTATACCCAGTGTGGGGCTTGAACTCAGAACCCTGAGATCAAGAGTGGCACGCTCCCCCGACTCAGCCAACAGGGTGACCCGTGAGCCTGATTTAAAAGAGAATTTTTTTCTCAAGCACATAGAGCCATTTACAAACATTGCCTACGTACTAGGCCATAAAACAAGTCTCAAAAACGTTCAAAGAATTGGAATCACACAGGGGAGGCTCAGTCAGTAGACCATGTGACTCATGATCTCAGGTCATGAGTTTGAGCTCCACGCTGGGTGTAAAGATTACTTAAAAATAAAATCTTTAAAAAACAAAAACAAAAAAATTGAGACAAAGTATTCCATGACTGAGTTAGAAGTCAATGCAGGAAAGTTTCCTAAAAATCGGAATGAAAACATCAGAATGAAAGGCACACTTCTAAATAACTGAGTTCAAAGGCAAGCTCATAATGGGAATGAGAAAATGCAGAAGGGGCCGATAACAGAGACCAAACAGGAACAGCAATACCCCAGCTTAAAACAGGAGCGGCTGGCAGAGCGGTACCTTGGGCAGATGGCCATCCTGAAGAAGAGAATGGTAGAAAACTACTGGGCTAACAATCCCACCTACGAAATCACAGGGAAGAAAAAACTACAAAGACTCAGAGGAAACAGAAGAGAGTAAAGAAGAAAGCTGCCAGCGACTGTGACAGAAAACAATCATACCATAGAGGGTTGTCCCGAAGCCCAGTTTGCTCTTAGTAAAAGCTAATTAAATAGAAAAAACAGCGCAAGACGGATCAAGAAAGAGGAAGATGGGTCTGAACAACAGTGAGGACGGGAAAAGGACAACTACAGATACAAGAGAGATTTTAAAGCAACACAGAAATAAAAATATGTGGAAAATGTGGGGATAACAATTTTGAAAACTTAGAGACAACAGGAACAATTTCCTAAAATATATATAATGTAACAAGAGTGGGAAATAGAAGACTGAAGAGATTGCCAACCACCCGAAGCCATGAACTCAGTGGTTAAAAATAAGCCACACAAAGGCACACGTGCGATAGGAGCCGGGTTCCAAAGCCGCCCCCAAGCAGTCCTTGCGCCCAGGACTCCCGCTCCTCAGACGGGTGTCTCCCGTTCCAAGCAGGGCAGACCTCCTTAAACCAGGAGGGTGCTGTGCAAAGGAGGAACTGTGACTTCCCAAGCTAAACTGTGAAAGACATTGTGACTTCTGTCCTGATAGCTCTCACTGGAAGGATGACGGATGCCCTGGGGGATACCAGCTGCCAGGTCGCCAGACACGCCGGCAGCCCAATGAAGGCCATGTGGCAAGGATCCTGCCATCGGCCAGCGAAGACTGCCAGCAACATGAGAAGCAGATCCTTCAGCTCCCGTCAAGACCACTGTAGCTCCAGCCAAGCTTTAGAAATAACCCTTGAGAGATCCAGAACCACAGCCACCCAATGAAGCTGCTCCCAGGTTTCTGACCCTCAGAAATGTGAGCAATAAATTGAAGCATCTAGAATTTGGGATATTGGGGTGCCTGGGTGGCTCAGTGGGTCAAGCCTCTGCCTTCGGGCTCAGGTCATGATCTCAGGGTGCTGGGATCATCCGCATGGGGCTCTCTGCTCAGCAGGGAGCCTGCTTCCCTCCCCCACTTCCCCGCCTGCCTCTTGGCCCACTTGTGATCTCTCTCTCTGTCAAATAAATAAAAATTTAAATAAATTTTAAAAAAAAAAGAATTCGGGATATTTTTAATGCAGCCATAGATAACTAGTACACACACGATAAAACCAAGCCAAGATGGTGTTGGAAAGGAGTTCTAGAATACATTCAAGGAAAATGTAATCGTATTTTTTACAAACTGTTCCCAGAGAGATTGTCTCCTACTTCATGAGGCTGTATAATTTGAATTATACTGTCAGGATCAGTCAAAATTTTCAAGGGAACCTCATTAATGAACAGATAATAAAAGTTCCAAACAAAACATTAGCCAACTGAATCCAACATGTGGTGTTTGTTTGTTTGTTTTTTTAACGATATTATTTATTTATTTGACAGAGAGAGATCACAAGTAGACAGAGAAGCAGGCAGAGAGAGAAGGGGAAGCAGGCTTCCCACTGAGCAGACAGCCCGATGCGGGGCTCGATCCCAGGACCCTGAGATCATGACCTGAGCTGAAGGCAAAGGCTTTAATCCACTGAGCCACCCAGGTGCCCCCAACATGTGTTTTCTAAATGTGTGATTAGGCTTGGGTTTACTTTATAGGATTTTAAGAATGAATTTATTTTTCAAAATCTATACATTTTATTCACCACTTTAACACATTGGAGGAGAAATACTATACGATCATCTGAATAGCTGAAAAAAATAAAATTCGACACCTACTCACAATTAAAAAAACCACTCAGTGAACTAGTCACGTTTATTGATGAAGCATTCAAGGCGTTCGCCATCAGGATGCTTTTAAGGATGTTCCCCACGACCATTGCTATTCAACATTGTATTGGAGGTTCTGGCCACAGCAAGTAAGATTCTTTTAAATACTAAGTTAGCCTGGGTGGCTCAGTGGATTGAGCCGCTGCCTTCGGCTCGGGTCATGATCTCGGGGTCCTGGGATCGAGCCCCGCATCGGGCTCTCTGCTCTGCGGGGAGACTGCTTCCTCCTCTCTCTCTGCCTAACTTGTGATCTCTGTCTGTCAAATAAATAAAAATAAAATCTTAAAAAAAAAAAAAAAAAAAAAGGTGTAAGGTTTTAGTGGGAAGAAGCAAATTATTGGAATTATTGTCGGATAGGAGATAATTACATAAAAATAAATCCCATTTTTACATACTGGTAATAAACCATAAGAAAATGTAATTTTTAAAAAAGATAACATCTACAACAGCGACAATTCACAAAAGGGGAAGGAGAGCTAGGGAAAAACCTATCAAAATCTATGCCTGGGTGGCTCAGTGGGTTAAAGCTTCTGCCTTGGGCTCAGGTCATGATCCCGGGGTTCGGGGATCAAGCCCCGCATCGGGGTCTCTGTTTCGCGGAGATCCTGCTTCTTCCTCTCTCTCTGCTGCCTCTCTGCCTACTTGCGATCTCTGTCAAATAAATAAATAAAATCTTAAAAAAAAAAATCTATGCCAGATTCTTATGCAAAAAGTTCTGAAACCTCATGGAAAGATTAGAGAAGACCCAAACGGATAGAAAGGCCTACCGTGTTTACAGATAATTGCACTAGGTATTGTAAAGGATGCAAATTCTCCCCAAGATTGGTTTACAAATTCCCTGCAATTCCTGTCAGAATTCCAGCAAGTTTCTCGGTGCCGCTGGCTACACTGACCTTAATGTGTGTATGGAATTGCAAAGGGATGACATTTTCTCCGAGGAAGAACGAGGTGGAGTGGTGACTACACCAAAAATTATGAAAGCTACAATAATGAAGACAGTGAGTTTCAGATTCGAGCAACAGGCCAGTGTTTTAAGCTACAGAACCCAGAAGCCAACCCATGCACATAGGGAAAACTGACAAGTGACAGAGGGAACTTTGCAGACCAGCACGGAAAGGCTGGGCTAGGTGACGATCAGTCTGGGACAGTGGCATGCATGTTTGTAAAACATACAGTTGGTTCCCTACATCACACTGCATAAAAAACAAATTCTAAAATAAACAAACAAACAAAACCAAATTCCATGTAGGCTAAAGCCCTAAATGTGAAAAATAAAACTTTACAACTTTTCGAAGAAAATAGAGGAGACATCCTCTATGACTTGAGAGTAGGAAGAATTTTTTTTTCCCTTGCAGATTTAGTTTGAGAGAGAGACGACAGCATGCCTGCAAGTGAGGGCGTAAGAGGAACAGAAGTAAAGGGAGACAGAATCTGTTTTGTTTTGTTTTTTAAAATTTTATTTATTTATTTGACAGAGAAAGACACAGCAAGAGAAGGAACACAAGCAGGGGGAGTCGGAGAAGGAGAAGCAGGTTCTCCTCCAAGCAGGGGGAGCCTCATGCAGGGCTCCATCCTAGGACCCTAGGATCATGACCTGAGCCAAGGGCAGATGCTTAACAACTGAGCCACCCAGGCACCCCTAGAACATAATCTTTATAGGGCCACTGAAATCACTCCTTTGTATGTAGTAGGCCTTCAGAAAATGAATGGCTGTTAATTGCATTTTGCAAAGAGTTTTACTTTTTTTTTCCCCCCTGCTTATAATTCTTCTTTTAGAATCTGAAGCAGACCACACACTGAGCCTGGAGCCTGACCTGGGCTCGATCTCACGACCCTGAGACCATGACCTGAGTCGAAATCCAGAGTGGGACGCTTAACCGACTGAGCCACACAGGTACCTCGAATAGGAAGAATTTCTTAAATGAGATTCTTTTTTAAAGCACAAACCATAAAATTATATTGCTAATTTTGACGAGATTAAAATTAAAGCTGCCATTCCACACAAGACAGCATAAATAAAGTGAAATAAGCCACACACTGAAAAAGAATCATTCCAAAGCATACAATTTACAGAGGATTAGTGCCCAGGATATGTAAAGAATTCCTACAAATCGATAATAGTAATTAAAGAAGACAAAATGCTCCATTATAAATGGGTCAGTGTATACAGATAATTTTCAGAAAAAGGAATCTAAACATTTAATTATAAGTTTAAACATTTAAAAAAAGTGTAATAAACATGCAAACATTTAAAAATAAATTCAACTTCAATAGTTACCAGGGAAATGTTAAGATTAAACAATGAGATTTCATACCTATCAGATTGACAAAAATTCAAAATTATAATGCCATCAAGAGTTGAGGAGGGTGTGGAATAGTGGGGAATAAAAAGAAAAAAGTGGGACTCCATGTCCATCGATAAGAGAACAGATGAGCTGTGGAAAATTCATCCAATAGAATATTATGCAGCTATTAAAACGAACTAGAGCCAAATGCTTCAGATGGATAGATCTCAAAAAACACGTGCGGGGTGCCCAGCTGGCTGTCGGAAGAGCATATGGTCTTGATCTCACAGTCGTGAGTTTGAGTCCCACGTTGAATGTAGAGGATAAATAAACTTTAAAAAAAAAATGTGAGCCCCGGGGGTAAGTTTGAAGAATGCTACATGCAGAGTCCCATCATTTATAGAAAATTTGAAAACTGGCAAAGCATTATTTCAGCCTGTTCAGGGTGGTAGACCTATGTAATTAAGGGTCTAAAAGCAGGGAGAGCAGGGTGGCCCAGTTGGTTAAGCAGCTGCCTTTGGCTCAGGTCATGATCCCAGGGTCTTGGGATCGAGTCCTGCATCGGGCTCCCTGCTCAATGGGGAGCCAGTTTCTCCCTCTCCCTCTGCCTGCTTGTGCTGTCTCTCTCTCTCTGACAAATAAGTTTTTAAAAAAGAAGTGTAAAAGCACCACTAGGAATGTGGAATGCCACATTTATTAAGTAGCTCCCTGCGGGGGAGTATGCACAGAGAAGAAACAGGTGCGGCCTTTCAACTTTGTCACATTTCGTGTTAAAAAAATAACTGAAGCAAGTATAGTAGCATTTTATTAAGCGGGTTGAGGTATCCATAGCTGTTACCCCATAATTTTCCAAGTGTTTGAAGAGAATGGCCAGGAGTTCGGGGGAGATGTTTTAGTTGGCGGGGGCACCAAAAGGTAAGGCCCACTGAAGGGTGTACTTGCTCTATGCTTTGCTCTGTCCCTGCACTTAGAACGGGGCCTGGTACAGAGAAGGTCCTCCGCAGAGAGCTGCTGAGTGCGCGAGCAAATGCAAAGGCAGAGAGGCACGTCAGGACACTGTGTTCTGAGAGCTCATCAACGTTAACAGCCAACGTCTGCTGAGCCACCTCTGCTCCCCCTCAGCCACTGACTTCACTACTTGGCTTGGGTTATCTCATTTCATCCTCGAGACAACGGTATGGACCAGCATCCTCCTCGCTGTCCTGGTGAGGAAACAGGCTTTGAGAGCTAGGTAGCTTGCCCAAGAATACAGTGGTTAGGACTAGAGTCCACATTCCATCAAAAAGTCTGGGTTTCGGGGTGCCTTGGTGGTTCAGTGGGTTAAGCCTCTGCCTTCGGGTCAGGTCATGATCCCAGTGTCCTGGGATCGAGCCCCGCATCGGGCTCTCTGCTCAGCGGGGAGCCTGCTTCCCTCTCTCTGCCTACCTCTCTGCCTACTTGTGATCTCTCTCTCTGTGTCAAATAAATAAATCAAATCTTAAAAAAATAAATAAATAAATAAAAGTCTGGGTTTCTCACAAAACAAACTGAGGGTTGCGGGGGGAGCGGGGGTCAGGAAAGGGTGGTGGGGTGATGGACGTTGGGGAGGGTATGTGCTATGGTGAGTGCTGTGAAGTGCAAACCTGGTGATTCACAGACCTGTACCCCTGGGGATAAAAATACATTATATGTTAATAATAATTTTTTTAAGAAGTCTGGGTTTTATGCTGTAGGTAAGTCTCGAAAGGTGGAAATAAACAGGACAAGGTAGAGCCCAGGAGCCCACAGTGCAGGGGCACATCAACACAGACTCCAGGCTCTAGGGTGAAGGGTGAGCAGACCACCTGGCGGCGAGGAAGGTGCTTAGAAACCAGAGAGGGGAGTACACAGCAGGGAACACTTGAGGCTGCCTGGGCCTCAAGGAAGGCTTTACCCACTTGGCCTGGAAGAAGTCCATGTGGAAATGCCAGGAACCCAGCTCTTCCTGCTCTGTATCCGACTGGCGTTCAGAGGACCCCCTGCTCTGGACCATGAGCACACAGACCCCAACCACACAGGGCTGTGACCAACCACAGGTGAAGACAAGCTGATTTAATGGGATCTCCCATTTGAGAAAGTTTGCTCTCACCTCCCATGCACAGAGAAAAAGCCAACTCAGAACTCTCCTTTTGCAATCATGACAGCAGGAATAATCGCTTGCTCTTTAATAAGAGCTAACATTTATTGAGCCTGGACTGTATGCAGGGCACTAGGTGGAGTCAGCACATGATTTATTGCCCTTAACTCTCACGAAAGCTCTGTGAGGGCAGGTCCTCTTTGGCCCTCTCCAGGGATGAGGACACCAAAGCTTGGAGAATTTGGGGGTCTGGCCCAAAGCCCTGGGCAGTTAGTAAGTGGTGGGGCTGGGGTTTGACACTATGGCTGTCCACTCTCCAGCCCATGTTTAAACCAGTGCTGCTCACAAGCACAGACACACAATTAAGCAACAAAGGCTTTATAGCTCTCAGCTGGGAGACTAAACGAGAACGTGATGCTACCATAATAAACCAGAAACCAAGCTTATCATCACATTCATGAACACCCGGCCCATGAGAGGTGCTCCATAAATGCTTTGAAAGGAGGTAGCATTTAGTTCCAGGAAATGGAAACCAACCCAGTGTCACAATGACACACTTCACCACAGGGGAAGCTAGGAGAACCTTACAGAGCACACACACGTGCAGACAGAGCTCTCCTTGGCAGGCTCACAGTTACTCTGCCGGTCCAACCCCCTCGAGGCTTAGGCCTCCCAGTGACCTCCCCCTCCTCCCACTTCCGTCCCTGGGTGCTGAGATCCTGGCAGAAAGGCTTTGGGCTCTGTACCTCAGTAGGCCTCCTTAAAACAGGCGCTGCAAGAAGGAGAGCCAGCACTCTCCCCAGTAGCCCACAGTTCAGAGATTCATAGAGCAAGAAAAAGATAGGACAAGGGAAAGCACCGGAAGAGTTCTGCTTTTCTAGAGTAAAGAGAAGGATCCATCCTGTCCCCCAGGAAAAGCCACGGTCCCTGGGATCGCGCAAGTTCATTTTATTCATTCATTTCAGGGGCGCCTGGGTGGCTCAGTGGGTTAAAGCCTCTGCCTTCGGCTCAGGTCATGATTTCAGGGTCCTGGGATGGAGCCTCGCATTGGGCTCTCTGCTCAGCGAGGAGCCTGCTTCCTCCTCTCTCTCTCTCTGCCTGCCTCTCTGCCTACTTGTGATCTCTGTCAAGTAAATAAATTTTAAAAAAAAAAGAATTTTATTCATTTATTTCATAAACACTTACCGGACATCCCGTGCAGGAGACAGGCCCCGGCCTGGAGTTGGCTGGCTCATCTGCACCCTTCCTCCACCGGGAGGAGACCCTTCTCTGCCCCGGGGAAAGTGCAGCCCAAACACACACAATCCGCGGCCCCTGGGGCACAGCGCGTAAGGGTACACAAAGGCCAAGCCTAACCACCCAATTTAGAGGTGTAAAGACTCCTTCTGCGGGGTGGAGGGAGGAGGAGGGACAGCAGGAGGTGGGAAGGGGTGAGGGAGGGAAGGAGACGGGAGGGAGAAGAGAGAGGAAGACAGCAGCAGCCCCGCAGTATACTCCCCCAGAGCCACCTCGGCCGACCCTCTGGCCCCGTTTTAATTAGGTGCAAGGTTTTCCCTTTGACTCGAACAAGAGCAGTTCGATTCTCTGATTCTCTGATTAATCTTCGAAAGAGCCGGCAAAGTTTAACCACAGCAAACACGATGATCCCCGTTAGGACGGCCTGGGTAGCTAAAGGCAGAAAATAAAGCCCCCAGAACAGGCTGCGGTCTTGGCGTGGACCCCGGGCCCCCAGCTGCGCCCGGACCTCGGGCTCCGAGCCGGCGGGCGCCAAAGCCGGCAGGGTGGCGGCTGGGGCAGGGCAGGGAGGCGGGCGGCGGGTGTCCGGGCACTCCGGGTCCTTGACCGGCAGCGCCCGGAGCGGCAGGCCGGCGCGAGGTCCGGGGCCGCGGCACCTCGGGGGCAGGCCGCAGTCGCAGCGCCAGGGATGGTGGCCCAGCCGGACTTGCGCCAGCCGGGGCAGATCCGCGAACGCGTCAACGGGCAGGGTCTCCAGCGGGCTGTGCTCGAGCTCGACCCTCTCCAGGCCGCGGAGGTGACAGAAGAACGCGCGGGGCTGGGCCCGCAGCCGGTGGCAGCGCAGCGACTCGGGATGCAGCCGGTCGAGGCCGCGCAGCAGGGCGCCGGGGAGCGCGGCCAGGCGGTTGGAGCGCGGCGCAAGCCCCCGCAGCACCGCCAGCTCCCGGAGGGCGTCCCCGGGCAGCGCGCGGAGGCGCGGGCTCACCGTCAGCCCGAAGGCGCGCAGGCCGCTCAGGGGGCGCAGGGCGGCGGCGGGCAGGGTGCGCAGCCGCGTGCTGTTCAGCCACAGCTCCCGCAAGCCCGGCAGCTCTGCCAGCGGGTTCTCGAACAGGGTCAGGAAGGGCAAATCGCGCGAATGAAGGAAGAGCGCGGTGGGGGGAGGGGGAGCAGAGACTCCAGGCGGTTTCTGGAAAGCGTCAGGTAGCTCAGGCTCCGGAGCGGGTCGAGGACTCCGGGGGCGATGGAGCGGAGGTGATTCCCGTGCAGCGGCAGCTCCTTCGGGGCGGGCAGGGGGCTCAGCAGCCCCGTCCCCAGAGCCTCGAGCCGGTTCGAGAGGAGCGAGAGCTTCTCCAGCCCGGCCTGCGCCGCGAACAGTCCCCAGGGCAGGTGGGGCGGATTGTTTGCCGACACGTCCAGCAGTCTCAGGTTCCCCAGACGGCTGAGGAGGCGAGCCGGAAGGACAGCGAGCTGGTTTGGGTTCAGGAAGAGCTCCCGCAGGTGAACCAGTTTCCCAAACATGCTCTGGTCGATGTCCTTCGGCTCGTTGCGGTCCAGAAACAGCTGCTCCAGCAGCACCACCTTGTCCACCAGCGCGGCCGGCAGGTGCGTGATGCCGTTGCGCGACAGCCGCAGGATTTTAAGTTTGATCAGGTCGTGGAAGGCGCCGGGGGCGATGGAGGCGATGGGGCTGTCGGTCAGCATCACGCGCTGCAGGACCGTCATGCCGCCGAAGCTGTCGTTCCGCAAGGTGCCTGGGCCCATTCGTCAGCAGGATGTGCGTGAAGTCGGCGGGCAAGCCAAGCTAGGCGGGGCGGGCCACGCGGACCCCCGGAGCACTGCACGGCGTCCCAGAACACGCACTTGCAGGCCGGGTGGGGGGCAGGGGAACGGCTGGGCGCAGGGGGGCCCCAGCGCCCGCACAGCAGGCGCTCCTCAGCCTGTCTGCAAAGGCAACAGCCGGACGTCTGCAGGCGACACGCAAGGGCTGGCGCTCGGGTTCCAGCCTTGGAACCGTGCAGAGGCAGGAGTCTTTCGCCAGGACTGTCACTGAATTTGAATGTTACCCAGACACAACTAAGTAGCCCTCTTTTCCCAGGAGGGACAGGTTTTCCTGGGTGGTGGAAACACATTCGCTCCCCCCTGAGAGGTCTCATTCTTCGGTTCTGCCGATTTTCTACTCCCGGTTGAAAGCCCCGAGATTAAAGCGTTTTCCAGCTATAGTGAAAAGCCAGTGCTTTAAACACAGACCTAATGAAAACAATCATTCTCACATCGAGGCTCACAGACATCAGTGAACAGCCCCACGGTGAAGAGAGCCCTGCTCTTCCTGCCTTTACACAGCGGTGGCTATAACCAAGTCAGGACGGTAACAGCACAAAGTCTGGGAAAACAATAGCAACCACCACCCGATTCCTTGCACCAATTCCTTGCACCACAGTTGTGCTACGTGCACAGCACCTATTCTACAAAAACAGTAACACCCTCAAATAGCGAACACCTTCAGTTAGCCACAGCGGATGAATAATGAATGCCATTCATTATTCTCAGCTTTTTATTTAAGTTAACTCATTCCATCTTCACAATAACCCCATGAGGTAGACCCTATTCTTATCCTGGCTTAAAGGATGATGAAACTAAGGCACAGAAAGGGTAAGTAACTTAACCCAGGTCACAGAGCTAGAATCTGAGAATAGTATTTCTGTGTCTCAAAAAGGAACTATCATTTCTAAGATGCTTAACAAAAAATATGAACCCGTGGCATTGAATTACATGTGAAATATACACAATACTACTACTCTGCCAAAACAAGGTTTCCCAAATGTAATTTTACACAAATAATTTCTTGTACAAAATTTTACAATTTATTATGCCCATAACCAAGCCCTCAGTTACCCATAGTAATTTTTGAAGTATTTGGCCTTACCTAAAATGGTGCTGTACCCGAAAGTAACTGAAGGACTCAGGGCTTTGCCTGTGGTGCAGCACTTTCCAAAGGAAGAGGGAAGTATCCTTGCATCCTGAGGGTGAAGACTTTACCAGAATAAAAGTCATGGAAAGGGCCCTATCTCAGAGCGCAGATTCTGGTTTTTAATGACAGAAAGCGTCAAACTGAGAAAGAGACCATATGTAATTTAAATCCTACTGTCAACGCTGAGTAAGAGCAGAAGAGAGAGTGGTGTCTCCATAAAATGGGACATTCTGACAGTGATGCTAAGACAGCTTAGTGGCACGGCTGGATCACTGTGGCAACCACACCCCTGGATGGACCACACTTCTGTCCCATCTTCCTTCCCCCCCCACATTGCCCCAATTCTCTATTGCAGTTCTCCTCTCCCACTCTGAGGAACAGTCAGGCGAAAAACATTCTCCAGTGTGTTTGAAAATGGCACCACAGTGTTGAAGAGTGTTCGTATATTCAGTTTAACTTAGGAAATGTCCAGCTGTACCCATATGTAATGTCACCTACAGTGTATGACAATTCCTGTGCCTCACAGCTTTGCCCATACTTGGAATTTTTTTTTCAATTTAATTTTTACCACTCATATGAAGTCATTGTCTCTGTGTGGTTTTTTCATATTTTTCCCATTTCATGAGCTTGAGCATCTTTTCATATTTTTAATGCCCACTTGTGCTTCATTTTCTCAGAGATGTTGGGTTCTTTTGCCCATTTTTCTATATGCAAAATATGTGTTTAAAAAAAACTATATATTCTGGATGCTAATCCTTTTGTCAGTTTTTTGTCGAATATCTTCAGCTAGTTTGTGGTTTGCCTTTTTCATCTTCTTCATGATGTCTTTTGATGGACCAAGTTATCAATCTATTATGATTTGTTTTTTGTATCAAAATAAACCCTCCTCTCTTCCCAAGTAAAGAGAAGAAAGTACTCCTATAATGCCTTACTGAGTTTTATAGTTTTGTCCTTCTTTTTAGGTCCTTAGTCCATATTGAACTGATATTTGCATATGATGCGTTTGAGCGGAATCCAAGTTTATTTTTTTCCATTAACATAACCAACTGTCGGGTGCCTGGGTGGCTCAGTGGGTTAAGCCGCTGCCTTCGGCTCAGGTCATGATCTCAGGGTCCTGGGATCGAGTCCCGCATCGGGCTCTCTGCTCAGCAGGGGGCCTGCTTCCCTCTCTCTCTCTCTGCCTGCCTCTCTGCCTACTTGTGATCTCTGTCAAGTAAATAAATAAAATCTTAAAAAAAAAAAAAACATAACCAACTGTCCTAGTCCCATTTATATATAATTAAACCCCTTCCTTCGGAGCTACAATATCAGTATAGTCTTGAGTCCATACTTCATGAACATGTGGGTCTGTTTCTGGGCTATTTGGTAATCCCTGCACCACACCATACTGATAGAACCTTTTATTGTTTAAAGCCTGAAAATATCCAGCATTTTAAGTGTGAAGAAACAGACATTCTCATACTACAGTGGTGGATCATACATTGGAAAAAACTTTGGGGGAAATATTTAGCAGCATCAACCAAATTAAAAATACACATCCTTTGTCCAGCAGGTCCACTGCTAAAAATACGTCCTATGTCTAAGCTCATCAACATTTGTGCACAAAATGGGGCACCTGGGGATTCAGTCAGTAGAGCACACGACTCTTGATCTCAGGGTCAGGAATTCAACCGTTAAGTGTGGAACCTATTTAAAAGTAACTGTGCACAAAAACACTGCAGGGCTGTGTGTAGTAGGAAAATAAAGAAAAAACCTAAGTGGCCACTAACAGGGAAGTAGTCATCTAAGTTATGAAACATCTGTGCACTGGGATGGCTTGTGGACTTTAAAAAAGAATGAATCTGAGCTGCAAATGCAGACATCTCTGATACACAGAACCATGTGAAACAAGGGCAGCAGAGCATACACATGAGATTCTATTTGTGGAGATTTTAAATCAGAGGAAGACTTCGTGTCAGACTCTTGTAAGCTTCTGTGGCCCATTTCCCCCAAAGCACTCCGATCAGAATGATCTGCAACGTTTATTCTTTGAAAAGAGCTGAACATTCTGAATGCCAGGAGGGTATGAAGTTGCAGTCAGTAGAGGAACATTGAGTCCATTTGCTGAAAAATTGGATGAGGTACTGAGAAGTATTTCAAACACTGAAGTTGGTGGTTCCTTTGAATTTTGGACTCATGTAGCAGGTTAGAAATCCGCTATGCTAAGAGGCAACTTCTGTATAAGTCACCTCGGCCTCTGCGGTTTGGCCTTTCCAAAGCAGAGCTGTCTGCCTGAATGAGACCTGCTTTTCTCCTCAGTGAGGGGAGGCTCTGTGCACTGGAGGGATCTCTGTGCACTTACAGAGCAATCACAACTCCAACTCTGGACAGTGACGGTCTCATCCAAACTCCTCCTACTCCATCCTTCCCTGCAATACATACTTGAAACACAGCACCTGGCAGTAACACCCTGGGAAGAGAGAGACATGCAGAACCGCGGCCCTGCCACTTCCCCTACACAAAACACAGAGAATGGGAAGAACCTGGGACCCTAAACCTCCACACTGCCCAATCAATCACACCACAGCCAGCCACATAGGCCACAGCAGGAGGCAGGCCTCCTGTAGGACCTGAGACCCAGAAAGACCGCCCACCCCGGCACAATGCCTTCTCAGGGATTTCTAGGACCAACAGTTCCACAGTTTCCCCTCCCTGGGAGTGCTCCTTTTGCACCCATGGCTGCCACTTCACTTCAAACTTAAAATGCGTTACATGACATTAGCTCTGCGTTTGACCTTCCCAACTGTTAACAGGTAAGCCTGTAGTCTTAACATTTTACAATTTCCCTCAGACCTCCTTACACTTACCATCTGGTTCTACATTATATCTAATGAATGGGTTTCCACGGGATGGTCACACACACACACATAATGTGGTATCTATGTGGGATGTGGTATTTATTCCCTTCAAAAATACAAAGTTAAAAAAAGGAAATGCACAAGTATGAAGTAGAAAAAATAAATCCAAAAGGGCAGTATTTGTATGGCTAAAAGGTAAACAAATGTATAAAGAGACAGAAAAAAAAACATTATTTCATTCATTTAAATTTTTATTTTGAATAGCTTCAATCCAAAAAAAGATTTCATAAGGTTATTTACAGTGAATGTACAATTATGAATGTATGCCTTTTCGACATCAGGGTACCATTCTTGAGCAGCAATACAATTTAAAAAATATAAAGATGCAGTATCATTTCTGATATAAAGTTACTTAAAAAAAATCCAAAGTCTTAGGGAATTCACAAATCATAACAGGAAGTAACTATCTTATTAATTTAATGTGCACATAATTACCAAATTTTATTACATTAAAAATGTGTAAATGCCCACAGACTGTACAAAAATTAACATCCCACATTTAGTCAAAAGTTCCCAACCACCTCCCACCATAAATATACAAAAACCTATTTTCAGATATGTCAAAATTGCATGCATGAGATCTTAGAATGTTTTCTAAAGCTTGAATTTTGCTCTTTTCTGGATATTGTACTACAGCCATTTGGGGAACAGAATACATAAACACTGGTATGTTATTTGCCATGCCTCTGACACTGTGCAGTATCTTCACAAACACGGAGACAAAATACATACAGTTAAGACTGCAACAGTTCTGTTTAAATGCAAGTGCAATTTGGAAAGCTCTCGAATGTTAAGAATTATAAAACTAATATAAAAAGTATTTCTTTTGTTGTTGGCTTAGCCGCTTTTATTCAAGCATTATTTGCAGCATTGCTTTACAGCAGTTGGTGCTAGAAGATACAAAACATATAGTTACCACTATTTATATTTGAGGGAGAAAAAAAACTTTAAACAACCCTGAGGGAGACACACATTAAAAATCTTGTTATTTATTTAAAAAGTTAAAAAGTTACATATCATTATTTAACAATTACTTTCCCGGACATTTATGTCCTTAAGTATGTGCATAAATAAAATTTAAATCGGCAATATTTATTAATCTTTAATACATCAAAATAAGATATGTACAGATTTTAAAATTTCGGTCTGTATACACTCAAATAATTTAATGTGAAGTTCAGAATCAAAATTACTATGTAACGGTGACCTACAGAGAGAGAACTCAGTCTGTCTATGGCACGGAGTAGGACCCCCACCTGGATTCACAGACATTCTTCAAATAACATTCTGGAAACCATCAATTGCAACTTGAAAACCCCACCTTCTCTATGTTCAAATCCAGCATCCTACAAATGCTCTTCCACCTACCTAAAAACCTCATTCCTTTGAAAACAATATGGACAAATGAGATACAAAACCCTTATAAAACCGAAATGTTAAAAAAAGAAGGGTGTAAAAAATACAGCTCTTTACGATCATGCGCTTTAAGATGTTAAATACAAACCAATAACTGGATTTTTAAGCGGCTACTTAGCAATTACTTTAATTATATGCTTCAGTATTTAAATCAAAGAATAAAATTTACAATTCTGGGAAATCACTTAAGAATAATGCTTGTACACACTGAAAATGAATGTGGAAATTAGAAAATGATCAAGAGGGTAAGTAACTATAGAAAACAGTGCTAATTCACAGCTCAAGAGGTCTAAGATGCATAGCTTC
Source organism: Meles meles (assembly GCF_922984935.1). Classification (NCBI taxonomy): domain Eukaryota; kingdom Metazoa; phylum Chordata; class Mammalia; order Carnivora; family Mustelidae; genus Meles; species Meles meles. The sequence continues at coordinate 45,951,351 of NC_060069.1, read as the reverse complement.
ATAGAATCATTCATGGAACAATTGTTCTTATCTAATGTGTATTAATATCATATTCTACTTTTTGATGGAAAACTTCGATTATATTTTTGTAAGAATCATCAGTGGCAATAGCAGTAACAGTGATCCTGAGTGTAACTTACATTTTTCCTATAGTTACCTAACATCATTCAGGTCTCTGCAGCATAAAAAAAGAGAACTGTGTGGTTCTATAGTTCTGGCTAACATTTGATAAACTGGTAAATATCTATCAGGAAAATAATGATCAGCTGGAAGTGGAAAGCACAAGCCTGCTACCAGTTAAGGAAGAACATAGGATAACATCATATAGTTTTAGGAGTTCAGTATCCGTTTTATAGCAATATCAGTTTCCTTGTTTATCATAACTGTGGGCTTTGCCAAACTGCTGGATCTTACCTAGAAAGGCATTTTCAAAGTTACTTTAATTTTGTTTAAAATTTAAACATAACCAGACAAAAGAGAAAGGTGAAAAATACTTTTCACATTTCTTTTGGCTCAATGAATATCTATTCTTTAACTTTATTTCAATTTTTCTTCCTCCCAGAAATTCTTACAACCAAAGAATGTCCTTTGTAAACATCCAATCTTAAATAGGTAAGCTCTGACCTCTGGCGCCACCTAATGGCACAAAACAAACGCACCAAGTTGGTACTGCTTTGAAAAAATAGCTGTCACTCAAAACTACTCGCTCATTTTTAAGCCTCATTATTTATAGAAGAGACATGTATCAACCCTTAAAAATTTTAGGAGGTTGAAGTCTAACTCAAAAACTAAAACAAAACAAACCAATGCACTATTATCCTATGCTGTTAATTAGAAACATAGAAGAAAATAAAAGTATTTAAAATGATATAAAACCTGAGGGTGGGGGGAAAGATGTGAAGAGATATGAGGCAGATTTGTACCTACTGCCAAAAAAAAATTTTTTTCCTAGTGAAAATGGTTCTACAACATTTAAGCGAAGTAAATTATACTAGTGACAGCAAACAAGATCCATTTGATAGCTTTGAGGGACATCTGAAGAAGGGAGTGAAGCACCTTGCTGATTAGAAAAATAAAACCCAGGCAGTTTATACAGAAAATATAAAACCATAAATGGAAATTACCTGAGTTGTTCTACAAGCAACACCATAAAACTCCTAGGCTATCAAAGGGAACTGGTGTATGTATATACAGAATTCTTTGGAAGAAATTTTGGAATCAAATGAAACGGGCTTTCTACCTATTTTCACTGAAGGCTAATAAAAACCCATTTTATTTACCAATAACGAATTTAGGGCCGGTATGTAAACAAGGACTTTTTCTAATAAGGGGGTTGTGAAAATAAATTTAAATGGATAAACCAAGTCTCAGAAGCTAACGTTTAAAAACCTACCAAATACCACTTTCTTCTGTACCCTCTATAAAGAGTATCACTGAGGGCAACAAGAAAATTCTGAAAGTATATATAATATGTAGTTACTGAATGAAGATACAGGACTTTACAGACTGATAATTAATTTAACTGATGGGCCAATCTTTTTGTCTTGTTCCATTTATTAAAAAAAGAGAAAAAAAGCTCTCTATCAGCTACTGTATTAGAAGGGACATAAACTGAAATGGCGCCATTCTGACACAGAGGATCAGAATGTCCCAAAATTACATTCTCCTGCTACTAGCATACTACCGACAGTGATGCACTGCTATGTTATGGTGATGATTTGACATGATCCATTCTCCTTAACTAAAGCTTTAGCTTCTGTTGTTGTTTGAGGTTTTGGTGGCCATTCTGGATCAACCAAGAGCTCCTGAGCCAGATACATGTACTTTGCCTTTGGTATCTTCTTTCTACAGCGCAAGGCCCAGGACAAGCAGCATTTCCCCCACCGATCCACTGACTCCTAAGAGAGTAAAGGGGAAAAAGAACACACTAGTAGATTAAGGTCTGCTTGTTTTTAACAAAAAAAATTTTTTTTAAGCATAATACATCAAGACAGAAAAATAAGAGGAAAGAACTTATGAGTACAACAAATAAATGAAAAAATATCCAAGTTTTAAAAAGTCAGCTTTTAATTATTTAGGAACATATTTTTTAAGATTAGACTTTTTAAATTATCAATGCAACTTCATTTTACTTAGTTTTATGTACCTATTATCTTACGTACAGATACATTTTTAAAATAACTTGCAGATCTGGATTCTTTAACACAAAATATCAAATGTGTTAAAATAAGTTTAAACTATTCAGAAAGGAAACATTTTTAATATTTAATATGGAAACCCTCATATTCTATCCCAGGTTATACCACTGCTCCTAGCAATTTAGCCAGCTGACCATTTTTGGAAGAAAGCAGTATAAAAATATTATTACTATTAATGTCATCTTTCAAAAAATAAAGCACGATGAAAATATTGTTCGGCCAAAATTAGAACTCAGATCGTGTTCACTGTCAATCACTTCTTTCCACATATTTTCATCAATATAAAACATTTTTCATTTTATAATTATGGTTTCTCCTGGTGTTCCACTATTGGAAAGAAGTATACAGAAAGGTATAAAATCAAGTACTATTTCTTAGTATTATTTCATTACAAAAAGCTCTGCTGGCACTGAAATCCTTCTGGATCAGTCCTGATGTTTTTAATGAATGTGATGTTAGATAAATTAATCTTTGAAGAACAAGAAGGCAGTCCCTAGTTATACAAAAATTTAACTGAATTTAACTGAAATGTGAGATTTAAAAAAAAAAACACTGAAATAAGAAAACTAAAATGACTATACTAAGACCTGAGTTCTATTCACCTCTGAAGAACAGTCCGTTTCTAATTATTTTGGCTGTTGCTCTTTCCAAGCAGAATTTTAAAATTCCAGGTTGTTTTGTTGTGCCATCAACATGTAACTCAAGCTGCAACTAGGTTTTCTCTCAACTGAAGTACTCTCATCAAACCAAATGAAGTAACTGACGTAGGCATTCTCATGGCATTACCCAAAAACGGTTCCATCATCAAGGAAGGCAAATTTGCCAGAACATGTTTTGAAACATGTGTTTCTAAATTAGCCAGCAGAGAACAAAAATAATTTAGAAACTCTTTAGAACTTTTAAAGGTCTTCTAGTCACGTGTCAACAAAACACAGTAAGCTGCTCTGGTGCCAGGGATCACAGACAGTAACAAGCTGTATGAGGATGGGCGGGAGCCACGGGGCATCATTTATCTAGCAGCCTCTTCGCTATCCTACCCTTAAAAGACGTCTACAAGAAAATATCTGGCATTAGGATACAAAAGAGACTAGGTACTAGGTGATCCAAGTAACACACACAACTGACCCTTGAACAATAATGGGTTTGAACCACGCATGTCCAGTTAATGCAGATTTTTTTTTGATAAATAGTCACTATGGTACTGAAAATTTTCTCTTCCTTATGATTTTTTTTTTTAAGATTTTATTTATTTATTTGACAGAGAGAGCACAAGCAGGCGGAGTGGCAGGCAGAGGGAGAGGGGGAGGGAGAAGCAGGTTCCCCACTGACCAAGAAGCCCAACTTAGGGCTCTATCCCAAGACCCTGGGAGCATGACCTGAGCTGAAGGCAGACCTTTTTTTTTTTTCTCCTTTTTAGCTTTTATTCTGTCTTCACCTGGAGATGCCATGTCCTTCCTTGAATCCCCACATCTCAGTTTCTCCTTTCCTGGAGAGGCCCAGCCTGTTTTCACTTCCCTTTCCAAATATCCAGGGATCTTTCTGTCCCTGGTCACTTGGGCTATATTGCACTGGACCTTGCTAATGGCACAGGATGTGAAGGCAGACTCTTAACTGAGCCACCCAGGCACCCTCCTCATGATTTTCTTAGTAACATTTTTTTCCCTCTAGCTTATGTTAAGAATATAATATATAATACATACAACACACAAAATGTGTGTTAACTGCTTACATTATCAGTAAGGGCAATAGCAGGCTATCACAAGTTTGTTGGGTTGGTTTTTTTTTTTTTTTAAGATTTATTTACTTGGGGGGGGGGGGGTGGGGGTGGGGAGACAGTGTGAACAAGCAGGGGAGGGGAGCCTGACCCGCGGCTCAATCTCATAACCCTGAGATCACGACCTGAGCCAAAAATCAAGAGTTGGACAGCTTAACTGACTGAGCCTCTCAGGCGCCGCAGTAGTTAAGTTTTTGAGGAGTCCCAGTTTATTCACAGATTTGGGGCTGCAGAAGGAGAGGGCGGTTAGCACCTCTAACACCTGTGTTGTTCAAGGGCTAACGGTAATTCCTGTCCACATGCACATGTTGTGTCGGCACAGGCACATACACAGTACACCTTAATATTTAACCTAACAGGGGACACACCACATGGATCCACCTTTCCCCCAATGTTTCAATTCTTCAGTGTTAATTGTGGGAAAGATCAGTGTTCCTAAATCAATCTGAAAGCTGTCTTTTTTTTTTTTTTTTACAGCTTGTAGCAGTGTTAAAGGACCACAGGAAAAGGCTATTGGTGAATGCTGACTTTTAAAAAAAGCAAAAACATATAGGTCTTGTCTGTCCAGACTGAAAGGCAATGTGACAATGCAGAGCAGGTTGACTTAAGTCAAGTCACAGTCTGGTGTCTTCAAATTTAAGAAACAGACATGCCTAAGTTTTCTACCTGGAGGAAGTGAGGCAAGCAATAAAATTAAAGCTAATTTCACTGCACACAGAACCACAATAGAAATCTTTTAAAATTAAGGTGCATATTTTTAAAAAATCTTCTTTCCTTATTAAAAACAAGTACACTAGTAATTAAGACAAAATAAATTAAGTCACAAGAAACACTAGGGAATCCCCATTCCCCTTCCACTATAATTAGAAACATTCTGTTCTGTACACTTTCCCCAAATATTCATACACATAAAATACACTACAGGCAAGCGCAGGTTTGTTAGTTTACAAACACAAACATACCACGTACATCCTCAAATACAATATAATTCATCGGCAGAGAAAAAGAAAAGGTGCTACAGGCATGCGAGAATGAGAAATGAACCAAGGCAGAGATGATGGTAGAAGAGAAAGGCCAGTTCTGTGCCTCAAGAAGGCAAAGAGGTGGAGCATCACGGGGCCTAGAATGAGCACTCGGGTCTCCCCAAACATCTCGGCTTAAGTCCCCGAAGCAGGAGAACACTATAATGATAGCAACTGGAACTTCTCATTTGCTCCCGAAAGGGATGGTTAAATAGCCAAGTGTATCCCTCAAAGATGGGTAAGAGGCTACCACAGTCCAGCAAAGAGACCACAAAGAACTTTCAAAAAGATATACAGCAAAAATTCTCCTGCTTCTTAGACCATTCCAAGCTGTTCATTCTAGAATCCCAATGCCAGTTTACTTTAAGGACATGTTTTCATGGGTAGCATGTAAGATACAAAGCCATGCTATGGGAAAATGTTGTAATGATACTGTGGTTTTCATAATAGTCTTCTTCCATACCAATCCTGAATATAAAATAAAGACAATCAGAACAAGCATTCTATCTAAATAAGCTCAAATAGTATTCTAAGTGGAATAAAGATTACAGTTAATACTTGCTTTTGCCCACAAAAGGAAAACATAATCAGGCACAAATCTTCAGGAAGGATCAAACTACATGACATGATCCTAGGTCCACATCTATCACTAAGTGGCCTCAGTTTACCAGACATGGGATACTAACAAATCCTTCTTAGTAAGATAATATGCAGCACAGATCTTCCTTAACAGGGGTAAAGCTTTATAGAAAACTCTTCTTGCAATCAGAAACCCTGGGTTTCAACTCCCTACTCTACCGTTCATTAGATGCATAATGACTTGACAAGTCAACTGAATGTTGCTTCTTTCCATAGTAACTGAAGTTAGAAATACCTTAAGATTGGGAGGATGCTGGAGGTGTTGTACAGTGTGCCTTGTAGCTCACCGACATTCTAGACAAAGTTACTAGAGATTTTCAGTTAAGGCTCTTGACTTCCCAACCCAACTGTCTTAGACCTGGTGCCTAATCCAGGGTCTCCAGCTTTCAAACTTTCAACCCAACTCAGTGGCCCTTGGGTCCATATGGTAAACAAGGAAAAAAAAAAAAAGAAATAGTGTTTTTCTTCCCCCAGAATACATACAGCTGGTTGGGAGCTGCAGTCTGAAAAGATCTCATGGGATTCTTAGTAGTAAAGAGCACAAAGCAGGCAGATGTGGAATGAGAGTTTGTGGCAGAGGAGAATTATTACAACAGCCACAGAAGTCCTTGATGTAGCAGGTTACTCTCATTTTCTTTTTCACCTTCAACCTTGGCACCAGGACATCTTGGGACTAAAAATTCTTAGTGGTGAGGTTCCTGGAGGGCTCAGCATGGCTATGCATCTTGATTTCAGCTCGGGTCATGATCTCAGGAATCCTGGGATGGAGTCCCTTGTCAGGCTCCACACTGAGCATGGAGTCTGCTTGGGATTCTCTCTCTCCCTCTGCCCCTCCCCACGTCCTGCTCATGTACACTCTCTTGCTTTAAACACACACACACACACACACACACACACACACACACACACACAAAACAAAAAAACTTTGTGGTGAGGGGTTTGTCCTGCTTACTACTCTAGGATGTTTATTTAGTAGCATCCCTGGCTGCTACCTACACTACATGCCAGTAGCGAGCCCTCCCCCTCCAACTGTAACAACCAAATACGCCTCCAGATACCAGCAAATGTTGGGGTGGGGAGGGGCAAACAGAACTGTCTCTGACTGAGAATCAGAGCCTTATGGTAATAGGACTAGCTGACTGGTTCTTGAAGTGTCACAAATATGAAAAGTGAAACCGCATTACACATAGATGTGTCAGAAGATGAAACTGTATCACTCTGTGCTAAAACACTACAAGAACTTTTTCTTTCTTTCTTGTTTTTTTATATTTAATTTATTTATTTTTTCAGCATAACAGTATTCATTGTTTCTGCACAACACCCAGTGCTCCATGCAAAATGTGCCCTCCCTATTACCCACCATCCGTTGTTTTTTTTTTTTTTTTTTTAAAGATTTTATTTATTCATCTGACAGAGAGAGCACACAAGCAGGAGGAATGGCAGAGGGAGAGGGAAAAACAGGCTACCCACGAAGCAGGGAGCCCCACACGGGGCTTGATCCTAGGACCCCAGGACATGACCTGAGCCGAAGGCAGGTACCTAACCAACTAAGCCACCCAGGTGCCCCCACAGAAGTCTTTTCTAAAACCAATAATTTTTAAAAATTCTTTCTTTATCATGACTACAGGAACTGAAGACTAAAATTCCTGTCGACTCCATGAATCTCAGGACAAACTGGCAAACACAGGGGATGGTGGAGCTGCCTATGCTAGACCACTCTCTATCTTCACTCTCTACTCTGAATACGTGAGGGAGGTCTTCACATGAGAGACAAAAACTCTTAAAAATAAGGAGGACAGATACTAACAAATTTCTAGAAAACAGGAATTTAGCAAATGACAGAATTTTCTCCCACTTAATTTTGGTTGTAGAATAAAGAGAAATTTCCAACTCAAATATTTTAAAGAAGGCTTATGATACCCACTTTTAACTAAATAGGGGTATAATGCCTCCTCAGAATCTGCGTTCCCTGTTTAAAGATTTTTTTTTTTTTAAGTAATCTCTACACCTAACGTTGGAGTCAAACCCACAATCCCAAGATCAAGTGTCACACGCTATACTGATTGAGCCAGCCCGGTGCATTTGCATTTCCTGTTTAGATCAACAGAGAACTCTTTGGAGTTGCTGAAAACTCAATGTAAATGTTTTCCTTGGCCGGGGCCTTTGCCGATACAAACATTTCATATGGGGACTGATGATATGAGCCAGATTCTACCCTTTGAGGTCATGTAGTGAGGTAACCCCAGGGAAAAACTTGGACACAGAGGATATTTAGCTAAAGACATGAGCCCCTGAAATAGCTGTGGCCGTATCACTACCCTGCTTTGAGAAAAAGGAACTGAAGCTGAAGCCAGACTCATCCCATTACTATCAAAATCTCATTCTTCATCATAAAGCAGTAGAAAAGGAAATAGCATTCCACAGACCTCTTATAAAGAAAGCAATCTGTGATACTACTCTCGGCATCAAGCCTGCTGAACTAGCAAAATAAAGCTCAGCAAGTTGCTACTTAGGTAAAAGTAAAGTGAATGGCCCAACTCAGAAATGCCAGGGAATCCTCTTGAAGTCTGAGAGCTTTCCCTGTGCCTCAGGATGAGCAGGAGATTTAGAACTTACATGTTTTTGTAAAAGCACACCACCTTCTAACAAACAGCAATGGGTCAGATAATAAGGCGGGGAGACATGGTACTGTCAAGTTCTCTATACCTAAACGGGCTGGATCAGAGCTGATTCAATGGTTTAAAAAAAACAAGACCGACCTTACATGTTACCTTGTATGTTGTATAAGTACATACATACAAATGCTTCTACACAAACCCTATAACATATATTAGTTATATTCTGTATGACTGTAGGTTATAGTATATAATGATACTTCAACATCCAAACATCAGGAAATGGGTTTTACTCATTTGTTTCTCTTCTCTTTTTACTATGGTGCTTGCCTATCTGTCATATAACAGGCTACTGAATGGATCCAGACAATCAAAAGTCCTAAGCCATGATTTGTATGAAGATATGCATGGTCTCTGAGAATTTTTCTAAAGAGAGATCCTAAGTCTGGAAAAGCTAAAAACCCATCCCAAATTAAGGCACAATTAATTGCTGGCAAGAGATCAGAAATAACTCCTCAAACTTCTGGCCTCTGAACTCTGATTCATGAACAATTCCCATCTCATAACTATAGTCATTTACATGAATCCCATTTAGGTTCTAATGGGACTCATAAAAACTGTAAACACAAAAACCAGAGAAAAATGGAAAACTTAACTCTCACCAGTGAGAACAAGACTTTTATAACACAACGAAGATAAGGATTGGAATGGAAAAGAGACTTATGAAATTTCTGAAGTCCTGAAAAGCCTGTAACAAATGTTTGCCAAGAATTTTCTAGGACTCCTTATAGGGAATGAAATGCCAGGGAAAGGGAAAAAGGTTGAGGCAACACACAACAGAACCCCATCCTACAGAAGGCAGGGCACACAACTAAAAGAGCCTAAATACACGTGAAGAATTGAGAGTAAGTGCTGATTTCCAACCTGTGGTGGCTGTGTGCTGGTGAAGCGATATTCTCCTTGTTTGTCTCGATTGAACACAACTTTCCAAAGGACCATGTCAAGGAAGAAGTTCTGAGAGATATTCCAGTGAGTTAAGAATTAAAAATGACTAAGTCATTCTTTATTAATGTGCACATTTTAAAAGGCAATGCTGCATCATTAGTGAAAAACATGACTTGGTTTTCATATAGACAATTTCAGTTAATATTTGAAAAGGATAAAGTATAACAGAACTTTTTTTTTTAGAAGAAAATTCTTGTAACAAATATAAATCACCATAAAATTCTTGATAAAATGGGGCCTCTAAAATTTCCACAAAATATGGCTTTTATATGAATCCTTGGATCTTTCCCATATTAAAATAATGCTTGTAATTTGAGACTTTTTTTCTTAACAATGAATTGCTTTCATTGACTAAACAAGTATTAATTCTGTATCTGGGTGTGACTTCATCAGAGTCCAACACAAATAATTCTTTTGATAGTGAGCAAGAATAATAAATTAAGAGATCATGAGAGGATTCCCTAAAAACTGTTTTTCTTTAAATTTTATTTTAAATAACATTTGCGTGAATAGATGGAACTTACACCATAGAAAAAGGAAAGCTTTTAAAATATATTATCTTGGATGTGCTTTCTAGTGTCCATAAAATGGCAAAAAAACTTCCCACTGGGCAACTTAAAAAGATCAGCAGCATAATATCCACACTGCCCACTATTGCCCAAATTTAAATACCAAGTCATCTTTTAGAAAGATAACAAATTAAGCATAATTTTCAAGTTGAGAACTATCATCACAAAAGTATACATATTTTCCAACAAATTACCTAATTTTAATTCAAAAGTTTGCTCTATAAAGAAACCCTTCACTTAAAAATCACAACTCTATCTCCTTCTTCCACTTCATATATTGCTACTGTAGGAGTGAATCATAACAGTTCTGAGAACAGACAGAATTTTATCAATAAGCAGCAAATAAGAACTTACTAGCTCCTTTTATAGAAGTCAACTTAAAGGCAATCCTGGTAGGAAAGTAACTATAAAATATACAATGGATCAAAGAGGACTTAAGACCTCCAGAGGAAACTCGGAAGTAAATACCAAGGAGGCAGTTCCAGTAAGCTGCGCCAGTAAGTTCACAGTGGTCATTATTTTATACTTTCAGTAAACTGTTATTAAAATTTACATTTCATCAAGAAAGCCCCCTCCCTCTTTTCCTTCCTTAAATGGGAGATTTTACTACATATCACAGGTCTCTGGTGGTACACACCCACTCTGATTTCATAGCACTGATTTACTAGTTTAGGGCCACCTGAGCACCAATCTTCTCCCCTTTCTATAGATCACTAATTTTTGCTATCTCACTGCTTATTTTCTCTGATCTGTGTAAGTGCAGCTGTGACATATCACTTAACCTAACAATTATCAGTTGTGTTTCTTTTCCATGGAAAAGGTCACAAGAGAGAGCTAAATCAATTTAACTAAAATGAGATTGAAACTCTTTGTGGGCTTCCATAATGTTACCTGTCCTCTTCCCCCAGGACTGATAATCACCAAGAATCCCAAAGCAGCAACGTAGCCATCTGATTATCTGAAATGCTTACCTCCACCATGATAGATACAAGGGCATTGACAAGAACAATCATGAGCATAGTTATACGCCACTGATATGGTACACACACTATCTGTAAGACAAAAAATTTTTTATAAGACAAAAATTTTTAAGTTAAAATTGTAGTATGCAGTTGATATTACCGCATTATATCATAATTTCAAAATTCACTGAATTCCTATTACATACCAAGCACCTTCATATACATTATCTACTCAATCCTTAACAATGCCACAAGGTATATCCACTTTTCAGAGGACAAAACTCGAAAGTATAACTCAGGGTTAAAAGAATAGGGTACACGCGTCGGGCTCTCTGCTTGTCAGGGAGCCTGCTTCCTCCTCCTCTCTCTCTGCCTATCTCTCTGCCTACTTGTGATCTTTGTCTGTCAAATAAATAAATAAAATCTTTAAAAAAAAAAAGAATAGGGTACAACAACTGAGCTTAGAGTCAAATCCTATTTACACAGACTGAAAAGCCCATGCTTTCTACTAGTTCATGAATTTCTAACAATTCCCTATTTTTAAACTAAAATCCTGTCTTTAAACAATGAAGCAGATACTGATCGAATAATGAAGTATCACTCAAAACTCTATATACTGTTATAGAAGGAACTGTAAAAATCAATTTAACAAATACAGCCTACGTTTTCACTTCAAAATCTGGTTAATTCCTAAGACCTAAAAAATAAAACAAAAAAATCCCATTCATGCATTCACCTTTTAGTCAATAAATTATTTACTGAGTACCCAGAAGACTGTTAGGTGCGGGGAAGTGATACAATCTAATATGTTACAGAAAAACACCTATGACTCCAGCAAAAGATTTCAGGGGTGGAGACTCCTACAGTGATCAAGACAAGATGATGGAAGTCAAAACTAGTGATGGGGGCACAAAATAATAAATATATATTTGGTCTTGTGGCAACAGGAATGTCTTATCCTGAGCTTCTAAATGCCCCGGAATTTCCTGGGGATCATGTTTTTTATTCTAAGTAGGCTACTCCTGGTGGGCTCCTGGATGACTTCAGGATGAGCCTGGTCATCAGAAAGACTAAGGCCTGATTAGAAGCTTGGACCTTTCAGCCCCATCTTCCTCGGAAGGGAGAGGGGCTGGAGACTGAGTTAATAATTGACCATGACATGATGAAGCCTCCTTTTAAAAAAAATCCCTAAACTTCAGGGTTTAGAGAGCTTCTGCTTTGGTCAACACATCCATGTGCTGGGAGGGTAGTACATTCCGACTCCACAGGGACAGAAGCTCTTATGCCCGAGACCCTTCCAGACTTTGGCCTACCTGCCTCTTCATCTAGTCGTAGATCTGTACCTTTATTATAAACCAATAAACAGTAAGTGTTAACCTGAGTTTTACAGCAAATTATCAAACCTGAGAAGGAAGTTCTAGGAACCCTGATTTATAGCTAATTAGTCAGAAATACAGGGGATGGATGACTTGGGACTTTCAACTGGTATCTGAAGTTGGGGAGCACTCTTATGGGACAGAGCCCTTAACTTGTAGGGTCTGTGCTAATTCCGGGTAGTCTGTATCAGAAGTGAATTGTAAGATACTTGGTGTCCAGAGTTGGAGAATTAACACATTTGGTGTTAAAAGTATTGTGAGGAAACAACAGCTTCCCTTTAGGTGGCAAATGGGATGGAGCAAAGCTAAAATAGACCAAGAGTAAGAAAACAGAGAATCTAGCAACTGACCATGCAAAGAAGAGAAGGACACATATACACACTTCCAACTTGGATAAACAGTGGTACCAAAAAAGACAAAAGCAGGGTTGAGGAAGAACATGATAAGCTTGGTTATCAAGATGCTGAGTGAGAGAACTGACAGGTGAACCATGCGTATAATATTCAGTATGTCAGTGGCTATTCAGTTTTAAAGCTCAGTTGTGAGAGCCAGGCCAACACAGAAGATACTGGAGGGGAAGCCAGCACTACAGATGAGTTCATCCATATATACAGAGTAACACGAAGAAGAACAATGGGACTGTGTGAAACACTAACATTTAAGGAATAGGAGGAGAGGGGCGCCTGGTTAAAGCGCTCAGTTGGTTAAAGCCTCTGCCTTTCGCTCGGGTCATGATCCCAGGGTCCTGGGATCGAGCCCCGCATCGGGCTCTCTGCTGGGCAGGGAGCCTGCTTCCTCCTCCTCTCTCTCTCTGCCTGCCTCGCTCCCTACTTGTGATCTCTATCTGCCAAATATATAAATAAAATCTTTAAAAATAATAATAATAATAATAAATAAATAAATAAAATAAAAAAATAAAAAATAATTTAAAAAAGGAATAGGAGGAGAGTCTGGAACCACCATGGAGAGTAAGAACAAGGAGTCCTAGGGGTAGAAAAAAATCAGAAGGGAGTACAGCATCACAGAATTACAGTCTCTAAAATGACTGCCTGGCTAACTTGTCAAATACTGACAAGTGGTCAAGTAAGGCTGGAAAAAAACTAAAAGGACAAGTCCACTGGATTTAAGAAGAAAGCTGTTAATGCCCTTGACCAGGGCAATTTCATTAGACTGGCAGGGGTAGAAGCCAAACTATTTGATGAGTGTGTAAGAGGTGAGTCAAATGCTGCACTCTTTCAAGAAATAATCTGGCTGTGAAGCTGAAGACACATGCGGCAGGAGAGAAACAAAAATGGATTTTCTTCTGCTTTCTTCTTTTGCTTCAAGTGCTTATCTAAATGCCTCAATGAAGCACATGGGAAAACAAACTCATATACACACTGCTGGTTCAGACTATAAACTGTCATCCTCTTCGAAGTTCAGTAACACAGCTGCTCGTACCTGAGGCAAACCGACTATGAGCACGGGAAAGACTGCAAGTATACTCCTGTAATGCCGTATTACAGAGTAGTGAAAATGAAACGTACCACCATGGACACATCGTAAAAATAATGCTAATGGGAAAAAGCAATTCCAGAAAAATACAAACAGTAAGATACCACTGTCATACAGGTCAAAAGCAAGCAAAACTGTCTCTCTGGCTTCATACAGTATTGTAAGTGTATAATGAGAGAAAAAATGAGAAGAGTGGTTCCCTCAGGGTGTTTGGAAAAGGGTATGCTATAGTGCCTTACTGGTGTTGGTAATGTTATCAATTTCGGTTGGATAATGAACTTGTGGATGTTATTTTTATTACTCTTGTGCTTAACAATTTAATATACAGAACAAATATTTCATCATTCATGAAGTTTTTAATGAAAAGATGAACTCCGTGGACAGTGAAGAAGAGGCAGTAGGTACAGACTATTCATGAAGTAGGTTGAGAAGGGACAGATCAAGTGACAGAGTCTAAGTTTTTTATTTTTAAAGAGCAAGGAACATTTGTTTGTAGACAAGGAAAGGGAACCAGAAGCAAAGACTGAAGAAACAGGAAAGAAACTTAAAATACCAGCTAGACTCAATAAAAGCTGTTGTTTCAATTATGTTCTTTATTCTTTTCAGGGCACATATGGGTTAATATAACTGCATCTTAGAAAATTCAGAAGGAAGAGATCCTGGGGAAAAGAATCTCTGTCCCCAGTAATAAGAGAGCAAAGGAGGGGTAGATCATAAGTCCTAGCAAACCTCCAGAAGTCCCATTTGGCTGTGTAAGCATCACGTAATACTAACGTGTCATTTTCTATTACTGCCTTACTGCTGCTATCCTACTTATTATCGCCCTCAGACAACCAGTAGTAACTGATGTGCTGAACCCTTACCTGAAGAACCTGGTCAATAGAGGCAACTGGATGCAACATGATGAGTAATATGAAAACATACAAAATCATCACAGACACAACAAAAAAATCTGAAAAAGAAAGTAAAACAATTAAATTAGAAGTTCCTTAAAATAAAAATGCATATAATACAACTGGCATATTGGCAATCTTAAATTGGGTTTTGAATATATCTATTTAGGTTGGTGAAGTATATAAAGTCTGTGTTTTATGTTATTTTCTAGAGTACAGTATATTATTTAGGCTCAAAGATTTCACTTATGTGATACAGCATTTATAAAAGTAAGAGACAGACCTTTATGGACATTTATTTTTCTTTTTCCCATAGATAGCTACTCTGTAAGATAAGCAAACCCATATATAATTCAAAGACAGGAGACTAGACTATGTAGAGCAAAATGAGATTATCATTTAAAACATGTATGCACTAATTACTGTTGACTATGAAAGTACTGAACAACATTTATTCCCAGTATTGGGTAAGCTATAATCCTAAATAAAGGCATTCTAATTTGACCATATTTCTGTTAAATGAATCCTACTTTCACAATGACTTCCTCTGTAAAAATATTTCCAAAGAAAATGTAAGCTAAAATCCAGAAACTGAGCTGATTTACTATTTTAAATGTGGGTTCACCGCTTGCTGCAGTAGCTGGCAATCAATTCAATCAAGCAGTACTCTGCATTACTTTCCTAACTCAAAAATAAGACTCCCTGCTCATGGCCATTCTGTTAATTGTGTACATACACGCATGCATCTGTACTTCTATAAGCATACTCTTATATAATGAGCCTTTATGATCAGAAATTTCCCCATTATACTGATATTCCCCAACATTTCCCCCTTTTTTATTTGGCCTGGATATTTATTTACAAGTTCTTATTTGAGGTCATCTTAAAACTTAAATGTTACTGTAATTTAGTAAAACCACGTAAAACCAAAATTTTATCATAGAGCCTTCAGATTGGGTAAAGAAGTTAATATCCTATTTTATGGACTGTAAAAAGATCTCATACTATTTTTAAATGTAGGAGTCATTTATAAATATAAACACTGTTAGTATGTCAGTTCAAAACCACAGGCCAATATTTACTGTCCCACAGAAATAACAGTGTATTATAGAGTTATTTTGTATATATACATTAATATACATATTTATTGTTCTAACAACTTAGGCTGGAAGTTCTATTAACTTTTATTTTGAGACACTGACCAAGAGGATAAAGAATTTGGAACCCATGTTAGATTTGTAAAAACTTTTTTTTCCTTTGATTTTTGTTTTTTTTAAAACGTATTACTAAACTGTAAACGGGAAATATAATATTCTGTTCAATAAATGTAGCAACCAAAGCAATATGTAAGTTAATTCAAATAGTTATTATGGACAGTTAAAGAAAAAGTGTTTAGAAAGTGCTAGTTGGGAGTACAGAAACACACATAAAACAAAATCAGAAAAAGGACAAAAAGAAATGGTCAGAATACAAATGCTAGAGAGTACAAATAGAGAAACATAGAGACGGAAAAAGTTACTTCAAAACAGTAATAGCCCATATTGAGTATTTTCCAAATCTTACTGCATTTTTACAGCTATAAGCAAAATAGATTTGTAATCTAGTTCCTAATATATTGCCAGAAAACATTATTTTACTCAGGCTCACAAACTTCTTACATCCACCTCAACAGTATTTCTCAAATTTTCCTGTCTTTCTCCTAGAGCCACTCCCTTTGATCACACCTCCAAAAACCCACCAAGATTTCCATGTGAAGCAGAAAATAAGTAATTAAACCTCTCCTTTGTTTAGCCAGGGGAGAAAAAGAGGCGCGCTGTTCAAAGGACTCTGACAGCGACAATGAATGGCTGACAGATGTATGTAACCGCTGAAATGAAAAGATCAACAGAGAAACCAAGAATGGGAAAATCAGGTTTCATCTTCTAGCAGACTGTGATCTCTGCTCCTAGACAGTCCTGGCACTCCTCCTGAAGTACAAGTAATACTCTTCACCAGAACACACAATCAAAACAAATCCTGTGTTGGTGGTGACTGAAGATCAGCAAAGACTGTTCTGTACGTTACAAATTCAGATTCTACCACAAAGCGTGTGAACATGAACAAGTCCTTAGGAGTCAAGGTACTTGAACTAATAAGATGGGGATATGATGAGGATACCATAGGGAAGAGCAGACTTGGTCCTTAAAATGCAAAGCATTTGTAAATTCAAGTTATTATTATTAAATATGTCCCAACTTACGGCATCACAGAATTGTCAATGATACCAGATGGTTTTGATGGAATATGGCATCAAAATCAGGCACCATAAAGGATTTCCTTTACGTTCATTCCCCTTAGTATATGACTCAAATACAAAACCTTACACAGAATAAATAAACCTACGATACTTGTTCATGATTTTGATATATACTCCTCTCGCTGTTCCTTCCTCAAAAATATGAACTGGGGTATTCTAACCTATAACCACAAGTTTCAAGTCTTTGAAAGGCCACCTTATCCTGTAGGGCCTCTAGGAATCTGCTCCACCCAATTCAGACATGGCAGAGGAACAGGAAAAACATGCATAGACCCTGAAGAGGAGACACTGGCAGTTCAGCAGTAACATCTTCACAGACTGAGAAAGGACTTCGGTGTCACAAGCAGAAAGTTACAGGAGGCAAGTAAGAAACTGTAGCAAAAACCAAACCCAAATCCCAAGAGATCACATCTAGTTAAATGACAGTCTAAGAATTAAGTCCGTATCATCATGGTCCTTGAAATGACAGCATGGTTAAAGGAGAAAATAGAACTGGGCTAAGCTAAAGCTGAAAATGGGTCACCGCAGACTGAAATTCAGTTTGATTCAGAATCCAACCAGTAGGAGAGAACAAAAACATTCTGACGAGAATGGCTGAAATGCCTGAGATTGAGATTTAATTTTTAAAAACAATAATCTCAAAATAGGTTTAATACATTTCACTGCTTAGATATAAAGAACAGCAACCAGCAAGTCCTAACAAAGAACGGCTGTCAAATTCTAAAGGAGAAAATGAAAAACTAATGTCAGCTCTAGCAAAGCCTTAACCTCTCCCCATTCATTCCCAGTCTTATTTATACTTTACACATTACTTTATACAGTTAGACTTTATTTCTATCACTTTCTTTATTCATCAGTAACTCCAAGATTAAGGGGCTCCAATGAGAGACAGAAACAAGATGTGAAAATTAGCAAAATACGTGTATGTTGTCTTTAGTGTTTCTATTTTATTTTTTAGGAGGCATGTTTTAAGATAGCATGCACTTCTGTTTATCCACCAACAAACACATACAAGCTGTTTATATTCAGGACAAAGGTTTTGTGGCTGTATTTTTGCTAAACATAATTTTTAATACTAGGTTTTAAAAAAATAGTCCAGTGAAAAACAACTGAGTTTACTACTTATTCAAGTCAAGTTGAAACTAACTGCAAATACAAAATATCTTAATACAAAATTAAATGAGAATACAAAGTCTTAAATTTTTTTTAAGTTTTCCAAAGGATACAAAAGATACATTTTAAAAACAGGCAATTAATAATCTTTTTTTTTTAAGCTGGAGAAGCATGGATAGGGTGGATTTACTTAGATCTCTAAAATTAACTTCACTGACATCGCCATCTTATCAAACAGTCTGAACACCAGTTTTCTTATATAAAGAAAGCATTATTCTCTGATAGATGTTTTAGCTACACTTGGGTATGCTAAATACTTCCTTGAAATATAAAAATATGGAACTAAAAACAAAACATGTATGTCAACTTCAATTAAGTTCACTTTAACTAAAGCTAACTTTAGTTAAGAAGTACTCTTAGAAGAAGTGATTGACCTTCTGTGGAAGGCTTTTTGTCCCAAAACATGCTTCCAATATGGCTCTCAGTAATACAGATTCTGCTTTTTAGATAATGGATTTTTGTTTTGTTTTTTCCAAGATCTATTTATCTGGAGGGGGGAGCAGAGGGAGAGGAAAAGAGAGAATCCCAAGCAGACTCCGAACTCCACGCAGACTGACGTGGGGCTCAATCCCATGACCCTGAAATCACGACCCAAGCTGAAACCAAGAGTCAGTTGGAGGCTCAACCAACTGAACCACCCAGGTGCCCAGTATCAGTTTTTTTTTTTTTTAAAGTAGAAAGTAAAAACAGATTTCAGTATTACTGATAGGCGAACAGTCTTAACCTGTCCAAAACAGAAACTAATAAAATGTGACCTACAAACCACATAGTGTAGAAGAATAAATAAGACATATGGGAAAATGCTTTGTAAACCCTCATGAGATAAAGATGCTAGCAGATGTTACTTACACCTATGTGACCTGACAGTCTGCCAACCAGAACACCAGCATTTCTTTCTAACTACAGCAAAAGAATGACTATTATTTATTCTAAAATACTGCAAAAATCTAAAGTTCGTTATGGAAAAAAAACTAAGTTGTCCCACATGCTAATAGTATATTCTCAATTTTTAAAAAAATTAGCACTTTATATACAGTAACTGATTTTTTCCCATAAACCCTAGTTTTGATCAATCGAGAGGCTCCTACTGCCATAGTTAGATGAGTCGACATACGCACAAGACTCCATTTTATTGACCCTTTCAGCAGTGGATGCAAAGGTGACACCGATGAAGAATTCCAGGTGAATAATGTCTGTGCCAGTATCAAGAATGATGACAAAGAGCTGGCACTGTGCAGACCACCCAGAAGCAAAGTATAACACTCACTGTTCCAACTGAAAAAGCTCTGTTCCTGTTTCTAATTCTAACTCCGTCTGCAATGGGCTGTAAAAATAAAAGCTGGAGCCAGAAGCAATAGTATGTGAAAACCAGGACTGTTTAGAACTGGTGGCTTTAATTTTCAACTTTAGAGTGGCAGCTACCATGAGAACAAAACAAGACAGTAAACATCTAAATCACTAGGTTCATTCTATGTGAAGACCCATTTCACTTTGAAAAAACGATTTCAACTCTACTCTTCTTGTATTATTTTTAAAAGAAAGCAAGCAGGATAAAAATCACAAATGCCAAACTTACAATTCTTGTAGCAAGGCTGCCTGAAGGGTTTTCCTTTTGAAAAGGCAATTGCCACTATGAGGTACTGAAAACTGGAGATAAAAAATACTGTGGTATTTTCGTAATTTTGAATATTATGTGTATCAACATTGCTTTCATTGTACAAATGTGAAGAATTCCAATATAGGCTTCTCGTTGTATTACAAGCACTAGAACACAAAACATTTTTACATTACTAAATACAATGCTCATTTCCCAAAAGCAACCAACTTCACCTTAACTGTCTTAAATCACTCCCACTAACAGAAATTAGGCTTTTATAGGAAAAGATCCAACAATATCAAGGTAAAATATATAGAACAGGCAGGCAACAGAGTGTTAAGGGTCTCTTCTCCTTAGTCATATTCCAATCAGTTAATTCCAATCATATTTAACAAGTTCCTCTTACTTTCTAACTTGGAAATGAAACTAATATCACACTGTACATTGACTATACTGAAATTAAAATTTTAAAAAAAGAAATACAACTAAATTTTGGGAGTCATTTTAACTTGGTAAAGGTTCACAGACGTTAGGTTTGACCTTAGCCCTCTAAGCTGACCTTAGCCCTACCACTTTTTAGTTTAACCGAAGAATTATTAAATTTTTAAGCCTCCGGTTCCTGGCCTGTAAGGGTGGGTATCACCTGCACTATCACAGGGTTTCTATGGGGAGTAAGATAACTCGTGTAGATGTCCAGCAAAGCACTGAGCACTGTCAGTATTCTGTGGCTGTGGTGCTCTCTCAGCTCTACTTCCAGTGGGCAGGACTGTCAAACATGTATCACACCCATTACTAAAACATTAGTTACATAAGCACAGGCAAGTAGTAACAAAATGTTAATCTGCTACAAATGAATTCTGCAAAGTTTCTCCAGAACAATTCCATCTATTCCTTTGCATGTGCAGCATTTATATGTACATATAGGCAAACGTTAATGTTAAATTTTTCAGTTTCCTAAAACTTTTAAAGACAACTTTTAGTCCCTTCATCAAGCAAGCTATAATGTTTGTATCTAAAAATGTAATTCTACAAAATTACCTCAGGGTATAGCTTACATGTTGTTTTGTTTTTTGCAACCCTGATATCAAGACCTAAGCTAAGATCAAGAATCAGATGCTTAACTAACCAAGCCACCTAGGCACCCCAGCTTATACATTTAACTAATTAAACTAATGTTATAATCTGTGACTGATAGAACACTCTACCCATAAATAAGAGAAACACTTGGTGTTTTTTTTTTTTTTACAAGTTTTTTCAGATTATAAAATGTCACTTCCTAGGTCTGGGGTAGAAAAGTTAGAGGCACAAACATTCTGGGTTTAGAGAAGAGAACACTGATTAATTTCAATGCTCTCATTTTACAGATAAGCTCAGTAGCTAATTAAGAAACTGGTCCGATATCCCCTTCTTGGTAATGATTATGAAGAACCTGCCTGACCATCTTTCTAAAAATAAAAGGAGTTACAATGATATAACGTCAAATATAGGCCAAATAAGTTAGTTGTTTAATTAAGCTGCCTGCAAAATTTATATAAATTCTAAAACTTATTTCTACTACGCATATATGTTACACACATTCCACAGATTTTTTAAACGGATTGACCTACTTACTCCGACTGTGGCTGCCATACTTCATACCAAGGTTGCTGCTTGACCCAAAAAAACCCCAAAGATTGAAATCCAATGCAGATGATGATCTGAGACAAAACGGAGAAGAGAAGGGCCCCAGATATAAGACCAGAGGGTGGTCTTTGCGCCACAAGTTCCTTCCAGGCAGGATTTAAACTCACTATAATGAGGAGGAAAAGGGAAGAAGTTTTTATCTATATAGTTGTTATATAATACATAATCAGATTCATTTAGGAACTTAAATTCATTTCTGTCTAACAAATCTTTAATATGAAAAATGTCCAAAATCCAAGCCAAATGTCATACATATTTAAGTCATCTGTAAAAGTAAACAATTTAGGCTTTTTCTAAAGTACCTCACAAGTACTTTTACATTAGCCTACTGAATTTCAGAGAAATACTAGTACAAGTAAAAAGAATGTTAAACATAAACATATAAACTATAACATTACCATGTTTATATGTTAACTAAGTTTATATGTTAACTAACTATATGTTTAAGAATTTATTTCTGAATATTTAATTGAAAAGCTATAGTAAAAAGACATATTTTCTTCCTCTTAAGACATTAACACACACACAAAAAGAAGACATTAACAAAGGTTGAAAGCTATATGAACAGTAACCAAAAAAGGTTTTGATAACTTATTAAGGTGATGTCCACCAAGTTTCTCTACTGTAACATT
Organism: Meles meles; assembly: GCF_922984935.1. Taxonomy (NCBI): domain Eukaryota; kingdom Metazoa; phylum Chordata; class Mammalia; order Carnivora; family Mustelidae; genus Meles; species Meles meles. The sequence continues at coordinate 45,929,423 of NC_060069.1, read as the reverse complement.
TCTGCTTTTCTTTTTGTAATTAATCTGTAAAAAGATACATAAATATCCAGTTCTTCATTAAACTGTGACTCGATAGTTTTAGTATTCCCTAAAGATTGTCTAACTCAATGGTTCTCAACCAACATGATTTTGCCCTGTAGAGAACATCTGTCAATGTCTGGAGATACCTGTGGTTGTCAAAACCAGGGGAGTGTTACTGGCATGTAGCAGCAGGTAGAGACCAAAGATGCTCGTAAGCATCCTCTAACGCACAGAAAAGAAGCATATGGCCTAAAAGGTCACTGAGATCAGTGTATTTCCATGGCTGAAGTCCATCATTCCTTCTATAGTTATTAGTTTGCATTTTACTCTAAGGAAGAGCTTTCTCTTCTCTACCTACTTACTTATTTCTAACATGGACTTGTGAACTTTTATTTGATTAAACAGTAATATCCCATTACATCATTATTTATTCTGACATAAACACAAAGACCAAAATAAACCAGTATCTTCTGTCTCCTCATATGCTCTACCTAGGGACATGGCATCACTTCTGCCATACTCCTCCCAAGAATTCACAGCCTGAGTCTAATGAGACTACTTCAGACCAGACAAATCCATGTAACTGGTTTCTCTTCTTTAATAAATGTCAACACCAAGATGTCACCCAAGAAAGGCTGATGTAATATTCTGGATTTAAAAAGACTTAAGTGGGATGCCTGGGTGTCTCAGTTAGTTAGGCACCTGTCTTCAGCTCAGGTCATGATCCTAGGGTCCTGGGATGGAGCCCTGCACTAGGCGCTTTGCTCAGTGGAAGAAAAAGATGGAGAAAGAAGAGTAAAACAACTAGGGCAAATAAAAATAACTAGTAGTAAAAAAAAAAATGAATTTATAGGGAAGAAGTATGCCCTATGTTATAATTATTGTTATAAATTTACCAAAGTTTAAGGAGTTAATCAGAATTTCATATGCTTTTAAATCAATACTAAAGCAAATTACTCACTTGTAAATACTACTACCAAAATGATTGCCAGATCAATGAAAAGAAACTGGAAGTCTCCTAGGTTACTTAAGATCTACAAAAGTAATTTTAAAAACATAATTAGTTTTCAGAAACTATTTTTATACCACTTTCCCCGGCTTTAGATTTTTCTTCTTGGATTTTAGTTCCCCCACTCTACCCACCCCCCACCGCCATCAAGAACACCTTTAAAGTAATATTTGGACCTAATTAAAAATTAAAATACATTTGCCTTTGATAGTAAAATCTTTTAAGCTTTTTGACAAAAAGAAAATACAAGCTCTTACTTATTATATCCAACACCCTTGGAAATTAGTATCTCAAAGCTTCCTAATATCCATCTAACACCATCCCTCCTGATCCTTTGTACAAATGGTAGAAAGGGATAACTTCACAAAAACTCCCTGGGATGCCACTACTGTTTGCTTTGAGAAAATTCTAAAGTGAGATCACTTCAATTATAAAATCTGATGGGAGTACCCACGGACATCACCGTTTACACTTTTCTCCCAATGCATAAAGTCCTACAAACTACTACTGAAACATCTTTCTCACTCTGGCCTTTTTCTGTAAATGTTCAGCAGAGTTAACTACAAATGTGAAATATGTCACAGCTTAACATTTAGAAGAAAGATGCCCAATCTGTGCTAAAAGCGGGGAAAAAAAAAAGAATACAATCATCTTTTACTCACAAAGCTTTAGCCACAACTGTCAGCCTTAAAGAAAATGCTATTCCAGATTAATGAGATTTTCAATCTGCTACTCAAAATATAATAAACTAAGGGAAAATTTAGAGATGCTAGTTATGTAAGTTCCCTAATTAGTGGATGCATACATACTCCATTTTTTTGGTTTAAATGCCTTAACAAAAGCAGCATCTCTGTAAGCAATGTCAGTACTCACGGAATATAGCAGAGTAACACTGAAGTACTGTATAATGCTGTACAAAGCCATAAATTTAAACACACAGAAAGAAGTCATTAAAGCAGCACGGCCTTCCCTGGGAAAACAAATGTTGGCATGTCAATAAAAGCATTTGAACGCTTCCAAATCACAGTAATATCCTGACTGATGAACATCAACATTCAACAGCTATGACAAAGCACTTTTCTACCAAAAGATCAAAACTAAAGCAGAACCTGAAAGAGATGAAGAGTAGCAACCTGCTGCTAATGAAGTTAGAGATCGAATATACTAACACATCATCACAACAAATTCATATTAATTTCTATGATGATTTTTTTTCTACGTTAACAGAGCACACCATAAAGAGATAATGGGAACATGTTGAATTTGTGCTACCTGATAAGGTTTGGCACACAGGAAATACTAGGAGTTTTGGAGGTAAAGGGAGATGCCACTGAAGCCTCGAGCTCTGATAACGAAATGCCTCCATGCGCCCTCTTCAAAGCCTAATGGTTTGAAGAAGAAAAGAGGTTAAGTTTTATAAATGTGACTTAGGCTAAAGAAAGAACTATAAATCACAAAAACCATACTTACACCACAATCATTTGCACCATCACCGCACATCCCAACAAAGTAACTAGAAACAAAAATCACATTAAGATTTTGATTACTTTTTTAAAACAAACATTTAACTTAAGATTCCTCCAGTGTTATTATGAAGAGCTAATAGACCGAGACCTCCCCACTGGAACTAAAGAATCTTTTTATCGCAAGGACTACAGGCATGTTGCTTTTGCAAATGGCATCAGCTTGCAAGTCAAATGACCTGGGTTATTGTCCCATTTCTGTCACAAGCTGGGCAAATCAGTTTATCATCTGGCATCTCAATTTCCTTATATTTAGAGCAAAGGTCTTGGGTCTATACAGTCTTTAGTAACCTACTTTTACACTAAAACTTAAACATAATTATTTACACAAACTATGAAGTCACTTCTACAAGCTGAGTAAATGAACTCTATCTTACACATATTACCTGGAAAGGGAATTGTAGATATTGCACTTTAGCTAAATAAATTAGCACATGAACCTCTTTTAAAAAGGTACTTCAGAGCTGTCACCTATCTGATAGGTGACAATACCATATACATGAAATATTAGTTACTTTTCTGGTTTTGAAAATGACATTAAAATCCATAAAAATAAAAAAAAAAAACAACTTACTCTACATTTTGCAATGCTTCTATTAATTGTGTCTTCTGATCAGGTGCCATACGAGCAAATACAGTGCCATGCAACATCAACTGGAAAAAATATAAATTTCTTTAAAATACTGTTGACAATTTATTCATGTGAACACATACATACATACATAAACCCACGTCACTAACCTTAGGAGCAAGGTCTTGGAAATGTTCTAATATCACTGAAAATGATTTTCCATTCATTGCAAAATGGTAACGAGTCACCTGAAGATCCTCTAAGGTATCATGGACCAGTTTAATTGGAATAGCCTGTGTATGAGACATTTAAAACAATATTTAGGCAGCCAGACCAAGTGAAACAATCCTATTTTAAATAGATTTGATCTAGGGATGCCTGGGTGGCCTAGTTGTTAAGCACTGCCTTTGGCTCAGGTCATAATCCCAAGAGTCCTGGAATCAAGCCCAGCATCGGGGTTCCCTGCTCCGCAAGGGAGCCTGCTTCTCCCTCTGCCTCTGCCTGCTCTTCCCCCTGCTTGTCCTCTCTCTGTGTCAAATAAATAAAATCTTTATTTTTTAAAAAAATCCACATATATATTTGATCTAAAATGAAATTCTTTTATTTGATAATTTACATAAAACAATGAAAGTTTAATGTTTATTAAAAGTAAGAGGAAATTCAGTTTTAAGGTAATCTACCTATAGTTGTTATTTAAAAAATAACCAACCAACCAACCAAGGCTAAAAATCAGCTTCGGTTTGAAATAATGCATGGACTAAATATTGTAGACGACCTGCATCATTTATCATTACTTTTAAAATAGCTGCCTAGGCAGCTCAGTCTGTTAAGTGACCACTCTTGGTTTCGGCTCATGTCATGATCTCATGGGTGATCTCATGGGTGGTGGGATCAAGCCCTGTGTCTGGTTTCTAGCTCAGCAGGGAGTCTCTTTGGGGATTCTCTCCCTCTGCCTCCTCCCCCATTCTAACACACTCTCTCCTCTCTCAAATAAATCTTCTTAAACAGTTAAAATAGGATAAATATCTGGAATTTTCATACTTTAAAACGGTGCTTCTCAAGTTCAGGCTAAATATCACAATTTGAGGTAGCTGGGTCTCATCCAGCCCTAAAGAATCAATCTCTGAGGATGTGGCCCAGGTGTCTGTTTTCATTTCTTTTCTGTTGTGTTGTGTTTTAATGTATCACCTTTTATTTTCTCAGACTAAATTCAAACAAGCAAGCTTCAAAAGGGAAAATTCTTGACATTACCTCTGAGTCAATTGCTGATGAATTACTGAACTGTGTTAGGGTGTCTGCATAATGCCAGTTTATCTTGGCAACTTTCCCATCCTTCGGAGGTAATGCTTCAGCAATAATAACTTTATCCTGAGGTAGTATCATTCCACAGTCTCTGGCCACAGAAACAGCAGTCAACATATTGTCACCTAATTTTCGAAATATTGAAAATACATTACAATTAAAATGGAAACATAAATGTATTCAACAATGAATATTTATCAAGAATACCTACTACCCCATGACTATGCTTGGCAAAATGAAGATAATGTACAGTATTACTCTTGAATCTTAAAGACAACAAAAATCAAAATATACTTTACAAAGGAAGCCTCAAATAATTCAAGCACACATATGCTGAACAGTCACATCATTCTCACCTACAATTTTTTTTTTAAAGATTTTATTTATTTATTTGACAGAGAGAGATCACAAGTAGGCAGAGAGGCAGGCAGAGAGAGAGAGAGGAGGAAGCAGGCTCTCTGCCAAGCAGAAAGCCCGATGGGGACTCGATCCCAGGACCCTGAAATCATGACCTGAGCGGAAGGCAGAGGTTTAACCCACTGAGCCACCCAGGCGCCCCTCACCTACAATTTTTAAAGCCAGATACATTGTGATCTCTTTCGGTCAGGCACTAGTAGTACCGAGCGACACCTGGCGCAGTGCTGCATATGCACAGAGCAGGTGCTCAAAAAATATCTGTTGGAATAACTTAATAACCGGGTCTGTACAAGAATACCTAGTATCACAGGAAAAAAGGAACGGGTTCCAAAAGCAAAACGATGAGCCAGGTAAACAAGAATACAATCTTCACAAGATAGGAAGAGAAGACAGACATCCTCTCAGTCAGGAGGAAAGAAATGAAAAGAGGCCCTGTAAGGACAGGATCAAGAAAATATGCACACATGTGAGAGGCAGGCAAAGGCCTACAAAGCCCACTGCTGCCAGAACTGAAGGGCAACAGGATTTCTTCCCCGAATTCCCACACAGTATTTCCAACGGTGGCCTCTTATGACCAGACAGACCCCCGCGTGGGACAAAGGTCACAGTCCGTCATGGCAGGGAAAGAAAGGAAAGAGACAGAGATGGAAAGTGCTTTGAAGGAGCAATCCTTAGAACCAAGGAATTGCTGGGATGCTAATAAATCTCTTTACTTGAGCTACATAGTGGTAAGTTTGCTATTAGATGGATCTCAGAGTCTGAAACAAAAAAATGTCAATTGCCTTTTCCCCATAAGTCTTAGTGAACACATAGACGAACCACAGAATTGATTATCTTAATTCTTATTATTTACTAAGGAAAAATCTTAAGAATTGCCACAATTTCACACAACTAAGGAATGGGAATTATCTATTAACAACAACATAATAACACCAGAAAATCATTTGGATATAGTTGTCAGAAATCAAAAACCAATCAAACAATGGCTATTTTCACTAGTACACATTCAGGCAATGAAAATAAACATACTCTTACACATAAAAGTGTAATTCTAACAAATTATCTATTAGTCATTTTCCATGCATCTGGCATGGTTCTAAAAACTGCACAAGACCCCAAAACGAACAAAACATTCTCTTAACTCTCTAGAATCTTATGCTCTAGTACAGAAATCTACAAACAGCTTACACAAGATAAAATAACTGCTATAGGGGCGCCTGGGTGGCTCAGTGGTTTGTTAAAAAGCTCTGCCTTCGGCTAGGGTCATGATCCCAGAGTCCTGGGATCAAGCCCCGCATCGGGCTCTCTGCTCAGCAGGGAGCCTGCTTCCTCCTCTCTCTCTCTTCCTGCCTCTCTGCCTACTTGTGATCTCTGTCTGTCAAATAAGAAAAAAAAAAATCTTACAAAATAACTGCTATAAAAAATACATGATTAGAGGGGCGACAAAAAAGAGCAAAATCTAAATTTTTACAATATGCCCTTCACTGTTTTACTATTTCTATAAAAGAATTTGCTAAGCCTCAGGAGAGTTCTGCAAAGTTATCTTATACCTTTAAAAAACACTCTGAGTTGAAATGGGGCAAGGTAGGATGGAGCCACTATATGCTTTTATAACTAATCATTCCACAATATCCTATAACCTGAACACTTAAGAGTCGCATTCAGTCTTTCCTGTGTCCTTTTATAAACTCTAACCTGTGACCATGACAGTGCGAATGTTGGCTTTATGCAAATCTTCAAGTACTGCAGGGGTTTCTTGCTTTAATTTGTTCTGCATTACAATTAATCCCATAAAATCCATGTTGTTTTCAATGACATCTCTGCAGAAAAAAAGAAATTTTAACACAAAATTGTTTAGTCCAGAGAACAGATACTTTTCTCTTTTTATTAATAAAACAAATTAAAATTCCCATAAATTATAAATTGAAACATTTTATATGCTGCATAAGCCATATATATGTGTGTTCAAGCCTAATATCTCAAAAAATTCATATCTGGAGAAATAATTCCCAAGAGGCATATTTTGAAATAAAACATTACCCTTTGAAATGTGAGAAATAAGGATAATGTGAAAACGTTATCTTTTAAGACACTGAACACCTGAAGTACTGAAAATGTACATCTTGTGTTCCACCCACAAAATGAATGAGCAGAAATAAATCTTTGCTTTACTGGCCCCCAAATATAACACAGCCTAACATAAATGTTAAGAGAAAAGGAAAAAACCTGGCCATAAGCACATTCAACACAGTTATACTGCATTCATTATTATCAAGCCTTTGATGATTCTAGAAGTGATCAAATTCTTTTTTTCAGATTTTATTTATTTGAGATAGAAAGAGAATGAGAGAGCACAAGAAGGACGAGGGTCAGAAGGAGAAGCAGACTCTCCACTAAGCGGGGAGCCCAATATGGGGCTCGATCCTGGGACTCCAGGATCATGACCTGAGCCTAAAGCAGACACTTAACCAACTGAGCCACCCAGACGCCCCAGACTCTTGATCAAATTCTTGATCCTGGAAGTGTGATACACACAGATGGGGCTCTTACAGTATTTATTAATATTCAGGGCATCTGGGTAGCTCAAACATTAAACATCTGTCTTCAGTTCAGGTCATGATTCCAGAGTCCTGGGATCGAGCCCTGCTTCAGAGTCCCCACTCAGAAAGAAGCCTGCTTCTCCCCCTCCCTCTGCCTGCTGCCCCTCCTACTTGCGCTCACTCGCTCTCTCTGTCAAATACATAAATAGAACCTTTAAAGAAAACTTCCTTTAAAAAATATTTATTAATATTCAATAGCTATCAAGATGCTATTCCTTCAAAAGTTAAGTACCCACTCTGCACCAAGTAGTACTACTACTCCCTGGAAGGTCAAAGATGAAAAGGTATGATCCCTAACCTCAAGGAGCTTTTGTGGGAAAACAGACATGCTGGCAAAGAGATAATATGCAGGGGCACTCAAGTAGCTCAGTTGGTTGAGCATCCAACTCTACTTTGGCTCAAGTCATATCTGAGGCTATGAGATCAAGTCCCACACTTGGTATAGAATCTCCTCAGTCTGCCCCTCCTCCCTCCCTCTCAAATAAATAAATAAGTAAAATCTTTTAAAAAGATGTGTATGCAAAAATAACATGTGCTTCAGCATCATCATGGAGATGGCTGCATTCTTAAGAAATCTCAAGCTACTGGGGCGCCTGGGTGGCCCATGTGCCTTTGGCTCAGGTCATGATCTCAGGGTCCTGGGATCGAGCCCCACATCGGGCTCTCTTCTCAGTGGGGAGCCTGCTTCCCCTACTCTCTCTGCCTGCCTCTCTGCCTACTTGTGACCTCTCTCTCTCTGTCAATAAATAAAAACAAAATCTTTGGGGAAAAAAAAATCTCAAAGCTACTAAAATTCCATCACAGAATTATTTTTTTCTTTTTTTTTAAAAGTAGACTCCATACCCGGCAAGGAGCCCAATGCAAGGCTTGAACTCACGACCCAGACATCAAGACCTCAAACTGAGATCACGAGTTGGACACTCAACCAACTGAGCCACCCAGGTGCCCCAGAAATATCTCTACCCCACCCCCCACACCCCGTGATGAAGAAAGAAGACTAGAAGCTAGGAACCAAAATTTCAGACTTCCAGTAACAAGTGGTTTTGTGACACAAAATTCAATAAAGGCACTTTAAGCTCTAAACCCTAAACAATCTTTTGAAATATAATTATAACTATGGGTGGTAAAGGTATTAAAGAACAGTCAGGAAACAAGATAAAATGACACTGCTGGTGGTGATAGGAGAAATGAGCCTTTAAGTCTGAAAATGCACTTCAAGGAACAAAGCTGTACCAAACGCTGGGGTCCAAGCACTGTAGCCATTTTCTCATAACCTGCTAGTTTCTGGCTACTACTGGTTTCCTAACTTTTTCCTAACAATATATGACACAGGTCATGGAAATTTTGTCCTCTAATGAATGAACAATACAATATGCAACTCAAGATGTAAAGGTTCAAGCAGTAAGAGAAATGCCAAAACCTGCCCCTGTAAGATAGAATGGAAAGACAGAGAAGGTCTTGGTTTACAGATGCCAAAGAAGGAGAGAAGAGAGAAAGCAGTAGAGAAAGAGAGAAAAGTTGACAGGGATAGGATATTCTGGGCAGAAGGAATAGCTTATTCAAGGGCATGGAAGGATGTCTAATTAGGACACGCTCAAGAACTACAGACAAATCAGTAGTTAGTCTTTAAGGGGAAAAAATGGCAAAAGGTGGAGCTGTAGAGAAAGCAGAGCCTCATGTGCCCTTCACAGGAATTCGAACACAGTATTTTACTGCACCTCCCAACCATGCATATCGGTCCCATCAGCTGGCTACTGCTTTTTTTTTTTTAAATGTTCATGCTTAAACCACATCCCTCAAACATTCTGTGTGAACAGGCAGAATTCCTAACACAGCTTTTCCTTTTAGCTATTGGGCTATCCACTCCACTCCTTTAGTTCTCATTCAGAAAACCAGGATTCTACTATAAACACTGCCCTAACTCTTTAGGCTTAGGAATCACCTGCTTTTCAAAAGCTTGCATTAGGCCACTTTTACGAAAGACCTACATCAGTACTTGTTTTCAAAATCCCAAAGAAATCTGAAGATTTTTCACTTTCAAGAAAAAAAGGGGAAAGGCAAAAACAGCATTCAGCATTTGTTTTGCAGTGAGCCAATTCAGAAGCAGTGCACTCCCAAGCAGCTGGGAGTGGCCCTCCCAAGCTCCTTTCCTGGGTATTACAATCAGCACCTCTGTGCCTGTGAGTATCTTGCTCTATCTTGATTTATTGTGCCTGCATTAGCAAGATGTGTCCTAAGTTATGAGAGTTTAAGAGAGATAATTTTGGGGGTCTGGAAAAACTCAGAATTTTTTTCCACATAAATTAATGGTAACAGTTTCCTCACTTTAAGCTATTCTGGCTTATGAACAGCTTCACAGGAACACTCTACTTTTGCACAGTGGGAAAAGGTGTAATTAAAAGAAGTGTTAATAGTCTGTAATTTAGTCACTGCCCTATTGTTGTGCTACTGACACTATTTAAACCTGAACCTGGTCGGGGAGGGGGGGTCGGAAGAGGGTGGTGGGGTTATGGGCATTGGGGAGGGTATGTGCTATGGTGAATACTGTGAAGTGTGTAAACCTGGCGATTCACAGACCTGTACCCCTGGGGCTAATAATACATTACATGTTTATTAAAAAATTAAAAAAAAAAAAAAACCTGAACCTGTGCATAACTTGTACATAACATACGTAGAAATAGCTCTTTAAGCTGGATTCCTAGAACGGCACTTGCGGGGTCAAACTGTATAAGCAATTTAAATTTTGACAGGTACTACACATGTTCATTAAAATTTTCTCAAGCTTTCACTAACACTTGATATTATCAATCTTTTTAATTTCACGAACCTCAGGAAAGAAGTGACGTCTCACTGTGGTTTTATTTTGTAGTTCCCCAAAGAACTAAATAATATACTACAATTTTCATTTGTTCATTGGCCATTTGTATACCCTTTTCTTTTTTTTTTAAGATTTTATTTATTTATTTGATAGCAAGCAAGTCAGCACGAGCAGTGGGGAGGAGCAAAGGGAGAAGGAGAAGCAGACTCCCTACTGAGCAGTGAGCCTTATGAGGGGTCCTGGGATCATGACCTAAGTCAAAGGCAGACAACTAACTGAGCCCCCAGGCGCCCCTGTATGCCTTTTTCTGATTTTTTTATCTGCTTCTATCACTTTCCCTTTTTCAAATTAAGTGTTATGTGTTTTGTTTCTTTCCTGATGCATATTCCTGATGGTGAACTCTTCCAGTAGATGATGGAGGTCATTTACTAGAATTCCAGGTAGGAGACTGGTATTAGAACTGAATGTTAAAAAGCTCTGGAGGCACTGTGGAACACAAATTGGAGAGAGGAAGACTAGAGAAAAGTAAATGTGATGATGGCAATGTCATTCGACCTTTAGGAGTTGGGAAAGAGTACTGGTATAATTGGTTATTGTGATTCATGAAACTCTGACCAAAATAATACTTGGTTCCAACCACTGGGCAAAACCAAGTAGATTCTTTGGGAAGAACAAAATACAAGAGAATTCTGCTTACATTTTAAAACTGTTTTCCTAAAACACGCCTGACACATAGCAGGCACTAGATAAATATTTAACAAACGAACTGGTAAGAGTTCTGAAGAGCTGTACTTCTATCTCAATCACCTAAAACAAAACACTGCATTAGGTGCAGTTGCATACATTCAACAAATATTTAATAAATACTTAATAAATACAACATACAAATTGCCATACTCATGTAATGCCATGACTCATATAAACAAACATTATTGGATAAACTGTAGAAAAACCGTTCATCAACCTTACCTGCTGATATTCTGTACTTTATGCCATGTGAGTTTTGACTCTAATTTTCTGTGCGCAAGAGCAATCACACGGAAGCCCTGTTTAGTGTAATCCTCTAAAACTTTTTCAAAATCAATAGGAACTTTTAAAAAGGAAAAAATAAATGTTATTGTTAAAATTGCAAATACAAGCTCACCCAAATACCAGAATTTCACTCAAAGCCTAGTTGCTTCCTTACCTGTTTCAGGTTTACAAAGACTGGCAATGACCTCAGGTGCTCCTTTCATGTAGGCATCCATCTTCTTATCCCCCAGCACCCTTGCAACCACACTCATACGTTGCAAAGCAGAAGAAAATGGGAACTGGCGAACAATTCCTATCTCATAAATAGCCTATGTGATTTCAAAAAGATGCATAAAGCATTTACTATTTTTTCAGAATTAAAGCAAGTATACTTAAGTAACAAGTAAACATTCTTTACTTACTGGAAGTTCAAACAGCTCCTAAAAATAAAGCGAAAAAAAAAAAAAGAAAACCCCAATTAGGTTCATTAACGTACTCAAGTTTAAAAAAAAACTTGATACATCCACAAAACATTACTTAAAAAATAGCAAGGAGCTTTGATTATTTCAAACTCAGTTTTCAAGACTGCTTCTCTACTACCTCTCATTTAATAAAAATAAATCCTTCAGTATTTTCAAGTAATTTTGCTATCCTAAAATATTAACATACTAAGTACTAAAAGAAACTAAGGGGGAACATAATTTAAAATTCACCTAAAAATAAAGCCTTCCACATATCTTTTACTGAATCCTAAGAATACAGTTGCAATTTATTTTTCTTTTCTTTTTTAAGATTTTATTTATTTATTTGAGAGAGAGAGAGAGCATAAGAGCAGAGAAGGTCAGAAGGAGAAGCAAACTCCCCATGGAGGTGGGAGCCTGATGCGGGACTCGATCCCAGGACTCCAGAACCATGACCTGAGCCAAAGGCAGTTGCTTAACCAACTGAGCCACCCAGGTGCCCTTACAGTTGCAATTTAAAAAGATAAATCACCATGTTATCTCAATCACAAGACACTAAGTTGCTCAATAAACAGGAGGGAAAAGTAATGGTAAAGAGAATTAAATCTTAATGTTTTACACAAATAGTGCTTGAAACACATCAGGTGTGTAGCTTTGGATAAAATGCAGTTAAAATACTCTTATCTGCATAAGTTAAAGGACATGTGATTTCATCTTCTAGCAACATTTCAAAATGAGGATTAAACATGAGCATCAACAGTTTATTATCCAACTTAACGTGATTTCACACCATTTCTTGGTTTCCTGCAGGTGTGGATTCAGGAAGCAGCTGTTTCGCTGGACGAACGACAGTGGGCATAATTCGATTATGAAGTGCTGTTTCCTCTTCAGTTGCTTCTTCCAGAATCTGAAAGGAAAATATCCAACACATTACTCCATAAAATTCAATTCACTGGTTCTACTTTAAAAACAAAACAAAACAATAAAAAACATTATGGTTACCTTCAGTAATTAAAAAAAAAAAAAAAAAAGGCAGTGCCCAAGGAATAAACAAACACTACTAGATCACTAAGGTGAGTAGAGTAAAATACAAGCGAAATCAGTTAAAGTTCTGACAACCCATGGATGATGAGAAGCAGAGGTTAGAAGTGAAATAAAGAACCAGAGAAACAGAGAAAAACTTCTCATTTTGCTCTTACAACCTGCTGAGTTAGATTCTCTCTGCAAAAAAAAAAAAAAAAAACAAAACAAAACCCCAGAAGATTCCTGAAGTACCACAAATGTTCAGTCTATCATCCAGGGATTATCTTCTGCTACCAGAAAGGAGGCGAAAGTATACAGAGCACAGGGGAGGATTTAAAATAGCATAGTAGGGGCGCCTGGGTGGCTCAGTGGATTAGGCCGCTGCCTTCGGCTCAGGTCATGATCTCAGGGTCCTGGGATCGAGCCCCGCGTCAGGCCCTCTGCTCCGCAGGGAGCCTGCTTCCTCCTCTCTCTCTGCCTACTTCTCTGCCTACTTGTGATCTCTCTCTGTCAAATAAATAAAATAAAATCTTTAAAAAAAAAAATAAATAAATAAATAAAAAATAAAATAGCATAGTAGGGGGACGCTGAGCTCGCTTTGTCCCTCAAACACAGCCAGATCAACATCCAACCATTCTGAGCAAGCAGGAATACAATCTAAGTATTAAGAAAACAATCTGCACAGCTGGAGAGAATGTGGCAGATGCAGGGTTTGGAGCCATGAACTGGGAGGGAAGGAAAGCCAAGGAGCCCCGAAGGAGCAGGAACCCTTTTCAAGGAGCAAAGTGAGAAAGAGGGAGGGAGCAGGAGAGACCCCAGCAGGTGGGGAGCACACTGTAAGCCAAAACGAGGCGACCCCTTGGGTCGCATGTGGGAGAGAGTGCTCCTTTCCCATCATACATTTGGAAGAGCGTATTTTGCCTCTCCAAGGACAAAAGGCCAGCTGTGAGCCACTGAGCTCAGCAGGGACAGAGGTGTGCACAGAGGGCAGATAACCTCCCAGCAGCTTTTCACTATGAGCCACAACAGACCTAAACCAGTGAGTGCAGATAACCTGGCTTCTGCTTTTCGCTGTCTACCACAATCCATTCAGCCTCTGTGCAACTACTTTTCTGAGACAGAGTTGGGGACTGAGCTGCGGCTTTCTGCTGTGAGTCACATGAACTTTAGCCTGTGTGTGCGAGCTGTATGACTATTCTTCCCGGACAGGACGGTGCTGGTGCACCACAAGGTTCTCCTCTGGGACAGGGAGGGGAGTGGGTATGCACCTTGCCAGGCCCCTTAAAACTTGGGAGTTTTGAATCCCAGCCACAGGCCAGAGATAAAAATACAGAAGATCTGTGGCACTAAGGGTACCGACAGCCCAGGAACCAGACAAGTGAAGAACAGGGAAATGACAAAGGCCTGGGACACAAGAGATTATGGGCTTTTCTGAGAGGGCCTCCTGCAGAACGGTGGCCAGGAGCTCCCTCCCCAAGGACAAGAGGGTAGAATGATGCCATATCCTTCCTCTTCCACCACCATCCTGCCCTACACCAGCTCCGTGCAACTTCTGAGAGAAACACAATGCCTCCCTGGAGGCTGCAGTCCCCTATACTAAACCCTGCCCCCTGGACTGGCAGGGGCATCTTTACAAGGGCAAGTCAGCCTATAAACCAGCACAGCAGTCCTCTCCCTCAGAAGACCAACACAGGCCTCCACATGTACCAAGTCTATTGATTAAAGAGTGCTCCCAAATGTCAGCTTCTGGTGGAAAGAGGACCAGACTTGCTTTCTCTTTTCTTCCTTAATTTTTAAATATTTTTTATTTTTCCATTTCTTATTTTTTATCTTTTACTTTATATTTTTTCTTTCTCTTTTCTCTTTATCTTTTTTTGGGGGGTATCAGACTTACAATTTTTTTGTTCATTTGTTGGTTTGTTTCCTACTCTTATTTTTTTAGAACGGGCTTATGTATTTTTTCTTCTTTTCTTCTTTCCTCACTCTTTTTTTCCTTTGTTCTTTCTTATTCTTTGGCATCAGGCGTTTACAGTTTTTTGTCTGCATTTTTGTTCCTTTTCTCCTGTCTTGGATCAGGCTTTTTTTTTTTCTTTCTTTCCAAATTAACAGACAAATCAAAGCACACCAAGTTAAAGATCCAAACACTCCCCGCTAACAAGCACAGAAGGACTCTGTAGAGGACAGACCAGCAGGATAGAGAAGCCAAAACACAACAGCAGAGTGCACACAGCATACACCAGAAACACTTCCTGAAGTTTTTGTTATTTTTTTTTTTAAGATCTTATTTATTTGAGAGACAGAGTACAAGCAGGGGTAGGAGCAGAGAAAGGGAGAAGCAGACTCCCTGCTGAACAGGGAACCAGCCGGGCTAAATCCCAGGAGCCTAAGATCATGATCTAAGTTGAAGGCAGCTGCTTCACTGAGTCACCCAGCCGTCCCTTCTTGTTGTTATTGGGTTTTGGTTTTTTTTTTCCTTTTTCTATTTTTCTTTTCTTGACAAAATGACAGGATGGAGAAATTTCCCCCAAAATAAAGAAAAAGAGGTAATACTCATAGCCAGGGATTTAATCAATATGGCCATAACTAAGATGTCTGAACTAGAATTTAAGACAACAATTATAAAGATACTAGCTGGGCTTGAAAAAAGCAATGAAGACATGAGAGAATCCCTTACTATACAGATGAAAGAATTAAAATCCAGTCAGGCCAAGATTAAAAATGCTATAATCAAGATGCAGTCCCAAGTGGAGGTCATAAAAATGAGGATGAACAAAGCTGTGATACAGAGGGTAAAATTATGGAAAATAATGAAGCTGAAGAGATGAGGGAAAGACTATTAGATCACGAAGGTAGACTTACGGAACTCAGTGATTCCATAAAGCAAAATAATATCCGTATCACAGGGGTCCCAGAAGAAGAGCAAGAGAAAGGGATAGAAGGTTTACTTCAACAAATTATAGTTGAGAACTTCCCGAATCTGGGGAAGGAAACAGGCATTCGAGTCCAAGAGGCACAGAGAACTCCTCTCAAAATCAGCGAAAACTGGTCAACACCACAGCAGATTATTATAGTGAACTTGCAAATTACAAAACCATAAAGAGAAAATCCTGAAAGCAGCTCAAGACAAGAGGACACATAAAGCTGATAGCAGACCTGTCTACAGAGACCTATCAGACCAGAAAGGACTGGCATGATGTAGTCAACGAGCTGAATGGATAAAATATGCAGCCAAGAATACTTTATCCAGGAAGTCTTCATTCAGAATAGAAGGAAAGATAAAGAATTTCCAAGACAAACAAAAACTAAAGGAATTCATGTACCTAAACCAGTCCAGCAAGAAATATTAAAGGGGATGCTTTAGGAAGAGAGACAAAAAGTAATAAAGACTAGAAAAGAACAGACACAATCTACAGGAACAGAGACTTTACACGTAATACAAAAGCACTAAATTAGTATCTTTTTTTTCCAGAAAAAGAAAAGTTTTATTCAACGAAAAGTCAGCATTAAGTGCTTTCCCCCCAGTGACAAATTTCTCCAAATATCATATATTTATAAAATTCAGCATGTTAAAATTTACTCAAATCCTTCAATTACTTTTCTCTATTAGAGAATGCTCTGGTTCTTAGAGTTCCAAATGATAAAAGAGGTGGTAATCTGTTTGGAAAATAGGTCAGATGAGTGTGATGGATATGGCAAAAGTTCTTGGCCCAATGCAGTCATTCCCTATGGTGGTCTGGGATTTTAGTGGTCAAATGCTGTCATGGAAAACTATAGGCCCAGCCACATCTGATAACCAATGCAGAGTGCTTTTAGATCCATTTTTGATACATATAAATTTGTATCTTTCAATAATTATTCTGAATGTAAATGGACTAAATGCCCTAATCAAGACACAGGGTATCAGAATGGATGAAAAAAACCAGACCTGTTAATAAGCTGCTTACAAGAGACTCATTTTAGACCCAAAGACACCTCCAGGTTCAAAGTGAGCATTTATCATGTCAATGGACATCAAAAGAAAGCTGGAGTAGCCATCCTTTTATTAGACAAGCTAGATTTTAAACCAAAGACTATAGTAAGAGATGAAGGACACTATACCATAATAAAGGACTCTATCCAATAAGATCTAATAACTGCAAACATGTATGCCTCTAACTTGGAAGCAACCAAATATATAAATCAATTAATAACAAAATTAAATCAACTGATAATAATACAATAACAGTAGGGGACTTTAACACACCACTCACAGCAATGGACAGATCATCTAAGCAGAAGATCAAGAAGGAAACAAGGGCTTTGAATGATACACTGGACTTGATGGACTTGAAAGATATATACAGAGCACTTATGCTAAAGCAGAAGAATACACATTCTTTTCGAGTGCACATGGAACGTTCTTGAAAATAGATCACATACTGGGTCACAAATCTGGACTCAACTGGTACAAAAAGGGTGAGATCATACTACACGTATTTTCAGACCACGATGTTGTGAAACTTGAAGTCAACCACAAGAAAACATCTGGAAGGACCATAAATACATGGAGGTTAAAGAATATCCTACTAAAGAATTAATGGGTCAACCGGGAAATTAAAAAATTTTTAAAATACATGGAAGCAAATGAAAATGAAAACACAATTCAAAACCTTTGGGATGCAGCAAAGGCGGGCTTACAAGGGAAGTATACAGCAATACAGGCCTTCCTCAAGAAATACGGAAGGTCTCAGATACACAAACTAACCTCACACCTAAAAGAGCAGCAAATAAACCCAGCTAAACACAGCAGAAGAGAAATAATAAAGATTAGACAAGAAATCAATAAAACAACAGATCAACAAAACTAGAAGCTGGTTCTCTAAAAGGATTAACAAGACTGATAAGCCCTTGCCCAAATGTGTCACAAAGAAAAGAGAAAGGAACAAAATAAATAAAATCATGAGGGTGCCTGGGTGGCTCAGTGGTTTAGCCTATGCCTTCGGCTTGGGTCATGATCTCAGGGTCCTGGGATCGAGGCCCATGTCAGGCTCTCTGCTCAGTGGGGAGCCTGCTCCCCCCCCCCACCTACTTGTGATCTCTGTCAAATAAATAAATAAAACCTTTAACAAATAAATAAAAATAATTAATTAATTAATTTCAAAAATCATGAATGAAAAAGGAGAGCACAACCACCACCAAAGAAATACAAATAATTACAAGAGAATATTATGAGCAATTATACACCAACAAATTAGGCAATGTGGAAGAAATGGGTAAATTCCTAGAAACAAAGAAACCACCAAAACTGAAACAGGGAGAAACAGAAAACCTGAACAGAACCATAACCAGCAAGGAAATCGGATCACTAATCAACAATCTCCCAACCAAAAGGACTCCAGGGCCAGATGGCTTCCTAGGGGAATTCTACCAAACATTTAAAGAAGAATTAATACCTACTCTTCTGAATCTGTTTCAAAAAACAGAAATGGAAGGAAAACCCAAACTCATTCTATGAAGCCAGCACCTTGACCCCAAAACCAGAAAAAGACCCCATCTAAAGAGAATTATGGACCAAAATCCCTGATGAACACGGATACAAAAATTCTTACCAAGATCCTAGCCAACAGGATCCAACCATACATTAAAAGGATTATTCACAGGTGCCTGGGTGGCTCAGCTGGTTAAGTAACTGCCTTCAGCTTGGGTCATGATCCTAGAGTCCCGGGATCGCATCCTGCATCAGGCTCCCTGCTCAGCAGGAGGTCTGCTTCTCCCTCTGACTCTCTACTTCTTGTGCTTTCTCTCTCTCTCTCTCAAATAAATAAATAAAATCTTAAAAAAAAAAAAAGGAAGGATTATTCGTCACAATCAAGTGGGATTTATTCCTGGGCAGGGATGGTTCAACATCTGCAAATTAATCAACGTGATACACCACATCAAAGAAAAGATCAGAACCATATGAGATCCTCTTAATAGCTGAAGAAAAAGCATTTGACAAAGTACAGCATCCTTTCTTGATAAAACCCTCCACAATGCAGGGATAAACGGACATACCTCAACATCATAAAAGCCATATATGAAAGACCCAAATATCGCCCTCTACAGGGAAAAACTGAGAGCATTTCCCCTAAGGTCAGGAAATAACAGGGATGTCCACTCTCACCACTATTATTCAACAGAGTACTGGCAGACCTAGCCTCAGCCATCAGACAACAAAAAGAAAGAAAAGGCATCCAAAATCAGTAAAGAAGTCAAACTTCCACTCTTCACAGACAACACGATACTCTATGTGGAAAACTCAAGACTCCAGCAAAGAGTTGATGCTAGAACTGATACATGAATTCAGCAAAGTGGCAAGATATAAAATCAATGCACAGAAGTCTGGTGCATTTCTATACAGAAAGAGAAATCAAGTAACTGATCCCACTCAACAAACAACTGCACCAAAAACTGTAAGATACCTAGGAATAAACCTAACCGAAGAGTTAAAAGATTTTTTCTCTGAAAACTAAAGAACACTTATAAAAGAAATTGAGGAAGACACAAAGAAATGGAAAAACATTCCATATTCATGGATTGGAAGAACAAATATTGTTAAAATGCCTATACTACCCAAAGCAATCCACACATCCACTGCAATCTCTATCAAAACGCCACGAGCATTTTTCACAGAGCTGGAACAAACAATCTTAGAATTTCTATGGAACCAGAAAACACCACAGACACACAAATCAATGGAACAGAATAGAGAAACAGAATAGAGAAACTCAGCTCTATGGTCAACTAATCCTCAACAAAGCAGGAAAGAAAATCTAGTGGAAAAAAGACAGTCTCTTCAACAAATGGCAGTGGGAAAATTGGACAGTCATGTGCAGAAAAATGAAACTAGACCACTTTTACACCATACACAAAAATAAATTCAAAACGGATAAAGACCTAAATGTAAGAGGAATCCATCAAAATCCTACAGAACACAGGCAGCAACCTCTCTGACCTCAGTTGCAGCAACTTCTTGCTAGACATGTCTCCAGAGGCAAGCAAAAATTAACTATTGGGACTTCATCAAGATAAAAAGCTTTTGCACAGGAGAAGATACTCACAAAGGTTTTATCAGATAAAGGGCTAGTACCTAAAATCTATAAAGAACTCACGAAACTCACCTTAAAAAAACAAAAATTCCAATCAAGAAATGGGCAGAAGACATGAATAGACATTTCTCCAAAGACATACAAACGGCTAACAGACACATGAAAAAAAGCTTGACATCACTGGGCATAGGGAAATACAAATCAAAACCACAATGAGATGCCACCTCACACCAGTCAGAATGCATAAAGTAACAACTCTGGAAACAGATGTTAGCAAGGATGCTGAGGAAGGGGAGCCCTCCTACACTGTTGGTGGGAATGCAAGCTGGTGCAGCCACTCTGGAAAACAGGATGGAGGTTCCTCAAAAATTAAAAATACAGCTACCCTACAACCTAGCAATTGCACTACTAGGTATTTATTCAAAGGATAAAACAACAGTGAGTCAAGGGGCACATGCACCCCAATGTTTATAGCAGCAATGTCCACAATGACCAAAATATGGAAAGAGCCCAGCTGTCCATCGACAGATGAATGTATCAATAAAATGTGGTACGTATGGTACACACACACACACACCCCGAATATTACTCAGCCATCAAAAAGAATGAAACCTTGCTATTTGCAAAGACATGGATGGAAATGAGTCAGCACTGAGTGTTATACACAACTGATGAATCACTAAATTCTACCCCTGGAACTAAGAATATACTATAATATATGTTAACTAAATTGGATTTAAATTAAAAAAATTAAAGTATATGGAACTCAGATATGGTTAGCGGAAACACTGGATCAAGCACATATTGAGGTACAAAGACTGGAGTTTAGTGTTTCAGACTGAACATTTCTGGTTAAGATACTACTACCCTAACTGCCTGAAATTTAATTTAAAAACACTTATTTTTGGTGAAATAATTCCAACAAAACGTGTATTAAATACACATATACAAGAAACAATAAACTAATTTGACTTAAAAATGAAGAAATCAATCAATAGGAAAATGACTGGGAAGGGAACTGTGTCTAATTAACCAAATGGATACCAAGACATGTTTTAACATCTCTGAAATTGAAATATATTTTATATGGCATTGATCACATCACATAACACCAGTGTCTGGTTATGTGAAAACATTCCATTGATACTTTGTGGTAAGCTCAAACATCGAGGCATCTCGGAGTAAACAAAACATACTATTGTACAAACTTAATTATAAAACCAGTTGTTTTTTAAGACCTACAAACAGAACACTAAATCTACTGAAAATCTGTTCAGCTGGAGAGAAGTTTTAGAGAACATCAAAGTTGATCAGTCTTATTCTGCCTTACTCTTAAATTTTTCTCTGTAAGCCTTTTGGGAATTAAATTTGGTAAGCATTTATTTTGGGCTATCAGAAGATGGCCAGCCATTCGTCTCCCTCCCTGCCAAAACATTAACCAAAATACCAATAAATAAATAACCAAATAAATAAGCCTACAGAAGTAAAAAGAAAGTTAAAAAAGGAAAAGGATTTCAAATATAAATATAAAAGGCAAACTGAAACATACTGATGGATATACCAATGAAAGAAACAGTAGTAGCCCAGAATAAATACAAGTGGACATATAGGAAAGGTACATTTCTGAACAGCCAGAGTGGAGCTAAGCCAAAAAAGAACGAAAACCAGGGTCACCACCTAAAGATATGAACTACCTACCTGGGAGGAAGAAGGGCTGCTAATGGGAGCGTCAGGACTCCAGAACACAGCTCCACCCAGGCAAGCATTGTGGGAGCAGGTGAGAAGAGCAACCTAAAAGGCTAGTAAAGTAACCCTGCACCTCTGGACTGAGGCATGCCCACTGGAGCCTTCAACCTCAGCACACAGTGAGTTCCCCTTGGTCAGCCTTCCCCCTCAGGGGAGACACATCTCAAGAAAACAGGCTAACACACTACACGCAAGAATAAAATCCTAACTACCCAGAATTATCAAATCAAACCTTCATTCTTAAACATGGAAGTACCATCTAGATGTATAATGAAAACCAAAAGCATGAAGGAAAAAACCAAGTATAGGGAGGGGGAAAAGAAAACTGACCCAGAGAAAGTAATTAATTCAGAAGTCAGAAGGGAACTTCAAAACCAAGCTCATTATTGCATCTGTAAAAGAACTCAATGCTGTGAAGTGATAACCAGAAAACAGCAAGCACTCAAATTAAAATGATCACCAACAACAAACAGAAAGCTATAAACAAATAAACGTGTGTGTGTGTGTCTCTCTCTCTAAACACTGAACATAGAAAATGGTGACAAAAAAACACTGAAGACACATGGCTGGCCGTACTTTCCACCTGTCGTCAACAACTGTTGCTGCTGAAGATCATCTTACCAACTAGAGCCTACTACCCCAAGTTGGTGAGAGCTGGCTTCTGCTATAAACATAAAACAGGCACCTGAGCAGGTCGTCCTCTGTTAAAGGTGTTTAAGTGAGTTCATTTAACTATAACAGACACTTTTTTTTTTTATAGAATTATGAATCTCTTTGTAAGGATATATCTTTGGAAATTACCTAGTTCCTTTAATGGTACCATCAAAACAACTAGCAGAAACAATCTCCTTCTGCAAGGTAGTTTTTACTATTATTTTTCTTAAAGTTACTGGTGCTTTAAAATATTGAACTTACCCATCCAATGGCTTCAAACATTTTCAAATCAAGTGGATCACCAGAAAGCACTCCTTCAATCTTTGTGAGTGAATGACAAGTAGCCATACAAGCAACAAACTGAGACTTTACCAATATCTCATTGCAAACATTTTCTTCTGGCAAAAGGAAACTAAACAGAAAATGTACTGAATTAGATTCATAAGTCCCAAGACAATAAATATTCTATACATACTGTTTTATAAAATTAAAATATGGAAATAAAATTTTGCATTTCTGCATGTATTTTCATTATAGTTTTTTGCATTCAAAAACATTTTCTTCCATGTAAATTATACTTAACTAAAATACCGTATTACCAAAGATTCTAAATAATAATGCCAGACAAACCAAGAGAGAAAATACCAGATACCAAATAACTAAAATTCCTGCCTATGGCATATGATAGATCAGAATACATAAAATCTCTTCCGCAAAAACACAAAATGAATGTGTAACATGATCTTTTCAATGGGAAACCAAGCTCATAATCAAGAAAAGGAAATTTTCAAGTGCTGAAAATGGAAGGAAAGGAAAAAAGAAGAGTATGAACCTGAGTTCTGCCTGAGGGAGAAGGAGGAAGGGAAGGGAGCCAGCTCAGTACCCTAAGGCCCTGGGCTTTAATACCTACACAGAAACAGAAGACAAAGTCCTGGCCAGGTACAAAGTAGGGAGTTCAAACTGAGAGATCTTTTTCACCAAAAATAGTCAGTGCTCTTGAAAAGCATCCTTGGAAAAAGGATATACTAACTAAAAAAATGGAGCATCTCAGACTACACAACCAAAGGCATAACTAAGAATAAGCTTATTTCCTTCCCCCCACAAAGTTCAAGAAAATAGTTAATTATCTGTATAATATTTACTATGCGCTAGACACCATTCTACTTTTTTTTTTTTTTAAGATTTTATTTATTTATTTGTCAGAGAGAGAGAGAGAGAGAGAGAGCAAGCGAGCACAGGCAGACAGAGTGGCAGGCAGAGGCAGAGGGAGAAGCAGTCTCCCTGGCAAGCAAGGAGCCCAATGTGGGACTTGATCCCAGGACACTGGGATCATGACCCAAGCCAAAGGCAGCTGCTTAACCAACTGAGCCACCCAGGCGTCCCTCTAACTCTTTTAAACATATCTGATTCATGTTCTCCTCACACCAGAGGAATAGGTTTTATTGTCCCCATCTTACAGATGGAAAAACTGAAACAGAAGGCGAAGTAAGTTTCCAAGGTTACAAAGTGTGTTAAGTCGCAGAGCAAGGATTCAAACACAGGTCTGGCTTTAGGGCCTCAACTCTGAACCACTACACTGTTCAGGAGAGGATCTGGGTTTGAACACAGCTACTGCAGGTCCAGAAATCCTCAGGTTATGAAAGCAACATTAAAGCTCATCTGGCACCACTGATACCACTCTTGGCCAAGCACAGTCAATATTCTCTAAAGAGCTCCCACAACACAGCCACAAAGAAATCGCACAGAAAAATTCTGCTAAGCCCAAGTCCGTAATTAAAAAATGCACTGGGAAACATTCCCATGGCTCAACAGACACAACAAAGACAGAATTAGAATCCCATAAATTTGAGATAATAGAATGGCAATCTGAAAGAATGCAAAAAAAAAGGGCGGGGGCACTTTTAAATTAAAGACTTAGAAAAAGAACCTCATGGTTGGGGGGAAAGGAGAATCAGATTTACAAAGAACCAAATGCAGTTTCTTGTTTAAACTATAGTTAGGATTCCCAGATGGAGAAAACAAAGAATGGCAGAAAGGTCATAATAGAATAGGGAAAAAAGCTGCAATTTTTCCCCGAATTAAGAAAAGCATGAATCTTTGGAATCAAGAAGCAAATGAGTCCTACACAAATAAAAAGAGACTGCAAAAATCAAGGATAAAGAAGTATTCTTAAAACAACAGTAAGAAAAGGAGTCGGGAGAAAAGGAATCACACCATCAAAGCGCTGGGAGAACCGCTGACACCCTGGAAAGCTACACAGCTACGCCATCCTTCAGAAGTGAAAACGGAAGCATCACTAACAAATGCAGCTGCAGAAGAGGGCAATGCAGTCCAGGGGAGTGGGACCGAAGCAGCAGTGGTTGGCAAAGACAGTCCTGAACTGAGGGAAATCTCAGCATGCAGAGTAGAAAACCCAAGTCCTAATCATAAAATACTGGGCAACAAATACATATAAATAAGGGAGGGGAATAATCAAAAAAGTACTCTACAGTCCGTGGGTTTCCTGGCGGGTAGAGAAACCCAATAAAGACATCCATGAACTTTAGACACTAAAGACAACCATTAATAATTTAAGGACAAGCAGCAAAAGATTAAAATGTATAAATTCTGAGAAAATGTACGCAAATATGAAAGAAAAATTTGAGAAAACGTGTGTGTGAACTGGGGCGAGGAATTACAGAAATAAGTCCCAATATATCTGAAATTACAAATGGGAACACAACAGCACAGAAGGTTAAAAAAAGTAAAGCGATGGAAAAGACAACACACTGGGCAAACATTAGACCAAAGAAGGCCGGGATGTGTAACTGTAGAAATTTAAGATGAAATGGAATTGAAGGCAGAACGCATTAGGGAGAAATAAGGTCATAATGTCACAGTGTGACACACTACTAATCAAGATGATATAACAACTCTGAAATTACATGAACCAAACAATATTCTCTTCAACTATAAACCTAAATCCCACAAACTCCTGAGGGGGAAAAAATGACATATAACAACTACTAAGCCATCAAAAGACAACAAAAACAGAAGTAAAAAGACCAGACTGTTGGAATATTTTTGCAATGCGTAGTACTGAAAAAGATTACCACCCAAAAATACAAAGGACTTCTAATAAATAAGATATAAGACTAGGAACACAACAGAAAAATTGTGCCAAGATACAAACTGACAATACAGGGGCGCCTGGGTGGCTCAGTGGATTAAGCCGCTGCCTTCGGCTCAGGTCATGATCTCAGGGTCCTGGGATCGAGCCCCGCATCAGGCTCTCTGCTCCACAGGGAACCTGCTTCCTCCTCTCTCTCTGCCTGCCTCTCTGCCTGCTTGTGATCTCTCTCTCCGTCAAATAAATAAATAAAATCTTTAAAAAAAAAAAAAAACAAACTGACAATACACGGAAGAATGCTAAATGACCATCCTTCCAAAAAGGTGAAAATAAGACTGGCTTATTAAGTACTGAGGAAACTGCAAGGAGCCACAATGAAAGACCATTTGGGATCTATCCATGTGGCAATAATGAGAAGTCTGACAATACCAAATTCGCCAAGGACTGGAGCAATGGGATCTCACACATACAAAGGGAGAGAGTGTGAGCAGCATCACTTAGGGAGTAACTAGGCAGTGTCTACTAAACCTGAAGCCATGCAGGTGCCCTATCACCCAGCACCCACATCTTTATGAAGCTAGTTTACTGAAACTCAACCACATGCTCACCAGGAGTTGTACAGAAGAACTGCGATTGCAGCACTAGCTGTGAAAGGGGAAAGGGAGAAAACAATGAAACTGCCCCATCATAGAATAGATACTATGGTTCATTCCTACCATGGAATATTAAACAATAGTTAAGGTTAATAAATTATACCTACACATACCAACCTGGAAAAATCTTGAAAACAATATTAAAGAGGCAAAGAAAGTGAAAAGATGTACAGTATATCAGTCACGAATGTTTATTAACAGACAGGTCTTGTTGAGAGACAGATGTGTATGTAGAGAAAATATAAAAACATGCAAAGATAGTAAGAGAACACAACTTCAGAATGATCGCAGGAATAGATGAAGACTTTTGCAACATCTGCAATATTTTATATCTTTTTGAAAGAGATCTGAAACCAATATGACAAAATGTTAACTTTTAATCTTTTTTTTTAAGATTTAAGATTTTATTTATTTATTTGACAGAGAGAGATCTGTCAATGTTATCTGACTGGGGGGAGGGGAAGGCGGTGTGTGGATAGGAAGCAGGCTCCGTGCTGAGCAGAGAGCCTGATGCAGAACTCGATCCCAGGACCCTGACATCATGTCCTGAGCCGAAGGCAGAGGCTTATTAACCCACTGAGCTACCCAGGCACCCTTAACTGTTTAATCTTGGTATTGGGTACACAGCTGTCATATTACTTTGCTTGACTATTTCATATTTAAGATACTTATTAAGAAGTAACTAATAAATGATCAAATCTAGCTAATATTTACCGTGTATTTTCCACTCGTTGAATCCCCCAAAGATCTAAACCATCTTCAGTAAGAGTTCCAGTCTTTAAAAAAAGCACACATGTACAAATTATGAGTAATTCCTCCAAGAACAGAAACCACAAAAAGTTACGCTACATATACATAATAAAATAGAATACAACTGTCAACAAAGGAAACTAGTAAGATCTCTGTATATTATAAAGATTAACTTCCAGGAAATAACTAAAGTTAGGGAAAAGGTACAGAACATTCCTTACAGTACAGTTCCTCTGGACAGGTGGGGGAGCACAGGTGTTGAACCATATGTTTATGTGCTTGTATTATGAAAAAAACAGAACAATGTACCAGTCAACCTATCATTCAATAAAGGCCTACACAGGAAGGAGACATTAGGACAGAGGGAGCCAAAAAGGGAAGAGGAACAAGTTAAATGACACCAAGAGGAAGCAACTGACTAAATCCAGGATGTGAACGACCTGGTTTCTGTAATAAGATGATTCAGAACAAGGGGCAATCTGTTACAGATTAATTATAATCAATGCAATCATTATTTGGATTCTGATAGAAAACACAAATTGTAAAATTTGAGGCATTTTTTGTGAAAGACAAGGAAATCTGAATGAGAAGTGAATATTAGATAAACCAAGAATTATTAATTTTGTTAAGTGGAGTAAGATAATGGTATTGCAGTAATTTTCGGGGGGGGGACAACATCTTCTAGAGATAAAACTTCAGTTTTATACTGGGTGAAAGAATGTCTGATGGTACCACCTTCAAAATGTGGGGACAGACGAAGTAAGACTGACAAAATGCTGATTAACCATTAAAGTGGGCAATAGGTAAATGAAGGCTTTTTATACTTGTATCTTCTCCACTTCTGTTGACCATTTAAAAATTTTAATAGTAATGTTTCCCAAAAAGGCATAAGTGAAATTTTTTAAACAGATAAATATGAAATGCAGTCATGGGATATGATTTTTTTTTTTCAATAGTCTGTATGCCCAACACGGGGCTCCAACTCAAACCCAGAGATCAAAGAGTCACACACTCGGCCAACTTAGCCAACCAGGTGCTCCAGGATTTGACTTTTTTAAAAAACAAAATGTCGGGGCACCTGGGTGGCTCAGTGGGTTAAAGCCTCTGACTTTGGCTCAGGTCATGATCTCAGGGTCCTGGAATCGAGCCCTGCATCTGGCTCTCTGCTCAGCAGGGAGCCTGCTTCCCTTCCTCTCTCTATGCCTGCCTCTCTACCTACTGTGATCTCTGTCTGTCAAATAAATAAATTTTGAAAAAAAAAAAAAAAAAAAGTCTCACATTTTTTTCCTTCAACAGTGAACATGCACAAAATCATATACCTATCGTATCAGTTACAAAGAAGAGCTTAATGGGAGGTTTCTTGGTTAATATTTAATTCTCAAAATAAAACTTTTAATATTTAATATTAAATATTGGTTAATATTTAATTCTCAAAATAAAACTTTTAAGAAAACTAATTTCAGCAGAGGAAGAAAAATTCTTTATAAGAGGCAAGGAATATTTCACACGGGTATGTAATTTGTCACTTTCACATAAGATCAGTGACCTTCATAATTTTGAAACACAGTCAATAAAAATCACAGAGCAAACTTTAGACATACATAACACCAATAAGATTCCAGTAAATATATCTGTATGGAGCTTACTCTGTTAAAAACACAAAAGATCATGTAATTTTGACTACTACTATATGGCATAATTCTGGATATGAATGATCAGACAATTGCAGATTTGGGCAAATAAGCATATCCAAAGTATTTACAATTGAAAAAGAAAAAAAAAAAGGCAGTGAGAAGAAATATACAAAAATCATTCATGTGCCAAGAAAGTTAAAAAAGAGGACTATCAGAAGAACATTAAACAATCAGTGTGAATTGGTTGATCGAGAATACCTGCAGAAAACCTTAATCTAAGTATTTAAAAGCCATGGAAGCAATCTTTGAGAATGATTACGAAACTGAACCAACCTTGTCAAAGCAAACAAGATTCAGCTGTCCACAGATATTTATCCTTTGGGGACTGATACAGAAAATACCAATTTTTTTCAATCTTCTTTGGGCATACACAATACCAGCTGTCATTGCAGCAGGAAGCGCAGGTGGCACAGTAATGGTAATGATATCCAGAGACTCGATAATTATTACCCCAATTTCTACCTACAATTAACACAAAAATCAATGTCAGGACCTCCCCCCATATCAAATATTTACTAATCTAATGTGAAGAATCCATAAACCATTTTCAATTTTACGTATAAAGGTGTATAGAGTTACATTCATCAACCATTTACAATTCCTCTTCCCTTTAGAGGTTGTAAAATAGGAAGCTCAGTGAACCGTCAATGGACTGTGGAATGAAAGCTATTTTTAAGGGAAGTTTTCATTTTAAGAGCTCTACATGCGTCACACACTACACACTTCGAAGTTCAATACACATCTATCAGACAATGACTCTTAATAACAGCACCGTACTATGCCTGTCTCTAAAGGGAATGGAAAAGGGAAATTTGACGAGGTCTTAGAAGTACCTTCAATTAAGTAATCGCAAATAACTTTAATGCTGTATATCCCAGAAGTTAAACAAAGAGAGAGAGAAAATAAACCTTCGGTGAGTATGGGATCACCCTCCCTCTCTAAAGTCACAAGAGAACAAGAAAAAGACCACCTAAACCACAGCTGTCCCAAAGAACTTCCTGCTATGACGAAAACGTTCTAGATCTGCACATTCTAAAATAACAGCTACTAGTTTCATTTGGTTAATTTAAATTAAATCAAAAAGTATAGTTCTTCATTCTCATTAGCCACATTTCAAACCCTCAGCAGCCACATGCAATCATTAAGAATCAAACCCTATTTAAAGTTTACCATTTACATACCTCATTTAAAATGCTATTGATGATAGTGTAGATAAATCCAATACCAGCCACTGCCACAAGACACAGTAGAAACAAGTAGGCATCTCTGTAGAGTTTAAAATCAGTTGGTTTGGGATATAATATAGAACGAACAAGCTGTCCTTTGGAAGTACTAAATCCTTTAAAAAAAATTTAAAGAAGAAAATTACTGTATTTTTATAAGAAAATGAGAATTATCTCCCAAAACAGAATCTCTTTTTAAACATTCAGTAGGCATCAAATACATTAAACCATGCAAGAAGAGATGTCATGTTTTCTACCTGTTCTAACTACTACAGCTTTGACAAGTTCTCCAGTGTAGAAACGAGTTTGAATTACAGTAGTCCCACAAAACAAAGTGTGTCGTTTATGTATTTCTGGACTATAGAATTCATCTCCCATTCCTTTTATGTCCACTGAAGGATTTGGCAAATTAGTCTTTGTCACTGGAACACTCTCTCCTTTAAAAAAAAAAAAAAATCATAAAGCACAGAAATCAGTATCAAATGCACAAACCTTGAATTGTAAAATAACCTAAATGTTATTATACTGTTTCAACAGTTACTAGGAGTTCTCATATGAGGATAACAAAACTTACTCAATTAGCTTTCTGTCTAACCAATTTCCTTACCCAAAAATATCAAGTCTTATCTCTCACAATAATTCCTGAAAGTGAGTTGTGAGTCAAAGTAATAATCTGGAAATGATTTTGTCAAGTTTCAGATAAAAAGACCAGGCAGCTGCCACGGCCCCAGCATCTGTTCACTGGTCCCCAAAAACTGAACTGGTAAGCACGTTACAGCCTCGAACACACCCAGATGTGAAGACCTACTCCTACCCCCATTATACACCCACAAACACACACACAGAAGAGAAAAGGCATCTAGGAAAGGGAGTAGAGAAAATACGCAGTATGGCAGTTCTCTCAACAATTTGCCAAATTCTTTTCAGCATTAAATTTTAATTCTCTGTAGCATCCACATTTCTTGTTTCAAAGGTGACAAGTATGTGGGGATATTTGTTGACTGTTTTAAGAGAAAAACTCTTAATTTTAAAACATAGCAATCACTTCTTTCCAGATTGACTCTGACAAAAAATAAAGAAAACATAAAAAGGTATCAAATTCTACCTTCAGATTATGAATTTCCAAACAGAAGTCATTTCAAAGTCTACTTTCCCACAGTTTAAGGAAAATATAAAATTTTTATTCCCACTTTCTACACATCAAATAGGGAAGTAAATATGCTGACACTCTCTTGGGCAAAGGACATATTTCTAATTCCTCTTCCCTTACTATAAAGTATTTCCTCATATCAAAAGAAGTATGCCCAAAAATGTAGTGAACACCAGCATAATGATTTAGTACCACAACTGAGTATAATGCAGAATCTGCTCTCTTCAAAATAAAAAAAATATTCATTATCCATCACATTCATGAGTGAATATAAATAATACAGTTTTATAGATACAAGATAGTTTTTAAATAGTTTAATCAGTAACTACTTAAATCTTCATATCACTATAAACAACTGATCTGATTTTTACTCATTTAGTTTACCTGTTAACATGCTTTCATTTACAATGCAAGTACCATTAATAAGAACTGCATCACAAGGCATGACTGTCCCATTCAATGGAATGACCATAACATCTCCTGGCACAAGGTCTGTAGAAAAGATCTCTTCTATTTCTGGATTTAAAGAAAGAAAAAGAGAAATGTGAATATTCTTTAACTTGAAATAAAAACAGAGTAAATAAAAGATCTGCCTGAAGGTCAACTGACCTCAATGCTAAGTTAAAAACATAATGAAGTTAAAAAGGACAATCTCAATACACGAAAATAAGACAAGATTATTATGCCTTAGGGTAACAAAGCATGGTGTTTAAGTATGTCAAACAGTTTGTCCCCTGACAGGATGCCAACTGCACACAGGTGATGCCAAGTCCCTTCTGACCAAACAGGCAGCCGGACAGCAATACTCAGTAACAGCCGTCTTAGAAAACAGAGCCCAAGCATGAGATCCCAATAGGTAAATAAGCTTAGATTTCTAAAACTCCTTGGAAACAACAAAAAGCATTGACAATTTCAGTGTTTGGGTTTTTTTTTTTTTCTTTTTAAATTTTATTTTTTCGAGAAAGAGAGCATGAGTGGTGGGGGGAGGGGGACCAGGAAAGGGAGAAGCAGGCTCCTTATTGAGTAGGAAGCCCAACATAATGATCCCAGGATCCCAAGATCGTGATTTGAGCCAAAGGCAGATGCTTAACCAACAGAGCCACCCAGGCACCCCAGTGTAATTTTTTTAACAGCAATTTTTTTACACCTTTTTCTCACTGCCACTATTTATAACTCATAACGTTCCAATACCTTCTCAATATTCCTAAATAGTCCTAATATTTTAGGTCTATTTTAAATAAATTTATAACACTGCATTATTTTATCTAGTTCATTTCCTTGGAAATCTGTGTACATATTCAATTTAGCCAAACACTTTTTAAGAAGAGCTTCCCAAGTAAAAGGGGGTTTTTCTTTAAGACTGTCTTACATTTAGACTCTTTCTCTCATTCTTTCCCTCCCTTAGGCTTAATACTATCCTCAGGAAAGAGTTCTGCTAGTTTGTATGTAAAGAGAAAACTATTATTTGTGATGTTAGTCTTTGGGCAAAAACTCTTTGCCTTTCTTTCCCTTCAACTAAACTATGAGGAAACAACTTCTGAAGAATTCTAATGATAGTAAAAGCACATACTAAGCATCATACTTATCATTTTTAAATAAACATGACTCTTTCAAAACTTTAATGCCACTTGTGAAAGTCTACTCCTCTC
This sequence comes from Meles meles, assembly GCF_922984935.1. Classification (NCBI taxonomy): domain Eukaryota; kingdom Metazoa; phylum Chordata; class Mammalia; order Carnivora; family Mustelidae; genus Meles; species Meles meles. The sequence goes on along the minus strand of NC_060069.1, from coordinate 45,896,972 downwards.
AGGTATACCAGGAAACAAAATACCAATGACTCGTTAGCCTTTACAGAGAGGTATGGAAAACACGAGTTGATTGCAAAGTCCTGGCATCCCCAGTGCCTTCAGCAGCAGCAGAGCCGTAAGAGGACGAGCGAGCACCAACAGAGAGATAGTCCCAACTAAAAGAGCAGCAAGTGACCAGGAAGCACAGGGAAGGAAGCACCTGCCAGGCCAAACCGTGTTTGTGCTTGGACGTAGTGTACTGAGCCAAGAGAATGGAGACTGATTTGGTATTCTCAATCAATCAAAATGGCCAGTGCTTCCAAGGTCCATGCTGCTGTGTTATCTCTCCGTTATGTCCTTTAACGCTTCTTCAATACCACACCAGACCAACTAACATGTCCAAAACGTTATCCTTTCCTACAACACTGCTTCTCCTCCAGTGTTATTTAATTAAATGACACTGATGTCCATCCGTCAAGCCTGATACTACTGCTCTATCACCTCGCATCCAATGAATTACTAAATCCAGCTCAAGGCCCACATTTAAGTATCTTTCAGCCCCATCTCATTTTTCTCCATCTCCACAACCTTCACCTTGATCCATTTCATGCCTTCAACATTACTCTCCTCTAAACCCATCTGAACACTACAGACAGAATGATTTTTGCAAAAAGGAAAACATCAAATCACTCCTCTGCTTAAAAACCCTTCACTGGTTTTCCACCGCCTTTTGAAATGAGCTCAAATTCCTTAACATGCCTTAGATGGCTGTCCATCATCTAGCTGCTGCACCTGGCACACTGAATTCCTTTCAGTTATTACAGTGACCAAGCTCCCTCTCATTTCCAGAAGACTGGGGACCTAAAACCCTCTTCTCTCCCTCTCTCACCGCCCCTCCTCACCTACCTCTTATCCGACTAATTCAACCACTTAAAGATACTTTCTCCAAGAAGCCATCTCTGATACCTACAGTAAGTGAGCTCTAATATCTAAATTCCCCGACCTCTAACCATGGCATCTGTCACACTTTGTTACTATGCCTTTTCAACGAGACTGACGTTCAATGACAACAGCAGTGTCCATCTTGTAATCACTGCATCCCAGTGATTCCATCTCAGTACCTGTCACACAGTAAGAAAAAGAAAAATGCCATTTTACAGGAATGAATCTGATACACCCTCAGAGAGCAATACAAATCCAAACACTTTATTTTACTTCTTAAAAAATGAATGTATAGGGGCTTAGGGGTGCTGGGTGGCTCAGACAGTTAAGTATCTGACTTTGGCTCAAGTCGTTATCTCAGGATCCTGGGATCCAGCCCCACATGGAGCTGCCCACTCAGCAAGTCTCTTTCCCTTTTCTTCAGCCCCTCCCTGCACTCGTGCACACACACGCACGCACACACGCTCTCTCTCAAATAAATAAAATCTTACAAAAAGTAAAGAACGTGTATGTATAATATATTAGTCTTGCTTTAGTTATTAGTGCTTAATGGGTATCCTATTTGGTTTATTTTCCAAGAGTTACCTTAAGTACTTACCTTCATTCACTCTGCAAACTGAAACTCTCACAGTACTGTGAGCTGCCACCATATCATGCAACATAATATATTGCTGAAATAGGAAAAAAAAATGTAAAAACTAGCTAACATAAACCCACTCTTCAAGATATATTAAAAAGCAAGGGTGCCATAAAATAAGCTAAATTAATATGGCAAATACATATTACTCTGCCTTAAAAATGTCAAGACTAAAAGATTCAAAGATTATTGAATGATGAGCTCAAGACCAAAAAAAAGACGCACTTGAATGTCCTGCAAACAACAGAATAAGCCCTCCAGTATTCCAGCCTGTGGTAAGTACCTATAAATCCCTATGGCTTCTAAGCAGTCAAGTGGTAGTTTAACTCTAAAAAGCATCCACCTCCCCCAACCTCAGAAAGAGAGGGGAGGGGCGCCTGGGTGGCTCAGTGGGTTAAAGCCTCTGCCTTCAGCTTGGGTCGTGATCCTGGGGTCCTGGGATCGAGTCCCACATTGGGTTCTCTGCTGAGCAGAGAACCTGCTTCTCCGTCTCTCTCTGCCTACTTGTGATCTCTGTCTGTCAAATAAATAAATAAAATCTTTAAAAAAAAGAAAAAAGAAAAAGAGGGGAAGAAGTACATACTCATATAATTAAAAGAATAACTATACTGAGTATTACTTTGTACCAAGTACTATCCTACACACTTTACATGTTACTATAAAATACACAGTTGTGAAAGCCATAATAAATTGGACTTACCTTTCTAATGGAATACAGAGAGCTTACAATTGACACTATAGACATAATCACAATGGCTAGGGCATAATAATAGTATTCATCAGTGCTCCACAGTATAACACTGAACAGCTGGAAAATGTAAAATGGGTTGAGAACCTAAAAAACAAGATTTTTAAGTCAAACTTATAACCATACAGATGTTCCACCTTTTCATTAAGAAATAAACAACAAGGTATTTAGAGGATAAGCTCTGTAGTACCTTAGGGCAATATGTACACTGAAAGAGTAGGGCAAGATGTTAGCAAAGTACTTTTTTAGCACTAACCTACTAGGATTTGGCTAAATAAGTTTAATTTAAATTATTTGTATCCTTTTAGATACATACCAAACCCAATAAAGAGTAAGTTAGAAATAGCTAAAATGTGTGTATTTAGCTGTTCTTCATTCTGCTTCAGCGATAAAGTACATTTGCTTCCAATAATTACCAGGCTACTAAAGGATATAAAATTCTTAATTAAATTGAACAAATGTTTACTTATTATGAACTCCAAATACCAATTTTCCTATAAGTCAAAGGTTCACTGGAGTCTACAGGAAGACAAATATGAGATAAAAAGTTACATTGCTTTGCATTCTCTAAGGAAATAAGGATTAAAACCTAAATGAGAAAAAGAGATAAGGGAATCCTGGCAATGGACTTTGTTTAGCCAAATTTCACAGTATCTTATCAATTTTATTAATAACTTCCACCAAATGTCTTAAAATTGATGCTTGTATGCTTTTCAAAGCACTTTCACATATATACTCCCATTTTACTTCAAAATTAAACAAGATAATTTTAAAGGACTTCGGCCAATTTTATAAAGGAGCAGCAGAAAGGTTTTCTGATGATCAAAGCTAGTTACTGATGAGATTATATTACAAACCAGACTTTCTAATTCCTAACCACTACAATCTGCTATGTTGTACAACAACATTATATGGCCACTCTCACAAACTGAGGGAAAACAATCTGTAACATCTACTGAAGGTATTCACCCAACTCTTGATCTTTAGCCAAAAATCGAAAGGAAGACTAGAGAGCCTAACTCTGCCAAGCGAAATCCTATACCACCTTCCTTTACACATGTAACTTTATTCACAGCTCTTCAATGGCACCTGTAACTGAGCTCTCACTGCAATAACCATTGACCTGTTTCCCTCCCAGGATAAAGTACAAGTTCGTCAATGTCAATCATCAGGTCATGTTTTGTATTCTAAACTTATGGCACAATGCCTAGTTCCCAAAAATGCACTACAAAACACCACATGAAAAATAAACATGATAAGTCAGCTTCATACATCTATAAGATAAGATTTACATGTGCAACATACTGAGAGTAAAAAAAATTATACAGGCAAAAAAAGCAAAACAAAAAATAAGGTAAGTAATAAAAAGGTAATTTATGCCCCCAAATTATTTCCCTACCACAGTTACTACTTTTACATTTCAAGTTTAAAAAAAAAAAAAAAAGTGAGGGGGACTCTAAGAGAAAACCAAGAATATTATATTACTTAAAAATCATGACTCTTGGGCGCCTGGATGGCTCAGTGGGTTAGGCCTCTGCCTTCAGCTCAGGTCATGATCTCAAGGTCCTGGGATCCAGTCCCACATCGGGCTCTCTGCTCAGCAGGGAGCCTGTTCCTCCCTTCTCTCTCTCTGCCTGCCTGCCTACTTGTGATCTCTCTCTGTCAAATAAATAAATAAAATCTTAAAAAAAAAAAAATCATGACTCTTTCCAAATTGACAACTCTACTGATCACAAATGTTGTCTTACCTCCTTAATTAGAAGCTTAAAAACAGAAGGCACTTTCACAGTAATTTCATTTACTCCATAAAGCAATTTTCTATAACAGGAAAACATAATAATAGTGTTACATTATATTATATAATAACAGTATAACTTAGGGATGGCATTTCATTAGGTAAGTTTCAAACCACAGATTGCTCTTAAATATGGAACTTAAACATTCATGTTTCTACATACTTATCTTCTACAATTCTATTCTCTACCTACAGTATTTAAAACAAAGTAGTGAATACTGGGTAACTAGACTGTTGTTTCATTCTGCCTCATTATCTCTGTGTGATGAGTATCTTTCCCACTAGTCTATCATAACCATGTCTGCAAACGCTTTCTTTTTCATCCTTGAACACAGCAGGAATCAAAAATTTTGATTGCAATTAATTTTTGCAAGAGACTAAAATATATGAGGGGTCCTGTACTATTTTTCTAATGAGAATACTATACTAAAAATATTTATTTCAAAAACTCTACATTTGACTTAAAAAAGTTTTCAAAACTTTTTAAAATCCTTCCAACTTAAACTCCTAGTAGTACTTTCCATACGAAAGAGTAGTGAGTAATTCTGAGTAATTCTGAATGAATTAAATTTTTAATATCCTAACCTACTGAAAAAAAAACAGGAATATAAAAAACTGCCAATTCAATTTGAAAATGATAATTATCCTTAAAATATACAATATGCTAGTATATTTTTATACTGTAGCAAAGAATAAAATGATTTAAAAAGATTATGCATCCCAATTTAAAATATTCACTGTGGCAAATTTTTAGTTCATGCTTACAATTCCCAATACAATTCAGAAAATCTAAAATGCCATCAATTATAAGACATAATCATTATTTTACATGCCATCAAGACAAAAATGCTCTCAAGGATAACACTCCACCCAATATGACACATCCCTCCTTTAGATTAGGTTAAAATGTGGAAAAATATGCAGCTTAGAATTGATGAAATATGGTATATTTTCAGGGATATCAACTTCAAAATTCCAGCTTCAACATTTTCATAATTCTTAAACTAAGAGACAGTCTTACCCAAATAAAATATAAGCTGTCAACTATTATGTCTATAAGTACCTGTTAATATGTACAACTATATGGTAAAAGGGTGGACTACATATACTACTTTATTTAGGAACTTTGATAACAGGTCTAACTTTAGTTGGATAAAAATTACCTGTAGGCATGCATCCCCTTTGTCAGTCCTGCACTATGCTTTTCATAAATTGACGTACAAGAAACACCTTCATCCAGTCCCCTAAATAAATCCAAAGTTTTTACTTTAAACAAAGTTTAAAATATCCAAATGTCTTAATGCCTCATTTTTCTATGTTCCTGATTTTAAAGTGTTACTTCCTTACAAATAGAAACCCTTAACAAAAACTGAAATAATGAGAATTTTTAAATCTCAAATTCCTAAGATAAACAATAATGAAAGTTCTAATTCTCAAACGTGCCAAATTCTAAGTTATCCAATGTATATATCACACGGTAAAATGGCTCTAAATATTCTTTTATGTAATAATATTATTAACCTTTAAAGTTGTACCAAAGCTATAAGAGCTAATAATTAAACTAATAAAACTAAAGGTAAAGTATAACTAACTTGAGAATTCCAAAGTAAAATCTTTTTTTTACTTTTTATCTATGTAATTTTCCCTCTTCAATTTTTTAAGCTTCATGCTAAAAAAATCCTATTCATTGATTTTTCTTTCAATAAAAGCATCAATCCAAATCTGTCCCTGTTCTAATACAAACCTAGAAGAGAAGTACAAAATTTATATAAATCACAGGCATTGCCTAAAATCTATTAACAGTTCTAACTGGATTCAACCAACAGATCTACTTTTCCCCCAAAATGTCTTAATTATGCTTATTTTAACTGAGATACTGGTCACAGCACTCTAAGGAGAGTTTTGTACATCACTTAACTCCAATCCTTTTCTACTTTTTTTCAGGTAGAAAAACTAAGCTCCATAATTAACAGCTATCATTGGGAAAAGTTTAAATTCTACAAGTTTCTACAGTTGGCAAACACCACATGGCAAATAGTTTTGAAATTTTTTTCCCACTTCAGCTGGTAACTTCTCAAAAGCAGCAAGGATCACCTCCAAGTCTTTTTTTAAAAAAACAAAATGGCAGCTCACTGGCAGTGTTCTATAAGGCAATAGCTCTTAATTAGGAATGGTCTTCAGAACTAAGCATGTGGAAATGCCCAGGGCTATTACAGAGTATTCCAATTCTTTAGTGTCTGAGGAAAAAAATCCAGGCATGAATATTAAATGTTCATAAGGTGATTCTCTTTATATTACTAATATTAAAAATTCCTTCAGCACTCAAGTAGTAATACTTAATGAGTGTTTATAATAATCACTTTAACAACAGAAATAAAAATAGAATCCTAAATATCCTAGTACTTGCAAAATTCGAAGACTTCACGATAAATAAAGTTTAAGGGATTCCTCCAATTTGTCCTACTTGAGGCTTAACACATTTGACAATGTCTGAATCTTTATCCACATAGTAAAGTTAAACTTCTGTTGGTCTATGACTCCATCCCTCAAGGATAAATAGATGGAACTATCAGCAAGTTGGGAAATGAGAATTCAGGTATTCTGACAGGCTGTAGAGTGTACTCAAAATTCACTCTGAAATGAACCCACAAAAAGAAAAGAACTCCAACTCAGAGTAGATTTGGAGAATCATACTGTTTCAAACTTTTATGTAAATTTTGCCAAGATAAAAGTTACAAGTAGGCTTTACCCTTTACCCTAAAATGGTTAATAAGTATTCAAGTAACACCAGGGAGTTTTTATTAAGTGAATAAAAGTTATGCAATAAACTCCTCTTCGATTTTATGTAATACTAAAATGAATTCTTTTTTTATCTAGAACATTTTCAAGATACTCATAATATAATCCAAACAAAGGAAGAATACTTACTTTAAAAAATCAAAATTGTGAAGGGAATCATTCCAGAAGTATTTTACACTGTGGTGGGTGAAATAACGGACCTGCACAACACATATAAATGTTACATCAAAAGGCATTACATTACCATCACTTGTTTATGATGAAGTTTACTAATACAAATCTATTATCTATTAAAATTAAGGTGATCACATACAAAAGCAATCTACTTCTTCTACTAGTACCTAAACTGTGCCATGTATAGTAATAAATATTTTATATGTATATGAATTTATCCCAAACAAAAATAAATGCAGGTACAAAATTATAGGTTATGATAGCATAAAATATAACAATTCTGGTTTTCAAAGAAACTTTGACACTAATATCACTATACCTGCTGTGGTTGAGTCTGTGAATATTTATTCATCTCACGCCTATTCCCTTCAGCCAAATTTTCAGTTAGATGAACAGCATGGCCATTTGCAACTTTATTAGTCATAGATTTGGGGTTCAAAAATGGGTGAGTTTCCAGAGAAAGAAAGCGAATTTTTGCACAAAACCACATTCTGAATTCATCCTTACAAGAGAGAAAGGGATAAAAAGTCAATCATGTATATTACATAACTACCTACATATTTTTTAATTACCATTCTTTACATATTATTGATTTGTCCTTGAGAAAGCATCACTTCCCACTCACTAAATGTTACACCATTTCAAGTTGTATAATTTTTTTAAATCCTGCTCAAAATTTTTGTTTTTCCACCTTTTTTTTAAAGATTTTTTCTATTTATCTGACAGAGAGAGAACACATGCACGTGCACACACAAGCAGGAGGAGGGGCAAAAGGAGAGGGAGAAGCAGACTCCCCACTGAGCAAGGAGCCTGGTGCGGGGCTCAATCCCAAGACCCTGGGATCACGACCTGAGCTAAGGCAGAGGTTTAACCAACTGAGCCACCCAGGTGCACCTAAGATATATAAATTCTATACATGAAGATGTATAAAAGCTTTCCAGTGTTCATCATTTTATGACATACTTCACTAATACAATATCCCATGCAAGATTATGAGTAATTTCTTAACTATCAACATACTGAGGCTAGAAATTAAAGCCTCTGAGGAAACCATCAACAAAATGAAAAGGCAACCTACTGAATGAGAGAAGATACATGCAAAAGATATATCTGGTAAGGGGCTAATCTCTAGAACATATAAAGAATTCATAAAACTGAACAACAAAAACCCAATTAAAAAATGGGCAGAGTATAGAATAAACCTGTTTCCAAAGAAGACATAAAGATGACCAAGTGACAAAAGATGCTCAATACCATCAATCATCAGGGAAATGCAAATCAAAACCATAGTGAGATAATCACATTAGTCAGAATGGCTAGTATCAAAAAAGACAAGAAATAACTAGTGTTGGGGCGCCTGGGTGGCTCAGTGGGTTAAAGCCTCTGTCTTCGGCTCAGGTCATGATCCCAGGGTCCTGGGATCGAGCCCCGTATCGGGCTTTCTGCTCAGTGGGGAGCCTGCTTCCACCTCTCTCTCTCTGCCTGCCTCTGCCTACTTGTGATCTCTGTCTGTCAAATAAATAAGTAAAATCTTTAAAAAAAAAAAAAAAAGAAATAACTAGTGTTGGTGAAGATGTGGAGAAAAGAGAACCCTGGTGCATTGTTGGTGGGAATGCAAAGTCATACAGTCACTAAGGAAAGCGATATGGAGGCTCCTCAAAAAATTAAAAATAGAAATACTATGAGACCCAGTAATCCATGTGCAGGTATTCACCCAAAGAAAACAAAAACACAAATTCAGAAAGATATATGTACCCTTATGTTTACTGCAACATTATTTACAAGAGCCAAGATATGGAAGTAAGCTAAGTGCCCAGTGATACATGGATTAAGAAGATGTGGTATAAGGGTGCCTGGGTGGCTCAGTGGGTTAAAGCCTCTGCCTTCAGCTCAGGTCATGATCCCAGGGTTCTGGGATCGAGCCCCGCATCATCGGACTCTCTGCTCTGCGGACAGCATGCTTCCTCCTCTCTCTCTGCCTACTTGTGATCTCTGTCTGTCAAATAAATAAATAAAAATCTTAACAAAAAAAAAAAAAAGAAGAAGATGTGGTATATATATTTATAATGAAATAGCACTCATTCATATAAAAGAATAAAATCTTGTCATTGGGACAACTGGATGGACCTAGATGGTATTATGCCATGCTTATTATGATATAAATCAAACAGAAAAAGACAAATACTACAACAAAAATCAAAACAAATACCAAAAACAAAACAAACAGAAACAGACTCAAAAATACAGAAAACAAACTGGCATTGTCAAAAGGAAAGGGGAAGGAGGAATGGGTGAAATAGATGAAAGAGAAAAAAAGGTACAAACTTTCAGCATAAAAGAATTAGGTTTGGGGAATGAAAAGTAGAGCACAGGGAATATAGTCAGTAATATAATAACTTTAAATGGTGACAGATGGTCAGTACACTTACTGTGGTATTTCATGATGTACATAAACATCAAGTCATACTGTCTACCTGAAACTAATATTGTATGTCAACTCTATTTGAATTAAAAAATACATATAACAACAACAACAACAACAAAACGAACTCACAGATAACAGATTAAGTGGTTACCAAAGGTACGGGGTGAGTGGGGGTGAAATGGGTAAAAGTTGTCAAAAGGTAAAAACTTCCTGGGGATCTAACATCCAGCACAGTGACTACAGTTAACAGTACTGTAGGGCATATTTGAAAGTTGCTAAAAGAAGACCTTAAAAGTTTTCATCACATGAAAAAAAGTTTCTGTAACTCTGTACGGTAACAGATGTTAATTGCCGATATTGTGATTATTTAAAAATCTACACAAATACTGAATAATTATGCTGTATGCCTGAAATTAATATAATGTCCTATGCCAATTATACTTCCATAAAAACAATTTCTTTAACTAAAAGAAAAGGAAAAAAAAAGAAATTAAAGCCTCCGATAAAATGCTTCCAATTAAGATTTAAAAAAAACAACAACAACCAGGGAAGCAGCAGCATCACAGAGTGGAAAGGCAGCTGGTCTAGTGTGTAACAGATCTGATATAGTCCTTAAACTGGCTGGTGACCTTGACAGAAAAGCATCTAATTTCTCACTGCATCAAGAATTATAAAAGGAAGGCGCTGATACAATCATCTTAAGATTCCTTTCTATTCTAATCACTATCACTTAGAACACAAATGCTTTTAGGATTAGCATTCCCAATTATATCCTAGCAGTGATGTTCTCCTCATATATTATTTTGAACCAAGTACACACAAAAGCATTATATAATGCTTCGAATAATCAGCTCCCAGTAAATACACAGACTTACAGTAGTCCTCAGCAGCACCACTTCACAGTCTCTAACCGCAGCTCTAATACAGGTTGCCTTCACCCGCCATTCAGGCATCCAGTAGAGGAGGAGGAGAAGAAAGCCACCAGTGCAAATCACTCCTAGAGAAACTATGGCAAGCTTCCAGCGACACAAATTATAGCCATAAATCTCCTGCATGGACACAGTGATCACACAATTGAATATCAAATGATAGGAGATAACCGTCAAAGTTCTTTGTTTTCCCGGTAAGTATTAAGTCTTGTCATATACAAGGCTAACTTTTTTTTTTTTTAATAAACTTTCATTTTTGGAATGATTTTAGATTTACAGAAAAGTTACAAAAACATTAAGAAGTCCTGTATGCCTTCCTCTGTTTTACCCTGTTAACTTGGTACATTTGTCTAATAGAAGAGACTGACACTAGTACATTACTATTAACTAAACCTAGTCTCTCTTACAATTTCACTAGTTTTTTCACTGTCTTATTTCTGTTCCAGGATATAAGCCATAATATCACACTGCATTTAAATGAAGTAAGTTTTAACTTTATTTTTCTCCCAAACGATTAGCTAATTGTCACAATACCACTATGACTGATCAATTTGACCTCTTGACACAAATTATTTCATTGTTTTAGTTTACTACCACCCCCATCATAACCCAACAATAGTCGCCAAATTTAGCAAATGAAAATGTAGAGGGCCTAGTTAAAACATAAATTTCAATTAAAAATTAATTTTGTTTACCCTACACTATGTTTGGGACATGCTTATAAAAAATTTATTCCTTGATTATCTGAAATTCACATTTAATGGAGTGTCTTATATTACACCTGACAACCTTATCTCTACACTTCTACACACAAAGAGCTGAAAAGCTCTTTTTTTATTAAGCTGATTTCAAACATTTTTTATAAATCAAAATTAGAAATCTTACATTTGGGATTACACTTAAAACATTAGCTAATGTAACTTCTTAAATTATCAAATAAATAAAATATAAAAATATAAGAAATATAAAATAAAATAAATAGAATTAAAAATACATAAAAAATTTTTTTAAATACTTTAAGTATTAGAGCTCACAGTCAAACAGGAATTATACTAAAATCAACAAATAGAGATGTTACATAATCCCAATTCAAAAAGGCAGTGGGGATGAGAAAAGCACATTGATTTAGTGTTTTTTTTGTTTTTATGTACTTTTCTACTTTCCTGGAATAATAAATTCCAAAGATAATTCTTCACACTTGACAAATAAATTATAAAAACCAGTTACCATTTCATCTTCTTGACCCTGGTTGATAGTCTTCCTTTCTTCTTTGTCCATATCTACAGTGGTCTGATAGGTCCTGTGCTTCAGAATAGTTGAAGACTACTGATGGGAAAGAACAACAAGTATTAGGGAATTCTGCTATATCTTAGTAGACTATATAACTATATATACTGTTAAGACTTTGTTGTAATTATGTATCAAAGTTTAACTGATATTTAAGTACTCAATAAAGTGCTGGCTGGTTTTAATGACATTTTCAATAGTGTGCTAGTTCTTCTGACACATACTATCACAAAATCTGACATATTTCATCAATTAACTTATACTAACAATAGCCTTGATGCAAAACAATTTAAGCTCTGTGAGAAACTGCTGTAGAATCTTCCCTTCTCATTTCCCAACTCAGAGAACAAATCCAGTTTAACCATCTTGAGCTAAAAATGCTTCACACAACTCAATTTATTGCTTGAAGTATAAAGGTAAAGCACCAGTAGTGAAAGCAACCCCCAAACCTCTCCATGATTATTAAATTAATCATCTAACAAATATTTACTGAGCACCTTTTACATGAATGGTAATGCTTGGCCAAGAGTCAATTCCTAAAGCAGGTGTACTGCTATTGGAGATCACACCCCCATTCTGATTCCAAGTGCACTAAGCAATCTTCTGATTGTTTGACTACCCATGATGCTTGTCTAGGAGAAAATTCACTGAACTCACTGACAAATTTTTTTCCTGTATTAAAAAAGGATACTGGAAGAGCGCCTAAGCGGCTCAGTTGGTTAAGCTTTTGCTTTCATCTCAGGTCATGATCCCAGAGTCCTGGGACGGAGCCTGGCATCAGGCTCCCAGCTCAGCAGGGAGTCTGCTTCTCCCTCTGCCTCCCACTCCCCCCGCTGTGCTTCTCCCCTACCCCTGGCAAATGAATAAAATGTTAAAAATAAATAAAAAGATTTATTTCTGAGAGAGAGCACACATTCAGGGGAAGGGCAAAAGGAGAAGAGGCAGACCCCCCCCCCCCATGGAGCAGGGAGGCCGACATCAGGCTAGATTCCAGGACACTGGGATCATGACCTGAGCCAAAGGCAGCTGCTTAACCAACTGAGCCACCCAGGCACCCCTATTACTTCGTCTTAAAGAGTTTTGTTAGGAGCGCCTGGGTGGCTCAGTGGTTTAAAGCCTCTGCCTTTAGCTCAGGTCATGATCCCAGGACCCTGGGATTGAGCCCTACATCGGGCTCTCTGCTGAGCAGGGATCCTGCTTCCTCCTCTCTCTCTGCCTGCCTCTCTGCCTACTTGTGATCTCTATCAAATAAATAAATAAAATCCTAAAAAAAAAAAAAAAAAAAAAAGTTTTGTTAGGTAGGACCAGAGTAGCTTTTAGTTGAGGGCTAATCTGACCCCGCTACTGAAGCAACACCCTTCTGAAACACTCTTCCTGAATCCTTGTGCCCAGTGAGGTTCTCCACCGTGGGTTGGTAGGAACAGGCATTCTTCTCAGCTCTGTGTAAGCCCTGATGAGTTTTTCTCTTAATCCTTGGTTGGTGCTTTCCCTGATCTTCAAGAGTTTCCTCACATATGCGCTGATCGGTACTCAGCTGAAGACTTAAGGGGAACTATTTTGGATATTTTCAGTGTTTTTTCTTTGTAAGGATCCCTTTACTAATAATCTGCCCTGAAAACCTGCCTACTCTGATGTCTCCCAAGACTCTTAGCTTTATCTCCCCAAATCAAGGAGACTCCTGGGCTCCCTCTGGGTTCCCTGTAGGATTGGGCTATGCCTTTCACATTCAGTCAACAATAGCTGATCTTCGTGCCGGGGAAGAGGTTGGGCTTGCTCATTCTCCCAGTACTCTACAGCAGTAGGTTATGGCCCTTGAGAACAACTGCCTCTTCAAGCCAGACTGATTTGGTGAATCAGGCTTACCATGGTAGAACGACTCCAATAATATGCTTCATAGCTGTAATACCACCCTAGACTGAGAAGCAATTTTTACTAAATTGTTCACAGGGTTTTATAGAATAATGTGGCTTATTTTGGAAATGCTGGACCAAATATCTCTAAGACTTCATTTCCAAGATGGCACTGAGTCAAGGAATTTATAGGAACACAAAATATCTAGTCCCAATTAAGTAACAATATCTGATGTCCAATTAAAACTTAACAGGTATGGGGCACCTGGGTGGCTCAATGGGTTAAAGCCTCTGCCCTCGACTCAGGTCAGGATCTCAGGGAGCCTGCTTCCTCCTCTCTCTTTTCTCTCTGCCTGCCTCTCTGCCTACTTGTGATCTCTGTCTGTCAAATAAATAAATAAAATCTTTTAAAAAAAAACAAAAAACTTAACAGGTATGCAAAGAAAACCCATAATGAGAAAAATCAATTAGTAGAAAAAGACCAAGAACTGACACAAATAATAGAACTGATAAGAAGGACATTAAAACAGCTGTTGTTTACTGTAGTCCATATGTTCAAAAAGCAAGAAGAAAGACTAAACACATTAACTACAGACATGAAAGATATAAAAAAGAACCAACTTGAATATAAGATATAAAGTACAATATCTGAGACAAAAAAATTACTAGATGAAATTAACAGCATATTAAATATGGCAGAAGAAAAATCAATGAACCTGAAGACAAAATAATAGAAATATCCAAAATGAAAAACGAGCAGAAACAAAAGGGGGAGAAAAGCCTATAACATCAATAAACCATCAGATAACTTCAAGCACCCTAATATACGTGTAAGATAGGAGGGACGAAAAATATGTGATGATATAATGGCCAAAACTTTTCCAAATTAGGTGAAAAACTATAAGCCTACAGATCCAAAAAGTCCTACTAAGCAAATAAACAATGAAAAATTACACCAAGGCACATCATTATCCAACTCCTCAAAAGCAATGATGAAAAATATCTTAAAAGGAGCCAGATGAAAAAGACTGTTACATATACAAAGGAAGATAGGTTAAGAATAACATCAGATTTCTTGCTAAAAATAATGCAGGTGAGAACAGCTGAGCAACATCTTTGAAGCAACGAGAAACAGAATTCTATACTCAGCAAAAATATCCTCCAAAAATCAAAGATGAAATATGTTTTTAGACACAAAACCTGAAAAAAATCATCATGAGCAAATCTACATCATCAAAAAAAAGTGTTAGAGGAAGTCCTCAGGTAGAAAAATGGAAATGGAAACATGGATCTCCACGGAAGAAGGAAAAGCATCAGACATGGTACATACATAAATAAATATACATAACAATAGAACAAACAGCACAAAGAAATGGAAGTATACTCTTGTAAGGTCTTATAGTATATGTGAATGAATGTAGTATTACTTGGAGATAAATTTTAAGTAAGTTAGAGATGTACACTGTGAACTCTAAATTAACTATTCCAAATAAAAGAGAGTCACGACTAAAAAAATCAACAAAGGTGATTAAATGGAACCATAAAAAATACTAATCTGATCTATTAGGCAAAAAAAAAGGGGGGGATGGAAACTAGAGATGAGACAAATAGAAAACAAATAGCCAGATGGCTGATTTAAACCTAACAATATCAATAATCACATTAAATATGAACAGTAATTAAAAGGCAGAGATTGTGGTTTTATTTTTCAAAAGCAAGGCTGCAGAGGCACCTGGGTGGCTCAGTTGGTTAAGTGTCTGAGTCTTGATTTCAGCTCAGGTCATGATCTCAGGGTTATGAGATCCACCTGCTTTGGGCTCCATGCTCAGCAGGGAGTCTGCTTGAGATTCTCTCTCTCTCTCACTCTCCCTCTGCCCCTCCCTCTGCTTTCTCTCTAAAATAAATAAAATCTTAAAAAAAAAAAAAAGCAAGGCTACACATATATGTTGCCTATAAGAAATGCAACCAAAAATAAAGGCACAGTAGGTTAAAAGTTAAAACAAAATATACTGTGTAAGTACTATTCAAATTAAAGCTTCAATAACTATATTAACATCAAAGGAGAGTTCAAAGCAAAGAATCTTATCAGAGATTAAAAAAAAATATATTACCAGGGATGTAGTCATTTCATAATGACAAAGGGGTTAACTGATGGACATAAAACCATAATCCTAAACATGTATACATTTAACAGATCTTCGAAATACACAAAGGACACAGAAGTTCTGAACAACATTATCAGTCAAATTGGTCCCAACTGATATTTACAGAACACTCTACTCAACTGCAGCAAAATATACATTCTTTTTACGTATGCACAGAACATTTACCAAGAAAGACCACATTTCAGGACATAAAACAGATTCAGGTCATACAAAGTTCTAAAAACAATGGAATTAAGTTAGAAACCAGTAACAAAAAGATAGGTAGAAAAGCCTTAATACCTAGAAACAAAATACACTTGTAAAAAATCCATGTGTCAGAAATCAATAGGGAAATTACAAAGTATTCGGAACTGAGTAACACTAAGGACATATCAAAATTTGTGGGATGCAGCTGAAACAGTATTTAGAAATTATTTATAGCACTAAATTCCAAAATCTGAAAGAAGAAATGCCTAAAATCCTGACCTCAGCATTGGCCCTAAGGAAGTAGAAAAAGAACAGCAAATTACACCCACAGCAAGCACCAAAGAGAAATTGATAAAATTCACAGTAGAAATCAATGAAATAAAAAACAGTAAAATGGAGTAAAATCAATGAAACCAAAGGCTATTTTTTTTGAGATCGACAAAAGTGATCTTTTCTAGTAAGACTCAAAAAGGGGAGGAAGGCAGCACAAATTACCAATATCAGGAAGACAAGAGAAGACATTACTACAGATTCTGCAGATGTCAGAAGTATAATCAAGGAACGTAATGAACACTTTACACCAATACATCAACTTTTCTGCAGGTCTGAACCTACTTCCAATTAAAAAATTTTTTTAATTTTAAAATTTAAAATTTAAAAATTTAAAAACCTCTCTATCTGTCACGGGATGGCCACAAATTAGTAATTGCTACAGCTGAGTTAAAAGCTGAATGTAAGGGGCGCCTGGGTGGCTCAGTGGGTTAAGGCCTCTGCTTTTGGCTCAGGTCATGATCCCAGGGTCCTGGGATCGAGCCCTGCATTGGGCTCTCTGCTCAGCAGGGAGCCTGCTTCCCCCTCTCTCTCTGCCTGCCTCTCTGCCTGCTTGTGATCTCTGTCCGTTAAGTGAAAAAATGAAATCTTAAAAAAAAAAAAAAGCTGAATGTAACATGTATATGAGAGTTCATTATACTAGAATCTTTTTTTAATCTTCTTGTTTTTTAACATGCAGAAATTATAATACAAAGTGTTTTTAAATAAATAAAAGTCACCCATCTGAAACTTTTAGACAGAAAAACATTTTCAGAAGATATTCATTTCTGACACCAAAGGCCATAAATCTTAAGAACTCTGACTCTATAAATCTCAAATCCACTGACCTAACTGATCATATACCAGGCATGATCCACAGTCTCTTACTGCTGAGTTTTGGCTCATTCTTCTTCACTTTTGTCTTTTATCCACTACCTAGAAATAGAGATGTACTTCTGCACTTTTGTAAATCCTTATTTTTCAATGAAGAATGTATTAGATGAATAAGCATGTGTTTATAATTTTAAAAAAAGAATTACCATTAATATGCAATGTGTTAATTAACTTCATGTACTTATAACTATTTAAAACCTTTTCGCCAAACACATCTCGACAGAGCTCACCTCAGTCTAACACAGCTATATTATCAACTCATCCTCCAGAGTTAAAAAGTGACCACAACAAAAAAATACTGCAGTAATTTTTTTAACAATTTAACAAAATTTAAATTTAAATTTAAATTTTTAATTTAATTTAAATTTAAATTTAAATTTAAAATTTAACAAAATTTTTTAAACAATCTATTTGTAATGCTCTTCTAAATTCAATTCTTGACCATTTCATCTCATCACTCTTTTTATAAGTGTTACTGCTCTAAAATTTAGCTTACTTTTTAAGGCAAAACTAAGTCTTACCAAATTTTACCAAACTGGAGGCATTATAAATAAAGTTGCTCTAAAAACTACCGGTTATTATTTTCTTTAAGCACACTATACCACATAGAAAATTATCAAGACTTCACCAAGACTTTCACATAAACTTTTAAGAAAAATCCAGTAAAACAATAATTGCAACAGCTTATGTTTAACATATAAATATATATTTAAATTCTAAAAAACGTGTACATAACAGAAAGCCTCTAATATTTCTGACTAAAGATAAAAATCTATATATTTTAAATGGTATTTCCTATTAAGATAAAAAAATACATATTAAGGTATTCTATCATGTATCTATTTAGAACATTTGAAGCATTAATATCAAACTTCTGAAATCCATTTAACTTTCAGAATGAAACTATTATAGCTTGCAGGAGTGTATTTTTTAATCAAGTCAATTTCTAGATCATAGGAAACAAAGAAATTTTTCTTACCAAAAGCACTATATCGTCATTCTTCCCAACTGCTGTATCAGCAGCACTTTCAAAAGCTGGCTATTAATAATAAAAATAAAACTAAGCATAAAAATCCATTCAGATGAGAATTTTCTGCTAAATATTGTTTGATTCTTTGTGAACTGCTTTCAAAATGATTAAGATATTAAAATTTAGGATTTTTAAATTCACTAACTTTAAATGGGCTTTCAGAAGATATACCCTGTGCCACTGGTAGAGCTACTATTGAATAAGTCCCATCTAGCCAGCGCACTGAAGTCCCAATTCCACAGTGCATGCCTCAGCCTTGATCTTATCTAAATAGCAAGGAGCTCATAGGCTATTGTGCTTAACCAAACCCTTCCTTGCTTTTACAATGAACATGATTTTTTTGTGTGAGTAAAAACAGCAGCAGAGGACAAAGTGAAGCTATCAGGAATACATCTCACTAAATCAAATGTGAATTCTTGGACGTTTACTTGCTTTTTTCACATTATATAATTACTAAGAACCATCTGTAGTGTTCTAGGATAAGAGTTAGTCATATCTCCTTTCCTAAAACAAGAGGAGTTGGCCTCAACAGGCACAGAAAGCTCCAAAACTCTAAGCCATCTTTGCATCAAACCTGAGTTTCTTATTAGCTGGAACAACAGTTTCATAGTAGTCTGCATGCGAAAGGTTTTCTTACAGGATATTCCATGTACATACTCAGAATTACGAAGCTGGTAATTTCACAAGGTGATTTAGAGTGTGATCTATAACTCAAGTAAAACGTCAAGTAGTTATTTTGAATAACAGATTATTAGTTTTTTACTTGAGTATTTGCCCAGTTCAGAGAGAGAGAAGTAAAAAACTAAAATTAAAAATGTATTACTCAAAATTCACAAAACTAAGTTATTCTGAAAAATTCTTAAATAATCTTTTTTATAGTTTGTAACATATACTCTGCAGTTTTAGAAATTAAAACTACATTAAGATTTGGGGGACACTTTGTGGTGCACGGGTGCCACTGTCAGTTAAGTGTCTGACTCTTGGTTTCAGCTCAGGTCCTGATCTCAAGGTCATGGGATTGAGCCCCATGTCCAGTTCACTCAACAGAGTCTGCTAAGACCTTCTACCCTCCGCCCCTCTCTTCTCCTCTGCTCACTCACACATGTGTGCACTTTCTTCTCTCTCTGAAATAAATAATCTTCAAAAAAAAAAAAAGGACTTTTTGGGCCACCCTGCATTGTTGAAAGACAGAATGAACATCCTACTTGGCTCTGTAGTTCTAGATTTTTTTTCCTGAGACTTAAACATGCCTACCCGTGTTAAATAGAAATTTGACAAACCCATCTTTAAGGACCATTCAGCAAAAGATCTTTTAAAGATCCTGAAGTATAAACAATTCAGCCAGCACTCTGAATATTATTTCACTGTCAAATCCATAGCATCCACAGCAACTAAGATAACCTTCTGTAATTCAAAAGCAGTTCTTCCTTTGAAATAAAAAGTACCCTAATGCATATAATATCCTTAATCTACTCACTGAACCACCTCAATTTTAAAAAGCTATACAAATATTTGTATAAAATAATTGTTTAAAAAACTCAATCCCCTAACTACAGAAATCAAATTGTCACAACTCTTTATGAGGGCAAAACTTAACACTTCAAGTCAGCTCCTAACAATAAGAATGACATAATATAATTTAATGAATACATGGAAATTTTACAAGGATACCAGCTAAATTTTAACAAAGCTCTAGTGAATACCCATTTTATCACTTCCCATCTTGAACTTTCTCTTATAATACATGCTTTTGTTTCTGTGTTTAGGCTTAAGGAAGACCATTGTACCAAATATACACCAAACCAAGACTATTTACATTTGTAAAGTGCAGTCTTTGTATAATTATGCTTTTTTGTATGTTACAAAACAATGCCATAGCTAAAACAAAATAAGTTATAACTAGGAAAAATAATGTAATTATCTGCCTTAGGATCAATATGAGAAACATTAAGAGTTACAACTTAGCCCACACTACAACATACTTATATACATCTTTATCACTTTTATTAAATACACTATTTAACAAATCAACCCTTTTATTCACAGAAAACTCCATGTGGTGAGAGTGTCATCTTAGGTAAAACAGTGGCTTTGAGTATTAGTCAACTGCAAAGTATTTAATTAGTAAATATGGGAAAAAGTAGCTTTGGACTAACAACTAATATCTATGTTTTAACTTCTGCTTTGTAAAAATGGAAATGTGTAAAAATTCTTTTATATACGACATAACTGTTTGCATTTTTAAAATGTCTACCTACATGAATGAGAGATTCTCATTTATTGAAGCTAGTGTGATCTTAAAACTTCTAAATTTCCTCTTAAATCCTCCTCATGTATGTAACTTTTCAAAACTTCATATTCAAGGACTGATATAACTGTTAAACTGATTTCAAAATCTTACCATCTATTACGAAAAGTGCTGTACCAGGCATTAGGAAATAGTAGATAACATCACTGTAATAAGACCAGTCCTACAGACTGAATATTCGAAACAGGGAGAATCAAAAAGGCCTAAGAAAGAAAATTGGCTTCTGACCCCCTAGATAATCAAAGACCAAAAAAAATTGGAAACAGTGGCCAGTAGTGGTGACAGTGTACTGCAGAGTGAGAATAAGGAAGAGCCGTTAGTGCTTTTTGAATGTTTTTACCATCTACACATATTAATATTTTAAAACAGTTAAAGAAGTAGGCTGAGCATATATATAACTTCTAATTCTGCTGTGCTTGGCCAACCTTGGGTGTGAAAATTGTAGGAACCTGCAAAACACTTCTTGGTGCTCTATCAAACCATTCTCCAGATTCTTTGGGTCTCTCTTAATTAGGTCTCTTTACCCCAGGCAAGATAAAGTGGTGATTTTGAAGTCCCCCTTTACAAGTACATTTCTAGTAAATGACAGTGTGATTATATTTATTTTTGTACAACCCCTCCAAATTTTGGCTTCACTAAGGAAAAGTAGCAGCCACTCACACACCATAAAATAGCAGCAAACCCTAAATTATTTAATCAAATTAATCCATCTAAAAAATTAATCCATCTACAAGTGTTAAGTAAGTATATATGCCATGTTCATTATTATATTAGGAACTGTAGGAGATAAACAATTTTACCCAAAAATACAAAAAAAAAGAGAGAGAGAAAGAAAGCACTCAACTCAAGAGTCAGGTTTAACTTGTTTTTAAGACAATTCAACGTGAACTATTTTGCAAGTTCCTTCACCTGTCATGGTTTCAAGTTCTTCTCCATTGAAATGAGGCAGTTGTAATAGGCTGTATGATTCATTCCAACTATGAAAGTTTTGACCTGCGTAAGTATTGGTTCTGTGTGCATCTTGCTGTTACACTCTTTCACCACTAGGTGATGTTCCGACATTGGTATGGAAATGTATTGACAGTTTTCAGTAGCCTTAACAGAAAAGCTGTGGATCAAAAGTGATTATGAGAAGTTGCAAGATTTTGTTGTTGTTGTTTAGTATGACTGGAGGTACTAATCTGGGAAAGCAGGGGTTGGCTAAATAATATAGCCTCTGTTTCATGTGTCTCAATGGAAAAATAAGACACAAACACAAAACAAACGATAATGGTGGTGGAGAGGAGAGAAGGCAGGTATGTTATTATTGCCTTTATAAAGATTACTCCCAAGTTCACAGTTGTCTAAAACTAGAATTTAGGGATTTTATAATGTTGTGAAGCAAGGGAGGGAGAACAGTAACAATTAAAGAGCACCTGAACCTATCTGAGAACAAGATGAGGTGAAGTATAAAATTATGTGGTAAAATTACTACTTGCCCATTAAACTGGGGGTGGGGAGGAGCACCCTTATACACTGTTACGAGTGAATCTGGGGGCATATGGGTGGTTTAGTTGGTTAAGTGTCCAACTCTTGATTTTGGCTCAAGTTATGATCTCAGAGTCGTGAGACTGAACCCTATGTCAGACTCTGTGCTGGGTGTGGAACCTGCTCATTAAAATTCTCTCCCTCTCCCCCACTGCTCCCTCCATAAGAAAAGGAAAGGGAAAAAAACAAGTGAATCTGTACACATTTTTGGAAAACCGACAGTATATTAGAATTTAATACTCCAACACTTTGATCCAACAATCCCAATTAAAAATCCATGTCACATGTACACATATAAACATGTTACCATTTATTAACTGTTTCTTCAAACTCATAAAATAGAGTACATGAGTTTTGTGCTTTGAGGGTAAGAGGGGTACTTACAAGCAGAAACACCTAACTGAAACAAGTTTTAAAGCAAGCACTAAAGAAAGTGTTTGGCATTTAATACAGTAAGGAATTGACAAATCTAGAGTTCTAATAATAGCCTGTATAAAAAACCCAAATTGGTTAAGTGAGCTTAACTGCCCAAATAAAAGCTACACTTTTAAATTTAGAAGATAAGCATTTCTTGGGGCGCCTGGGTGGCTCAGTGGGTTAAGCCTCTGCCTTCGGCTCAGGTCATGATCCCAGGTTCCTGGGATCGAGCCCCACATCAGGCTCTCTGCTCTGCGGGGAGCCTGCTTCCTCCTCTCTCTCTCTGTCTCTGCCTGCCTCTCTGCCTACTTGTGAGCTCTGTCTGTCAAATAAATAAAAATCTTTAAAAATAAATAAATAGAAATTTTTAAAAATAGAAATTAAAAAAAGATAAGCATTTCTGTTAAGCAATGTATTAGTTAATGTTTCTTTCATTTTAATGCCAATTAGTGATTATTTCTTCTAAATGTAATACTGGTTTTTTTTTTACTTTTTTTGAAGATTTTATTTATTTATTTATTTGTCAGAGAGAGCAAGCGAGCAAGAGAGAGCACAAGCAGGCAGAGTGGCAGCCAGGCAGAGGTGGAGAGGGAAGCAGGCTCCCTGTTGAGTAAGGAGCCTGATGTGGGACTCGATCCCAGGACTCTGGGATCACGACCTGAGCCAAAGGCAGAGGCCCAACCAACTGAGCCACCCAGGCGTCCCTAAAATGTAATCCCAGGCGTCCCTAAAATGTAATACTGTTAATCCAAATCCCTAATAACTTGTTGGGGATTTCAATCGGCAATTTAAAATTAAAATTTGGGGGGGATGGGATAACTGGTTGATGGGCATTAAGGAGGGCACATAATGTGATGAGCACTGGGTGTTATACCCAACCAATGAATCACTAAACACTATACCAAAACTAATGATGTATTGGCTAAAATGAATTTAAATTTAAAAAAAAAAGAATAATAGTAAAATTTAAATTTAAACATTCAGGGGAAGGTACCTGGCTGGCTCAGTCGATAGAGCATGCCTAGAGTATATGGCTCTTGATCTTGGAGTCTTATGTTCAAGCCCCACACTGGGTGGTAGAGCTCACTTTAAAAAATAATAATAAATAAAATTTCAACATTCATCAATTCTAAGACTCATATTATCCACATGTTTGCACAGAAGCCAGGATATAGTTTATACAAAATCTTATACTTGCTACTGGCAGATGACCATCATTATGCAGTGGTCACTGCATGCACTGCTTCAAGTTAGTCTCAACTTTTCACACTACTGTGTCATTTCAGCTGAGCAAAGCACACTGTTGGTAGTACAGTGCTGAGTTGAAATTGTTGATTAAAGGTACGAAAAAATTACACTGCAGCTGCATTCTGAAACAAAAATAATAGTGTACACAGATAGGTACCCAATCAGAGCAGCAAGGTGCAGAGGAAGGGCTTGGAGGAGAAGGGGTAGGAGTGGGTAGGGAAGAGTCAAAAGGGGGGGGGGGGGGCAAAAAGGCAGGAAGAAAACACTGTAGAAAATTATATTCTAAGTCTTAAGTAGTATGTTAAGAAGGTACACACAGAATCCAGAGATTTTCATTTTTCTTATTAACAGCAAAACCCAAAATATTTTTTCTTCATTAACTCAGCAAGATTCACTTCAGGACTACTGTATTATGTTGGAAAGAAAGCAAAATTAGTTTTACTTGTCATCTGTACTACACTGTGGTTCACATTTTATTTTTCCAGACATTATGAAGGCCTGAACCTGACCACAAAGGAAGCACGAAATCACTAGGAAGCTATTCTATATAAAAAGTACAATCCTGGTAATTTACAATTGACAGGCATTTCGAACACCTTTTTAAAATTATGTGAATTTATCTTTTTCCACTTTATTCCTTTTCCCCAGTTGAAACCTCCCCACGCTGACTCAGCATATAAAGGCAGTGCAAAGCCCTTAACCTTTGCATTCAACAAATATTTCAAAAACACACTTTAAATCGCTGTTGAAGAGGATAATGGCCTTACTCACGGTACAATCATCACAGAAATCTGAACTTTCTCATTTCCTATGGTCATTCTGTAATCTACCATCCAGGATTAAAAAAAAAAAAAAATCAATGCATTTGGGTACTATACCAAACATAACAAAAGTAACTGACATTTGTAGACGGGTTTTTAGTTTACGAAACACTTTTTTTTTTTTTATTTGACAGAGAGAGATCACAAGTAGATAGAGAGGCAGGCAGAGAGAGAGAGAGAGGGAAGCAGGCTCCCTGCTGAGCAGAGAGCCCGATGTGGGACTCAATCCCAGGACCCTGAGATCATGACCTGAGCCGAAGGCAGCAGCTTAACCCACTGAGCCACCCAGGTGCCCCGAGTTTACAAAACACTTTTACAGGGCTTTTCTACTTTACTTACCAGTTTTCAATCAATATCCTCTTTTAAAAACAGGAAAAAAATAATCTTCATTTAATCAAAATGAGCATTTTTGACTTTCCCACAAAGTCAAGCATGAGGTGACTTTATATCAAAATGCCTCACCAACAAATTAAGGAATTAACATGCAGACAGCACCATCTTTAAAGGGTCTATTTTTCAAAAATTCATTTGATAGTCAAACGTAGTTGAAATACTAACTAGGTTCCTAAGATGGCCCACAAATGACCTTTCACCTCCCACAATTCTCCTAAATTATACTTCATACTATAATAGCCTGGATCATAAGGCAGGCAGCCAGGTAACCAAGTTTTTACTTCCTCTGCCCACTTCTTTATTATTAATATTCCCCAAGCTTCCACATCCTCTGCCCAGTACTTAATTATTAATATTCTCTGGCCTTCTCTCTCTATAACAACACAAAGGGCCAAGAGGGGCTCCATTGACCCATCTATGGTGAAAACTGCCAAGAGCTGACAATCAGTGTTTTCAGCACTAATCTCCCGAGCTCCAGACCCACAGATTTAAACATCAACCAAACATGTTTACATACAACTAAAATTCAACAGATTCATTTTATCTTTCTTCCAAACCCACCCCCCCACCACAAACCATTCCCTCTACTCCTTAAATGAATATGATTTGCTAAAATTCCATGCCAGGATTTTGGAAGTCATCCCAGACTCCTTCCTACCCCACAAGGAGGTACTTGGTCATCATTTCTACCTTTCTCACACCCACCCCCCACCCATGCCTAGCTCCACTGGCACTGCCCTCAACTCAGGTCCTGATGCCCTTTCTAGTCTCCCTCATTCATGTCAACATATAATCCAGACATGATCCTTTCTCTCCTTGAAATTTCAATAGCTTCCCATTGTCTGCAGCAGCATTTCCCAAACTGGCAAGAGTCCCTCCAAAATAAAAATTTGAAAAAGCATCCTCTGCTCATAAAAATTGAAGAAATATACTGGATTAAGCAAACCTGAACAATCCTCTTACTAGCAAGACACTTAAAAGTCTAGGGCACCTGCATGGCTCGGTCAGTTGAGCATCTGACTTCAGCTCAGGTCGTGATTTCTAGGTCCTAGGATTGAGTTCCAGTGGGGACTTTCAGCTCAGTAGGGAGTCTGTTTCGCCCTCTCCCTCCACTTCTCTGCCCGGCTCATGCTCTTTCTCCCTCCCCACCTCAAATAAATAAATAAAATCTTAAAAAAAAAAAAAGAAAAAGAAAAACACTGAAAACTCTGACAATGCACAATACTATGTGCTTCCCTACCACAGAGAAGTAAAGTAGGAGAGAGGCCCAACTGGGCTCCAAGGACAAAGTTACAACTAAATGGACATGTAATACTCTCCAGAATGTGGCCCTGCCTAGCTTTCACCACCACCTGCCTTTCACCAATGTTTATCATTCGCCTCTTACAAACCTTACATTCCATCTATATACAACACATTTGTAATTCCTCTAAGGGCTACTGTTTCCTGACTCCATTCCTTTACATACATTCTTCCTTCTGCCAAGAATGCCCTTCCCTAACAGTGTGGCTGCAGAGCTCTTACAAGTCCTTCCAGACCCTGGTCAAGTTTGTTCTCCACCATGTTTTGACTGTCCTTTCTACCTTCCAACAGAGGATAGCTCCCATCTTTGTCTCTCCTTGTAAGAATCAGAACATCTGTCTCACAATGTTGGACTTACAGACTAAAAACCTTAAAGGCTGAAAACCAGGCCAGCACCAAGCAATGGATAATGAACGAAGAAACAGAGCAAGACAAGGGGTGTAAGGAAAGGATATAATCCTTCCTGGCTTTCTGGGTTAAATTTTCTGGGTTAAATTTCACAACAAGTACATTTTGTCTTTGGCAGGCTCCACACTCATCCCAATGCCCCTTTCCAACTCTCCCTATACCCTTTCCTAGGTCCCTTGGTGACTTCATGTAACCAGGCACAAAATCTCCATCTACAACGCTATGTTCTGTATCAACTACTTCTTCAACAGTCATTCTGTTCAGTTATTAATACATAAACAAGTTATAACTTCTCAAAGCTGAGAAACAAAAGATAAATCTCCAAATAACAAAACAAAAAAACTACAGAGGAGATGTGGAGAGCGGGCATCGTAGTTCTACCATCCCCCCATATAAAAGTCTCAGAGTATTCCTGACTGGGCCTCCCTCAGTGTTCTCACTCTCCACTACAGCCATTCCTGCACAGCAGCAGCGATGGGCACTACAGGCAGAAACAGAGCTAGAACGAGTGCTACTGCCATCCTCTGGGTCACCCATTCTTGGAATGAAAAGCTCTGTTCATCTGAGAGACCATATATGACCAACTTCTCATTATTTGGACAGAGAAGTCTCACTAACATGTTCTCCAATGAACTTAAAACAGTGCCTTTATCCTAGCCAGGCAGTATACTGAAATATACCCTACACCATTACTTGATTCAGGAAAAGGCAAATTAGCTGAAAAAATCCAATGGTGCCCAAGTGTCCTAACAATTCAGAATAAATCTGTAAATACTAAGCTAGCATTTAGCAAAAATTATTATGGCTTATCACTGTTTCTGATTTCATAGAAAGTCATGTTGTAGGAAGTCACTCTCTGGGGAGCCTGGGTGGCTCAGTCTGTTAAGCACCTGCCTTTGGCTCAGGTCATGATTTCAGGGTCCTGAGACTGAGCCCCATGTTGGGTTCCCTGCTCAGCGGGGAGCCTGCTCCTCCCTCTCCATCTACCCCTCCCCCTGTGTGTGTGCACATATGCCCACACTCTCTCTCTCTTTAAATAAATAAAACCTTTAAAAAAAAAAAAAAACTATCTACATGTGCCAAATACCATGCTAAATGCTGGAGATTATATCCCTTGACCTATACCCCTTGACCTAAGACCTGAAAGGTGGGAAATTCATCAGACAAAGGGGCAGTAAAAAGAGGGGAAATAACAGAGGCATGGAATCCAAGCAGAGGAATTACCACAGGTAGAAGTACTGAGGTGAGGGGTGGGGGTTGGGGGGATGGGTTTAACAGCTGATGGGCATGAAAGAGTATACCTGCCATGAGGAACACCAAATGATAAATGGAACTGTTGAATCCCTGTACTGTACACCTGAATTTTTTTTCATTTGACAGAGAGATCACAAGTAGGCAGAAAGGCACACAGAGAGAGAGGGGAGCAGGGAGCCTGATGCGGCGCTTGATCGATCCCAAGACCCTGAGATCATGACCTGAGCCTAAGGCAGAGCCTCAACCCACTGAGCCACCCAAGTACTCCTTAATTGGAATTAAAATAAAAACTTAAAAAAAAAAAAAAAAAGAAGTACTAAGGTGAGAAATCCTAGAAAACATCATGAATGCAAGTTAAACCCGCTAGAGCACAGGGTAGTCTCTAGGAAACAGCTAGAAATGGAGCTAAAAACATGGGTCAGGATCAGATTGCCTGATATGATAAAGATATGGATTAACTTGCATGTGATGGAGATTCTGAATTTTTTTCAACTGAAAAAGTCCAAAACCCATACCATAGGGCCATATTCCAAATACAGTACGAATGGTGTCTTCGGGACTTGTACAGTGCAGCAGCACTGCGTTCACCTGCTAGACTGTTTACCTTCAAGATGGCAGAACTCATTCATCAACGTATAACCAACATCTAGCCCTGTGCTTGGCACATACAGGAACTAAAAAAAATACTGAATATTAAATTTGCCAACGCAATCCTGAAGGCATAACCAAGAGGCCCTAACCAAGCTTGCTTCCTTCCTGCCTGCCTGCCTATAAAAATCACAATTCTTATGTACCACAATAATTGATAATTGCCACAAGTTTCAAGGGAACATGAAGAAAGGCCATTCACCATGGGCTGCATCGGAGGTAAGAAAGGATTTAGGGTGTGGGGGTGGAACACATTAAGATGCTTCTGAACCTAACTAAATTAAGCACTTTGTTCTGTTCTTCTCACCAAAAACTGAACAGAAAACAACTGTGGGTTAGTTAAAACTTATTCATCAATGAACTCCAAAGCAGTGGTAGTAACTATAAAAAGCCTATTTTCATAACTAAAAGATCCATGAAATAAAAATCCATTTTAACAGAATTTGTTGGGTTAAAAGATTTTATTTACTTTTGCGTGCGCACGAGCTGGGTGAGGGGACAGTGCAGGTAGGGTAGAGGGAGAAGCAGAATCCTCAATGAGCAGCGAGTCCGATACAGGGTTCAATCCCAGGACCCTGGGAACATGACCTGAGCTGAAGGCAGATGCTTAACTGACTGAGCCACCCAGGTACCCCTATTCTTTCAAATATCTAAGTGCTCCAGATAAAATTAGGCTACTTGCCTGCAGTACCTTACATTTAACTTAGCAAACTGAATCACATTATTACAACTGGCATTAAATAAGGATTCCACCTCTTGTGCTTGGTGAAACAGTAAGGCAAAAAAATTTAAGAGAAACCTGAGGAAATCAAAGCCAAAACTAAATTACAAATGAGCTTAGAAAACTGATGGCTTAAGAAGTTAAGGCACTGGAGTACGTGGGCTCAGTTAAGCTAAGTCTCTGCCTCAGGCCCAGGTCATGATCCCAGAGTTATAGGATGGAGCCCACCATCAGTCCAGTCAGGCTCTCTGCTCAGCAAGGAGTCTGCTTCTCCTTCTCCCTTTGTATGCACACTCACTCATGCATAAGCACGCACGCTCTCTCTCTCTCAAGTAAATAAAATCTTAAAAAAAAAAAAAGTTAAGGCATAATCTAAAGCTGGATGAAACATCTTTAGTCTCTGAAGAACCAGTGACCCACATTTAAAGCAATCAATCCAAAGGCCAGAGAAGTAAAATAAAATTTCAAATCTTCCTTTTAAAGAAAAGATGTAGACACATTCCACTAACCAGTATTTTCTATTGTTTTATTTTTATTTTTATTAACCATTATTTTTAAATAAGGCACATGAAAGTCTATTAAATAATTTAACATATTTTTACATTTTATAATGTGACCAGGAAGAGACAGAATCAGTAACAGTAACACAGAGAATGAGGGGAAATGATACATCCAGAGACAGAAAAGGAAAGACAAAAACACACATAAAATGTACATTAGAGATACATGAGGTTAACAGCTTGAGCCTTTTAGGATGCCGTTCCCAAAGATGCAAAATCATGGTATCTTTCCATGAAAAGCCTGAGTACAACACTATGTCATTACTGCCTGCTGCTTTAGTTAAAATAAAACAGGCAGCAATTCTCAATCCCACCCCCACACATTCTCATCTCTCTCTCTCTCTCTCTCTCTCACACACACACACACACACACACACCCCCAATACTTGTTCTGAATACGTTAAATGTTATTAAACCAATAATAGTACATTACCATTTACTGACCCTCTTATCCTCACAATTCTCTAAGGTAGCTTTTATTCTCTCCATTTGTCAAATGAAGAAACTAAAAAAGGTTAAGTGACTTGAACCCCACTACAGAACTAGTGATGAAGCTGGAACTCAAGTCACTTGTGTATGGCTCTGAAGCCCACATTTAACCACTATACCATGCCAATTCCACAGACATCTTTAGCCACCATTACATTTTTTTATTTTAATTTTTATTATTTTTTAAAGATCTTTATTTTTTTAATTGACACACAGAAAGAGATCACAAGTAAGCAGAGAGAGGGAGGGAAGCAGGCTCCTTGCTGAGCAGAGAGCCCGATGTGGGGCTAGATCTCAGGACTCTGAGATCATGACCCGAGCTGAAGGCAGAGGCTTAACCCACTGAGCCACCCAGGCGCCCCTACATTTTTTTTTTAACTGGTGTTTTTTACATTGCTTTTCCAAAAATAATGTTAAGATTCAGATACTTTAAATTTCATAAAAAACATCAACAACTTATATAGTTCTATCTCTCTATCATTTACTTTCAAGTAAACTCTGCACCCAAGGTGGGGCTCAAACTCACAACCCCAACATCAAGTCTCATGCTCTAGCAACTGAGCCAGCCAAGTGCTCCCATACTTCTTTTAAAAGAATGCAGATTTTACTAGCAGTAAGGAAGATATTAACCCTGAATATAGCTGAGTATCAGTCCAGAATTACATGAAGTACAAATGGTCCTCCAATACTCCCCAATTTATTACCTAGCCTTTTAATCATGCTAGGTTCTTTGTATGGTGTAAAATACCCAGTATAACCCTGGGGAGATAATAGATTTTCATGGATATCTAATTTCTTTCTCCATTATTCACATTGTGGACTCTTATCATATATGCATTTAACTACTCCCATTCAATCATATGTGCTACTGAAAAAAGAAAAACGAGAATACTTTAAATGATGGCAGGATGCCTGCCTTTACATCCTTGTCCCAGAGTAAACATGCAATGAAGACTATAAATTTGCTGTTCCTCAGCCAGTCTAAGTCCCATTCACTTGTCAAAAGGTATCCTGCATAGCTAATTATGATCCCCCTCACCAAAAAAGTAACCTATTTTAAAAACTGGAGGAAAAACGGGCTGTTGGAATTGAAAAACAGTATGTCAGTTAAGAACCAGTTTTCTAACTAATCTTCCTAAAGGACCTTTTCAGCAGTAATTTTGCCTATACAGGATTTCTACCTTAAATGAGAATTTAGGCCCGAAGCCCCCACATATAAGGTATGATTTCATTTCACTTTACCCAGCTCTTTAAATTACAAAGAATTAAGAACTCAAACATGTGTCTTATATATCAAAGTAAGTTAATAACTAATGCATTATTCATCCTATTTCACAAATGGGAAAAAGCAGAGCAACAGGGACACTGTTAGAAGGCATGCTTGGGGCGCCTGGGTGGCTCAGTCGATTAAGCATATGCCTTTGGCTCTAGTCATGGTTCCATAGTCTGAGGATCGAGCCTCACATCGGGCTCCCTGCTTGGCAAGGAGTCTGCTTCTGCTTCTCTCTCTCCCTCTCCCCACCCCTGCATTCATGCTCTCTGTCCCAATAACTCTCTCTCAAATTAATAAATAAAATCTTTTTAAAAAGAAGAAGGCAAACTAGATACATGTGGGAACTATTCCATGATTTATTTTAAAATAAAATAAAAATGTAGTAAAAGTCTGTCATGTGGGGCACCCGGGTGGCTTAGTCCGTTAAGTATCTGCCTTTGGCTCAGGTCATGATTTCTGGGTCCTGGCACAGAGCTCCCAATCAGGAGCCCTGCTGCTTCTCCCTCTCCCTCTGTCCCTTCCCCTGTTCGTGCTCTCTAATAAATAAAATCTTAAAAAAAAAAAAAAAAAAAAGCTGCCATGTAATCAAAAGCAATCCTTAACACTGGTTCTCAGTAGGGGAAAAAAAAAAAACAAAAAAACAGGGAGTAGTGAGGTGAGCCATTACCAGAGTACAAAACCAAGCCAAGAGTGGAAAGAATAACCTACCGACAAACACTAACTCCAGGTCCTTTACTGGCATACTATCGCTTATTCTCCACACGTTTCCTTTTCTGTAAAAAGAAGAGACTAGTCTATCACCTATCTGCGACGATTCACCATATTGTTTTCCAATCTCACACTTCATTATTTCAATATCCAACTCACAAATTCCTTGTGAAGAAAACAGGTAAAAACCAAATAAAATAGAGTAGTCAATTAATCTAGCTTGCTATCAGAGGCAGAACTTTCATACCACTCACCTCAAAACAGATACAAATATTTTTATTTTTTTCCAAGATTTTAAGTAATCTCTACACCCAACATGGAGCTCAAACTTACAACCCCAAGATCAAAAGTTGCATGCACCACCAACTGAGCCACACAGGCATCCTCTAATATTTTTATTTAAAGCTTCTGAGAAAATCTACATACATCAACAAGTTCCACATCATGTAATCAGTAAATTCTACATAGTTAACTCACTTTTCTCAGAAATTCATTTTCTTACCTGAGTATCAATAGATCATTTAAAAGCATGAGGGTCAGCAAAGAGAGGAATTTCAATTAAGAGACTGATTACAACTCACTTAATTCATACACATACACAAATAGGGAGTACTTCTTATTGGATTCTCAATTCATACTAGTATTAGTGGTCTTGGGTGACAGAAGAAGTAAAACATGTACCTTCATCTATACCCTCAAAGAAACAGGTCTCTGTGGAGCTCTGTTTCCAAAGATCTCTATGGCCTCTTTCACTGGGGAGGTGCCCTGTGGTACACTTCTTTTTTAAAATTTGGCAGTCTTATAGTTTGCTATTTGAGTTAATGTTTTACTAGTCAGACCTAACAAAGGCCCCATTATGAGCCTTTCAGTCTAAGGTGTTACCAGATCCTCTGTTGGGACAGTTCTCCAGAGAGAACTCTAGAGAGAACTGTCCCACGGAAACTCTTCAGCAATCCACACCCTCAACTTTCCTCCTTCTCAGACATTTGACTATCTGATCAACTTTCCCTTCCTTCATTCCATTCTTCCTCCTCCAGACTAATGTGTGTTTTATCTAATGATTACAAAAGTGGTAATTTTTTATTACCATTCATTCATGACATTTCACATCATCTCTATTTTTTTTCATCATCTCTATTTTTAATCTTACTAATATAAATCTTTGGTGGGTTGTTTGTTTTTTAATTAGAGAGAGGGCCCAACACAGGGCTCAATCTCATGACCCTGAGATCACAACCTGAGCTAAAATCAAGAGTTGGACACCTAACCAACTGAGCCACCCAGGCACCCCACTAATAACAAATGTTTTTTTTTTTTTTTAAATAAATATATAACGTATTATTAGCCCCAGGGGTACAGCCTATGAGTCGCCAGGTTTACACACTTCACAGCACTCACCATATCACATACCCTCCCCAATGTCCATAACCCCACCAGCAACAAACGTTTTTAACTCATGGCTTATATAATCACTAGTTACCATTAAGTCTAGGACATTCTACCCCACAGATACCACCTACTTTTCCCCAATTAAATAAACCCAGAACTTTTACTTTTTTACATAAATCTTAAAAGATGTGCTTTAATCCAATGCTCTTTTCTTTCTCTATCTCAAAAAATGAAGTCAACAAAATTCAAGTAAAGCTCTCTAACAATTATTTCCTTGCCTCTCTCATGTTTCCTGGACTAGTTAGATGGGTTAATAATTAGAACATGGTTTTAGTGACCACGAATTCATTCTCTCCATAATCCAGTTAGCTTCATTTCATACAAACTATCTCCCAAAACCAAAGATTAAATCCCATCAGCTATCTCTGGGGTGCAGATTTAACTAGATGAGCTATACAGCACATTCAGAATGCATTTCATCACTGGAACAAACCTTCTGCTGATGTTAGATGTCAAGCACCAGACTATCTTCTTTTAGCATACCATTATGAACTGGTTTAAGAGTCTTATCTTTAGTAAGTAATAAGCTGCTAACTCCTATTCAACTTATGTTCCATTCACAATGTCTTCCACTTACTACATATATAGTTAATTTAGGTTACCAAATATACCAGTGGACAGAATCCAGCGTTAGACAAACCAAGTAATCAAGATCATTTTAAAATTCTATTTCTGTCTTCCCAGATTTTTAGTAATTACAACCATTATGCTGTCATTCAACTATAAAATTCTTATTTCCACCATTACCTGGACCATTGGGGGAAAAAAAATACAGAATAAAGACAAAGTTTCAGGGGCGCCTGGGTGGCTCAGTGGGTTAAGCCGCTTCCTTCGGCTCAGGTCATGATCTCGGGGTCCTGGGATCGAGCCCCGCATCGGGCTCTCTGCTCCTCAGGGAGCCTGCTTCCTCCTCTCTCTCTGCCTGCCTCTCTGCCTACTTGTGATCTCTCTCTCTGTCAAATAAATAAATAAAATCTTTAAAAAAAAAAAAAAGACAAAGTTTCAGAGGATGCCCCCATATCACTGATCACGGCCCATCTCCTAGGACTGCTATTAATCTTAGGAATGAAGTGTACTCACATTTTTAAAACCTCATATTCACAGTGGTTACAAGACCACGTTATATAAGCAGAGCTTAATTTAGTATAGAGAATGAAAGGGGGAAAGGGAGAACATATGTTCTCAGCTAATGCTCAAAATTCTCTGAGGTAAGATTAATATTTGTTTTCAATAAAAATGAATTAGAAACCTGGCGATTCACAGACCTGTACCCCTGAGGCTAATAATACATTATATGTTAATAAAAAATAAAAAAAAATTTTTAAAAAGAATTAGAAGATGATGATAATCAGGGAAGTTAAGCAACTTACAATGTAAGGGCCTCTGAAGACAGCACGAATCTAGCTCTGTTATTGTATGTGACAAGCTGTTTCTATTTCTAGGTTTACCATGTTAGCTGTCTGTGACTCTGGGTAACTTAACATTTCTGAACCTCAAGTTTCCTCATCTGTAAAATACAGTTTAAATGAGATAATCCACGTTAAGTGTTTAATTCAAAGCCCAGTCAAACAGCTAGTTATGAAAAGTCAAAAATCAAACTCCAGTCTGATTTCCCAAGTCCATGCTTTTTCTATATTACTTGTGTTGTAGCTACACACAACT
Source organism: Meles meles (assembly GCF_922984935.1). Classification (NCBI taxonomy): domain Eukaryota; kingdom Metazoa; phylum Chordata; class Mammalia; order Carnivora; family Mustelidae; genus Meles; species Meles meles. Next base: position 45,861,635 of record NC_060069.1, on the reverse strand, counting down.
ATTATCCACATAAGAATCCATATTTGGAATATGGCACAGGTGGAAAACTGATGTACCTAAAGGAGACAACCATTAAGGGCTAACTAAACCAAAGGAAATATTTTAGCTCTAATAACTAATAAGCAAAACCACACAGAACTCATCAGAAGATAATGTTCAGACATTCAGGCTTAACAAAGCTTTGCTCTAAATACTATAAAACTATTTCCCTACCAATGTAGGAATTTACTTTTTTTTTAAGATTTTAGTTATTTATTTGACAGACAGAAATCACAAGTAGGCAGAGAGGCAGGCACAGAGAGAGGAGAGGCAGCTCCCTGCAGAGCAGAGAGCGGGATGCGGGGCTCCATCCCAGGACCCTAGGATCATGACCTGAGCCGAAGGCAGAGGCTTTATTTAAACAACTGAGCCACCCAGACACCCAGAATTTATGATATTTATCTCAAATCAAACCAAACTAAAATTTTAATAACCAAGCATACCCCAAGTAAAGTATTCTGGTTGACCTAGACAAAGAAATCAGCCCTCTCACTACATAATTTGAACACTGCATCAAATTGAAGCCTGTCGACTGTATTTTGAAAATAACCTGCAACTTCATTTTCTCGTTTATAACTATACTGCTTATAAATTGAGACAACCAGTGTCATCACTTTTCCTACCCAATGCCCATTGAGCAAAGACAAGCTTTGTTGTTCTAACAAAGTACAAAAATCTCACTGAACAGTCTCAAGCTCCCCTGATCTAGTAGGGGATAATGCAAAAGGATAGTAGCAAAAGTAAAGTTGCATCACAATTAATAATAGGCTTACTATTTAGAACTTCCAGGAACTGATCTGCATTTTAAAAAGGGTTGCTAAACCAGAATGGGATACCTGAACAGATTTATTTTGGCATCTGTAGCCTATTTGGCAAAGCAACAACCCTCCGGAGAAAAGAATGCCATAAAATATATGTACCTTGGTAAGGACGCTGAGATCTAACAAAAGGCAGAGCACTTTTAACTATGAAATCACCCCTTAAAAGATAAGGAAATCAAAACACCTTCACTTTAATGACAAAGCCTTTAGAACACAGTATTCGCTTTGCAATAATCTTTAACGTTCCTGCATTTCTTGGATTTTAAAAAAATTCTAACTTCCTGACTCATAAATCTAAAATAGTCATTACATACATAAATGTTCTACTTGTACAGTTCAGAATCGTAAGTAGGAAACATGGGTTTCTGTTTCTAGGTTTACGACTCCATACCCATTCATTTTGCACTAATATAACCACTAAATATAGCTCTAAGACATTGACAATTAAAAGGAGTGAATTACGTGTGTGATTCATACCTCCTATATCCAGACACCAAGATCCAAGGATGTTTCTGTCAGATCTATGGGAAGAGGAAATGATAAACACCTGTCACAAAATCTTTCCAAATTGGGAAGCCCCGAACCGAGTTATTGTCAACTCGGTTATTGACAATAACCATTCCAATCCATTCCCCCAGCCATAACCCCGCTAAAGAGACATTCGCCAAACCTCTGTGAAGGCAATGGCGAGAATTAAAGGCCATAAAGAGAGTGGCCACGCAAGTAATGGAGTGAACCCCAGGGTTTTTCTAGTCTTCACTTATAGAGTCAAAGTGAGAGGCCTTAACCAATTAAGAAGTCACTTTTCCTCTCTGGCCTCACTTAGTCATCCATAAAATGCGGTGATGGCAAGAAGCTGTTACTACTCCGACGTTAAGGACGAACTCAAGATGCCTTTAGGCAGCACCCGCAGAACACATCAATCGTCCTGCCCTTCGACCCCCCATCTGCCAGACTTTCTAAAAGGGCTGGACCACCATCCTTACTCCCCAGTCTCAACGCAAGCAGCATGTCCAAACCAGGCCTTCACACCCACAACGTGTATCCCTTTTTCTCGCCTCACCTGTCCCAGGCAGACATTCCGCGGTCTCAGCGCTCCCCTCTCCATCCCACTCATCTCCCCCGGGAAGTGATGCGGGATTCTGGGCCAAGGAGCCCAGCAGAAGCTCACCTGGTATCCGACAACACCCTTATTCTCCTTCAACCCCCCGCCATCACCACCACCACCCACCTACTCCGCGCCCAGCTCACCCTGCCCCCGGCGTCCCGGGAAAGCCCGACCACTCACCCGCCGCCGCTGCGCGGTCTCCTCGACGCCTCTGGGCCGGAGCAGCCGAGGGACCGCGGGGGGCCGGGGCCCGGGCCCGCTGCTGTCGCCGCCGCCGCCTCGCCTCAGCCCAGCCCCATCGCCCTCGGCGGGCGCCGGCGGCCGCGGGTCGCTCGGATTCGAGGCGCCGCCGCCGCCGCCGCGCGCTGCAGCTTGGGGTGAGGGGAGGGAGGCGCCGCGGCCAGGCCCTGGCTGAGCCGGGCACAGGGGTGTCCGCGCTCTCCTCCTCGGCGCCCGCGGCGGCGGCGGCTTGCAGCCGGACAGAGCGAGAACAAGGGACTGTGACGGGGGTAGGCGGGCAGGGGAGGGGGGCGGTCTGCACTCCGAAACGGCCTCCCGCCGCCAGCGACGAAGCGAACCCCCCTCCCCTCCGCGGTGGCGCCCAGATCACGCTGCGGGGAGAGCCGGCGGGCGGGGAAGCTCGCGGCAAGCTCGGGACTCCCGCGCCCGGATGTGAGGTCACGTGGTTGCCTCATCTCAGCGCCGAGCGCGGAGGGGCGCAGAGGGGACGTAGTGGGGCGGGGCCAGATGAGATGGGCGGGGCCATTGGGTAGGCCCTGCCCACCTCGCCTTTAGCCCCCTTAGACCCGCGAAGGGAAGAAAGGGGCGAAGAGGACTTTTCAAAAGAGCTGCGTCCTGGGGAGGCGAGGTTACCAGCAGAGGACGGGTTTTTTTGGCCTGGAGGAGGTGGAATTTGCCACCCTGGCCGTGCAAAAACAAGATCATAGTACAGATCCCCATTTAATGAACAGGGAAACTGAGGACCAGTGAGGGACCTAGAATAGACTTGCCCAGAGTCAAGGTCAAGGTGGAAACTTGTGCTACAGTGGAGAGAAAACCAGACCCTGGTTCTAATCCAGGTCTCCTTCACTCCTTAAGAGCGCCACCACCCCCCATCCAAAAACAAAAAACTGTAATTCGCCTTCGACAACCAGCTCAGCGCACACGGCCTCCGGCGGAGGACTGGGAAGCCTACGCAGGAGAAAGCTCCCACGCGCCCACCCCACTGCCTCCGGCGTAAAGGAGTTTCTTCCGATGGCGCGGGAGGCAAATTAAATACTTCCCTCCGCAGGAGCTTTATCTCGGCACAGGGCCCCGGCCGGATATACAAATCGCGCCTTTGGTTTTCGCGGCGCCCCTTCGGCGACGCGCACAGGGGGCGCGCCCCGCCACCTGCAGCCTCGTGCTCTGGCAGTCTTCTGGCCCAAGCCTGCCGCGCCAGCTCCCCTGAAGCTCCGCCATCGCTGTTGTTGTTGTTGTTGTTGTTGTTATTATTATTATTATTATTATTATTATTATTATTATTATTATTATACCTTGCGGCTAACAGAACTCTTAGCTGCTTGAACGTGAGAAAGGGAAGGTAGCGCGCCTGCCCGACCCCTGGTCCACCACACGTAAGAGGCACCTCGCAGGAAGCAGAGAAACACTCAGGCTCTGGTTGGGAGCACATGGTGACACTTCTCTGGGGTTACTACCCGGGCTCCGTGACATATGCTGACACCTCATCTGGGATAGCAACTGCCCCGAGGCCATGGCGCAGGGAGCCAGGAACACGCCGCTTTCTGGCCCCCCCTAAGCTGTGTGGAGCTGGACAGTTTCCATGCACATTTCCTCACGTGGCGGAGACAGCACACTGCACCTAGTAGGTGCGCATCTCTCTTCACAGCCCCTGGGCACAGTCTCACCTTTGTTTGAAGCCTCACAGTGTTCAAATGATGACAGAAGATAGGGGTTGTGGAAGCGTTGGCAAATTCTAAGAAGCTAACTGGTGAGATTGAGCTCTCAAAGCCTCCTCCCCCACCTCTCCTGGCTTTTTGGCTCCAGGCTGTTTCCCCTCAGCCTTTTAACAAGTTCAGGTCTCACGTCTAAAAACCAAACTCTGGTGCCAGCCCTCCACTCCAACTGCCCTCTCAGTTAGCTTCCAAGTGCTTTTCTCCCTCTCACACAGGCTGGCGGCCTCTTAAACGGTGGGTGTGTGCTCCCTTCTGCCCTGTCGTCTCCTGCCCCACCCCCATGTCCTCAGTTCTCAACACTTGGCCGTCTGGCTTCTTCTCCCCACCCACTCCCCCTTCCCTAACCCTGCTAGGGCACAAGTAACTCTGACCTTCATTTTCCCAAAGTGGGCCGTTAGTTACTTCTCAGGCCTATCTCTCTGGATCACTCTGCTCCTTTTGACACCTCCAGATCGCTCTCACCTTCTGGAATCTCAATACTATCTTGGATTCCAAAGGAGTGCCCACTCCCAATTCTCATGTCTCAGTAAATAAGGTCCCTGCCTCCTCTGGCACCAAGATCCAAGTGACATCCTTAAGTGACACCAGCTATGAGTCTGCACCTTATGTGCCAGATTCCCTGTAAGCCCCACAGCTCCTCTCACTCCATTCTCCTGGCATTGCCTCCATCCTCATGGTTTCAACTACTGGGTCAGCCCTCTCCAGCCTGGACCTCTTTCACAAAACTTAGACCCAACTCTCCGACTGCCTGCCTGCCTTCCTGCCTGGCAGCTCTATCTGGATACATCACACGGGCCCCCCTAAACTCAGCATGTTGGAGAGACTGAACCCATCCACTAGCTCCATGTGGGCTCTCTCTCAGTGGTCCCCACCAGCACCTACTGTCCTCAGAACGAGAAAGCTGGAAACCTTGATTCAGCCCTTTGCCTTATCAAGTAACCCAGTCCTATCTATTTCACCTCCTTAATAAGCCTCAAATCCCTACCTCCATTCCCACTGGAGGTTCTCACCATCCTTGGTAGCAGCCGCCTGACAGTGGCCTTCAGGCAAACTCACCCTCCACTCAGCCTCCAGAGTGAACTACCTGAAAAGTACTCTCATTGAAAATGCTGCACAAGTTCCCCCTGGTTTCTCTGGCTGCCTAGATGCCCTCCAAGGCATCCAGCATGAACCTGTCAATGCATTGAGGCTTTTCAAAGCCCCAGAAGAGCCCCAGGCTTCAAGAAGCAGCCAAAATCCCCAGGGCAAGGCAACACCCAGCCGGCCAAGGGAAAACTGTAGGAAGAAAAAAAGCAATTGAACATTTCAAGAAATTCTCTGCTACAGATGTCCTGGGGACAAAAGAAGAGAATTTGGACACTGACAGGAGGAGATGCTGAGTCACTAGGAAAGGCCTGAGCTTGTTTCTAGGCTCAGGGAAAGGAGGAGAAAGCCAAGAAGGGTAGAAAAAGAGTGGAGCAAGTCCTGAGAAGTTCTGGGAGGCTTGCTGACTCTACACCCATGATGATTCTGGGCCCTGCAGCTGCTCACACAGGGCCTGCCCCTCCCTCCTCTGATCCTGCTCTCTCTTAAGACTCAGCCCAGGATCACAGCACCAAATAGACAACAGTCCTCCCCCATAAGCTTTGACTTCACCTTTCACAAGGACCAAGTGGCATCTCCTCCACCCTCAAGACCCCAATTGTGTTTGCCTCACCTATTCACCATTACCTAGCCATTCAGACCCCACCAAGAAGAAACACCCACACATTAACTGCACCCAGTGGCTGTCCTTCACGCTAGTCAGCAGAGGGTCAGTGCCTGCTTCCAAGAAAGCTCACCCTTCACAGCTATGATCCTGGGCCTTCCCAAGATCACACTGTTGCCAATTCTAGCTGATGCTTTTCAGACCTTATCTTCAGGATTTACCTCCTATCCTTGAAACACTTTTCTCTTAGTTTCCATAACTTCTTTCTGGAATCGCCCCTCCCTTTTCATTACCCCTCTCAACCTCTTAGTGAGTGGGTGCTTCCTCTAGCCTACTTCTAAATGGTGCTGGTCCCCAGGGCTCAGTCCGAGTACATGTCTCTCTCTACACAAGTTTTATCATCTCTTTGTTTAATTTGTCATCTATCAACTTCACAGGAGTTGTGGATGGGCTTCAAGGGGTCCATAAATTTCTGAAGCTGCAATGCAAAAACTTTTAAAGGAAGAAGTATGGCTTTCATCAGCTTCTTCAAGGTCTCTGGGATCCCAAAAAAGGAAAAGAACACTGAGCCACATGCAACCTCCCCTCGTGACCTGTCCATCATGGCTGTAGCTAACATCAAATAAATAAATAAAATCTTAAAAAAAAAAAAAAAAAAGATAGTGACCCACCCAGTGCTCAAACCAGAAACCAGAAACCTAGGAGTCATTCTTTCCAATCAAATATGTAGTCCATTTCAAATCCTTTCACATTTCTCCATTGCTACTGCTCTTAGAAATACCCAAGCCACCTCCTTCTCTCACCTGGGATACTGCCTTAGCCCCCAAAGAATTTCCTTGCTTTCAACCTTCACGCCTTTCCAGTCCTTTCTCACACAGCAGCCAGAGTTTATTACTGTGTATGACTCAGAGCACAGCTCTTAATGAAGGCTTCCAATTGCTTCCCATTTCACGGAAAATAAAATGTGAATTTCCTTGACCTACAAGGTCCAGTGTTGGGCCTGCCCATTACTCCCCCTTTGCTGGCACTCCTCCACCATCACCCTCTTCTTACCCCACATCTATTTCCCCACCTTATCTCATCCATATCTAAATATGCCTTCTTTTAGTTCCCCAAACATACCAAACTCCTTCCTGCCTCAGGACCTTTGCAAAACCTGTGCTTTCTGTCTCTTCCCTTTTTCCCTCACCTGGCTAGCTTCTTACCAGTTCAGCTCTCAGCTTAGATGAGTATACATCAATTCTGGAAAAGCCCTTCTGTGGCCACTCATTCTTTATATTTTGATGACCTCCATTTATTTTCTTTACAACCATTATTGCAATGTTAACTAATTGTGTTAATTACACAATGTAATTACATGTGAGTTTATGTACGTATTTAACACCTGTCTCTCTCACCAGACTTCAAGCTCTGTGAAGATGAGGACCAGCTGTAGCTCCAGAATTTTTCTAAAAGGAGCTTTAAAGTGGCAGTCTTTTTGGAAGAGGAAATGAGGGTTTGTCCCAAGACTGTTTGATTGGCACTTAATTAAGAGCGACAAAGTGTTAGTTGTCCATTTTTGTAAAAGGGGGAGAGGACATTGGGAATTATGGGAAAGAGGCACATAAAATACCCCTCCCAAGACATCCCTTGGTGCTTCTCCTGGCAGAGACTGAGTTGATTTCATTTATCAGTATATACTCCACAGTAGATAAAGCCTGGCATATAGTAGACAGTCAAATTTTATAGTCAGGTGAATGAATGAGTGAATGAATGAGTAGATGAATTCATAATCTCAAAAATCATCTCTCTGAAATGCCTTCCCTGAATCCCAGGCTAAGAATTCCTCTTCTGTGCATCTTTTTTTTTTTTTAATCACATTTACAACCTTAAATAAGTATCTGTTCAGTGTTTCTATCTTCTATTTGTTGATGTTATATATTCATATTTTTGTTTTTATACTTCTAATATTTTCTTGTGTTATTTGATCATAACAACATTGTCAATACTGAAAGTCATAGTTACCATTATCTGTATTTTCTTTCTTTTTAAAGATTTTATCTATTCATTTGACAGACAGGGATCACAAGTAGGCAGAGAGGCAGGTTGGGGGGTGGGGGGAGGAAGCAGGCTCCCTGCTGAGCAGAGAGCCTGATGCGGGGTTCAATCACAGGACCCTGAGACCATGACCTGAGCTGAAGGCAGAGACTTAACCCACTGAGCCACCCAGGCATCCCCATTATCTGTATTTTTTTATAGGTGAAGGAACTGGGGAAATTTTACGTGGATTATCTCATTTAATCTTTAGAGCAATCCCAGGAAGTAGGTACTATTATCATCTGTATGGTTACAAGTGAAATTGAGGAAAGCTTAAAATCCCATTTTACAGAATAGGAAAAGGTGTGAAATAACTCACTTGGGTTCACAGAGCTAGGAAACAACAGCATAGCCAGGATTCCACCAGGAGAACTTGGCTCCCGATATGAGCCAAACTCTTCACCGATATGATCAAATGAAGCCATGGGGATTCCTCCTCTAGGATCCAAACACTTTTGATTATCTGATTAAGAACCCAGACTCTGACTTCTTTCTAAGCAAGAACCTAACTAACCCACCTCCAGATCTTCAGCCCTTAGCCAAGGACCCAGCACCCGATGGCATTCAGTAACAAATATTCCGGGTTATGGATCACAAAGAATCCTTGACTTTCACAGCTCTCTGTCAGACTAGCAGGGGAATGGTTATGATTCCCATTTGGTAGATATGAAAATTCAACTTCACAAGGGGGAAGTGACTTGTCTAATTGTTTTTCTTTTTTTTTTTTTTTTTAAGATTTTATTTATTTGACAGAGATCATGAGTAGGCAGAGAGGCTGGCAGAGGGGAGCGGGAGAGCAGGCTCCCAGCCAAGCAGAGACCCCGATGCGGGGCCTAATCCCAGAACCCTGGGACCATGACATGAGCCAAAGGCAGAGGATTTAACCCACTGAGCCACCCAGGTGCCCTCTAATTGTCTTTCTGACTGACTCCAGCTCTCTTTTGTATCTCCTCTGATGCTTCCCTAAAAGGTTAGAGGACACATACTTAGATTAGGAAGACTTTACCCTCAGAAAAACTGAAAAAGAAAAAAAAAATACTACAGCACTCATTGCCTTTTCCTAGAGAAAGTGGCAATTAAAAGTTCTTCAGTGGGCACTGAGTGGCCCAGTCAACTGAGCATCTAACTCTTGATCTTAGCTCAGGTCTTAATCTTAGGGTCCTGCGTTCAGGACTTGGGATTGGGCTCCATGCTGGGCATGGTGCCCACTTAAAAAGAAAAAAAAAAGGTTATTTGATTATGATGTTTGCCTAACAAGCTTTCTTTCCTTTAGCTCTACCTAAGCTATTCTGTCCCCATTTAGCTGGAACCATGCAGGCCTCTATGTGTGTGTGTTGGAACAGGATCAGGGAACAGAGCTTTGAGTCCGTTGTCTAGAAATCAGAGTCCAGGGGCTGTCACTGACTTGTTTTTCTTTTTCTTTTTTTTTAAGGTTTTATTTATTTATTTGTCAGGGTGGGGGGCACAATCTGGGGGAGTGGCAGGTAGAGAGAGAAGCAGGTCCCCTGCTAAGCAGGGAGCCCAATGTGGGTGGGACTCCATCCCAGGCCCCTGGGATCATGACCTGAGCCAAAGGCAGATGCTTAACCCACTAAGCCACCCAGATACCTCTACTGACTTGTTTCTGTTGCAAATCAAAGTATATATATTCTTTTTTGTCTCTGCCACAAAGCAAATGCCAGGGGCCCCACATTCTTCTCTGGCCGTGGTGCACTAGGATCTAGTGGTCACATGACACTAAATATTATTTACTAATTTGCTGTTTGGGTCATAGGGCCCTTGCTGGAGAGTGCTCACTGATGGCATATAACCAGTCATGTGCTAGCAAACCAGTCCTCCAAGAGGAAAAAAGCCCGGATTTGTAGCACCTACCAATTTCCTGGTGTAAATACTCCCACTACAGCCAATGTCAGGCTACCAACAGTTTAAGCTGCTCACAAAATTCCTGAAAATTTAGCAACCTGCTTTAATGAGCCAACACTAACCAGCTCTAGCACATTGCTGCTTAGAGGAACTTCTCATGTGATGGGGAGAGAGGAAAAATACAAACAGCTCTTTTGGGACAAGACCTGCCCCATCTGCTGTTACAGGGAATTTCCCTGTGTTTAGATGTGAAGATTTCATCTCTGATGACAAAAGAGCAATTGTACTGGAGATGGGAAAACTATGCTCAAGTCTCAGCTTTCTTAGAAGTAATGTGTTTATTTCTTGGAATTTCAATGTTAATGGACTGATATTACCCACCTCACAGGATGGTTGATTATCTAACGAACATTTACACAGCATTTACTATCCCCTAGACACTGTTTAGTACTTTAAACATACTCATTTAATCTTTATAACAACACTGTGGGGTGAGGCACCTGCATGGCTCAATGGTTTAAAGCCTCTGCCTTCGGCTTTGGTCATGATCTCAGGGTCCTGGGATCAAGCCCCACATCGGGCTCTCTGCTCGGCAGGGAGCCTGCTTCCCCCTCTCTCTCTGTCTGCCTCTCTGCCTACTTGCGTTCTCTGTCAAAAACAAAAACTAACTTTAAAAAAATAATACTGCGGGGTAAATACTATGATGAATTTAGAGCTGAAAAGACCAAAATACAGAGAATTTAATTAAGTTCTCTAAGGTCACACAGCTAGCAAGTAATAGAGGTGGAATTGGAATCTGCTCCAGAGTCTACGCTTTTACCTTCTAGAATCCCAAATCAAAGCCAGCCTGTTTTTATAAGCAGTTTTATTGGAACATAGCCACACTCATTCACTTACATATTATCCGTGGTTACTTTTGTGATACAACAGGAGAGTCCTCACAAAGCCCATATGACCTGCAAAGCCCAAAATATTTATTATCTGGCCCTTCACACACACACACACAAACGTTGTCTGAAGTTGTCTGACCCCTGCTCTATGATATCCTGCCTGTTTGAGACTATAGTCCCCAGGGTCACGCTTGTTCTGAAATTGTGTTCTGGGCCAATAAGACAAGTAGAAAATCATGTCAAGACTGTAACTGCACCCAAAGGTTTCACTATAACAATTGTATCAGTGAAGTCGCATTAAAATGTAAGCTTCGGTAACAAATAATCCATGGAAATGTGTATTAATAGAAACATGTATCTGAATTCATGAGATCCCAACATCTCAGGGGTGGAATTATTTCACAGATTGTTCATTCCAACCCCAACTCTTCACTTGGAGATATTGTTTCAGGTTTCCAAAGTTAATGCTGGAAATCCCTCGTGATTATCCCTTGAGTCCTGCAAGATGATTCCCCTCTATAGACATTGGCTTTTGGGGTTTTTTGGTTTGTTTGTTTGTTTTTTTATTTTATTTATTTGCTTGACAGACAGATTACAAGTAGGCAGAGAGGCAGGCAGAGAGAGAGACAGAAGGAAGCAGGCTGCCCGCTGAGCAGGGAGCCTAATGCGGGACTTGATCCCAGGACCCTGAGATCATGACCTGAGTCGAAGGCAGAGGCTTTAACCCACTGAGCCACCCAGGTGCCCCTTGTTTTGTTTTGTTTTTTTAAGATTTCATTTATTTATTTGACAGAGCGAGAGAGCAGGGGAGTGGAACAGTAGAGGGAGAGGGAGAAGCAGACTCCCAGCTGCGTGGAGAACCCGATGCAGGGCTCGATCCCAGGACCCTGAGATCATGACCCAAGCCAAAGGCAGACGCGTATCTGTCTGAGCCACCCAGGTGCCCCATCATGGGGTTCTTGCACAGCAAAGCAAAGGCATCTCTTTTACCGACCCCTGTCTCAGGCTCACATCTCCACACCTGTTCTGTCTCCAAGGAGCTCCACCACATGGCGGTTTCAAATGCCAAGCAGAGAAACTCCTCAAAGCCTATCACACCGACCTCCGGGACAGTCATTAAAAACTTCCCCTGGCCTTTGCAGCTACTTCCTGTGAGTCTCTCAGGGACTGCTAGTGACTTGTGACCTATTTTGGGCTGACAGTTCTGGCTACCAGGATAAATGAGGAACAAGCCCAGCTACATTTGGTCAACTGTTTCCTTTGGGCTCCTGGCACCAAAAAAAGAATTGTTCAGTGAAAGGACTGCAGGTCAGATGGGCGCCTAATTGCCCCACTCAGGTCAGGAGATTTTCATTTCGCTGTAAACCATGGATCAGTACCTCAAGAGCACCAGAAGGCTGTTGGTCACCTTATGTTTGCTGGAAACAGTTGCTTCCTTATAATCGTAAGGGAAAAGAACCCATGTGCTCTTCTTGTTAAATTGGTTTTTCCCCCCCTCAAAGCAGAGATGCCTCACTGGACTGGGTAAATTAAGGAGACACTGGTTGAGCTCCTGTGTGAAAGTCCCATTGCCAAGGAATTTCTTTCATAAACATTCAAAAGTGAGTTGATCCAAAACATGCTTCCCCCAGGAGGTTACCTGTAATCTAATCCGGCCTAGGAAGCACAGTCCAAACAGCTAGAGGTGCTGCAAATTCCACACAGCTGCACAAAATGAAGAGAGAGGAAGACCTCAAGGTAGAGAACATCAGAAGCGTGTCACGATTTCCACACTGTTCTTTGGCGCTACGCTCCTTAAATACATTTAAGTCGCTCATTATTACTGGTAAAGACAAGCAAAGCAAAAGCTCTTGGAGCTTTACTAAAAATTCCCTTCGCAATTTTGTAAGCTGTCTGATTTTTTAAGGTATATTTATGAATTTATAAACTTAATTTCATTTTTAAATATACATATATACATATCTAAATATTCACAGACTACTTTACAAGCTCCAAGACAGAAGGCAGAGGCATATCCACCTTTTTATCACTCACAACATGTGGCCAGAGTAGAGGGTGCTCAGTAATTGCTCTTGTTGACATGCAACCTTCTTGAAGATAGGAACTTTCTATTCTGTTCATTCTGATAGCCCCAGAAACTAGAAAACTAGATCAACAGGTAGTACCACTCAATAAATATTGAATAAATTAGCCTATACCCTTAAATGCAGGAGAAGGAGAAGGTTTAGAATTTGCAATAACATTTTTCAGTAAATTCAGTCCTCCCTGTAAGGAATCAGAGAATTAGAGTCAATAGAAGATGCATATTGACAAATAATGAAAGATTTTTTGCAAGCATTTGGCTGACATGATTGTGGAGGCTGGCTGGCAAGGCTGAAATCTGCAAGACTGGTCCCTAGCACTCTTGGATGGAATTTCTTCTACAGGGAAGCCTCAGCTCTACTCTTAAGTATTTCAAATGGTTGCATTAGGGATGCCTGGGTGGCTCAGTTGGTTAAGCATTTGACGGCACCTCGGGTCATGGTCCCAGGGTCCTGGAATCAAGTCCTGGCATCGGGCTCCTTGCTCAGCGAGGAACCTGCTTTTCCCTCTGCCTGCCGCTCCCCCTGCTTGTGTATGCACACTCGCTCTCTGACAAATAAATAAATAAAATATATATATATATATATATATATATATATATATATATATATATAATAACAAACAAACAAATGGTTGAATTAGGCCCACTCATATTCTTTAGGATAATCTCCTTTACTTAAAGTCAATGGATTATGGAATTTAAAAACCTCTCCAAATGTTCATCAACTGATAAATGAATAAACCAAATATAGTATATCCATACAATGAAATACTATTTAGCAATTTATAAAAATGAAACATGGCTACATGTTACAACATGGATAAACCTTGAAAACATTATGCTAAGTAAAAGAAGTCAGCCACAAAAGGTCACATATTATATGATTCCTTCCCCCTCCCTTTTTTTTTTAACATTTTATTTATTTAAGAAAGAGAGAGTGCTTCTGGGTTGGGTGAGGGTGGGGAGCAGCAGAGGAGGCAGGAGAGGGAAATAGTCTCCAGCAGGCTCTGAAATTAGCACACAACCCAGAGCTCAGAGCCCTACCCAGGGTCACAACCTTGAGATCACTACCAGAGCCAACACCAAAGGTCAGTCACTTAACAGACTGAGCCATCCAGACACCCCTGATTTCTTGTCTATGATATATCCAGAGCAGGCAAGTCCATAGAGATAAAAAGTAGACCAATGGTGGGTTGCCAGGACTGGGGGAAGGAGTGAATAAGGAGTGACTGCTGATGCCTATAAGGTTTCTTCTGGGGATCATAAAAATATTCCATGGTCATACAGTGGTGATGGTTTTACCACTCTGTGAATACGCTATAAACAACTGGTCTGTATACTTTAAAAGGGTAATTTTTATGGTATGTGAGTAATATTTTAATAAAGGTGTTATGGCCAAAGAAATAGTATATTTACAAAGGGTTTTATATAACATAATAAGGGCCACAGGCCATGGTTCAGTAGTGCTTTATGTAAAGCTTCTATTTCTCTGAGTAGCACAATTCAATTCTTTCTTTGAATTAGACCATCAGAAGGCTCCAAATGGTATCATATTAATTTGGTGCACACAATCACACTCACAAAGCTTCATCTGAATATTTTACCCACAGTTTATAACAGCCACATGGAGCTTACTTCTGTACATTTTTGCACAAATAATGAAGACATTGCCCATCCCATCATTACACCACTATTATTCCTTTTGTTATAGAATATTTCATGAAAATTTGATGTTATAGCTTATTTTAGGAAAAGCAATATCCCTTAGGAATTATCCTTTCTGATAATCAAAACTATACAACTGATTTTAATTTCTTTTTAGCCTGGGAGGAAACTCAGTTGAACCATAGCAATTACATTGATTGAAATAATTAACATTTTTATCTCCATTTTTTTCGTTCTGTTTTTCTTCTTCTGTTCTTAACTTGCTATTTGATTGCATGGAATTTTGGTGTAAGTCACCTCAAATCCCAAAATTTATTTGAAGGATTGGTCCAGGATTTTTTTTTAAGATTTTATTTATTTATTTGACAGACAGAGATCACAAATAGGCAGAGAGGCAGGCAGAGAGAGAGAGAGGGAAGCAGGCTCCCTCCTGAGCAGTGAGCCCGATGTGGAGCTCGATGTGGAGCTCGATGTGGGGCTCGATGTGGGGCTCGATCCCAGGACCCTGGGATCATGACTGGAGCCAAAGGCAGAGGCTTTAATCCATTGAGCGAACCAGGTGCCCCTGGAGGATTGGTCCAGGATTTTAGACTAAAGTTCAATATTTAATCATGCCTCACGTTAAATCAAGATTTTTCTTTCCCTTTCTTTTCTTTTCTTTTTTTAAAAGATTTTGTTTATTTATTTGACAGAGAGAGACATAGTGAAAGAGGGAACACAAGCAGAGGGAGTGGGAGAGGGAGAAGCAGGCTTCCCGGCGCCCCTAAATCAAGGTTTTTCTATACTGGCACTTTTGACATTTTGAGCTAGATAATTGGGAAGTGGGGGGTTGGGTGGGCGGTTGCTCTGTACATTGTAGGATATGCAAGAGCATCTTTGGCCTCCACCCACTAAATATCAGCAGCAGCTCCCCAGTTTAACAACCAAAATGTATCGATACATTGCCAAATGTCCTCTGGGGGGCAAAATTACGGTCAACTGAGAACCATTGCCATTAAACCATCATTGGAAAAAACTGACCTCACCATGCTTCCCAATAACTCTTGAAAAGTATCTGAAATGCATCACTCTAGATGGATAGGTGATAAATAGACAGATACATAGATCGATACATAGATACATACACAGATACATACATAGACTCATACTTTGCTGGCTTACTTGTGATAAAACCAGGACATCTCTTCACTTGGGGCCAATTCCTAAAGCAGATCTGCTTCCATGTAGATCTTCTCATATTACAAGGAAATCATTTTCTGATCTATTATGTCATTTGAGCCCTATGATCCACTAAAAAGGAATTTATTATTATTCCAATTTTTTGAGGAGGAAACTGAAGAGTGAAAATGATCAACTTCTGGGCCAAACTCCAAATTCAGTGCTGCTCCCTCACTGCTGGGGAAAGTGCCCTTTCTCCCTTTCTGCCCAAATATCACAGCTATCTTGCCCTAGGTGGGCAAACATTAGAGATGGAGTTCTATAAGGCTAAAGATGGTCTTACGAAGAACCAACCATCTAAAACAGTGTTTCACCCAGTCAAAACCGAGAAAACAGATTACCCCTTCCCAGAGGACATCATACTTTAATTAAAACGCACACATTTCCACTAGTTCTAGCTTTCTATTTATGGAGAACTCAGGGGATGGAGGAATGAGTTAGACACTGGTAGGGAACAATCAATCAAATGCAGAAGTGGGAACATTTTATAAGACAACTGGTCTGAACTTTTCCAAAAAGCCAGTATCTTGAAAAAAAACAATCAAAAAAACAAAACCATAGAGGGACTGTTTTAGAATAAAATAGACCAACAAAACATAATAATTCAATGCAATTTGTGAACCTTGATTGGTATCCTGGTAATATATAAAAGGTATTCTCAGAATGAAGAGAATTTTGAGTTTGGACTAGATATAAGATTGTGGAATCAGTTTTAGTTTTCTTAGATGTGATAATGGTGTTGTTCTTATTCTTAAGAGATACCTGTGGAAAGAATTTCAGGATAAATGCCATGATATCTGCAATTCTCAAATGGCTTGATGACATCAAAACAAGATAGATGATAGATGGATAAAGTAAATACAGTAAAATATTAATATTTTTTAAAATGTAAATGGAAGCTATGAAGGAGTTTGTTGTACTATTCTTTCCATTTCTCTGAATGTATGAAATACTTTCATAATAGAAAGTGGAAGGGAAGGGTACCTGGGTGGCTCCGTTGGTTAAGTGTCTGCCTTCGGCTCAGGTCATGAACCCAGGGTCCCGGGATCAAGGCCCACAGGAAGCCTGCTTCTCCCTCTACCATTCCCCCGGCTTGTATTCCTCTCTCACTCTCTCTCTGTGTCAAATAAATAAATGAAATCTTAAAAAAAAAAAAAAAAAAGTCAAAGGGACACTAACAACCCTCCTTGATACACTGTTTTTGGAGTAACCCACATGTCACTTTGGGTCGAGTGTACGTGGGGAGGCTTCGAGGACCCCATGAGCCCCCATAGCTGTGAACAACATTCTTTGTACAGATGGGACTCTACCTTCCTCTGGGGAGATGTTCTATAGCTCCTAATATTTTTCAAAGGGGACCCAGAAAGGCCTTGAGGCTTGTCTGGGGATTTTAGGTCTGGGGCTGCAGATGCATGAGATTCTTGGTCTTGGAGACATTTTCTGGTGGCTTAAGCCACATATTGGAAATGGCTGCCTAAAGGCATAGGATCTTAGAACCCTCCTTCTCTGCTAGCCTACCCTGGCTCCCTCCTCCCTGCCACGTGGTCTCCTTGGCGTTCTTCCCAAGCAAGAGGCACACACAGTCTTTGGGCGTTGCTTTGGCTGCTCCTTCTTGCAGCTCTGTCCTCCAAACATGTGATTGCCTAACAGCCTCACCTTCCCCACCTATGCTCAGATGGCTGCATGTGGCGAATCTCCTGTTTAATTCTGCAGCTCCCCCACCACCATCCCCCAATAATACTGGGATCAACCTCTTATTTTTTCCATAGAACTGGTTTCCTAACTCCTATTCAATTTTATTTATCATGCTTTTTTGTTTATGGTCAGTTTTCCCTGTTAGAAAATAAGCTCCCCAAGAACAGACGTCTTCATTTTATCTGCAGATAAAATCCCAAATGCTTAGAGCAGGGCGCAGAACAGAGAAGCCACTCAATACTGGAAACATTGGTTGAATGAACATTCTCTCTCTGCAAATCAGGATTTAATTTCCACTGAAAAGGGACCACAAAGAGGCAAGGGGGGAAGAAAAGGCAGGAAAGATGGAGGACAGAGGTTATACTGAATGTTTTCATTGTTTAAAAGATGGGCTGTGGGCTTTGGGGTTGATGAAATATACAATCGGGCATTGGAGCTATAGCTCCCCATGTCTTGCACAATGTCAGCTAGTGCTGCTCTGTACTCGAAAGAGATTAGCAGCATTTCTTCCCGCCTGAGGGCTTACATGTTGCAATTCTCTTGTAATAAGTTCCTAAATATTTAATACTTGAATGACTTCCTAATAGGGTGTTGATTTACTACATCATAGGCATAATTAAGAGGCATCAATTCAGGTCTGTTGGGATTAAATTTAAAGCCCAAAAGCTTAGCTTTCAGAGCCAAGCAAATCAGACAACGACAGTGTATGATGCAGGGAAACATTGACACACAAGCTCAGACTTGCAGCTGTGTTTTTCTAAGATCCTCACCTTTGCTTCGGCCCCCTGGGCTACACCTTCTTCTGAGTGAGCAAAACCCAGATGAACCCCGAGGGCTGCTCTCATGGTGGGACTCCGTGGTGGGTTCCACAGTCACAGGACTTTTCAAGCGTTGGGAGGAGACCCTGAGCTAACATTTATGGAGACAGCTTCCCTCTCATTAGCAAGTGCAGATGGATGTAGGTGTTCATTGTGAAATTTCACCAAAAACTGAGGCTCAGCGTCAAAGGAAAAAGTGCTTGCTTATAGCACCTAAACACGCCATATGTTTTGCTAGTAACTTTTCATTGCAAACATGCATGTGTTATCTGACCAAGACCTCAAGTTACAGATGAGCAAATGGATGGATTGGGAAGGGATTACGAAAAGCTCTGACAAAATGTGGGCAGGTTTTCTTTCCCCACTCTCAGCATATTGTGCACCCGGGCCTCTCCGTTTTCCCAAATCACAAAATCCTTCTCTTCCCTATGGATTCATCTCGTCCTTTTCTTTCAACATTTATTTATTTATTTATTTATTTGTTTGTTTGTTTGTTTGAGAGAGAGCAAGTGAATGAGTACAGAGGCAGAGGGGGAGGAAGAAGTGGAGTTTCCACTGAGATCCCGACATGGGGCTCAATCCCAGGACCCTGAGATCATTACCTGAGCCAAGGGCAGATGCTTAACCTACTGAGTCACCCAGTAGCCCCTCATCCCTTTTTTTTTCATGCAAGATTACCCAAATCATTATTGGCCTCCATTCACAGTGGAATCCATCACCTCTGCTCACTTATTTCTGGATTATGAGATGTAGGGAAAATAGGTTTAATGAGAACTTTCTTTAAAAAAAAAAAAAAAAAACCTTCTGTTTGTGGTGGTTGTTGCCATCACCCATTGAAGAATTATTTTGTGAATGACTGCCATGTGTTTTAGAGTGTGCCAAGCACTGGAGAAACAACAGTACGAAACTGCTCCTGTTTCTAGGGGTTGATAGTCTAAGATGGTAAATCAGAGAAATAAGAAACCAGGAAATTGAAACACAGAAAGGGAGATGCAGCAAAGGAGTAAGTACAGATGGTTGTGGAAACTTCCTGGTTACGTAAGGGACACTTTCGATAAGAAACAGCATGGTACAAATCTCTGAAATAGGAAGCGAGAATGAAGACAAACATCCATAATGGCACAACCCGGGGGAGGCACTGTACACAACGTGCGCTTTCTGTCACTTTCACTCATTTTCGTATGGTTGTGCTTATCCTGAAGGTAGAATCTTTCATCTGACTTTTTCCCATTTAATACAAGAATATGAACATTTCAGTGCACCCGGGTGGCTCAGTGGGTTTAAGCGTCTGCCTCCAACTCAGATCATGATTGCAGGGTCCTGGGATCGAGTTCAATGTTGGGGGGGGGGTCCCTGCTTAGTGGGGAGCCTACCGCTCCCTCTGCCTCTATCCCTCCCTCTTCCTGTGCTCTCTCTCTCTCTCTTGCTCTCCACTTTCTCAAATAAACAAATAAAATCCTTTTAAAAAGATATGAACATTGGGGCGCCTGGGTGGCTCTGTGGGTTAAGCCGCTGCCTTCAGCTCAGGTCATGATCTCAGGGTCCTGGGATCGAGTCCCGCATCGGGCTTTCTGCTCAGCGGGGCGCCTGCTTCCCTCTCTCTCTCTCTCTGCCTGCCTCTCTGCCTACTGGTGATCTCTGTCTGTCAAATAAATAAATAAAATCTTTAAAAAAAAAAAAGATATGAACATTTCCCCCATTAGTAAAAATTGGTTTTGCGCATTATTTTAGCCATATCAATATGCTGTCATCTCCTTATCCAGCCCACCATTGTTCATCGTTTACATTAAACGCTGTTTTCATTCATATTTACTGATTCTGCATTTATTGAACTCTTACCTTCCAAGAATCAGGCACTGGGTTTGATGATACAGAAATAAGTATATCTGGGCCTCGAGGAGCTCCAAAGATGGAAGCAAAACATCTACAATTAGTATAAGATGACAAAAGGAGGCACAAGGGGTTTCAGTAGTCTAAGGAGGAAAGGGCTTACAAAGCATCACAGACCATCAAAGAACAGATGTGTAGGGCACCTGGGGGTCTCAGTCGGTTAAACATCAGACTCCTGATTTCCTCTCAGGTCATGATCTCAGGGTTGGAGATTGAGTCCTACATCCAACTCCATGCTGAGTGTGGAGACTGCGTAAGATTCTCCCTATCCCTCTGCCCCTCCCTCCCTTAAAAATAGAGAAAGAGAGAGAGAGAGAGTGCGCGAGAAAGAACAGATGTGTATTTTCTCATAGTTCTGGAGTCTGGAAGACAAAGGTGTCGGCAGGTCTGTTTCTTCTGAGATCTCTTCCCTGACTCGCAGATGGTCACTTTCTGGCTGTGTCCTCGGACAATCCCTTTTCTTTGTGCTCACATCCCTAGTGTCTGTGCGTCCAAATGCCGTCTTCTTACAAGGACACCACCCCCAGAATGGATTAGGACTCACCTTAACCATCTCATCTTAACTCACCCTACATCATCACTTTAAAGGCCCAAGTTCCCCCGGGGGTGCCTGGCTGGCTCAGTCCAGAGAGCATGTGACTCTTGGTCTTGGGGTCATGAGTTCGAGCCTCACGTTGGGTGTAAAGATTACTTAAACAAACACATAATTTAAAAAAATAAAATAAAGAATAAAGGCCTGATCTCCACGCACAGTGACGTTCTGAGGCCTGGGATCAGGGCCTCCACACATAATTCAAATCACGTAAATTCAATTCAGCCCAAAACATTTAGTGACAGAAAATGCTTCATGAAGGAGGTGACACATAGCTGACTCTAGAAGGATGGTGAAGAATGGAAAATGAAGGAGATAGAAGGACGCAGCATATATATACTAAGGCCTATCAACAAGAGAGAAGCTGCAGCTTGTTTCAGGGAAGCATTTAAGTATTAGAGTAGGACCAGGGCAAGTGGTGGAGAGAAGCCTGCTTCTCCCTCCTCCACTCTCCCTGCTTGTGTTCCCTCTCTCGCTATGTCTCTTTGTCAGATAAATAAATAAAATCACTGGGGCGCCTGGGTGGCTCAGTGGGCTAAAGCCTCTGCCTTCGGCTCAGGTCATGATCCCAGGGTCCTGGGATCGAGCCCCATATCCGGCTCTCTGCTCAGCAAGGAGCCTGCTTCCTTCCCCTCTCTCTGCCTGCCTCTCTGCCTACTTGTGATCTCTCTCTGTCAAATAAATAAATAAAATCTTTAAAAATAAATAAATAAATAAAATCATTAAAAAAAAAAAAGTCCAAGTTTAATTCCTAAATATTGTCACAACCTGAGGAAAAAAGATCTAGGCACAGTTGCCAGCTAAAAAGGGGGGGAGGGGCACCGATGTTGGGTTAAATGGTACTTTATTGGGAAAGAAAAATCCCCCCCCCACACCGTGTTTGTTTCTATCTAAGTGGATTGACATGCATTCAGCATTTCAAATTCAACATTACTCAGCTTTGATTTTGTCTTTTTTTTTTTAATATTTTATTTATTTATTTGACAGAGAGAGGTCACAAGTAGGCAGAGAGGCAGGCAGAGAGAGAGGGAGAAACAGGCTCCCCACCGAGCAGAGAGCCCGATGCGGGGCTCGATCCCAGGACCCTGAGATCATGACCTGAGCCGAAGGTAGAGGCTTAAACCACTGAGCCACCCAGGCGCCCCTTGTCATTCTATTTTATGTGAAACTCTTACTTCAAAATGTGGCTTTTCTCAAAAGAGTGTCGTGCATTCTGCTGTAGCCATCCTGAATGGAAGTTGCTCCTCAGCACCTGCCTGAGACCAGCAGGAGGCACGCATGGGACAGGTGGTGCTCCGCCCCCTCAGGTGCAAACTCTTGTAAATAGAAGCAGCTCTCCTGGTCTGGCAACACCACCAAGGGTCCGGTTTCCCTGTGGCTGTGAGTCTGAGGCCAATGCTAAGGACGGTGAACTTTTTAAAAACAACCTCCCCTTTCTTCTCTAATCTGGTAGATAAACAATGCTCAAGCCAGGAACCAATCAAGTGGAGGAGAGTGTGGCTAAATCAAATGAACACTGAACTTCATTTTCTCCGATCCCAGTGCCTGGAACCTCTTGACGGGTGCAAGGATCTATGGGACAGGCTGTTTTGGAGAGCGCGGAGGAGGGGGCCGTCCCAGAGCCTGAGGTACAACATCGAAGAGGGTATGAAGGAAAGGGGGGGTCCTCTTATGTTACTGCCTTCCTCCCAGCACCTACCCCGAACCTCAAAAAGCCTAAGAGCCAGGCCATCAGTATCACTCTCCCATTAGAGCACTCCCAGGTGAGGTTGGAAAATACCTGAGTTGGGAGAGATTTTTGAGACTTTAAGTGCAAAAGTTTCATTTTACTGATAGGAAAACTGAGGTCTGGAGGAGGAAAGAGGCTTTTGCCAGGGTGATAGCCAGCTGGTGGCAGAGCTGGTAATGGAACCTGGGGTCCCCTCTACATCACTCCCATGCTTTCCAAATTGTTTCTTGCCCTCCAAGTAATAGTTCCCCTCCTAGTTTTTCTATTGCTCACAGAAGTCCTTTTTCTCCCTGTTAATGACAGTGGGAATCTGAGAGTCCTGTTAACTATTCTTCTTTTTTTTTTTTTTTAAGATTTTATTTACTTATTTGAGAGAGAGAACTCATGAGCAGTGGGGAGAGGCAGATGGAGAGGGAGAGGCAGACTTCCCACTGAGCCAGGAGCCCAATTTGGGGTTCTATCCCAGTACCCTGAGGTCATGACCAGAGCTGAAGGCAGATGCCCAACTGACTGAGCCACCCAGGTACCCCTACCTATTCTACTTCATCCCACATTTCCAGTGAATGAATCCTACTGGATCTTACTTTAAAATATCTTGTTCTTTCTTCCAGTGGCCATCACCTTTGGCAGCAATGCTTCAGTCCTGTGTCCTGCTGGCCTCTCTGCCTCTGACCTATCTTTAACTGGTCCAGTAGGCAGGTAACACATTGACAGTAGCTGACAGTTGTCACACACCTACGTGTTATCATTTTTTAAAAGATTTTACTTATTTATTGGACAGAGAGAGAGATCACAAGTATGCAGGCAGGCAGGCAGAGAGAGGGGGGAGGAAGCAGGCTCCCCACTGAGCAGAGAGCCCAATGCGGGGCTTGGTCCCAGGACCCTGAGATCATGACCTGAGCCGAAGGCAGAGGCTTAGCCCACTGAGCCACGCAGGCGCCCCTATAAGTGTTATCACTGCTCTAAGAGCTCTACTTTTACTATCTCATATACTGTCATAAAACGCTAACACCTGGATGCTTTTATTACCCCCTTTTACAGATAAGGAAACTGAAGTACAGGGCAGTCAGATAATATGTCTAAGATTGTACAGTTACCAACTGGCAATACTGGGATTAAAAAAACAAAACACAAAAAACAAAAAAACAGGTTGGTGCCAAAGTCCAAATTCCTACCGCCTTATTGCCTTCTTCTGAGGCACCGTGTCACACCTCTGCTCAAGAACCTTCAGCGGCTCCCCTGTGCCACTGCAGAGAATTCGGAGTCCAAATCTGGCATTCAAAGCACTGATTATTTTGGCTCTCTGTAGCCTTCATGGAGCTTAATTAATTTCTCTGGGTCTCAATTACCTGCTCTATTGGTTGAGGATGATCATAATAGTAACCATATCACGGGGCTGTGGGGAGGACTGAACAAGGTCACCCAGGCAAAAAGCACTTACCTGGGTACCTAGCACAACGTGAGGCTTGATCAGTGTTCACTGTCACTGAGTTATTTGGGACCCTCTTTCTCACAACTTCTTCATGGGCCCCTCTGACCAGGATGTTGCTGCAGATGAACAGTGCTTGTTGCTGAACTGAGTGCTGGTGTAATGCTCCCAGGCTAGAAGTTGTCCCCATTCCCATATGCCCATCCTGGTGGCCCTTCTTCAGCAGCCCTCCCCCACTGTGATCTGAAGTTCTGAAACACTTACTTCCTCCACATCCTCCTTCTCCTCACCATCCTCTGTTGACTTCCTTGTTAAACATTTATCAAGTGCCTATCTAATAAGATCAGAAATTCTATCTGGCATGAGACTTTACAAAAGGCTTCCAGGATAAGTATTCTCTTTTAAACCCTCTTTTAAACACCCCTTGCCTGGGTGGCTCAGTGGGTTAAGCCTCTGCCTTTCGCTCAGATCATGATCCCAGCGTCCTGGGATTGAGCCCTGCATTGGGCTCTCTGCTTGGCGGGGAGCCTGCTTCCTCCTCTCTCTCTCTCTCTATGCCTGCCTCTCTCCCTACTTGTGATCTCTATCTGTCAAATAAACAAATAAAATCTTTAAAAAAAAAATAAATAAACCCCCTTACCTATTTCACCTATCCCCTCACCACCTCTCCTGTGGGGGCCATCAGTTTGTTCTCTGCAGCTAAGAGTGTTTCTTGGTTTGTCTCTTTCTTTCTCTCTCTCTCTTTTTTTTCCCCTTTGCCCATCTGTTTTATTTCTTAAATTCCACATAAGTGAGATCATATGGTATTTGTCTTTCTCTGACTTATCTGGCCTAGCACTATACTCTTTAGCCCCAACCATGTTGTAAAGACAAGATTTCATTCTTTTTTAAAATTTTTTTAAAGATTCTATATATTTATTTGACAGAGAGAGACACAGCGAGAGAGGGAACACAAGCAGGGGGAGTGGGAGAGGGAGAAACAGGCTTCCCGCCGAGCAGGGAGCCTGATGTGGGGCTTAATCACAGGACCCTGGGATCATGACCTGAGCTGAGGGTAGACATCTGACAACTGAGCCACCCAGGTGCCCCTCGTTCTTCCTTTATAGCTGAGTAATATTCCAGAGTGTGTGTGTGTGTGTGTGTGTGTGTGTGTGTGCACGTGCATGCACCACATCTTCTTTATCCATTCATCTATCAGTGGACATTTGGGCTGCTTCCATAATTTGACTATTGTAAATAATGCTGCAGTAAACATAAGGGTGAATGTACCCCTTTGAGTTATTAGTGTTATTGTATTTTGGGGGTAAATACCCAGTTCACTGCACAAGTATTAAGTGTCTGCTATGTGTGTGTGTGTGTTTGAGTGTACCACATGACAACATAAAGCCTTTTTTTTTTTTTTTAAGATTTTATTTATGTATTTGTCAGAGAGAGCGAGAGGAAGAGAGCACAAGCAGGGAAAGCAGCAGGCAGCAGGAGAAGCAGGCTTCCCCCTGAGCAAGGAGCCTGATGCAGGACTCGATCCCAGGACCCTGAGATCATGACCCGAGCCTAAGGCAGAGGCTTTAACCCACTGAGCCACCCAGGTGCCCCATGAGTGTGATTTTTTTTTTTTTTTAAGATTCTATTCATTTATTTGACAGACAGAGATCACAAGAAGGCAGAGAGGTAGGCAGAGAGAGAGGAAGGGAAGCAGGCTCCTTGCCGAGCAGAGAGCCTGACGTGGGGCTCGATCCCAGAACCCTGGGATCATGACCCGAGCCGAAAGCCTCTGCCACCCAGGCGCCCCTCCATGAGTGTGATTAAAAAAAAAAAAAAAACACTATATGCATGTTTCTCCTCCTTCCTCCTCTCTTTAAGGCTACAAACTTCCAACAAGGCAATCTTCATGACCTTTCTTTTTTCTCCCAGGTGCCTAGCTCCGTGTCAGTCACATTGTATTCCCTCAAAAAATGTTTACTGCCTTGAAAATGTATCCAGCAAGAGCCAGTTGTATGATGAGGACCAAAGTTTCCTGCATAAAGGTGAAACTAGCAGGCCACACTTTCTTCCCTCTAACCTCTCATTTCATCTTTATTTCCACCAGCCTTGTTCAGAACTTGGACATAAGCACTCCCCTGTTGCCCTGATTTGGCTCTTTCTTTTATTCCAGATTAATCACCAAACAAGATCACCTTAGCGCCGTGGCTCCTCACTGACAAAAGGCAGCAATCTGAATTCCTTAGCCTTGCACGCGGGGCCCTGCAAGATTTGACCTTATGCATCCTTTCTGAGGTTCTTTCCTATTTCCTGTACAGACCCACCCATTGGCTAGGAGGGCTTACTCAGTCTTGACCCAAAGGGTCTGACAGATCCGTTTATTCATACTTGGGCTATCGTATCCAGAGAGCTATCTCCCTGTCTCATTCCCAGATGGTACTCAACCTTCAAAGCCTCATTCCTTTCCCCACTCCGACTATCCCTGCCTCACCAGCCAATTGTCTTTCCCTCCTGTAAACTCCAGTGCCAAGCATGTATTCTTGCTCTATGTGGCCTTTTACCCTTGATTGGCTCCCTTACATTCGCTCAGGTTTTACTTTCTCAGCGACTCTGTGAGTTCTGCAGAAGCTGTGCACGCACATCATTTATCTCTCTATGTCCCTACCTACAGGGCCTCCCTGGAGTGCGTACTTGATGACTTCTTTTCTATGGACTGATTTTGTAATCACCGTGAGGTCTGAACTCCTTAATGTGGCCGACAGGCCCCATATGTGTTAACCTTCTTCGGCCTCATTCAAGTCTCCTTTCCCTTAATACTTTATAGCTAGCCACCCCCAGTGTCCATTAGCTCCTTAAGCACACCAGCCAAGACATCTCATGCCACTTCCTCTGCCTAAATATTCAGTTCCTCTTTTGTGTCTGGGTGACTCTTACCCAACCTTTGGGTCTGAACCCAGGCATTGCTTCCTAAATTCCAGCAAAACCACAGGTCAATAAGGTGGGGGCAGCCAAATGCAGCATAGCGTGTGTGTGTTTGGCAAGAGGAAATGAGAAATACGCACATCCAACCATTCATGGGCTCTCTCCACCTTCCTCTTTTCCCCTAGAACGTTTTAGGGGGCAGCCTTTTGAAATTACTCACAGGACCCCTGTGAGGGGGTCTTTCTTTTGCTTCAGTGTCTCTGTGCGCACTTTTCATTCTGCCTGGATTCCACTGAATCTGCCACTATCTTTCTTCACCTAGTTAACTCCTATTCATCCTTCAATGCCCAGCCTAGGAGTCTATGAAGTGGGAATGATAGTAGTAGTTTCCACCTCAGAGGATTGTTGTGGGAAGACTACTTCTTGGTGTGTGTGTGTGTGTGTGTGTGTATATATATATATATATATATATATACGCACACACTATATATATAATAGTATATAATATATACTATATAGATATAGTATAGATAGTATAGTATAGATAGTATATATACACATACTATATATCTAGATATATATACATCTTATCGAGATAGTATATATTATATATAATATATTATATATAGATATCGATATCTATATCTATATATATAGTAAGTGCTTGATAATTTTTAGTTATTATTACAATTATTAGCACTAACATCATCTTCTCTTTTATCATTTTATCATCAGTATATATGCTACTTATATACAAGGGTCATGCCATTTATCATGCTATGCAGTATTGCTTTTCATGTGGGTCTCCCCACTACCATACGAACTCCTTGTTGATTGAATGGTCCTCAAGTAACTAGGTCATTCTACCAGCCTTGGAGAAGCTCAACAATCAAAACTCAGAGCTGCAGAAATCCTCTGAGGGCTGTGAAAATGTAAACATCAACTGGATGAAAAGGCTGTGGGAAAAGGAACAAATAAATAAGCTTAAAAAGACCAACCACAGACTCTTCTTCACCACTGGTGGGAGTACAAGTTGACACAACCTTATTTTGCAGGGAGATTTGATTCTTACAACTAAAATTTTAAGTGTGCATACCCTTTGACCAAGCAATATCACTTTTCAGAATCCATTCAATAAAACACCTACTCAAGTATGTGAAGATAGACGATACCATTGACAATTCTAACATTATTTGTAAAATAAAAAATTGGAAACAGCCCAAATGCTCATCAAAAGGGAACTAATTAAATTCCTCCTGAGATTATGGGCATCCATATAACGAAATAATATGCAGCTGTTGTGAAAAGAAGGTAAAGCTGTATGTATGCCCTAAAGCTAGAAGTCCATAATACATAATTAAAGTGGTCAACTTTGTTGAGGTGTAATACAATAAAATTCACCAACATTAAATGAGTTCACGTTTAGATGACTTTTAACAAATGTATACTGTCGTGTGACCACACCACCATAATCATAATGTTGATAAAAGACATCCATCACCCTAGAAGTTTACTTTGAAAGATGTCATAGTCATTCTACACACTCATCCTCTGGTCCCTGGACACCACTGGTCATCTGCTTTTTATTACTGTGGTTTTTTACTTTTCTAGAATTTCATATGAAATTCTAGAATTTGTTTCAAGTCTGGCTCCTTTCACTTAGCATAACGCTGTTGAGATTCATTCATGTTGTTGCCTACCAATCGTTCATTCTTTTTTATTGCTGAGTAGTGTTCCATTGTGAGGATGTATCACAATTTATGGATGGACATTTGGGTTGTTTCCAGCTCTTGCTGATTATGAAAAATCCACTCTAAATGTTCATGTGCAGTTTCACTTAATTAAATTTTACTTCAAAATAATTATAGATTCACATGCAGTTGTAAGAAGTTGTACAGAGAGATCCTTTTATACAATTTCTGTCAGTGGTACCATTTTGTGGGTGTGGAGAGAGGATCACCATGAGGATACTGACATGGGTATAGTCAGGATACAGAGCATCTCCATCCCCGCAGGGGCCGCTTGTGTTGCCCTGTTAGAGCCACACTTACCACTCTTTGCCACTCTCCAGACTCCCGCAACCACTAATTTCTTTTCCATTTCCATAACTTTGTCATTTCAATACTGTCATGTAGTAGAATCATACAATATGTAATGTGGGGGGATTGACTTTTTCCACACAGCATAATTCTCTGGAGAACCATCCAAGTCTTTGCAAATATCAATAGTTTGTTCCTTTTTATTTACTGAGGACTGTTCCATGACGTGGGTGTACCAAGCTGTGTTCACCAGGGTATGTTCAGCCATTCACCGGTGGGGAGGCATCTGGCTTGTTTTCAGTGTGGGGTTACTATAAACAATGTTGCTATGAATCTTTGTGTACAGGTTTTACGTGAGCATGAGCTTTCCTTTTTCTGGGATAAGTGCCCAGGAGAGCAATTGCTGAGCTGTAGGATAGTCGTGTGTTCAGGTTTTTGTTTGTTTTTGTATGTTTGTTTAGTTTTTCTTTTAGAGACTATTTATTTATTTATTTATTTGAGAGAGAGCGTGACTATGGAGGGAGAGATAGAGAGAGGGAGAATCTTTTTTTTTTTTTTAATATTTTATTTATTGGGGCACCTGGGTGGCTCAGTCAGTTAAACAGCTGCCTTCGGCTCAGGTCATGATCTCATGGTACTGGGATCGAGCCCTACATCGGGCTCCCTGCTCAGCTGGGGGCTGCTTGTCCCTCCCCATCTGTACCTCCCATCCACTTGTGCTTTCTCTCTCAAATAAGTAACATCTTTTTTTTTTTAAGGTGTTATTTATTTGACAGAATGAGAGAGAGAAAGAGAGCACAAGCAGGGAGAGTGGGAGAGGGAGAAGTAGGCTTCCGGGAGAGCAGAGACCCCAATGCGGGGCTCAATCCCAGGACTGGGATCATGACCTGAGCTGAGGGCAGACACTTAACCGACTGAGCCACCCAGGCACCCCGGGAGAGAAAATCTGAAGCAGACATTGCACTGAGCATGGTGCCTGATACAGGGCTTGATCCCAAAACTTCAGAATCATCACCCAAGCTGAAACCAAGAGTGGGACACTGAACCTACCAAGCACCAGTTGCCCCACGTGTTTGTTTAGTTTTAAAAGAAACTGCTGGGGCGCCTGGGTAAATAGTCTTGTAATAGTCTTGTAAATAGTCTCCCACTCGTTAGTTTGTATTTTCATCCCCTTAACAGCGTCTTTCATAGAACAAATTGTTTTAATTTTGAGGAGGTCCAATGTATCTGTTTTTCCATTCATAGCTTATGTATAGATTTTTAAAATGTGGACATATATTTCTATTTATCTTGGATAGAAACCTCAGAGTAAAATTACTGGATCATATGGTAAATGTACATTTAACATTATTTTTTTTTTAAGATTTTGTTTATTTATTTGACAGAGAGAGATCACAAGTAGGCAGAGAGGCAGGCAGAGAGAGTGAGAGGGAAGCAGGCTCCCTGCAGAGCAGAGAGCCCAATGTGGGACTCGATCCCAGGACCCTGAGATCCTGACCTGAGCCGAAGGCAGCGGCTTAAACCACTGAGCCACCCAGGTGCCCCTTAACATTTTTAAACTCCTGAATTGCTTTCCAAAGTGACTGTACCCTTTCTCATTCCTAGCAGCCAAGTACAAAAGTTCCAGTTGCCCCATATCCTTGCCAACACTTGTCATGGCTAATCTTTTAAAACTCAGCCATCTAAGTGGGTGGGTGCATAGTGGTATCTCAGTGTGTCTTTAATTTGCATCTCCCTAATGACTGATAAGGTTGAGCATCTTCTCATGTGCTTTTTACTGCCATACATTTTCTTTTTTTTTTTTTTTTTTTTTTAAGATTTTATTTATTCATTTGACAGAGAGATCACAAGTAGGCAGAGAGGCAGGCAGAGAGAGAGGAGGAAGCAGGCTCCTTGCGGAGCAGAGAGCCCGATGTGGGACTCGATCCCAGGACCCTGAGATCATGACCTGAGCCGAAGGCAGCGGCTTAATCCACTGAGCCACCCAGGCGCCCCTGCCATACATTTTCTTTGGTGAATTGTCTATTTGAATCTTCAGTCAACTTTTTTTTAAATGTTTTTTCTTTTTTTATTAATTATTTTTATTAACATATAAAGTATTATTTGCCCCAGAGGTACAGGTCTGTGAATCGTCAGGCTTACACACTTCCCAGCACTCACCATAGCACATACCCTCCCCAATGTCCATAACCCAACCACCCTCTCCCTGGCCTTCTCCCCCGACAACCCTCAGTTTGTTTTGTTAGATTAAGAGTCTCTTATGGTTTGCCTCCCTCCCGATCCCATCTTGTTTCATTTTTTCCTTCCCTACCCCTACCCCCTACAGCCCCCCGCCCTGCCTCTCAAATTCCTCATATTAGGGAGATCACATGATAATTGTCTTTCTCTGATTAACTTATTTCGTTAAGCATAATACCCTCTAGTTCCATCCACATCATCAAAAATGGCAAGATTTCATTTCTTTTTCTTTCTTTTTTTTTTTTTAAGATTTTATTTATTTATTTGACGGGCAGAGATGATAAGTAGGCAGAGAAGCAGGCAGAGAGAGAGGAGGAAGCAGGCTCCCCACCGAGCAGAGAGCCTGATGTGGGACTTGATCCCAGGACCCTGGGATCATGACCTGAGCCAAAGGCAGAGGCTTTAATCCACTGAGCCACCCAGATGCCCAAGATTTCATTTCTTTTGATAGCTGCATAGTATTCCACTGTGTGTGTGTGTGTGTGTGTGTGTGTGTGTGTGTGTGTGTTTATATCACCTCTTATTTATCCACTTATCTGTTGATGGACATCTAGGTTCTTTCCACAGTCTGGCTATTGTGGACATTGCTGCTATAAACATTCGGGTGCACATGCCCCTTCGGATCACTACATTTGCATCTTTAGGGTAAATACCCAGTAGTGCGGTTGCTGGGTCGTAGGGTAGTTCTATTTTCAACGTTTTGAGGAAACTCTATGCTGTTTTCCAGAGTTTAAGTCAACTTTTTAAACTGGTTGTATTGTAAGTGGTTGTTGTAAGAATTCTTTATATATTCTCGATATAAGCCCTTTGACCAGTATATGTTTTGCCAATATTTTACCCCAGTCTGTGGTTTACCTTTTCATTTTCTTTTTCTTTCTTTCTTTCTTTTTTAAGATTTTATTTATTTATTTATTTGACAGAGAGGGAGAAAGAACAAGCACGGGGAGCAGCAGAGGGAGAGAGAGAAGCAGGCTGTCCGTGGAGTAGGGAGCCTGATGCGGGCCTCAATCCCAGGACCCTGGGATCATGACCTGAGCCGAAGGCTGATGCTTAACCGACTAAGCCACCTAGGCGTTCCACCTTTTCATTTTCTTAATAGTCTTTTGAAGGCCAGAATTTTTAAATTTTGATGAAGTACAATTCATCCTTTTTTCCTGCTTTCTATGGTCTATTGAATATATTATTATAGTCTCAACCCAAGGTCACAAAAATACTTATTTTTTTATCCCAGAAATGGTCTATTTCCAGCTCTTACATTCAGGTTTATGGTCTACTTCCAGTTAATTTTTGTATACAGTAAGAGGTAAGCGTTGAGGCTCATTTGTTTACATATGGTATCAATGATTAGATACCACTTGTGGAAAAGTGCCATTTTCTCAATTCTATTAGCAATAATCGCGCCTCGGATAAACCTCATTGGCTACGATACTGCCACTGCGCAAAGCTTCCATTTTCTCAATTCTAAGGATGTTGCCAAACTGCACGGTCCATAGGAACAGTCCTTACAAGGCTGCCTTCACTTTAGACACCAACTTCAAGTTTAGGGGTTTCCCAAAACCGTCTTCAGCTTTGATACTTCCCTGGAATGCCTCACAGAATTCAGGAAAGCTCTATTCCTACAATTGCAGATTTATTATAGAGAAAGCATACAAATTAGAAGCAGCCAAAGCAAGAATACACAGGCAAGTCTGGGATTCCAAATATGAAGCTTCTATCATTGTCAGGAATGTGTTACCCTACTGGCATGGATATGGACAGAGCCTTGCCATCCATGGAAACTTACCCGAGCTTTCTAGCCAGAGATTTTGTTAGGTTTCATTAGGTAGGCACAATGGATGGAATCGTGGCCTGTGTGGTTGAACTCAGTCTCTAGCTCTGTCCTCCCTGGAGGCTGGCCTGATATCACAGCACCCAAAGTCCCAACCTCTAATCACATAGTTGGCCTTTCTTGCATGGCCAGCTCTTACTCCAAATCATCTTATTAGCATAAAATAGTAGGTGTAGTTCCAAGGGCCACCATGAATAACAAAGACACCCTTCTTGCTCAGAAAATTCCAAGGGTTTAGAGGTTGCTTCCCAGAACTGGGACAAAAGCCAGACCTCTTTTGTGAAGCCACATTTCTTACTACACTGCATCTTTGTCAAAAATAGATCTACAACATGGTTCGTATACAAAGCCTTAGGCTACATATGCATGTTCTATTTCTTTTATTTATTTATTTATTTATTTGACAGAGAGAGAGAGAGAGAGAAAGAGATCACAAGTAGGCAGAGAGGCAGGCAGAGAGAGGAGGGGAAGCAGGCTCCCTGCTGAGCAGAGAGCCCGATGTCGGGCTCTATCCCAGGATCCTGAGATCATGACCTGAGCCAAAGGCCGAGGCTGAACCCACTGAGTCACCCAGGCACCCACATGGGTCTATTTCTAGACTCTAATCTGTTCCATGATCTATTAGATGGAACTATAGAAACTTTGTATTTTCTATGGAAAATATTTTTGTAATATTTTTAAATAATGTGCACATAATACCTCAGTAGTCAGTAAAAAAAAAATAATAGGGATTTTTGAAAGGAATGTTACCTGCCTAGGTAGAAATAAGAAACTAACATAATGCTTGGAATATAATATTGGGAAAATTTTCCAGCAAATAGAGCAAGAGGTAGAAAATAAGAGAGAAAAGGTAAGAAATAGAGTACTAGTTTGGAAGGTCTTGCATCCAAATTGCAGTGTTTTCAGAAAGAGAGAAGAGGAGAAAGAGGGTGGGGAGAGGACTGTCAATGGTATAATTCAGAAACAGAATGAAGGACTGCCAGATGGAAGCACTCCTAAGTGGCCAGTACCATTTTAGGGACCAAGAGATTTCACTACTTCCAGAGAGGATAAAAAAGTGGGTCGTATACAAAGTTGAGGAACCATAATGGCTTCTGATTTCTAATCAGCAACACTAGAAACCAAAATAGTAAGAAGGCTTTGAAATTCTGGGGATGCCTGGGTGGCTTAGTCAGTTGGGCTCGGGTCATGATCCTGAGGTCCTGGGATTGAGTCCTGCATCAGGCTCCCTGTTCAGTGGGGAAACTGCTTCTCCCTCTGCCTGCTGCTCCCCCTGCTTGTGTTCACTCTCTCTCTCCCCCTCCAACAACAAATAAATAGAATATTAAAAAAAAAAAAAAAAGCAGAAGAAGGCTTCGAAATTCTGAAGGATGTCATTTCCAATCTAGGAATCTATACACAGCCACACTAACAATCAAGTATGAAGTCAACAAAGCCAAAAGACAACTGATAGAATGGGAGAAGATATTTGCAAATGACATATCAGATAAGGGGATAGTATCCAAAATCTATAAAGAACTATTTAGACTCAACACCCAAAGAACAAATAATCCAATCAAGAAATGTGCAGAGGACATGAACAGACATTTCTGCAAAGAACATCTGAGTGGCCAACAGACACTTGAAAAGATGTTCAACATCACTCAGCATCAGGGAAATACAAATCAAAACCACAATAAGATACCACCTCATGCTAGTCAGAATGACTAAAATTACCAAGTCAGGAAATGACAGATGTTGGCGAGGATGCAGAGAAAAGGGAACCCTTCTACACTGTTGGTGGTAATGCAAACTGGTGCAGCCACTCTGGAAAACAGTATGGAGGTTCCTCAAGAAGTTGAAAATAGAGCTACCCTATGATCCAGCAACCGCACTACCGGGTATTTACCCCAAAGATACAAATGTAGTGATCGGAAAGGACATGTGCACTCCAGTGTTTATAGCAGCAGTGTCCACAATGGCCAAGCTATGGAAAGAGCCCAGATGTCCTTTGACAGATGAATGGCTCAAGAAGATGTAATATATATGTATATATACACACATATATATACATATATAATAGAATATTATGCAGCCATCAAAAATGAAATCTTGCTATTTGCAACAATGTGGATGGAACTAGAAGGTATTATGCTTAGCGAAATAAGTCAATCAGAGAAGACAATTATAGTATGATCTCCCTGATATGTGGAATTTAAGAAATAAGGCAGAGAATCAGAGGGGAAGAGAGGAAAAAATGAAACAAGAAGAAACCAGAGAGGGAGACAACCATAAGGGAGACTCTTAATTTTAGGAAACAAACTGAGGGATGCTAGAGGGGAGGGGAGAGGGGAGGTGGGGTAACTGGGTGATGGACATTGGGAAGGGTATGTGTTATAATGAGCCCTGGGTATTATATAAGACTAATGAATTACAGAACTGTACCCCTGAAATAAATAATTGAATTTAAATTAAGAAAAACACCCAAACTGTAAAAAAAAAAAAAAGAAGGAAAGAAAGAGAAAAGAAAAGAAAAAGAGGTTGAGTTTGCAACAGAAAAATAAAATCAAGTATGAGAGTAAAAATAATATTTTCAAGTCTGTAAAGTCCAAATTTTCCTATTGTGCACCCTTTCTCAAAAAGCTCCTGGACAATGTACTCCACTAAAAAATAAAGCAAATCAAGGAGAACGATCCAAAATAGCAGAGAGAAAAAGAGATTTGCCTGGAGGATGGTGAAGGGAAATCCCATAATAGCTGTGTACCAGATGTAGAGAGCAACCATTCCATTTGGAGAAGTGTGACTCAAGAAACAAATCTTATAGGAACTCTCGCCATCAAAATCCCCACTAACATTACACCCTCATTTAAATTGGAGGATGGGTTTATCTGTGTTTGTCATGCCTTCACCATGTATTGAGGAAATTCCTGCCCATCTTTCTATGCCTTGCTGCTAGAAACAGCTGAGAACATTCATTTCCCTAAAAAATCCCATGTCTGCAGTGTTCTGCTTTGACCTACCCTTGAGAGCTGCACGTAAGCTATGGTCCCCTTAGAAGCAGAAAATACGAAGCATCACTCTCCCTCTGCCTCCCTTTCTATACGGTGTTCAGCACATGCCCATACTGCAGATGCCCCAGTGCCCAGGCACAGGTGAACCCTCCCTGCTAGGGACTTACTTACCTTATAAACTTAAGCTCTTTATTCATCATTGCCCCACCCAAGGCCCTGTACCCAATTCAGTACTTGTAATTTTGAACTCATAGTCTCTCTTTTTTTTTTTTTTTTAAGTAATCTCCACACCCAGTGTCGGCTTGAGTTCATGACCCTGAGATCAAGAGTCCCATGCTCTATCCACTGGGCCAGCATGGTGTCCCTAAATTCATAATCTTAAAGAGCCCCCCCAAATTACATAATTGTGAGGCCCGGCAAATCCTAGATCTGCCTCTACTCATAATTTTGCTTTCTGACTTCCCCAAAAGAGGCTTATGAAAACTCAGAAAAGGGGCGCCTGGATGGCTCAGTTGGTTAAAGCCTCTGCCTTCGGCTGAGGTCATGATCCCAGGGTCCTGGGATCGAGCCCCTTATCTGGCTCCCTGCTCAGCCGGGAGCCTGCTTCACACCCCCCCACCGGCCCCCGCCTGCCTTTCTGCCTACTTGTGATCTGTCAGACAAATTAAAAAAAAAAAATCTTTATAAAGAAAAGAAAAGAAAACTCGGGAAAGTGGCAGCTTAACCCAGTGACTTTATTCCCCTTGTCTTTCTGGAACCATCTCATCTAACACTGGCAAGAGGACTCATTCCTCACACAGCTGGCTTTGTGTTTTTCAAATCCGAGGGATAGATTGTTTAGGGCATGTAAGGCAGGGAGCAGAACCGTAAAGAAAACTAGAATGATGGACAGCAACGTCAGCACAGTGCTTCCCAGGGACCATAGGGTAGTCAGAAAAGGCAGAGACTGGGAAAAGGCACACATCTGGGCTTCAGACATTACTGAGTTACAGGGGTTTGTTTTATTATTTGTCTTTAAACTGCGCATATACTTTTCTGTAAATGTGATGCATTTCATAATTTAAAAGGAGGCAGGGGCACCTGGGTGGCTCAGTCAGTTAAGTGGCTGCCTTC
The DNA here is from genome assembly GCF_922984935.1 of Meles meles. Taxonomy (NCBI): domain Eukaryota; kingdom Metazoa; phylum Chordata; class Mammalia; order Carnivora; family Mustelidae; genus Meles; species Meles meles. The sequence goes on along the minus strand of NC_060069.1, from coordinate 45,824,968 downwards.
GGCTCAGGTCATGATCCCAGGGTCCTGGGATCGAGCAGAGAGTCTGCTCAGTGGAGAGCCTGCTTCTCCCTCTCCCTCTGCCTGCTGCTCTGCCTACTTGTGCTCTCTCTCCATCACTCTAGTAAATAAATAAAATCTTTGAAAAAAAAAAAAGAAAGGAGGCAGAGGTACTTCCGGGGCGCCTAGGTGGCTCAGTCTTTGAATGTCTGCCTTTGGCTCCAGTCCTGATCCCAGGGTCCTAGGATCAAGCCCTACATGGGGATCCTTACTCAGCCGGGAGCCTGTTTCTCCCTCTCCCACTCCCCCTGCTTGTGTTCCCTCTCTCACTATTTCTCTCTGTCAAATAAATAAATAAAATATTAAAAAAAAAAAAAAAAGGAGACAGAGGTGCTTTCAAGGACCTGGAGCTAGAGAGAGCAAGGGAGTATGCAGTCGCTGTCAATAGCAAGCTAAGTACAAAAGGAAATGATTGTTTTCTGACACTGTCATAAATCTCTGCCTGGTTAGAGAGGAAAGCAGTTCGTGCAATAAAATCCATTGGCTGAGCAGAGAAAGGGCAAAATCCAGCTGCTTTCCAGGCCCTCCTGGAGGTGATAGCACCTTGCTGTGGTCCAACCGTGTTGAGGTCCTTGAGATGGGGAAACTGAAAGGACCCCGTGAAGGGCTGCTTGTTGCTGCCTCTGTCTTTGCCAGTACCTGCAGCCCCGCCTTTCCCATACCTTAAAGTGCGTACTCCTCATAAAAGGTGAGAAACTTAATGATTTCTTTGGAGCCTTGCAGCACAACAGATAACATCTAAGAGTGACTTATGGTGGGGGTGGGGATGGGGGTAGGTGGGCGGGTGTCATGATGTACATTTTCCAGACCAAGGACTCACCAAGACCCCTGGCTCCAGGGTAAAAGGGACTCGTGACTCGTGGAGGACCCTTATTTGTTTTAACCAGTTCCTGGATGCCTGAGAAGACTCATATACCAGACGACCAGAATCCTCAGGAAAAACCCCGACACCAAGCAAAGATGAGACTCACTCTTCTGTCCTTTCTCCAGAGTCTTACTGCTCTAGAGGAATAGCTCCCTTCCCAGCGACAAAGGAGCAAAAGCCAAGCTGAGGACAAAGCACAGGGTGACATCCTGCAAACCCCCCTCCACCACCCCTGCTCCCTGTGGGATACATGTGACATTCTTCCAGGAAACTTCCAAGTACCTTTTTTTTAAGACTTTATTTGAAAGAGAGAGAGAGAGAGCCTGAGCAGAGCAGAGGCAGAGGGAGACAGAGAAGCAGGCTCCCCGCTGAGCAAGGAGCCCGATGCGGGACTCGATCCCAGGAGCCTGGGATCATAACCCGAGCCAAAGGCAGACCCAAGTGGCTGAGCCACCAAGGAGCCCCAAATTTCAACTACCTTAATGCTTTGCTAGAGGGAAAAAAACAACTTTAGTCTGATAATAGCAAGGCCTCCAGTATCCTGAGGGATTAGATAGCTCCCTTTTTCCTTACCTCCCCCCAACCCCATAGTATATAATCCCCATTCCTCACAACGCCAGTGCAGCAGCTCATTCTGCCCATGGCTCCTGTCCCTATGCTTTACTAAAACCACCTTTCTACAAAAACATCCCAAGCATTCTTTCTTGGCTGTCGGCTCCGGACCTCACCAACATTCAAAAACTCTATCACCGGGGCGCCTGGGTGGCTCAGTGGTTTAAGTCTCTGCCTTCGGCTCAGGTCATGATCTCAGGGTCCTGGGATAGAGCCCCGCATCGGGCTCTCTGCTCAGTGGGGAGCCTGTTTCTCCCTCTCTCTCTTCCTGCCTCTCTGCCTACTTGTGACCTTTCTCTCTGTCAAATGAATGAATAAAATATTTAAAAAGAAAAACAACAAAAAACTCTATCACCAGAACCTGGAGGCCCGATCCTCTGCTGAGGACAGACAGCACCCACCATCACCCTGCCTGGGGCTGAATATTCAGCCCGGAGACGGTCCGTTGCTCATAGTAAGGGCTCAGGAGTTCCAGAAAGAGATGTAGAAGCCATGCAGCTCAGGCCATAGGCACATTTTTTCCCCAGTCAGTTCTCCTTCTGGTCTCTGCCTCCCTTATCTACACATATATAACCTGCAGATAAGTCAAGCCTGTAGATAAGCTCAAACCAGGAGTTTCTGGACCAGACTCAGCCCTCGAAAATCCAGCACAAGTGATTAGACCAATTGGACTAGGCTCCGCACAGTCACTGAGAAGGGCTAACTGCCCTGGGGACAGGCAGCTGATGGCTATGCCTGAAGGGACAAGCAGAGCCTGTAAGGCCTGGCCCACAGCCAGAAATAGTTTAGATTCCAGAAGTTCTTGCTGTGTCAGAGCAGCTAGAACGCTTCCTTTTATCTAGTCCATCAAGAAGCAGACTCGGAAATAAAGTAGTAAGATCAAGCCTAGAACAGAGTTCTCCTAACAGCCACGTGTTTGTTGTTCTTGCCATGGCACTGTGCGTCTTTGATCCCACGATCTGAGCATCCCACAGTCAAGGGCCTGCCACCCGCCACAGCAAAGTTATGGGTCTTCTGCTAGCATTTATATAAGGTTATATCTTTGTAACTGCAAAAACCGTATGGGCTCAGCTAGCCTATTGAGTGGATAAATAGTGATTACCCCTTCCTGATTCTACCTTCGTAATATGGCAAATTTTCGGTGGTGAGAATTCTAATTTGCCATCTATTTTGCATTCCCCAGGCCCTGAGGAAATGCCATGAATTAAGTAGTGGAATCTGTAATAGCCAAATCCCTGTACGTTGTGCATTAGGACATCTGCAATAAACTGAAAGACTTACAACTTTTTAGTGAGTAGACTGATACACCCTAAAGATATGAATTCTGAATTCCTTTCCAGAACAAAATGAGGTATGTATGAATAAGTATGTTATCCATGTCCCAATTTAGGGAAAGAGCTGCTGTAGGAATTGATGTCTGTTACTCTGAATGTCAAGGAGACTGGGCACCACTTTTCTGCTCTATCCTTGGCTTATTCGGAAATAGGGGTGTAGGGGTAAGTGGGGAATTACATACAAGATGGGCTTCCCTGTAAGGAAGAGTGAGACAGAAGAAGAAGGATGGCCTGATTGTCCATGATGCACTTACTGAGAAAATATTCCTTCTCAAAGCGAGGTTTTATGTGAGGAGGAGACTAAACATCTAGTAAGATCTGCGAAGAGCCTGACGTAAATAACCACCATACAGGACAAAGAGCAGACGGGATGACTGAGAAAATGTCTGCGGCCTTGTGATGGAAGTGTCCTCCGCGGGAAGCCCAGCCATCTGATGCCAACCAAAGCTTTGCCATTCACTCTGGGCAAATTACATCCCCTCTCTGGGTCTCGATGTCCTCTGCTGTGGCATTAGAGATGGGGAAGAAATACAGATCCCCCACCTGTATAAGGACCCTACAGTCCCTCTGTAGCTTTCAGTCTATGGCTGTCCTGCTCCCTATGGAGACCATTTCAAACCTTCTCCACTTTTCTCAGATCTCCAATCCCCAGTCTTAGCAAATGATCTGGCTCCTTCGTGCACAAAGTAAAGACCAGTCTCTACCAGGGCCTGAGAATTGCCTCAGCCTCCCTCTGCCACATCTGTGCCCGTGCTCTTCCCTGTCACTCACAGGCACGAAGGAAGCATCCTTTCTCAGTGGTGTTTAAATGACATACATCTAGGGATGCCTGGGTGGCTCAGTGGGTTAAGCATCTGCCTTAGCTCAAGTCATGATCACAGGGTCCTGGAATCCAGTCCTACATCAGGCTCCCTGCTCAGCCGGGAACCTGCTTCTCCCTCTGGCAGCTGCTCCCCCTGTTTGGGCTCTCTCTCTGACAAATAAATAAAATCTTTAATAAATAAATTAATTAATTAAACATGTCCCAGTCATTCCCATCTTAGAAACAAAACACCTAGATATTCCGCTATGTTACCATCTAAGAGTCTATAGTTTTGTGTTTTACATTGAGATCTATGATTCATTTTGAGTTAATTTTTATGAAGGGTATAAGGTCTGCACCTCAATTTCTATTTTTGCTTGTGGATGTCCAGTTGGTCCAGCACCATGTGCTTTAAAAGACTATTTTTCCCTCCATAGAATTGCCTTAGGTACTGTTGCTGTACACATTATATAGAAGAAAAGAAGTTAAGGAACTTTCTGTAGGATCACACAGCAAGTCACTGGAAGACAAAATCCAACTCAGGTTGTCTGCTGATGAACTTATGCTCTTATGCAGGGATCTCCGTGGTTCCTCTCTTTCATGCCTGTCTATGTATTAATGAAGAAACACATTTGATTCTAGAAATAAAGAGGCTAAAAAAAAACAAGTAAATATTAGCTATAACTCTATTCCACGGAGATAACCGCTGTTAACATTTCCACATAAACCCTTCCAACCTTTATCCTCTGCATTCATCCATGGTAGGTTTTTACTATAAAAATTGGATGATGGGGAGTCTGGGTGGCTCAGTGGGTTAAAGCCTCTGCCTTTGGCTCAGATCGTGATCTCAGAGTCCTGGCACTGGGCCTCGCATTGGGCTCTCTGCTCCGCGGGGAGCCTGCTTCCCCCTCTCTCTCAGCCTGCCTCTCTGCCTACCTGTGATCTCTCTCTTTCTGTCAAATAAATAGATAAAATCTTTTATTTTTTTTTAAAGATTTTATTTATTTATTTGACAGACAGAGATCACAAGTAGGCAGAGAGACAGGCAGAGAGAGAGGAGGAAGCAGGCTCCCTGCTGAGCAGAGAGCCCGGTGCGGGGCTCCCAGGACCCTGGGATCATGACCTGAGCTGAAGGCAGAGGCTTTAACCCATTGAGCCACCCAGGCGCCCCAATAGATAAAATCTTTTAAAAAATTGGATGATGATAATGTATTCTGTTTTATAACCTGAATTTTTTTTTTTTACTAATAATAAATCACGGACAGTTTTCTTGTCAGTAAACATACCTTTGAAACATAATTTTTATTGATGTGTAATACACCCTCACACAGGTCCCCATTTTTTAGCCTGTCCTTTCTGGTGGGCATGTCATTTGCTCTTCTTTGCCCTTTGTATTTAAAATTTATTCCTCAAGCTTAATTCCTAGCAAAATAATTCTTGGGTCAAAGAGGCATGCGCTCACCTTTCTAAGCCTGTGCTCAAGCAGCTGCCTTGGGGCCATAGCCTTCTTGGAACAACAGTGGGAAGGTGTTTGATGTGCCCAAGTCCCAGGCTATGTGCCAGGTTTTCTTTGTTTTTGAAGATGTCAAGTTTCATTTTTTGGGGGGAAACCTCATATAGGAAATTAGCAGAAAGTACATGGGAGCTGCTTGCCTGGTAACCATTTTGAAACAGAAAGTCTTCTTTATCTTGCTTCTGTAAAAGTGCCTGAGCTCCTGCCAGTGGGACTGTTGCCAGTGCTAATTTGCCCTCAAAGAGCTCAACCTCCAGTGTGCACGAGGTGGGGTGGGGTGGGGGCAGAGACAGGGACGGGAGCATTGGGGGAGGAACCCACACAGCTAGTGAGTGCCATGCAGACTGTGGGAAGTCATATTATAAATTCCTCTGACCAGAGGAATAGCCCAGAGAGGAGAGCAAGGTTAATTTAGGGTTTAGGAAGGTGGATTTGAGAGCCAAGAGACAAAGGAAAGGCTTGGACAAAGTTCCCAGAGATGTGGGAAGACTTTGGGGCCACACCTGTGGCCATAGTGGATAGAACATTAGAGCGTGTGTGTGTGCGTGTATGTGTGTGTCCCATACAGGAAATAGTGAAAAGGATTTGATTTATTATTGTGAAGGGTCTAAATGATATGAGACTTTGAATGAGGAGCCACAAGGTTAGTTCCTGTACTACAGGTACCAGGAAATTAAGGAAGGACTTTTCAAAATACTGTGTACTCCTATCAGGGTCCTATAGGCAGGAACAAAACCCGACTTTCTGTGAGGCTCTATTCTGGCCCCAGTGTTGTTCCCTTCCCTGCCCTCTCCTCCCTCCACCCGGGTCTTTAGGAGAGCTACCTGCCCCTCCCTCAGCCTGACAAGTACATGCTCCGAAGCTTTCAAAATGTTCAACACGTCTCCCTTTTTGATTCAGACAATATTTAACTACACTGAGTCTCTTGGTGGTGAGCCTCCAAATTCCCCTTGTCTTGCAGGCCAGGGTAATCATTTCTGGAGTTTGGTGCTCGAAGGGCCAAGAGGATGAAAAAAAGAGAGGAAGGTAAAGGCCCAGGGTATAGTTCTGGAATGCACGGGGTCCTGGCTTGGTTGCCCAGAGAAGTCACCATAGACTCAGAGAATTGGTTGCCAGAGGAAGGAAAGAGGCCCAGCCGGCAGGGGACAGTGGTGGCAGTGGTTGGCAGGGGGCAGTTTAGGAAGTTTTCCTGGGGTGCAAAAATTGCTAGTTCCGTTTGCGGCTACTCCTAATATAGCAGTCTGTTTTCCCCTCTAATCTCAGTGTGGCCACCACAGCCTTCCAGCCACCGTGTCCCAAGGGCCCATAGGAGCTGCAGTTGAGATCCAACACCCACAGAAAGACACCCCCTGCGCCCCTACTGGTTTTGCTGAACATTGCAGTTTGGACCCTCCCCTCTCTTTTTTTTCCCCCAGAAGACAAGTTTTCATGAGCTCTGGCTTGTATTCCGTCCTCCTCAACTTGAAAATTCTTCCAATCCGGGCTGGAGAGCTAGTCCTGAAGCCTGAGAAGACACTGAGGAGGCGTGGGCTGAGGGCTTCAAGCTGGCCTTCCTGGGAAGGAAGGAGCATTTTCCAGGCTCGGGACCTGGTCCCCGCTGTCACACTGCAAGGGGCCTTCATGCGAGCAGACAGGAGCAGAGTTGGGGGGGTGTCCAGTCTGTAGGGGCCCTCCAGGTCTGGGGTCCATCACCGGTCTGAGTGATGGCTGAAAGCAAATAAGCTGCCATTACCCACTTTTTTCACAACACCAAGAGACTGGAAGAAATTCTGAGTCAGTCCCTATGTGTGTATTTCCACTTAACCCGCCAGGAATCTTCTGCCTCGCTTTATGCAAGAAGCTATCACCGTCGTAAATCAGGAATGATAATTTTAGCAATGATGGGTAGGAAAACCATGCTAATTATGTCAAAACAAAACCCACATTTTTCAGATTTTCCTCTTCTCATCCAGCAACCTCTTCTAAAAAGAATCAGAGAGTCAAATAGCATTAGCTGGTTCTTCCTCATTTTTTAGGACCCCTCGACAGTTGGGGGGGCCCTGGAGACCAGCCCCGGGGGCCTCTTCTAATCACCACGTAGCCCCTCCCAAGGGGGCCATGGATCCAGCCCCCTGACTTTCTGTCTCGTCCTGTGATTGTTCCCAAATGCCTCTCCCAGATCCAGACCGCCAAGTACCACCAACATCCACCACCACACGCATGTCTAAGAAGCAAGCCCTCCCTCCCATTTCCCTCGCCCTCCCTTCCTCAAAGCCTTTCCTCCTCCTAGCCTCTTCATTACCCTAAATCACAACTATTTCCAGCTGCCCAGGCCTCACACCCTGAATTCATCCTCCATCCTTCTACCTCCCTCACTTCCTATCTAAACCATCAGCAAATCTTAACTTGTTCTATTTCCAAAATATACATCCCTCTCACCTCCCCCCTCTACCATCCTGGGGCCAGACGTCATTATCTGTCATTATCTCGATTCTGGAGGGTTATGGGAGGCCCTGAGCTCACCTCCTCAAGTCTGTGGGGATCCTTTTGTGACAGGAGTCAGATCAGGGGGCTTCCCCTCCCCTGGCCCTGGCCTTCTCCCTCTGCCCTGCCAGCCGGCCCCTATCCCTTACTCTGCTTCAGCCGCTCTGGCCTCTTCCTTGAACAAGGCAGGCACATTCCAACCTTGGCAGATAACTGCTGGGCTAGAGCCCGTCACTTTCTTTTTCAGTGTCTCCACTGAGAATCACCTTATCCGAGAGGCCTCCTGGTAAACGAGGAAGCCCACACCCTTCAGATGTCTCCAGCTGCTTATCCTGTCATCCCTCAGCATTTTATCTATTCCTTTGTTTGCTGATTGTCTGTCAACCGAAAACCCCAGCCCCAGCCTCAGAATATAAACTCAGTGAGAGCGAGGTCTTTGTTTGCTGCTAAATCCCCAGAGCTTGGCACTTAGTAGGTATTCAATAAACATGTGTTAAGGGGGATGCAAAGGCCCTGAGGTCACTGGGGCCAAATGGATCACTTTACACACGGAGATACCAAGACCAGAGAGGACACCTGTCTAGAGGAGGCCACTTAAGGAGATTAATAGCTGTGTTGGAACAAAGGCCCAAGTGTCCTGACGAGGAGTCAGCTCTAGTAGATTGAAGCCCACAGCCAAGAGGAATTCCTACAGGAATAGCCAATACACGTTTGTCTGTGTGTATTGTGCATTAGTTAACTTTACTGTGTAATATACTCCCATGCTCATATTCTGTTCTTACTCCATTTTGTGAAAAATGCTGACCATACTCCATTAATTGAACTCCATGAACTATTTCTGGGTTGTGACCTGGAGTTTGAAACTAGTACTCTATGCTACAGAGTAAAAAAAAAAGAAGAAGAAAAGAAAAAGAAAAAAAATCTTTCTACACCTTCTCCCATTTTTATAGTACTAAGAGACATGGCCAATGCACACACTCATTAGTTTTAAAACTTTTAAAAGTGCCGTAGGAAAACGATCTGACAGTAATTCCATAGTGGATGTGGCCATGCAAAGCCATAAAAGAAACACCTAAGGTCTGGTGTCTTGGCTGTCCTAGCTCACGTATATTAATCTCAAAATGTCATCCGATTCCCGATTCTATCGCTGTCAGTTTACAGTTCTGAATTTCATGCTCTGCCGGGTCATATTCATTCGCTTGGTTTTGTGTCTTGTTTTCTGCAGCAACTCAGGCCTGTAAATTGCTGCTTTGTGTTTGCAGTCAGAACAGTGCATTCCGAAAGGAGGCAGGCGGAATGGCGAGGGTTTTCACATAGCTGACTTTGTTTTGACAGTGATGGTATCTGACGGAGTGGGAACTGATTACAGCCCGACACCCAGTCGCATTGTACACGGCCGACTATTCATAGCTGCTGGGGGTCGGAGGTACACAGGAGTGTGGGGGCAAGAGACTGAGAAGCTGGTCAAGCCCAGGACAGGGAATACGCAGTTATGCAAGGCATGGAGGTCAAGGTCGTGTTTAAAATCAAGTCTTTAAAATAATTGGCTCCGGCATAATAACCCTCTGGTCTAAATTTATCCCCCTCCTAGTTCTCACAGGACTGACAGCAGCTAGTGTCACCATCAGGAAAAAGGGAGAACAGGGTCCAAATCTGTGTCTAAAGGAAATCTCCAATGAAAGCGGAGAAGATTTGACCTGGCTCCTTCCATGTTGTGGGATGCTCCCTGTCATGGGATCTTACGGCAGGAGAACATGGTTATATAAGACTCAAGATAAAGTCATCACCTTCATATTTATTGCTGTCGTCAGCCACGTGGCTGGGAATTTCCTTGGGAGTGTGCCCCCCTTCCACTCTGCTCCAGGCTCTTCTCACATTGTTGGGGAGAAAGACGGGGTGAGCTCTGAGACCAGAGTCCTCGATATTCTCCACCTGTCTCCCATCCGTTCCCTGCCCTGCTCTGTGCCCTCTGTTTGCTGTGCCTTCTGTTCACTGTCACACGGGGCTCCCTGGTCGTCTGGCTTCCTGTTGGGCTCAACCAATGGGAGGCACCGGCAAGATATTCCAGGTCGACTTGCTTCCCCCACTGCCTCCCACCACATCCGCCCTGCTTTGCTCCCCGCTGGACTGCTCTTCCAACAACAGTCACGGCTGCTGCTGCTGCTCTGGCTTCAGTGGGGAAGCCCTTCTGTCATGGCTAAAGCTGTCAAGGCCTCAGGCACACCATCGGCTCCCCTGGTCCTCCGGGTCTGGTCCTATTTCTGGGAGCCTGGCCATTCTGTGTCAGTTCCTTCACTCTAGCCTTACCTTTGTAAACAGTTCCTTCATGAAGCCCCTATTCTCCCCACTTCCTCCAGTTAAACACTTCTGAGTAGGCACCTGCTGCCCGCTGGGACCCTGATGGGATGGGCTTGCTCTCATATCCCTGGATGTTCTGGGCCTTGCGCGTGCTCTGGATCTCACCGAGGTCCAAGCAGGCAGAACACTTTGCGGCCTTAAAATCTGACCTATGCTCCCAGCACAGGCCTGTGGCTCTCCCTCTGTATCTATTCAGGTCCTGCTTTTTTCCTCTTTCCGTCTTTCTTTTTTGGATAGTTATCAGCTACTAAACACCCAGCTGAAGGAATCTCTTGATTTTATTACACAACTTTGGGCAGGATCCAGTCGGGTCAAAGCTCACGGTGGTAACTCCAAGTTTTTCAGGCCTCATTCCTTTCCAAGGGCTGGGGAGAGCTGGAAATGTGCTGGTGCAAGCTAGTCCCTAAGGAGAAGTAGATTCTCAGGTCTGGAAAGAACAGCAAAGGTCATCTGGGCCAATCCACTCCCTCTGCAGCTGGGAAAATAAGATCCAGGGAGAAGAGACACCCTTGAGAGAGACAGGATGGGAATTCAAAGCCCCTGAATATTTGTCATCAGATCTCAGAGTTGGAAGGAGGACTAAAGGTTGCACCACCTGGCCACAGTCAACAGCGAAGTTCAGAGCTCTGCCGGTTATAAGGGGTCACTGCCAGAGCCACAGTGGCCCCTGGCAGCATCCCAGGCTGTCCCCAACCAAGGACAGTTCAGACAGAGCTCCGGGGCACGATCTGCAATAAAGACACACCAATCACGTCCCCTCTCCTGGCAGGGCACGCTCCCTGCCCACAGATCGGCCCCCCAGCGTAGCTCAGGTGTGGGCGGCACAACCTTGCAGTTGCCTTGCACAACCTTGCAACCCAGGCTGCGCACTGGCTATGTTCCCGACCCAGACTCACTTCCTGCGTCTATGTCTAAACCAGCTTTCCCAGCCCCTGGGGGCTAGATGGGGCCTTGTAAATCATCCTTACCCACAGAAACAAGTGAAAGTGATGGATCGCTGCCATCCGTCGTTGTGGGGACAAAGCTTCACTTTCTCTTCTGTCCATCTAGCTGGAAGCAAAGGATTCCAAGATGGTGAAGTTAGCAGAGGGGTCCAGCCAGGGTGCCGATCGAAGTCTCTGGAAGAGAGCTATGTGGGAGCCCTGCCCTACCAGCGCTACCCACATCTTACTGTTAGAGGAGTGGGAAATAAATAAGTCTTTGTTGCCCCTAATATTGAGATGAGGGGTGGAGGAAGGGGGAGGCAGCAGCTAGTGCCAAGAGCCCAGGCTAATACAGAAATAGAGTCACTTTCCCGGTAACCCCTCAGTCCCTCAGGCTTGATCTTTGAGAAACATCTTCAAACCTTCCTGTCTGCCCCTCATGGGAGTCTCATTCCGCAGTGTCTCCCTTCCACCCCTCCTCTCCTCGCTTCCCCTCTCCCCTGCCGCTACCACCTGGATGGCTCAAAGGGCTTTCCAGAGGGTGGTTTGCTTCCCTTGAAAGCTCCCTCCAACTCTGCCAGAACCATTTCTTTATGGGGCCCTCTGACCCTCTTCGGTCCTCAAACAACACACCTAGTTTGCTCTGGGAATGGCCTGGATCCCCATGGTCATCTCTAGGCCAGTTTTCTTAAAGCAAAGTTGCTGGTGAACAGCAGTATTCTCTCGGCAAAAGCACACAGAAGGCTCCATTAGCTCCTTTATTGTTTTAAAGGGACAATCATTTAGGAGCACTATTTACAAGTTTTTGATAACAACAACAATAATAGCAGTGACAGAGATGATAACCCCACCTTTTTTTTCCATTGTAGAAACTTCCAGTCATTCACCCTATCAACCCCTTAAAATAGTCCTTCCTATCTCCACTCTTCCCTTTTGGGACATGACCTGGGTTTCTATGTCTAATCTCCAAGATCCTGGGGTGGTACTCATGTAGATATTTTTTTTAATTGCTTCAGGCCATAGGGGAATTTTCTGCTGAGAAGACAATGAAATTTGTGCTTTTTCCCACCCTTCTGGAGGAAGAAACATTTCAGGGGGCACCCCACCTAAACATCCTGGGCATTTCCAGCAAATCTCAGCAGATGAGAAGATGGGGCAGGAAGGAAAAATAGGACGGCTGAAACCTGTAACACGGTAGGGTTTTTGGTTTTTGTTTTTTGTTTTTCAGTCATTGTAGGTGGCCAATTACAATAGATTAGCCTAGTCTTTTACTAGGTTCTCTTGACTAGCTCTTGAGTCCTTAAAAGGGCAAAAATCTTTAGTGAGATGATTATATATGAGTATGGGATGGTGCCTTAGTGATGAGAGAGGGAAGGATGGAGTCAATTATTGACTAATTATCCACTGGCCTCATTGTCATGTTAGGGCCATAGAAAGCGGGCTTGCCAGAGTCAACAGACCCGGGCCTAAGCCTCAGCCCTGACACTTGGTGTCATCACTCATAAAATGAGAAGGTTGGTCTACACCGGGGCTTTTCACGCTTCTGTGTGGACATAGATGGCCTGGGGATCTTCTTGTTTGTTTTGTTTTTTTTAATTAAAAAAAATTTTTTTAAAGATTCTATTTATTTATTTGATAGAGAGAGAGACATCAAGAGAGCAAACACAAGCACGGGGAGTGGGAGAAGGAGAAGCAGGCTCCCCACTGAGCAGGGAGACCGATGCGGGGCTCAATGCCATGACCCTGGGGTCATGACCTGAGGTGGAGGCAGACGCTTAACCACTGAGCCACCCAGGCGCCCCGAGATCTTGTTTTAAATGCAGATTCTGATTCAGGAGGTCTGGGATGAAGTCCAGGTTTCTTCGCGTCTTACAAACTCCGTGTGACGCCAGTTCTTCTGGCCTGCAGGTCACACTTTGAGTAACAGAGGTCTCAGTGGCCAAGATCCCTTTCCTAATGTTCTGTTTTTGACACATGAGTAATCAGTTTGTTCACCACTCAGCTGCCAAACTCCTTATAAAAGGTAAGTTTATTTGACCCTTTGGTAGGTTCCATATAATTCAGAAAAAATCCAATTTTGACAATGTAGGCCTACAAAGCCCTAGATGATCTGATTCCCCCCACCTCATGACTTCTCTGACCCCATTTCCTATCACATCTTCCCTTCGTTTATATATATATATATACATAGGCCAGACACACTGGCTTCTTTGCTGGTCTGCTCTAGACTCAGAGTTGTTGTTTTTTTTCCCAAGATATTTAGTTGAGAGAGAGGGACAGAGAGAGCGACAGTGGACGCAAGCAGGGAAGAAAGGGAGAAGGAGACTCACCGCTGAGCAGGGAGCCCGATGTGGGGCTTGATCCCAGGATCCTGGGATAATGACCAGAGCCAAAGGCAGACACTTAACCACTGAGCTTATAATAATGACCAGAGCCACTAAGGCAGACACTTAACCACAGGCGCTGGAACTCAGAGCCTTTGCATGTACTGTTCCTTCCACCTGGAATACATTTCCCCCAGTATCTGTGTAGTCTGATCTTTGCTCAAATGTTGCCTAATTAGAAAGACCTTCCTGATCCCCCTATAAAAATTATTCCCCCCACCCTATCATTCTGTAACTCCTTACCTCACTTAATTTTTATTCATAGCAAATATCCATCCAATATCTTGCATACAGGTTTTGCAGTCAGTCATTGTCTTATTTATTCATGGGCATATTTGCTTTGATTTCTGTGTATTTATTAGGCTATATGTCTATTGTTTTCCTCTCCCACTAGAATGTGAACTCCACGAGAGCAGGAATTTTATCTACTTTGCTCACTGCTGTCCCCCAGGACCTGAACAGCACCCAACCATCACTTTCGAATAGGTAAACGAATAGATGAAAAGTGAGATATGGATAGGCTATTAAAAAAACTAGGGTCCTATGCTGTCATTTGATCCATCAGCCCCCTCTTTGTTTGCAAGAAAAGCTATGAGTCCCCAAGACCCTGGAGACTGCCAGAAAGAAGAGAGCTGTCTGTAAGGAGAAGGGCTTGGGGTTCACCTTAGCCACAGAGCCGTTCTCACCTGACTTCCCTTTGCAACCCCTGTCACCTGAAACATGTCCAGCACCCTGGTGTTGGAGTGACTGCAGCGGGTCCCCATTCAGATGACCAAACTAACTCTCATTACTCTGTTCTAGGGGCACCATTAGCCTCCTGATTTCCATTTGACTTTGCAAGCAGACTCCCCACGGTGAGAAAGAGCAGGCTGGTCAGGCTGACCCAAATGCCTGCTTCACCTGGCATTTATACGTCTCATTATAAATTAATCATTTGGCATTCTGCTTGATCCCCTCCGGTCTCCTCTGAGTGAGTCAGCTTTCCGAGTCCCATGAACACTGGGGCCCTGAAGAGATCAAGTTTCTGAACCTTCAAGGCCAGACCCTGGACAGCGGCTACTTCTACACTGGGTTTCTACCCTGTGAAGGTACTCAGCAGTGGGCCAGCTGGGCCTTCCCAGGCACCACCCACTATTCCCGCAAGATCTGTTTAGCATTTTTCCACAGACCCAGCAATTCCACCTAGAGGAGTTTGTGCCAAGGAGAGAGTTGGATAAGTTGGAAAAGGCATACACAGAAAAATTGTGTTGCCATCCGCCTTCTTCCTCAGCTACCGGTGGTGGTGGTGGTGGTACATTTGCAGGCCACGCGGTCCCCAGAGTGCGGGTGGGTGCCGGAGCCCCCCAGTCCCTGCCTCAGAGAGCACCTGTGGGAGTTAGTGGATGTGGTGGTATCTCTCACTATAATTGTGAGGGGAAGAGTTGGTGACAGAGTGGCAGTTGTTCAAGTAATCCGTACCCAAACCAGAAGTGAATGAAGCTTTGACTTCATTTAGTGAATTAAGGAATGAGGTAGCCACCTCGCTTGCTGGGGCTGGGAGCGGGGTCCTGATCATGCAACAACAGCTGGCCTGCCTGAGCTGAGTCCTGGGCCAGGCACCGTCCTCAGTTCTGGCTGCGGCTCTGGGCATGGTGGGGGTGGGTTTGCAAGGTCAGATGGGCTCCAGTCACTGCCCTCTCCTTGAGGCATCCACCTGGAGCACGGTAGCTTCTCCAGCAAACCAAACCCCCTTCTATTCCCCTTCCCGGTGGGGGGGCCGGGGGGGAGACAGTAGCACATCTCCCCCCGCCACCCCCATCCCAGCCCTCACTCTCCGGGGAGCCTTAGCCCCACACTCACTCTCCTCACGACTGGAGAGGAAGCAAGCTACTTTTAGTTTCCAGACATAATTCACCCCCAAGGGTGACCAAGATGACCTCTCTCCCTGAAGGAGGAAATAACCCCCAAGTTAGCAAAAACCTGGGAACCACTAATCCCTCAGGCAGGGTCTGGCTTACTATATTAAGGTGTATTCATACAGCATATTAAGGTTTATCATGAAACCGTTAAAGTGAAAATAGAGATCTATACAAATCGTGAAAAAAAGAAAGAATGTGACAAAACTGCACATTCTTAGACTCTCGTCCCAATTTTACAAAACCGTGGATGTGCAAGTGTAAACAGACGTGCATGGAGAAGTAATTGAATGATGCTTCTTAAAATGCTGACAATGGTTATCTCTCGGTGGTGAGATTTCTGGTAAGTCTTTTTTTATTCATCTCTGCATTATTTAAAATTTCATAATGAGCATGTTTATCTTATAAATAGGAAAAAACCGACTCTCAGTTCACAAGAAAAAGCTTCCGTTCAATCTGGAATACTGTAACATTCAAAATGCTGGAGCAGCAGCTGGTATGAGGTACCCCGGAAACGGAGTTGAGGATGGCATTCGCCCTGCCCCGTATTTGCAGGATCAGCATGCCCTGATCAGATGACCTCTATGGTAGGTCTTCCTATTTCAGGAATCTATGATTTGAAGACGCCAAACAGTATCTCTAGATCAAAACTATTTATAAGAATCATTTCCTTCATAATGAGTTGGAACTTCCACAAACTGCTTGTATGTTTAGATGACATCATCTCTGAGATTTATGTGAAATGACTCTTTTTCCTTGATGTTATCAAGGAGCTTCAGCAGTTGAGTTCCTTATATTTCTTTGTGTTTGAATGATATCCGAAGAAGCTGTCATTTGTCAGGGTTTAATTGTTTCCATGATTTTTTTCCCCTGGTAAGTTTCCAGATATTGCTGAAGAGCTATAATGAGACGAGCAAAGATGCTGAGAGATGGAAACTCCCTCCAAGTTCCAGGTTCCAGGCCAGCTCTTCCACTTATTTTATTTTTTATTTATTTTTTTAAAAGATTTTATTTATTTATTTGACAGAGAGAGAGAGAGATCACAAGCAGGCAGAGAAGCAGGCGTGGGGGGGGGGGAGGGGGGAGCAGGTTCCCTGCTGAGCAGATATCCAGATGTGGGGCTTGATCCCAGTACCCTGAGATCACGACCTGAGCCGAAAGCAGAGATTTAACCCGCTGAGCCACTCAGGCACCTCAAGTTTATCGTTTCCTAGAAGGCAAAGCCACACAAAGCCACTTTGCTGGGCTGGACAAACTCTTTGCTCCCTACGTGTCTACCGGAGGCGCTGCGGCCCGATGTACTCTGTGACTTTAAAGGAATTTCGAGCTGAGTGGGAAGGGGTCGTGAAATCACAGCAGGGCTTCAGGAATGATTCTCCACTGAGCAAAGCGAAAAAGAAATCTACATGACATGACATTGTGGAGTGGGACAGAAATAGTCTTCTCGCTCTTTGTAAACAGCCATAAATACGCATGCGTGGTGATACGCCGAGGTCTGCAGGAGCCAGCACGACTTTGGAGGGTGGCAGGCTACAGTTCAATGCCAGGGCACCTCGCAGCTGTTCTGCTGACCTACAGGACAACTGAAGGCCTTACGGTTTTCCTTCTCATCCCCTCCTACGCATCCCCCACCCAGAGGGAATGATGTGGGCGGGGGCAGCTGGAAGAGCTCACCTCTGAACACAGGGCAGGAGGCGCTCTTTCTTCTTCCTAGGACATCCAGGGGACAGGAGCCATGCAGACAGGCATGCCCCTGTTCTCAATGGAGCTCACAGTACCTGAGCCCTGCTGCTTCTCAACAGCTCAGTCAAGGTGAAAAGGAAGGAAACAAGGGCTTCTGTTTCATTGACACAACCATTGTTCTCATGGTGCCATGTGACCAAGTCTACTTTCCACCTGTAGCTTGTTTCTCTGTGATGATAACATCCAGCTTCTCTGGGGATTGAAAACATAGTTATTAAGTGCAGGAGTCTGTGGGCAAAAGTGTTATTTTAAAAGTGATGTCCCCTGGCTTCCTCCAGCATTGTGTGGCATTAAGGCAGGGCCAGTGGCTTAGGGGCGGGACGCCTGGACATCTTCTTCCTTGGCCTGGCTGTGTGCCTGGACCCATTGCTCCCCAGAGGTTCTGCCCTTTGAAATAAGGGACTTGACCAGTAGCCTCTGTACAGTGCTGTCTGCTCTTGTCTTTCATGACTGAGTCTAAAAGCTGGAGCGGCCCCGTCATGCATTGCAGAACATGAACCAAATGGACACCTGAGTTTTACCCAGCTCTTCAGGGGAGCTCAGAAATGAACCCGTCCTCCTTCTTCGCCCTGATTATACGATAGATCTCCTGGGGGACCTTGTAAACCATACCACTTCTCAACCTCCACGGACCAATTGATTAAGAATCTGAGGGTGAGGTCCCTGCTTAGGTATTGCTTTTAAAAACTCCCCAGTTGAGGGCGCCCGGGTGGCTCAGTGGGTTAAGCCGTTGTCTTCAGCTTGGGTCATGATCTCAGGGTCCTGGGATCAAGGCCCACATCGGGCTCTCTGCTCAGCAGGGAGCCTGCTTCCCTTTCTCTCTCTCTGCCTGCCTCTCTGCTACTTGTGATCTCTCTCTGTCAAATAAATAAATAAAATCTTAAAAAAAAAAAAAAAAAAAAAAAACTCCCCAGTTGATTTGAATGTCCATAGGAGCCTGAAACCGCTTAACCCTTCATGACAACAGGCCTCAGCAGAGAGACCCAGTTCCCAGCACTGGCCTGTTTGTTGGCAACAGAGCTGGGACTGAGAGGCCCAGTTCCCAGCACTGGCCTGTTTGTTGGCAACAGAGCTGGGACTGGAGCTCGAAGCTTGTGAACCCCAGTCCTTGAAAAGAACTGAGAAGCGATCAATGGAAATTTTTATATTCCCCATCTACAAAAACTCTTGGGTATCCTCAATAAACATCACCCTTAATCCTAGAGGTAGTGATGGAGGGACATCTTCACAGGGGGAGGGCAGCTGGACTTATTTTCTGAGTCACCGTACCTTTGGTGACCTCAGTAGTCACAGGTGCTACTATCTCGCTGGACAGAGGAGCCCTAATTCCCAGTGAAGTACAGCCCAGCTAAAAGCTGAGGGACAACAAATAGGAAGTAGCCACGAGAAGCCACATCTTTTAAGAAAATCTGCTCCCGCTTCAGCGCACTTGTCTTCTGAGAGGGATGTTGCTTGCCTCCCTGCTTTAGGCCCCGGTGGAAGGCCAGCAAGTTTCTGAGGCCCGTGGGCAGTCGGTGGAGCAGAATCAGAGAGAAACGCCAGCAGGCAGTGTAATGTCCATCCCCTACATTCGAGCTGCTTCTCCTGCTAGCTGACACATGGAAGGGCCACCCAGCCTCCAGCTCCACATCTCCCACAGCTGTGAGGCCTTGCCTGGGCCCCTCCTCCCTTTTAGAAATAAGGGGCCCAGGGGTGGTTTTGATATCCTACTTCATCTTTTCCAAGCTAAGAGACCCAAGATCCTATCACAACAGAAAGAACGGCTGGACCTGTAGTCAGCAGGTCTGGTTTGGGGGTTTGAGTGTTTACTTTACTTGCTAAGACCTTGGGTTGACCCCTTCATTCCTCTGAGCTTTTGGCAACTCTACTTAAAAATGGGGATCTAGAGGAGCGGCGGGAGGAGGGAGAGGAGGAAGCGCGGAGGAGGTGGGCGCAGTGTGAGAGGGGAGGGTCATTTAAAAAAATGGGGATCTAGGGGCACCTAGGGGGCTCTGTTGGTTAAATGTCTGCCTTTGGCTCAGGGGCTCAGGTCATCATCCTGGGGTCCTGGGATCAAGCCCAGCAGCTAGTTCTCCGCTCTGCGGGGAGTCTGCTTCTCCCTCTCCCTCTGCCCCTCTCCCTGCCCTCTGCTCCTGCCCACTGTGCGTGCCCTCTCTCTCTCTCTCTTTCTTAAATAGATAAATAAATAATCTTTTTTAAAAAAATGGGTATCAAGAACTCTGCCCAGCTTACCCCTCAGAATCAAGACAAAAATCAGCAACATCTTAAAGCTATAAAGACTGCTGGGGGGGGGCTTTATTTGGGGGGAATCGAGGCTTGGATGGGAGTACAATCCTCAGAAGGACTAATGTTGCAGAGAATGAGGCTCTTCTGCAGTTGGAAAATGGCTTCAAGGGATCCTTATTTAGGTCTGGTGCGATCGTCATATTTATGGGCTCCCTGAGAGCACACCGTGGGACTGACAGAGAGGGGCCCAGCACGGCCC
Source organism: Meles meles (assembly GCF_922984935.1). Lineage (NCBI taxonomy): Eukaryota > Metazoa > Chordata > Mammalia > Carnivora > Mustelidae > Meles > Meles meles. The sequence goes on along the minus strand of NC_060069.1, from coordinate 45,805,534 downwards.
TGTTTTCTCCTGAGTGGCAGAAGCTGTCCTAGAGCCAAGGTCCCCCAAAGGAAGGCTACACGCCCCTGTGCTGTTGCTAAGCAAATGTGATGCTCTTCACCCTATCATTATTGTGCCTGGTACATGGAAGATGCCAGACATATTCATTGAGTGAACTGATCCCAATATAAGGTAAAGCCCATGCTCCTCCAATACTCTCTTGAGATCTACAGCTTGTTAGGGCAGAAGTCACAGATATGACTGAAGATTAAATTAATTGGGGGGAAAAAAAGAAATAACCAGGGGCGCCTAGTGGGTTAAAGCCTCTGCCTTCGGCTCAGGTCATGATCCCAGGGTCCTGGGATCAAGCCCTGCATCGGGCTCTCCGCTCAGTGGGGAGCCTGCTTGCTCCTCTTTCTCTCTCTGCCTGCCTCTCTGCCAACTTGTGATCTCTGTCAGATAAATTTAAAAAAATAATCTTAAAAAAATTTAAAAAAAGAAAGAACCAAACAAACGCTCCAATTATAGAATAATACATATGTATCTATTGTGGCGAAGGAGTAGGTTTTACAGGTATGTACTACACATGCACAACCAAAAGAAATAAGAACACAATTCTGTTGCAGAAGACTTTGCTAGTGACAGTTATTAATATGTGCCTCAGACCATGCTGGCCACGGCTATAGGCAGGATAGAGAAAGAAATCATACCGTGTTACAATTGGGGTGAAAGACAGGATGGTACCTGGGGAGACCGGAAAGGACTGGAGGAGGGGGAGGTGGTGGGGGAGGGAACTGGGAGAACAAACAGGGAATCACCGGACAAATGGAAACTCTAGGGCACATACGATTAAGTCCCGAGAGCCGCTGCTTAGCAAGACTTTGCTCTGTGTAAAGGCTAAACGCTCTGTATACACCATCTTATTTGCTCCTCATGGTAACTCCATGAGGAAGATATTTTTATTCCCATTGTACATGTGAAGGAACTGGAATTCAGGTGGACACAGAGCTAATAAATGGCAGGAACAGGATTCAGACTGGCCTGACTTCCCCCAGTCCTTGCCCTTCTGTAATCCAGCAAGAAGGTTGGAACTGCTCTTGCAACAGCACAACGGGAGAAAAGACAGGATGAAAACAAATCGAGGAACGTTTTGTTTATGGATTCTGAGGTGCCATGAATTAACATAGAAGCTCAGGTGGGGGTGGGAGGGATAGAAGGAGGAAGAACGGAATTAGAATTGTGTCATTCTGGTGGCCATCGGGGAGGGTGGACAAGAGATCAGTCAGGAGGCTGTGGCCATGATCTGGGCTCAGCGTGAGAGGCTCACTGCGGGCCCTCAGGCTTTCAGTCATGTGGTCCGGGGGCCAGCAAACTCTGAGTCACGTAGAGATGGTCAGAAATGCAGACTCTGAGCCCCACCCAGACCTACTGGTTTAACTATGTTTTAACGTGATACCCAGCCAATTCTAACGCACATTGGAATCTGACCAGCATTGCCATGAAGGACAGGAGCTCCGCCTGGCCCTCACGCTCCTCCTAGAGGTACACATCTTTTTTGGATGGTCGATCCCTTTGAGAATCAGAGGAAAGTCCAGGACCCTCACCCCTGAAAAAAGTGCTGATGCATACCAACAGTAACCTACAACTTTAGGGGTGTCACACAGTCTCAAAGAGCATGAGGACAGCTGCTGGTCTGTAAGGAATCCCCAAACCTTGATTCATTGATAATTTAGTTGGGGAGCCATGGTGAGGAGTTTGCAGATAAAAAAAAATTCAAGTCTGAAGTCATGGTTGTCATCTTAAGAGACCTCTCCAGAGCCTGGACCAGACTTCCAGCTCCATGGCTGGGGCCCAGACTCTGTTCCCATCGTCCCCACCCCCCCACCCCCCACCCCCGCATTGTTCTCCAAATCCGCCGGGGTGATCTGAGCAGATACCCTGGAGCAATGAAACCAGGCCCACCCCGGCTTCCCCAAGCTGGATGGGGCCTGTCTGCCTCCTTTTCTTAAGTCCCAGAAAAGCCAAAATTAGCCTCACTTTTGTTTCTTTTCTCAGGAGCCTCTACATTGTATCTCAGGAAAGGATTATTGTGCTCTGGGGACCCTATCTTATCGTGGGGTGGGGGAGGTGATGAGTGAAAGGAAAATGGTCTTTGACAAATTGGTTCAGTGTGGCCAGTCACGTGACTTTCCAGCCCTCGCCCACTACTGCTCCAGGGAGGGTATTGTTTCCGCTCCCAAATATTTAGCCAAGCAGGAGCCCGGGAAGGTTGGGGAGAGGTCAGAGGCTTGAGGGCATGATAATTCAGGGAAAGGACTGATTTGGGTGACCCTCTGGCATTATGTGGAGAGCGGTGATACCCGGGAGGCTCTGGTCCCACAGCCCGAGTGCCTTATCACTCCCTGAGTTATTTGGAAAGGTCACTGAGGGTCACTGCCTGAATCCAGAGAGATGGGCGAGACCCCTTCTGAGGAACTGGGCTCTGGAGGCTCCTCTGATTCAGTAATTACCTGCTTCCTGGCTGGACAGGCTGCCCTGCTGACTCCTCTGGGGCCCGAGGAAAACACTCTTTTACCCCTCACAGCGCACAGGGCTCAGAAAAACAAAACCATGCCCAGTAAGGCAAGGAGCAAATGTGACTTGAGCTGTCAGAGCTAAAGGCTTCACACAGAGAATTCAAGGCCTAACCAGGCATTTGCCCTTGTATGACTTTTCCCCCCAAATTCCTGCATCTCCAGGGAGAGAACATTCCTGCTGACCTCACTCAGGCTCACTCAGCCTGACATCACGGGACTTTCGGGAGATGAGGCCACAGCAGCATGTGACAATGTGTGTTATCGATGGGGAACACTTTTCCCCCGTGCTCATGTGGTCATCTGTTTGATATGCCTGTGGGTGGAGGTGGGCAGAGGGGAAGGGAGTGTCCGGTCACCGGCGACAGAAAAGAGCCATGAGGTCATCGGAGCCTGAGGTTTTCCTCACTGACCAGCGGCAGCAATTGTCTTCCTGGCTTGCTTTCCCAGGGGCTCACCTCCGCTCCCATGGAGTGTGCTGATATTGGGGTTCCTGCTTTGGACACACATTTTCCTCCATCTGAAAATATGCTCCAAAAGCCAGATAGGAGATATATATTTGGCAAGGGATTTAAAATTTAGCTTGGACAATTGCACCGTTGTTTCTAGGTCCTGATGCCCATACTCTGTCGGATTCTCTCTGGGATGCCCCCCCTCTGGGGCCTCATATAACTCTCTGCTTAGACACGGCTGAGTGGGCAGCCTTCCACCCACTTTGTCCACACCCTCCTCTCACTAGTGGCCTCTCACTAGTTTGGGATTTCCCCCCAACTCCTCCACTCCCAGAGCCACGGACTCAGCAGAACGTGAGAATGCGTATGATAAGCAGACCCCCCCCCCCCACCCCGATGATTCTGCTCTGCACTGAGTTTGGCGATCATGGAGTCAGCTGATCTCGAAGGATGGATTTAGCTCCGATATTTTAGTATCAAAGTGTTCTGAGGAATGGCAGCCTTCAGGGAATAAGCACACAGCCATTGGCACGGGTGAGTTTTAATAACCATTAGGTGTCAGTCTTATTTCAATGGTTCTCTACCTTGGCCGCATATTAGAAATACACGTGGGATTTTTAAAAACTACACATGACATGATTTCGAAGAAGAGATTCTTTCGTCTTCTCTAAGAAGCAAAAAAGTGCCTCAGGACCCCTGGCAGTATTTCCGGTAGAAGGGGGCCTGTTGGGCACCTGGTAATCTCTTAGGGAATCTTCCTCATGAGGGTGAATAGATTGGGGCCACAGAGAACAGACAGCCTTCTGAACAAAATGGGGTGTGGGGACCCCAAGACTCACTCTGGTAACTTCCTTTGAAAGAGTAGCCTCATGGGGCGCCTGGGTGGCTCAGTGGGTTAAAGCCTCTGCCTTCAGCTCAGGTCATGGTCCTGGGATGGAGCCCCACATCAGGCTCTCTGCTCAGCAAGGAGCCTGCTTCCTCCTCTCTCTGCCTGCTTCTCTGCCTACTTGTGATCTCAGTCTGCCAAATGAATAAATAAAATCTTAAAAAAAAAAAAAAAGAGCAGCCTCAGGGCACTTGGGTGGCACAGTCAGTCGAACGACGGTCTCCTGGTGTCAGCTCAGTGCATGATCTCACAGTCGTGAGATCAAGCCCCTCGTTGGGCTCATGCTCAGCACGGACACTGCTTAAGATTCTCTCCCTCTATCCCTCCCGCTCGTGCTCGTCCACTCTCTCTCTCTGATAAATAATTTATATTTATTATTTTTAAAGATTTTATTTATTTACTTGTCAGAGAGAGAAAGAGGGAGAGAGAGCACAGCAGGGGGAGCAGCAGGCAGAGGGAGAAACAGGCTCCCCACTGAGCAGGGAGCCCAATTCAGGACTCGATCCCAGGACCCCGGGATCATGACCTGAGCCGAAGGTAGATTCCCAACTGACTGAGCCACCTAGGCATCCCTAAATAAATCTTTAGCGAAAAAAAAAAAAAAAAGAGTAGCTTCATTGGGGAAGGGGATAGGCTCAGATCCTTAGAGTCCAGGATGGTCCAGGATGGTCACAGAAAAGCCGTGGGCGTGGATGGGTCCCTGTGGGGAAGAGTATGGGAGAATGGAGAATCTGGAGCTGCCAGCTGCAGGGGTTGGATCCGGGTCTGACTCAGCACCATGAGGCCAGCCGGTCTCCTGGGAGGAGGCTGTGTAGGTGAGCTATTTTAGGAGACCAAGACAGGGTACCCTCGGCCACTGGTAGCAAAGGGGGAGGCAGCTGACCCTTCTGAAAGGGCCACAACTGGGCCTGAAAGGCTGCCAGGACCCGGGGGCAAGCAGCGGCGAAGTGAGAGGCTCGGTGTCCAACACTGACACCACGAGGCCACAAGAGGTCACGGCAGATGTCACGATAACAGCTAGTCTTGTCTTTGGTGCCGTTTGCCCCATGTTGATCTCACTGCCTTGCGCTTACTCATTCATTTAATAATACCCAGGAACAGTTCTGGGAGAGAGTCACACCACCCCTATTGTACAGAGAAGGAAACTGAGGCACGGAGGTTATATGGAGAGTAGCTGGCAGGCTGTGAACCCGAGAGTCTGGCTCCAGAGTCCACTCCCCGAACCATGGGCAGCCATCATCACTGAGCCCTAATGTTCTCTGAGCTCCTTTAGCCTAGCTTACGAGGGAAGAACTGTTTTTATTCCCATTTCACAAATGAGGCATGGGAAAGTTAACTGGTGGACAGTTCGTTGCCCATCCTCTCCCTTCTGGGAATGAGGCCGGACTAGTGCCACCTAACCCTATCACAGCTCCTTCACTTTGGGGACCAGCTGAGCCTTTAGGGTTCTCGGCGACCCCAAGTGAGGTGGGAATCTTTTCTAGGCGATGCTGAGCTTCCCGCAATAAAACGTGTGCGGTCCTTAGGGAGAGAGTGGAAAAGCAAAATGGGTGTGACAATATTTCCAGATCAGTTTTGTAAGCACAGACCATACCAATCTCAGGGCTCCTGTCCCAGATTTACTGAATCAGAAGATACGAAAGGTGGGGCCAGGAAACCTGGATTAAAAGAAAACCCAAACCAAACCCCAGGTGATTCTGGAGCATGGCCAGGATTGAGAGTTACTGCCTTGATTTCATAATAATATTTTACAACCCCTGGCAGCAGTGATTCTAGGATGCGCTGCTAGCTTTCAGATCGTCTGGCTAGAAAGAAGCTGTCTGTAGAGGCTGAAGAGAGGGAAAGAGCTAGTGAAGGACGGGCGAGCAGAGAATCGAAGTCCACGGGGCTCCAGACTCACCCACACAAGCGTGAGGTGGAAATCATCTGTTCTTCAAACACAGCCTCAAATGCCTGGTTCTCGGTGAACACTTCCCCTGTCTGGGCTCCACTCTTCCAGCCTTGTCCCCAGTCAAAGACTGCCACCCTGTGAACCCACAGCGCAAGCTTCCCTGAGACCACTGCACTCCTCATCCCTGTCCCCGCTCTGGGTTCTCCAGCCCCAGGCAAGACACACAGTCTCAGGGCATGGGGTTCGCGCACTCCCCCCAGCCACCCGGCAAGATCTCCGGGATGCAGAATCTCTCAGAAAGTGCTAGCTGAGGGAACACAAGGGAAGGAAGAAGGGCAGAGTAAAGACAGGAGATAGAGAAGACTCAAAGAGCCATAAGGGTCACCACAGAGGGATGACAGCTGGTGAAATCTGACTTAGTATTCATCCCGTGAGTACGTGTGACCTTCGCTCTGACCCACTCCAGGCACTCAGCCTCTCCAGGCATTCACCTGGTCAGCCCAGAACTGGGGACAGAGTATACAGAGAGAGGGGAGTACATTTATGATTTCACCAGGAACCTCATCTTAGGTCTGCGGATGCTTATAACAACTCTATGTGGTAAGTTGGGTAAATGTTAATAATCCCATTTTACAGCTGAGAAAACTAAGGCTCACAAAGCTAGCAAACATGTCCAAGGTCACATGGCTAGTGAGCAGAGGACAGGTTAATAGAGTCTTAAGTCTGGAAGAGCCCCAACATATTTCCCGATCCAAATCTCTGGGCAATGGTGCATCTTCCCTAAAGCCTCTTCGAGGAGGGGTTGGAGTGGTGGTGGTGGAGCTGGGTTGTAGTCATTCTGGTGTCTGGGAGCTCTGCATGTATAGGACTCACTCAGCTCAATCCTTTCCCCCTGAAGCCCAGTCAAAGGCACTGCTCTTTCTCTGCTCTCCCTGTTCTGCTCTACTCACCCAAGAAGCCATGGCCACATCTCTGACTGACAGAAGGCCCGCTTGCCGTCGCTGGTAGCTCACAGAACCAGGGTCAGCTCAGCGGCTCCCTCTCTCCTCCCCCTCCCTCAGGCCAGCATGGGAGAGTCACCACTTGCCTGTGGGGATCTATTTTCTGATGAAGGGGTATCGAAGGGGTGGCACCTTCTGCTCCTCTTGGTTTGCTCTGGAGAAAGGGAGCATTTCAGAGTATCTCAATCCGGCCTCCGCAGAAGTTCAAAGAAGCTTTACTCATACAATCTCAGAATAAAAGTGCAGTCAAGGCCTAAAAGACATCCAGGTGAGGTGGACTCAAAAGGGGGAGAGAGCGACAAAAAAAAATTGCTTCATGCCTACAAAGTCATGATGATAACTGATACTTCACTGGCCTTTAGGAGCTGAGAAGGCCATTCATGGTCAGTTTTCAGTGTGTGGCGCCCAACGAGGAGACAGGTCAGAGAGGAGTGAACTTTCTTAAGAAGGAGAAGAGCAGGAATCAGTCTCACTGATGAAGGTTTAGAATATAGGTGAGGTTCAGTGGGGTGAGGTCCGGAGTCAATGACCAAGAAAGAATTTCTGAGACATCTTTGGTGCAAAACAGTGGGTTATTAAAGCACAGGGACAGGACCCGTGGGCAGAAAGAGTTGCTGGAGGGGTGGCAGGTTATACACAACAGAGTTGGGGAGGTAAGAAAAAAGGGAGGTTTCAATAGAACATTCATATGAGGACCTACAAGATACCCAAGGCCTTCAGGCCTTGCCATTATCAGATTAAGGTTGTTTTCCCCTCTAGCAAGGTATTAACATTAAGATAATTGGGAGATTCCTAAAGAATGTCCCACTCAGGAGTGGGGGTAGGGAAGGTTGCAGGGCTTCTGCTTTGTCCTCAGCCATCCTTCTGTTCCCTCATCATCACAGCCCTGGAGCGGTGGGACCAGGACGTGCCCGGGCCTTCTGCATCCAAGGTCAATGACTTTGCCCTGTGGCAGGCCAGGGCAAGCCCTACTGGGGACCTCAGCTCAGGCTGCTCCCGCTGGGATCGGCAGCACTTCTAAGTCTGGTCCTTTATTGTGTATTATCTTATCTCAATAGGAAAAGGCAATTCAGGGGAAGAATTTCCTTGTCATGGTGCTCAGGGCTTTCCATTGTCCAGCTTTCTTAGCTCTGGTTCATCCTCAGGGTCTGACAGTTACTCATGTCCCTGGAGGCGCCTTATCAGGGGTGTTGAAGATAGAAGACTTATTTTTTTTCTCAGGACCAGACAAACTGGAATCTGTCCATCCCCTGTGTCAGGACATCATCCCACAATTAGTGGGCTGTGACTCCAGCCACACAGGGAAGCTGCTTGAAAAACAGTCCCTAAGAATCCGCCTGGTTGCTTTGCAAAGCCCTGAGGCTTCAGGGTCCTCCACTGACTGGCAAGTGGGACGGACAGCTGGACAGCCGGACAGCCATCTCTTGATGGCGGGGGGTATGAAAGGCTTTACTCCTGTACCCTCCCCGCCCAACTTTTGATGCAGGAAGACTTCGAACCTACAGAAAAGTTGAAAAAATCATACAACAAACATACACACTGTTCACCCCTATTCAATCGTTCAGTTTATCTCCTTTATTGTATCTTTCTCTTTCCAGATACATATACACCTGGAAATACATACTCCTCACCCCCCTCAAGCCATTGAAAAGTTGCTAAGTCATGATGCTTCTCTCCTAAACAGCTGGGCGTGTGTATCCTAAGACTAAGAATTTCTACATACACACAGAGAGCAAGATAAAAATGCATGCACAGGTGTTTATCAGCTTGGAATCTACAGCCAGGGAGTTAGATGTAGAAAGAATCAGCCTTTATCGGGGAAAAAAAAAAATGCTTGCCCAATATACAGTACAGCTACGTATGGATTTCCCTTTTTCTAGTATTTTTGCAGATTTTAAAATTTTATTTTTAAAATTTCTTTTCAGTATTCCAGAATTCGTTGTTTATGCACCACACCCAGTGCTCCATGCAATACGTGCCCTCCATAATACCTACCACCAGGCTCACCCAACCTCCCATCCCCTGCCCCTCCAAAATCCTCAGACTGTTTTTCAAAGTCCACGGTGTCTCATGGTTCGTCTCCTCCTCCAGTTTCTTCCAACTCCCTCTCCTCTCCATCTATTTGGGGGACCAGATATGTGTTTATAAGTTTCTTTATTTTGTCTAATTATATAATAAACATATACTAATTGAAAAAATGTAGAAAGCATTAAAAGTATAAAATTCATAAACATATCCATGACAAAGTTACTTATACATTTGTGAGAATGAGCAAGGCATTCAGGCAGTGAACTAGATGATTTTAAGGTAATTCAAGGTCTAATACTTGAGGCTGTGGTTCTCCAATCTTTCATGTTTGGGTTTTTTGGGTTTTTTTTAATCTTTTAGATTTAATGGTGAAATATCATTGCTTCATTGAAATATGTCTAATGTGTCCCAACAGTGGGTATGGGGACTTGACAACTTTTATTTTTTTCCTGTTCTAAATAGTTAATTGAGAACACCTCGTGCAAATAGATCCGTTTTAAAGTAATTTCCTTAGGGCAGTGTTTCTCAAAGGGTGGTGCTGGACCATCTGTAATGGATTTAATCACTTGTGGAGCTTGGTAAATATTCCTAGGTCTTGCCCGGATCTAGGAAATCACAAAGGGGTGGAGCCCAAGAGACTATATTTGAACCGGTGTCATACAAATCAGAGCTTTGGAATAGATGTATTCACCACGTTCAATTACCAGTCAGAAAGAAAGGCCTATGGACAGCTCTCTTATGGCCAGGATATCTCTGGGAAAGGCCAAAATGGCTGCAGTAGGTGAGGGCCCTTTGTCCAGTTGTGCGTTTTGAAAATTGCTCAGACTTCACTGGAGATGCTCCAAATGCTAAGGCAGGGGTGGCCGGGGGAGGTGTAAGAGGATGAAGGGAAAGGTCAAGTCCAGAGTACAGGAGTGGAACTTGCTAGCCTGCCTTGAAGGAGCATGTGAGTTGGACCAGGCTGGATTCAGAAGCTGGAAGCTGGTTTAGGAATCACCACGTAACCAACGAAGCTCTGGCACTGGAAGCTGATCTCATAGCAACCCACAGGATGTGAAGACAGTTCTTTATACACAGTGCTCAGGACACATGTGAAGGGGCTCTTTCTCATTAGCCCGGAATTCGTGCAAGCTGGAGATAATCCAGCTAAGAGAAATAAGTACAATCTTAGAATCTGAGAGCCAAAAAGTGTGTTTGAAATCAAACCTAATGAGAAAACTACAAGCAGCGGTTAAAACTTGTAGGAAGAGGAAAGAAGGGGGAGGGGAAGGACAGAAGGGGAGAGAGAGAGGAGGGAAGGGAAAAGAACAGAAGAGAAAAAGGGGAAAAAAGAAAAAAAAAAAGGACGGTTGCTTGAGAAGGAGGGCTGCTGAGGGCAGTGGGGAGGAGCAGGGCACCGTTCTTTTTCTTCATAAACATTTTGCTACAACCTGATTCTTTTTTGAAAACAAACATTACCCGCACTATCTTTATTTTTTTAAAAATGTGTATTTAAAACACAAGACTGATTTACAGTATACCGTAAAGGATGTCAAGTGGTGTCAGCTACGTTAGTCACAGTAACATCTTCTCAGAACGATGCCCTTAAAACACCAGAAGGGCGATCCTGACACCAGCAGCCCCTAGGCGGCCCTCCCCAACTCCCGCGCGGTCGCCGCGAGGCGGGAAACTGCGCGCCGCAGAGCGCGAGGGAGGCGGTGACCGGGGAGTGCGCACGCGCTGACCCGCGCAGCGCCTCCCCTCCCGGAAGTGCCCGGCGGTGGTTTGAGCGGACCGCGGGACGTTGGGGTTTGGCAGCTTCTCCGGGAGGTCGGCAGTCGGAGGCAGGATGCAGTTCTGATCGCGTCCGCAGGGGTTGAGGAGGGGCAAGCGCCCCTGACCGCCCCCCACAAGGGCTAAGCCGTGGTGTAATCGCAGCTGCAGACCCTGAGGACCCTGGAAGAGAAGAGCAGGGCCCTCTGCCGCCAGTGCCGGCAGCGGGTAGAAAATTCCTGGCGGGAGAGGGTGCTGCGTTCTCCAAGCAACAGATTAGTTTGAAATGAATCTGAAGGCACTTAAAAGCTAACGCGCTGTTGACGTGTCTGACCCAGAAGAAGCAGTCCAGGATGCCTGGTGCCTTGTTTAGCTTTCAGAGTTTGGTAAGGAAAAAGCAAAGCCGATGTTCTCCAAATTGTTCGATTTAGCACCATTTCTTGAACTTCTTTCTTGTTTAAGAACGTCCCTCTCACCTGAGGGTGACCTTTGGATTTATACCGGCAGAATGTGTAAGCTTTTAGAGATCTGCGTCAGCCTTGCGCGTATCTGGGCTTGTTTCAAGGCCGAGTCTTCTCTGCCAAAGCTTTGACCTGAACATGGGGAGGAGGGGGGGGGGCATTGTAAAGTGGGAGAGAGTAGACCAATGCCCACATTGTTGGAAAGTGCTGAGAATGATCAAGTAGGCACGGAAAAAGAAGTGGAGACAATCTTGAAAGTATTCTGAAGTCAGTCTTGAGACATTCCTAAGACATCAGTATCCTTTTCCTCAGTGATTGAGCCAGGTCCTTTTTCTCACACTGTGGAAAATATTTTTCATATTTCCTTCAATATAAGACATGGTTTAGCAAGAATGTGACTTCACCAAAATAAACTGCCAATGGTAGAGCCTCTTAATAAGCTAAATGAACTCCCAGAATCCCCAAGTTTGGAAGGTGGCATAGTTTTCGGTGTTCAGTATTGAAAGGAATCTGCAAAATTTTTAAATGTCAAATCCCATGATCCCTTCACGTTACAAAGACAAATTTTATCTTCATTGGATAGCAAAATCCAAACAGAACTATGTGTTATATATTGAATCCCATTTTCAAAGTAAATCTGAAATTTGTCTTAATAGAGTTTATAAAGATGTCCATCTTCTGTGGAAAACAAATTCACCAGCACATTCATAGAGCGGAAGAAAGAAAGCTGGCCTTTCGTTTTACAGATGAGGAAACTGTGACCCAGAAAGAAAAATGACTTGATAAGGATCGCGCCAAATCAGATTTGGGAGTTAGAGCCCAGTGATACGCCTTGCCTGAGTGCCTCTCCTTACTCTGTAGGGACTCATATCCCATGGTAACAAACATGATGTGAATGTGGCCTCAGATGTTGCTCACGGGAGATACGGAGATAGTGGTTTTTCGGGATCTAAACAGGATTTTAAGAAAGTCTTAGTGATCAGAACTCTCCCTAAAGGATACAGATGTAAGAATATACAATAGTGAAATCTCTCTTTTCCTGGGAAGATCTTAAGTGGGGGCTACATAATCATTTATTAGGATTGTCAAAGGGATTCAACCCTCTGAAGATCATTATCTTTGTGAGTCTGATATTTTTTGTTACTGACAGCCCTTTGAGCACCTAAGTGCCCAGCAGGTCTAGGGAGAATGGAAACTAATCCCTTTTCAAGGTTACTTTGAGAGTTAGGTATTGTGTTACGCAGTTCATGTATGTTGATTTACTTAGTCTTCACAACAGGCATTGTAGATAGGTATTGTTTAACTCAGCTCACAAAGGTTAGGTAGCAAGCTCCAAGCCATGGAGATAATAGGCAACACAACTGAGGCCACATTAAACCATCACTCACATCCAGATGAGTGGGCGAGAGAAGATGATGACGGTTTGTTTCCCAGCTTTTTCCCTTGTAGGTAACCCTTTCACTGCTCCGTGAGTCTTCAGGGCAAGTAACTCCCATTATCCTCCTGGTCCAACAGGGATGAAGCTGCAGTGGAGGCCCAGGACAGGGACACTCTGACTAGGAGAAGAGTTTGGGTTGGCACCTCTTTACAAAGGCTCTGGGGTTCCAGAGCTTTGCATAACAGGCAGGTTCTTATTGAACAAGGAGGCCAAAGTTTGCTTCCAAAATTTTCAGTTTAATAGTTCATTCTGGGTGAAGAGACTTCTTGAGGATTCAGCTTTGAGACAAGATTGGACCACAACATGAGGAACTGGTTTGTGAAGGAGGGCTGGGACGATGGGAACTAGGGAGACAGACAACATCTGGGACTCGGGTAGTTTGTGCTGCTTAAATCATCGAGACTGTTTGATGTTCTTGGGTAAATGGCCATTTCCTCAAGACTCAGGCAATTTCTGGTACCCCCTGGGAGCATGGGCCAGCCTCCTTTTGAGAGAAGGAGGATATGCGAAAGGTAAATTCCAGAGATGGTATCCCATCCCTGGGCCTTCTTGCCTTTCTAAAGATGAGCCCACCTTCTGCCCTGCTGCTATCGCTCCAGTTAAATATGTTCTCCATGTCCATGCTGTGCCCATGACTACATCTTCCTGAAAAGCTGTGGCCTACCAAAGGCATGTCAGTCACCTTCCTACTCTAGTACTGGTCACGGCTGCCAATGAGCCACAGTATTAAGGGCTAACTCCCTTGTCTGTGTGGTCTGATTCCTTGCCAGTCTCTTCACCACCTAGCCCAGATTGCGCCATCCATTCCGGCCACATCAGCTTCCTCCTTCCTGGACTGGATTCCATCCCTCTCTGGGTCCAGTCCTCTGCAGGATTTCTTCTGGAATGTGCTCTCCAACCCATCCCCCACTCAACTGTTATCTCCTCTCCAAGAACAGCTTCCATGGTTAAGAGCACAAGCAAAACTGGCTTCAGCAAACTCCATTTCAAGACACCAAGGGATCAGAGCAGTTGGATAAAGGGGATAAATAGGGTGGCTTTAAGTTCACTTCTAGCTCAGAGGCCATTCAAAAAATTAAGATCTCCGCTGAGGTCTGTGGAATCCCCTTGCTTCCCTGAGGCACCCCCTTCTTCATGCTGCTGGGATTTAAACTACCCCTTTGGAGAAACTGGGTAATTGCAACTGAGTCACACAGGCCAGCCAGGAGCAAAAGAGCCAGGAGCCAGGAGCAAAGCTATGTATCTTGACATGCCGTCCAGTTCCCCTCATGGCTGGCTTTTGTTGCTGTGCTGGGATTCAGACATCTCTGCACTCCACAGTGAGATGCTGCAACTCAATCATGACTTACTCACTCCAGTAAATTTATTCACTCCCACCTCAGCCCCATTCCCTCCAACCTTCCCCTCTCCCATGATCATGGTATCAAAATAATGCTAAAATGAGATGACTGTGCTTGAATTTAACACCTCCCACCATGCCTCTTTCATGTTAGCTCCTGAAGCAGACAGGCCCTCTCACCTGCAAACCCTGCCCAGCACACATCTTGGCGGGTTGGAGCAGCTCCTGGTACCTAGAGCAATGAACTTAGCTTGCCCTTTCAATAACCATGATCTCACAAACTTCTGCTCAACCAACCAGTCCCACCTCCAACTTCCAGCAGAAAACCCTGCAAGCAGAAAACTTTGATGGGCGCCAGGTCCCATCAGTACCAGTGACGGTGTCCTAGATCTCCTGCATATGGGCCCACTCTTCTCATCTCCTGGGTGTAGCCAGGACTTGCAGAATGGGCCTCCGTGGAGATCCAAACATAGGAGCTGCTTGTTAGATGAACTCGTTCCTGGCACCTAGCAGAGATGTGGAGGACGGCTGAATCAGAAGGGAAAAGGAAGAGAGGGCCCAGTGACCTTTAGATGAAAGTTTCTACTTCAAGGCAAGAGTGGTCTGTGAACTTCTGATCTTCAGACCAAATTGTGCATGCCTAGGTCTGTCCATAGGACCCGGAGTCTTCGCTCTGTTCTGAGCCACACGCAGAGCAGCCAAGCTCAGTGACCACACCCAGCTCCTCACTTTCATGAGCCACCTCTGCAGAAGCTGAGATGCCTGCCATGGGGGTCACTGCAGGTTGATCCCTGCTCCCTTCCTGACAAATGTTTGGCTGAGGGCTCTGAGCTGATGGCCTTGCATTAGGTGTTCTTCATCAGACGTCAAGACCGCTAGCCCTGCGGAGTCCTTGTGTGCCTGGGATCCGAGCATGTCTATGTTGTCTTTGTTCCCTTCAAGGTTTACATCTTCAGGGTCCCACTGTAGAGAAAAGACACAAATGGTACCTGGATGGAACAGATGCTTCCCATCTCTTACAATGCGCCACAGCTAACAACAGCTCCCGTCCTTGTTCTCACAACCCAGGCACAGACAAGAAGAAACAGTAAGGGCAGGTTAATCAGGCCTGTGTTTCTAGGAACTCAGGGGACACATACAACTTTAAAGCAAGGAGTTAATGGACAACAACCCGGAACCAAGAGACCCACTTCCCACCCTCCCTTTTCCCTCTTTACTCTAGTGAGAATGAGTCATGTTCCTTTTATCCCAAGATTTCCCACCTCCATGCCTAAGTCATTCCTGGAATAGATCAGGCAAATTCAACCCATTCTTTATGGCCCAGATAGGTACCTCCTCTTCCAGGAAGCCTACTCTGACTGCTTTTACCCATTGAGCTTGCACACCCTTATTTCTTTGTATTGCCTGTACAAGTCATTTGTAGCTGAACATGGGCACTGCCTTGTCCTTTTAGGTAGAGGATGAGTTCCTTATGAGCAGAGCACCAGTCTGCCCTTGCCACCTGGCGCTCCTCCCCACCACACCATTTCCTCTAAACTTGAGGCTCAGCAGACTTGTCCAAAGCAAACACCTCAAAGTTAATTGAGAAAGTGGTCAGGGCCAGTGATTACTCTATTATTCTGACTCACACAAGTATGGGAAAGGTTAGGAGCAAAAGGTTGAGAAAAGAGAAGCAGTCATATAAGCATTGATGACACATGGTTTGCAAAGTCCTCCTCTTGTTCTCATGTGACCAAGGACAGAGAGAACTTTTGCATGGGGCCAAGAGCAGGGAATTCTTGGTGAGTCCAGCCACAGAGGCCAGCAGGGGTTGGACTCAAGTCCTCCTTCTGCCACTAACTTGTTTTCTCTTCTTTGGGCCTCAGTTTCTCAAGGGGTAAGCTGGGGTGTTGGATCAGCAACTAAATATGATCTCTTTAATTTCTGAGTTTCTGTGACTGATAACTTGGAGTGACAAGATAACATCTGACAGTATCGAGACCCAGGAAACAACATAGGAAAAGATCGTGTCTGCCTAGGCCAGATGATCTAGCTGGGCAAGGAAATAGCCAGTCATGGCATGCCCTCCAAGAAAAACACTCTTCCAGCTGCTCAAACTTAAGCCCAATCCAACAGTCCAGTCAGAAGGGTCCCAGATAAGGTTTGTAGGGCTCCCTGAGCTACCGAGAGAAATGCCCGCAGCATGCCAGTTATAAAATACAAAATGTGGCTTTGTTTGAAATAGGAAGAGCCCAATTCAGTTAGTGATTTACTGATAACTGAACTGAGTTCCACTACTTGGTGCCTAAGAAAGCAACGTGTTAAAAAGGCCACCCCCTCCCATAACCCCGCGGGCCAAGGACTAAACTGATTGGGTTGTTGCAGCTCGGCAGCCCCCACCCCATACTTGTTTGGAGCTGTGCCAGCCAATTCAAGTGCTAACTTGTCTACGCGTGAGTGCAGACGTGGGCGGGAGATAACAAGCAAATTCCCAAAAAGTCCCCGCTGGCCCTGCAGGCTCCACCGCCCAGGTGCCCAGGGGCGGAAGTAGGGGCCTGTTCCATTCTTTGAGGGTGGACGGTATGCTTTGTGATGAATGCTGATTTCAGGCTCAGGCCCATGTTCCAGATCACAGCTCTTGGAGCGGGCTGTGATCAACCTCACCCGAAGCGCCCAAGGTGCTCATTAAAAAAAAGACGGATGCTGGGCATCCACCCTCGCCCCTCTCTGATTTGGGACCTAAGGTTTGACATTTTAACAAGTGCTTTGGGTGATTTTTAGCCGCCGCAGTATTTCAGAATTACCACTCCAGCTCCCGAAAGGGCTTCTCCAGAGTTGTTCTTTCTACTCTTGACCAACTCAGCGGCCACCAAACCGCCAGCCTCTTTGATCAAGTGCACTCTTTGAAGTGGGTTAAGGCTCTGACACATTTTAAATCTCTTCCTTCCGAATTCCCGGAAGACTGCGTTTTGAAACCTCATCTTAAGCAATGAAAACATTGCTGGAATCCAAGCAAAAAGAAAATCTGAGCAAAAGATGATCTCCGCCCTTACCAGAAAGAATCCTGGGAGATGAGCAGCACAGGTAGTTGTCATCAGACAAGCTCAGCTCTCCCCTGCAGGCCCGGGAGGCGTGGACACAGCGCCAGCTGCCCAGGGTCCCAGAGAGACGGTGTAGGGGGATGCAGCCGGCCCCCAGCAGCACCACCACCACCGCTAACCTGCCGCTACTCGGCTTGTCCACGGGCTTGTCTGCCAAACCACGCTTCTCCTGGGGTTCCACATCTTCTGAGTCCCTACCTGATGATTTGGGGCACAGCAGAAAGCACTTGGAACTGAGAGGGGCTGGAAAATCCCCTGATCCTCAGACTTGCCTCTCGTTTTCTTTTTTCTTTTTTTTTTTACCTAAAGGAATGTGGCATGGGCCCGGCCATCCAAGAAGGGCTCACAAAAACAGGAAATGGAATCAAGCCACAGGACGTCCCTTCTGGAATAGAGAGAGTATGATTGTCCGTACCTGCTCCGAGTTTAGGGCTTCCCAATACTTCTGCTGCAGAATAAAAAGAGAGATGGAAACAAGTGTTGGCGAGATTTCGCCAGCATCACAGAGCAGAGCAGAGCAGGGCTCAGCGCCAGCACGGTCTGCCCACTGAGCGAGGCAGCAGGGCCCTGCAGTGATGTGGGGGCAGAGGAACAGAGGACTTCAGCAAGCAGAAAGGCAGCAGCTCCTGGTGGCTACAATCTAGCTAAATGATCAATAGGATAATTGCGATAATTATAAAGGGCTGCGGGTCCTTGGAAAAATTATAATTGTACTAGATTTTAAAATTACTATTATTAGAAGTTATTATTATTATCAGGCATAAAAATAAATCTTCCATTTATTAACCACGTGGCTGAGATGAGTCAACTCAAACCCATAAAACTAAGAGAGATGCAAGTAAAATCCCCTTGAAAATACAGGGTATTTTCTACCAGCCAAGATCCAGTTTTAATTAGCCTTTACTGCATGGGTGGTTCCATCCCAAGGCTCGAGTATGTCTGACTCAGGTTCTGGAAGGTTGCAGGATGGTCTGCTCTTGTTCATCCAGCACCTCATGCAGTGCCTGGGAGATACGTGTTTCTGACATAGAGTTATGAATCTGCAGATGTCCGGCAGACTTATCTGTCCTGTTGAATAGCTGTCGATCTGCACAGTCCTGACGATTTGGCTTTGTCACATTAAAACAAAGCCTGTACAGTTCAATTCTTTTAAATTTCCATTAAAAAAAATTTTTTTTAGGGACACTTGTGTAGCTCAGTCGGTTAAGCATCTGCCTTCAGCTCAGGTCATGATCCCAGGATCCTGGGATTGAGTCTGGCTTCAGTCTCCTTGTGCTGTAGGGCGCCTGCTTCTCCCTCTGGCTGCCGCTCCCCATGCTTGTGCGTGCACAGTCTCTCTCTCTCTCTCAGACAAATAAAATAAAATCTTAAAAAAAAATTTAAATTATTTTTTAAATTATTATTCTTTTTTTAAGTTGAAGGGCCAATGCTTTTTTAAAAAGTAATCTCTGTGCCCAATGTGGGGCTCCAACTTACAACCCCAAAGTCAACAGCTGCATGCTCTACTGACTGAGCCAGCCAGGCGCCCCTTAAACTTCCACTTTAAACAACTTTTTTTAAAGATTTTATCTATTTGACACACAGAGAGAGAAATCACAAGTAGGCAGAGAGGCAGGCAAAGAGAAAGGGGAAACAGGCTCTCCGCTGGAGCCCGATGCGGGACTCGGTCCCAGGACTCTGGGATCATGACCTTAGCCGAAGGCAGAGGCTTAAACCACTTAGCCACCCAGGCACCCTAAACAACTTTTTAAATTGTAGATTTTCAACCATATACCAGTAAAAGAATATCTAATGAACACCCATTGACACACCCTGTTTTATCTGCTCTAGCTCTCCAATTTTTTTTATTTGCTTAAGTATTTTAAAATAATTTCATCTGTAAATATTTCAACATGTCTCTCACAAATAAGGACATTTTCTAAAAAATCCTAAGAACAGTGCATTATTAGACCTAACAAGATTCGTGATAATTCCATGGTATTCATCTTTTAATGACAGCCTGCTGTGGAAGGGAGACATAAACTGAAAAAAACAAAACAAACAAACAAAAAACCAAAACAGAATTTTTAAAAACCAGGGTGAATTGGAGAAGATATGAAATGACTAAAATGATAGTTCAACATACTGCGAATGACAGAAATGTTGGGAGGATGCAGGGGTTGAGGAGTGAAACAACTTTTACAAACGAAACATAAAAAATGAAAGAGGGGCGCCTGGGTGGCTTAGTGGGTTGAGCCTCTGCCTTCGGCTCAGGTCATGGTCTCGGGGTCCTGGAATCGAGCCCCACATTGGGCTCTCTGTTCAGAGGAGAGCCTGCTTCCCCCCCTTCCCTGCCTCTCTGCCTACTTGTGATCTCTCTGTCAAATAAATAAATAAAATCTTTAAAAAAAAAGAAATGAAAGAAAAGTTGTTAACTTTTACCTTTCTTTAGAAAATACAGATGTTCATGCAAAGTAGCAATAGTAATCTGATTTTACACAGTGAGGGGCTGTGTTTGTTTAAAAAAATTATTGAATGCAGAAGAAGAATCAAATGCAGAAGAGAATACGAATATTAATGGAAAAACTGGTAACATCCAAATAAAAGTCTGTAGTTTAGTTAATAGTAATGTACTAGTGTTAATTTCTCAGTTTTGACAAACAGCATTCTTGTGTAAGATGTTAACATTACAGGAAACTGGGCAGAGGCACATAGGATCTTTCTGTACTACCTATTATTCCAAAATTTGAAAAGTTTATTTAAAGCCAAGCAAAAACTGGATTGGTAAGAAAGATTGAAATTTCCTTTCCCAAACTTCACCATCACTGTCTAAAATTTAAGAAGAGTGCCCTCTAGTGGCAGTAGTAGTCTGGATTTCTTTTTAATGAACCTGTGACTCTGAGAACTCTCTCCACATCCCCAAAAGTGAAAATAAATCACATATTCTGGTGCTTTCCCCATTTCAAGAGCAAAATGTGTTAATTTCTGTGCAGGAATTTTTTTCAAAAACAAAATAAATTAAAAAACAAAACAAAATAAATTCTATCCCATAATTCTACTCCAAGAGCCTCATGAACAGTATTGAATAACCCTCCGAAATACACACAAACACATACACACACAAACCAAAATGTGCAAATGGCTTTTCTCCCTGTGGGCATTACCATGGTCTTGACATTGTCTTTGGGACCCTGATTTCATCACCTCCATGAACCACAGCAGGTAATACGTCAGTTCAGCTCCTTTCTAAAAGCACACTTTTTCCTGCTTCTGAAATCAAGAAGCAACACATAGCCGCCCACCTACAAGGCACGGGGCAACTTTTCCTTTGTTTCTGTAGGCTTTGAGGTGTGTCCTAACCATTGAGGAAACACCGTCACTTTCCAGCCTTACATTTTAGACTGCGTCCTCTTACATTTAGGGAGAAGTGACTTCTCCCAAGACTGGGTAGGTGACACGGTGTTGGACTCAGGACCAAAGATGATAAAAGTGTTTCGTTTCTTCCAATTATAAAGTGTTAAGATTGGCCAGGTACACACCAGCTACGATTTTCTCCCAGAATTCATTAAGTGGATTTCCTTTTGAACTGGAACCTTACAGACTTTTAAAATTTACAGCATATGCTTCCAAATGGTACCCTTTCTATTTCTCTAGTTCATTAAGCTGTTCTATAGCATCTACCCTAGATGGGGCAGGGTTTCACCTCCCCACGCCTTCCTCCTCCCCACCTGCCCGAACTCTTCCTGCCTCCTCCACAAGACACGTTTACACTCAAGGTCATGGTGCTGCACAGGACCTTAAAGACGGCCTGGTCCAGAGCTGGGGTTTCAGAGTGAGCATTTATGGGAACAGTACACCCTGACCTTGGCGGAGCCTCACTGCCCTTCCCGAAATTGTCTCCACTTTCAGAGCAGGCCCAGAGAAAGGATGAGTGCTGCCAGACTGAGGCCACAGCCAGAAGCCCAGAGGGCATACCCAAGCCTGCCTCCAGCCTGCTTCCCACGATGCTTTGGGGGCACACCAGCTGCCCCCACCTGATCCTCCTAGTTATCCTGTAATGCAGGTAGCACAAGTCTCAGGATTCCTAGGAACAGATGGAGAAGCTGAAACTGAAGCAGTCCAGCGGGACCCAAGGCCGCCTGGCAGGTCAGCAAGAGCCCAGAGAAGCCCGAGTCTGTGCTGTGTCCTGCACGGCTCATTTCCCTCTGGGGTCCAGGGGAGTCTCTCTGCTCACCCTGGGGGAACTAGCCAACTGAAAACACCTTTCAGGAAGTATTCTTTCTCATGGTCTCATTGCAAGTGGCGCCCGCTGTCTGGGTAGGACACAGTTCCCTGGAGGGCAGAATGCATGTCCTGAACTTGATCTTGATCTTTGGTACTTATTGGAATGTCTGGCCTCCTTCTTCATACTTACATGTATTTTCTTCTAAAATTAGCACTTTTATAGCCCATTAATATAAGTATATATTTTTTAAAAGTAGGTAATAAATGTATACATAAATATAAATTTATATATAATAAACGTATTTAAAATATATTTTATAAGAATTTATATATATTTTATATGTGTGTGTACATATATACACATACATACACACACACACACACAATTTTTTTCCTTAAAAGAATGATTTGGTCTTCAGCATAGCAAACATCCAAAGGAATCTGTCCTGGTCTGCTGGTGCTGAAAGCAGGGTTTGGAGAGGAAACGAGCGGTCTCGGTTGTCAACAACAGCCTTAGGCACAGAATTAGTGGGGACATACAGGGACTTGACCCTCTTTAGATAGAGCAATCTGGCATTCGGTCCTGTTCTTGTCCCCCACACATGTACACAAGTGTACACAAGACACAGACTTTGTTCCAAAGCCAGAACAGCCTCTTCTAAAATTTCTACAAAGCTTCTTTCTCCAGATCGATGGCATTGTGAGGGAGCACAGAGGGAAAAATGGCTAGACATTCTTTCATCACAAAGATGGATTTCAATCTTTTCTTCTATCCCGGGGTGGGGGAGGAAGGAAAGGAGAGGAGAGGAAAGGAAAGGAGAGGAAAAAGGAGAGGAGAAAGGCACAGGAAATTTCAACAATGGAGGAAAGTCAGATGCTTGCTACTCTAAAAAGGGAAAAGGCTACTCCCAAAGCTCTGCTCCTTCAGGGCCACAGCCCCTACCGCAGACCACAGGGGCATTCACCCTTCCTCAGCATCTGCTCAGTCCTCGGTGGCTCTGTAGAAGCGGGGCTGCCTCGTGTTGAGTGGGTGAGTGAGTGAGCGGATGAACCCATGGATCCTGTCTCTGTGCAGCATGCCTCTCTTGTGGAGATGTCCAGAAGACCACACAGTCCAAACACATGGCCTCCCTCCAGGGTCTTGAGTCACACTGAAAGCTCTGGCATCATCCATCGGGTGCCCTGACCAACCAAGCTCTGCACATTTGAGGAAAGGTGAAAATAATCCGAAGTCTCCCTCCACGTGAGCTCACCCGGCCTTATCTGTCTCTGTCTTATCTGTATCTGTTCTGCTGTTACTGGATTTACTTGCACGCCCCAGTGTTTTCTGGCCCTGAGCACCCAGGCGGAGCACAGGGCTGGCGGCAAGAGTCCTGGACAGTGAGTCGGGTTTCTCCTCTGTCAACTGGGAATGCTGGATAATAAGCCTGGTCCTGCAGACCTCCCGGGTAGGAGTCCCGGTCAAGGCACTGTGGCAGTTAACAGCAGGGTTTCTGGGCCAGACAGAGCTGGCGCCGAACCTCCCGTCTGCTCCCTCTTATTTTTATCATATTATTATCGTTACTATTATTAAGAACGCTTTCTTGGGCAAGCTACTTAAACTCACTGAGTTCCAGTCCCCTCTTCTGGAAAACAAGAATAACAAAGGTAGGGGCACCTGGGTGGCTCAGTCAGTTAAGCATCTGCCTTTGGCTCAGGTCATGATCTCAGGGTCCTGGGATGGAGCCCTGCGTGGGCCTCCCTGCTCAGTGGGGAGTCTGCTTCTCCCTCTCCCTCCATCCCTCCCCCACTAGCTTTCTGTCCTGTGTTCTCTCTCTCTCTAATAAATAAATAAAAACTAAAAAAAAAAAAAAAAAAAAGAATAACAAAGGTACCTGCCTCAGGGCTGTTGGGAGGATTACATGGAGCTTGTAAAGTACAGAGCACGCAGCGTCTGGCACGCGACCCGCCGGGTGTCCTCAGGGTCAGTGATCACAACCATCATCCTGACTGATGGCGTGCAGGCACGGAGTGAACTAAGTGTTGTGGGGATGGCCCCCTGCTCCCCCGCCTCCCCAACGCTGCAAGAAGTAGGTATTCACCACGGTTGGTATGTGCCTGGCATATGGACCTAAAGCCACCCTCTGAGAGTTACAACATCATAAAGCACCACCGGAGAGATAAACACGTATCACCTTAACCGCACAGAGGGGCTCCCAGGCCTCCATGGTAGGAGCTGGGACGCCATTCACGTAGGGGTATGAGGCGACAAGCAGAAGCCATCAAGACAGACACAGACACAGACAAGGTGGGACAGCTGAGGGCACAGATCGCATAGCTGTTGCACAATCTCCCGCTCATCTACTGAACCATCTGTACTGGGAGTTTTCCAATTCGTTTCATCTGTTAGCATATGTATCTAGTGAAATTCTAAGTTATTTCTTTACAGGACTCAGTAGCTTTTTCATTTGCGGTGTGTGTGTGTGCTTTTGGGAGTGAAGCTGAAGGACTGTGCCATGGGCTGGGCTGGGGCATGTGAGCTTCAAAAATTATATTTCTTTTAACATAGGAAAAGCCTTCCTTGCCATTTGCTTAATTTAAAAGTGTGACCCTAACCCCTTTGTACTCAGGTAGTTTCAAAAAACCAATGTCTAGAAAGATAGAGGTAATAGAATGGGGGAAGGACAAGGACACAAATCACAGAATGGCCCAAACCTACCACCAAGACAAATTTCTCAATTTTTCAAGGTCACTGTCCAGTCCTTACCTCAACTTTGGCTGCCTTTGTTTCCACAGAGCAAATACTGCTCCTAGGTCTCCCCAGCCCCTCCCTGACCCATCGACTTAACTGTGTTCTCCTCCTCACTGAACACACTTAGCCATCAGGCTCATTCTGCTCATTCTCCCCACCTCCCCACCCCCCATCCTGCCCAGCCTTAGATTTCTGCCAAGACTGCTAGATCCAGGCTGCCAAGCCATGTGCTGTGGGTGTCCTACAAATTCTGAGACTGGAACCAGGAAATAAACAGTACTGAATAACATGGGGATACATAGACCCTGAATGGTGCTCGGTCTGGTGCAGAACTCCTCACTTAAAACCCAGATCTCAATGGCCTGCTGTGTTTTGGAATCGAGGGACAGAGAAAGGTGAGTGCAGCTCAGGCCCTAGTCCCAAAAAACTCATGCCCAGCCTGTTGGGGAGACAAGCCCCTACAGCTCACCAAAGGCAGATGCTTAACTGACTGAGCCACCCAGGTGCCCCTACCTTTGTTATTCTTGTTTTCCAGCCAACAATGGAAGTTGTGTAAGAGAGGTGTATGTTCTGGCATTAATCTAGTGTGTGTTGGCGGGATGAACCGTCACCCAGCAGGTGACATCTGGGTAGGCTTCTGATATATGGGCCAGGGAGAACCCCAAGGAGAAAGGCCCAGAGGCCTGGGTACAGGGAACAGTCCACCGCCAAGGTGGACATTGACGTAATAAGGGTGGAGGGTGAGTCCCATGAGGCTGGAGTAGCCCTGAAAGGTCTAGAACCTCACACTGAGGAGTCTGGACTGTATCCACAGATCAGTGGCTCTGAGTCTTTTGGATTTTGGGGTCCACAACGAGTTCAAGTTTAGGGGATTTACCCAGGATGACTAAACTATTTGGCCAGATAAAGCCATTAAAAAAAACCCAAACCCAAAACTCAACACAACTACCACTTGCATTATCATCATTTTATAAAAGGGCATTTTAACTCCCAGATGGTAGAAGACAAAACGCCGGAGGAAGGACAGTCCTCCTTTCCCCACCCAAGCCCTACCGAAGACGGCGGCCACTGTCCCGTTGCCATCACACGCCCACAACACTGCCCTTGTTCTCATTTTCCGCAGGCAAAGGGAAAACTTCTCCTAGAATCCGGCTGGGAACCACAGCTGGGGGACCGACAGAGACCGAACAGCTCGGACCCGAGAGTTACAGCCACTTGTGGCATCCAAAATATGACCTGTGTTTTGTTCACAGATCCAAAGACTCAAAATGAGGCGAAGTTTGCCAAAGTGCCGGACACGGTGCCCAGCATGGGGCTCCTGTATGCGACCCTGATAGCGCCATGCAGGTAGCGGGTGCTCCTGCTGGGGAAGAGATGCTCCATGGTCAAATGGGTTCGGGGAACACTCGGACTCTGAAAGTTAATCGATTACTTGTGCGTTTTAAGACTTGAACATGCGGATGACCCCAACACAGCACTGCAACACGCCCTGAGGCCCTAACTCATCTGACTTGGGAAGCTCTCAGTCCTGCCCCGCGTGCGCGCCTCCGGGGCCGAGAGCTCCATGCGTGCTCGTTCACCGTCCATTGGGCGTGCGCGCCCCCGGGGGTAGGAGCGCCCTGCGTGCTCGCTCACCGTCCAGCCCGCGTGAACTTAGCGTGGGCAGCCTCGAGAACAGTCATGCAAGCCCCGTGGAGGCACCGGCAAGTGGCAGTGGGGGACAGCCATGCACCTGGCGGGTGGCAGCATGTACCTCGAGGTCCGAGTTGATGGAGGAGACCTCGCAGGAGCTGCTGGAAGACACGCGGGCCCGGATGACCTGAACGGGAGGGTACGAGGGGGGCTCCTGCAGGGTGGCGTCTCCAGGGCTCATCTGTCCATCGCCGGGCAGCCTGGTGGTGCTGCAGCTCGCCTGCAAGTTGTATGGGGAAGGGCAGGCAGGGAGGCTTAGCTTGCTTTATTTTTGAATTGTCAAAGCATTCCAGTACTCTAGTATTCAAAGGGGACAAGGGGCGCCTGGGTGGCTCCAAGGGTTAAGCGGCTGCCTTCGGCTCGGGTCATGATCTCAAGGTCCTGGGGGTTGAGCCCCGCATGAGGCTTCCTGCCCAGAGGGGAATCTGCGTCTTCATCTGCCCCTCCCCCAACTCATGCACTCGCGCTCTCACTCAAATAAATAATTAAAATCTTTTTTTTTTAAGATTTTTATTTATTTATTTGACAGAGAGAGATCACAAGTCGGCAGAGAGGCAGGCAGAGAGAGAGAGAGAGAGAGGAGGAAGCAGGCTCCCTGCTGAGCAGAGAGCCCGATGTGGGGCTTGATCTCAGGACCCTGAGATCATGACCTGAGCCAAAGGCAGAGGCTTTAACCCACTGAGCCACCCAGGCGCCCCTAAAATCTTTTTTAAAAAGGTACAGAAGGGTGTAGAATGCAAGGTCGGCCCCCACCTGCATGCGGAGCCACCCAGTTCTCCCCAGGAGCAGCCAGGCACGGGTTCCTGATCTCTCCATATCCAAACAAATGCAGACACACAGCTCCCTAGTTCCCCGCACGGTGGCAACACATCTAAACTCTCCTAGGCACCTTGAGTTGTCTCACTTCCCGTTATGGCGGGGTGATCGTTCTATAGCAGTGGCTTTGTTGCTCTTTCTGTTCCTTTCGTGGCATCCGGTAGGTGTTTCCAAACTGCGAAACCGTCCTCTACTGACTGGACTTTGAGGGCATTTCCCATCTCTGGCTTTTACAACACTGGCTGCAGGAAATTCTACTGTACATCCAAGGTTTCAGGGTACTTAAAGGATACATTTCTAGAAGCAGAATTCTTGGATCAGAGGGTATGAGCTTTTGTGATTTGGAGAGCTACTGCCAAAACGCACTGCATGGCCTCATACCCACCAGCAGCTCTGGAGGGTGAAGTGAGGAAGAAACTTGCAAGATTTCTGTCTGTCCGTTCGTCCGTCCATCCATCCATCCATCCATCTATCTATCTCAGAAGAGAGTTTCCCTCCATAGGGCTCCGGGGACTCTGTTGGAGATCCCCAAAGCCCTGCTGGCCGGGGTTTCAGAACCAGGTGGGATTTGGGTCGTTCCATTGACATACCACAGGGGAACAGCCTGCCTTCTAGAACCACTTCTTCCACAGTGAACCACACACCTTGGCAAGAAATGCATCCTCCTGGAGCCTCAGTTTCCTCATCCAGCAAAGGGGGTAGTATTCCCTGCCTTATCTCCTTTGAAGGGGGGCGGTCCGCAGGGCTAATATGCGAATGTCCTGGACACATGAGATTGGCTATTCATACTGGGCCCCAAATCACACAGGGCTCCAGCCCCGGGTGGGTCACATGCATGGTTTTATGTGAGAGTTGGCTAGACAGGCTGGGGGGCGGGGGGCACAGGTGTCCCAGGCAACAGCAATGTTAGAGTCTGTAAATTCCTCAGGGCCCGATGACACCTGAACTGGGTTTTCAAATATTCCAAGTCACTGATCCCCATGACCCCACAGCATTCAGCCCCTGAGCTCACCCTAAACTCGGCTGCATCTCCGGGGAAACCTCTCCCTGGGCCCAGCGCCAAGGAGGGACTGCTGGGAAGACAAGTGAGCATCCCTGTGGGCCTTGTTGTCTACTCCCAGACAGCTGTGCAGACAGGACACACGGTGATGCCCATGGCAACAAGGGACCTAGTTCATCACAACCTTGCCCCCCAGGATATTGTCATGAAAAAAAGGAAAAAAATTGGCTAACTGAGCAGGGCATGAAATGAGCACAGAGAACATGTTCTCCTTTAAAAAGCTCAGGTCTGGGGCGCCTGGGTGGCGAAGTGGGTTAAGCCTCTGCCTTCAGCTCAGGTCATGATCTCAGGGTCCTAGGATTGAGCCCCGCATCAGGATCCCTGCTCAGGGAACCTGCTTCCCCTTCTCTTTCTGCCTGCCTCTCTGCCTACTTGTGATATCTCTCTGTCAAATAAATAATATCTTTAAAAATAAATAAATAAACAAAGAAAAATTAAAAAGCTCAGGTCCCAGGCTCAGGCAGGCTTGAAAGCCATTCCTATGCTTTCCTAAGTATGAGATCTTGGGCAAGTTACTTAACCCTCCCTGTGCCTCAATTTAAAATCATAATACAACAGTTAATTATTCAATAATAACAATAGAAATAATAGTTATGAGAATTTGCATTAATAATAATTTGAAAGCCAACCATTGGGGTGCCTCGATGGCTCAGTAGGTTAAACAGCTCAGGTCATGATCCCAGGATCCCGGGACTGAGCCCTGCATTGGGCTCCTTGCTCAGCAGGGAGTCTTCTTCTTCCTCTCCCTCTGTCTGCTGCTCCCCCTGCTTGTATGCTCTCTCTTTCTCAGTGTCGAATAAATAAAATCTTAAAAATAAATAAATAAAAGCCCACCATTTATCAAATGCTTACTTGGTGTCAGACATTATGTCAAGGAAGAGGCAGTGTTGCCTAGGGGTCAAGGGTACAGGCAGGTCTGAATCCAGGTTCTGCAATTGACAAACTGTGTGACATTGAGCAAGTTGCTTAACCTCTCTGTGCCCTGTCGTCCTTATCTATAAAATGAGGCTGTGAGGTTTACATGAGTTCATGCACAGGAAGCACTTAGATCAGAGGGATCACTTCTATGGTTGGTTACAAAGCACTTAGTCCAGTAATCTAAGCACTATGACCAGCATAAGAAGCATCACGGAAGCGATGGCTGTTACTACTGTCTCAAAGACTGGCAAGTAGTTAGCTTTCAATAAACACACAGGAGTGGTGGCCCTAGAGCCCAGAGAAGCAGCATCCTTCCCCAGGCTGGACCGCGGGGCTCAGGATGGCTGCTGGGAGCTGCCTCAACGACACCACTGCCCTCTGGTGGACACAGAAGGAAGAAGCCAAGGGGGTGTTTTTGCTCAAAAATATGCCAGATGCCTCAGTAGAGGAGAATGAAGGAGGGACACACTTTTCTTTCACAGAGTCTGTTCTGCAGCAGGAATCCATTCAAGATTCAGGTACTGGAAGGGTTAGACTGAATGCAAGCTTTGCACTATTATTTTTCAAAAGTTTGATAATTTAAAAATTTCTAGTGCCAAATGTTCCCAGATGCTGCCAGGTTCCCTGCTCTCTCCCCAGACTTCCCATCCTAAGAAGGGTTTAACAGCCCAGGTGGGCTCTTAACTGTGAAAGCATGCTCTGAATCTCTCTGAACGGTACTCGTCTCCCGGAGTTACCTGTGCCCACTTTCCAAGGAGACAGAACAAAGAGTAAAACCCATCTCTCAGGTCCAAACTCTTTCTTGAGCACCAGCCCATCCCACGGGGGCCACTACTACTGAGCTCCAAGCCTGCTCCAAAACGTCCAAACATCCTTTACCAAGGGCCACATGCACCAGTGGCTGGGCAAACAAGATAGAAGGAAGCAAAGTTTACATCTCAGCAGGAGACAGACAAAAACAAAAGTAAAAGATAGTGAGAAGTGCTTTGTAGAGCATTTAAAAAGACAATAAAATAATATGTTGGGGTGTCTGGGTGGCTCAGTGGGTTAAAGCCTCTGCCTTCAGCTCAGGTCATGATCCCAGGGTCCTGGAATCAAGCCAGCATCGGGCTCTCTGCTCAGCAGGGAGCCTGCTTCCCCTTCAAAAAAAAAAAAAAATAGAGATATATGACAGGCAGAGGCTACTTCTGAGTGTGTAGTCAGGGATGGCCTTTGAGAAGGTGACATTTATTATTATTGTTGTTGTTTTTTAAGATTTCATTTGAGAGAGGGAGAGAGAGAGAGAGAGAGAGCGCGCGAGCGCAAGCATGAGCAGGGGGAGGGGCAGAGGGAGAAGCAGACTCTCCGGCCCAGCAGGGAGCTCATGTGGGACTCAATCTCAGGACATGACTTGAGCCAAAGGTAGACACTCAACAGACGGAGTCCCCCAGAGAAGGTGATGTTTAAACTGAAGTCTGGAAGACCGGAAGGAGGCACCATATAAAGGCAACCTGGAGGAAGAGCATTCTAGGCACAGGAATGGAGAGAAATCTGCTAGGGGGAGTGAGTGAAGAGAGAAGAGAGTGGGAAGGGAGGAAGCGCTGGGCTCCAGGGTCTTAAATTTTCTTCTGTATGAGATGGGAAGCGAGAGGGTTTGGGACCAGGAAGGAGCACGATGTAATTGCCCCTTCTGGCTGCTGACTGCAGGTGGAGGGGGTGGGACAAGACGGACCGTGGAGAAGGGAATGAGGGAGGAGGCTGCTGGCTCTATTTTAAAGGCGGTATTTAGGAGACTCACACATGGAGTGGACATGCAGTGAGGGGGAGAGAGGAATCTGAGGCTGACCAACTGCCAGGAAGAGGACGGGGGAGGGCGAGGACATGGCAATCCCAAGTTCTGTTTGGACGTGGCAAGTGTGGGATGCCGTGTGGTGACACTGCCAGGACTGGGACTGAGGGAGGGGAAGGCGTCAGGACGCACACCGGGGATAGCACAAGAGCTGGCACAGAGAGCTAGTCTGCCCCCCAGCACTGCCTGAGTGACGCCTCTAAAATGCACATATGACCCCGAGTCTCTGGTCTTATTGCCTCCTGGACTCTTGCCCCTCAGGATGACAGGCTCCACGGTGGGACAATCTCTCCCTTGCCTCCTCTCCAGCCTTTCGCCTGGCCTAAGGTGGAGGCCTTGGAGAGCTCCTTCCTCTTTTTACATGCTTTCGTGCCTCATTCTGCCCAACCCGCAGGTAAAGTGTCACCTCCTCCAGGAAGCCTTCCATGACTACTTCCCACCCTTCTCGTCCTTTGGCTGTGGGCCACAGCCATGTACCTGCTGCACCGGCTCGATGGTCAGCTCCAAGTAGCGACTGATGGCTGCCATTGTCCTGAGTGATTTGCAGGGTGGAAGTGTAGTGAGAGGCACCCAATCTGAATTCTTTTAAGGGGAGGTGGGGAGACAAAAACAGAATTCTTAGTCAGGAGACATTTTTCCAAAAACAAGGTCCCATTTTGTTCAAAAGAATCCCTAAAATATTTCTTCTGTCCTTTCATGGTACATTTCACTTTCTGCTTCCTAGAAGATGTTATCTTATCTCTTTCCTGTTTTTTTGTTGTTGTTGTTGTTTTTGTTTTTTTAGGATTTTATTTGTTAGAGAGAGAGAGTGACGGGGAGAGGGTCAGAAGGAGAAGCAGACTCCCCGCTGAGCAGGGAGCCCAATGTGGGGCTCCATCCCAGGACCCTGGGATCATGACCTGAGCAGAAGGCAGATGCTTAACTGACTGAGCCACCCAGGCATCCCCTCTTATCTCTTTCTTTGAGGTCACAGTAGGTCAGTGGATCCCAAACTTTGTTGCACAGTAGAGTCACCCGAGCATCGTAAAAAACACAAAACAAAAACAAGCTAATATTTAGCTCTGTCCACCCCCAGCAGACATTCTGATCCATTGGCAGGGGTGTGACCTGGTGTTTCAAAGCCCCCTAGATGATTCTAAAGCATGGCAAAGTCTCGGAAGCACTGCAGTAGGCACTAAATAAATACTTCTGTAAACCAATGGTTCTCAGACATTAGTGTGCATCAGAAGCATCCAATGGACGCATTAAGACACCCTCAGCTTCAGAGATGGCGGAGCTTGTGGAGCCCTAGAATTGCATCCCCAACAAGTTGGTGGGCAGTGCTGGTCCAGGGACTACATGTTGAAGACCACATGGAAAGAACTACAGAAGAAGGGTGCCTGGTGGCTTAGTTGGTTGAGTGTCTGCCTTTGGCTCAGGTCATGATCCCGGGGCCTGGGATCGAGCCCCACATTGGGCTCCCTGTTCAGTGGGGAATCTCCTTCTCCCTCTGACCCCCCCTCCCCCACCATGCTGTCTCTTTCAAATACATAAATAGAACCTTAAAAAAAAAAAAAAAAAGAACTACAGAAGACATTGCAAAGGCTCTACTTCCTTCCTTCAGAACACCAAGACACACGGGGCTCTCTTTAAGCACGTTGGCTCCCTTTGGGGATACAATTTCCTAAGTTTCTAGAATGGAATGAAAATAACCTCCTGTTAGAGCCTTGCTGGGAACGTGGAGCTCTGGGCCGAGCTGTGACAGCAACGCCTTTACCTTGGCCATGCCCCACTACCTTCTGTTCCATGAACTGAGTCAGATTCCCTTGTTAAACCTAGAACTTTCGAAGGAGTGGGCCAGTTTGCTCACAGAGAGTATCATTTATGCTCTCTGAGAGAAAAACGAGGATAGTGAGGAGCCCAGGCAATAGGCAAGATTTTTCCTCGAGAAATTATCTTAGGGGGCGCCTGGATGGCTCAGTGGGTTAAAGCCTCTGCCTTCAGCTCAGGTCATGATCCCAGGGTCCTGGGATCGAGCCCCACATCGGGCTCTCTGCTCGGCAGGGAGCCCGCTTCCCTTCCTCTCTCTATGCCTGCCTCTCTGCCTGCTTGTGATCTCTGTCTGTCAAATAAATAAATAAATCTTAAGAAAAAAAATTAAAAAAAATAAAGAAATTATCTTAGAAAAGTGGGGGCTGCATGAGGTGACTTCTCAGTTATTGGAAACCAAGGACTTTTGACAAAGGTAAACTGTCTCAGGAGAAGAGACTTTCTGCCTACTTACAGAGGTCAACTTCTCGAGTCAGTAAAAGGGGACAAACACATGTGCTGGTTTGACGTAATTGTGAACGGTGGACACAACCATAAACAACACCTTGAAAGGCCAGCTTTTAGCAATACCAACTGAAAAAAGGCTGTGTTAGTGATGGCGATGATGCACACGTCACGGACACATATGAAAGTGGGAATACGTGTTTCTCCAAACTATGAGGGCAAAATCATATTATTTCTAATTTAACCTGTTAAGTTACATATATTTATATACGGAAGTAAATTGCTACAGAGCATACATGGACATTTGACTATTCCATCTACGTTGCTAAAAATATATTAAAGTTATTAAATGATCAAAAAAACTTAAAAAAATAGTTGTAATTGGAAAAGCAGAGAATCCTACGGGCACCCTTAGTTTTGGGCAAAAACAGTTCGTTTTTTTTTTTTTCTTTTTTTCCATAAACAGTAGTTTTTTAAAGTGACCAAGTGTCGTAGTTCGAGGGACATGCAGCCCCCCGTGGGACCAGCAGGTTTCCAGCTGGCAAGACCTTGCCTCCTGGCTTTCTTCCTCTTTCTCTGCGCAGGTCAGGAGGGCTTGGGTGTCCGGGCTCTCTCTGGCTTCCGGGGCAAATCCCAAGGCCCGTCTCATCTTGCTCTTCATCACCCAGGAGAGGAATATGATCTGAGAGGGAGAGTTAAGGTCCAAGGAAGCAGAGCATTTCAGCCGCCCATGGCTGCCTTCACCTCTGCACCCCGAGGGCCCCCCAGGCCCAGGTTCTCTCCCTCATGGGATGATTCTGCCAGGGTTGGCCCCAGAACAGACATGAGCTCATTTAAGAATGGAACCAGGTCGGGGCGTCTGGGTGGCTCCGTGGGTTAAAGCTCTGCCTTCAGCTCAGGTTGTGGTCTCAGGGTCCTGGGATTGAGCCCCGCGTCAGGCTCTCTTCTCAGCGGGGAGCCTGCTTCCCCTCTACCCACCGCCTGCCTCTCTGCCTACTTGTGAGCTCTGTGGTCAAATAAATAAATAAAATCTTAATAAATAAATAAATGGAACTGGGTCTGACTTTCTCTACATATCCCTGGCAAGGGCCCAGCAGCCAGCAAGACCCTGCCTCTAGAATTTAGTAGATACTTAGCAAATACTCATTAAACAACAGCATTTTGAAAACATCTTCCTTGAAGGGCTTGGCTTACAGGAACAGTACACGGAATGGGTTGAATAGTGTCCCTCTGCCCAAATTCATATCCATCTGGAAATTCAGAAAGTGGCCTTATTTAAAAATAGAGTCTTGGAGGCTCTGGCTGGCTCAATCAGGGAATGAGCCACTCTTGATCTGGGGTCGGCGGCAGGGTGGGGGTGTGTGTGAGTTCGAGCCCTGTGCTGGGTGTAGAGATTACTTAAAAATAAAATCTTTTTTTTTCTTTAAAGGGTTTTTGCTGATATAGTTAAGATGAGGTCATAGTGGGTTAGGATGGACCCTTTATCCCATGACTAGAGTCCTTGTAAGAGCAGAGGACACACAGAGATAAACGAAGGGAAGAGGTTTTGTGAAGACTGAGGCAGGAGATAAAATTACGCTACCAGAGCCAAGGAGCATCAGGGGCTATCAGAAACTGGAAGAGGAAGGGAAGGTTCTCCCCCAGAGCCTCCAGGAGAGTGTGGCCCTGCGTGGACTTCGGACTCGTAGCCCGTGGAACTGTGAGAATACATTTCTTTTGTCTCAAGCCACCAACTTCTGGTAACTGAATATGGCAGCCCTAGAAAACAAATACAGCCCATGAGAAAGTCACCGTTTTAAACTATTTCTAAACTATTTTTGATGAATCCACACGTTTTCATACACAAATTGCACACTGTCTACCTTTCTATCTGCCTACCATCTGAGCTTAGCTTGCCCTTGAGGCTCTCATGTCAAGGTCCCTGGGGTGTCCGGGCGTCATGCAACACCCCCTGGACAACCAGAAGGGTGCTTAGCAGTCACTGACAAAGGGCAGCTCCTGTCAGCGTTTATTTCTGCGTCCCCAGCCCTGGCTCCAGGGCCAAAGAAAAGAGAACAGGGATGCTTAGCCCTGCATGGCAGGTCGGCTGGCAAAGTCCATTCCTAGCCTTGAGAGAAAGGGCAAAGACGAGGAAAACGGGTCTCTGGGAGGGTGGGGCCCTGCCCAGGGGAGGAGCAGCAATGAGACCGGTGCACAGGTCTTCTGCTCCCAGGGCCAGGAAATTATGCACTCCCCCTCGCCGCTCTGCAGAGCTCCAGCCAAGAGATCACTCCTTCTCTTACTTGTACATCAAGGGAACAAAATACAAAATTGCAAATAATTGCAATTGCATCTATCTGCCCCAGGACTCAACCCTAGTCCCTGGCCCCTGGGAGACAGCTCCATCTAGCAAAAGGGAAAGAGGGCAACACAGGGACAGGGAAGAGATGAGACACGAGCAGTTGAGCCTCCTAGACCCCAGGTGGATACAGAGAGGTCCAGCGCAGCTCGACCGAGGGAGGTCAGGAACCAGGGCGTGGCCCGAAGCAGGTACTCAGGCCGCCGGTCATGGGCCACGATGGCTGAGGCATAGAGGAGGCCAGCCAGGGCTGACAGGAACCGGGTCCACAGGTGGATGGAGGGAAACGCCTTACCTTGGCACTGGACAGAGAGAGGAGGGAGCTGGGCAGGGGGGAACACTGTCACCCCACAGCTTCCTCAGAGCTGGGTTCTAAGACCTAGGCTCTTGGCATGGCAGCCCTCTCTCTGCCCATGGCTGGTTCCTAAAGGTGCTGCTTTTATTACGCTTTTGCTCAAGCTGCTTCCTTTGCCTGGTGAACTCCTCTTCGTGCCTCAGAACCTGGCTTAAACTCAACTCTGAGAAAACTCTCAGACCACCTCCGCCCTAACGGGGGTGAGAAACTCCCACTTCCAGGCCCCATCATGACACATGATGCATCCCAGCAGACAGAGGGCTCCTGAGAGCGTCCTCCCCATTTCAGCATCCCTGACACCCGGCACTGGGAGGGGCTCATGAATGTCACCTGGGAGAATGGGAGGGAATTAGAAGAATTCTGAATAGCCAGGGACTGACGGTCTCTTCCTGAGACCGTCAGTGCTGAATGTGGCCAGCCAGGAAAGGCCAGGAACATTAGAGATAAGGTCCTGGAAGTTCTGAAGTCAGGGATTATTTTTTGAGAATGAGTAATAACAATATTGATTAAAAAAAAAAAAGGCAAATAACCCATATTCAATATTCATATGTTAAATACCCATTACAGGTATGAAGTCACTTTATATATACATTTATATGTGTATACACAAATACTACATATTTATAATTATATATAATCACACGGTATATTTAAATTTATATAAATACAAATTACATATAATTTATTTTACTTATTAAATAACTGAATTTAGAGATATACAGGCTATGATTAGAGAATAAAAAAACCCAGAGGTAAAAGCAAGGTTTGGCTGATTTTCCCCCCGTTTTTATTTTAACTCTGGAAAAGATTGCTTGGAAATGTTTCGTTTCCCTCTGCATTTATTCAAGTTTGGTTCCCCAGGGCTCCGTTTTTTTTTTTTTGGCCGTGTCCGGGAGACTGGTTCATAGAGACCGCCAGTACCCGGGCTGGGGCGGGGGGGCCCCTGACCCTCCAGCCACCCCTGACTCAGCCCAGGAAGCAGCAGTCTGCACTGCTGTGATGAGAACTCCTCGGGGATCCCCCCAGCCTGCCCAGCTCCATGTACTGCGGACACTGAGGGCTCGAGAGAGGAGATGACTTGCAGGGCCAGCGCTGGGACCTGCCTTCTGCCCCTTGACCTTGCACCTGCTGCTGTTTAGGATGACCCCAAGCCGGGTGAGCTCTCTGCTGTCACTCACGTGTCCACCCACTCCCGGCTCCCACTGACCTCAAAACTCAGTCTCTCTTCATCAGCACAAGAGCCTGTGGGGCTCTATTTGCTGGCACGCTGGACACACCGTGGGTGCTGAGCACCTACTCTAGGTTGGGGTAGGCTTGGTGACTCAGGATATGGCAGGTTCAGCACCTGTGGGCTTCGTCTGGCTGGTCACAGAGAACCCAGGGGCGCTGTCCAGCCCTGTGGCTGCCTGGCAAATCCGCACGGGGTTGGAAGCAGGTGGGGCATCCTGCAACGGGACACTCCCAGTGCTGCCAGCAGAGGCCATACTGGTCAGGGGGTGTGTCACTTTCAGAAGAATAGGAACCACTTCCACCAAAGCCACCCAACCATTCTGTTCCTCAGCGCCCCCACCAGGGGTAAATTAGAAGCAGCTTCTAGGGGATCTAGCGTTCACAGCCATGCTGGCTAGGCTTCCCAGAACACCCTAAACCCTGCTGAGTTTCTCCCTCACAAGGGACCCTTAGCTCTGGGCTCTTCTGCCTGGGACCGGAGACGGTGCCTCAGAGACTGCCCAATCTAATCCCTAATACGATCTAACTCTATCTGCCTGCCAAGGGCTATCAGGCTTGAATGCCTTTAGTGATGGGGAGCCCACTACCTCCTAAAACAGGAATAACGATACTGATCACTTTCTACATTCCAGAAACTATGCAAAGTATCTAAATTATAAATGGGATGCCCCCCCCAACCCATAATCTCTTTCCAGTCTTGCTTTTGGTTCTCTTCCCCAAGACCACAGAGAACAGCACTGCTCTTTCTGCCCCGAGAAAGCCCTTCTAATTCCTGCTTCCACGAGCTTACTTTTCCCCAGACCAGATTAGGTCAATCATTAACAAGTGTCTTCTGGCACCTACCACGGGTGGGCTCCAAGCACCTGCAATACAGAGGGAATGAAACAGACCAGACTACTGCCCTCAGGGCACTCATGTTCTACTGGGGACCAACAACTTGGTTAATAACTGAAGGAGCTAACTTCAGGCTATGACAGATGTTGTGAATAAAATGAACAGCAGGAAGGACACAGTCACAGGGCTATGTTAGGTGCCTGGTGCAGGGGTTGACTTGTTTTCCCCTCTCACAAAAGATGCTCCCAACCTCCAGAGCCAGTGAACGTGGCCTTGCAGATGACTATGTTCAGGTGAGGTCATTAGGGTGGACCCTCGCCCAGTATGACCATGTCTTTATAATAGGGGAAGTGAGGCACAGACACGTACAGAGGGAAGGCCGCGTGAGGACACACGCAGGGAGAAAGAACGCCGTGTGAACCCTGGAGTTATGGAGCCATCATCTGAGGAACTTTTCAGAAACTTGGGAAGAGGCCTGAAAGAACTCCTTCCGTAGCACCTCCAGAGGGAGCTCAGGCCTGTGACACCTTGGTACTGGTCTGCAGGCCTCTAGAAACTTGAAGCCTGTTGTCCCAAGTTTGTGACTCTTTCTCACGGTGGCCCCAGGGCACTGATATAGGCAGGCACCGCACCCATCCCTCTGAAGGTCTTCGAGCCCCATGTCCCAGGGCTTCCCACACTTCCCTCCCCCGATCTGGAGTCAGCACGCCCAGGGAGGTTTCCAGCCAGCCCCCCACACTTCTACTTTCCACAAATGACCAACGAAGCAGCTGCCATCCCCAAATCCTGTTCTCCTGGAACTGCTATTAAATGATGTTCTGGGGAAAGTGATTTTTTTAGAAGCAGTGAGGAACCCGTTACACTCACCTTTGCCTCCTCTGGGCTTCCCTTTGGTTTGGAGCCACGCTGAGGCAGCCCTGGCATCGCCCCCCGCCCCCAACTCCCACCCCCACCCCTCCCTGCCAGTGTGACGTTTTCACCTTCACTCACTGGAGCGGCGTGGGAGCCCTTTTTCCTTCTGAAA
Organism: Meles meles; assembly: GCF_922984935.1. Taxonomy (NCBI): domain Eukaryota; kingdom Metazoa; phylum Chordata; class Mammalia; order Carnivora; family Mustelidae; genus Meles; species Meles meles. Next base: position 45,767,372 of record NC_060069.1, on the reverse strand, counting down.
CCCCAAACATTTGATTCTATCTTTCTCCAAGCGTTAAAATATCCTGCTTTGCATTTCTGTGTCTTTCCACGAGACTATGAGTTTCCCAAGGGCAAGCACAGCATCTCAAGTCACGGCTGCGTCCCCTCCAGACCCGGCCAACACAGGGCTTCCCTCATCCTAGATGCCCGGGAAGTGTCTGTGGTGAGATGCTCCCGGAAATCCAGAAGCCTGGCAGCTGTGTGATGCTCTCCTCTGAAACCTTCTCATTTTCCTAACGGGATGTCTGTTTACTGAACCCCAGTGCCTCTTCCCTAACAGCCTGCTTTTCTTCCCTATGGAGAGAACACAATGGGTTCTCCCGTGAGAGGCTCTAGCAGGCCTCATGAGCTCCCCTGGGTTGGCTGACCAGCCTTTGCACGTGTGGAAATGCACACACACACACACACACACAAAATACACAAGTGACACAAGCCTCCACCCCAGGACCTGGAGCTTGGAAGAGGTTCCCAAGGGCCCTAAGACCTGCCACAGTATCCCACAGTCCCAGCCCCAACCCAGCCTCACGATTCTGGAGAGCGGGGGGATCCGGGAAGCCCAGGAACCAAAGACGGCGATGCCACCCAGCAGGTAGCCGAGGACTTGAGTATTGTCCTGTGGGAACAGATGACACACTCAGTGGCGTCAGGAGGCAGCCCATACACCCCAGACCCATCCTTTGCCAATTTTAGTGGTTTCCTCCCAACGACGGCAAGCCTGAACCCTACCCTACCCAGGGCATTTTTGGGGACCGTGAGGAGGGAAGGGCCACGCCCACCCCCATGTCCTCCTGGGCTCAGCCTCACCTGCAGCAGGCTTTCTAGCAGCCTCCGCTGGGACCCTCGGACGGGACCTGAGGCCTTTGGGGTGGTGGCCCAGAGAGCCCAGCCTGGTCCGAGACTCAGCAGCAGGGCCAGAGCAAATACACTGGCCCTGAGCCGCTGCCTCCTCATCCTCTCCTGGGAGCCCCAACCTGCAACAAACAGCAAAATGACACAGGCTCCTGGGCCCTAGAACTCGACGGACAGCGACATGTGCAAACCAGCTGTCAGCCCAGCCTTGACGCCAGAATGGGTTCCCAAGTTGTTCTGCGGGCCAGATCCTCCCCACCCTTCAAGACCCCGAGGCTGTGCCTCCTCTTTGGAGAAGTCCCTCCTCCCCACCACCCCAGGCCACCCACCCTCACAACTGGTGCTCTTCTCCTTGCTCCGCCCTCTCATAGCGTTCTGTGTTTCACATGTATCTGTGCACAGAGTAGCCTCTGCAAGACTGGAAACCCTGAGGGCAGGCCCCATGTCCCAGCAGCTTCTAGAATCTCCACAGAGCCTGGCACAGAGCAGAACTGGCCCAGCCTTAGAGAAAGCACCACCATGCTTGTTGGGGCCCAAAACTGAGCAAAAAAGGAGCACGGTCTTGGAAGTCTCCTTCAAATATAAGACAGTCCTCCGAAATCTTTTTTTTTTTTTTTTTTTTTTATATTTTATTTATTTATTTTCAGAGAGAGGAGAGAGCCCAAGCAGGGAGAGTGGCAAACAGGAGAAGCAGACTCCCCACTGAGCAAGGAGCCCGATGTAGGACACGATCCCAGAACTCTCGGATCTTGACTTGAGCCGAAGGCAGACACTTGACTGAGCCACCCAGGCACCCCAGTTCTCTGAAGATTCTAGTAAGAACATGTCTCTTCTGGGCAGTGCAGAGCAGCTGGAGACATCTTACCTCACCCCACTGAGGCAAGCACTCTCTTTCTGGACACAGGTCTGGGCACACTGCTGCCCCTTCTCAGGAAGGCCCAATCCCACAGAGTCAAGGTGACCATCCCCGCTCAGTGACTTGCAGTCCCCGCTCGGCCCAGGTGGCCCACGCTCACCCCTGGCATCCATTTCCGGAAGTTACGGGCTTCATTTGGCCACCCTGGACTTGCACCGTGAGATAGCGCTGAACCTCCCCACAGCCTTGTCCCATCCCACCTCCTGGCCTCTGCTCATATTATTCTTTTCACCTGGATTATCCTTCCCTGCGGCCCCTGTTCCACGGTCACGTCCTTTCCTGACGCCTGCGGCCCCGCCTTCCCTCCGGTTGCGCGTGGCGTGTGCACACCGCCTCACCCGCGGCACGGATGGTTCTATAGGGCCCTGCCTCCTCTCTGACTGGGGTCGGGGAGCTCATTCTTTTGTCTGAGCCCAGCAGAGGCCCGGCTCAGGCACGACAAGGAGCTCAGGGCCCGCTGATGAGAGAGCGGATGAACACACAGGAGCGAGGCCCACACACTCACCGCGACGAGACTTCCACTGGCAGCCGCAGATGGGGAAAAGGATGAAGACAAAGTTCACCAAGTCAGCAGCGGCGAGGTAGGCACCTGTGAATACCTGGGAGCAAAGGAGACAGACTCTTGGTGCTCGAACGTTCTCCAGCTTCTGCAGCCCCTCTCATCCTGGGTCTCCTCTCCCACTACTGTGGTGATCCCAACGAAGCTGCCTACAGACCCCAGGAAAGGCTGGTTATCAACTCCATTGGACTGACGAGGAGCGGGGGGCGGGGGGTGGCGTGTGAGAGACAGATCCTTGGGGCAGAGGCCCAGCAGCAGAACCAGCCCTGCCCTTCCCACTCCACGCTCTTCCCAGTGCACGGCCAGTCTCTGCTGTGGGACTTTGGCCCAATCACTAGCCTTCTCTGGGCCTCAGTTTCCTCCTCTGTAAAGCAGGGATAGTAACAGTGCCTCCCTCAATGCTAAGCAGATTACACGAACCAATACATGGAAAATGCTTAGACCAGCACCCGGAGGAACTGACAAGGCTCCTACCTACCAGGGCACCAGCTACCCTGACAGTGGAGTCACTGGTTCACAGCAGACTCTGCAGGGGTGCCTGGGTGGCTTAGTGAGTTAAGCATCTGCCTCATCTCAGGGTCATGAGACTGGGCCCCAGGTTCGGCTCCATGCTCAGCTTGGAGCTTCTTTCCCTGCTTGGGATTCTTTCCCTTTTTCCCTCCCTTTGCCTCCGCCCCCCACTCATGTGTGCATGTGTGCTCTCTTAAAATAAATAAAATCTCCAAAAAAAAAAAAAAGGTAGATTCTGGAGTTTGAATCCTGACACTGCTTAGTGAGTGGACCTTGTAAAGGTTATTCAGCCTCTAAGCCCGAGGGTCCATGTTTGTAAAACAGGGATAAGGAGAGTGCCCAGGTCATAATTTAAGGATTTAATGAATTAATATGAGACAAGCTCTCAGTGCCAAGTACACAGTGAAGTATTTACTTACTTATTTTTAAAAGATTTTATTTAGGGGTTCCTGGGTGGCTCAGTTGGTTAAGTGTCTGCCTTTGGCTCAGGTCATAATCTCTGGCTTCTAGGATCGAGTCCCACATCGGGCTCCCAGCTCAGGAGGGAGTCTGCTTCTGTCTCTCCCCCTACTTGTGCTTAAAAAAATTCAAAAATTTTTATTTGTTTATTTGAGAGAGAGAGAGAAAGAGAGTGAGCCTGCACACATGAGTTGAGGGGAGGGGCAGAGGAAGAAGCTGGCTCCCCGCTGAGCAATGATCCAGACTCAGGGCTTGATCCCAGGACCCTGACACCATGAACTGAGCCGAAGGCAGACGTTTAACTGACTGAGCCACTCAGGCGCCTCTCACAGTGAAGTATTCAATAAACGTCAGCTATTATGACCCGGATGGAACTGGGCCTCCCTATATTCCATCAGTGAATGAGAATGGGCACCTGAAATGAAAGGTGGTTTGTTTGTGAGACAATATTATTCGAAGAAGGGTTAGAATTCTCCCAGTGTGTGTCGCAGCCATGAGGCTGCCTTCCGTCATGCCACCTGGGTGGGCACCAGCCCCATGGGGTGTGTCTGCAGTGCCTATGCCCTTGGGATAGGCCCTGTTTACACAGCTTTGAGGGGAGACCTTAGGCAAGCTTGACACTGTTTCTCACTCGCCCCAAAGCCTGCATTGCCGCTTGGGAAAAGCATTCAGCCGCCCCTGTTGAGCTGGGGCTGGCTCCAGGCTCTGAACACAATCACTACAACCATCCCTATTTACTGAGCATCTGCTCCGTCCCAGCTGCTGTTTGAAGTGACCAGGATAAAGTAGTGAGTACAAACTCTTGCCCCTGGGGAGCTGACCTCTAGTACGGGTTAGCATACCATAAAGCAACAAGCACAAGAAGTAAGGAAAGCAGAGGGTGTATCAGGGGTCAGCTATGGGAAAAAACAGAGTGGGGTGAAGGGGCCTGGGGTCTCTGTGGTGGAGGTAGGGCACGGGTCTGCACGAGTGCTCAGGGGAGGCCTCACTGAGAAGCTGACCTCTAGCAAAGCCTCGAAGGAGTTGAGCAGTGAGCCACGTGGCCATCAGGGCAGGAGCCCCGGACAGGGGCAGAAAGACCAACAGGGCACAGGTCTGAGGCGAAAGCGCCTCTCCGTGGTGATGGAACCAGAGAGAAGCCACAGTCACCTGTGGGCCTGACGCACCTGGATGGTGAGCTGTCTGGCCAGAATGGCCCCGATGGTGTCACACAGGCTGCTGAGGAGGCAGCAGGCAGCACACAGCGCTGACTGGTCCCATCCGGATTTTTTTGTGCATCTCAGATAGAGAAGCCTGTAGCAACAGATAGGGGAGCGGGTGGGTATGGACAGGACACAGCAGCCAAGAGTGGATTCCCAAAGCAGGTGTCTGAAAAGGGCACTTGTGACTTTGTGTCCCTGGGAAGCACTCTCTCCCCCAGGGATTTGGCAGGTATTTTTGAACTTGAACTTGGTTCACAGATGGGAAAATCAAGGATCAAAGACTGCAGCAGGAGACCATGGCAGGAGCCAGACCTGTCTCTCTAATGAAGAGGAATTTCTTTCCTCCTACAAATCAGGCAAACTCAAGTTCATGACCGACCACTCAGTGCTGACAAACTGTCAGGTTTGATTACTGAAAGGAAACATGCTGGTTATAAAAGTAATTGCCCAAATTAAAAAGGCAACTTGTTCCTTTCAGATTCACATGAAATCCTTCAAAGCTGTCCGTGCAGAGGGGTGACCTGGCTTCTGCCAGCCCTTGCCCAACTTAAGCATGTTCCTTACACACACACAGAGAACAAAACTTCTTAAAGATGCCATGGCACTTTGGGCTGATTTCTCCCTAGGGCCCCCACTGCTGTCTTCTCTCCCTTACTGGCCTTTTTCTGCCCTGCCCCTCTCCCCCGGAACAAGCACAGAAAGGCACAACAGCCTCGAAGGGATGAGAGATCTCTCAGAAATGCTGGGTTGGATCTCAGAAACACTTTTTTTCTAGAAGTTTCCATGCTACATTTTATGGAGAAACTGAGGCAACCCTGCAGCTCTTGTTTCATTTCCTTCAACCACAAGGTGGAACTCACTCCACATCATCAGGACTGTTTGGGTGGTTCTGAGGGCCCGCCCTGGGGAACAATGGAGGAGGAGGGAAGCCTGCTGGGTTCCCAGTGGTTTCCTGATCTGCCAGCAAAGCCTGAAGCTCACAGTGAGAACAGAAACCTTCCATTTGCGCTCTGGGCTCCTGACACCAATTCAAAGTCTAAGAGCAAAGACTCTAGAGACCCGGGGCGCCTGGGTGGCTCAGTGGGTTAAGCCTCTGCCTTCGGCTCAGGTCATGATCTCAGGGTCCTGGGATCGAGTCCCGCATCGGGCTCTCTACTCGGCAGGGAGCCTGCTTCCTCCTCTCTCTCTGCCTGCCTCTCTGCCTACTTGTAATTTCTCTCTGTCAAATAAATAAATAAAATCTTAAAAAAAAAAAAAAGACTCTAGAGACCCTCGGACTCAGATGAGAAGCAGTTGATTACAATCCTCATACTGGAGAGCTGAGAAAAGATGGGCCTGTGCTGACTAGGGGAGTTCATGGCGGACCCTCTGGCTTTGCAGGTGGAGGCTTTGCTCCCTGTGGTCAGGGGAGGGGGATCCCGGGGGACTCTACCCCAGGCCACACCCAGCTTGGAGGACATACAATCCCTGAAGACAAGACTGGGCTCAGGGAGGATGGTGTCCAGACAGGAGGCGGGCTGAAAAAGCAGAGGGGGCATTTGTGTGTGTGTGGAGGGGGGTTACCTAACCTCTCCCAACCAGAGTTTCCACGTCAGGAAAATGTCTAATAAAGCACGTAGGCTGCCTCATTAGTGTCCGCTGGACAGTTTAATTCTCACAAGTCTCCTCACCCTTTCTACAAGGGTCTGGGGGTTCCATTCTTTCCATTCACTTGCACAAGTTAATTAACTGTCAGAACCTCCAGAACCCTGAGTGCATGGGAGTAATAACAAAATGAAGTGAGTTAATAAATGCCACACTGGGCCCACAGTAAATGTCCTAAGGTTTGTTTGTTTTGCATTCCAGTGACTGGGGAGGGGCACTGCCAAATTTCCGCAGCAATATCACACAAGGGAGTGGGATGTCCATGGGGTGCCCAAGCTGAGCCGCTTCCGGCCTCCCTTGGGGTGCTGCTCCTTTCTCCTCTGCCAGGGAATACTTGGGTAGCACCAGCTGGGGACAGGGTGGCCCGAGACCTGGAGGCCATCTTTAGCCAGACTTCAGCCAGCTTAGGACCCAGGTTACAGTGACCACCTGGCCAACCGGCTCCAGATGCTGGACAGCGCAAAGGCTGTGGTTAGAGTCAGATCCTCGTCAGTCCCCCTTGCAGATCAGAGGGCCTGGGGCAAAGGGAGGCCAGAAACACCGAGAGCCTCGTCCTAGGTCCTTGCCTCTGCCAAAGGCCGGTGGCAGGGCGGGAGCAGTAATAAGGATGTTTAATGAGCGCTAATGATACTAAGAGCTTTACCGGGACTAACTCATCTAATCCTGCCTTCCGACCCATGAGTTATCAACCCCATCCAGGTGAGGAAATCGAGGCTCAGACAGCTTGCCCAGCTCACACCGCCAGTCGGCGAGGAGACGCTGACAATAGAACCCCCGACGCTCGGCTGCCGCCCCGGGCCCCACGCACTGCACCACCCAGCCTCCTCCCGCGGGCCCCGCGCCAGCCTCCCCGTGCGCGGAATCCGGGAAGAAGTCCTGTCCGACTCCAGTCCGCCCCCGAAGGCTCCTTTCGATCGCGGAGCTGCGCTGCCTCCTGCCTCCCCCCTCTCTGCCACCGTCCCTCCAGGTTTCCAGAAGGGAGCTGGTGGGGGGGGGGAGGTTAGCGCCCAGCGCCCCCCGCGGCAGACCCGGCCCCCACCCCCGCGCCGCCCGGTCCCGTCCCTGTTACAGCGTGTGGGCGGCGATCCAGCAGGAGGAGGAGCAGATCCACAGGCCGAAGGAGATGCAGACGCGGTGGCGGGCGAAGCAGCGGTCCAGGTAGTCCCAGTCCCAGAGGCTGGCCGCCTCCCCCATGGCTCTCCCGCTCCGCCCGGCCCGGGCCCCGGCCTCCCGCGCGGCCGCCCCGCGCCCCCTTCCTCCGGCACGGTGCCCCCCCGCGGCGGCGCCGGCCCCGGCGGAGCGTACGGCCGCGGCCCGGAGATGGGCGCTGGCGGCGGCGGCGGCGCGAGGGAAAAGTTTCCGGGACCGCGCGGCTCCCCACCCGGCGCGCTATTGTCGGGGGTCGGCGGGCCGGAGGCCGCCCCCCAGCGGCGGGAGCCGGCAGCGGCCTTCGCACAAAGGCTGCGGCCCCCGGCGCCCGACAGCCGCGCCCGGACGGACCCCTTGCGGTCACCCCCCGCCCCCCGCCCCGGCGGCCAGAGCCGAGGGGGTCACGGTAAGGCACTCTGTCCGCTCACGAATGCACCCGATTTTCTGAGCCGAACAATACACCTTACTTCGCGCCTGACGCAGCGCTTGGGTGCTGCGACTCCTGGCGGGAGCGGGAGGTCTGATCCTAGGGTATAATGGACAGGGGGCGGTGGGGGACCAGGCAGAGGGACACAACCCACTCCTACCCCGCAGTCCCCAAGCCGGACTTCCAGAAAGCCACCCAAGAAGGTGCCCCAGCGAGCCGAGGAGGGCGGTGGTCTTGGCCATCCTGCTGTCCCCTCCAGCCACATTGCCACACAATGCTGCTACACAGAGCTGTACTTGAAGAAAACAAAGCTATGATCATCTTAAAATTTCCTCGTTGATTTTAGTAAATTTGCTTAAACAAGGAGGTGACCCTATCATTTAGGTTTTTTCGTTTTGTTTTTGTTTTTGTTTTTTAAATAGCAGCCTTATGGAGATCTCATTCATATACCACAAAATTCACCCTGTTAAAGTTTACAATTCAGTGGTTGTTAGGGTGTTCACAGGGTTGTGCAACCACCACCACTATCTCGTTTTACAACATTTTCATCACTTGCCAAGAAGCCAGTACTCTTAGAAATTACCTTCCCCTCCACAATGGCAGCCTTAGGCAACCACAAATCTACTTGCTGTCTCTATGATTTTTCTGTTCTGGAAATTCTATTATTTATTTAGTTAGTGAAAGGTTTTATTTATTTGTGTGTGTGTGAGAGAGAGAGAGAGAGAGAAAGAGAGAACTTGCAAGCAGGGGGAGCAGCAGGCAGAGGGAGAAACAGGCTCCTTGCTGAGCAAGGATCCCCATGTGGGGCTCGATCCCAGAATAACCTGAGCCAAAGGCAGATGCTTAACAGACTGAGCCACCCAGGTGTTTCTGTTCTGGAAAATCTATCTCTTCTTTCACTCCACATAATGTTTTTAAGGTTCATCCATGCTACTACCTGTGTAAGAACTTCCTTCCTTTTTATGGCTGAATAATATTCTATTGTGTTGATACATCACATTTTATTTATCCGTTCATCAGTTGACGGACGCTTGGGTTGTTTGCTCATTTTGGTTATTATGAATAATGCCGCTGTGAACATTCGTGTAAAAGGTTTTGTGTGCACAGAGGTTTTCAGTTCTTTTGGGAGTGTCCCTAGGAGTGGAACTGCTGGGGCTCCTGGTAACTATATTTGAGGTATTGAGGAACTGCCAGACAGTTTTGCAAAGTAGCTACATTATTTTACAGATTAATTTATGTTTTTTTTTTAAAAGATTTATTTATTTATTTGACAGACAGAGATCACAAGTAGACAGGGAAGCCGGCAGAGAGAGTGGAGGACGCAGGCTCCCTGCTGAGCAGAGAGCCCGATGTGGTGCTCGATGCTCGATCCCAGGACCCTGGGATCATGACCAGAGCCGAAGGCAGAGGCTTTAACCCACTGAGCCACCCAGGCACCCAGATTAATTTATGTTTAAAGTTATGACCACTCACAGGAGAAATGAAACACTATTTGTCAGATATGTCAGGCTAGGAGCTGAGGACACAGGGTTTTTTTGTTGTTGTTGTTCTTGTTGTTGTTAAAGATTTTATTTATTTGAGAGAGAGAGTGCAAGAGAGAACGTGAGCAGGATAGGGGGAGGGGCAGGGGGAGAGGCGGACTCCCCACTGAGCAGGGTGCCGGACACCAGGCTCGATTCCAGGACCTCTGTGGAAGGCAGACACTTATCTAACTGCCCACCCAGGTGCCTCTGAGGACATGTTTTTGAGAAAAACATTCATGGTGCTTACAGTCCAGTAGGAGAGAGAGAGACATTAAAGAAGCAATAGAATAAGTAGAAGTCAAATGAAAATATGTTATTCAACAGAAGGGGCCAAAATCAAAATATGGAAATGATTAAGACAACTAAGGCAAATTAAAAGTTTAATTTAAGGGGCACCTGAGTGGCTAAGTGGGTTAAAGCCTCTGCCTTCAGCTCAGGTCATGATCTCAGGGTCCTGGGATTGAGCCCCGCATGGGGCTCACTGCTCGGCGGGGAGCCTGCTTCTCTCTCTCTCTGCCTGCTTCTCTGCCTACTTGTGATCTCTGTCTGTTAAATAAATAAATAAATAATCTTAAAAAAAGAAAAAAGTTTAAGTTAAAAGGAAAAATCTCCCTCACTTTTTCTCAAGTACATAAAATCTTTAAAAAATAAAGGAAAAAGAAAAAATATAGTAGCCGAGTTTCTCGTAGGCTATAGAAAACACCCACAGTCTGCAGGCCCAGCCTGCTGGTTCTTTGTGGGTTCTTCTGGCATACGTGTGGATACTGACCTGCGATTACCGGGATCCGGGTTCTTCTGGTCACGTGGCCTACCTACTGTTCCCAAAAGAGAATCTGTTCCACGCACTCTCTTGCTGAAATGAGGACATACCCTGCCTGTGTCCTGTCACCCTCTCACAGGGTTCCTATAGGGTAGGGGCTGCCTTGGGCTCTGCCTTGTTGAGGCTTGAAGACACCAGAATTTAATTGGTTTGCTTCTTATGAAGACTTCCCTGTCCCTCAGGCTCAGTATAAACACTTGGGGGCTGGGCCCGGTTGGAGAAATTGCTTCATTCCTCCCCACCCCACCCTGGACCAAGTTTGGACCCCTCAGCCGTTTTTTATTAGGGCGGTTAGTTCTCAGCCTTTTCAGTGAACTCTTTGAGAATTTGGAGAAAACCTCATCCGCAAAAAATAAGAACATGTGTGCACACCCACGCGGTTGTTCATACAATCTTAAGGAATTTGTGGAAGTCCTGAAATGCAACTATGGATTTCTTGCAGGATGAGACCCCAGACTAAAAACCCTTCATTTGAGGGGTTAAGCTCTGAGTCCCCTCCCCAGTCCCTGGGGGCGGTGAGGTGTGGGGATCCCTCAGCCGCCTGTCAGAAAGCACCCCTGCTGAGTCCAGCTCTCTGGGCACCTAGTGCTTGGAATCTGCACTGATCCATTTCCTGTCACTCTAACAGATGAGCACAAACTGAGTGGCTTAAAATAACAGAAATATATTCCCTCCCAGTTCTGAGAGCAGGTTCCGGGGACCACAATCAAGGGGACTCTAGGAGGGGAATCCATTCATTGTCTCGCTCTGTCCAGCGGCTGGTGGCTGCCAGCGCTCCTTGCTTGAGGCCTCAGCACTTAACTCCATCTCTCCCTCTGCGCTCACATCGCCCTCTTTCTTCTGTGTCAGATCTCCTCCCTCTGTCTCTTTCCCAGAAAGACTGCATTTGTGACCTGCTCAGATCATCCACGCTACTCCCCACCTCAAGATCCTTAACTGAATCACGTCTGTGGACTCTTTTCCCATATAAGGTGACATTTATAGGTTCCAGGGATTAGGACCTGGTATTTTGGGGGGCCACTATTCAGCCTATGATGCTGCCTTCCCACAGGCTTCCTGTGAAATTCTTATGAGAAACTCCGGCTTGTGGAGATGGCCCTCAGTGGGGGCGGACAGACCGTGGGGAGCTCTTGCCAGTCCCTGGACACGCTGGCTCACAGGAAAATGCAATGGGAAGAGTGTGGGCTTTGGAGCCTCCCGAGGCCATCTTCCCTGCCCAGGCTGCTCTGCGTCCTGATCCTGTAGGGACTCGAGCCCCTGGGCCTGTACTCCTCCAATAGTTACTGAATGAAAGGATGGATTTTTAAAAAAAGATTTATCTATTTTAGAGAGGGGTGGGGGATGGGCAGAGAGAGAGGGAGAGTCTCAAGCAGACTCCCCAGTGACAGCATAGCCCAGTTCAGGGCTCAAGCCCAGGACCCCAAGATCATGGCCAGAAACCAAGATCATGGAGCTGAAACCAAGAGTCGGATGCTTAACCGACTGCACCGCCCAGTCAATTGATTTTATTTATTTATTAAAGATTGCATTTATTTATTTGACAGAGCAAGAGAAGGGGCGAGAGAGTACAAGTACGGGGAGAAGCAGAAGGAGTGGGAGAGGAAGAAGCAGAAGGAGTGGGAGAAGCAGACTCCCTGCTGAGCAGGTAGCCCAACCTGGGGCTCGATCCCAGGACTATAAGATCATGACCTGAGCCAAAGACAGGCCCTTAAACGACTGAGCCTCCCAGGTGGCCCCAACTGAATGGGTTTTTAAACAGCCCATACAAATGGGGTAGATACCGTAGTAAGAGCATGTTTAAGATCCTTTTGTGCCCCTACCATCGTGTGTGTGGGTGTGTTAGGAGGGCTTTTAAGAACCCCACGAGGGGGGCTTTGGGGAATAAGCTTGCTTTTGGCACTAGGAGACAGGCCGGACTGCGAGCAAGCCGCCCAGTGGGACTTCATCCGTTGCAACACTTGGGGTTATATAGGCTAACCCACGCCCTCCCTGCTGTGCAGACCCCTCCCAAATTCGACCAGGACCTTCCAAAAGGATTTTCACTCTGTGGGCCCTCAGGAAGTGGATCAGTTCCTTTCCTGGGCTCCTTAGAGGCCCTGCAGTGGCCCCGCCCAGAAGCTAAAGCTCCAGTTTCTTTGGCCCTTGTCCAGAGCTTGCCAAAAGGAAAAGCTAACACAAGGACCAGAACACAGGTCCTCCCTCGGCCGCTTAGAGGCATTTCCTGTTGGCAGGAGCCGTGAGCCCACGGGCTTTGTCCTGGGCAGGGAGGGGCTGCGGCAGCCTGGACTTTGTCCTGCAGGGGCTGGGGCCACGGGTGCCTGGAGGTCCCAGCCACCAGGCCGGGTGGGGGAGGGGACACACACAGGCCCGCAGCTCAGCCGCTTTCCCTTCTGAGGACATGCTGCCCCCTGCCAGTGTTCCTGTAGGGCGTACTATTTAGAGGAAGGGCTTGTGGCTGCTACTCAAGTAGCGCTAAAAAAGGCTCTATGCCAGTGTGATTTACCTGCTAGGAAGACAGAGGAATCACTGCTCAGAGGATGCGTTTTGAAATAATGGCATTTCCAAATCTCAGTCAGGCCCACTGTGGACATGCTGGAGTGTCATGAGAGAAGCAGGTGGTAGGAGTCTTGGGGCCTGGGGTTCTACTTAAAACTCTATCATCAACTCACTGCTGGGTCTTGTGAAACTTGTACTTTTTCTTCCCCCTCAAGTTCTTTATTAATAACATCCTGTTGCTTAAATTCACTTACTTCGTGAAGCTCAGAAGCTAGGCAGGGGCTAATGGAACTCACGGATGTTGAAATATTGTATCAAGGAAAGCTTTACCTTTTTTTTTTTTTAAGTAATCTCTACCCCCAATGCAGGGCTCAAACTCACGCACCGAGACTCAAGTCTCACGCTCTACCGACTGAGCCAACCGGGTTACTCACCTTTTTAAAGAGCCAACTAAATAGAATTCAGTACTTGAGTATTTGCAACTCTTGCTAATTTGAGTTAACTCTTGCTAACTCCTGCAAATCTTGCTACTTTAGAAGTAGCTAAGATGTACAAATTATAAATGTGAAATCCACCCTTTTTCCTCCCCCACTCTCCTGAAAAAATTCTCACCATTCTGACCTTTGATTATTGGGCTGGGCAAGAGTTAAGAGTCATTACTGTTAGCAGTTAACTTCTGAAGTTGTTACGAGTCACATTTTAAGTGCCTAATAGTAAACATTGGCTGTGGTTACCTATAGGATAGCCCCAGATTATAGAACATTTGCATTGTGGCCAGAAAGTTCTATTTAACAATCCCTGTATTACCACATCTATGGCAGCACTACTTTTAAAAACAGAACCCTCTGGAGAATAATGATGTGTCTGTGTAAGTTCCCTGTTAACAGATGTACCACTGGAGTGTGGGGTGTTGAGGGTGGGGGGAGGTTGTGCCTACGTGAGGACTGTCAAATATGGGAACTCTGTACTTACTGCCTAATATTGCTGTGACCCAAACACTGTTCTAGAAAATAAATGAAAAATTTAAAAAACACAAACCTGCAAAAACATCTTCATGTCCATCAATAATAGAACCATCAACTACAGCAATGACAGATTTATTACTTATATGTAAGACTGTGACCAGATCTCACAATGTTGGATTGAAGAAGCTAGATAGAGGAGGACACACTGTAGATTGTGTGTGTGTGTGTCATACAAAATCTGGTGAAAAGGTCAGAACAGCAGTTACCCTGGGGAAGGTCAGTTTGTGGCTGAAAGGAGGCACGAAATGCTGACCCTTCCGTGTCTTCATCAAGGTGCCGGTTGCATCAATGTGTTGTTTGTGAAAAGTCAGCTACCTATACTCTCACAATTGTGCACTTTCTATATACATATTACACTTCAATACAACATTTACAAAATGTATTCAGAGTCTACTGTGTCCTGGACACTTTTCATTTACATGATGCCTTTCACTTCTAGATTGTTCAAAATTGTTTTCCCTTCATATCAGAGTCTTTTTTTTTTTTTAAGATTTTATTTATTTGACAGAGAGAGAGATCACAAGTAGGCAGAGAGGCAGTCAGAGAAAGTGGAGGAAGCAGGCTCCCCGCTGAGCAGAGAGCCCGATGTGGGGTTCTCTGGGGCTCGATCCCAGGTCCCTGAGACCATGATCTGAGCCCAAGGCAGAGGCATAACCCACTGAACCACCCAGCCATCCCATATCAGTCTTTTGAAAGCAAAATCTTTCCCTTCTGTAGGGCCCTCAACTGGTCAATAGTATGAGGAACACACAGACAACAAATGGTTAAGGGTGGGTATTTTGAATGATTTTCCTCATTTCTCCCCACAAAGAAGTTAGAGGCGTGGCATTAAGCAGATTTCTGGCTTGCTGCCACATTTTCCAGTTTACCTTCAAAGAAAGCATGTTGCTACTGGCATCTTGACCAAAACCTTAACTTCCTTCTAGTTTCCTGAAAAGTAAGCAGACAACAGATGTATAGCAGGCTCTACTTTATAAGGGCAGTGTATTTCTTGTAATAAAACGCTGGGGAAAATTTCAAAACAATAGAGATAATGTTAATGACTGGACTTTGTAAGTGTAAAGTACTGCTACAAGGGTGAGGATACCTAAAAAAACTGAAAGGATGCTTAACGAGACACATTGTGGGCAGAAGCCAAGATGAAAACAAAGCCCCCTTTCAGGATGTCCTAGTTTTGGTTCTTCAGACTCTAAGCAGAGGACCTAGGTTTAGCTAATTTTCTTGAGTGGAGCCCAATGCGGGGCTTGAACTCACAGCCTACGCTGAGATCACCGTTGGACGCTTAACTGAGTCACCCAGGCATCCCTTAGGTTTAATTTGGGAGGCAATCCTGCATTTCTGCATGAAGCAGAAATGAGGGAGTGGAGAAAGTGAGGGACGGGAGAAAGGCCACGGGTGATTTAGTGAGAGGATGTTGGCTGTGGGCAGGTGGGGCTCAGAACTGAGGACACGGTGAGGCATGTGTACAGTGTGTACACCAAGTGACAGACGCCGGGGCACTTACTAACCAGCCCCCGTTATTTACCAGTTGGTGGTGTTCTGGGGGTGTTATAGCCCCAGCCCTTCTAGATTGCCCTGTGTGCAGGCTGAGCAAGCCCTGTGGGGCAGGAGAAAGGAAAGCAGGGAATACAGGGCTTATGGTGGAAAGACCTGCACAAGAACTGCCCACTGGGGCTGCAGCTGAACCCACCGTGGGCTGAAGGACGTGGAGTAGTGTGGGGCATCCACACAAACATCTCTTACTAGGAAGACTTGCTAGAAAATTGAGTCAGATGCTCTTCACAATTGTTCCACACTCACCAAGTTAAATACCAAAGGGTATACATCCAGAAATAAGCTCTCACGTTTATGTTCAATTCTTGACAAGGGTGCCAAAACAATTCAATGGGTAAACACTAGTCTTTTCAACAAATGGTGTTGGGACTACTGGATACCACATGTCAAAGAATGAAGCTGGTCTATCTCCTTCATACCATATACAATAACACAAAATGGACCATAGATGTAAATCTAAGAGCTAAAACTATAAAACTCTGTAAGAACATAGAGGTAAATCTTAGTAAACCTTGGATTTGTCGATAGTTTCTTAAACTTAACACCACAAACACAGCAACCAAAGAAAAAAATGGATACATTTGGAATTCAGCAAAATTAAAATTGTGCTCCAAAAGACACTATAAGAAAATGAAAAGACAACCTATTGAATGGCAGAAAACATTTGCAAATGACAGATCTGATAAGGGACTTGTACCTACAATGTACAAAGAACTTTTGTAACTCAATAACAAGATAACTCAATTAAAGAATGGGCAAAGGACATAACTGACATTTTTCAAAAGATGATATATAAGTGGCGAGTGTGCACATGAGAGGATGCTCAACATCACTAGTCATTAAGAGAATGCACATCAAAACCAGGAGATACCACTTTGTACCCACTAGGATGGCTAAGACAAAAAGCACAGACAGTAACAAGTGTTGACAAGGATATGTAGAAATTAGGGGCGCCTGGGTGACTCAGTCGGTTAAGCATCTGCCTTCAGCTCAGGTCATGATCCTAAGGGTCCTGGGATAGAGCTCCACATCGGGCTCCCTACTAGACGGGAAGCCTGCTCCTTCCTCCTCCTCTTTTGCTCCCCCTGCTTGTGCTAATTTTTTTTTTTTTTTAAGATTTTATTTATTTATTTGAGAGAGAATGAGTGACAGAGAGCGTAAGAGAGGAGAAGGTCAGAGGGAGAAGCAGACTCCCCAAAGAGCTGGGAGCCTGATGCGGGACTCGATCCTGGAAGTCCGGGATCATGACCTGAGCCGAAGGCAGTCGCCCAACCGAGACACCCAGGCACCCAAATCTTTTTTTTTTTTTTTTTTTAAGATTTTATTTATTTATTTGACAGACAGAGATCACAAGTAGGCAGAGACAGAGAAGGGGAAGCAGGCTCCCTGCTGAGCAGAGATCCTGATGCGGGGCTTGATTCCAGGGTCCTGGGATCATGACCTGAGCCGATGGCAGAGGCTTTAACCCACTGAGCCATGCAGGCGCCCCTCTAATAAAATCTTAAAAAAAAAAAAGTATATGGAAAATTAGAACCTGTTGATGGGAAATGTAAAATGGTGCAGCCATTCTGAAAAAGTCTAGTAGTTGCTCAAAAGTTTAAATGTAGGGCAGGTCCACTCCTAGATATATACCTGATTTAAAAACCTGTGTCCACACAAAAACTTGCACACAAATGTTCAGAGCAGCATTACTCATATAACACAAAGTGGAAACCCACATATCTTTATTAATGATTTTGAGAGAGAGGGAGAGCACAAGTGGAGGGAGCAGCAGAAGAGGGAGAAGCAGACCACTCACTGTGTCCAGAGCCTGACGCAGGGCTGGATCGCAGGACCCCAGAACCACAGGATCATGAGCTGAGCTGAAATAGACCCTTAACTGACGGAAGCCACCCAGATGCCCCTGGAAACCCAAATGTCTTTTAAGTGATAAATGGATAAACAAGATGTGGTATATACATCCAGTGGAATGTATTATTTGGCAATTAAAAGCAATGAAGTACTGAGAGGTGTTAGAATACATATAAACCTTGAAGACATGGGCTAAGTGAAAGCCAGTCACAGGTCACTTAGCTTATGAATCCATTTATAGGAATGTATAGAAGAGGTAAATCCATATAAAGTAGATTAGTGGTTACTTGGGGCTGAGGGGATGAGAAGATAGGGACCCAATAGCTAAAGGGTCCTGGATTTCTTTTTGTGGCAATAATGTGGAATTGATTATACTGGTTAAGTTATACAACTCTGAATATACTAAAAACCACTACGCTGTATACTTTAAATTGGTGATTTTGTACAGTATATGAATCTCAGTAAAACTGCTACAAAAATAAGAACATGGAAGCATATGTGCCTACTTTTTCTGTAAAGTCTCATGTTTTAGCTATTACATTATCATTAAAGCAAAACTTACTCTAAATCAGTACATGCTTTGTTCACTCAGTATGGAAGTTTTCTCCCACACAACTGTGCCTGTTCTTCAGTAAATGGAACAAAGTATACATATATATATATATATATATATATATATTTTTTTTTTTTAAAGACTTTATTTATTTGACAGAGACACAGCAAGAGAGGGAACACAGGCAGGGGGAGTGGGAGAGGGAGAAGCAGGCTCCCCGCTGAATAGGGAGCCCCACGCGGGGTTCGAGCAGATCACGACCTAAGCCGAAAGCAGATGCAGAACGACTGAGCCACCCAAGCACCCCGGCACAAAGTATATTTTAACATGCCAATGCTGTTCCTGTCATGAGCTTTTTTTTACTGAGACTGTCTCATTTTTCTCAGATTAAAAGAATGACTAGAAGTAGATTATTGCAGATGGACCAACACCATTTTAGAACCTTCTTAGCTTTTGCCTCCTCTCAGTCTGCCTCCGCCTTGGTCTGGAGTAACTTTTCACTCAGCATTTAAAGAAGAAGAAAACAGTAATGCCGTTTATAAACCCTTCCTTGGCTTATCTAGTACTTTTGAGAAAACATCCAGAATCCCCCCATAAACTCGAAGGCCCCGTGTGGCGGCTCTTGCTAACGTCCTTCCTGCTTTAGGCCCTTCTCCTGCTGTGGCCATTTTCTAGTGCCCTTTCCCGCCACACAGGAGGGTTTGTTAAATGAACAAGTATACTCTTTTATTTTCTAGGTGGAAGACATTTTCAAATAGATCTAAAAATCCTTATGGCCACACAGGGCAAGGCTTAACTGCGAATTCATAGATGAACTTTGAGAGTCTGTGTTTTTTATGGAAATGTGCATTTTTCTGGAGAAAGCATCCGTAACTTCCATTAGAATTTCAAAAATACCTATCACAAAAAACAAGGTAGGTTTCTGATTTAAGGGAATAATGAGGCTCACAGAAAAATGGACACAAAAATAAAGTGAGAGGCTGAAACAGCCATTGTGTATTTATCACATACAATGGCACTATAAAACGTAAACTGCCTTTGTCATTCTTTTTTAAAAAATATTTTATTTGACAGAGAGAGAGAGAGAGAGACATACACACACAGCGAGAGAGGGAACACAAGTAGGGGGAATGGGAGAGGGAGAGGAAGAGGGAGAAGCAGGCTTCCTGCTGAATAGGGAGCCTGACATGGGACTTGATCCCAGGACCCTGGGATCATGACCTGAGCCAAGGGCAGATGTTTGACTGACTGAGCCACCCAGGTGCCCCTGCCTTTGTCATTCTTGATGGTTGTAAGTACCAAGGTGATCAGGGATCCCTATGACTAAAACAAAAACTAGCTGCTTATCCCCCCATTTTTTCACCCCTGCAGTTAGCCACAGAAAACTGCTTGCTTCCTTCTGTAGTAGCAGCTCATGTTGATGGTGATTTTCCATGGAAGGTTGTGCTTAGAAGCTTCTGGAAACTACACACGCCAGTCCCCTATTCCAAGATCTGATATGCCTTCTGTCATCCCAGGGGTGTGCTGGGTATGTGTGGGGTTGAGAATCATTAACCTAAATAATGTTCCCCAAAGAAGCCATCTAAAATCCCAGTCATGTCTTGCAAATTCAAACTGTTTAAAGAACGTGAAATGTCCAAATGGCAGTGTATCTACATAAACCAATAAAACATCTGTCAGTGGCAATTTAATTTTAGTACTTTTCAAAAAAACCCCCAACTTACAAATTAGTATGCATCGGTGTATCTGTTCTCACACACATACACGCATTCGTTCCCTCATCGTAAGTTCAGCCTTCTACAGGACAAGGTTTCTGGGGCTCCAAGATGACTGTGTGAGAGTCCGTGCCCCAAGGAGCCTCTCCGTCTGGATACAGACTGTTTGGTGCGGCCACAGCATCGCAGGTCAGAACAGCTCCTCTTCTATTCTGGATGCACAAGGCAGATGTCATTTTTGTCACGGCCCAAGTTCACGTATCCAGGTGCTTGTAGAGTCGGCGACTTTTCTCTTTTTTATTTCTGTTGCCATGTTTTTTCCAGGCCTTCCCAGCCCTGCTCTCAGAGCTCACAGTAGCTGCGGTCACCAGGCCACTCCCTGGCTTGTAGCCCATCACAGTCTGGACTCCTTTGGTCAAAGCTCTCACATTTTCCTAGGAAGTTAAGACAGCATTATTTGAGATGTGAGCACAGAATTATTTATGGAGAACTCCAAGACAGCACACTTCCACTTCCTTCACTGCTCCTTTCTCTCCTCACTTTTTTTTTTAAGTAAGATTTTATTTATTTTTCAGAAAGAGACTGAGTGCACAAGCAGGAAGAGCAGCAGGCAGAGGGAGAAGCAGGCTCCCCTCCTGAGATCATGACCTGAGCTGAAGGCAGACGCTTAACCGACTGAGTCACCCAGGCGCCCCTCTCTCCCCATTCTTAAATAAGTTTCTCAGCATTCTATCTTCAGTGCATTCTTTGTCCTCAACTTTGCTTAGTCCCAGAACTTCAAATACCATCTCTCACGAGCCACAACAGAACACTCCCATTGCCTTCCTCGTGTATCGCATACACCCAGCCACTGAGTTCTCTGGATTGCAGGCTCTAGGATTTGGTGCATCTATCCCCTCCTCTCCACCACTAGGCCTGGTATTCACTGACTTCCACTGCAAGTGAGAGGAGTCTGCAAGATTCCTCTCATCCAGGCTCCAGGCTTCCACTAGACTTCTCCAATCACATATTCCTCTTCCTGTCCTCACAAGCCCTGGTGGCTTCCTGCAGCCTGAGGAATCAAGTTCCTATTCCCTCACATGGTGCACAGGGCTACTGACAGCATGGACTGTTTATTCAGAGAACCCACACACCCATCTCTTCATGCCTTTGTTCAGACAACTCCCCCTGCCCTGCCCGGGGCGCGCCCTCACTACTCCCTGCACCTGGCACATTTCTAGCTGTCCGTCAGCTGAGGTCTCACCACCCCTGCAGCTTCTTCACTTGCCTACTCTCCTCCCAGGAACTGCTCCCTAGTCTGGGTTCACAAAGTACTTGACTTACACCTCTGTGTCATGTTATTTGTTAACTTGCCCATCTCCCCTTAGCTAGAATGTGATCTCCTTGAAAACAGTGTCTTACTCATTTTGGTATCCTAGGCCCTAGCGCAGTAGGCACACATAGAAAGTGCTCAAAAAAGTTTCTGTAAACTTATGACTTTACTTAAGTGGAACACAAACAAACAAAAAGAACTAAACCAATTTTAAGTTTACTGAGTTAAAAAAAATAAATCCCACATGATTCTGGAAATGCAAAGCAGTATTTCATGATCTTCTTATAACAGTAAAATGTTACTCTAGAGGCTAAAGCTTTGGTACCTGTGAGTTTTTAGCTTTCTTGCACATGACCTTTAGAAACATTGTGTAAACACTTAAAACTTCCATTTACACGTCTTGCGTGACACCAGTAGGCCCAAGGAAGAACCTGTAATCTTTCTGCATATCATTAAATTTCCTTCTAAATATTGGTAAGACTGAAAATAATTCAAACCAGGAGCCACAACAATCTAAGTTCTATCTCAGCTTTGCCATTTAAGACAAGTGTCCTTGAATAAGTCACTTAAATTCCGTGGGCTTCAATGTCCTCACTGGTAGATAATAATGGGGACAATACTATCTGGTTGGCCCACCTTAACAAACGGTGTGAGGGACACAAATAAAGCATCATATAAATACAGTAAGACTCATTCTCTGGATACAGATGACCCCTGCCCCACCCCAACTTTTCTGGCTGTGGCAGTCACAAAAGCATTTAATAAATATATTAAATACAATTACAGGATTTAACTGTTCTGCATATATATTTGTTCTTTAAAATTAATATGTATTGGCTCAGAAAACCCACTTGATGGTAAACAATATTTGCATATTATGATAAAGGCTTATATTGGAACATATAAAGAACTCTTATAACTCGACAGTATAAGTGTTCCCTAAAGAAGACATACATGTGCTCATGAGCAGATTATCAACATCATTTATCCTTAGGGAAATACAAATCAAAATCATGACATATCACTTCACATATACTAGAATGGCTAAAATGAAAAAGACAGAAAAGAAATACTGGTAAGGGGGCGCCTGGGTGGCTCAAATGGTTAAACATCTGCCTTTGGCTCAGGTCATGATCTCCAGGTCCTGGGATCGATGTCAGACTGCCCGCTAAACAGGGAGTTTGCTTCTCCCTTTCCCTCTGCCTCTCCCTGTGCTGTGCTCTCTCTGTCTCTGTATCTCTCTCAAATGAATTAAAAAGAAAAAAAAAAATCTAAAAAAATTAAATAAAAAAAATTGAAACATATATATATATATAAAAGAAATACTGGTAAGGATGTAAAATTTAGAGCCCTCATACACTGCTGGTGGGAATGTATAATGGCAGAGTCACTTCGGGAAGTTTGGTGGTAAATCAAATATTAAACATGGAGTTACCATTGGACCCAGCAATCCCACTCCTAATTATATACCCCAAAGAACTGAAAAATCTTATGTTCAAACAAAGCTTGTACATGAATGTTCACAGCAGCACGGAAGAAAGAACAACCAAATTCCATCTACTGATAAATAAACAAAATGTGGTCTATCGATTCAATGGAATATTATCTGGCAATAAAAAAGAAGTACTGATACACGGATGAACCTTGATGTCATGATGCCAAGTTAAAGAAGCAAGTCATAAAAGACCACAGAGTGGGTGATTCTATTTATATGGATAGGCCAATCTATCTAGGAGAAAGTAGATGAGGGATTGGCAGGGATTGGGGGGAGGGGGGAATGGTGAGTCACTGCTAATGGGTATAATATTTCTTTCTAGAATGAAGAAATGTTCTAAAATTAAGGTGATAGTTGCACAACTCTGAATATAAAACAAACTACTGAATTGTATTTTAAAAGAGTGAATTTTACGCTATGTGAATGAGTATTTCAACAAAACTGCTATACAAAATGTGTTGGATCAGAAGGTAAAGAAAAACTTTAAAACTTACTTGATGGAAAAAAGTCTTATCAACTATATTTTCAATCTGTATTACTTTTTTACTTCTGCCTGAATGTATTTTCAGTCCGCCACCATTTGTTTTGTTCTCTAGGAGTCGCTGGTGTTGCTGCTGAAAGGTCACAGGGTCTCTTCCAGGAGGAGGATGACAGTACAGAAGTTTACCCTGTGAAGACAACAAGAAGCATAACAGCACATCGCAGGTGCCATGTGTGTTATCCCAGAAGAAAAAAGTCCTCCAAGAAGCTATCTCTGCCAGGCACCCTCTGGCAAGCTTCCTGCTTTCTGATGCAGCGAGCTGAGCAGAGTTCCTATAACCAGAGCCCTAACGAACACACGACTGTGCTCCTTTTTACCTTGTTTGCATTTTCTACAGAAGTGTTCTTCAGTACACTGACATGAGTAGACTTAGAATAAATATTTTCCAAAACAAAAACCAGGACACAACTGGACAGTGGGACGATACTAATGGGGACGTTGGGCTGGCCACGGTTGCTTGCTGGGTGCAGATTTTCCACTTCCCACTGTAAGCACTCTATAAACTGTGGTTGGTTTTAACTCATCTTCTCATCTTCCAAGGTTTTGTAAATGGTGAATCAATATATAATTTATCCGTACGAATATTCTACTAACTTCTTTCTTCCAGAACTGAAGGCAAGAGGGTATGCTGCCCAATCTGACTCCTGTGCTTGCCAGAGCTCTACTGACATGGCACTTGAGAAAGCCGAACAAAGCCAAATCCTCATAACCAGTTATTACTGGAGATCCAGAATGCTTGTTTGTGAAAACAATTCAGCTTAACCCATAAATACTATTGGGGGTTAATTACGTGTAAGGCCCTGAGCTTAGTGGTGTTGTGTGTCTCCACATACCTATATTTTTCTCATTTATATTCTCATTTATTTCCCATAATAATCTCATGATTATTAATTCTACTATTACTTAATTCTACTTTTACTATGATTCTACTATTTACTATTATTCTACTATTACTATTAATTCTACTTTTAGAATTCTATTTTAGAATTCTACTATTAATTCTACTTTTCTAATTACTATTAATTCTACTATTAATTCTTATTTTACTTACAAGGAAAACCCCAAACTTGGCACATGTTCATTTGTAACATGAGAATAACAACCTCATAGACTCGTGTATTTTTAACAAGCGACACAAAGAAAACATTTCACACTGCCCTCAGCAGGGCTCACTGGGAGTGCTGCTGTTATGAGGGCAAGCGCAGGGAGAAAGGCACATGACCAGCTACACTGCAGGGAGGGTGGGGACACAGCTGTCACAGGAACCAGCAAGGGCTGCAGATGGAAAAACCGGAGGCACCATTTTCTCACTTTCACCGATGACACGTGCAGCACTCTCTGCTGCATTACGCTGCTCGTGACGTGCCAGGTCCAGATGACGCTAGCTGCCCGGGTCAAGAACACCTGGCCAAGGCTGCGGATCCCCTTGCCCAGAAGAGCCGCTCGAACCTTGCCCACATGGCCTCTCTGACAACACAACCTCAGTGAGGAAATATCTCCTTTCTAACTCAACAGGTTGCCGGCATCTAAAAGCACAGTGTGAGAACGAAGGCCTATCTACTCCAGAGCAACAAGGAGCAGGGCTCACTTACGCTGACGTAGTCCTTCAGGATATAGCGAGCAGACCGAGGCTGGTCTGGCTGCCCATGCGCCGTCATGAACCCTCGCATGTCTGTGAGGCAAATAACAGTGTAAAACCGAAGTCACAACAAAGACAACCAAGGTGATGGAAATTTAGTCTCTTACCCCACTAACTGTGCATCCTGACTTGCTAGCTTTATTTTTTAAAAAGATTTTCATTCGTTTGGCCGGGGGTGGGAGGGGCGGGGGGAAGGGGGAGCATAAGCAGTGGGGAGAGGCAGAGGGAGAAGCAGACTCCCCTCTGAGCTGGGAGTCCAACATGGGGCTCAATCCTACGACCTGGAGATCACGACCTGAGCTGAAGGCAGACACTTAACCATCTGAGCCACCAGGCACCCTTGAGTCACTAGCTTTCAAAAAGCAACCATCACTGTAGAAGATAATCTGGTTAGCACTATAAAGACATCTGACAACCCAGGTGAACAGACGATATTGTTCTGATATCCTAGCACCAAGTGGTAACAGAGACATTGACTTTCTCTCTACTCCAGTTATTTCTTTCATCTCTTCATTTTATGGACATTTAATCATGGAGGCTACCTGTAGAATGCCATGTTGTCACTATTATTAGCAACATCAAAAGCAATACAGTAAGTCTCTTATTTAGTGATCTAGTTATGCTTTTTCCAGCTTCTCAAACATACTGCAAAGATCCCTCTAATACTGACTCAACTAGAGGAAGTAGCAGAGCATAGTGGTTATGAATATAGGCTTTGGCAGAAAGGTGGGGTTCAAAACTCGGCTTCCTCACCTACTAGCTGTGTAGTAGGCTCTGCCACTTTGGAAGAAAACAGAACTCTAGTTCACATAATATAAAAAATACATTAGGCAGATTAAAAATCTAAAAGTATTAAAAGAAAGATATTAGAGGGAAACAATTTTGTTCTTCTAAGGGAAGACTCTAGAACACCAAACCCCATCAAGCCAAACAGGAAAAAAAAGGCTATTAAAATTGTTAATGTCAGGTGCCTGCATGGCTCAGTGGGTTAAGCCTCTCCTTTCAGCTCAGGTCATGATCTCAGGGTCCTGGGATCGAGTCCTGCATTGGGCTCTCTGATCAGCAGGGAGCCTGCTTCCCCCATCTCTCTCTGCCTGCCTCTGCCTACTTGTGATCTCTGTCAAACAAATAAATGAAACCTTAAAAAAAATTGTTAATGTCTACAGGACCAAAGAAACCATGAAAAACTCCTACAAATCATTAAAAGAACAAAAGATGCTTAGAAAAAGGTGATTCCCAGAAGAAACAGAAATGGCTAACAAACGGATAGATGTCCCATTTCACTAGTATTTAAAGAAATGCAAATTAAAATTTAGCAACATCTGGGGCGCCTGGATGGCTCAGTGGATTAAGCCGCTGCCTTCAGCTCAGGGTCATGATCTCAGGGTCCTGGGATCGAGCCCCGCATCGGGCTCTCTGCTCCGCAGGGAGCCTGCTTCCTCCTCTCTCTCTGCCTGCCTCTCTGCCTACTTGTGATCTCTCTTGTCAAATAAATAAAATCTTTAAAAAAAAAAATACTTTAAAATTTAGCAACATCTTTTAAAATGAACTGTGACAAACTACACTTTACTATATATAAACTATACTATATATATATATAAACTAAACTATATATAAACTATATAGACCTGCAGATGATCTCAGAAACTGGTCATCCATTTTTATTCTGATTTTATCAGATTTAGATGAGAAATCTTCAAAAACTCAAACTCAATTACTTTTCTTTCTGTCTGAAGTGAAACTAAATGGAAGGTCCAGTGGAGGTCCACCTTTCCCCATCTTTCAGGCTCTGGTCCCAGAGAGAGGTCAGGATTAGGAATCAGGTTCTCATCCAGGCTATACCACTGACCAGACACCATCATGGTCAGGTCATTTCATGCCCTTGATTTCAGACTACTTGTCTTAAGAAAAGGAGGTGAAAGGTGGTGGGATCTTTAAAGTCTTTTCTAGTTCTATGATTTTGTGACTATACCAGTCTCATCAAAACTGCTTAGTATTCAAAATAAATCATTCTCTTTAAAGCCTCCCAATTAGGGGCGCCTGGGTGGCTCAGTCGTTAAGAATCTGCCTTTGGCTAGGGTCATGATTTCAGGGTCCTGGGATCTAGCCCTGCATCAGGCTCCCTGCTCGGTGGGAGGCATGCTTCTCCCTCTCCCCCTCCCCATGTTTGTGTTCCTTCTCTCTCTGTCAAATAAATAAATAAAACCTTAAAAAAATAAAAGTCTCCCAACCTAAGTTTAAGTTCTGGCTTAAGTGTGTTTCATATCAAATCACCTTTCTCTGTGAGAAAAATACATGTTTTTTTCTCTTTGTATTAATTTACTCAAATAACCTGAACTCCTTCCCCGCTGGTGGCAGTTCCTTTAAAGGCATGTATGCCACAGATGTACGGAAATGTTTCTAACACTGCTATCTCTTTAGGTAGACAAAGATTCCTCCAGACCACCTTTAAAGTTTCTATTTAAGGCAAATAAACCACAATTAGCTGAAGAACAACAGGCAGCTAGCTCCCATGTAGCACTGGGTTAAGACACAGAAGCTGGAGAGTGGTTGACTCATTTTAAAGTCAAACAAGGTTTTCAAGGGACCAATGGAAGGCAAGGGAGACTGTTTTGTGTCCCCTTCCTGACCATGCTCCACTCTGTTCCAATTTCTGAGGACTTTCCTTTTCCATGCTGCCCTCATAACTCTCCTATCCTGCTATCACAGCATATCCATTTGCTTCCCAACATTCCTTCACTTCTGTTTGGGAGAAGACTCCAGAAAAAGCCAACATGGCTTTAGTCAAAATGCATGCCTATACCTGAATACCAGTGTATGCCCTATACATAAACCAGTGAATGCCCTAAGGCATTCATTTCTTTAACGCATGTGACAGCTGCTGGCATGCCCCTGGAGCTTTTGACACTGTATGTAGGCCTCCTACAGGGAGGGGCCCGAGACCAGGAGGGCAGGAGAAATCATGTCTCCCCTGGAGTGGGACTGATTGCTACTGTCAAGATCCACAAAGGGCAGACCTGAAGAAGAGGCCAGGGACTCAAATGATCTCCTTCTCTAACTCCAGGAAGCGCTTAACATGATAAAGTAATCTACTACTCAGGCAATGGTCAGCTCTCCCTCCCTCACTGTTGCACTCCCAACCCATCTCCAGAATAGCTTGTGGGCAAGGCCGACAGGGACAAAAGAAGCACCAACAATGGAAAAGGACATGGCAAATACTAAGGAATAATGTGAATTTGTATCTTTGCAGGAGTAGGTCTCTCATTAACATTGTATCTTTGCAGGAGTAGGTCTCTCACTAACTAGTAACATAATTGTTACTTTTTTGTTCATATTTTAAAAATAAATCACAACTCACATCCATAAGCTGTCAATAGTTCTTCTGATGTTGGAGGTCGATGAGGATCTTCATCTTCTCTAGGCTTTATGATATTAATGCCATAGGTAGCTTCTAAGACAAGTCTTGGAATATTCTGGCAAACATAGGCTTGTCAAGGAATCCATTCCCTTGAACTGAACCCCTCCCCACCACAGCTTCAGACACATGCTTCCTAATTCAGCACTTCTAGGACAGAAACCTTTTTACCTCTCCAGGAAAGAAGGGTAGTTACTCACTAATTTCTGAATACTTTTTCTTTTTTTTAAACCCCATGCTACCTTGTACCAGTTATTCATGGACATGCTCCATCTGATCCCCCGCCCCCAACTGAATCTGGCAAGGACAGAATCCACAGCTGACTGATGCCTGTAGCCTCCATGGAACCCAACCTAACCTGGCTTGTGATAGGTACTCAGTACATACCTGATTACTAATTCACAGAGAAGTTGAAAATACAGAGAAGCATTTAGTGTAACATGTGTTCCCAACTATCAAGAGGTAGTAACAATGTCATCTATTAAAACACTGTACTGAAGGGGTGCCTGGGTGGCTCAGTGGGTTAAAGACTCTGCCTTTGGCTCAGGTCATGATCTCAGGGTCCTGGGATCAAGTCCCGCATCGGGCTCTCTGCTCAGCAGGGAGCCTGCTTCCCTTGCCAGCCCCGCTCCACCTGCCTCTCTGCCTACTTGTGATGTCTGTCAAATAAGTTAAAAAAAAAAAAAAAAAAAACCACTTAAGAAAAAAAGTGCTGAAAATGCAAACCTTTCCAACATTGTACCAGCCCCACCTTGCCCCCTGGAGGTAAGTGAGTCTGTGTGCAGTCACCAGGCCACTTTGCAGACTTTGACATTCACCAGTATCTATTAATACAAAGTATTTTTCTGCAAGATGACAGTTTTTACAGAAATGGTGTCAGATCGTATGTGTAATGTTTTGAAATTTACCCGGGTCACTACAGGTAGACTTAGCGCAGTCTTTTTTTTTTTTTTTTTAAAGATTTTATTCATTTATTTGACAGACAGAAATCACAAGTAGGCACAGAGGCAGGCAGAGAGAGAGAGAGAGAGAGAGAGAGAGAGAGAGAGGAGGAAGCAGGCTCCCTGCTGAGCAGAGAGCCCAATGCGGGGCTCGATCCCAGGACCCTGGGATCATGACCTGAGCTGAAGGCAGAGGCTTTAACCCACTGAGCCACCCAGGTGCCCTAGCGCAGTCTTTTTAACTACTGTGTATTATTCTATTTTAGCAATACACTATATTTTACCTATCCTTAATGAATTCTTTCTTCTTCATTATTTCTTACAGAAAGAAATTAAACTGGGGTGCCTGAAAAGCTATGGCCTTCAGGGAGGTCATGAAGGATCATGTCAAGAACTGTAACTTACGCTACCTAGGAACTAACAGATCAGTGTGCCGGTCTCAGGGAGTCACCTGTCTCCCGCCAGCACACACAGAATAGTAAACAGGCTAACTTGTTGGCTTATAAGGACCGTAAAACCTTAAGACACCATGGTTCTTAATAGGTTTGTCTTTGAGTACTTTTTTCATGTCAGACACTATTCTAGATGCTTCACAGAATGTATCATTATGCTGGGAGGTGACAGAGTTCCTCGTCAGCTGCTTACTAGCTGCTGGATCTGGGCAAATTGTTTAAGTTCTCTGTGCCTGACTTTCCTCAAGCTTGAAAAAATGCGAACAGCAGCAGTACCCACGTCAAGGGCTGCTTTAAGAATTAAATGAGATTACTTGGTAAGTATTGTGTGGAGCACACAGTAAGCATGCAATAAATGTTGACTGAAACGATTACAATTCTCACTGTGAGATCAACTGTGAAGTCGTTTGCGGAATTTTTCAGAAAAGGAATGTTTCTGGAAGGTTAAGCAAGCTTACAAAGGTAACAGAAATAGTCCAACACCAGTGTCAGGATTCAACTGGGGACCGAGATCCAAAGCCCAGGCTCTCCCACTGATAACAGGTGACACGGTTGCCATCAGGACATGAGGTCTTTCTCGCACAGTCCTGAGGCTACCTCACTGTATAAACTTGGCCAGATCACTAGTAAGTATTTCAGGTTTTTCCATTCAATAGCATTTGTGAATTTATTCAATGCAAAGCAATGTCCCAAACAAACTTGAAGCCCTAATATACACAATAACCAATTTTTACAATTTTAGTATATGTGCTGCCGAAGCGAGCACAACCAATTTTTACAAAGCAGAAAGGATATTAGTGACACAGGGGGGACGTGGTCTCTCATTTGGTCAATTGGGAGGATTCCACTGCAAATCATCTCTGCCTTAGTAGAGACGAATGATGGCATCACCAGGCCGGGGCAGTCACACAAGCAGAGGCCAGGTTCCACGTAGAGGGTCTGAAAGATAAGTGAGAAGTTTATGCTGGGCACACAGTAGAGGAAGGGAAAAGAACAGCACACCAGTGGCAAAGAGCTTCAAAGAAGCACCCAGAGGGAGGAATCAGAGAAGTCGATGCTGCAGGAATACCTGGAAATGCTTGGTGTGGCCAGGTGTGGCAGACACAGACACTTTCTTGTCACCCATGATGGTGTTGATTGTGGAACTCTTACCAACATTTGGGTAGCCCACCTGCGAGAGACACCTAAGTTACTGAACAGTCAAACACTACCTCTGTCGAACTCAAAGTAAATACACACAAAGCACAATAGTAGTGTAAGTGTTTGGGGGCTTTAAAACATTTGAAATAGATGCTGTTTGTTGACAATTTTCTCCCCGGTGGTATGGGTGTATTTATTTATTCAGACAAGTTTCCCAGTAAATAAATTCTTCCTCATCACTGTCTGCAGTGATGAACAGTCGAGCTAAGTACGTTTTACTTTTATAGGTCTTGTTGTAAAAGCAGATGTTACAATAAACCTCAGCCCTCTGTTCCCAGCTTTCCCCAGGATGTCACATCTTACAGGCATTTCACTGTTTCTGCTGTGTTTTTCATGCTGCTGGGTGAAGTCAAGCATCGGACAAGCATTTTAAACACCACCACATACAATTATCTTTAATTTTTAATAACTTGTTAGGAAGTTTCTGTCTTATTGGTTAAAAAAAATTTTTTTTAATTCGTTAAAAATTTTAAGTGGCACATTGACTTGATATGGGTTAGCAAGCTCTTAAAGCTCTTCAATTACTCCCAGCAGGATCATATAAAGGTTCTCATGGCAGCCTTGCTCCAGGCTTTTCCTCAGGCTTCCCCCTGTACCTCCAAATCCAATTCCCTCTTACTTCTAAGAATCCTTTATCAGCGTGACTGGAAGATTATAAATACCAATTCCACTAAACATAAAACCCCAAATCTTCCTCCTCTATTCTAGGCCTCATTACAGACAGTATCCATTGTTCCAGTCTTTGCTCTCACTCCTCTCCACACTTAGCCAAACTGTTACCTGCTGTTCCATGAGCATATTTCCATTCCTGGGGCTTTGCTTAAGCATTTACCCTCTGTTTGTCTGGAAGGCCCTCCCATGGTCACTTTTCAAAATCTCACATTATACTTTCAGGGTGAGAAACCTCTTACATAAAGATTTCAGACGACTGCTCATCGTTCTCAATATTCTCATGTTTTGTGTTTGTTTATATCTTGATTACACGACCTATTACTATTTGTTTCAATGGCATTAGTTGGGGGGAGGGCACTGTTGTTGCTGTGCTCTCCCCCACCTTCTGCAGATCAGGCTCCTTCACTACACACTCCTACAGGCTGCAGATGTATTCTCACACCCACCACACCTGGAACTCCAAGCTCTGGGAGGGTGAGGACTGGGTCTGTCTGCTCCCGATATAATGCTAGGGACAAACAGGACGCCTGGCCTGTGGCATGTGACCAGTAAATGTTCGCAGACTGAGTAAATTAGCCTATTCTTGGGATTTCTAGAGTAAAACATTCAGAAAGTCGAGGGGCTGCTTAGTAATTCCCTAAGTGTGAGAAAGAAACTAGCTTTTAGGGAAGCCGGTTTCTGGTAGCATGAAGAAAATGAATTTTTAGCAATCATATTAAAAAAAAGAAGCTGAAGCTGTGAAGCTGAGGGAAATAACCTAAGTTCTCCAAGCTTCACAGCAAGTGAGTCCATCCCACTATAACTGGGCAGTGTATTGGTCTGCTCAGTTCTAGGGGCAATTCCTTTAACTAGCACTCTGAAGCGAAACGTTGACGTGCTACAATCATTGTAAGTAGGCTTGGCAGGGGTGGGGGGTTGGGGGGTGGGAGCGCGCTTCAAAACAATTAGGATTAGCTATACTTGGCACGTAACTAAAGAGTTAGAAGATTTTAAACCTGTCATGATCTACTTTCCCTCATGGTTTTGTTCTCTTGGATGAGAGACCTTGACAATAACCTTCTCTGACATCTAACATCTCCTTAGCTAAAGATGGGGCCTCTGGAGCTGTGCTGTACATCTTTGAGGTAGCACTTCTCACAGCCACCTCTAGAACTAGTATATATGTAGCTAAGGATGGGATCTCCTTTCCCTTTTTTTTTGGTTTGTTTTTTTTTTAAATATTTTATTTATTTGACAGAGATCACAAGTAGGCAGAGAGGCAGGCAGAGAGAGAGGGGTAAGCAGGCCCCCTGCTGAGCAGAGAGCCCGATGAGGGGCTGGATCACAGAACCCTGAGACCATGACCTGAACCGAAGGCAGAGGCTTAACCCACTGAGCCACCCAGGTGCCCCTCCCTTGTTCTTATGCAACTAAAGCAGCAGTCACATTTTACTTGGCCCAAAGATGTTGGGATTTTCCCTAAAATACATCTGGAATATTTACAGTACAAGTTGGCAAGGATCACAAGACACCAAAAGCCTATAGAAGGTAAGATTATTGAACTGGAAGTCTGAAGACAACCTTAAAGGCGTTCTCATTCTGTTACCTCTTTGTAAGTTACAGGACTGGTAGGGCTAAAATGGAAGATGAGAGAAGATAACTGATATAAACAGGGTTGTAACCAATGTAAGTCTTAAGGGCATTCACTCTTTTGAGCTGGACTTTAGCTACTCCCACAATGCCAGTAGGCAACAGGAGGGCAATAATGTTCCCTATGATGCCAGAAGGTTGGTTGGTCTCTTGGGTTCCAGTGTAGTTACCAATGGATCAGAAATAAAGGAGATGTGGTGGGGCACGTGCGTGGTACAATCGGTTGGGCGTCCAGCTCCTGGTTTCAGCTCAGGTAGTGATTTCAGGATCCTGAGATCAAGCCCTACTTTGGGCTCCATGCTCAGTGCACAGTCGCTTGGGATTCTCTCTCCCTGTGCCCCTTCCGCTTCTACGCTCTCTCTCTCCAGTAAAAAAACTTTTTAAAAAAGATTTTATTTGTCAGAAAGAGGGAGGGAGGGAGGGAGAGAGGGAGGTGGAAAGAGAGCATAAGCACAAGCAGGGGGAGCAAGAGACAGAGGGAGAAGCTGGGTCCCTGCTGAGCAAGGAGCCGGATGTGAGACTCGATCCCAGGGCCTCAGCAAAAGGCAGACACTCAACCATCTAAGCCACCCAGGCAGTCCTCAAATAAGAAAATCTTAAAAAAAAAAAAAAAAAGAAAAAGAAAGAAAAAAGTACCAATGCGGTAACAATCTGAGGACCTGTTTCATCTTACCAATCCAACTGTAAGTTGTCCGTCTTTCACCTTCTTCCCAGTGTGCAGCTGCTTAAAGATCTCCAACAATTCCTGCCTCGATACCAGGTGGGTAAAATTGTGTGTGCACTCCTTCCGCAGGGTCTTCCTACCCTGAGCCTCAGAATCCACAGGACAGCTTCCCTGCCAGTCCAGGCCACAGGCCTCTTCGTCAGGATTGCTATCCTCTTCCGAGCACGTCTCCCAAACCTCTTCCTCCTCCTCCGGACAGTCCTCATACTCACTGGAGTCTTCATCGCTAGGGGCAACATCACTGAGTGCGAGGGAACTGGTGTCTGGGAGATGTCCGGGCTCACTGCATGAGACCGCAGCCTCATCACAACTGGACTTTTCGGACTCGGCTGTGTTGGTTTCTCCAGCATCCTCTTTCGCCTGCTCCTGAAAGAGAGGACAGAAACCACCAAAGCTCAGAAGTGTATGACAATGGCACCTTCCACTCTAGTGAACGTACTCAGAGCTGGTTATCTCAGATGAAGACAGGACAGGACAAGTTATGAAGGAGACCAGAAAAGATGAAAACAGGGAGACAAGGTAAGCTTTTCAGTAGAAGGACACAACAAACTAGCAGAAGTGGTGCTCTCTGGGGACGGGAGGAGCAGTGAATCTTCACTTTACACATTATGTTTGTAACAGATACATCTTTAAAAAAAGCAAGAGTTTAGAAAAAGCCGGTGTCAAGCTGACTTCTTTAGCAGTACGTTATTTTGCACCAGGCTGTAGAACAAAGCATTTCTCATTAATGATAAAATATTTAACATTCTCTTCTTTGCACAAAGCAACAAGAAGGGCATGGTTTATAATTCGAGTTTCTTTTTACATTTGCATTTTTAAAGACCGTGATTTCCATGTTACAGGTAACTGCTATTCCTTTGTAATTGCCTTTAATAAAAGCACTGTGGAGCATAGCTCCCTCTGGATGAAATGCAGAAGCAACAAAACTCAACTCCACATGAGAAACTTATTCACATAAGCAAAGAGAAAGATACGAATCATTTACTCTTCAAGGATGTGTTAATTCTTCTAAATTCCTACTGATAATAAAGCAAAAGCAAGACAATTTACAGTATTATTAATTTGAATTAACAAGAGGAGTGGGTTTGGATTGAGAAGTGATGCAAACTTTAAATCATTTCTAAATTACCTAGTGTTAGAATGAGTAGCCATCACAGAAGAGGACACAATGAACGCAGTTAAACAAGTATCCTAAATTTTAGGAAAGTAGAGATATAAACAAAATGTCAGGGAAAATAGGCATGATTTCATGCTCAAGCCTGGCAGGTCAAAAAGAAACATGGCAGCATGGCTTATAATAGAACCACAGAACTAAAAGCAATTTCTATGAGAAGTGAACAATGAATATAAAGAAGGTATGTCTTCACTGTGAGCTCTTCTGGATCGTTTCAAAATATGAAAGAAACAAAACAATAATGTGAACTGAATGTGGATGTACATTAAAAAAACTACTAAAACTAGAAGCAGTTTAGGTTCAGAAAAAATGATAAAGACAACAAAAGGACTTTGTGCCAGTTATATTAAAAATAAAAAAGAAGGGAAAAGTCAATCCCTTGGTGGGGGGGGGGGGGGCGGGAAACAGTGCAATTTAACAGAGAGCCAAGAGAAAACAAAAGTACTCAGCTTGAAATCTGAAATTTTTTTTTTCCCCAAGTAAGAAGGGGTCAAACAACTGCAAAGGAAGAACCAAATTTCATATAGGTGAGAAAACAGTGACTATCAAACTATTTCCAATAAATTCATGTTTGACAGTCAAATGACAGGTGTGATTCTAGCTGGTTATTGGTCTCAGGAGATCATGAAAAATGGCAGACACTTCAGAATACTTGGGAGAAGTAAATGATGGCTAATTTAAAAAGGGAGAAACAGTATCTTCCATAACCATGCTCTGCCAACTCAGAATTGGGTATGGGAGCAAGTCTACAAGACAGCTGGGAGCCCTGGAAAGACAGTCACCAAGGTACTACTTGATTAACAGTTCAGGGAATACCACCAATAAAGAAACTATCTTTTTTCCATTTTTGATAGTTATGGGGTTGCTACATCAGGGCTAAGTAATACAGTGATAAATATTTATTAAAAAAAAACTTCCATAAAACACTGATCTCCAGAAAAAAGAATTGAAACACAGAAATAACGGTTAAGAAGGCTACCCAGGAAGCCAGCCAGACTGAGGATAATAAGCACTTACACTTATTGCTGAGATGATTAAATGAATACAATGTATAAAGTGCTTAGGACAACGGTACCTGGCACAGAATAAGCTTTTTATGGTTTAGCTTTTATTAATAACAGTAACAATGGAATAATTATTATTGTTACATCCTTGTGAACACATCTGTATTCACCACATCAAAATGCTTACAGGGGGGCTCAGTAAGTTCACAAAAGGTTACCGAGTTCTCGGCTTGGTCCTAATCTGTTTAACAATGTTATTAATGACTGGAAAGAATAGAGAGAAGGACAAACACACAAAACTTGTAGATTCAAAGCTAGGAGGAGAGAAAAGCAAACTATACAACCAAAATGAATTCTCTATCTTAGCCCTAAATTGCTAACAATATTTCAGAGTAATTACATGTCTTAAATTGAGGAAAGCACAAAATGAAAAACTTCTTCCACGTGTAAATATGGGATCAGATTTGCATAAGTGTTTTCTTTTTAAAAAAATATTTGAGGGATTCTGTTGTTCACAGGTTAAATGAGCCAAAAGCTTCAGCTCCTCTGAAATGCGGTGAACTAACAAAAACAAAAACAGAATTACTGGGAGTATTCTGATCACAGGCATAGTCATCCCTCTGAATATTAACACACACAATTAGGTGCCACCAACTCTAAGTGTTTCCTGACATAGGGAGACAGGCACTTGAGATGAATAGTGTCCCAGATATTGTGCCCATGACCCCAGAAAATATACACAGAGAGGACTAAGGGGACAAAGAAGAGTCCATAGATCAAAAGGCTAGGGAGGCTGCCTTGGCTTCACTGAACTGAAGAACTTTCTAAAAGTAGACAGAAAGAGTGAGCTACCTAGTCTCTATCATTTAACACAGATAAATAACAGAGATTATGACTGTCTGCCATGAAGGTGAGGGAAGGAATTCATAGGCTACCTGTGAGCTCATCAAGGGGAGGGCATTATGTTCACTGGCACTCAGCTCAACATACAAAATAGCCTACAGATGGTTGACAGAGATGAAAGGAAAAGGCTAGGGAAAAAGGCATCACTTTAAGTCTCTTTCAGCTCTAAGATTCTACTACTAATTGTACTTCATAGCTATATATATATCTAAAGATTTTATTTATTTATTTGACAGACAGAGATCACAGGTAGGCAGAGAGGGAGAGAGGAAGCAGGCTCGCGCCGCCAAGCAGAGAGCCCGATGCGGGGCTCCATCCCAGGACCCTGAGATCATGACCTGAGCTGAAGGCAGAGGCTTTAAACCACTGAGCCACCCAGGCGCCCCTAATAGTTATATTTTTTATTAGAAAATATACCCCAGGGGTGCCTGGCTGGCTCAGTTGGTGGCGCATGTGACTCTTGAACTTGGGGTTGTGAGCTCAAGCCCCACACTACGTGCAGAAATTACTTAAACAAAAACAAAAACAAAAAAACTCCAAACTGTTTTTGTAAAATTTAGGTTAAAAAATAACATTGTATATTGGGGCACCTGGGTGGCTCAGTGGGTTAAGGCCTCTGCCTTCAGCTCAGGTCATGATCCTGGGGTCCTGGGATCAAGACCCAAGTCGGGCTCTCTGCTCAACAGGGAGCCTGCTTCCCCCTTGCCTGCCTCTCTGCCTGTCAAATAAATAAATAAAATCTTAAAAAACAAAAAAACAAAACATGGTATAGGGCGCCTGGGTAGCTCAGTTAAGCATCTGCCTTTGGCTCAGGTCATGATGCCAGGGGCCTGGGATAGAGCCCTGCATTGCATAGGGCTCCCTGCTCAGCAGGAAGTCTGGTTCTCCTTTTCCCTCTCCTTCTGTCCCTCCCCCTGCTTGTTCTATCTCTCTGTCTCAAAAAATAAATAAAATCTTAAAAGAAAAAAAAACAAGATAACATGGTATATCTTTAGGATTACTTCATTTGTTTGTTTTGAAAACAATGTCAAAAGAGATTCTAATCAAGTCCTGAGAAGTAGAGGTAATAAATGCTTCAGTTGTACTGCCTCCTATTAAAAACAATTACAAAGTCATTACTAGACTTCCTATACAATTTCCTGTCAAAAATATAAAAAAATAGGGGCGTCTGGGTGGCTCAGTGGGTAAAGCCTCTGCCTTTGGCTTGGGTGAAGATCCCATGATCTGGGATCAAGCCCCGTATCGGGCTCTCTGCTCAGCAGGAAGCCTGCTTCCTCCTCTCACTCTCTCTCTCTCTCTCTCTCTCTCTGCCTGCTTATCTACTTGTGATCTCTGTCAAATAAATAAATAAAATCTTAAAAAAAAAAATCTAAAAAAGTAAAAATTATAGCTATACAGCCTGCTGTACATACATATAGCTATGGAGCTATACAGCCCCAGAGATGTCAGATTATTTGACAACCAGGGAAAGTAACATTGTGGCTCATTTTTCTATACGTCACCCTACTATCAGAGCATTTGGATTCCCATTAATCTTCAATAAGAGAAAACAAAGCTTACTAACCAGAAACTGAAATCTTCTTCCCAGAAACGCAACCTCAAAAAGTCTCCCAGGGTTACCTCAGAGTCACCAATTAGTTGAGTGGCTTCAGCCAAAGCTGACCAGAAGATAATCTTCACATTTTCTTGTTCGAAGTATGTGGCCCAGGCACTCCGCTGCTCAGCAGTCAACAAATCCGCCTTATTTATCAGAATGACGTTTTCCTTATTATCATCTATTTCCGTCACATAACATTCCTAGGCAAGACAAAGGTATTTAGAAAGGCTTCTTTGAACAAGTGAAAACTGGGCTAATTATACTCAAAGTCCCCATATAGTACTAAAAGTTTCTACTGCCCTCACTTTTAAGTCAATCCTAATTTAAAGATTTTCCATCCTGGTACTTTTCTACTGACCCTTCTCAATAAGCTCTGAAAAAGTTAGATAATATACACCTAAAAATACCCTCAACATTAGCAACTGGAAAGGGTAAAAGGAAATGCTCTCCTACCCTGTTAAGTATAATAGATTCTTTTTCTTTAAATAATGTAGCTCCTCTCTTTAATACTGCTGAGTTGTTTCTTTTATACAAAAGTTTAAAAAATGCAAAATTAGGACATTTCCCAGCCAGCAGGGACTATTTTTCAGCCAAGTGATGACAGTCAATATAATCTCATCTTTTCACGTAAAAAATACTTTTTGAATTCTAAAAGAAAAACAAGACCCAGTAAATGAAATTAATTCCCAACCACAGCTCTTCCTTAGGAAACAAGGTATAAAAGCAGACTTCAGGGGCGCCTGGGTGGCTCAGTGGGTTAAGCCGCTGCCTTCGGCTCGGGTCATGATCTCGGGGTCCTGGGATCGAGTCCCACATCGGGCTCTCTGCTCAGCGGAGAGCCTGCTTCCCTCCTCTCTCTCTGCCTGCCTCTCTTGTGATTTCTCTCTGTCAAATGAATAAATAAAATCTTAAAAAAAAAAAAAAAAAAGCAGACTTCATAAGAGTTTTAGCATTCTGATTTTTGTCCCTCACTAGTGAATTTAAAAATATTCTGCACCAGGGGGCGTGGGTGACTCAGCTGTTTGAGCATCTGCCTTCAGCTAGGGTCATGATCTTGGGGCCCTGAGAATGAGCCCTACATTGGGCTCCCTGCTCAGCAGGGCCCTACATTGGGCTCCCTGCTCAGCAGGGCAAATATTTTGATATTTAATCAAAATAAAATTGATTTTATCAATTTATTTGTCCAAGAGAGAGACAGCACACAAGCAGGAGGCGCAGCGGGTAGGAGAAGCAAGCTCCTTGCTGAGGAAGAAGTCCCGTGTGGGGCTTGATCCCAGAACCCTGGGATCACGACCTGAGCCGAAGGCAGATGCTCAAGCAACTGAGCTATGCAGGCGTCCCATAAATAAAATCTTTAAAAAAATATTCTGGACTATTACTATTATGGACTCAAACACTAACAGGAATACTTCACATGTGTACAGTGTTTTATTAATTTAAAACCTGTATTTCATTTCATGTAGCCTTCACTCCTTAATTGTTACTCCTGCTGGTGTTTTACAAACTTAGTTTGCTTGTAAAATATCACAAGAGGTAATAACTAAGGTGTGAAGAGAGAGAACTTAATAGTATGGGTAAGCCATGACTAATAAGTACAATGCCAGTTCAACCGATGTCTCTAAAAAATGAGAAACACTGGCAAATGTCTATTAACAAACTGGCTTCTAAACTAAAAGCCAGAAAAGTCATGTGTTTGTCCTTCCTGCAGATGGTAATACTAGTTTCTGAAGGAAGACACCTGTCTAAAGAGCAGCGGTATGCATAAGGAGGCCTCCTTAAACACAGCTAGAGGACAGAACTGAATGCTTGCCAGCAGGGACAGCTAACAGTGATGCTGTCATCGCGCTGCGGCTCTAAGAACTCCACATCTGAACTGTTACACTTCACTTACCAAATCCTCACATCTAAACAGGAGTGGGTTTCGAGCATCTACTATCTGGACCACAATATCACTGAAAAAGAAAGGGGAGATACTCTAATCACTGTGAGGTGCAACACTGACCATATGATAACAGTAGCAAACAGTTTCCGCACATTAAGCATTTGACACATTTAACGTTTTAAGGTACAATTACCCCCAGTTTATCTATGAGGAAACTGAGGCATAGGACAGTGAAGTCACTCGTCTAAGATCACCAGCTGCTAAGTGATGGAGCTGGAATGGCAAGTCAGTCTGGACCAGAGGACATGCTTGTAATCATAACATTCTCTTGCTGTTCCATGTCCTAGAGAGCCTCTGATGTTTCATTCTAAAGCTTCAACTGTATCTTCTAGTAAACTCTTCTGGTGAGCCAAGAGTATTCCAAATACTTCAGTCCAAGGGGAGGTCGACTGTGTACTCAGTACCTAATCTACACTGGTGTTCAAGCCTCAAAAGAAAACGAATATATCACTTGCTGACAGATGCCACTATCAAAGCCTGTCTCTTAGTTAAGCCCAGGGCTGAAAAGAAAAAAACAAATCTAGCAACTCATCATCCACCAGTTTCAACAACGAGGCATTTAAATGGCTAAAATACAAAACGGGAAAGTATCAACTTAAGATGGCACACTGAAGCAGGACCGAGGAGTCCAACTTCTGCATCACACAGAAGATGCAGCAATAAGAAATCTTTCTGTAGCCAACAGCAAGCTCCTCCGAGCCCTCACAAATGCAGTGGGGACAAGAGAAGCCGAGTGCTTTGAGAATAAATCTCCCACTTCTCTGGGAGGATCCTCCTTTCATTCTGCCTCCATGGCTAGGAGAGATGCTCTAGTGGTCAGCTGCCATCAGAAGGAAATAAGCTGCAGGCATGCTCACAGCAGTCTCCTAAAAAGCCGAGTCTGGTTAGCCTGTTCTGAGGTAATGTTTATGCAACTAGGCTGGACACGGAGGAAATGTATTAAATCAAACTTACCATTTAAGGCAGGGCTTTAACAATCCAAGTGTATTTTCTTTCAGAATAAATTTCCAGCATAATATTGTGATTCCAAGAACTCAGAGACTTGCTAATTAATGACAAATTGTTAAGTTCTCTAATTAAGTGGGTCCCGGTATTTCTTCCTTAAGGTATTACCTACCACTTACAAACTGTGAGGATTTAACAGTAAATGCAACAATGACTGCAAAACATGGACAAAGCCTAATAAACTAAAACTGCAAGGTGCACCAACATCAATCAGGTCTACCTGCAACCAGACACCAGAAAGAGAAGACAAACTTCAGACCGCTTGCTTCGTGTGCTGCCTGAGGCTGCAGAGCAAAGTGCTGACCGTGTACCAGGAAAGGCTTCCGCAGTACAATAGTGCCTTATCTTCCTGAATACGGAGTTCTGCCCTCAGTGCCCCAGCAGCTTCCTGCATTTCAGTGACAGGGTAGACATCAAATCTTTTCCAATAACTATGCTTGAAATTAAAGAGGCAGATGGCTTAGGCTAGCCTGTTACCAAACAGGAGACATCTGTTGTACCAAACACATCAATAAATATTTCCTGTTAAAAAATGTGGCAGTAGTCACTTTAATAATATTTCTATGTCAATCAGAACCACTTCCATGTGATAAAAACTATATACTGCAAGTTATAAACGTGTTCTTTTATAAAAAGAGAAATACTTCATAATGAAAGTAACAGAGCAGGTAACACGGTAAAATAACTGAAGTGAAGAGTTTCAACAAGTACAGGCTCCCTCTGAGGAAACCAGGTCCTTATTTAGGGACATAAAATGTGGGTAAAGGGCCATTCTGTCAAACGTGAAAGAATGAACACATACGCTTCCCTCTCAAAACCTCTAAGAATGAAAGTAAACTCTGAAGCTTATTAGGACAAAGAGAAAGAACAGTAGCAATTGAGACGTGGTAGCCCAGTCAAGAAGCAAGCCTGTTCATACTCTCCATCCCTGAGGGAGCAGATGAGAAGTGTCAGATGCAAGGTCTCTAGGCAAGGGTGAAGTGTAGAACTGCAATCAATCTGAATGAGGAGCTCTTTGGTCTGCTCCCCTGTGCCATCGAGGCAGGCAACTACACCTCCTCAATCTCCTATCCCAATGGCAGAAGGCTAGGGTTTATTATGGAGAAAATGAACCTGAGAGGCTGAAGACTTGGGACCTCAAGCACAGAAGGTGGGAAGAAAGTGCCATACTGAAGAAAAGGGGATTAAACAAGTCTACGTACCAAATAGTGAAAATGTACAACTTCTTTGTATCCCACCACCCACCACCTTTAGCCATGTTCTTGGCAGGAGACCATTCTCTTTAAGAAACTGACTGGCTCTAGGGAAAATCCCTACAAATCCTAACATTTTAGGGGTATTCCAACAAAATAAAATTGACCCCTACTTGGTCCTGTACAGTGAAGTCCACAGTCAGCAAATTCCAACCAAACAGGTAGTCTTGTCAATCACATTTATAATACTGCTGCTGCTTTTTTTTTTTTTTTTTAAAGATTTTATTTATTTGTCAGACAGAGTGAGCAAGAGAGAGCACAAACAGGGGGAGCACCAGGCAGAGTGAGAAGCAGGCTTCCTGCTGAACAAGGAGCTCGATGCAGAACTCGATCCCAGAACCCTGAAATTATGACCTGAGCCTGAAGCAGACGCTTAACTCACTGAGCCCCCCTAGGTGCCCTAAGAATGCTCCATTCCTAAATATAATCACACTGGTGTGCCTGGGTGGCTCAGTCGATTAAACATCTGTCTTTAGCTCAGGTCACGCATGATCCCAGGGTCCTGGGATCAAGCCCTGTGTTGGGCTCCCTGCTCAGTGGGCAGCATGCTTTTCCCTCTTCCCCTGCCCTATCCTCCCTCTTGCCCCCCGCCACAGCTTGTGCTCTCAACCCCCCAAATAAATAAACAAACATCTTTAAAAAAGTCACTTGATACCTGAGGAAGACCTCTTACACAAAAGTCAGAAACCAGAATAAATTAAAAAAAAAAAAAAGGAATAGGGAGTAAAGTCAGACAATGTAGGAAGTAGGAGAAAACCTAAAATCAAAAAAACAAACACAAAAACAAAACAATACTGTTAAATATGCAGATGGGAGCATTCCAAGGCCAGGTTTCCGTATGTTAAACCATGTTACCATTTTTTTTGGGAAGCAGCAGTACACATCTTTAACTGCTCAAGAGGTCCTAAAGAAGAGAGCCACTGTGCTCCTCAGAGGTTCCCAGGAGATCAGTGGGTCTTCCCGAGCCTCGTTCAAGCCTAACTGAATCAAAGGGGCCTGCACAGAGTCTGGGAATCAGCAGCAAGCTTCTACTTTCTAGATTCTTTAGAGATTTGCCTTGTTACCCTGACCTCCCTATATTCCAGCCCAACAGCCTTCTCTCTGCCGCTGCAGGAGCAGGATGGGGAAGGTATGCAAGTAACTTTAAAAAAAAAAAAAAAATTGAGCTATAATCCATACATCATAATATTACCCCCCCCCCTTTTTTTTAAGATTTCATTTATTTATTTGACAGAGAGAGATCACAAGTAGTCAGAGAGGCAGGCAGAGAGATTTGGGCCAGGCGCCCCAAAATTAACCCTTTTAAAAGTTTACAATTCAGGGATGCCTGGGTGGCTCAGTGGGTTAAAGCCTATGCCTTCGGCTCAGGTCATGATCTCAGGGTTCTGGGATCGAGCCCCACATGGGGCTCTCTGCTCGGCAGGTAGCCTGCTTTCCCCACTCTCTCTCTCTCTCTGCCTGCCTCTCTGCCTACTTGTGATCTCTGTCTGTCAAAGAAATAAATAAAATCTTAAAAAAACTAATAAAAGTTTACAATTCAGTAGTGTTTAGTATATTTGCAAAGTTGTGCGATCATCACTACTAATTCCAATTAAAACAAATCACTCCTGAGTCCCACAATCCTTACCAGGTGCTCCTTCCTCTGTTATAACTCGGCCCACTGCCTTTCTATCTGTAACACAGCAGGAATCACACTCTGGATTTACCATGTACTGATCATCTGACTACAAAGACCGCACTTCATTCCTGTGCCCCCAATCCCCCCCCACACAACATATTTTCTCTTTGCAAGCAGACATCTACCCCTTTCACACCCATATTTCCATATTTCCAATAGGAATCAACAGACATTTGCTGAAATAACTGTAGGTACTTCAGAACTCATCTTACAGAAAACATTCACCATTCTCACATGCTTATCAACATGTTTACCTAATTAAAAAAAATCTATACTTGAAAGAAATATAGCATTACACTTTCAGTTTTTATAATAATTCTCAATAGCCTTTTGCATAGCTTAATCCCTGAGCACCCCGGCTCCGGGATCTATGAGCATTTACCAACATCTGAATCTAATCTAATACCATTAATGTCTTAGTTACACAAAAGGAAAATGGTAGCTTACCTTCTCTCAATCACCCTCCAGAGCTGGCGCCAAAAGTCCAAATTTCTTTCAAATGGAGTCAACAGCAATTTTTGTTCCTCTTCTAGCCTGGCTTTAGAATGAAAAGTTTTTATCTTTGCCAGATTATAATCGAAGGTTTCAAATAGTAGAAACACTCAAATTCACTGCATTGCAAATATTAACTATCAAACTGTTATTAATTTCTGCTGAGCCAAATGAAAATCAAACTTGAAATTTTATACTTTATTTAAGCCCTAGACATTCAAAATGACATTTTTCCCACACACCTCCTACTGGAAGAATGCTTAAGAGAGCAGTGATCAACTCTAGGGTGACTAA
This sequence comes from Meles meles, assembly GCF_922984935.1. NCBI lineage: Eukaryota > Metazoa > Chordata > Mammalia > Carnivora > Mustelidae > Meles > Meles meles. Next base: position 45,722,738 of record NC_060069.1, on the reverse strand, counting down.
TGGCTAGAGAAGAGTATGAGGGAGAGAAGGCCAGGAATGGAGTGGAGTAATCAATTTATCATCTTTGTGCAAAGATGCACATGTACCCAGCAACGCTGGTCACACACAGAATTTGCACTTGAAAGAAGAAATCTACCATTTCCTTTTTAAAACAATTAGGCCTTCAAAATGCAAAGACCAACGCAAACACACCAAAATGCTAGGCTCAGAATTTCAAGACCCATCTTTATATATTCCAACACTCACCGGACAAGTTGACGTCTCCATTCTAGAAAGTTATCTTTCTCTGCCTGGTTGAGTTCTTCTGGACTAGTGTTTTTGTCCCACTTTGGTCTGAAACAATCACAGAGAAAAAAAAATTCCATGTGAATTACCAAAATAAAACAGGGGATTTGGATTTAATAATGAGAGTGATAAAAGCAAACAGGAAAAGAGAGATCAAATGAAAAATTTTATACTCAGGATGCCTTGTAATGTCCTACATTTCTGTTCAACTCACCTCCGTGGCACACTCAAGAACTGCTTGTTTTCTTCTTGGAGTTTCTTAATTCTCTGGCTCTCCTCAAAAGACAGCAGTCCAGTTCTAGCCTCAGGATGTACAAACTTGATATTAAGCTTCTCTGTTTAGAGAAGAAAAGAAAGTATTGCAACTGAAGTGGCAATCTATTGAGTAAATGAAAAAATAAAGCATCTAAAACAGAATTTGAGCTTTCTTGATGTAGATGTTTCCAGCCTTGGATAAATAATTTCCAAGTGAAGTTATCTACCAAAAAAGGAATGAAAGAGAAAAATCTTTACTAAAGCTTTCAAAAGGCCAATCATTTTTTCAAATACTCATTTTACAAAACTCCATATGCTGAATACATTTCAAGGAAACAGAAACAGTAAGAGTGGGAAGGGATTGCAAAGATTCAGTACAACCCATCTCATTTTACTTATGGGGAATAATTAGCACCCAATGGGAGGGGGTAGGGAAGTAAAGATTCAGCAAGGAGACTCATTCCAGTTAAAACCGGTTAACTATCACACAGCCATCATTTATGTAGGATGTTTTAAGATGAATGCCCAATTCATAATTACTACTATGTAACAATTCAAAGGAATAATAATAATAATAATAAAAAAGCCATGTCCATGTACAAACTATAGAGACCTCTGCTCTAGGGCTCTGGGTCTCTATTTCACACATAGCCACCTAGTCTCCATGGGCAGGTGACCCACTGAGAGAAGCCAGTTAAACTTCTTACCTAATTGCTAAGGGAAGGTCCTATTCAAAGATAACAGAATATCATCAGCAATGTTTCTCCTCATCTTTAAGCAGATTACAGTCTGCTACCCTTGTCAGACCATCAACACCATCTAGGAGCTCCATCTGCACAGTCCAGTAACCTCCAGTACAGTCTACCCAACCACTATTTTCATTCATGCATCCTCAACAAGAGTCAAAAAACACACCCCTCAAGCCCTGTATCTGGTAATTCTTTCACAGAATTCCTCCTTCCAAGGGTGATCTCCCAGCTGATGTTCCCACTCTGCTTTGTCTAATCTCTACATGCCTCTAAGCCCCTTGAGTCTTTCCTTTTCTCCTAGTCCCTCGTCCGGCTCACGGATTCATTTCTTTTCCTATTTGACCCAAACCATATAGTACAACCAGTCTCCAACTAAACATCAAGAAGTTCCTTACCCCACTGCACCCACTGGTGTCATCTCCCAACCCTCAGATAAAGCCAACTATCCATTCTCGTTCTCATTTCAGCAGCATTGCTCTGAGGGCTGCAGCAAGTAGCACAATAATGCAGCCACTTGGCTCTGAACTCCTTTTACTCAGAATACTCCTGACGCCAAATGTGTCTTTTCCTACACCAGGAACCAGCTCTCCACCTCTCCGGACAACCGGATGTCCTACAATTCCATTATATTCTGACACTATCAAGAGTTGTATGAGCCTCCACAGGTTTAAAGGCTCAGTCCCCCAAAACTGTTGCACTTCACATGCCAAGTCTCTGAATGGGCTTTTATGGAGGCTTTATTGCACAGGCACAACTGATTCACACTGGTTACTGGCGGCAAGCTAAATTCCAGCGCCTCTACTGAGGTCCTCAGAACTCCAACCCTCTAATAATAGGATTGGTTCCTTGTGCAATCAGCCCCCTGCAGAAGCTACCTAGGGTCCACAAGCCACCCTATTAACATAAACTCAGGAATGGCTATAAGGGGATTATAATGAATAACAAAAGACATCCTCTCACCCCCTACTCAGGAAGTTACAAACAAGGGTTTTAGAAGCTCCAGTTATCGGAAACAGGGGTGAAGACAAAATAGCACAACATCACACTTACTTATTTGCTGCAAATAAAGAGTACTACCTGTGTCATCTTTTAAAAGTAGAGTTCCCAAAGAACATTTAGCATTTCTTATTATTCTGCCCTCCTTGGTTAGGCCAGGGGCCCATATAAAAATTTATTTAAAAACCACTGACCCATGGGGCGCCTGGGTGGCTCAGTGGGTTAAGCCTCTGCCTTCCGCTCAGGTCACGATCCCAGGGTCCTGGGATGGAGCCCCGCATTGGGCTCTCTGCTCAGCGGGGAGCCTGCTTCCTCCTCTCTGTCTCTGCCTGCCTCTCTGCCTACTTGTCTGTCAAATAAGTAAATAAAAAACAAAACAAAACAAACAAACAAAAAAACCACTGACCCATCCAAAAACATCCATTTTCTCTCTCTCACATGCGCACACACACATACACACAAATTTGGCATGCAGACTGCAGGGTTCACACAGACAAGTGAAATATGTAGTTTCCAGATTAAGAACCCCTGTCTCTGTATGTCCAGTAGGATCTTCAGACTGTAGAAAACAGAAACAGAATTCTATCACTTCTGCATTACTAAGGGAAAGGATGAGAAGGTATGAAACAATGAGGTTTTAATGGATTTTTGAAAGGTTTATGAAGGTTTCACTGTGTAAGTAAGATTGATTAAATCATCAGTCCTTCGTGATTAACTTGGTAGTGCTGAAAAATTCCAATCCTCTAATTACCAACTAGGACCATCTAGAGACCAATCCTCATCCTGAAACTATCCTGAGATTCCTCAAGCACCAATTGTCTTACTAGCACAGAAGGACATTCTTACCATTACAGAGATTCCAAAGATACATAAAATATATATTAATTATATGACAATTCAGTGTCACTACAAATGTTATGGGCTCAATATTAGGTAAGTCCTAGGACTTGACCTAGAAGGAAAACAATCTCTCTATATTCTTGGTTCTTCCACTCCCTGAACTCTAACAACATTCCTTTCAGAAGATGATCTTCTACCTTAATAGAAAAATTGAAACTATTAGACACCCACCATTTCACCTTTTCATCTACACATTTCTTAATGTGTGCACCAACCTTCAGTTTCCTTTTGACTCCATTCTATTCCCATCTCCTTCCAGACTCAGATTTTGTTCCATTTCCTCATTAATCTCTATTTCCCCTCATGTTTCTAAAAATTAAAAATTTAACTACATAATACATAAACTCTTTTTTTTAAAAAGATTTTGTTTATTTATTTGACAGAGAGAGATCACAAGTAGGCAGAGAGATAGCAGGAAGCAGGCTCCCTGCCAAGCAGAGAGCCTGATGCGGGACGCGATCCCAGGACCCTGAGATCATGACTCGAGCCAAAGGCAGAGGCTTAACCCACTGAGCCACCCAGGCGCCCCCATAAACTCTCCTTTTAAAAAAATTCAACCATAAAGGCAAACATTTTCTTTGACCCACCCCCAACCTTCTTCTGTCCACCCCTGCAATCTCAGTTCTCTCCCTGGAGATTACTGATTAAATGAGTAGGCCTCTAAGTTTTTTCCTAATATACACATAGATATACAGATTGGTCAGATTATTTCCTTTTCCTTTTTTTTGGAGGAGGGGGAAAGAATCTTGAGCAGACACCCTGATGCAGGACCCAATGTGGTGCTTGATCACAAGACCCTGAGATCATGACCTGAGCCAAAATCAAGAGTCAGATGCTTATCTTACTGAGCCACCTAGGTGACCCAGTCTGATTATTTTCTTAATGCAAATGGTATCATACTACGTGTACTACGCCACAACTTGGTCTTTTCATATGGTAACAGGACAAGGACATCCTTCACTTTAGTATCCACAAATTTACCTCATTCCTTTTACTTGCCACATAGTATTCCATAGCATGTCTACACCACAGTTTATCCATTTTCCCACCTATTGAACACTTAGGTTGTTTCCAAGTATTCACTGTTTAAATACAGCATTATCAGGGAACTTGTCAGAAATGCAAATTGTCAGGCTCAACCCACACTTACTGAATCTCCAGAGAAGGGGTCCAGGAATCTGCTTTCCAGGTAATTCTGATGCTAACACCTGAGAACCACTGATCTAGTGTAGGTATTGTGGAGACACCAGGTCATAAAATATGCACTTTAAAAATTTGATACCAAATGTTGTATTTTCAACCTCTCCCTCTCTGCTGGCTCTTACCCCATAACCTACCCATCTGCTGGTATTAAGCTTGATTACACAGATAAGCTCGCATGCACACATGCACTTCTCCCTGCCATAGTCAACTCTCTCAAAAGAATACAACGTGCTCACGAACTCTACTTCCTCACCTTCCTCTCTTTCTATGCCCTTTTCTCTCTCCTCCAGTGCTGGCTCTACCACTCCTCACTCTTCTGCACTTACTCCATGCCTTTCTACAACATCTGGTTTATTCCATCTCCCTATTAATCTTGGTCTGCTTCTTTGTGCCATTCTTCCATTACTACCATTTCAGTCTGGCCTACTTCTCTTGCTGGACTAATGTAACTAGTCATTCCTCCTTAAAATCCATCTGTGATCTTTCAAAACAATGAAATCTAAAATCATGTTTGACACCTGCTTAAACCTCTCGAAAGATTCCTTTAAAGCCCTTATTCTCTCAGGCTCTAGCCCTTGCCCACCCCCTGTGTTTGCTCATCACATCCTGCCCCCGTGTACTTCAAATACCCGCAAGGCCAACTTACAACCATTTTCTGAACAAGGTAAGCTACTGCTCACATACTAGCTTGAGTCCTCCACCTGCCTGGATACGTCACCCTGTGTCACCTCACCTGTCAACACCTACTCATCCTTTGAGAATCAGCCCCAGCGTAAAGCTTTCCTTGCTTGGCCCTAGTTGTCCTTCAGACAGAATGAATACTAACTACATCTTTTATGATCCCATTGTTTGCTACAGACTTCTTTCATAGCCCCTAAAACAAAATTCTGCAGAAACAAAGTTATCTTATTCAACACTGTACTCTCAGTAGCCAGTACAATTCCTGAAAGCAGCTGGAGCCCAATAAGAGCATTTAAATAAACGAATGAATTCGATGAACAGCAAATAAAGTTTGTAACCAAAGAGCAACAGAAATAGTTTATAATGCTACCTGTGCCAGGTACTTTTCTAAGTGCTCAGAAGACACAGAAAAACATGGGAGAGCAGTGATTAAAACAAATTACACGCATGGAAAATTCACTACAGTGTGTCAACAAGTGCTTTAAAATACAATTCAAACTGCCTACATAACAACAGCAGGCCCAGGGAGTTGGCTTCTAACAATGGTATCAGAAAACATTTTCTGGAAAATTCTGGTACGGCCGCCACAATGCTGACTGGTCTTTTTCCTACAAAGACTGAGTTTCTTGAACTCGATACAATGTATAATCTGAAGGTTTTTTTAGAGCTTGATTTTAAAACTGTGGCACACTCTGAACGTCACAGCTTGATTCTACTTGATTAGACAGACCTTCCTACACTCTTCTGGGATATCTGCCTTTGGGTTAAAGACTACCCATTTATGAGTTTAGTAGGGTCCACAAAACACTTCCAAGTAGACAAATTTGCATCTAGTCAGCAAAGCTGGAAGAATGACCAGTGACTTATGTACTCGGGAATAAGCAACTTACCAGCTACAAACTCTGTTCCTGCAAGTTCCGCAGTTGCAAGGAAATCATCCAGGGAGCTCTGTTCAGTCACTGACTGAAGATTAAGACGACCCCAATCGTAGCCATCATTGAGCTCACTTGTGTGCAACTATGAATAAAACACAGGGTAATAATACAGCTGTTCCCTTCTGCTTCTGACATTTGAACAAACTCTAACCTCCCAAGGAACTGTTCTGTGGTCGTGAGGGTGGTGTCAGCGCCTTTAGAGTCAAAGCTAATACCAGTTAACATTTAAGCAGTGTAAACATTTAAATACAACAAGCACTTTCCATTCATTATTTCATTTAATTTTCAAACCTTTTGAAATAAATTTTATGTATCTCTATTTTGCTGACAAGGAAACAGTTTCGAATAGATAAAAATAATTTGCCTATAGGTGCTGCTAATAAATGGTAGAGAGAAAATATGAATCCAGACTCTCTGATCCTGGCAGACATAATTGAAAATTTTTGATGGAGACCCACAGTAAAAAATACAGATTACACAGTGACTCAAATGTTGTGATACACACAATGATACAATTCTGTGCCAAGCAGTAGAACATGGAAAAAAAAAAAAGAAAAGAATGCTGAAACAAAGTTACCTTATCGCATGTAATACACTCTGATATTTTGAGTTCTTTCCCATTGGGTTAAAAAAACCACTAGTTGGTACCTACTTAACTGATTCCCAGGTGCAATCCAGAGTTTGATAAACACTGTTCTAGCTACATGCTCATTACAGGTACAAATAAATAAAAAACCTGAAGGTTAAAAGAGTAGATGGTGGGTTCAAGGCCACATGTCAGCAAAAAAATATGAGTAAGGATCAGAATCCAATTCTTCAGAATTCATATTCAATCTTCCTACCATTTCCTAAAGGTTATACTATAACAAGTTCCCTCAAAATCAACTAAAAATGATCAGTAATCTAATGTCTAGAGTAACTTGGACCTGATGACTACGGAAGAGCCCTGTATGCCTTTACTCTGCGTACAAAATGGCTGGAAATCAGATGGTATTAAAGGGGCGCACACACTGTTAGCACAGTGAATCTCAAATACCCAGGGGGTATGTCAGAAAAACAAGCGTCAAACTACTTCATCCGTTTTTCAAGGATCCTGAAACTGTGTTCATCCGTAGGTCCGGGGAAGTATTGGGCCAGCTCACCAGTTTGGAGATGCAATGTTCATCATCCACCCACACCGTTAGGGAATAAAAAGGATGCAGCAAGCATTTGAGTTATGTTGTATTTCTGGTGGCAACCAGCCGCTCCCGGAGGAGTCATTCTTTGAACGATACCAAAAGAAGTAGTTTTTATGTTTTTTCTGCTCCGAAACTTTGAAATGCTCCCTACATTCAAAATGCTTCAAGCTCTCCCAACAGCCTCATCATCGCACTAGCCCTCCTTTCCCGCCTCTACCTCTGTGCCCAGTGCCTCAATGGAAAGGGGGCCTGCTTATCCGCCTGAGGGGAACTTAAACATACTCCTCTCTCCAAGCCCTACTTAGGCGTCATTGTCCCTACAAAATTTTCCTGTGACTTTTGACCCCGCGGCTTCGCAGCATTCAAACTCTCATAGCTAGAAAAAAAGGCCAAGAAGCACGATAAGCTCTGTCTTACCCAGAAGTCGCTGTGACGGTGGTTACGGCTTCGCTGAGTCTTCTGGCGGATAAGGGTCCGGCCGAGGGTCTCGGGACCTGCAGCTCTCCTACGGCCCATGGCAGCACGGAACTGGCACAAAAGCCCCTAGCACCGCACGCGCGTTTTCCGGTATTCAAGAGCTCGGTCCCCGGAAGTGACGTATAAGCGAGCCCAAGTAGCGGAGGCCCGCGTTGAAAAGAAGGCGGAATGACTTACTCCAAGCTAACCTTCGTATACCTCTCATTGCCACTGCTACAGAACATAAATATGAAAATGTCCAAGGAACTTAATTTCTATAGCTATGTCTACGAATATCTCAAATTTGGATAGAATGATTGAATCAAAATAATGGTACCTTCCAGATTCGTGCGTCGATCTTTAACGTCCGGTGAGGAACTAGGAGACCTGAAAAACATGGCCGAGCGTATTTCGCGTCTTAGCCCCGCCTTCCAGCTGCTTTTGTCACCAAAGGGCGGAGACACGGGTGAAGGACGTTTCTGCCGCGCCAAGTGGCGTCGCAGGCTGGCGCTGGTTTTCGCCTGCGCCTCAAGGTGTGGTCCCAACGCCGTCAAGCCCAGAATCTAAATAGTTTTTGTTTACTTTGTCTTTCCTAGCTGTGAACTGGGGAGAAAAGTCGCGGCCGGGATGGGAGCTCAGAAAGGAAGCGTGAGGAATGTTTCCAGAGCTTGGCAAGGTTGCAAGGAAAACCAACCGGATGACTTAAATGCTTTATTTAAACAACAACAACAACTCCCCTTAGAATTGCACTAACGTTTCCTATTATTAAAGTGGAAACAGTGAGCCGGCTCACTCCATCGCTACGGGCCCAGCGACGGGCAGGTGGAAGGCTGGGGAGGGTTGTGTGGGTGCCGCGCGTTTTGCTTACATCGTGAGAACCACCGCAGTGTTCCCGTGTTCAGAGAGGAAGAAGCTTGCTCACGTCATAGATGGAATATGTATGGTGTCAGGTATCCAACCCCAGATCTCATCAGCTATCTCTTATGTTCCTGGGAAAAGGGAAGCACGAGGGTTGTTGGCGTGCGTTTCAGAACCCAGTGCTTCTCCGACTTGGTCATGCCTGTGACTTCTCCGTGGAATGGCGTCAAAATGCAGATCTGCACTTCTAACAAGTTTCCGGGTGACGGTGACGCCGGTGCTAATGGTCTGGCCCAAGGGCCACGGTTTGAGTAGCAAGAGGAGTCCACTCCCTTCGGTTTAGGGGAAGGCACTGGACTGGCTAAAAGGTCAATCACAGCGAATTAGGGGCATGACCAGCTGAGACCATATTACCCATCATCTCTGGATTCCCTGCCCAGCCCACCATGAGCTAACTCTTTTTTTTTTTTTTAATTTATTTGACAGAGATCACAAGTAGGCAGAGAGGCAGGCAGAGAGAGAGAGAGAGGAGGAAGCAAGCTTCCCGCTGAGCAGAGAGCCCAATGTGGGGCTCGATCCCAGGACCCTGAGATTGTGACCTAAGCAGAAGGCAGAGGCTTTAACCCTCTGAGCCACCCAGGTGCCCCCCATGAACTAACTCTTAACTGAGTTGGAGTGAACTTCGGGAAACAGCCAAGGGATTGCTGAAAAGCAGTGTAGTAGTTGGCAAAGCTTCCGGAAGTCGGTGACCGCAGATCAGTGAAGGAATGAATCAGAATGTGTTTCCCTCCCATTTCCTAACATAGAAATGGTATATCTTTAAATGCTGCATAATCTCCATGGCAAGACATGGGAAGGATCCATGGAAGAGAGAAGTTGACAGTTCCTAGAATTCTCTTGAAGCCGAGTGGTTAAAAATAAAGCTTAACTCACAAAGTAAGATTGCATGGGTTTTACATTCTACTAACAACAGTAGGTAATAGAAAGAAGCCTGCCATCTCATTCCTAGAGCTCAGTCAGAAACTTGGGATTGCACCCTCGTTTCCTTTTCCAGATTTTGTCATCTCCAGAGATTTAGAGAGAGCAAGCACTTTGGGGTTCTATTGTCATTATCCACAGGCTCCAAAAAATCTTAACCAAATAAAGTGAAAATTTAAATTTTTTAATTTTTTTTTTAAGATTTTTATTTATTTATTTATTTGACAGACAGAGATCACAGGCAGGCAGAGAGGCAGGCAGAGAGAGAGGAGGAAGCAGGCTCCCCGCTGAGCAGAGAGCCCGATGCGGGGCTCGATCCCAGGACCCTGAGATCATGACCTGAGCCGAAGGCAGCGGCTTAATCCACTTTAATCCACTTAATCCACTTTAAGCCACCCAGGCGCCCCTAAAGTGAAAATTTAATGGACACTGTAACAGAGTCAAACAGACACTGACTTTGTAAGATCACAATAGCAACACCTATTCTTAGCTGACAAATAAGTAAGACAAAAATAATTCTAATATTTCCCTCAAGACGTTTCTCAAATCTGTCACTGAAAAAGAACTATCTGAGCCTCAGTTTTCCTTATTTGTGTATTGGAGTAAGAATAATCCCTGTCCTGCAGAAGTAGCAAATGAAATAATGCTGAAAGATCATTGCCTAGTAGTTCATGGGTTATCAATTGTCACAGCTGAACAGTTTCTTTCCCGAACAACTGGATGTTGCAGGTAAAAATCCACATGTGGGATTATGAGACTAGTTCAGTAAGAAGAAGGAGGAAAGCGATTGAGGGTCCTGATGAGATAAGATTATGGGATCCAAACTGAGAGGAAAGTGACATTGAGTCGGGAGTGATGATAGTGGTGGTGAGGGTAGAGTACGGTGCTGGCCACGGACCAAGTGGGAGGTGTTGCAAAGATGAATCAGCCCAGGTTCCTGCCCTCCCACCATAGAAGCCATTCTACCCACACACTTTGGGGAACAATACAAGCCAGCCAAACTCCTCTCATCGCTTTGACACGACAGTGGAAATGCTCATCCACCAGGTCCATGTTGGAAACCTGGTCAGATCCTCCCGATTCCCCACATAGCTGAGCTCTTCTGTTGAAGCTGAGATTCTCTGCACAGCTGACCTCTGGAGGAGGTTGCGTTGATATTGATTCATATCCAGCTTCCAAATAGCAACAGAGAGTGAGTGTTCCTCATTGACAGTGTTGCATAATCCCTGATTTACCTTGGCTAAACAAATGTAGTTGCAAACCCTGACACCCACACCCAGGAACAAATTTTGGAGTGGCTTTCTGCTCACCATCTCCACACTGCTGTGCCTCCCTGGCCCCCACATCTGTCTGGGGAGAGAGAAAGGAGAGTGGGTGGGTTTCCGTTTTTTCTTTTCACCCCTTGGCCAAAAACAGGTCAGTGGCAGAAACCTTGTTCCAAGGGAAGCTTGCAGCGCGTGTCCTCCCTCTCACCCATTCTCTATAGCACCTCGTTCCGTCGGGACAGTAAAGCTGTTTGCGTGAGGCTGAGGGTTGTGAAAATGGAAGTCTGGCAGTCTCTGCAGTCAGTCAGTCAGGAAAACTCCCTTCGATCATCTGCCATTTTCAATTTATCCCTGTAAAAAGTGGGTGGATTCTTAGCAGCCCTTAATTGTGGTTCTTGTAAGTGACTAACTTAAATCGCTTCAATCAAACATTGATTGCCTGCTGGTGCAAGTCATTCTGTGTGCAATGAAAAGTGTAAAATACCCTTTTGCTTTGGTGATAAAGGCTGCAAGAGCTTATCTATATTATATTAGAATCTATGAATTTTTCCCAAACTCTTGTAGTTTCCTTTTTTAAGATTTTATTTATTTATTTATTTATTTATTTATGTGAGAGAGAGAGAGAGAGAGAGAGCGCGAGCAGGGGAGGAGCAGAGGGAGAGGGACAAGCAGACTGCTAAGCATGGAACACAACACGGGGCTCAATCCCATGACCCTGAGATCATGACCTGAGCTGAAATCAAGAGTCAGACACTCAAGTGACTGAGTCACCCAGGAGATCCCCAAAACTCTTGTAGTTTTATGTGGAATAGCCAGAGATTTTTACTCACAGATGACTTTGTAATTATTTTTGTTCTTATAGTAGTCAAGTGAGAAAGCAAACTTTTATTTTTCTGAACTTTTTTCCTGTACCCATTAAACAATAACTTCTCATTCCCACCTTATGCATTTGTTTTTCTTTTCTGGGGTGGGAAAGGAGCAGAGGGAGAGAGAGAATCTTAAGCAGACTCCACGCTCAGTGCGGAGCCCAACTTGGGGCTCCATCTCACAATCCTGAGATCAGAAACTGAGTTGAAATAAAAAAATCAGACTTAACCAACTGAGCCACCCAGGCACCCCTATTTTTCTGAACGTTTAGTTGCATAAATTGAGACCCAATAAAGTGAATCAAAGTAAAGGAGAGTAGATGTAGAATTACTAATGATCAACTCTAAAATCTGCAGCTAGGAAGTGCCAGGTTTTCCCCATTCATTCATTCATTCATTCACTTGTTCATCTCTAGGCCCAGGGATTCAGCATTGGACAAACACCCTGCCCCTATGAGCTTAAATTTTAGTGGTTGTCCTGCAGCCAATCACTGCAGAGGGACTCATCCAAGGTTAAATAGCTCAGGTCAGTGGTGGAGCCATGACCCACACTGCCAGTTAGACCCTACTCAACCAGAATGGACTTCTGACCACTCCCCTTAAATTACTCTAATAAATATGCTAACAAGTGTTATCATGTCAACTTGGATGGTGAGGGAATGAGAAAAAGGTGAAGGAAGTGTGACTAGCCTCGGGAGTGGAGACTCTAAGGATATGTGGGGGCCATTTGTATTTATGTGAAGGACAGTTACAGGGAAGGGAGAGAAGATTGCTCTGAGTAGACACAAGGCAGCCAGAAGTAGAACAAATGGGTTGAAGCTACAGAGTGGCAATTTTAGGTTTAATTTGTTTGGAACCTTCTTATAATCAGAGTGGTTCAAAAATGGAGTGGACAGCTTTATAAGATAGTGAGCTCCCTGCCACCAGGGGTATTCAAGCAAGTGTCAGGATGTTCTAAAGCAGGTTCATGCTCCAAAGTGGGGGCTGGAATAGATGATCACTAAGGTGCTTAACAGACTTCTTACCCTGGGAGGTTCCCTTCCTCTTCTCACTACCCTACATCACCCCAGTATTTGACATAACAGGGTGGACTCAGAAAGGGTGCTCAGGCTGACAGTTGCAGGGCATGACTTTACCATGTAGCTTGGGGAGAAGACGACATCCCACATTGCTTGTCCTGGGAAGGCTGAGGGCACCGTGAACCGCCATCTAGCAAATTCAGTCAACGTTCGTTACAAATGCTATTATCACAAGTGAAAATGTTAAGGGGCTAGGTTTTTGTTTTAAAGCTAACCATGCAGAGGCTAACGATTTCTCCTCCTCCCAACTCCAGAGGGTACAAACCAAGCGGTTCATGCCTCTCATAGCATTGATGAGAAAGGCTCTCTCATAGGGCTCAAGGTTTTGCTTCTTTTGACTTCTTTTTCATGCCTTTGCTTTTCTCGCTGGGTGCTGTCTGGGTGGCAGACACTGTAGGCCAGCAGTCCGTGAAAGGAGGGGCGTCATGGCCAACGTGGGCCACAGGGTGACTTCGGGAGTTTGTAGGTGTCTGACTTGTTAATTTCCTCTCTCATTCCTGCAATTTCCTGTCATGGTGTCTGTTTTGAGTTGAATGGTGTATCTCAAAAAGATAGATTATCATCCTAACCCGAGATACTTGTGAATGTGGCCTTATTTGGAAAAAGGGTCTGTACAGATGTAATCAAGTGAAGAGGAGGTCATACTGAATCAGGGTGGGTCCTAATGCAATAATGTATTTTTATAAGAAGATACAAATTTGGACACACACAGAGAAGACACGGGGGCGGGGACTGTGAGGACAGAGACAGAGATTCTTAAGTTCAGGAGTATAGGAATTGCTGACTAGAGCCCGAAGCTAATAGGCAAGGAAAATGCTTCTTTCTTCTGGCCTCCAGAATTGTGAGAGAAAAGAGTTTCTGTTGTTTTAAGCCACCTGTTTATGGTAATTTGTTATGGTGCCCCTAGGAAACCAGTACAGCCTCCTGCAACTAAGAACTAGAAGGGAATTTTCTCAGCTCACAAACTGGGAGGACAGGGCCCAGAGACGGGCAGGACCTGGGACCCTCAGTGAGTCAGGGCGGGGATGTGGGTGTCTGAGCCCTGGCTCTGATTATAGCAAGTCCCTGCTCAAATGCCTAGTGACTCACCACAGCTTGGGAAAAGCCTCCACCTGCCATTCAAGGCCCTCCAGGGTCAGGTCCTGACCTGACTCACACCCAGAGAGCTGGGCAATCTTATGCCAGTTTCTGAACTCCTCCAAGCCTCAGTCCTTTCCCTCTAGCGAAGAACATCATGGACCTCACCACACTTTTTTTTTTCTTCTTTTCTTTTCTTTCTTTATTTGACAGAGAGAGACCACAAGTAGGCAGAGAAGCAGGCAGAGAGAGAGGAGGAAGCAGGCTCCCTGCTGAGCAGAGAGCCCCACGCAGGGCTTGATCCCAGGACCCTGGGATCATGACCTGAGCTGAAGGCAGAGGCTTTAACCCACTGAGCCACCCAGGCACCCCACCTCACCACACTCTTAGGAGGATGAAACATCAGGAAGGATCCAAAGCATTTAACACAGAGTCTTACACCTAGTAAGTGCTCAGTATGCTTGAGTTCCCTGCTTTTGGTCTAGTTGTTTAGTGTTCAACACTAGCCACCATCTACATGGGCCATTTTCGCCCTCTGGATTCCTTTCTCCTGTCTCTGTCCATAGCAACCTGCTCGTCCTTCAATGGCGTCTGAAGCCTTCCCCTTCCCTGATGAGTGTCTTCAATGTCTGAGCAGATTGTTTTTCCCTCTGAGCCAGTGTTTTGTGTTCAGCTCAGCCTGTGTTAGCTCAGATCACATTATTTGCACCTGTATCTTCTCTCCTACAGCATACCGAAGTACCTCCTCAAGTTCTTTCAGAAACAACGGATACTGGATTAGAACCTTGAAGGTGCCTTGAGCATCCCCCCAGCACCTAGCGGGGCGAGGCCAGTGCCCTTACCATTTGTGACGGAATAGTTGTAACTTTGCCAGCTGATTTGCATAGGCTCGCTAAAGATGCGCCAGGTCAACATGCCCAGAGAGACGTTCCAAAACAAGAGACAAACGAAAACACAAGTTGCATAATATCCTTTCTCAATGTGAAAACCTCCAAGCATTTACCAGGCACATTTAATTTCATTGGCCCTTCTTTATGCCATTTCCTGTAAGATAAGAACTGCTACAACTCTCAGTGTTTTTGAAGTGAAAACCCCAGAGAAATTAAGGGTCACCGGGCAGAGCAGAGGAGCCCAGTGGGCCACCAGACTCTCGTGGTCCTGGACGTGATCTTGACTGCTAGAGAGACCAAAGTCTCACTGTGTAAATCCCATGACAGTCATGCTTGACTCCAACTTCTTTGGTGTCAGCGACAGCTAATAACAAGGGGAATTTCCATTAAGGAACCCGGCGAGTGGCAGCTTAGGCTATGGGGGGAAGTGTTTGGTTGATGAGGGCTGAGTCTGCCCATTCAACCAAATGAAGCCATAAGCCCCCACCCCCCAGATATAGCCCTTCATAGAAGGAGGGAGCAGGAAATGTGCTCTGCATATTTGTGTATTTAAAAGTCTCTGGCTTTATGTTTAGCTGAAGGAGAAAGCCTTGAATGGAGATTCAGGCCACGTGGGTCTTACCTGATTTGGGCTTGGCTGCTGAATAATGGTACAGCCATGCACGTGCACTCTTGGGACCTCAGTTTCCTCATCTGTGGAATCAGGAGAGGGGGGACTAGATTGTCCTTGAAGGGGTTACCTGGGTGGCTCAGTCAGTTGAGCATCCAACCCGTGATTTCAGCTCAAGTTCTGATCTCAGGGGGGTAGGATCGAGCCCTGTGTCAGGCTTCATGCTCAGCATAGGGTCAGCTTGTCCTTCTCCCTCCCCCCACGCTCTCAAATAAATAGAGGAATAAAATCTTAAACAAAACAAAACAAAAAAGATTGTCCTGAAGAGCCCTGCCAGTTCTGACAGCCTGTGCTTGTGATAGTCCGCTTGCTGTGAAAATAAACACGGGGTTAATGTTTGTTCATTGTACACTGTTTATGGCGTACCGACTTGGTGGCAGGCATTGTGCTAGGAGCTGAGGACAGAAAGATGAATTCAGTGTAGTTGCTGCTCTCCAAGAGCTCACAGTTCAGTGAGGGAGGCAGAGTTAAAGACAATAACATTACAAAAGGCAAGTGCAGAGGTAGAGATACAAGGAGCATGGAGAAGGAGTTAGGGAGGCCTGGGCCCTTTTCTCGACAAGATGGTGCCTGAGCTGGCTTTTGAAAAGTGAGAAGGGGTCAGCCAGGGAAGTCGGCAAATGAAGCTGGAGAGGTAGGCAGGTGCCAGACCTGAAAATTCTCATGTATTCTGCTGAGAAGCTGAGGCTGCAACCTGTGTCGGTAGGAACCCACCAAGTGGTTATAGTGGGAGGGGGTACAAGGTCAAGTCTGTGGCTTGGTGTCAGTGTGGGGGGTGAACTTGAGGGGGATAGGTTCAAAGGAAAAGAGACTTCTTTTAAAAAAAGATTTTATTTATTTATTTACTTACGTATTTGAGAACAGGGTGAGCAGCAGAGTGGGGTGGGGAGAGGGAAAGAATCTTCAGCAGACCGGGTGCTGAGCACAGAGCCCCACGTGGGGCTCCATCTCACGACCCTGAAATCATAATCTGAGCTCAAACCAAGAGCTGGTCACTCAAACGACTGAGCCACCCATGCACCCCAGGGTGCCTGGAGGAAAGGGGTGGGAGAAGGTATGGACGTGGCTGAGCCAGTGGGTTAGTTGGGCACACCGTGAATGTTGCTCTGACTGCCTTGGTTTTGTTGAAGAAGCTCTAGGTCCTGAACTTGGCTCTGCTGGGGAGTGGGCAGCTTTGGAAGAATGGTGAGGACTGAGGGTGCTCACTGAGGCAAGTGGGGGAGGAAATGGAATTAGGAGAAGAGATGAGACGGCTGGCGAGGAGGAGTATGACTGCTGTAACAGATGACCATACACTTGGTGTAAGTCAACAGGAGCTTGACAATTCTGTGGGTTAAAAGCCCAACCCAGGTCTCAGTGGGCTGCAATCAAGGTGTCACAGGGTCCCCTTGTGGACACTCTGGGGGAGAATTTGTCTTGACCTTTTCCAGTTTCTAGAGCCTGCCTGTCTTCTTTGGCATGTGGCCCCTCCCTCCACCTTCAAAGCCTACAAGGGAGCATTGGCTCCTCACATCACACCGCTCTGACCTCTCTCTGCCTCCTTCTTCCATTTTAGAAAAAAACGTCAAGATAAGGTGCGTATACCATAAAATTAACCATTTTGAGGCCAACAACGAAGCAATAATTAACGTTCACAATGTTGTATTACCATCACTCCTATGTAGTTACAAGACATTTTCATCATCCCAGAAGGAAGCCCCATATCCACTAAACAGCTGTTCCCCGTTCCTTCCTCTCTCCCTCCCCTGGCAAACACCCACCTGTGTCCTGTCACTATGCATTCACCTAATGCCTACAGTTGCTATGAATGGACTCCGATGATATGTGACCTTTTATGTCTGGCTTCTCTCACTTAGCACACTCTCCTTGAGGGTTCCACCTCCACTTTGAGGGAGCCTGGGAAGGGGGAGAGGGAAGGATAAGAGGCTAGGAAAGTTGGTAGTGGAAGACATGAGGTAGGCCAGGGCAGGAGGCTCCCCAAACTTCAGGATGTGTTCAACCACGGAGGTGTTTCAGTGGAGATTCTGATTTAAAGGACCCAGAAATTGGCGCAGGGGCTCCTGGTGTGGCCTGCGGGTGACACCTGTGACAGATGCTGATGTTGATCCTGGAGGTCTTGAGGAGGTTAAGGAATTGATAAAATAGGAGCTAGAAATGAGGAGGGCTGAAAGGCCAGAGGCCGTCATCACACAGTAGGATTTTTGAAGCTGGGGAGTCCTTGAACCCCCTGAGCTCATTCCCACCTTCAGGCCTGCATGGTAGCCTCGCACAATGCTATCCAGATCTATAGCTGTAAGTGTTCTAGAACCCACAATAAATAGGTTACAGGGAACAGGCAAAATTAATTTTAATAATATGGTGTATTTAACTCAACATAGCCAAAATATTATCTTTCCACATATAATTATTATGAGGCGATTGAGACATTTTCATTTTTTCTAAGTCTGGAAAATTCAGCATGTGCTTCACACCTGCATCACACTTCAGTTTGGACCAACTGCATTTCATGTGTGCAATGGCCCCACGTGCCTTGTGACCTCCTTACTCATCAGCACAGGCTAGAATGTTCCTGCGTGGCCAACTCCATCTCCTTGAGATCACTGACCAGAGACTCCTTTCCTGGACATGTGGTCTCAACCAGCCACCTTCTGATCCTAGCCCTGAATTTTTGTGTGTGTTGAGACTTATCACTGTTGGAGATTTTATTATTTGTTTGCGTATTATCTGCCCCCCTGTGGGATATAAATCCCATGAGCGCAAAGACCTGTCTGTCTGCTTTCATACGGTATCCCCAGCAACTACATCACACCCACCGTAGACTCACAACAAATGTTTATTGGATGACTTCGAGGATCAGAGATAGTCATTTGTTATCTCTGAAGCCAACAGGCATTCCGTGAGGTGTTGGGGGAGGAGGCCTGAGAGGGAGGACCATGATGCAAGAAATAAGGTGGGAGAGAGCTGGCCTGAATGCTTTCTGTGTGCTCAAAGGCTGACTCTCAGACATCAGGTCTGAGGCCAGGTTTCTTGCCCGCTGTGACTTGGCTGTGAGTTGATTCAACCGGTTGGAGGAGAAACCAGCCAGCGAAATGGCACTTCTGCCCGGCACCAGTAGGTGGGGCAGCATCACACAAAAAAAGCCCAGTCCAAGGTGTGATGTAGTTGCTGACCTGTTTCCCAACTGCCTTGGCTCCTGTTCTGTTCTGGAACTGCCCTGTGTCTCAGGTCCATCGTGTGTGCTCATAGATGGTGCCACCAGTTTTCCCGGCTGAAGAAACTCCGCCAGCCAGCCCAGGCTCAGGCCCAGGTCCAGGCCCTGGGCCCAGGCTAACAAGAGACAGCCTGGCCCTCCTCCTCCGGGTCTGTGAGCCCCAGCACAGACTGTGACTCACACCTCAGACTGCTCACGTTTACCTAGAACCTCTCTGCCCTCCCAAGGTTGAAAACAAACTTATCACGAAGGCATCCCAGGCGTGGCAGAGACCAGCCCAGAGGAGCAGCTCTGTGGGCCTCTGCCCCCAGAACTGATGCCCTCGTTGCCTCAAAGAAGCCAGGCCGGCCAGTGGAAACCTCCCTGCCCTTGTAGTCCCCAGAGCTCCCTGCTACCACCTGATGCCGAAGGGCGTGCCCTTGTGGGAACTGAGACCAGCCTTAGCTTCCACCACTGGCCCTTCCTTATGTTCCCCAAGCCCTTCTGACCCTCGGACCTCTGAGCAACTTGGAAATGGTACCCGCTTGAACATGACATCTGCTTGTAGAGTTTAGACTTCGAGATTATGGACTGGCTAAGGGTCACTTAACACAGGTGAATCTGGTGTGGTTGTTTTTTTTACCAGACTTTTCGGTTTGGAGCCCATACAGTCTACCCGATTGCCATTGCAAGATTTTCCAGGAATTCGAGCAGAAGAGGAAGTCACCTTGACTTAAGTGGCTTATTATTGTACTAACTAGTTCATTCCAGCACCAGGCCTGGTGTCCCTCCTTTAGCCCATTAGTGCAGCTGGGGAGTAAGGCATCACACCCTGGGGCAAGACTCAGACACGAAAAGGCCATTCCTTCCCTCAGAGACTAGGAGGGCCTGAAAAGCACCACCGGGAAACTTTCTACTCTCCTTGTTTTAATCATTAAACTCCACCCTCATCCGCATGTGTGTATGCATTTTCGTGTTCTAGAATTCTGCTGTCCTCTATATCCAGAAAGCCCTTTACTTCTTTCCTGCCTGGAGAAAGCCTGCTCATTCCTCACACACCACGTTCTGCAGAGCCTGTTCTGATTTTCCTACTCAAAACGAACTTTCTCTTCTTCCTGCTTTTCGTACATTGGGTCTTTCTCAGGGCACATAGCCTGCTCTGTCTTCCTGTTCACACGCATATCTCATTCATTAATTCAACAATCAAGTAGTGCCTATTTGTGTACCAGGCACTAGGGGACACAGGGTGCTCTCCTAGATTCAGTGGAAGCCTGAGCTGGGTGCAGTTTGCATCTTTTGTTGGACTGGGAGCTCCTTGGAGACAGGAACTGGGTCTGCTCTTAGCTCAGGGCCTGGCACCAAAAAGTACTCAAGAAAGTTACATTGAAACTCAGCACCAATGAGTCTGAGAAAATTGGGTTAGAATTTAAAGAAAGGTTATTTAATGGGGCACCTGGGTGGCTCAGTGGGTTAAAGCCTCTGCCTTCGGCTCAGGTCAGGATCCCGGGGTCCTGGGATCGAGCCCCGCATCGGGCTCTCTGCTAGGCAGGGAGCCTGCTTCCTCCTCTCTCTCTGCCTGCTTCTCTGCCTACTTGTGATCTCTCTCTGTGTGTCAAATAGATAAATAAATAAAATCTTAAAAAAAAAAAAAGGTTATTTAAATTTCAAAGAAAGTTGGCAAAGGTAGGGCTCCAGAGAATTTCCAGGATGGGCTGCAGGGGTTCTGAAATCAGTGGTTTTGGCATGGAAGCCAAAGATATCCAAGATCTTCAGGGGATGAGGCTGGTGGCGTAAGGGATTCCGTTGTCCTCCTCTGGGACAAACTTGGCAGTTTGATGTAGGATCATCTGGACATTTATCCCACACTCCAGTTGAAGTCTTTTTGCTTTCACTGAGCAGACCACCGAGGCAAGCATGTTGTTTGAGGATCCCAGAAATGAGTTACCAGCCAAGGGTCAAGCTGGTCAGAGGACTGAGGCTATGCTGTTCAGGCAGCCCAGGAGAAAATGATAATAATGTGATCGTCATTCCTAGTGGATGGTGGCTGAGCATTATTAGACAGTGAAATAAAAAAACGTCATTTGGGGGCGCCTGGGTGGCTCAGTGGATTAAGCCGCTGCCTTGGGCTCAGGTCGTGATCTCGGGATCCTGGGATCGAGCCCCGCTCAGGATCCTGGGATCGAGCCCCGCATCGGGCTCTCTGCTCCGCGGGGAGCCTGCTTCCTCCTCTCTCTCTGCCTATTTGTGATCTCTCTCTCTGTCAAATAAATAAATAAAATCTTTAAAAAAATGTCATTTGGATTTTTACTAGGAATTCTCACCCAAAATGTGTCAATGATGTAATAAAACGGAATGACTGGCCTGCCAAAACAAAATGAGTTCTAACCACACATAAGCATTACTTAGGAATGGGATAGGTCTCTGAAAACTAGTCTCCTCTGAGTCCTGAGAGCAGGAAGGGCCGCTGCTAGGGATTCGGGACAGAAACATTTTATTTATGGACTCTGTACAATACTGTTCACTCCTATCACCGCATTACGCTCATCTCACTTCTCACTATCTGCTTGTCTGTGAAGAAAGGGCTCCAAGATCCTAAAAGATAAGTCTCGCTGTTTTTCTTGCTTCCGGCTTTCCTTGCTTCATTTAGTGAAAAATAACTTGTGAAAAAATACATTATTAAACAGCACGAGTCATTCTCAGAGAGCTGTCACACGAGGAAAGAACCACTCTTTCCCCAACCTTTTTACATAGTAAATTAGTCTAAATCCCATCTTCCACCACTTCCCCCAGAAGTTTCGATGTAGACACACATTTATTTAGTGAGTTGCAATTCAGCCCGAGGGTGGAGTGTCAGAATTCAAGTCGCCTTTCCCGAGGGGGTAACCCCGGGTCTTGGCGATACCTGTAGATAAATGAGATGCTGGTAAATTTGAGATGTAATTGCGGGATTGGACCGGTTTCCCCTTTCCTTCGACAAATGGCTGCAACTAGGTCCCTTTAAGAGATCAGGAACCCGCCGGGCGTCTGGGCCCGAAACGCATCCTCTTCTGTGTTCCTCCCCTGTCCCCGCGCGGCGAATGGTTCGCGCCGGCCTATATTTACCCGAGATCTTGCTGCCGGACCGTAAGGATGTGAGGCTGGCGAGCCTGCCAGCGCTCGCAGCACCGGACGGGCGCGCCGCAAGGGCGGGCAGCAGACCTTGGGAACCTCGGGAGCGGAGTCGGACCCCCCCCCCCCGGAGGGAAGAAATGAGGTAGCGACCGTCCCCGGAGCCTACCATGCGCGCGCCCCGCCCTCGGCGCCCCACGCTGCCCCGACCGAGCCAGCCGGGGCAGTGAGCCCGCCGAGCCCGAGTCCCCGCGTTGGGCCGGAGCGAAGATGCAGTGAGCCACCGCCGGAGTGCTGCGCCGGGCCCGCCGCGGCCAGCCGGGGCAGCATCTGACCGCACTCCGGGCAAGCCGCACATTCTGGGATCAGCCCCGCCGAGGGGCTCTCGGTTTCCAGCACCCCCTGGGGACGGGAGCCCGGACCCCTGGGCACACTCGCTATCGAGTTTCCGCTCTTTCTAGTTCCAGCCCTGGGGCGGGGGGGGGGGGGGGGAGAGCGAGCGGGGGCCCTTTCCACGTTCACCGAGGAGTTCCTGCATATTCTCGCCCCGTCCGGGCTGTTTTGGCTGGGGCTCCCTCTGTTTGCGCGCGCTCATCTTTTTTTAACGTTCCACTCTGATTTCGTCTTTCTCTCAATTTGCTTGCCTAAGACTCTTTGCCCTCGTCCTTGCCCTGGCTGGGGTAAATCTGTGCGCGCTCCTCCCCCCCCCCCCCCCCCCCCCCCCCGCCAACTCGCAGCTGACTATTTTCTTTTCTTTTAAAATTTTAACCCGTACCCACTTCGGCGGGGTCCCTGAGCACGATACTCCCTAAGCCCCTCTCTACCAGTGGGCCACTCCCTGCTGAGTTTTATTTTTCTGTCTTGCCCGGGCCGAGCCCGGCCAGGGCGGGTGGCTCAGCGGGGCTCATACCCCGCGCTCCGCCGCCGCCGCCCAACTGCGCGGGGGCGCCCTCCGGAGATGCTGCCGTGGAAGAAACACAAGTTCGAGCTGCTGGCCGAGGCGCCGCCACGGCAGGCGTCCAAGCCCAAGGGCTACGCGGTGAGCCTGCACTACTCGGCGCTCAGCTCGCTGGCGCGGGCGTGCCCCGAAGGCGCGCTCAGCCGGGTGGGCAGCATGTTCCGCTCCAAGCGCAAGAAGCTGCACATCACCAGCGAGGACCCCACTTACACTGTGCTCTACCTGGGCAATGCCACCACCATCCAGGCGCGCGGCGACGGCTGCACTGACCTAGCGGTGGGCAAGATCTGGAGCAAGAGCGAGGCGGGTCGTCAGGGCACCAAGATGAAGCTGACTGTGAGCGCGCAGGGTATCCGCATGGTGCACGCCGAGGAGCGCGCGCTGCGCCGCCCGGGCCACCTCTACCTGCTGCACCGCGTTACCTATTGCGTGGCAGACGCGCGGCTGCCCAAGGTGTTCGCCTGGGTATACCGGCACGAGCTCAAGCACAAGGCGGTGATGCTGCGCTGCCACGCGGTGCTGGTGTCCAAGCCCGAGAAGGCTCAGGCTATGGCCCTGCTGCTGTACCAGACGTCGGCCAACGCGCTGGCGGAATTTAAACGGCTCAAGCGGAGGGACGATGCGCGTCACCAGCAGCAGGAGCTGGTGGGCGCGCACACCATCCCGCTAGTGCCTCTGCGCAAGCTGCTCCTGCACGGACCCTGCTGCTACAAGCCACCGGTGGAACGCAGCCGCAGCGCCCCCAAACTGGGCTCCATCACCGAGGACTTGCTCGGTGAACAGCAGGAGCAGGAGCTGCAGGAGGAAGAGGAAGAGGAGCACACGGAGAGCTGCCTGGAGGAGGAGGAGGAGGAGGCGGACCGTGCTGAGGAGGGGGACGCGGCAGCGGAAGACGCCGAGGGGCAGCGAGCTCTGGTGGTGGCCATGCACTTGGAATGCGGGGACTTGCAGGACACGCTGGAAAGTGGCCGCGAGGAGGCACTAGGGGGCGGCGGGGTCTCCCTGGGCCCTGGGGCTGGGCCGCCGCCTCTGCTGCTGGGCAGCGCCTCGGACATGAAGGCCGAGCTGTCTCAGCTTATTAACGACCTGGGAGAACTCAGCTTCGGCAACGACGTGCGCAGCCTGCAGGCCGACTTGCGGGTGACCCGCCTGTTGTCAGGCGAGAGCACCGGCAGCGAGAGCTCCATCGAAGGCGGGGGCCCGGACGCCACCTCCCCGGCTACCGCAGCGGACCGGTCGGGCCCTAACGACGGCGCCAACTCAGAGGAGCCCCACTCGGGTTGAGATCTCAGCAGCCCCCTGCGCGCACCCCTCGCGCCCCACCGTGACTTCCCACCTGTCTTTTGGACAACCCCCATCTCCTCCGTCCCCCGCCTGCCCCAGGAAAGGGGAAATGGGACACTTGAGGCCCAGAGAGTTACCCTGGCCCTCTCCTTCAGCACACTTGGCTCTGTTTGAAGCGGGGCTCAGGTTGCGTGTGGAGATGTGCAAGGGGTCAGACTGCAGGAAGGGAGAGAGAGACGGGGCTGGGGGTGGGGGCAGGGGGCGGGCGGATTGTGAGAAAAGAGCCCGCTGGTTAGGGAGGGATGCCTGCCGGCAGGCCAGTTTCCTGTTTGTGGGGCAGCTGGGGCCTGAGGAAGAGGGGTTAATTTCCTCCCCCCCCCCCCCCACCGGACCCAGTAACAGGGAGCGGCCTGGCGCTGTCATTGACATGTCATTAAAAAACATTTTTTTTTCTCTCTCTCGCAACGTTTGGGGCTGTAATGCCACCTCCTTGCCCCCAGTCTTTTTGGTGCGAGAGCTTGGGTTGTTTACCTCAGACTCAGACCCTTGAAATTCTGCCAAATTCCTCAAATAATTGTTTGGGGATGGTGGTGGGGGGAAATGGAAGAAAGTTGCATTTTGTTTACAGTTAAAGAAGTCTAATATCTTTAAAACAACAAAAAAGGAGTTTTCCTTTAAAAACATACACACCTTCCTCCTGCTCAAAAGATCTCCCTCCATGATACTGTGTAAAATATTTTGCACTGTTGTGAAGTATTTTTGACATTTTTTTTGTACATAACTGTGTTCTCAGAGCTAAATGTTTATATCTTTTGCTGTGCAAAAGGGACATGTAAAATGTTGTTCAGCTGTATATACAGAAATGGGTATAAAACATTTTGTTATTTTTTAAGAGTAGCACTGCTCTGGTTGTGTTTGCACGCCAGAGGGGAGAGAATAAAGAGGACAATATCACCGAACAGGTGAGCGTCTGGAAGTGCTGCTGAAAATGCTGGGGGGCCACAGGGCTGGAAGAGGGCCTGGCCATCGGTGCCATGGCGCGGTAGGACAGGGTTTGGCCTTCGAGGTGCTTGGAGGTGATTCCAGAAGGGGAACCGCTGTTTGCATACTCCAGGGCCTCTGTCGCTCTCCACCAGGGTGGGTGCAGCGGCTGGGGCCAGTCCTTGCCTTCTCTTTGAGCCTATCCTCCCATATTCTTCATGCAGTAAACTGCAGCGGTGTGGACTTTTTCTGGTCTCTCGGAGTTCATTCTTGGAGGTACAGGGTGAGTTCTGTTACTCACTCTCAGACTTGTGAGGTAATTTAGGAAGGAGTGGCTTTCAGGGTCATCTGAGATTTTATCACCTTCTTCTGTGGGTCACCTGTTCCCTTACAAACAGCTCAAGGGGCTTTAAAGATCAACCTGAGACCTAAAGAAAGTGGCTTGGGGCTCTGTGAGGAGTGGGGCCATCTCTGTTTTTCCTGGAGGAAAGTCAAGAGAGAGGAAGGTTGGTAAGTTCTGATCATGGCGCGAATGAGTCATGGCGCAGGTGGGGCCGGTGGGGAGGCCGGCGGAAGAACCTATTTCCTTCCCTTCTACAACCCAGCGTGACCCAGTGGGGGAATAGTGTGGAGGTCAAGGCAGACAAGAACTGGTAGAGTGGTGTGTGTGTGTGTGTGTGTGTGTGTGTGTGTGTGTGTGTGTGTGTGTGTTTTCAGGCTTTCTGTGAGCTTGTTTCTGTTGTAAACTCCAAACAGATGTCTCTGGTTTGGCTATACACGATCAGCCGGAAGTTGTAATGAGACACTGCCAAAACTGTGCCTTCCTCAAATTATTTTCTTCCCTTTGCCCCTTTGGGCTCCATTTCCTGTGTTGCAGAAATGATCCCACTTCTGGCCTTCCCTGCTGTCCTGAGGCCACTCTGTTTTGTTTTCATCATAATTATGTTTTGGACAACTAGACCCACAGATCCTGAGGAGTCTGGAATTTGTTAGAACCGTAGAGGGACGGTGAAAGATTGTCTTCCTAATTAACAGAGTTGGTTTGGGCATAAGATTAACTTGAGAAACGTGGGGCACTTGGGTGTCTCAGTTGGTTAAGCAACTGCCTTCGGCTCAGGTCATGATCCTGGAGTCCTGGGATTGAGTCCAGCATCAGGCTCCCAGCTCCACCGAGAGTCGGCTTCTCCCTCTGACCTTCTCCCCTCTCATGCTTTCTCTCACTTGCTCTCTCAAATGGATAAATAAGATCTTTAAAAAAAAAAAGATTACCTTGAGAAATGAAAAGCAATGTGTAAGTGGATGGGAAATAACTAAAAAAATACTCAGAATCACTTTTTAAGGGCATTAAGATAAGGTCCAGGCTTTTGAATCTTATATTTTGGTTTGGTTGAGAGTCCCTACCCTTCTGCCCAAATACCTCCGATATACATCATTGCATAAGCTTTAAAACCCCCATGTAGAGAGAGGTCGGGAGAATCCAGTCCTCCCTTCCCCAGATACTCACACCATATGCTTTCCGTATAGCTCTCACCAGCCTGGCAGGCAGCTGTGTGGCCCATCACTATTTTGCATGACTGGATTTCACATTTGAAATTATTTTCACACATTGCCAAGTTCCTCTGCTCTTTGAAACGGATGAGAACATTAAAGAGGGTGAAGATCACGTGGCTGGTACATGGTGGTGGGCAGGGTCTGTGGGTCTTCATTCCTTTTTTTTTTTTTAAGATTTATTTGAGAGAGAGTGTGTGTGTGTGTGTGTGAGAGAGAGAGAGAGTGGGGGGGGAGGGGCAGAAAGAGAGAATCTCAAGCAGACCCCACTGAGCACGGAGCCTGATGCAGGACAACATTTCACACCCCTGAGATTATGATGTGAGCTGAAATCAAGAGTTGGGCACGTAACCAACTGAACCACCCAGGTGCCCCTGTGTGTTTTCATTCTTAACCAGTTAATGGTCTAATGCCAATGCCAAGGTTGGCTTTTATCTGTGACTGATGGGGGTAGGGCAATTGGTCAGAAAGTGCAGACAAATGACTTTTAAACGAACACCATCAATAAATGGAAAACAACTGTTCCTTTAAGTCTGAATTTCCAGTTATTTGATTTATAAATAGGGAAGGGGGGTCTAGGGGTTGAGGAAGGAGGAAGAAGAAAATAAGCAGCCTGCAAAAGAACCAGTTCCCTCCCTCCCTCCTGGTGCCCTCCCCTTCCCTCCTTCCTCCCCTCTACCTTTTGGCTTTTATCCCCACTGCACCCATACCACTCTGGCTGCTGTAATTCTAGAAGAGATCCAAAGGTGATACACCTCTTCTTACATCTCAGTCTTCCAGGGATGATATCATTAGCATAAGAAGAGAAGTCTGAATGAAATAAAAACAAAAACAAAATGGAACACTGCTTTGCTCCTGACACTTGGACGGAAAAGAGTGGTGCCCAAAGCAAAACTAAGCCCTTAGATGAAATATGCCTTCCAGAGAGCACTGAGGTCTGGCTTACTCATCCCATCTAGCTTTACCTTCCTGCGAGCTGGGGTTCAGGTTCCTCTTCTGCGTAACCTGATGGTACTTTAAATGCTGCGAGACACTTTCCACATTCTCCCCCAGCCCAAGTAATCCTTTGTGTCCAACAGTGCACCACGGACTGCGTGAAAAACGAAGTGACTTCCGGTGGCAAGAGAGGTCTTGTCGGGTGGCAGTGCGAGTCCCCGGAGGACGCGTTTCTTTGACCGCAAAAACATCCTCCCCTATTCATTTGTACCATGTGTGGTGTGCGTTGATGGGGAGCGAGGGAAAGGTGGGACAGTATGAAATAAACAGTAGTATTACAGACCTTCTCAGCACTGAGAGTTGCAGAGAACACCCACTCCACGCACTTGCACGCTGGTGCCTAAAGCAAACCTCCCACTCACAGCCCCCAGAGTCAGCAGAACAGATTTTAAACAAATAGAAAGGTTCTGTTAGACTGAGAAAGCACAATTCCTTCCCAGAGACAGAGCTGCTTTTCAAGGTCCCTGCTCTTGAAAGGACAGGGAATGGGCTGGTAGAACCCACCCCTGGCACCACACTCGAGACAGAAAAAACTGCACGGGAGTCCACCAAGGATCACGAGAAACATACAAATTCTGTTAGGAGCCAGTTGCCCTCATTTTTAGCAGGACTTAGTAATTTAATAAACAGAACACTTTCCTCTACGTGGTATGCATCAGTGGTCCTCGCATCTTGCTGGCAAGTGATGCACGACGGAGCGAGAAGTGTGTGTGCAATGGGTGCCTGGGAATCACGTGTGACATGCGGGAAACTGCTCCAGGCTCGGGGAGGGCTGGGAGGCCACAGGTCAGGGCACTCTGGACCCCCAGTACCAGGTTTTCCTGCATATGGCCACATCTGGATCTGGCTTTATTGTCAGCTGGGGCCTTTTCTGCTCCCGCTGGCCCATCCCAGGCCACACGCTGCCTGGGGCCACCCCCCCCACCCCCCACCCTATGAGCCGCTGTGAGGTGATCCCATTTTGAGCAGCCCTGAATAACCACCACGTTGGTGGCTGGAATGACTAGGTGGCCCTGGAACGTGGCACCCATTCCCTTCCCTCTCTAGGTCTGTTCAGTGGCACCAACAAGGGTCATGTTTCTAACCCCCCAGATGGTGACCCTTCTGACAGCCCCCTCTTCTACAACTCCTCTTCAGCTCTGTCCATCCCATTTCCTCCTGTAAGGCCTCGTTTCCCTCTGGCTTCTCTAATTGCCCAGCTTCCCACCTGATCCTGTCTTCATGTCTCCTCCTTCCTGAAAGCCTAGCTCAGACCTGAAACCAAACCTAAAAGAAAAGGCAGCCCAAACTTTAAAGGACAAACAAATCAAACACACAGTCATTCGTTGGCCCTGGCCCTGCAATCCCTGGGCTTCCCTCATTTACAGATAAGCAAACTGAGCCCAAGAGGGGTGATGTCACGCCCAAGGTTACACAGGAGGGACCAAGACCCAAGGGTCCAAACTCTGAAACCCATGCTCTTTTCACATTCCTCCCATTCTCTTGGCTTATAACCAGATTTTTCACTTTGGGATGGCAGAAACTGGTAGTGGAATTTTTCTGTGATCCGCACCCCCCTTCTTTGATACCTCTACATTTCATGCCTGGTAGATGCTTGATGATAAATACTTGTCAAGTCATTCTTAAACATGCCATTCCTGCCACCAGGTGTGAATGAGTATCTGCTGGCTGCTTGATGTTGGAGGTAGAAAGGGCAGGTGGTGTCCTCCTGGCAAGAATGCTCCTGGTGGGTGGGGTGGCGGCCCCCAGAGGAACCTGGTCTCCTCTTGCTCCTACCCTGAGATCTGGTCTGGTGAGATCTCACCCTAGAAGAGCAGGTCTAGTTCGAGGGTGGGGGAGCTCTTCCCATTGCATCATGATTATTAACCATCCGTATCTTTCCTGGCTGGCTGAACACTCCAAGGACAGGCATGTGTCTCCAGGCATCTCTGATTCACCAAACTTAACACAGAGCCTTGCACCTAGTTGGTACTCAGGCAATAGCAGTGAAGGAGTAAAGGAACCATTCTATTTCAGCCTAGGAGAATAGCTAGGAGAATAGGCCTGGTAAAGTTCAAGGGCATTACCTAGATGGAGGAGTCAAGGTTTTTGTAGTTGTTGTTTTTTGTTTTTAGAGAGAGAGTGTGTGTGTGCTTGAGGTGGGAGGGAGGGAGGAGCAGAGAGAGAGGGAGAAAGAAAGTCTTAAGCAGGTTGCAGGCCCAGCAAGGAGCCTGATGAGGGGCTCAATCTCAGGACCATGCGATCATGACCTTGAGATCATGACCTGAGCTGAAATCAAGAGTCAGATGCTTAACTGACTGAGCCACGCATGTGCCCCTTAAGGTTTTGAGGACATATGTTTGGGAAGGAGGGAAGATTGGGGTTCAACTGACTTCTCGTCTCTACACGAGGTAGATTCAATTCTCAAGAGTTTCCTTGGAACTCCCCTGAACTTCCTAGGGAGGGGTGATTCTGGTCTGGAGAAGGATAGTTTTATTTGGAATTGGCTTTGGATGGAGTTGGAATCCCATTCCTGCTCATCTCAGCCCCAAGGTTATGGCCCCAATCCCTCTAATTTGAGTCAAATGAAGGCTCAGATAATGTGGTATGCCAGACAGCCTTCAGGAAAAGCCTTGGATACAGGCCTTAAAATGACCTGGAATCCCTTCGCATTAACCTAATGAAGTCACTAATCCCCCTCTAGCCTCAGAACCTCATGAATAAAATGGATGTGTTGGATTATATAATAGAAAGACTTTCAGCATTAATGTTCTGAATTGAAAAAGGAGTAAAGGTTAAGTTCAAGTGTGTTTCTGCCTTCCTCCATCCCTTAGTGGAACAGGATAGAAGAAACCTTTGTCCTGGGGCTCTAGGGACCAGGGCTCATCATTGGGACCACCCTGTGGCCTGGATCCCCCCACTGGAGTTTAATGCGGAGGTTTTCTCGACCAAGCCAGAGCAAGACTTGCTTGTTAAGCAGCCCTTTCCCTACCTCAAAGCTTGGAGTCCACAGTGGGTCCTAAAATGGGCACCCACATTGAATCTAAGGACCAGGTTAGGGCCAGGTAAAGGACCATAAAAGGACTTGCCTAAGTTTGATCACTCAGCAAGATGGGGCCGGAATTCAGGTCTCCTGACTCTAAGTCCTATACTCTTTTCCCTGTGTCTTTTGGGTTGAGATCAGTTAAGTCTGGAAGCAACCCAGCCACTATCAAGAGAAACTTGGCAGAGTCCAGGCATCTGATCAAAGGCCCTGAGGGCACCAGGCAGCAGGGTGTTTGTTCTCCTAAGGATGGAGACCAGGACCCACTAGCAGCAAGTCTGGGAATAAGAGGAGGTTGATAACCTGGGGCATGCGTGCCTACCTCCCCTTGTAGCAGGCTACTCCCTGCTCTAGGACCCACCCCAATTCCAGATCCTTCTCCTAGGAGAATTTCTTCTTAGCTGCTTGTCAGGGATTCTCCCTCTGCTCTGTTCCAGGACTAGCTAACCTTCAACTCAAAGGGTCACCAGCTGACTCCAAGATCTCCTCCCTGCCCTAGCGCTGAGAGCCTGAGAGCCGGACAGAACATTAGCACTCCTCCAGCTCAATCCCTTCCCTCTACAGATGAGGAGACAGGCCCAGCAGAGGGAAAGACAGGTGTCACAGGGATCAGAGCTTGGAGCAGGCTTCTACTTTCCCCTCATCTCTTTCCAAGACACCACACTGCCCTCTTTTAGAAACTCTCAACAGTAACGTGGGGAGTCCCTCTTCCCTGGTACCGTGGGCCCATTGTGTGTGTCTGAAGTGTAGGGCTCCCCTCCCTTCTGCAAGAGGTAAGGTCTGCAATTTTGTCTTCTCAAGCTATTGTTCCTCAGCCTACAGAGGCTGTCCCTTACCTAAAGGGCCCTTTTAGGGAATTAACATTCTAACAGGGGACTCTTGAATATTCAAAGCCTTTGAGATATAAGATGCCAAATAGGAAGGATGTTTTGGGCACCATGACGGAAGGAGGCAGGAAGAAATATTCACATTACAGATGTTCTGACCCCATAAGCCATATTCCTGAAGGTTCCACTCTTGCAGCTGAATGGCTATACAGAAAAAGAGAAAGTGATAGTTCCAAGGTCATGTGAGTTCAAGGAGGATGGGTGGGGAGGGCCACAGGGTCCTGCATCAGCACACTCTCAGTTCTGTGTTCCAGTTCAGGGCTTGCAAATGATTCCCAAGTACTATCTACTGAACGGCAAAACCACCAGCACTTCTTTATTTATGGCTGCTGTCTGTCCTCCCCCAAGGCCTCCTCTGTAGAGAAATATGTCTTAGCCTTTTCACGTCAAATTGCCCCCAGTGTCCCTGATTCTCAGGGAAAACTCTTCACCACCTGGTTTCCAGCAGAGGAGCTCATCTCTTTAAAAGAGCATCACGTGATTTGCTGCTCCCGTCTGTGCTTCCACAAAACCACATAATGGTTGTCCAACAGTGGTATGTAAACACACCAAGGTGTGGGGGACCCTTCCTCTCATATCTGCAGCAGTTGTTGCCACGGAAGAAAGCTCCCAGAGACCACGGCTGGTCAGACCTGTTTGGAGATGTTCACACTGCTGAAGTCAAAAGAGGTATTAGTCTTATGCTGTATCTCTGCCATTCCTTTCCTTGACTCAGGTCTTAGCAAATGTCCCATATTAACTGAAAGGTGTAGGACTGAGTAGCTATGGTGGATGGCAGGCAGTATTCCTGTGGACAAGGCTATAAGGTATGGCTGAAAGAGAAATGGACTTGAGATTCGATTCTAGCCCTGGTTTTCCTGTACTGTAGCTCGTGGACCTTGAGCAAGTCTCCTTGGGGGCCAGTTCTTTCTGTGAAATGGAGATAGTCATAATTAAACTTTCTCTCAGATTGTTTTGAGGTTCAAAAATCTAAAAATTGGATGAGCAGGTGTTTTATCAAGGGTAGTACAGGAAAGGAGTGGTTGCTACTGAAATATCCCGATTGAAATAACACAGTTGGGATGCGTGAGCCTCGGAGGGGCTCCCCCATAGTGCAAATGTGTCATGGGCAGGAACATTTTCCATGAAACATATTCCCAGGACTGAAGGAAGGAAAACAAGGCAAAATGAAAAGTAATCTATTAAGAATAGGAAACAGTAGGTAGGTCTCTAAATGGGGTGCTTTATGTGGAAAGATTGGGGCTAACTTTCCGTTTGAAGCTCTAGATACCCACATGTACCATGTGGCTCTGTGTCCAGCCCAATCTCGTCCATCAGGCATAGCAGGAGAGCATGGCATCTGCTTGCGCTCTCTGGAGGGATTTTTTTTTTTTTTTATATTTTCAGCGTAACAGTATTCATTGTTTTTGCACCACACCCAGTGCTCCATGCAATACGTGCCCTCTCTATTACCCACCACCTGGTTCCCCAACCCCCCACCCCCCGCCCCTTCAAAACCCTCAGGTTGTTTTTCAGAGTCCATAGTCTCTCATGGTTCATCTCCCCTTCCAATTTCCCTCAACTCCCTTCTCCTCTCCATGTCCCCATGTTCTGGAGGGATTTTTATTTGTTCTTTGTAATGGGATTCATTTCATCAGCATGAGATTATCAGCCCAGATCAGTAATTCTACTATGGTTAGTACTCTATACTCAGGCACACGTGGGCATGCACGCACACACACACACACACACACACACCCCTTTCCCCAAAGCGTTCCACAAATATTTGCAGTCATTATTTAATTCACCTCTCAGATAGATGTTTATGACAAGGACACAGTCCTCTTAAAGTAATTCTGTACACTGTTTTGTACAAATGTGGAGGTTGAGGCACCTGGGTGGCTGAGTCTGTTAAGTGCCTGCCTTCGGCTCAGGTCATGATCCCAGGGTCCTGGGATCGAGCCTCACACCAGGTTC
Organism: Meles meles; assembly: GCF_922984935.1. Classification (NCBI taxonomy): domain Eukaryota; kingdom Metazoa; phylum Chordata; class Mammalia; order Carnivora; family Mustelidae; genus Meles; species Meles meles. Next base: position 45,689,487 of record NC_060069.1, on the reverse strand, counting down.
CTTGCTCAGCAGGGGAGTCTTCTTCCCCCTCTCCCTCTGCCTCTATTCATGTTTTCTCTCAATCACTCTCTCAAGTAAATAAATAAAATCCTGAAAAAAAAAAAAAAAAAGAAATGGGGATGTTCTAGGTTTTTATTGGAAACCCTCTACACAGTTAGAGTACACACAGGAAAATTTAGGGTCCTCTTGTCCTGATGGAACTGGTGTGTGTGTGTCTGTGTGTGTGTGTATGCCTGGGACTGTGCTCAAGGGTGAATATGAGCTGTACTGTAAACTCAAGCTGTTGTGGTTGGCATTAGTGTGAAATGATCAGTGAAAACTCATAGCGCAATGAGAGAGCTATGTTGACCCTCCCACATTTCTGCCAAGAAAAACTTCAAATCACATCACCCTTTCCTTTCCATTGTATCCTGTTTTCTTTTTTGTTTATTTTTAAGCTTAAAAAAGTCCTTAACCTAACAGAAATCACCAAATTCCTTTAAGAATGCTCAGTATCACTGGAGACCTTGATCCAAAGAAGCCTACTGCTGGGGTGGCCATTGATTCTGGTTTGCTCAGGACAGTCCCAGTTATGCCCACGGTCATCACATAATTATAACAGAGCCACCCTTCACTCTCAAAGTGTCCTAGTTTGGATGATAAATGATGTAGTTTCCCAATCTATAACTCAGGTAATATTGACCTTAACTTTCACAGGTCTCCATCCATTTATTCCTGTTCTCTCCCTCACTGAAGAAACATTTATAATGCATCTACTGTGTGTATTTACTTATTTTAAAAGATTTTTGTTTATATTTTTGACAGAGGGAGACACAGTGAGAAAGGGAACACAGGCAGGGGAAGTGGGAGATGGAGAACAGGTTTCCCATGGGGCAGGGAGCCTGGTACAGGGCTCGATCCCAGGACCCTGGGATCATGACCTGAGTGGAAGGCAGACGCTTAACAACTGAACCACCCAGGCACCCCATACTGTGTGCATTTATAATGCACCTATTTGTGTGCCGAGCACTGTGCTAGTTGTGGGGGAGAGATGGGGGCCGTGTGAGTTCGGGTTATGGAGGTGGGAAACAAGAAGGGAACAAGGATGGAAACCACAAGCAGTCCTTGCCCCCATGAAGCTCATAATCCAGTGGGAAAGACCAAAATATGTGATATCCATCCAATATCAAAAGAGGTGTAGTAAATTTATGTGTAAAGTACTGAGGGAACACAGAGGAAGGGAAGCTCTCCAACCCCAATCCATCCAAGGGAGGGGGTGTAGTTGTAGAGGGCTTCACATAAGAGATGATCATCCTGTTCAACTGTCAAAGTGGTCTCCTCAAAGGCTCTGATGGAGTCATCAAACCTTGCCTGATCTAGGTTCTAGAGGAAGCATAGTTTTCTAGAACTTTTTTTTTTTTTTTTTTTCTGATGGGGGAGGTGGGTGGAGGATGTGTTTGAAGATCCCCTACCTGCAACCTCTTTCCAGCCCTGTACTTTTAAAGGCCAGAATAATATTTGGGATTTCTTTCTCATTGGTCCTCATTTCTTTCTCATTGGTTCCTGACCCATGAACTTGGCAACCAGAAGTAATAGAATATAGTGGGTATAATCAAATAGGATGAAGAATTCTAGCTGCTTTAACAGGTCCCACACTCACTGGCTTAACATAGGAAGAGTTTATTTCTCACCTATGCACTGTTCTGAATGAAGAGTCTTGGTTGTCAAACCATCAGTCAGGGCCCAGGCTCTGTCTGTATTGTGTCTCCACCACTTTCTAGAACAGGAGTTGGCTAAACTGGGCCTGCTGGCTGTTTTTGTATCTGGAGTTTTATTGGAACACAATCTCGCTCATTCATTTACATATTCTCTATGGTGGCTTTGCATTACAATGGCACAGTTGAGTAGTTGCAACAAAGATCATAGCCCACAGGCCTAAAATATTTACTATCTGGACCATTACAGAAAACATGTGCTGACCCCTACCCCAGTGTCTCAGAAGTCTCTCTGGGTCACCTGCTTCTACCAGACAATGTCTTCCAGTGGACAGAGAAAGAGAGTGCATGATCTTTTGGAGATTTTAATGGGCATGCCTAGCAGTGATGCACACAACCTCTGTGTGTGTGGCCAGGACTCAGCCCCTAGCTACACGTAACTGCAAGAACAGCTGGGAAATGCAGTCTAGCTCAGGTTTATTTGATCAAAGACCTTAGGAGGATCAAGAGGAAATTGCTATTTATAAGAGTTTATGAAGGGAAGCATCATTCAGTTGACACCTGGTCCTAAGGGTTGCTTTGACCAGCTCAGGACCCAGAACTCAAGTAACTTTTCAGACACAGAGGCTGCAAACATCTGCTCAAGACTAAAGGAAACATTTGAGGTGGGCTCTCTCCTCTGTAGGGTGTCTGGGAATTCCTGCCATCTTTGGGAGCAGACCTCTCTCCTGAGACAGCCCCGCACCTGCAGGGGCAGCTGTGGTTCTTGAAAAGTTCTTCTAAGTTTTGCCTTCCTGCTGTCTGTCACACTTTTCTGTGAGACTGCAGAGTGGGTAGGCTCATTCTTACCCAGTGTGCCTGGCAGAGCAGAAGCCCCACGAGGAGGTTCCTTCTTCACTCACTTCCGGCCACCTGAGGGGAGATGCTGGTGCTCTTCTCTCCCACTGAGGGCTCTGCTCCTCCCCCCGTGGAGCCCAGACACTGGGGAAGAGGGACAGCTCTGCTTTCCAGGTGAGAGGGGGACCTGGCCAGATGTGTGAGTGGTTGCTGAGTGCTCCTGGAAGGGTTGAAATGAATTCCAAGCCTCACCCAGTGGTCTGATAGAGGTCCTGCTGTCTCCTGTCAGAAACATCTCTACCAGCCAGCCAAGACTGCACACTGGCCCAGGGGGTAGGCAGGATAGGGGAATTTTTACTTTATACTTTATACTGTACTGTGCTGATGGGGCTTTTTTTTAAATTGTGTGTTACATTTATAATAACCTAATCTAATTTATTTTATTTTTTAAAATGATTTTGTTTATATATTAGAGAGAGCTCGAGAGCGTGCATGAGCTGGAGGGAAAGAGGGGGAGGGAGAGAGAATCTGAAGCAGACTCCATGTTGAGCACACAGCCTGACCCAGGGCTTGATCTAGTTACCCTGAGATCACAACTTGAGCTGAAACCAGGAGTTGGAGGCTTAACCAACTGCATCACCGAGGCACACTTAATCTAATTTTATTTTTATTTTTAAGATTTATTTATTTTAGAGAGAGAAAGCACGAGTAGGGGGAGGGGCAGTGGGAGAGAGAAAGAACCCTGGAGCAGACTTCCCGCTGAGTGCGGAGCTGGACACAGGGCTTAATCCCAGGACTCTGAGATGATGACCAGAGCTTGAATCAAGAGCCACACGGTTAACCAACTGAGCTACCCAGGTGCCCTCCCCAATCTAGTTTTATTTTTTTTTAAGAGATTTTATTTGTTTGTTTGAGAGAGAATGAGTGAGAGAGAGCATGAGAGGGAGGTCAGAGGGAGAAACAGATTCCCCAAGGAGCTGGGAGCCTGATGCGGGACTCGATCCTGGAAGTCCAGGATCATGACCCGAGCCAAAGGCAGTCGCTCAACCAACTGAGCCATCCAGGCGCCGCCCCCAATCTAATTTTAAAAGAAAGAACTGTATAAAGCATTTTAGAAATGCTTTCATTCAAAATGATATTTTAAAAAAGGCTTGTGGGATCTAACAGAAGTTTCTGGAAATTTACTGTTATATGTGCCAATGGAATATGACATTAGCTTCTCAGTCATTATTCTTTGATAAGTTTAGGGATAAACCTGCAAATAGTAGAAATAAATGTACTATTATCAAGGCAGGAAAAGGAAGGAAGGAAGGAAGGAAGGAAGGAGAAACACAAAGTGGTGTCTTTTCTGGAGGTCACCACCACTAGGGAGGAGCACAGGATTCCAACTCCGAGGCCTGGGATTGAATCCCCTTCTACAAGGCTCCCTGTGTGACCTGGCACAAAGAAGTTCAATTCCTTGAGGTCTAGTTACCTTGTTTGTAAATAGGGATTCTTATGCTACCTTACGCCATTGCGCAATTCAAAGAATATCAAGACTATGAGCCACTTTTTATGGAAAGAGTGATACAGATGTGAGGCATTTTCACTGCTGTCCTCTGGGAGGGACTTGAAGGGCAGGCTCGGGCTGGTTCTCGGGCGGGTTGGGCCACATGGTGACCAAGCCTGCTCTGTCCTTCTCTTGTTACTTCCTGGGAGTGCTTCTTCTCCAACCTTCTTGGGGCTGGAGATCAAGTATTTCCTCAAGATCTGCACTATGGGAGGCCAGAACCTGACCTGGGGTGGCTCCACCAGGAACCAGCCCTGTGGGAGGCGTGTCTGGCCATGACCGAACCCCCTCTCCTTCCGAGGAGGCTGGCTTTCTGTGTCGGTGGTACTTAAAAACTTAACATAAGGAAGCTTTCAGCCACTCTCTTTCCTGAGCTCATAGCCACCCAGGGAGGCAGGCAGGGGAAGCAGCAATAACAGTTTTCAGATGAGAGATCTAGGGATTAAAAAATAGAATGGAGGAGAAAGGAGGACTGCTGACAAGCTTTAGCACCTACTGAGAGCAAAGCAAAGGGTTGGGCACTTCAAGTGCAGGTATCTCATGGTGGGGAGTAAGTCTTGGGCAGATCTGGGACTGCTGTCCCAGTCTCCACATTCCCAGCACTCTCTCAGCACAGAATGGCACAGGAGAGAGGGATTAGGGGCAAGGGATCCTGAGGGCCTGGGGGTAGATAGGCAGCAGAGAAATAGAGAGGGGCTGGTTGGGGGGGGGGGGGGGATGTAAAGGGGAGGTGGGCAGCTGGCAAGGGAGAGGATGTGGGTGGGGTTGGGGCCACAGCTCCCATTATGAGGCTGTCATCAAAGTGCCCAGATAAATAAAGGTTTGCAATTACAGGGAGACATGGGTTTAGGAATCTCCCAGCAGCGGGCCCAGATGTTAATTAAGCCAAAGATAGGTTATTATCTCTCTCCATTGGATTGAACAGAGGGAAATGGATGCAGATGGCAGGTTGGGGACTTGCCCATGTGGCTGTGATGTGTTATTATTTCTGGTTTTTAAGAGGCACCCAACCCGGGGCTTTGGGGCACTGTGGAGGGGGAAGGTAACTTTTAAGTGCTAGTCACTGCGGACATTTCCCACTCCTCCCTTGCAGTTAAAGAAGGGCCTGACCAGGTACTCAGCATTTGCCCCGTGGCTTTCTGGAGCCACCTGACTTGTGTTCCCAGACTGGGGCTGCCACCCAGCCAAAGAGCAGAGCATGGGGTGCAGAATACAAGCACCCTGAAGGCTGGTCCATTGGAAACATCTCAGTGAAGATAGGCAGAGGAGGCATTAAAATATTCAACAACCGGTGTGGTGGGTTCACCCACCCATCTGAATGGCCATGGGCCATGGCACTGGCCCAGGACATGTCCGGGGGGCCCCTGTTGGGCCAGCCGTGAACTCTGATTGCCGGGTCTTGGCCAGGTGTGTGTTTCAGGGGGATTCCGGAGGAAGGGGCTGGATGGCCAGGGTGACACAAGAAGGAGGAGCACAGTGAAGAAGCTTGGTTCAGTGGCTGTTTACCAACAGATACGGACACATTTCACCAACCTGCACGGCTGTATTAGCAAGATGTCAATCTTGAGAACAGCTTGGTTTTTTTTTTTTGTTTTTTTTTTAAAAGATTTTATTTATTTATTTGACAGAGAGAGAGATCACAAGTAGGCAGAGAGGCAGGCACAGAGAGAGGAGGAAGCAGGCTCCCCGCAGAGCAGAGAGCCCGATGCGGGACTCGATCCCAGAACCCTGAGATCATGACCTGAGCCGAAGGCAGCGGCTTAATCCACTGAGCCACCCAGGCGCCCCTGAGAACAGCTTGTTTTTCAATCTGTAAATTGATTGACAAATATCAAAACTTTTATAATCATAATAATATTTTCTTATTAATAATGATATTTCATCCTATCGCAGAGGCACCTGTGGGCTCTGCTGTCCTGCCTCTTGTCTAACGAGCTGCTTTCCTAATCCCAAGAGGAGGTTTCTGATCGCTTATCAGGGGACTGTGGGCCTTGGCTAACTCTTGCTTTAGGGGTGGTGGGGAGACATAAGGCAGTCTTTCCTGCTCAGTGTCTTACACCCGCAGGGATTTTCGCACTGTTGCAAGAGAAGATGGTCACCTGTAGCTAGGTCATCTGGCTGTCCATTGCCGTCTACCTTTCTAGATTGAGTAAGCGTACATTGATAAAAAAGTAAGATGCTTAGAATTCACCTTTTTATTCTGAACATCAGTTGGAATGACTGTAACAGAAACTGTACTCCCTGTGTCATGGGTGTAGTGGCAGGAGGATTCCAGAGGGAGGGCCTGGGTGGCAAGGGGCCCAGGGAGGCGTGAGCCAATGGTGATTTACTCACAGATGTTTACTCAAAAGAGCTTCCCTGCCTATCTGCAGAGCAAAATGAAAGGGAGCGGCCTTCTTCTGTTGGCAGCTTGGGACAGTGGTCAGCAGTAATTTTCAGGCCGAAGCTGTGGAGTGACATGGTGTCATTCCTGCTGTCCCTGGCTTCAGCCACTCCAAGAGTACTAGTTCTCAAGGACATTATAGAGATTTCCTAATTAGACTTTTATTGTGCTTGAAGACCGGGAGACAAAGGGCATGCTGCTGGACAGAGTGTGACCATGATTGTGAAGATCAAAGTGAGTCCTAGCTTACTTCTGAACCTTGACCTTGCTTCCGAAGGGCTGAATAATAACACCACCTGCAATAAAACGACGATGATGGAAAGAGGACGTTCTGGAATACCAGAGTGACCTAGTTATGCTATACCTGGGAAAGGCAAACAGGCATGAGTTACTTTAATTCTCTCCAGCAGCTCTGTTAAAAGGCTGACTGAACATTCGGGACAAGCCTTAAAATAAACAGGCATGCCTGGATTCTAATGGCCAGTCCTCTGTGTAGATCTTGGGGAATACACATGCAGGAATGAAGCTACGGGCTTGGTCTGCAGTTTCTGCCATAGCTCACCCAGTCGAAGTCTTACCTCTGCATTTGCCCAACGATGAGAAGAGTCCTCACTTGGGAAACTTTAATGAATTCTTGTATTTCTTCTAAATTAACATTTCTGAGATGACTGTGATCATGTTGAAGTTTAGTTAAATCACCTAGGAATGTTTATAAAGGACTTTCAGCACAGTAATTAACTTTCACAAGTAATAACTAATAGATATGGCTATGGTGGTATTTTATTTATTTTTATTTTATTTTTTATTTCGTATTATTATTTATTTATTTGAGAGGGAGAGAGAGAGTAGGGGATGGGTAGAAGGAGAGGGAGAGAGAACATCTTAGGCAGGCTCCCCTCCCAGCGTGAAGCCCGACACAGGGCTCAATCTCACATCACTGAGATCATGACCTGAACTGAAATCAAGAGTCTGGATGCTTGGGGCACCTGGGTGGCTTAGTCATTAAGCGTCTGCCTTTGGCTCAGGTCATGATCCTGGGGTCCTGGGATCGAGCCCCACTTTGGGCTCCCTGCCATGCAGGAAGCCTGCTTCTCCTTCACCCACTTCCCCTGCTTGTGTTCCCTCTTTCACTGTGTTTCTCTCTGTCAAATAAAAAAATAAATAATAAAATCTTTAAAAAAAAATAGAGTCCAGATGCTTAACCTACTGAGCCATCCAGGCATCCCTACAATGGTATTATTTATTTATTTAATTAAATTAATTAAGTAATTAATTAATTTTAAAAAATATTTTATTTATTTATTTGACAGACAGAGATCACAAGTAGTCAGAGAGGCAGGCAGAGAGAGAGGAGGAAGCAGGCTCCCTGCTGAGCAGAGAGCCCGATGCGGGGCTCGATCCCAGCACCCTGGGCTCATGACCTGAGCCGAAGGCAGAGGCTTAACCCATTGAGCCACTCGGGCTCCCCCCTACAATGGTATTTTTATAACCATTATCTCATTTGATCTTCAATAGCCTTCTGAGATGGGTAGATACTATTAGTCCCATTTTACAGATGAGAAAAGGCACAGAGAGGGGGAACTGACTTAGAATCACGGTGTCAGAGGTTTTAGTGAGCAGCTGGTCACTAACTTCCTTTTTCAGATGGAAAACCAGCTGGAGTGAAGAAACTGGTCTCTCAGTAAATGGAGCAGAGCTGACATGCCAAGGGTGGTTCTTTTGTAATTATTTTAAGGAAACTACCCAAGCTCTGAGGTATTGTCTAGGTGATCCATGACCTAGGTTTAATGTTTTGGGGGGAACGGGGAGAGACTGCCCTTCACCCTTGGGCTCAGGCCTGGACCAGAGCCGTTAACATGTGGTCCAGTAGCTATTTTGAACCCATAATTATTCAATTTAAAGCAACAGAAAAAACACAGAGCCTAAGAGATGGGGTTTTAACTAGGAAGAGTGGCCTGTCCAGCCAGGGAGAAGGATAGGGAGAACAGATAGGGCTGGGGTCTTGGGAGCTATAGAGTTCTCAGTCCCTTCCTTCTACAATCCCTGGCCTCAGCAACCTACATCTCTGTTCATTAGGGTCCATCCTAGGTTTTGGTGGGAGCGTTCCTTGGCTCTGCCCTTTCCCACTGCCTCACCCCATTGACTTCCTGGTGCCACTCTCCTCCAGACCCAGAAAGGCTTTTCCATCAGGCCACAACACGGTGCCAGGCACTGAAGAATAGGAGACTTGGTCTAGGGTTCTGCCCTCCAGGAGCTTGTGGCTTTGAGAGGGGAGAGAAAGACAGAGGGCCACAAAATCGGCTGTGATTTCCCATGGTAATTTCCTCCACTGAGTTCTCAACAAAACACCATGGGAATGTGGAGTCACAGGGGCTGGAGGAAGAGGGGGAAGTTGATGAGCCCAGAGCGGGGAGTGGGATTTGTGACTGGAGAGAAGCCAGACAGCTGTAGGAATATCGGGGGCATGAAGAGCACCATGGTTCCTCAGAGAAGTGCTTTGGGTGTCGTGTGCACGTGTGTGCACGTGTGCGTGCGCGCGCGCGTGTGTGCGTGTGTATGAGAAGATGGAGAGGTGGACAGAGGTCAGGTCGTAGAGAGCTTGCATATTCAACAACCTTGACCTTCCCCTTGGAACTCATGGTTTTGAAGGACTTTGAGGATGGGCAACATGGGGCCATGAGGTGACGATAGAGGAAGGCTCCCTCAGTGGTGTCGGGGGTGGGGAGGGATGGGAGTGAGGAGGGTGTGCGGGCAGAGAGAACGGGGAGGAGGCTGTCCCAGTAGTCCAGGCAGGAGATGAAGAAGGCCTGGGATGAGGGGGAAATGCTGGGGATGGGAGAGGGAGACAGATCCCAGGGACATTCCAAAATGATGAAGAGGACAGTCAGGGAAGGTGAGGTGTCCAAAATGCAGGGGTGCCCTAGGGCCAGCCTGTACCAGCAGAGTAACCTGACCGTGCGTGTCCCCTCCCAAGTCTGCACTCAGGGGTGCCCTGTTGGGAGCTTCAAACAGGCTGCGGGAGGACGGTCAATACCACAGAAATCAAGAAAAATGGCAAATCTGAACCTTTTCTCCCCAGAGAGTTGGTTGTTCCACATTTACCAGCTCACCATTGCCTAGATGCCTGCTGCTTCTCCTGCTGTGGGTGGTCCCGAGTCACAGGGTCCAAGGCATCTGAGATGGGCCTTCGGCAGGGGAGCGGTTTGGGGAGATGGAGGGCTGGGAAGGCATTTTCAGTGAACCACAGTGTGAGCAAAGGCTCACCTGTTTCTGGAGAGTCTCAGCACAGAGCAAGGGAGTAAAGAGCCGCTCAGGGACCATGTGCGGGTGATTGCGAGCAGAGTCTCGAATTAGATCTCTATGAGTCGATAGATCAGATGCACACATGAAATGTCCCCTAAATACAGTGTATGAGGACATTGGTCATGAGCTAGCCTCTTTGCGCCAGAAGTTCATCTTGATAGCATTCCCTGAATCCCTGTAATGGTTGGTTAGTTACCTTAAGAATGACTCAGAAATTCTCCTAGATTATTATTTAGCAGGGGAGAAAACTGAGTCCAAGTGTGTGTTTCAAAGACTTTCTCAAGATCACAGCTGGTTAGTGACCCTCATCAGAGCAGAGCTTTGGAGTTGGAACTTGGATTAGTTATGGGGAGCTGTAGAACAAATTTCCCCCAAACTTAAAAAAAATAAATAAAACCACAGTTAAAAATGGCTTACAACAACAAAAAAACATTTATTATCTCATATTAATCTTCTTTAAAAACAAAGATTTTATATATGTATTTGAGAGAGACAGAGCAAGAAAGAGTACCAGCAGGGTAAGGGGCAGAGGGAGAAGCAGGCTCCCTGTTGACCTGGGAGCCTGAGGTGGGGTTTGTTCCCAGGACCCTGGGATCATGACCTGAGCCCAAGGCAGATGTTCCACCAACTGAGCCCCCTAGGCGCTCCTATCTCATGGGAGTTCAGGAGTCATTTAGCCAGGTGGATTTGGCCTGAGGTCTGTACTAGTCAGGGTTTCCCAGAGAAACAAAACCAATAGAAAACATATGCTGTATGAATATAGCACAGAATGAATATCACCACCTATGAATATAGTATATTAATAAACAGTTTATTATGAGGAATCAGCTCACACAATTATAGAGGCTAAGAAGTCCCACAGTCTGTTGTCTATAGGCTAGAAGGAAGGCTGGTGGTGTAGTTCAGTCTGAGTCTGAAGGCTTGAGCGTCGGGGAGCCGATGGTGTAAATCCCAGTGTGAGGGCAGGAGAAGATGAGATGTTCTGGCTCAAGAAGTGAGGCAGGAGAAAAAGGGGTGAGCTCTACCTCCCTCCATCTTTTGTTCTATTCTGGCCCTCAGTGGATTGGATAATGCCACCCACACAGGGGAGAGCAGTCTATTCTACTAAGCCCACCAATCCAAATGCTAATTCCATCAGAAACACTGTCATAGACCCCCTAGAAATAATGTTTAATCGGGTACCCCATGGCTAGTCAAAATAATGCATACAATAGTCATCACAGGGTCTCACAAAACTGCGGTGAAGATGTCAGCTGGGGCCGTGCTCAGCTGGCGGGGGCTAAAGGCTCCCTTCCATGGGGCTCACTCACATGGCGGTCACATTCATGCTGCTGTGGGCAGGAAGCGCCACTTCCTCGCTGGGGACCCCTCTCTGGGGCTGCTGGAGCATCCCCACGACGCGGCCTCTGCTTCCTCCTGAGTGAGTGGTTCAGAGAGATCAGAGCAGAAGCTCCAACGTCTTTCATGACTTGTGTTCGGAAATCAGTCCCATTTCCACAACATCCTAGTGGTCACACAGGGGAGTCTCGTTCAGTATGGGGGAGGATGACGTGAGAGGCGGGGATCGTCGGGGACCATCTTGGATGTTGGCTACCACAGAACCCAACATGGGAAATGAGTTAAGCCCATGAGACTCTCGACTTAGAGGGCTTGGTTTGGCCACTTGGTAGGTAGGCATGTGGGTAGAGGCTCAGCTTCCTCATCTGTAAGTGGAACTCTAGTTTCTGCCTGGTTTGCCATAATGGCTTGTGATGAGAACCAAACCGCAAAGAACAATGCAGATGTTGGTGATGGTGATTGTTGCTATGCCACCTGTGTTAAAGCAAAAGCAGGCAAGATAGAGAGCCCTAAAGCCCTGTTTACTGATGGCTGTTCAGCCAAACCCAGGTACCTGGGCCTCTGGCCCCGGGGTGTGAAGGGCTGGAGGGGGCAGCTGCATTGTGGTGGGTGCAAGTTTGCACTCCAGAGTGAGGTTTTCTGGGCTCAAAGCTCAACTTCTCTTGCTCACCAACGGGCCAGGAACTGAATCCCTGTGTGCCTTGTTTCCTTCCCTATTCCCTTAGGAAGGACCGAAAGTACCCATTTTGCATGGGTTTTGTGAGAATTAAATTAGCTAATTCAGGTGAAGCATTTAGAACAGCACCTTCTGACATTAGGTCCTGCTTGCTACAAGTACTGGTTCTGGCTATTTTATCATGCATTATACGATAAAATCAATCAATGCCATTATAATATCATATCAACCCATTGATTATATATTTGCCTTTGTTTCCAGACCAGAGGTGGCCAACCTATATTCTGCCCTCTGATCCTGATCGCTCCAGTGGCTTTCTCTGTCCTTTAGTTGTGCTGGTAATCCAGCTGGATGATCTGGGGTAAGATTCTAATCTCTTCTTAAAGAGGAGAAGGCCTTCATTGTACTTATTAATATGGGCCCCACCTCCAAGCCTCTCCAGATGTGGGGTGTTTTTAACGCTGCTCTCAGGTGTGCTGCTCACCCCAGTGGGGTCCTTTATTACACAAGCACACGGGGTAGGACAGGGGCTGCATGCTATTAAGTTGCTTTTGCAAACCACAGTGACCAATCATATCATGGCTAATGATGTGCTAGACATCACATGGAAAGGGTTGCGAACAACCAGGGAGAGAGTGCCTTGGGAAAGGAATGCTCCAGAGAGGGAGGGTCTGGCGTTGCAGAGATGTACCCCATGTTAATAAGGTTGAGCGTACAAAACTCTGAGCTTACAAGCTGGTAACCACGATGGTGTGTAACTTCTGTTATAAAATGACTCTTTGCGGGGCGCCTGGGTGGCTCAGTGGGTTAAAGCCTCTGCCTTCAGCTCAGGTCATGATCCCAGGGTCCTGGGATCGAGCCCCGTATTGGGCTCTCTGCTCAGCAGGGAGCCTGCTTCCTCCTCTCTCTGCCTGCTTGTGATCTGTCTGTCAAGTAAATAAATAAAATCTTTAAAAAAAAAATAAAATGGGCTCTTTGCAAATAATTTACAGTTTCTGTAAGTACCCAGCCGTCTAGTTTGTTTAAAAGTTTTTTTTCTTTTCTTTCTTTTTTTTAAGGATTTGAGTCACATCTTTCTGGAGAATATCCATCATCTAGAAGGCTTTCCCAAAACGTGTTCTTGAAACATTAAATCATGGGGTGTTATTGGATGTTATGTTAAAAAAGTTATCAGTGGTCAAATGAGCTCAGGAAACACTGGATTAAACACAGTTAAATAGGTTTCCTTCTTGCAGGACTTCTCAGAGCCTTTAATACACTAACATGTCTTCTAAATTTCTGTGAGGGTGCTGAAATCTGTAGTTTTTTCCCACATTTAATTGTTTATCAGCCCTTTTTATGGAGGGAAATACATTTCAGAAGAATGCAGTAGAATACAGAAAAAGGAAAACATAGACCAAATAATTGGAAACCTACTGTTTTATCTGCCTGGCACACTCACTCATTTTGGGTAACACTGAACTCCTCTTCTAAAGACTGCTCCCAGCACCATTTGTCTGATCCCCAAAGGAGCTGGTGTTTTCTTATGTGTCTTACCCTTTGGCCACAAATGACACAGCTTGTAGCTGTAGGAGTGAGCTCTAGGCCCAGGCTAGGCCACTAAGCCTCTTCCCTGGGATTTTTAGATTTGAGACCAAATAATTCTTTCTCTGGAGGTTGAAGCTTTAAGACATAAAATGTAAAGAGCTGTTAGTTGGTATGCATGCTACCATCTGGAGAAAGTCATTCTGCAGTGAGGTTCCATAGTACCAACAGGCAGAGAGAAAACCATGTCGAGAACGGGAGAATGATTTCCCGGTTCTATTTGTTCTGGACTTCTCATTACATTCCATTTCTCTGCATTTGGGTGATCTATGTCAGTACTACCCTCAAAGTGTAATCAAAGTGTGGTTTGTGGACCAGTGTTGTTTCCCAAACTAAGTTTCCGAAACTAACGTGACGTAAATTCAGACATTCAGAAACTGAGCATTTAGGAATTTCTGTAGTAATTGACACTACTGAGACACCAAATGGTATTTCAGTTTTGTAGTAATTTACATTTATTTAATTTACCCAAGTATTGATCTACAATGGATTTTGACAACAACAACAATAATAAACCTAGTCCTTCAGCACAGATGATTTGAGAAATAACTGTTTTATCAGATATTCCAGCAGGGCTGTTGAATACAGTTGTGTAGGCAGTGAACTGTACAACCCCAGGAAGTGCCATTCACACAGATAATGTGAATGATTCCCCATGGCCTGAGTTATGCAGTGCACAACAAACCCAACAGCCCTCTGACCCCAGTATCCTTCCAGCAAAGTCCTTTCTGTTTTGTTTAAATTAGCCAGAATCTTTTTTATTGTTGCTGTTGCTTTCAACCTAAGGCAATTTAAATAGCATTATCTTCTGTCCCCAGGGGCCTCTTTCAATTGTCTACTATATATAAGGTACCTGGTTCTGGAGTCTGACTTTCCCACAGTATGATTCATCCATTTTGCTGTCTTGTTGGTTCTCATGGAAGGAAGCAGCCTGCTACACACTGCTGGGGACAATGCCAAATGTTCTTCTCCACCAAACCTGGCAGCATTTAAAGGTTCCCTTTCCTTCCATGTAAGGTTCCCTTTCCTTGCCCTGGTGTAAGAAGAGCTTACAGTTAGCGGACTGGGTGAAGGTGGGCCAGCTCGGTGTTCTGAATGCTTTGTCAGCGGGCCTGTAATATGGTGTCTCTAGAATGTTTAGTAATGTTTATCAAAACCTTAAAAAAATGCACTTTGCCCTTCTAAGAATTACATCTAAGATTTCCTCTTAAGGGTCCAAAAGACCATCAACTATTTATCCCCAAAGATGGCCACTGCATTTATAATTGTGAAAATAGAAATTAAGAATAACTTGAATACCCACTATATAAGAATTCTTAGGTAGATAATAAAACACAAAGTAAAAGATAAAATAATCTGAATAAATTCAAATTATGTTTATAATCTGTTAATAATATGGAAATTAATAATATGGAAGGTAATAATATGGAAGTTATACACTATTAGGCTAAAAATCCAAGTACAGTAGAATATATATGCAAGGGAAAAATACTAAAAAACGATGAGAGAACTAGGCTGAAATGTTAATCATGAATGTCTCTGAAGAGTGAAATTTTACATGATTAACACAAAAATATTTTTCTAAAATTTCTAAGGTCTTTGTCAAGAGTACATATTACTTTGATGATCAGGGGAAAATGAAGTTAAATATTTAAAAGGAAAAAAAAAAAAAAAAACAAAAGCAGGGCAGCTGTCTGTTTCAGGTTGAACCCCAAGCCCAGCTTGTGGGAATGCTACAGACTTCCATCTCTGATGAGCAGCTTGCTTTTCTCAGCTCCCAGAGATCATCTGAGCTGGAGGATCCCACAACCAGCACACATAGCCTAGCTCAGAGTGGACCCTCAAATGTAGTGCATGCTTATGTCTAGCAATTTCTGTTGGAATGGGTTGCATTTCCGGAACTTTGGTTCCAGGAGTTCTGGAAGGCCCCTCCGTTCCTGATCTCCTCCTATCTGGGGAGGTACTCATGACAGCAAGGAATAGGGAAAAGAGGCTGAAAAGAAGTAAAGGATACACATTTCCTTGACCCAGCAATGCTGCTCCCAGGTGCACAGTCCAGGCAAACCCATACATAAGCATGAATACTCATTCTGCCCCTGTTTGCAACAGTGAAAAAACTGGAACACTGGAAAAAAAGAGGAAAACCTTTCTGTCTATCAAAGGATACATAAATTATAATATTTTCCTACAGTGAGACACTACACAGCATCCAAATAAATGAATTCACATGAACACAGATGAATCCCAAATCAGTGGTGTTAGCAAAAAACAAAGAAAGCAGCTGTTTGATTTCATCTATATTAATATGTATTTAAAATCATATTCCATATATTATTTATCTATTTAGTTCTAATTTTATATAAAATTGTTATTATGATCTATTAACATTATATCAGCTTTATTAAGTTTACAGCACGATTCCAGTACGATTAAGTTAAAAATATGTGAAAATACCCCTGATTATTTTTGGATGTCTCCATGTGGTAAAGGTAAAAAGTCATGCATGTGAATAATAAACATCAAATTCCGAAGAGTGTTTTCCCTTGGGATCAGAGGAAGGGAAAAGAAATCAGGGAGTGCTACATGGAGGCTTCAAAGCTATTTGTGAGGTTTTGCTCTAAAAAATATATATATACCTGAGGGGCGCTTGGATGGCTCAGTTGGTTAAGCTCTGTCTTCTGCTTAGGTCATGATTCGGGGGTCCTGGTCAAGTTCCCTGCTCCTGGGGAACCTGCTTCTCCCTCTTCTTCTGCCTGCCACTCCCTCTCCTTGTGCTCTCTCTCTGTCAAATAAATAAATAAAATCTTTAAAAAAAATACATCTGAAGCAAATATGGAAAAGAATGTTAGGATTTGACAAAGCCTGGTGGTGGGCACAAATTATATTTTTCTCTATACTCTTCTGCCTTTCGGGAATATTTCATTTAAAAAAAAATTACCAAATAGAAAGTAGGGCACCAAGGCAGGAGCTCTGAGAGCGAGACAAGTGAGGTGAGCACGGAGAGGCGGGCTGGCGAGCCCTGGGAGGCGATGTGGTCACACCGGCTGCACTGGAAGGCCCCGGATGCCGTCCTGCGGAGTGCACACTCCCTGCACCGCCCACCCACGCGGGCGTGCTTCTCCGTGCTTCTTTCCACTTCTTGTTTCAAAGTCCTATCTGGCGGCTCCCCGGAGGGGCCGTGCTGCCTGCTGGGAACTGCATCTCTCAGGAACGAGATTCAGCTCCTGACTACCTTTGCTTGGTACTTCTTCCCCGTCCCCCACACCCCCCTGCATCTCCTTGGGTGGCTCTAGCCTATGTACCCCTGGGTCTTGTGCAAGAACAGTGCAAGTTCATGTCCACCTCTTGCCAAGGGGTGGAGGAATCTCGGAGGCCTGGACATCCTGATTATTTTATCTTTCTTAGGCTTTCCTAGGTGTTTGCATCTCCAGTGTCCTGCTTTCACATACTTACTCATCCGTCTGTCTCATCTTCCTTATACCTCACAGACCTGAGTCCCGTCCAGCTCAGTGCCAACATTCCAAGAAAATCCAGACTGGGCCTTCTCACCAGGGCTCCTGTCAGGTCTTGGGATCAGGGGAACTGCTCTGGGATCCCAGCTCAGCTGGCCAGGAGCCAGATGCCTTTAGGCAAACCGTGTCACCTCTCTGAACCTCCCTTTCTTCCTCTGGTAAGTGGGGCAGGGATGCCTGCCTCCCAGGGTGGGTATGATGTCACGATTGCATAATGTCTCGCTTGTCAAGGTTCCAAGCACAGTGTCTGCACAAGACACAACATATTAGCTTTTCCTAGGGCAAAAGTCAGCAATTAACGTTGGCGAGCCTTTCAGGTTTAGATCATTTCTTTCTTCCCACCAAGCTCCTTCCTCTCTTCCTTCCTCTGTTCCTCTCTTATTCCAAAGTCCATTCCCCCAGGTTATCTCTGGATGCTCAGGCTCAGACAGAACAGCCTAAGCCCCAGCCTCTAGCTCCGGACAAGACTTTCCAACAGTGGCTCTCAATCTGGAAGAAACTTAGAGCCCTCTAGGGAGCTAAACAAAACAAAACAAAACAAAACACCAAAAAACCCAAGCACCAAACAAAGCCCCCTTGCCCCAAGCCACAGCCCGCCCTCACTGAATGCGATTCAGTTGGTGTGGGACTGGGGAATAGATGCTGTATGGTCTTTTTCTCACCATGCCCAGTCTAGGCAGTTAGTTGACCCTAAAGTCTGATCTCTATCAGCAACTCAAACTTCTCTTGGGTTCCTTCCCTCCTTGGGATGCTTCCCTGTCATCATAACAGTGGAAAGAAATGACCATCCCTTCATTTTTTCCATTTCCCAAATTCTTTCCTGGAAAACATCTAATAATTTACAGGTCCTTCACATAGTCCTTCCTTAACTTCTACACTGGATGACTGGTGTGGTAGGTGGATCAGAAATCATGCCCAAGCTGTCCTGAAGAGCAAACTGAGGTTTCCTCCGAGACCCGATGTGTACTTCTGTTCTGCCTGTCCTGGGAGCCGGTTACAGGTCTGCCTATAGGGCTCACTTTTCCTTTGCTGCAGACCTGAAATAAACAGCTCACATCAGTGCCAGCCAAGGAAAGCTGGCAGCGAAGAATCTGTATTCAGGGAACGTTTCTACTTAACTTTGGCTCATGGACTCCTAAGATGCTGATGGCATTTGCTACGGTGCTTACGATGTGTTGGGCGCTCTGCTACATTCACGATCACATTATTTCCATACAGCTCCACAAAGCAAGTGCTGTCATTCTCTTACAGATGAGCAAACAGGCTTAGAAAAGTTAAGGATCTCCCTCCCTCCCCAAAATGAATCTAAAATTCGAACCCAGGATGTCCAACTCCAGAGCCTGCATCCTGATTTTCACCCTTTCCTGCTGTTCATTTTCCATCCCCGATCTGCTTCTGCCTGCTGCCTTTCTGAGCACAGAGCCAGGGCGGCCTGGGGGTGAGAATAAGCTACCATCTCCGGGCTGCTCTTCCAGCTCCCCTGGTGTTCTATAGCCAATGATCATGGGCCTCGTTTCACAGAAGGAAGCACATATGGGCTGTGACATCTCTAAGGCGACAGCTCGAATGATGGGAAGAAATGGGAGTGGGAATAGTGAATTCCCAAACCCAGACCTCTAGGTCAGCCCAGGAACCTCGGGGACTTTTGGGGTTTTATAAATGCCTCTTTTCATTTCTCCAAGCCTAACACCATTTAATTTTGCAAATACACCTGGGGCATGTGGTCGAAGAGCAATACAAACAAGAGATCTGGAGGAAACCTGCCTCCGATTTTGTAAAGGAGAGTTGTTAGTGAAGTAGATGCCACTCGCGTTAGATGATTATCTCACAGGGATTCCTACAAAGTCTGACCATCGTCATCATCGGCCTGGGCTCTGCTTGGAGCTTCCTGGGGTCATCGAAATGAAGAGTTACAATGTCAAATTTGAACAGTGAAAGGTGTTTGCAGTTCAGTTCCTTTGTGAGTGTGTGTGTGTATGTGTGTGTGTGTTATAGCCTGTCAAGCTTCATTAGGGGAAAAAATGAGTTGATTACACTTTAAATATGACATGTTTGCTGGTTCTTAACAGGCACGGAACTAGCAAAATGACTAAAAACATAGCATAAAACCGGAACAATACAAGCATAACACTTGCCCTTTTCATTTCTCTGTCTTAAAAACATTTAAAAGGCCAACCTAATTAGCTAAATTGTTTTCTTTTGCTATGGGCAGATGGTTTCCTTTCTCATATCCTAGAGAAGGATTAATTACCTAATGAGATTTACAGGTAGACTGGGATAAAATGTTTCTACTGTCTGCATCCTAGGAACGAAAAAATACCCACAGGTAGTTTATGAGGTGTACTGGCTTCAATTGTGTGTCCCCCAAATTCATGTCCTCCTGGAACTTGGGAATGTGACCTTATTTGAAAATCAAGTCTTGGCCGATGTAGTTAGTTAAGGTGAGGTCGCACTGGATGAGGGCGACATTTGGATCCAATGGCTGCTGTCCTAACAAGAAGGCCACGTGAAGGACACACAGGGAGGAGGAGATGGCACATGATGTGGGGGGGGGGGGGCACGGGGGGGGGATGCAGCTGGGAGCCAGGGAGCTGGGATGCAGCAACCTGGGAAGCTGGGGGAGGCAAGAGTCCTCTGCTAGAGCCTTCGGGCAGTGTGGTCTTGCGGACACCATGAGAGAATCACCGTGAGAGCATACATTTGTGGACTGAGGCCACACTGTCTGTGGTACTTTCTTACAGCAGCCCTGCAAAAGTAATAAGGGAATTGGGGGTGGAATTTGGACCGACGCTCATTCTACCTTCTTGGGAGACCCTTGCGTTGAGGACTAGATGTGGGTGGAGCATGCATGTCACCCAGCGGTGAGAAAAAAGAACCCAGACATAACGGGACAGCTCCTGGAAGTCAGGAATGGAATTGGCAACATCCATGAAGGCTTTTCTCCTGGTACCTGATTACCATGTTAACTGATAACTCTAGACCAAAACCAAACAAACAAACAAACCACTTTTATGTGGGAAAAATGAGGCTCTTCCTAGAGAATGGAGCTGACCGAATCCAAGAGCATCAGGAGGTTGGCTTTGGGCTCGGACAGGGATTTATTGAGCGGCAAGGAAGGACACCTGACCGCTTTTCACCTGGGCGCATGATAAGCACTCGGGAGCTCTAAAATCCTGGTGCCTGGGTCCCACCCCGGAGATTCTCATGTAAGCCATGTGGGGTACTGTCAGGTATCAGGATTTTGGAAAGGTTCCTGGGTGATTCTGATGTACAGTTAGGGTTGAGAAGCACTAGTAGAAGTCCCTGTAGATTCCAGATGATTGGTGTACTGTATGATTACTATAAATTAAGGAAAATTAGTAAAAATATTAAAATACATATTGAAGAGAGAAAAGAAGTTAAAAAAAAAGGAGACATCCAGGGGTGCCTAGGTGGCTCAGTCGGGTGAACGTGTGCCTTCAGCTCAGGTCATGATCTCAAGGTCCTGGGATCGAGCCCCGCATCAGGCTCCCCACTCAGCAGAGAGTCTGCTTCTCCCTCTCCCTCTTCTCTTCCCCCCACAGCTTGTGCTTTCTCTCTGTATCTTAAATAAATAAATAAATCTTTAGGGGGAAAAAAGGTGACATCTATGATGTACTCAAACTCTCTAGTAAGGTCTGCAAATATTCAGACAATGTGAGAGCTGTCTTGGAAAGAATGGTTCCACAGATGCAGCTCTGAGGTCAGCAGAATGAGTTTGAATCATTTTGTTTGTTGGAGCCCTCAGCATCGTGCCTGGCACAAAGAGGCCTTCAAGAAACACTGGCCAATGGTGTCTCTTTAGGAAATAGAGAAAGCCATGGTTTAGATTTCCCTTAGCAATTCCTTTTCTTCTCCAAAGAAATCTGGATCATCTCACTTATCCCCCAAAGTCTTCTTAATTCATAAGAAGGACAACCCAATCCTTTAAATTAAAAAGTTAATTACCATTTATTGACGTCCCCATATTCATTTTAGATGGGTTAACTGGTGACTCAGGAGAGTTGGGTGCTCTTACGTGGTACGTGATCACTTCATAAACACTGACTCATCTGTGCGTGTCGTATATGAGACCCATTTTTAAGGGACTTTAAAGTTTCACACTTTAATTAATTCTAGGAGGCTGTTGTTGGATGACTTTGAATGACATACTGTTGATCATCTTTGTGATTTACTTCCTGCCAACTTCTCAATCAGAAGCACAACCTCCAATTATTCTATTGTTTTTATAACAAAATATAACCCACTTATAATACGATTTTCAGAAATATACCTTGGGAGAAGGCAGAACTTGCCCATTCTCACATGAACCAATAGAGGATATGTGTATGGTTTGAGGGAGGGATGAGTGTGGGGTAGAAATCCTAGGATAGTAAACATCATCCTAGAGGGGGGTGGGTTTTAAGCCTAACTTTCATGGCCTAGTGTTATCATTTCTTTTTTTGTTTGTTTTGAGTATGTATATGTGACTATACAGTTACTTGTCAAGGACCAGATGAAGGAAGATAATTAGGTTTAAACTTGTTTGCCAAAGCTGATAGATCAATTGGTGATGATTTCTTAGGCTCCTGGGTTGAAAGGGGTTCTGAAATCAAATCTACGTTGAGAGGGAAAGAGTAGCAAGATTGATTAGTAATGTCTTGGAGCATATGCAGGGAGGGAATGGAAGCATGAATGCTAAGCATTTGCTAAGATCATCTTAGACCCTTTAATTTTTTTTATTTCAAAAAAATGTTTTTATTTGAGTATAGTTGACACACAATGTTACCTTAGCTTCAGGTGTAACATAGCAATTCAACGTCTCTATACATTATACTATGCTCATCACAAGTGTAGCTATCATCTATCACCACACAGTGCTGTACAATACCATTGACTCTGTTCCCTATTCTGTGCCTTTCATCACTGTGATTTATTCATTCATAACTGGAAACCCGCACCTCCCCTTCTCCCCGTCACCCATTTTGCTCTTTCCCCACTCTCCTCCCCTTTGACGACCATCAGTTTGTTCTCTGTATTTATGGGTCTATTTCTGGTTTTTGTTTGCTTCCTTGTTTATTTGGTTTCTCAGATTCCACATGTGAGTATATGAGTGAAACCATATGGTTTTTTTACACCATTTTTTGACAGACAATTACTCTAGGTTAGCCAGTGGGCTTATGCTAATCATAGAAAGTGCTGCTCCTTTTCTAAACAGCTATATGCCCATGTTGGAAATTAAGTGTGTGGTACAGAGCCTGGCGACCTTTGGCTAGGAGTCCTAGTTGAGAGGTTCCCTAATCAAGCAAAGCAGTTGGTTTGACTAAGGTCTGCACAATCCTTTCCATCTACGGCTGAATGATAGCTCTCTACTACCAATTATTCTATTTT
The DNA here is from genome assembly GCF_922984935.1 of Meles meles. NCBI lineage: Eukaryota > Metazoa > Chordata > Mammalia > Carnivora > Mustelidae > Meles > Meles meles. The sequence goes on along the minus strand of NC_060069.1, from coordinate 45,667,223 downwards.
TTTTCGCTCATAGTGAAGAACTTTGTTGTTTGTGAGGTCTTACAGTGCAAGAGGCCACACTCTCTTTCAAAGAGTAATGGTCAGGGTCCAACCTTCATGGTCAGGCTTGTGTCCCACACTCCTCTAGACTATTGTACATGACATTATTGTTCTACATCTTACTTCCCACCATTCAGCAGTGTGAGGCTGACAGATTGTATGCATTGTATGGGAGAAGAGTCAGGATGACCATTCTGACCAGGGAACTGGGGATGATGGAGTTGCCATTCTGAGATGAGGTTGACTGTATGAGGAGCAGATCTGAGGGACTGATCATGAGCTCAGTTTCAGATGCCTACTAACTACCCAAGTGGGAGATGTCAGCAGCAATTGGATTGATGTGTCTGGAAGTCAGAGGAGAAATACAGACCATAGATATAAATCTGGGAGTCATCAGCTTATGGACAGAATTTAAGTGTGGAAATGAATGAGATCACCAGGATGACAAATGTAGATAGAAAAGGGATTCAAAGGCCGAGCTTTGGGGCAAGTTCAAGACAAAGAAGTCCAGAAAAGGGGAGGATCCAGTAAGGATTGAGAAAGAGCAGGGTGTAAGGTAAGAGGAAAGCCAGCAGAGTGCCCTGGTAGCCAAGTAAAGAGCGTGCTTTGAGGAGAAGTCATTGACTAAGTCATTGCTCCTTTAAGGTCAAGCAAGGCAGAGAGAGACTGGAGAACCGGCTACTGGGTGGGGCCATGTGGAGGTCATTGTTTTGGTGGAGTTCTGGGGGCGAAGGTACAGCTGAAGTGTGTTTACTAGAGAGTGGGAGGATGGGAAGTGGAAGGGTCAAGCATAAACAATGTTTTTAGGAGCTTTGTCATACAGAGAAAGAAGGGACAGGGTAGCTGGAGAAAAAAATGAGGCTGAGGGCACCTTTTATTTTTAGGATGGAAGAAGTAATCGCAGGTTTGTGTGCTAGTGTCAAAGGCTCCATAAAGAGAAAATGTTGATGATGCAGGCAAGAGAAGTAGCATTTCTAGAGCCATGTTCTTGGGTAGGTGAGAGGGAATGGGGCTTTTGAGTAGGTGTGGAGGGGCTGGTTTGTGTCTGGAGAGGATACTTCATCTGTAAGACGGGAAGATACAAGTAAGTATGATGATGTGATGGGAAGTGCTTTTGGAAAATCTCAGCTGCTTAAAGCCTTTTCGGTGACTCCCTATTGTGCCCTACGTTATAGAGTCCATTAAGCTCAGCTTAGGATACAAGGACTTAAAAGATAAACACTTGGCCCCGGGTTATATATCCTTCCTCATCCACGCTGATCCTTCTCAATCCTCCTCCCCAGTCTGTGTTTACACACATGGTTCTCTCTGCCTGGAGTGCTCTTCAAGACTGAGTTCAAACGTCACTCCTCTGTCTCTCTGGGTTCCCACATTCCTCAGCTCAAACCCACATCACAGCCTTTCATCACATTGTAATTTTTTGTTTACCCATCTGTCTTCCCTCAAAGCTGTGAGCTCTTTGATGGTAGATGCTTTGTCTTCTTATTCGGCTTCCCCAGGACAGTGTCTCACACAGAGGAGGAAATAAAAGTTGGGGACTCTGGAGACCAAAGATGTTTCTGTGCATACTTTTATGTACACATTTTGTTGAACTATATAACATATATATGCACACACAAATCGTACGTGTATCAGCTCTATGTGTTTTCAAAGTGAACACACCTGTGCCTATAAGCAGTGTCTTACCCACACCCCTGGCCCTCCCCTCTGACCCCCCGAAGTTGTTACTGAAACCTAATGGTGGTCTTGACTTTTAACATCATGCATTAGTTTTGCCTGTTTTTTTTTAAACTGGGTAAACATTCTTTTTTATTAACATATAGTGTATTATTTTTTTCAGGGGGTGTAGGTCTGTGAATCATCAGTCTTACACAAGTCACAGCACCCTCCATAGCACATACCCCAATGTCCATCACCCAGCCATGCCAATTCTCCCACCCCCTCTCCTCCAGAAATCCCTCAGTTTGTTTCCTGAGATTAAGATCTCTTATGGTTTGTCTCCTTCTCTGGTTTCATCTTGTTTCATTTTTCCCTCCCTTCTCCTATGATTCTCTGTCCTCTTTCCCAAATTCCTCTTTATCAGTGAGCTCATATGATAATTGTCTTTCTCTGATTGACTAATTTCACTTAGCATAATACCCTCTAGTTCTATCCACATCGTTGCAAATGGCAAGACTTTGTGGGTTTTTTGATGACTGTGTTATATTCCATTGTATGTATGTACCACATCTTCTTTATCCATTCATCTGTTGATGGACATCTAATTTTTTGCCTGGTTTTGAACTTCATGTAAATGGAAACAAACAGTAGGGACTCCTTTATGTCTGACTTCTCTGGCTTATATTGTATTTCTGTGTCCCCTTCCCTTTGTTAGCTTGTAGTTCGGGTCTGCTCATTGCCTTTGCTGTGTAGTATTGGATTGTGTGAAGACACCACAATTATTTACCCATTCTTTTTTAATATATTTTAAAAAAGATTTTATTTATTTATTTGACAGAGAGAGAGCACAAGCAGGGGGAGAAGCAGGCAGAGGGAGAGGGAGAAGCAGGCTCCCCACTAAGTCAGATACGGGGCTCGACTCCAGGACTGTGGGATCATGACCTGAGCTGAAGGCAGACACTTAATGACTGAGCCACCCAGCGCCCCTATTTACTCATTCTATAGCAGCTCCACATTTAGTTTGTTTTTGGCTTCCGATTCTTACAATTAGCCCTGTAATGCATGTCCTTGCACACACAGTTGCAAGCGTGTACACTTGCCTCTGAGTGTGTAACCAAGAATGGGATGCTGGGTCATACATTACAGTGCTGCATATAATTTGATCTTGTTATTGTTACCCAACCAGCCCAGGAGCGTAAGTCTAGATACTAGGGCCACACTCTCCAAGTCTCCAAGCTCCAGGACCTCTGAGATGATCTGTCCAGCCCCTTCATTTTCATACAAGAAGCCTGACACTCAGGCTGGGGAAACCACTGGTGCAAAGTCACATGGCAAGCAAGTGGGGGTTTGCTCCAGCTCTGCTCATTTCCGGGCACACATGGGCCAAATACCTCTCAGTATTCATAGAAGGAAACTGTCCTCTCTGACCCAGGAAGGATCACATGCCATTCCGGTTTGTAGAACGAGCGCTGTTGTTTATGAAGGATGCGTGAACTGCTGCACGGCGTGGGACGTGTTTCCAGGTGTCATGTGCCCACCTTATATATTACCTCTCATCTTTAGAGCAATGTTCCAAGGCAGGCAGTACCAACTCTTTATTTTTCAGATGGGAAAACACACTCAGAGAGGATGAGTAACCGGCACAGGTTTCCACAGGAGGGGAGAGAGCCGGGATTTGAACTGTGCTTATAACCACTTGGGAGACAGAGGCTCGAACTCCCTATTGCTGATCTGCGACAGGTGCACCTCTCTTTCCCTCATGCCCTCAGGTTCCTCCTGAGTATAATATATAGAGAGTCCAGTTTTCCATCACAGACCATGTGACTAAAAGAAGGCAATTCAACAGCACAAGAACTTCAAGCACGAGTGGCTTTCCCTGCGAAGACCAGTACAGAGCAGGACTGCTCCAAGCCATCCCAGGGGTACAAACTTGTGTTCACAAGTCACGCAAGGGGTGAACACTTGCTCCTCAGGCTCCCCCCAGAAGTCTCTAGGACAAGGACACGTGATGCTCAGAGATGAATTGTATCCATTTCCAGGGAGCTAGGACCTGGGCTTCGTTATTCTGAAAATCTTTATGGATAGGCACCTCCTGTCCCAGTCCCATGTCCTGTAGGATATCTCAGAAAAAATACTGGAAGATAAATGATCATCAATCACACGCATTAGGTACTTACATTGCATCAAGTGTGACTAGCTGTCTGTGCAGGATTGACCTCATTCAGTCTTCCCAACAACATTTGGAGGGAGGTATTATTGCTATCCCTATTTTATCTATCTATCTATCTATCTATCTATCTATCTATCTATATATTATCCCTATTTTATAGATGAGGGATTGGATGCCTCAAGAGATGAGATAACTTGCCCAAAGGCGCCCAGTAAGAGAATGAGCTGGGGCTTTACCCGGGGCCAGCTCAGGGGCTACGTCCTAGCCTTGTTCATGGCCGTGATGTGCATGCGTACAAGAAGTGTGTGTTTACTTCCTGATACCTCCCCTTGATTAAGGATTTTTTAAAAACCATTCATTTGGGAGTGCTCACAGTTTATCACAACTACTGCAAGCTGATGAAGTGAATCCTGCATTCTTGAGGACAATTTTCCCCTAACCTCCACCTTGGAAAGAGGAGGGACTTTTTTTCCTTACTGAAAACTGTTGAAATGATCTGATTGAAAAAGAGGTGAGTGGAGAGGGAGAGAATAGTGGAGAGTGTGGGTGTTGGAGGGTACTGGGCATGGCAGAGTGAATGGTATAACACAGCTGTAGGGTTTGCCTTAGCTTCTACCGGGCTTCCCTCATCTTCTTTGACAGACCCGTCCTCCTTCAGGTTCTCCTCTGCTGTTGGTAGGGTTTCCTGGAAGAATGGGGAGGGTTGGTGAGTCTGTGGACTGTTACTTTTAGGATTTTTTAAATTAAAATATTTTTAATATTTTATTTTTGTTTTTTATTTTTTAACTTAATTTTCATTTAATTTAATTTAAATATTTATTCTCAATATTTTAACTAAAATATTGAGAGAGAGAGCGAGCACAAGCGGAGGTAAGTAGGGTAGAGGGAGAAGCAGACTCCCCGCTGAGCAGGGGGCCCTGGGCAGGACTCGATCCTAGGACCCTGGTATCATGGCCTGAGCCGAAGGCAAACGCTTGACCAACTGAGCCACCCAGACGCCCTTACTTTTAGGATTTTTGAAAAACATTGGACCAATTTGCACTACTTTGAAATTAGTTGTGCTGTTAGGGCTTAGCTCTTGATTTTCCTGTATTGTTATTATTTTATAAAAAGACACTTAAAATTTTAAGTGTTTGTCTCCTTCACTTTGCAGATGGAAACTCTATGCATCACCAAATGATCCATCTCTGTGGGAATACTGATTACCTGCTCATTCCAGTCTCTTTTGACTTTGCATTAGCTAAAGAGCCCTTGCTGGAGACACAGTATTAACAGGCGCCTCTCTGGGCCATATGCCGAAAAAGACAGATGTTTTACTTAAGTCCATTGAAAGGGAAATGTGAAAGGCACCTAAAAGTCTGCTGGCTTATCTCTCTTCTTCCCAAACTCCTTCTGGCTGAATGATCTTGTGTCTGTGTGGAGAGGGGAAAGAGAGAGAGAGAAACAAGAGGAGGAGGAGGGGGGGGATGGAGAAACTTGGACTGTATTGGGCTTTCTAGTGGTTCTCTTTTTAAGAAGATTTTATTTATTTATTAATTTTACAGAGAGAGAGAGAGAGAGAGTGCATGTGAACAGGAAGAGGAGCAGAGAGGGAGGGAGGGAGAGAATTTCAAGCAGACTCCATGCCGAGGGCAAGGGATAATCCTAAGACCCTGAGATCATGACCTGAGCCAAAATCAAGAGTTGGATGCTTATCTGACTGAGCCACCAAGGCGGCCCTGTGCTGGGGCTTTCTGTTCCAAGGTGGGCTATCCCACCAACCGAGAACTTCTAGTTTTTTTAAACTGCCTCTGATTCTTGCCAATACCTGCAATGTTAGAGGTGGGAAAATTAAAATCCACTGGTAGGAAAAATGCTGACTACACCATTTTCCAAAGCCACGTTCAAAGAGAATAAGCCTGGGAACAAACACTTGATTTTTTTAAATTTTTCTCTTTTGGTTTGGATTCATTGTCTTGTGCTTCTTTTCCCTCTAAAAGCCTCACTTTACCACAAGGGACATGAGTATCAGTCGGTAAAGGAGTAACTTCACACGGCCAGTAAGAGCCAGCTCTCTAATTAGCCACGTGACCCGGCGTATGTCACTTAACCTGTCTGTATCTTGGTTTCCACCCATGTCAGAGCTATTTGTACGCTGCCAAGAATGATCCAGATCCAAGAGATGAATGCTGTCAGGGGTTGGTGCGTGCTGGGAGGAGACCAGCTGTCGCAACATCATGGATTATCGCCCTACCTGCAGTGAGCGATCCTATAGAAATTTTCCAACAGAGATTCTTAGCTGAGAAACTATTCTCCATTTTCCCTAGTGTACAGAGGAGATATTAACAGTTTCAGTTACTGCTCTGGTTAAGATCTAAACGGTATTGCTATCATAGAAGTGTCCATATTTCTTTACTCTGTTCAACAAGAGATGGAGAATAACACCACTTTGGGATGTATTTTAATTTTCTTTTGTGTTCAGGCTTTCTACACAAGTTACCTGGAGCAAATTAATTAAGCTGGAAGAACTTTTATGAGCCTAATTAGATGGAATTCATCTTCACATACCTGAGGACCATCCAGAGCTGGGTGGGGCTGATCCTTTGAAGTAGGAATTACTACACGGCGGGAGCTGTGTTCGGTTGTTGCCCTCAAGTGTGCTCACCATCTAGGGCTGGGCCAGGGGGCCATGATCTTGCTCTCAAGCTTATTTGAGGTGCACCCATGCAAAGAAGGTGCCCCCAAAGCGACCATGGGGTGACTTCATGGGAAGTGAAGGGCTCCTTGTCCATGGTACATTGCTCTGCTCTGTGATGACTTCTTGGGTCACCTTCACAGCAAAAAGAAGTTTCAGCAGGAACGCCGCACAAACATCAGGCTCTCGGATTCTGAATGGCTGAGAAGTCCCAACCCCAGGGTGTCAGTCCCAGAGGCTGGGGTCCCTGGTTGCATGCCAGGTTTCTTGGAGGGTAGTTTCAACAAGAGGGAATGCATGTAATAATTCTCCACAAAGAGATGGTTCCACCGGCACATAAAACATGTTGTATGGGAAAGTGCACATTCCACGGGTCTCTGCATAGTTGAGGAAAACGTCTTGTCCAGAGAGTGCCTGGAATCAGGTTCCTATCTGATCTGCTTGAACGACTCTGTTTTCTCACTGTTGCATTTAAATAATGTTTGGAACTAAAGTGGGCAAATGCGAGACACAGGCTGATGCTGTGGAAACAAAGCGAGAATAATTATCACTTTGTGCCCTGAGCATAAGAAGGCTAGACAATCTAATTCTAGAGATCTAAGAATGGAACTCAGAAGGAATGAAATTTAAGGAGGGAAGGAATATATCCCAGGGCAGAAAGGAGATTCCCCAAGGTAACGTGCCTGAGATGCCCTTGTTTGTTCTTGAACACAACATCACACTTGGCAAGTGGTTTAAAGACTTGCCTGTGTTAGCCTGTAGACTTTGGAACAGGCTGTGGTGAGCTCTGTCCACGTTCTGGCTGTTTCGAGAGGAAATGGGGAGTTTCGGTCACCAGTTTAAGTAATGAAACCAAAAACTAAACTGCTGGTGGCAAAATCTTCCCTTGGCTCTGGTTGTGAAAGTCACTCTCAAACGCAAGTGTTCTGACAACAGAGGGAGCAGGAGGGTCAGTTTCACTAGCCGTATTCATGCTCACCTCCACTTCCTACCACGTGACTTGCTGGGTCCAATGTCTGTCTGCGGAAGAAGGGGTCTACAATCAGTGCACTCCGCAACACAAAACTGTGCGCCCAGCCGGGAGGGCCCTGAGAGACCAAACTGCCCAAACTCCTTGGTATTGCCTTAAGGACTCTGAGTCCCCAAATGGGAAGAGACTTGCCTAAGGTCATAACGCTGACTGGAAGGGAGTGGGGCCAAGATGTATATCTCTGGACACTATTCCCATGCTCTTTTCATTTTGCAATGGGGATTTTAACTTTAATTTTACCCATTTTGCAATGGGGATTTCTGGCTACCTAGAAAATGAAATTCTTTCCTTTAATTTATTAAATATATTAAAATCATTTACATTCATGTATTGCCAGACTCCTGCTGGATATTGGGAGACATGATATGAAGGGAAACATAGGGTATCACTTGGGGCCTGGAGACCTGATCAAGTCTAGGGAAGTCAACGCAAAGAAGAGCAGGGGCGGGTGAAGGGTAGGAATGGTGTGTGTTGGGGGGAGGGGAATGTCCAACAGAGGGAAGAACTGTGCAAAGGCCCTGAGATGGTGAGGAGTCTGGTGTACTTAAGAACTGAAGGAGAGTCTGTGTGGCTGGAGTGCAGGGGGCTGGGCAAGAGAGGAGCTGAGGGGAGGCAGCGTCAAAACACATGAAATTGTCTGTGGGAGCAGAGGAAAATCGTTGCCTTTCATTTAAGGACAGTGGAAATCTCAGGTAGGGATCTGTCATGATCAGATTTGCATGAAAAATAAAATAGGATGAAAACAGAGAGGGGAAACAAACTATAAGGGACTCTTAACTATAGAGAACAAACTGAGGGTTGTAGGCGGGCAGGTGGCAGGGGGATGGGGTAACTGGGTGATGGGCGCTAAGGAGGGCCCTTGACGTAATGAGCACTGAGTGTTGTATGCAACTGAGGAATCACTAAATTTTACCCTGAAATTAATGATACACTATATGTTAACTAACTTAAATTGAAATAAAACCAAATAATTATAATAATAATAAATCTCTCTGTCCACTATGGATATGAGACTTCCAAGGTGTCTCTTCTAGAAGAGCCAAAACAGCAGCTTAGGCCAAGGTAGTGGGAATGGAGATGGAGAGGAACGGAGACATTTGAGAGAATCTGGGGCTATCCCTTCTCTGTCCATCATGGCTAGCTGATATTTCAACATCCAGGGAAAAAGTTGGATTGGCTCCCTGGCCAGAGAAGGTGAGTCGAGGGACCATATGAATCATGACCTCATGATGTAGAGAAGCTGGGCTTCCTTCCTTTCTTGCTCAAAGACGCCTTGGAGCCTTGATCCTCCTCCACAAAACCATTTCTTTCATCTGCTGCTCTCAAAGTATTTTCTAAAGACCTTCCAACAGGGGAGGGTGGGACAGACAGCTTGGCCTGCCATTAAGTGACTTGAAACTGGTTTTACTGTAATTGGAAACTTTGAGACAACTCAATGGATACAAGGTTATTAGTGGTGGTTGTTTTGCCCTAAGAGAATAGGACTCAAGGACAAGACTGGTTTAGGAGAATGGTCACATTTCCTCTTATTGCCATCAAGTTGAAGGAAAAGAACTCTTTCCTGAATAACCTTCACCTTTGAGCAGTTCAGAATATACATTTTTACTGCCTATTCAGACTTTAATAGAATTTTTCTAATCAGTTAATTAGCAGGTGCTTATATGTGCTTCCCCCAACAATATAATAACTAGGAGTCATTGAACATTTAGTGTCTGCGAGGACTGCTCTAAGCCATTCACATTCAACTATGGGTAACATTATAGATGATGAGACTGAAGTTCAGAGAGGCACCCTGGTTGCTGAGCCAGTGATCTAATCCACTGCAGTGTGCTGCCCTCCTAGTACCTTCTCTCCATGACCAGCACTTTGTGGGATGCTGTGGAGAGAAATGGATCATCAGGCATTTTCCAAATAGTATTTATCAGACTTCAGAAGCTTTTAGCATTAGGAGGGCTGAGGTATTTTCCTTCTGTCCTTTCTTTTTCTTTCTTTTTTTTAAAAGATTTTATTTATTTATTTGACACAGAGAGAGAGCACAAGTAGGCAGAGAGGCAGGCAGAGAAAGAGAGGAGGAAGCAGGCTCCCTGCTGAGCAGAGAGCCTGATGTGGGGCTCCATCCCAGGACCCTGGGATCATGACCTGAGATGAAGGCAGAGGCTTTAACCTACTGAGCCACCCAGGTGCCTCTTGAAGGCAGAGGCTTAACCCACTGAGCCACCCAGATGCCTCTTGAAGGCAGAGGCTTAACCCACTGAGCCACCCAGGCACCCCCTTTCTGCCCTTTCTTATTGCTTCTGATTTCCCCATTGACTCCAACTTTCATCATCTCCTGAAATGTTGCTTTGTGACAGACCCCGTTGCTTCTTAGACTCCATAATGCCCCAACCCATCTTTTCCAAGATCTTCTCCCCTGAATACACACACACACACGCACGCACGCACGAGAGACCCTCCAACCTCACACCATGTGGTGAGGTTTGTAGTAGCCTCGAGAGAAAGGGTAGGGAAGCCCTAAGTCCAGGCAGAAGATGCCTCATCACATGATGGCACCTGGTGTTGGCCTCGCTGTCACACTGCCAAGGGCTTTTCGGGAGGGAAGGAGCAACCCCTCAGAAGACTGGGGACACTACAAGGTTACTGGTCAGCCCAGCTGTCGCTTCCCTGGAACCTCGTCCTCCAGTGTCTAGAGGTGGTCACCTCACAGGCACTTCTAGTCGGCAAGGTGGCCATCTGTCCCCAGCAGGACAGCCTGACCTCCATGTCATGGGTCTCTTGCCTGGGGGAGGAATTGTTTCAGGGGCAGGGGTTTGTTGGAATCTGCTAGTCTGATGTAGCCTCAGCCCTGGGGGTAAAAAGCCCGTGCATGAGGCCGGCCACCAGCCTGGTCCAAGCTGGGAGCCCTGAGCACCCTTCTTTCCTGGGAGGTGAACCCTTCTTCCCCATCCCAATTTCGCGATTAAATTCTACCTCGACCCGTTGACTCTGAACTCAAACTTCGTCTCTTTCTAAAGCCTCTCTGATGTTTCCTCAGATGTTTCCCTGTCCTGACCCTTAGTGTGGTCCTACCTCCGACCGAGCTCAGGAAAGGCAGGGGCTGCGTCCCCTCTACCTCTGTGCAGATCACAGTGCATTCCTTCATCGTCCTTTTGGAATGGGGTGGGGGCGTGGAGAGTGGTGTGAGTGGTGCTGCACCCCCAGCCTCATCTTCAGGGCCCCAACTATCAGAACTGCAAGAACATCTCACGGAGTCACGTGCCTCATTTGCCTCAAGAGGGAAACTGCTATCGGCTTTGGGTCCTGTCTTCCATAAGACTCCATGGACACCCAGCCTCTGACTTCTGCTTCTCCTGCCACTGCTTCTCCTCCTGCTACCGCTGAGACTTCTACACCTCTTCCCCCCACCCACTTCCCCCTCTTCCCTCCCTTCTCCCCCTCTGTCTCCCCCTCCTCCATCTGCCTCCCCTCCTCCCTCCTCTCCTGTCTCCCCCCTCCCCTCCCCGCTCTGCTTCCTTCTTTTCCCTCTCCTCTCCCCGTTTGCTTCTTTTACTTGGGCTTCTGCTTTTCCTGGCTGGGATCCTTCTGCCACATGCGCATCCACTTCAGCTTCTGCTTTTTCTTCTTTCTCCTTCTCCTGCCTTTTTTGCGCTGCCTTTGCTTTAGCTTCAGCTTCTCCTTTCTTGGCTTTGGTTTTGGCTTTTTGCTGCTTCTGCTTCCGCTACTGCTGCTGCTTTTCTCTTCCACCTTCTCTCTCTCTCTCTCTCTCTGCTTCCTGCTCTCTTTTCTCCTTTTCCCCCACCCCACCCCAGCTTCTTTCGCTTCTTTCTTCCTGCCTCTGTTGCTTCTGCTTCTTCTTCATCTGTTGCTTCTCCTTCTGCTCTTGTCCTCCTGCTTTGGTTTTCCTGCTTCTGCTTTTCTTCTTCCTATCTACCTCTGCTTCTGCTGCTTCCGTTCTTTCCGCTGCATTCACTTCCGTGGCTTCTGTTTCTGCTTTTTATCCTGCTCCTGTCGCTTCCCCTTCTGCTCCTTCATGGCTGCATCCCCTCTTTCTCATCTTTTCTCTTCTTCCATTTCTTTTCCTGCTGCCTCTGCCGTTTCTGCTGTGGCTCCTTCTCTCCTTTCTGCTGCTTCTGTATCTGCTTTTGCTTTTCTTCCCACCCTTGCTCCTCTTCCTCACCCTCCTCCTTCTTTCCCTTCTGCTTCTCCTATTTTTTTCGGATTCTCCTCCTCTGTCTCCTTCTCAATCTCCTGCTCAGCTTCGAGCATGCTGAGTTTTCAGTGCCTAGAAGGTATCTTTTCATACGTTCTCCAGGGCTTTCCAGTGTCTCTAAGAGCTGCAGAATTTCTCCCAGCTTGGGCCGAACCGGTCAGCCTTCATTACGGTCTCTTGAGAAAACAACAAATATTAACGAGAAGCCCTCACAGAGGGGCAGTGCTCTATAATTAGCTCAATATTTTAAAGATTTATTTATTTGAGAGAGAGAGAGCACAAGCAGGGGTAGCGGGGAGAGGCAGAGGGAGAAGCAGACTCCTGCCTATGCAGGGAGCCTGATGCGGGGATCATGATCTGAGCCAAAGGTAGCTGCTTAACCACTTGAGCTACCTAGGTGCCCCTAACTTAATATTTGAAACCAATTAATTTAGCTCTCATAGTAGTCACAGTGGGTGCAGTGGGGAAACTGAGACTCAGAGAAGTTTCCATACTTCCCAAGGCCATACCAAAAAGAGCAGAGCTTCTATTAGAACTTAGGGTTTTACTCTCATCCCAGGGTTCCCCATAAGGCCTAACTTTGTTGTTTGTTTGTTTCTTAATAGGTTATTTTCTTAAAGATAATTTTTTGTTTCATAGCAAAATCAAGTGGGAGGCACAGAGAGTTCCCACAGGATCTTACATTCTTTCAGGCTTAAAAGCCCATTTGCATCTGTGATTTCGTCTGTTCAAGAGACACTGAGATAGGATACCAGCCCAGAGAGGGAAGGGGTTTGGCCATGGCTACACAGCAATGCAGTGATACATGATTGGGGTGAGGGTCAAGGCACCTTGTTCAAGGGCTCAGAAAAGGCCAGTGCCGTTCAGAAGGGCAGGTGGGCAGCAAGCAGCAGGGCGGACTCTGGACCAGCTTTTCCTTAATCAGTCATCAGTGCCAGCCCTGTGGGTCCTGGCATGTGAGAGGCATCCACATCCCGTTCTTTGAGCTCTTCCATTCTTAAGGAAAATTCTAGTGACTTACATCCAGCCCAGGAAACCAAGAAACACGGGAGTAGCTTTTTCAGATTCAGCTGATAGGCTGTAAGTGTCACGAGGCCAGGGGCGCCTGGGTGGCTCAGTGGATTAAGCTGCTGCCTTCGGCTCAGGTCATGATCTCAGGGTCCTGGGATCGAGCCCAGCATGGGGCTCTCTGCTCCGCGGGGAGCCTGCTTCCTCCTCTCTCTCTGCCTGCCTCTCTGCCTACTTGTGATCTCTCTCTCTGTCAAATAAATAAATAAAATCTTAAAAAAAAAAAAGTGTCACGAGGCCACAGGACAATTAGAGTCTGCTGGGCTCCCAACTCGGAACAGACGCCACCCTGGTTGGGAGCCAGGCGCTTCTACACCAGTCCTGGCAGGGCTGCTCCGAGCAGCTGGGTTCCAGCCAGCCACGTGCCTCTGCGGCTGGCGCTGCACAGGCCCCAGGAGAAAGGAAATAGAATTTGGTAAAATTCGCGTCTTGTCTTTGGAGAGTGGGTAGGAGTGGCACCCTCCTGTAGCGACTAGGCGATCATCCATCAGCCCTTGGGAGGCAGGCCTGGCCTGCTCTTGTTAACCATCACAGCCGATTTCAGAAAAAATTATTCAGTGGCACCTGTTAAAGAATGACAGGGCACACCTTGTCCAGAGGGACCATTGCAATAGGTGTAGGGAACCCCTGCAATGGTGTTTTTCAGTGGGGGAGAGAGATTGGGCTCAACGCAACGACGGCATGGGGAATTGGGAATGTGTAGCCAAGGAGCAGGGAAGGGATCCATGGAGGGAAATTCCTAAGAGGAAACATCAGGGATAACAGGGAGTGGTTCAGGCTAAATGGACTTAAGAGGGTCCTTGCTGATCGCAGAACGGGTGATCGGATATCCCTTGAGGGCTGGTGGGGGATGGGTAGATTTCTGATCACCAGTTTCAGTGTGTGGGGATTCCCTTCCACACCAGCTCGTGGGTGTCCTACGACTGAACTCTGTTCTCAAACTCTTTACCCAGAGATAGCAGCAGGTTCCACAGAGTAGGGGCTCAGTCCCACAAGACTGCCCTCCACTCCAGGAGCCACTTGTAAGCCTTGGTTGTCTCCCATGCTTCTGGCTGACTGGCTATAAATCAGAGAAGGACCCCCTCCTTTGCTAGAGCAGCTCAGAGAACTCAGAAAAAACATTTCACTTACTACCTTAACAGTGTATTATGAAAAGATCTAAGTCAGGAACAGCCAGCTGAAAGAGGTGCACAGGGCCAGGTATGGGGCAAGGGGAAGAAGTTTCCATGGCCTCTCCGGAGGGTGGGGCACTCCCCCAGTACCTCCACGTCTTCACCAACCCAGAAGCTCTTGGAACCCTCCTGATTTTTTGGAGGCTTCGCGACACAGTCACGATTTATTAAACATTGGCCATCAGCGAATGAGTCAACCTCCAGCTCTTCTCCCCTCCCTGGAGATGTGGTGGGGGGGGGTGCAGTACGGGTCACCTCCAGTCACATGGTTGGTTCCCCTGGCAACCAGTCCCCATCCTTAGGTGCTTTCTGGAACTTACTTTACTGGCATGAACTCAGTGGCTAGAAAGGTTTGTTATGAATAATAAGGTACCTTATCATTCTTAGCACTTGGGAAATTCCAAGAATTTGAGGTGCACTGTGCCAGCAATAGGAATGAAGTCCATCTATATATTTCTATTATAAACCACATTATCACAATATCACAATGAAGACTGATTAGATAGCAAGAGTAACCAGATACAGAGGACAGGGAATTGGAGCTAAGCTGACTTGGCAGGATTCTTGCTAAAATTGGACGATGCAGAGAAAAACGAAGAAGTTAGAGGGAGGAATCTTTGTCAATCCTCGAACCTAAAACCAGCACTGAGCACAGAACAGGTACTTAGAAATAGTTGTTTACTGAATGCATATATGCTGAACCAAGGAAGAGAGGTTCACTACTTCCTAAAATGACCAACTCCAGCCTCTTTAAAAACAAAGATTTTGGGGCGCCTGGGTGGCTCAGTGGGTTGCCTTTCGCTCAGGTCATGATCCCAGGGTCCTGGGATCGAGCCCCGCATTGGGCTCTCTGCTTGGCAGGGAGCCTGCTTCCTCCTCTCTCTCTCTCTGCCTGCCTCTCTCCCTACTTGTGATCTCTATGTGTCAAATAAAAAAAAAAATTAAAAAAAAACGAAAAAGCAAAAAAACAAAGATTTTTATTTATTTATTTGACAGAGACAGAGAGAGAGCACAAGCAGGGAGCCTGATGCGGGACTCAATCCCAGGACCCCAGGATCATGACCTGAGCCGAAGGCAGACGCTTAACAGACTGAGTCACTCAGGCGCCCCCAGCTCAGAGATTTGTGACTTTCCTTTACATTTTTCTGACTTCCAGTGAAAGATAGAGTTTACCACGCTCTCTAGTTCATGACATATTATAACCTCATTGGTCTTACTTATTTACTCTCATTTCCCTATCCATACACAGCATATTCTAATATACTCAACATCGTTTTTATTTGCATATTCTCGTATAAGGTACAAAAATTTCATACTTACATGTACATATTCAGTCTTTTACATATTCTCATATAAGGTGCATTGTTGTTTGGATGTCATTTGAATGTATGTAAATGGTTTTGTTTTTTTCCAGCACGTCCCACTTCTGACTTTTTCCGTGGCACTGTGGTTTTAAGATTCATCCATACCTGCATGTGTGCATCCAGACAACAACTTCTAACTGCTAGTTAGAATAGTGCCCTGCAACGTGCCTCTGCCACAGGAGCCCTTCCACCCCCTAGGCGTGGACATCTGAGTTGCCCACAAGTGGCTCCTTAGCAGGGGAGCGCCATGTTGAGAGATGCCTTCGGGCCCGCCAGTGACCTCACAGGGCTGAGCCATGCTCCTCGGTCAACAAGAAACATCGGAGCTCAGTTCTGAGGTGTCCAGCTAGAGCAGAAGTGGCTTCAGATCCTTGAGGGACCTGCAAAGCTGCTTACGATCTGTCCCCATTCGTGGTAGCCATGTAATGTGGCAATGCACGGGACAAATGCTGGTCTCAGTCCTGGCTTTGAAAGGACAATGGGTTCTTTATGCATAATAGGAAGTTTAGGAAGCAAATCCCGGATGTCTGTTTTCCCAAAGGTTGGCCTATGAGTAAACATGGTCTTTGGTCTGATGCAGGGACGGGGTCGGGGTCAGGGCAGCGCATGCTCACAGCAATCCGGAGGGAATGGAATGAAAATGTGTGTGTTTGTGTAAGAGAGAGAGAGAATGAGAGAGTGACTAGGCCAGTATGGAGGGTAGAAGATGGAAAGGTCATAGTGATGGGAGATTGTTCTTTCCTTCTCACCTAGCCATCCTTGCCATGACTTGGGCGTACTGTCACTGGGTCCCAGTTAAAGCTTCGAACCGAAGAGCACACTGAGTAAGCTCTTCTTCTTTTTTTTTTTTTTTTAAAGAATTTATTTATTTATTTGACAGAGAGAGAGATCACAAGTAGGCAGAGAGGCAGGCAGAGAGAGAGGAGGAAGCAGGCTCCCCGCTGAGCAGAGAGCCCGATGTGGGGCTCGACCCCAGGACCCTGAGATCATGACCTGAGCTGAAGGCAGAGGCTTAAACCACTGAGCCACCCAGGCGCCCCGAGTAAGCTCTTCTTCTAATTGAACGGGGTTGACTCCTGGACACGCTTCCTGTATTTTAGGAGACTTTGTTTTCGATTTGGGGAAACAATCACTTTCATGCAGCAGGTCTTTTCTTCATCAATGTGCCGGTCCATCTGATGCTGCAAAAAGACTTAGGCCTCTGGGGATGATCTTCCGCCACTTGACATCCTCCTTGAGGCTGGCCAGGCTGGCTCTGGCTTCAGGTGGCTCTGCGTTGGAGATGGTGAGGCGGTGGGGGAACCACATGAAGGAATTGTGGAATTCTAGGCATTTCCTCCTGCAGTGCCAGGATCCACAGGTAAAGTGTAGAAGGGACAGGTAGAAGGGACAGATTGAATCCAAGAGAGATTCTGGGAATCCGCAGTTTTTCCTCTCTTAACTCTTTCTATAATCCTGTAATCTTTCTGTAATCCTGCCAGTAAGGGAAGTAGAGTGGTTCCCGGGTTGCCTCGATGCAGGGGGCAGAGGCAATTTGACATCAAGCATGACAGGTTCATGGAGGCTTGGGGCTAGCTGTTCCTGGAAGGGTGGGACTCGTACCCATTTTGCTCACCTCTGTACCACGGCAGCTAATATAATGCCTACATAGACTATATTATGGCCTGCAAGGCTTTACACCTTCTGGTCCCTTCCATTCTCTCTATTGCTTGAGATACTCTGCTCTAACTGTCCTTTCTGTCACTCTAACATGACCAGCTTATTCCTACTTCTGCCTCAGGGCCTTTGCACCCTCTGTAGTCCCTTCCTGGGGCTTTCCCCCCCCAGATCTTTAAATGACTGGTATTTTAAAGTCCCAGCTCTAACATCACCTTCTCAGAGAAGCCTTTCTGTGCAATCCTAGCTAAGGGGCCACCTCTTCACTTCCCTGCCCCAACAACCCTAGCCATTCCCTACCCCATTACAGCATTTGACATTATGCCAAATTCTATTTATATAATTGTTTGGATATTTGTTGCCATCTCTCCCTCTGGACAACATGCCCGAAGGAAGCAGGGACTCTGCCTAGCTCATCATTGTTGCCCCAGGGCCTACATCGTGCTGTGTAGAAAGTACATGCTTCATCAGAGTTGGTCAAATCAATCGATGAGTGAACAATGTCATGAGAGAATAAGCCAGCTGAAGGGATGCAGTGCAGGAGAAAAGAATCAAGACTGGGGAATGGAAACACTGGGTTCAGAGTCTTTGCACCCTACATGGGATGCACGGATTCTGCAACAGCCCCCTAATCTCCTTGAGCCTCAGTTTTCCAATCATTAAAATGGGGACAACCCTACATTCACCCTGTGCCTCACCACACTGTGAGTGAAGAATGGATGCCAAAGCTCCCCATCAGATATGAATCACTGTCCCGTGTTAGGTGCTTCTGCTGTGCTCAGTGGGGACTTGCATCTCTAGCTGGAGCATAGAGGAAACTGCATGGTTTGGCCGCCTTGTTGGTGTTTCTCATCAAGCGGCTCCCATGTGTTTTCTGAGCACTTTTTGATGCCCGGAACTCCTAGGGACAGAGTTCTGCAGAGGAGGGCAGGGGCCTGGTCCTTGATTTAATTGGAGAGTGATTAGTGATCCATGCTGGCTAGTCCGTTATTAGTGAAAAGTTTAATGAGCTGAAATGGAGCAAAGCTGAAAAAAAATCCATTAACCGTAATCATATTTACACTTCTATTGTCAGCCATGCTATTTGTTGGTTTAAAACAAGCTCATTTTAATTTATTGCAGTCATTATTTCTGTCTAGGAGAGATAAAGAACCTGAGTTTCATAAAAATGCGTGCAATGATTACCGTTGAAGGGGACCCCTGCCCATGCTTGGGAGACGCTTTTCAGAACAAGTGATTCCCAGCACGGTCGAATTTTTACTCATTCGAAGGAAGAGGCAGCCCTGACTCTAGAGTGAAGAAGACCCCAGAACTTTGTTTGCCAAGGGACTTCTTTTTTAGTCTTAACTGCTAATCAAACATACCAGGAATGTGAGTCCTTTGGGAGATAAGACTTGAATAATCAAGAAAAGTGAGTAGAACAGGGCTCCAGCTCTCAGGCTGGGATGTGTATGGCATCTTCTGGGCACGGTGAGGAAGCCGGCCTGCCTTGAGGGGGTTTGTGCGCAGCAGTAGCAGGAGGGGCTGCTGGGGGCGGGAGGCGGAGGCATTGAGGGCCAAAGTGAGGAGGGGTGTTGTTGATGGTGTTTTTCAAATATGGCTGCAGCAACACATCCTTCTGGCACGCTCTTCTTAAAAACCTGACCTTGGCACCCATCCCATTGAGTAGTGGGGTCTACATCCCTTCCCTTTGAAACCAGGCAGAGCTTTGTGACTGCCTTGACCTCTAGAGCATGGAGGAAGTGGTGTCATTTGCATTCTGAGGCTAGATCATACAAACTCCATGCATTTCCGTTTTTCTCTCTTGGAATACTTTCTCCTGGAACCCAGGCGCCATGCTCCCAAGAGGGCCCAACTCCCCCAGGTTGAGAGACCACACAAAGAGGACGTGTACCGGTGTTCTGGCAATCACCCCGCTGAAGATGCCACTGCTGGCCAGCCTCCATCATGACGTCTAAGTGAAGACAACCCCAAGTACACTGGCCCCCAGCTGCTCAGTCACCCCCATTTTCATGTCTCCTCAGGTAAGGCCCCAGAGACAGCAATCATCTTTGCTCTTCCACTCGTGATGGTTCTCAAAGATTTATATTTTCTTGAATAAAGATAACATTGCCATCCTTCTCTACAGATGAGAGGACTAGAGACTCAGTGAGACTAGCAAGTCCAAGGCCCTAAAACCCCTTGTACTTGTCCCACTGCCCTTCCCACCTCTTGCCCTTCCCTGAGAGATGAGGAAACTGACCAGAGTCTTGAGGCCTTGTTCAGAGTCCCTGGGGCAAGTAGACATCATCTAGTGACTGAGAACTCTTTCCCTGTCACCACCCTGCTGGGCACCCTGGGGCTTCCAGGGGCATGGCCCTTTCTGGTTGACAGCAATTAACCTGGTGCTCGAGGTCCCACATGACCGCAGTCACGTCACAGCTTGTCCAGACTACCAAGGCCAGAGCCTCGCCATTTTGTAAGGACCGTCCCACTTGCCACCTCCTCGAAAAAACCTTCTCTGATATCCCCACCACTAATAACTGCTCTCTCGTTGAGCTCTAATAATAGTTCATAACTCTATCTCTATCTCTATCTATCTAACTCTAATAATCTTACTCTATCTCTATCTAACTCTAATAATGGTTCATAACTCTATCACAATGTATTATATGAAGGTAACTCCACTTATGTGGCTGGTGATTCATGCTGGTGGCTGGTGATTCATGATGACCCATGCTGTCAGCTGGGTCTTCAGGTGACCTGTGGCTAGAACACCTGTAAATGTCCCCTTGGTGTAGTTTCTCCACCTTAGCCATTTCTAATAAATAAATATTCCTGAGCAAGAAATGTCCCTGCAGGTTCAACTAATCAGCGGCAGAGTGGGTGCGCCTGAGGGGAGAGAAACAGGCTCTGTGTGTGTGTGTGTGTGTGTGTGTGTGTGTGTGTGTGTGTGTTTGGGGCTGAGGAGGGAGGGAGGAAAAAATCTGGATGACCTTTAGTTTCCCTCCCAGCCCCGTGATTCTGGATTTTCTTCTGGAATGCTTGCTTCTCAGGACCTACCCTGGTAGCAGGATTTTTGCCAATACATCTGGACAGACAGTGAACAATTAGGGCCAGAGTAGTTGTGAACAGAGCTGTTAGGACCGTCCAGTGAATGTTGGCTGAGCACCAGCTGTGTGCCCAGCACAATGCTGGGTCAGGACTGCGTGCAGACCCAGCCAAGGCCAGGTGTATCTAATATGGTCTTTAGAGGAGAACAACTCCTGTGCTGATGGGTCCAGTGAGGGGCTTGTGGTCAGAAGGCCTAGGGCAGAGCTCGGCTCAGCCACTCCCTTCGGTGAGCGTTCTGTGAGCATCTACTCTGTGCTGTCCTTGGTCTGGGCTGCAAGGCACCATCCCCTATAAGGGGACTGAGTAAGACCCAATGCCCTTGGAGGAGTTTGCATATAACTTGGACGTTTATGTAACCTCTCTTGGGCCCACTTTTCTTGTCTGTAAAAACTGAGCAAATGTGGAAACCTTGAACACGTGGGCACAGGACCCTCCGCGTGTTCTGGCTGAAACCAAACGTTCCCAGCTACCCCCTTCAGACCCTCGCTCGGCGGACTTCCCTTCCTTAGTAGGGTGGCCAAACAGACTTTCACGGCTTCAGGAGATCAAGAGTTGTTAGGATTATCACCGAGCCTGGCTGGCAACACTGAAAGAACTAAAAACAAATGAGCTTCCAGAATTAAGGGATTAAGAAGAAAAAAAAAGACCCAAATTCAGAGTGTGACAGAGAGTTTGCAGTGAAGGGAAATATTTCCCTGAGAAAGGGAAAGGAATGAATAAGAACTAGTCAGATTCCTTCCTCAACTCTTTTGTTTTTTTTCTCAAGAAGCTCAAATCACTTGCCAGCTCCTTCTGGGGTGGGCTCTCCCCTGTTCCGTGGTGGGCATTGGTCAGACAGGAGGAGGATGAGGGAGACTCGGCAGTGGCTGGAAGCTCCATGGGACAGTGGCAAGAGTGCTGGGAAGACCCAGGGAGTTGGGGTACCTGTGTTGGAGACCCATCTGTGGATTCCTCACTTTCTCTCAGAGTGTCAGGTTTCTCCTCACATCCGTGACATGAGGGGGTCAGTGGCAGGGGTCACCCTGGCCCTATCCCCTACCACGACATCAGGCCCTACATTTACCTCAACGTCCCTCTCCAAAACAGTGCTTCTCTGTGAGCCGCTCCAACGGATGCCTTCTCTCTAAAAATGCTTCTTCCAGATGTGGTATATAATGGAACATTCCTCAGCCATCAAAACAAATGAAACCTTGCCATTGCAGCGACATGGATGGAACCAGAGGGTGTTAGGCTACCGAAATAAGTCAGAGAAACGCAATTATCGTATGATTTCACTCATTCGTGGAATTTAAGAAACAAAACAGAAGATCATGGGGGAAGGGAAGAAAAAAAAAGAAGAAATCAGAGAGGGAGACAAACCATAAGAGACTCTTTTTTTTTTTTTTAAGATTTTATTTATTCATTTGACAGACAGAGATCACAAGTAGGCAGAGAGGCAGGCAGAGAGAGAGAGAGGAGGAAGCAGGCTCCCTGCTGAGCAGAGAGCCTGATGTAGGGCTCCATCCCAGGATCCTGAGATCATGACCTGAGCCAAAGGCAGAGGCTTAATCCACTGAGCCACCCAGGCGCCCCCATAAGAGACTCTTAACTACAGGAAATACACTGAGAGATGCTGGAGGGGAGGAGGTGGGGGGATGGGGTCACTGGGCGCTGGGCATTGAGGAGGGCACTTGACGTGATGAGTGCTGGGTGTTATACGTAATGGATGAATCACTGAATTCTATCTCTGAAACTAATAATATGCTATATGTTAATTCATTGACTTAAAATAAATTTTTAAAATTGAAAAAATAAAAATGCTTCCTTCTCTTCTCTCAGCCAGCCCTCCTTCCCGAGGGTCCCAATACCAGAACCCAAAGTCACCTGAGGGATACTTCAGTGCTGTTCCCTCATGCCAAGCTGCTCAGCGGACCCACCAGGCTCTTTTTCACTATCAAAGCCTGGGCTCACCCTGAGCGACTAATCCAGTGTCTTCTAAAGGCTCCCCTGGTGGCCCAAGTGTGCCCCCACGGTCAAAATTTTTCTGTCTCATATAGACTCAAGTGATCTCCTTCCATTACAAAAATAAACTCATGGCCCCTCCAAAACCATTCTGACCAACATCTCCTGGGGTGGGTTTGTTTTTTCTTTCTTTTCATTTAAAAATTTTGGACCTAGGTCCAGAAGACTGAGTTAATGATATTCCTCAATTCATGGACATTCTCAAAACTGGCCCCTGGAAGGCCTCTCTTTTTCCAGACCAAAGGCGATTCTTTCCATACTCCCATCCATTCCATTTCTTTACCCATAGACCACCATTTTAATGCCTTTAGGGTTATCTTTTTATTTGAACATATTCTTGCAAAAAGTGTGTTCTTTTGTACCCATGAGCTTTTCATAAGGTAAATGACATATATGACCCATTCCCTGTCGGCAGCTTGGGCTCCTGACACTTCACAGGTATATTTTTGCACAGATTGCCCAGTCTCCTGCTGGGTTCTTCCCTGAACTCGCCATTCCCCTTTCTGAGAGAGATGAGACAGATCTTCCATGGGATGGGGGAGACAGGTTTCCAGGTTCAAAAATGTTGCAGAATCCATATCCTCCCATCTATTACCCTTGTCCTGGAGCACAGGGATGCGGGCGTAGGAATGCCCTATTTCCCACAGATTTCTGGACTAGACCGTATACCCAGAACACGGGCCCTTGTGTCCAAGTCCTGGGACGTGGCAGTCCGCGTGGCAGCATCAGACGCGCCCACCTTCTGTGTCCCATTGGTCCTGGTTTCGCAAGGGCTGATGTGGTGTTCTGAGTTCCCGGTCACTGGGGAGAACAAACTAGCTCCCTGTTCTCTATGCTCTGAGGACCCTGGGCAGCTGCCCATCAGAGTGTTTGTGTAGGGCCAGGCTGGGGCCGATGCCCCCTGTCCCAAGGGCCAGGACCGAGGGGATCTCTTCACGGTGCCGCCGGTGGTGCCTGGTGATGAGATCCAGCACTGAGCCGTGGTTCGGACCCTCTGACTTGATCTTGAATGGACTGCATTCTTCTGCCACTCGTGGGCAGATTCTGGCTTGGGGCATGTTTTGTGGAGCTGGCTGTCTCATTCATCCCAGCCTGCTGGCTTTGGGATCCAGCCAGATCAGTTTTATGGCCAACAGAGCAAACAGTTACATTAAGCTGGAGCAAATGGATTATCTTGGGTCTTTTTATGTAAATCAAAACCAAAATATTTCTGTATTCATTTCAGTAGTGAGGTATATGGGCAGAAGGGCAGTGTGTTAGGTCCAGACTGGAGGCTGAAGCTGAGGTCAAAGGGATTTACTTTGCTCGGGGTGATGCAGTGTCCTGTGCCCCAAGGGCAGCAGCCTTTGGGCCCTATTTGATCACCCACAGGTCTGTTGGTCCTCTTCGGTGCAAATTATCAGATGCTCTTTAGGACAGTAGCAGCCTTCTCTGCTGGGCTGTGCTGAGCATAGACAACAGAACGTGGAGCGTCTCACCCTGTGTTTTGTCCTGGACTTGTTGACGAGTAGCTGTGTGAACTAGGACAGAATATTTCAATTTTTGTGCTTCATTTTCCAACTCTGGGAAAAAAGGGGATACACCGATAGCTTACAACACATGCATCAAGGATCTTGAAAGAGGAACACCTTTTAACCCAGTGATCTGACTTCTGGGCACTTATCTTGCAAAACTAATCCAAAATGCATAAAAAGCTTTATGCTCAAAAATGTTCATGTGGTGGTTACATATTGTGTTTGAAAAGACTTTTTAATAGCATGGGGAAATGCTTATACTATGCTGAGTAAAAAAAAGAAAGCGATACTTTAAAACAGCATTCAAAATCACAGAGTATGATCTCAACTGTGCAGAAAGAATTGGTTCAAAAAAAAAAAGAAGGAAAGAAATAAAAATGACCAGGGTTGCTCAGGTGGCGGGGTTCTGGAGAATTTTTTTGTTCCTTATTCTTTTCTGTGCTTTCCCAAATGATTGCAACCCATATATCTGTGACTTTTATAAATAGGAAAAGAAATCCTTAAATTTTCAAGCATTGGAAATGAAACATTCAAAACCTAGCCTGCTTTATAATTTTCTAAGCATTTTCTTCAACATCTATTAATGGATCTAGTAACAGCTCCAAGAACTAGTAATGAACTTGGATGCTACTTACAGATTAAGATGCTGGGGCAAAGGAGGTGAAGGGATGGTTCCAAATTGTGAGCAGAAGGTCCAGCCAGGGGACTGAGCTCCGGCTTCAGTGACCTGGCTTCTGCCATTCATGCACCCTCACTCTTGGAGCCACAAAGGCAAGACTAAATCAGGGTGGTTCGTCTTAACCTTGGTAGTTAACCAAGGTATGAATTGGTACGCAGCCTGACACGTAGCTCGGTGGGACTGAGCTCCCAGTGCAGGCAGATGGGAGCCTGAAGTTCCTGACCCACCACCTTTCCTTCAGTCAATGACATTGGTGTTTCCAGGTGCCTTAACCACTTCTTCCAGCTCATTTGAACATGTTCATATAACTATGCAGCCTCCAAAATATGTCCTTGGGCCAGTGCCATCTTCTTCCTGTTCCAGAAACCCAAATGAAGCATCTCCATTATCCATACTTAGCAGGCATTCCCCTCTCTGCCAGGGACAACTGAGATGTCTTGCTGGGCATTCCTGCATGTTCTGGTAGGAAGAAGCATATACCTCGTCAGTGCTCAGTTTGGGGACCAAAGCCCATATAAAAACTTCTTTCCATGGATTCCTTGGAACCCAAGTGCTCCATGGTACTACAAATAAATCCTTACACTATTTCCAAATTTTTAAAACTGTAACAAGACTATAAAAGTGACCAAAATATCCATTTTCTTTGCCTTTGGTGGAAAATAGATCTACGTAGTAGTAGTATGGAGACATGGGTTGAATTCATGGCAGCAAACATTTACTGAGTACCCACTATATTAGACAAGGCTGACTTGAAGATTATATGCTCACTTGTCATTGATTCATTAGTACACAGGCAAACAAGGCATGGCATTCCAGCAGGCAATATGGTTCAAACAGTATACTCTATAAGGGGAATAAAATAGTGACATTTAAAAGAAGAGGTTAAAAACCCTGGTCTGTAGAGGTAGTTCTTTGTATATGACCAAGAGAAGCTTGTTTAAAAAATGAAAAACATTTTATTCACCTTTTCCCCTTTGCTAGAAGAGACAGCTTGCAGCCTCCCAGAGAACAGTCTGTTTCCTGGACATGTTTCAGAAATGTTCATTTCATCCAGTCTTGGGGCACAGGGAAAGGGTTTGTTTCTAGGAGACAGTGCCTACTTCCCACAGGCAGCATCGAGGAAGGGCTGGGGGTTGTCACCCAATGCCTTCTGGCTTGCTCGCTGACTGCCTTCTGGCCAGGCCATGGGAAGTTTCTGAGATCCCTAGTTATGCCTGATCGATGGGGAAGCTTAAGTGGCTGCATTTAAGGCTGCAAACATTAGCAGAGGACCCTTGCCCTGCCGAAGGACGAGTGATTCATGTACTCCATGGGTTGGACGGTGCCAGCCATGGAAAGCTCATCAGGGTTTAATTAGGCACATTCTTTACTGACAGGAGGGGCAGGCCACTGGTGCTTAAGAGTAAGATGCTCTTGGGTTTGGGGCTGCATTTTGAACTCATTCTCTTTTTCCTGGGAGATCCCAGTGTCTCTTTGACCTTGTGAACCCTTGTGGCGTGCCTCAGAAGCATCCCTGGAGAATCGGATTCAGTGGGTCTGGGACGGCCATCT
The DNA here is from genome assembly GCF_922984935.1 of Meles meles. Taxonomy (NCBI): domain Eukaryota; kingdom Metazoa; phylum Chordata; class Mammalia; order Carnivora; family Mustelidae; genus Meles; species Meles meles. The sequence goes on along the minus strand of NC_060069.1, from coordinate 45,641,346 downwards.
TCCTTTTTGTTGTTGTCCACAGATGACCCTGAATTGCTGCAAAGCCTGAGAACCACTGACTCAGGTAGACCTATGGTTCTCGGGGCGGTAGTCTCTCTTGAGCACTCTGGAGCCTCACTCAGCATCTGTAAGAGGCTGTCTTCTGGGCATCTCTGTCTGGGACGTCCTCCCGACATCTCAGACCCCAAGTAGAAGAGGTTTGAGGATCATCTCAGTGGCTGAACTCAACAAATTCCATTTACTCTTTCTTCCAAAATATACCTCAGGTCAGTCACTTCCTGTAAGGAAAATGCTGGCTTTTGTCAACCAAATCTGGCTGTCCCTAGATGGAGAAGCCATTTCTCTGATTCCTGAGTTTCCCCTTTTGCTTGAGAATTTCTCTCTAACCATTGCTCCCATCCCATAGTACTCTGGACGCAACCTGATATTCTTCCGGCATAAACTCATGCCTCTTCCCTTACTTTTCTCCAGCGGAGACAAAGCTGGACTCTGACAAGATTTGGGTCATGAGAGACTCAGTGATAACAGAAAGGAAGTGAACGCAGGGCACAAGGAGACACGGGGTGGGCTTTTCTCTTTGAAGCCTGGGGGCCCCGTCTCCTCCTGGCCTCCCCTTCTGCGTCCCACTGGTGGGCATTATCTCAGCACTTGACAAGCAGAGTACGTGCCTAGTCAGTCCCCTTGATTCCCCAAGCCCCCGTCCAGACGACTGGAGCAAGCGTCTCCTATTTATATGCTTTGTTCCTGCTTCTTGTCAGGATACGCATCTCTTCCTCAAGTAACTGGCACCGGAAACCACACTCACAGGAGACCAAGTCCACTCCCGGGCCATGGTCTTGCAGATGTCAGCAGTGGAATCAAACCAAAGTGTGACCCAGTGACGTTGGTTTTCACGATGCATGTTCATCACACCTCTGGCCAGCCCCATTGTCACCTTTAAGAACTGTTCTGGCCCTCTTCAGCTCTTGCCAGCCTCTCCGGAAGGCTCCCATACAATCCTTGACCACAGGCCTCCCCACTGTTGTGGGTCCCTAGTCATAATACTACAGATACTGAAACTTAGGATTTCTTAACAATCTGTTCTCGGGGCATTTTTCCACTGTTAAAAATTACCGAGGACCCCAAAGAGATTTTGTTTGAGTTATAACTGTCAATATTTGTGGTGTTAGAAATTAAAACAGAGGGATTTGAAAATATTTATTTACTAATACACTTTAAAATAACAACGATGGGGGCACCTAGTTGGCTCAGTCGTTGAGCATCTGCCTTCGGCTCGAGTCATGATCCCAGGGTCCTGGGATCAAGCCTCGCATCGGACTCCCTGCTCGGTGGGAAGTCTACTCCTCCCTCTCCCACTCCCCCTGCTTGTGTTCCCTGTCTCGCTGTCTCTCTCTCTCAAATAAATAAGTAAAATCTTTTAAAAAATAAAATAACACTAATAAACATGTCAATATAAGTAACAATTTTTATAAAAAGTTTTTATATTTCCCAAAACAAAAATGTTACTGAGGGATGCCTGGTGGCTCAGTCAGTTAAGCGTCTGCCTTTGGCTCAGGTCATGATCTCAGAGTCCTGGGATCGAGCCCCTCATCAGGCTCCCTGTTCAGTGGAGAGTCTGCTTCTCCCTCTCTCTCTGGCTGTCCACCCCTCCTGTGCTCTCTCTTATTCTGTCTCAAATAAATTAAAAAAATTTTTTTAGGTATTCAAAAAAATGTTACTGAGAAGTGTGGCATTGTTTTATATTTTTTCAAATTACTTTAATGTTTAGGGGAAGCATTGAAGCTGGAGTCTCATAGCTGCTCCTGCATTCAATCTGTTGTATTACATTGTTTGTTTGACATGTGTGTAGGAAATCTGGCCATACCCATACATGTAGCTGAAGAAGGAAGGAGTATTTAATAGGTTTCTTAGATAATTCTGGGTGTTCTTTTTTCATACTACATTTCAACTCAAGAAGTGGTAATTTCTTAAAGTTTCCTTACAATGTGACATCTGAAACCATATCAGTGAACTTTTTGCATTCTTTTGTTTTTTTTAAGATGTACTTATTCATTTTAGAGAGAGAGACAGAGGGAGGGAGAGAGAGATAGCATGAGTGGGAAGGACAGAGGGAAAGGGAGAGAAAACCCCAAGCGGATTCCACACTGAGCTTGGAGCCCGACTCAGGGCTTGATCTCAGGATCTTGAAATCATAACCGGAGCCCAAACCAAGGGTCAGACGCTCAACTGACTGAGCCACTCAGGCACCTTGAGCTTTGGCATTCTTACGTTAAAATTCTTCCTTTACCTTGCACATTGAATACATCTTTTTCTAATACAGTCCATGGGTCATTTGAAACATATTGGTTCACTTTCTCCAAATAGCAACATATTTCATTATTCAATATTGAAAACTCATTCTTGTTAATGTCACCATTGGACTATCATTGGCCAAGGCTTTAAATATTGGAAAGCTGTCAAACTCACAATAGCAGAAACAGTTTTTCCAAAATTCGAATTCTCACTTGAAAGCTTGGATTCTGGGCACCTGTGTGGCTCAGTTGGTGAAGATCTGCCTTTGGCCTCTGTCATGATTCCAGGGTTCTGGGATCAAGCCCCGTGTCAGGCTCCCTGCTCAGCGGGGAGCCTGCTTCTTCCTCTCCCTCTGCCTGCTATTCCCCCTGCCTGCGCTCACTCTCTCTGTGTCAAATAAATAAATTAAAAAAAAAACAACAACAACACTTTTTTTTTTAAAAAAGAAAGCTCAGACTCTGTCATTAGCAATGAACACCGTCCATCATTTCCCCCTGAAGATTCATTTTTGAAAAAGGAGCTGTTAAAACCCACTTCTGAATAACCAGAGCTTGTCAGTTGTTTCCTTCACATAAAAACACGTTTTCTGAAGGAGTGACTAGGACAGCTCTCTGTTCTCAGTCCCACAACTGGCTCTTCCTGGAGATGGTGTGGCCCTTCCGAACGCGGCAGAAGTGGTTACCACACTTACTGGCTCATCACACACAGTGTTAAGACAGTGTGTTACCCAGGTTGAGATTTAATAGAGTTGATAACTTCATTGTTTCCTCACAGACCATTAGGCCATCTTAAGTGAAACCAGTTTTCAAAAAAAAAAATTTTATTTACAGTAAGTGCGTGAGAGTGGAGAGTATAATGCTGCCCAATGTGGTGTAGTGTTGCTATCTTGATCTCGGTTAAGGAGACAACAGTTTTACTCACTGTTGCTTTTGTACTATAGCTGCCAAAAAAAAAAAAAAAAATCAACAGAGAGAGAAAAGGCAATGAACATCTTCGTACCGTTATGAAAAGAGTTGTGACCTCACGTCACCCCTGAAAGGGTCTTGCTGACCCTAGGGATCCTTCATTACACACTCTGAGAACAGCAGAACGATTGCACAAACTCTCAGTGGTTTCCACTTCCTGCAGGCTGAAGACCGGCGTGACCAGAAGTAGCATTTTATGAACTTCAATCTTCCACTCATTCTTCTGGAGGAAGATAGAGATGATTTCTGAGGAAGGACAGCAGCAAGCCTGAGTGCTATCTGTGGGGAGAACTTTATGAGTTGTCCCACCAAGCCTAGTGGGGATCGATGGAGCCTGGGGAGGCTGCTGCGGGGGAAGGTTGAGGTTGGCCGGACAGCAGTCACCCCCAGGCCACCCCAAGCTTATGCAGATCTTGCGGAAAGTCTGCAGTGCTTTGCTTGAATTCTGAAGCTGTGCGAGCTGCCAGTTCCAACAGTGACCTTGTTACAACCGACTGCTGGAGGGAGGCGGATGTCCTCCAGGGAGATCATCAGGTTGAGAGTGACTGCCCAGCAGCACCCTGAGGCTGGCAGAAAGGAAGTGTGATTTGGGGTCTGCAGAGGGGCGATGACATTTAGAGAGGGAAAGTGAATGGGTGAGAGTGGTGGAGTGGTGAATAGTTGTGAACTAGCTTCATAGATTCAGAGACTTTCAGGGCCACAGGAGAAGTTAGAGATGGTCCAGACAAAATGAGTTGGAAGGAGTGGAAAGGTGGCTCAGGATTCGTGGGCTGCTACAGCACATGAGACTCCCCCCTCCCCAGGCAGCCAAGCTGCTCCCTGTACCACCCCGTAAAGGTGGCTTCACGCCCCATCTCACATCGCTTAGTGGGACCACCTCCCCAAAAGGAAGCCAGCGATTCCATGTACCATTGGTCTACTGACAATGTTTTCAGTGAGGTTAGCTGGAAGACTCCAAGTCACAGGGTGTTAGTCAGGGGACCTGACAGGTGGTCTTAGCAGCTGGAGGAGGTCCAAGGTTATGTCCTTGGAAACTCTAGGTCATTTTTCCAGAGTCAGGAAATGACCCTCGAGTGGGAAAGATTCTGAATGGCTAGGAATTGACCCTTCCCACATACCTATTTTTTTTTAAGATTTTATTGTTTGATAGAGAGAGAACAAGCAAGGGGAGCAGCAGGCAGAGGGAAAGGGATAAGCAGACTCCCTGCTGAGCAGAGAGCCCCATGCAGGACTTGATTCCAGGACCCTGGGACCACGACAGGAGCCAAAGGCAGACACTTAACCGACTGGGCCACCCAGGTGCCCCATTTTTTTTTCTTGCCACAGGTTTAGTTGTACAAACAGCACAGGAGGCCACCAGCCCCATGCTAGAAGCCCAAGGGTCACACCAGTCCCTCTGTCCTCACACTGGCAGACAGAAGCCTCTACACTGGAGCCTTTGTGGGGGGTCTGGGCACCTTTGTGAGCCAGGGCCGCAGCAGGAGCTGGAGCCAGAGCTGGAGCTCCAGCTTGAGCCTCGGTTTGAGCCTTGGCCTTGGCCTTTGGCCAGCAGAGCCCGAGACCCTCAACAATGTGGCCACAAGTATGTTTCCCAAGTTTGGGGTGAGCGATGTAGGCAAGTTGATTGAGCTTGTGGCTCTGTCCTTTGGGGTCTTGGGCTTGACCTCCTCGGGCTTGACAGGCCTTGATAAGCCTTAGCACATGCACTCAGGGCCTTGGTGTTGCTGGCCTGTGTCTTCTTCAGGCCCTTCTTGTGCTTCTTGGCAAAGCACATGTTCCTCAGGGGACAAATATGCTTCTCTGATGTCCATTTTCACGTCTGGTTCCTGTAACAATCCTGGGAGACACGTGAGACATAGGTTATCATCCCCATTTTACAGATGAAGAAGATGAGTCCCAGAGAAGGTACATGGCTTGTCACAATCCCATCAGTGATTGTGATTGTGTTCAAGCAGGGACTTGAACTCAGACCTCAAGGCTCACAGTCCGAGGCTCTGTCCAGGAGCCTGTGCTTCTTCCCCTCGGTGTTGCCCATTGGACTGTGGTACTTACACAAGTGAGGCAGTCGTGGCAACCCCAAAGTAGCGATGCACACAGCACATCTCTCTCAGCCTCCTCAGCCAACCTGGAATGGCTCCTGCATAGACAAAGCAAGGCACGTGGACACACTGGGACTGGAACCCGATGGCGGTGATAGGACTTTCTTGTCTGGCTGTTCATCACACATGATTAAAATCCACAGAGGCCACTGACTTTCCGTTTCACACTGGGATTCTCTGGTGTGAAGGGAAGGGTGCTGGATCTGAAGACAGAAGAGCAGGGTTTCCATTCCCCTGATATTTGGCAGCGGGTTGGCTTGGACTCCAGGATTTCGTCATCAGCCTTAGTTCTGGCAGCCATGAAATGAGCATTCTATAGCATCTCTCCTAAGCGAGTGCACAGGGTCGTTTCTGAGCATGAAATGACATCATTTTTACAGACATGCCTTGCATACTGTGAATCTCTCTAACAAGGTGGGGGGCACACTCCCAGATAACTAATCTTGCCTGCAACCTCAAACAGGATCCATTCTTTTACTTGTCCGGATGGTACAGATCCTCTGGACAGGTACTGCCCTCTTTAACTAGGGCACCAGGAATTCTAACATTTGGGAAATGTGACACGCAAAACTCCGACCACAGAAAAGAGCTGGTGGTAGATGGAGAGTGGACATGATTCATACCAAATCAGCTCAACTTCCCAGCAGCCCAAGTGGGAGGGTGTAGGTGGGGGGGGGTGACATTTCCTGAGTGACCAGGTTCGAGACCCCACAATTCCCTGTCTCCAGGCTCACACCACCCACGCTGCAATCCCCAAACCATTGTCTAAGCAGCACTGTGTACAGTTTTCTGCCTGTTGGAGTGGTCTGGGCCCTGGAAGGAAGGACCCGGGGTGCTGGCCTTCAAGCTCGGCTCTCCGGCACTCACCAAGACTCACTGTCGTGGCGATGGGGTCCCGCCTCTCCCGGGGTCAGGCTGTGTGGCTGTGTTGTATGCAGTGGCTGTCTATACGGCTGGAAGCATGGGCTCTGAAGCCAGATTGCTTGAGTTGGAGTCCTGCGCTTCTACCTCACTCTTCCTGCCTCCCTTTCCTCATTCTCACAATGGGAGTGATCACGCTACTGTCTTAGCTCAGGCTCCTGTAATGAAATGCCATCAACCGGGTGGGTTATAAACAACAGGGATTTACCTCTCACAGTTCTGGAGACTGGGAGTCCAAGATCATGGTATTGGCAGATTCAGGGTCTAGCGGAGACCCATGTCCTGGTGCCCAGATGGCCATCTTCTCTCTGGTCCCCACATGGCAGCAGGGGCGAGCTAGTGCTCTGGCGTCTCTCTCCTAAGGGCTCATTCGTGTGGCTCAGCTCCTCCTTCAAGCCCTCATCACCTCCCAAAGACCCCACGTCCCAATACCATTCCGGGGGTTTTAGGATTTCAACAGAAGCATTTTAGGGGGACAAAAACATTCAGCCAACACCAAGTATGGACCTCACGGCACTATTTTGAGAAATAAATAAATACGTAAAAGCAGTCAGGACAGTGTCTGGCTCCTATACCAGCACAGGCCTCTGCACAAAACTTGACATTCTCAGAATCGTTATGTGTAGGGGTTGGAACGGGCCCTGGATAATCCCATTTTACAGTGGGAGACACTGAGGTCCTGAGGGGAAAAGCCATTTACCTGGGGTCACCCAGCCGCTAGCCTGGGCTACAAGCTCAGTCTTCTGATCTCATTTGATTCCCTTTTCCTGGTCTGTCCACTGTCTGAGTCAGTCCCATTAGCCACGAATCCAGGTGTGATGTTGATGCTATTGATACCAAGACTTCGGCAAATAAAAGCAGATGTCTTACCATGAAGCTGACTGAGGACTTCTTATTGGCTGTATAATCGGGGCCGGTCTGGATTCCCAATTTCAAAAAGATGCTTGTGCACATTTCAGTTCTGTCCCATAAGACCTTCAACTGCTCTGCTGTCCCCCTCAGTTCAGGCCCTCAGTTTCTGTCCCCTGGATATCTGCTCTAGCCCCTATCACCGAGCAGTGTGCTACAAACTGAGCTCAAGCGTGTGCTCCTCTAAAATCATCTGTGGCTCTAACCTTCCCTACTGATCCCTTTCTTCTGGCACCGCCTCTTCTTGCTTGGGCTGCAAATGATTTTCTAGCCCTCAGTGATCCCACATTGGATATCCCACCGGATATCCCCCACCCAGCCAGCCCCTCGCTGTTTCCTGCACAAACCTTGAACTTCCCTAGGACACTGTGTTTGCTCAGACTCTCCCCTTGACTTAGAATGTGCTCCTCTCCCTTCCAGGCCTGCAGGTGTCCATCCCTCTATCCCAAATGCCATCTTCTTCGTGAAGACTTCTTAGTCAGCCCATGCAATGCCTCCAAGTTCTTTGTGGTGACTCTCTTGTCTCACTGTGTTCTCTGTTGTTCTACACCTATTGGGTACCATGTCCTATTGTCTCCAATGACCTATGGTTGGAGGGTAGGGATCTCATCTTTTCCAACTTGGTAATGGCTGCTGTCTGGGCAGCCGTCTGTATAAAAAGTCTTTGTTAAATGAGCACATTCTTCACAACACTGTTATTGCAAGGGACTCTTTGAATTATCAAGGTTAATAGGAATCATTAAGGCTAATTAATAACTTCTGTATTATTAAGGCTATTTCAGTCTCTGACTGCCTGTCCACAAACCAGAGACCTAGCCCTAGCAGCTCCGTCTTCTCTGAAAGAATTTCCTTCTGGAACTTAAGACTGATGTTAGAGAAAGCACCTTGGGGGGCCAAGACCAGAAGCATTGAGCAGTCTTTCACATTTGCAGTTGGCCTGAAGAAGGCTCTGAGTGGAGGCAGGGGTGAAGGGTTGGAGGTGGATGCCAGCACACAGTTGTCCCCAAACTTGCCCAAGTTGTTGCAGTTACTAAAGAAACTGATTCATCCTCTAAAAACAGCAAGTGTTTTTATAAGTGGGCGGGCGTTCATTGCCATCCAGTCTTTTGGTTCTCCCTGAGCCTGGAATAACCAGCCAGTTGGCTGTTGGCGTGGATACCTGCGATGCTGTCTGGAAGTGAATGCTGTTGATTCTCATGGTTTGGACTTGAAAAAACTGTAATCAACCAGTCCTTTCACTATCCTGAGTGGACTTTTGCCCTCCCCACACAAGTGGTACATAGGACTGGATCATCCTGAATCTTTCCATGGGAGTCAATAAGGGCTCTGTGAGCTCACCCTGGGCTGGACCTTGTAGGGGAAATGCCAGGACAGGATTCTAACCCTCTCAGAGCACACCAGAAAGGCAGAATGCAGGAGGAGAAGGCAACCCGGGGCACCTGGCCCAACCCCTTCTTTCATAGACCTGGCATTTGGCTGGAGCAAGATGGGCAACATACAGACAACTTTTCAGAGTTGTGCATGAGCTGGGGACAGATGGACAGCCACTGCTGGTCTTGGAAGTAGGTCTATAGGGGGCAGGCCCCTGGGTCCAGAACCCTTGCCTTTTTGACCTTGGAGGGCCTTGGCGCATGGCTACAGAGTGTGCCCTGCACAAAGGTACCAGCTGAATGGGGCAAGCAGGGGCTGGCGTCTAGCCCACACTCCATTTACCTTGGCCTGGAATGGCATCTGCCCCTCCATAGGAAGGGCCATCTTTCCTATTATGCATAAAGCCACCTTCTGCCTGACAAGTCTAGTACCAACAAGGCTGCAGCTACTCAAGACATGCCTTTTCTGACTGGTCCTGTCACAGGGGCATGGTTTTCTGAGTTACACCTTTGTGTGAGGACAGTGGTGGCCCCACTGACCTTTCTCTAACTCTTCAACCACCTCTCACCTTCCCCTTGTAGAGATCCTCCATTAGGCCCAAACTGAAGGCCCCAGCACATTCTCCAACTGTGGGCATGGCACATCCCTTTAAGTCCTATACTTCTCTGTAAGTCAATGGGCCTATTGACCTTGGTTTCCACAGCTCCTAGGAGTAACCTGAAATGTGTGAGTGAATGAAGGAGACAGTTGGTAGGTCGCCATATAAATATGACCTCTGTATGGTCCCCCAGTAGTATCCCGTCCACGTTCCCATTCCTTCACACCATGTTCTCGCTCATTGTTGAAGTCCTACTCTTCTTGGCTACTCCCCTCAAGATCTGCTTTCTTGGGAGGCCTTCCCCGAAGGACCAAGGCCACAGATTTCTCCTCCTGGTCTCAGGTACCACAAAGGTGTGATGGAGATATTAGGAATAGCCAACATTCCTGAAGGCCCTAAAATGTGTCAGACTCTGTGGGCAGGATTCCTTTGATTTCTCCCGACACCTGTGAGGTTGTTAATTATCCATTGCCGTGTGACAGATTACCAAAATGATAGCAACTTAAAAGAATGTACCTGCATCATCTCACAGTTTCCGTGGGTTGGGAGTCTGGGCTCAGATCAGCTGAGTCTTTTGCTCAAGGTCTCACAAGGCTGGATTTGAGGTGTCAGCCAGGCTGTGTGCTAGTCTGGAAGCTTGACTGGGGAAGAATCCATTTCCAAGCTTACTCTGGAAGGTGGAATGCATTTACTTGCCTCTGTGGGCATGAGGTTCCTGACTTCCTGCAGTCTGTCAGCTGGAAGCCTCCCTCAACTCACCGAGATGGGCACAGCTTCCGTCCTTAGTCTAGGCTGAGATAGGTGAGATACTTCTGTCAGTCGGCTCCATTTTTCTCTCCCTGAAGCAAGCTTGTCTTAATTAATTGATGTCAGTAAATTATTGGGCGAGCAGCCCTTTGACGTAGTAACTATGAAAGGCTGTGAATTGCTTTGTTCAGTGCCTCTCATACCACTGTGCCTCCTTTACATCTGAATCCATGCTGGTCACTGTTGTTGGCAGTGACCGTGACAATGGCAGAGGAAGGAGGCCCTTCTGCCAGGGAATGGGAAGGAAGCCCAGCCTGCAGGGACAGGGCTCTGGCCAGGTGCTGGCTCTGTAGGGCAGGAGGGAGGAAAGGATGGAAATGGCATAGGGGCACAAGGAACACAAAAGATCTTCAGCTCCCTTTGGGACCACAACGACAAAAGCTTTCCCTCCCTCCCTGGGGCAGAGTGAGAGAGCAGGGCCAACTGTGCATTCATGGTCATCCTGATGCCATCTGCCAGTGTGCCCTTTGTCCTTTCATTTCCTCTTTTACTGTAAGACAACAGTGTGTCACCTAACTTCCCTTTTCCTTCTGGATCGTGTTGGTGAGGCTTTTCTTACCCAGGTTCTTCTGATGAGGGGTCTTCTCTTCTCACACATTCAAATCCTGTGAAGGCTTTTGTCTCTGAGATCATCTTTCCATTTTCCTCTCCTGCTATATTTTTTTCTTTCTGATTTGAGGGTCCAGTTTTGGAAGTTCTTTATCTGGCTAATTGTATCTTCTTCCATTACTTGACTTCCAAAATTTCATCATGCATTGATCTTTTTCCCCCAGATTTCTGGTAGACAGAAAATCCTAGTTTAAAATAACAACCCATCTCACTCTAATATAATCACTATCCACTCAGTACATGATTTATTTTCATGCCCTATGAGCTCAATTTTATTTACTTTATCAGTCCAGGAACCAGAAAGGCAAGACTGTAATCCCGTCTACCTAGAATGCATGGGAAACATTCAGGCTTTGTGAAACCTTTTCTTACCTGCTGCAGGGTTGGGCAGAGAGTTAGCATAACTCAATTAATACTTGTTGCAGTTATCCTATTCCTCATTTCCCCCAAGTTTTACATCATGTCATTTTTCTTCCTGATTTGGACCAATAAAGAAGCACTTGCCCAAACTTGAAATGCAGGAATCACTTTTGATCTTGACCTCTCTTCAACCCTCATGTCTGACCAACCCCATTGGTCAGAATGTCATGCCCATTCTAGCTTCAAAATATCTCCCAGGTCTACTTGCATCCAGGCCCCTCCCTCGTCTTCTCCTCTCTGCACCACTGCAACCATCTCCCTGTTCTTGCTTCCTCCACTCTTGCCTCTTCTAATCTGTGCCTCACAGAGCAGCCAGATGCTGAAAAACCCAAGTCCTATGAGTCCTCTACCCTATAAAACCCACTGGTGACTCTCCAGTGCCTTCAAGATGTAACCCAAGCTGTTTTCTGCAGGCCACAAGGCCCTGTACCATCTGACCCCTCCTCCTTCTCTCTTTCATCTCCTGTTCCTCCTTTCCCCATACTCTTGACACACTGTTCTCTCCTTTCCAATTTCTCCCAATGCCAAGTTCTTTTCTGCTTTTGGTCACAGCCAATGCTGTTCCCTCTGCTCCATGGCCTTCCCCAAGCTCTTTGCATGACTGAATCCTTCTCATCTTTTAAGTATCCACTTAAATGTAACTTTCCCTAAGAAGGTGCCCAATCCAAAGTGGGCCTTTCCTATTATTCTGTCTTATGCCTGTTGATTTTTTTAAAAATGTCATTTGCTGTTTTATTCATCTATAATTTCCTTTCCTCTCTAGACAATGAACTCCATGACAACAAGGACCGTACAGGTTTTGTCCACTAGTATACAGTCAGCTCTCAGCTTAGAAGCTGACTCATGGCAGACATTAAAATTCATTAAATAGAGTTTTAACAAAGGATGAATGAATGCATGAATGAAGGAAGGAGGCTTCCTTGAATCCTTCCCACCTGTGCCCTTTCAACCAAGATGATGTCTCTTTGAAATACCGTAAGGACTCCCTCCCTCCTTCCCTAATTTTACTCCCTCCATTTGTACTTATTTGTGGGGAACTTTCCACGAGTCCACACTATTTTCCCACCATAGTAACATCTTTATCTGAAGGTTATCATCTCACACCCTCTTCGATTCAGAGCTCAACTGACAAGCCAGAAAGAAGCAAAAAAAAAAAAAAAAAAAAAAAAAAATCCTCTGCAATAAACTCCAAACTCAGATATTCCAGCCTTTAAGGGTTCACATTCAGATTTTTAATATGTTCCCACATTGCTACTAGGCAGAAAGATCTGTACTCCAGACCTGCTGCTAATTAGATGTTATTTCTTTTGCTGGTGGGAGAGGGTGCTGCGGAACTCTCTTAAGTGACAGATCTCAAAAAGGAATTTAAATCAACCCCCAAATAGACATAGAATTCTCATTTTTAATACATCCATTAATCACAGAGCGTCAGCCCTGTGAGCTGTCATGGGCGCGTGCGCACACATTACCCGCCCCGCCGCCCTGCGTTTCCTGTAGGTCTCTCACCCGCAGCCACCTTCAGACACAATGTGTTGTGTTTCCTTCCAGGGGGGGCATGCAGTACACTTTCCTTGGTGTCTTGCTGGGAGCCTGATAGATGCCCAAAGGGGTCCATTTCAGGGGATCCTCTTTCTAGGATCTGGACACTCAAGGATACTGGGATTCCTTTAGTTCTTTTTGGATTGGTTGTCCAGAATCCTGGCCTTCAGAAGCTTAAAAGAGACCACAGTAGCTCACAGATGACTCCCTTCAGCACTAAGGGACTCTGTCCAGCATACTCTGTCCTGTCAGAACACATCCCTGCACTCACCCCTCCAAGGACCCTTGCACAAGCTCCAGAAGGCCAAAATCAGTATTTGACCTCATTGAATTTATAAGTATGGAGTAAATACTCTATTAAGTAATTGTTCATCATTCACTCATCATTAGTACCCCTCTGGGCCAGGTCAACTACATGCCTTGGATTACAGACATCAGCGGGACTGCCGATTGTGGCTATGAGTATTTACTACTCATATGCCGTTTCTTTCTTTTTTAAATTTTATTTATTTATTTGAGAGAGAGAGACAGAGTGAGAGAACTTGAGGGGGGAGGTCAGAGGGAGAAGCAGACTCCCCACGGAGCTGGGAGCCTGATGTGGGCCTCCATTCCAGGACTCTGGGATCATGACCTGAGCCAAAGGCAGTGGCTTAACCAACTGAGCTACCCAGGCACCCATCGTGTGCTCTTTCTAAGAGTTGCCCTTTTTTTCTTACACAGCCTATGGGGTGGGTGCCCTTAGGGATCCTTAATCTCAGCTCTGTGCTGTTCTTATCATTTGTTTACAATATGTTCACCTATCTCAAAAACACCCTGCCCTGATTTAGAGATATCTCTCTGCCTTATTTGTTTTTTCTGGCTCAACTGGAACTGCCTGCCAGGCTCCTCCTTCTTTGTCTCTGCACCCCACATCTGATGGAGAGTGGAAGGCAGATTCAGCCTCAGGCTTGTCTTCCAGGCCACCAGAGGAGTTTTTCAGGATGAGAGGTAGACCACTGTTAGGGACTCATTTCTCTAGGAGTTGTCCTGTCCATAGATCCCTGAAGGGAAAATGTATATAGTTATGATATTTACATATAAGATATATACGTAAGATTTGTATATATGTCCAGCTCTATATATACCTGGAGCTCTCCCGCATCTGTTGCAACCTCCTTGCTAGTTATCTCCAGGAAAGACTCCCGATGAGGGCTCTGGGAGCTGAGCTGATGATGTGAATGTTCAGGCAGGCAAAGTCCCAAAGGTGTAAGGCCTGACGGGCATGGGACCAGGCCATCAGAGGTGGCCAGAGCCACGTCAGTGAGGTGGATCACACGTTCTTCTGTGTTAGGTTTCTAGGTGAACCAATAAGCCTATCTCCCTAATGAAAGGATTTTGAATTTCATGGGCAAGAAATTATGGGGCTTCTCTCATGAATGCGGACTTCCAATAACTCACAAAGGCATTTTGACTCTTCCTCTTAATATCTGTTGGTTACATCTGCTTGTCTCCACCCCCCTGCCACCAACACCCCTGCCTGGACACTGCAGGGCTCCCCAGCCTGCTTGCCTGACTTTCCTCTGAGTCCCTCCAGTTCACATGCAGAGCCATCTTTTAAACCACAGATCTGATGGGTCCCTATTGCTACCCCCCACCCCATGACTTCCCTAGATCTCAGGATAAGAAAAAAATCCAAGCCTCTTTTACTTGGTCCACAGAATCCTCCCAGATTGACCCTGTTAACCTCTAGCTACATCTGTATTCCTTAGCACTCCATCTCTTGTCCTAATGCTCCCACTACTCATATCCCATGCTTGCTCTTACTTTAGGTCTCTGAACATGCTGCCCTTGTGCCCAGAGCTCCCTGCTCTCCCCTCCCAAATTCCTCATCAATCTTGAAGACCCTGCTTGCATACCACCTAAGGGTACAGGGGCAGAACACTCAATGCCTTTCACCACTCTCAACTCCTTTTCCCAGCTATTGTTCCCAGAGCCTCCTGGTAACCCTCTGTTGGTTCCTTGCCATAGTGGATGCTAATTGCCTGCTTAATTTTTTTGTTCCCCTTACTGGAATGTAAGACCTTTGAAACCCAGACCTATTCATTATTGTATCCCCAGTTGCTAGCACAGTTCCCGGCTTATAGTCGGAAAGAACTCAATAGGTATTGAATTCATTCATTCATGAATAAATTTGTTGGGATAGATAAGTCCCAGGTCTTGATGTCAGGGATGATCTTAGTAAAGCAGGTGACACGGTAAGAAAAAACCTTGGCAGGAAGTCTCGAGTGCTGAGTTCTTTGTAAACTTGGGCAAGCCACTTCTCTCTGTACAGCACTTCGGTTTTCCCACGTATAAAATCCTGGAATCCAAATCTCTGAGGTCCTTTTCAACCTTTTGTGGTCCGTGGCACTGCGTCAAACATGTTTTCTTTGAGGATTACTCTTATTCCTCTGTGTTGCCTCTAAGAGATGTCCAAAGACCATCATGCCCGGAGTGATCCTCTTAAAATCCATAAATAGCATTAAAGGACAGAATTAGAAACAAGGGCCGCTTTGGTCACAAGACTTCATCCTCAGAGCTCCATTGCTTCTTGCTGACTTCTCTGAGGGATTGAGGATCTCCTCCTAATTGGTATCCTGAGGCTTTGCAATGGGAGACTCCACCAGCTTTTCTATGCCGAGCTGATCAGTTTGCTGAATTCCAAAGATTGGGGTAGAAGGACGGCTGGACTCTTGGTCTGAAAAATGTTGAAACAGGCACCAGATTCCAAGAATGAGTATAATGTGTCTAGAAATTTAGTATAACCCTCCAGATCCCCAGGCCTAGGGCCACAGAATCCTGGGCTGCTGTGGAGGGCAGTGGATGGAAGGCTCAGAATTATTGCAAGGGGTCTACAAATCCATTTATGAATCAAGCATTGTCTCTGACTAAATGAGTGCTATGTTTTGCAAATATACATTGTTTGTCAAGTGTACAACAGGGCTGCGACTGTGACTAACAAAATAAACATTCATTTAAAAGTAGCTCTAAATTCATACCAGGCGTCACGCGCTTTTCTTGCTCGGCGGACCCCACAAGGGACACTACTATGTGATGACTTCCCGTTGCAGGAATGTCAGCTCCGGGAAAGACAAATCTGTGGCTGTCACTGTACTCCCAGCACCTCATTCAAGGCCAGCGAGTACTAGGTGCTTAATAGATTGTCATCAGGACTCGGGGACTTTTTTTTTTTTTTTTTTTTTTTTACTTTAAAAAGGCTATATTTGAAAAAAGGTTAGGAAACTCTGGCTACACACTGTAGTTAATGAAACAATCTTTTTGTGGTTTACATAGCCATTGGCAACTTTAAAAAAAGAATCGCTTTCACATAAATCATGACATTTGGTTTGATGATTCACAAATCACGACCTTGCAAAGGATGTGAAGTCGGAGGCTAGGAGGCTGCTTGTGGTGGGCTGAAAGCAACAGGTGGTGGGACTGGTCAGGGAGTACAACATCTCTCTTCTGTCCTTCTGGTGGCTGGAATGGCTCTGACGCATGACATGTAGGTAAGATAAGGCCCTAAAATAGGACTGGTGTTTCATCAAGTTGGCTTGGTTCTGGTAAGAATGACAAAGATAGTACAGACTTTCTTGCATTTAAAAAGATAATGGAGCAGGGAACTTGCAGGCCAGAAGCTCTTTTCTCATATCTCAGTGGTTCTCCCCTTTCCTGCCGTGAAATAGAAATATAATGAGGCCAAATGAAGGTTAATCTGTTAAGTAATTAAAGTATACATTTTTGGGTATTTTGATTGAGGTGCAAGTCTTAAAGATGGTGAAAGATAATTGAGATCTGGAACACAAAGCAAACTTCCGTCAGAAGAATATTGATTTAATGACGTCAGGTACGTTTGTACAATGGAATTGGGTACACCCCTTAAAACGATACAGATTGAAATTCATTGATATGATTGACTATTTAAAGCAAGTGAAAAGATAGCGTATCCTGTGCAACGTTTTCCCACTTATGTAAATTTATGTAAAATAGTTCACGTTCTTCCAAGTGCAAAGACATGCCTGAAGAATGACAGTCACCAAATATGAAACAGCTCCACACAGCAGGATTTCATGTGGCTTTGCTTTTCCTGCTTCTGACGTTACGAGCATGCGTGGTGAGGTGCTGCAGGTTGCATGTTTTCTGAGTCTGCTTACGTGGCTGATCCTGAAAAGGATGATGTAGCCCTGTGGGCTGGTCATCTTTATTAACTCTTCCTCACACAACATCAGAAGTGGACATCTCACTTCTCTTGATCAATTAGGGACGGAGTCTTGACTGACCAGGCGGTCAGCTGTGGTGGGAACAGAAGTGACTGGGCCACCCCTGCAGGGCTCGGTCCCCACGCTCGCTGCTTCTCAAAGTGCTGCCCACCAGGCTCTCCCAGGAGCAGCAGGACCAGCCAGGGCCTGAGCCTGGAGTCTGCCCCACCTGCATCTTCCTTGGAGGCCCTGCTTTGGGCTCTCTGTCTTCACTTCCCAGTCCCTGAGAAGCACCCACAAGGCTAGCCAGACTTACACATTTGTCCCCACTCAGCCTGCCAGGTGGCACAGAGTCTGTGTCCATGGCCTTCTCCTTCACGGAGAGCCTTCCGTGAAGCCTGATGCAGACTGGGCACAAGGGATTTGGAGCCTGAGGGCCCTGGTGTGTCCTGAGGGCTCGGCAGGTGTGAGGTCTCTTTGCTTTCTGAGTCTCTTCTTCACCTGTAACATTAGCATCCTAATGCCGCTTCATAAGAGAAGACGATGTCTGTGGAACTCCTCCGTGGGCTCCGCGGGGGTTGTGTAGTCGGGAGATGGGCAGGGCCGCAGGGTCTCTAGAGTTAGACGTGACTCTAATGGCAGCGCTGCCACCTCCGGTCTGGGGACTTGAAGTGGCTTCGGGACCTCACACAACACTCCCCTTCTGGCCTGAGAAATGGACCCAAAGCCCTCCGGCCGGAGCCATGATCTGTAGAGTCTCTAGGGAACCAAGGCTCGCATTAAACATTCTCAGGAGCGATTATTCAGATGTTGTGGGGGTGGGGGATGCCCTGGGGCTGGAACCCAGCTTCCCCCACTTTGTTTTTATTTTTACACCCCTGAAGTCCAAAACCAGCTGTCTGAATCACTTGCAAACGGAGCCAAAACAATTTCCATGCGTCACAGGAGGCCACGGGCTCCAGCCACGCCTCAGGATGGTGCACTAAAAATATCTTCCCAGAGCTATTTTTAAGGTCCTGCAGGCTGTCGACCACAAGCCAAGAGAGCAGAACTCCTCCCGGCCTGCACGCAAAGGGCACCACACTTACTGCTCAGTGGGCCCTTGGGTCAGTCAAGGAGCTGGACTTGAACCCCCACTCTTCTCCGACCACGGGAATTTGTCACTGTGCAAAGGCGCACACTGCAAGTGCAGACGTGCCCTCCCCAGGGACCCGGCCAGGCAGACGGGGCCACCTTTCCGTCACCGGCATGCAACCTTCCCACACCAGGCATCCTGTGAGCCACTGGCACAGAGACACTGCCAAGTCAGGACACTGGAAACCCCACACCCATGTTGGAACTGTCCTTTCTAATTGTCAAAGCTCCTTCACCTCCATGACCTTCTCAGATCCTCAGGGCATTCTTGCTAAATGGCTATTACTATCCCCATTTTATAGATGAGGACAGTAAAGGACTATTTGTGCTCTTAAACACCCCTGTTAGGCTGTAGAATACCAAACAAGTCCTCTAGTATGTCTGAGGGTGGGATGACCTTGGACATCCCCATGTGGGCTAAGCTTCTTGCTTCTCAGCTTCCTACATGCTGGCCACGCCCACGCTCTGCTGTAGTCAGACCGCTCACCATTCCTTGGTTCATTCGACAGACATTTCCTGTGCACCCACTCTGGCCAAGGCCCCACTGTGCTAGATCATCCCCGCCCCGGGGAGGAGGTCGTGACAGGACACACTCCTATGGTGTGTGGTAGACACAGGGTGGTGGGAGAAGTCACCAAAATCTTCAGGATGGGGGTCATCCCTGTTGGGGTCTAGAGGCTGAGCAGGAAATAGAAGACGAGCAGTAAGGACAGAGGGGGCAGCCTGGGCCAGGCAGGAGACGCAGGTGAGCAGGGAACACCGGGGATCCAAAAGCAGGTCAGAGCAGGTACAGGCAGGAGGCCAGGCCCACAGGGCTGGGCCGCTAGCAGGGGTCATTTGAAGGGCCTGGGCAGCACTGGAGGTTTTCAGCAGCGACTAGCAGGATCCCATGTACCTGTAGGAGCATCCCTATACCTGCTGTATGGGGGACTGGAGGACGGAGCCGGCTCGGAGGTTGTTAAATGGCTCAGGTGAGGCAGGCTAGGGGTCTGGATGGGGTAGGCAGGGTCAGAGAGGATGAAAAAGAAGGATCCAATTGTAGAAGTACTTAAAGTAATTAAAAGGCAGGCTAAAATGAGTCACAGGGCTTGGTGGTCAGTGAGATGTGTGTGGACAGGAGAGGAGTCTGAGGCAAGCCCGGGGTTCAGCCCTAGGCAACCTGGAGCAGGCCCATGTCATTCAGCAAGCCAGGGACACGGAAGAGGAGCAGGCAGAGGGAGAGCCAGGCTTGGTTTGAGTTGGTTGTGGTGAGCTGCCAGTTGGACAGCCCAGTAGCTGTAATAAACAGGAAGTCACACATACAACTGGGAGTTCAGAGGAGCAATCGGGCTTGGACAGAAGAGTCTGGAAGAGCGTGGAGCGTCGAGGAAGCCTGTAGGGCAGCGGGTCTTAACCTTGCACTCCTATCCAAGTCAAGAGGGCAGCTTTAAAAAAAGGATCCCCTGAACTCCATCCCCAGAAATTCTGATCCAATTACTGTTCAATGAGCCCCTGTTTCAGTGGATTTTAAGTTCCCAGGTCCAAGGTTGGGAAACATGGCAGTAGAGAGGTGGGGATGATGGGGAGATGGCCTAGACACATGGCAGATGGGCAGACACTGCACGGAAGGGCCCGGGAGGACAGAGAGCCCAGAATCAGTCTGGCCTCTGGGGAGCAGGCCGCCAGCAGACAGCATCATGTCCAGAGCCAGAGCAGGCCGGGTGCTGAGCAGGAGACCCTGTGAGAGTGTCCTTTCAGGCAGCGTGACGGTGCAGGGTGTCTAGGGGGTGACCTTGGCCAGGGCAAATGTGGGGTGGGTTGGGGCTCACAGAGGCAGAAAGACTGTAGAAGGTAGGCAAGTGTGTTCAGAGGGAAACAGAGGGTCAAGGCATGATCAGACAGACTTGGGGCAACCTGTCCCGGGGTAAGGAGGGAAGGAGGACAAGCTGACACCACCCTGAATAACAGGGTTATGTTAACAGAGGGGTGGGGGGATCCCAAGAAGCCAAGGGACTGGGATTCAGAGCCCAGTGGAGAGAGATCAGCCCTAGGAGAAGGGGGGATGTTCCCCGATCTGGGGCAGCAAGGACCGGAGACGGTGTCACCTGCCTTCCTAGAGCCCAGCACCCGTACCTGCCCCAGAAGGGTGAACTGACAGCTGGCAGACACTGCTGCCCTCCCAGCCCTTCTCCAGCCCTTCTTTCTCGTGCTCCCCTCCCATGTCCTCCTCCCCTGCTCTAGCAGAGGAGCCTGGCAGTGCCTTGGTATGGCTAGCTCCACACGCTTCTGCCCACTCGTTTCCCCCAGAATGTTTTCACCAAATGTTAAGGAGACTGTGAATGCCTTGAAAGCAGTGACTCAAAGTTGGCCTGAAATACTTGGTTCTAAACATATGGTCGGTCCCTACTAGACATTTGTTGTGCAAATTCATGCATAGACCCATATGTAAACATAAAGCCTTGCCAGACATATTTATAAATATATATTAAAGCATATGAAAATATATATAAATATATCTATATCTATGTATCTATGTATCTATCATCTATCTATATATCAGTGCCTAATTGTGCCTGCTCGCCACAGGTGGACACCTATGCCCACGTGGAGCACGTGGGCGTTCACCACAATCTCCTTGCAGGACCCTGTCTGCCACTCACGGTGACACGCTCCCTCATCCTGGAGAGAAGCCTCCGTGGACACAGGCCTGGTGCAGGCACGTTTCTGGGAAACACTTGCCCCAGTTTAGGAAACACTGCAGGTTACTTGAATTTTGGAATGCAAGTGCTCCTGACATGGGGCTAAAGGGAAGGAAATTTGCCATCCATTATGTAATTTATGCCGCACGAGGCTCTGTTTGTGTTTGAACAGGAAACGGCTTCTAGGAAGGTAGCGGGAAGGGGTATCTTTTTCACACTCGGCCTCATCAGTTTGCTCAGTAAGCGTTCAGGAGAGTCGGGGACTCACATGCAGGTTTCAGTCCAGATTTCCTAGCTTCTGGGATCCATGAGAAAGGGTCCTGTGAAAGAGACACTCTGATATTTTCAAGCTTCCAACACTAGTTCTTGTTCTACTAAAAAATGGTAGAGCATATTTGCAAAAAAAAAAAATTTTAAATCCAAATTCAGTATATTTTCTTGGGCGCCTAGGTGGCTCAGTCATTAAGCGTCTGCCTTAGGCTCAGGTCACGATCCCAGGGTCCTGGGATAGAGCCCCGCATCAGGCTCCCTGCTCAGCGGGAAACTTGCTTCTCCTTCTTGAACTCCCCCTGCTGTGTTCCCTCTCTCACTGTGTCTTTCTCTGTCAAATAAATAAATAAAATATTTAATATATATGTAAAAAATCTAATATAAAATATATAAATATATATAATATATAAAAATATATAAAATCTTTTATATATATGCATGTATATATATATTTTTTTCTTTATTTAAATACATCCAGAATTTTCTAACACAAAAATTGTTCTCTTTAAGCCAAAAAGCTTCCTAAGTCCAAATAAAAAATGAACACATGGATGATATGCTATTGTGGGCTAAGGCTTTTTTTTTTTTTTTTTTTTTTTTACCTTGTGTGAG
This sequence comes from Meles meles, assembly GCF_922984935.1. Taxonomy (NCBI): domain Eukaryota; kingdom Metazoa; phylum Chordata; class Mammalia; order Carnivora; family Mustelidae; genus Meles; species Meles meles. Next base: position 45,619,905 of record NC_060069.1, on the reverse strand, counting down.
ATCCTGGATTGAGTAAAGAGACTGTCCCTTCTGCCTGTGAAGGACAGTGAGAAGGAGCCATGCCTATGTCCTTGACAGCCAGTGCCCTCCCACACCTTCTGTACAATGGTGTGTAAAATATGTCAGCTTGAGCCAGGTCAGCACGAGGCTGAGTTTCTTAGAAAGTCAGGACCACTGGCTCTTGGAAGCATTGGTTCTACTGAAGTAGGCCACTCTATTCCACCCCTGGATTTACTTGGCCAAAGGTAGGACTCCTGACAACAGCGAGCTGCTCTACAATACAGAATGTTCTATTGTACTATTTTTCTGCCTCTGTGACTTTTCTAACCCTGGTTGCTTGGGTAATCAGGTCGAATTCTCTCCCTTGGGATAAAAGGCTGGAAGCCTAATGGAGTTAGCATTTGCTGTCTCAGAAGGGCATCTGGAAACAGATGTTTCTAGAACTGTGATCCTCCTGCCTTCCAGCCCTCCATCACTCTCCCCTGTGGATGGCTTCCTGAAGGGTGAGTGGTTATGCCCTTTAGGTCTCAGAGCCTGTGTGTTTGCCTGGAGACAAGAGGATAAAAACCGGTGGGGGCAAGAGCCAGGCTAGAGGAGGAAGAGAATGCCAGGGATAAAGTGGCAGTGAGAGCCATCCAGAGGAGAGGAAAACAGGGTGAAGCCCTGGGCCTTATTTATATGAGGAAGCAATCACAGAGAGCCTGACTGCACCTCCAAAGTCAGCTGGGGAAGTTCAGAGTGACCAGTGTGCGAAGGAGGAAGAACCGAAGGAAGAAAGGGGTAGAAACGCAAGATCTTTCCAGTTTTTACCTCACTTCCAATCTGGCCAGTGCTCTGGATAATCTCTCAGAACACAGGCCTTCCTGACCCTTGCTAAATACCCCTGCTGCAGACCTGACCGGGGACATGGGATGCTTCTTCAATGAGGAATCCCTCAAGGTGAGCGCTTACTAAAAATGGCGGTGTCATCGGACACACACCAGATGCCAGATGGGGGGACACCCAGCTCCTATTTCATTCAAGCTTCCTGAGGGGCAGCTGAAGGAAGAGGGACCCTGGAACAGAGAACACGAAGGGGAGGCAGGGGAACTGCCTTCAAGTTTCTGAAGGGCTGGTCTGTGTGTACAACAGGGGCAAGCTTCCTCCTTGAGAACCCTGAGGGAGAGAAGGTAGCTGGTTTCGAGTGGCTGAAAGGCTATCTTGGGAAGTGGTGAGTTCCCCATGCTGGAGAGATCCATGCGGAGGCCATGTGACCACCTGTCAGGCATATCCCACAGCGACTGCTGATAATTAGGCCTTTGTGCTCATTCCTGCAGGTCATGAGCTGAAGCTTGGTCCAGCCTCCTGTGTCCTCTGTGGGTGTCTTTTGTGTCGCCCGAACAGGGCTCACTCAAGACTGCCCGGACTCTGAAGACTAGGCTGTCCCTGGTGAGCAGAGCCCGCCCCTGTGTGGCCCATGACCTTAGCTCACTGAAAGGGACTAGGGACCTCACCGGTGCTGACTTAACTGCTAAGGTCTTCGCTTTGACCGTATGAGAAAGGTATTAATAGCTTAAGAAAGAACTCAGGGCTTACAGAGGCCGGGTAACTAGCTGGTGAGTGGAAGCCTGGCTCAGAGTCCCACCCACTAGGCCATGCTGATTGTTGAAGGCGTTCTTAAGTAAGAAGGGGAATATAAATAATTACTCCCCCTAATTTAATCCACTTGTAAACCAATTTTTTTTTACATTTTTTCTTTTTTTTAATTGTGTTATGTTAGTCACCATAAAATACATCATTAGTTTTTGATGCAGTGTTCCAAGATTCATTTTTTCTCTACAACACCAAGTTTTTTTTTTAAATACATTCCTTAAAACGGTGTTTAGCAACCCATGACTTCATCCCCAGTCCCCACCCACAGAATTTTTGGTTTTCTACATTCTTCTCTCTCATCAACAGCCACATAGTTGAGATTAGGGATTACCAAACTTCTGGGAGTAGTCATACCTGATAATTGCCCCTTGGATTTTGTAACCCATCTTCCCACCTCTTCATAGAAACACTTTCTGGGGAAGATGGAGCCAGGCAGGTGCCCGTGCCCATCAAGGAAATTCAAACACATTTCATGAGACCTGGGTGGGGGACAGGACGAGCAAATATTCTGGGTGGTCTTGGATCTTTTGTTGTTGGTTCAAGAATCTCGAAGTAAGGCAGATGAGATGGGCAGGAGATGGCTGGAGAGAGGCTGAGTCACTGCCGGAGTCTCAGGTTGAGTTGTCTCTGACGTCAGTCAGTGCTTCCGGGGGTAAACCAGGTGGGATGGCTGGGCACACAGGTCCTACCTGGGAGCTTTGGTTTAAAAGATGCTCTGCATGTCACTAGACGGGTGGCAGTACCTGCTTCCCCCGAGGCCAGGCGTATGTGTTTGGGAGCCTCACACCTGCGGGCGGGAAGTCCCACCTTAGCTTCCACAGCCCACCTCCGGGGAAGGCCCTGCTTCCCCACAGCCTCCCGGGAAAGGCTTTAGAAGAGTCATGAAGTCTCCAGCCCCTCCCTCTTTCCAGGAGGACACCTTATACTTCAACCTCAGGGTAAAGTCATGACACATTGATGAAAAAAGAGGTGGGGATTATTTCCTGAAGAGAAAGAAAACAAAACAGGGGACAGAAGCAGATGCTCAGGGGGAAATGAAGCCTTTTGCAGGCAATATGGGGAGAAGGGGGGGTGTAGCAGTTTCCCCCAGCAATGTGATGTGCTTTGATCCCCAAGTGGAAGAGTATAGCTAAGCACAGCGTAAAACACAGAAGGGACCAAGAATGGATCATTCCCAAGCCGATTAAGTTACAGGACATTCACTCTTAAGAAAACTCAGGGGAGGGGTGCCTGGGTGGCTCAGTGCGTTAAGCGTCTGCCTTCAGCTCAGGTCATGATCTCATGATCTCAGGGTTCTGGGATTGAGCCCCGCATTGGGCTCTCTGCCCAGCAGGGAAGCCCCTCTCTCTCTCTGCCTGCCTCTCTGCCTACTTGTGATCTTTCTGTCTGTCAAATAAATAAATAAAATCTTAAAAAAAAAAGAAGAAGAGAACTCAGGGCATTTCCACCTCCCAAGGTCCTTAGAATACAGCCAAAGTGTGTACTTCGATGGAAACCAAAGGGAAACAAGCTCCCCCACACACTTTCCGCAGATAATGGGGAAGGGAAGAGAGCAAGAGGGTTACTGGTCTTAATCGGTGCATTTTTACCATCTCAACATATATTAATTAATGGATTATTTGGCTTGTTGTTCATTTGTTTAGGGTTAATTTGTGTTGAAAAATTAAAGAAGGGAGGGAGGGAAGGAAGAAGGAAATGTAGGAAAAAGGCAAAGGATTAAGGAAATGATCAGGAGAAATTACAAATATCCCCTCACACTTTTAGGAAGGCAGAGGATTTTCCAGAGGAAAATAGTGTCAACCAAGGTAGAGCTCATTTCACACCACTAAGCCTCAGGAAGAGGAAAGACAACAGCAAAAGAAGAGAAGAGGAGAAAAAGAAGGAAAAATAAAATCTAGGAAAGAACGAAGGAAGGAAGGAAGGGAGGGAGGGAGAGAGGGAGGGAGGAAGGAGGGGGAAGACAGAACCATCAGAAATTAAATCATTTCTTTTTTCAATCGCTTAATTTTTGGACTATGTTTAGCGAGACAGCAGATAGTTGGATTATATTATTTCCACTCTTGCACTGATACTCTCCAGAAAACTTGACCAGTGAAGTTCCAGAGTTTTCGGCACAAGGTCCTGTGCTCTGACTGTTGTTCCTCCTGCCGTCAAATCTTAAAGGAACAACTGTCCTGCTGTGACTGTTCGCTGGTACGTGAAGGAAGAACGAGGTGAACCAAGAGCTCTCTGTCCCTGAAGCGACTAGAGACCCTGCACTCACGGTCCTGGGTTACCAGCGAGGAGGCTGAGCCTGTGCCCGGTGGGAAACGGCATGTGGAGAAAGGGGAAAGCCAGGCTTGTGCCACACTGCACACGCGTCCAGACATGCAGACCCCCCAGACCAACAAATTCATTCCAAACCCAGCGCAGAACCAGTGCATCCCAGCAGCCCCAGCAAAGGCTCGTGCAGAGCCGCCCTGTATAGACGCCTGCATGACCCAAGGCCTGGGGGCCATCCCCAGACAACCACCTTCTACTGGAACAAACCAGAACAGAGCAACTGTAGAGCCAAATGCTCCTCAATTTTGGAGCACTGGGGACCACAAATGAGAAATAATCCAAAAGAGATTTTAACACATAAGTTTAAAGGAAGGAGTGGGAGGTGAGAAAAGGGCCTGGTGAGCGCGGCCACTGTTTTCAGTGTCTTGCTGTGAGGAGGGACAGAACCCCGGGGCAGACAGCTGGTGAGGGATGGTGAGGAAGCGAATGGCGTTTGAAGACTGAAGGCTGCCTCTTGGTGGGGGTGCCTGAGCAGACAGGGAGACGTTTCTGGAGCAAAGGCCTAGAGCGGGGAGGGCCTCGGGCCGGAAGAGGGGTGCCCCATTTGCCAAAGTGGAGGGAAGAGGCCGGTGCACAGGCAGGTGTGGTTCTCTCTTTGCGGGGCAGAGGGCGGGGGAGACATGAGGGCGTTTCTCTCTGGTGGTTTCTATTAAAGAAGGATGAGACGAGGTCATCAGGTGGAAGAGATGGAGTGAGAGGACAAAGGACAAAGCATGCAATTGTCCCCTTGCTGAGGAGGGTAGCAAGCTTTCCAGAAGAGCGTTGGCGGATCGCAAGACAACACGGAGGTACGTGATTGTGAGCACAGTGGAGGGAGGTGCGGAAAGAATGGAGGGTGTCCCCAGGCAAGCGAGGAGAACACCAGCTCCTCGCCTGGGGAATGTGGCCATGGCAGGATGGACCAGCCAGCCACATTCCTGAAGGACCGCCACATGCCAGCCTCTCCAGCTCTGTTCTTGGCATCTGTGCAGTCTCTCCAGCGAGCAAGAGTCTGGCTCCTTTCTGGAGGGCCAGGCTGCAGGTGGGGAAGGGGATGGGAGCTTGCTGGTACAAGTATAGATTTCCCCGAGTCCTGTTCTCAGCCCATGGGTCACCCCTGCCCCCCTCCACTGAGCCTAGGGACCCAAAGGTCCAAGTTCATTCGCTAAACTTCCTTAGAGGATAAATGTCCCTTCTCCTGTCGACACTGGTGCAGAAGGGGTGGCTGCAGGAGAGGGGGAGCCCCTAACTGTATGAGGCGGGGTAGGGGGCGTGTGTGTTCAGCCCACAGACATACTTTAACACAGTGTCCTCTTTTCATGCCTCGACCACAGCCTGACCTGCAGGTTGGGTGAGAGGCCAGTTCAGGCCCTGGCCTGGAGGAGACTGCTGCTGTTAGAGCAGGGAATTCTGCTATTCCGTGTCCCCAGAGTGTGGTCTCGGGGCAGGCGGGGCAGGTGGTAGGGGCTCCAGCAGGGCATAGCCGCTCAGCCTGTGGTCTCCCCACCCTGTGGCTGTAGGAAGGTCCACACTGGGATGAACCGAAGTGCATGGTGAAAGGCAGGGATTTGCACCGCCCAGCTCCCGGGGGGACCCTGCGTCTGACTAAGACACAGTTAACTCGAAGGTTACAAACTACTCCGCCCTTGCTTCATCCTTTATCAGTGGGTACCACCCATTGAGCAGAGACCGTGGATACAATTTTGACTCCTAATCTGGGTTACAAAGCAGATTCTACAGAGTTCACCGCCCCCAGAATTTGCTAGAATCTGAATCCATGAAGAGTAGAATGGTAAGAGCGCGCACGCGTGTGTGTGTGTGTGTGTGTGTGTGTGTGTGTGTGTGTGTGTGAATGTTTCACAGGCAAGAGAGGCACAGAACCTTAGCTCATTGCTGATGAGAATCTGGCAGGCATGGGGGAGGGGCTGTGACTCTGGCTTCAGCCCTCGGCTTCTGACTCCCAGTCTGGGGTTTCCACTGTCAAGGGCACTGGAGCCAAGTGATGGAGGGTCTGGACAAATGGGAGCAGCAGGAAGAGGCCGAGAGGCCCCTGCTTCTAGACTTTTGTGATGGGGAAAGACCAGTGGGCCAGGAATCAGAGGGTTTAGCTGGTGACTTTGGGAAGGTAGGACCTACAATACGCAACATCTTCGCAGTAGCCTAAACTTGGGTTTGAATCCTGGCTCTGCCACTGACTGAATGTGTGACATTGGACAACTTTGTAACCTACACTTCACATGTTATCAAAATGGAGATTATGTTACCCTCAGTCACAGGCCTTCTTCAAGGGTAAGACGAGGCATTGCTGATAACTTATGTAGCACCATGGCTGGTACTTAGCAAATATGCCGTTATGGGTTCGGGTGATGAGGAAAATGATGGTAATAATAGAATAGGTACTTTGAACTCTAAGGAACCTCAGGAGTTAGTTCCTTCCTCCTTGACTCAGTTTGCTCCTCTGTAAAGTGGAAATAATGCTACAATCCTTTCCACGTTTTCCTTATTGGTTGCCTTGAGGGTGGAAGGAACTGGGGAAGGGGCTGCCCAGGGCAGATCTACAGAGAGCTGTCAGTGATGCCCAGGGTTTCACCACTGTGTGGAGAAATGAGAAAAAGAACACAGGAGTGCTTTACGAATTGAATTGTCCCCAATTTTGAAAGATTGTCCTTCATTCTGATGTTAACGGCATTTCTATTCTGCGTGTGTGTTAAAATATCCTTTCTTGTAGGAAAGGATGTTGCTAGTGGATGGCAGTTGTCTTTAATGACCTAACTTGGCAATATGAAAGTTGTCAATCCTATATTGGTCCCGTATTTTTTCGAAATCTAACTGGTCTGTGAAATCAAGTCTATAAAGAAACCACCAAGGCAGGATTTTGAAGGACTTTGTGATTGTAAGATTCTGTACGTGGCAACGTAATAGCATCACACAGTGAGTCCCTGTGGCGTGTCAGGCGTTGCTGAGAACTTCTACACATTGGCTATATGTCTTTTAATGGTCTGGTAGGCTAAGTGTCATTGAACCCATTTGACAGGTGGAGAAACTGAGACTTAGCCTAAACCTTGGGGCTTTCTATTCCAACATGGAATGTGCTATCAAGTCTGTCTATAAACCTCACAGTTTTCCCTGACCCTTGCTAAAGGATTACTATGGAGGAGGCCCTGACTCAGCCACCGAGACTTCACCCTAATAAAAAGTAACCATACCAAGGACTGATGGGCAAATCACCACTTAACCTCTCTCTGCCTCTCGCATCCAACCGAGAAATTAGGTAGAAATCAGGGTCACACTGAAAACAGATGGAGAGTCAAGCCAAGCTGTCCTAGGAAATAAAATTAGCACAAAGAAGCCATTCTCTATGATTCCCTATGATTCAGTGTCCTTTGATTATTTATGAAGTTGTGAGGCATCTGGCCAGGTAGCTGATGGAATGTTCCCTGGGTGCAGAGACACTGTCAGATGGCGTCTTTCTTTGGTCAACCAGATTCAGTCCCCCTGCCTTCTCCCAACCAGTCAGGACCTCCCTTCCTCCTAGTCCCGGTGGTGCTCTGGGTCCCACAGGCTGGGAAATCAGCCTATGGGAGCCCTTGAGGCTGGGTGATGACAGGTTCCGCCCTCCTCACGCTCTCTGTCCTCCTCCCACATGGCGATGCTGTGCTTTGTGCATTCATTCTTAGTGACCCCCTTACTCTGGGAGAGGTTTCATTAACTGTATTTCACAGGTGGGGAGACTGAGGCTCGTTGAAGCTAAGTAACTGTCTGGGGGATGGTGTCACACAACCTGGAAGGGGCAGAAGGAAGAAGGATCCCTGCCCAGCCAGGGCACCTGACTTGAGTCTTTCCTCCCGTTTCATCACTAAAGGGCTCCCTGAAAACTGAGGCAAGACCATCCTAAAACTTAAACAGCTCCTGCCTCCCTTTGCAGAAACCGTGTCCTCTCTGGATGCAAGGTGTTCACCTTGAACCCACTGTGCTGGCCCTCTGTTCCAGGGCCAGTTCCAGCCCAGCGGCTGCTTCCTGGTCTTTACCTGCCAAGAGCCTACTTGCGGCCGTGCCTGGCTGACACCCAGTGACTCTGGTGGTGATGATCTTCCAATTCTCACCTGCCCGCCCCCACTCGCTTTTTGAATTTGAAGCCAAGCCCTTCATCATTTTCTCTTCAGCCCTTTATAGCTAATTCACTCTCATAGAAGACAATTTAACAAATGACAGATTCCACACCATCTTTCAATGTTTTGTGAGCATTCATGGCTTGACATTTCAAGCATTCATGGCTTGATAATACAAGGGTTTCTGTTTCATCTCTTTTTCTACCGTTATTCTAAAATGCACCCAAATGACACGTGCACTTGATTAAAAATAAGAGTATGTAAGAGCTCATGATAGAAAGACCCTATCTCTGTCCACCCCACCACCACAACCCAAAGACAGCCATTCATACCCATTCGGTCGAGGGAAGTGAGACACCGTTTTCAGTTAATTTCCTAGTGGTTACCTCCATGTCTCTAACTCAAAGCTTATGTGATCAGTTCTTCAATCATTAACTTTAGACATTGCTTGTTGCCTTGGTAGATGGAAATTTAGGTCACTTACCCTTCCTACCACGCCACGGCCCCCTCCTAGTGCATCTACAACACTAGATTTAGTACTCTACCAGTAAATTTAACTAATATATTTGAACTTCTATTTCTTGTTCTATCACTATGGGGACTATCTCCTCTCTTCTCATCATAACAGATAAGGATATTAAAACTTCCCTCCTCTCTCCATCCCTTCCATCTGTCATCCCATGTTAGCTGCCCTTTTCGTTTTGTATTTTCGAGGTAGGTCGCATTAGCATTCTGAACCACAGTCATAAATACTTTTTCCGTCTCTGTCTGATGTGGCTCCAAGCTGGGAACATGGCTTTTTTTTTTTTTTTTTTTTTTAATTGGGGCAGCTGCCCTCAGCCTCCCAAACATCCGTTTCTGATTCTGCTCTTGTTGCGTAGACTGATGAAGCCTGTGTCTGCCGTCCCATGCTGCCCAACAACAGCCCTAGCCCATTAGCTGTATCTACATAGCTCTGTAGTCAGGCCTCTTGACCGCCAGCACACCCTTGCTGGTCCTTTTTTTTTTTAAGATTTTATTTATTTATTAGTGAGAGAGAGAGAATGAGCAGGGGGAAGGACAGAGGCAAAGGGACAAGCAGACTCCCTGCGGAGAGGGTGGCCAATGTGGGGCTTAATCCCGAGACCCTGAGATCATGATCTGAGCCAATGTCAGACACTTAACGGATTGAGCCACCCAGGTGCCCCATCCTTGCTGTTCCTTATGATAATTGCCCCCTTCCCCACCCACCAGCTGCTGATGGTCTTAAGTACTATCAGCTGGGTCTCTACTCTGCCAAGACTCTCTTGTTCCCATTGCTACCAGGGAGCCCCACTCTGTACCAGCATCTCCTGGTACCCCATCACCATTCTTATTGCCTTAGCAGACGGTGGGGCTTCCAGACCCTCTCATGGAACAGAGCTGGTTAGTGGACTTTCTGGCTTTACATAGTGTGTGCCTCTCTAACATGCCTGAGCTCTTGGATCCCTTCCCCTACTGTGTGCCCTGCAGTTTGGGAATTTCTTTTTTTTTTTAATTTTTATTTATTTATTAAATAAATAAAAATTATAACAGGATTTATTGTTTTTGCACAACACCCACAGTTTGGGAATTTCTATTTGACTTTTTTCTAGGTTTCAAAGATATGGCACACAAACATACTAGTCATTCTGCAAGCCCAGAAGGTTTAAGAGACTTCATGATTCTCAAGTGTGTCAGCCCAGATGTCCCTATGCCAAGTTCCAGGTCCTTGTTCTTCTCCAAGCATGATCCCAGTGGCATTGCAGAATTGTTGAGGTCACGAATTCCAGCTTCTCTGGAGCTTGGCTACCCTCAAGGCTCAGCCCTGAGGCTGATCCAGAGCTTTGCCCTCCTGACTCAGGAGACGCACATGCTTTATATGCCAACTCTCATCCTTGGCCTAATCATCACTGAAATGATGACTAGTCATCCTCAACCTTTGCCCGTCTTTCTCCAACACAGTCATGGCCCTCTGGGACAGCCGTCTGATCCCCTAGTCCTTATAATGATTCCTTCCTAGCCCCTTGAGCACCTGAGACACTGAGACACTGCGCCTGCGAGCACGGCCCTCCCCCCAACAGCCCTCCATTCCACTTCGCCACCAGCCCAAGTCTTAGAGTGGAAATCTCAGAGCATGCCAGGGGCTGCCCCCCCTCCATCGGCCAGCCCCACTTTCTCACTTTGGAGTCAGCCTCGGACACATTGTGGCACCGCTGTCTTAGGTGGGTTCTTCAGGAAACACTCTGAGATGGACAGCTGTGGGTGGGTTTGCTGGGGAGTTGTGTCAGCAGGAACGCAATGGGGAGATGGGAGAAATTTGGGCACCTACAACAGCCACAGCAGCCTCAGTTGACACCAGCTGTCCTGGAATAATTATGACCAGTTTGGATGATAGACTTTGCTGCCATTCTATCATGCCTCTGCCATGCCTCCCATTGCTCTAGGCATGAAGGACCCTGCACAGGTAAGACCCTCGTGCCTATCCTCTCCCCTGGGTGCAACCAGCTACTCCATTTTCTCATGGGTGCCATCTTTAGAGTCCCCATGGTCCCAGGGGCCACTGGCCCAGGCTGACTGCTTCACAGGATCTGTCATCTCCCTCTGGTGGGTAAAGAAATTTGGAAAGAAGGGGATGTCAGTTTCTGAAGCCATTACTCCTGCAGCTCTGACCGCAAGCTAAGTGTGGTTCATGGCAGACAGGGACCCCGCCCGGCTTACAGCTGGTCCTCTGCTAAGCTGCCAACCACCTGTTGCTCACAGTGTCCACCCTCTGCTTGTCATTGAGGGGCCTTGAGCACCCTGTCTATGAAGCTGAAGAGGCAGAGCTGTGTTCAGATACCAGCAAACACAGCCTCCTCTTCCTGGCAGCCCAAGCCCTCCCTCCCACTGGGCGGTCCATTATTTGAGGACAGATTGATGTTCCTTGGTGGCTGCTCCTTGGTGGCCCTCAGCCCCCCGAACTGATCCGTGGTGTTTAGGCAGGAGGGGTGGACCAGGGGACTCCGCTCAGGAAAGGGTTTTAATGGATTTAAATTTTAAGGGATTTAAATGGGATGCTGCATTTCCCGGGCTTTGCCCTTTCATCTGGTGCCAACCAAGCAGTGGCCTCTGAGGGCAGGGAGCTCTCCTTCCTCATCAGAGGATCCTGCTGAGATCCTCCCTCACAAGGAGTAGGGAGTTGATACTGCTGAGAAGCCATTTCTGTGAACAGTTTTCAACCTGATCCCCATGCTTGGGCTCAGCTTCCTGGCTGTGCCTCAGAGCCCTTCTGTTGCCTTGATCCTAGGCTCTGGGGACGCCACATCTACCCTTCCTGGGGTGGGGGCGAATGCACAGAGCTGCTGCCCACCCACGGCACTCACTGAGTGGCCTCCTCGGTCCCCTCCTTTCCCTTCCAGATGATGAAATGGTCTTCCTATGACCTACATTTTTTCCCAGGATGATTTAAGACTGCGCTTCTTCTTCACTTTTTGGGCACTATATATTTTTAATGGCATGAGAGCAGAATCACCCGGCAGGCAGGCCTCTCCTGATCCTGCCCTCATGCCGGCTTCCTCAGACCTGCTTAAAGGCTAAGTTTTATCTGTTTTGTTTTTAAAATTCATATCCTTGGATCAGCAGAAAAGGTTAGAATTAATGTTTGTTGTTACATAAAGATGGAAAGCCAGATCGCATCTCGGTGACGTGTTGGTTAATGGGACCCGGCGTATATGAGGACAGGAGAAGAGTGACGTCACCATTAGCGCCATTGCCAGACGCGCCTGCTGAGCACTTCCAGGGACGTGGCGCTGAGCTCCAGGCTTTCATGCTGGATTGTAATGCCAACTTGATGGAGGAAGTGGGGCCTATCCTCTATCAATTTTCAGATAAGGACGTGGGAAGGGGTTGTAGGCACCTCGGGGCAGAGGCTTTCTGTACATCTTGGCATCTTTTGTGGCATCTGGCAGGGTCCCCTGCACATAATGAGGGCCCTAAATATTTGTTCAAAGAGTGAAATTGCCCGAGGTCATGGAGCTAGTGTGGTCTTGGAGCTCCTAATGAAATGTTCTCTCCAATAATCCAAGCTCCCTTTGTCTCAGTGAGCCAAAGGTTTTGAAAACAATGAATAAACAGATTTTAATGACTTCAAAACTCTGAGGCCAAACAAGCTGGAAGCAGGAAAGCAAACAAGTTTTAGATGAAAAGGAGCAGTTTCCAGAAGTCTGAGATGCCAACGATCCCTGACGGCCTCAGCCATCTCATCTTAAATGGAACGAATGGTCTGACAAGATGAAGGGATGGCCTCCCACTTTTTCCGGAAAAGTCCATCTGCCTTGTGGTCCTCCGGAGCCAGGTGAACTGTGCAAACGTGGGGGACAGCCGTCCGGCCGCTCCGCGCCCACGTCCATCCTCAGGATCCCATCCCTGGCCTCCTGTCAGAGTGAGCCCGTCCACAGGGTGAAGTGAATTGAATCAGCGCATCCTGCTCCAGGGCGTGGGAGCTAATGCGATAAAGGGCCGGCCCCAGCGACGGAAGCATATTACACCCATCCATCACCCACTCCCACCGAGCGGCCTCCGTCGGAGTCACCGGCTTGAGCGCCGGAGATGCTTCTGGAACTGACAAATGTGAGCAGAGTTCTAACCACTTCTCTGTCTCTCCTGATACAAGATTTGGGTTACTTAAGTAGGCTAGAGACTGTTGCCTTCTGACGGCTTTAAAGGAAGGAAATTGTGGGGAGTCTTCCGCTACAGCAAGACATTGGAGACCTTCACCTCCAGAAGGCGGGTCTGCTTTTTCTGACCTCCTCCGTTGTTGGAGGTGCTGAACTCAGGCCAGCCTTCCCGCCTCCCTCTGTCCATCCTTTCCTACCCTGTGCAGAGCACTGAGGCACGGGCCGCACGGGACAGAGGAGGGACAACACATCTACTCCCTCACTGAACAAAAGAAATCCTGGACCATCACTTCCTTGTCCCAGGGGCTTGGGGTCCCTATCTGTAAAATCAGCTGTAATAATCCCACGTATGCTCCCACTGCATTCTGTTAATGTATCCCTCTGGTCTTCATACCGCTCAAAATTTACACCAGCCCTCGGGGGGGTGGGGTATAATTACACTCATCTACTCAACCAATTCATAAACTCATTTACGGAATACCCAGTGTGTTCCACGTACTGTTGTAGGCACTAAACCTCAACAGATCAGCCCAGCATTGTAGCCTTCTGAGAACAGGATGCTACTAGCCTCATTTTAAGGGAACTGAAGCTCAGAGACCCTAAGTAACTTGTTCAGGTAAACAGAATCTTTAAAAAAAAAAAAAAAAAAAAAAAAAAAAAATGACCCAAAGTGGGGGAGGACATGGGGAGAACGAAATTTTTTCATGATATCAAATGATCAGAAGGGTCTTTCATATATGAGGAGCCCCAGCTCTCCATAAACTCTCCAGCAAGATCTCCAGATGTGCGTAATGCAAGTGGTACCTCTCTTGGGCTTTGTGACCCTGACCGCTGCTACAAGCTCCTGCACAAGTCATCCTGGCTTCACGGAAGGAGAGGGCTGGGGGGCAGGTGAGCCGGATCTAGACAAGCCTCAGAGGCTGATGGATCTGATTTTGAATCCTAGCTTCAGCTTTGAGATAAAATCAAGTATTCTTTGTGGGCCTCAGTGCTTTTTTTATCTTAAAAAGGAGGAAATATTACTTATTTTGCAGGGCTCTTGTACAGCTTAGAGATAGCGACAACAAATAGATGGTGCTGACAGGAGGGGGCGGGGTGTGCAGCAAGAACGCGAATGCTGCCCCAGGCGGTCCCTGGTCCTTTCCCTCTACTTTGTTCTATCGAAAGATAAACAATAAGATCAAGATTATTTGAAGAATGAAACAGAAACAATCGTAGCAGATTGTCCTTTGCAGTAAAATATTCTAATTGCTCTGCTAGATTGGAGACCAAATCTCATTATCACAAATATGATCATTAAAATTCCGTATCACAAAATACTTCACATCTCAAGGCTGACTCCCTCGCTCACTTTAAGCCAAGCAGGAAATCCACATGTATGGGGTCCATCGTGATTAAAGACACAGCCACCTTCTCTCATCCTCCTGAGAGACACCCCGGGGCTGGATGAGGACAACACGTGGAATCCGTCTGGAATATTCAAAATCAGCAAATGCAAATCACACAACCTGATTTGTTTCCTGTACTCAGTGCAACTAAATCTGGAACAGCCCCCTCCAAATCCCAGCAAAATTGGACTTATTCTCTATCTGTCCCCGCTCAAAACAAATAATTCAGAAATCTTGCAAAACTGGTTTTCTGTTTCTGCCTGTTTTGGCTCACTCATCATTTTGTCCTTTCCTCGGTTCCATGCGTATTCGACTAAAACCTCAAGGCTTACTTTCTTCCAAGGCCATTCTCCGAGGAAGAGGGCGTTAGCTTTCCTTCAGCCCCTGCTGTGCTCTACCTCTGCTAACACTTCATGTGTCTTACCTGCATTGCTTGCCCTCAAGAGACTTAGAAGCAAACAGGAAAAGCAGAGCTGCGTTCAGTCTCACGGTATCTAGTTTGGATGCCACAAGTGGGGCAAGTGCAGAAGGAGAAGAATTTCATTCCAACAAGGAAGGTTCTACAGAGAAGACAATATTTGACTTGGGGCTTGAAGAAGAAGCAGAATTGTGAGACAGAAATTTGGGAAAGAGAATCCGGCCTCTGGGGACAGAGTCTATTGGCCAAGTGTAAAGATTCTTTGCAGACCAAGTAAACCCATGTACTTGGGTCTTATTTATTGAAAGGAAGAAGAAGAAGGTTCAGATGGGTAGGTTCCTATATTTGCAACCTCTGCAGTGACCACAGGTCAGGGAAATGACTGTCAGTGGAGTTCTGCCTTCTTGAGTAGCTAATTTCCTTTCGATGGTTAACAAATTCAGATTCACTGGTGTAAAATAGTTCTGCGGGCCCAGGGTCACAACACAGGCCTGAAGGTGGGTCAGTGCTTGGTACAAACATCCTGGACTGTTTGGGGTCAGTTCAGATTGTGTTGGTTCAGGCCCCAACTGTTCAGCCAGACCTGGGCCAGGAGGGGAGCAGAGAGCGTAATGCTCGTAACATGATGCATTAGAGAGCGCCTGGTCAATTATGTGTCCATTAGCTAAGTGGCCCTGGGGCTTTATGACTTACTCTTTTTTTTGTAAATACAAAATAATAACAGTAACAGCTTGCCATCTCCTTATCCTGCTGGAGAGAGCGAGTATTTCATCTGTCATCATACAATTCCGGCTGCTCCTCCGGGCGATTCATTCCAAGCTCCAGGATACAGAAGCGAATGGAAAGTCTGTGCTCTCACCCTGACCCACCTCAGCAGGAGCCAACTCAGTCCCTCCTGATCGAAGATCGAAGAGGGAGGGCAACCGAGCCAGTTCAGGAGTTTGGGTGATGGTTTTAGTGCAGGAACCCTTCAGGAGGGATCAGATAACCCTGTAGTAAAGCCAGCTGGGAGAGGTCCCTGATAAGTCATCCTGATGGCAGACGTCTCTATTCCAATCTGCTCTGCCATCCATCCTTGCCCTCCTGGGCCTGCAGGTGTTTCCAGCGCTCTGGGACAGCAGAGAGGTGATGCGGAGGGGAGTGTATCTTTTACATGGCAAGAGAGCAGGGCTTCCTCTGGCATAGCTCACCAGGTCTGGGCGGCCTCACGCTAAACCCCAAACCCAAGTGTGTGGCTGCTTGGTGTTGGTTCACCTCAACCAAGGGAAGCATCACTCAAGGCCTACCAGACAGTATTTTCCCCCAGAATACTGTCCCCCCAAATACTTCCCCCAAAATACTGTCTGGAAATTTTTATTTATTATTTATAATAAATAATTATAAATTATTATATAAATTATATATATTTATAATTATAAATTATAATTATTATAATAAATAATTATTTATTTATTATTATCCCCAGAGGATAAAACATAGGAGGTAAGAAGAAACCTGCCACGGTCAGACCTTCAGGATGATGCACCCGGATGTCAGTGCACAAGAGAGCTGCTATGACTGCCACCCCTACTGTTTGTTAGTACCAAGTCCCCTGGGTTTCTGCGGGGACTCTATTGAACGTGCCAGTGCGCCTCATGTGGCCTGGGCCAAACCTGGGAGGCTGAGAGCCCTGACGTCACCCCAGAAACCCGGCCCCCCCAGGGCTGACGTCCCATCTCTCATTCCTTGGTATTTGTTTCATTTTTCTCCATCTTCTTTTTCTTATTACGGTTTTGGTTCCTGACACACTTTCTGAATGGCCCTCTTCCCATTAGCTGGAGAGCTTGTGAATTAATTATCATCTCTTTATGATATAATCAACACTGATGAACCACTTCAAAGACCCAGAGCCTCGACAGTGTATCTGCCTACGTGTTCCTTCTGCACCTGTTCTTCCATCCTCCCCCCACCCAGGGCAAACGCACGTCTATTAGTACCCTGACTTGTTTTTTTAAGTTTTGTTTTATGTACAATTTTGTTTCTTTTTACTACAAGTACACTTGCTTCTGAAGTGGTAAACAATATTCTCCTGGGTCTTAATGTTTCACCCAACATTTTATGCATGCATATATAGTATATAATGTGTATATGCCGTATTATAGCAAACAGTAATAAAATACATGATGACTATAGTTCATCTATGTTTACTGCCATTGTGTGGCAATATCACAATTTAGATATCCAGTGCTCTGCCAAAGGGCATCTGGGAGAATGTACCATTTTTGCTGATATAAACAACGCCACTAGAGCATTGTTGTATGAGTTTCCTGGTATAGATGTGAAGGTGTTTTTCTTATGCATACATAGAGAAGCCATTGACTCGTGGGGTATACGAATGTGCAACTTGGTAAGACAGTGCTAAACTGCTTGCCCAAATGGTTGTGCTAATTTGTACTTCTACCAGCAATGTGTAAGTGATCCAATTATGGACATATTCTCCCACACTTGGTATTGTGAGACTTCTTCATTTTTGCCATCAAATGAGTGCACATGATGGTGGGAATTAATTGCTGCAACATTTTTTGAATAGAATCAGAAAATATTTATTAATTTTAATTAATTTATTTTTTAAAAATAAATTTATAAATAAAATAAATTTATAAATAAATTTAATAAAATTTATTAATTTTAAACAGACTGGCTCTGTAACACAGGAGTACTACTTTGGAGCATATATTCTAAACAAAACTTGTGAAAGTCAGTATATAAGAGTAAACTTGAGGGATGTTTGTTACACTAACTTTTGTATTAGCGGGAGCCTGAAACAACCCGAATATCCATCAATAGGTAATCGACTGAACAAATTATAGGAAATCGACGCGTAGATTAAAATGCAAACATTTCAACAAAACTGAGTTAGATACGTGTGCAGCGACTTGGAGCATGTTTGCCAAATTTAAGTGAAAAAAGCCAGGAACAGAGTCATGTGTATGATAACATGTTAGCTCTTCTAAAAAGAGTGGGAGTGGGCGCTATGATTGCTTGTATCTGTCTGTGTGACAGGTGGGCAAAAATACACCCAGGCTGTTAATCTTGATTAAGTCAAGAGAGTGCGACTCTAGGGGGTAGGACATGCCGGCAAGATGGCAGAGCTGGCCTGTAATTCAGGTCCCTTTGGAAGCCTCTCCTCTAGCCTCAGTCTACCCCCGCAGGGGCCAGCCCTCTGTTTCACATTATGCAGTCTCTTCACATACCCACATTACAAAATCAAAATTCCTTATTTGGCGTTTAATATCTGTCAAGAGCCGGTCCTAGTCCATCACGTCTTCTATGCATCTACGTGGGCAATATGTTTTAGCCAGTGACACTTGACTCTTCTCTAAACATTCCTTGGACTTTCCTACTCCTGGTCTGTGCTCATCCTGCTTTCTCTCCATCATGGCCCCCCAAATCATGTCTCTTCTTCAAGAGCCAAGCAAAAGTGTTTCTCTCCCCGCACAGCCTAGAGATAACCCTGCTCCAACCGAGTTTGGTCCCTGTGTGTCTCGAGACTCAGCATCCCAGGAGAGAGAATCCTATTGGCCTGGCTCATGTCGAGCATCCTTGCCTTTTTAAAAACTAGTACTCATCTTCTCCATGTGAATTCTGAGCCCACAGAGAATAAGACAAAGGAATAAGGCCGGGGGAGACCAAAATACCATTTGTGTTACGGCTAAGTCGTTTATTAGAGAATGCAATGTAAGTATGCGTCCACCTTGAGAACCCCAGAGATAGAAACAGCCTTGAGCGTTGGACCAGGGAGAGCCTCGGGTTCCTGTACACGGCTCCTCCTAAGAGGAAGTGGAAAGAGATGGGTGATGCCTGACTGGCGTGCGTCTACTTTCTGATAACCATAATAAATCCCTCGTACTTCCCCGGTGGTGGGGAAGGACCAGGGAAAGGACACACCATATTGCTCTTTCAGACTCTGGCCAGAGAGCAGCGTACTATGATCAGCAGCCTCACTGGACCACACAGGGCAGGCCAAGTCCCCAAAGAAGGGGGATGGAACCCGGGCAGAAAGAGACGGCAAGTGTTTCCTGCTTCCGCCCATACACACACATGTCCTGCTGGAAGAGATGGGCTTCACCAAACCTTCCCGATCCCTTTTCAAAACACAGGTACCCTTGGCAGGGCCCGTCTCCTCGGCCCTTCCCCTTCTCCCAGCCCAGTGTTTGGCCACGTGTGACGGCCAGAGCCTCATGGCACAAACGAGACAAGGATAAAGAAGTAAAAGGAATCAATCATCCAAGTTGGTGAAGTTGCTGAAATTATAGTTTTCAGGATCCCCCGTCTGCACTCTGCCCTCCACAGCTCCTTCTTCCTCCCTGTCAACCTCTCAGAAGATACCAGCAGGATGGAAATTGGGTTCTGCTGACACAGGGGCGGGGGCCCAAGGTTCAGCCACCCTCTAGAAGGCAAGAGGATAGGGCCCAGGAGCCATGGGCTGGGACACAGGATCCTCCCGGCCCCTAGCCCTGCGTCCCCAGGCCGGGTGTTCAGTGTTACACAGCCCACAGCCCACACGCTGCTGGCCCAGTGACCTCTCGGTGACATGCTCTCTCAGGTCAGGACCTCAGCTGGGGCGTGGTGATAGGCACAACTCAGCCCCATGCGTGATGACGCACCTCATAGAAGCAGCAGATGGAAGTTCTTTCCATAGGGATCCCTGAAGCTGCCCCTCTAGGCCTCCGAGTCTGCAAGGACTTCTGTTGGGGAATAAGCCAAGGACTTAAAATAGTCAGAAACCAGCTCACCTGGTGGTGAGCTCAAGAACTTTGAGCAAAGCATGATTTTGGATGATAGGGGAAAAAAATCAATCGAAGATGAAATGGAAACAGAAGTTAAACACTGAGTGGCTGGGGAGGAAATGGACAAGAGGGACTTTAAGGAGGTTCTAGGATTTCCTGACATCGGGTCTCCCCTGCTAGATGGTGAACACAGGCCATCTTTCAGCATTTCTGAGTCCGAGCTTCCTCATCTGTCAACAGCACACACACTCACACATATGCGTGCACACATAATAAAGTCACCTAAGATAAAGTGTCCCACCCAGGGCACATACCAGTCCCTTTTCTACTGCCTCCGGTTCCTGGTTGTTTGTTCAAAATTCTCATTTTCAAAGGCTGATAAATTTTGAGTCTTTCCAAGCAAAGATGAACTCCTGTGGCTCAGGAGCAGAAAGGGGCAGATTTGCTTTACCCGTGGAGAGCAGGTTCTGACCTGGGCCCTATGGGCACAGGGGAAGCCCCTTCAGTGAAAAGTGAGGGGCAATAGGGGTGCCTGGGTGGCTCAGTGGGTTAAAGCTTCTGCCTTCAGCTCAGGTCATGATCTCAGGGTCCTGGGATCGAGCCCCGCATCGGGCTCTCTGCTCTGCAGGGAGTCTGCTTCCTCCTCTCTCTCTGCCTGCCTCTCTGCCTACTTGTGATTTCTCTCTGTCAAATAAATAAAATATTTAAAAAAAAAAAGTGAGGGGCAATAAAGGGGGATGGGTGGGGGGGTCCAGGCACTAATCTAGTGACCGAGGAACCCAGTCACCTGGAGGGAGGACTCGCCGGGGCTCTGAGAGTCCAGCTGAGGGCAGAGCCCACACTGGAAGTTGGGCTATGTGGCCCCAGCCCCAGCCCTGAAAGTTAGGAGGGGGGGCCTCCACTTCTTTGGTCCTCAGCTTCCCCGTCTTGAGAATGCCAGAGTGGGAAAAGACACCCGGAATTCTCACATGCGTTGTCGGCCTACCTGGGCCTGTCTTCAGGTTCCGCTACTGAAAACAAAGAGGCGTTACTTCTCTCCAGAGCTGGCTGGCTGCAGCGTCACCGGGCTGCCTCTTGTCGTGATTTCTGCAGCCCTGATGGAATTATTCTCTCTCCAGAAATGTTCCTGTGATAAGCAATTTCCATGCCCACGTGAAGCACATTTGTTTTCTCTGTGGCAGGAAGGGGCCATTTAGTGAATTACTTCTTTTTCTAACCACTTGGTGCCCTGGGAGAGTTAATTCATTTCACAGAGGCAAGCAATTGACTCCCAGGGGTTCACCATGAGCCACGCCAGGCCTCCAAAGCTTTGGAAAATTACCCAAGCCTCCCCGCGGACCCCATCCCAAATGGCCGTCACTGCTTAGCACACTGAACAGCATCCTTCAAGGTTCTTTGGCTGGTTATCTGTTTCCCGCTGAGCATTTTCAGAACACCTTCTGGGTACAGGGCCCTGCACGAGGGACCTGGGACGTAGGGAGGACAGATGTGTCACTTCTTTAAAGGCACCAGATGCAGCGTCAGGAGACCTTCCACGAGGCCCTGGGCCAGCCCCGTTATCCTCCATTTCTCCAGCTGAACGATGAGGGGACTCAATCGTTTTTTACTAAAGAGGCTTTCTTCAGCCCTTCTAAAAGGCTTCAAGTGTTTCCAGGGCATGATGGGAGGGTAGGGGACCTGTCTGACCCCCCAGAGCCAATTTGTCACTGGACCTCAGTACATACCTGCCTGTCTTCCTTCTGTGCCTCCGCTTCCTACGCCCGCAATGCCTCCCTCTCCCTTCTTCTGCTCCCATTCCTTGCCTGACTTCTGTGGCTATGGGTTTGACAAGATTTTGAGGTCTTCAAGGCTTTGAGTACTAATTAGAGCTCTGCGTCTTTGGGAATCTATTTATTTGCACATTGTAAACTGTCAGGTGAGATCAGTTCATAGATTACAGAACATCAGGATCATCCTTAATAATGGGGCCTACCTCTCTCATTTTATAGCTATGATGCTGAAAAGGGGACGGTGAGAAATGCCCAAGGTGACCAGGGAGTGATTTGGGGCAGAAGAGGCTCCCATTGGACTCAGATCTGCTGTTGGCCAGACCATGATTCTTTCGTGTAATTACTTTATTCATGTATACATTCAACAAATTGTTTTTTAAAACATTTTATTCAGTTTATTTAAACTAAGAAAAAAACCCAAAAAATCAACATCTCCCACCCCCACCCGCTGCCTCTTACCACCACCATCTGTTCTTTGTATCTATGAACTTGATTTTTTTAAAAAGGTTCTATGTATAACAGAGACCATGCAGAATTTGTCTTTCTCTGTCTGACTTATTTCACATAGCATAATGTCTTCAAGGTCCATCCTTGTTGTTGCAAATGACAAGATCTCATTCGTTTTTATGGCTGAATAATATCCCACATCTTATTTCTCTGTTCATTTACTGATGGATGCTTAACTTGTTTCCATATCTTGACTACTATAAGTAATGTCACAGTGAACATAGGACTCGGGTATCATTTTGAATTGGTGTTCCCGCTTTCTTCAGATAAATAACCAGAGAGGAATTGCTGGATCATAGGGTAGTTCTATTTTTAATTTTTTGAGGCATCTTCATACTGTTTCCCACAGTTGCACCAATTTACATTTCCACCAACAATGCACAAGGGGCCCCTTTTCTCCACATTCTCGCCAACACTGTTATTTCTTCCTTTTGAAAATGGACATTCTAATAGGTCTGAGGCTGTTGTGGTTTTGTAGTTTTGATTCGTGGCTTTTATTTGAGTTTCCCTATGATTAATGATGTCAAGCATTTTTTCATGTACCTGGTGGCCATCTCTATGTCTTCTTTGGAAAAATGTTTATTCAGACCTTCTGCCCATTTAAAATCAGATTCTTTGTTCTTATGCCATTGAGTTGTATAATATAAGTTCTTTATATACTTTAGGTATTAACCCTTTATCACATATATGACTTGCAAACCATTTTCTCTGATTTAGTAGGTTGTTGTCTCTTCATTTTGTTAAGGATTCCTTTTCTGTGCAGAAACTTTTTTAGTTTGATATACTCCTACTTCTTTATTTTTGCTTTAGTTGCTTTTGGTTTTGGTGTCAGATTAAAAAAAATTGTTGTCAAGACATATGTCATGAAATTTACTGCCTATGTTTTCTTCTAGAAGTCTTCATCTCAGGTCTTACATTCAAGTCTTTATTCCATTTGAGTTAATTTTTGTGCATGATATAAGACAGTGGGGGCACCTGCTTGGCTCAGTTGTTAGGCGTCTGCCTTCAGTTCGGGTCATGATCCCAGGGTCCTGGGATCGAGCCCCAAATTGGGCTCCTCATTCAGTGGGAGGCCTGCTTCTCTGTCTCCCACTCCCCCTGCTTGTGGCTTCTCTACCAAATAAATAAATAAAATCTAAAAAAAAAATACAGTGGTCCAATTTCCTTCTTTTGCATGTGGCTGTCCAGTTTTCCCAACATCATTTATTAAAGAGGCCTTCCTTTCCCCATTGTATATTCTTGGCTTTTATGTAATAAATTAATTGGCCATATATGCATGGGTTTATTTCGGGGTTCTCTATTCCATTCCCTTGGTCTATGTGTCTGTTTTATGACAATACCATGCTGTTTTGATTACTGTACTTTTGTAATAGAGTTTGAAATCAGGGAGTATGAAGCTTCTAGCTTTGTTCTTCTTTCTCAAGTTTGCCTTGGCTACTTCCATACAAATTTTAGGATTGTTTGTTCAATTTCTGTGAAAAATAAAATTGGAATTTTGATAAAGATTATATTGAAGATATAGATAGCTTTGGGCTGTATGCACATTTAAAAAACATCAGTTCTTCCCATCTATGAACACGGAATAGCTTTCCATTCACTTGTGTCTCCTTCAGTGTCTTTCATTAATGTCTCTCAGTTTTCAATATATAGGTCTTTCACTTCTTTGATTAAATTTATTCCTAAGTATTTCATTCTTTTTGATGCAATTGTAAGTGGGATTGTTTTCTTAGTTTCTCTTTTTGGTAGTTTATTATTGTATATAGAAATGTAACAGACTTATGTGCATTGAATTTTGTATCCTTCAACTCTACTAAATTTGTTTATTAGTTCTAAAGTTTTTTTAATGGAGTTTTAAGGATCTTCTATATATAACATCAGGTCATATGTAAATAGTGACAGTTTTACTTCTTTCCTTCCAATTTGGATGACTTCTATTTCTTTCTCTTGCCTAATGGGTCTGGATAGGACTTCCAATACTATGTTGAATTAAAATGGTGGTGGACGTCTTAATTACAAAGTTATCAAGTTCTTATATGCTACGGCCTGGATTAGGTACCAGACAGAAAGATGAAAAGGGCCTTCAGAGAGTTTAGTCTGATAGATGAGAGAGACCTGCAAACATTCCAAGTGATATCCTAGGTGGTGCCAGATTTGAGGCTACCCAGAGTCACGGAAGCCAGGGGAATGGCTTGGGGAAGACTTCCAAGAAGAGGTGACAGTGGAAGCAGATAAAGGATGTGTCCTAGTTCATTGGGAAGGAGATATGGGGGAGTCCATGACAAAGCATGATCAGGAGTGCTTTGACGTGGAGGCTCTGGGTGCTGGCAAGGGAAGAGAAGGTTAAATAGTGAATTCGGCATTGGTGGGAGCCAAGTGCTGGGCCATGACCCATGTACTGTGGTCTGAGTAGGTGCTTTCCTCAAGATTCTTCCAGCATTCAAGATTTCCCTTGACAATTGTTCCTCTATTGCATATCCTTTTATGGCCTTCTTGGGTGGGTGTGGTTCCTCCACATAGTCAACTCTGAGAAGTTGCAAGCCCTGTTACATTGTGAGCCCTTGGCCTCTCCCAGCTAGAGGACTGAGATGGCTGCCCCTGCCCCTGTCAGAGCTCCAGCTCCTAAGAGGCAATATGGGATGGATTGTGAGGACTGGGGCCTACAGATATGGTCAGCCCACTGGACAGGGTGGGTCATCTTGGCGGGGGAGGGGTCCTAGTAGAAGATGGCATAAGGAAGTGTAATGGGAGTCCAGCCTCAGGAGATCAGGAAGAGCTCATATGCAGACAACCTGGGCCATGACCGGGTCTGGCGTAGGGGTGGTTCAGAGAACCCAACTCTGATCAAAGACTTCTAAATCCACATCTTTCCCCTAGAACTTGGACTCGATCCTTAGAGTCACAGTCTGTCCAGCTGCCTTGAATGTCCCACTGATAACTCAAACCATCATATCCACACAGAGGTCATTGTCTTTTCTCCACATCCTATGGTTTTTCCTGTGGCCCTGCCTTTGAGAAGAGCATCCAATAGTCACCCTAGATCTTGCCCACATTCTGTCATTTTCTGCCTCTTAAATGTCTCTCAGCTCTTCCCCCACCCACTCCCCACCATCCCTACCATACTCTCCCGTACAAATCTGCATCACCTCTCATGCAGATTCCCAGCCAGATCCTAGGCAGCAGATCCTCTCCCATCTGTTGGCATTTGGAGTCAGCTTTCCAAAGAGCAGTTCACATGACTTAACCTAATGATTTCCTCAGTGCTCCCAGAATAAAGTCCAAATGCCTACACCTGGCCAGCAGGACCCTTCAAGATCTGACTTCTGCTGATCTCTGAACAGCAGAAGCCCAGCCTAGGTGTCAGGCAATGTCCATGTTGCCCCTGTGGTCTATGGACTTCCAGGGCCACACTGATATAGGGATGCCCTAGGTCACACAAGGCCTGACAGTTAGATTTCCTTTTTTGTCATGCAAGTGCCTGACAAGCTTTGGTTGCTGAGGCACCTACTTCAGAAAGAGCTCTGTCCACTAAGCACACTGCCAGCCATATAATTAGATGAAGAGCAAGTGCTACCTCCCTACCCCCACAGTTTCTTTGTTTAAAGGTCTTCGGTTGATTTAGATAACTGACCATTTGGTCACATTTTTCTTTTCCTTCCCATGCTTTAAATCCTGTTTTTGTTGTTGTTGGATTCCCCCCTCCCCATTTTTATGTTTTAAATTCACTCATAGAGAGTGGAGCTGCAAAAACCCTTGGCCCCTACCCTCAACCCTAATGAAAACAGAACCCCAGGCCCACACTCCCTCTATTTACTCTTGACCTCACTGTGTGGCCCCAGGCATGCTGTGTACCCTCCCAATGTGTGAGTGATAAACCTTGTCTCTTGCAAAGTTTCCTGATGGTTACTCCTTGAGGGTGCCTTGCAATCATATTAATAACAAGGGCATAAAACAACAAGGGCCAGCCCAGCCACAACATTAATTCCAAAAGGGGGACCTAAGCCCAGATAAGTACCTCCAGGCATTTCTAGCTGGTAGAAACACAATCGACAGCCTGAGCCTAGCACAAAAGCCCCTAACTCTGGCCTCTGGCCCTTGGGCTTCCAGCATAGGGCTACTGCCTCCAGGAAGACTCAGTGATCTCTTCTCCAGGCAACTTTTAGGCCTTACAGGGAGCAGAGTGCTAGCAGTCAGGTCAGACCAGTGATGCCTAGGAGGAGAAAGTGTCACTCAGGCCAGGCTGAAGGGCAAATTCTGGCTGGCCTCTGCTTGACCAGCATATCAGCATGCTAAGAGGAAGTCATACATCCTGAGTCCCTAGAATTAGCTCAGCATCCCCAGAAGGGCACATCTTACCTTGATTGATGAAGGGGATGGACTAAATAAAAACTCACAAACTCCATTTCTTTCTCAGGCTACCCAATGTCTGGGAAATATTAGCTGTTCTCAAGACTTCAGGTAAGCAATAGGTATTTATTACAATATGTACTGCTGCTTGAAATAGCCATTCTGCTTCATCTTTCATCTCTACAATCTAGCCTTTTCTCATCACTTCTCAGAATATATAAAAAAACAAGACAAGTGTGCTTCTAAGCTACGTTAAGAAATTTAATCCACGAGGAGAAAACCCCTATAAAATACACATCGGATATTGTGAGTGTGCAATTCTTTATCCATCAGAGTTCTGGGCTGCAAGCAACAGAAATGGACTCCAGAAACAGCAAATGAGTTCATTCAAAGAATATCAGAATTGCCTTGATGCCTGGAGAAGCAGGAACAGAAGGAGTAGGGGGAAAGAAGAAGGAAGAGAAGGAAGAAGCTGAGGAGGGGGAGAAGAAGTAGGAGGAGGCAGCGGAGGAGGAGAAGTAGAGGAGAAGGAGAAAGAAAAGAAGGAGGAGAAAAGGGAGAACAAGAGGAGGAGCAGGGGGGAAGGGCAGGGGTGGAGGGGGAAGGAAAGCAGCCAGAATCACCCTAAGACCTGCTACTGGAGTAACTTGGGGAAGGTACTGCTACCACCAGATATCACAGGTCGTACCCCCAGTATCTGACAGAGGGCATTGCACACAGCACACTTTGTGTGGCCACCTTCAGAGCCACTTCCGAGAAGAATGCATCCAATCTATTGCTTAAGAGATCTGAGGGCCATGACCTGAAGTCATTCTTGAATTCTTCCTTTCCTCTCATACCCCATACCCTCATACCCCACGTTGAATCCAAGACAGATTCCAGATAAATTTATTTTCCAAAATCACCCAGATTTCTCAATTTTGTCCCCTCCCACTCTGCTTGTTCTTAGATCAAAACTTCACTGCCTCTTGTCAAGAGTATCCTATCTGACTTTCTCTGCACTGCCTCCAGATCCATGTGCCTAAAACAGAGATGTGATTTCTGCTTCCAGCTAGGGCAGACTGGCTTGTATCAGACCAAACTTTCTGCCAGAATTAACTGGAAATTAGATAAAATATATTATTTTTTCAAAGTCCACTTGAAATCGTTGCAGAGCTACCAAGGCCAAAATGTGAAGGGCCAAGTTTCTGCAAAGAAGGGAAGTACAAAGAGGTAAACCTGGCACACAGCCTTTCTTGAGGTATTTGCCCACTTGTAAGTAGCAGTTTGGAGTTTGAGGAGCTGAGCAGAGCATTCAACAATCTCACAGGGCCAGAAAGACCAAAGTTGGAGTAGAAGATCTACCAAAGCAAAGGAATGCCTAGCCTAACTGCTGATCAGAAATGAAAGTTTCCTCTGGAGGAAAATAATATCCTCCAGAGCATTAGATAATCTCTATACCCACAATGTCTATTTTCTGCAATGATGGAAATATTCTATAATATGCAGTGGCCAATACAGTAGCTGATAGCCATATTTAGCCAATGAACATGTAAAATGTGGCTAGTGCAACTGAGGAAAATTGCCGAGGATACCAGGAGGCAGGATCAAATGACTGAAAACCAAGAGGAAAGGAATCAACATAAGCAGATCCAAAGCATATCCAGATATTGGAGTTGTCAGACATGGTCTTTAAATCAGACAGACCATGACTCTCTATATTTATTAAGATACAGTTTGGCTGGATATTATAAAGCTTCCCTAAAAGATCATTTCCATAAAAGAAAAGATGACACACAAGAGTTGGTAGCTGCTTCTTCTATGCTGTCATTTTTGGTTCTGGCTTTCATTATCAAGGTGATTTTGTAGTCCAAAATGGTTGCTGGAACTCCAACTATCATGTCCAAGTTGTAAACCAAAAGAAGAGGAAATGCAGAAGGGAAAATCAGGGCTCATCTAGCTAACTCACCTCCTTTTAAACGGCCTTCCTATAAGTTTTGCACAGTGCTCTGCTTATATCTCTTTGTCAAAACTTGTTCATATGGTTGCCTTTAATTGCATGGGAAGCTGAGGAATACAGCCTTTGGTTTTGGAAATTCATAGTCCCAGCTAAACAGCAGGATTCTGTAAAAAGGAAGGAAGGAGATAATAAGTAATCGCAGCAGACAACTAAACATCTCTGTTACACACTCCTATTTAAAGACCTTCAACAATTCCCCACTGCCAGGCACAGAAAGCCCTTCCCAAATAGGCTCCTTCTTCTCATTCCAGCTCTAGCTCCCGTCCATTCCTCCAGATGTTCTCTGCTAAAACCCCCTGCAGCCACTGACCACTTCTAAAACAGATGCAAGCCGCCAAGCCTTTGCTCCTGCTCATTCCTTAGCCCACGATGCCCTTTCTCTGACAAGTCTGACTATTTTCAAAGCTTAATTCAAAGGTCATCTCTTTTGTGTAACCTTTTCCAGGGCTCCTAGTCAGAACCAAATCTTTGTGCTGGCTCCCGTAGCTCTATGTGGCTACCTGCCTTATTACATTTGCTTTGAGCTATAATGATCGGGTTTCATGTCATCTCTCTTTCTAAATTCTGAGTGTCTCCAAATCAGAAACAACTTATTCTTCCTCTTTATTCCTCTAGAGTTTGCTAGTGTTTGTTATGTGGTAGGTGTTCTGTCAAGTTTGGTTGCATGGATGAGTAAGAGAAATTTAGTCAGTTATAAATCTCAAATGCTTTCCCTCTCTGACGTGTGCGACTGTAATGCTGGACAGCACCGCCTTCCTACAAAACGGAGGTGATTCTGCTGATTCTTTTGGTTATGCCAGAGTTGTGTTGTGTTGCACGTTGCGTGAAATAAACACGCTGATCTGGGACATTATTTTGTTATTTTTATACATGTTAGATGATACGATGGCACGAAATCCACTTAACACAATTATAAATAGCAGAACAAGGAATTCCATTTAATTCATCAGGGTAAATCAAGCATCACCTTTGTGTTCCGCAGCAGGAAAGATACCGTGTGAAACCCCCACCCCTCTCCCTTCACAGCTGCACACCAAAAAAAAACAAAAAAACAAAAAACAAAACAAACAAACCCACGTTTACAGTTCTTGCCTTCTAGGAGTGTGAGACCTGGGAAAAAGAAGACACAGAACTCCAGAACAAAAGATTAAAATAAATGTCATAATAAATTGTACCTGCTCGCTACAAAATTGTATCTGTTCCTACAAATATTTAAAGAAAGAAAGGAAAGATAGAGGCAGGAGTGGTAAGGAAAGATTTTGGGAGACAGTGAACCCTTTAAGCTGTCTTTAAAGACACATCACAATTGGCTGGCTCAGTGACTATCACAGCATGAAGTATGGGCCACAGGTGGGACAAGAAATGGTTTTGGGTGGATCCAAACACAGCACTGAACAGTATTAAATTGCATAGCATGAAGATTTTGCCCTTTTTCATTCTGTTTTGTTTTTTGTTTTTGTTTTTGTTTTCTTAGTTTATATTAGTAAGAGTCTCCATTGGTGCATTTGTAACGGAGTAACATTCCTTCTAGTAAATATAGGACATGTCTCGAGCCTAGAGTTTGGCAGAAAATAATATTTAAATAAAATGTGATGACACTTTGGTTTTTTACTGCATTCATTTGTTCTGGTATCTTCTATTTATGGCAAGCGATTCTGTTGTGTGTGTGTGGTTTTTTTTTTTAAGATTTTATTTATTTATTTGACACACAGAGAGAGATCACAAATAGGCAGAGAGGCAGGCAGAGAGAGAGAGGAGGAAGCAGGCCTCCTGCTGAGCAGAGAGCCCGATGCGGGGCTCGATCCCAGGACCCTGAGATCATGACCTGAGCCGAAGGCAGTGGCTTAACTCACTGAGCCACCCAGGCGCCCCTGTTGTGTGTTTTTTTAATCCTATGTTTTCACTTTCAAAATAAATTGATTTATGTATAAAGGAAAAGCCAATTTAAAGAAAGCTAGTAGAGAGAGTGTGGACTCTGGAAAATAATCTAAGGGTTTTGGGGGGGGGAGGTTGGGTGAGCCTGGTGGTGGGTGTTGTGGAGGCCACGTATTGCATGGAGCACTGGGTGTGGTGCATAAACAATGAATTCTGGAACACTGAAAAGAAATTTAAAAAATAAATAAAATTTAAAAAACAGAAAGCTAGTAAATAACTAATAGTGCATATGGTATTTGGATATAGGGATAAAGGGTAAAGGTTGGCTTCAAGGACTGATGTTTGGGAAACGTAATGCCAGTGGGTGTGAGACTTCCTCAGCTATGAGGAAAGATGTGCGGGTAGAAGATTTCAGGTGAGCAGGGCAGAACCCAGAAGGGGATGGAGAGGCGGGGGGCGGACGGGGAGCTCTTTAGGCCGGAATGTGGAGAACGTTCCCACCAGGCCACCATGTCCTCCTGGGAGCAGTGCCAGTGCCGTTCCTGGGCCTCACCCGGTGTCTGCTTCAGGACGCGCTCTGTGGGCAGGGCTGTAATACAGAGGGCAGGCACCATGGAGAGGCCTGCCCGGAGAGAAGCAGAGGCACACGCTGGAGATCAATAGTTTCCAATAATGAGGCCCGGAGAAAGGGCTGCCATAGCGGTCAGAGCCGCAATCCCTTGTGCCCAGCGACCCACACAAGGACATGTCGCAGGGGTCCATGGGACTGTGTGTCTCTGACCTCCTAACCACACCTGGCCTCGCCTGGAGGATCCAGGAGTGTTAGCTCCTATGTCTGCCCTCAGAGCCCTGGTCCTTGACCCCTACCCTTTATTTCCTGTCCTCATTTCTGCCCTCTGATTGTATGTGAATTGATTCCTCCTTTCTCTATCTCTTGTTCTGAGAGGACAGGACATCGAACGCAGCCTCCAGCGTCCTACAGACAAGAAAAGCAAGGAGGTGGGGAGGAAAGGGAGGGAGACTGTGCTCTGAATAGGCAATCGATGTGACATTTCCAAGTCTGGCTGAGTCTCTGGCTGATCTGACCCAAGGTACCAAGTGACGCGACACAGGGTGGAGGTTCTACTTCTTGGGATCCAATGCCATCAATCTAGACCCTGCTGGCAGCACTGACTTCCCTTGAAAAACATTTAAAAAAGAAAAGGTCAGAACCATTTGTTTCTCCGTGTGAATGAATTCACAAAGTCCTGGCTGCTTGTCCCCAGAAGACTCAGCACAAACCCAGATGACTGCTCTAAATCTTCCGGAACGAGCTCTAGGCAAAGGAAGACTTTTGAAGGCAAATTCCCCAGATCTGAGTTCCCCGACTCTGCTGCATCTAGTAACAGAGCAGAGCCATGTGCAGGAGCATGAGGTTTATGGTTGGATGGTTGGAAGTTTGAATCCTGGTTTTCCCACTTACTGGCTTTGTGACTTTGGGCTTATTACTTAACATCTCTGTACCTCTCTCTTATGTAAAGCAGATATAGTGAATAATAATAAACCTTGTCTCATAGGGCTGACTGAGCTCAGCTGGATTTTTCTCTTTTTATTATTATTAACATATAATGTATTATTTGTTTCAGGGATACAGGTCTATGGTTCATCGGCCTTACAAAATACACAGCACTCACCACAACACCTACCCTTCCCAATGTCCATCCCTCTTCCCTCCAGAAACCTTCAGTTTGTTTCTTGAGATTTAGAGTCTCTCTTATGTTTTGTCTCCCTCTCTGGTTTTTTCTTGCTTCATTTTTTCCTTTCTTCCCCTATGATCCCCTGCCTTGTTTCTTAAATTCTACATATCAGTGAGATCATATGATAATTATCTTTGTCTGATTGACTTATTTTGCTTAGCATAATACCCTCTAGTTCCATCCACGTCATTGCAAATTGCAAGATTTCATTTTTTGATGGCTGCATAATATTCCATTCTATATGTATACCACATCTTCTTTATCCATTCATCTGTGGATGGACATCTAGGTTCTTTCCATAGTTTGGCTATTGTGGGCATTGCTGCTATAAACTTTGGGATGCACGTGCCCCTTCAGATCACTACATTTGTATCTTTGTGGTTAATACCCAGTAGTGCAATTGCTGATGGTTTGAACACCTGGGGGCTGGCTGAGTTCTTGCTCTCTCTCCATGGAGCCTCCATGGCTAGCTTGGGCTTCCTCCTAACCTGCTGGTCTTGGAGAAGTCAGACTCCTTCCAGAGTATCTGACTACTGTTGGGGAGGAAAACTTTTCCTCTATCCTTCAAATATTCTTCCCGCCTAAGAATTAAATCAACATGAGGCAGATTAAAGGAAAAAATAAAATTTAATTTCATACATACAGTAACTCCACATATATGAGAAGTTCAAAGACAGAAAGGTAAAATTATATAAATATAGATATCTATACCTATATCTATATTCATATAATTTTATATAGATATAGGTAGATAGATCACCCTGAGATAAGGAATCAGATAGGGGCCTGGGGCTTCAACAGGAGGAGGGAAACCCACAGGGCAATAAGGAGAGCAGATGTTTGGTAGTAGATATTTACCTAGTCATATGGGTGGGCCATTTAGATAAAATTTAACTCTTATAATAATTCTTATTCTGGGAAAGACTTCCCAGTTTGGATACTTCTAGGTAGTTAAGGCAGGGACAAAATCTCCCAAGCTTGCTGGGTGTCAACTGCCTTCAGCTCAAAATAGTCCACATGCCAAAGTAGCCCATCTGTGGGGGGGGGGGGGCTTGCTCTGACCCCCTGCACTGTTTCCAGAACAAACATTCTAAAAGCTCAAGAGGCTGAAAGTCTTCCCATGACCTAGCCTCAGAAGTCACACAGCATCACTCCTGCCACATTCATTTGGTTACACAGGGCCAGCCTGGATTCAGCCTGGAGACAACGTACACAAAGGTGTCAACACTGAGAAAAGTGAATTGGGGCCATTTTGGGGACTAGGTACTACAACAGCTGACAGCTTCTTCTAGCTCACTATTGAAAAGAGCTCTGGATTTTGAATTGGAGTCTTGGCCTTGAGGTTTTAGGTGAGTTACTATCATCTTGAAAGCTCCCCCTGGCTTATCTGTAAAATAAGGATAATGATACTCACCTCACAAGTTGTGGTGAAGACCAAATGTCATCACATATGGATAGCTCCTAGCACAGTGCTGGGCACACAGGAGCCCCAAATTCCCTTTCCCCATTTAGAATAAGGAAAAGTCCTCACCACTGACATTCTTAGCCCTCTTCAGAGGGGGTCACCTCAAGACAAGGCTGCTGTCACTCCGTTGTTTCTTAACTCTGCATGTATGTGCCAGGAAGTTTAATTTAGCTTGTCACCTGTTGGGTTTATCATTGGCCCTGAATAAATAATGCATAATTTAGAAGAAGTCTCTTCGACTCATGCTGCTATGCCACAGTCCTTTTGAATGGAATTTCTGCTAACTCTACAGTGGGTTATTTAAAAACAATTTTTAAAAAAAGGTTAAGCCACCGGATCTAAGAAATCCCAGAAATGCTTTCATTTGCTCTTGACCTCTGTTTTTTTGAAACCTGCCAGGAAGCAGCACACATACTCATTTGGGATTTAACATGAATTACCAAGCAGCTGGAGAGAACTCAAGGTGACAAATTACTGACATTTGTTCTGAATGCTGCACTTAGGGCACCAGAGAAAACCACTTAACCTCTTAGTGTTTAGCTCTGTCCCTTCTCTGTGGCTTTGGGCCTACCTGGGTTAGGAGGGGTCAGAGAACTCAGCAAATGCAGGTACTCAGCCTGGAGCACCTTGAGTGGTAGAGAGACTGAGGTGCCAATCACATGTGTATCCGCTTCTTCCAAGCTCTCCCAACTTCAAGGAAACTCTTTATCAAGACAGAAAGCAGCAAACAGTCTTGGCGCTCCTGAAAATTTGGGCATTGGCTTCTTTGGGCAGGGAGAGGCAGTATCATAGCAACAGACATATAAGATAGTGGTCAAAGGAGGTGTAGACTATGCAAATGTGGGCAGAAACTCTGGGGAGGTTTCTGAAATTCCTTATCCTTTGGCAAAATGACTTCATGGAACAAACATAGACCCAGGAGATGCTCTGGTTCTGCTTTTGCCTCGCCAGGAGCTCTTTCTGCTAGATCCTCTCTTCCATGGGTTCAGCTTCCAGAACATCCTGGTGGAATCCCACATCTCATGTTCTGTCCTATGCTCTGAGCTTCAGGTCCACACATCCCACTGCCTACCAAACAGTGTCTTCTGGTCATCCCATAAATACCTCCCCTGATGTGTACAAAGCTCATGGCCTATCCCTCTATATCTCTCATCTCTAAGCCATTCCTGATTCTGGTTGTTCACCCAGGATGAATGTCTATTTATCCAATATTCAAGTCAGGAATTCCAAAGTCTGTCCTTCTCCTGACTGACATCTAATCAGTCACTGTGCCACATCAGTTGTCTTTTGGAATTATCTTTGTATACAATGTTTAGCCTTCATTTTCCCCATCTACCCTGCAACTGCCCCTAGGCTCCATCACCTCTCACTTGTACTATGGGAGTGGCTTCCACTGGAGCCTTCCTTTCTACCTCTCCTCTCCATGAGCCAGCCCCAGACTCCTCCTTCCTAAGACCAAGGTCCAAATAAAAGAAGAGAAAACTGCTAGGGCAGCTGATTAGCTGTTTCTTACTGTCTGGGACTGACTTTCCTATCCTGGGCCCTTTGTTTCTTCATTTGCAAAGTGAAGGAACTGGATAAAACCCTTCTAGGAGCTCCTTACTGCTCCAGGACTCTGTGATTCTTCTGAGAAACCTTCAGCAGAAAAGATAAAATAGCTTACCTGATTATAAGCTTCAGGAAGCCTTATCATATCCAAAGGGGTGAAATCACTAACTTCTCTTCAGTGCAAGTTAATGTCATTGATCTTCCCAATCCAGTTCAACTCAGCAGAAGACAATGAGTTTTGGGGGAAAAAAGAATGTGCTATAAATAAAAGGTTGGACAATTCCCTTTAGAAATAGCTGATCTTACAGAGATGTGGTAGTGAGCAGACAGAGGTCTCTTTATACACCAAAGAATCTCTCTGCAGCCTTTATGGGGTAACGGGAGTAAATGCAACATCCACTCTGAGAACATGGAGCTGGCTGGGAGTCCCAGGCTGTAGGTTTGGCTTTGTTGTGTGGCCTGGGTAAATTTCTCCCCCTCTCTGGTTCTGCTTCTCCATCTCCAGTTGGAATCGCTGATTTCTAGGCTGACACTAAGTCATCTCAAGGAGGTAAGTGAGCATTATGGGCCCATGGGAAATTAAGGATGTTTCCATTTCTTTCAAAGCCTTACTCTGAATCCAGAATATACAATAAAGAAGAAAAGTAGAAGAAAGTACCTATGATGGTTAATATTATGTGTCTGTCAACTTGGCTGGGCCATGGTGGCCAGATATTTAGTCAAACATTATTTTGGATGTTTTCTGTGAAGGTGGTTTTTGGATGAGGTTAACATTTAAATCCAGTGGGCTTTGAGTCAAGAAGGTTGCCCTCCATAATGTGGGTGGGCCTCATCCAATCAGCTGAAGGAAGGCCTGACTAACACAAAGACGGGCTTCTCCTGAGCAAGAAGGAACTCTGCCAGCAGACTGCCTTTGGACTAAAACGGCAACTCTTTCCTGGGTCTTCATTCAGCCTGCTGGTCTACTCTGCAGATTTGAGACGTACGAAGCCTCCAAAACCACATGAGCCCCATCTTCAAAATTTTCTTATCTCTCTATCATCTATCTATCCTCTATTATCTATTTATCATATATCTATCTATCTATCATCTATCTTGTATCATCTATTTATTATCTATCTATCTATCTATCTATCTATCTATCTATCATCTCTATGTATCTGTACCTATCTATCCAGGTATGTGTGTGTGTCTCCTCTTGGCTCTGTGGAACCCCGACTAATCCATGAGCTATCCCTACCACCTCTAGTAGAAGATAGGACTTAGAATTGTAAAAGAATCACAGCCTCTGCCAAGGTTACCAGAAGAGTCCAGCCATACCTCCCAAACTCCTTCCGGGCTGCTCCCTATAGAGATGTGAGACAGCACAAAATTCTGGAATCCAGTCTTTTCCTTTGCTAAAGGAGTCTCCTTCGCACAGGTAAGTGCCCCAGGCCAACAGTCAGAGGAGGCCTGGAGTAGGGGTAGAATACCTATTTTGGTAATAATTAACATTGACAAGATTAGGTATTGTTCTACATACTTTCTTCACACTGTATGATTTGATCATCAAACCCTAGGATGCAGATACAATCATCATCCGCTTCTCACAGAGGAAGCTGAGGCACTGCAGGGTCAGGTTCCCTACCCCTTTACCTGCAGCTGGTACTGTGGTCTTCCAGCTGGAGTTTGCTGGGAGCTCTACGTGTTCACTTGCTGCCGGTGACAACCCTCAGCCAGACAGTGTTATCTGTATTGTTCACATGAAGGGATAAGACTCAGAGAGGTGACATAGTTTCATAAGGTCCTACAGCTGGTAGTGGCAGAAACAAGATTTGATTCCAAATCCCTCTGACCACATCCCAAGCTCTCCCTAGCCAGCTCTGCTGCTCCCACTCGTATTTGTTGCATAGGGAAGACAGTAGCTACAGGGGCTCCTGGCTCTCTCTGCTATTTACAAGTCTACTGATCCCGCAGGTCACATTTCATTATATTTGTTATCACAAATCACCATCATCTCTTTGGCAATTATACCTGTTTGTGTAATACTGTGCAGGTTGTCAAAGGCTTCAATGTACTTGCTTTACTTAATCTCATGGGAAGCCAGGTCAGTCCATAGTATCCTCCATTCCACAGCAGCTGGTTGAAGTCAAGGGTAAAAGATGGAAGCTAATGCTTATCGAGTACCTGCTGTGCTTCAGGACGATGTTTTATACCATGACGTGTCTAATTTCTTTCTCTCCACAGTCCTGTGAGATGACTGCCTCCTTTGACAGATGAAGAACACGAGCACATAGAATATCCATTGCCAGGGGCACCTGGGTGGCTCGGTTGTTAAGTGTCTGCCTTTGGTCATAGTCCCAGGGTCCTGGGATCGAGCCCCATGTCGGGCTC
This sequence comes from Meles meles, assembly GCF_922984935.1. Classification (NCBI taxonomy): domain Eukaryota; kingdom Metazoa; phylum Chordata; class Mammalia; order Carnivora; family Mustelidae; genus Meles; species Meles meles. The sequence goes on along the minus strand of NC_060069.1, from coordinate 45,583,017 downwards.
CCTGCCCTGCGGGAAGCCTGCTTCTCCTTCTCCCACTCCCCCTGCTTGTGTTCCCTCTCTCACTGTCTCTCTCTCTCTCTCTCTGTCAAATAAATAAAATCTTAAAAAAAAAAGGAATATCCATTGCCAGGTAAGATCAGGGAAAAAATGGATTTTTCCATAAGATGGTTAAAATTCCTTGCACTCTCCTACTTCTTGTGGCTCCTAGGGCCCTGCTTCCCATCAACTTCTCCCACCTTCTTTTTAAGGAAGTGCTCCTAAGTCTCCCCTTCCAAATTCCAATTCTAATTTTTGGTTATTCCAACTCATTGTCGAGAAGAAAACATTGAGAATGAATTAATCCTCAAGGGGAGCAGAGAGACTGCAAGCCCGCTCCTCGTGGCTTTGTAGAGAGGAAACACTTTTGTCCTGAATCAGAGATCATGTGACCATGTAGTTTGAGCTGCTGAGACCATGTGGCGGAGAGCTCCCCACTTCCACCCCAACTTCACCCAACTCGAAGCCATAAACCTAGGGTTCACCCACGATTCTCCCCTCTCCATCCCTGACATGTCCAATCCAGCACCAACTCAGCTAGATGTACCTGCTAGACTCTTCCAGAAGCTACAGCCCCCACCCTAGGGCCATTGTCTCTCTCAAGGATTACGACAACAACCTTCCTCAACCCCTTTCCACATGGTTTACTTCTTTGTAAGACCTGCTCTTTCTGCCCTGGGGTGCTGGTCATTCTGAGCCTGTCTACATTCAGATCCCCAGCCCTTTATTCCCACCTGTCTGCCTGGACATTCACCTTGAAATTAACTTAATATCTGTCTCCCTCCCTAAACTGAAGCTTTCATAAGATCGAAACCACATCTCTCTTATTTATCATTTTATCCCAGGGTCTGGCACATAAAAAGACTCAATAAACATTTACTAAGTGAATGGATGAACAAACAAGCTAGTGGTATTATGGCAAGTGTCTGAACATCTTGGGGTTTTTTTGCCCTTTGCTTCTTTAACCCCTAATGAGCTTCCCCAGGCCCTTCCAGGCCCCTCTGGGGATTGAAGCCTACCTAGGCTGTTGGTGTGGGGCAGTTTGCATGCCGCCGTGGGCCAGTTTCAGTCAACAATTGTTCATTGAATTTCCCTCTTCAACTTCCCCCAAGTGTCTTGTGATCGGCCCTTCTCCCCGACCTCTGCCTTCTGAACAGCCCAGTTTATCTCCCTCCCTTGCATGGCTCTCCTGGCACCTGCCCCTTCTTGAGCACTGAGCTACCTCTCACACCCATACCCATAAGGTTGTGTCTGATCTCCTTCCTGAGGCCACACGGAGTTCTATTCACTCCTCTTCCTCTCTTGGATCTGACCCTCCTTGAGGCAGGTGTGGAGTACATGCAAAGGGGCCGAGCAGGAGGTTGAGAACTTTAGCAGTCAGTGCCCTCAATCCTTTCCTCCCTAACGGGTTGCTCCCCCAGGATGGTGGATAATATTCACCCGAAAGATACAAATGTAGTGATCCGAAGGGGCCCCTGCACTCCAATATTTATAGCAACAATGTCCACAATAGCCAAACTGTGGAAAGAGCCCAGATGTCCATCAACAGATGAATGGATAAAGAAGATGTGGTGTACACACACACACAAACACATACGTAATAGAATGTATCAGCTATCAGAAAGGATGAAATCTTACCATTTACATCTACGTGCATAGAACTGGAGGGTATTATGCTGAGTGAAATCAGTCAGTCAAAGAGAGATAATTATATGGTTTCACTTATATGTGGAATATAACAAGCAGTGCAGAGGATCATAGGGGAAGTGAGGGAAAACTGAATGTGAAGAAATCAGAGAGGGAGACAAACTATGAGAGACTCTTAGCTATAGGAAGCAAACTGAAGGTTGCTGGAGGGGAGGTTGGTGGGGGATGTGGTAACTGGGTGATGGGCATTAAGGAGGGCACGTGATGTGATGAGTACTGTGTGTTATATGCAACTGATGAATTACTGAACTCTGTATCTAAAACCAATAATGTACTATATGTTGGCTAATTGAATTTCAATTTTAAAAAATGCACCTCTATGTTATTCTCCCGCAATTTGTATCAACTTAGTTCTCTGCTTAAGAGTCTAATTGATTAACAAAAGAAGATGATGTTCATGCTTGTAGGGCAACGAAAGTGCAGAGGTCAATCTTATTGTCCTAGGCTCTAGTCTCCAGCCATGGCTACCGTGAGACAGGCAGTGGTCTGGTCACTGGCTCTCCCAAAGTCTTGGTCCTTGCAAATCTGAGTCTTGAGTTTAGGCCAGGATTCTGTGTTCTATTTTCTGACAAAGACATAGGTGAGGTCACAGGCAGCAGAGCCATGCAACTTTTAAACAACATGAAAAATTCTGCAATTTTCCTCCAGGGAGAAGAGAAACTGTAAGAACACACACAGTTCCTTCTCAGAATAGCCCTTAGATGTCCCAGTGAATTGGGGATCACTGGGGTCAATATCATCAAAAACCAGGCACTGAGTGCACTTGCCAAAAACTGCCCCGAAATGTCCTCTCCAGGGGGATTGATGGGAGAAGGAAGAAACACCCACATTTTAGGTTTTTCCACACCTTTGTTTCACAAGTCTGTTCCGTTTTTATAATTTAAAGTAACAACATAAAATTTTCATCCAAATGCCTTCTTCTTTAGGCATAAAACCAGAGAACTGCAGGATCTCAAGAGCCTATACGGCCCTTGGAGACCATTCGTCCCAGACCTTCCTTGACAGAGGAGGAACCTGGGCTGGCAAAGGGGAGGAATTTGGTCAAGGTCATATGCCAGACAGGAGGCCTTTGGAATCCATTTCCTAGACATATGCATGTATAAAAATAATTGTTCCACAGCTAATCCAATGGAACATGGACTGCTGCTGAAAGTATAGACTGAAATTTCCCCAAGAAAAAAGAAAAGGCAATTAAAGGTGTTTTAAAAAACGGAGTGTGACCATTTTGGAAGCAGACTTGTTAAAGCTCAAAATTGAGTGAGAAAATGCTGAAAGAACATGAACAGGGTAAGGGAGGCCATTGAGACTAAGGAACACTATCTCTCTGACTCTGTGGCTACTGAGATTTCTAGATTAATTTATCTGTATATGGGGGGGATAGAAAGTGATTGAGTGAAATGAGACAGGCAGTGGGCGATAGGTGACCATGGAATGTAAAGCTTCCTCCTTCTCAAGTTCCAAAGGGAAAAAACCCAGTTGCAAGAAGATGGAAGAACATGGAAATAAATGGCCCAGGGTCCTTTGGAACTCCTGAGAAGAACAACCTCCTCACAGTCCATGATGAGGACACTTGGGAAGTTAAAGGGCTGGAAGGTGATACCTCTCAGCAAATGAGTCGGGAAGGTACGCGTGCTTCTTTTTCTGTTGTTCGCTGGTGTCCAACGCTGACTCTCCAAGGAATCACCAAAGCAACCCTGCTAATAGGAAAAAACTGAATGGGTTCTTACTGCAGTGGGGAAACTTTTACTTCAACAGTCTTAGGAAGGTCCAGGAGAGAGTCTGACAAAGGCAAGATACTTTCTGGGATTCTGAAGTCTGGTTTAAAACGAACCTTCCATCTGGGGAAGGCGGTGTTTGGATAGGGTTGGGTGGAGCTCATGACCTAATAGTTTAGAACTGGGAGACCCAGTAAGGCAAGGACGTGTGGCAAGGCCTCAGAGAGTATGGGGTGGAAACTATCTTTTGATGCTTTCTATTAAAGAGCTGTTAAGTCTCTTGGGAAGTTCTCGATGTAAACAGTAACATTATTTGCAACTTTTATCTTGCTGGGCAAGAACAAGCTATCATGGTTCAGAGTTATGTTGATGAGGATAGTAGAATAAATCATGTAGACTGTAAGCTGCGTGGGTGGAGATGGTTTCCATTCACACTGCGAAGACCACCCTGGAGTGTTAGGCTCAGTTCTGGGCAACCAACTTTAAGGAATGTTAACAAATTAGGAATGACAAATTAAAAGTTGCTTAAACAGTAATTTGTTATCCATAACAAATCTATATTATTATCTATAATACGGTGTCCTGTTATCTAACATAATAGAAAGTCCTGACAGGCGCAAATCTGCTGGTAGATGTCAGGGCTCTGGGACAGCTTCTCTGGGATTCTCCTGGGTTTCCCTCATGCTCCAAGAGGCTGCCACAGTTGCCAGTGACAGTCCTCGTACAAATACTGAATATGGGCAGGAGCAAGTATTGAATCTCTTTCACAAATGGAGAAAATCTTCCCAGGAGCCTTCACAGGTTTCCCTTTCCATGTCGTGAGCTGCACTCATCATGGAGTCACACTGGTGCACCTCAACCAGTCACTGGCAAAAAGACAAGAATTGGCTTAATGAGCTGGTATGCATGGGGAGCACCCATGAAGCCATGGGTGTCCGGTACCTGACCAGACTGGGGTACTGAGAGCCAGGAAGAAGTGGCAGCTCCAGGGTGGGCAGAACGCACAGCCTGCCACAGCATGAATTTCCGATTAGACAACTCCCAAGGTTGAGTCTAACTCTGTGATTCTATTTCTAGGGTTCTTTCCAGTTTGAAAATCCTAATTTTTATAAGTAGCAGCTTAAAAAAAAAAAAACACCTGCTTTTCTGACTTTCTTATGGCCCAATTTTCCTCTCCCACTCCCAGTCTCTGAGGCTACAATTAGCCCCTGGTGACACATTTGGCATGTGAATGCTGTGGGCTCTGTCCTGATGAGCTGGGTGCAGGCCCAGACAGCAAATGCCGGGGCTAATTGCAGTTTTACTCTCTCCTTCAACTTCCCTGCAAAAAAGAAGGGAGAGAGAGAGAGAGAGAGAGAAAGGAGGGAAGGAAGGAAGGAATGAAGGATGGAAGGAAGGAAGGGAGGGAGAGAATGGAGGGAGGGAGGGAAGGAAGGAAGGAAGGAGACACTGGACAGCAGAGCCTGAGCTGAGACATTGCTATTTGCAGAGGACACACCCTCTTTGATTCATCTCTGAACCACGTCCTTCCCGGCCCCAAGACAGGCAGGCATCTCAGAAGCTGAAATGGGGTAGAAAGATGCTTGATGGGCTGGTCTGTCTTACGTGTCTAGGACTCCAGAGATAGTCTGAGATAGCCAGTGTTATCCTGAACTAACCAAAGCTGACAGCCCACAGCCAAAATCTGCCTCAGCCTCCAGGCCCTGAATGCCAGGACACGGAAGGGGGCTATGACAAAGGCTGGGCCTTTGTGGGACAGAGCCCTGCTTCCCAGCAAGACTCACACAACAAGGATTCTTGCAGATTAGGGAAGGAGAGGTTAGATTCTGGGCAAGCAAACAATAAAACATCCACTCTGTAGCTTCAGAGGCTCTGGCTTTGTTCCCCACTCAGTCAGTGCCCTCCACCCTCTGCCCACCCACTCCCAACCCTGGATCCCTGAGTTCTCGCCCTGGGAAATTCATCCACAGGACACGCTAGTAACTTGCATTTGCCAAGTGACAAGCAGGGGAGGAGGGAGGTGGAATGCCCAGTTAGCTGTGATTTCTCACCGATTCCATAATTTCCCATCTGAGCACACGGCACATGAGAGATGTAGGTAGACAGATGAAGATGTGGATGTTGTGTGGGGAAGTGAGGACCGGCCTCAGACGGACTGGGTGTGCTGACCATGATGCGCTGCCAATGGGCATTGGTTAGAGACCTAGACACCAAAGCCTCGAATGTTCTAGACCTTGTGCTAAGTGGTGTTGAGATGACAGAGAGGCTGGGATGTGCCCTGAGATGAGGCTAGGAGGTGAAGAACACACAAAAACACTCATGAAAAAAATCGGGCTGCATGCTGGGAAGGCAGGACCACATCCCACGGAATCACTTTTGCTTCCCCAGCACCTACCTTAAGATTTAATCATCATTTATTTCTTAGTATGAGCCCAGCTCGGTGTCAAGCTTCTTACTTGTGTGATTTCATTTAAACCTGACTCACGACTCTTTGCAGATGAGACCTGGCATGAAGTAGAGGACACAGGATTTGGACTGAGAGCTTCTGGTTCCAGAACGTTCAACCTTAACCATGACACTGCTCTGCCTCTAGCATCAGGCGGATAGTAGATATTCAAAATGTATTTGTCAACTGCCAGAATGAATGTATGAGATTCCAAGAAATCATTTAAGCAACACCCTGTGGGAACTCAGAAAAGAGAGAATTTGGCTTGGGATGGATAAAGGAAGCCTTCACAAAATCGTGTTTAGGCTCAGGCTTGTAGAGTAGACAGGGAGATTGGGAGAAAGGCAGGTGTGGCAGAGAGATGCTAAAATGGGCCCATGACCCCTCCTCTTATGTTCTTGTCCTTGCATGATCCCTTTCCCTTGACTATGGACACGACTTGCTGGCTTCTAACCAAGAGAACATGCAAAGGTGACTGACCAATGTCACTGTCATGATTGTGGGGCAGACATAGATTGCGGGGCAGGTGGTTGCCGAGTGTCCCGGAGTGGAAGACCCCAGCAGGTGCACAATGGCACGACGTAAGGATCGTACTGTGGAGGTGAGGCTGGAAGTGTGGTTGGGGCCAGACTGAATCCCAAATCGTGTTTTTGAACAAATCAGACCATGATCTCTCCAGCTTCTGCCTGAAGCTGTTGTCTACTCTGAGGGAAACGATCTGAGATAGGAGCATGGATGCCCAAGAAATAACCCCTGATTTTCCCAGGCACATCTTCCTTTCAGGAGCACCTCCAGGACATTCTGGCAGTCCCGCTTCCTCATCGGGTCTCCCACTGGAGATTTCCTGCAGAAATGGAAGCATTGGAGGCTTTTGGTGGGACATAGATCTTGTTGACTTATCCTCCAGGATTGTTACTGAAGGAGCTCCCACTGCTTCATAAAACATATAAAACCCTGATTCTGGCTCAGTGTTCTCCATGCAATGGTCCCCGGCCTCCTGTCCAGAGCCATTTTCCACCACCCCCTGGGTGGATCCTTCACTCCAGAGCCACCAGTCCCTGGAGAGCTGATACGCTTCTGCAGGTTCTAGCCCACATCCCCTTTCTCTGCTCTGTTTCCACACTCTGAAACACTTCCAGGCTCAGCCAATGCAACCTTCTTCTCTGACCCATTCCTACTTCTAGCTGGGAGTGATTGCCTCCCCTTCTCTAAAATCCCACAGTCCTGCTTGCTGCTGCCCCTCTTAGCCCCTGGCTGCCATGGGTCAGGGAAGACTGAGGGCTTCCCCTACCCGTACTTATCCTGCCTCTTGCCTCAATGCCCACTTAGCCTTTGCTCTTGTAAAATATGGTAATTTGTATTTCTGCTTATTTTCCTGCCAGACTCTGGGTCCTGGAGTCAATCAAACCCTTACCGCACCACTTTGTAAGTAGCCATACACCTCTGTAGTAGGGGTGATATGTATTTTTTATCTAGATGGGTAGGACTTGGACAGACATTTATCCTTGCAGTGGTGAGGAAGCATTTGATTTCAGGTACTCACAGGGGAATTAACCACAACATAGCCCAGCTTGCAAGACCTTCCCACCATTTTTCTTCGAGCAGGTTGTTTACACTCTCCCCTTAAGTCTTGGGTTCTGCAAAACATGGGGAAAATATAGTGTTTACCTTAGAGAGTCTATGAGACAATGCATGCAAATTACTTAGCACAGCGCCCAGTGTTCTATTAGTTTATTCAACAAATATTTATTGAGTAGCTATCATGTGCCCAGCTCTAGGGATATAACAGTGAAAGAGACAGACCAATTTACTGCTCCAATGAACCTATGTTCATGAAAGCTCATGTAAGGAAGTGAATAAATAATCTAATCTAATATGCTGAGAAGTTCTTTGAAGAAAAGAGCTAGGAGAAAGGATAGCGAGTGCTAGGGTAGGGACGAGATGTCTTGTTTAGCAAAGACCTGAATTAAGAGAAGGAGTCAGCCATGCAAGACCTGGGGGAAGGTCATTCCTGGCAGAGAAAAGCAGGAATTAGTCTGAGTTGATTACGCCTATAGCCCTGTGGCCAGCTCCTTCCTTTCCTCTGGCCCCCAGACCGTGTTTTACAAGATAGGGGAAGTTGAAGAGATGGAACTTACCTTCTTTACTCCAGCTCAGCCTGCACCTTCAGAGGGATGATCCTCACTGTCCTGATGAGGACATGGTGCCATAACCATGGAGGCCACTAGCTGCCACGGGTCAGGGAAGACTGAAGGCTTCCCCTACCCGTACTTATCCTGCCTCTTGCCTCAATGCCTCACCTCCTCTGGTCTCTAAGGGAGGTTAAGTGTTTCTTCAGTTCAGGGTCCTGCTACTGTGTCATTTGCATTTGAGTCAGAGAGAGGGAGAGAGCTCCTGCTGTCCTGGATATGCCCCAGGCTTTTGGAAGTTGCCCTTCCCTCTCTACCCTCTTCCTCCCTCCCTGAGGCCCTGTCCCTAGCAGTGCTTTCCAACTAGCGGCCATCTTGCCCTTCCACCTGGACCCAGGATTGGTGGAAGAGGAAGGAGGCATGTTTGGTTGTTTCACAGACTGGAGGTGTTATGAGCACCCCATGGGCTGGGGTCAGGGATATTAACCATCCTGTGATGCACAGGACAGTCCCATACAATGAAGAACTGTTACGCCTAAAAGGTGAATACAGACATGTATCCCTCAAAATCTCCCCTCAAATGTCACCAAATCCTTTTATCCCTCTCTGGATTCTGTCACTTACTTGTCTCTTCATAACTAATGAAGCCTCAGTTTCCCAAAGCCCCCACCTGATGTCTTACAAATTTAACAGCCTCAGGAGTGGAATGCCAGTGCTTTCTGTCTGCAAGCAATCAGTACTGCTCCACTAAGAGAAGAAGGGTGGCTTCCCCAGAGTGAGGGGCCATCCCAGTCCTATGCCTGAACCAGTGCAGAAGCATGGTGGGAATGGCGTGCAAGCTGACCTGTGCTGTGCTTCGTGTTTCCCTACAATTGAACCCTTCTCACCACTGAAAGGATACAGGTCCTTCCCCACACCACTCTTCTATTTGAGAAATACGCATCACCCCTACTCACATCACTCTTGTCACACCCCAATATACATTAGAAAGCTTCCCATCTGAACTTGACGGCAGAGGTGCAAACGCTTCTCCATCAGAGACAACAGCAATGGTGGTGGCAGACGTGGGTCCTCAGCTCCCTGGCCATCCACCCCCTCCACGTCATCATTATCAATTATTACTATTGTTAACGATACAAGGCCTTGCACAGAGCCTCACACTGGTGGGGGCTCTGTCACAGGGCCCCCAGCTGCCTGGGTAGTGGTTCAGAAAAAATGGGGCAGGGCCGTGTTTCTGCTAACCAAGGGCCTCAGGCAAAATGACTCTGATTTGTTTTAAATGGTCCAAGGCTTGATTAAAAGTGCTCAAGAGAAATTCTCTTCTGAGGAGTAATGGTGCCAGGGGGCACCGGGAGGGCTCATTTCTCATTCTTTAACTTGGAGAGTTGGTCGGGAAAGGGGCCATGACTATTCTTTGCAGAAAGCAATGCTCCAGATGAGCTCCTAGGAAAGCTGCTCCTTGGCAGTCCTGTCTGCCAGCATGACTGTCCAAATGTCTAAGCCAAAAGCAGATTGTGGGAGGTTCAGAGCAGGACCCTTGAGAGCAGGAGATCTATCCTGCTCTCCCTAAACTGGATGTACCCGTTTGCTAAAACGTAAGATGATCTTACCTGTTCACAGAACAAAGTGTGCAAGTAAGGGTCCTTTCAAGAAATAGGTGGCCACTCATTGGGTCATGGGACAAAGATGAAGGCATGGGCAGGGTTGAGGAATGTTGAAGAAGCCTCAGGCTGGCAGCATCAGGGAGATATTAGCTCCACACCCCCCAACCCAGGCTGGAAAAGCATAGGAAGCAGCAAAGTGAGCTGTGGCCATAGGGCAGGCTGATGGGGCCAGTGGCCAAACCATATGGCCCAGCAGGGCAGGAGCCAGGAGGACAAAGTCCTCTATCTCAATCTCCAGGTGGAAGGCAGAGAGCATAGGAACTCACTGAGGCAACCCATTCGGGTCAGCCTCCTGGCACCGGAAGGGGAGGGTTGGGTCAGGGAACTGTTACAAACCACTCCAAAATAAGCGCCTGAAGGCAATGACCAATAATTGAGGTCTTGAGTTTGTAGCTTAGCAATTTACAATGTAAGTTGGGTTCAGTTGGGCAGTTCTTCTGGTCCGATCTATGCCTAGCTTGGCTGACTCAGCTAGGCTCATTCACGTGTCTGCCGTAACTTGGTGGGTTGACCAGGAATGACTAGTTAGGATGGCCTTGTGTGAGCTGGTTAGAAAGACACGGCCTCCAGGGGGCTAGCTTAGGCTTATGCACAACGCAGTCAAGGGGTCCGGGAGAAGCAAGCAGACAAACCTCCAAGAGCAGGCTCTTTTCAGCCCTCTGCCTCCATTGCATTTGCTCCTGGACCTTTGGCCAGAACGAGTCACATGGCCATCCTCATTCAAGGGATGGAAAAATAAAGTCTACTTCTTGAGGGGAGCAGAGAAGGTCTGGATAGTTTTGCAACCTGCCATATCCTGAGCTCCAGCCACAATTATTCACATTTCTCCCACGTGCAAGGTATGCTCTTCATACCTCAGGACCTCCAAGCCTGGATCCCTCGGCTCTGGCCTTGTTCCTGTAGCAGCTGGCTTTTGCCACGTGACAAAGCACCCCGGTGCTTAGAAGCTTGAAACAGCAACCATTTATTTAGCTCACAATCCTGTGGGTTGACCATTTGGCCTGTGTGCAACTAAGGAGTACTGCTGATCTCTGCTGGGGCTCACCCACGTGTTTGTAGGCAGTGTCCTCTCATGTGTCGTGTTCCACGTGTTCTTCCTTGTGGCCATTGGCATGTTCAGCTGCTTGGTGGTGGGATTCTAAGAGGGGGACAAGCCCCAAGGTCCAGTCATTTTTCAAGCCTCTGCTTATATATAACTGCTAACATCCCACGGGCTGAGCTCAGGATCAGAGAAGAATAGTGGCAAAGGGTACATGGCAAGGGGGCATGGATACAAGGAGAGGGGTGATTGATGGTCTTTTTTAAAAAAAGATTTTATTTATTTATTTGAGAGAGAGAGCATGAGAAGGGAGAGGGTCAGAAGGAGAAGCAGGCTCCCGCTGAGCTGAGAGCCTGATGTGGGACTCGATCCTGGAATTCCAAGATCATGACCTGAGCCCAAGGCAGTCGCTTAACCAACTGAGCCATCCAGGTACCCTGATGATCGTTTTTGTAATTAATCTATCACAGTAGAGTTGAGACTGAATCTGGAGAGGCACATAGAGAAAATTCAGCTCACAGGTCTAAATTTCCTAATGCAGCATTCAAGCTTCTTGAGAAAGGGCTATCTCTCCAACATCAATTCCATTGATCCCCAACCACGCCCATACATCTGCCAGACTTCTTCAGTTTCTTTCCTGGTCACTCTTCTCTGGATTATCTGGATTATCCCCCATCTTTCCCTGACCAAATCCTCTACATCATTCTTAACTCAAAACTCCCTTCCCCTGGTATTTTTCCTGGTTCGTATCCCCATCAGCCTCCCCCACCACACAATCACACACACACACACCACCACCACCACCACCAAGCTGGATGTTACTCTGGGTTCCTGTCCACAATTCCCAGAACACTCTCTATGCCTCTTTTCAAGCATTTATTTGCAGGGGCCTCGTATCTCCTTTCTTGGACTATGAGCCACCAGGGCACCATGTTCTTGTGTCCCCCTGCAGTGCTCAGCACGGACTAAAAGTCCTCTTGACCTGAGGAGGTCAGTGCTGAATAACCCAAAGACTACAGATGTGTAAGAAGCACCCATCAGAGAAAAGACCCAGGCAAGAGGCCTGAGCTACTAAGAAGCAGCTTAGCAGAATCAGCAGAGAAGAACCCAGAAGGGCAGGAGGTGGGGCACTGAATGAGTGGCTGGGTGTTGGTCTTGCCAGAAGACATACCTGAGACCGGAGGTCAAAGTCATGAGGAGACAGACCCCAATTCCAACTGAGGATGCATTTCCTCTGAGAAAACAGTCCAGAATGGGCTGGCAAGAAAAGGGGTGACCCACCCCTGGCTGACAGTGCCTCAGTCTTCTAGTGAGTTTCTGAGAGAGTGTCTGTCCCGGGGGACTCTGTCTATTTGCATTTAAGTTTTTCACGAGAATAAGTCCTTCATGAGACTCCTGTTGCACCTTGGCAAACAGGAGTATGCATTCACAGCTGACAAATCAAGGGCTTTCAGGAACCAACAGCTCTCCTTATGAGGCAAGCCTGTGCTGAGCCTGGCAGCCAGCCAGTTTCCTGAGAATCTACTGGGCATCAGCACATCATGTACCCCAGGCAAACTGCCATGTGGCTAGGTTGGGGGTAGAAGGTGTGGGAGGAATGTAGATGACTGGGGTGAGTGTCAGCCTGAAGGAATTCTAAAATGTTTGGGAGGCCCATTCCAGTGAATTTCCTAACACACACACACACACACACACACACACACACACACACGAATACACCTGAGGGATGGGCCATCCTCTCTTCTGTCAGAAACTAGTAGTTCAGTCCAGTTAGGAGAAGTCCTACTGGATGGGGAGAGGAGGGACTAAGATAGCCCTTGTGGGCCCACCTTTCCCTAACATTAACACTCTTGACCAACCTAACTCTCCTTCATTCTAAGTGGTAAAACAGTGTCCCAGAGAAGGGATACGATATCCCTGAACGCCAGAATGTGCCAGAACTATAGCCCGGTCTCCTGCTCGTGGGTCTGAATGCTAGGAATGGCAGAAGGTACCTCAGTGGAGGGAGGCTCCCAGGTGGCACCATTGCCTTCAGTCAGGGAGTGAGCAGAGGAAGAACCCTCCCCAGGAGCCTAGAGTGACTCTTCCCACTCCTTCCAAGAATGTCCCTGGGACTAAAATTCCCATAGCCACCAAGCTCCTTATTAATATGTCAAAGCCTCCCACATCCTACAAGACCCATCTCGGAGGCTACCTCTCCTCTTGTCTTCCCATAAATCGCCCCTACTCTAACCCAAATGTGAATTCGCGCCCTTGCAGGAACTTGGCACTTCATCATGGCTCTGCCCAGACTGCTTCTGGAATTTTGGTTAGATGTGTATATACCTTGTTGAGGACCCCTGATCATGAATGCCTTGGGCTCTCATTGTTTCCCCTTCCCCACTCTCCCCTCAGCGCCCAGCTCAGGACCTGGCTCAAATGTAAAACAAACATGAGTTGGGTTAATGATATCCCTCTTCCTCCCCACATCTGCATGACAAGGCTCCTCTCCTCATCTAGCTTTCTGATTGGCCAGAACCAATACCTTTCCAATCAGATAGACACAACTTTCCTTCTCTTCTTTTCATTTCTTTTGGGTGAGCAGGAATGAACAGTCTCTCAGGCCTTCTTGCTGGGATACATCTTGACTATGTCAGGTACCCAGCAGGGCTGGGGGCGTTCTCTAAAGCTCAGAAGGCCCTCAGTGGACAGGGTGGTATTTGATGGCCATCCTCCCATTGGCAAAGCCCTGTGAACAGCCCTGATATCATCAGTGTCCCCAGCAACTGCCATCTGATTCCCCACTGCAGGCTGAAACTTCTTCCTATTGGTGTGCTGAGTAAACCCTGTGAGCTGAGCTTTTGTAGGGCTGTCTGAGGCTAGAAAGTGTGATTTCATATCAAACATTCCTTCTGAGGTTCGAAGAGCTGAGACTACTGGCTGAAACCAGTCGCCCTCCTCTACCTGTGAAGAAGAAGCCAGTTAATGCCAGAACAGCCTATACTGTTCCAAGAACGTGGCCCTTCCCCCAAATCCCAGCCCTTTCCACACAGAAGCTTAAGAAGCTGAAGAGAAAGGTCCATGTTCTCCTCAGAGGCAAACATCAGCTCAGTGGATCTTAGGTGCATCCTGCAGAATCCCTAACAAGCACGGGATTCAGAATGGATGGGCTGGGACAAAAGCAGGTTGCCACAAGACCTTGAGCCACATGCTTGAAGCCATAGTCACCAGGGACCCCTCCCCATGGTTTCCCACTGTCTACAGGAAAGTTAGATTAGTTCACCCAGAATTCAGGTTCTTCACATCATGACCCCAATCATTCTAGTCTCATCTTCTGCTGGACTTCTAAACCGTCAGCCTCCTTGGGGGTATTTATACTCCTCAAGTAAGCCCAACTCATCGCCCTACAGGTCTTTGTTCCAGCTACTGAAATATCCTTTGTCTTAGGATAGATTCTCGGACCTGAGATGTGGATTCAAGTGCAAATATTTTGGGGAGGGAAGATGGGGAGGATGATCAAGAAAACACCAGTGGGATGGTGGGGAAGGAAGGAAATCCACAGGGAATGTTAAGGAGCAGATTCCCATTCCGGGCAATAAAGTTGTTTCTACTAGGGAATCTGGGATACAGTGGTATGACCCACATCAGAGTCGTAGCCACCTGAGAGCTGGGGGAACTGGTATGTTTATTCAGTCACTGGTGGTGGAGCTCTGGAGGGAAGGGGAGGCATTGACTCTGTCCCACACAAATCCAGCCCTCACAGAAATGGTGACTGCAGGGGGATGAGAGCCAGTGCCATCCTCCCCCTTCCTGCCTCCCTTCCCCTTCCCTAGTCTCTTCAAATGGCTTCCTCATTGAAGTACAGTGACAGCTCCTCCACAAAGCTTTTCTGACCTTCCGTCAGAACCAAAGAGTCTGGTATCCACAATCACGATACACTTGTTACAGTATTGTCCTGGCCAAGCCATTAGGTTTTGCCCTTCACTCCGCCTGATAGTTAAAGGCTGAACTGGCAACCAGGCAGTGTGGTGGGGACACCGTGTTCCCCTTCTTACCCTCCTATTTTATTTGTGGTGGGCTCTGTGGTCTGTACACTCGCAGCGACTCCCATTCCATGACCATGAGCAGGAAGAATAGAATTCCTTAAAGAACCATTTGGTACTTCTGCCACAATCTGTTCTTACCACAAAAATGAAAACTCGAGTGATGTTATTTGAAGCAGTACATGGTAACTGTCATGTTATTACATAGTATTAATAGTTTTATTGGCCCAAAAGATTTTAACTATGATCACATAAAAATAAGAATAAATAAGTAAATCCAAATTGCTCCCTCCGAGTTACCTGGAGAGGTGATGTCTGCGTGCGCTGAAATAGCTACTCTCCCTCTGAACAGAGGAGAGCATGCAAATTAAAAAAAAAAAAAAACTACAACAAGGAAGAGAAGAAGAGGGTGCCCCCCAAAGTACAGAGGGCTACAAATGGATGTGTATGAATAGCAGAGTATATAGTAACCCTCAGAAGTGAACGAAAGGACAGTCTGGTACAAGACCAGCTTATTCTGTCTCCTAAAAACAATTTCACTGAGTGTTGCAGAGAAGTCTGGGAAAGAGCCATGACACCTACAGTTCTGCAGAGAGAACGAGGGGCTGTCTTGGTCCATCCAGGCCGCTGTAACAGAATACAATACGCTGAGTGGTTTATAAGGATCAGAGATTTTTTTTTCTCATGTCCTGGAGGCTGGAAGTCCAAGGTTGTTGTATCTCAAAAGGGCTTGCTTCCTGGTTCACAGACGGCCCTCTCCTTCTCACTCATTGCTCAGCACACATCTCAAACAGCATTTCCCCACGAAGCACATGTGATCCCCAGCCAGTCACAATGCTCTCTCCTGCGAGCCCCCACAATGCGGTGCCTTGGCCATGGCACTCACAAGTCACTGCCTTCTACTGCATTGCTCATGACCAGACTGCAGGTCCTGGTGGGCAGGGGGGCTGATTTATTTCTGCTAACCCCTCACCCTACTGCCAACACAGAGCCTGTCCAAGACAAGAGGTAAGTTGGGTAAACTGAGTTGCACCGGGTAACAGGAAGTAGGGCTGAAGGTATAACTTAACTTCAGTAGATTTTGTTTTAACTTTCCAAGAAGCCATAGTCTGAACTCTAAGTCTGAGAAGCTGGTATAGACCTGGCCCGAGACTTTCCTTCCTAGGCTCTTGGCAAGAATGCTGCTGACGCTCCCTGTCCTCTGGCAGCCCTGCCACAATGTTCCCCAACTCATCTTACAGCTCTCCAGAAGGCTTCTTATACTTAAGAAGATAGACTTAGGCAAGATGACGATGAAATCCCAGATAGGTAGAGCTGGAAGAGAGTTGTCACCCAACACTGCGGTCCCTTCTACAGTGTGCTTAATAAGTACACACTTCCAGCCTTTGCTCGGACAGCCAGTACTGGGGAGCCAGTACCTCTGTCCTTGGCCAGCTGAGCCTGGGGGATGCTTTCCTTTGATGCACATCTGTCCTTTGAGCCTCATTCTCCCCATGGGGGCTGCGCAGAACCAATCTTCTCCCTCATCCTCGGAGCAGCCCATCAGGTGTTTGGGGACAGCTGTCTTGTCCTTGTGAGTCTTCTTCCTCCAGACTAAATAATCCGCAGCTCTTACACTGTTTTTAGTTGTCCCAACAAGGCCATCATTTTTAACTGCTCTTGAAAGAACATTCTCCTCAAGGTGAAATAGAAATGAGTAGTCATGTTGGTACCGACCTGACCCTTGCTGCACCTGAGCAAGGAAAAATACTTTCACGTCCCTCCAGTGGTGCAGAAATAATTGGCAAGTGTCGCATTCGTATGCACACTTGCTCAAATCATGCCAAGAAAAGGAGACCGTGTTTGAGGAAAGTGCATGGTTTCTGGCTTTGTAGAAAAACAGAAGGCTAACCCTCAGTTGAGGGGTTTTTTGTTGTTGTTGTTTTTGTAAATATAGACAAGTGTAAAGCCAAGGAACTGAGCGCCAAAGATTCAATCAAACCTCTCCTTTAAGAACTTTGGGGCAGGGTCTGTAGGACCAGAATATGGGCCGACCAAGTAATAGATCATCTAAATAGCAAAAAGGGGAAACCAATGGTGAAAATTCCTGAAGGATTCCTGAAGAGGCTTTGTTTTAGTGATGCACTTGTGAATCTTGTTTCCCAGAACCCTCCCTTCAGAGAACACTAGAAAGTGTTCAATAGGCCAGATCTCTTCACAAAAAAATCGTAAAACAAACTGGAATCCTTCCTCCCTATCTCCCTTCCTGCTTTCCTTCCCTCCTTTCCTTTTTTCTTTCACCTTATTCCAAAATGTGTTTGAGGTAACAAATGCTGTGATGCTCTGTGGTCCTGTGCTTTGACTGTATTCAATCATTCATTGCTTCACACAAAGAGGATATAATGTTTGGAGTCTAAAATCTTCTTATGATTAGGAGCCTGCATCAAAGCTGAAGCTGCAGTAATGAATTCTAACCTGTAATCAAATTAAGTATTGTAGCATTTGATTAATTTCATTCCATGCATCCACTGTGATTCCCTTCTATTAATTCCTTGAATTGGTACAAAATCCTTCCTGAAAGTGAATTTTGTATAGACATAAGATATAGATGTAATCCTTAATCATCTTTTTAATGAAAAGACTAAGCAAAAGAATTTTTAAGATCTAACAGTCTTTGTTACATCATCTTGAATCCAATCAGCGAGGACTTTTGCAAGGGCAATAACAAACTGATGACAACATCGTCATTTGTGCTTCCTTCTAAGCCCAGGGACGTGGAGGAGATGAGAACATACATTCAGGTCATGCCAACTGAGAAGCCTTTTGGAAAGCCTTGAAAGTTTCAAGAAGAGAGTGTCTTCTTTCCTTTCTAAACATCATAACGCCAGAACCTTCTCCACCTCATCCTACACTTTTACAACCCTTGAGAAAGGAAGCCGATTTTGCTACCTGATTTAGGCTAGAGATAAGCATGATTCAT
Organism: Meles meles; assembly: GCF_922984935.1. Classification (NCBI taxonomy): domain Eukaryota; kingdom Metazoa; phylum Chordata; class Mammalia; order Carnivora; family Mustelidae; genus Meles; species Meles meles. The sequence goes on along the minus strand of NC_060069.1, from coordinate 45,565,300 downwards.
CTGAGCAATTTAGGACATGTCAGAAGCACAAATCCCAGCCTGAGAGTCTGGGGAAAAGGTGGGGAGGGAAGTCAAGGAAGACTTCCTAGGGCCATGTGTCAACTCCCTCCCAAGTTTCTTCCTGAGAAGCCAGTGTGTCTGGCTGACTCACCCATTCCCCAGCCTGGAGGAGCCCCCCTCCACTCCTCAAAGTGGAGCTTTAGGAACAGGTCCATCCCTCAGATGGGGCAACAACCTAGGGCCTAAAATGTCGGACACTCCGCCTTACTCCTCTTCTCTGAACCCAATGAAGTTCAACTTGAGTATCCGTCATGACTGATATCCCAAGGGGCCTGTGAAGACACTGATGGTGTTACTTCCTTTCAAGTGCAAATACCCTAGGCAGCACCCCCATCCCCAGTTGCCCCAAGTCTACCCTTCTAAGGAGAGCCTGCTTAGAGAGCAGCTCCTGGCAAGCCTTTACCAACATTCACTGAGTGATTCTTGGGCTCAAACGATATGACCCAGCCCTGCTCTAGACCATGACGAGTTCAGAAATCACTAGTAATGATATTAATAGTGTGATTAACATAATCCATGCTCACAAGCCAACATGGATTAGCTAAACTTTGATTAGCAAATAAAAAGATTTCATGCTGTGAAGGACACATGAAGTATGTGGCCGAAATGGGGAGCAGCCAAGAGAACTGAGCGGTGTCCTCAGGTGGGAAGTGGAGCAGTGAGAAGTAACTGCTTCGGGATGTGGACTAGGAGACTAGAAAGGGGGAGACCCTGTCCCGCTGGTCACCGGCTGGGGGAACTTGCAGAATGGGAGCTTCTCTAGGTGGCAGGTGGAGGGTTGAGAAGCAGGGAGGGGGATGGGGATCAGCGCGTCCAAGAGGCCAGCAGATGGCCTGGCTTCCTTCTGGAGTTGAAGCTTCATGGTTGCAGCTGAACATCCAGGTGCTTTTAGCACATTTCTGTGAAGAGGCTGTGCTGATTTAAAAGAGATAGATGGGAAGGAGCAAAAGAGAGGCCGCAGGAGGAGACAGTATGCAGAGAGGTTTTGCTAAGGAGAGCCAGGGATGTGCATGGTGAGGTGTTGTCCCTTAGATGGTAGAGAAGGAGTCTCCAGAACCAGAGGATGAGGGCTGGCTGGACCTCATGGGGAAAGACCCTGCCCTGTTGACCTCCCCGAGATCCCTCAACTCCAACCAGCCATGGAGAGCAAAAGGCTCTTCTTTAATTTGTGCCAATTTTTCTGACAAACTCAATTTGAAGGTTCAGCTCAAGTGCAATCAGCAAAGTGAGCCAACCAGAAAATCACTTGCTTCCCTTGGAGCAATGAGGACCACAAGCAGACTCAGAAGCCAGAGAGTTTTCAGGCCTCCATCAGGGCACAGAGCTTCTGCTCCTCTGTCATCAGCACGAGCTACAGCCTAGTCCACCCCAGAGGGCTCCCCTTCCCAGTTCCCACCATTAGCTTTTGGGAAAACAACAAGCTTGCAGGGGAAAGCACTCTGGACTGGAGTCAGGAGGCCTGGATTCAAATCCTGTCTCGAATCCTGCTGGGCGGCCCTGGACAAGTCATTGCTCCTGGAGTTGCAGTTTTCTCATCCTTAAAAGGTATGGGGAGCCGGAAATAATCCCTGCAGTGCCCACTTTATAGGGTGATTATGAAGCTCAAATAAGAGAATGGATGTGAAATTTGTGCATTCTGGGGCATGGAGCAGATGCTCTTCTCTCCACGCAACGATGAGGACAGCCGTGGTGATGAGGCTGGCTGAACTATTTCTTATGCACAGCTCCTATAAATATCACACCATGACACAGATCCCTGATTGTAATGGCCTAACTGTATGCATCCCACCCATCCCTGGGTTCTCACCCGGGCTCTGCAGAATCATTTTTAGTTTTGTGAGGGAGTTTGGAATATCTCAGAGTATCTTCTCTCCCTGCCAAGTCCAGGGCCCCTCCTAGATGTCCTCCCTGGAGCATCAGGGAACTGTAGCACTGGTAGCCCCTCCCAGGCCAAGCTGTCTTTGCTGTCATCTGAAAGAGGGGGAGGTGGATGACGGTCAAAGCCTTTTCCATATCTCAGGCTCTAAACTGAGCAAATTCTTCTCCTGACACCTCAACTGCTTGTTCTCACTCAAGCCAGGAAAAAAAAGGACACAGGAGAGGGCTAGGTGGGTCAGGAATGTACGCTGTAGGAGGTTATGAGCATGCAAGTGCACATGTGTGGTGGGTGCACCAACGAATTGTAACTCTGGTTCCAGCCCTTGCCCGTCCCTATACTGTATCCAGCAGGTGAAAGATTCCTCTAGGATGGATATAAATGGAAGTTATTTTTGTAGAAAAAGTAACTGAGACAATGACAAATTGTCATTGAATTGTCACAGTGAATTGCCTGTGGTTTTTGGAGATTCTCTGAGCCAGCTGGGGTCAGAATCCCAGATCATTATGTTCTGGAGCTTTTCCTGAGCATACAAGTGGGCTTCTGCTCTTGACTGAAGGATGCTTCTGGCCTGGTGCTAGGGGAAGATGGTGGTGTTGACTGTGGGGGAGGGAACAGGAGGAAGAAGGAGAGCCTGGGATTCTTGGCCCATCTTAGAATCTCCCAGGTGAGGGATCACTGGGTGCCCTGGGCTGTCCCATGCAAAAATGCTTACTAATAAAAATACATTCAACGTGTGCAAAATTATCCTTCATCCTCGTTTCACATTTAGAAAGATTTTGTATACTAAACCAATTAATATATTAAGTTAGAATGAGTGTATTCTCCCAATGCTTATTAAAGACATATTTGACTGCCAACAAGGGTCTCTAATCAGCACAGGAGTCCCAGTATAAGGAATGCATACAATGTTAGTCAAAGCAATGGAATTTAGGTCTTTGGTCAAGCCAGTCCTTCGCTGGGAAATGTAAATTACCAACAGGTTTTTGAAATCTCAGACACAGACTATCTTTGAGAACCTCTGGTAGACTAGGAACCCAAAAGTTAGAGCTTCCAAACAAGACCAACCTCCATTTTACAGATGGGGAAAATGAAACCCAGAGGGAAGGGAAAAAGTGACATGCCCAAGTACACATAGGGGGTTGTTGGCAGATCTGGAACTAGAACCAGGTGTCCCAATTTGTGCCCTAGATTCACTTTGTTTTGTTTTGTTTTGTTTTGTTTTTTTAGCACCTAGATCCCCTACCTGTTCTAAAGCTGGGAAACAGAAATGCATAGAACCAGCTTCAGCTTTCCCAACACACTGATCTTTCTACAGGTCCAGAGTCAAGCAGGATCAGGGAGTGACCTTTCATCACACCTACTACAGAATTCAAATTGTATCAAGTGTTGTTAACACCCAGTTCACAACCAACTGAGACTCCATTTCTCAAATGTCTCGTGTTGGCAGTGGAATGAGCCCTAGCCAAGGTCATAGTGCCATCCCCATGCCTGCCCCTGATATTTCTCCCCATCTCCTGTTTAGCTAGAAAATGCAAAGCCTGATGCTTTGTCAAATCAAACAGCAGATATTATTTAAGTCTCTCTTTGGCTCTAGCTGGATTCCCCAGGACTCCCTGGAGTTAGGAGAAGCTTCTGTGCCCAAGGCTTGCCAACTGAAGGGCAAGTAGGTGAGAAGGGAGTGGTTGTGCATTTTCAGTCCAAGCTGGATCTTATCTACTGTGAAAATTATGGCACCATGATTTGTTTTTTCTTTTTTTTCTCCCTCGGGGGAGCAGGTGGTAGAAGTGTCATTTCTTTGTCATTGAAAGTTAAAAGTCCTTTGGTTAAGCACAAGGGACTGTGTTATTGAATGCTTGCTCCTCTGGCCAAGTGTGTTCCCTCATAAGAATGGCATGACTGTCCCATCATTAGGTCCTAAATCTGACATTCTACATATTTGTTCTCCTTCTTACTACAGAGATCTGAGGAAAGCAGATGTTTTAAGACATGTAAATTTAAATTTGGGACTTCCAAGTAAAACTTTCAGATAAATCCTTTTTTGTTGTTGTTGTTAATTGTACACTCTCTCAGCAGCAGCCCTAACCTAGTTACTCAGTAAGCATTTAGCGGTGCTCCTGGAGGTCCTCTGGGCGGGGAGCTGGGGAGAACTGAGTGAATGAGTGAGCGAGTGGGTGAGTGAACACGTGGATGAATGAACACATGCCGCACTCTGTCTAGGGCACACCTCCATACCGCATTTTCCATTCTCCTGCTGGTCCTTGCAATTATTAAATGCCTGCTCCCTTGTTAGAATGTCAGCCCATGCATGAGTGCAAAGACTGTTTCTGTCTTGCTCATCACAGTTCCTGGCATGACTCCAGGCATAAATATTATTTGTTAAATGGAAGATGGCTAGTTGGATGGAAGGATGGGTTGATGAATAAATGTATGAACAAATGAATGGGTGAGAGGGGATGATTTTCACCAAAATATTTTTTCATTTCCTTACTTAATCATTTTTATGTATATTTTCATTCTCCTGCCTTCATCTGTTTATAGCTTGCTTTATTCCAGAAAGGATTTAAAACATCATCAGAGGTGAAAGTTTTAATTTTGGGCCCCAAAGCAAACATTTCCTCATGTGTCCCTATATCCTCAGTTCATCATAATTCAGAATTGGACAGCATTTCCTGAACACCTGTCCCAGTCCAGGTGGGTCATGGAGGGATCATGGAACATGATTCCTGTCCTCTAAATGCTTTGAGTGTGGTGGTATAAAAGACCCATGCCAGTTCTAGAGAGAATGAAGGGATTCATGCAAGGGATACCTAATGCTGTGACAGCAGAGGGGGAAGGAAGGACATTTGCCTGAGCAAAATCAATCATATCTTAGTTTCTGTTTCTCCTTCATAGTGCTGGTCATTCAGCAATTGCCTGATACTTTTCAAAGAGATTCTATTAACATATAGGGGAAAGAGGTGCCACTTAGGACAAAGATTTATTTTCTTAGTATCCATACAAACCAACTACTTTAGATACCCATTTTGCTAGAAGGCACTGGGCAGAAATGAACACATTTTGGGAATTCTTTTGCCCCCTTTTATTGAAAATCATAATAAGCATCAATAATCTGGCAGGCTGTGGGCTGGATGCTGGGCTGAGGTTGAAGAGGTCACAGTCTACTGCAGACAAGTAAACAGGTGATCATAATACAGTATAATGAGAGTGGTGACTGAGGTCTATGCCTGAGTGCTGTGGGCACAAAGAGGAGGTCTGCTTAACCTGAGCCATGGGCTTCAAGAAAGCTTCTTGATAAACCAATGGGACTTAGCCTAGGGAAGAAGGAGGTGAAGAGAGTGTTCCAGAAAGAGAGATCCTTCTGACCAATGGCCTGGGGGCATGAACGAGCACAACATATTTAAGAAGCTATGCATCTGTATCACTGTGGCCTGGAGTGCATGGAGGTTGGGGGATTATGGAGAAATTGAAAGGTGAAGCCAGAGAGGCAGGCATATTCTAGATCATGAACGACTTTATAAATCGTACTAAGGAGTTTAGATTTTTATTTCAAATGCAGTAAGGAAGCGGACACTGCAGGATTTTTAAGCAGGAGGACACAACCAAATACATGTTCTAGACTGGTCTCTTGGGCAAGATGCAGTGGTTGGAGAAGGGCAAGACTAGTAGCAGGGAGACAGTTAGGAGTCTTGTATTGCAACAAGAAGATTCAAGGCCTGGATTAGGTAACGACAGATTAGTGAAACATAGATGGATTCAAGACTATTGCAGAAATATCTGTGAAAAACAGAAACTGCTCAAGAGAGAGGTCAGCAGTGGGCCTTCTGGTTTTCAGTTTCAGCTGCTCTTCCCTGTACCTGCATTCCATCAACCTCTGCTGCTGGGATCCAATTCATTTTAGATGGTCTTAGAGCTCTTATGGTGGCAAGAAAAAAACCACTCCTAAGCAGGACTTTATAAACAAATCAAACCCTTTCCCTTGTAAGTTCATCCATTAAACGTATGAGAGACTATGGACTCTGAAAAACAATCTGAGGGTTTTGAAGGGGTAGGGGATGGGAAGTTGGGTGAGCCTGGTGGTGGGTATTATGTAGGGCACGTATTGCATGGAGCACAAGGTGTGGTGCATAAACAATGAATTCTGGTACACTGAAAAGAAATTAAAAAAATAAAAAAAATTTAAAATAGTAAACTCTATTACCTTGAGCTTTTAGCAGGGAAATTTTTCTCTGAATTTTCTTTATTTTCTTTTCTTTCATTTATTTGACAGAGAGAAATCACAACCAGGCAGAGAGGCAGGCAGAGAGAGAGGAGGAAGCAGGCTCCTCCCGGCGGAGCAGAGAGCCCGATGTGGGGCTCGATCCCAGGACCCTGGGATCATGACCTGAGCTGAAGGCAGAGGCTTTAACCCACTGAGCCACCCAGGTGCTCCTTCTCTGAATTTTCTTAATCAGCAGGGGTAAGGTGAGGGCAATTCTACAGCTCAAACCTATTCAAAACTGCTCCACCCAAAGCCAGAGATCCTGGTCTATGGCCTGAAACTGGACACAGTGGTTTTTACACCTGCTGTATACTGGATTACCTTGGAGGTTTTTAACACCCACAAGGGCCAGGCCACACCCCCAACCAAGCACCTCAGGGCCTTTAGGGGGTGGGGCCCAGGCATCAGCATTTGTTAAGACTCTCCTGGTGATCCCAGAGTGTAGTCAAGTTTGAGAAGCACTGAAGGAGAGAAATGTGCTAACTGACCTGGTAGCCATAGAGAAACAACTTCCTACCCTTCTTGGGAGAGGTCCACTGAGGTCAGGAAAGGCATATCTTAGTTCTCTGAGTACTTGAGAGTATTGTTTTATGAAAAATTTCCTAGGGAACAAGAAGATAAAACTTTAACAGAGTTACCTGAAGTTAGAAAAGATTTGAAGGGTCCCACAGTTCATTCCTCTGTCCCTAGCTTGCCTAAATGCATTGGAACAGTCTGTCTCAGACCAATTCCTATCTATCCCAATTTAGAGGCGATCCTCAGGATACCCTGCTTCCCTCACCACCATTACATGTCAGCCTTTCTTAGGTGAGTCTGGGGCTTCTCCACGAACTCTCTCTAATGGCAGAAGAAAAAGAAGATCCTGTGAAGGAGTCAAAATCCTTTTCTCTACCTATAGGGGAGGAAAAATAATTTTCCCTCGACCTTTCTGAGTTCTTGTCTGAGACTCCCACTAAAAAAAGACAGAATAAAAGAAGGAAAAATAAGCAAGTTTATTCACATGTATACCTCAGGTATACTGGGAAATATCCAGGGAAAAATGAGTAACTCCCTGAGGTAGGCTAAGCCACCAGTTTAAATGCCATCTTTAGCTAAAGACAATAGAAAGATGGGGGAGGAGGAGGCCAGTTATGGAAGGTTACCAGAAAAAGCAGGGTAAACAAGGGTAAAGTATAATTTGCAGATTTAAGTAGATGCCTTCTCTTTGATTAGGGTCTCTTGTGATAGAGTCATCCTCCTCTCCTGGTACAGAGAAGGAGACACACTACCAACGGAGGATTTCCTTTATAAATGTAAATGTCCTTTACAAAAGGAAAACTTCTTTTTTGTACTTCTGCTTTCAGAGCTTCTCCTGTGTCTCTGTTTCTCAAAATAATTAGCTCCAAATAATCCTCATGCCAAAGATATTTTGGGGTGGAATATTCTGTCATCCTTCATAATTTTCTTAGGTTCTCTCCAGCTGGGTCCCATAAATTAGACTGGCCAAGGATAGATTAATGAGAAAAACAAACAGAAGTTTATTAACATATGTATCACACATGTACATTTGGGAGTATTGAGTGAAGAGTAAAGGGGTGGTTAGAACTTGGGTTTGAATACCAACAAAAGAAAAGTGGTTTGGGGTTTCCTGGCAGGGAGAGGGAAGTTTTGGGAATGTGACCAGGAAAAGTATGGAGAACAAATTTGTTTAGTAAGGTTTGTTATGCACATTTAAGTTGGTGTCTTCTCCACTGATGAGAGTTGTTAAGGGTCTTCCTCTTCCTTGTACAGGAGAGCAAGACACCTTTAAAAATGGAAAAATCCTTTATAAATATAAATTTCCATAAAAAAGGAAAACTTGTGCCATGTTTTTAGAGCTTTTCTGCTTCTGCTGATTCTCAATGGCTGTTAGCTCAAATAATATGTTGTACCAAAAAGGCATATTTTGGGGTGGTGTTGGGGAGTAAAAATTTTATTCTACCCTTTAGCTTGCCTAAAAATTAAATTGACCTGAGACAGATTAGCAGGAGAAAATCAAATTTAGTTTATGTACATAGGGGGAATCCACATAAACATGAGACAGAATGAGGTATAAATGTCATTCTGACCTGAGGAGAAGGGACTCCAAGTTCTGTGATTTCAAAGGGAAGGAAAGAAATTCACAGGAAGATGACAAATAGCAAATGTTTGGTAAACTTATGTTTGCTAGGGCATTCAGAAATAGTAGGACATAGAGAGAAATTTTGTCTACCAAGCCTGAAAGAGGACTTTACCTGCATTTTGATCTTAGTCTATACTTTCTGTTTAAGTTCTTTCCAGCTTATCTAACTCAAGCCAAAGACCTGAAGGGCAAAGCACCCCATGAAGGGAGCGGAAACAACCCCCTCAAGCAATAAGGACTGCCCTGACTCCAGCAAGACCCTGTATGATTGACCCCAAGACAATGATCAACCTGACTTTTACTACCCACCTGCTTATATGCACCCACCTTTGTCCCGCATTTTCCTTATATAAACCTGGAAGTTTTTTCAGCACTTTGGACATTAGTCCACTGTCTTCCTAGTGTTGGCCTCACTGAAATAAATTCCTTTTTCATTTCACCACAGTTCATCTCTCTGCCTTTGGATTTGGTCAGTGGTGAGTGGCCAAATCTGGTCTGTTTGGGACCCCTGGAGCAGGTGTTCTTATACCCCTTAACGCTGGTTACATACCTTATTTATCTATGGTGATAGTTCCTTTCTTAAAGCTGGTCCTCTATCTAAATTTTTTTAGGCAGTTTGGGGACGATCACAGGTTTTTCCTGAAGCTTATTAGTTCTTAAAAATAATTGGCCTAGGGGTGCCTGGGTGGCTCAGTGGGTTAAAGCCTCTGCCTTCAGCTCAGGTCATGATCCCAGAGTCCTGGGATCGAGCCCCACATCAGGCTGCCTGCTCCCCCCACCCTCTGCCTGCCTCTCTGCCTACTTGTGATCTCTGTCTGTCACATAAATAAATAAAATCTTAAAAAAAAAAGAGTTAAAAAATAATTGGCCTAAAATAATCCACATGCTAAAGAGACATATTTTGGGGTGGTGTCTTTTGTTCCCCATAAACCCAGGGCAGAGCATCAGAGAGCCTGCAGATGTGTGTTGTTTTCACTGTAAACAATTATGCTAATCTTGTCCTCTCTTCTCTAATATGTTAATGTTGATTTCAATATAAAACTAATGTTTATAAACCACTAAACAAATTGCATCTCCAAAAGATGGTCCATATTTATTTCTGCGTCTTCTTGCACCAACTGTCCGCCCATGGTACACACTGAGGGTGATGATGGTGTTGATGATGCTGATGGTGATGGTAAGTATTGTATACATGGCTCACGCTGAGATGAAAGGAGAACAGAATATGTGCCTTGTTATCATAAGGATTATTTCAGTCTGATTATTTTTAAGAAAAAGCAGGTATAAGAAAAGCCCTGAAAACAGGTTACTCTTTTGCAGGAGACATTTACATTCATTAGCGAAATCTCCATTTATAAGAGTATCTGTCTGTACCAGGAGGAGAAGGAAGGCTCCAACTCTCTAGAAACTCTTATCAGTGGAGAAAGCAAGGGCTTCAATTCCCCTAACAGCCTTACCTTGTTTACTGTGCTTTTCCTGGTCACCTCCCAAACTGACTCCCTACCCTCAATATCGTCTTTGTCTTTAGCTGGAGATGTTATTTAAAGTGGTGGCCTGGGTCTTTTCAGAGAGTCACTCAGTTTTCCTTGATGTCTCCCATATACATAGGAGCTATAGGTGTTGTTAAACTTTTGTTTGCTTTTCTCCTGTGAATCTGGCTTTTATTATAGGGGATTTCAGGCAAGAACCTAGAAGAATAGAGGGAAAATGATTTTTCCTCCCCCACACGAGGCACACATGCAGTGGAAAGTGCATGGGATTTGGAACTAGAAAGTCCTGTGTTTGAATACTAGCTACGACATTTACAGAGTGTGTGGTCTTGGGAAATATCCTTAACTTCTTGGAGACTCTGTTTACCTGTAAAATGGGACAATGATATCTGATTTAAGGTTGGGGGTGCCTGGGTGGCTCAGTTGGTTGGGTGATTGCCCTTGGCTCAGGTCATTATCCTCAAAGTCCTTGGGTCGAGTCCCACATCTGGCTCCCAGCTCCATGGAGAGTCTGCTTCTCCCTCTGGCCTTCTCCCCTCTCATGCTCTCTCACTCTCTCTCTCAAATAAATAAATAAAATCTTTAAGAAAAAGGTTGTCATTAAGATGAGAGAAATTCTATATGTCTAATAGACATTCAATAAATGCTGGTGACTCATTATAGAATTCGCTAATATCAACTAAACTTCTCTCATCATAAAGTGGAGAACAGGCTGCTGATGGTATCTTTTTCATATCTGTGATCCTCTCAGCTGGGATCCTTCTTTGGGCCTCTCTGAGCCTCCCCAGAGCACACGGCCCAGCTCAGGGCCTGGTCCACAGCAGGTCTCAGATGAACATGTTGTAAACTCACCTCCATCATGTCTCATGCATAGGGAGACCCAGTCCCATTTTCATGGGACACTGTGAGATGGCTAGTTAAGGGTGAGGTCTAGTGTGAGAACAGCTGGGTAACAAAGCACACTGACCCTGGTAGAGATGCTATGAGTACCTGACTCAGAAGCTCCTCCATGGCCATAGGGCTCACTCCCGTTGCACTGCTAAACCCCACATGTGTGATGAGAAGATAACCAGAATCTTACATTAAGAGTGAGTGGCTGGCATTTTCCACTGCTGTTGGTTCAATTGGGCTTCTTCTTTTCCAAGTATTCCTCCCTATAGATTGCAAATGCCTAGAGAGGAAAGATAGGGCCTCTCTGGACTAAGGGGGGGAGGAATATGTGCCTAAGCCATCCCCATCCACCTAGGCTCCCTGGCCAGCACCTAGAAGAACTTGGGGCAGCTACAGAGGTATCTGTTCAGTGAGTAGAAAAGAAGGATGGTTCCATTACATGGAATGTTCAGGCTTGACTTCTCTACATTGCTGCATGTTCATGGCAAAAAACTGAGATCTTGTTGATCCTGGAGCCCCAGGAGTCTCTTGACTGAGGGAGCTACAACCTATCCAGAGTTCTGAGAAGGTGGAGGGAGGAGGTGGTCACTTCTCTCTTCCTGCATGGGCATGGTTATATGACAGAGTGGTTGATAGGACACAGGCTTTGGAGGCAGCAGTCCTACATTCCAGTCCCACTGCTGCCACATGGTAGCTGTGTGGCCCTGGGCAAGGTATTCAATCTCTCTATGACTTCATTCCCTCAACCGTAAGAGTAATTGTGTTAATGACGCCAAAACCCTTCTGGGAGTTTTATTGTTTTATTTGATAGTTGTTTTATTTGAGGCAAATCTTGCTCATACTGAGATTGTCTTTTCTAATAATTTATTTGATAGAAGTTCAAGTTCACCATGGGAATTATAACTTATAATAATAATGTTTCATAGCCCAACAGCATACAGGATAATGTCTCTTAACAAGCCAATAAAGAAATAACATACTTCAAACCAATAATAGATTAATTACACTATTGTTCCAGGCAAAGGAGAGAAGAAAGAAATAACGTTCAAATTTAGTTGAGGGGTATCTTTCTACAGGTTGGTTCTTGGTAGAGTCCATCCTTCTATCCAAAAGCTGGGTATCACCTGCTGGCTTAGGTCCTTGCTGCTGTGAGGGACACCACAGGTGCTGGCCGGCAAGTCTGCCACTCTGAAGGTTTTTACTCCAGGTACTGTGACATGACTTGCACCACTGTTAGTAAGGAGTAGCCTGGCCAAGGCAGGAACAGATGTCTGTTCTCGTCCCGAGATTGCCGCAGGATTTAACACCACTGCCGACGAAGCGTAGCTTGGCTACAGCAGGACCAACTGTCTCAACAACTCCAGAGATCTATTTAGATCGGCAAAGAGCAGCTCTGCCCAGACCAAACCCTCTCGGTAAGTCCTCACCAATTCCTGATATTTAAAATTGAAACATCTCTTCTGTCATAGCTGCTCCTCCATGGGTTTTTATCGATAAGTCCCCAACAGTGCCCGTCAACAATTGAGCTACTGAGAGCTTATCGACAACAACAGATGTCGATGACAACATCCTGATATAGCTTCCTCCATGTAAACAAAGTCACCCTTAGATCAAAACAACTTCACTTAAGTCATAGAAAAGTGAAATTGAAAACATAACAAACCAATACACAATAGTTCACCTAGAGCCCCTCCACACACCATCGCGAGCTTATAAGGAAGTGCTTACCTAAGGTTAGGGATGTTTGCAGGGGTTCCCCTGGTCTGGAATGCTGCTCCGTGTCCCATCGCCACCATCTCTACCAGCAAACCTCAGTTTTCAGACTCTATAAAAAAATGCTCTCCTCTGTGATGCCTTCCATGGCTTCTTCAGAGCTGCCCATTTCTCTGAGCCCCAAAGCCCCCTGCAAGTTCTCCTTCAGCAACGATTGCCTGAGTGCAGACTGGTAGCAAGGACTGGACTAGATGTTGTGGATGCAAAGGTTAAAATAAAAGCCATCCTTTCCCTTGAGAAGATCACAACCAGGGGCAAAACTGACAAGAAACAATTACAATCCAATATGAAAATTGCTTCAATAAAGTCACATGCACAGTTTAGGGAGCTTTGGAGGAGAGTCACCATGAATGCCGATCACCTGCATCATGATTTTGTATAAGTCTGGCTCTTTAGCTAGACTTTGAGTTGCCCAAGAATGGTAATATTTATCCTTATATTCCTCGCCGTGCTTACCATAGCCCCACGTTTGATAAGTGAGTGTTGCCCATGAATGCATGAATGGATGAAAAAACGAATGCGTCTTTAAAGATGACTGCATGGAGCACTGGGTATGGTGATTAAACAACGAATTTTGGAACACTGAAAAAAATTAAATTAAATTTAATTTAAAAAAAAAAGAAAAAGACAACTGCAGTGGTGGAGACTTTAGTGTGTCTGCAAGACCTGAGTCCCAGACTTTGTTTCAGGGTGATCCATGCTTCAGTGGAGACCAGCTCTACAACCCCAGCAGATTCCAATGTTTTATAAAGAGTTCTGGTCCTGACTCTACTGATGATCAATGTCTAAGCCTCAATTTCCCCACCTAGAAGGACAGCGATGATAATCATAGCTGCTATCTTGCTCATGGCAGTATTTGGAAGTTTAAATGGGATTCACTCATTCAACAAATATTAATTGAGCCATAGCCTTTTACTGTCTCTGTGTAACATGGCACAACAGAGGAAGACAAAGTGTGGGAAATCTACATCCAGCTGAAAAGACAAGGTGGTGCTCATAAAATAAAAACTGACCACTTGCTTAGGAGTGATTCAGGCATCTCTTCTGAGGGTCTTAATTAACAGCTCTGAGTGATGAAATGAGCAGTGACCCCACCCATCTCCCCGACAAGGATTCTCACAGGAAGACTGTTCAGGGTGTGTCTCAGCAACAGCTGTGGTTTGCCCCACCCCCACCCTTACCCCCTCCCCTACCCCCACTACAACTCCATGCCTCAGGGTGGAGTCCAGAGTAAAATGTGATATTAGATTAGGGCCCTGAACATTCTAGAGAGGGAGAAATGCTAACCAATTCAAGGAGAGAGGAAAGGTCAGTTTGGGTAAGTGGGGAGTGTTTGGGGGTGAAGGAGAGCATGCTAAGTGAGCAGAGGCTGAGAGATGAAGATGTGCAGGGCAACAAAGAATAACTATCAGGCTACAGAGAATTGTTCACCTGGCCTCCATTAGCAGGAGCAAAGAGGGGACCCTAGTGTTCTTTGTGTCCCTGGCACGAACCCAGAGGGACAATCTCTCTCCAGAGGAAAAGTCTAGGTCTTTTTTCCTAGCAGGATGGGCTAGCAGGAGGGCTGAGGCAACTGGAGACCTGACCCTGTGAGTAGTTCATCTCTAGGACAATATGGTGGCAATGGAATGGGGAAAATTTAAGGATGAGATTAGAACAATTGTTCTCAACCAAAAGCAATTCTGCCCCCTGGGGCATGTTTGGCAGTGTCTAGAGACACTTGGTTTTCACAGCCGGAGAGGTGGTGCTACTGGAAAGCTACTGGGTAGAGGCCAAGGATGTTGCTAAACAACCCACAATGTATAGGACTGCCTAGACGATAAAGTGTTATCTGGTACAAAAATGTTAGTGGGACTGAGGCTGAGACCCTGGATTAGGGGGAAAGAAAGGATTCTGGTGGAGACAGGGATCTCTCTGTTAATCCCCTCAGTCTGCACTGTGCTGGGAATCTGAAGACCCAGATTCCACTCAGAAGATAATATTTAAGAAGATGATGGTGATGACGATGACGATGACAATGGTGATTCCATTTGTCCACACTGGTTGACAATGGAGTCTCACATTTGTTGCCTCCGAGACTTAAGGCAACTTGTACCCTCCTCATGGAAGAGAAGACTGCAGCCCGGGGAACGTAAGTGAATTCTTCAGTATCCATTTCAAGCTGCAGTATTTCTTGTTTCTTCTTCTCTTTCTCCTTCTGAGATGCCAGTGTCTCACTACCCCCTTCCTCAGCTACATGTGTTGAGAGAATTCCCCAATGTATAAATCTGGACACTGAAGAGGGCAGACTACTCCCTTTCCTAGGACAATAGAGTGTGGGATAATCAGCCCCACTCAACTCAGACTTTAATTCAGGAGTCAGGGACCACAGTGAAGTAGGGGCGGGGGCAAATTCTTTCTTGCAGTGGTGGAGGTAGCAGTGACGTTGGTGATGGAGGTGGGTGTGGTGATGGGGTAGTGGTGATTGTCCTGGTGGTGGTGATAGTGGTGATGCTGGTAGTGGTGGTGATGGTGGTAGTGATGGTGGTGATGGAGGTGATGGTAGTGATGACGTGATGGTGGTGATGGAGGTGGTGGTGATGGTGATGATGGAGGTGATGGTAGTGATGGAGGCGGTGGTGGTGATGGAGATGGTGGTGGTGATGGAGGTGATGGTAGTGATGGAGGCAGTGGTGGTGATGGAGGCGATGGTGGTGATGGAGGCGGTGGTGGTGTTGGAGGCAGTGGTGGTGATGGAGGCGATGGTGGTGATGGTAGTGATGGAGGCAGTGGTGGTGATGGAGGCGGTGGTGATGGTGGAGGCGGTGGTGATGGTGGAGGCGGTGGTGGTGATGGAGGCGATGGTGGTGATGGAGGCGGTGGTGGTGATGGAGGCGGTGGAGGTGGTGGTGATGGAGATGTGTTGGTGATGGTGATAGTGGTGATTGTTATGGTAGTGGTGATAGTGGTGATGGTGGTGATGTTGGTGATGCTGATTGTGCTGATTGTCCTGGTGGCGGTGATAGATAGTGTGGTGGTGGTGGTGATGGCAGTGACATCCAGTGTCCAAGACTGGCAATATTATGGTCTGCTTAGCTGTCTGGGTTTGACAACGGAGAAGACAGCAGCAGCCTTCTCTCTAGGCTGGTTTTGTGCCCGTGGTTCCAGAGATGGTTCTGGCTGCATAGTAACCTTTGTTTCTACTCATTTTCTCGTTGTTCTGACTGGCCGTGTGTGAGTTATATGGTATTCCTTTACAACCTTCTTTCTCGGCTTTAATCAGCCAGAATCAGTTTTTGTTGCCACAAGGAAGAAACTTGACAGATACACTCTGTGTATGACCTTGAACTGGTCCAGAGGTGGGTTCTATTTAGGGTGTAGCTTTCCATAGAGCTCAAACATGAATCTAACAAGACCTATGCAGGGGCCAAATCAGAACCTCAGATATTGTTCCACCAATAAGGCTTTGGCACTCATTCAAGATCAGCATGCCTGGCTCCTTCTTCCCTTAGGATGGGTGTTCTCTCCAGGAGCTCCTTAGCTCCCCTTGCCCTTAACCTCTACTTGGGCCACTGCTCCTCATTTTGCCAGATGAAACCCCAGGTATGTGTAAATTCCACCTGTGGCTACAACTTAAAATCTTTCCCCAGGAGCCATGTTAGCTCCCATATCACCTGTCATTTCTAAAGTTGTCCTTTTGGGGCCATGACCCAATGTGTTGCCCAGGGCAGTGCAGTGTCCAGGCAGCCCACAGCAGATCATTGCTCCCTGGAGGCCAGTAGCCTGTGGACGGGAAGGAGACCGGAAGGAGAGCTTGCTCTCTGCAGGGAGTGCTGGGGCTCCTTCTTCATTTCCCTGGGGGACAGTCAGCAGGCCCTGACTGCAGCACTCTATCCCTGGAGTCTTCCAGCCACTTATTAGTGAGCTTGTGAGGCACGTGGCCCAAGTGTTCCCTAGAACAGGTGGGATCACGTTTCTTGTGGGCACTGAGTCCTGGCACACAGCCGTGGGCTGTGAAGTCAGCGTGACACCAGATCCCTCCCTTCTGATACTCGGGTGGCGAAGACAGAACAGGAAAGACAAGCTCCTGCAGCTCCTAGGAGGGGGTTCCAAGGATACCATCAGGAGCGAGGTGAATCTCTTCTTTCCTATCAGACAGACAGCCATGAGATCCAATGCTCAGAAAAGGCAAAGCAAACCTGGCAGGGGCTTTTTTTCCAACAGACAAGTTCACTTCACCCCCGGTGTAGGGGTGGGGCAGGACGGGGGAGACAGGCAGGGCCTTCAGGCTCTTCCCTAGGGCATCCCAACGGCTCTTGGTGTCCCCTCCTTGAGAACCACCATTCCGTCCTGCAATGCAGACTCCCCTCCCTTCTCAAGTTCCCCTGAAGTTCCTTGTCTTTACTTCCTTCGGTCATGGGTTCCACCACGACAATCTAGTTTGGCTTTCCTAACCCTTCCCAGAAGGGCTGGTAATGCACTACAGAGTGGCTTTGGTGTTTTGGGGATGTAGAATTTTAAAATATTATATGGTCAAATCTATCAATCTCTTCTTTTATGGTGATTGTCCCAGTGTCATGTTAAGAGAGACTTTCCCTATCTCGTGATTACATTAGCAGTTTTATTTTTTTCTTCCAGTAATTTTTTTGTTTCCCTCTTGAAACCATTGGGAATTAATATTGGTCCAGAGACTGAGGTAGGGATGGAATGTTATTTTTTTTTTCTTAAACGGTCATTTGCTCCAGGCCTGCTGGGTGAATTTACCCTTTCTTCCCTGATTTGAAATGTCACCTTGGTAATGAAACAACATTCTTACGTATTCTTGACTTTATTATTTTGCTCCATTGATCTGTTTTTGTTTTTGTTTTTGTTTTTATCTTAGCATCATTTGGTTCAGGAAGATTTGTAAAGTCAAAGCAAACAGAACTGACTTAATTAGCTGGGAGTCTTTGCAAGGCTTTACAAAAGAAAAATCACCAGCTGTTGGCAATGTGACTGGGGTGCTGCTCAGGGGTCCTCCCCATTCCAGTGGCAGTTGTCCAGCAAGCTTGAAGAGCAATGGCAGAAATGGCAGAGACAGTCAGAAGAGGCTGGGGCTGGAAGGACATTTAGAAATCTTCTGGTCCAAGGTCATTACTTCCCAGCCACAAGAGCTGAGGCCCAGAGCAGTTAAGCAAGGCCCCACCATGGAGGGCTGGTAGGTCTTGCAAGGGATCTCAGAGGGCTCTGTCTGTAAGCTGCTTGTGTGGGACATTGCTTTTGTAGCCTTTCCCAGCTTCCTTGCACTGCCACCACTCCAACTGTCACCCTTTTGTCTCTCACCTGGCCAGTGACTTCTGTATTAGCCCACCTCCGTCTGGTCTCCATTTCCTGTCTGACTGATGGAACACCTCCAGCCTGGGATCATATCACTCCTCTTTGAAAATCCTGAGTCATAGCCTGATGTCTAAGATTTCTACCCTCTGGCACCCACCTAAGCTACCTCTTGTTTTTCCCTCACGTAGCTCATGTCCTGTGTATTTCCCCATGGGCCCCAAATTGCCCCTTCCCTTCTTCAATCTTCTCCTTAGCCATATCCACTCTTCAAAACCTGGTGCAAAGGTTAACAGAATTGTTCATGGTCCAGGAAATTTAAGGGAGTTGTTCAAATTCATCTTCCTCTGTGGTGCCCAAATGGGAAGATGTTTCTCCCTCCCCTGAATCCCCTGTTTCCTTGGAGGTACCGCTTCTCAGATACGTAAATGCTCTGTGCCTCATTGTCGGGTTGTTTCCTAAAGTGTGCACTCCATAGAGATGGAGATAGTGCCTTTCACATCGGTGTCTTCCAAGGTACATCTGTACCTTGCATTGTAGGTGCCAAAGGATACATGATATGCTACGTAGCAGGTGTTAAATAACAGAGGACAAGTGGTAAATGAAAGATTTATCCTCTCTGCCATTCCCAGAACCTTTTCTTACTTCCCTTGAGTGAGGATGGAATGCATTCCTAGATTACACAGTGACTTAATACACTCATTAAAGCACCTGAGACGATTTGTGAATTATGAAAAGGCCATATAGAAACGGCAATGAGGTCCTATTTTCAAAAATCGGGTGAAGAGGTACTCTGAGATATACTGATGTAAAAGTCAAGTCCATTCTGGACGGAGTTCTAGACCTATTGTTAAAAGGATGGATTACGGGCACTTAGCATAGGTTTACGAAGAACGCATGATAACCCTAACATATATTGAAGACTAGCTGTCCTCTCACATTTACTCTTTTACTCTTTTTTTTTTACTCATTTACTCTTCACAGCACCTCTGTGAAGAAGAGTTTGAGCTATTATTACTCACATTTTATAGATGAGAAAACTGAGATTCAGAAGGATTAAGTGCATTGCCAAAATTGTACAACTAGCAAGTGGATTTTGAATCTGAATCCTTTTTCCAAAGCTGGAGCTCTGGCCATCTTCTCATGCAAACATAAAATCCTGGTCATACAGCAAAGTGGTGCCAGAGCCACGGAGTGATTCCTGCCTCTCACGTGGGCCCAAGAGAGGGCTTGGCACATAGTTTTAATTGTAGCCCTTTTCATTCTGGGCCAACAATGCAATATGTCAAAATTAATTTGCCCACGGACTACATTAGTGGAAGTGTTCTGACTGGAATAAGGAAAGAACGAGTCCCATTCCTGGAACACAGGGCTCTGAGGAGCCAGGCAAGCCACGTGAGATTCCAATCCAGTGTCTTCTGGTGCCTTCTAGGCTGACCGCCCTGGGCATCTTGCTTCTCCTGTAAAAAGTGGTGACAGTAGGTACCTCGCACTGGTGGTGATAGTGATGAACGGAGCAATAATGAGAAAAACACCTGCCATGGCAGCGGGTGCCTAGGAACTGCTCGACAAAAGCGGGGGTCCTCACATCTGGGCTCCAAACCCAAGAGGGACTTGCCCAGGTGGGACATGTCCTGATGAGGCCATCAGCCTGAGGAAAGGGGAGCATCCCAAACACGGTTCGTTGGGGGCACATCACCAGGAGAGTTTCAGCCCAGAGAGCGTTTGGAGCCGACTGTGCCGGAGCCACAAAACAGGTCCTCCACGGCCCCAGAATCCACAGCTTGTTCCAAAGCTGCCTGGAACACAGAGGCTCCCTGGAGCCCGCTTTTCCCCTGGGCACTGGTATGGCTCTTTCTGGGCCATGCTAGACAAAACAACAAAGGTCTAGACGCAAGTCATTTGTGATTACCGATTTTATAATATTAGTAAAACTTTATTAATAAAAAAAATTGACACTTCACTTGGAAGGGTCTCTCTTAATGTTGTTTGTCAACAAACAGGCATTTCACGTGTGTTGATTGCTGGGGGGTTTCCCTGGAAACAGAAAGACCTGGGGCCAGCTCTCCTGCGGTCAGCCTAGCAGGGTGCCCACCCTCCAAACAGACCCTTTGCTCTATTCCTTGTGGGGCCACGGAGAGATCGCTTTCCTTCTAAGTCCTCCTGCAAGCATCCAAGTTACCAAGGACTGGGAAAGAAAATGTAGGAGAATCACTCCCCAACCCACCCTCCATGTTGGGGAACCCACACTAAGCAGGACAAGTGACAAATGTAAAACGTCATGTGTGCCTTCCTTCTCCTGCACCACTTCTCGCTAATCCCGGGAATGCAGAAGGGAGGACTTTCCCTAGAGACTTAGCCATTGCCTCTTCAGTAGGGAGAGGTTTTTTGCCTGAGAAAAGCATTTGGGAAGGCCCAGTAACTGCCCCACTTAGCAGATACCAATCCCCATAATGTCACGGGAGCCCTCCCCAGCCTGTCCTTAATATGCACTCACGCATACCCATTCCATTAAACTGTGTCTGCTGGTTTGCAGATGACAGGGCTTCTCATGCTACACAGCTTAATACTCTCACAGCCAAACTTAATTATCACAGTAACTCAAGCTCACATTAAAAGTGAGAGATGGGTCCACTTTGTCCATATCATGAATTAGTAATCTTTCCCTCTGGAGATGCCTTCCTTGAAAATGCTCACTGAAGGTATCTACACAATTAAATGGGTTCCTATTAAGCTCCCATCTCCTGTGAGTGTTGTGGGCTTCCGTTTAGAGTAGATGAGATCATCTGTTCTCCTCCTTCCCTCCCTCCCTCTCTCCCAGGGTAGGTCAGGTCTCTGGTCCAGGGAAACCGTGTGTCCCGCCTAAGTGCCTCCTGGAAATGAAGAGGCAATCACTGTAGGGTCAAGAGCATGGGGCTTTCTGAGAGCCAGCTCCATCGCTGATGTCATTATGCCACCCGGTGTGACCCTGGTACGTCATGCTGTCTCTGAACCTCGGTTTTTCATCCGCAAAATGGAGAGACCCACCCACCCCATCAGGTTGTCATGAGTCTCAAAAAAGGAGAAAAAAAAAAAGTGAAAATGCTTCAGACACTATAAATTCTCATAAAATATGATTTATTTCTGTTAAATGATCTCTGGATTACAAAGCAGATTGCATTAGAAGCTTGCATAGGGGTCAAGAGCTACCAGGCTACCATTTAAAGCACTGAAAAAAATCCTATCCCCCAGCATCTCTGAGTCCTGGTGGAGCAAACAAACAAACAAACTCCTATTAGCAAGATAAGAGTAAGGAAAAGAACAATATTAACAATACCCATAATGATAGTGATAATAGCTGATACATGTCAGTTTCCCCTGCCCTGAGCATGTCATGTGTGTTTCTCCTTCATCTCTCCTGAGCTGGCTCGGCCAGGCTCAGGACAGCCATTGATAAATATCCAGGAATTTTCAGAACCACTGTGAAACCAGGGGTAGGTAAATATTGGCTATGATGGGAGTATTCCACAGGAGAAATTGGGAAATGCAACAAAGCGGGGCTAGTTACTTATTTATTTACTGAGCGGGGAAGTCTGGGAGTTTGCCAAGATTTCGAGATTCTCCATTTTTTTACAGGTAGAAAATAGAGGTCCATAGAGATCGGGTGGAGATAATAATCATCCCTTGATGTTGAAATGTCCAACATGAGTTGTTACTGCTTCTGTTCCTTCTAAATCTGCCACTTACTTTCTGCTTTCCTCCATAATTATTTCATTGCAAACAACAGCACCAATATTTCTCTTATTTCCTGGGGGTCAGATACTTGTGCGAGGAGCCTTGGAGCTTAGATACCTGGTTTCAATTGTTAAATAGGAAGAAACACCATATAAACAAGTAGTTCTGGATCCTAGCTATACAGCTGAATCGCCTGGAGAATGTTTTGAAGACATCAACAGTCCTTGCCCCCTCCCAGCCCTTGATGCATCTGATTTAATGATCAGCATCTCCAAGGCCCAGAGAAGAGAGTGACTTGCTCAGAGTCACACAGCAAATTATTCATTAATGAGGTCTAGAACCTGGGGTTTTTTATTTGAGTTCAGATTTCTTTCCAGTACATGCACCAATCTAATCAGTCAGTCAACATTTCACATGTTAGTGCCTTGCACACAGTAAGTACTCAATTCCATACATATAAAAAGCAAACCTCAGGTATTAATCTCACTCCATGGGAAAAAAGCCATTCCTTCCATGGACTCACTCAAATCGTGTAAAAATCGCAAAGAGGCAACACACAGAATGGGAGAAGATACTTGCAAATGACAGTACAGACAAAAGGTTGATATCCAGGATCTATAAAGAACTCCTCAAACTCAACACACACAAAACAGATAATCATATCAAAAAATGGGCAGAAGATATGAACAGACACTTCTCCAATGAAGACATACAAATGGCTCTCAGACACATGAAAACATGTTCATCATCACTAGCCATCAGGGAGATTCAAATTAAAACTACATTGAGATACCACCTGACACCAGTTAGAATGGCCAAAATTAGCAAGACAGGAAACAACGTGTGTTGGAGAGGATGTGGAGAAAGGGGAACCTTCTTACACTGTGTGGGAATGCAAGTTAGTGCAGCCACTTTGGAGAACAGTGTGGAGATTCCTCAAGAAATTAAGAATAGAGCTTCCCTATGACCCTGCAATTGCACTGCTGGGTATTTACCCCAAAGATACAGATGTAGTGAAAAGAAGAGCCATCTGTACCCCAATGTTTATTACAGCAATGGCCACGGTCTCCAAACTGTGGAAAGAACCAAGATGCCCTTCAACGGATGAATGGATAAGGAAGATGTGGTACATATACACAATGGAGTATTATGCCTCCATCAGAAAGGATGAATACCCAACTTTTGTAGCAACATGGACGGGACTGGAAGAGATTATGCTGAGCGAAATAAGTCAGGCAGAGAGAGTCAAGTATCATATGGTCTCACTTATTTGTGGAGCATAACAAAGAACACGGTGGACATGGGGAGAGGGAGAGGAGAGGGAGCTGAGGGAAACAGGAAGGGGAGATGAACCATGAGAGACTATGGACTCTGAAAAACAACCAGAGGGTTTTAAGGTGGGGGTGTGGGAGGTTGAGGAACCAGGTGGTGGGTAATAGGGAGGGCACGTACTGCATGGAGCACTGGGTGTGGTGCAAAAACAATGAACACTGTTACGCTGAAAATAAACAAACAAACAAAAAAAATCGCAGACGTGAAAGGAGTGGTCGGGCACATGGTTTGTTCCTTTTACAAAGCTTTCACAATCACCTGTTGAAAACCACCTGAGGAACACTGGAAAGTTCTGTAAAAACTGAAGCTCAGAGAGGCAATGACATGTAGCAAAGTAGCACCAATACCCAGGGCTTGGTTCCTGCTGGAGGCTCTTCCCCACCCTCCCCCACTGCAGCTCATCCAGCCCAGGCTCCTCAGGCTCTCCCTCCTGAGACCCATCGTGCATCCAACTGTTGCCCTTGGATGTGTTTTCCCCTTTTCTCTTTCCCTTCCCTCTTCCATATCTCAAACATTCAATGACCATAGGACTCAGGTCCTGGCCCTTAATTGGTGCTCAGTAAATATATTTTTGGATGGATAAATGAATAGAGAGCCCAGATATGGACCTGTGACTCTGTGGTAAAATAATCTTTGACAAAGCGGGAACAAATATCTAGTGGAAAAAAGACAGTCTCTTCAATGAATGGTGCTGGGAAAACTGGACAGCTATGTATAGAAGAATGAAACTCAACCATTCTCTTACACCATACACAAAGATAAACTCAAAATGGATAAAAGACCTCAATGTGAGGCAGGAATCCATCAGAATCCTAGAGGAGAACATAGGCAGTAACCTCTTCAACACTGGCCACAGCAACTTCTTTCAAGATATGTCTCCAAAGGCAAAGGAAACAAAAGTGAAAATGAACTTTTGGGACTTCATCAAGATCAAAAGCTTCTACACAGCAAAGGAAACAGGCAACAAAACTAAGAGGCAACCCACGGAATGGGAGAAGATATTTGCAAATGACAGTACAGATAAAGGGCTGATATCCGACATCTATAAAGAACTCCTCAAACTCAACACTCACAAAGCAGATAATCAGATAATCACGTCAAAAAATGGGCAGAAGAGGGGCGCCTGGGCGGCTCGGTGGGTTAAGCCTCTGCTTTCAAGGGGCACCTGGGTGGCTCAGTGAGTTAAAGCCTCTGCCTTTGGCTCAGGTCATGATCCTAGGGTCCTGGGATCAAGCTCCGCGTCGGGCTCTCTGCTCCGCAGGGAGCCTGCTTCCTCCTCTCTCTCTGCCTGCCTCTCTGCCTAGTTGTGGTTTCTCTCTGTCAAATAAATAAAATATTTTTTAAAATGGGCAGAAGACATGAACAGACACTTCTCCAAAGAAGACATACAAATGGCTAACAGACACATGAGAAAGTGTTCATCATCATTAGCCATCAGGGAGATTCAAATCAAAACCACATTGAGATATCACCTTACACCAGTTAGAATGGCCAAAACGAACGAGACAGGAAACAAGTGTTGGAGAAGATGTGGAGAAATGTTGGTGGGAATTCATGTTGGTGCAGCCACTGTGGAAAACAGTGTGGAGATTCCTTAAGAAATTAAGGAAAGAGCTACCCTATGACCCTGCAACTGTACTACTGGGTATTTACCCCAAAGATATAGAGGTAGTGAAAAGAAGGGCCATCTGTACCCCAGTGTTCACAGCAGCAATAGCCACATTCACCACACTGTGGCAAGAGCCAAGATCCCCTTCAACAGATGATTGGATAAAGAAGATGTGGTCCATATATACAATGGAGTATTATGCCTCCATCAGAAAGGATGAATACCTAACTTTTATATCAACATGGACAGGACCAGAGGAGATCATGCTGAGTGAAATAAGTCAAGCAGAGAGAGTCAATTATCATATGGTTTCATTTACCTATGGAGCATAAGGAATAACACTGAGGACATTAGGAGAAGGAAAGAAAAAGTGAATTGGGGTAAATCAGAGGGGGAGACAAAGTATGAGAGACTGTGGACTCTGAGAAACAAACTGAGGATTTTGGAGGGGTGGGGGGTGGAGGGGTAGGAGAGCCTGATGGTGGGTATTAAGGAGGGCATGTATTGCATGGAGCACTGGGTGTGGTGCATAAACAATGAATCTTGGAACACCAAAAAAATAAAATTAAATTAAAAAAATAAATAAATAACTACATTCCTCACAATTCTGGGCTTTGGAGTCCACGGGAATGAATGAGACGTGATCTCAGTCCTCAAGATGCTCAAAGTCTAGGGTCCATTTGGAGGCACTGGGGGTGTATGTGGGGAAAAAAAGCACAGGATTGCACTGTTACAAATATGCATCAGAAACTAGGTTGCATGGAATGTGGGCAAAGGGCTTGACTAGCCTGGGTCCCAGCTTCCTCATCTGTGAAATGAAGATATTAATGCCTACATCATGCGGTTGTGGTGAGATTAAAATCATGTGTGAAATCATGTATAAGGGCATCTGGGGAGTTTCCCAGTGCATAATGGGGATGCAGTATTATTATTCATATCTTAGACCAAGAGGTGAAAAGCAAAAGAGCCAAGAAGAAAGTGGTCCATCACTGTAGCTTTGTGTCTTACGGTTGCTTGTCTCGAAGAGAGATCTAAATGATTCCTTGTGACATCCTTTTGTGGCACTTTCTTTCTGCCCTACCGGGTCTGCTCCCAGCCCAGACAGGTCAGGGTCAGGCGGCAGCATGTGCGCTCACCACTCTGCTGTTCTAGACGGCTCAGAGCTTCCCAGGTGATCCGAAATACACATAGACTTCTGGTGCAGACTTAACCAGTCAGTCTCTCTGCACGGTACTACCTGCCATGTTTCCTTACTCAGTGCAGATTATCAGCAAACATTTATCAGGCAAAATGATCTTTTAAGTGAATCCACCACACATACTCAGTCGTCCGCCTTTCTGTTCCAGGAACACTCTTCTCTAAAATAAAAAGTCCAATTTAATGCTTAATAATTGCTGGTTTTCCTTTTGGTAATTTTCAGTTGCTAGAGTAGTTAAGTAAGGATTTGCCAGTGGATTGCCCCCCTATCAAAGTACATGTGTACACGCACACACACACACACACACAGACACACGCACACAGTCCTTTATTCCTGTACTCCAGGACTTCTTCTTTTTCTTGTCATTTTTACTGTCACTACAATAACACAACCCATGACGTGTAAATATACGTTTACGTATTTATAGTGTGTTTAGATTATAAGCTTCTCGAGGGCAGCTGTCTTGTCTGTTTTACTCACCACTGAAGTACCAGAGCCAAGCACAGCGCCTGACACTTGGGATCCGGCAGGAAACACACGCGGGATGAATGTGTGGGCAATCAGTCTATCTAGGCGCTTTGGAAGTGGACGATGGTGCATTTCCTGAACATTGGCTTTGAGAGGGGTAGACCACTTGGTCTCCAGAGGCCTTCATCTCCTTGACGGTCAGGCTGGGTTCCCGTTGAACATACCAGGTGTTTGGCACTGGCTTCCAAGTGACTTCTCACCCTGGGGCTCTGTGAGACAATCTGTTAGGGCATAAGAGGAAATATTAGGACTTCCATCTGCGTATATTTTTGCCAGGATAAAAAAGGAGAGGAGGGAGGAAAGAAAGAAGGAAGGAAGGAAAGAATAAAGGTGGAAGGAAGGAAGGGGGAGGGAAGAAGGAGAGGAAGGAAGAAAGAAAAGAAGGGGAGAGAAGGAAGGAAAAAAGGAGAGGAAGGAAGGAAGGAGGAAGGGGGAAAGGGAAGGAGGGAGGGAGGGAAGGAGGAAAGAAAGGAGGAAGAAAGAGAGAGTTAGGGGGGAATTCCAGGTTCGAAGATATAATAACCACTTTACTGAGTGGCTGATCTCAATGAACTACCAGCAGGAAAGAGCTTCATTGTCCTCCACTGCTGACTTCACCTGCCATTGTTGGATCTCCTTTTTCCATTCTCGATCACATTTTAGAACAATCCCTCAGCTTTTCCATCATTTTCAGCACTCGGCTTCAACTTCAGCCCAGCCTAAATCAAAACTTTAAACTCATATCCAATTGACTAATCTTCCTCTCCCCTGTTTTAGGCCTGATTGTGGCTTGAGGACCTGCAGCAGGTGATTGCTTCTGCTGTTTTAATCTGACTGCTGGTGCCTTGTGTTGGCTAGCCATCCACAAAACCCTGTCTGTTTCATGGGACACCTGTGTGCATTATTTGGAGATGACCCTCCCTCCCCTGCCCTCCCCCCACAGGGAGATCCACACGCTGCACTCACTCTCTCTGTCACTAGCAGTGTGCTTTCTGAATGACCTCTTGCAAAACCCCTTTCTTAGCTCCTATAGATCTCATTTTTACCACTGGGATTTCATTAGTCCCTAGACCACCCTCTTGGGAGGTGTTCCTCCAGATGCCTCATAGCTGAGGGTCCTCTGGGGACTTGTGCCCAGTCAGTCCGTGTTGGCTGAGGCTGCGCCCACCTCTGCCTCTCTCCTTGCCCATCACAGGCAGCCCAGCTGGCCTCCCACCTTCATGCTTGTCTGGGTGCTCGGTAAGCTCCAGTCCTTATGCTCACCACGCGATGTGCTTTAGTTTCTCTCAAGAAACTCATGTCACCATGTTCCCCTGTGAGAGGGCTCCCCAAAGGAGCTCAGCAAGACTTAGGTCAGAGAGTGGGTTCCATATCTCCCTTTCTTGCTGATACTTCTCATCTTTTTGAGTGGTTCTACCAAAGTTCCCTCCCTTGGCTTAGAGTACAGTAGATGCCTCCCCTCCCCTCCCCTCCAGAGAGCAGAGGGGGAAACAAAGCAGAAGACCTTTCCACTTTGATGAATACCCTGACCTCAATAACTTCTTGGAAGTGCGTAGGCCCGACTTATCTAGGCCAGGAGTCTGGGGAACTCTGGACAAGTCTTGCTGTCATTAGATCCCCCTTGAACATGTTTCACAGATTTCTTTAGAATGTGGCATTCCTTACTCCACATCTCTTTTTGGCTATAACTGATAAACAAGCAAACAAATGAAAGTTCTTGAAAGGGGATATTCAAATTGATTTTACTAATAGGTGCTCACTTAGAAAGCTTATGGGATGTTTGGGTGGCTCAGTCAATTAAACATCTGCCTTCAGCTCAGGTTAAGATCGCGCGGTCCCGGGACTGAGTCCTGCATCTGGCTCCTCACTCAGTAGGGAGCATGCATCTCCCTCTGTGTTTGCTCTCTCTTGCACTGTCTCTCTCTCTCTCTCTCGGAAAAAAAAAAAAAAAAAAGTCCTGGTCTTGAGAGCACACACAAAAATATTTTGTGTGAAGAACCAGATATGGCAGAAATATTTTGGAAAACACAAAATTCTGTTTCATGAATTCATTGATGATTCGATGTCACAGATATGTAACCCATATATAATAGGAAAATCTTTACAGTTTGATACATATACACAATTTTTTTCCAGTGAAGAAAATAAAATGAACTGGGTTCAATATCCCAATAAGTGCTCATTCCATTGAAAGAGATACCATTTCTAAATATCTCCAAGGTCAAGGGTCACACCCTGCTGCAGATTTCAGGTAACTCTACCAAACAGACCTTGGACACCAACTTATATATAATTGAAATAAAGGCAGGGACTAAATAGATGGATCCTAGTGAGAATCAGACTAGAAAATGTCAAGAATCGAGCTAAATTGAGAACCTTGCTCAGCAGGGAGCTGGTACACAGTTGTTACCAAGGGAGACTAGCCCCAAAGGTGGCAGGCTGGGGCAAATGTCTTCGAAATTTGGAGTATAAGAACAGGCATGACATTAAGAAGTTTAAAAACAATACCAACTTTGGTTCTGGAAATACCTGCCCATCTCATAAAATATTGTGAGTTAAGTGTTCCTGATTAAGCAAAAGGATTTTAAAAGGTAGAACATTTATCCTTTCACCCCATGCCCCTAGAAGAGGACCCGGCACAATTCAGTACTTCACATACGTGGTTGGGCCCAATACGCAAACATTATGTCAAGGAGACGCATACCCTAGCTTGAACAATGTCTTCCATGCAGATTATAGAAGAGAAGACCATTTTGGTTACACCTCCCCAGAAAAACACTTAACCTGAACTTTGAAAATCTCAAACGGTGACATTTGCTGCCTTCTTAAAATGTGAATAAATGGTTGACATTTCCATAGACAGAAGCCAAACCCCAGGGAATTCATTTCCAATCTAATCAGTCCAGCTTCAGCAGGAGCAGTAAGGCCATGTGCTAATGTGAAGGGCTAAAAAGACATTTTTAATAAGCCAGATCACATAACTCTAACCAGGTTGATGTGAAATATCTGATGTTTATTTCGTCTATGCTTTGCATTAGGTTAAAACTTCACTGCCACAGACATGGGCCAAGCAGCCTTCTTTCACAGCTGTTTCTCTACAAAGCAATTTCACAAAGACAGGATGTTGTTCTAAAAGAATGTCTTTTGGTTCTCTGCTGGATAGGCCAACAGCTGGCTGGGTGTCACAAACAAATCAGAAAAGTATGTTCAGTGATGTTAGCTCACCAGGGAAGCTGGGTCTGTGACTTCAAAGACAGAGCAGCAGTGAAGTAGAATAGAAGGGAGTAAATATTGCAGGGACTTTGTTAATTTCAGAGAGAGTCCAGGAAAGCCAAGACTGGAAATAGGAAGGGTCCTTGAATGCAGAGTGCCAGAATCCGGTTAGGGAACACAGAGGGGAACACAAAATGAACTTGGAGTTGTCGGCTGGTCTGTATCAGGTCTCACAGTCACTTGGAAACAGAACTGAGCACAGGGAACAGATTTGTTTCCCAGATCAGAAAAATCCCATTTGACTTGGATCTGCTAGCGTCAGGAATATGGCAGTAGTCATGGAAATAGTAACAGCAGATATGTATTGAACACTTCCTCCCAGGCAGTGCACTAAGTACTTTCCACGCATTTTCTTTTTTAATGTCTGTAAGACCCTGAAATGAAAAACTTTATTATTTTCAAACACAGGTAAGGGAACTGAGACTCAGAGATAGGAAGTAACATACCTCAAATCCACAGCTAAGATATGAAAGCTGGGATGTGAATCTAGTTTGTCTAGCTTGAAAGCATATTCTCTAAACCAAATAAAAACCTCAATTCCCACATAGAAAGCAAATAGTGACACTGTGGTGCAGTGGGGGAAAGGATGGCCTTTTCAACTGAATGGTTCTGGGCCGACTGGATACTCATACAGGGAAAAGAAAGTATTTTAATCCCTACCTATCACCGCAAACATAAATCAATCCCACTTGAGTTCTGGATCAATAAAGCATTTAGAACAAAACGTAGAAGAACATCTTCATGATCTTGGAGTAGGTAACAATCCCTTACATGGGGCAAAAAAAGTCACTAACCATAAATAATAAAATTGAGAAATTGGAGTATATTAAAATTAAGAATTTCTGCACCTGAAAGGACACTATTGGGAAAGTAAAAAGGGAACCTATGAAGTAGAAGAAGATATTTATAATACATATAGGACTGATATCCAGAATATGTAAAGGGCTTTTGCAAAAGGCAGATATCCCAGGAGAAAAATGGATAAAAGATTTGAATAGATACTTCACAAAAGAGAATATTCATATGATTGATAAACATGTGAAAAAAGAGTTATTAGTCATCAGGCAAATGTAAATTAAAACCAATATGCAATCTGACTACATACCCAAAAGAATGACCAAATTTTTAAAAAATGGGGAATACCAAGTATTGGTAAGGACGTGGAGCCACCAGAATTCTCAGAAACCGTGAATAGTTAAACTGATACAATTACTTTGGGAAACTGTTGGTGGTATCTACTGAAGCCAAATATTGTATTATTGTATAATTAATTGTATAATTAAGTATGATATTGAATTATTGCATAATTTCACTTCTAATATAGATCCAAAAGAAAAGTATATATATATATATATATATATATATTCACCAAAAGACATGTACAAGAATATTCATAGCAACACCGTTCATGACACCTAAAAACAAAAAACAACCCAAATGCACATAACAACAGAATGGGAAAATCATAAAATAACAATGAGAATACATGAACTACAACCACATACAGCAATATATGGATCAACCATACACATGTGATGGCGAGTAAAAGAAGTTACACACAAATGGTATATTCTGCATGTTTTCTTTATTTAAAGTAAGAAAACAGACACAGTTCCTCTCTACTATTAGAAGTCAGGTTAGTAGTTACCTAGAGAGGGGCACAGTAATTGGAATGGGGTACCAGGCAGGGTGGACTTCTCAGGAGTGGTGATGTTCTGCTTATTGATCTATGTACTTATTGCAATGGTATGTTCAGTTTGTGAAAACTCATTGAGCTGTGCACTTAAGACGTTAGGTGGCTGCACCCTCAAACCCCACGGTAGACAGCATTCATTTCCTATTCACTGGTTTACGGGTAGGGTTCCAGTTGGGGCTGACCTGGCCTTGGCTGTAAGCTGTGGGATAATTGTAGGGCTGTTCCTCATGCCTTCATCATCCTTTAACTGGCAGCTACTCAAGGCATGTTCTCTTATGGTGAAAGGAGCCCGAGACAAGCAGAAGGAAATACACATGTCTCTTAAGCTCCAGGCTTGGAATTAGTATCTTCTGTTGCCTACATTCCCTTGGTTAAAGCAAGTCGCACAGCCAAGCCCAACATCAGTGGAATGGGGAAATACACTCCTCTCATGGAGGCCGGGAGAAAAGTAAATAGTTGGTGAA
The DNA here is from genome assembly GCF_922984935.1 of Meles meles. Taxonomy (NCBI): domain Eukaryota; kingdom Metazoa; phylum Chordata; class Mammalia; order Carnivora; family Mustelidae; genus Meles; species Meles meles. Next base: position 45,533,724 of record NC_060069.1, on the reverse strand, counting down.
CAGCAGTCTAATCCCAGATATTTATGATAGGTGCCATTTTCTGTATTTCATATTTCAAAAATAATTTAAAGGAAATAAACAAAAAAGATGTAGGAACAACTCTGTTTCCCTGTCTTCACCCCTCCCAGCCCTTAACGGAGAAGGGATATGCTTATGAAATTTTTCTGTACAAGAGCAGGGAAGACAGGAAGGAAGAAATGCGCTTCCTAGCACACAGTGCACTTCCTGTCTGCTGGGCCTCAGGAGAAATGTCTCCCTGGTCTGCCTCTCTGGCCAGAGAAATGGCGTCGACAATCCAAGATTTCCGGTCCGGTCGGTGCAGTTGGAGGGATCACTCTCTAGTACAGCCAGGGTTTTCCCGGTCCCTGCTCCTTGCCTTCGGTAGTTCCCTGTGAATATGAAGTTGCTTAACAGAGGTTGAACTTCTTTCAAGGAGAAGGAAAGAGCCGGATATGTCAAAGGCTCAAGACTGCCGCAAGACCAATCCCAAAACAGTCTCTCTTACTCACAGCAGAGGCAGCAGTTCTAAAAGCAGACTGTAAATTACTCTAAGAACAACATCCCCAGCTCCCCAACCTTCCTTCCCTAACAGATGCACTTTCAGGGAAACCTGAGTCTCTGGAGAGGTCTGGTTCCCACTGCAAGGACACTGTGGAAAGCTGGAAGACAGGTGTTTTGTCTGCCCTGTCTGCAGTCCTGACAAAACCTCAGTCCCTTAAGCCTCACTATCAACCCCCTCCTTAGCCCCTTCCTTAGCCCCACTCAGTACTAAAATCTGGAGCTTTTCATGGTGCCCCCAAGAGGAGAAAAAGAGTGTGGGATTCTATTCCTTTTCTGTTGGTAGGTAATGCCTGAATGTACCCAGTGACAATTCACCCCCATTACAAATTCTTGCCTATAAATATCATCTCCAGATTCAGACTGCTTGGTGCCAAATTCTGGCTTCTGATCTTTATTTGCTGTGTGGCCTTGGGAAGACTGTCCAACAATTATAACCCTCAGTCTCTCCATCTGTGGTGAAAGAAATGAGATTCATTTATTTTTTCGATGGCCCTTTCTTTAAAAACCTATATATGGGGGTGCCTGGGTGGCTCAGTCGGTTAAGAGGCTGCCTTCGGTCATATCCTGATCCTAGGGTCCTGGGATTGAGCCCCACATTGGGCTCCCTGATCAGCTTCTCCCTGTCCCCCGCCTGCCACTGTGCCTACTTGTGCCCTCTCTCTATCTCTCTGTCAAATAAATAAATAAAATCTTTAAAAAACAACAACAACAAACCTATATATGTTTGGGCACTTGGGTTGCTTAATCAATTAAGATCCAACTCTTCATCTCAGCCTGGGTCTTGATCTCGGGGTTGTAAGTTCAAGTCCATACACAGCATGGAGCCAACTTAAAAAAGAAAAAAAAAAAAAAAAAAGGAAACTAGTATGTGTCCAACAGGGTGCTAGGCTTTAGGGATACAGTTGCAAATGAGATAGACACAGCCCTTGCCATCATGGAGTTTACATGTGAGGAGGTAGGGTAGAAAATCAAATTTATGTCAACATAATCACAATCATGGTCATGAGTATTGTAAGAAAACAAATCATGAGCTGGCCTGGAGAATAACAAGGGAGTGAAGGAGATCCTCACTGAGAAGCGACAATTCAGCTGAGCCTCAGAGGAAGAGGAGCTTACCAGGGCAAAGGCCTGCCAGGTGAAGAGCATATATGCAAAGGCCTTGGGGTCAGGAAAAGCTTGGTGCTGTCAAGAAACTGAAGGAAGACCAGTGAGGCCAGGCAAGGCTGGCGAGATAGGCAGAAATCCTATCCCATAGGGCTTACTAGTCAGAGAAGGAATTCGGATTGTATTCTAAAGCACTAGGCAGCCATTGGAGTGTTAAGATGATCACCCCGGCTACAGTATGGAGTTGGGTGCGGGTTGTGTGGTGGTTAGGAAGGGAAGTGAGAAATCTAGTCAGGAGGCTGCTGTGAGCCCCAAGAGACACAGTGGTGCAGTGGAGGTGGGGAGAAGTGGCTGGAGTCAGGCGTTCTCGTGGGGGGTAGAATCCCCAGGACTTGTTGATGGATTGAGGATGGGGTAGGTATGTACGTGTGTTAGTGGGGGGGTTCACCTGAGCAAGTCAGCGCCAATGATGCCACTTACTGTTATGGAGAAGTGCACGTAGAGAGGATGGGTTTGGGGATCAAGATTTCTGATTAATCGTGTAAGTACTGAGATATTGGTGAGACGGCCAAAGGAGGGTAAAATGACTCTGCAGACTGGACCCATAAGACGTCTAATCTGGAGATGGGTATGTGAGAGCCAGTGACAAGCAAGGGGGAGCTTATTTCTGTTTTAGGTTATTGGGAATGTTGTAATTAAAATGCCATAGACTGGGTACTTACACAACACTTACATCTCACGGTTCTGGAGGCTCAGCATCCAAGATAAAGGTACTGGTAGATTTGGTGTCATGTGAGGACCTGCCTCCTAATTCAGAGAAGACCCTCTCCTCACTGGGTGCCCACAAGGAGGAAGGGCAGGGAGCTCTCTTGGGTCCTTGTTATAAGGCACTAATCTCATTCATGAAGGCTCCACCCTCATGACCTCATCACCTCCCAAAGGCCTCACTTCCTGATACCATTCCATGGGACATTAGGATTTCAACATATGAATCTATGTCTATAGGGCTTTAGGGGGGTGGTGGCTTTGGAAGAGAGTGAGAGGATGGGTGAGGAGAGGGCTCAGCCATGGCGGGAGAGTCACCAACACCTAGATGAGGAAAGACAGAGGTGGGGGGCAGGCAAAGGGCCCTAACAAGGATGGCCAATGAGGCCCAAGGAAGGCCAGGAGAAGGAGGGGTCCCAGAGCAGGAACATTTCAGGAAGTTGGGAGGCTCGTCTGGATCCAGTGTTGCTGAGACAGGACGAAAGTGCTGTGTGGACCTAGGACACATTGATACATGACAAGTAAGACACGGAACCAACTGCGTAGAATACTGCAATTTGTGTTTTCAAAAGGTGGGTATGTGTATGTCCTGGTGGAGGAGAGTATTTTAGCTGATTTGCAGGCTTGCCTTTAGAGTAGCTCTGGAAGGTTCTGCAAGAATGTAGGAACAGCAGTCACTCCAGAGTGGAGCACTGGGTGGGCGGGGAAAGGACACATTTCACAGAGTTTCAAACCCTTTAGCAGCTCTTTGTGTCATGGGACTCCATTACTTATCAAAATTACAATGATAAAGAAAGAGAAGCACTCTACTTTCTAGAGCTGCTATGAGAATCACATTCTTTTTTTTTTCTTTTAATTTAAATTCTATTAATGAACAGATATCTAGTATATTATCAGTTTCAGAGGTAGAGGTCAGTGGTTCATCAGTTGCATTTAACACCCAGTGCTCATGACTTCTGGTGTGCTCCTTCATGTCCGTCACCCCGTTAGCCCTTCCCTCCATCCCCCTCCCCTCCAGCAACCCTCAGTTGCTTTCCAACAATTAAGGGTCTCTTATGGTTTGCCTCCCTCTCTGATTTCGTCTTGTTTTATTTTTCCCTCCCTTCCCTTATGCTCCTCTGTTTTGTTTCTTAAATTCCACATATACTCTTTCTCTTTCTTTCTTTGTTTCTTTGTTGTTGTTGTTGTTGTTGTTGTTTTTAGGATTTTACTTATTTGACAGAGAGAAACAGATAACAAGAGAGGGAACACAAGCTGGGGGAGTGGGAGAGGGAGAAACAGGCTTCCTGCTGAGCAGGAAGCCTGATGTGGGGCTCCATCCTAGGACCCTGGGATCATGACCTGAGCGGAAGGCAGACGCTCAACAACTGAGCCACCCAGCCTCCACATGCATTCTTGACGTGTTTGCAATGAGGGTTAAAGGCCACAAACCCTCTAGCTGGACTCCTGGCCCAAAGCTCAGGGACAGTGGGTTGAGCCCTGCTGCTATTCTGTAGCAAAAGGGTATAAGGAGCCTTGGTCTGTGTGTTGGGGGTCCCAGCGCGGCCGGAACAAAGCACCCCAACAGGTGACTTAAAGCAACAGAGATGTATTGTCTCCCAGTCGTGGAGACCAGGAGTCTGAGAGCAAGGTGTCAGCAGGGCCATGCCTTCCTGAAGGCTCCAGGGGAGAACCCTTGCCTCCCCCAGCATCCGAGGTTGCTGCATCCCGGCTCCCTGTCTCCCAGGTGCACCCCCATGCTGCCCCCCCACCCACAATATGTGCCATCTCCTCCTCTCTGTGTGTCCTTCATGTGGCCTTCTTATAAGTACAGCAGTCATTGGATCCAATTCCCGCCCTCTCCCAGTACGACCTCACCTTAACTAACTGCATCTGCAAAGACCCTGTTTTCATGGACGGGACTGGAAGAGATTATGCTGAGTGAAGTAAGTCAAGCAGAGAGAGTCAATTATCATATGGTTTCACTGATTTGTGGAGCATAACAAATGACATGGAGGACATGGGGAGATGGAGAGGAGAAGGGAGTTGAGGGAAACAGGAAGGGGAGGTGAACCATGAGAGACTATGGACTCTGAAAAATGACCTGAGGGTCTTGAAGGGGCGGGGGGTGGGAGGTTGGGGGAACAAGGTGGTGGGTAATAGGGAGGGCACGTACTGCATGGAGCACTGGGTGTGGTGCAAAAACACTGAATACTGTTACGCTTAAAAGAAAATAAATAAATAAATAAATCTGGGAAAAAAAAGACCCCGTTTTCAAAGAAGGTCACATTCCTAGGTACTGACTGGACATGAATCTGAGGGGGACAACGTTCTACCCGGTACAGCCTGGCAGGTCCGATCCTCACAACCACACACATATCTCTGATCCATGTGCAGTGACTTTCCTCCTGGAACATCACAAATTCCCATCTGAAAGGGGGCACTGGAGGCCCTCTGGAACCCTCCAGTCCTGACTCACTGGGTTTCCTTAGATGCTCCTGGTGTGTACTCAAGTGTGTACGTCAGGCAGCAGGAGCAGGACTGAAGAGGCCAACACCTGTGTGTTCCTTGTTGCTTCAAGTAAGAGGGTGTCTGTGACTGTCACTGCAAGTGACACCAGAACACCAAGCCATTGGGAAAGTCTTCTTTTTTTTTTTTTTTAAAGATTTTATTTATTTATTTGACAGACAGAGATCACAAGTAGGCAGAGAGGAAGGCAGAGAGAGAGGGGGGGGGAAGCAGGCTCCCCACTGAGCAGAGAGCCCGATGTGGGGCTCGATCCCAGGACTCTGGGATCATGACCTGAGCCGAAGGCAGGGGCTTTAACCCACTGAACCCCCAGGCGCCCCGGGAAAGACTTCTGAAGTTAGGGCCCATGATGGGGGTCCAGACTCGGCCCTTAGTGAGGCTTAAACTTTGGACAAGTCCCAGCTCAGAGTTGGAACAAGCAAATCTGGTCCTGCCCAGCTCTCTCTGTCACCTAACTCACAGGACACACTCAAACTCGCTTTCTGGTCAGAAGAGGAGTCAGAATGAACTGGATTTGCCATGGCAGGTTCCAAGGGATATCTGAGGTCAGGACTGAAGCAAAAGCGTGACGCTGAGTCCAGTCACAGGAGCCGCCAGAAAAGCAGGGATGGGAGAGCAGGGGAAGGAGTTTCAGACGGGAATTTGTGGGAAACCTGTTCCACAGCATGTCGGGTGGCTGAAGCAAATTCCCGTCCGTGACCGGTGACCACGCTGCAGAAAAAACAAAGACAGTCCCCTCCATTGACACAGATCTTCTTTCCCCACATAAGACTTTTACACCTGTTACCTTTTGTGATTTTATTCTTTTTTTTTTTTTAAGATTTTTATTTATTTATTTGACAGACAGAGATCACAGGTAGGCAGAGAGGCCGGCGGAGAGAAAGGAAGGGAAGCAGGCTCCCCGCTGAGCGGAGTCTGACTTGGGACTCAATCCCAGGACCCTGAGATCATGACCTGAGCCGAAGGCAGAGGCTTAACCCACTGAGCCACCCAGGCGCCCCTTGTGATTTTATTCTTAAGAGTCATGACTGGGCGGGAACAGAAGGGAAATTGAAACCCAGAGCCGTAATGGCCTTGTCCCAGGTGGCACTAATCCCCAGGGCCCTGCCACACATGGGGGCCCCTCCCAGCACTGCTTCCATGGTGGCCCCGCCAGGATGGTGGTCTTCAGAACTGCTGACTGAGTCTCCAAGGCCCAGGTTACCCAACAAAACGTTAAGGTAATGACATTTCATGAGGACAGTTTGTTTCCTCATTTTTGGAGAGAGTGTGAGCACTTACTTACAAAACATTTTTATGTTTTATTGATTTATGTAAAACATTAATAAAAGCAGAATGCTTGCCATGCAAATGTAGCTTCAAGACAAGCCTGAACGACCCCCTTCTCACCCCTAAGCTACTCCAGATACAACTCCCAGAGTGGCCCCTGGGCTGTCCTGACCCCCAGGAGGAACAGGATGGGAGGAAAACCCTTATACTGCTGGAGAACATGATGGATGGAAAAACAGCCTCGTCGGAACAAGCTGTTGGAAAAACAGCCTCGTTCTGCCAAGATGAGCTTCAGCACGGGTCCTGCAGAGGACACTGCCCCAAGCGAAAATGGGCCATCCCATCCCACTGTCCCAGCCTTGGGTGAGACAGGAAGTAGGTTAGACTCCGCTGCAAGGCTGGTTTCCATAGTGGTAGGAGCTGGTTTGATTGTTGGCTGGTGGGTGGTTTGGGGCTTTCACTGGTGAGTTGCATGGCGCTTAGGCAAATATTTGTGGCTTGCTTTTGGTTATGGCTTTAAACAGAGAAAATGGATAAATGAGTCTTGGGGAAGTTGTATTTTATAGTTCTAGGAGGAATTAGCATTGAGTGATCCCTCAATGTTAATTTTAGCTGCAGCAAAAATTGCTCATTCTCACCTCTGTGGCATCCAACCTTGGCCAACAGCTCAACCACAGGACATTGCCGGACAGAGAATGCCTGGGTGTCAGAGAAAGGCATGGAAGGAAGGAAATAGAGCCAGGGCCGTGGACTCACCCAAGGTCTCACAGCTTGCACGGGATGGTTGAACTGTGTGGGGGGTAGGAACTATGACTGGTTGGGACACCATTTGTCCCCAGGACCCATCAGAGTGGGTGTCTGTGAGGTGGGCTGGCTGAGTGCGGGAAGGCAGGCAGGGAAGGAGGGGTGGTCATTGGGGCGAGAACCCAGGCCTTTTGTCATCCAGGTCAGTGCTCCCCGATCTACACCCCCATTCTGTGCTTGACAAACAATAAGCAGTAGGGAGAGAGTGGAAATAGAGAAGGTATATGTAGAACCAGGATCCCAAGAAGAAGGTGACAAGGCTTGAGAAGATGTTTTAGGAAGGGAGGGAAAGGGCAGGGCAAGTCTGAGAGAACCAGGACTCCAAAGTGGGGTCCCCTTTTCATTTTGGGGAATGGTGGCTGGCCTGGGCCTGCTCTTGGGCAGAGGAAAAACAGATAATCGGGAATGTTTTCCCCAATAATCCTGGCCCCACAGGCCCTTGGCATGGACTCTGAACTTCAGGCCTCTCCACTTCTTCTGCTGGAGGCTATGCAGAATGAAGGGGAAGCTGGGCTGGAAGGAAGGGGAGGCAGGCCCCCTCCCAGAAAAAGGGACCCGGCAACAAGCAGCAAGTCTGCCCCACCTGGTACCTTGACCATTCACATCTGATATCTCATCTACCCTCGAAACAACCTGCGAGGCTCCATTTTACAGATGAGAAAATGGTCCCTCTGAGCTCTCTTCTCATATAGCTTAGTTTTCTGTTCAGCATTGATAAACCAAACAAAGAGGGACTATTTGTGTGCTCTAATTTAATAAAGAGTTCATTCCTTAGTAACCCCATGGATAGAAACTCCAATGGGTTTTGCTGATGAACTGGTAGGGGAAATGACTGGAATCAGAGAAATAAATCTCAACAGCAGCTCAGTCGGTGTTTTATTGAGCACATACTATGTGCAAGACACTATCTTTTCCTTTCGATTGTCATGTTTACTCCTTACTCCTCTAGAAGGCAGGTGCCATTATGATTTCTAGTTTACAGATGGTGAAACTGAGACTCTGAGACATGAATTACCTTGTCCGAGGCCACCTGATACTTTTGTCTAGGATTAGCCTATGCCCAATAATGGCTGTCTGGGAAACAAAAAGAGGGATCTTGAGGTGATGTAATCTATTAGTGGGGAGGAAGGTGGGAGCAGGAAGTATAGAGGAGAATCTGGAAGGCTATTTTTTGGACAGTGTGCAGGATAAATGAAAGTCACAAGTTGAGAAAGCAAATCTTTTTTTTTAAAAGATTATATTTATTTGGCAGAGAGAGAGAGAGAGAGAGCACAAGCAGGGGGCGTAGCAGGCAGAGGGAGAAGGAAGAAGCAGACTCCCCTCTGAGTAGGGAGCCCAATGTGGGGCTTGATCCCAGGACCCCGGGATCATGACCTGAGCCAAAGGCAGACGCTTTAATGACTGACCACCCAGGCACCTCTAGAAAGCAAATTTGATTTTAAAAACTCTGTATCGGGGCGCCTGGGTGGCTCAGTAGTTTAAGCCGCTGCCTTCGGCTCAGGTCATGATCTCGGGGTCCTGGGATCGAGTCCCGCATCGGGCTCTCTGCTTGGTGGGGAGCCTGCTTCCCTCTCACTCTCTCTGCCTGCCTCTCTGCCTACTTGTGATCTCTCTCTGTCAAATAAATAAATTTAAAAAAAATCTTTAAAAACTCTGTATCTATTTGTTATTTCTTAAGAACCCTAGCCCATATTATAGAATGTCTACAAACATTGGGCTTTAAGATACGTCCTTTGGTTCAATGGGTGTGGATAAGAATAGTCACGTGGAGGGGACTATTCTGGGGATAATGACTTCTAATAATATGGTATGTGAGGCCAGATCTTTATGGAAAATAAGTCCCTCAATTTAACAAAATTTGGGGCCCAGTTTTATAGGCAGACCGCAGGGATTCTGCAAGTTGGGTTCCAGACCACCACAATAAAGCAAGTCAAATGAATGTTTCAGTTTCCCAGTGTGTATAAAAAGTGTCTACGTGAGACTCTGGTCTGTTAAGTGTGCAATAGCATGAAGGTTGGAAAAACAAAGTAGAGACTTTAATTGCTAAATACTTTTTATTGCTAAATGCTTTCTTGCTAAAAATTTTTATTTTATTTTATTTATATTTTATTTTATTGCTGAAATTTTTTATTGATAAAAACTTTTTATTGCTAAAATATTTTTAGCAATAAATTTTTGTTTATTGCTAAAATATTTTATTTTATTGCTAAAAATATTTTAGTGCTAAAAAGTCACTAACCATCATCTGAGCTTTCAACGAGTTGTGATCACTGCTCATAGATCACCATAACACATGGAATAATGGTTAAAAAAAAATCTAAAATATTGCGAGAATTACTAAAATGTGACACTAGACATGAAGGGAGCAAATGTTGGGGAAATGGCGCCAAGAGACTCGCTCCTCCCAGGGCTGCCGCCGCCTTCAGCCTATCAAAACCACAGTGTCAAGGGTGTGCAACAAAGGGAAACACTAGAATGGTGTGTGCCTGCACTGTGTTGTGAGAAGAGAACCTCTTCAAGCTCTCACTGGGTGCCTGTCTCAGGCAGATCAGCTCTCCTCCTGGTTCTCAGCTGGGCCGGGCTCTCGCTTGGAAAGATCACTGGATTCTGAAGCACTGGAAAGAACTAGACCCTGTTCTGCAATCGAGTTTCGAAAGAGCATCTGGATGGTCTTCCCTTAAAAGCGGCAGGTGCACAGGGCCGTTGAGAGGAAGTGTCCCTAAATACAGGTTCATCTTGTCTTGAGGGTCCCACTGTCCTTTTCAGAGGAAGGCCCCAGACTTCTCTTCCAAAAGGGAGCTCTGGGCCCTGGACCCACCAGGACCACTGTGAATTGCCCGGGGCAGTGCCTATCGTGTCATTACAGACTCAGCAGCTTGAGGTGAAGGAACTAAGTGAAGGTTAACTCTGGTTGAACATCCACAGTGGCTGGGGCACCTGGGTGGCTCAGTGAGTTAAGCATCTACCTTCGGTTGAGGTCGTGATCTCAGGGTCCTGGGATCGAGCCCCACATTGGGCTCCCTGCTCAGCAAGGAGCCTGCTTCTCCCCATCTCTCCCCATCTCTCTCTGACTCTCCTCTCCGCTTGTTTGTTCTCTATTTCTCTCTCAAAAAATTTAAAAAAAATTTTGAGAACATCCACGTTGGTGCCTCTCCCTAGAATCTCATATTTCTGGGTGAAGACCAGTTTGTATGATAGGGGGAGCGGTCGAGAGGAGATCGCTACCCGGTTCCATAGCGTGCTTCATAAAGCACTTCCGCCTCCAGAGGCTGACCATTCCCTAGGGGGGCCCAGTTCTTTCTCCTCCCGTGTCCTTTCCCCTCTGACTTAAATCTTACTTACCTCTGAGGCTGTGTCAGGGAACCCTGGGACACAGACACAAAACATGCTCTGGGACCCCCTGAAACTCCTCCACCTGGATGCAGGGCCCCGGGCACTGGTGTCCCCCATGGACACAGTGCTGTGGGAGCCACACGCACGGGTGGTGAATGTGGAGGTCCATGGGGAGAAAGTACCATTGGTCAAGACGGCCTGTCAGCCCCCACTCTGGCCAAGAAAACACCAGATGATCCTCGACCCACTGCTGTGAAGCCTGAGAATCACAGGGCTTGGGGGAGAAAGAACATAGGAGTGATCTATTCAAACCCCAGAGGCTAAAATCCATATCCTTGTCACTTCCTCCTAGACCTGAGTTTTAATGCCTGGAACAACACAGAACACATTGACAGTTCTTCCAAGGGTTAGCCTCAGAAATGTGGTAAAAAACAGGCTTGGCCCAAGGATGTTAAGCTCAGGATTTATTCCCTTCCACCAAAGTCCATAGGCACCACGGTCCAGAGCTGAACTCCACGTTGTTCTTTATTTTTTTTTTTAAGATTTTATTCATTTATTTGACAGACAGAGATCACTAGTAGTCAGAGAGGCAGAGAGGCAGGAGGCGGGGGAGCGGGGCTGGGAGAAACAGGCTCCCTGCTGAGCAGGGAGCCTGATGCAGGGCTTGATCCCAGGATCACGACCTGAGCCGAAGGCAGAGGTTTAACCCACTGAGCCACCCAGACACCCCTCTACGTGGTTCTTATTCAGAGAAAAGTGCTCCCACCAGCATAGAAATGACAGATCTACTCACCATCCAGGTGGTGCCCAGGAAGGCCTATGGAAGGCATGGAAAGATCACACATGAATATACTGTTTCGCATCTTACACCTTTCTGTAAAGTTGCTGTATTTTTGGTAGGAAAGCAGGGCGTGAAAATCTGACCATTGTCCGGAGCTACTAATTCAGTCCTATTCCCGGGCTCTAGTGAGATGGGAAATTCTCAGGTTTAGGTTGTCTAGGGGAGAGCACAGATGGGATGTGCCCGGATGCTGGGGTGCTGAGCCGCCTCTCCTCTGCCTCCCGGGGGTCTGTGAAGGGCTAATGAAGTTCACAGAGCAATCACAGACACGGGGCTTGTCCTTCGTTCAGTCCCCAGGGCCTGGGACGGAGGAGGTACGCAGTCACACATCAGACCTGTTTTCTTCCCCAGGTCTGTATCTCTTTTTGAACATTCTAGAACAAAGCCAATTTTGGCAGTCACCTTAGCAGTAAGCAGAGGCACATGGGCCTGCCCTGGTCCTTGGCCAATCACCCAACTGGCCCCCATGAGAGGTGGCATCCCAGTGCCCTTCCATTGCCCCTTCTGTCACCCCTCACCCCACCATGTCCCCAGGGAAGTCAGGCTTAGCTGAGCCACTCTTGGAGCTCTGTGTCCATCCATGGATGCTAAGGGCCAGGACAAGAGAGCTGGATCCACTGGTTCCCGGACCTGGCGGGGGGGGGGGTAGGTGGTAGCAACCACCAGGACCACCTGTTTCCAAGACTTCCTGGTTCCTTCCTGACTGGAGGGTTGTGAGAGGTGTTTGGAGGGGGAGGACACAGGCAGGGAGAGGTGCTGAGTAGAGAGAGGCCAACTCCACTCTCTCTTTCCAGCTCCCCTATTCCCGTGGGACTGCAGGCCTTCCACGGCTGCTGAAACAATAGCTCACCTTCACAGAACCCAGATAGCCAAAATCCACCAAGGAAAACCAAGTCACTAGTGACAGGGCCTCTTGGTTTCTGTTGACCCCAAGTCAGAATGCAGCAGAAAAGCTTCTAAAAAGCCAAAAGTTAATACTTTGAGGAAATTTTACTTCCTTGTTTTGCCTGTTTACTACCTGCTCCTGTCTCCCTAGTAGTGTTTTCCTACAGTCCCGAGTCCCCAGATTAAAATTCTTGGAAAAAACAGTAAAGGAATCGCTCCCCTTTGGGGTGTGTGTGTGTGTGTGTGTGTGTGTGTGTGTGTGTGTGTTTCAGGGCTCTTAAGCAACATGGCTGAAAACAGATACGGGTAAGAGAAACGCAAGAACTTTCCAGAGAAACTCTTAAGGGGTTGGTAAAAGTGCCAGCCAGAGGGGCCCAGTCTTCCTCCCTCCCAATGCCGCTGACCCTGTTCCATTCCGCTGGGGGGTTTTTCCAAGGCTGAGCCCTTCTACCACCATCCCACCTGTGACAGTCACAGAAACTGTTCAATAGAACTAAGGTAAGGGCACAGAGGCGCAGACCCACGCAGACCAAACCCTCTAGCATGGCACACAAGGCCCTTCATAACAGGGTTCCAACCCACTCTTCAGCCTCCTCTCTTGATGGTGTGTGGACCCCTCCCCACTCTGTCTCACCGTCTCCCCTCCCCTCCTTTCCCGCTCCTTATGCGCTGGCTAGGCCTATCTTCTTACCAACCCTCTTCCCCTCACATCGTTTCTCTGCCTAACCAGCTCAAGGTGTTCATTCAATGTTCATTCAAGATCCAGCTGGATGCCCAGTTCCTCAGGAAAGCTTTACCAGACCTCCCTTCCTCTGCAGGTGAGGTTCTGGGTGTTCCCACAACCCTGGATACACACCTTTATGGGGACACACAATGGCCGCCATTGTTACTGCTCATTCTGTGCCTCTCTCTTCCAACTGGTCTCCAGTTCTGTGATTCACAGGAATAGCTTGTAGAAGCTCTACAAGTTTATTTTCCTGATCAAACCATCCACTGATAGTACATCAGAGAGAGCTAGAACAGAGGTAGGGAGACATTTTCAAGTCCATAAACCAAACTGATTTTTCTAAGGACTTTATCAAATTTCACATGAACCTAATTATTAAATTAAGAAGCAGCTTTAAAAACTGCCAAGTCATGCTGTTATCCACTTACAGTAGCCTTTGTGGCTCCAAATCATTGTCATCAATAAAATCCTGTGAATCTTTGAAAGTTTCATGGAATATCAGCTCCTTGGCTGAAGTTGGGAGAGCCCTGACTGGGGTCCCCAGGTAAAGATTCTGGCAAATGGTGAGTGCCTCAGGTCAAGTTGTGGGGCCAGAGAAGACACTCCAGGAAGACAGAGAACACCTCTACCATGATACTTGTTTTTACTTTCTTTTTGCTTGCCTTATTTTCTGTACTTTACAGGTATCACACTTTTATATTAAGAAAAAAAATTATGTAAGTACAAAATGACAAGCAATTAGTCTGATTAAAACTATAAGAACTCAATGAGGAGGAAAGAAGGAAGACTCTTGATCAAAGACATTTCTGTCCCCAACCTCGACCTGCAGGTTGAGCCCCTTTGCAAGAGGATTGCTGTCCCAGGGGTCACGCCAAAATCAGAAGGCCAGAACTCCTGGGATCGGGGGCAGGGGGACATCTTGGGAAATACAAGAGCCCTTCTGCTGCCCGGCTACCATCTGCTTCTGTGCCCATTGCTCAGACAGGCTGGAGAAGGCCCTGTGGGGGGCACCGGAAAAGCATGCCCCCTGGGGTCTAGTCGCTTCCAGCAGTTTCCATCCTGATTTTTGTTTCTTTAAAAATGAATTGAGCTGGGTGTTGTATGCAACTAATGAATCATTGAACACTACATTAAAAACTAATGATGTGACATATGTTGGCTAACTGAATTTAAATAAATAAATAAATAAGAATGCCCCAATAAACTGCCAGCAGTTTGTCTCTGGGGAGTGGGAATATGGGATCAGGGTATATGAGGGGACCTTTACTTTTCATTTTACCCTGTTTTGCCTTACTTCCATTTGCCTTACTTCCATTTTTCTCCATGAGCATGTATTATGTTTATAGAATTAATAAAAAGATACATTGCTTCTCCTTGGCAAGACTGTGTTTCCAAAAAATTTTTTTTAAGTTTAATGGAATTTTAAAATCCTTTGTCATTCATAGTTTTGGTGCCTTATTTACCTAATGCCCTGGCTGATGGAGATCTTTCCAATTCATGCTGGAATCCAGCCTGGGTTTCCTGATTTCCTTACCTCAGGCTCTCAGCCTTAGCAGCCAAGCCAACCCAACCCCTTCCTGTGGTTTCCAGCTCAGGCTGCCCCGTGGGAGGGAGGAGGGAGCAAGAGGAGGGAGAAAGGAGAAGGGAAGAGGAGGAGAGGGGAGGAGGAGGGAAGCATGAGGAGAAGGGAGAGGGGAGGATACCTGTGCTGGGCCCCATCCAGGGAAAGCCAGACCTTGCCCCCTCTAGCAGGGACCTCATGCTTGAGGGAAACAGAGTCAGGTCAGAGTCCAAGCCTCCAAAACCCAATGACGGAGGCCCAGGCAAGTTGAATAAGCACAAAGAAATCAGGATCTGAGGGCAGGCAGGCTGCAAGGAGGTAAGTGAGGTCTGGATAGGTCCCCAGGAGTCTGAGGGGAAGAGTCCACAAAGCGGGTAGATCCAGGAGGGGCCCGGGACCCTGTCCCCCGCAAGCCTGAATCTGCCTCCAGCTTGCAACCTGCTTTAAATAAGTTTCTGGGGGCACCTGAATAGCTCAGTCAGGCACCTGCCTTCTGCTCAAGTCAGATCGCAGGGTCCCGGGATTGAGCCCTACCTCAGGCTCCCTGCTCAACGGGGAGTCTGCTTCTTCCTCTCATTCTCCCTCTGTGCTTTCCCCCTCTCTCTCTCCCAAATAAATAAATAAAATCTTAAAATGACAAACAAATAAGTTTCTGGAAGGACACGAACATGCTCTCACGCATTATTCCCTCAGAGTGGGGGCTGTCGGGCAGAAGGAGGTGAGACAAGGAGGTGGGCTCCCTCCTGTTATGTGTACCCACTTAGTGATGTCACTCTAATCTCTCAATAACATTCCCCAGCAGACCCCCTCTGCACTGCTCAGGAACCCAGCCCTGCTAACAGACCAGCTAGGGGACAGCTGGGGTCTGCCTGCCTCCTTGCTCGGGAAGAATTCATTAACCAGACAGCAGCTCTTCTGTCACCAGAGACCACAGTGCTGGGATCCCTGGGTACGTCGGGTGGAGTGCGCAGAATATTCCCCGTGGTAGTTCACGGACCGAGTCCCTCCAGTGCCAAGAGCCCACAGCCCCTGTGGGACACCGTCTTTGCTACTTCCTCTACAAACAGGCAGTTCTGAATATGTGGCTTTCTTCTCAGGCCACCTTCAGGGCAGCATCAGGGCTGGACTCTGCCATCACTGCTGTAAATGTTGGCCTGTCTGGACAATGCTCAGTCGTATGAACCAGGAAGCAATGAATGAGAAACCTTTCTGCTCCCTTATGAGATGCTGGACATGCGGGCTCTGAAATGTTCTCTGTTCAAAAACCTCAGACGTCCCAATATTTGCCAAGAATGTGATCAGTATCCCCTTGTTCAGCACAACCAGTGTCCACGGGAATTGGGACGAGGAATGGTGCCGATGCAGGCCCTTGGGCATGGAGGCCCACTTCTAGAGATAGCAGGTGCCCCCCGCCCTGCTTTCCAATAGAAATACCAGCTCCCTGCCGTCCTTGACTTTTCACCAGCTGTCTTTGATGTATCTTTCTGATGACCTCTCCAGTTACACACCACACATGGAACCCTGTACTCTGCCTGCATGAGATTTCTCCAAACACACATGTCCTTTCTCATGATTTGGGTCTATAGGGACCACTCCACCTGGCATGTCCTTTCCAGAAGGCTCTTCTTGGCAGCATCAGCCACAAGTGATTGACTTGTGGGCACAGATGGAAGCTTTGTAATGACCCCATGCGTGCTGTGATGTGATTTCATGGACTTGTCATTGGTCTATTCAAATATAAATGCCACCTCCTCCATACACCCTCAAGATTCCCATCCTCTAAAGTACATGTGATCTCTTCCTACCGGCATTCCTTCAGCACCCAAGTCATTTTTCATTTTCCACCTTGCATAACAATCATTTGAATAGCTTATTCCACTTCCCTGCTAGTCTCTAGTTTCCTTAGGGTAGCGACTGTGTCTTCCTTACTCACCTCTACCATCTCCTTAGAATGGATCCTTCCTTGTTCAGAGTCAGTGCAGTCAAGGTGCCTGGATTGAAGTTCTTTGCTGGGGATGGCCAGCTAAGAGCAGACTCATCTTGAATATTCTTCATGATGAGTGGATTTTGAAAGGGGGCTGATTGATTCTGTGCTCCTATACTGGGAAAGGCACTGCTCCAAAACAGGTAATGGAGACATAGGGCAACTTTCTGGGGTGGGAGTGGGGCTAGTAGGATTGGCAGATAAAATACAGGTACCCAATTAAGTGACGAATTTGTATAAAGACATCCTAAATATTGCATGGGATGTACTTATGCTAAAAAACCATTCATTGTTTATCTGAAGTTCAAATTGTACTGAGTGCCCTGTATTTCTAATTCCAAAATTTAACCCTAGGTGGTGGTGTCGGGAGAAGAAGGTACTGGAGACGGTCTCCACAGACTTCCTAGGACCAAGTCTGTCCCCAAAACTGTGTCTTCCTGGAGGAACAGCCTAGAGAGACAGAGGGCACGAGTCCAGCCAAGCTGACTCCCTTCTGAGGTGGTTCACACTCTCAAGTCTCCCGATGCTTCCAGATGAGGCTCTGATGTTCCTCCACGAGGTTCCTCACAGGCCTGGCTTCCTCTGAAGGCCAGCTTTAGCGAGTCCCAGGTAGGGGGAAGCTGAGCATATAAATGGTAGGAAACCCTTGGAAGGCATTTTAATGCTTCAGCTGTAAGCTTCATTAGGTCTGGACCAAGCCTATCTCATTCATCATTGGGTCCCCAGTGCCTTGCACAGGCCCTGGCATAAAGCAGGTACTCAATAAATATTTACTAAATAAATAAAAAGCTTGGTACTACTGGGCCTTCTCCACCCACAGCTGGGCTTACCTCATCCACAGTGATAAAAATGTGCAAGAACAGGAGTTGGCAGTAAGCCTTCCTTTTATAGGGGTCATCACTAATTTCCATTACCCAGAAAAGTGTCCAAGTGCATTAGTCTGATTTGGATTTAAAATCAATTAATGCTTCCTCAAGGGATGTGGCTACTAGGAAAGCAAGATAAAACTACATCTTCTTAAGTTAATTTATTTCCATTTAAGGGTAATTAATACTTTCCATTGATGTGAATTTAGAAAACAAGGAACAGTGCCATGAAGGGGAGAAGCTCCTGTTCCCTCAGGACCACAGGCAGACCTAGGATCCTGGGTTCTGATCAGAAGCAGGTGTTCATGGTTACAAAGATCCCGGAAGCCAGAGGAACTATCAAGCAGAGGACAGCAGAAATAGGCAAAGGTAATGTGGGCCTGGCTTTGGGTGACAGTGGGGCCACAGATGTGACATAATGGGGACCTCAGTGGACCAGGGACAATTAGAAAGGATTTCCAGCTTTCCAAGTTGGTGACTGAGGGAATGATAAAGGTATCAGCCAGGACTTAGTTGCAAATAACAGAAACTACTTTTGGCTCTTTAAGAAGAAATGGAATGTATTCGGATATACATGTTTTAGAGCTCCCTGAATCAGTATAAAGGTTGGAGAACCAAACTCGGAAGACAGGCAGAAACCAAGAAAAGCTAGGACCCCGGTCGTACTCCAAAAGCAGCCTGGTCAGGTCACGGCCAAAGTATCCCTGTCCTTGGACACTTGCTGCACCTGCTCTCTTCTACTGCTAGCCTTTTGTCACTCTCAGGAAGCAAAATCTTTTTTGTGTGGTCTGAATGGCCATGCCTAAGTCATGCGCCCAGGCCCCAATCACTAGGGAGCAAGTGTGGGAATGTCTGGCTCTCTTTGAACTCACGTTTATTGGAATTTCCTCCAAATAGGATAAAGGATCAGATGATAGGAAATGCTCCCCTCCCACCAAAAAAAGAGAGACAGCAATGATCACATTAAAGTGAGGCGGATACAGGAGGAAGAGCAGGACTGTATGGTCGGATTTGAGCTTCCTGAGTGTAAAACACCCATCAGTATCCAGGTGGGACTGTGGACAGAGGTTGACATCAGAGATGTTGCTCTGGGAGCTATCTTCAAGGAAGGGAGAGGCCATTGGTATAGTATCTCCCCTGGGTCCCTGTGGCTTCTCTAGCCATCCTTGCATTCCAATTCTTCAATAACTGACTTCTGAGAAGCCCGAGACTGGAGGTAACAGCCCCTGCAGGAGATGAAGGTTTGACTGTGTCCCTTTTGCCAGAAGTCCCAATTCCTGGTTTGGGTTTCTAATCATGAAAAATGACTAGCAAATAAAAGAAATCATGCTGGCTGGGTCCAGGACATAAAGACAGCTTTCCTTACAGCTGATGGGAAATAAGCTAGAAGAATCACCCCTCAAGATTCCATTGCTTTCATTTCTAGGTTCAACTCATGCTTCAGAAGCAGAAAAACCTCAAGTTTAGCACTGGGACTTTGGAATGTTCAGAGCTGTGGAGCTTGTGAACTGCAAGGACATTTATGGATCCTTCAGTCCAACTCTTATTTTATACACAAAGGCCCAAGTCTTGGAGGATCCCACAAACTACAGCATCCTTCAAGCTCTCTGGTCATGAAAGAGTGACACAACCTTTCACCCACACCACTGCCCCATCCTGCCAACCCTGCCACCCACCTGAGAGGAAGGGAGGCCTTGTGGAGGATACAGCTGGGTGGAACTCCTCCCCTTCCCCTGGAGGCAGTGACGTCTGTCACTCCTAGGAGATTATGAAATTGCTGCTATTGTTAAATTTTGGCGAGTAGATTCTGGGTTATTCTCCTGCGAGGGCTGGTCATGAGTCACTATAGCACATCCTCAGGAAGAGGCTGGCTGGATTCCCGAAATGAGTGAACTTGGCACCCAGTGAACTTTGACTGTGAACTGGAGGCTCTTGTGGCCACCCCCATCATGGGTGAGGGTTTGTTGTACATGTGATATACACGGGGCAGATCATTAATGTACGATTATACATGGCATGTAGTATGTATGAGTGTAGACATATGTATTTGTAATGTGGTAGGGCACTAACACATGAATTACCCAAGTGTGGTCTTTTTTATTATTGATTTTAATACTGGCATGGCACAGTAGAGTCATGCCTATCTATTTAAGGACGGGTATCAGGCAATAGTTTAAATAGAATTTCAGCTTTGGGTGATGGTGGAGCTGTTGCTTCTTCCTTGAGTCTCAGGGAGAATTACTGTCCTCCCTTCCTGGTTTACAAGACTCTTTATTTCCTGAGATTGTTTTCAATGATACTTGTAATGGGCATGAGAATCAGGGTAATGAAAAATCATATAAGATTGATGCTAGTTGACCGATCACAATAAATGGATGTTCAGCTAGTTGGCCTCTGATTCATGTTAGTGTTACTGGGTCTGTTACTGATAATGAGAAGAAGCATTGAGATATTTAGCTGTTTTGATATAGGAAACATAGGAATATGGCTAGAATTAAGAGAGAGAAGGTTAAGACTATTTTTCTCATTTATTAGGGTTCGAGTGAAGGATTGCATAGGTAAATAAGAAGTATTATTCAGGTTTAATATGTATTGGGTATTTAGGGGGTTGGCTGGGTTGTTACTGTCTGGGTCTCCAACGCAGTCAGTCAGAAATAGCACAAGAGCAGATGATATTAGAATAAGGAAGAAGAGTCCTAGAATATCCTCACTTGTATAGCATGGGTGGAATTTGTCTGACTCAGATGATATTCCTAATAAGCCATTAGATCCTGATTCATGGAGAAATTGTAAATAGAGTACTATAACTGCTGAAATAATGAATGGGAGGATGACGTGCAGGCAAAGAATCAGGCTAGATCACTTTCTACGCTGAGAATCCTGTTTCTGTCCATTCTAGTAGGGAAGAGCCGATAAAAGGTTTGTAATGACAGTTTCTCCTCAGAAAGATATTTGTCCCCATGATAGAATGTAGCCTATAACTGCTGTGGCTTTTACTGTGAATAATAAGGATAACTCAGATGTCTCATGTTTCTGAGAATGTATAGGATCCAGAGTATCTTTAAAAATCTTAAAAAAAAATAGATAAATATGGAGGTTCCATTAGCATGTACATCAAATGATTCATCCATAGTTTACATCTGGAAAGATAGGAGTTACTGATGAAAAGGCAGTTATTTTATCTGATCTATGATGTAAGGCTAGGAAGAGACTATTAAAATTTGTAGAACTGAACAAACTCCTAAAAAAGAACCCAAAGGTTCATCACGCTATATCTGATGGACCTGGAAGGTCAATGAATGAATGATTAATGATTTTGATCAATGGATGGGATTTACTGATGTTGGTTGTTAATATTCTTATAGTTGACAATTTTTTTAAGATTTTAATTTATTTATTTGACAGAGAGAGAGCATAGCAGGGGGAGCAGCAGGCAGAGGGAAAGGGAGAAGCAAGTTCCTCGCCAAGTGAGAGCTGGATGTGGGGCTCGACCCCAGGATGCTGGAATTATGACCTGAGCTGAAGGCAGATGCCCAGCTGACCGAGACACCCAGTCATCCCTCATTTTTTTGTAGTTGAAATACAATGATGATTTTTCATGTCATCAGTGATGGTTAAATTCATGTGGGAATAATCATATTTATTGTACTTATTTTAAGTTCTATTTTATATTCAGTTTTGTAAATTTTTCTCCAAATCTTTCTCCGATTTATGGTGGATTAGGATTGAGTGGTGGTATTGGTTATGGTATTGTATTGCGTTTGAAAGTTTCCTTTTTAGATCTAACAGTTTCTGAAATTTATTTAGGGGGAATGTTTGTGGTTTTCGGTTATACAATGGCTATAACTGCTGAACAGTACCCTGGGATTTGAACATCTAACAAGACCATTTTAGGAATATTTCTTTCAGGGATGGTAACAGACTTAATGGTAACTTTTTATGTTTTAAAGGGAGATGATGTAGAGATTGTGTTTAAATTCAGTGATATAGGGGATTGAGTGGTTTGTGACATGGGGGATTTGGGAATTTTTAGTGAAGAAGCTGTGGGAATCACTGCATTATATAGTTATGGGACCTGGTTGGTGATTGTCACTGACTGGTATCTTTGTTATTATGGAGATGACTCATGGAAATTAAATAGGAATAAACTTAGGGTGAATATATTCGGAAAGGAGTAGAAGTCATTTAGTTAGGCCCTTTTGGTTAGAAATTAGGGTGGAGGTTCTTACTTGAAAATAAGAGATGAATTTTTATAGCACATTTTCTAGTCAAATCAGGTCTAGTAGTAGTGATGCTGATTTTTGTCTTGCTGACAGATTCAGAAATGATGGTAGGTGGTGTATAAGAGAGGAAAAATATCCCAAGAGATCTGAGAATTTAAATAGGCTTCCAGGATAAATTTAAGTTTTATGCTGTGTGGTTGAGTTCTAATGCCAGGATGAAACCTATAATTGTCACAGTAAGGGCTGTTAATTTCAGATAATAAGACATAGTGATGTGTTGAGTGGTCGTTGGTGTAATATTGTAGGAGATTAAAAATACTTCGAAGATGCTTCCACCTACAATGCATTTAATAGAGTTAATTAGGGAAGAGTTGTTTTCATTGGTTAAAACCTTTCTCCACTCCTCTCGTCCCCCTCTTCCCAACGTTTACATCAGCAAACTGAATGTTTACCTCTCTGGTAGTCTGCCCAAGTTGATGAAATTGAAACCCTCAGCATCTTCTTCGGTTGCTTTCTCTCTCCGTTCCAACCTTGTTTGTGCCTCTGTTAGACAAATCAGAGATTCCAGGTGTGTAATAGTGATGGGTGAGCTGCTTAACCATTAACTCTGTTTCTGGAGCTCAAGGTAAAAATCTTTTTTATTTATTTGTTTATGTATTTATTTATTTATTTATTTGACAGAGAGAGATCTCAAGCAGGCAGAGAGGCAGGCAGAGAGAGAGGAGGAAGCAGGCTCCCTGCTGAGCAGAGAGCCTGATGCGGGGCTCGATCCCAGGACCCTGGGATCATGACCTGAGCCGAAGGCAGAGGCTTTAACCCATTGAGCCACCCAGGCGCCCCTCAAGGTAAAAATCTTAAAGAGTTTGAGCATTTCTGTGGAGAGCCTTGGATAGACATCCCGTTGAGAATACCAAATGTGTTTTCTCAATAGCTGGTGGGGAGTTGGATCTACTGTTTCTCTGGGAACCACCTTTCGTCTTTCTGGTGATGGTTTCAGAAACAATTTTACATTCAGATTTTGTCCTAGGTTGTCTTCTTTAAATAACCAATCTCACTCTCCTTGCATGCAGAGTTCTTTCCCTTATTATTTCCAGTAGTCTTAATTATGTTTATTAAAATTATTCACAGCTGTTTGTTCTCAGATTACACACAAAACTTCCTTAGACATTACACAAAGTTCTAAGGGGTTTTGTCTTTTCTGAAAAGTTTGCAACAGAGATAACATGAACTTACTTGGCTTTCGGTAAACACAGGCACAATAAGTTTTGCGTTTAATGCTGATAATTCTAAGGAGATGACCAACAACCTGAAGTTAGCTTTAGTTACTGAATATTTTTCAAGATCCTGTGAGTTGAAAAACATTTGGGTTAGTTTGTACCTTTGAGTTCTAGAATGCCTCATTCTTACAAGTGGTTGCCTTTTAACCAACTAGAGCACGCTCACACATCATTTGAAGCAATGCCATCCAGAGACAGAGCAAATATTTCACATTTACAACATAAACGGACACACATACAAATACACAAACAAGACACAAACAAAATTTAAAGGCCCACTTTCCAAATCTCTCCCTTTTACAGAACAAATCTAAGTGCAAGATGATACTACAATTTATGGCTCTGTTAAGCA
Source organism: Meles meles (assembly GCF_922984935.1). Lineage (NCBI taxonomy): Eukaryota > Metazoa > Chordata > Mammalia > Carnivora > Mustelidae > Meles > Meles meles. The sequence continues at coordinate 45,510,664 of NC_060069.1, read as the reverse complement.
GTCATTGTTCTCTAAAGTCTAATGAATATTGTGGCCAAGCAGGGTGGCAAAAAAAACAATACAAACCTAATTTTGGAGAAGACAGCCCAGAGAGCTGCGTGCACAGATCCAGTGGTCATTTCCTACTTTCCAATTAGAACATGGCTGGTTTTATTCAAAGACACCAAAAGCTGCCACAACAAACGAAACAAACGAAGGCCAGAGGACCTCCGTGAGCATTGGTTCCTTTTCAAAAGTTGGGGCTTCACAGACTGAACCAGTTTCCTAGTTTCTAGTTCCTCCCTAAAAGTTGGGGCTTTAATAACCAAGCCAAATGGCTTCCTAGGCAGAATTTGTCAGTCACACAAGAAAAGGAGGCAAAGAGAACCAAACCCCTCTATTTGGAGGATACCAAATGAAAGAAATCTAAGAGACCCAAACCAAATGGGAGGAAGAAATCAGCTCATGTGCCTTGGCACAAGAACTACGCCCCAAGAGATGTCTGTCCAAACTGAAACCAAAACCCACCTCCTTGTACAAATGTTAAACTAAGCCCCAAAGGTTGGCAGCGCCCAGTCAGAATGGGGCCCTGGGGATCGTCCCTAGGACAAAGAGCCTAGGCAGCTGCTTGGACTTGTCACTGGACTCCTGTTCCCATTGGGGCTGGCGAACCACAGGCAGAGAGCTCCCAGCTGGCTCGCCAAGTGTGTCACGGAGCCTCACTTTGCCTGCAGCAAATACCATTGTTGAGACATCCAGTGAGCAGCAAGGAAAGGACTTATTTGAGAGGAAGCCAAACAAGAGGACAGGAGGGCAAGCCTCACATGGCCGGTCCAAAGAGGGAGAGTTGGGGAAATTTAAAGGCAAACAAAAACGGGTCCGGATAAAAAGTGGCAGCTGGGCTTATTAGCGTGCAGCTGTGATGAGTCCCATTCATCTTTTGGTGGCTGGTTTCCTGGGCACTGAGTTCTGTGCCTTCTCCAAAGACCTTGACAGTCCATGGTTCATGCAGCCCACTGACAAACACCCAGGCCTCACAGGCAACGAGGGTAGGGCCTGGGGTTGGTGGCATGGGAGAGTGTCAGCTTTTCAACATTTCTGATGTTTGCTAAGAGACTGGTAGTTTCAGGGAGGACACCCTCAAGAAGTGGTGGCAGAATACAAAGGAGACTAAAGGGGACCAGAGTACAAAGGAGACCCCCCCCAAACTTCCTGGCCATCAGATAGCATCCTCTCATGTTCCCTGGCCTTCCAGACCAGGTGTTCCCACTCAGGGACTGTCGGAGACACACAGAAGTAGTTACATCTCCTAGGAGGGCACTGAGCTGGGTTGGGGTGATACCACGTCCTCATCTAGCTCATCGGCATGCTGGTGGCCTTGGTAAAGCTTGTCTCTTTGGACATCAGGTTCCTGGTCTATAAAGGTAAGAATTTGGATTTTACATTCATTAATTTGGTTTAAGAACTCTTCCTCTGGTGCCTCTTCTGTGTTTAGTGAAAAGGAGGCAGCAATGCTCAAGACGGTCCTTACATTCCTGATGCTTAAGGTACAGTGAATAATACACTGAACAAGGAATAATAAGTATGCTAATATTTATGGCAGAGGACTAGAGGGGGCAACAGGAGTATTTAATAGGGGATGTAAGCCAGCTTGTTGGCAAAGAGGGGCTGGTTAGGGAAGCTTCCTGGAGATAGTGACCCTTAAGACAAAGGAGGATCCTAAAGGAGGTGGAGAGAGAAAAGGTGCTAATGACTGAGAATGGGAAGGTACTTTCTCCAGAGCCTACATTTCTCGAGGGCAGGAATCCTATCTTGATCTTCTTCAGATGCCCTGGCTGGAACATAGCAGAACATGTATTTGTACATAGCTGGAACATGTATTTGCTGGCTGGATGGCCATCTGTCATTGCATACGCCTTGTAAGGCAGGGTCCTCGTGACCCAGACTTTACAGATGGGAACCCAGTCCGAGCCCCACAGCCTACTCTTGGTGAAGCCTCATCTGCTGACTTCCAGATCAATGCCACGTCCAGATGTCAGGGTCAGATGTGGTTCCAGAGGCAACAGGAGATTGAGAAGAGTTGCTGACCACATGAAAAAGGGGCACCTGGGTGGCTCAGTGGTTAAAGCCTCTGCCTTCGGCTCAGGTCATGATCCCAGGGTCCTGGGATCAAGCCCCACATCGGGCTCTCTGCTCATCGGGGAGTCTGCTTCCTCCTCTCTCTCTCTCTCTCTCTCTCTCTCTCTGCCTGCCCCTCGACTACTTGTGATCTCTGCCTGTCTGCCTGTCAAATAAATAAATAAATAAAATCTTTAAAAAAAAAAAAGAAAAGAAAAATGGTAATAATTTCTGTAGCTTTCCTCTTTTTTTTTTTTTTTTTTTTTTTGCTCTCCAAGTGGCAACTATTGAGTCTTTGGCTCTTAGAACAGCTGCCCGGCTGCCTCATTTTCTGCTTGCATATAATTTCAGAGCATGGGCTTTACACTTTTGTGCTTCCCTTTTCCATCTGTGCCTGAATTGGCAATTCGAAGGAGCAGCCCTCTCTCCTGTCTGGAAGCCAGAGAGGGGCCTTCCCCATAGGCCCGGGGGAGCCCAGCTGCTCTCCTGGGGTCAGACAGGCCTGGAGGGCTCTCCACACCCCCTCATCACACCCTCCCAGAGCCGCCAGGGAAGTACACAGATGGCTTTCCTGCAAGGGCAGGTACGCACATTTCCATATCAACCGATTATTTAGCAGCGGTTAAAAAGGTTGATGAGTCCCAAACCCAGCACATTATACTGATCCCTAAACAAAAGGACAAGCTACCATTTCTGCTATGGGGTCTTGGGGACATTTCTACTCAGACCTGAATCCTCATTATTTCGGAGGAAGTGCCCCTGATCCTTTGGTCTGATTCTAAATCGATCCCTTATCCTTAAAGACCCTCACAACCAACTTGCCCCCATCTCCTGGGTCACAGGCACAGAGCATCCATTATAGAGACAGGATCTGGGGACAGTCTGCTGTGACACCCAGATTCAGGGCAGGCTATGGTCACCCTCCTGCCATCCTGTTTCGTGTTCTGCACCCCATTTACAGTGACCCTAATTCCTCCTCACAAAGCTCCATCCCCAAACAGCCCTCCACATCACTGTCTCAATGACAGCACGGTTGCACTCAGACATGATGATAAAAGGAAAAATATTGAAGTAAGGGCAGAACAATTACAAGTAGTAGGGGATTAGGTAATCCTAACTGAAAACCTCAATAGTGTATGGAAGAAGACAGTAACAGAGTTTATCTTATTCCATAAAAGGTATGCAAGACGGTCAGGGTAGATAAATGTCCCTTAACACAGGATTCACTGAAGTGTTCAGAAGTTTGATCTGTTGTCTTTCAATGTGCTCAGAAGGCGGAGCATGTAGTCTGCCCTATCCCATCAAAACCATGGAAGCCCCCCTGCTGGTTGCCACCTAATGGCAGCAGCTTGAGGATGGAGCATGGCTCTTCGCTGGATTTTTCCAAGCCAACTAAGAGTTAGCGTTACACTTGACCCTTGAACGACACAGGTTTGAACTGTGTCCACTTATATGTGGATATTTTTCGGGAAATACAGTGTGGTCCTATAAATGTGTTTCCTCTGATGATTTTCTTAATAATACTTTTCTCCTCTGGCTTATTTTATTGAAAGAATGCAGTATATAATCTATATAACATACAAAAAATATATATTGACCAATTGTTTATGTTATTGGTAAGGCTTCCAACCCATACCAGAGTATTGGTAGTTAAGCTCTCTGGGGAGTCAAAGTTATACACAGATTTTCCACTGGTGGGAGAGGGGCATTGATGTCCTTGACCGCCATGTTGTTCGAGAGTCCACTACAGTTTGAAGTCTTAATTATTAAAGAAGTGATAGTGAAGCTATTCTGTCTAGGAAGAGATGTGAGTCTGTCTAGGAAGAGATGTGAGATGATATTCAGGCACTTTTCCCCAGAACTGGTCAGGAAAATTCCCTGTGCCCATTGGCTAGTCACTGGCAAAGAGAATGTGGTCTGGAGCTAGTCACGTGGGAGAAGGTTGGGCACACAGATCAAATTCAGACCCTGCTAGCAACATTCCGTCGCCAACCTCTCCCCTACCTCTGCTTAGACCACAGGTCAGGCACGTGGGAAGGGAAGGGGAGGGTAAAAGGCTGAGAGGAGGTGGAAAGCGCCAGCACACAGATGACCAGGCACGATTGCTATCAACCTTAGAATGGCGAGGGTTCACGCAAACATTCACAGATTTCCTTAATATATTATAGATATAACTCTTCCTTGAGTTAAGTGCCATCACCGCTCAGAGTAACAAACGAGAAATTTCCTCCTTCCTAGAGGAAGTAGCAGCTCTTATGATTGGCCCTAGGTGTCTGCTTCAATAGACTTCCCTCATTGCCTTTTCTGGGATTTGGCCAACACATCTGTGTTTGTGCCTTTCACATTTGGTCTCTGTATACTTTTGAGAGTTCTTTTCGCCACATTCTCAGGTTTTTAGTCTGCCCTGCCTTCTTAGATCTTCTCCACCCCACCACAACTTTCTATGGACATAGGGAATAATCTTGCACAAAGAAAGTTCTCCCAGCCTGTGGCTTACCTTGTTATGTTCTGAATGTGTCCTTCAAAGAGCAAAAGTTTATAACTTTGAGAAAGTCCAGTTCTTCAAATTCATTTTTTTTCTCTTACAAAATATGCTTTCTTGGTTCTAAGAAATCTTTGCCTACTCCCAAGGTTGAAAATATTTTCTCCTCTGTTTTCTTCTAGAACTCTCACACTGTTAAGTCATACATTTAGGTCTATGATCTCTGTCTTGTCAATTGTTCTGTATGGTGTGATACAAGGGGGAATGCCACTTTTTCCCATAGAGATAGTCATTTGACTGAATACTGCTGAAAGTTCTTTTCTTTCACTTGAGGAACTGCCTTGGCTCCTTTGCAGAATATCCAGAATGGTCATATACATGTGGTGCTCTTCCTGAATTCTGTATTTTTTTCCATTGATATCCATGTCTGTCTTTTCACTGAAATGGTAGCATCTTTATCACTATGATTTTATAGTTAATTTTAAAATTGGAGAGTGTAGGGGCACCTGGGTGGCACCCTTGGTTAGGCATCTGAGTCTTGGTTTTGGCTCAGGTTCTGATCTCAGGGTCATGAGATCCAGCCCTCCCATCGTGCTGCTCATAGAGCCCTGGATCTGGCTGCACATGTCACCTTAAGACTCCCTCACCTCAAAAAAAAAAAAAAAAAAAAAAAAAAGACTCCCTCACCTCTGCCCTCCCCCATACACATGTGCACATGCAAGCATGCACTCACCCTCTCTCTCTCTCTCAAATAAATACATGAAGCTTTAAAAAATAAAATAAAATTGGAGAGTCCTCCAATTTTGGTTTTTTAAAAAATTGGATTTTGGGGCCACCTGGGTGGCTCAGTGGGTTAAAGTCTCTGCCTTCGGCTCAGGTCATGATCTCAGGGTCCTGGGATCGAGCCCCGCATCGGGCTCTCTGCTCAGTGGGGAGCCTGCTTCCCCTTCTCTCTGCCTGCCTCTCTGCCTACTTGTGATCTCTCCCTCTCTCTCTGTCAAATAAATAAATGAAATATTTTAAAAAAATTTTTTTTAATTGGATTTTTTTGGGTATTAAAGGAGGGCTCCTACGTTGATGAGCACTGGGTGTTATGTGCAACTAAGGAATTATTGAACACCACATCAAAAACTATATGATGCACTATATGTTGGCTAACTGAACATAATAAAAAATTGGACTTTCTAGGTCTTTTGTATTTTCAAATAAATTCTAGAATCAGCTTACCAATTTGTGTTTTTTAAAAGTCCACTTGAATTTTGATTGAGATTGTGAGAAACCAGTCTATAGGTCATTTTGGGGAGAATGACCATCTTAATGATATCAAGTCTTCCAACTCTTAATTGTGGTACAGCTTTCCGTTTACGTAGTCTTTAATTTTCCTCGTCAATTTTTACTTTTCAGTGTATAGGGTCTTGGACATATTTTGTTAGATAAATATCTAAGTGATTTATGTTTGGGGAGGCACTATCAAAATCTCCCACATCCAAGTTGCCCTTTCATTGGTAGTATATATTTGTTTAAATTAATGAATCAGTCTTTTCTGGGAGAGATGGTGGAAAAATTGGTATAATTTCATCCTTAAATGTTTGGTAGAATTCACCAGTAAAATTATATGGCCCTGGTGTCTTTTCTTCTTCCTCCTCCTCTTCTCCTCCTCCTCCTCCTCTCCTCTTCCTCCTCTTCCTTCTTCTTCTTCTTCTTCTTCAAGATTTTATTTATTCATGAGAGACAGAGAAAGACACAGAGACAGAGAGAGGCAGAGGGAGAAGCAAAGGGAGAAGCAGCCTCCCTGCAGAGCCAAAAACCCAATATCAGACTCGATCCCAGGACTCCAGGATCATGACCTGAGCTAAAGACAGATGCCTAACTGACTGAGCCACCCAGAGACCCTGTTGTGTGCTGTTCTTTTTGAAGGTTATTAGTTTTTTATTGTGTTTCCTTAATAGCAGACTTATTCAGGTTATCTGTTTCTCCTGTGTCAGTTTTAGTGATGGTGACTTTCAAGGAATTAGTTCATTAGTTTATTGTAAGTTATTTTTAAATCTGTGAGCATAGAGATACTCATAGTACTCCTTTATTAAACTTTAGTGTCCATGGGATCAGTAGATGAGTCCTCATTTATTTCTAATATTGAGGTTTTATCTTGGTTAGTCTGCCTAGAGATTTATCAAGTTTATTGATTTTTTTTCAAAACACCAGCTTTTGATTTCATTGATTTTCTAGATTGATTTCCTGTTTTCAATTTTGTTTATTTTATGCTTTAATTTTTATTTCTTTTCTTCTGCTTGATTTAGGATTAAATTGGTCTTCTTTCTCTAGTGTCCTACTGTAGAAGCTTAGATTATTGATTTTAAATCTTTTTTTCTAATATATACATTCAAGGCTATAAATGTCTCTGTAGGCACTGCTTCCTCTGCAGCCCACACATTTTGGTAAGTTGTATTCTTATTTTCATTTGGTTAAAAATATTTCTCTTGAGACTCCTTCATTAACTCATGTGTTATTCAGAAGTGTATTGTTTAAACTACAGATATTTGGAAACTTTTCTATCTTTCTGTTATTGATTTTTAATTCAATTCCATTGTGATTTGAGCACACACTTGATATGATTTCTATTCCCTTACATTTGTTAAGGTGTGTTTTGTGGCCCAGGATGTGCTCTATTGTCACAACTGGTCCATGCAAGCTTGAGAAGAATGTAAATTCTGCTGGTTTGGGATGGAGTATTTTAGAAATGTCAATAAGATCAAGTTGATAATGTCATTCAGGTCAACTACACCCTTACTGATTTTCTGTCTGCTTGATTTATCAATTCCTGAAGAAGGTGTGTTGAAGTCTCCAACTGTAGTAGTGGATTTTGTCTATTTCTCTTTGAACTATATCAGCTTTTGACTCACATATTTTGATGTTCTGTTGTTAGATGCCTACACACTTCAATTGTTACGTCTTGGAGAATTGATCCCTTTATCATTATGTTATCGTTATGTTATCGTTATCCTTGATAGTTTTCTATATTCTGAAGTGCGCTTTGTCTGAAATTAATATAGTCATTCCAGCTTGCTTTCATTTAACATTAGCATGGTATGTTTTTCCCATCTGTTTGTGCTTAATATATCTGAGTCTTTATATTTAAAGTGGGTTTCTTGTAGGTAACATGCTTCTGTCTTCTTTTTATTCAGTCAAACAGCCCTTTAATTAATATATTTAGACCATTCACATTTAAAGCAATTATTGTTATAGTCAGATGAATACATCTTCCATATTTGTAACTCTTTTCTGTTATTACATTTGTTCTTTGTTTCATTTTTTCCCCCTTCTCTCTGTCTGGCTTTTCTGGTTGTAAATAAACATTTCGTATGACTACATTTTATCTCTTCTCTTAACATATCAAATATACTTCTTTATAACACAATGATTGCCCTAGAGTTTGCAACATACATTTTTTTTTTTTGCAACATATATTTTTAAATTAATCTGAGTAGGGCATCTGGGCGGCTCAGTTGGTTAAGCGTCTGCCTTCGGCACAGGTCATGATCCCAGGGTCCTGGGATTGAGTCCCACATCTGGCTCCCTGCTTGGTGGGGAGCTTGCTTCTCCTTTGCCCTCTGCCTGCCACTCCCCCTGCTCATGCTCTCTCTCTCTCTCATTCTCTCTGTCAAACAAATAAATAAAATCTTTTAAAAAAATTAATCTGAATATATCTTTAAATAACATTATACCACTTTACATGTATGTGTATGGGTCTCTTATAACAGGGGATTCCTGATTTTTGTCTCCCACCCCTCCTGACACTGCTGTATTTTGTTTCTCCTCTTCAGAGCTAAATCCGTCCAATGCATCATTATTATTACTACTTAAACAAGGGGTTACCTTCTGTATCACTTACGAATGAGAAAAACTTTAAATTTCATTTTACTCTCATTGGGTTTTTTTCTCTAATATTCTTCTTTTTTTTACGTAATAAAAAAACTTAAAAAAAAAAAAGATGGCTCACCTTGTGCCATACCTTTCTTCTAAGTATGAATCCTCTCCTCCAGTTCCTGTCTGCTTTTGGGTGATACCCACTGGTGTTTTTTTAAAATATTTTCTTCAGAGTGTATAATTGTTGACTCAGGAGGGTTGGTCCAATACAAGCTACTCCACTGCCATAAGTAAATCTCTTTGTTTAAGGCTATTAGATTCATTTTTATAAGAAGTATTTGTAATTTTTCTGCCTTGATCATCTTTGTCAGGTCGAAGAAAGAATTCAACCATCATTTTCTAATACGGACAGTTTTGGACAGTTTTTTTCTTACCTTAACTAAATTTCCTTGTGTCAATTTCCTTGTATGTATCCTCACTTAATCACTCATTCTATCAGTATTTATTTAGATTCTACTATGTGCTACCTGGGTTAGGTGGTGGGGATTCAAATGTGAGTAAATTCTACTCCCTGCTCCTCAGGAGTTCCTGCTGACAATGACACCATCATATCCCACAGTCTTATCACACATGACATCATGTCCAAGCCCCACAGAAAGCCCATGAAATCCGCAGACCTGGGATTTCACTTCCCACATACCAGACTAGCTAGCCTCCCCAGAGTTGTCTGGAAAAATTTTAATCATCATTAAGTCAGTGTTTCTCTCCTACTGCTAGTCTGGAACACACTGCATAGATTTAGCCCATCTGAGAAATAACTGAACTACAGATTATCAGCCAGAGCTCATATTTGATTGATTAAACTTTTTATGGTTTTATGATGACTTAACATATGGAGAAAATATTTCCACATAGATGGTCCCAAAGACCTATCACTGAACTTTTTTTTTTTTTCAGCTACTTTCAAGAATGCATTCTGCAATAGGTCGTGCTGCTGGTGGCCAAACACATCACTGTCCTCCCCTGTAATGCTCCTCCTGCAAGAGATGGTACTTCCCTTCTCCAGTAATGGCAGGCATGGTCACATGACTTCTTTTGGCCAATGAAGTGCTCTTATGTTCAAGATGGGATTTGCCATGTCTCTGTTCCTTCTTCCATAAGTAATGTCCCACACAGGGGCTTTATTATCACCCTACGTCATGGAGTAAAGACAAGGAGAAGCACAGTCATACCAATCCTTCCATGAGCATACAACATAAGAAAGAATTTTGGGTGGTGTTAAGTCTCTGAGGTTTGGGAATAACTTGTTACCAAATCATCACCTGGACTACTGGACAGATAAAATTATGTATCCTTTTGAGGTGCTCTTCAGGGCTCCCCAAAGCAAATGTTCTGACATGCACTGCAGTGATCCTCCAATTCTAATGGAACTTCATCCAGTTTCTTTTGTTTGACGTGATAACTGACATAAAGAGGATTTTATTTCTGGAGATAATAATTCTGAAATTCAGAGAGGTAAGTGGAGCTGCCTAAAATCATACAGTTTATGAATCCAAGAGCTGAGTCTTGAACCTGGGTCTCCTGACCCCAGTCCAGTCTTCTACATCATAAGCTCCCTCATTGTAAACTCTGTGTGTGTGTGTGTGTGTGTGTGTGTGTGTGAGTGTGTGTTTAACGTTGTGTCATGTTTATGAGATTGGTTTGGAAGATGAGTTATACTTTTGATCCACTTGTTTGTTGCCCCAAAGAGAGAGGAAAGCAAATATATGCAGGGCTCTTTCAAAATAGCTGGAGCAGCAGGTCAGTTCCCGTCCAGAGAGAGACAGGAAAAGTCCACAGAGGCTCCCTCTAAGCTGGCAGCCTGGCCAAGTTTAATCAGAGAATATCATTAAACCAGTCTGGGTAATGAGGGCCTTTCGATCCAATGTGAGTCAGTGTGGACAAGCAACCGGCCAGTTATCAATGCTGGGCAGCTGTATAAATGGCCTTGTGCATTCCTGCCAGAGCGGTGCTTTGATGGCTATGGAATCCTGTCAGGAAACAAAAGGGAACAGAGGAGATAAAGGGAACCATTATGCAAGCCAGTAACTAACAGTATTTTTTTTTTTTAATTATTAGTCCTTAGAATGTTCTCTCAATACACTCTTTCCAGTTGAAATATATAGTAGTCGCAGAGGAGAAATCTGGCTGACAACACCACACTGAATGGTCACATGTCATTGTCCCCTATCATGGGACAGACAGACATCTTGTGCTACTCCTCTCATGAGATGCCAGCCAAGTGAACAGTACCAACCATGCACTGTTCCTGTTGAAAGTGTCCAACATACAACAGATAATGTGGAAATAATCAGACACATTCAAATTCTGCAAAACAACTTGCCTAGAACACCTCAAAAATGTCAGTGTCACGACAGATGGAAAAACATGTCAGGGGGACTATTCCAAATAAGAAGAGACTGAAGAGCATGGCGGTGAAATACAGTGTATGATCCTTGGTTGGATCCTAGATATTTTAAAAATCCAGCCTTAGGGGCACCTGGGTGGCTTAGTGGGTTAAAGCCTCTGCCTTCAGCTCAGGTCATGATCTCAGGGTCCTGGGATCAAGCCCCGCATTGGGCTCTCTGCACAGCAGGGAGCCTTCTTCCCCCACCCCCCCGCCTGCCTCTCTGCCTACTTGTGATCTCTCTCTCTCTGCCAAATTAATTAATTAATTAATTTTTTAAAAATCCAGCTGTAATGGCCATTGGGAAAACTTGAATGTGGATTACATATCTGACAATAGTTTTGTGTCAATGTTAAATTTCCTCAAAGTGATTGTGGTCATGTAGGAGCATGTCCTCTTCGTAGACATATAGTGCAAAAGTGGAAGAATCATGATGTCTGCAACATACTCTCAAATAGTTAAACAAAATTACATGTGTGTGCATATATGTGTGTGTGCATGTGTGTGTACATATATATATACACATATATGCACATTTTAATATAGGTAAATGGGTATGTGCGTGTGCAGAGAAAGAGACAAAACAAATATGGTAAAACATGAAATTGGTGAATCTAGCTGGAAGATATATGAATGTTCATTGTACTAGTCTTATTTTTTAGAGTATTACGGAAAAGTATAAGTATACAGCATTGTACTTCTCTTGAAGCTTTTCTATAGGATTGAAAATTTTAAAATAATATGTTTGGGGAAAAAGTAGCAATCAGAGTAGGTTATATACACTAAAACCAAAAGTAGATATACATACTATTCAAAAGTAGGTTATATACACTTATATACACTCTGAGTTAGTAGAACAAGCCTGGGTAAGCAGACCTAAAACTAATGTTATCACTACCAGTTGTCCCCTCCCATTGGAGCAGATAACTGAGATGGAGGTGAATTTCTTAGGAATGTATTTTGAGCATTATAGCACTTGCCACAAGCCTCAAATTCTCTAGTAAGTGACACAGGGAAATATTGCATCTCTCCTTGGGTCTTATGAGACCTTCCTACATGGACATGGAGTTCTACTTGGGAATAGAGAAGCATCAAACTTAGAATTAGTCACAGACTTGGAGATTCTCCAAACCAAGCATGAGCATGTCCCTCTTCTACCCCACTGCTCTCCTCTCGGAAGGGATTTGTAGAAGTCAAGGAGCTTCCTAGGAGGAAGGCCTCCAAAGCAACTCTTGACGCTTTCCTTTGAAGATCCACTGAAGTAGGTCAGTCTGAGATCAGGAAAGGACTCCAAGTAGATCTATCCCCTCAGCTGGCCATTGGCTTGTAAGTTTGAGGAGTGGAACCTTGCTCCTCAGGCAGAACCCTGGAGGGTAATTCTTCCCTCCCCTCTTCAAGCCATACCAGGGCCCTCCAGGCTGAGTGCTGGAGAATTCCTAGACCATACCAAAAGGGAAGCCCTGAGTGGGATGGGACTTCCTGTGAATTTGCCTGGGGCAGGGGGAGGGGGGAGGGGAAGTGATTAGTTTGAATAATACTAACATTCTCCCTTTCCCTCTCCCCATCTACGTGGTCCACCACACTCCCCTTCCTGCATGTGGACAGGCAGGTGGAAGTGTTGGCGTCGAGCCAGTGCGGGAGACAGGAAGGTGAGTCTCAAGCAAACTTAAACTTTGGTCCAGTCACTGGACTTTTACCTACCACATTCCCTTCCTCTGCCTTTACTTCCCAGTGAAGTAATACTAGGAAACTGTGCTTCTAAAAAGCACTTCTTTTCTGGCTTCAAAGAAGACTGAACTCTCTTTCACAAAGTGATTGAAGAGTAAGGATTATTCATTTCACTGAATCGACTGGGTTTTTCACTAGGTCCCTGGGCCAGGAGACATGTTTTAAGTGAAATTGCACATACTCAAAGCGTGTTTGTATAGTCCAGTTTCATCTGGAAAAGTCAGTGACTGTTGCATGAGGTGTTTGTTCTTTTCTTTTTCTTTCTTTCTTTTTTTTTTTTTTAATTCCAAAGTAGTGAAGTATTTGAAGCTCAGTACCCTGGAGATGTGGATTATGCCCTCCATTTTATCTTTTTAATTGTTTACTTTATCATTATCGTGATAAATATAAACCTATTTCAACAAAGAATCGGATCTAGCGGTCCATCCTGCACAGAGAAAATCACCGAGTTTGACTCCTGGCAACTGTCTCTATGGCCAGGAGCTCTCTGTTGCCATCGACTGGAGAGGGCTCGGTGTTTATCATAGGAAGAATATCAACCAAAAGTACAATATTATCAAATCTTTATCCACTTGTGTGGAAGCCAAATAGCACAAGAGCACGAGATTCTCCTGCCCTGCTGCTAACATCATGGTTTCATTTTAAGACCAGGCACGGTATCTAGAACTAAATTTCAACACCCTGCCTGATGTTTTGCTGTAGCTTGGCTTGGCACTGTCACTGCGGGATGAAGTCCAAAGGCAGGGCCCTTTGCTAACAACCCTGCCTCTATTTCAACAGCCTGTCTCAATGGACTGCACCTGTGGAGATGAAGGCCACAGCCAAAATTGCTGTGGCAGAGAAAACCACCAAGAGGTTGTTGTGTTGAAATCAGGAAGGTGCTCTGGTGTGAACAAGTCTCATTTGCAGATAGACCAACAACAAAGTCTATATCCTTTTTCTAGAGCAACGTGAAAAATGGCTCCATTAAAATACTGTATTTCACATTCTTGAAATAATTGTGCTTCCTGACGGGCATTCTTCTCGGAGCTGGACAGGAAGCTTGGCTCAACTCAGTTTTGTGGACACATGAAGTCCCGAGGCACATGCCAAAGGCAGGTTGGACTTAAGCAGGACGGGGGGGGGGGGGGGGGGGGGGGGGGGGGGCGGGGCAGTCCCAGCCCTTCCTCAGCCTAGGGCACGTGGGGGTGGGGGACAGAGAGGAAAAGAGTGGGAAAATTTGGACAAAAACTAATTGAAAGCCAAGGTCATTGCTCTGATTCAGTCATTCCTTCCTGGAAAGAGAGCATTTTTTGTGCTTAACCTCGTGGCCTCAGATTTCCAGGATGTTGCTGGCTCTCTAGATCTCTCTGAGGCTTGCTTATTTACCAGGCTTCTAGGCCAGGGACAGAAAGATGTGAGAGGAAATTACTCAAGTGGGGCACAAAGAGAAACCAAAGGCAAAGCAAGAGCTTTTAAAATGCTGCTCACACACATTTCCCATGGGAATTATAATCAATTAAACAGATGCCATATTTTTGTTGCCCACTACCGCGTAGAAGTATCTTTTATGAAGTTTCCAACTTTTTTTTTTCCCTACAAGAATGTTATTTGGAAAATGTGCACCATGACAAAGCAGAGGGAGAAAAACAAATTAAACTTCTAGAAAACTCAGTTTAACATTTTGCAAGCCCATTTCTGAATATGCTCAAATGTAGGCACCAGCTTTCTTAAAGTTATCAAGGGCAAGAGGGCAAAGTGTCTGCAGAAAGTCTTTTACAGTCCTCTCCTCAATTTTGACTTTATCAGATCAAGTCAGGCTGTATTTTAACACAGTGATTTGTTACCACTCAGGGACAGGGCTCTGCGAAAAGATGCATCTGAAAATAACAATGGGCATGTTATTTTGGGGCAGGGAAACCGGAGAACCCCTACGGTGTACTTAATACGACTGGAGATGAGTGGGGTCTCAGATCAAGAAGGGGTTGTCGGTGAGAGGCCTTTTTGAAGAGAAGACCCAATCAACCTCTGAAGATCTCCCCTGTGGACCAAGGGGCAGATTTATACTGTGGCCCTGGAGGACAAAGGTAGGACCGAAAGGGAAACAGGATTTAGTTCTTGCTACCAGGTACCTCAGGAAGTAATGAAACCCCTGACCTTGGCTTATCACTAACAAACACTAAATGACTACTGCTGGAAAGCTGTAGAAGGAGCTCTATGTTGATGCTAGAACCAGATCACAGAATCTACAGTAAGTATTGACTCAGGGAAAGGCAGGGCAATGAAAGGATATTTCCCCATAGAAGATTTCCGGTATCAGCATTTTGAGTTCCCAGCAAGGGCTTATTCTGAAAAGGTCAGAGCACAGAAGCAAGGTAACTTCCTGAGGATAGGGACTTCACTTATTTGTTCTTATGCTCTTCTCTGGGAAGTGGCACCATGTTTAATCAATGAATGGATGGAATGAAGGAATATTGATCTGCTCTGTAAGGAAGATGGTGAGGTGTGTAACAAGCAGAGTAGTGGGGGAAAGCCTAGGGAAGTATGTTGGGGCCAGATTAAGAAGGAACTTAAGTGCCAGACAGAAGAATTTGCACTTGGTATGGCCAACTAGCACAAAGCCTAGCCAAAGCATGGGAAATGGTTAACTCATACTCCCAAATCTCCCCAACTCACACATCACCTATACTCCTGCTCACACTCTGAGTCTCACCCATCTCACCCTTGAAACTTCCCAAGGTCACACTCCAAATACCACCTAGCTCCAGAGAGTTGTGAAGCCTCACTATGGAGTTTTTTCAAGGCCTAATCCTTGCTAGAACCAACCAATCAACAGCACTTATCAGCCCATACAATCTCTCCAAGACTGTGGCACAGACAGCAAACATCAGCAAAGATTGATGTTTCCCTTCCAGAGCATAAAGCTGCTGCCACAAAGCAGTATCTCCATAAGGTACTGTGTTTCCTAGTTCCTCTTTCATCTAGGAGGGGATTTAGGTGATTAATTTTCACCAGTAAGATAATAAAATCAATATGTCTCATTTCCTTGTTGTTATGTTAAGAAGCAGGTATGTCTTCTCCATGGTCTCTTTAATCATCAACCAGCTGCATGGAGAGGCCCTAGCAGAAGGAAGAGCTCAATGTCAAAAGAGCCTGGGAGGCTGTCACAGATGCCTGCATTGGACCCTACCATGAATGGGAAATAAATGTTGATTGGGTTAAGCCACTGAAAATTTGAGGTGGTTTATTAAGTTAGATTATCCCAACTCATAGAGACCCAGCTGGACTCATCTAGAGCCCCCAAACTGGACTTAGGATCAAGGAGAAGCTGGAAGTGCCTGGCACAAAGATGGAGCTTAATAAAAACTTGGTGGATATACAATTCTTTACTTGGTGGTAAATCAAAATTCTCTGGGTCCGCAAACTTTGATAGAGTCTCTAAGTGAGAGTCATCCATTCCCCTCTGACAGATATGGCCTCAAATTATATCCTAACTTTAGAGAAGGGCCTCTGAAGGAGGGCAAGTGTAAATGGGCACAGATACAAGAATCTGAGGCACAAAAGTTTCCAATGACAATTTTGCAATGGTTTTTGGTCCTTCCTGGAACACCCTGCCTTTGCCAGCCATTCTAGCTGCCTCACTGACCTCATGACTACCAGCTGCAAATCCCATTCCATTCCACATTTAGTGATACCCTCTTCATGCCAAGTACGGAGGATACATCAAGAATGAAGACATGGCTCCCCAAGAAATATGCAGATGAGAGGGGTGCATAAGCATAAATCTCTAAAGAGGCCGAGTACCACTGAGTCGTGCTAAGGAACTGGAAATAGAATTTCTCCTACCCCAAGAACAGCAAGAAGCCAGCCAAACTCCCAAATTATAACTTTTCCTAAACCCATCAAAGAGCTGAGGTTTTGAGGCAACAAAGTGGCCTGAAATGTAAGAAAACACAGGATCTTCAGAGAAGAGACAATATGGGCACTGGTCCTTCTGTGACAGAGTGTGGGAGGAAGACATACCAGGTATAAGAAGAATTCAGCTACAGTATTTTAAGTAACTCACAGGAGCTTGAGTGTGGGTTAGCGTAGGAACTGCAGACGTAATCGAAACCACAGGCACAAGAGGAGTTCACACATATTCATAGACTCTTCTCCAAGAACCTCCACCAGGTGCTCTCAAGAAAGATGGGGCGGGCGGGTGGGGGCGGGTGGGACAACAGGAGAAAGTTCCCTCACTGTGGTGCAGTCATGAAGGTAGGAGCAGCTGATGCTACAGGAAAAACAAAAGAAAACATAAAGCCCTGTCCAGAACTTTTCCCCTGTAGCATTAAGCCACTAGGGGAAGGGCAAATCCTGTCACCCCAGGGAATCCATTGTAACTGAGGAAAAAGCGCAAGATGAAAACATATACTTCTGAGGAGGGACAGGAAACCATCTAGGGTCCAGATGATTAGAAGTCTTCTGCCCCCATGGGAGGAGAACAGGAAACTCTCTTTAGGACAGGAACAGCCTGAAATACATGGCAGAGTTTGGCTGCCACAGGGAGGAGGGGCAAGACGACCGAGAAAACTCAAATGCCCAAATCAAGGGACGCATAGAACCTACCTAAGACTGAGGCTGAATCAGGACAACAACAACAAAAAAAAACCCTCCCCTACCATCAGCCAGCTATTCAGTCTGAGAGGCACTGAACCACTAATAACAGCAGTCTACTAGTGACTGGGAATAAGAGCCTGAAGACAGACATTATCGGAGCTGCACAGGAAAGGCCCAAACCTGAGGATGAAGTGGGAACTTTGAGAAAAACCCTTACCCAAAACACAAAGTAAAGCTAGAGGAAACTGAAGCCACTTGTGCACTAAAGGTAACCATGGCAACAATAAGACCAAAAACCAGTTTGGCTAACTAGATTAACTCTAAACCCTACACATAAAGCCTAGCAGAAAAAAAGGTGTGCCCATTTCCAGGAATAAATACTACCTACTTTCATATTTACTGTCCTGCACAGGATGTCCAGCATTTAATCAAAATTATGAAACCCTTGGAAAAAAAAAAAGCAGCAATAAACAACTGTCAAGAAACAAAGCAATCAACAGAACCAGATTCCAAGATTACTCAGAGGTTGGACCTAATGGACAAGGGATTTAAAATAGCTACGATGGATAAGTTAGAGAGTCTGACGGAAAAAGTGTACCATATGCATGAAAAAATGGGGAATTTCAACAGATAGATGGAAACCTAGGGAAGAATCTATTGGAAATGCTATAAACAAACAACACTGTAATGGAGAAGAAGAATGCCTTTGACCACTCATCGATAGACTAGACAAAGCCAAGGAAAAAATCAGTGAGCTTGAACTGAACATAGGTCAATAGAAATTACCCAGACTGAAACAGAAAAAAAAAAAAAAAAAAAAGACAAAAAAGGAAAAATGCATCTAAGAACTGGTGCCAATATCAAATTACCTCTTACATGAGTAATTGGCATCTCAGAAGGAGAAGTGAAAAATAATAGAGCAGGAGAAATATTGGAAAAGAGAGCCAAAAAAAAAAATCCAAAAATAATGAAATACATCAAACCACACATCCAAAAATCTTCAAGAACTACAAGCTGAACTAATATGAGCCTTCCAACACTGAACTTTATCTGGTTTTATAATGCAGGTCAACTGGTAATGAATTCTCCCAGCTTCTGTTCGTCTGAAAAAGTCTTTTTTTTTTCTCCATTTTTTGGACTATTTTTTGCCCTAGTAGGTATAGAATACCAAATGTGCTGTTTTGTTTCAACACTTTAAAGATGGTCCCCCCACACACCCCATTGTCATCTGGCTTACACAGTTCCCTATGAGTGATCAACTGTAATTCTTATGTTTGTTCCTCTGTATTTAATCTCTCTCTTTTTTTTTTCTTGCTCCCTTCAATACTTCCTCCTCATCTTTGGTTTCCAGTAGCAGGGAGTAGAGATGAAGACTACAGTGAATTTTTTCCCATCAGTTCCTTACCTTACACACATCATAAATTCATTAAATATTCTCTCCCATACAGTAGAGAAGTTGATAGACAAGAATAGAGTCAATAATGCATTCAGAAGCATAGCACACAGGAAGAATCAGGTGTGTGTGTGTGTGTGTGTGCAGGAAATCCAGATATCTCAGTTTGCAATTAGGTATTCAAATCTCCTGGTTCTGAACACACAGATGATCAAATCAAAGGATGTATGTGTCTCCACCAGGTAAATAGGGTGAAGAGGGTGATAAGACCATCCCAATGCATTGAGAAACATAATCAATTGAGAAATCAATAAAGAATCCTCCTGCTGGTATCACTGGGCACATGGGATGGCCATCCAAATTGAAGTAAGCAGCACAAAGATCTCATTTATGGTCTGATTGGTTCAGAATACAAGAGAATATGTGATGTTAACTATTAAACACCAGGAACGATTAAGGCGGTATAAAGCAAGGTTGCTTCTGAGGCTACACTTTCTAGCCATCTCAAGGAGCTAAGAACAGGATGGATTTCTTCCAGCTGGATTAGACTGATAAAAGGAAGGGTCCTTTTTTTATATGGATCGCATTCTTATCATAACAGATTGGATCCAGGATGGCTTGGTTTCAGAGCACTTCAGATTCTTGTTTTAAATCTTTCCATCTCTTGTTAGTCGATTTCCTTTGAAACCAGAGATAATCAAGAATGCTGAATTCTCGTGGTTCTAGACAGTCCAGTCTCAAAGGCTGTGTGCAGTTAAGGGACACCGAAGACTTCTCCTCTACCTGTTTTAATTTCAGGTTGGTGGACATCACGTGTGTCATGGAGAGAGGAGGCAGGAGGAGAGCATTAATACCAATACATTAGATATTAACACATCAACTTCATAGGTCAGTGATTCCTACAGTTCAATAAAAACACACCCCAAAAATGGGCAAAGGACATGAGCAGAAGTCCACAGAAAAATCAAAACAAATGACCAATAAATACATGAAAAAATTTTCAGCCTCATTCCTAAAGGGAGTACAAACTTAAACAACCCAACACCACTTCTCACTTTTCTGACTGGCAAAGATGAGAAAGTCTGATATTACCCAGTGCTGACAAAGGTACAGGGGAAACAGACCATAGAGTAAAAAATGCTGCGTAGGAGTCTGAACTGATGCAGTCTGTGGAGATAGCAATTTGATGTCTATCACATTAATAAAACAAATTGCCATTTGACTTATCAATTTCACTCTTATGTAGTTATCCAATGAACACGTCTGTAGAGTCTAAAGATTCATGGAAATAGCTGTAAATATCCATGAATGTATATACTGTGGCTATTCATCGCACATACAAATCTGTTGAATCTGTTCCAGATCGCAAAAGGAGGCCCCAGTCCTTGGTCAGAACCACTGTGCCCCCAGGCCAGCAGCGCCAGCCCAGTGTGAAAAATGACATGGAACTTTGGTGAAAAGCTCTCTCCAAGATGGCAGGGGGAGGCCAAAGAGAGATTCTGCCTCCTTCATGCTGGAGATTCTTTTTTTTTTTTTTTTTTTTTAAAGATTTTATTTATTTATTTGACAGAGGGAGATACAAGTAGGCAGAGAGGCAGGCAGAGAGAGTGAGAGGGAAGCAGGCTCCCTGCCGAGCAGAGAGCCCGATGCGGGACTCGATCCCAGGACCCTGAGATCATGACCTGAGCCGAAGGCAGCGGCTTAAACCACTGAGCCACCCAGGCGCCCCTGGAGATTCTCTTTTCTGAAAGGCATCAGGGTGTCACAGCAAAGGGTGATATGACTTCAGGGCAAAGTGAAAGATTATTAAACCAAATGGTCTCCAGCTGATAAGAAATCCCACCTTCCAACCCAGCAGATTTTGTTTGAGAAACCAAATGGAAATGCAGAAGTTTTGCCAACATCCTCTCCTGCCTTTTTTGGGAAGGGCTGGGAGAGGACATGAGTGCTTTGACAAGTGCCTTGGGATGCTTTAAAACTTAATTAAGTCATCACTGAAAAACTCAAGTACACAAAGGCGGTCTCTCTGTAATAGATCAATTCCCACAGCTAAATTCTCAAGTTGTAGCTTTGATTTAACAGAGGTTCTAGCCTTAGGGAAAATTAATTTCAAATAATTGCTAAAAAGTTCTTTCCATTGTTTTAAATAAGATCATGTTAACTTCTTTTCCAGCTAAACAGTCATTTCTCATTCCAAATTAAAAAAACAAAAAATCTTTTGGGAGCTCAATGCTTGTAAACTCAATATTAGGCATCTCCAACAACTCATGGTCTCACCTAGAGATCAAATGAGTCAGGAAATGAAACAAATTAGTCTCCTGACGAGAATAACAGGTACCTTTCTGGCCTTCAAACTGTAACTACATACACACCAGCTAGGGAGAAACTGGCTAGATGTGTAGACGAGCAGCAAATTATCGACTGGACCAGATTTCTATCATTCAATGATACATTTTCCCTTCATTTTCTGCCTTACATAGAACCAAGCTCAACATTGTACATGAACTCAGAGCCTGACATGAATCTTTATATCCCTATCATAAGTTCCAACCGATTTCTTCCACAGAAGAAAATCCAACACTCTTAACTTCCATGAAGCTGGATGTAATACCAAGGGTCTAGCAGAACAGCTGAGAACATGGGTTGTGAAACCAGACAGGCGTGGGTTCAAGTCCTGCCTCTGCCATGAATTAGCTTCTGTGGCTTTGGACAAATTATTTCACATCTTTGAACCTTGGTCCCTTCCTTCTTAAATGAGTAATAACCCATCTTGCAAGTGTCTCATAATAACGGCTTGAATTAAATCAAATCATGCAGCTTCAAGCAATCGCCAAAGCTCCTGGAATGTCATGAGGGCTCAGCCAGTGTTAGCTGTCATTGTAATCAGAGGAAGACACTGCCACTGGTGATCACTCCAAGGGGAGTTGCTTCTGCCTCTATACAGTAAAGCAGCCATACCAGATGAACAGCAAGAGCCCCTCAGACCTGACATCTGAGGGCTCACTGTTGAGCCCTCACAGGATTAGTTAAGCAGATGGTGGTAGTTCCCTGGTCCTGATTTTCACTGTAGTGAGTTTCTGCTGGAGCAGATAGAGTCTGGCTGTGAGAACACTGAAGGCTTGCCCTCTCCATCTGAGCTGACCTGGAGATATAGTGAGTTCCCCATTAGTGATGGCATCCAAGGAGAAGCTGGACAGCCAGTTGCTGGGAATGGGATAGACAAGACTCAAATGTCAACAGGGGTCAAACTACATGACATTTGGGGCCACTTCCAACTCAAAGCTCTCGTCATTCCAAAAAATAGAAAGTCACGTGCTCTAAACTCTTCTGGGATCAGGCTTTGCTGTTAGAAACGTGGTCACCTGGAAAAGCCGTGAGTCAGCATGCATCTATTTATCCGTCCAGGCTAAGGAAACATTTCTACCAACCAAAACCAAATCTTAATCTTACAGGCAGGAAGATGGCAACCAGGTCAGATGTTTTCCCAAAGGACCCACTGCCTGTCGCTGGTGCATCCGACTACCTTGGTCAGGAATTCAGAATGGAATTCGGGGCTAGGACTGGGACAGGGGAAAGAGCTGACAGCCAAGTTTGGTAGTGAGAAGCCACATGAAGCAGTAAGATGGTGGGTACAAGTTACAGGGGGTCTGGGGGTTTCATTTACCAGAATGACTCCTTTTCCTTGGAAATGTTCATGCATTTTGGACTTCTCTTACTTTATTCCTTAATTAAGTTTCTCCTACAAAATTGGGCACCGAGTCCTGGGAGACAAGGAAGAAGACCCATGGATATCATCTGTGGAAAGAAGCCAAGTCCTCTTTCCACTGGGGAACATCTCAGCACCCAGGGGGTTTGGTACCAGTCCCTGCCCGGGCCGCTTCTACACAGATGTTTTCTGGCTCTCACTCCTCCTCAAAGCACTTTGCAAAGCGCCCTAAATGAATTCTCAGGGCAATTGCTTGCCAATATCCCCTCCCTCCTACCGATGAAGAAAGAGGCCAGAAGGGTAAAGCGACTTGTTCAGGACATCAGAAGCATTTTCCCAGCTGACATGTTGAATACTGGGCAGAAATAGCAGAACCACTGCTGCCTTTGGAACCGACCGTTCTGGATTCAAATCCCACTTATTAACTGTGCGATCTTAGACCAATTACTTAAACTGTGCCTCAGCTTCCCTAATTATTACGTGGGGATGGAAATAGAGACCAACTCACATACTGCTGGGAGGACTGAAGTGAGCTGATGATGTGCAGATCTTAGAACAGTGCCGGGGCATGGTAGGTGTTGCGGAATAGCAGCTCTTACTGTCACGGGCACCCATGTCACTCAGATGCCCTGGGGATCGGCAGGGAAAAGAGTAGTCTCATAGGCGGAAAGGACAAAGAGCTCTGCTCCCAGGGAGGTGCGGCTCAAGACCAGTCTTCTGCTTCATGATCCCGTGGGCTGCCCATCATCCAGCCTGCCTGCTCCCCGACCCCCAGTTCTGTTCCCTGTGTGCAACAGATTACGGCAGGATGATTGAGGTCCAGTGCTGGCCAAGGCTGGGGATGTTTCCAGGCAAACAGGAAAGGAAGAGAAGCTGAAGGTGGGAGCATAGAGCTGCTCATCCCATGGGAGAAGCAGCAGGGAGCAGACTTCCTGTGTCGCTTCCCCTCCCAACAAATGCCCTTGGCCTCTCCTGCCCCCGCTGCTGCCGAGAGCCTGCCTTGGTCTGGGTTATACATTTTCTTCTGAAACATGACTTAAGCACAGCTTTTCCGGGGATTAAGAATGACCACCGGGGACAGCCAACAGTCCAGAAAACATGGTGTGTCATCCCAGCTCTGCTCTCTTGAAAATAAGGTCTCTGCCTTCTCTGGAAGGACTTCAAGACCACAGGATGCCACTTCGGTCATTGTCATCTGCAGCCTTCCTGACTGCTGACAGGCTGGCTTCCTGGGCGGTCTGGGCTCCCCGTATTAACCCCCCAGTTCTCATCCCCAGTTAACTGGTGTTCAGCATGGCCTAGACACTCACCAATATGGGGTGGAGAAGTGGAAGGGACAGGTGAGACAGGTATGGGACAGGCTTCCCATTTTCAGAGGTCAGCCGCTCTGGGCTGATCAGACCAGCAGACACTGAGCAGAGGTACACATCCTTTCTAACTGCAGAGAGCCCAGAACGCTCCTGGGGAGAAAGCGGAATTTGGCGTGGGCAGAATTGGGATGTGCTGGGAGAGACTGGAAAGGACCTCCAGATTGCATGAGCAAAGGGGCAGGAATGTGTGAGGAAGAGGGATGTGGTCCAGCTTGGCTGGGACGTAGGGACCTGAAGGGAGTTTGTGATGGACGGTGCTCAGTCCGTGGCCAAGGCCAGATGCCAGTCCAAACCCCGGGCTCCCCTGTAGGCAATAGCACGAGACTGGAAGGGTGGGCTGCCCTGGACTGCAAGAGTGCAGGCCATTTGTTAGATCTCAGTAAATTTAAGTACTATCCCCTTGTCTCTATTAGTGGGTTGCGGGATCCTGGTCAGGTGACCCTGGCAGATCACCTGATATCGGTGTGAGAGACAACAGGCCTGTGGGACCCTGGCATTCTCCCATGAGCCCCCGGTGGTGTACTCCTTCCCCAAACCTGTCACAACACCTTTCCTCACCCTTCCAGCATGAAGAGGGTCTTGCCAACCCCAGATCTGTCCTGAGCTCCCTGTATGCATTAGGGACAGCTGGGCCTGGGGCCGTTCCCAGAGGGCCCAGAGTAGGAAGAACCGGCGCCATCTTGCTCCTTCCATGGTGAAGGGAAGCATGGGTAGGGAGGCCTTATGTCCTCAGCTGCCAGATCCAAATGCCTAGTAGTGGGAGGACTCTCATCTGAAGCAGGACTGGATGGACTCTGGAGCTTCTCCAGCATCTCTGGGACTTTGGTGCTCTGTCTCTGACCCGTGTGGGGGCACATGCCTGTCAGAAGTCAGAGGATCTGCTCACCCCAGAAGCTGCAGTGCTTGGTAGACTAGGGTGGGGTCGAGAATGTGCATTGCTATTTTTTAAAATTTTTTATTTATTTTTATTTTTTTATAAACATATAATGTATTTTTATCCCCAGGGGTACAGGTCTGTGAATCACCAGGTTTACACACTTCACAGCACTCACCATAGCACATACCCTCCCCAATGTCCATAACCCCACTCCCCCTCTCCCAACACCCCTCCCCCAGCAACCCTCAGTTTGTTTTGTGAGATTAAGAGTCACTTATGGTTTATCTCCCTCCCAATCCCACCTTGTTTCATTTATTCTTCTCCTACCCCCCTAACCCCCATGTTGCATCTCCACGTCCTCATATCAGGGAGATCATATGATAGTTGTCTTTCTCTGATTGACTTATTTCACTAAGCATGATACCCTCTAGTTCCATCCACGTCGTCGCAAATGGCAAGATTTCATTTCTTTTGATGGCTGCATAGTATTCCATTGTGTATATATACCACATCTTCTTTATCCATTCATCTGTTGATGGACATCTAGGTTCTTTCCATAGTTTGGCTATTATGGACATTGCTGCTATAAACATTCGGGTGCACGTGCCCCTTCGGATCACTATGTTTGTATCTTTAGGGTAAATACCCAGTAGTGCAATTGCTGGGTCATAAGGTAGCTCTATTTTCAACTTTTTGAGGAACCTCCATGCTGTTTTCCAGAGTGGTTGCACCAGCTTGCATTCCCACCAACAGTGTAGGAGGGTTCCCCTTTCTCCGCATCCTCTGAGAATGTGCATTTCTAACATGCTGCTGGCCCACGGTCCAACTCTGAGAACACCCTTCCTGGAACTTTGGTTGCCATTCCCCAGCCCACAAGCCCTGGGGAACCAGGGAAATCACGGGAACTTGGGATTCCTAAATCCACGTACCTTATTTGAAGTCTGAATAAATGTTTCTTTTAAAAAAAAATTATTTATTTGACAAAGAGAGATGCAGCGAGAGAGGGAACACAGGCAGGGGGAGAGGGAGAGGGAGAAGTAGACTCCCCACTGAGCAGGGAGTCCAATGTGGGGTTTGATCCCAGGACCCTGGGATCATGACCTGAGCCGAGGACAGACGCTTAAAGACTGAGCCACCCAGGCACTCCATGAATAAATATTTCTTAGATATAAATGCATTAGGTTTTTCTCTCAAATTAATATAGATGCTATTGTAGTACAAATGTATTTATTTATTTTTTTAAAAAGTTTTATTTATTTATTTGACAGAGAGAGAGAGCGATCAAGAGAGGAACACAAGCTGGGGAGTGGAAGAGGGAGAAGCAGGCTTCCTGCAGAGCAGGGAGCCCAATGCAGGGTTCAGTCCCAGGACCCTGGGATCATGAAGTGAGCCGAAGGCAGACACTTAACAACTGAGCCACCCAGCTGCCCTGTAGTACAAATGTATTTAAAAGCATTAGAGCTCCATGTAGTTTTTTATAAGTATGGATAGTCTCAATAAATTGATATGAAAAAGACCGACAATCGCAAGGGGGGACTGTGGGGAACCCTAGCACTAGGTCAGGCTGCCCTATGTGCCTCACTGTGTTCCAGTCCAGAGAAAAGAGTTTGGTGGAAAACTACACGTTCTCTCCCTAACTGCACATTTCCTCTGGTCTATCTGCATTTCCATTTCTAGCTCACTTGTGCACAGCCCAATAAGTCCCCCGCTTTCAGCTTGGGGGACAGCCTCACTCCACCTGACGGATTAGCAGCATCAGGCTCATGAATTGGCATAGGGTGCCCTTGTTGATTCCCACCTGAGGGATCATCCTTGGATGTTCGTCAGGCTGGAATCCCTTTTCTACTGCCTTTCTTTGTTGTGAGCTAGCACAGTCAACCAGGGAGGACGCTGAACACTATGTAATGGCCAATGCCTTCTTCTGGAAGGTGGCAAAATTACAACCAGTAGGGAACGTGCTGTTCAGGTGACTGTAAATGGGTGGGATGGGGGCTTCCTGAATCTGCTCCAGTTCTCTTTCCATCCCACCAGAAAGGCACTTATCCAAACCCTCATTAAATTAAATTTTTCACATTACCTGGCCTCTGGTTGGCTTGTAATAGGCCTTTGTGCTGGATTCTATCTGAAAAAATAAATATAGGCCTATATAACATCATTCTCATTGGAATATGTTACTATTTTGAGAGCAATTGAGGGACAAAATTCCAACTCCATTAATTAGTATTATATTGTCTTTATAGAGCCTCTTTAACTTTCCTATTCACTTTTGCCTATTATCCCACCATTAAATTTTCACCCAAGAAGACCTGGGCCTGTCAGATCCTGTTTTCAATCTTGGACATGACGTCACGCACCATTTACAGTAGAGGCAGGGAAGGAGTTGGCTCCTGGATTCCCAGTGAGAGTTTCGAGATGGCAGGGTTGGTTGGATAGGAGAGCTCGGAGGAAGGCAGAAATGAAGACTCAAGTGGGACACAGAAGGGGAGACGTCTGTCAGCCTCTCAGACCAGAGAGCAGGAGGCTTGTGCTCTCAGGAGGACTGAGTTCTGAGGGAGAGCCTGCTGCTGGGAGGGGTGAGGGGAGCTCTTAGGGCTGGGGGACTGGTGCAGGACACATGTGTTCCCCTGTGGAACCCCAGACAAGGCTGGGGAGTATGTGTGAGGAATCGTGCTGTCCGAAAGGCTGGAGAGGTCCCAACCTGAGGTCCGGCTGGAACTCCTCTCTCACTCCCTCCTCCTCCTCTTCCTCCCTTTCCACAAATCCTCACTCATCTATTTTCTCATATGCCTTCTGGTTTCCTAGTCTTTCTCTCATCAGTCACCTAGTCTGTTTATTTCAACTCCAACTAAAACCTTTCTTTATCCCTTTTTCCTCTGGGCTTTCATCTCTGTTTGTGTGTCTTTGCTGAAAACGGAACTGGTAACTCATGGCCTCAATTCAAAGCAGAGGCCTTCTGTAGTTTCTTCTAGGCCTCCAAGGTAACCTGTGGCCTATGTGATTGTATTGTCTGGTTTCCCCCACCCAGGGGTGTTTAATTTTTCATGATGAATTTGTCTATTCCTCAGTGTCCCTGTAAGTGTCCTAAGGAGCAGGCCACAGCCTGTGGGGCTCACTCCCCTCACAACCCCTCCTGCCTGGCCCCAGGCGCACGTGCTCAGTAAACAGGTATAGAGAGATCCATGTCCCCTCTCACCTCCCTGTAGGCTTCCAGACTTCACTGCCTAGGGGATGCCTTCAGCATCCGGGATGGCACAGCCTAATGTGGCCTGAGCAGGCTTGACCCTCTAAAAATCTCTACTGTTCACCTTAGATAAAAATATACCAACTAAAATACACCAACTAAAAAGAACACCCATTTAGCAAGTATGAGCTCCAGACAAATCACTCGATATTCACACCCCTCGTCAGCAGCTTTCCACAGAGGAATTCCAGATTGGCTCCTGGACTAGGAGGATCTTTCTCTCCATTCTCCAATTATTCATGACATTTATGTATTCACCAAAAAAATAAAATGTGTTTTGGAGGAACGGTTAAGTGTCGGGCACTTAGCGAAATGTTTGTGACACAGAAAGGGTGACCACTTAGGCCTTGTCCTCAAAGAGGAAGTAAGCTGGTAAAGGAGAATGACAGATATGCAAACAGTTTAGATAGATGTTCACGTAAAAATATATTTTAGGGAGCACATACTGTGTGTCGGTGACTGTTACAGGTGCTGGGGCCATGGCAGAAAACAACAAAACAGTACAGTAATAGACAGGAAGCCTTCAAGCAGTACTGACGATATATACCCATTGTCACAGCTTAGGTTCTCCAAGGAAGCTGACCCTGAGATGGAGTTTAGTACTCTTGGGACAATTACCTGCAGAAAGTGGGGGAAAGCCCAGTTGGAGAGAGGGAGAACCCCAGCTACAAAATGGAGCCACCAAGAGCATTGGCCAACCCCAAGGACGCTGGAGCTAATGTCCCCCATGTCAGAGCTGTGCCATTTGGGGTCAAAATGACTGGGCCATAATACCCCCCACCTTGGTCAGTCACTGAATGCAGGCGACCTCAGGAAGATCGTGACCTTGGATATGGTGGTTCTTTCCAGCTGAGGCAATTCCTACAGAGGCTGAGAGTTGGAGGCTGTCAGCAGATAGCACTCCCTGCAGCTAGGACAACGGGTGCTTCCTTGAAGGGAGAATTCTGTGTGTATCCCTGTGTCCATTACACCTGGAGCATGGGGGAAGGAGAGAGGGGATAGAGAATCCCCCTATGTACCAATTTCCGTGTTTGCATTTCTTCCTGGTCTACCAGAAGACTGAACTTCCAAAGCACTCCCATCTAGTGGGGCCATGTGACTAGTTCTCATTAGTGGACAAGCACCTGCAGGCCTGCCTTAAAAACTTCCCACACACTTCTTCATGGTCTTTCTTCCCTCGCCTGCCAACCAGATACCATAATCCAGCGAAGTGGTCTAGTGTCCTAACACATACCTGAGCCACACACCTGACCACACACATGGTCCCTATGTGCCAGCAGGAAGCAGAGCTCTCTCTTCTCTCACTCCACCCCTCTGTCTTTCAACATTGTACTGGGACATGAGAAAGAACGAACTTTGATTTTGTAACAATTGTTATTATGTTCACTCAGATCTGGAAGCTGTTTATACAACAATTAGCTTACCTTGACTAATACGAGTTTCTTGAAGTGGGCCACTCCCTTAACAAAAACTAAAATACGAGACGGTGGCTGAGGAAGAAGGAAAGAGATGTTAGGTTAGGGAACTGGGGACCCGTGTGATGCTGAGACAACACAATCTAATAAAAACTGTTCCCTGTGATAACTTGGAAGTCAAAAACACATGCTTTGGAAAAAAAGGATGGAAATGAGAATATCACTGTTGGGTCTTTGTTGTTATTGGTTGAATAACACAAGATATCACAAGAAAAAGATGAGCTCAGGAAAGAAGTAGTCAGTTTGCAAGATGAAAGGAAATAGAGTCAGAAATTCAGGTCCCTGCAGCAGTGAGGGAAAAGCACCTCTTCACGATGGATGTGTGCATTAACTTGATGGGGAAGCCTTTTCTCAATGTGCACATCTATCAAGCCATTACATTGTGTATTTCAAATATATTACAGTTTTATTTGTCAATGGTACCTCAGCAAAGCTATTAAAAAAAAATCTCTCCTCTAGGAAACCATATTTCCCTTTGGCATCTGTCCTTCTACCTCCTCAGATAAAATTAATCACTCTATTAGTGGGTGTCTGTTAGCTGCTATAACAAACAGTCCACCAGCCTCCAAGGTTTAGTCCATTAAAGGTTTCATTGTCAGACACTGTCCAATGTCAGGATGTAAAAACAGATGTCAGCCGTGTAGACACAGTGAATCTTCTCAGCTAAACAAAGGGGTTCAGCAAAAATCAATAAATAGGCTGTACCTTCCCACTGAAGCCTGAGAGCCTCAAGGTAGCCACCATTAAGAGAAATAACGGCATGAGACAAATAAAAATTAAGCACCTGAGACTAGTGACCTGGAAAAGAAATTGGGGTACAATCATTGGCACACAGAATTGACTAGAAGCAGACAGAATAGAAGCCTCCTAAGTGTTTGAGAGGATCATATTGCCAAAGAAGCTGGGATCCTGGTCATAAAAGACCTTGGCTCACTTCAGTGCATGTGAAGATCCTAAATTTTGAGCTAGATGCAGACTGGATGGGACTCTGTATGTTCTCTGGGGGAAGGGATGAATGAATAGGGAGGAGGAGGAAATGGATGGTCCAGGGCAGAAAATACCATGTTCTCCATACTGGTTCTCACTATTGGAAATTGTATTCATTTGCTTGGGATGCCATGACAAAATATTATGGACTGGGTGACTTAGCAACAGAAATGTATTTTCTTACAGTTCTGGAGACTAGAAGTCCAAGATCAAGGTGTCAGCAGGTTCCTGGTTTCGTCTGAGGCCTCTCTCTCCTTGGCTCATAGTTGGTACCTTCTGCTGGGTCCTCACATGGCCTTCCTCTGTGCACGGTGCTTTCCTCGTGTCCCTGTGTCCAGATGTCCTCTTCTTATAAGGACTCTGGTCCGACTGGGTTAGGATCCATCCTATGGCTTCATTTTAACTTTCTTTCTTTTTTCTTATTTTTTTTTATAATTGACATACAGTATTATATTAGTTTCAGGTATACAGTATGATTCAATATTTGTATACATTGCAAAGTGGTCACCATAGTAAATCCAGCTAACATCTGTTGTCATGTATAATTACAGAGCTTTTTTTTCTTGTGATGAGAACTTTTGAGATTTACTCTCTTGGCAACGTTCAAATGTGCAATGCAGTATTATTAACTATAGTCACCCAGCTGTACCTGACATCCCTAAGCTTATTTACTTTATAACTGGAAGTTTGTACCTTTTGACTCCCTTCACACATATTGCCCACCCCCCACTCCCTGACTCAGGCAACCCCCAATGTGCTCTCTGTATCTATGAACCTGGGGTTTTTGTTTGGTTTTGTTTCTTATTTGCTTGTTTGTTTCTGTGTTCAGAGTCCATGTATAACAGAGATCATACAGTATTTGTCTTTGACTTATTTTGCTTAGCATAATATCCTCAAGGTTTGTCTCCCTCTCTGATTTCATCTTGTTTTATTTTTTCTTCCCCTATATGCCTGTTTTGTTTCTTAAATTCCACATATGTAGGGCGCCTGGGTGGCTCAGTTGGTTGATCGACTGCCTTCGGCTCAGGTCATGATCTTGGAATCCCAGGATCAAGTTCCACATCGGGCTCCCAGCTCCATGGAGAATCTGCTTCTCCCTCTGACCTTCTCCCCTCTCATGAACTCTCTCATTCTCTCTCTTTCTCTCAAATAAATAAATAAAATCTTTTAAAATAATTCCACATATGAGTGAATCATATGGTATGTCTTTCTCTGACTGACTTACTTTGCTCAGCATAATACCCTCTAGTTCCACCCAGGTGGTTGCAAATGGCAAGATTTCATTTTTTTGATGACTGAGTAATATTCAGTTGTATATATATACCGCACCTGCTTGACCCATTCATCTGTCTATGGATATCTGGACTCTTTGCATAGTTTGGCTATTGTGGGCATTGCTGTTATAAACACTGGGGTTCACGTGTCCCTTCAGATCACTATTTCTGCATCCTTTAGATAAATACCCAGTAGTGCAATTGCTGGGTCATAGGGTAGTTCTATTCTTAACTTTTTGAGGAACCTGTCTACTATTTTCTAGAGTGCCTCCACCCATTTTTAATCAGATTATTTGTGTTTTTTTGATGTTGAGAATGGTGCTGGGAAAACTGGACCACTTTCTTACACCATACAGAAAAATAAACTCAAAATGGATTAAAGACCTAAATGGGAGACTAGAAACCATAAAACTCGTAGAAGAAAGCATAGGCAATAAGCTCCTTGACATCAGCTGTGGGAACATTTTTATAGATACGTCTCCCAAGGCAAGGGAAACAAAAGCAAAAATAACTATCTGGACTACACCAAAATAAAAAGTGAAAAAAGCTATCAACAAGACAAAAAAAAATAGAAAGGAAGAAAGGAAGGAAGGAAGAAAAAGAAAGAAAGAAAGAAAGAAAGAAAGAAAGAAAGAAAGAAAGAAAGAAAGAGAAAGAAAAAAGGCAAGCTACTGAATGTGAGAAGTTTTTGGAAATGATGTATCTGATAAGGGGTTAAGCTCCAAAGTATAATTTAAAATTTTTAAAATGCTTGTGTAATTATGAATTCTAATACCCAGGGAAGCTTGCTATCACTTTTTGGTTTGGCTTCCAAGGCTGATGCTATAAAGGAGAACCATCCTTCCTAGGTACTCGGCCAGGAGTTGAAACATGACCCCAGGGCTCTAGCTACAGAGGTCAAGGGCAGTTTCCTCAAGCAATACCAGTCAAGTATGCTTTCTATAAATGGAAATCTTTATTATTTTGGCACAAATATATAAATAAACACACATTATGAGTGTTTGCCTTCTTCTCCAAAAAACCGCTTCACGGAGGATATGCTTTGGAGGAAGACAGAAGGAAAGAAAGGGCTCTGACGCCTTCTACCTGGAGGAGACCGTGCGCGCGGCCATCGGTCATGGCGGCTTTGGAGTCAGTCCAGCCTCCTGTGAGCTCAGAAGCTACTTCAGCTCCCTGAGCACCAGTTTCTTCACTGATACATAGAAGGGGCGGTGACAACGACATCACCCCTCTCAGAGGTGGTTGAGCATGAAAGTGGGAAATGCCTGGAAACACTCAGCAGAGGGCCTGATGTAGAGCGAACACTCAGATAACCAGTCTCACCTTCTGCTGAATTCAACGTTCCTTCCTCCACTTCCTCTAACTTGCCTTCTGTTGGCGGACTTGTTGGCTGCCCTGCTGTCACCCGCTGTTGGGCCCTCCTGCCCGTGTCCCTCTCCCTCTGCTCAGACCCCATCACGGACGGTCCTGCTAAACCAGGGCCTAATGTCGTTGTGGCATCTCTCTGGACACCACGCAGCCTCCCTTCTGGGAGCGTCCTCTTTCTGCACTTTCCTTTCAACCCACTGAAAATATTTGCGAGTTCTTGTATTTATTTAACAAACGCTTAGTTTGTTAAATAAATGTGTGTGTGATGCCGTTTTGTATTTCTGGCCTAATTATGATTCCAAACACACCACTTTAACGTCAGTATGTCATGTGTGCTGATTTTATATAAACTGTATATGTAATTAACCGAGCTGTGAAAGACTAGTGTTTGATATGCTCTGAATGTGTCGGGCTTTGGAAATCTTGAAGAACAAACCAGCATGCTTACGTAATATAATGATATGGGAATAGATCCCTGGCAACCGTAAGTAGAGATCTGTCTGGGTCAGGGGGCTCTCAGCCCAGGTTCTGTCCTTCATAGGCACTCGAATAAGCCCATTACCGCGGCAGGACTCCATACTTGGGAGATCTGGGGGAGGCCTGAGAGGCCCCGGATGGAGATGCCCAGTCCTTGCCCACCTCCTTCTCTTGCTCATCCTTTCCCAACAAAATGGCCGGCCCTGGGCTTGGGCAACAGTCTGGCTGCCACACTCCAGCCCAGCCCCGGGAAAGAAGGGGATTCTAAGCAAGTTTTCCAATAGTATTCACTGAAAAGGAGGAATAAGCTTCTTCCCCTTTTAACCTTGTTATTCGTGGCCTCGGCTTAGGCATGTGAGAAAGGCCTGCCTGACCTGTGCCAGGAAAGGGGCCGTTCTGGGGCGCGTGGGCTTGCTGCACCTCCGCGGGAATGTGTGTATGTGGGCGAGGTTGGTTGGGGTTTCTTCAGCCTCTGTTCCTTAGATTATTTGGCTTGGATTGTCACAAGACTGACAAGCAACGTCCCCAGGGATTCTCAGCGCAGGCCTAGAAGCTACACAGGGAAGACGCTCATAGAACAGATCACGCCGGACAGAGAAGGGGGCAGAGGCCGTGCTCTGACACCCATCACAGGGCAAGGGATCAGAACCCAGATCTCCTGACTCCCGGCCCTCCTCCTCTCCCTTGAGCTTCTGGTTGTAAACAGCTCTGGCTCTATTCTTCCCTGCCTACAGTTTCTCCTGGCTCCCTGACATCTGAGGGCCAAACCCCAACCTTTGTGTGCATCACTGGACTGGTACCTATCGCCTGCTCATGAACTGATTCATGCATTCACTGGAAAACCATTTCCTGAGTCTCCTTGAAGGAGACGGGGCCTGTTGAGGCCCAAAGATCTGGGAGTGCTTAGGCCAGGTCCGTGAGAATAGGATTCCTAGCTGGGGTGCTGCCACGTGGGCTGGGGGCCCTGTCTGGAGGCAAGGAGACCAGTTAGGAGGGTGTTGTCCATCCGGCGGGGAGGAGGAGGTGAGGGCCTAAAATCAGGCTGTAGCAGAGTGGTCGGTGCAGTCAGCAAGGCACCATGGGAAAAATAGCCACATGCCATGATTTTCAGCCTCAGCACTAGAATCTGTTGCTTACTTTTCCCAGTTTTCCCCTTCACCATACTCCGTGTGCTGACTCCCAGGCTGGGTTAGCTCAGACCGTTGGTCTGAAGCCCCACCCCTGCTCTGATCAGCCACTCCCAGGCCTCTTTCTGTAGTCCCCAAAGACCATACCAACTCAAGTTCAAGTGGGTCTATGGAGGCATGGTTCATTCCTGTAGTCAGCTCTACACGGCACAGTGTAGCTGTGGACTCGCCCCTCGGTTCTCTTACTAGCAGTCTGACTGCCATCCTAGCTCTGGTGTGGGCAGATACGTGTGTGAGGAGAGGAGGGTGGGGTGAGGGGGGACACCAGCCCTGATTCAAGCTTCCCCACTTGATTCCCAGGTGCAGCTGCTCACCCCTCAGCACCTTACCCCCTCTTTTAAGGGGCTTGGTGGCCTGAATGACACTAACAAGTAATTAGTTAAACGTCTTTTAGTAATAATTATTTTCCCTAACTCCTTTACTGAAGCATTTTGGAAACCATGAGTGTGTGCGTGTGTGTGCATGCCCATGCATGCCCAAATCCCACCACACCCCGCAGCGGCACTGGTCCCCACTCTCTGGGAGTTGGACGCCATGCTCAGCATTTCACCTGCACTTCCTGCTTTATCTCCCGGCTGTTACGCGACCTACCTTGCAGGTGAAGCCACGGAGGCTCAGGGCTGTTCAGTATCATGGCCAAGGTCACATGGCTATGGAGTGTAGACCAGGAGTTAAGCCCAGGCTTGCCTAGTCCGGAGCCTGCACTGTTCACCAGTACTCTTAGGCTTGGCCTCTGAGCACCAGCCACTCGCCTGCCCCCGCCTCCCCAGCTGCCTCTGGGATTCTCTGTCCCTGGGTCTCACAAGACGGTGAAAAGGGGATGTATGTTCATTTGTTACTTACTAACCCTTATTCGGTAAACTACATGTCAGCTGCTGCATTAGTTTTTGGCGGGGGTGGAGGGAGGGCACCCAGTGGTAAGATCTCTGCCCTCCAGAACCCCACCCCCACCATCTGGTAGCGGCCACGAGACATGTGTCACCCTACCGCTTAGGGAGGGCCATGGGACTTGAACTCCAGCGGGGAGCGGTGTTGGCAAACAGCAGGACGTGGAAAGCGAATTCCCTGTCCACCCTGTCCTTCATGAGGAGGAAGCCCTCGGGGAAAATCCCTACGTGTAAATCCCCCAAGTTCTTGTAGCTCAAACACACACATGAATATGTGCAAATGACGAGAAGGGGACAAACAGAAAGCCTCCCAGCTTCCTTCAATTTTGGCATGCACGTTCTCTCCCTTCCCTCAAGGCAGTCAGGGTCATCCAACATCTGCTGAACCACCTCCGGCTCCCAGGGAGTGACAGCAAGTGAGGGGACATTCTCTGTCACCAGGGTTCTACTGATGTTTTTTAAAAGAAGATTTTGCTCATGAGTTGATCAGGTTAGAGGACACTGATGCTCCTTGGGTCCCCCAGAACCTCTTGTGATGACATGCCTTGGCAGGCATGGCCAAACCCAAGGCTTCTGCAAGTGGGCTGGATCTTGGCTGAACACCTCATGTCCTAGAACCAGGGACCTTGCCTTGACAAAGACAGCATTGTCTTCCTGTGTGAGCAAAGGGGCTCTTCGGAACAGGACCACTCACAGTTAAATCATTTAGAAGAAAAATAAAACATCTCATCTCCTCTTCTAGTGGGAGGTCGGCTGCAGGGCAGAGGGTGTGCGGGGTAGGTTTCTGGCTGTGTGGCAGTTGCGCCCCTGCAGGGGTGATGGCGTGATTGTGTGGAAGCTGCCTTTATAAATGGCTCACGGTCATGGCCCTGGGAGAACAAGGCGTCTGCCTGAATGTCTGGGCTAGAGAATCCATCAGGGCTGTGCCATGACGCCCATGGCTGAGAATGTGCCATCATGACCCTGGGGACCCTCCGCGCTGCCCGCTGGGGCAGAGGGCAAGAGGGACGCAGGCAGGAATGGAAGTCTGCCTCTTCCAGGGACGCAGACAAGGGGCCAGCTACCACGTGCTAGCTTACCACCTGCAGGGGTGTCTTGCCCAAGAGTTTCCGAGGTCTTAAGTCAGAGTACCTTTCTGAGCTTTCTCCCACCCCTTCTTTGAAGGGGTACCCCAGATCACGTTGTCACCCTCCTGGCAAAGGAGCCCCTTCTTTTAGATAACCCCTGACTCGCAGTAGTATCCAGAATTTCCTCAGACTCCTGTTGGCCAGGTGGGAAAGAAGCCATCTCAGACCTGGCTTGGTTGTCCCCACAGTAGAGGAGGAATGGGGGGCTCAGGGCTCGGAGCTCTGGATTTCACACCATGCCTTCTGAGCTCAGTGTGCAGGCCCAGTCTCGGCTACCAAAGGCTGGGAATCATATCCAGGTGATCTGGCTCATTCTCTCTTACGTGCCATCCCATGCCCTCCGTAATGCCATCTGCCATTTAGCCAACACTTACTAAATGTCAGGCACCCCACCGGCTGGTTTTCCCATGTAGTGTTTATTTCACATAAGCCGTTGTAACAACACGACGAGCTCCCGGTTATTAATCCTGTCTGCATATAGAAAGCGGGACTCAGAGGCGAAGTTGTTTGCCTTGTTCAATGTCACATCGGCACTGCAGAACAAAGACAAGCACTAGCCTCCCATCCTTCTCTTGCCAAATGCATGGTCTTTCTGTCTTTTGTGCTGCCCCTCTAGGCACACCTTCCAAATAGTGATCTAGAACACCTCCAGTGATGGGGAACTCACTACCTCCTGAGGGTACACATTTGGTCTCTGTGCTCCTTACAGAGAGCTGATGTCTTCCTAAAGATCCCACATGGTCCTCATTCCAACCTTTGAGACCTCAGAAAATAAATCTATGCCCTCTGGCTTCATGGCAGCCTCCATATTTTTGCTGAAGGCTCTCAGTTCCCATAGGGCTTCTTTTCTCTGCACATACCTGCCCCCTCCCGTGCCTCTCCCATCCCCCAGGGGACATGAATTCACACCACACTTTTTTCCTTTCTTGTCTCTGGATATCACTGTCCTGTGCCCTTTGGAAGGACTGTAACACACCACATGGCCAAAGACTTGGGATCTCTCAGGCCACCGGCTTTGTTTTAAAGTGTTATATTTAGTTGTGTTATTGAACTTGTTTTTTTAAAAAAACTGTAAATTTCAGCTATGGACCTAGTTTAAAATATTTAAAATAGCAAAAGAGCATCTAAAGCAAAAAGTAAAATCTCTCCCCACCTACCTTCTTCCAAACCCAATGTCACTCCCCGGAGGACACTTCTGTTAGAAGTTCCTATTTTATTTCCTGTGGCAGTTTCCACTGCAAAATTTGAAAGCACCACTAGACCTTGATTTGGCTGCGGTCCTGAGCAGAAGGTTAGAGATACAGCACCTTGCCTCTGCCTCTCGCCTCTCCACAAACTTTGACCTCCCACCTTGGTTACTTATATTACTTTTTAAAGTTCTTTTAGCAGTTCCTGTTACATTATTATAAATAATATACCTTAAAAAGCTGTCTCATTCATGAACTCCCCACCATGAACATTGAAGAAACCAGTGAAACTCTTCTTTCTACCTCTCTCACGAACTCTTAATTTTCTGATATATGTATTTACAATTTCAAGGTTTATAACATTTGCACTTGTAAGCGTTCCACATTTTGTCCATAATATAATCCTGAAGGTTGAAAACCAATGAACAGCATTGTGACTATGAAATTATTCCCTGCAGATCCAAATAATATGACTGGATCCACAGGGAAGAAGAAGAGGAAAAGTAATTCACGCCATGATATCCTTGACATTTGAAGGAGGCTTTTATGGAATAGAATCTAACAGAGGCTCAGAGTTGTGTTTCAGCTCTCCTCGATTCTTCTGGGTCATTTCCAACGTACTTTATTTTCTCCTTTTTAAAATTTCTTTTGGTCTCTCATGTCATCCTCTTTTTATATATTTTTTTAAGATTTTATTTATTTATTTTGAGAGAGAGAGATCACAAGCAGGCAGAGAGGCAGGCAGAGAGAGGGGGAAGCAGGCTCCCCGCTGAGCAGAGAGCCCGATGCGGGGCTCGATCCCAGGACCCTGAAACCATGACCTGAGCTGAAGGCAGAGGCTTTAACCCACTGGGCCACCCAGGCGCCCCTCATCCTCTTTTTAGGTTCTTTTTTAGTTCTGCTAGAGTTGTTTTCATTTCCTGTGTATGATTGGTAACTAGTAAAAGAGATCCACATCTCCATCCCTAGAACCTGTGAATGTGACCTTATATGGCCAAACAGGGATCTTTTTGGTTGTAATTAAAGATTTTGAGGGGCACCTGGGTGGCTCAGTGGGTTAAAGACTCTGCCTTCGGCTCAGGTCATGATCCTGGGGTCCTGGGATCGAGCCCCGTGTCGGGCTCTCTGCTCCACGGGGAGCCTGCTTCCTCCTCTCTCTCTGCCTGCCTCTCTGCCTAGTTGTGATTTCTCTCTGTCAAATAAATAAAATATTAAAAAAAAAAAAGATTTTGAGATGCGGCGACTATCCTGGATTATCCAAATGGGTCTTAAATGCAATCGTAGGTGTCTTTATAAGAGAAGAGTGGATGGAGAGTTCTCACACAGACACTGAATGGGAGAGACAAAGATGGTTTCCAGTCACATATCAACAGGTGCCAGTGACCACCAAAAGCTTGAAGAGGCAAGAATGGCTTCTCCCCTAGAGCTTCCAGATGGGGAGGTGTTGGCTGCCCTGCCAACATCTTGTTCAGCCCAATGACAACTGATTTCAAAATTCTGTCATTCAGAACAGTTGAGAGTAAATTTTTCTGGTTCTAAGCCACCAAGTTTGTGGTAATTTTCTACGGCAGCCACAAGAAGCTAGTAGAGTAAGCCTGTAATTGCTTCTCTCCCTGAAAATGACTATTTTGTGTATTCCCTCTCGTTGACCGTTAGGCAAGGTATAAAATTCTACATTCTATACTAAAAACCATTTTCCCTCAGAACTTTGAGGACACTACACTATGGGCTTCTAGCATCCCGGATATCTGATGAGAAGAAATCTCATGTCCGTCTGTATCTTGTTATTTTTCAAGGTACCAATTATTCCTTGCTCTGTAAGGTTTTGCGCATTTTTTTCTGTACCCTTAAAGTTCCATCATTTCATAAAAATGTGTCTGAATGTTGGTCTTTATAAATCCTTCTTGACATTTTGTGGACTATTTTAGTCTGAAGACTCCTGCTTTCTTCAGCTGAGAAAATGCTTCCTTAATTTTTTTTAAAGTCCATTTTCTGATAAAACCCCTATCTGTCTCCCCTGTCTCTTGACTTTTCTCTGATATTTTATCTCTTTGTACGTCTGCTCTATATTCTGGAGATTTTGTTCCAAATCACCAATTTGCTCCTCAGTCTTGCCCGTTCCATTTTTCAGCTATCCCACTAGATTTTTGTTATTTCATCAGTCTTGCTTTGAATTTCTAAAATATCTTTGTTCTTATATTCTAATAACTTTTCACATCTGGGAAACACATCTACTCTTGCTATCCTCTTGATCTCTCCAAAGACACTAATTACAATTTAAAAAAATACTTTTACTGATCTCTTGAATTATGTCTGATTCTCCCAAGACTAACTGGCCCTTACTAATGACTTTAGTGTCCCTCTGTGTCAAGAGAAAGTAGATAGAAGGGTGTGTGTTTAGAAAACACACTGAATCTCACAACAGGGGGGTGTGTATAGTTTAGAAATTGTACACATCCACAGATCCACATACCCTACAGTTTGAAACAACTCCAAAGATGGTTCTGTTATGAGTCATATCCTCTCCCCACCTACATACCATCTCCATGCCCACACTGTGAATGAGACCCAAGAGCCAGGTTAGCAATTCTCAATCCTGGAATATCAGAACAAACTAGAGAGCTTCTAAAAATCACACAGGCCTGGGAACCCCAGATAAAGCTTGTGTGCCTTCTAGGTTGCAAATCACTAGAACAGACTATCTCTAAGGTCTTGCTTTTGCAACTGGGGCCCATGGACCAGCAGTATCAGCACCACCTGGGGACTGGTTAGACATGCGGATTCTTAGGACTCACCTCAGATGTTCTGAATCAGAACCTTCATTTAAACTAGATCCTCAGTGATTGTAAACACATTAAAGTTTGCTTTACTTTGTGGGGGATCACAAGACAGTGTGCTGTATTTGGGTGTGACCTCCAGAGTCCAGCTGATCCGCACTTGAAGCACAACTCTTGTGTCTTAACTAATTCATGAGCACACCAAAGACAGAGAAATGTGGCTATAGAGCACTTGGCACAGGGGCTGGCCGGCGGTAGAGGTTTAATAAATGTTATTCTCATTCTCATTTACTTCCTCAAAGATTCTTTCCCAGGTCCATGACCTGTCAGCAGGACTGCTTCTCCTGTGCTGCCATTCCTCTCCTGTCTAGAAAAGCCATTGATTAATCACACTCTTTGGTTTTTCCCCCTCTGGTCCTTTCAGAGCTGTACCATCAAGTCACTCTCTCTAGCACTGTCTTAAGTGATGGGTTCTGGTCTCACTTGTAAAATTTAATAGCAAAATGCTTTTGATATGCAAGCTTCTTTGAAGTTGACCCAATCTATATTCCAGAGATAAAAAGATGTTCTGCATCATCACTCTTGCTCAGACGAACCTTAAGTGTCAGTAGGAAAGACAGCTGCGCACTCCGCTCTGCTGGTTTCATTTTCCCTGGTTCCATTTGGAGTTCGCTGGAGAAGCACGGGAAATCGATTGTGTGTGGGGAGATGATGACACCGTTCTGCAGCTGGGATTCATGTTAAGGACATCTTTGATTCATCACTAACTCCTCTTCTGGAGCTCACAGTGAGCTTCCTCCAGGGCTTCCTGATTTGTCCTCGCTACCCCCCACCCCTCAAAGCTGGGACACTTTCCACAGAAGACCCATGTGTGCACACACAGTCATGATGCACAAGTCTTCTTAACCAGATTCAGCATCCCAAGAAAACTAGAGGGAATCCGGCCTCCAGCAGCTGCTAACCATCAGGTCTGGAGATAATTAACCAGCCAACATCCCCTTCCCTACAATTCAGGCCCTTTGGGGGCCACCATCTGCAGTCAGCTGAAGCAAAGCACCAGGTGGCCTTCCTAGGAAACTCTCTCTTCTACTCTGCTCTGCTCTCCCCATACTACCTCAGGGCACCCCCCTCACCAGCCCACGGACACTGAGAGCTTGACTTACATGAAGGTGCCAGATTTCATATGAGAATTGCCCAGGGATGCTGAAAAGGCTTATGTTCATGGGTGCAATTCTCAGACCTGTTCTATATCTCTGCCTCTCTTTCTGTCTGTCTCCCTCTCTTACACACACACAGACAAACACCATAGGACTTCTTTCAACAGCTCTTGGATGGGACTAGAAGACTGCCAATGAGAAAAACCGGGAGAAGCCATTGCACCACTGCATACCATGTTTCCAAGACTTTCACGGTAACGTGAATCCTCTGGGGGTTCTTGTTAAATGTCAGATTCTGGTTCAGTAGGCCTGGGATGGGGTCTGAGATTCTGCATTTTGAATAAACTCCGATTATTCAGCGAGGCTCAAGCTGCTGGTCCCTGGGCCACATTTTGAATAGAAGAGATTAGAATGAACTTTCCATCCTGTGGGGGTCTCCAGGGACTACTGGGGGAGGCAGAATTAGTCAGTGACGGAGAGCCTGAAGGGGTGTGTCTGTTGAAGATGGACATCCAGAAGGCCCGTGTCCTCTCCTGATTCTGCCATTGTATCTAACTGATCCCTTCAGAAGACGGTTACTGAAGGAATGTTATTCATTTCATTTATTCAGCATAGCATCGTAAATACACGGCATTGACAGTAAATCAAAGGAAAAACTACATGCAGGTATCAGTAAGTGTTAAGACGTTCAAAAAATTCACATCAATTTCTGAAAAAAGAATATTCTCTTTATACGATAAAGAATATCTTTCTTAAACCAACTTCAAGCACAATCCCTCATGGCAAGACACTTAGAAGCAATCTTTCTAAAGTCAAGGACAGACAGGAATGTTGGTTATCACTGCTATTAGTTAAGACTCTTAAAATTGGGGGCCAGTGCATATGACTCAGAAATAAGGAGTATAGCCATAGAAAAGAAAGAGGCAACACAGTTACCATAATGTGCAGATGGTGCGATTGTCAACACACAGAATCCAAGATTCATCTGAAATTTTTTAGCACACGTAAAAAAGCTCAATAAAGCAGTGGAATACAAAATAAATACAAAAAAACAATACCTTTAGGGGTGCCTGGGTGGCTCAGTGGGTTAAGCCACTGCCTTCGGCTCAGGTCATGATCTCAGGGTCCTGGGATCGAGCCCCACATCGGGCTCTCTGCTCAGCAGGGAGCCTGCTTCCTCCTCTCTCTCTCTCTGCCTGTCTCTCTGCCTACTTGTGATCTGTCTGCCAAATAAACAAATAAAATCTTTAAAAAACAAAAAACAAAAAAAACAATACCTTTAACACACACATACCCAATAACCAGTTGGTAAATACATGGAGGGATGTTTCCTTTCATATATGATGACAAAAATAAGACCAAAATGTAGAAATTAACTTAATAATTAATGTATGAGATACCAATAAAGTATAAATAAATAAACCTTACAAAGAGCCCTCAATGACTTGTGAAATAGACCATGTTTCTTAGTGGGAGGATTAAAGAGTCCTTGACTTTTGATCCTAGAGTGCTAACAGTGAAGCAAGAAGATGTTGCCTGAAAGTACTGAGTGTGTGTGTGGCTTGCTGGCTGTCAGCTTCACTATAAGATGATCTGGCTAAGCCATTTCATGGAAAATTCCTGCTGTCTTTATATTTAGGGATTTTTCTCTTGGTCAGATCCTGGAGAAGGTTCATTGGCCTTCTGCCTGGAGGGTATACAACTGGCTGCCATTTTCTAGAAGCCAAGCAAGGGAAAGAGGCTAGAGTGACTTGTATTCTCCACCTAAATTTTCCCATCCTCCTGTTGTTTTCAGTATAGCACCACTGCCTGCAGCTGGGCCTGGGGATCTCCAGCCCAGACCCTCTGTTTTACCCTTTCCAGAGATAAACTCCAGTCTTCAGGAGGGGTGAGAATAGACAGGTGTCAGGCTGCACAGAGTTAGAGAGGGATCTTGACATCTATTTGCTTTTTAAGTCAATTTGTAACTAGTCTTCCTCTCTTCAGTGTTACCTTGCTCTAACTTTCAGAATTAGGTGCCCCTTCTCCTAAGTGCCACACAAAATCCCCAGACTGTTTTGTTTCCTAAGTTTCCCCACTACTGACTTAGCATTCAGCTTTAATGTGTCTGCTAAGTAAGTTACCACTCGTCTAGTTGCTTCTCGGCTTCCAAATTTTGTTGCTGCAACCTCCTCTCCTGTGCTGTTTAATGCATTTATGCCTTTAATCCAATATGTTGTCCTAAATGTTTCCCACGTAGCAATCAACTCAGGGGCCCAGATGAGGGGAAAAAGCTAGTATTGACTACATTTATTACAGTGAAAATCCATTTCCAAGAATAAAATAGGGGATCAGAGGAAAAGAGTGCCTAG
Source organism: Meles meles (assembly GCF_922984935.1). Classification (NCBI taxonomy): domain Eukaryota; kingdom Metazoa; phylum Chordata; class Mammalia; order Carnivora; family Mustelidae; genus Meles; species Meles meles. The sequence continues at coordinate 45,466,628 of NC_060069.1, read as the reverse complement.
TTTAAGACATAGAGGAATGAGGCATGGGATTTTTTTTCTCTGAGAGGCAAATTGGTATATTTCTTCTGCACAGCAAGTTGGTGCTAAGCATCAAATGTCTTTTTTTTTTTTAAATGTATTTCTTTTTTTTTTTATTTTTTTTAAGATTTTATTTATTTATTTGACAGAGAGAGAGATCATAAGTAGGCAGAGAGGCAGGCAGAGAGAGAGGGGGAAGCAGGCTCCCTGCGGAGCAGAGAGCCCGACACGGGGCTCGATCTCAGGACCCTGAGATCATGACCTGAGCCGAAGGCAGCGGCTTAATCCACTGAGCCACCCAGGCGCCCCAGCATCAAATGTCTTAAAAGTATTCAAACTCTTTAACCCAATAATCTCACCATTTGAACCTATCCTAAGGAACAATCTTAAAACCCCAAATCAACTTCATGAACAAAGATGTTCATCAAAGCATATTTTTGATCATGAGAAAACAGAATGAATACCTAACAGTAGGGGCTGTTTAAGAAGCATACAAAACATCCGTTCCATGAAATACATGGTATGATCATTAAAACGATGTTTATCAAGAATGAAAAAGATATGGAAAATATTCACTTAACAAAAAAAAATCAGGATAAAATTAAATACGTACCATTCTCAAAAATACATAAAATAATTTTTAAAAAATTTGCCTAGAAAGGGTGAAGGTGAAATACCCCAAAATGATAACATTGAGTAGAATTTCACTTTCCCTTCCTTTTGACTTTCCTGTAATGAGCAAGTCTTTCTCTTTAAGAACAGCTCTATTGGGATATAATTCGTATACCATGCAATTTATTCATTTAAAATGTACAACTCGAAGATATTTAGTATAGTCACAGACATATGCAACCATTGCCACAATTTAGAACATTTTCATCGTATCAGGAAGAAGCCCTGTACACTTAAGTTGTCACGCCCCTCCCGACACCCCCCCCCCCACCAGACTCCCAACCTCTTGCCAGCCCTGAGCAATCACAAATCTCTTACCTCTCTACCAATTTGCCTACTCTGGACTGGAATCATATAATGGATGGTCTTTTGTGGCCAGCTTCTTTCAACTTAACATAATGATTTTAAAGTACATCTGCATTTACATAAGAGAGCTTCATTTCTTTTTATGACTATTTTTCCACTGTATGTGTATGTCACATTTTGTTTCTCCATTCATCAGTTGTTGGCCATTTGGATTGTTTCTACTTTGGGGCTATTATGAATCATGATGTTACAAACGATCGATCGCACTAAGATTTTGTGTGGGCATGTGTTTTCGCTTCTCTTGAGTCTCACCCAGGACTAGAACTGCTGGATCTTATGGTAACTCTGTGTTTAACCATTTGAAGAACAGTCAGACTGCTTCCCAGAGTGCTTGCATGATTTTACATTCTCACCAGCAAAGTATGAGGGTTCCCATTTCTCCACATCCGCACCAACGCTTGTCATTATCTTTTGATTATAGCCATCCTAGGGGGTGCAAAGTGCTATTTCATTGTCCTTTCGATTTCATTTCTCTGATGGCTAATGACACTGCCCATCTTTGCATGTGCTTATTGGCCATGTGTATCTTCTTTGGAGGAATGTCTTTTCAAGTCCTTTTCCCAATTTTGAATTGATTATCTTTTTATTATAGAGTTGTAAATATTTCTTTTTGCTTTGATGTTACTTTTAATTGGACCTTTTTTGGTAGACATTCCTTTGATCTTTGGACAAGGCAGCGCAGGTCAACTCTTCACATGCTTTCCAGGCTTTTGGTTTGTTTCTTTTTTTTAAATGGTGTTCTTTAGGCAGGAAATGAAGAAAGCATTTGTCTGTTTGTTGTTGTTGTTATTGTATTAAGGGCCCAGCATCTGGAACCCTGTCCACGCTTGTGAATTTACCACCTTATGAGTCTTGATAGGAAGCAGAGTCTTTCTCCCACTGTGGAGCCAAAAAGACCAGATTGGTGTCTTTCCGGCCTCCCTTCCAGCTAGGACAGGAGCACATGGTTCGGACCCCAGACATGAGCCAGGGTCTGATGATGAAAAACAGGTGGGTCAACACAAAAAGCATCCCGCAAAGGCAGGGTCTGTGGCCATGACCTCCAGTACCCAGGAAGGCAGCGGGGCAGCAGAGCCAGCAGCAGTGAATGCTGGGTGTCCTAGGATGGCAGTGGCCATGGGGTGGCAGGGATGCCAGCTTGGCTCTGTGCTTCTGGTAGATGTGACAACAGCCTCTTCCCCACCCAGCCTGGTTCTGGGCTGCGTGTGTCTGTGAAACTGACCACTCCTCATCTTCTCTCTTCCAGACTGTTTTCTAAGCTCCTAAGTTTCTTCGGGGCTTAAGTTAACCCAAGGGCTTTCCACTGTTGCAATTAAGAAGTCTGACGAGCCAAAGATGATGCTTCTTTTCCTGCGACTGTCTCCTTTATCATTAACTCCCATGCAGTGGGACACTTACACTATAGTAGATGACAGCCACCTGGGTTGGGCTGATGTGGGAGAACCTGAAACAGATGCGGCCCCGACGGATCTCCAGCAAAATATGCTCGTTGTCTGAGAAACCCCTGCAGGCGCCAAAGCAACAATCAGAGCTTCTGGCCTCGGACAAGCCTTCAGATCGCTGGGACCCTGCCCGACATCTGACTGCAACCTCAGGACAGCCCCTGAGCCTGAACTGCCCAGCCAGCCTGCTCTGGGCTTTTGGACCCAGAGAAAACCCAAGCGATATTAAGTGATCTCGGATGTTGTAAGCCCCTAAGGTCTGGGGATTTGCTAAGCAGGAATAGATAGATAATATGCCCACTGACAGTCGATACGTTTCCTCTCTATTTTGAGAACCCAATAAATCCCACTGTGTGGGCAATGGGGCCACTCCAGGAACCACTCTCGGAGCAAACCTGTGTATTTAAGAACACCGGTTTTCTTCCAGTGTGATGTATTTCTCCACAAAACTAGCCCTTCCTGCCGGTGTGAAATTGTTAAAAATAAGCTCAGACCCATTTATTGCCCATATATGCCCAGAGATGTCTTGGAGGGTTTCCCTTTTGGGCAGAGGGCCCAGGGTATGTGGGTGCTTCCTGGTTAGGGCTAGGAACTGAGGGAAGCTATGAAAAGACACCACAAGGAACCAGGGCAAAAGCCAAAGTGAGAGCCACCTGAACCCGTCAGGATCTCAGGCCTGACCAAGACACAGTAGCCGCAGACACTCACCCACAACCGTGAGCCTGTCTCAAGAGGTCCCTGGATCTGCTGCATCTCCTGAGACACGGCCATTTAATAAAATCCTTCCTAGCCCAGGATAGCACACCTTAACCCTGCTCGGGGAGTCTTTACACTCTAAACCGCTTCCCACTCCCCACCTGAAGAATCCCCTTACCTACAAAATAATATTTATAAAACTTCCAACCTCTGCCAACACTACACTTAGAAAATGTCAACAGTGATTAAGTTGGTCTTACGCTGTCCTGGAGCAGTCGTGCAGATCGGCAGGCAGCACTGTAATTAAAGATCAAGTCCATCCACAAATACGGATTTTGTTTTTAGAAATGGGCCAGTTTAGCAACGCTCTAAAACTGGCCAAGTATCCTCTTTAACTTACGACTGCGCCCCAGCGGGCTCACTCCCAGGCACACCTAACACTTTGTGATTCTTTGCAAACTAAACAGGCGTGGCAGTATCTTTGCATACAGTATTGAGATTCTACAAAGACCGGATTTGATGGGTCCTTTGGATATGCTGCTTAAAGTCGGGGTTTGCCTGCTCCATGACCCCCTTTCCTCCACCACCCAAGGCTGCTCCCGGGGCCCTACTTAGCAGAGCCAGAGGTGCGGAGTTTCATACCTTCCCCTCCACCAGCCCATAGCACCACCACACCCATAGCAAATGGGTGTGGCTGTCTCCCCTTCTTCTCCTCCAGCCTTTGCTAGTACCTGGAGGGTCTCTCCCACCTTTACAAAACAAATAGTCTTCAGTAGGCTCTTAAGCATCAGTCCTTTTCTTTCTGAGGAGGAAAAGACCTTCCAGCTTCTGATCCCCTCCCAGCTGTTGGTGCTTCAAGGCCAAGCATCACCAAGGTGTCCCCTTTTATGAGTTTCTCCCATGAGAGCCTTGGGAAGTTAAAGGGCAAGTTCGCCTCAGCCAGGCTGATGCTGTGCATTCATCCCAGCCCTCGGTCCCCCCTCCACTCCCTAGACACAGTGTCCATCCAATCTCACCCCCCGGGGACCCTGACTCACTAACTCCAGTCCCCACCCTCCATCCAGAAGGTGAGTCTAGGTCAACCCAGAAGATGCCAGTTCACAGAGAGCCGATTGGCAGAACTTAACTTACCGAGCAAATTCTTCGCCAAATTAATTTAATTTATTTACTAGAATGTTCAACAGGCATATTTAGCATTGCAAGTAGGGAAAGTGAGGTTTTTAGTAACTGATGATTAAGATACATAGAAAAGTACATTTCAACAGCAGCAACGAAATACCAACTTTTCTGTTGCAACATTTTAGTTGCGACTGATATTTTGGATGAGATTTTTAGTCTCATTTTGACCTTTTTCAAACATTTTTAATTAAAGTTAGGATTACCACCCACTAGAGAGATCCATGTGCAGAATCAGAGCCTCCAGTCAGAGCCCATCCAGAAAACATGACTTCACGCCTCACCTCTGTGGGGTCTGCCTCCCCAGGACCTGCACCCCTTGACTCTGCCAGTGTTCTTGGCAACAGTTGTCTAGTACAGCTGGCAGTGGTAGGGGCCAGGGGTCTCTACTGATGGTGAGAAAACTCCCAAGAGGCTGGGCCACCACTGGACCTGGACTTCCAGCTCTTAGGGCTGATGCGGGGGGACAGGGCTGAAGGACACGGCGGCATGGAAGTTCTCTCCCTTGTCACCGTCCACTGAAGAGGCTGGGATTGAGAAACATCTGCTGTCCCAGCTACCCCTTTGTGCAGGGCTGGCCGTGGGACCCAGCCCTGCAGTCAGCAGACAACCCCACGGAGATCCATCAAGGGCGTTCTGGGACAGTGAGAGCAGCCCCCCCATGGGTACAAAAGGAAGGAGGTGCATTGTCTGCAGAGAACGTAAAACAGTGGCAGAACTGACCAACAGCCAATCTGCTTCTTCCTGTCACCAAGCATGGCAGTTCTACACAGGGCCAGTGACATGATGCCCTCCCAGCTGGGGCGGACCTCTCTCCTTGCAACACACACACTCCCTCCAACCTGAAAGGGCTTCTAATCTAGTGTAGGGGATGAATCCAGAAACATATTAAGGGCTGCAGCCTGTTCTAGAAGCTAAATGGAAGTAGGTGACAGGCTGCACAAGTGGAATAATTTCCCCTTCAGCACATGTTCTTTATTAAAACAGCCTCAGTAATGAGTGCAGGGACCTGAGATCCCCTGTCACTCCCTGAATGTTTGAATGTCATCAAACATTCAGGACCCAGGGGAACTCACGTCCTCTTCTCTGGCTACGCTGAAGTACAAGTAGCTGAGACCAGGAGCCTCTGCTTCTACCCAGCAGATGTTCACTGGTGTCTGCTGTGCCTTTACCCTTCCACAACTCTTAGCCATTTGCCCTCCCCCATTCCTCAGGCCCCAGCCCAGAGAACCTTCCAGAATCACTATTCCTCAGACCCCCTCAACAATTCCCACCTGCACAGCTGGTCTGACACTTCCAGGGCAAGTAGGACAAGTCTTAACCTAATTCTTGGGAGGACCAGCAGCCACTGACCTACTGTACTGACCTACCAGTCAGCTGTGTGACTTTAGATAAGATACTCTCCCTTTCTGAGCCTCGCTTTCCTGGGCCGTAAAACCAGAGGTACTGAATGATCTCTAGGGGGTCTTTTCTGCTCTGAAAATGGCCCCCCCATCTTTCCCTCTCTCTAATGTCTGTCTGCGCATGTTTTCTAAAACTTTTAACCCTGTGTTACTATAAATATGTAAACATGCTTTTAAAATCTGTGAGAAAATAACATATTAGTTATATACTTTCTAATGATTTTTTTTTTAATGATTCCATTTCCCTTTGCATGAAGTTTGGAAATTTCATCTTCAGTGGCATGGAGAAGGAGTTGTAACTTCTTAACCACTGCATTCTTTATCTATTTTGGATTTTAGTAGCTTTAGCTTACTTCTCCATGGTACTGAGAGGGATGGATGGATGGACAGGCGAGCAGTTGGAGGGAGTCAGGTGCTGACTGGGCTGACTGTCATTTCCCACCCCAGCCCTGTTTTCTAAAAGTTGTCAGGCCCTGGAATCTTCCTTCAAGACTGGCACATTACAAATCAGAATAGAAAAGGAAAGGAAAGGAAAGGAAAGGAAAGGGAAGGGAGGGGAGGAGGAGGGATGGAAGGAGGAAAGAAAGAAAGAAGAGGGGAGGGGAGGAGGGAGGGAGGGAGGAAGGAAGGAAAGAAAGGAGAGGAAGGAGGGAAGGAGGGAGGGGGAAGGAAGGGAGGAAAGGAGGAAGGGAAGGGAAGGAAGGAAGGAAGGAAGGAAGGAAGGAAGGAAGGAAGGAAGGAAGGGTGGATACAAACCATTCCTCACCTGAGGGTTGCATTCAACAAGGGAAAATTCAATTCTTGAGGAAGCAGGTGTTCCTTGGCTGGGAGGATGCCAAGTGGCTCCAGGAACCCCATCAGTCCGCAGAACCAAATTAGCCTTCCCTGGGGCGCACTGGGCTTTTTGTTGATCTTCCCTGGTTGGGAAACAGGGCTCAGTGCTTTGATCTCTCCCACCTGCCTACCAGGGCCTCTCACTGGGAAATGTCACGTCTGCCACCACTCCTGCTGCTGCTGCTTCACTCCGCTCACAGCCCAGGGGCTCCTCTACGACCTAGGCCACACGGCCACGGCAGGCTCCCCTAACATTCGCCCTGCCTTGACTGTGGTCTCCAGATACACCCCACAAAGTTCCCAGGCACAGCACCACCAGAGAAAAATGAGACATGGCCCCTACCTTGAAAGAACCCAAGGTTAATGAAGAAGATAAACTTGCACAGAAAAACCTTTAATCCAGGCCAGAACACTGTAAACACCAGAATGGAGCTAAAAGGTACCATTTCGTGTTGGACTGCTCTCTCTGTATTGAACCCAGGGCTGCATTAAGTCCTTGTGGGTCCCTAACCACGCCCCCCCCACCCCCAGGAGCTGTCCCTCTGCTGTTCCCCCTGAAGCAGGGGGAGGTCCAGGCCTTCCCCTGCAGAGTCCTGCTTACACTCTCCACTCATCTGGAGATCACTGAGAGCCCGAGGATGGAACTCATCTGCTTGGCTTTCTTCAAGCAGGGGCAGAGCCCCTTCTCCCTCCTAGCAGCCTCTCCCCTCCCGCTCCCCCTTGTCCTGCCAGGAGATCCTGCATCATCCCGCCATGGTCCCATTACTCTACCCAGCAAGTCCCAGTTGTCTTGGGTCTTCCTTTTTCCTGAGCCAGACAGCCTTTCAAGGTGTAATTATGATGAATGATTATGCTAAGTTATCAGTCCTGCAAGGAGCAGGTGGTGGGGAGGGCCACGTGATGGAAGGGACTGAGGGTCTCTTCCTGTCTCCTGGTATGGGGACTAAGGGGCTGAAGGGGGTATTCTGGGGAAACCGAGGCTGGCTCAGAACGGTCCAATAATGTGCTTAAAGCCACTTGGCCTCTAAGCTGTGGGCCTGGGGCCGGACAGTTGATCTTTTTTTTTTTTTTTTTTTTTTATTTGACAGAGAGAAAGGCAGAGAGGCAGGCAGAGAGAGAGGAGGAAGCAGGCTCCCTGCGGAGCAGAGAGCCCGATGTGGGGCTCGATCCCAGGACCCTGGGATCATGACCTGAGCTGAAGGCAGAGGCTTTAACCCACTGAGCCACCCAGGCGCCCCCGGACAGTTGATCTTATTAGAAAGTGGGTGAGGATGAGGATTGGGGTGTGGGCACAGCAACCCTGCCCCGGGCTGCTCACAGTCCAGTGTTCGACACCCCCTTGCTGCTGGTCCCACTCAGGGCTCCAGGAAGAGCCGAGAATCCACTCTTCTCTCCACCCTAAGACAGACCTCCAAGGGCTGGGCAGGGAGGGCTGCGGAGTTGCCCGGGACACACTACCGCTAGGCAGCCTCCTGCCACACGGCCCATTTCAGCATAACCCCCGCTTGCTAGAGCACCTCTGCCCGGAAAGGAGCGGGACCAGGCCCTGCGAGGAAAACACACACACACACACGCACACGCACACGCACGCACGCCCAGGTCCCCGCATACCTGTGCAAGCACAGGGCCCATGGGCCGCTGGCTCTGCTAGGCTCCGCCGACAGGGGGCGCTAGAGGCCCCTCGCCCTTTCCTGTTTGTTCCCCCTCTGCTTCCTGTGGGCTTCCTGTTTCTGCACGTGCCTTCCCTTCAACTCTTCTTCCCCCTGGGCCACCGGTAGTCCCAAACAGCGGCTGAATCCCATTTGCAGCTTTTCCAACCCTGGCGGTACCGTCTTCACCCCGCCTTGCCCCTCTAAGAGACGCTGTCAACAGCGGGTACCCCCTGCTCGGAGGGATGGGGCCCTGGCAGCTGCGTCCTCCCTCCACCAAGCTGAGTGTCAGCTCTGCAGGGCACCTCCTCCCGGTTTCTCAGTGTCCCCTTTACTCCCACGCCACAGGAACCTTGGCGGCTTCCCGCAGTAGCTGCCTCTCCTCTGCTGTGGGAGGTGCCCCTCACGGGCTTAACAGCTTTATGCCTCACAGCCCTCTCTGTTGAATTCTCTCTGTTCCCCTCTCTGGACACTGCCTGGTACAATGTCTTCAGCGGATACCTATGGTTCTGGTCTCTCCCACAATATCCCTCTGACCCACTCCCAGATAATAACATCCTCCCTCATCTACAAAATTGCCCCTTCCAGGACACCCATTCCCTGTGATTCTACTTGACTGCCAGTGGCAGTCGCTTCTGGCGCTAACCTTGCCTGGATACGGTGTTGGGCCCACCTATGGGCACGTGGCCTAAGGCAGCCAATCAGAGCCTTCCCTGGGCCTTGTATACACTGAGATCTCTTTTTCCAGGAATGAATCCCACTAGGCACTCTGCAGCCTGCCTCTCCCTCTTCCCACCCCCCCCCCACCCCACCCCCCGTCACAAAATATCCCTAGCCAGAGTAGAAGAGAATGAAGACGAGTCATAAGGAGAGAAATAATTGAGCCTTGGCCAAAGAGAGCTAACAACATGGCTGAGCCCTCCCGCCTGTCATGCCCCATGTCCGCTCCACCCTGTCTTTCCCAATTTCCTGGACCAAGAATTTCTCTTTGCTTTTAAGCAAGTGTGAGTTGGGTTTCTGTCACTTTCAACGGGAAGATCCTGACTAATATGGCTGAGGCAAAGCTCCTCGGATCTGAGTTGTCTAGCGTCCAGGTGACTCAGGTCCTCGTCTAGTCAAATTCCTCCCCAGGTACAGCACCCCCCTGTGCTGAGTCTCCACCACATGAAGCCTGTGGATACTGGGACCCAGGTTACATGTCCTTCTGGACAGAGGCCAAGGGGCTCCGGAGAACAAGGCTAACCAGAGCACAAAGGAAGCCGCCTGAGATCCTGTTTCTGAATGTGCCTAGGGAAGGGCCTAGATGCTCAATCAGTCATGGCTGAGCCAGGAACAAGTTAAAAAAGCAAAATCTGCGAGAAAACCAAGAAATACAGGAGTCAGGAATATAGCCCAGCCTCCATCCTGGGGTCTAGGACAGTTTTTCTCCCTCCTGTATGTGTTATGTAGTTACAGCAGCATATTCATTCTCCTTCTTTCCCGTCAGGTCCCTTCTGGAAATGTTGGACTTCAAAGTTTGCTAGGAAGAAAACAATTTGAATCCCCAGAATATCTTTCCCCTTTCTTCAGGAACAGGATCACAGGGACCTTAGAGACCATTTAGTCTAACCCTCACACTCCTGAAGATAAGGAAATGGAGGCTCCTCACTGCATCACAGAGCTGGTGACTCTCTAGGTCAGGAACAGAGTCCAGACCTGCTCTCAGCATGTCGGGGATCTGACTGAACAGAGACTAATAGACAGGACGGCTGAAGGCACCTGTGTCCTCCCGGTCACCTACAAGGCCATTCTCTCCAGCCATGATCACTTTTATGGGGTTTCCCAAAAGTAAGGGCTTCTTCCAGCTATATTTGCAAAATTCTTCTCTACATTAGAAACTTGAATGAAAACACAGTTCAATGGCACCAATTTGCCAGCCCCAGCCCAAACCCAGCAGACGGTGTGATGATGGAAAATGGCCTGGGGCCAGCAGCCAGAGCTGGGCCCTAGGTCTGGCCTGCAACTTACTGGACAGTTTCAGGTGACTCATTTGTCCTCTCTGGACTTTGGTTTCCCCGTTTGCCACATGGAGGGGGAAGGCAGTCTACTTCCTGCCCTTCCTGCTTCCTTGGGCTGTTGTCTGCAATTCCCACACCTGGAGGCACTGTGTTGACCCAGCCAGTCCCTCCATTAAGGCCTCCCCAGACAACAGGAACCAGCGTCCATGCTGGGTATGACGTTTTCGGGAGAGCTGAGGAGGGCTGGGAGTCACTTAAGAGATAACCCTGTGCCTGTGACACACACGTGTCCTCCTGTCTTCTGGGTATCACAGCACCTGCAGCCCTGGGCTCGCCAAGTCATTCCCCAGCAGTGACAGTCCCCCCCCGCCCCCCCACCCCTAACTACACGCTAGAGTTGGGAGACCAGAGCGGATCTCCAGGGGCTTGAGAAGCAGAGGTTCTCACTCCTGCTCTGCTGGGAGTCCCCTTCACGGCTTGACTCGCCTTTGCCTGTGTCTCCGTTTTAAACCTGCAAATCCTAAGACGCCGCATGTGGGAACTATGGAAGAGAACACATAGAGTTTAGCCTCTTCACTCCCTGTATCCATCTTCTAGCTGAGAGAACGGGGCGCCAGAGAGAAGGGGGTGCTCTGAGATTCCGCTGTGAATCTGTGACAGCGCAGGGACTGGGACCCGAGTGTCCTGGTCAGGACCGTGTTCTTCGGGTCAAACCCCAGCCCCACTTGATTCTAGACATGTGCCCTTGGAAGAGTCGCCTCACCTCTCAGAGTCCCAGCTCCCTCCTCTCTTAATGCAAGGCTAATAAATAGTACTACCTTGCAGGGTGTAGGGAGGATGAAGTGGATTCATATACGGGATATGCCTGAAACAGTGTTCAACATAGTAATTTGTAATTGTGGGCTCTTGCCTTAGTGAGCAGCTCTAATAAGCATATCCCAGACTTGCAAAGTCTCAACACACATAGAAGTTCACTTATCAGGATGCCCGGGTGGCTCAGTCGGTTAAGTGTCTGCCTTCGGCTCAGCCCATAATCCCGGGGTCCTGGGATCAAGTCCCACATCAAGCTCCTTGCTCAGTAAGGAGCCTGCTTCTCCCTCTCCCATGCCTGCTGCTTGGGCTCACTCTCTGTCTCTCTGACAAATAAATAAAATTGAAAAAAAAAAAAAAGGGAAGTGGACATGGTGACCAGGAACTCATGCTCACTGGATCTTGTGGTCTCACCGTCCCTTAGGTCCAGCCCCAGCACTTCTCCCCAGTTGAGAGGCCCCATCAACTTCTAAATCCTCAGCCCAGAGGTGTCACACATCATTTCTGCTCACACTGTTCGGGAAAGCTGGGGACAGGGGCATTCCTGAGTGCAGATGAAGATGGAGAATGTCATCCCTGGCTGAGTGGCCACTCAGTAGCAAACCCAGAGTGTGGAATGGGAACACAAATTTTTGTGAATAGATTTCTCAGCAACAGCTAACAAATCATCCCTAAACTTAGTGGCTTAAAACGACACTCAGCGGTTCACAGCTCCATGCATCAGTAATTTGGGGCTGGTTTTCTCTGCTGGTCTCATCTGGGCTCACCTACGCAGCATCGGTTAGTGGACAGCCCAGCTGGGCCAGGACGGTCTTGGATGGCCTCACACACGTGTTCTCAACCAGGGTATCTTGGTCTCCACACAGCTTGTCCAGCAGGTCATCATTCACGGGACAGCGGAATTCTGAGGTAGCAGGAACAGAAACAGCAAGACTTCTTGCCATCTAGGTTGGGAACCCACATTCCCTCCTTCCTGACGCATTCTGTAGGTTAAAGCAAGTCACAAGGCAAGTCCAGTTTTAAGAAGAGAGACATTAAGAAAGAAAACAGATGAAAATATGGGAAAGGGGGAAAAGAAGAAAAGGATGAGGGGAAACATGCCCTAAGTGACACTTAGTGATTGAGAACAAACCCAGGGTTGATGGAGGGAGGTGGGGGGGGGGGGGCTGGATGGGTGATGGGGATTAAAGAGGGCGCTTGTTGTGATGAGCACTGGGTGTTGTGTGTGAGTGATGCATCACTGAATTCTACTCCTGAAACCAATATTGCCTTATACGTTAACTAAGTAAAATTTAAAATAAAAAGAAGGAAACAGACTTCACTTCTTGATGGAGGGGCTGCAAAGGGACTGTGATCATTAGAACTTGCACACATGGTTGGAGAAAGAGAAGAAGCACACTCAGAAGTAGGGAGGGCGTATTCTCGGCAGACCAACGAGGCTCTGAATGTCCCCTGCAACAGCTCTCTAGTTGTAAGGGTCAAGATGGAATGTGGCAGCATCATACTCCCATGTAACCTATGGAACCCACAAATCCATGGGGTGGGGTGGCGTGGGGTGGGCTGGGGTGGGAGGATATGGAGAGAAAGAGAATTTAAATAGTGCCACTGATTCCAGAAATCCTGCCTTGGAGTCAGCATGAGAAGAGAAACCTGGAAACTATGTCACCTGCCAAGGCATGGCTACCCAATCTTCTGGGTTATTCACTTTGCCATTTTCTGGAAAGCTCACCAAAAGGGTTCTGTTAGGACTTATGAAATGACTATTAATCAGACCTGGTACTCTTTCCCTTAGAGACACCTGATTCAACCCATATTTTCAGATAGGGTTGGTTTAATTTAATGAAACCTTTGTCACACAGTCTTTTTAATAAAATGCTTTTTTATCACCAGCTTTAAAATCTGCTTCACAATACCTAGAAGCTGCAAATTTAGCTCACCAACCCTTGAAAAATATCTCTCATGCAAGTTGTCATACTAGGCCTTGATAGATATTAAATCTATCAACCAAACCAGACTTAACTTTCTATCAGAAAAGCAACATGCATTTCAAGGAATATCATAAAATCTACTGGAAAACAAATATTGGAATAAATGATGGAAGACAGCGCCCTAAAAATAGTCAGATCAAGATTTGCGTGATTTTGACCCAATATAATTATTTGATCTATTAAAGTGAGAAATATGATAAAAAACACACTTCTTTGAACTCTCCTGTTGGTTTGGGGAAATAATTAAAGAAATAATTCCATTAATTTCTTTGGCCGTTATGATCGAATTTTTCTATGTATTTAATGAAAGAGAAAGGATAAATTTCACTAAAAAAAAAAAAAAACCCTGGTGTACAGGCAGCATATTTGAAATGGTAGGTAGAAAATACAAACATTTTGTAAGATGAAATAAGAAGATTGTCTATATCTGGAATAAATAATTTATGATATAATTTGATAAACATAACTTTTAATTATATTATTGAATAACATGCCCATGAATATGAAAGACATCACATAAAAGTTTTATCTGTATTTTTTTTTTCAGTGTATCTCATAAACCATGACGAAGAACCTTAGAGTTGAATCTGGGGGTTAGAAGTCTTAAACAAAAATCGTTAGTACTCCGACCACCACACTCTCCTCTGGCATCTGGATCCAGAATTTCCAGCCTAAGCCCAGATTCCACGTTCCCAAAGCCATGCTTCACCCTTCAACAGAAATGTGTGTAGGTCCTGGAAGCCTTTATGCCCTAAGGGTTTGGGGTGGTTTGATTAATCCTCTCCTTTGTTTATAACCTGGGAGGTCTCACATCCTTCAAGGCGTGAAGGCACCTCGTGCTTTCCTCCTGTAGGGAGGGTTAGCATGATGCCTGGAGCACCCCAGGGACAAGAGCTCTAGGAAGGAGTTCCATGGACACTGGGCCCTTTTAGACACGAAGTGCCCCTTGAGACCCCGTGGCTGCATCTACTACCTGCAGGGGTCCTGTCCGTCCCTGTGAACACCACTGCCCCAGAGATCCCATCCAAACTCCTCCACTGGTCCCCATGGAGCAGCCCCACCTGTGCTCCTAGGTCGGGTGGCCCCTGCCACCTCATGCTTACTCAGACCCTTGGCTTCTTCACCTTCTGCCTCCATCCTTTGCTCCAGGCCGGGGCTGCCTTCCAGCCCTCTGGGGAGGGAAGACCACAGCTGTCCAAGGTCACACTGGCTGAACAGAACCTCCCTGGACCCAGGTGTTTCCGTAGGCGGGGCCTGCAGGAAAGCTCCAGATAGTCCTGCCTTCCGGACCTGCCCTAGGGAAGGACGGTGGGCAAGGACTCCCCTTTCCTGGCTTCTTTCATTACCACCTCTATTCCTTGAAAAAAAAGGGGGGGGGGGGAGTGCTTTATTCCCACAGCAGTGAAAAATCCACACTGTTTGGCTCTTCTGCTTCCGTGGCAGAATCTTGGAGCATGCCCCGCTGGGCTGCATGAGTTACTGGCAGTGTGGCTTAGGGGAAGTGCCAAGACACTGAGGTCACACCAGCTGGACTCCAGCCCCGGCTCTGCTGCTCCCTAGTTGTGTGAGTTTGAATAAGTCACACAGCCTCTTTGAGCCCTAATTTCCTACATCCAGAATGGGGATGTGAATTTCTAACTCTCAGAGTTTGCTGAGGATTACATGGGAGTGGTCCCCTCAAGTTCCCTAACACTGAGACAGGAGAAGCCCTGCACCATCCCCCCACCCCATGGTCCTCTGCTCTCCAGCTCAGGGGCGGAATCCAGTGTCTCAGTACACACCCTGCAGGCTGCCTCCCTCTAGGGCCAGAGCCAAACCCAGAGAGAAATGCAATGTACAAAGGAGAAGAATGGAGGCCATTTTCACATTCTTCCAGGCCCGTGAACTTCAGGGTAATTAGATAGATGTGAAATGAATATGGGGCTCTTTTTAAATCCTAGATCTACTTAATTGTGGCAGTTGGGAGAGTCATTAATAAATGATTAATGGAAATAGCTTCTGTAAAAATTGAATTATCTCAGATGTGTTGCAAGCTGCTGCCCAGATACTCTTGAGAGAATTCAGAGCTGTTAATAGCTTCAGGTTGACTATCTTGCTTTACATAGTAGATAATGCTTCAGCCAGAAGGACTCTCTCCCCAGAGCCAAGTATTTGGATCATTGTCAGAGGGAGAAGCTCAACTCAAGGTGAAACAACTGATTTAAAGCTCCCGAAGCAGCTGCTGTCCAGAGCAGGAACCCCAGGGTGGGCCTCCCTGACCAGTAAGCTCATGGCTGACACAGGATCGTCTAAGACACCTCCCTGTCCTTCCACCCTGGGGATTTCATTGAAGCCAACAGAACACCCGACAGGCGGGGGAAAAAGGACAGGAAGTATGCACGCCCCCACCGGCAGCAGAAGTCGTCATCTTCAGGTGAGACCAGAGAGGTGACCTTGTTTTTGTTTTACTGTTCTCTTTTTCTGTATTGAGTTTGCATTACTTTGAAATTAGGGAAGAAATGTTATTTTAAAGACTATGACCCAGAGCATCTCCAAGCACACCTGATCATACAAAAGCAAGCTAAATACAGACGTTCTGCTCCTACCTCTCTCGTTTTCAGGGTGCAGGATGTTTGGGTCTAATTTGGGCGGAGACCATAAGAACACCCATCACAGCAGGAGGACCCGGGCAGATGACGGCAAGAGAGTATAGACCCTCCCTGTGCTGTTCACATGGCTTTGTCCCAGCATCTGGCGCTTCCGTGCCCTCCAGGGACATCCCAGCCAGCTGGTTTGGGACTGCTGGGCCAGAGAAGCCATCACCAGACATGTTTTCAAAGTCAAGGGCAGCACTGCCTCCACCTGAGCAAGCCTGGGGACATGGGAAGAATAGGAAGACGGCCAGCCAAGACGTGCAAGTTAGAAAGGCATTCCCTGACCAAAGCCATGCTTCTGGGGCATGCAGAGTGTCGACGGTGCAAAGCTTCCAAGTTCAGAATAGCAAAGCTGGAGGGAGGATACAGGGCTGCTTTCCTGCTATCAAGAAGTAACCACCTGGAGCCCCAGCTCTTGCATTTGCCCTGTGATTAACTTCAGGTCCCATTTCCAACCTTTGCAATATAATCCTGCGAATTTGGAGTCAGAGGGTAGATGCGTGGTTGCCAAGGGATAGAGACAGAAGTGGGAACTAATTATACATGGTACGAGGGATCTTCAGGGAGGCTGAAAATGTTCTAGATCCAATTTATGTTGGTACTTGCGCCACTTGGTAAAGTTACTAAAAATCATTGAATTATACATTTGTAACAGCTGAATTTTGTGATGTGTGAAATACACCTCAATGAAGCTGACAGAAAGATAAAAATTGCAAAACAAAACAAAATAGAACACCAACTATGGATGTAACCTCTTTCCGGAAAACTCCCCAGCTGCCTTCCCTGCACAGAGCTGACCACTCCCTCCTCAGAACCCCGGGGGTCCTGCCTTGGCTTTGCTCCCACTTGATACCTTAAGTTGGAATCTTCGTGGCTGTGCCTGCCTCTCCATCTAGATCATGCCTTGTCATCTCTAACCGCTCCAGGCCCCCACCCCAGGGTCACACAGGTCCTGCACAGCAGAGGGATGCCAAAGCCTGTCTGCTGTCTGGAGGGAGAGGGAGGAGGCTCCTGCAGGCTCGCTCTACGAGCCACACATACTGCTCAGGATTTGCAGGGCTCCAGAAACTTCTTGGCCCCCAAGGCCCACCCTCATGCAGAGCTGGGTCACTCATATCCAAGCCACCCCATCCCAGGCCCAGTGGGACAAGACAGGGTCACCTGCGTCGTGACCCAAAACTAAGGAACACGGCTGCCCCCAGGCAGAGCAGGAAGTAAGCTGAGCAAAGCTCGATGTCGTGAGATATTCGTCACCTTGATATTAATAACTGTGAAAACCCAGAAGTCAGAAAGACCAGTAAGGGATTGCTTAACTGAAACACCACAACAGATTGGATCATTAGGGAGCTAAATAGAAGGACATTTCTCAAAACAATCTGATGCGTGGGAAACTATTTACAATATCATCTCGGGCCACAAAAGCAGGAGGGACACACAGAAGTAAACAGTGTGTATGATCCTTGTTTTCTTCCTCGTAGGTGAATCAAACTGGGAAGACCATCAAAACGTTCACGGTGGGTCTGTGAGTGCCTGTGACTTCCGGTTCTGTACTTTCCTACATTTTCTGCTTTTCTACAAGGAGTGAGTATGCATTGCTCTTTTTGAAGTTTCATTGCCAGAATATAGAAAAGCACAAGGACCCATATAGTACATCCCAAGGAGCCGCTCCATGAAATGACAAAAGATCGTATTTTTATTTAGTTTTTTTTTTTTTTTAAGACTAAGACAACAGATTGAAGAACCCCTAGATCCTCGTTCTCTGGTCCTAATTCCCTCCCTTCTGCTCCAAAGACTGCAGCTCCAAAGATTAGACATGTATCCAATCTGTGTTGTAGTGCTCGTATTATATTGATTACCTAGAACTGGATTTTTTAAATCGGTTTTTTAAAAGATTTTATTTATTTATTTGTTAGAGAGAGAGAGAGAGCGTGCACACAAGCAGGGGGAGCAGCAGGCAGAGGGAGAAGCAGGCTTCCCGCTGAGCCAGGGGCCTGATGCAGGACTCGATCCCAAGACTCTGGGATCATGACCCGAGCTGAAGGCAGATGCTTAACTGACTGAACCACCCAGGCATCCCTTTTAAATTTTTTTTTAAGATTTTTTATTTATTTCACATATAAAGAGAGATCACAAGTAGGCAGAGAGGCAGGCAGAGAGAGAAGGAGAAGCAGGCTCCCCACTGAGCAGAGAGCCCGATGTGGGGCTTGATTCCAGGACCCTGGGATCATGACCTGAGCCAAAGACAGAGGCTTTAACCCACTGAGCCACCCAGGCACTCCTTAAATTATTTTTAAACTTATCAATAAAACGATTTCATACTGTATATAACACCCTGCCACTTACATCCTTCTAGAGCCACCCATGTTGAAATAAACTTATTTGTTTCATTCACTTAACTGTCATATAAAATCCATTGTGTAATATGCCACGGGATCTTTCTCCTTCCCTCCAAGATGGACTTGGGGTTTGTTTCACATATTTGCTATGAGAAATGGCCCAATGAACATCACTGGGTATGGTTTCCTGCACACAGAAGCAAGAATTTAACTGGACTAGTTCTCCACAGGTTCTCCTGCTCCGAAGGGCCAGCAGCGTCATGGCCTGAGAACTTAGAGGAGATGAGAATTCTCAGGCCTCACATCAGACTGAATCAGAAACTCTGGACTTGGGGCCAGGCAATCTGTTTCAGCAAACCCTCCCGGTGGTTTGGATGCAAACTGTAGCTTGAGAACCACTGCCCTAGCCTGGAAAGGGATCACTGGGTCCTCGGGTGTGCACATTTTAAGGGCCACCATCTACCCCCAAAGAGCTCTCAGTTCACCAATTTCCCTCCTCCCATGAGGGCCTCCCCCTCCCCTTCACCAGCACCAGCACTTTTCCTGTTGGCTAAGCGAATGGATAGAAACAGCATCTCCTTGTTGCTGAAAGTTGCATTTCCATGATTCTTAAAGAGGGTCTCATATACTTAATGGCCTCTCAGTTTTCTTCTCTTCCTTCATTAATTTTATAACATAAAAACTATGGATTTAAAAACATCTGTACAATTTTATAACATAAAAACTATAGATTCAAAAACACCTGTACAAGCAGCTGTACCCGCTTGCCTCATCATCACGTTTATGAAATGGAAACGGAGACCAGAGTGTTTCTGGCGGCTCACACACCTCCCTGCTCGGTGCCCTGCACCCTGGGCTCTGACCTCAGTGCCAGGCCTCCCCCAGGATCACCATTTGGGCTGAGGCTCACGTCTCCTCCCATAACCACAGCCATCCCATCCTGAGCCCATCGCCAGGGAATAGTACATGCCCAATAGTTAACAATGGAGAGAACTCTTTCCAGTGCAGCCCCATGGGACACCAGGCCTAACTCAAGGGATCAAGGACAAGAGACACTACAAGTTCAGAGATCCACTCATTCAGTCACTGAATGAGTGGAACGAATGAATTTATTCATTCAGCCAGACAGGGCTCAGCACAATAATGAATAAGAACCATCACTTGATCTGCCCTCATGGAGCACATAGTTGCTTGGAAGAGTGACATCAAATAAAAAATTACGCCAATTCACCTACAACTGCAACTAGCACAAGAGCCAGGAAGGAGAAGTTGATGTTAGGATGAGATTGGCAGGAGGGGGGCACCTGGTGGCTCAGTGGGTTGAGCCTCTGCCTTCGGCTCAGGTCATGATCTCGGGGTCCTGGGATAGAGCCCTGCATGGGGCTCTCTGCTCAGCAGGGAGCCTGCTTTCCCCTCTCTCTCTGCCTGCCTCTCTGCCTACTTGTGATCTCTCCCTCTGTCAAATAAATAAATAAAATCTTTAAAAAGAGAGAGAGAGAGAGAGAGAGACTGGCAGGAGGTCGGGAAAGGCTTCCTGAGGATATGATCATTCAGCCATGAGCTGGAGGGGTGTTTCTAGGCACCTAGAGTCCCCACAGCTCACAGCCCACCCGAGCTCTGGGTACATGGGAGAGCCAAGAGGACAAGACTGCCTCTTTTGGATTTTGGTGGTTCAGGGACGCAGCAGAAAGAGAAATTTTTGGGATAGAGTACCTGGGTAGAGGTCCCCCACCCAGGCTACAGAGGCACCCTGACCCTTCCCTCCCTTCAGAGTCTTAAATGCATTCTCCATATTTTTGGGAATAGGACCGGATCTTCTCTCAAATTTTTCTAGTTTTATGTCTATGACTATGAATTGATTTTCCTTTTTTGTGCCCCATGTTTCATATGATTCTTGGTGGGCTACCAAAATAAATTTGGCTCAAGATTTTAAAAACTTAAGTGAGGAAATTGGAAAGGAGAATAGAATTGGACATACTTTTTTTTTTAGGAATGGGCTGAAATTTGCCACTGAGCTTCCTAGCAGCCAATTCAAGGAGGGAAATATAATTAGTTACAAGACTGAAAGCACAGTCACAGTGAGGATAAACCAGTTGTATAGGACATTCTAAGATCTGAGAGAAATTTCTCTCTTAGGTCTTCAGAAAGAATTTCTACTCTGTCATGTTCAATAACATCTTTTCAGAAAATACGTTAACTTTCTTATACGGTCTCCCAGTGTTGGTCAGTGAATTGTGCATAGCACAATTTGACCCAGATCAAAAAACTGCGGTCCTCATCCGAAGTTCTCCTGTGGCCTTTATAAGCCAAGAGAACATTAGCAGAGTCGTTAGAACAGGATCTTTCTGCAGAGGGCCCATTGACTCCTGAGGTTTCTCAGGCCTGTTCTTGACTTTGACAAATAACATTGATTTCAGGCAGTATCTCTCAATCATTTTAATGTAAATTCCAGTAGAGGTGGAGAAAAACAAATGCTTGTAACCCAGGGGCCACGTGAGTCAAAGGTCGTCTGCCCACAGTGCAAATCTAGAATAAACTTAATGGGACATGGTCGTCCTCTGGGCGTACCCCTACTCCACCTGTCCGCCCCCCCCCCCTTTATCTCCATGCTTGCTATCCTGGGACCATGGCAGGCAAAGACTAGCTAGGGTTGGTTTGGATGAAAACAGCCTTTCTTGGCTCCCAATGGCCCCACAGATTAAGGCTCAAACTCCTTCACATGTTGTTCAAGGCTTTATGAGAACCGTTGCACCTCCTGCAGCCTCAACAGAGACTCCTTGCCCTCCCCATCCCCAAGTCAGGCCCCTAACACTCCCGTCAATCATTAAACTTTCTTTGTGCTGACACTTTCTAACCTTCTGTGTGTGCCCTTTGCCTCTCTCCTCCCAAATAAGTCTCTCTTCTGACATTTCTTCCATCCCCCAAGACTCAGCTCAAGGGTCGCAAAGACAAACCTTCCCTACTTCTCCAGAAGACATAACCTCCACCTCTCCCCCAGCGCTTGGTCAATGCCATGTTCACTCACACAGCCCTTGTTACCAAGTCCTGCCGGCTCTCAGCCCGTAGGAAGAATTTGAGTTTCTGGGGGTTTAGGCCTCTCTCTCTAGCTTGACTAGGCACTTCTTGAGGGTGAATTCCTCAGCTCACAAGTCTCAGCTTTCTAGGGTCTCGGCCCTCCCCACACCCTCAGTAGAAGTTCAGGAGGTATTTGCAGAATTCACCTACAAGAGAGAGGGGCATTGTAGGGCTCTAGCAGGAGAGGGAAGACCTCAGGGGCTTCAGGGGAAGCCAACAGGCAGCGGGCCTACAGCTGGGGGAGCTGGGGAAGACAGGGGTTTGTTCCCCCTTTGTCTTTGCACGGTAGCCAAAGGCAGGAGCGCGGGGGTGATTGTTTCTGGCATGCTTGGGGCTCATTTATGTTACTGCCGCGTCTGCTTATTTAGCCAAAGCATTCTGATCACAGTAGCCATCAAAGCTGGTTGATGTTTTTGAAATTCTGCATTCATGCAACACAAGCTTTAGTGTTCTATCCACCAGCTGCGCCCCGTGGTAATTAAAACGGTGGATGAGGTGAGCCCAGTGGGTCCTCTGGGGGCAAGGTGGGGCTCATATCATAAAAGGATACGGGTTCAGCTTGCAGGGGTTGCTGGTTTAACTTCAGGTTCCCACAGGGCGACTGTTGAGTACCCGCCGTGCCCAGGACCTTCTGCAGGGTTCCCCAACATTCCCCAGCACTTAGGTATTTGGGCAGGTGCCTGCGATTGTGTCCACGTGACACATGTGCGTGAGAGTTTGCGCGAGCCCTGGCGCCGGTTCCTGTGGGGCAGACGCGTGTCAGTGTCTGGACCCCCGACCGGTCCCTGCAGCCCGTGGCGCACCTTCAGCGAAGGCGGTGGGAGGGCGGACGGCTTCCGTTTGCTCTTGTTCTTGAAGCACAGGGGAAGCCGGGCGGCTCGCATGGATTGCTTGAGATTAACAAAGAGAGAGACATTTGTGTTTACGCCAGAGTCTCTGTGATGATCATTACTAAGGCTCTGTAATTTCTCTTGTGAGTACCCAAGCCGGCAGGCTGGGAATACTTTATTTTGACTGTCACCAGCTCCTCACAGAAGGGCCCTGTTAGCTTCTCCCAGACCCGGTATTTAGTTACTTGTCTCATTCTGAATTGCAGCTTAGGCCCATGGCAGACAGCGCCCCTAAGATACAACTCCATGGGGGAGGCATTTATAGAAAAGAGGGGGAAATGGAGCCCCCTGGAACTATGGAAGGGGGATAGAGACCCCCCCAGAACTGTGGGAGGGGGTTTGGGGGAAGGGATCAGGGTGTTCTGGACAGATGCACCTGGACATCTCACACCCACCTCCTGCAACCCTGCTCTCTTGTTGTTCAGTCAATCCTGAAGGCAGAGGCTCATCATGGCTGAGATGGGGTTCTGGGACCGGAGGGACTGGGTTCAAATCGCCATCCCACCACACTCAGGCTGGGGATCTGGGCCAGGATCCCGGGGGTCAGTTTCCTCATCTCCACAATGCAGATCATAGAAGTACCTTCTGCAAGGGGCTCTATGAGGATTTCGTGAAATAATACAGTGCACGGACACAGTTCTTGGCTCAAGGAAAGGACCCAATGTGAAATGTGTATGTGTATGTGAAATGATTATAAGCGAAAGAGGAAACTCTCTTCACTGGCTTGCTGCAGTCTGTCCAACCTGGGAGTCTGGCTTCAAGCTCCATCTGCAGGCTCTGGGCCTGGGCTCTGGCACCAAAGGCCGCTATCCCCCCACAACCCATCGGCTCTCAAGGCCCACCCCAAAACCCTTCTCACCCTGGGGCCCCCAGATGTGTATTCATGAGAAGGGTTTTCCCGCTTATCCCAGGAACCCTCACTTCCCAGAGGAGAAGATCATCCCTACCACTCACCTCTTCTGACCGCAGGGTAGCTTCTCTGAGGAGCATGCGTGGACGGTTCCCGCATCCTGACACCAGAATGCCACTGGCCGCATGTTGGCAGCTGACAATAGGGAGAGCCGGTCAGCACCAGCCAGGGGTTTCTTGGCGGCCTACCTGGGACCCTTAGCTGTGTCCTGGATTCTGCAGGGGGCCACCCACCTTAAGCCACGCAGTTGGCTCACGCTGTCGTCTGTGTGAGCAGTCCCTCCCTGGAACAGCTTAAGCAGACAGACGTCCACAGTGTCCCTGTCGCCAAGCTCCTCAGCTATGCGTGGTGGGTTCCTTGTGAATAATTGGACACAGGGGGTGACAAATGGTCACAGAGTTGCTCTTTTGAAACAGTCCCTGCCATTTTAAATGATGCTCTGGGAAAAGGAATATTGATCTCCATCCCCAGCGATGGAGGAGAGGGAGAGTGGGGCGGTGGGGAGACCCAAAAGGGCTCAGCTTGTCCCTTTCTGGGGGTCCTTTCCTAGTGCTTCAGGCCGCAAACAGGTATGCCTTCAGACCAGCACCAGGGACACCTTCTCCAAGAACGTGGTGTCCAGAGGTGGGAGGAAGTGGCTGAGCGCGAGCCTGACACCGAAGACGGCTGCAAATGCTTCATTCCAAACAGCCTGACAAATGTGCCCTGGGTATTGCCACAGTCTTCAAGAAAGGGGCCCCTCTCCTCCCCACTCTCCCTGTCTAACGAGGCACTTTTTTGCACATTTGGATGTGGTAGCTGAGAAACAGGGGCCCATTTATTCTTTTTTTTTTTTTTTAAGATTTTATCTATTTATTCGACAGAGAGAGATCACAAGTAGGCAGAGAGGCAGGCAGAGAGAGAGAGAGGAGGAAGCAGGCTCCCCACCAAGGAGAGAGCCCTATGCGGGGCTCGATCCCAGCACCCTGGGATCATGACCTGAACCGAAGGCAGAGGCTTTAACCCTCTGAGCCACCCAGGTGCCCCGGGGCCCATTTATTCTTAATAAAGCTACTGAAAACTACCAGTAATTCCATAATGACGGCAGAAAAATTACATCTAAGTAAATGAAGAGAGGAATGATTTTTATTACCTTTCCTCAATGAATATGTAATTATCAGCTATAGAAGCACCTTCCCGGCTCGAAAAATGACCACCTTTTGTCCTTGTGAGAAGAAATCAGATTTGTGGTTATTTGGAAGGGTTGGGCAGCCCAAGATCTTTGGGGTCAACTACCCTCGCCAGTAGTCCCAAATTACACTGTTCCACCCGGCTCCGGCCAGTGGGATCGGCTCTCCCCTATGCCCCTGGGAGGTGCATGGTGGGGAGTAGAGGTTGGGGCTATGTGGACGGAGCACCTCTGTACCTCTGCACACTATACCCACCTCTTCTCAGGGCGAAGTCTACCATAGGCCCAGAGCTGATGCTGCCTCCTCCAAGCAGCCTTCCTGGTAACCCAAACTGTGCACTGGTCCATTTTTAAAAGGAAGAAGAGGGCTTCCAGGGGGACAGAAACTACTGTGTCTGCCCCTTCATCAGACAGCTAAAGGACCTTTCTCAGCCCACCCCTGCCAAAAGGTGTGACCTGGTGACTGAGTTCGGCAGGTGGAATGTTGGTGGAAGTGACGATCCCTGCTTCCTAGCCTGGCACATTCACATGTGCCTTGGGCCGTGTCCCTGCTCATGTCAAATCCACTGGCGGGTGGAGAAGCCTCCAAGCAGCGTGAGGACAGGACAGGAGCCCCATGAAGGAAGGACACTGGGACCCTGAGTGATATGAGGAGCTGAGTTCCCACCCTGCGTTGGATTGAGCTATAAGTAAGAAGTAAATGGGTCGAGGGACATTAAGGAGGAACGGGATGTAATGAGCACTAGGTATTATATAAGACAGATGAATCACCGAACTCTGCCTCTGGGGGAAAAAATACCTTATTGTACCACACCCAAAAAAATTAAAAAATAAAAAAGACCGAGTTGGAGGGGAGTTGCAAGGGGTTGTGAATCGAGTACAGAGAATTGTTCCTAGAATTTCGATGCCAAGGCAAAAGATACATGTAAAGAGTCCCTAGATGTGTGGAGAAAGGCCCATGACATTAAAGCATATTTTTAAATAATCAGTTATAAGAAAAGGAAGGAAAAAAAAGAAGTCCATGTGTCTTGTGTTAAAGCCACTGGAAGCTTGGGGTCATCTGTTACAGCAGCAAGGCTCCCCCCCCGCCCCCGATAACTCCGGAGATGTGGGCCTCTGGAGAGCCCGCGTCCCCAGTAAGGCTGCCTCTCTGAGGCTCAGCTCTGGGTGAAACCAGCAAGTTCCCCAAATCCCCTCTTCCTGATTTCCCACTTCCAAAATCTCTTCCTTCCATTTTCTCCCAGGCTGGTGCCCACCCCCTGCTCTACACTGGGTCCAAACCCCATCACACTCAGGTCTTGGTGATTCCACTGACCCAGGTAAGTCTGCATTTTCAAACAAGTTGTTAGAGGGCAACGCTGAACGTGAAGTCAGGAAGCCCCGAGAGCGGGAGCTCAGCCTGTGGGACAGGTCAGTGCAGGAGGTAATTAGGGTGACGGTCCTTCCAGGCCCTCTCAAATTACCCAGGCTCAGGCTCAGCCTCAGTGGGGAAGGCCAGGCTTAGAGACCTCTGGAGTGGCTTCCAACCCTAAGCATCTCCCACCCTGCCACACCAGTCACTCTGCCACTCCCCATCACCACCCCAGCCCCCTCTGCTCCCCAGCCCCGTGCATTCCCAGAGCGAGGGCCCTCTTAGCCTCTATCATCTGGTCACCCCTGGGCCCGTGTGGAGTGAGGCTCTGACAAGTTCTGGGAGGCAAATAACACTGCCCGTTGACTTCCTGAGCCATGAAAGGAGCCACGTCTGGTTCATCAGACTCTGCACCAGGGCTTCTGACCCCTGGGAGGTTGGTTCTAGAATGAGACTGCATTCTTGAAGTTCATGGGGTCCTTCCAGGGGTAAAGGGTCCATGTCCTTCTCTCTCCTGTCCCCAAGGAGGCTCTGTCCAGGCCCTCTGGGTGTGCTGACAATGTACTGCCCATGGGGACATCCTCTTCGGCAGCTTCCCCTGCTGCTGACTCTGGGCAGACGGTCTATTCCCACACAGTTTGTTTCCAGAAAAGGACAGATGAGGACAGTGGGAGGAAAAACTGGCTGAACACGTTAACTTTTAGATGTCTACAACACTCTGTAGGTCCTGGAGTATGTCCATCAGCAGCATGAGGGCCGTGGTTAAGGGAAAAGGTTCTGATTCAGACAGACCCAAGTTAAATCCCAGCCCCATTGCTTGAGCTTCAGTGAGTTCATTACCTTTCCGAACCTCGGCTGGATCGTGGGCTCATAATAAACAGCATCTCGGGTGCCTGGGTGGCTCAGTGTGTTAAAATCTCTGCCTTCAGTTCAGGTCATGGTACCAGGGTCCTAGGATCAAGCCCCACATCGGGCTCTCTGCTTGGCAGGGAGCCTGCTTCCCCCTCTCTCTCTCTCTGCCTGCCTCTCTGCCTACTTGTGATCTCTGTCTGTCAAATAAATAAATAAAATCTTTAAAAAAAAAAACAAACCAGCATCTCCACTCAGAAGGTATTAGGGGGATGCATTGATTCCATGCTTTGGGACCTAGACCCATGCAGGGCACACAGTAAGCCCCGTGTCAGTGTCTACTATAAGGATTGTCCATTTACCCATTCTTCTATCTACGATTTATTGGATTTCCAACTGGCCTGAAAGACCACACACATCTGGCCTGCCATCCCCTAGATCTCAGGATGGACCAGAAGTGCTCTGGTCTAGGCTATCGGCCCCCAGAGCAGGGGCGTGGGGCCTATGGATCTGTCGGTCTGCACCTGCAGGTTTGTACCACACGGACGGAGGCCACAGGCATCCGTGTGGTTTCTTCCTCTCCCACTCTCCTCCAGATTCTGCTGTGGAGGCCAGTATCGTGTCTCCAGCTTCCCTTACAACCTGGTCACTAAGGACTAGTGAAAAGAAACACCAGTACACAAAGGATGGTTTGGGCAGCTCTAAATAGTTCTAACCCGCATTCAAAGATCAGCCACCTCAAACGTCTGTGACAGGATCACAGAATTTCAGAGTGCCTTGTAAAAACAAACAAAAAACCCACAAACCAAAAACCTAAGGAAAAAAAAAAAAGCAATGAGTTTTTACCTCCTCCATCATTTGCCTGTGGCCCGACATAGGGCTGAATTGCTAACACCTGGTTTATGGAAAATCTTTAGCTCCGAGGACTTCTTGATAGATGGTTCATTGATCCTGCAAAGCTGAGTCTAAAATGGGACTAGGCAAACAGAGGGACCAGAAGAGCCCAAGTGATTTCTGGAAAGGAGGAAATTTGGAGGAAATGCAGCCTCTGCCTTCAAGACCTCCTGTGGCTAATGGACGGTGCAGAATTTGTCGAAGGGGGACTTTCAGATCTGTAGCCGACGGATGGTAGAGAACCCAGAAATAGACCCGCATGTACCTGGTCACCGAATTTGGACACAGGAGCCAAGGTGATCCGAAACAGCACTGCCGTCATTTAAAATGACGCATCTAAGTTTTTGTCATATGCCTGTCTCCCCTCCCAGGCTGTAGGCTGCGGGAGGAAGAAGTCCACTTGCTAGGTCACAGCTATGTCCCCAACGCTTAATACAATGCCTGGCCCAAACTCGAAGCTTAACAAATCTGTTTTGAAGGAAGGAAGGGGGGAAGGCTGGCGGCAGGCTTTCTCAATCTTTCGGGGATGAATGGGACCTTTCTCCAAACTCAGGCTTCTGTCAACATCCATGTGGCTTATCCTTTTTTCTTCACACATACAAGATGTTACATGATGTTTCATTCATTTTATGACTCTTTTTGCTTTCAAAATGTGGTCTTTCCAGTTACAAAGACATGAATGTTGAAAGCAAACAGGGCTTTTGTGCCATGGCTCTGGCGGGAAGAATTGGATTGTTAGGATCTGCTTGTCTTCGCTTAAGCTCTGAGGTTTAGTCAGGCCACAGACCCTTGGCAGCGCCTTCTGTCACCTGGCTGAGGTCTGGGTTGGGACCGCTGTTGTCTCTGACAAGACCCTGGTTCCTGACACATAGCCCGCCCAGATAATCTGGGATGATCTCATTTCAAGGTCTCTAAAGTAATGACAGCTGTAAAGACCCATTTTCCAAATAAGGTCATGTGCACAGGCTCTCGGAATTAGGACACGAACATATCTTTTTAGGGGTTACCATGAACCCACTATACACATGCACCCCCAAACTCCCAACCAAGACCAACAGCTCTTACTGTGAAATTCCTAAGCTCACTGGGGCTTTAGCTCGCGCTTGTCTTCCACAAAGCACATTTGGCCAAACATCAAGCGATCTAATCCTCAGTGAGGTCTGTGAGGTAAGTAATAGCATCCTATTTTAAACAAGAGGATTGGAGTGTTATCTCAAGATCACACAACCAGTATTAGAGCTCAGGCTTGACTCCTGGCCCCCGGGGCAGGAGCCGACAGGTTCTTTTCTCTCTTTAGTGAAAGGGGGGCTGTTTCATTTCCAAAGAGAAAGTTGAAGCGCTCAGCTTGCTGCAGAAACATTGATGGAGATACTCTTCCTCCTCTCCCGTTACCTCCTGCCAACCTCAAATCTAGGCTCTCCTCTGTCAAGCCACCTGTGCACAGAGCAAAAGCCCTGGCCTGGGGCCGGGTCAGTCACCTCACATGTGAGGGGAGGTCTCACGGGTAATGCTCCTTTTAAGAAAGAAGGAATGAATGATCTTTGTTAATCACACCACTGGAGGAGGGAGTTAGGCGTCTTATGGACTGACCAACATCAGGAAGAATTTTCTAGCAATTTGTATTGACTTCCAGTGGACTCACAGAGGAGGCTGTGAGGGACCTGTCCCTGGAGGGGTTCAAGCAGAGTCCAGATGACTGCCTGTCCCCGGCCCTTACCCCAGGTGAGATGCGGCACTCTGTGACCCCTGAAGGTTCTGGCAGCTGTCGGGTCTCTTACTGGGTGGAAGAGGACATGAGCTGTAGCCAAAGCAGCACCTTCCTGCCCCGTGACACGGACAGCTCTCATTGACAATGATGCAGAGAAGCCGCAGGCACAGGAACATGCAAGAAGCAGACACCAAGACGCATTTAGTTGTGCGAGATTTAGTGGGCAAATGTCTGTGAAGAATAAAGAGGAGAGCACCAGGGATGGGGGAGACCCTTGTAAGCAGAGTGCAGGCTCAAGCTGAGAAGGAGAGGGCTCCCGGTTCTCAGGAGACCTGCAGCAGGAGATAGGAAAGTGGAGGCCTCCCTTCGCATGGGCTGCCCCCGGCCAAAGACAAAGCACAGCGAGGGGCCCAACACCAGTGTGACAAGGGACTCCCACTGGGGGCCCCTTGCCTTCCTCACTCCTTCCTGGGTAGGGACTGTGCTGCCCGGAGCTTGCCTCTCCCAGACCCTCCAGAGGGAGGCCCCTCTTGGCCCTACGTGGCACAGGGGAGCAGTGTCCTGGTCCTGGCTCGTGGCCCCAGCTCCCCTCCCTGTGACGCTGGCTGGCTGGCTGGCTTTGGCTCTATTTCTGCTCCGAGGGAGGGAAACGTCAGGGGGCTGAGGGCCAGCCAGCTGGGCTGTGAGCCTTGAAGAGAAGTGTTGGCACTGGGTGTGACCCGAGAGCCATCCAACTCCCCTCAGTCTTTGGAAAGCGACTCACCCGCTCCACGTGCAGAATGAGACAGCTCCTCTTGGTGTGCCGGGGAACCTAGGGCCCATCAGCAGTGCTGTACCAGAAGAGGGACCGGAGCCTGCCTTGACCCCCTGAGATGCGGGAGGTAGCAAACCCGGCCAGCACAAAGTCAGCCACACAGAGCCTCCACTGTGTGTCCGGTCCTGCGATGGCCCAGAGATGGAGAATAAGGAGCTAGTTCTCGCCTTCTGGAATCCCAGGCTTTCATTTAGCAAACACTCCCTGAGCCCCTGCTATGTGCCAAGGATGGAGGCCACCCAGGCCCTGCTCCTGAGCTCAGGGACACCCGCCTCTGCCCTCCAGTGGCCTGCAGCCCAGGAGCTCTGGACCCTCTTGACTACCTTGACTACAAGGTAGAGAGTGAGAGAGGACCGCCAAGAGTTCAAGCTGGCCTTGCTTCTGTGAGGGACTGTTCTGGATCACGGCTGCTGTCTGCCCAGCACTTGTGCTGTGACTTCAGAGACGTCATCTGCTGTCCATGCGCAGGCCACTTTGATGGCCAGCATCCCAAGTGGGCCCAGGGGCGATGTACTGGCTCTGAAACCCAGGCTCTTCCCCACTCTTAGAGCCTCAGGAAAGCAGCCAGAGCAGGGGGATGGTTCTTTGTCCCCCAGTGGGGGTTCAGCCCAGTCTGAGGCTGGTGAACACATGGTCGTGAAAGCTCGGGGCTCACGTGGGATTATAGATCAAAGCTCCTATTTTTTAAGCCTTGGTGCTCTTCCCGGGACACTCGGCATTCCAGCCAGTGAAATGCTGTGATTGACAGTGAAGAATGTCCTTGGGTCCAGGTCAGGGACCATGCCAATGACCCTATTCCAGGGCTGGCAATTTCACAGATCATCCCATCTTTAGAGGATAGTTGGTTGAAAGCAGCATTGAATACCATTAACCATTTTTGTGGGCTGGGGGCACGGGTGGTTACACACAAGGCTGCCTTATCAGAAGCCAACTTCTCAGACCTCTGTCTCTATCCTCCCCGGACTTCTCAGAGGGTACTCTTAGCTGGAGCACCTAGCCTGGGAGCACCCAGCCGCAGCAGATGAAAGCATCTCAGACAGCTTTATGTCCGCGATATTGAATCTGACTGCTTTCTACCGCTGGCGATGCAGCTCTGATGGGGTTCAGATCATTTTCACAGCTTTTAAGTTTCCTCTCTCAGATCAACCAAAATATGTGATAGGAAATGACTCAATGTTGAATTGGCCCAGTATCTGACATCAGATATTTAAACCAGCAAAGAAGCATACTTAAGAAAATATATGGAGAACACAAGGCTTGCTTTGCTAAATGGAAATCGTTCCTCCCTCCAAGGTTCTTTCAGCATCTTCAGAGCAAGGGGAGGTTTCAAAAGAAACAGCTAATTCTCTAGGAGGCAAGAACTCGGGATGAAGATAGGATCTTTAGCAGGAAATGAATGGGGCATTTCATAAATGTGCTTTTCACTCAGACGGCTGCTTAGAAGGTACAGAGCCCAGGAAACCAGGCCTGGGTAATGGCCCCAATTACTGGTTACCCGGGGGCCTTGGGGCCCAGACTCGTCTCCTGATGGTATCTGACGCCCAGGGGCACCGTGATCTCACCGCAGTCTTATGGGCTGTCATGGCCTCAGCACACCGCCCAGGGCTCCAGGAGAGGCTGCCTGAGCACAGCTGTCACCTCAGTGTTTCTGAGGTTGACCTCGGAGGCCGGAGGAAGTGCCTTCTGACCAGGCCAGACCCAGCCGGCTTCTCTCCCCACACTTTCCCTGCACCTGAGTTCTTACCTGAAACTCCCTCCTAATCAGAGACTAGAGGGGCCGCAGGCAGCACACAGCTCTCTGCCCACCCCACCTTCCACCATCCATTCTCTCCTCCGTATCGCCAAGAATCGTCCAGAATACGAATGGCTGCAGTGGAGGTTCGGGGGGCTCATGCCTCGTGAGGGAACTCAGTCAGTCCTCGGGGTAGCTCCTACGGTTGAATCTGGCTTTGCAACATTAGGGGCCAAGACGTGTCCTCCTCTCCTCTCCACTCCCTCATGGCTCAGGGCTCTGCCTCTGGCAGCCACTTGGGAATCCACACCCTTCTATCCGACAGCTCTTCCAGGGCCCTGGCTATGCAACACGTTTTTTCTTCATAATTCTGACCCCAAAATGCCGCTGATTCTTCTCAAATCATTCAGCCATCTGTTCCCATCACCTGGACTTCAGGAGCTGGCCTGTTCTTCCTTTGTGTCCAAATGCCTCCCCCATCCCACCTCCAACACCCATGTCCTTCTCTCCATAGATCTCGTACCAGATCAAGCACATAGTACACGCGATGATGCAATGCCCAGCAAACCCAGAAACCTCTGCCAGAGGCCGCGTCAAGGATGGCTCACATTCTTCTGAGGTCCTTCAAATGATTGTGGGGGATCAGTAACAATCTTCAGGATCCAACAAGTGCTATGAAGGCCTCATAGCAAATGCAAACCGAACACAGACCACTCCTGGGCTCCGCCACCCATAGTGCATAACTGAGCCCATGACAGATGTCCTTTTGGTCCCGAGTCTCAGCAGGGAACCCCAGACCTCAACCGTCAGGGCCCTGAGGCCTGTTTCCTGACAGTAGCTTAGATGGTGAGGGATTTTCAAAAATTGCTTAGAGTGGGATCTTTTTTGTAAATGAACTTTCACAAGAATATAAAACAGCTCTGGCAATCTTCATAAGGACACTCTGGCAGGAGGCCTAAGCCCCGCAGCTGGGCTTCACTTAACCCCTCCCAGACTTCTGGGAAGCTTCCTCGGTATCCTGGGGTTCTTTGGAACACTGTGAGAACCGCCACTCCCGTCTCGCTCTGTAACTTGGATTTGTGGAACCAGCAAAATGGCCAAACAATTGCTAACTCACAGGTCTTGCAGCTCCTAGAAGATAGGACAGCCCAGACTGGAAGAGCTCTGGCACTGGTCATAACCACGGGCATCGTCTGGGTGGACTCTCTCACTGGACAGGGAAGGAAGGAGATAGTAAACCCGGATAAGACACGGAGCCCATGGGAGGTGCCCAGCAGGTGGTGGCAGAGCAGACCACAACGCAGGGCAGAGGGGGAGGAGGGGTCCTCACCGAATGAGAGGTGGGAAGGCCCTCCTGAAGCCACACTGAGGCCCGGGGAACGTGGCCGCTGGAGACCTGCGCTGTCCCTCGTCGGGCTCCCTCGGGGTCCGCTGCCCCACCGGTGGACCTCGTGGCCAGTCACCACCCTCCGTGTGCTCCACCCGGGCCGCCGTTGCACCACGGCCTCCCTGCCTCATCCCTCGGCTGCCTTATTCTGTCTCCATCTCCTCAGCATCCTCCTCTCCAAAAGTTCATCTGCTCTATCTCGAAGAGCCTGAACCGCCCATTATCTCTCAAATAACACATACAATTCTGGGGTGAAATTGTTTCTTTTAAATTGTCTCATGTAGGGGCGCCTTGGTGGCTCAGTGGGTTAAAGCCTCTGCCTTCCGCTCAGGTCATGATCTCAGGGTCCTGGGATCGAGCCCTGCATCGCGCTCTCTGCTCGGCAGGGAGCCTGCTTTTCCCTCTCTCTGCCTGCCTGACTCTCTGTCTACTTGTGATCTCTGTCTATCAGATAAATAAATAAAATCTTAAAAAAAAATAAAAAATAAATTGTCTCATGTATTGGCATGGATTTCTTCCTAATAGCCTCCTGTCAGCCTCATGGGGTCTGCGGCAGCCACAACGATGACACTTTCCTCATCTCTGATGCAGTCATTTGAGCCTTGTCATGTTCTCTAGCAGTCTTGGGTGGTTGGTCTACTTCACTGATTTTTGCAAAGATCGCTCTGTTTCATTATTTGATGCTCCTATCATTTTCCCCTTCTATTTTCTTTAAGCTTACTCTTGTATTTTTGCTGATTTCTTGAGTTAGAGGCTCATCTCCTTCATTTTCAGGCTACTTTTTTTTTTTTTTTAACTAACAGCTTTATTAGGATGTAATTCACATATCATGTTAATTCACCCATTTAAAAAAGATTATTTATTTATTTTCAAGAAAGAGAGCATGAGCAAGGGGAGGGACAGAGGGAGAGGGGAAGCAGGCTCCCTGCCGAGCAAGGAGCCCGATGCGGGACTCGATCCCAGGACCCCCAGATCACGACCTGAGCCGAAGGCAGGCACTTAACCGACTGCGCCACCCAGCTCCCCCACCCATTCACCCATTTGAAGTCTATAATTCAATGGTTTTACAGTTCACTTTAGAACATGTTACCACCCCCAAAGGTAAACCTATATCCATTCTCCTCTCATGTCTTCTGTCTTCCCCACCCTCAACCCCAAGCAACCACACATCTCCCTTCTGTCTCTATGCACTGAGCTCATCTGCACATCTTATGTAAATGGAATTAGACAACACGGGGGCTTTGGCAATGGCCTCTTTTCATGCA
This sequence comes from Meles meles, assembly GCF_922984935.1. NCBI lineage: Eukaryota > Metazoa > Chordata > Mammalia > Carnivora > Mustelidae > Meles > Meles meles. The sequence continues at coordinate 45,432,565 of NC_060069.1, read as the reverse complement.
GCATAAAGACTGTGAGGTTTAGCCCTGTCATGGCAGGGACTGTGTCTCATTGCTTTTCATTACCCCATAATATTCCACTGTGTGGAAGGAACACCGTGTTTTATCTGTTCATCATTTGAGGGACACGGAGGTGGTTTCCACATTTTGGCTACTATAGATAACGCTGCTGTGAACATTCACGGACAAGTTTTCACATGGCGGTATGTGTTCATGCCTTTGGCGTGCATGCCTATGCGTGACACTGTGATCATACATGGTGACTCTGCGGTAAGCTGTTTGAGGGACAGCCGCACTGTTTTTTTAAAGTGACGGTACAATTTTACGTTCCCGCCAGCAGTGTGTGAGGGCTTCGAATTCTGCATGTTGTCATCAGAACAAACAGGTAGTTTGATGGTATAGCCAGGCTAGTGGGTGTGCGCTGGTGTCTCATGGTGGTTCTGATTTGTATTTCCTTGAAGTTCAGTGATGTGAACCCATCGCTGTTGTGAACCCATCCTGCTGAGCAGACAGCTCACGGGGCTTGATCCCAAGATCCTGGGATCATGACTTGAGCCGAAGGCAGAGACTTAACCCACTGAACCACCCAGGCGCCCCTGATCCATGGATTATTTTCAAGTCAGTTCTTAAATACCCAAAGAAAATTGGTGTACTGATAATATATATTGATTTTTAGTTTTATAATATTGTGGTCCGAGAGTGAGGACAATGGTTATTAAATCTTATTGGATTTCTCGGGTCTGTCTTTATTGGGTTAACACTAGAGCCTGGCTATCTTTTCAGAGCAGCACCTAGACAGCTTCTTCATGTTCTTTGCAGCTGTTTAGCAGTCCTTTGGGTAGACACACGACACTCTACTTAACCAGTCCTCTAAAGAAGGATCTGGATTGTTACCAGTGTTTCAATATTACAAATAAACTGCCACAAACAACCGTGTCCGTATGTCCTTCTGACTGTGTGCAAGTTCCTTATTAATTTTAGACACACTCGCATTCTCTGTCTGACTTACCATCACCCCGGCTTCCTGGAACTCTGCTCATTTTCTTTATTATGTCTTTGGACCCTTGAGTACGGAGGGTATTTTCCTCATCTTCCCTGTGTCTCGTGTGTTCCGCGAAGCCTAGATTATGGACTAGCCCATCCAGAGTATTGCTGCATTTACTTTTCCCGGCAAATCAAAAATATCAGCAGCCTGGGACCCATTTTTTATTAAGCTTTCTGGCATGGGACTCCTTTAGACTTCTGGGTAGTATAAACTCAAACTTAAATCTATGGGAGAAACAGGCCCTGAGTTTTTATTTCCCAGGGGAGGATTTTTCCCTCCGAGCCCACGCAGAGACAGACATGATTTCTTGTCCTCTAGCTGAGCCAGCGGATAGGTTCTTTCCTGATCTCTGCTTTCCCTGAGGGTGAAATGCCCTGAGGCATTGGAGAATGCCAGCTACAAGCGGGGGCGGGGGGGGGGGTCTCATTCTAACTCCTTCCCTTATGTGGCCCAAGGTCTCCCCACGTGGGCATGAGAGCCTGGCCCTTGGTGACTGAAACCGACAACATGGCGCCCACCACGCCTGCCTTGACCTTGGCCGCTCCCACAAGGGCCTCCGACTCCGTTCCCTGGGCTGGCGCTGGGCGTTCCTCCCACCCTCCGTAGCGCCTCGTCCCCTCTTCGCTTCGGCAGGCTGGTGATTTTCCTTTCTTGCTGGCACACGGGGGTACTCATTTACAATAATTTTTGTTGTATTTTATCCAGACGCTTGTGGCAGAAGAAGTGATGTCTATCCATCATTTTCCTACAGTCCATTTTCTCCCTGGATCTTACAGAGATGCCCATCAACACTACGTACCACCCACGGACCACAGTCTCTGTCTGGCAAACACAAGCAACGATTTCTTTGAACTGTGGTGTGTGGGGCCAGTGGGGAATCATACAGATTCTAAAGCCTTCCAGGGCTCAATGCTGTTTGCTTTGTACTGCCTCTGCTCCAGCTAGGATTCGAGCAATATCCTTTTGTCTTTCCATTGTGTTGCCATTGTTCTCCTCCTATTCTGGTTAAAGAATCGTATGGATTATGGATTTTTAATCAAAACCACCTAATACCTATTTTTGAAATAGCCAAGGATGGTCTCATTTTAATCCCCATATTTTCAGATGGAACATGAAATTAAGAGAGTTTAACCTACATACTTTAGGCTGCATTGGTGGGAAAACTTTGACCAAGAGTGATGGGCTTTTTCTGCCTCCCCACACAAGCGGTGAGTGATTGGAGTTTTTTTATTAACACTTCTGCCCTTTTGTTCTTTATCATTAGGCGCTATGAAGCTGTTTTTCAATGTCAGTTTATTATCTATAAACAGGATGATAATCTGTACTCTCTTAGATCTTAGAACATGTTCCCTCTACCTCTCCCCTGACGTGTAGGATTTAGGTATTGCTGATATTCCCCTAATCTACTGACAGTGGACTTGAGAGGGGCCCAAGCAATATTTCTTATGCCGAAGAGCGGCATAAAGGCTCACTCGCTATGGAAATACTTCAGTTCTTTGGGCAGAGGATTTTTGTCACAAGATGCTACAAACAGACTAGGAGACAGTCCGGATCAGGGTAGGAGGTCCTATTGCCAGGCTGATGTTTCCCAGTTCCCCTGAAAATGTATCTGCTGCGGGTCATTGAACGGGTCTTTATGGTGATGGAAGTGGTTGGGAAGTCAGGGAATAGAATAGAACCGCAACATGGTCAATCTTTTTGTGACTTACATAACGAGCTTTGATTAAAACGCTTGATCTAGGCAGGGAACATAAAACTCCAACCCAATATGAAGCAAGCATCTTGACATTGGATCAGTCTTTATTTCTTCTGTATTATCCCAGGACATAGAGAGTAACCAGTGCTCAGATAGGGGTCCCATCATAGGTCCGAGACTTGTCAGACTCTTGGAACTAGACCCTTTCCTGTGTCACCCGCTACCTCCTTTGCCAATTTGCTTCTGAGCTCTAAGAACTAAATACAGTCCTCTAAAGAGAACAAGACTTTAATAACCCAGAGTCAGCAGGGGAAATGCTGAGTGTAGGGGCAGAAAATTCAAAAAGTCACTTACAAACAAAAAGATGTGTTCAAATGAGATGCCATTTCCAGCTGTTCCATCATGCCTGCCCAAGAAAGATGACCGCTGTGCTAACTTATCAGTCAGCCACGAGGTGCATCTGCTCCACCATAATTATCTGACACTTAGGAGAACTGACCTGGAAGGCGAGTATAAGAGTCACGTAAGCCATTCTGAACGCACAGCGTTTTTAATTCCATTCCCTTGGGGAAGCTGAAAGATGGGCCACTATACTTTGCATAGGCTGGAAGTAATTTGATTTCGTTAAGTTTCTTTCAATACATAACATGACAGAATCATAAAATCTCAAGGTTGGAAGGGAACATAAAAGTTGTTTAGTCCCTCCAATTCAGGGATCTCATTCACAATATTCCTACCAACAGTTACCCAAGCTCTGTTTCAAGAGCGCAGTGAGGGGGAGTTTAAGGGACCATTCTTTCCCCACTATGTGGAGACAGAGATTTCCCAGGGAATGTCACCATTTTCCAAAAATTAAGTTTTCTACAAATTCATTCTCTTTTTTTTCCCCCCATTTTTGGCTATTTATTTGTTAAAAATTCACAGTTCTAATTCAAAGGGATTGAAACTTCTTTTTTTTTTTTAATATTGGAAAACAATAGCTCTTTGGAGACTAGCTCAGACATTGACATTTTTCTCCTTGCTGTGAACTTGTCTACTCTTTTTTTTTTTTTTTTTTTTTTTTCAATTACCTGGTGGTGGGTATTAAGGAGGGCATGTGTTGCATGGAGCACGGGGTGTGGTGCATAAACAATGAATCTTGGAACACTACAAAATCATTCTAAGCCATTGTAGCAGGTTCCTCGACTCCCTCACCACCCTATGATTCACCTCTTGGGTCCCCAAACCTGTCGCCTTTGTCTCAAATCCCATCCTTCCACTTCTTCCCATCTCTTGCCAGGCATCCTCACTGCTGCCTTTACTGAGGAAATCAACCACCAGACAAAAACTATTCGCCTCCCTCCTTTCCAGTTCTCTCTCATTGTTCATGTTTTTCCTTCTCCCTGTGCTGGAAGGAGTACCTCTCCTCTTGTCCCAAGGCAACCCTGCCTCTCAGTGTGCTGGGATGGGGTTTAGGGTGAGAGGATATCACGCCATTTCTACCCATTTGGATGTGGATACTTTCTCGTTCACCCAATGCGTAAGAGCAACTCAGCTGGTTTCTGGATTATCTTCAGAAGGAATTGCTCCATCCGTAGCTGTAGATTTGGTTTCTCCGCGCAGAAGGTGAACTCAGGTGCTCCAAAGTCACCATGTTGGCCCAGAACCAGTAAACCTCCCCCTCTTGCTGGAAACCACACCCCTGCTGTCCTGTGTTAGATCTGAATGACCAGGCAGATCCTCTCTTTCCCATAGCTCCAACTTCTGCACCTCCTCGGAATCATTCTCAGCCCATAAATATGTTCAACACTTTCCTACACTTAAAAATAGCCTCTCTTCGGGGCGCCTGGGTGGCTCAGGGGGTTAAAGCCTCTGCCTTCAGCTCAGGTCATGGTCCCAGGGTCCTGGGATCGAGCCCCGCATCGGGCTCTCTGCTTGGCAGGGAGCCTGCTTCCTCCTCTCTCTCTGCCTGCCTCTCTGCCTAGTTGTGATTTCTCTCTGTCAAAGAAATAAAAAAAAAAAAAAAAAAGAGTCTCTTTCTTGAAAAAAAAAAAAAAATAGCCTCTCTTCACCCTGCTGCCTCTTTCATCTCTCTTGTCTCGTGCTTCTTGTATTAGTTAGAACAGGCTAGGTCATGCTGCTGTAACAGACAGCCCCCAGTCTTATGCAACAAAGATTTGGTTTATTTTTCCTCACCCAGGCCAAGTTCACTGCAGGTCAGTGTGACTTTCTAGAGCAACTGTGTTCCAAGCAGGGACCCAGCAAAGCAGGCTGCTTTAGTCTTGTATCTCCCCATTCTCAACAAGACCTCCTCCCCTTGCTGTAGCAGGAAAAGAGATACATGGCAATAGAAAATATTCTTCCTATGTGCCAGGAAGCACAAATAAAAATAAAAAGTCACTAGAAGGTTTTTCCATACCTTCACCAACTTAATTGAATACAGATTCAGCATCTGCTGTGTCCACTTCCTTGCTTCCCTGTAACGTCACCCCTGAAAATGGCTTCTGTCCCACTCTCTACAAAAAATGATTGCTCTCCTGGTGACAACTGGTGAAATCTTAGACTCTTGGCTTTTCCTAATTGCATACAGAAATAACTCCTACAGCATCTTCTTCACTGGGCTCTGCTTTAATGTTTTGTTCTGGATTTTTGTTCACAGTCTCTGTAAGAAGCAACTAGAATGGATTTTTTGCATTTGCGATGAAATTTTTACTGACAAATTATTATATGCCACTATTTTCTTTATGTAAATCCTAGGTGAAAAATAATTTTCAAATTTGTTACCAGCGAAAGTAACATCTCTCTGGAGAAAATACGTTCATATCTTTTTAAAAATGTTCCATGTTTTGCTTTTTATCCTGGCTGCCAGGAAGTTCAGAACCAAACCATGTGGTCCATTTTAATACTAATACTTATAAAGATATCCAGATCGGACAGGAAGAATGAAGACTGTCTGTATTTGCAGGTCATATGATCTATAACAGAGAAAATCCTAAAGACTCCAGCAAAAAACTGTTAGAAGTAATCAATGAATTCAATAAAATTTCGGGATCCCAAATCAACATATAGAACATTTCTGTACACTAATAATGAAACATTTGAAGAAGAAAGAAAACAACCCCATTCACAAGAGCATCAAAAACAATAAAATACTTAGGCATAAATCTAACCAAGGAGGAGAAAGATCTGTACCTGTAAACTACAAGACCCTGGTGAAAGAAATTGAGGTCATGCACAAACAGAAAGATCTCCCATGTTTATGGATCAAAAGAATTAATATTGCTAAAATGTCCATATCACTCAAAGCCATCTGTAGATACAGTGCAATCCTTATCAAAATTCCAATGGCATTTTTTCACAGAAGTAGAAGACACAATCTTAAAATTTGCACAGAATCACAAAAGACCCCAAATAGCCAAAGCAATCTGGAGAAAGAACAAAGCTGGAGGCATCACACTTCCCGATTCCAGACTCTACCATACAACTATAACACACTGTGGTACCAGGGGGATCTGGGTGGCTCAGTCTGTTAAGCAGAAGACTCTTGATTTCAGTTCAGGTTATGATCTCAGGGTCATGAGAACGAGCCCCATGTCGAGCTCCATGCTGGGCGTGGAGTCTGCTTAAGATTATCTTTGTCTCTCTCCCACCACCTTTCCCATCGCTGCCTCCCTCTCTAACAAATAAAAATTTTAAAAAGCCCAGTAGGGAACTGGCATAAAAATAGACCCAAACACCAGCGGAACAGGATAGAGAGGCCAGAAATAACCCCCTGCATGTATAGTCAACTAGTATTCGACAAAGGAGCCATGAATACTCAACCGGGAAAGGCAGTCTCTAATAAATGGTGCCAGGAAACTGGATCACTACATGCGGAAGAATGAAACTGGGCCCCTGTCTCACACCACTCACAAACATGAACTCCAAATGCATTAAAGACTCAAGCACCAGAACTGAAATGGTGTAAAACTCTCCAAAGAAAACGCAGGGGAAGCTTCCTGAATACTGGTCTTGGCCATGATTTTTTGGCTAGGACACCAAAAGAACAACCAAGAAATGCAAAGATCGCCAAGTGGGACCACAAGAAACTAAAAACCTCCCGTACGGCAGAGGAAACCATCAACAAAATGAAAAGGCAACCTGTGGAATGGGGGAAAAAAATTGTAAATCATGTATCTGATAAGGGGTTATTATCCAAAATATAGGAAGAACTCATACAACTTAATAGCAAATAAACAATCTAATTAAAAAATGGGCAGAGGATCTGAATAGGAATTTTTCCAGAGAAGACATACCCGTGGCCAATAGGTACAGGGAAAGAAATCAGAGTGTATGAACCCTTCGGACGCATCCAGCTGGGGAAGTATATTCGGTTGCTGGGACTCAGCTAACAAAATGCCCCAGGCCACCTGGTCAGGGGAGAGGCAGCTTAAGCAACAGAAATGTACTCTCTCCATTCTAGAGGCTGGAATTCAAAGGTGTCTGCACGTTTGGTTCCTTCAGAAGCCTCTCTCCCTGGCTTGCCAAGGTCCGCCTTCTCGCTGTGTCATCACATGGGCTTCCTCTGTGCCCATGAACTTCTGGTGGCTCTCCGTGTGTCCAAATGCCCTGTTCTTGTAAGGACACCAATCACATTGTGGTAGGGTTCACCCCAATGACCCATTTGAACTTAGTTACCGCTCTATCTCCAGATATACTCACAGCCTGAGGTACTGGGGATTGGGGTGTCAACATATGATTTGGGGGGACACAATTCAGCCCATAACAGAGACCACTGCATCTACTCCTCCTCCCCATCTTGCTAACAGTGGCTCCCTGCCTCCCCAGGGTAGGCGCTGTGGGCAAGAGGAGGCAGGGAGAGTGGGAAAGTTCTCACTCACCTGCTTCTGGGGGCCTTTTCTGCGCTGCTGCTCAGAGGCGATCCCCACCCGTCACTGCGGAGCGCTCTCTGCAGTTCCCCTCACTGGGTGAACACATCACCTCCAGGCTCACTGGTGTCCTCCCTCTTCCGCCACAAGGAATCTGCAAGAACTCCATTCTTTCCTGCTAGAGTCTGTTCCCTCCACACATACCTGTCCTTGACTCTTGAGAAGGGCACGCTCCTGGAATAAAAATTCAAGGTGATGGCAGCAGGACCAGGGCTCGGAGACGAGCCAGGCACAGACAGAATCCAGGTGCAGGGGAGAGCCGAGCACAGATGGTGGTGGGTGCAGGTAGAGACGGGGCTGGGCCAGTACATCTGAGAGCAGGTGGTTGGGGATACAGAAGACTGGCAGTTTTAAAGGGGGGAGGTGTTCTGCCCTGACATTAAAGACTGTCTAGGCATCGGTAGGACCTAGTCACTCTCCAGAGAAATTTCTCCTCCCTTCGAACCAGGAGGCACGAGTGTTGAGCTCCCAGACCTATGGACAACAGCGAACATTTAAGAGGGCACTCTAGGGGCCGGGCACCATGTAAGGCAATTCGTATGCACACACTAACTCGTTGAACCCTCCCAACTCTATGGAGTCTATTCTCTCATGGTCCCATTTGACAGATGGGGGAGCTGAAGCACAGAGAGGTTGTGTAATAAGCTCAAGATCACACAGGGAGGAAGCAACGGAGCTGGAGTTAAATCCAGCAGTTTCCTTCCCAGAGTCCATGCTGTCAATGACCCAAACTATCCTCCCTCCCAAAGGACAAGCTGTTTGAAGGAGACAGTCACTCTCCTGCAGCTCGGCAGCCTTAGGCAGGATAGGATAGACGGTGGGCAGGAGAGCGCAGTGGGACCTGGGCTCTACCCCCCTCAGCTTCTATCACGGGAGCCATGGGGTGGGACTTGGCCCTTCTCGTCTGTTTCCGGTGACAGTTCGGTGTGTAGCTTCGAGAAACTGTCCCTTACCTCCTGCTTTCCTTCTACACCCAGCACAGAAGTAGGTGCCCACAGATGGTTCACCTGAAACTTGACTTTAATTGGCCAACAGTATACAAAACCCGGGCTAAGTCACCCTCCTCTCTAGAAAATGTCTTGACTTAGCAAGCATAACACAACATAGGTTTCATGACTCTCCCTCTCCCTCCACTCCAGATGTTCTCAGTCCTGGCTGTTTTATTAAAGCCATCGGAGGAACTCTTAAAAATACCCATCTGGGCCCCCAAATCAGTGAAATCGGAATGTTGGGTGATTCTCATGCACGGCCTGGCTGAGAAGCACGGCCCCAATCTGCCTATTACATTCCTACTCAGAGCTGTAAGCCAAGATCATTTCTTTCTCTCCTCAAGCATGAGAAATCAGAGTACTTTGTCATGAATGATTTCAGAAGCCCTTGCTCTTCCCCAGGCCATGTTCCCCCAGACCAGCCCTAGCTGGGATGTTCAGGGGTGGGCAGGCAAATCCTCAGGCCCCTGAGTGGTCTGGCGGGCTGAGGGGCAAGTGTGACACAAACTCTGGGGAACGTTCACGGCCATCTGGCCCATTTGTCTCCTGCACACCCGCGTCAGCTGAGGGAGGCCTGCGGCCCTGCGGAAGAACTAGAGCTCATCCGTCAAGTGCTCCAGGCAGGGATGGGGCCCAGCGCTCGGGTGGAAGCAGGTCCAGAATTTATCATTTTGTTCCGGGCACTGTTAGCAGCTGGCAAATTGGAGCCCTCTCACAGAGCTCATCTCTTCTAAGTAAGGAAAATGAGAAAATTTTCTCCACAGAAGCAGTGGGGGTTACAAGGAACCATGATTTCCGTTCTGGGCTCTGTGCAGTCCAGAGACAAATTCCCCTGGCATAGACAGCCGCTTGTCAAGGGCAAGGACAGAGGTGACGTAACAGGAAGTGTCCTAGGCCTGCAGACCAAGAGAATGGGATGGGCAGGCCGGTGCTGCCCTACCCTTGTTCCCGGCAGCGGTGGCTGGGCCTCCCCTCTCACTGGCCTTGCTCTCCCAATCTCTTTAATGAGCATATCAGGACCATGAGCCCTGAGACTCCCCCAGCTCAAAAGTGCTGGGATTTCTGCCTTCCGGTGGGAAGGACTTTCCTCTCCTACGCTCTCATTCTGGAACAACCAACAAGCTTCATGGGCAGTTCTTACTCTTGAGAAACTTACCCTGCGAATATTGAGAGAAATGTTCTCTGGAGAGTACGAGATCCGTTTCCTGTCTTCCATTGCCAGACGCATGACCCTGAAGGCAGGGGTGTGGCTCCCCCCGGGGGTCTTCCCCAGTGTGATGAGTTCTGGGCCCCAGCTGGAAGGGAAGTTTCTGGGATTCTTGCTCAAACACTGTTCTTACCCAGAAACCTCGTGAGCACAGTTGTGGCAAACCCCCACCCCCACCATTTTAACATATAACCCTCAAAAACATGACACCGGACAGATTCTTTTTTAATTGAGCAGAGAATTGAGAATTGAAATATAATCAGCGTAATTATCCAAAATGCCTAGCGCCTTTTTGGTTTGCAATAGTTTTAGATTTCGGAAGAGCTGTAGAGATGGCACAGAGTTCCCCTATACCCCTCACCCAGCTTCCCGCGAGTTCACATCGCCCATAACTAGGATACATTCAACAGAACTCCCTTAATGTTGGCACACGCTAAGAGAGCTTAATGTTGGCATGCACTATTGACTAATTTATAGGCTTTATTTGGATTTCACTAATGTCCTTTTTCTACTCCAGCACCCAGTCTAGGAGACCATTTCACTATGGCTCCTCGATATCCTACCCTCCGGGACAGCTTTTCAGTGCCTGCTAATCTGGATCAGGTCTCCTAAGCCCCGAATGTCCACTAGAGTCACCTGGGAAGGCTTTGGAGGGCACCAAGGCCAGAGCCACGCACCAGCGACATCAGAATTGCTGGGCGCAGACAGAATTAGCATCATTTTTTTCTAAAGCTCTGGGTCATTCTGATATCCAGCCGGCCAGAGTTGAGATAGACTGCTCTTAAAATATCAGAGTTCCTCCTTGTCCAGCCAAAGTTCTTCCTGGTATGAGCAAATGACTCCTTCTAAATTAATTTTTAATGACATATGAATCTTTAAATACATTTCTTACATAGTGCTTACTAGTGCTTTATAACTAATCAAATCAGAACATTACAGATAAAGGTTAAGTCCCTTTTAATTACCCTCCATTATATTCTCTTCCCTTCTCTAGAGACACAGACACTCACCCTTACCACATTGGCTTGTATATTACAGATTCATTTCTGGGACTTAATGGTGTTGTGTGTTTCTATTCCTGCGGGGATCATATATGTAACATTCTGCAATGTGTGTTTTCACTTGCTTTTATTTATTTCTAGGTTTTGGCTCTTGCCAGCCCCACTGCCACGGGCACGGAGGTGGTAGAGTGCTGGGTACAGTCCAGCGTCTGTGTAAATGAACGCAGCGCCATCTGGTCTCCTGCCCGTGCCTGTATGAGAGGAAGAAAATAAGGATCTAGGAGTGGAAGTGCACGACCTCAAAGGGCGTGAGGTTGTGCGCTTTCTGTTGTTGTGATATTATCTTTTTCTCAACCTAACCTGCTTTCCCGGTTGATTCTGTCTCTTCTGCCAGAAGCAGTGCAGGGGAGCGCCGATTTTCCCTGCGTCTTTGCCAGCGCTAGGTTTATTAAACTTCTTGATGTTTGCCAACAAAGAGATAATAAATGTTGTATCCTTCACTTAGTTGGCATTCGAGTAACTATTTTTTAAAACTTTTTATAAATAAATATAAATATTTTTAAAATCACAAATAGAGCTGGTACAATGAAACGGCAGAGTTGGAAGAGACCTCCGCGATCATACAGCCCCACCACTGTGTTTAAAGAATCTTTTTATTGCATACAAATAATACGTGGACACACTTTTGTGGTGAAACTTGAAAATAAATTCTAATATGTTGAATAAAAAAACAAAAGTCCTCTTTTGTGTCCTCTCTGACTCCCTTGCTGAGAGGTAAACTGATGGTAATTGTGGGTATTTTGTGATGGCTCATTTATTGCATAAATACATGTGTATGTAAATGCCTATAAAATAAAGTGGGTGGTGACGGCATTTTACATACATGGGGTACAGATCTCTGTATTTTTGTAAGACAATAAGTTTCTTTTAACATGTCTGAGAAATCCTTCCATATCATACAGAGAAAAACCCCATTTTTAACAGCTGCATAATTTCTCTAGCATGGTATGTAGTTGTTATTTCTTGCCGGGTAACAAGTTAGCCTCGAAATTTAGCAACAAACACTTATTGTCTCACATGGTTTCTGAGATTAAGAATGTGGAAACAGCTCATCCTCATGGTTCTGGATCTGAGGCTCTCGGGAAGTTGTGGCTGAGCCTGAGGCTGGGGCTGTAATGGACGGAAGACCTGACCAGGGTTAGAAGATGGGCATCGAAGGTGGTACCTTCACAAGACTGCTGGCACAAGGCTCAGGTCTTCTCTGCAAGGGGCTCTCTGTAAGGATACTCATGACAAGGGAGCCTCCCCAGTGATGAGCAAGAGAGAGAGAACCCAAGAAGGAAGCTGCTGGTTTTTTAATAACCTGAGCTTAAGAAGGGCATGGCAATCCTTCTGTCACGTGCTATGATCTATTGGTCACACACACCAACCCTGGTTCACTTTGGGAAAGGACGACCCTTGCGGAATGCCAGGGTGTGGGTGGGATTCACTGCAGGCCGCCTTAGAGGCTGACAGTCACATGGTGACCACGGTGGTCCTCATGTCTCACAATCTCATGCAGTCTTGCTGTCGGGTTCAAGCCCTCGGGTATGCTGCCTGATGCCCACCCTCAGGCATGCTGCCTGATGCCCACGCACTTCTCTCCTAGCCCTGGAAGGAGAATTGCTACAATTCCTTCATTTTTGAAAGGGGACATCAAGACCAGAGAAAAGTGACTTCTCCAAGGTCACAATGCTAATCACCTGCAAGCTTCAGATTACAACTTCAGTCACCTGACTTCTAGTCCATTCCTTGTCCAGAGCTGTTCTGTGGGCCAGGTAAACATGGGCTGAGATTTCAACTGGTAACCTGAGATAAAACTGGGCTGGTAACTGCCAACAGCCAGTTCCCAGAATACCAACAAAACATGTAACGGCTCATCTTGCTTTATAATTGCTAAATGTACGTCACTGAGCGCAGAGGCTAGATCAGCCATTGTGTAAATTTCTAGCCGGCCTTAGTTAAAAAGAAGCAAGTGGAAACAAGGAATCCTTTCCATGTCATAATTAGCAGAAACATGGAGTCAGACAGACACTGGATCTAGCTCTGTGACCGGTGGTGAGCTACATAATTCCTCTAACACTGTGTCTTCATCTGTAAAATGGGAACGTGCAGAGTACCTACAGGACAGGTAGTTCCGAGGCCCAGACAAGGTGGTACATGTGATGGGCTAGCCCAGGCTCTGGCCCATTCTGTAAACGGGGCTCCTGTTCTCTGTGTTCTTCCTGGCTGACCCAATTCAGCTGCCCATCAAACTTCCTGAATGAATGAACTCCATTTTCTAAAAATACACAGTGCCCACCGTATCCCGTCTCCTACCTCCTGATGCTCCACTGTTGAGAGTGACCATTATTTTGGGACCTGTGCTTAGAGTTGCAAACGGTCCAGACTTTTGACAAGCAGGGCAACTTGTGGAGATGAGGTCTGGATGGAGCCCCTGAGGGCTGTCGCTCTAGCCTGTGCACAGCTGCTCTTTCTGCCCCTTGGGTGGGTTTGATGTGCATGCCATTGTCCCAGCAGGCACAGGCTGGGTCCCCCTCACCTCTGTGACTCTAGTGTCAGCACAGGGCCCGGCACTTTAGAAGGGTCTGGAATGCATGAATGAATGCATGAATGAATGAATGATTGAAGAGCGATCAATTGAACCAAATCAAGTGAAATGAGGGTCATCACCAAGGTCATTAGCCGATTGCTGGGATTCTGATTTGAGCTATAAAAGGATTGGGGGTGTGGAGTACCTTTGCATCCTCAGCCATCTGACAGAATGAAGGATGGGGTGGAGGGAGGGGTGAGTGTGGAGTTAGTTTTCTGTGTGCTGAGTGTAAGGAGCCCTTGGCCTACGCAGGGGAGACATGAGGGACCAGGCAGAGTTTGAGGGAGAGACCTATGACTGTTGACCATCTCCTGAGCAAGTGGGCTTCCGACCACAGGCCACAGGATTTCCCTGAGCTTCCGCAGAACATTCTGGGACCTTGACTGTTCTTTGCAATCTAAAGGCCACACGAAGTTTCTGGCCAGAGCCAGACAAGGGACAGAGATGTAAAAGGGAAGTGACAGATGTCCCAGGCAAGGGATTCCCCAAGCCAAAGCCAGCAAGAGACAAGCACCCTCTCCCTCTCAAAATTCTGAAGGGTCAACAGACATTCCCACAGGGGATGCTGAGTTTGGTTTCCCCCAACCACTGCCTCTTCAGTGCTAAGGGAAACTGGACCCCTGGAGGGCTGGCTCGCTGGCCCATTTCCTTCTCTGCTTGGGCCAGGCCCATCAGCGGCTCTTGCGGGTCTGGAAGAAGCCCTCCCACACCCCGAGGGTGAGAGGGCAGTGCTGGGGCCCAGCATGGCGGAGATGCCACTCCCAGCAAGGCTCCATCTTGGGCACACCAGGCGCTAACCATGACAGGAGAAGGCAGGACCGGGCTGCCGCTTACATCAGATGTTCTCATTCCAAACCCCTTTGCTGTTCTTCCTCAGGAAGCTTCCTGTTGAAAGATAAATGCTCTGCTTGTGATCAAACAGATTTATATTTACTTACTTTCCTTTCCTCCCAAGCTTGAGCCAGCCCTGACAGGTCAAAGAGCAGGATTCCAAGCAGCCAAGATGGTCTCTAGAGAAGTCTGGAATTTCCCTGCAGACACGGCGTGGCAGAAAAGAGGTAGGGTCCCCGGGGAGCCTGGACAGGGGGCTGCCAGCACCCCGGGACCCCTTAGCAAGTGGAGCAGCTGGAGGCCCCTGCCTCTCGGGGTAGGCAGGGGCCTCCAGCTGCTTTGAGAACCTGACCATCATTTCCTGAGTCTCTGTTTTCAAGAAGCCAGAGGGTCTTACGTCCCCAGAACAGGAACCAATCCTAGAGACACTTACAACCCAGATCAATTTCCCTTCAAAACCGGGGCCGGGCTGGAATAAAGAAAGGTGATCCTGTGCGGGGTCACAGAGGGCTTTATCTTTGCAGCAGCGGGGCCTTTAGAACTGACTACAGGTCTCTTACGTGACTTCTCACAGACATTCTACAAAATTCCTGACAAAAGCCCTTATCAGATGCTGCCAGGACACAGGGGCTTCCACAGAAATGCATGCACTGGGCAACTGAAGCCCATTCCAAAATCCAAACTCACAAAATTATTCATTTTGCCAATTTCATTGTAAAACTTCCTAAAAACACTGCACTCAGTGTATAAGGAGCAAATAAATTGCACACCACTTGATAGCCCAGGGACCACCAGATGGGGGCTGGGACTGTCGCCTTCAGGCCTGCTAGGGACGGTGGGTCAGGTTTTCCTACGCTCCCAGCCTCCGAGGGCTGTGCTTTCCAGTTCTTGCTGCCAGTAGCTTTTCATGGTTTTGCAACCTGCGCCTTTGTAAGCCTGTCACCCTGTCACCCCACAGCCATTTCTCCGCCACTTCCAGGAGAGAAGCGGGAATGTGGGACACAGACGAGCGGCTGAGGGTGCCTCCGGGAAAAAGATAAGGGCTATGGTCCTGCCCCCCATTCCCCACCCTGGTGCAGGTAGCGTCTCTACCACTCACACCTAGCTCCTCATCAGAAGCACAGGAAAAAAAAGACATTGCTGCAAGGCGGTAAGTCTTTGTAATGCCCCATGAAATGCCCCAGAGCGATCTCCAGCTCAGCCCAGCAACTGAACAGAGGGCGCTGTGCACATGTTTAGCTGCCTTCCTCTCGTTAGAGCAAGTACACTCCGAGGGGCAGGGACTGTCTTGGATGCATGCTCCATGGTCTGGCAGGGAGCCTGCCTGGGGTCCCACGAGGGTGGACACGAAGTGGCCTGAGTCCTTGATACCCAACTCCCATCAGCTGTGAACCTCTCCTCTGTCCCCATAGCTGGGATGCAAGTTCCCTGGGAGTGAGCTAGAGATCTTGTCTTCGTGGGATCTCCAAGCAAGGCAGATGGTCAGTCAGGAGGCACTGGTACGCATAGGCCAGTTGTTAAGGTGTTCGAATACTTCTGTGCAGTTGCTGCCTGGGACCTCGGGGAGTCCCCTTCCCCCAGATTCCCAGCATCTCCTCCAGAGCCTCCTCCCCACCATCTGGTTGCTAAAGGATGATGCCTGGCCTGGCAGGGCCTCCGGGACTCTGCTCCAGCTCCAGCTCCAGCCTTCTGACTGCTCGTTACATCTCCGAATGAAGGGCAAGCCTGATGCGGATGATGGGGACACAGCAGGTGTCTGGTACGTACATGCTCTTACTGGAGAATTGCTGTCCATGGGCTCTGGTCCCACAGCAGACAGAGGGAGCTCGCAGCCCGAAGTGGGCAGTGTCTGCTGCCTGGCCTTGAGAAGACACGGGTATAGGATCCCCCGCTGGACAGACCTCTATATCGGCAGGGGAAGGAAAATACAGATTTGCTGTCCTTGTTATCCCCTATCCCAGTCCATACATCCATCTGTCCATGCAGCATCTGTTTGGGTACCACACTCTGGGACATCAGCTCCCGTAAGGCCAGAGAGGTCCCTCAGTACAAGGAGCCATGCTGGAGGATGGGCGGGGGAAGGGAGAGGACAAAGAGGACAGACTTGGTGCTGGGGTGGGGGTGGGGGGACAGCTGAGTCCCTGCCCTAAAACTGACTCTCCAGGGGGCCACACCTCACGGAGCCTGTATTCTCTCTCCTGTGCGAGGGGGAGTTAGAACCTGCTTTCCGGTTGTGAGGACGGGAGAGTCTAACACAGAGTCTGACCCAGCACCCACAGGTGGGGCATCCCCTCCTAGTGGAATCTTACTCTGACACCTCAGGACTTGGGAAAGGATCGAGTCGATACACAAGGATGTGAAGACACACCAAGTTACACACTTACGTATGCTCTTCTGCCCATAAAGTGAATGTCGGTAAAAAACTCAAAGGCCAAAGGCACAGAGAAAAAAAGTGGAGGTGTCCAAAAAACATGGATGAGCTAAATCTAAGATTTTAGTCCTAGAGAAAGCTCCTCGGAGAGGGGACTTCCAACTCGGCGTTTCTTCTTTCAGCATGTGAGTCGGGAGGGTATAGAACCAGTCCTGGGTAGACCTTTCTCCCTGAAGCAAGTTGTCTAATAGGAATACGGCAGCAACAGCAGAGCTGGGGAGACGCAGCCTGTGGAGATGGGCAGGACAATGGTAATGAGAGGAGCTGGGGGGCCGTTCCCTAGGCGGGCCAAGTAGACACCAAGTCAGACAGGGTCGGTTGCACAGAGATGGATGCCGGCCTCGGAGGAAGGGGAGAGTGGGAGGTCCTCGGCGCACACTCAGAGGTGGGACTTGGCTAATCAGATCTAAAGACTGATCGTTTTCCTTCTGATCCAGGAAGTGCTGCGATACTGACCTTGAAGGTTCAGAGACGTGTGTTTAGGCCACAGAGAGGCCGACAGCTGCAATCGCAGCCACAGTGGAATTTCTAGTTTTTCACTAGGGCAGGGCGGGCGGCGTGGGGAGCTGGTTTCCAGGCGTTTTAGTTTACAAGGACAAGGACGAGGGCCTGGCTTCAGCCAGGGCTCCCGGACTGGTGTGTGGCAATGCAGGGAGTCCCCGCGTTCACCAAAGACAGCTGGCTCCTGTGAGCTTATCTGCACCTCAGTGTGTATGTCCCACGCAGACAAAGCCCTACACAGCGCTGAGCATGTCTAGCAGGCCCACCGAATCTGTTAAATCCATCCGTACATTCTGGAGGTCCTAACAGCTCTAGGGACATAGCACCATGTCGCCAGCTGCAAACACTTTGGATCTCTGCTTCTCATTCAGTGGGTTGGGGAGGGGCGGGGGGGGCAGTGAGGCGTGCTGTGGGCTGACCTGTGTCAGCCGGTGTTCCTTCAGCCTATACCTGCAGAGCTACCGCTCTGGGCTGGGTCCTCGCTTGGAGACCCTCTACCTCTAGGGTCTCAGCTGGGGGCAGCACTCGGGACAGGTGCCAAATACCTACACCCAAGATCCAAAGTGGCCCCATTAGGTGAGGGTGGGCTGAGTCAAAGGGGATTCCAAGGTAGGGACAGGACGGGACATGTGGGGCGGAAGCAGGGCGCTGAATAAAGACGGCACAGGGGGACTTGGAGGATGGGCTGGGCTTGGAGGGTCTTTCAGGCCAACGACAGGACACTCCATGTTGCTGAAGCGTGGACAGCCCGAGGATGGCAACAGGTAGAATCCCTTCAGACACACTTCTCCTTGCAGCTCCTCCCCAGCCTTCCTTCTCGCCAGGGGAGCGGCCCGGGGCCTGGCCAGGCCAACCCTGTCCCCATGGGGGCAGTGGAGATGGGTCCAGGAGACAGACAGACTCCTTCCCAACCCCCAGCAAGAGGAAGGCTGAGTCCACAGCAGCACCTCCCACTGCCCTCCCACCTGGGGCCTCAGAGAAGCCTTGGAGAGAGAGGACTCCTCCTGTCCTTGCAAAATCTTCTTCAGAGTGACGACTTCACCCCACCGGGGCTGTGCAGACAGCAGCAGGCAACCGCACTTCCGGCAGAGCTGAACCGGTCCAGCTCTGGATGTGCTTTCCAGAATTCAGAGCAGCCAGCCAATCCCCCAAAGGCCCATTCCTCTGGATACCAGAAGAGGGGCAGAAAGAGGTCTCCTTAAAGCAAAAAGGAATGAGAGCTGGAGACCACTCAGCTGTGGCAGCCATGACCTGTTGGGCCCGGTATTTGGCTCCCTCTGTTCCATGGGCCACTCAGAATAGAAACTACATTTCAGAGCATTTCATGTAGCTCATGTCATGTGGTCATGTGACACTGTCTAGTTGATAGGTGAGTGCCACTTCAAAGACATTTTCTTAAAGGGAACAGATGTGCCTTCCTCCTTTCCTTTTTCCTCCTGCCTGGTGGCTGGAATGCGGACATAATGGCTGGAACTGGAGCAGCCATGTTGGACAATGAGGTACTCTTGGGATTGAAGCTATATAGAAGAGCAACAAGACAGAAGGGTACCATACCATGGCTCCTTGACCCCATGAAGCTGTTCTGCTGGCCCGAGGCTACCTAGCTCTGTATATTTCTATGAAAAGAAGTCACCTTGTATTTTGTTTAAGCCATTTGCTGTATTGAATCTCTCCAGTACTAACAGTCAAACTTAATACTAAATATTGCACCGTTTTTCAAGGTGCAAATCCAACCTCTTCCAAGAAACATGTCCAGAACTCCATGGTCAGAACCAGCCTCTCCTTCTAATGTACCACTGTCCCAACATTGGTCATTATAAGCAGTGAAGCCCAGACACCGTCCTTCCACATGTATGAATTTATTCCTTCCCTGTGTTCTGCAAGCACCAACCCCAGTTTGGTATTATAGTCAGCAGGCCACAGGGGCCTCAGGGGGTAAATGATTTTCTGGTTGGGCAACACTCTTCAGTGGAAATAGAAATTATTAGTGCCTGGTCCCCCTCCCCTCCTGCCCTTGAGCTCCTCTGTGGCCCAGCAGGGGCTGATTCCATTTATTTCCTCCAGGGCAGGAGGCCCCACCCACAGCAGGCTCTCAGAAAATTTGTACCAAATCGATTTGCTGTAAATGCAGCAAGTTCTCTTCCAACCAAAAATATTGATTTCTTCTGAACAGTAATTCTCGGTTTGACATTCTCCAAGAAAACTACCAGGAAAGGAGGAAAACTACAAGGAAAGCAATGAGCCTGGTCCT
Organism: Meles meles; assembly: GCF_922984935.1. NCBI lineage: Eukaryota > Metazoa > Chordata > Mammalia > Carnivora > Mustelidae > Meles > Meles meles. Next base: position 45,413,077 of record NC_060069.1, on the reverse strand, counting down.
TTTGGGTGCCTACAGAGGCCAGGTGGCCTGGACTTGGCAGCTCCTGGAGGGGCCCGCTCCCACTCCCCACCCCGTGCCCCTTCCCTGTCCCCCTGCCCCCTACCACCACCGAGGGCTGAACCGCTTCAACAGAGCTGCGGCTGGGATAGCAAAGTGTCAGATGAAGGGTCTCTGAAGCCACCGTCTCCGTGAGGATCCTACCCAGCTCCCTGCCTGGGGTAGGGGACATAAAGAGCCCAGGAAGGTAAAGAAAGGAGCCTTTCCAGAGCCAGACTCTTTTTGCAAGTACGACTTCATGAACCTCCCAGCGCTCCCCAAGGGTTGGGCAGCAGGTGATTTCATCTTTCGATGGGGATAAAAAGCTGAGGAAGGAGAAAGAAAATGAGATCTTGCTGCTTGCTACAAGGAAAAACCACTGCCCCAGATTTGCAACGACCCTGCCTGGGGAGGGACCCAGGATTCTACTTCGTGATGGAAATAGCTGTCCTCATTCCCCACATCTAACCAACCGCTCTACACTGGGTTCAAAGGCCACCCAGTCTAGCCCATCCAACAATACTTTGAGGACCGAGGCAGGCCTTGCCCCTTTCAACCAGTGAGGAACCGGAAACCCAGTGGGAAAGTGACTTGCTCAGGGTCCCACAGCACCAAAGCTAGAGGCCAGGCATCCCTCCCACTGCCCGCAGCTCCTTCAGGGGACCTTGCTCATGGACCTGGACAGAGCTGTCGACTTCCTCTGCTCCGCAGCCCACAAACCCTGGCGCTAGCTCCTGCTGGACCCAAAATACTGGCCACAGGGGAGATGAGAGGTTGGTGCTGGACTGAGTCCAAGCCAGCTCTGCCCCTGTGAATGGGAGCCTGGGCCCCACAGATCACGCCAGGCCCATGAAGTGCTACAGCCCGGAGGGTCTAGTAGAAAGTGAGGATACTGAGGCCCACTGAAGGGACTTGCTCAAGGTCACACAGCAAGGGCAGTGGGAAAGCCCAGAGTACAGAGGGGCACCCCTTACCAGGCACAGATGTAACCTGGGAATTTGGGCCCCTCTTCGGGCATACTCCTGTTGACAAGGAGTCACTTAGCAGACCAGCTTCCCTGGGAAGACAGCCCTGTGGTCCTGTGCTCAGCTACTCCCCCGCTCTCCCCCAGAAAGTCCTAGCTATTTCCTCAAGCTCCTACGCAGATACCCCTTCCTCCAAGGGGCTGCCGTCCAGCCTCCATCCCCCACACTCCCCCACTTGGGACACCCTGTCTGCACCTTGCATGGCCCTCGTTTGTGTCACATAGAATCACTGACCCAGGTCTTAGCCCTCCGGCTGTTGGGTGTTCCCCAGGGCATGACCACCACGCCCGGTCCCACAGGTTCCTTGGGTGGAGCTAGGGAAGTCACAGCAGCTCGCCGGTGGAACGAGGTAAGCCAGGGCTGTGGGATGCTGGGCCAAACTCTCCATGGTCATGAGCTCTGGGCCTGGGGCAGCAGTCCCTCAGAGGGAAGTCTTGAAGGCCAGAGGAATGGGGAGGACGGGCCAGCCTCCCAGCAGTGCTCTAGGCCAAGTGATTCCCTGAGGAGTTTGTAGAGCCCAGGGGAAGGGTCCATGAAGCACCCTCAGGGTCAGCATCCCAGTGACTGTCGATGCAACCCACGCTTTTTAAAATTTCATTTATTTTGAGAGAGGAAGAGAGAGCGTGTGAACATAATGGGGGGGAGGGGAGGAGGGGAGGGAGAAGTAGACTGCCGGCTGAGCAGGGAGCCTGACACAGGGCTTGATGTGGTGCTCAATAAGGGACTGGATCCCAAGGTCCCGGGATCATGACCTGAGCCAAAGGCAGACACTCAGCCGACAGAGCCCCCTACGTGCCTCAGCTGCAGCCCAGGGGGAAGCCTTCAGATGCCCCAGGAAAAGGCCCTTCCACCCCATTCCTCCAAGGAGAGGTGCCAGCCAGACCCCACTACCCCCACATGGGCTTTCCTCAGCGGCCCTGCCATCTGTCCCAGGATGATGGGCTTGGCCCCAGTGGCCACCACCTTATCTGGTCACACTGAGCAGTGTCCAGGCACTGAGCAGAGGAATGTACCCTCCCCCTAAATCCATGGCCCCTTTGGGGTCCCACCTGCCCACTACTCTTGATAGATATCTGTGTGTAATTGAACTACAGAGTACAATAAAGCCAACCCCAGTGAGTAATGTTAAAACCAGTGAAGGCCATAGGTCAAAAGGAGCATTTTCCCTCTTGTGTCTTAAAGCAGTCACCGTCCAGGTGACGGCCAGAGGGCTGGCCTCTCAGCTGTCCGGGAACTGGAGAGTCAACCTGGCGTGCCCCAGCCCCCCGCCCCCAGCCCTTCTCTGCCCTCCCAGATGGTTCCAAACACAAGTTCTGAGGGCTGTGAACATGCTTGAAACGCTGGGCCAGGCCACCTAGATTAAAGAGGTTGTTGATTCAATTTTATATTATTTTCAGTCCACAACTTCCTCAAAGGTGGCTCCCAGGACCAGAGCATCTAAATGCCTTTGAACATGAACTTTACTCCTTAGATTTCCCCTCCGTGGTGTTTCAGCTGGATTTCTGCAAAAGTGTCCTTACCACTCAGCCCACCCCAGCCCTGCCCCCTTCCCCCAGAAGTGCCTCCCCTGCCACCAGAGAGAAAATTCTGAAATTCTAGTGGGGCCTTCACTCCTCACCAGACCCTCCCGTGGCTCTCCTAGACCCCAGAGCAGACACTCTGCCCCCATCACACACCACGACGAGCTGGGAACTTCTAACAACACATCCTTGCTCAAGCTCCCCCCACCCACCAGACCAGATCAATCAGAATTGGGGGGAAGGACCCTCATCCTCTTTTTAAAGCCCCTGGTAATTCAAATACGCAACCTGGTCTAGAGCTTCAGGTCTCAGGGTAAAGGAGAGGAAAAGCTCCTCTTCACAGCTGAAGGCCAGCTAAAAAATCCAGAAGGAATTAGAGAAGTAGTCGGTCCCCATTTGCCCCCAGTGATAGAGCTGACCCCAGCCCAGCAAGTCAGCCTGGGCTACAAGCACTGGGGGAGAGGCCGAGGGGAACAGGACATTCGCACAGTCCCAAGGAGCCCCCCCACGTAAAAGGGAAAGGAGACTTTCCATTAGAGTGAGGTGGCTGATTCACCTTAAGCGAGTTTTCAAGTCAGCACCTCCGCCAGTGAGTGGGACCCACTCCCGTCACTGGCCTCCGGACAGGATAGGAAGGTGAAAACACATCACCAGCTATGCTTGCGTGGATCTAATTGAAAGAATCCAAACCGTGGGCCTTCTACAAAACAGCAGGCCGGGGAGATGGTGAGTTCAAGGAGCACTGGGGACAGTGTAAGCCCTGGGAGCGTGCAGAGGTCAGTCGTGGAGAAGGCCCTGGACTTCACAGGGTGCGGGCGACTTTATTGAGATCTGAGAAGACAACTCAGCTGAGCCCAACGTTATTCTGGGATGCCCTGGCTCCCTCAGAAAGGGTGGCTTGGAGGCCTCCGAGAGTGAATGGTGAGGCTGTTGGGTTCTGGGTCGGGGACTGCCTGCCCTCAGGGACAGGCATGGACCCTGAGGCTGCTGGATGGGCCCTTTGTTGCCCCCCACTCCCCTCCTGAGCTTGAGCCGCCGACACAACGCTCACCAAAGCTCCACACTTGTCCAACCTACTAGCCCACCCCAGCTGCTGGCTACCCAAGGAAGATGACATTGACCTAGAAGTTTTCTAAAGTGACCCTTCATTCCCATCCCCATGTGCCTTCCCCCCAAAATCCTGACGTCTGGGATTTGGGAAGAGGAAAGTCTGATGTACTCACCTTCAGGTCAGCCAGCACTGGGCTCAAACCACGCAAGCTTTGTTTTCCTCACATTCTTTTGGTCTCCTTAGATCTCTTTCTTATGCTGCCGTTATAATTTTCCCTGCATGGAAACATTACAGGGGCTAGATAGGTACTTTCCTTACATGGGAGAGGGTCTGCTCAGACCCTGTGTCATGGCCGAGGACAGGGTGCAGGGAGAAGGAGGCCAATCTAATGGAGTCCTGGGGAGACACGGAAGCAGCTGCCTTCCCCAGCACCCAACAAGCCTGACGTCCCTCACTGGCGGACTAGGACGGAGGGATGGAGAGGCAAGGCCTGGACCATACTCCAGAGGTGGAGCGGCCTGCTCTGTAGAGAGAGCACCAGAGTTGGAGTCCGGAGCCTTGGGGTCCAGTCCTGTCTCAGCTTCTGGCTTTCAGACCCTAAAGGGATAATTTCTGTCCTCTGTTTTCTCTGTTGGTGAGGCAAGAAGGTTGGGCTAGCAACGTAATATACAGAATAGAATAGAATACTTATATTTTACTGGTTATTTTAATTATATATTTCATTATATATTTTATTTTTATATACTATATTATATATATTATATTATGTATAAGCATTTTATTTATATCACATATTATTCATAATTTATATCATATATATTATTTATAATCATATATGATTGTATATAGTATATGTAATGTACATTATTATATGAGATATGATATTATGTGGTGCTCTATGGCTTTAAAATCTGTGTTTTTTATTCTAGGTCGTTTTCCTCTGACCTCCTTGGCCCTGGCTGGGCTTGTGATCTTAGGGAACAGCTCGAGCAGGGAGGCCCCCCAACCCCATGAAACCCCGCTGGCTGTCTTGCTCTCACCAGGGAGGCTGGCCACCTGTGAGGGAGACACCAGTCTGAAAGCCCAGACAGGTCATGCAGGGCTTTCCTTTCTGGGTCCTCAGAAGAGGGCTGCACATGACCCAGAAAACCGCCTCAAGGCCCTTCTCACCCATCTAATTCCCCAAGTCCCCTAAGGGCCCGGGGCGGTGTGTCCCAGTCTGTCCCCCACCTCCCGCCGTCCCGAGAGCCCCTCCCACCAACCCCCCTCCCTAGCACTTGCTCGCTCCGCCGGGCTAGCTGCTAGGCCTTTATTTAGCCAGGTGGCTGCCCATCTTTCTTACGGAAGGCGTGTCCCTGGGTTTCCGCTGCCCCTGGAAAGTAGGGAAAGAGGAAGTTGGGGGGACTGCGGTGCTTGTGCCAGCTCACATGTGCTCGAACCAGCAAGGGGCAGTCTGGGACAGCGTGCACCTGCTCCGCCCCGCCCCTCCTGCGCCCAGCCCCTTCCAAAGGGAGGAGGGAGCTCAGGGTTATCCAGGCTCCATCATTTCAGCCCTGACTGCTGGAGCTAGCCGGCGGCAGGCCCCGGTTCTGCACTGTCCTGGCGTCTAACTTACCGTGTGACCCCGAAAGGGCCTTTGCGGGAGGCTGCATTCTTCCCACCCACAGAATGTGAGGGCGTGAGGCCAGATAGGTCATTCTCAGGATGTGGTTGCAAGAGCAGCCTCAGCAGCACCTGCCAGCTTGTTAGAAATGCAGCTTCTCAGGCCCCTCCTTGGAGCCACTGACTCAGAAACGCCAGAGGTTGCGCTTCCAGCAATCTGTTTTACACACCCTCCAGGGGATCCATGTTTGCAAATGGCTGCGCTGGCGGACCTCTGCGGTGGGCACCATGAGGAGCGGCTCACCTCCTCCCCGCTGCAGGGAGCACACCCAGAAGACCGCCCTGCACTCTCAGCCCTCGTGGGGGTGGCCTAGGCTGAAGAAAACTGCCTGGGGGAAGGTCTTGCCTCCTTCCAGGGGCATCCCACCATAGGTGGGCAATCAACTTAAAGGTATCAGTATCCGGCCCCTCACCCGAGCATGGGACGATGCCACAGGGCTCCCTGCTCCAATGGCCCCTGGAGTCACCTGAGGCCTCTACTTCTCCCTTTAGGCAAACCTGCGTCCTCCCCTTCCCTAGCAAGGATGTGGGTCCCAAGAGCTCCCCGGTACATGTGTGTCCTGCTTGCTGACCTTCATCTCAGGGTCCGCTTCCCAGAGAACCCAAGCAGCAATAGCCCCAAAGGGCTCTGACACTGAGTCACCTCCAGCAGCAACATCTTCATCACCACGACAGCATGCCAGGCCCTCACTGTGCAGTGCTCGGCACGGAACCCCTGAGCGCCTCGTGCTGCTCAGTTCCCAAGACCACCCCAGGATCTGCCTTCCAGGGAGGCTCAGAGAGGTGAAAGTGAGAGTCAGAGATGGACTGCCCAGTGCTGAATCACTCTCCCACCCACTGAGCTTCCGTCTTCCCCACCTCCTGTCTCTCAGGGGGGCCCACACGCATGACGATCAGCAGGAAGGAGCAGAGGTGTAGAGAAAGGGGGATAAGGAGCAGGGCCCCAGAAACTCCTTGAGAAGGAAGTCTGGGCTGACCAGAGCCAGCAGCCAGGCTCCCCCCACCTTCCAAGCCACACAGCCCAGTCTCCAAGGACAAACAGTCCGAGGGAAAGGAAGCCCATACATGTCTCACACGAGGCGACTGAAAGGAAGCCCATACATATCCCACACGAGCAGCACCAGAATGAGGAAGGGGAGGAGCACGCAGAACTTGAGGGGGATGGGGGATGTCCTGGAGGACAGCAGACTGACACCAAGGAAGCCCAAACTCTTGGTGAGCCGGGAGTGTGGGCTGGCAGAGGAGGCAGGCCACAGCCAAGCCACAGAGTGGCCACAGCTCAGAGATGGGCCACAGCCCCCAGAGCCCTCCAGGGGCAGCTGTGCCAAGTGGCCAAGTGGGGGGCGCTCTGCAGGCAGGGAGGGCTTGCCCAGGCCCAGAAGGCAGCAGGAACAGGTGCAGCTCTTGCCCCCAAAGGGCAAAGGAATACAAACCAAGCCCAGGCTTCCCTACCCTCCTGGGAAGCATGTGGTGGGGAGGAAAGGGCAGAGGCCGCGCCATCAGATGCTGTGGGCCACATCTCCCCTCTGCCACTTGCTGGCTAAGTGGCTTTGAGTGAGTAATTTCACATCTCTAAGCCTCACGTTCCTTACCTATTAAATGGGTACAATAGACCCTCCTTTCGGGGTTTTGTGTTAGGTTTAAATACCATGATATTTGTAAAAAGCTCCTGGAACAGAGTAGGCCCACGAGGTCTGTCCCTCCTGTTCCAGTGTACCCCATGGCTAGTGGCTTAGAAATGAACACGAAAGGCCTACAGTGACCCCTGGAATGGAACAGACCCTCCATGCAAAAGGTTCTTACCCATCCTCAAAGGTATTCCAGAACAGCCATTGTTTAAAAAAGGATTCTGTAGTGAAATAAACTTGGGCTGTCCTGGGATAAAAAGACCCAGTTTCTTCCTACAGGACCACTCAGAGGAGCCTAACACGCCGAGGAGCATGTGGGACCCAGTGTGGGAACAGGGTTTGCCAAACGTTTGCCCAAGAAACCTTTTGATTTCCAACCACAAAATCCTTTTTCTTCTTTTTCAATAGCCATTAACTCTCGTGTTCTGAGAGATGCTGATCTATGTTCGTTCTATCACTTTACAGATGGCCAGCTAAGGCCCAGAGTGGCAAATTAACATACTCAGGGTCACTCAGAAACAGAGCTGGGGTCTTCGCCATTTCAAGGAGTCCAGAAATGGAGGGAGGCATTTCCTGACAGCTGCTTGAGCAAGAAGAGGGCAGATACTAGTGAGCGAAAGGGGCCCCGCTGTGGCTTCTCCCATGGCCCCCGCTCACACCACACCCTACTGCACCCACAACTCACACCTCTCTCGTTATGGAGCTCATGGCGGGTCGGGTCCATTCATAACCTGTCGCACCAATGTCTGCCCGAGCTTCTCACCGGGAACTTCTGCATGAGCTCAGCTGTGTCCCTAGTTCCTCCCTCAGCCCAACTGCCAGCAAAGGTTCCATGAGAAGAAGGAAAAGTGTGTCCCTGGGAGAACAGCATTACCAGCCTGTGATGTTGGGGGTCGGGGGTGGTTAAGAAATGGCCAGAGGACAGTTGGACACCAAGGCCACTTACAGGTGTGAAGGGAATAGAAGGTACCCTCCTCCCTCTGCGTGGAATGTTTTACTTGGGTTAGAAATAATCACAGGGACATGTCCCACAACTCAAAACACACTATTCGTTCTCCAGCTCGGGCAAGACGGAGCAGGCAGACAATCCTGTCCTGGTCAGAATAGATATGTGGCAGAGGCCGGAGTCCAACATTCCCCATGGAACTGCTCGGCGGTTCCACCACCAGGAACACAAGTCGTGGGGCCCCAGGGACTGTGAGAAAGGGAAGGGGCTTTCAACCACACAGCCAATGATCCCACCAGCCAGCCAGCCAGCCACCCATCCATCTGTCCATCCATCTGTCCACCCAAAAGAAATACACTGCCTTTCCTAGCCCCTCTCCCTTCCTGGCCATGCGTGTGGCTCCATCTGGGAAATGACCAGCTCATGGAGCAAACCACACGAGTCCCTACCACAGTGTGTGTTTCCCCTAAGTCACCTTATGCCCCCTCTGAGGCCCCCTCCCAGGCCTTCCTGGTGACACCGCTTGCCTGTGGGATGTCCAGTGTGGTCTCCGGGAGCACATCAGACAGGACTCGGAAATGAACACTGGGAAGGCGAAGAGAGGAGAGGGATGGGTGTGGAAGGGTGCTCGGGAGATCCTGGTCCCTCGGTATTCATGGAGGAGCCTCCTTCCTGGAAGCAGGCAGATCCTCTAGAATCCGCACCTGAAGGTGCTCAGGTCTAGAGAGTAAATGGTTCCCCGTGGGGTTACTTGTGGAGAAAGGGGAGGGAGATGGGCTTGGGAATCCAGAAACTCAGGGTTGTCAAGGACTCATAGGTCAGCCATCTCAGCTCCTATCTGCCTTTAGGCTTCCATCTTGTGTCCTCTCACAAGAGGCTGTGCAGTCTGTTTGCATACCTCCTGCGATGGGCAACTTACTACCTTTCTATGCAGCTCTTTCCCACTCCTTCTGTGCCTCAGGGTCGTGCACCCAGGTCCCACTAAGCAGGGCCACTAGAACATTTGAGGGCATCGCCCCCAAGCAGATACTGGGAGTTTAATGAAAACCAACTGTCACAGGGACTCTCAAGTCCCTGCAATTCATTAAGCTTGATGAGAGGAGGAATGTGAACACCAGATATTTATTAAATGGGGACAGAGAGGGAGCTTTCCCTCCATGAGTGTTTAGTTCTGGGCCTCCACCTATTTCCCCCAAATGGGCCCTGATGTAAGTAAGTAAGTAAGTCCTCCCAGCTTCTCAGTGCTCTCCCATCCCTCCTCCCTTTGGCCCTTACTGACACTCTGTAAGGTGGGCAATCCTGGGCTTGTCTCCACCCTTCCGTCTTGCTCCCCAACCAACCGGTGTCATTTTTCTTCTCTGGGGAGGCGTGGCACGGTTTTCACGCAGTCACATGATCAAACAACAGATCCAGTGAGCACCCATGGCGTGTCAGGCACTGTGTCGGGTGCCGGCACCACAAGGAGGCCGGAGACCCACTGTCTCAGAGTGCAGGGGCTGTAGGCAGAGCCGGATGACTGAGGCGGTAGTAGGATTACAGTGGCGTCTATGCAGCAAAGCCCTGGGCCCTGCGGGACCCAGTTTTAGCCTTTTGTGGCTTCCAGTAAACCAAACCCCTCATCAGGACTAAATAAAAGAGCAAGGTCAACCCGTATTTGGTTACTTGAGAGAGAGCAAAGGTGGCTGCATTCACAACGCCCGCCTCATTATGCTCGCCACAAAGTCCCATCGTTTCTCAGCACCACAGCTTATTGCCCTCACAGACCCTGCCCCACAACCCTTCACACAGGCGACCACTTCTCTTTCCTCTCCCCCTGGCTTCCAGCCCCACAGCCCCTGGCCAAGGGGCCCTCGGCCTCCCTCGGGGCTACTCCAAGTCAGAGGCCCCAGAAGCTAACCCGAATGGAGGAACACAGGCTTCGACCCATGGGTGGCTTGGGTGTGGTACCTGATGGCACACACGCCCCCGAGCAGGACTCAGGCTGACCACAAAGCTTCTGGCAGTACCATGCGGCACTGGGGACTGGGGACTGGGGACGGGTGGAGGTGCAAGGGAAGGAGGGTGTCTAGGGCCTCGGGAGTACTTTCCCGTGGCTTATCTCATCTACCACTCACAGCTGTCTTGGGAGGGCGGCAAGGCCAGGAGCGGGTTGAACTCTCCCCAGTTCACAGACAATGTATACCGATGGCCAAGGTCAATGTGATACCACTCACGGAGAGCACCCCAACTCAGGCTACACGTTTTGGAGGACTCCAGTGTAATCACGGGTCCACACGAGTGTCCATGCATGGAGACGTGACCTGGAACACAGTCACGCAGAGAAAGCAGGGCTCATTCTGGTAAGAATGGGGAGGGTGCTCTGGGCACCACTTAGGCCGAACTGTGGGATCCAGCAGTGCTCTTCCTGGCTGTACCACACAAGGCAGCTCTTACCTGGTCCACAAGGAAGACGACAAAGCTGCCTGCAGCAGGCTCATGAGTCTGGGGGTGGGGTGGAGAGCAGAGGTGGGCGGGAGGTGATGTGGGGGCCCAGCAATGCAGGCGAGGGTGGATAAGCTGGGAGAGCACACCGCCCACCAATGGGGGTGTGTGCAATAAAGGCGGAGGGTGGATTTGAGAAACTCAGTGCTGTGTGGAAGTTCCTCAGAAAGTTCAAAATAGAGCTCCCCTAGGACCCAGCAATTGCACTACTGGGTATTTGCCCCAAAGATACAGACATAGTGAAAAGAAGGGCACAGGCACCCCAACATTCCTAGCAGCAATGTCTACAATAGCCAAACTGTGGAAGGAGCCGAGATACCCTTCAACAGACGAATGGATAAAGAAGATGTGATCCATGTATACAACAGAATATTACTCAACCATCAGAAAGGATGGAGACCCACCATTTACATCAACATGGACGGGACTGGAGGAAATTAGGCTGAGTGAAGTAAGTCAAGCAGAGAAAATCAATTATCGTATGATTTCAGTGACTTGTGGAACATAAGGAATAGCATGGAGGACATTAGGAGAAGGAAGGGAAGAATGAAGGGGGGAAATCAGAGGGGAAGACGAACCATGAGAGAATATGGATTCCAGGAAACAAACTGAGGGTTTTAGAGGGGAGGGGAGTAGGGAGATGTGTGAGCCCGGTGATTAAGTATTAAGGAGGCATTAAGGAGGGCACGGATTGCATGGAGTACTGGGTGTTATACGCAAACAACCGTGGAACACTACATCAGAAACTAATGATGTACTGTATGGTGACTAACATAACATCAACATCATCATCATCATAACAAAAGAAACTTAGTGCTGAATGAAAAAGAAAAAGCAAGAGAATATATTGTTATTCAAATTAAAATACATGTCCACAAAACAATAACACCATTTTGCATGAGCACAGAAGACACTCCAGTTGCACCTTAAAATGACTGTTGGGGGATGAGGGTGGGATATGGAAATGAGAGCCTCCCACGGTGGCAATGGGTCATGTAGTGGGGGGCGTCGTGAACTCAACCCTCCGTGCCCGAGGTTAGAAGTGATGGCGAGACTGGCATGCGTAGTTAGATTCTGACACACATACAAGAATAAATCTCTTCGACAAGCCCGCAAGCTTTCCAAAAACCATTATCATTTGTGTACACACACAAGATGATAGAATCAGAAATGAAAGCAGCGGCTGGAGATGCTATTCTTAGGTCACTTTCAGTTAGAGAACTGGGGCATCCAGAGGCAAAGTTGAAGACCCAGAGCCTACTTAGCCAAGATTATGTTTTCTTATGGATGATGGTAACCAGGGCCAATGTGAAGTGTAGAGCAGCCAGGACCGGACTTACCTGTAACTGGGGGGGGGGGGGGGGGGGAATATGGCAGTGACTACAATTTTATAGCATTTATTGTTTATTACAAAAGTAATTCACATTCAGAAATATAGAAGTAAATACAGATGAAGATAGAAAGCACCTTGATCCTTCCTCATACCCAGAAATGTTCTTTCCAGGCTTCTGTTCCACTCATTCCTCCAGGCTTATGCACTGCAGTGGAAGTTTTCATCAGGCAAAGGCAAAACAGCACAATTAGTCATGTTTGAACCTCATCAGTTACATCAGTTACAACAGGATTCCAGTGAGGAACCAGCTGTCTAAGAGCCATCCAGAAATTGCATCCATTGGCTTTGCTGGGCTGGCTGGATTTCCTGCAGAGTGTTACTTTGCTCTTCACCAAATCCACCAGTGACAGAGGAGGGGGAAGCTCCTGAGTAGGTGATCTCAAAAGTAGAGGAGGAGATTTGGTTTGGCTTGTGCCCATTTTGATCAATGAGTTCATTGTTTTTTCTTTGCAATAACAAAGGACTCTCATAGCTACAGAAACCCTTGAATTACTGAAATTAACATGGGGAAAATATCTTAGTTATCGAGTCTAAAATTCTCTAGTATTTTACCCCCATTTTTTCCCCATTGAAATAATTGTTTCTAATGTGGTGTTTGAAACACATGGTATTTTAGGATTTGAACTAATTAAATAGAGCGGAACAGGCTCTCTTTATACATATATACATATACACATATATAATTTTAAAAATAAAGTGAGGATCATACTGTACATATAATCTTATATTTACCTTCTTTACTTAACAGCACATTGTAAGCATTTCCCAAGGCATTAAGTATTCTTGAAAAATATGATTTTAACACCTAAACTATTTTATCTTATGGATGTAACATAATTTATCCACTCCCTTAGTCAACATTTTAAGTTACTCCTAGTTGTTTTCTATTTTTAAAAAAACTGGTGTGCTAACGACTCTGTCTACCTCTCTTGTTATTTTCTTACAATAAACTTGAGAATTAGAATCACCTTTATGAGGTTTTTGCAAGCATTATCAATAGTGTATAAATCCCCTAAAACAATGTCAGTGCACAGCAGGCTTTCAGCTACTAGTAGCTGTAAATAGGAAATCAAGTTCCTAGGAGAACAGACCAGTTCTGTCCAAGCTGAGTCAGGTGAGAGATGTGCTCCGTTTGGCTGGGGAATGATGTAACTGTACAGTCTAAGTAAGGCAGGTAAGAAGGGACGGGGCCGTTCTTGCTTCCAGATGATTCTCTAGTGACCCCAGTGCGGCCCTGCTGCCCTCCCTATGCCCGTCTCAGCCACGGCCCCCACAGAGGCCGGGGGGCCCACTAAGCTCCGTCATGTGGATGGCAGGGGCAGCCCTGAATGACCCTGACTGCACTCTTAACTCAACCTTCAGGTAGCAGGAAACTGGGGTCGGAGAAGAAACAATGTAATCATTGTGTTCTCAAAGATGGTTTATTAGCTATTCTCACTCATGGTGAAGAGAAATAAAAAAGTAGATGAAATTGAAATCAGAGAAGATGAAAATCCAACAACAGTTCTTCCCCAAGGACCTCCCCCGACTAGACAACATGGTCCGCCAGGGGCTTCGTGTCTGCATCTAACAAGGGAATGCATTCAGAGAAGAACCTTTCTTCAAAGGTACAGGGTCTAATATGATGTGATGAGAAAATCACAGGATGATTTTTTCAACAGAGACTGAACGCTTATCCGTCCACGAGGGACACCCCTTCCAAGCCACACGGTTATCCACAGAAACTGTTGGGATCCTCTTTGGAAGGTGTCTTCCCCATGCAGACGACTCTGTCGCCTGTCCCTGGCCATGGCCAAGCTCTGCTCTTTGATGGTGGATCTGATTTCCGAGCACAGTCTGGTCACCCGAAGCCAGCTGGGATGAGGGAGGGATAAGGAGGCTCTGGGACGCGGGTAGGAGTGAGAAGCCGGGGAAGCTCCAGTGATGAGGCCGGGTTTCTCAGGGGATCTTCACCCCCCACAACTGGGCAAGCACGCAGCCTCTTAGGGTGCGAGTGTGTGGAAGCTGGGCACTCACTGATGCTTCAGCTCCAGGCTGGCTGCGAGAACACCCCTCTCTTGTTTGGCTCCCTGGGAGCCCTAGCAGGACAGTTTGTTCTTTCTGGCAAGAGGGAAGCTTGTCAGTTTAAAGTAAATTTATATTTGGTCTAAGAAAGGCCAGTGCCCAAAAGGATTTCCATTCTTTGGGGGCCAAGGGCACAGAGTACCATTGTCCTTCCTTTCTTCTCTTTACACACTTGCTTCTGAGCCCACTGGAGGATGTCTGCATGTTTGCCCTCCACAATACCTGGCCCCCTGGAGCAAAAAGGCCCCAAGCACCAGCAACTCACAGGCCCATCCTCACTGGGTGGCCTCAGGAGAAGGACCCACCAGGTGGGACAGCTGCAGCCCCTTGCCCCAGAGCACATCCCCACAGGGATTCGGACACGAGCTGGGGGCTGATTAACAGGGGCACCCCTCTGGCCTGTCCCAGACCCAGAGATCTGAGGGCATGTCAGATGGGGCTGGACCTAGACGTCCGGGATGGGAGTGTTGCAGTTCCCATGGTAGATCTTGACGTGGCCCTCACACCGGAAGTAAGCCTCGAAGACATCGCTATAGCCGTGGTCCCTCCACCAGGTGCAAAGCTGCCGGTTCCAGGTGCAGTCCAGCACGTGGAAGAGCTCGGGGTGCTCCATGCCGATCATGGTGAAGAAGTCCTGGTCCCCGAGGTGGCCACGGAAGTGGTACTTGTCGGCCAGCTGCTGTACCTGTGCGGGCTCCAGCAGGCGGCTGTAGAGGGGGGACTGGCGCATGGCCTCCAGGTTCAGCAGCATCACTCCACTGTTGAAGCCAGGGAGCCCCTCGGGCGGGGGGTCCCCAACCCGTGTCTTGGGGTTCTCGTGGCGGAACTGCCAGAATGTGTGCCTGGGAAGGGGAAAGAGAGCAAATTTAACCTGGTTTGTGTGGGTGAAACAGTCTGCCGGCCCTATTTTCCTGGGTGGTCACAACCAGCCTGGAGAGAGACACTGTCTTCACTCCAGGTTTATAGCTCTGGGGACAGGGAGGTTCTTGGGCTGGGAATTGGCATCACACCATCAGCAAGAGGCACAGCTCGACTCAGACCCCAGCCTCCTGATTCCAAGCCTCAGGGTCTTCCCACCATCCTCTGCTCCTTCAGGATGACATCGTTGCTAACATTTGTCTAGGACTCAGCAAGCAGCAGGCACACAGAGAAAGAAAGCACAAGCAAGCAGTGGGAGAGGGAGAAGGCGGCTCCTCAGTGGGGAGCCCGATGCGGGACTCAATCCCGGGACCTGGGATCATGACCTGAGCCGAAGGAAGACACTAAACCAACTGAGCCACCCAAGTGCTCCTGCCTTTGTGATCTTAGAAAGGAAAGGAGAAAAGTGGGGGAAGTGATTTTGAGAAGTGATCTGGTAGAGGTAGAAAGCTACCTGCAGGCTGAAATAAAGTCAGTTTCTGCTTTAGAACAAGTTTCATGAAGGCCCAAGCCTAGCACTTCTGAGCAGCTGGGCAGGGGTTGGAGGCCTGCAACAGAGCGCAGGGCCCACATGCATGGGTTAGGCTGAAGAGCAGCTGGGCCAGCCAGGTGGAATTAGGGCTATTTTAGAGGGAATGTTGCCTCCACCTTCTCTCAAGGCCTCAGGATGGGGGATGCATCGGGGCACCTGGAAATGCCACCCCGAGGCTCCCAGAGGTCGCTCCCTCAACCAGTCACAGGGCAGGATCTGTGCGGGGAAGTGACCAGTGCAGGGGAAAGAACACAAGAGACCTGGCCCACGGCAGCCACCGAGATCCATTTCGCAGCTCCCACACACTGCTCTGTGTCTGGGAATCGGAGAGACCTTCCCTGAGGTCTCGCATATCACAAAGGGCACCGAGAGTTCGATCCTGGGGAGGGGAAAAGCATTCCCTCTGGACATTCTTACAAGCGGAATAACAGGTCTATTGTTTGAATTTTGCCATAACTGGACAGTGAGTGGAACAGAGCTCTGGCGCCTGCTTGGTGATAACAACCTTGGCAAAAATAAGCTTCCAGAGCAAAAGGAGATGCGGGAGCCCTTCTAGTGATGGGATCACAGGGGCGCTGGAATGTTGCCTGGCGACTTGATCGGTTTTACCATTTTTCTTCCAAATGGTTCCCGCAGGTCCAGGCTGTAAGCCACTAAGAGTCTCCCAGAGGAATCTGGGCCACCACAGCATGGGAGAGGAGGGCTCCTCCAACCAGGAGCAGGTGGGCTTTACCGGGGAGGCAGGACTCAGCCTTCCAGGAGAGAAGAGAAGCACTCACCAGGGAGGGGAGGCCTGGGAAGGGAGACGTGTGTAGAAGACAGGCAGGGCCGGGCCTGTGGAGGTCCTAGACATGGTGAGGCCATCAGCCTCTTTCTGTTGTTTGTCCCCCAGGTCTTGTCTCTCCCCTTCCCGGAGGACCATGGGGGGTGAGCAGGGTGCAGGCTGGCAGTCAAGTCCGCCCTCCCCAAGACCGCCGCCGCCTCTGCGTTCTCAGCACCTCGCATGGCGCCCACACGGCGGGCCTTCAGGACATGAAAGTTCTTTTTTTTTTCTTTTTTTTTTCTTTTTTAAATTTTATTTATTTATTTGACAGATAGAGATCACAAGTAGGGAGAGAAGCAGGCAGAGAGAGAGAGGAGGAAGCAGGCTCCCCGCCAAGCAGAGAGCCCGACGCGGGACTCGATCCCAGGACCCCGAGATCATGACCTGAGCTGAAGGCAGCAGCTTAAACCACTGAGCCACCCAGGCGCCCCCAGGACATGAAAGTTCTTGATGAGGAAGGATGGGAAGGTCAGTGAGGCTCAAGCTATGTCGCCTTTGGTGTCGTCTGGAACCGGGGCAGGGAAATGTCAGGACACAAAGCTGCAGTTGTGGATGCCATGTTCCAGGCCCCAGGGCCCCATCTCTCCAGCGTGGTGAGGGACAGGGGACCATGAGAGGGTGCTCAGGGGGTTCAAAGAGTTCGGTACGGTCTCTACTCGTGAGCCAGCTGGGGGCTGCAGAGGCCATCTGCTGCCCTGCAGTACCCCCCAGAGCTCCCCTGTCTCTAGCAGACTGACCTGCTATGGAACTTGCTGGGCCCAGGACAGTGGGGCCAGACGCAGACAGAACAACGAGCATCCTTCCAGGTAGGGACCAGAAGTCACGTGGCTCTTTGGGAACCTCATGCCTAGTACCACCGGCGCTACAAAAAGGCATTTTATAACAGTCAGAGAGAACCAGGCCCAGGGCATCAGCGCATTATGACCGGTAAGGAGAAGCGAAGGAGGGACAGGAAATTGGAATTGCAAGCTGCCCGGGATGTGTCCTGAGGCAGGAAAACAGCCTGTAAATGAACCAGTGCTTCTCTAAGTACAAAATTATTTCCAGGGTGCTCCTGTTTAAAGCAGGCCCACCACTCCAAAATGAACCCAGACAGACAGAGCCACTGCCTGCAGGACTGCTGGGTTTCTCTGGCCTCCGTGTCAGCTGGTTTGTGTGGAGGAACCACACTGGCCTTGGGATGGAGAGAAGGACACGGCCGTGGAGGGACCCGAGCTCATGAGCCCTGATCCCACGTGCATGGGCCAAACGGGGCAGTCCGGCCGGTTCCCCCTGCCACAGCACAGCAAGGATGGCAGAGCCCTCTCCGTTCCCCGCCTCGGCTCCTGGGCGGCGCGGGGACGTCACTGGCAGCATTCTAACAGGGACGGAACAGAGGTCCCCTGTGCGTCAGGGGCAAGCCCAACTCGAATGCGAGGGCTCTGAGCTCCAAAGTCCCTTTCATCTTCGCCTCGGATTCCGTGGGCTAGGGTTCCCAGGAGCAGCACTTGGATTTCAATCTCATTTCTGAAGTTGGCTGATACCCCCAAGGCCACAGGCTCTGGGGACCTGGCTGGCAGGTGAGGTGGAAGCTACTGGTACTTCACTGAGAGGGGGTCAGACCCAAGAGCCTCTCTCAGGGGGGTCAGAGAGGGCCCTGGACCCTCGCCTTCCTCACAGGGCCTGGGGCTGAACTGATATGTATGCAAAGGGCACTGCTAGTGGTGTGCGCTGAGGCCATAGGAACCTCCGTGTGAATGCAGGGATCTGGCTCCGAGTCCTGGAGCTTCTAGAAGTTTCCCCGATTAAGCTCCAAGCCCACAGTCTGCCATGTTGCCCTGACGCATCATCTGGACTTGGGCCTCTGCAGAGGCTTGTCTCCATCCTCCACTGTCCCCTGGAGATACACAAGAGGCGGACAAAATGCAAAACAAGCCCTTGCACAGGCAGTCCATTGTAAATACTGAGTCTTTCCTGGAATCAATCAGGCTTGTCAGGAAAATACAAATTAAGAACCTTCAAGTACATTCTTCCAAGTATGGGCAATGCATTTCCCAAATTTGTTCTATTGAGTATGCCCTAAGTAATATTCATAAAAAAGACTATTAAACTATTAAAAACAAGTACACTAGTTTTCATGAAGAAAACCCATCTTATGAAAAGAGGTATCTGAAATCATTTTGAAAAGCATTCATTTTCTCCCTTCAAATTTTTCCCTGATGATCATTACCAAGGTCACTCCAACAAGTCTCTCAACTAGAGAACCTGGCCAGAAAACCTGGGAAAGAACACGTGTTATTATGAATAAGTCTTTCTCCTCCCACCACCCCAATCACTGACCCTCCTGCCTCCCTATCTTTCCATGCTTTTCTCCTGGGTTGGTCTTTCTTGGCTCCTAAGGCTCAGGGTCTTCCATTTTCACTACTGAGAGGGTTGAGAAGCAAGGATGGGAACATGCAATGAGCCTGGGCAGTCTGCATCAGGCTCCCTAAGAAGGTTCTAGAAGCCCATGCTGACTCAGGCTGAGTTCAAGCTGTTGGTTTTCAGGCAAAGAGGGCTCTGTTTTCTGAGGTCCCTAAGGACAGTGTCATGTGTGGCACTTCTCCCTATGGTTTACCCGTTGAGTGTTCAGAGTCAAGTGCAAAGTCACTAATGAGCAAGTGAGGCTGGGCCTCTTCCCGGAGGAAGCATGCCGTCTGGATGCTGTCTAATCAGTGAAGACTGGAATCAGGAAACAATACTCCCTTTATGCCCATGCTTGTGTCCCAGGACCAATGAGCTCTTGTTTGACTTGGAAGGGACCCTGTTTTCCAGTCCTTTGCGAGGAAAGGCCGGGAGTGAAGAGCAGCACGTCCTGTTAGGTGACCAGGGGATAGTTGTGGGTGATGCAGGGCTGATTTTGGAGCAAGGACAGTGTCCCTCCATGCTGCCTTGAGCTGACGTTCTGGGGGACGGACACAGACTCTTCAGTTCATTAGCAGAAACACTGCCCTGTGGTCTCAAACTGGAGACGACACGGACTGTTGACACAGTGAGGCTTTGGATGGCCACTTCCCAGGGCACTCCTCACCGCCAGGAGTCACAGCCGACCCTTATCAGGATCTCTTGCTAGCAACTCAGGTCTCTAGCTCTGCCAGACAGAAATGTTCTTGAAGTCCCACAGGCTAGTAATGGCAGGACCAGGACGAGAGGGTTCTCTCCTGGGACCACAGGCTACCAAAACCTAAAGACATGTGAAGATTCTTAGCTCACCTGTCTAGCTTACCCATGAGGACACTGAGGCTCAGAAATGGCCCTGCCCGTAGTCACACCACTGAAAAGGTAACCCCCACCCCAATCCCAGGCTAATGATTTTGCTTTCCCCAAAATGCCCTGCCTAGAGAAGGCGATTGCTCTCTCCCACCATGCAATAAGCCATGCGACAGGTGAGACTGTGCCACTTAGTGCCAAGCTTTCGCGAGGCACAGAGTTCACGCTTTGCCATCCGGCAGGGATTAGCTCCTCCAAACCCAACATGCCTGCACCTGGAAGGGGAGCTGGGCCCCCAAATGGCTGACGAAGCTTGCTTGGGGCAGCAGGTGGAAGGCATGTGCTTGTCCTTGTTTGTAGGACCTCAAAAGAAATGTGTGCCTGCTTTCAAACACCAGCCGTGTTTGCAAGCCAGCAACTGAGTTTCCAACTACAATATGCCCAGAACCGAGAGAGGACAACAGGTCAGGGGTTGAGGCAGGGGGCACGTGGGTGGAGCGGGGGGTGCTGGAACCAGGCGGCCTGGCAGGAGAGCAGAGGACTTCTGGGGGTGGTGAGGTCCAAAAAAGACTCCACAGGGATGAGGGGATAAGGGAGGCACACTGCAGGGATTTCCTCAGGGCCCTCTTCCAGAAGGAACCAGAAGTATCAGGGCCCCCTGTTCACCCCTCCCCACACCCGAGACTGCCAAGGTTCCTTCTTGGCAAACTGTCGTCTCTGCACTGCCCACCCCAGTCTGAGAAGAGGGTTCATGGAAGTAAGAGGAGCTGAGGAAGATCTGGGGAAGAAGGGGAGGGAGAAAGGGGTTATCATCTGCTGAGTCTGTTTTCTGAAAGCCATGATGGAGGCTTTCAATGGGGGAGGGGCAGGGGGGTCCCAACGAGCACTGGGGTAGCTATTATTACAGGAACCAAATTTTCTAGAGAGCTAATCTGGACACTGGGCTCTTCATTCTTACCTACAAGACCACAGAGCTCTCTACAGCTGTCCGCTGGGGCTGCCAAACAAAGCTTCACAGACTGGGGGGCCTGAGTGACACAGATATACCCTCCCCTGTTCTGGAGGCTGCAAGTCTGAGATCAAGGTGTTGGCAAGGATGGTTCCTTCTGAGGGCTGAGGGAGAAATTGTTCCATATCTCTCTCCAGCCTCCGGTGGTTGGCTGGCAACCTCTGGCTTCCTTTTAGAAGGATCACCCCAGTATCTGTCCTCATCTTCACGGAGCATTCTGTTTGTGTGTGTGTGTCCAAATCTCCCAGCCCCCCAATTTTGGAAAATATTTATTTCTTTGAGAAAGAGTAAGAACGAAAGAGAGAGAGAGAGATCACAAGCAGAAGGGAGGGCTAGAGGGAGAAGGTGACTCCCTGCTAAGCAGGGAGCTCAATGGGCCTCGATCCCAGGATCTGGGATCATGACCTGAACCTAAGGCAGATGCTTAACCAACCGAATCACCCAGGCACACTCAAATCTCCCCTTTTAAAGATACCAGTCATATTGGGCAAGGGGGTCTATCCACTCCAGTGTGGTCTCATCTTAACTCATATCCGTGACAACCCTATTTCTAAATAAGGTCACAGCCTGGGGCACTGGGAATTAGGACTTCAGCCTCTGAACTGGGGGAAGGGGCACACAATTCGCCCAGAACACTCTCCAACAATGAAGACAAAGGAAAATGGGACACAGCTTACCTTCACCTGTGTTCTCACTGTCCACACTAGGAGGGCACTGGTGGCACCTAGAGCTGCCCTCAGGAAACTCCCTGACCCCCGCGACCCCTGGTGGGCTGAGCCAGACAGTCATGACAGGCTGGGCTGCGTCTGTCCAGGAGGCTCACAGAAGGAGGGGGAGGTGTCTGTAGTGGGACACACAGGCTCCAGAGAAAAGCAGAGGGATTCAGAAATGTGGGTGTGGTGGGGGGGTGAGAGGTGACACGACTCGGTCAGCCAGCAGAGAGATGTCCAGAAGTCCACACTGCGGTGTCTCCTGTTTCTGAGGGAGATATGCGGGAGCACGAGAGAGCACACGGATTGAGAGAATAGTCAGTCAGCGGTCACCCAATGGAGCACCTATCAGAGCCAGCAACAAATGGGAAGTAGAACATTCCTGCTCTCAAGAAACCAGTGCTCTAGCAAGACCCTGATGTGAGCACCAACAGTAACTGTTGTAAGATGAAGGGGTCTACAGCTGGACTCAGGAGGCCAGGGGTGAGGGCCCGCTGTACAAGGTTTCCTCGGTGCCAACATGGGGATGGGGACGAGACATGCCAATGAGGGGAGGCCTTGACCGGCGGAGAAGGGCAGAGCTCCATCGTGCCCAGGCTCCTCTCATGGTGTAGTCTCAGGGGAAGCCCTCATCTACCTAGCCAGCCAGAAACCATCTGAAGGCTTCCGTCTCATCATGGCTTCCTGTCTCATGAAGTCTAGAATAAAGGTGACCAGCGCCATCTGGCTCATTCCCAAAGCTGCACCAGCTGTGACCAACCTTCTCTGTAACACCTGGCACAGCAGTGGAATCAGGGAGGGTGGACATCCCCGCCAGGAAGGCCTCTGACCCACCACAAGATGGCCCGACCAGTTCTGAGCCTGGAGACCCTCCAAATGCCCACAGCCCTCCTTTCCGCCTAGAGATCTCTGGAAGGGGAGCTGCTCAGTGTGACGCCTCCCATAGCGTGTCACAGCCAGGGACCCAAGGCTTCCCATTCCCCTGTGCACATAGGAGGGTGGGATGTCCTTCTCTGAGCTGCCAGTCCTCTTCTCACACCTCCTGGCCCGCCCTCCACTGCCCATGCCCAGCCTTCCAGGACATCTCGGCCACACAGGCTTCCTCCCACACCTGCTGCCCCAGAGCTGTGAACACAGGTGGGTGGGCTGGGGAACTTGTGGTCACTCAATCTGACAGCTCCCGAGCGTGCTGTGCCTAACTGGGGCTAGGGCCTGGAGGGCAGCATGGGGAGAAACTGGGGAGCACTGAGGGACAGATGATGGAGGAAGAGGCACTGGAGGCTTCAAGCAGGTAGGTGGAGCTCTGAGGGCTTCATGCCCAGGTTACGACAAGGACGGTGAACACTAACTAGGGCAAAGCTGGAAGGATAAAAACGGAAAGGACCCATTCAGTCTTGAACAGATGTCAGCAAGAATAGTGATGTGGGAGAGTCCTGCAGGTGGCTGGGCATGGGTCACAGGCATGGAGCACAAAGCAAGCACGACAGAATTCTGGGGAGTTCCAATATTTAGGGGATGGAAGAAGAGGAGCGGGGAAATTCACTTGCAATAACGTCCGTGGCCACAATGATGGCCTCATCATCATCAGCCCCACCTGAGGTACCCACTTGGCTCTCCCTCCATGAACCTTGCCATCAGAAGGCACTCTGCTCCAGTGACAGGGAACTGGGATTGTCCTCTCTGACTGCATCGTCCTGCACGTCCCCCCACAGAACCAGCTTTCCAGCCCCTTGTGAGCCACTGGGGGTCCACCTCTCCCTATTCTCTAGATAGTCTCCCCCGGATCCTCCTGGCTCCTCACCCACTCTAAACTGCCCCCATTACCTCAATGCATATGAGAATATGGACTGTATTGAAAGCGGCCGAGGATGGGAACTTGGAAATGCTATAGGAGATGACAGGTCTCTGACAGAGGTGAGCGACAGAGACTAAGGAGCTGGGCACTCAGCACGGGGTAAGATGTGGCGAGGGGGGACATCTATATGCCCAGGGAAAGGAATGTGTATGCCAGACTAACGAGGTAAGAAATACAGGGTGAGTGGCAGGGTGGGTACTGTGAGGAACGATAATCATGATGATGGCTAATACTTGTGTCAGACCCTGTTTTAAGTCCTCATTTAATGTCTGTAACAAACAAATGAGGTAAGTAGTATTCTCTCCCTGTTATAGGGACAAAGTGTGGTTGGGAGATATGAACCATTTGCTCATGGTCATAGAAGTCAGGCAGAAGAGTTTACCACAAAGTGAGAAATCCCAGGACATACCTGAGACTAGAGAAAGGACATAAATAAGAAGATACAGGTTCTATAGTGGGAATTAGGGATACTGACAGGGGCATTTAGGGTGAACTCTAAATCTTGGGAAGATTAAGAGGTAAAGTCATTTATGGAGACAGAGGGACTTGGGTACCAATAAGGGTTTGAGAAAGAGAAATGGTTTACAAGGGCAGTGAGGAATCCATAAAAGATGGATACAGGATTTGCCTGAGTATGGAAGGTCCGAGTGGAGTCCGGAACCAGGCCTGGCATTGACAACCAGAATGTGTTACTCACCTTTATGACTTGAGGGCCTAGTGTGCCATTTGGTTCACAGTAGGCCTTGCGAACTCTTAAGTTTCAAAAGGATGAATGGATGGATGGATTAAAGAACGAATGAAAAAAGGGACAAGATACTATAAAATCAGAGGGTAGAATTGAAAAGAGGAGAATGGTGAATGAAGGTGGTGGAACAATAGTTTAGAAGGGGAGTTGGGGGAGAATGTGCCCTGGGCCCCATGAGCTAGAGCATCAGATGTGTCTTAACTGAGGGTGGCCAGGTCTCTGTTGGGGAGGAAAAATTTTTCTCTCTCCTTCAGAGGTTCTTCCACCTGCTCTAAGAATTAAAGTGACATGAAACAGATTACCAAGAGAAAAGAAAAATTAATTTTGTACAAATAGTAACCCTACGCACATGAAAGGTTCAAAGACAGAAAGGTAAAGTGAGGTAGATATGCCATCCTGAGCTAAGGAATGGAATAGGGCTGGGACATCAAAGAGGAGGAGGGCAATTCACAGGGCAAGAAAAGGAAGAGCAGATGTTTGGTAATTAGATGTCTGCCCGGCCATAGAGATAGATCATTTAGATAAATTTATCTCTAGTAATAACCCCTACTCTGTGAAAGACTCCCAATTTAGATTCTTCTAGATAGTTAAGAGAGGAGCAAAAGTTTCTCTTGAACCTGCAGGTCTCCACTGCCTTCAGCCCAAAATAACCCACATATCGAAGCAACACATTTGGAGGAGGCTTGTTTTGAACCTTGCGTTTCTCTCAGGGTGAGGACGGAGAAAGTGACATAGAAATGTCAGCCCCATGAGCCAACGAATGCATATCTGTGAGGAGCTGCCACTGTGATGAAGATTATCAATGAAGGGACCCACATGGTAACCTGGCCCAGGGGTGCCCACAGCTCTCTGGACAATGCCCTTCCTGGCAGTGGCCCTAGAAGATGCCAGGACTCCATATACAAGGCTTGTGCATCACTGCTAGGGAAAAGCTCAAATCTGGTAGAAGCCCTAAGAGCTAACCAAGAGATGGTAGGGTGTGCAGCCAGCAGGCTGGGCTACTGAATATCCACATGGAGCTGGCCTGGCATGCGTGGCCAGGCCTCAGCTTAGCTCCATAATCCTGCCCTTTCTATGAACTGAGGTTGAGGGAGGAACTTTCATTAGGGTGAAGGCAAAGCCAGGCAGAGTTACCTGCAGAATTAGCTCACTGTCCTCAAAAAGCCCACAGCACTAGGGGACACAGAAAAGAAGTGCCCAGGACACATGCCAGAGTGCTTTCTGGGAGAGTGAGCAAAATGCAGTCGAGTGCAGTAAGGGTGATGGGGAAGAGCAGGTGTAGGATTTAACCGTGTCCGGAATTAAGCTCAATCAATCCAGCCCAGCACCCTTCACCCTCACAGAAGGGGGTGTTCCAACCCACGAGCTGGGTGTTGGGGAGACTGTGTGGGCTTGGCTAACCCAGGCACAAAGGCAATCGAGCTGCCGCAAAACGTGTTATTTCTCAAGCCCAGAAAAAAAAAATCTATGAGCCTTCCCATTTCATTTAAGCCAACCTCTACCTTTGCTTGTCCCTGCTCACTGTCTTCTACCACATTTGTGGCAGGGTCTCAGTCAACGGTAAAACAGTGACTGGCACATTGGCAACTGACAAATGCTGAGGATCTCCACTTGTCAAGCGCAAGCAAGGACAGAGGCATGGCCCCACAGGAGCTCATTCTGGGCAGTGGTACTTCTCAGACTTCACTGTGTGAGGGACTTGCCTGGGATCTCGTTAAAATGCAGATTCTCTTTCAGAGGCTGCATTTCTGGCAAGCTCTCAGGTAAGGCTGAGGCACTCAGAAGAAAAAAAACTGGTATTTGTATAAAGAGATGAAAACCACAAGAGCTGCAATGATGTCATTTTATCTTGCAAATGGCCATAAAGTAGGTACAGATAGAGTCGCTTACAAATTTCATACAAATTTTATGCTAATGCTTTTCTGTACCTTCTCACTTTATCACAGCTCTGGGAAGGGGGAGCAGGGTGGGCAGGGGACCATCAGGGAAATGGTTCCTGGAAGCAGCGTGCCTATGGCATTGGGAGGGAGGGCCCAGTTCTGCCACCTTCTATCCCAGGGATTAGCCATTAGTCTGGAGGGGTAGTGAGGGAAGTGGCAGGGCAATTCATGTACATTGGTTTTCTACTGCCTTGGAAAAAAGTACTGGTACATCATGGGGTTAAGAATGCAGGTTCTGGGAGCAGACAGTCCAGACTCAAATCCTGGTCTTCTGCTTCCTAGCCCAGAGAAGGTACTAGAGCTCTCTGTACTCCAGGATTCCTGTATGGAGTTAGGGTGGTTGGAAGGGTTTTTCAGGAACGTATGATATGATGGATGCCGTGGACACACTTCACACTGGGTGAGAAGCAATGTGGGTTCTCTATGGCGAACGAATGGCTGCTTCCCCCACCTTGTCTTCACAGGGAGGGGGCCTGAGCCTGTTTGCAGAGCTCTGCAACCACCAGTGGGGTGACCCTGAGCAAGTCACGCCCCTTCCCGAGACCTCAGTTCCTGCATCTGTTAGGTGGATTAAGCAGGCCTGTGGTTTTATGCCCAGAATGACCACGAATCTCCAACAATTAATCTTTCTTTAAATGTAGCACCGGTTGGTGAGTATAAGGTGTTTTGTTTTTTTTTTCTTGTTACTTGCTTTTGTTTCTGAATCCCATTTCCATGTATCCACAAAGCCCCATGATTTGTGTCTGCTGACAAGCTGGCAAAGTCCAGGCCTGACGTGCAAGGGAGACCACTCTGCTAGCAGCAGGCTCGGTGCAAAGTTCTCACTCAGCCTCCTCTCGGGCCGTGGCGATCACACAGCACTGCGAGCACTGAGCTCCAGGAACAGGCACACGGAGAGCTGGCTGGGTTCACTCATCTCCTCCAGCCCCTGCAAAACCTGAGGGGCCGCCCTGTCCTCCTCCGCATTCTGCCCCACTGGGACCCTTACTCTCCATGATGCCCCAAGACGCAAAACAACTGTTCTTGACTTTGTAAGCCTCTTCTCACCCAAGGGCAGTGCACGAGAGGTCATCTGTATAAATAGAGTCCACCTGAGCAAACCAAACATGGCTGGCCTCTGGCCCACCCAAACGTCCAACTTGTCCCTGGCCTGCCTGGAGGTCCCCCAGAGCCAGCTGCTCGTCGTGTCCAGAAGCTTCACCACGTGGCACTCCAACACACTGTCTTCCCTTTTCTTTTTAAAGAAAGGAAAAAAGGGAGGAAATCCACAAAACAATTTGTCCTTAGATCACAAACGTGAAGGGCTGGATCAAGGAGCACCATCACGAGGGGCTGAGCAGCACCATCCAATTCAGAAGACAAGCAATTCCTCAAAGGCGGCCTGGAGTCTCAGCCGCCGGCACTGAGGGCCCTTCTGGTCTCTCAGCATGCCAGGAGTCTCAGCCAAGATCACAGGCCTGCAGGGGAAGATTCTCCACAGTTCCAGGCAACAAGCAAGGCCAGTGGGAAGGGCAGGGGAGTCAGGCCCGGGCTCCAGTCCTAGGACTGCCCCTTCCCAGAGGTGGGGCCTACAACAAATTCCTTAACTCTCTGACTGTGGCCATCCAGAAAACTAAGACAATGAGTTTTTGTTGTTTGTTTTTTTTTTAAGGGCTCATTGAGGCTTTAGCAGGTTAACGTATGCAAAGTGCCAGGGGCAAGCCTGGCACATTTATGAATTCAAGAACTACGTACTGAAAACCTACTGTGTGCTAGACATGGTTCTGGGCCCTGAGAGACAACACTAAACAAGAAAGAAACTATGACTCCTTCCCTTGTCAGCTTGTGTCGGGAAGGGCTGACACAGCGGGAGGCAGACTGGCCAAAAGGCGGTTACCACCCCAAGTGGCAGGAGAAGGGATGGGACCACAGTGTGGACCCTGCAAGAGGGCCTCCTCACCCAATCTGTGTGGGGATGGAGGAAGGCTCTCCGGAGAAAGAGGCATCTGAGTGCAGACTTGACGTGAAGAGGAGGCAGGTGAAGACAGGTAGTAGTGAGGGCACATGGGCCAGACCAGGAGGATCCTGTGAGGAAGGTCAGGGAGGCTGACCTTGATGCTGAAGGGAACAGAGGGGCTGAAGCGAGGCAGCCTGTGTATGAGGATGGTGGCTGGCTGGGGTGGGGGTGGCCTGGAGGAGAGGAAGGAGCTGCTGCAGGGCCCCAGGGGAGCATGGTGGTGGTGCTGCCAATGACGAGGGGAGCTATTTGTCAGCGGCAGGATGGAGGGAAACAGGGGATGGAGGCAGATAAGGAACCCTGTACCTGGGTTTCCGTCCTGAGCACTCTGGGTGCAGCATGAATGACAAGGCCTACTTTCATCATTATCACTGACTTTTGTACAGTGACACCAGCTGGGTCACTCCCCTGTCTCCCACCAGTACAACAGACAGACCTTCCTGGTTCAGATACGCTGTGGCTCTGGTTCTTGACATCATGTCAGCCATAATGGCCTCAGCGCCAGCACCATGGGGCTCACTCTTGCCTTTGTGCCTTTCTCCAAACACAGGACCAGGCTAGGAAGATGGGGAACGGGACAACTGGGAGATGCTGGCTGGTGTGACCCATTCATAAGCCCCTGTCTTTCCAGATGACCTGGAGCAAACGTCTCTTTCACTGGCTCCTTCCAGACGGTAGCCAACCTCATCCTCACCCAGGGCAGGTGAGCTCTTCTCTGCCTCCCTGCCGCCTTGTGATTTCCTAGGGAGATTTTTTTCCCTGCTTCAAACTGAAAGTGATACCCTTAGCCCCTCCTTGGGCCCATTCTGCTTAAGTATCTTCTCCATGCCTTCCAGAGAGTTCCCCAGAATCTCTACAGAGCCTATGGTCCTCCTTATAAAGGGTTAAAGAATCAGAATTACCCCCCTACACACCTAGCGCTCTCTCTGGTATCCATGCAGGCATGCCTGGGGCTGCCTAGAATTCTGTGACTTCTCAGCTCTCTCGGAAGTGGAGTCCTAGGGCCGGGGCTTAGCCAGAACAGCCAACTAGGATTTGAGGCAATGTGAAGAGTGGAATTTTTAAGAACCAGATCAAAGGTGGCATTAAAATTAGATGCTACTCCAAGCCACTACCCGAGGAAAGTAATTAGGATCCTCCAAAAATAACAGCAGTTCTGCTAGTCACTACTCCTGGAGCCATACTTCTTCTGGAATATTCTTGGGCTGGTCAGGGGGCAGCCTTTTCCCCTCGAGTGTTCCTGGCCACCTTCTCTCTGCCTTTGTCCCCGCAGCAGTTCAGGCTGTGGGACTGCCAACTGAGGAAGATGATCCTGACCTAACCCACATCCAGACTACTTAGGTACTTATCTTCACCTGCCCACACCCTGAGGAGTCACCCATCCCACAAATCCTCGTACCACCCAAGAAGGGCTGAGCCGCTCCACTCTCTGCTCCATGTGGAACCTGCAGGGCTGACTTACTGGGGAGGCCCCAAGTTTCCGACTTGGTCTCAGCCTGAGGAAAAGAAGAAGAAACCTCTGCTGTGGACACACCCTGGGAAGGAGGCAAAAGAGAAAAGAAATGACCCTGCCCAGGGAGAGCCAGGCCAGGCCCCGTGACAGCCGAGTGCTACCAGCCGGCTCTGCCAGCCTGTCAGCACTCAGCACAAACCCATATCCACACCCCTTGACAGACTGGCATCATCCGCACTCCCATCCCATCCAAGTCTCGTCCCTCCTGCCACCTGCCTGAGACCAACAGACACCTGCCCACACGGACACGGGCAAGGGTGGCCCAACCACACCTCCTCGCCACTCGCTCTTTCCAGGCACAAACACAGGGCTGCTGACCCAGGATATGACTACCTGGCTCGACCCCTACACCTTGTTCACAGCCAGAGTCCTTGTGGGACCTCGAGAAACTCCCCATACCAAGCTCTTCAAGCTTCGGGCCATCCTCCTCAGAAGGCACTCCAGAGGCAAACAGTTCACTGAGGGCACTTGGAGCTGACTGCCTCTCCCGCACCTGTCTCTGGATGTGTGGGAGGACTTGAGGCCTGTGCAGGTGTCAATTCTTCCATCCTCACGTGGTTTGCCCTCCCGCACAGGTGGGAACCTCTCTTCCACGACCCCCAGGGTAGGTCAGCTCATATCCGCCTCTAAGGAGGTCTTCTCAGCCACCCGCCTTTTTTCCACTCCCCCATCAGGCTTCTCTCACACAGGGGCTGGGCAACGGGTGGCCATGTTTCTCGAACTTTCTTGTGCACACCGAACCTGTGTGTGGAATTCAGCAGGTGAGGCGGTGGCATTCTGCTCTTCTGACAAGCTCCCAAGCTATGCTGAGGCCGTGCTCCACCAGCCCCAGTTCAAGTAGTGAGAAGGCAGAGGAAAGAGCAAGGGCGTCTGAGTCGGTCAGACGGCGTCCTGGCACGCGCTCCCCCAGAGCCAGCCAACACAGCTCCGGAGACCGCCGTGAGGACCACATGGTGCCGGCAATGCTGGCAGTCCCCGGAGCAGCAGGCACCGAGCAAGATCAACGCAAGCCCTCTTCCGTCTGCTTCAGCTCCTCCCCTGAAGCGGCGGGGAACGGGGAACCTCAGGAGAGAGGACTTGCTGGAGAAGTGCGTGAAGTAACCGACGAACGCTCTGGTGCCCAGAGGTGAGGGAAGGTAAGAGGTCTCCTTCCCCTCCTTGTGTGTCCAGTCCTGGGTCTGGCGCATAACCTGGGCCCAGCATGATGGAGGAAGAGGGGGTGCAAAGGCCTGAAGGCCGCAAGGGTCAGTATGTCTGGCCCTGAGTGACTGTGTGCACGATGCTGGGGAGAGGGGTTGTTCAGGCTGGGCTGAGGGGCAGCTCCTCAAGGGACTCTGGTATTTGGATATCCGTGCTTGAGGGAGGGTGAAGCTACTCAGGAGGGGAACCACGATGAAGTGGAAGCCTGCCAGGAATAGCCAGCCTGGACCCCTGTGCACCCCTCTTCATGCATCTGATGCCCACCGCAGGCCAGAGGCTCAGCGGGAGAAAGCTAGGTGCTTTCAGAAGCTGCCTTAACCAGTCCAGCTGGAAAAGGACCATTTATCAAAACCCTTCCTCTATCATCCCTCCAGCAGCTTCAGAGAGGGTCTTGGTTTCCAGGGAACAGCTAGGGACTCAGGAAACTTAGCCCAATATGTGATATATAGCAGTGTTGCTTCTAGGGTCTAAAGCAAAGGCAAGAGAAAAAATTAGACCAATGGCCAATCCATCTTCAGCAAGCAAGTCTGCATCCTGCCTCCTCCTTACATAGAGACAAGTCCCGCTGATGGTACTCAGAAAATAATGGTGTTTCAACATACTGTAAGGGGTACCTGCTGAGCCCAGGACCCCTTAGGGAAGACTGGGGGACTCCCCTGGCATGGCCCCAGGCCACATCCAGAATGGAGGGAGAGATGTGGCCAAACAGGGAGCACCGTAAGTGATGATGGCACAAACATGGAGCTCACGGGGCTCTGAGTAGGAGAAAGGCCACATGATCCCCAGAAACCTTGCTCTGTTCCCAGCGTGCACCCCAAAACACACACACACACACACACACATCCGCTCCGCACTGGGGAAACTGAAGCTTGGCTTCCCAGCTAGTCCTGAGCCCTCCCTCCTGCAGAAACAGGAACGCCATTCCTTCCTCAGCCCCAGAGCTTCTCCATGCCCTGGTAACATTTCACACAGCGATTTAGCAAGCTGGGCTGAAGTTTCTTTTAACTGGTAATTAAAATCGGAGCACAGAGACAAGTTTTGTAAAGCTTGGCTTTCACGGAGAATAACTTCTCTGGATTAGAAAAAAAAAAAGAGACTCTTGATTGAAACTGTGGGCACCCACACAAACACGAAGGCCCACTCAGCGTTCTGAATGGAGACGGCATATGAGGCTCTTCTGACTGAGGTTAAAAAGAATTCAAATTCGTAGGATTCATTTCCGAACTTATGAAGAAAAAGCAGGTGGAAATGCTAGGATGGAGCTATGAACACGGAGGGCATCTCTGTGCAGGCCACCCTGATCTCCACCTGGCCAGCTGCGAAGAAGTCCTGTCTTCCTGTTTTTCTATGCTTGTCTTCAGAAGCACAGGAAGGGCAGGCATGGTTTCATCTGCCCGAGGGCCAGGCCCCTGTGTTATCAGGACCGTAGACACGGCAAATTGGAGACAGTCCCTGGAACTGGATCAGTGCCAAGCCAATTTTG
This sequence comes from Meles meles, assembly GCF_922984935.1. Lineage (NCBI taxonomy): Eukaryota > Metazoa > Chordata > Mammalia > Carnivora > Mustelidae > Meles > Meles meles. Next base: position 45,381,319 of record NC_060069.1, on the reverse strand, counting down.
AGGTAAAAATAAATACATACACGTATAAACACATACATGTCCTCACAGGTACACACATCCACACAAACTCACACACACACACATACATACACTCCACATACACACGCCAACACGCATACATAAACTGTATATCCACTAACCACATCGTCCTCCATGGCCCCTTGGGGCAGGGGGAGCACCCCACGTGACCATCCGCTAGGACAAACTCATCCCTGAGCATCTGCCACTCCGTCCCGCTGCTCCCAGATGGAGAAGAGAGCCTCACCCAAAGAACCTCACTCGGGGCAGTCAGGTGGGCAGAAGGCGTGCTTCCCCCCAAAGGCTCCAGACAGAAGAGCAGGCTACTGAGGAAAATCCTGGAGGGTACGACCTCCAGATGAATGCAGGGGAGTCCCAGAGGCCCAGCGGGCAGGGGACACTAGGAGATGACAGCGAGCTCCAGGACCCAGAGGCGGCAGAGAGTGGCGGGGCAGGGGGCACTTACACGCCTATAGGATGGGCAAAGGCAGAGGGACTGCAAGAACACTAGACAGCAGCAGAGGCTTAGGGAGGCGGGAAGTTGGGAAGCTAGTACTTAATGGGTACAGAGTTTCTTTAGGAGTCATAAAAACGCCTGGGGAATAGACCATGGTGATGGTTGCACATGGTGAATGGAATTAAACGGCGGTGAGCACACAGGGTAAAAACAGTTCAAATGGCAAATTTTATGTTATATATATATTCTACCACACACACACACACCAAAAAAAGTAGTGGAGGAGAAGCCACCGGGCCCCGACCATGGCAAGATTACAACAGAGGTGAGCCACTTCACGATGGGAGCTGATGGAGTCTGCGGCTCTGCCTGCATTCCCAATGCCACCTGCTCTGGGGACCCATCTCGGGCCCTCTGCTCTCGGATCGGTGGGCTCTAAGCCACCTCGAGGCCCTCAGTCCCCACAGGGTGGTGGCTTTCCCTTACTCACTGCTTCGAGCACAGACCATGCTGCAATTGCTATCTGTTTTCCCAAACCGCGATGCCACAGGAAAAACCGAGGCAGCGGCATACTGTATAATTAACATGGAATGTTCCGAAGGAGCCGAAGACAAGTGGGGCAGAGGTCAGGTTCTCAAGCAACACCATTTTCTGTGCAAGAGGGACTGTTTTCGCCTCTCTTTCTCCCTTCGCAAGAGACTGAAATAAGAAAACTTGAGAGAGAGAGAAAGCTGTTCAGCCTCACACGTACAAAGCAGACCCTGGCATGGGTACACGGATTCCTGTGGGGGGACCTGGACAGGCTGTGTTCAGCCTCCATCACCAGCCAGGCTTCAAGACCACAGAGAAACACATTTAGCCTCTGCCACTGAAGCATCGGCCTGTCCAGCCCAGCAAGGCTGCTGTGAGCCTGTGCTGTCAGTCGGGACGCAGTTGAGGTGCATTACAATCCATTATAATAAACTGGTTCCTAAGCCCCCTTCCCTGCACAATTTAGCAGAGACAGACCCATCTGATGAAGAATTAAATGCAACAATTATAGTTGAAATCTTGTTCAGTGTAGTTGAAATCTTGTTCGGTGTAGGTAATTAAAAAATTATCTATTTTTAAGGTGGAGTTCAGTAATATTGGGAGTCTGTTTCTCACCAAACAGAAATAGAAGAGGGGAGAGAGAAAGTCTTCCTATCCATACTTAAAAAAAAAAAAAAAAGACAATAGACTAAATCAAGTACACTTAAGTAATTTGGGGGGAATGTGGCATTTCTATCTCCTGCAAAAAGCCTTCTGAGATCTTGCACTTGGAACAAATCTCCCCACTCCCCTTGCTCTTGCTGCTTCCTATAGCAGGCTATCGCTCCTTGCAAGAAGGGGTCCAGCCGCGTCTGTCCACTTCCGTCTCCCGCCAGCCTGCAGATTGCTGTGGGACAGGTGGACAGAGCTGGCTTCCTCGTCATCTCTGACTCTCCTGCCTTCACGCTGGCCTGGAGTTTTGTCTCAGGGAGTGTGACCTCTATAGGATGGAAGTCAGTTACAACTTGGCAAGTTGGCTGCCAAGACAACAAGACAGCTTGACTTAGCTAGGACAGGCAGGTGTCCAGGGTCTTCCATCCTGACATCGGGGTGACACCACGCTCCTCACTGCCTACTGAATTAACTGCAACTCCTCAGCGTAACACATGAGACCCACCCCCCTGCCTAGGACTTGGCCCCTGCCCCCATCCAACTGCATCCTCTTCTCCTCCCGAGCACACTTCCCTCATCCTCCATCCAGACCAAAGTAGCTGGAGTGCCTACACAGGACACGGAGGCCTCTGTGCTGTGCTCCTCTATGCTGTGCCCTCTCCCTCCACATCCATCAGACTCTGGGTGAAGCGCCCTCCTCCAGGCTTTGGAAGCAGGTGTGCTGTTTACAGTCCTCTTGTGTGCCTCTCGGTCCTCTTAAGCCGTGTGCTCTTAGAGGATGGGGACCATGTCTTTCATTATCCGAATCCCTGCTGCTTAGCCTAGTGCTGGCACCAAGCAGGGACTCAGTCCATATGAACCGAAGTCAAGTCAAAACAGGTAGACCTTCACCACCAAGCAGTGAGGATAAAATGTGCCTTTTCTGCAATAGTGAGGTTCCACATAGCTAAATAGCTAAGACCCCCTAGGTGCCTGCCAGCGTCGTGCACGCTGCTGGGAGCAGCCCCAGCCATGCCCAGCTCGGTGGGGTAGCCCAAAGCAGCTCACAGCACATGGCAATGAGGCCACCATCACTCATTAACACACTGTTTTCCAAACCTGCCAGGCCATTTGCCAGCACCGGGCCACCCTTTTAGAGCTGGGACCTTTGTGCTCCACCCGACTGAACATAATCTACTTAATTAATTTATAGCACAGACAGAAACACTGTACCTCCACTACTGCCTTCACTAAAACCACTCAAACCACACAAGGAAAAGACCGGATCTCCCTGGCAGGTTAGTACTTTCTTTTCCCCCCTTCGGGCGGGGGAGTGACAGAGGGAGAGAGTCTTAAGCATCCCCCACACCCAGCGAGGAGCCCAACACAGGGCTCCATCTCACCACCCTGAGATCATGACCTGAGCTGATATCAAGAGTCGGATGCTTAACTGACTGAGCCCCCCAGGTGCCCCTGCAGGTTAGCCCTTATATTCTCTGGCCATTGCCATGGTAAAAGTGGTTTAAAAAAAAAGTCTGCAGGGGCGCCTGGGTGGCTCAGTGGATTAAGCCGCTGCCTTCGGCTCGGGTCATGATCTCAGGGTCCTGGGATCGAGCCCCGCATCGGGCTCTCTGCTCTGCAGGGAGCCTGCTTCCTCCTCTCTCTCTGCCTGCCTCTCTGCCTACTTGTGACCTCTCTCTGTCAAATAAATAAAAAAATCTTTAAAAAAAAAAAAAAGTCTGCAAAACCTTTCCCTACCCAGTTACTAATTTTTCTAGAAATGTATGCAACTTCAATCTGCTTTAAGTAAATATTTTAAAACATTAATTAGCCCTAGGGATATTCCTTTTGTATGCTATACATTTCAGAGAGATTTGGGTAAAACGTACGGGTTATACACGTATCTCTGATTAGCATATTTTCTGAATGAAAATGAGAACACCTGGCCCTTTGTTAAGACGAAATGTATGAAACTGAGATATGTCAGAAAATACGTCTGGCAGTTCTGACTCTGTAATTTTCCAAAATGAGGTTAGAAGGAATGTTTTGCTGATTTTGCTGAAGTTTTAGCTCTCACAGGAATGAAAAAGGCATGGCTCCATTCACAGCCAGTACCCAATGGGGAGAATAGGCTAACGTAGGGTGGCCGTCAGTGCTGTGGGCAGTGTCGTGGGCAGAAGGTGTAGCTGGAATCCTGCATGGAATCAGGGTCTTCGCGGATAGAGCCTGGGATTCGGGGCCACAAGGCTGGGCCTAGTTTCTCAATGCTGGCCACCCAGGGGTCTGGTCACCAAGAAAAAGAAGACTGCAGCCACGCGACCCCACCCAGCAGCTGTGTTCATCATTTCTACATTGTTAGAGGCTGTGTGGGCCAAAGTCATACTCGCTCAGGGCCCAGAAAGAGCCAATCCACGTGAGGCAAGAAAGGAGTTAAATTTAAAAGGGAAAATGTGGGGCGCCTGGGTGGCTCAGTGGGTTAAGCCTCTGCCTTTGGCTCTGGTCATGATCCCAGGGTCCTGGGATCAAGCCCCACATCGGGCTCTCTGCTCAGCGGGGAGCCTGATTCCCCCTCTCTCTCTCTGCCTGCCTCTCTACTTGTGATCTCTGTCAAATAAATAAATAAAATCTTTAAAAAAAATAAAAGGGAAAATGTTCTTTGCCTTTTAAAGGCTGTTGACATTCACCGTCTCTGTGCCTTTACCTAGACTCTGATAAATGAGGGGTGAGGGGCGATGCTTTGGGACCTTTGGAATCCACCAAGGGGAAGCTGCTAGGCCAGAGAGCAGTGATTCAGGCCTTGGGCAACTAGGAAAAGAATTAAAAAACATCAGAATCCTATCAAGTGACCAATCCCAATGGCATCCTTTGACCTGGGGGGGAGGGGGCGGGAATAAAGGAGAGCCCCTGTTCTACCTCAGAAGAAAATAGGAGGAGTTTGCTTCTTCTTGCCAAGCAGGGCCACAGAGGCTGAGAGCATCTCATGTTCCTGCTAAACTGAATGCCCTCACTGGCCTCCCGACAGGATGCAGACATTCGAGTTTGAGCAGCTCCCCGCTCTAAGTCCATTGCTTGCAATTCTAAGCACATTCTACTCTAAAAAGTATCTCCTAATGCCGTCGGGCTCCTTTTCATACATTCAACATGAAATGGACCTAGGGTTTAGAAGGGGACCCAGAGTAAGAGGAGGAGGGGTGCTCATGCTCCATGGCTAGAGCAAGGTTGCTCGGCGTCCTCCCGTGTGCACGTGTGCCCACACGTGCATGGGCACAGGTATTTCCCGGGAGGACAGGTCCATGAGAGGAAACTGGACACAAAAGCACAGGGACGTGACTGAAAGACAAGGGAAGTACTAGGCCCAGAGGATGGTGAAGTCCCCTCTTCTCACCAGATGAGTCCTCTCTCTAGAAATGAGTCACTTCTCAGGTGGGAACAAAGGCAAGCTGTTGCCTTGAGGCCAGGAGAGGGGGAGGGGAGCCAGCAGCAGCCTCCCGCCCACTGGCTGCAGAAGGACATTTGTGACTCAGCTGCTCAAGTTATGACTGAAGCATATTATGCATGACCACATGTTCGCTGAGCAGGATCAAAGCCTCAAGTGGCCAGGTGGCCAGGCGGCGACGGGAACACGTGAAGCTGGCGGCAGGGGGAGGCCCAGGTCATGCAGACCCAAAGAGCACGGGCCATCAGAACAGCCTGTTGCCACCCCTGCTCAGCGGGGACCACAGGCCTTGTAGAGAAGGCAGCCTAACACTGTCCCGACTTCTGCGTTGTAAAGAAAAGTTATGCAGTATCCAGGTTTTAAATGCTGGCAACGAATACACATTAAAGCAAAAAATGCTGCAAGGAAAACAAACCATTTTTCCACCTGGTCTGCTGGGCTCCCGTTTGCAGTCCTCTTCCGGGAGTCCTATAGTCAGAATCAGACTGTTTGGTTCTTTGACCTCCAAATCTAGCTATAGGCCAGAATCACTTTGGGTGCATGCTCAAAATGTACATTCAGAGGCCCCAACCTACAGCCACTGAGTCAGAATCCCCGTGGGAGAAGACATGCATTTGGAGAGGCTCCCTCGGTGATCACGAGGGCTGTCTTGTCAGCTAGGAACCACAGGCTAGTCCCTATTTCTGCTCTCGTTGTATTCACAAGTATAACCATACTCACTTCTATCTCACGCCTCTAGGTCCTAATGATGAAATAAGATTATAAAAATGAGATCATAAAAATATACTAACCAGGGCTTCGAAAACTGCCCCCCTCACCCCAAAGAAAGGGCAGAGGCCAGTGTTGAGGGCCAGAGGACACAGCTGGGGCCAAGTGTCTAAAACTGTCTTATCTAAAAGGCTTATCAAACTTTAATATTCTACTCTGTAACATAGCCATACATTCTCTAATATGCCAGGTTCTCCACGGCTAAATCTTGGGGTGGATGACTCTTCAGGAAGATGCAGTACATTATCCTTGTGATTTGGAGGACCCCAAGGACTACCCAAGTACAAGTGTCCCCAGGATATTTACCAAAGCTTGGGAAGTGCAGGTATACATTTAGATGCCATATTATTTCATTTGATGTAAACCCAATGGCAAAATGCCACATGAAGTCCATAAAAGGCAGGTTCATATGCAAACCTATATAGTGGACTTATATACTTCTATTTAAATTTCTGTTCTTTAAAAAAAAAAAAAAGACATTGTGTGTGTGTCAGAAATGTATTAGATGGGGGAGAGAAATAGGACAGAATCACAAGAAACCATACTTTAGCACATCCCTTTAAAAAGTTCACGGTTTGAGAGTGCTTTGTTTACATTTTTCATAAAATGTAGTCAAAGGATATGTAACACTTAAATTGCTGTAAAGGCCCTGCTCCCCTGGACAGTGAGGGCCATGTCTGGAGGGTTTGCTCACTGTGATGCTTGGCAGTGGGAATAGCTCAGACACCCCTGGAAACCACAGTCCGTCCCTGGGAGCTCCAGCTAAGTCCACACCTAGTCCTCAGAGCAATGACCCGGAAACCAGCACCTGGGGGCCTGGTGGGTATCAGGGAGTGCTACGAGTGCCATGTGCCCTCTGATCAGAGCCCCTGAGTGCAGTGCTGTGGCCAGCCCTGAAGGCCCTTCTGCCATCGTCAGTGACGTTGTGAGGAAACCAAGATACTGCAGCCTCGCTGGCCCTAGCTTTTCTTCGTGACGTCCACAACTGTCACCAGCATTTAAAGTCAAAACACTTCTCTTACCTTAATACCATTACTTCTTAATAAGCCGAAAGCCTTACCTTTTCCTGGAGTAATTACATTTACTTAAGTGTGAGACTGCCTGATTAATTTCAGGCAGCGTTTCACGGATGTGTAGCATTTAATTATTTATTTGAAGCCATTGGTGCTGATTCCGATAGAAAAGGAAGCTTAGATTAAATGTGGGCTCCTTATGTCAAGTGTCCAACTTGTTGTCATTAATAAAGTGATAATCAATAAAATTATCACAGTGAGAAAAATAATAAAATCTCCTTGTAGAAGACAAATAATACATTCATTCCATCATCCACTAATGTTAACGGTAGAGAAATGCTCTTGCTTTACTCAGCACCCCCCCACCCCCCCAAGAAGGTTCTGGCCCTGGCTTGGCTCCAAACACACCCTCTCTCAAGGGATTAGCCTCTTCCTCTCTCAGATCCTCAAAATGGTGTCTAAGTCTCATTAGGTGTAGCGTTCCAGAGCTCAGAGATTCTAAACTATTGAGGGGGAGGAGACCTGATAAAGTTCTCCCACCTGCATGCAGCCCTGGATGTGACCCAGGTGAGACCCCTGCTGGTGAGGTGTGAAACTGCACCCACGCAGGAGGAGGGGCGGGCCAGCTGGCACAGGAAGGGTCTAGGGTCTTCTCAGCAGAGACCGTCAGAGGGTGGCCACCCAAGAGAGTCAACAGGTGCCAAGCCCTCTTTCTATTTTTCCACCGCTGTCCTCCCACTGCCACCTCCAGCGGCGTGCAGGGTATAAGGTATTACTAGTCCCCAGCAACAGACAGGCTGGGCAGCCCCCATCCTGAGACAGGAGACACACCATCAGTGCTCCTGCCCCCACTGCCCCCAGGCCACAGCTCAATTCTCTAAAACATTCCCTAGAGGGAGGGGATGGGGGGGCGGAGAGAGAGAGGAAGAAGACACTTGGAGCCCTGGACATCTGGCCAGGGATCCCACAGACGACAGATAAACTGCTCCCGGCGCTAATAAAATCAGAGGCTCCTTGGAGTCTTTTTCTATTGCTAACAGGATTAGAAAATAAAAATAAATCCCAAACACACAGAGGCACCCCCTCCCCTTTGCCTTGAGCAGAGAGAGCATTTGTTTTGTTTTGCCTAGAACAACCTTGCATTTACAACTTCAGTTCAACAGGACTAAAAGCTGCCTCCAATCTCCTTTCAAAAAAGGGGGTCCACAAAGTGCCAGAGGGCAAAATTAACCAAAGCAATTGGTATTCTCCTCAACCATTAACCCCTTCTCAGTGTCTCCTGCCTCAAACAAATGATCAAGATTTATTAGCATTTAACCCTCTCGGTCTTGGGAAGCAGAAGAAAGGAAAGGTGAGCAAAGAGAAGCCACTTCCCAGCCAGACACAGCTGCTAGCGGGGAGGAACCATGCTTCCCCAGCCAGCTGCCTGCTGACCATTTTACATGGGTCACACCGCTATCCCCACACTCACCTCTCACACAGCCCAGCCACGTGATACTGGAGGTGAGGTAGAAATGCCCCTACCGGGCTCACATCTGGTTTCAGCAGCCCCCCTCACACCACTCCCCATGTGGGGGTCCAGCCCTCCAGAAGGAGACATGCAGGGGCCGCCTGCCCCCCCCCCCCCCCCCCGCCACCCCAGAGTCCCAGTTCTGGGTGGGGCCAACCATGTTATTTCACTCTTCTATCTATTCTTGTTTCTCTTCATTAACTACAACTTCATATTAAAACCACCCAAACATAAACATTAATGAGAAATGCAAACCAGTACCTTTACAAAAACATACACAGTGAGCAAGATATAAAAAGAATCCTAAGAGCAGGTATATTGGAATCTTTCCCAAGAACCTTCAACTGTTCTCAAACCATTGGCTCTCTTGTTTTACTTAATTAAGATTTGGTAAAATACTTCTCCTTTTTGAAAAAAAATCAATTTGTTTGTAAAATACATGTTCAAAGTAAAAAGGCTGGAAAATTTTACAAACCATAAAGAAAAAAATAACACTTTACTATAACTCAGTCTCTCTCTTTCTCTCTCTCTCTCTCTCTCTCTCACACACACACACACACACAGCTGGAACTCCAGTATGTCAGCCAAGAAAGCCAGCTAGAGGACTGTCCTCTACAACATGCTACTGTTCAAGTCACTTCCCAGTGTTTACTGATGATAATAGTAGTTAAGGCAGCTCTCATCTTGGCAGCTAAGTAGCACGCTCAGAGCTTTCCCTCCATTTTCTTTAGTTCTCACAACCACCCCAAAGGTACCATTATTATCTCTAATCCATCAGCAAGGCAGTGAAGTCTCAAGGAAGTAAAGTAACTAAGAAATGGCAGAGTCCAGATTTTAAATTATCCTCGTCCATCTGTGCCTAAAACTCATGCTCTCTGCTTTATAAGAGATCCTTCTCATTTTCTTGCAGCTCTCCATTCTTCAACGGGAGTGCAATTTTTAAAAGGAAGGCCTGTGCATGGTCCTTCCACATAAGAGGTCCCCAACACCCCAGCAGGCCCCTTCATTACAACTAAAGCCGTCCGGTTAACCTGACCGCCTCAAGGCGCATGCTGTGAGAAGCTGCTAAGAAGTAGGCCGGGCTCTCTGGAGCCCCAGGGTGTGGGTGGGTGGGTGGGGGTGAGTGTGTGGCTTGTCCCACAGGCCTGGGGGCTGGAAGTCTGAGATCCAGGTGCCTGCGGGTTGATTCATCTGGGGGCTGTGAAGGAGGATCTGTTGCACGTCCCTTGCCTAGCTTCTGGTAGTTTGCTGGCCATCTCTGGCGTCCCTTAACCCATGGAAGCAAGGCCTCATCTCTGCCTTCATGTTCACATGGCCTTCTTCCTGTGTGTGTCTGTGTCTGTGTCCAAATTCCCCCTTTTTCTAATGACACCTGCCATATTGGATCAGGGTGCACCCTTATGCCCTTACTTAACTAATTACATCTGTCATGACCCCATTTCTAAGTCAAGTCATGTTCTCAGGCACTGGTGGTTAGGACTTCAATATAGGAATTTGCAGGGGACATAATTCAACCCATAACAGTGACTGAGAGAGAGAAGAGGGGCCGTTGGGAGGGGAGAGGATGAAGGGGACAGAGAAAGGGAGGGGTAAGGGAGGAAGAGTTGGGGAGAGGAAGAAGGCAGGCTGGGCTGCTTATGAGTGGGTGGTATGTACTCCTTCAGGGCAGGACAGTTCTCCAGAAGCAGGTGAGGGTGGTGCCCAGTGAGTCTTATGAAGGGGCACCTATCACTGTGAACATCTGTAAGCAGCAGGTAAGGGACATGCTCATGGTGATCAATAAATACCACTGTGCATCTCTGGCCTCCCCACCACCACTGGGAGTGACGCTGGAATCCTACAGATTCATACAACAGAATTCTGCTGTCTTCAGGCTCACAAGGTTGTCAGACGGGTTTCTAATACGTGCTGTCCTCAGAGAGCACCAGACTGTTACCTGTTACAACAGAGTAGAATTTTTGAAAATATAAATTCAGCTTAAAGACTTAAAATAGAGGTAAGGTGTCCTTATTCCATGCTTCCCAGGGGAAAATATGTAAATATAAGTCATCGTTTGCTTTCCCCAGTGGCAGAAGCTTGCCTCAAATAGAGCATGCATGCTATATATGCAAAATGTACCTGAAGATGGGCTGTAAAGGCCTCAGGAACTCATTTCTTCTACAGTTTACTTGGCATTACTGTCGTTGCATAAATAAATTTGCTGTTATGCAAATGATGTGGGTGTTACTATCAATCACTCATTGGCACACCGCATTGGCGCCAAGTGAGAAAAAGATGGTTATAATTATTCTTAAAACAGACAAGGCCACTTCTGACCCAGAAGATAATCCTGGGGGACACAGACCTCGGCTAGGAGGGAGACCTGCACAGCATCACAGGACCAATGGGCAGAAACCAGAGAAGGCCAGAAGGAAGAGAAAGAAAAGTGCTCTGAGAAGCAGATAGGGGGAGAGGGAGCTCCTGCAGCTGGTGGGCAAGGAGGAAGGCATGACTGACTTGGCCTTGACAGACAAAGAGGATTTCTCAAGGTGGAGATGGGTGTGGAGAAGTCCCCCAGGTGGCCGGTACAGCACCTGCAAAGATAAGGAAGTGAAAGCTTGGCACTGCCTCTGGGCCCCGTGAGCACCCAATTTGGCTGGAGCCAGTCACAGGGGCCCTGAATGCCAGGCCCCAGGGATTAAAATTCAGAATGTGGTCCAAGAGTCAATTAAGTGATCAGGATGATGATCTGCCGGAGAACTGTCTGTATTCTGCCCTATAACGGTGATGATTCACCATCCCGCACAAACGGTGCCCCCTCCGAATGCTCTCCAGGAAAGCTGCAGGGGACAGCCACCTCCTCTCTCCTCCGCATGGGGCCCTGAATACAGTTGCTCCAGTTGTTGCCCCAAAACTGAGGGCCCGGGGGCTGATAGCAGCCTGGAGACCTGGGAGATGCTGAGTGTCCATACTCCTGCCCACATTTGGTCTCTTCTTCTTACACTCCAGGTAGTATGTAAACCGTCCTGAGCCCCTCCTCTCCGAAAGGTACCGAGCCAGGCTGACTCTCTCCAGGGCGCCCAGAAGAGGTGCGGGCCCAGGGCCTGTGACTAGCCTGTGATTCCACTTCACCCCACCACCAATCAATGCATGGCCCGTTGGCACCAAACACCTGGCCAGGTCAACAGCCAGGAGCCAATCCCACCATCTGCCCAACAGTCTTCCACACCCTCACAACTCAGAGGCCTCCCACGGGCCCCATGAGACCCAAATCACCATCGTTTCCCTAACACCTGAAACACAGCCCCCCCCCCCACCCAAAGCCCACAGGCCATCTTCTTACACAACCATGTCATGAGCAAGGAGAAGCTCTTGCTAACAGTAGTGCTGGGATTATTCCCGGAAGTTCCCCTTCACGTCGAACCACAATGACCAGGACTGGCCCTGGAGTCCTAATGACCCAAAACAAAGACCATCCAAGGTTGAGGCTGGCATGACTCAGCACACTCAGAGTCCCTGCACCCTATCAAGCTTGACACTCTGGAATTGGGGACAACTAAGCAAACATTAAAATGTCACGCTTTTGGAGCATTCCGGAAGGCAGCAGTGTCTGCTGTGCTTAGAGACACGGAGAGACCAGAAGGAACACGGTGGGCTCCTTGCTGGCCCAGGGCAGCTGTATCTGTTGGAAAGAAGAACCTGCTCCAGGGAGGGGGCTGCCCCCTGCTGAAGGTGCCAGAGCCCTGTCTAGGAAGCCGCCGAGGACTGGCCTCTGTGCAGACATTCCCCTGGGCTGGGCGGAAGCTGAATGTTGCCATTCAGATGGACCTGGGGCAGAGAGAGGGAATGTGGCCTCTGTCACTGCTGGTTCAGAAGCCGCAGTCACCCTACACCCAGCTGTCGTGCTGCAGCTTCCTGGGTCTCAGCAGGGCAGGGCAGGGCTAGTGGCCAGCTCCATAAGCCCCGGACCTGCACTTAGGATGTCCGCCTTTTAGCCTCCTGGAGATTCTAGAAGCAGCTGTGGGCTGACAGGCGCTGCTCCTGTAGGATCTAGGAGTCACTCAAAAGGCCCAGCCTCGACCCTGCCCCTTCGGCCTCTCCAACAATGCTGTAAGCACGGAGTCCCGACATTCACGCCTTTCTGCTTAAAAGACCTGGAGTGGTTTTTGTTTTCTGCACCGGCCCCTCGTTGATGAACTATCTGACAAAGCAACAAGCTCAAATGCCCCAGGAACCACAGTCAGAGTGCTCCCCAGAGCACTGCTCTTTAACGGAGCACCACACAGCTCACTGTGTTAGGTGGGGGCCAGTGAGTCCCCTGGGCAGCTCTGGAGGAAGGCCCTATATTGTCCTCATAGAGCGGAGGCGCAGGGGTGTGGGGGGCATGTGTGAGCGGCAGGGAGGTCAAGGGGGGGATGGTGGGTCCCAGCAGGTGAGTGCAAGGACCAGGGTGACTAGGAGTGCTTCCTTAGAGGGCGAGAGGGTTGCATGGGGTTAGTCTGGTGGAAATCTGGAGAAGCTAAGGCAGCGGCCAGCCTCAGGAGGGAAAGGATGAAACCGGGCGATGGCGCGAAGGGATAAGGAGCCACCATACAGGAGGTGACAGGGAGCGGAGCATCTCAGTAGCTGAACCATCCGTGCGAAGCCACGAATGGATCTCGGGGGGACGGGGCTGGAAGAAGTGGCTCACTGCTCAGAGCTTGGGGGGACTGGAAGGTTCTGGGAAAACCGGCTGGATCCAGGGTTACCGACAGTTCTTACACTGGGGTGTCCCTGTCACCAAGGGAGGAGGTGCGGTGTTCTGTGAGGTGACCTGCACGAAGAAACCTCGGGATTGAGATCGAGAGACAAGAACTCACCACTGGGGCACCTTCACTCCGGCAGTGAAGCCTCTGCCTCTGGCTCAGGTCCTGATCCCAAGGTCCTGGGATCAAGACCCTCATCTGGCTCCTTGCTCAGCGGGGAGTCTGCTTCTTCCTCTGCCCCTCCCCCTACTTGTGCGAGCACTTGCGTGCACACTCTCTCTGACAAATAAATAAATAAAATCTAAAAAGAGAAAAACCAACTTGCTACTATGAGCTGTCTGATCTACACTGGACTATATCTACGGAGGCACCTGAAAAACTCAGAAGAACAGCACAATTTCTGGGCAAGTGCTACTAGGAATTTCCCCCCTGGTTCTAATCAGAGTGCTTAAGGCCAGTGCTTTTGTGCACACTTTTGTGTGCATAGGAATCATCTGGGGGTCTCCTTAAAATTCAGGTTCTGGTTTAGTAGGTCTGCGGTGGGGTCGAAGGTCAGGCAGACCACGCTATGAGTCCCCAGACCTTCAGCTGCTGAGACATCAGTCACAATCTGAACTACTTCCAGATGCCTTACTAAGCTCCTCTCTGCCGAGGGGCTGCTCCCCATTGTGCAGATGCAGAATGGATCTTGCCTCAGCAAGAAGTGAAGTCACTTGCCTGGGGCCAAAAAAGGGAGAAAGAGCAGCTAGCCCACAGGCCAGCCCGTCAGCTTTCACCGGCTTCCTGCTTTCCCCTCACCCCTACTCAGGGACCCCTGGGGGGATAGGGCTTAATAGCTCATTTCTACGACTCAGAAACAGTGCCAGGGCAAGGGAGTGGAGGGAAGGAAAAGAGAGGGAGAGAAAGGGAACAGAAAACCAATGGTTACCAGGACCAGATGAGGTCGGTTCTGGAAACACACCCTTGCTTGCCGGCTGACCCAGACAAAGACAAGAGTCCTATCGGTCTCATCCCTCAATGTGGGGTGGGGGTGGGGGGTGGCTAGAAGAAAAACAGGCAAAGGATATAAATAGGCATTTCATGGAAAAGCAACGCAAAGGCCCGAAGATCAGGGTATTTAGACTCAACAGGAGTCAGAGAAATGAAAGCCAAAGCAATGATGAGCTATTCCTGTCTACCTATCAGATCGACCAGCACTAACAAGGAGTAACAGTTAATGCTGTGGGCATAGGGGACGCGGTACTCCCACCAGCTACTCGTGGAAACAAGAAATGTGTACTTTTGGGGGAAAACAATCTGCAAGCATCAATCAAAAAATGCAAATACCATACCCTTCAGCACAGCATGCTTATCCTTGGGAATCTGTCCCTAGGAAATAAAAGTGGTAGTTCACCAGGTTTACGGAGGTTTGTGGAGGTAGTTATTTACAAAAAACAAAAAAAAACAAAACTGAGACAAAATGGATGCCCATCAGTGTAATGGGAGAAAAAAATACGGATGACCCTTCCATAGAATTAAAAGGATGAATAGGAGGCATACCAGTTGACTTGGAGGGATTTTTCTTTGAAGTATGGATGAACAAGAAAACAGTATGCAGTAAATGTGACTAATATCCTCTTTTTTATAAAACCATGACTTTTTTTTAAAAAAGCTTGTACACATATTTATGTTTATGTGTATTGTATAACTATATAATTTCTACAAGCATAAATAAAAGTACAGAAAGATTCCAAGCTATTACAATGAGTTATTTAGTGCAGGGCTCAGACAGGGAAGGGAGGGAAGCAAAACAACAAACCCCACGCACATCCAGGAATGTACCCAGGCACGCATGCACGCACGCACACACCCAGCCCTCCATTGATAAACGATGACTGAGGAGAAGGTCACAATCTGGGGAGTCCATCTATCCTCTAGTCCACACTTCCCACTGACATCACCGCTGGAAGGGAAGCCTACCACTCGGCCATGCTGCTGTTTTTAGCAAATGTCTCCCACCGCCTATAAGGTATGAATCTGGAAGTCTGATGTCATAGGTTCTCTCCTCTATCAAGAATCCACCTGAATTGTCCCCAGTCATGACAGCCAAGGTACACTCAAACTCTGCTCTTCTCTACAAAAATCACAGATGGGCCTGTTTGACTACCATCATCATCGCTACCCCGAGAAACTAAGGCTAAGACCAAACGCATGGGTCCCACGTCCGGAAGGATCTTTCCCTGATCCTCTCCATCCTTTGGGGTGTCTCCTCAGCGCCTCATTCCAGACTGGTTCAGTCCTTGTGGGCAGCTGTCTCTCCAGGACCCTGGGGAGGGTACAACCACAGGCCAACAAGACAAAGGCAGAAGGCCATCTCATTCCCCAACTCAGGACTGGAGATGCCATCCCCGGGACCTCACGTCACAGCCTGCCCATCACAGGAAAGCGACTTTCCAGAGAAAACTCACTCCGCTCCCACAACATATTCTATTTTCTGAAAACTACACTTGAGTGTTCCTTTTTTACACTATGCTGAATTTCAGCCTCTTAAAAAATGTCTACTGTCTGGGGGGAAGTCCTACCCACTGGAGCCACAAGGCCCAAGTGTATTTCCTCTCTCACAGGAGGACAGTGATAATGCCCTCCCTATGTGTTTTCTCTTATCTTGACTAAACATCCCCATTTCCTTTGACTGGTGCTGAGCATACATCTCAGGAATTTCCTGTAGGCAGGTCAAGTTGTTACTCCTCCAGGGCAACAGGAGGATTTTGACAGGGTATGGGCAAAGCCCCCAAAGGAACAAGACTGCGTCATCTCTATCCAAGAAACCTGAAGGAGACATGAGCAGGATGAGGAGGAAGGCAGTTCCAAAGTCCTTCTCCGTTGCCTCAAAAGCCCCACTGTGACAAACGTGAAAGCAACCCACCACCAGTGTTCTGACACAGAGGACCGTGTCCCAGCTCCAGACACTCGTCAGGCCATGACGTAACACAGGGAGGGCTCCAGAGATTAAAGATGTGGCAGAAGGCATGGGGAGAGGCAACTGAGTCACGTGTCCTCGAGGAGGCAAATGGCAAATGAACACGCTGGCTCCCCGTGCAACGGTCACTGAAGGACAGTGGGCTGTGGTGGGGGCACTGGGCCCCCAGGGGAATCATTCAGAATGATTCGGGTCAGTATTAGAGAATTAGAGAATTCCCCAGTCTAGGAAATAGCTTTCAGGGACAAAGTCAACAGTGGGCCCACAACGTTTTAGAATTTCCAAAACTGAGGCCATATGCTTTCCGATGTATTGCCTTGAAGGAAGAATCCTAGTAGGGATTGAAGGGGGCTACGTTCCCGGAAGCTCCGTCCAGTTGTGAGCTGACCAACATCGGGCAGGTCGGCTCCCTGCTTCAAACCTCAGTTTGGTCTCTGAGGACATGGAGATAACATCTATATCATGAAACAGAAATAAAGATGTGATAAGGGATGTTACTATATAGACGACAGACTGCCACGTGAATGTGACTTTACTATTCCACCAAGGGTAGGCAGTTGAAGGTGGATCTGGAAACAGCTGCATAGCTAGGAACGAGGATGAAATTACTCTCCATCACTGGGTGACACCCCTGAGGCACTTTTCCCGACCAGATGAAAGAACGGACTAGAAACCAGTCAGAACTAACGGCTATTATAAGGCTATTATAAACACGCCCGCCCGACACAGAGGAGGGGCGCCTGAGGCCAGGGAGAGGGCTCCAGGGAAATTCACATTCCAGAACAATCAGCTGCAGACTCCCAAAGGAGAGGAGGCCTCAGAGGGGCCAGCACCGTTTCATCCTGGCTCCCCGGAACAATGCTGAGTCTCCTGAATGCCTCTTTGTTCCATACGGCACAAAAATCACAAACATTTTTTAACTACCCTGTGTTTTTCTAGCTGTTTTGTTCTTTTTTCAAAGGTCCTAAGATCACAGAAAGGCTTCCAAGTACAATAGCTGGTAAGCCTGCTCTGTGCAGTTGAAACAACAAGGCTGAAGGCGGGAAGGCTGGGCGAAGGGTCGGGGCTCGTTCTCCAGGCTCCCCAGGGACAGGAAGTTCCCGCTGCATCCGCAGGATTCCTGCGGGATGACTGGGGCACTTGCTGCGTTTCTCCAGGATCAGATTCCAGTCCAAGCTCACAGCGTCTCTCTTTTCTCTCCGAAAATGAAGAGCTTAGATTTCTACCCGGTCTTCTGGCTAAAGCCTGCACCAAGGTCTCAGGGAGGGGATGATCTGTTCGAAGAAGGGCCTTACCCCTCCCACTCTGACGCTGTCCTATCATCCCAGGGTATCTTACCTCCAAACGCCACTGCTGCTCAGGTGTGCCCGTGAGGGCCACAGTGAGGGTAAGCCTGGTAGAGAGCCTGAGACTGTGTGTGGAATACTAGCTCCCCCACTTCCCGGCTCTGCAGCCAGCCTCGAGTGAGCAGGCAACCAATCTGTGCCTCAGTGTTCTCACCAGGAAAATGGGGGTGATTACTAATAATGACTTTCTGGCATCACAGTGACCCTTAAATAGTGTTCCACATAGAGTCCTCAGCACTGTGCCTGGCACAGGGTGCACCCCAACAGGGCGTTACCACCAGCAGGACCAGTATAAGCCCACGCATCTCTGTGCTGTTATTAGTACCATTAGCATCACTATTATATCTCTTCAGGGTTCTCCCACAGGAATCGGGATCCAGGAAAAGCTTTTAGTCATTGCTAAAGCCAAAGCGAGCCCCTGCTTTCATCATTCTAATTTCATTCAGGATTTCCAATCTCTGTGGTTCAGTCACCGAGCACCTACTATGTTGGGTTCTGGAGGGGAAGACAAAGTGAGACCTGGGCCAGCTCTAAGAGTTCTCACAGTACTGGGACCGAAGCCCCAGGCTCTCACAGCTCCTCATACCACGTCTCTTCTCTAGCCCATCTGCCAAAGTCAGGGTTCTGCCTTTGGGCAGAAACATAGCCAAGCCACACCCCAGCGTGAAATTAAAAAAAGAAAGGTTAGGAGAAAAGAGGTTCCCTCTGGTATGGGAAGGAGGCACAGAAAGCCTGGGTCCCTGTGTCCAGAACAGATGGAGTAACATTTGGGACCCCTGCCCTGCCCCATCTCTGCTCCTTTACCAACTCTGGGCCTTCATGCACCCCCTACCCACCAAGATCCCGCAGAATACAGCTGCTCTAGGCATCCAGTCCTCTGCTGAAGGGCCTCTGAAGGTTCCTTGGCAGCACAGCATCCCCTGACTTGTCCATCTTACCCATTCCTGCACCCATCGGCCACACTAGAATATTCTCTGTGCCTTAAACCTACTCTGCACTTTCTAACCACTGGGGTTTGGAGCTATGAGACATGCAGGAGATCGGCATCCCAAACCAGAAAGGCTGATGGTTCTCAGGGAAAACATGGAAGGGGCATCGGGAGGGGAGCCGGGCTTCATCCTAGCTCTGCCATCACCTGGCCCTGTGATCTGGGACAAGGGCTACTCCCTCTCTAGACCTTGATGTCACCTATAAATAGTGGGTGCCGGACCAAGTCATCTCTGAAAGCACTTCTAGCACTGAGATTCCACAGGACACCCCAACCTCCGGGCATCAGAGTGGCATGCTCCCACTCCATGCAGATGTAGGTAGCTCTGACACCCACCTCTACCTTCTCTCCAGGCTCCAGGGAAAGGTGGAAAAACCAGCTCAGTATCTAGCCAGAAAGTGCCTACACCCAAGCACGCCACAGCCGAAGCCAGCAGAGCCTACGACAGGGCATGAAGCCTCCATCCCCTGGAGCAGCCTGGCTTGGTTCCAGCAGATTCTAATCTGTCCAAGGGGAGAGGGGACTGAAGAGGGGACAGTCAGCCCTAATCGCCATGAACCAGTGGGGGAGGGGGAGCATTCTTTCACTTTCGCCTTACTGATGGCTCACAACATATGCACCCACAGCCCCAGAGGTGTGCCAGTCAGGACAGACGTGCTACCCTTGGCATCACAGAGCCACAGAGGGAAAAGAACATCTGCTGTCCCAGCGTCATGGTGCCTGGGACGGCCTGCAGCCCTCCCAGAAAGACGCTGTGCTCTCTGGGCTCAGAGTGCACCGTGACGGGCTGGAAAGGACATGGGGTTGTGAGCCAGGAGGCTTGGGTGCTGGCCCGGCTCTGCCTTGAACCAGCTGGGTGACCTTGAAAGAGTCACTTTTCTCTGGTCTCATTCTCCTACGCTGAAAAATGATGGAGTTGGATGAGATGATTTCTGTGTTCCCAGGCAGCTGTGACATTCTATAATTCTACTAAATGGGAATGAGAATCAGATCTAATCAGCTAGAACTAATTCAACCAATATTTTTAGGTACCTCTAACTTGCAGGGAAAAAAAAAAAATCCTAGATTCTTTTCCAGAATGGCCGGGGATGCTACAGAGCGACCCTGGAGAGGAACGAGTAGAGGGGCCCACCCAGCCCTCACCAAAGAGGAGCACGTGTTCATCCCATCACAAGGGGCCTGTCTGTAACCTGCTGTTGTAGCCAGTCCCCCGCCTCGCTGTGGGCAAACCCGCCACCTCTGAGCTGACAGAATTCGAGTGGAATTAACCTGTATCAATCTTCCTTCTTCCACCTGACGAGGCTTTGGGGATTCTGGGGAAGCACTGGACGTAGCACGGCCTGAGTCATTAACATCCGTAACAGGTCCAAACACTCTCCCCGGAACATCTCCGGAGGCAGAAGACAAGTGAGCCCCAAGAGCTGGAAGGCGGGGGTCTGAAGGAGTGCGTTGGCTGAATTATTAATGGGACTCTGAATACTGCTCAAGTTTCCCATGACAGATGGTTTTGTGAGCTGATAGTTCTGAGGCCAATTAGGAATCATTGCGGATTCTGAGGCAGTGACACCACTAGTGAGTGTCTTAAAATGTCTCCGGAATCCGCGGCAGGAAGTTCAGTCAGCTGTCTCCTGGACGCTGGCGTCATAATCACAAGGGGGGAAGGAGAGCTGGGTGTCGCAGGGTCGGGGGCCACTGCCCCACACCGGCTTCTGTCCCCCAGCCCCGAGCAGAAGGGGACTGCTGGGGTCTCTGCCCCACTGGCTCTGTGGGTTCTCTGAGCCTCAGGAAAACAGGTGCCACGTGAGAAAAGGGATCTAGTACGTTCAACAAAGCAAGGCCGGATTGAGTCCTGGAGGACTTCTGAGGGTCTTTAATGCACTCTGGGAATCTAGAAGAGGAAAGTACAATTTATGTATTTATATAAAATGTTCCCTTTCCCAAACGTATTCCATCATGAAATCCTCTTCTCCAACACAAGTCCTGGGATTGGTACTCTACGGAACTCACCTGAAGAAGTAGGTGATGGGCATTGGGAAGGGCATGTGATGTCATGAGCACTGAGTGTTATACAAGACTGATGAATCACTGACCTGTACCTCTGAAACCAATAATACACTATATGTTAATTAATTGAATTTAAATTAAAAAAGAAGAAGAAGAAGAAGTGTGGCCCTAGACCACAGCCCTTGTTTTACAGATGAAGAGACAGAGGACCAGAGCAGTCCCACAGTGAGCCAGAGCCCAGGCAGAATCCCTCATGCTAATTGGTAATGTTCCAGGTGCTTTAGCGCAAACTCCAAGGCTTTCTCCAGGAATTGACAAGAGAACTGAGGACTGAAATGCTCTTGGGAAAGCAGTGAGTAGGAATCCAGATCTAGGACCCACCTGGAGAGAAATGGTTTGGATTACCAGCAGGAGAGAGCCCCAAGACCTTCTTGCTTGGCACAGAATAACACTTTTTTCCTGATAATAATTTGTTTAATGTTTCTTTCAATTTTTCTTTCTTTTTTTAAAGATTTTATTTATTTATTTGGCACAGGAAGAGAGAGAGAGAGCACAAAAACAGACGGAGGAGCAGGCAGAGGGAGAGGGAGAAGCAAACTCCCCGCTGAGCAGGGGGCCTGATCATGGGATCATGACCTGAGCTGAAGGTAGACGCTTAACCAAGAGCCCCCCCAGGCACCCTTGCTTAATGTTTCTATGTCTCCCCTGCTACACTGTGAACTCCAGGGAGTGGGGACCACATCTAATTTGTTCATGAATGCGTCCCCAGCTCCTGGCACAGGGCCTGGCAAACAGACAGCACTTGGCAACTATTTGCCAACTGACAGACTAATGAGCACATGCCTTAATGTCTATGCCCAAGAATCCAAGACACCTTCCAGATGAGGCCTCTTGTTTCCAGATGCAAGAGCCCCACGGAGACACAGACACAAACCCATTCCTCCGCTGCGGGGCTGCCCCTGCTGCTTGGGGCTGTTTGCTGCTTGGCCCCTGAGCCGGGGCCCCTGGAGCTGACTAAAGCATGGAAGGGGCCGGCTCCACAAAGACTGGAGTCCGAGCCAGCACTGGAACCATGTTTTCTGGATGTAAGCCACATCTGCATTTCCTATCAATGATGCCGGGGGAGCGAGACAGCCCTGGGTTATCTGCAGTACACAGCAGAAAACAGCTGCTCTGGGAATAAATGGCATCCCAGCTTCTTTTAGGCCAACCCAGGACCCATTCACTTCTCACGCACTGAGTCGTTACTTAGTAGAGGAAAAAAAAAGAAAGACCTTGTCCCTGCCCGCAAGAGGCTAACAGCCTAGAATGAGAGAAGAGATGGGTGTGGAAGTAACCACGTTAATAAGGAAGATGGTGGTTATCACAGATACACAGATAGACTCCTCCCCAAGACTAAGACAAGGAGCTTGATTCTGATAGAAAGTTGCAGTGGTAGTGAATCTGGGTCCTGAAAAATGATGCTTTTGGCTTCTTCTCCTCCCAAAACTTTGACCAGAACGGTCCCAAAAAGGTGATGGACAAGGTGAAGGGGAGGAAAGCTGGGACTCCCTTCATTCCCATCTTCCCCCAGGGCTCAGGAGGGAGTCAGGAAGCCACCCATGGAACAGAGGGGTCTTCAGCAAGACTGTCCACAGGAGGGGGGGGTGGGAGGGGAGTACTCCAGCTGGGGTGGAACAGGGGTGAGGGGCAGAGCCCAGCATGAGCAGCAGAGGGCTGGGACCGCCATCCTCTTGGCCACCGGGTGCAAACCTCTTGGGGTAGGCAAGATCCCCAGCCAGGATCCTAGTGCCTTTTACCCCCAGGTAATGCCAGACAGGCCCCTGGCTTCCAAATGAAAAGCATTCCAACCAAGCAAAGAAACCACATTGCTTTGCAACTGAAATCTTGCGGGAATAACCTGAGGTGTCCACATCAGAATCTGTGGCCAGGAGTGGTCACACAAAAAGCCCCTGACGGTGTCCATCTGGTGTGGGGGCCAAGCCGCCACGTGAGGAAAGCTCCAGGAGTCACAGCCACTTCTGTCCACACACACAGGTCAGACCACAGCGCCCCTAACTGGGAAAACTGGGAAACAGAGGGTAGCAGTGGGCAAGACAGACAAAGACAGAGCCTAAAATATGATTTTCTCCCTTCAGTCCCTGCCACAAGAGTGTCGTCTCAGGAGTGATGGTGAAATAGGAGAGCTGCTTGCTTCTGCTTGGAAGGTGCCTGGAGACGAAAATGGAAATATGGGGCCGCTGCTCCTGGAGGGTTTACTACAGTCACTGGGGCCTCTTCAGCTAAAACAAGCGTGGCTTTGATGATGTACTCATACACTGAGCACCCCTGAATGTGAGAACCTGGGGAAATAGGCCTACTGGGCCAGGTGCACAAGGGACACTGTGGCACTGGTTTTCAAAAGCCGAGGACACTTTCTTGGCCAAGTTGGATCCTAGGCTGGACATAGAGAAGGGCCCTTTCTAAAACAAAGTACTCCTAAACCGTGGGCACGACCATGGTCCCCAACAGTCCTGGGATGGTGGGAGGGTCAGAGGCTGCATTCTCTGCGGTTTGGTTTCTGCCTGTGTCCTGGGCTGTGGGGTAGGCGGGATGGTTCAGAGCAGAGCCTGAGACACGAGCTCGGGTGCAATTTGTGAGGTGATCCTAAAACACAGGAGAAGGTAGAGCCAGAGAAGAAGCAGAAGCTGACGTGACAGTGCGTCATCAAGATGGCAGCTGTTGGCATGGGCGCTCGCTCCAGCCAGGACCCAGACACGTGGGCACAAGCCGCTGGAACTGCCCTCCAAATGGAGCCCTCGGCCCCGGTCCCAGGCCCCACTGGTGAGGGCTGCGTGGGGCGCTCTCACCCTCTCCCACCTCTGGGCTGGTCACAAGGATATCTGCGGTTGAGGGAAGGGGAAGAGGTGTCCCGGGGGTGGGGCAGCTCTCCTAGGACTTCACCACAGCTGCACCTGGATCGGGAGCTGGCCAGGGCCTCCGACCCCGGCGCCACCGACTTCTGCTCCAAAATGTACCACGCGCTTGCTTTGCCATATGTATTTTCTTTCTAGAACTCAAAGAAGCTAACTGCTCAGATGAATCTTCAACCAAAGCAATTAAAATATATGATTTTTTACTTGCTCTTCCTACAACTGCTAAATCTCTTTTTTTAACATTGCTTAGCTCTCCTTTATTAGATGCCACCTTAAAAATGTTTGCAAATTGGGGTGCCTGGATGACTCAGTCAGGTAAGCATTCAATCTTGGTTTCAGCTCAGGCTCTGATCTCAGCGTCATGAGACTGAGCCTGGGTAAGGTTCCACAATGAGCACAGGGTCTGATTGGGATTCTTTCCCTCTGGCCCTCCCCAGCTAGCTCTCAAAAAAAAAAAAAAAAAAAAAGAAAGAAAGAAGAAATCTTTGTAAGTAGATGGGGTCTAAGGTACAAAAGTATGTGAATTCAAATTCTGACTCAAGCAACCCTTACCAAGTTCATGACCACCCTTGAGACCACTGAGAAACATTGCAGGGAGTACCACAAAACCACATCTAGGAATTACAGCTCCACAGTCAGCAAATTAAACATACCAATGGTGACCAACAGCCGCAACACACACACACACACACACACACACACACACACACACACACACACACTCCCTAAAGTTATTTTTAAATTTTGCTTTGTCATAGACCTTCCCGGAGAAAGCCGATGCTCTTTTTCAAATGAGTTGTCTTCTACTCCTACTTCATGGAAGTGAGGGCGGGAAACCTACTCACTGTTGTGCAGCCTGAGGTAGGGTGAGGCCCACAGGAAAGGCTGCCAGAGCCAGGTCCACAGAAGCCCCACCAGCAACGTGGCGAAGGGACCAGGGGTGTGGCAAAGGGACCCCACGGCATAGGACTAGCCTGTGGCTGCAGACATACCTGTGCCTCGAAAAGCACGTGTGGTCCAGAGGGCACGAAGAGAGCTGACCGCCAACCCCCCCACCCCCCAGGGTAAAGACAGGTCAGAGGTCATCTCCTCATTGGGAAACAAGATCAGCCAATCGGCCCTTCATTTGCTCACTCAGGAAACATCCGCAGAGACTGTGTGCCAAGTGTTGTGTCAAGGGCTGGAGGCATAAGGGTGAAGAAGACAGTCCCCACTCTCTAGGAGCTCGTGAATCTGGACTGGGCCTTCCAACTCCAACCGTCCTCAGTTATGTGACAGTCTGGGCAAAGACCCCATGGGACAGAGCAACTTCAGGGAAGGAAGCAGACAGGGACAGAACGTCCATTCTTGAGAAAGAGGTGGGACAGGGAAACAGGCCGCCCTACGGCATCCTTCCCTCTTTGCTCGATCTGATGCCTACACCGTCCTCCCTGGAGAAACACGGTCCAATGTCAATGCCACGCTGCTCCCTGCTGTGGGGAGGGCTTGGCCTCTTGGAAGCCCTCACCCTGCCCTGGTCACCCCGTGGAAAAACACTGTCTATCTGGGAGCAGGTGATTTGATTTCCCTGTTGGGTTGAGATGCAGTTACAATGCCATAAAGCAGAGAGGCCAAAAAACCCTCACCGAGAAGCAGAAAGAGTCTCTTCAGTTTCATAGCTTCTGCTCTCCAGCTCAGGTCAGCAACCGACACCGTGGTCCATGTCACAGAAAGTTCTCCGTGTGGATTTTCTGAACTAGGCTGAGAAATTAAATGAAGAGGGCCTCAGACGTAAACATGGGAGAAAATGTGAAGTACCCCAGATGGGCGTCGCCTTCTGGAGGAGCCTTTGCTTTTGGAAAACCTTCTCTGACACAGCTCCCCAGTAAATCCAAATGTTCAGAGATTAGTGCTTGAAAGAGAGGGCTTGGGAAGGCAAGCACGACAGCACAACCCACACCTAAGCTCCTGGAATTCTCAAACAGTGAAGGGATGATGAGAAATGAATTCTGAAGCACCTCTGGAGTGATTATGTAAACCATCAAAGTGGGGGACCGTGCGAATGTGTTATCTCCCACCGCGAAGAATAAGAGAGAATCAGAGCTGGTAGGGAGCTTGAAGACCAGCAAACGCACCCCCATGCACAGACAGTCAGGGAACCTAGAGTTGACAGGAGTGCAGATCCCAAGGCCTGCAAGGACCTGGAAGCCAGGACAGGACCAGTGAAGCCGGGAAGCGTGTGGCCACACCACTGGCTGGTGGTAGATCCGGGAATACCTGTCACTTTCTAGCATGTGGTCCAGGACTGATCGCTCTGTATGGCTCCCCCAGAAGGCAAAGGGCCAACCAGCACATCGTAGCTCACATACAGGCATCACCACCCAGCGGGATGTCCCAGACAGAACCCTGCATGGCATCCCTGACCTGTAGCATCCTCCCCCTCCTACTACTTCCCCCTCCTTAAATCTCATCCCTACCCCAGGCACTCATGTCTTTACTCCTCTGCAATCTGATCTCCATCATGCAGTCAGTTTGATCTTCTGAAAGGGAAGGGGAAACCAGGCCTACCCACCCACTACCAGATAAAGCCCAGATGCTCTGTGTGGTTCACGAGGGGTTCCAAGTCTGATTCTTGCCCTGCCCCCCTTGGCATCCTGCACTGAGCTCTCACAGTGCCCCCCAAAGCACCCTGGATGCTGTCCCTGCAGCTCTCATGACCTAAAATGTCCTTTCTTCCTGGTCAACCAACACCTACTTCTCTTCTGAAAGTGTCCCCTTCCTGACCCAGGGAGGGGACCCCCAGTTGAGTTCGGGGCCTCTCCCACATGTTAGCCGAGCCCCCCATCACAATACAAGTCCATTACTTGCTCCCTTGAATGTTTTCCCCACTGCACCAGAAGCGGAGACTTTCAATTCTGTCTCTTCGGAATCTAAAACACTGGTAGGCAACGTATGTTTGCTGTGAAAGAATGAATGACTGACTAAATGAATGAAAACAACCACCAACACTAAAAGATGAGCAGAGCTGTCCTGTCCCAGGGGCCAAGGAAATCCAAATGCGAGTTGAGTCATTTTAATTCTCTTGGAAAGTAAAAGGGCAGCTAAATCATAAAAATGAAATAAAACTCTTCATCCTTAAAAAAACGGCTTTATACAGATCTATCAGTACTTCTGCTTCCTCCGTTCGGGAGAAAAATACTGTGTGGGGGCAAGGCGGGTATGCCAGCCCTGTCGGTCGGTGGCCTTAAAAGATGTCTCTTTCCAGAAAAAAAAAAAAAAAAAAAAAAGGCTTTAGCACATACACTTAAGTCTCTACTTCCCTTGCAACAAGATAACTTCTCCTACCTTATTTTTTGTTGTTGCTGTTAACAGTTTTATCAGCATATTATTCACCTGCTATACAGTTCAACCATTCGATGGTTTTTACTATATTCACAGAGTCATGCAACGATCACCACCATCAATTTTAGAATGTTTTCACCACTTCAGAAGGAAACTCTGTGTCCTTCAGCCATCAGCTCCCACATTCCAAACATCCAAACCATTCCAAAGCAACCATTTGGTCCTTCTCCAGACATTTCATGTAAATGGAACCAGAGACTATGTGGTTCTTTTGTGACCAGCTTCTTCCACTTAGAATCACGTTTTCAGCTTCCTCCACACTGTAGCTTGTCAGAACTTTGCTCCTTTTTAAAACGGCCAAAAAATATTCCAGTATATGAATATACCACATTTTGACTACCCCTTCGTCAGTTCATAGACACCTGGGCTGTTTCTAGCTTTTGGCTGTCAGGCCGAATGCTGCTGTGAACCTCGTACTGTGGCAGCGAGTGGCATTTCCCTGATGACTAAGGAGGCTGAGCATCTTTTCACGAGCTTTTTGGCCATTTGTATCTCTCTCCTGCCTTTTTGCCAGCCTCAGCAAATACTCAGTCTGATGTACTCAACTCCTGGGAACTCTGGGTCGATCTCAGGGTCCCACTCTGAGGACGGCCGGGTACAGCTCCGACATTCCCACTAACAGGGAGGGCCTACCCATGAGCACCTTTAGAAAGGACTCTACAGCTGACTTTGAAGCGACAATGATTCTGCTCACCAGATGGGGATGGTGCAGCCTGTTGTCATTAAGCAACTGCTAGGTAGAGAAGGGCTGGGAGTGAAGGTATAGAGATGGGTGACAATGGACCTTGGACTTGGCCGTCAAGCCGTGGAGACAACAGAGCCTAAGCAAAGAGCTTCATGAACAAAGGGAAAGGGAGATGGGATTCCAGCTGAGGGCTGGAGTGTGGCTCAGGGGAGGGCTCATGGTAGAAGTAGCTAGCCTGAGCTCAGCTTACAGAACAAGGAGGATTTCAACAGCGGGAGTTGGGGAGGGGCACGCCCAGCTAAGGAATCAGCATCCGCCAAGCTTTGGAGGAAGGAAGAGGGGAACCGAGGCAAAAGGCAACCTGGGGCACGGAACACAAGGCCAGCGCCTCTGAGAATCTGAACAAAAGCACCAATGCCCACACACAGCTCACTGTACATACAGTTTCAGGGAGTGGAGGGTAGTACATCTGAAAGATCAGCTTGAAGCTAGATCAAAGGGGGCCTTCACACCAAACTAAGTATTGCTTGGTCCTCCCCAAGCTACAGGGAAGGAAGGAGGGCTGGGTTCCAGGGCTGCAGGATCCCCGAGGGTCTGCACGACTTGGGACCGGCAAATACAAGAGCACAGCCCAGGCCCGCAAGTTTGCAAGTGGCAACATTTGGGTGCCACCTTTCAGGTATGCCAGCTGGCCCCCCACCCTGCAGCCCACCCTCCGAAATGGACACAGTGCGTGTTCTCCCTTATGCGGGCCTGTCCCATCAGCCCATCCTCCTCCACAGAGGGGAGAAGCAGCCTCTCTCTGTCCCAGGCAACCTAATTACCAAAGAGACAGCCCTCACGCTACTCCATCAGCCTAGCATCAGAATCCCGTCCAGCTGGACCAGGTCTCTTTCACCCCTCCTTCCCCACGCCCACCCATTTCCAAACATGCTGTCTTCCCCATGAAAGGGCAACACAGGCCACCACCCTCAGGGCATGGGCTCTGCCTCGCTGACTGTAAGGCAGGACAATTTCTCAGTCCCAGGCCCGCATTTGATCAGTACCCTGCAGGCAAGGGCAGGCCTTGGCTTCACCGCAAGCTGTCCCAGAGCAAACTCAGAGGGACGGCCCTCAGCTAACGACGGCATGGCTGTGTTTGCCAACTCCGGCAAAATGCACAAATCAGCAGTCACAGGGAAGGGCTTCGAATGTGCTGCGACAAGACAATGCATCTTCAGAAAGCTCCACTCCGTTTGCAAGAAGACACTTTCCCCCACACTCTTTCCCCCGCTGTGGCCACAAGCCAGCAGTGCAACAACAGTTCCAACTAAGAAATGAGAACCTCCTTCAGAGAAGACTGTTCTCAGAGCACAGTGTGGGGAAGACTGGAGTGGCAGAGCAGGAGGGAGACAGCAAAACTCTGTGTAAGTGCTGACCGGTGGCCCTGACCTACGCAGGCGATTTTCACCACTAACGATGCAGCCCTGCAGAACAGTAGATTATGCTAGAGGATGCTGGATTATGCTAGAGGCCTGGAGCCTCCATTTTCTAGTTTTGTGCCCAATTCTGTCAAGTGGGCACAGGCCAGGGCGGCACAGTGATCAAGAGCAGTCCATAGATTTTAACTCAGGCTCCACAATCACAGGGTAGGACACCCTGGGCATGCATGTTTGCCTTTCTGTGTCTGCTTCCTCACCCATAAAACAGGCACAGGAACAGAATTAGCCTGATGGAGCCAGAAGAGTGAGACACCCAGCCTTTCGGAGGACCACGTCAGAACCACAGGTCCGAGGGGTGATTCCGCGCTCTGCCACTACTTGCTCACCTGGAGGTTTGCAGCGGGCCCCCACCATCCGGGAGTCGCAAAATACATTATATTTTATATAATAAAATAATAATTTTATTATTCCAGTAATAAAAATCATCTTCCAGAACCGTACATGGCCCTATAAGGTTTCCTCAGATCCTGAAACAGCTCTGTGAGACACACAGTATGATTCGCAGCTTAGCCCTGAGGAAACTGCAGGAAGACTGTAATTTGGTTTGCTGGATTCCATGAATAATTCTCTTTCTAGAGACTCATTTACTCTGATGAATGGGATTTTCTAGTTAAGTAAGGACAAGAAGCAGCCACTTTCCATAGACCACATCTTCCACTTGGGTTCTAGAGAAGCCAAATCTGACAGCACTGTACCCAAAGAGATGTGCTTGGAGTGGAGGAGGTGGGCTGCCGTGTAGACCAGTGCGGTCCGGGAGCCTGCAGGAATAAGGACGTGCAGACGAGGAACCAGCTGGATGGAGGAGCATGCAATGGGAAGGAAGAGGCAGCTAAAATGTCCCACTGAGCAGACAGGTGGCTGCCAGGCTGGGAGGCTCTGAGGAGGATGGGAAATTAATGTTTCCTGAATGACACTGGAGTCCTGGCAGCCCCATCTTTGTCAGCTCTGGGGAAGGAAAAGAAGGGTAGGACCTTT
Source organism: Meles meles (assembly GCF_922984935.1). Lineage (NCBI taxonomy): Eukaryota > Metazoa > Chordata > Mammalia > Carnivora > Mustelidae > Meles > Meles meles. Next base: position 45,351,498 of record NC_060069.1, on the reverse strand, counting down.
CTCCCGAAGCAGGAAGAAAACAAAAAGCTGGTGCATCCAACAGGTGTCCGAGAGTTAGGCAGGAGATGTAGGCACATGGGGGACTAAAGGCTTTCTGGAGAAAGCATCCCAGGAGCAATGGCTCAGTACCACACTCCGAAGGAGTGTGCCTACGTCAGGCAAATGCGATTTTCAGCCTCACGTGGGAATACTCCATACTTGAATCACCCATGGGCAGCTGAGCTGGTATTTCAAAGGCTCTCAGGTGCGTGTTCTTGATGGACGGTGACGAGGAGGCACTGTACATTTTGACACAACTGCATTCCTCACTTTCCCAGTACTCACACACACCATTTGTGCCGGCCGTCGTTCCAGGCACTTGACAAATACGCACTTACTCCGTCCTCCCGAGCCCCACCCCCACAAGGAAGTTTCTGTTTTCCAGATCATGCCAGGACTCCATCAGACTAGACTGCTCACTCAAGGTCATGCACGTGGTGACAGGCAGAGCCAGCATTCAACCCCAGGCACACGGACCCCAGCCTGGGAGCGTGGCCCGCTCATGAGGGCTGCATCACCCTCAGCCCCATTCTGAGAGACAGGAAAGAAGTGATCCAGCTTCCCCCAGCAGAGGCTGGGCCCCTCCTCTTGACCAGCACTAGGACCCCCTGCTACCCAGAACCTCCTAGCAAGCCCGGCGCAGAGGATGCTGAGAGCCACTGCAGAGAACCACTCTATACAACAGCTCTATGCTCCAGTTGCTCAAAGCCCCTGGCAACCCACCCAGGCAAACACCAGAGACATCTACGGTTTCGGTTCGTTTTTATTCCAATAGAAAATTTAATTTTTAATGGAGGTAGTATGTTCTCCAAGCGGCCACGGAGAAATCCACCCAAGGCTATGATAAAGGCCCCATGGCCATGAATTCCAGCAGTCAGGAAGCTCCAGGCAGCAGAGGCCCTTAGAGCTAGCAGATGTAAAAATGCACTGCCCACACTGGGCAGGAAACCCGGAAAGTACAGGCACTCTCCTGCCCCTAGACTGGCGGGAAGAAGCAGAGGCAGCTCTTTGGTGCACCAAGGTTTGGAAAAGATGGACGGAACTTCTGCCTCCCTGCCGGGAGCTGCTAACACCCATCTCAGGCTAGTTCTGTAGTGTGAGATGGCCAAGCCAGCCCATCAGCCAGGAGCAGTGACACAGCCACAGTAAATATCCTGTTTTTCCTTCAAATGGAGATGGGGAGACGACAAGGGAGGAGGGCATGCCAAAGCACGTGGTCTGTGTGGCCACACTCTGGCTGGTCACTGCTGTCAAGGACCTGCCAGGCGACTCTCGACAAACTCAAACGTTTCTTCCAGATACTGGCTATCTCAAAGCTTTCCTCTTCTGTCCCTGTCTTCTTCTCATAGCCCCAGACATCCTGAGAACCATGCTGGCCCCGGTACCTGAACAAGAACACGACCCTCACTGATTATCATGTTACATTTCTGAGCCGTGTACACAGAGCGAAGCCGGAGACTAGGCCCCACGGAGTCTGCACGGTGTGTTTCTGCACTGAACAAAGTCAGCTCTCGGGAGGCTGGCGGGGACACAGCGAAAGCTATGAATAGGGCCCTGTCTTCCCAGGTAAGAAATGTGTGTCCGTCCTGCCTTGCTCCAGAGAGGCCTTCTTCCTGCCTCTTGGTGCTTGTGCCGAGAGGGAAAGCCTTCCACTCACAGTTCCTACTTGCTGACGTTCAGAAGTAAATGCCCATCCCTAGGGGAAGGAGAAAGGGTGTGTGTGATGGAAGGGCTAGGAGCCCACACAAAAGAGGACTCAAGGGAAATGAGAGCCTCTGCAAATCTGAGTGTCAGAAGGACCTTTGTGGGGAAGAGTTACATATGCACGTTTTGTGTGGCCCCAGAGTAAAATGTGGGGAAAATGAGTAGGAACCACAGGGAAGCAGATTGTTTAAATCTGATATACAGGAAAACATTCCAATGAATTTGTCCAAAAATAAAATAATGGACTGCTTTGGAGATAGCAAGTTCCCCACTGCTGGAGGTAATCAAGCTAAAACCTGGTAAGTCAGAGATGTTGGGAGAAGAGGGTTCAGTAAGGAGAAAAGATGCCCTCAGATGTCTCTCCTATCTCTGAGATTCTGCAGTTATTTAAATAGAATCTGTTAAAGTTAGGAAAGATATTCCAATCCATCCTTCTCATTTTATAAAGGAGGAAACCAAGACCGACTAAAGCCAGCCAGGTCTGCCTCTCCATCCCTGCATCAAACAAAACCTTCAGCAGGATGAAGAACGCTGGTCCAGCATTTCAAGGAGAGGACAGAGGCAAAGAGCAGATGGTTCCGATTTCCAAGAGCTGATAACACACTGAGCACCTCCACATTTCCCTGGGGACCCCGGACTGGCTCCAGACCCAGGCCGAAGGCTCAGCACCAGGAGGTCAAGACTCATGGGAAAGACATTCCAGTAGAAACAGGCTGCTGTTGCAATAAACAGCAGGATGGGATTTCTGTAAGTTAAGGGGTAGGTACTGAAACTCATCAGACTCAAAGAAACAAACCCACAATATATCTTTCCTGTCATCTTAGAGGGATGATGGGTGGATGGATGGATGGATGGAAGGCAGGCAGGCAGAAGATAGTACTCTAACACTTCCAAAACCATGAGAGAAATTCTAACCCAAGTCAGGCTGCAGACCTATCAAAAAAAAAAAAAAAAAAAAGGCCATGTCCTCTAATAACTAAAACCATTCCCTCTCTGGTGTCAAAGCCCTAAGGAGTCTGCCTGGACACAATTCACACTAAAACCTACACAACTGAGGTTCCCCAAAGATCAAAAACCCTAAGAACAGACTTGTTCATGACACACTCATCACGGTATCACCAGGGAGGTCACTGTGCCACGAGAAAAAGTGATAAAACCATTTTGCTGGAGGGACTTACACACGTTAGAGCAGAAATCCAGCCTTTGCCCAAATGTGATTGTTGCAGTCTATATGGAGTTCCAACACAGAGGCAGGAACTTGAGTCATCTGAAATGGTTTCATGAAAAGACTGGCATTGTCTTAACATGGAAGTCTATTCTACGAATCCCCAAAAAAGGGGGAACTTGGTGACCCAGGCTGTGAGGTGGCCAACTATGAAGCTGCAAAACCTCTCTATCTTGGTCGTTTCATAACTCGGGAACTATATAAAGGCAGGGGCCAGAAGCCATCCCCCGAGGATCTCAGGTGCTTAGAAGACAGGCAGGGCACATGAGCCAGGGACCTGAGGCTTAGAAATGACCAGGTGACCTGGGCAAATTTAACCTACCCAAGTGCAGTCTCTTCTGCAAAATGGGAAAACACTACCTGCCTCCCTCCTTTGCTGAGTTCGTACAAGGAGCAGATATAAAACCAACCTGCAAAAACTGAGCGTGGTTCAACCCTGAGGGAACGCAGCACTGTCATAACCACGGGCAGGAACAAAGACACCGCAGTGGGGAGCTCATGGCCCGTGGCCTGCAGGGCCCTCCTTAGTTGCTCAGGTGTCAGCCATTAGCATGTCTGTCAACGGGTGTGGGGACTTCATGCGTGAATGAGAAAGGACCAAAGGGAGGCCCAAGAAAGCAAATACCTTATTCTTTGCCTCTGGAACAGAAGTGGCATGGGATGGTAAGATCTTAATCACAAGAGTCTGGATCCAGAAGACAGGTTCTCCAGATGAGAAAGGCCCCTAGAGAGCAAGTGTCTAGAAGGAGGTGCTTAGACTTCAACTCGATCAAGTCACATGAGGCTGTCTGTAAACGGAGGCTCGGCGGCAGGCAGCCCTGGGTCATCCCGCACAATGACTGCAGGCTGCCAGGCTGCAGAGGAAGTGGTCCCATCAGCTGGCCTGGAGAAGCAGGGGTGCACAAGGGGCCCTCAGGTGACAAGAGGAAGCAGAGAGAGAGAGAGAAAGTGGGGTGTGACCCTTCTGGGACACGCCATGGAGGGACAGTGGAGGGACAGGCACATTACAAGGGGAAGCCTGACACGCTTTAGCACTGGTGCTTCTAAAAATCCTCAACCCCGGGTTGGTGTACACGGTTTGCAATTTGTAATCTACGAAGCATAGGTGGCTACTCACCGTTGGCTCCAACTGGGCCACTTTCTACCCCTTTGCCGTTGGGCCCTCTGCATGAGTCTTCTGCACCATGGGACAGAAAAGCCAAGTCATGTTTTTCATCAAGACCAAGGGCACACATTGGCCCATAAACCGTGAAGAGGAAAGGGACAGTGGCAGTTTCGTATAAGGCAGGATGTGGCCCTCTTCCTGCACAACACACTCCCTTTCTAAGTCAGGACCAGTTCCTTCTGGCTTCTGAAGCTGCCCTCCCCCAAAAACACACACACACACACACACACACACACACTCTCTCTCTCTCTCTCTCTCTCCATAGCAACCTCTCTGTGTTGTGGGAACATTTTCCACTACTGTCCGGCACCAAGGGAAGGTCTGGGTTGTGCAGGACAGGAAGAAGAAGGACAGGGCAGATAACGCTCACAGAGCCCCCCAGGGCCTGGCGCTGTGCAATGTGTCCAGGACAGGATTTCATTCCTATTTATTGAGCACCCACAAGGATTTAGGCCAGTGCTTCTCAAATAGGCAAAGAGAGGAGGCACAAACTCCAGCTTCAGAAACACCAGACAAGCTTTTCCAAACACATCTTTTCTGCCTGTAGAGGGACATGTGAGTTATGTATCTCAAATAGGCCACGAGATGGGGCGGGGGCAGAAATCACTTAATCACTTTATAACCAATATGCTGAGGCACCCCCATTCCACAGATGAGAAACTGAAGCTTTAAGTACATTATACAAAGTAATATGGTTAGGAAGCAGTGGAACAAGGAGTCCCCACCTCTGACTTCAAGCTCGGACAATTTCCCAACATTCTAGTCTATCTCCAGAGTACAATAAGAGCATATGTATTTCCAGAAAAACTAATGATTTGGCTTCATCCCTATGCTACAAGTCAGTTCCCCCTACTTCCCCCGATCCTTCATGCCATTATTTAAAAATAACCCAAGATGTTCTTCGAGGACCAGAGCTGGATAATGGCTGAAGGAAGGGCTCCAGTCCAAGGCCCCCCAGGCTGGACTTGTGAGGCTGGAGGAAAAGACAATGTTTTAGTAGTCAAAAGCCCTGTCCCCCGGTGTACATAGGAAATACCTGTCCTCTAAGTCATGACCTGTTGCATGATCTCAGCGCAGTCGGAGCTGAGGAGCTGCGGGGACGGCTGGGACCACGGAGGCCCTCGGGGGGCTTTTCAACAATGGTGGCCTGAAGAATGAGGAGGGTAAACAGAATGGCAGGATGGAGGGACAGCATACCCAAAGGTCCCACGTGTGAGCAAGATACCTGTCTGGGAGGCAGCTGGGGCTCTGTACAGCTGAGACAAAAGGCACAGGAGAGCTGCTGGGAGAAGGCGAAAGGTGGGGGCAGACTGCAGAGGTCCCTAAGTTGGTGGCCAAAGTGGCTTTAGAATTAGCACAATGCCTACTAGCATAGGGTAGGTGCTCAAAAGAGTTGGAGAGCCTGTGAAGTTAACTTGGGGACAGGGATGGGGTAGGCTGTCCCTTGGCTGCAGAACACATCAGTGAGAGTCATCCAAGAGTCTGTTCATAATAAATGAAACTGAAAGCCAAGTGGACAATCCGGCTGAGGGACTTCTGAGAGGCAGAAACAGTGTGGCAAATGGAGAGGGAAGCCGGGTCCCCAGGGTCAGAATGAGCAAGGAGGAAGCCAGGTCTGGAGGTAGCTCTAAGCTAAGGAAGTATGGCCAAAGACACTGTTACAGGGGGTTTTCTAGGCTGCTCCAACCCTCAGCTGCTGGTGGGGCCGGCTCTCCAGGCTGTACACTCCTGACGGCAGGCCCTGGGACTCGTCGCCAAGACTGGCCTTGAGCAGACCCTCAACGAATGCCTGTGGAATTCTTCACAACTGAGCTGCTAGTCCCCACATTACCTTGGAGAAACCCAGATGTGCTAAGATGAGGGGACAAGGGCCACCTCCCCCAAAGGACCCCGAACTGAGGCCCAGCTCACATGCATGGCCCATGGTGTTCTCCATCTTGCTAATATCAAGCCCGGGCCACAGGAGCAAATCGGCAACGGGGGCCTGAGTTTCCATTCCCCTCCCAGAGATGGGCTGTGCTGCCTTCCCCTACCGCCCCCACTGATCTCTCCCAGACGGGGCCCCTGGCAGCTTCTGGAGATTCTGCTCCAGACCTACGGACAAGCCTACTCGGGAGGCACTGGGGCCATTTTCTGAGCCCTCCACCCTCGTCTGCAGAGGAGACACCCCTGCTAGGAGTGTGTTTAGGCCCTCCAGCGTGCCCGGAAGCACAGGGTCAGCCTTCCTATCACAGGCTCAGGGGCGCAGCCTGGGTGAGGCTCCCATAGGCAGCTAATGTGCACTGAGGGCTCTTGGGAATTTTGAGACCTGCCAAAAATCAATGGTGAACACAAAGCATTTACACTTTCGAGAGGCCGTCGCCTTGCCTATGCTTCTTTCCCTTGACTCCTTCTGCACGGAATTATGGCCAGATCCCAGGGGTGGACTCTCCAAAGTAGCAAATCGGCCTCCACAAGGCATGAGCACCAGCCCACACGGGAAGTCCAATCTGCGCATTCAACACAGGGCCAGACTGCAGCTCGGGGGCTCACGCGGGCTACCCAGAGATGCAGGGGGCAGGCGTGGTGAGACGCATTTAGAGACACGGGGCGCTTTTCCTCTTCACCTGGAAAGGCCAGTCAAAGGCCAAATGCCAGCCCAAGAATGATGCAACACCCCCTCCCTGGTTGCAGCAGGTGATGGGTCCAGATTCGCTGCCCGCGTCAGTAGCATCTCTGACTCCAGGAACGTCAGCCCTCCCGGCTGCCCTGCCCTGCCCAGCCTCCACTCCCACCTCCACCCCCCCACCCCGTCCTTTTCCCTCTGTCCTTCCCTGCTCAGCCAGTTCGAGGGCAGGATGAGGATACGTCCTGGGGCGGTCCAGGACAGGGCTGGCTCACACTCGTCCTAGTGTAATTATCAATAGCGTCCCCTTTCCACATGCGAAGGGTTGTAGCTTAAACAATAATTTCACCGGGAAATTAAACGTTTACCGCACCCATGCTGTACTTCCTCTCATGATGTTTACCATTACTTACTATAGTCAGGCAGATCCAGAAAATGGGATCATTAGTGGGAGGGCCTAATGAAGACGGCACACATCTTCCTTCCTACCCTCCTTCTTTCCTCTCCTTTGAATGTTATCCCCGATTTTGTTCCAGGAGGAATTTCTCTTAGCTAGCAAAGATGCCAAAATGCATCCCCTAGAGAGCCATGAGCTTGATACAGGCATCCCCCATGTGTGGTTCTACATTTTCTATTAGGCAACTGAATAAAAGGACATCTAATTAGTTGTACAGAAGGAGACACCAATTAATTGTCCATGAGAGGGGCACCTGGGTGGCTCAGTGGGTTAAAGCCTCTCCCTTCGGCTCAGGTCGTGATCCCAGGATCCTGGGATGGAGCCCCACACTGGGCTCTCTGCTCCGCATGGAGCCTGCTTCCCCCTCTCTCTCTGTCTACTTGTGATTTCTGTCAAATAAATAAAATATTTTTTTTAAAAAAATGTCCATGAGAAATACAAGTATTTGTGGCTCGAAGAGCAGGGAGAAGACTCTCCAGATGGGCCGTCCAAGAGGCCACTCTGGGTGTAGTTAATGATGTCTCACTACCACGCCAAAGCAGGCAGCAAGCTTTGGGACTGGGGTTTCCGTGGGTCTGGTGCCACCCTAGTTTGTTCATGAGGCAGCACTGAACAGACAGGAGGTGAGACGAGGCAGCGAGCAGGCAGCAGCAGCCACATGGCTCCCAGACCTCTCCTGTCCCCTTCCCTCTTCCCTTTGGTTTCCCTCCCTCCTTTCCTCCCTCCCTCTGATCTCCCCAAAGCATCTGCAGACACAGGAGGAGTTTAAAGGTGTTCTTATACATGGTACAGTTAAAGTAGTTGTCAGTTCTGATAAATGGTTAAGTCTGGGGATCTTATTATTTTCTTCCAAAATTATATTTCTGCACAAGAATTGTGCTTGGCCTTGACACTTTATTATTAAGTGATTCTGAGCCTAGTTAGAAAAACTTTTGAAGGAATTTTTTTCTAAAAATTTAATTTATTTGAGAAAGAGAATGAGAGAGAGCATGAACGGTGGGAAGGGGCAGAGGGGGAGGGAGCAGCAGACTCCCTGCTGAGCAGGGAGCCCGACATGGGGCTTGATCCCAGGACTCATGAGATCATGATCTGAGCTGAAGGCAGACGCTCAACTGACTGAGCCACCCAGGCGCCCTCATCTGATGAAATTTAAATTACCAACCAAAACCAACTACTTCAAGTGATAGGAGAAGACATCTGAGAAAAAGAAAGTTTAAGCACCCCAAACTGTGGCCATCAGCATCCAAGGACCAGATAACCAAAGTCTTCAGAAGGTCTAGGCCAAACTGGTAGAAGCACTTCACCCATTTTTGCCTCAGTGAACGTTTAAACTCGAAGTCTCCAACGGGCAGTTCTTGAGCTCGATCCAGTACACCACAGTTTGCAGACTGTTTGCTTAATTGTCAATATTTAAAGATCAGAAGCTTTCACATTAACAACAGAGATTTCTGGCTTCCCTTGGGGGGTGGGGTGGAAATCAGAAGATATGGTAGCATGGGGCCCATATTCATGCAAAATAAATGAAAACATCAGAAACACCAGTCAGGGTCCAGGACATAGATGGGGTTTCAGCCAATTTTTTCCCTCCTTCTCTTTCACAATCCATTTCTAAATCTTCAAAAACTTGTATTACTTCCTGGAGGCATTTGCCTGAAACTAAACTGCGATAGCCTGTATCCTGACTTTCTGAATCACAGACAGTCTCTTCTTGTGCCTGTTACAATAGGCTATATTCACCAAATAATCCCCTTTTGAGAGCCTACCCAAACCCCCTCATTTTACAATTTTATATAAAACCACCGCTCACCTCCATATGGTCTTGAGTATGACACGGCGCGAGGACCGGAGAGTGGGGCTCCTCCAGTCTGGTCTTCGCAGGTGACCAGTGGGCATCCATATGTGCAGCTAATCATAGGTGACCCAGACATTGCGTTTGGCCCACGAATCCTGCCCTGGTTCTGGCTGGCAATCCCAATCTCCCGGGGACTCAGAGGCCTCAAAGGCAGTCTCTACTCTGTATACACAAGTGTATTGCTTGCTCAACTATAGGATGCCTTTGACTTTGGACAGCAGCTGAAAGGGTGAGGAGAGTGGCGGCCTGAATGACCAAGGTCACACCACCATCTTCCCAAACCCTATGACATCTTGTCAGAAGGAACAAGCAGAAAAAAATGGAGAAGCTTCTCCTCTGCTCTGGTTCTTCCTTCTAAAAAATGATTCATCGTCACGTCCTTACCTTCCTTAGACCCTAGTTCCCAGACTCCCTGGAAGCTGAATACCAATGAACTACAGTCCCATGAAGAACATGCAAATCTCATTTGCTGCCAAGCCAAGTAGAATGCCACAACTGTATTGTCTTCTTTACAGTTCCCAGTTCAGGAGTCTTGGGTCAAAGAAGATAAAATGGTCCCAGCATCAGGGAAAGGGCTTCCCGTGCTTCGACTCTGTGCAGGTAGGAGGCTTCGTTTTATGAAGGGTGGCAGTGTTTCCTTACAGGGAATTAGTGAGGCAGAGAAGCAGTCAAGTGCACCAATGCCGCACACCACACCGACTGACAGTAATGAGGCCCCATGAGCATCTCTGGGACTTCACATTTCGGGAAGCCCATAAGGACCAGTATCCTCATAATGAGTGCTCATCAGCAGCAGGGAGGACATACCAAATGTTCAGGCAAACTGTTCTACAGAAAGCAATTCTAGTTCCTAAAAAGCTTGCTCTTTTACGAGTAATGAGAAAAAATTCTCGAGGATGGAGACACTTGGGAAGGCTGAGTCCCTGGAGCAAAGTGCTCCTGTGGGCAGCTCCTTAATAGTGAGGGGTCAGTTCTGCCACCTGTAAGCAGATTATAGGGGCGCTCTATCACCAACAGTAAATGGCTCCTTTAAAGAAGGCACCCAGTGCAGGTAGAGGAGGTAAGGTGTTCACTTCAAACTCAAGTCCAGTTTGAAAGCTTGCTATTTCTGCAGTGGCTAATTCTGCAGCTAACCTGGAGGCAGAGGGCCTGGAGGCTGACTATCCAGTGTACCTGTGGTGGCTGCGGAGGCACCCTCTAATCCCCCTCCTCCCACCTGCAGCCAGCCATGCTCAACTGTCCTTTCCACACACTGTCTGTCACAGAACATCCCTCTTCTACATGTGCCACTGACCATTTGCCTGGATTGCAAATGAGGATCTCTCAATGAGAGATCTCGTTGGCAGAAGAAACACGTTCTAGTAATGCAAACAGGGACAGTCCTCCCGGCCCATTATCCTTTACCGGGTCTCAGTTGGGAGCACCTGCCCGGGGCCCACCTCCCAGTAGAACGATGTGGGGAGGTGGTCCCACCAACTAGGCAGCAACCTCTGAGAGACAGGGTCTAGTTTCTCTCTACTGTTCAGCCAGAGCCTCAGCAAAAGCCTACTGAGGGAGACTTCTAGTGCACACAGTCTGGTCCATCCTAGGGGCCTCCTGGAGGCTCCGCCCATGTAGCGGTCCCAGCACCCTTCCAAAAAGCCTTTCAGAAGAAAGAAACATCTCACTTCTTTCTCTCTCTTTCTCTCTCTCTCTCTCTCTCACACACACACACACCCCTTGGGATTCTGAAGGCAGCATATTAAGCCAGAATGATGTATATGCCACATGGTGACGTTAACAGTTCCTGCAGCAAGGCATCTTTGTGGCTCATCAGAGGAAGACCTCTAAGTAACAGGACTGACTTGCCCTTGGGGCCTCCCCTACTCTTACCTGCCCTGCCTCCTTCACGTGGCAATGGCTTTGAAAGCAGGGACATGTCTTCTGAACCTCATAAACTCTACCTAATCGTGTCATTCATGCGCCTGATGAGCCCAGTGAAAATCAAGAATAACAGTGTTTCCCACGGACTGTCTTTGAACAAACAAACGCGGAAGCACTTTGTGTAGGAACAGCCACGGTGGGACTGTGGACCCCTCCCTAACAGCCGGCCCACATGCCGCTGAGGAGGCGGGCTTCATCAGACTAAACTGGTGCCCCCTCGTGTATTCAGCGGCATGTACTGTGTGCCTGGAGCTCGGTCCACACAGCCTGAAGAGAAAGTGCCACCTGGTCACGCCCTGATGCTCCCTTGCTTCCTCATTCTTTCCTTCATGGGGCATCTGCGTCGGGTTCCACACGACGGGTTTCTCGTGGATTCAGTGCCCCCCCCACCCCACACCCTGGTACCGCTAACGGGTGGGAAGCCAAGACATCTGAACTGAGCTGTGTCTGCAGAGCAGGGAAGCCCATCCGTGTTGGACCAGGACCCTCACCTGTGCCACAGCACCCAGTGTTCGGCAGCCTCCCCGGGCCCCGTGGCCTTCAGCAGGTGCTGGGGAGGCCCCAGCTCGCCCAGAGGACACAGTCCCTTCATAATCACCTTACATTAGGGACCATAATTCCACCTCATGGGGGGAATTTTTTAGGTCTACCTCCTCTTTTATTAGGAATTCTGTAGGGCCTCGGTCACAGCCTCCAGATCCCACGGGCTCTGCCAAGCAGGCCAGCCTTCCGCTGCCCCAGGAGTGAAAAATACTCAGCTTCTTTCTCAGTCACTACTGTAAAAGGTGGCAGCCTTTTTTCTCTGTTACTCAGATTTAACTCTAATAGAAACTGACAGGTTCAATCTTGGTTAATTTTAAAAAAACAAAAACCATGAGAACAAGAGCCAAGAAATTCATTGTCGGGTGTCAGAGGGAAAAAAGAGAAGCTACTACCTGAAATGATGGTGGTGGTAGGGCTCCCTCCTAAAGCAGATTCATGCCCAGTGAACAGTGGACCTGAATTTACATCAGTGTCAACCTTTCCAGACGTGACTGTTGAAATAACAGCCTGACATGAGACGATTTGGACAGAGACGGGAAACGCTGGTTGGCTAGATGTTAGAGCCGTGCCTGTCCACTTTCCTCCCTCATACAAATTGATTTCAGACCGAGGAACTTGAAGACAAAATGACACCATGAGTTCACACAACCCTCCTCCGCCCAGACCCGGCAATGGCAGAGAGGATGCTTTAAAAAACAAAAATAAACAAACAAACAAACAAAAAAAGATTAAAAACGACATTTATAGATGCAAGGGTATGCTGCCTGGGATTAGCTTCAAAATAACAGAGGTGGCAGAGAAGGGGGAAGAGGAGAGGCTGGGGGCACAGAGGAAACCAGAGCAGCTGAGGGCCACTAATGGCTGTGATGAGGGAGCAGGAGGCTGGCTGAGGACAAAGCAAAAGCTGGCACCTTGCACCCCCTCTCCACCCGCTCACCTCGGTAGTGTGTAACATTCCTCAGGCCCTCCCCTCCATAGACAAAACAGGAGGAGGCTGAGGTAGAAGGAAATGTATAGTTCAATCTCTTCAGAACCTAAATCTCTCTAACAAAAGACGCTTGATAGCAGAATTGTGACATTCCACCAGGAATCTCCCAACTACCTTGATGTTAACGGCTTGCCAAAAGACCACATCGATTAAGCCTGAAGACCTCCGGGATACTCCTTGTAGGCCCTCTTTAGCATATGAAAACTCCATTGAAACCTCTCTTCCCCTCACCTTCCCCCAACCGCAGGGTACATAACCTGCCATCCCTTACAACCTGGGGCAGCAGCTCTTTCTGCCCACGGGTCCTGTCCCCGTGCTTTAATAAACCACCATTTTGCACCAAAGATGTCTCAAGAATTCTTTCTTGGTCATCGGCTCCAGACCTCAGTCCATCGAGGTTCTAGAACTTCATCAGTTGAAGCTCCATGAACACGGTAATATCGAAGCACTCGGCGGACTACGTGACTGTCTGTTTCTGTGTATGTTAGAAGTTTTCCTTTTGGGAGACTAGTAATGCTTAATACAGAAATACTGAGTTAGGTATAAGGATGCCAAGACACACTGAGGCAGTGAACAACAACAACAACAAAGATGCACAACAGTATATAAAGTATGAGTTCACTGAAACATACCTAACTACTGGTAAATTTGTAGAAAATTTCTGGAAAAATAATAATCCTCATATACTTCTCAGATCCTTAATGAAAATACATTACTTTTACACAATGATTTTTTTTTTTTTTTTAAATTCAAGGACTGCAGTAGGGGAAAAGGACACAGGAGGGTTAAAAAATGAGATGAACATCTCGGTGGGGCAGAACCAGAACACAAACCTCACTGGTGATCAGGGCTAGAGCCACAGGCTGGAGTCCAGAAGCAGGCGGCGTAACCAGCAGTCCACCATCTGCAGGGCACTGAAATACCCCAGCGGTCGGGCGGTGGGGTGGGGGGGAAGCCTCCAGGATCACAGTGGAAACAGGGACTAGGGTGCCTGCCCCACTTCCTCCCTGCTCTGCTGCAACCACACTGCCATCTTCTACGTGCACAGCTCCCCCACCTCTGAGCTCCTGGTTTCCCACAGAGGCATACTAAAAGTACCCTCCTTTATTGGGGACTAGTTGATTTCTCCTTGTAACATTGTCTGTTTTGCAAATAGCCAATATTGCTTAGGGTATAAAGTAAACATTTAAAAACCCGCCTGCACAGATATGAAATTCGTGGTACTGATTTCCTCAGGGGAGGGAGGGAAGGAGGGGCCCACATCACCAACACCCCAGCTGCAAGTGCAGGAAATATAGTATCAGGCTTTCTGTCTTCCTTGAAGGAATGCTGGCATAGCCGGCAGGGAATTCCTTAAACACAGGCAGGGAGTTCAGATGCTGAGAAACCAAACTATTAGCACTAATTATGCTAAGTTATTAGTTGTTCCAATTTTACATAGAAGGAACTCAAAGCTTAGAAGTTAAAGGACTTCCCTTGGGTCACAGAACAAGTAAGCGGTAGAGCTGGGACAGGAGAAAACTGCCAGGACCGCTAAGGACTGCTACTGTATGCCAGACACTATGCACACACTGATTTCATCCTCCAGCCAACTCCACCGTATTTCCCACTACACAGTGCTATAGTCTCCATCTCTCAGTTAAAGAAGCTCAAGCTCAGAGAGGTCAAGAGGCTTGCCCAAGGTCACACAGCTGTGAGTGGCATGGGTGGGGTCATTTCACAGCCTCCTCTCATACCTCCGTGCTAAATCCTCACTTCCTCCCCAGCTCGCCTGAGAGCCCTTCACCAGTCCTAGGAACGGGATAAGGCAGCCTGCAGATAAACTGGACATTTCCATTCCAAGCATCTGGAAAGAGGCTAGGCCGACACAGTGCTAGCAATAAAAAGCACGTGACCTAGAAAGGCGAAAGAGTAGACACTATTAAAATACTTAACACAAAAGCAAATTCCTGCCTTGTGGTGTGTTATCAGCAGCTGACAGGATTAGCCTGCTGCTTCCACCTCATGGTGGGTCTCGGCTCCGACCAGCACACAGCTGGCCTGTGGAGCCAACAGAGAATGAACCGGAAGCCTGGGGCCCCCACCAACAAAGCCCCCATTCAGCAGCTCCTCAGGTGGCCAGCTCCAAGACATAAAGACCATAACCAAAGGCTGTGATCCCAGCTCCTCTACACACACACACATACACACACACACACTCACAAACATATTCTCTTTCACACACATTCTCTGTCATATACATTCTCACACACACATTCTGTCTCACACACACATACATTCTCTATCACAAACACACTCTCTCACACACATGTTCTCTGTCTCTCACACAAACACATTCTTTATCATACACATTCTCTCTGTCTCATACATATACACACACACACCACACTCTCACACACACACATCCTCTGACATACTCACACACGCACATCCTCTGACATACTCACACACGCATTCTGTTTCACAAACACACATTCTCTGTCACACACATTCTCACACATGCATTCTGTCTCTCACACACACACACATTCTGTCTTCCTCACACACGCAGATCATTCCCTTCTGTGAAAAAGAGGTTTTAATTTTGGGGTAGGGATAGAGCTATTAGATTTAGCAAAACAAACAAAAAACAGGGCACCACATATATAAACAGCAAATAATTGTTTTGTGTATATAAGTCCCCACGCAATATTTGGGGCATACCTACATAAAACAATTATTTGTTGTTCTTTTGAAATCCAACTTTGGTGAGTGTTGTGTATTTTAACTGGTAACCCCATATGGTTGGGGTGGGGTAGAGTAGAGGTATCCAGTAGAACAAATAATCTTAAAAAGAAAACACAAGGAAAAGTTGTGAGGATTAGGGGAGGAAAGTGAGCAGGTGCCCTTTGCTGAGCATCCCTTTCATACCAGAAGCTTTCATGCATGTTGTTCATTTGAATTTTCCAGTAATTCTGTGCTTCAGTTATATTTATCCCCACTTATAGATTAAAAAACAAAACAGAGAGGGGGTGCCTGGGTGGCTCAGTGGGTTAAAGCC
This sequence comes from Meles meles, assembly GCF_922984935.1. NCBI lineage: Eukaryota > Metazoa > Chordata > Mammalia > Carnivora > Mustelidae > Meles > Meles meles. The sequence goes on along the minus strand of NC_060069.1, from coordinate 45,335,957 downwards.
TCTGCCTTCGGCTCAGGTCATGATCCCAGGGTCCTTGGATCGAGCCCCGCATCACACTCTCTGCTCCGCAGGGAGGGAGCCTGCTTCCTCCTCTCTCTGCCTGCCTCTCTGCCTAGTTGTGATTTCTCTCTGTCAAATAAATAAAATATTAAAAAAAAAAAAAAAACAGAGGGTCAAATAATCAAGCAACTTACAAAGCATTGGCAGGTAATTCAGGAAAAATGGGACTATAATGCAGACCTTCCAGGTACAACCCAAATGCAATTTCTTCTGCATCAAGTGACTTTGCCCGCTAATACACATTTATAAGGTTATAGACTACATAAAGAGAGCCCAACAGATTTCTTTGCTTTTCCAATACCTTCATAAGGAAGCAAATTCAAAATGGTATCCTGGACTAACATGTAAAAACACATTATCTCTTTACAGGAACCATTCTGCTTATAGAGAAAGCACTAGATCATTCTCTCCTTTCCGTCATGTGCCCCACCCAACTAAACACATCACCTATGAAGACCACCTGTCCAGTGGTCTAGCTCCTTGACAAAGAAGCAGTCAAAAGCTCAAGACCATTTCCCCTGAAATGACCACGGCTCCCCAATTTTCAGATGAGAAAGGTCACGGGACATTTGACTCAACAGAATCCTGACAGGGACCCAAGAGAAAAAGGTACCTCTATCACTATCCTAGCATCCCACAATCCATCATTTCCCAGAAAGCACAGTGGGTTTAGTGTACCTTTGGGATAGGAGAGGGTGGAACTTTGGTGGGAGAATTGTAAAAATCAGAAAAACAAAAAAAGTTATTTGTCAAATGAATAATGAGAAAGACTTTTCCCTCCACCCTCCTCCAAGCTCCTAACGTTCTTTGCGGTGCACAATAGAGGGGAAACAACTATAAAAATGACTTAATATGTGCCCTTTTGAAGTACAGTAACTGTCAGGCAAGAGACTATAAAAATAACACAGTTGAGGAGATCCAAATTTATTTCTGCTTAGTGAGTTTCCAGATCAAAATGCACTCAGTTAAACAGTCAAGTTTTGCTTCTGTACTGTTGTTCTCTTTCTAAATTTTCCTCTTTGTAGATGCTAGCAGATTTTGCTTATGATAAAACATTTGCCCACCTCACACTCCACCACTTAGGGAGTGAGACTAAATAGTTGTGGGAACCCCCACTGGTTCCTTGTTCCTCAAGGAGGGCACAGGAAGTAGCACACGAGTGGGCAGATGCCAGCCTGGGGATGCCCCACCAGCGGTGGTGGCCAGGTTCAAAGCCATGGGGCTGGGTCTGCCTGCTCCTGCAAAAGGCCAGGCTCTGTCTGTCCTCATGCTCCCTGCTTATGCTCGATACCCTCCCCCTCCCCCACTTCTTCTCCCATACCCTCCTACCCCCCAACCCCCACCGCCACCCCACACAACCAGGCACAGGCTCCAAAGGTGCAGACAACCAACGTTTACTCTTTTGGGCCACTGGTGTCTCCAGTTTTCCAGTGGAAGAAACACCCCACACTCCATTCCGCCTCCGGCCCAGGCAGAACCAAACCATTCCCAGCCCCAGCACGAGGCTGTGAATATTCAGAGGCAATTACCCAGAGCCAGTAGGATGTACATTTGAGCAGGGCCGTCATTTGCAGACTTAATTATTAGAGGATTTATAAACGTTTCAGCTGCTGGGGGGGTAAGTAAGGGGAAAGGGGAGCACATAACGGAGGAGTTTTCGTTTCTGCGGATCGTGAGTGCACAAGCCCTACAACAGGCCAGGCTGGGACTCTGCCCGCAGCGACAGAGGCCTCATTTTTCTCATTGCACATGATAATTAAAGACTCCAAAGGTGAGAAAAATTCAATTTCATTTTGGATCTAAAATCTTTCAGAGATTTCTTCTGACAAGTCCAGATAATTAAATTGATTTAAGTTTCACCATTAATGAAATCCTGGATCTACAAAAACATAAATTCTGGCCAATACTGTTTAAATGGGATCACATTTCCATTTCTATTGCGCAAGAAGATTCCAAACCAGGGTTTGAAGGCCCCAAGGCTCTGACTGGATTTAATCAGGAGCCTGGTGCAAGTATCCTGGGGACCCTGGCCCTTAGGAAGCAGTGAGGAGCCCAGCAGCAGACCAGCAGCCTCAGGACAGAGGAAAGACCACAAGGCGACGGTGAGGGTCGGGAGAGTAGGATCACAGTGCTGAGCGGAGGGAGGGAGGTATACAGCACACCAGCTCCCATCCTCAGCTGGAGGAACCCCAGCTCCAAGCATAGGGAATTAGCACGTAGGACTCTGGACTCTGAGTTCGGTGCTCCTTCCACTGCTTCTGGGTATTAAATGAAGAACCCTCAAGAACCCCTAATATAAGGTCCACCTTGTACAAAGGGGAGGAACGAGGCTTGAAGGCTGCTCTGAGTTGAAGTGGTAAGTGTTTACCTAAACCCTCCCCTCCGGTTCCCTGCAGACTGTGAGGCTCTGCTGTGTGACTGGGGGACAGCCTGGGAGAGGATGACGTCAGGGCAAACAGCCCACAAGGCCTGGGAGTTATCAGCCCATTCAGAGGCCTCGCAGGAATTTCCTGTTATGGGATCTGTGTCTTGCAAATAGTCACAAGCAAGCAAACTGTCACTCTTCCCCACTTGTTTAGGGGAAACAAGGGCTCTGGGGTCACTAGCAGCTTGTGCCCCACAGCTCTCCAAAGATGGCCTGGCTCCAAGAATGCCCACAGGGAGCCGGAGGGAGGGTCTGCTCAGACAACAAAGGGCGGGCCAGCCCAAGGGGGATGGTGAAATTCCAGCTCTAGGCAGCTAGGTTCTGGGTGAGCTCTGGCACTACTGGGAGGACTACCGGGAGGAGGATCAGTCAGCAATATGGAACTCTCCGGACCCAGAACCATGGTTCTAGTTTCAACAAACACTTCTAGGGTGTCTTTTCCTTTCCTTCATTTCCACCGTAAAGCATACAGTACACACATGAGACAGGAGACTGAGGTACTCCAGCGGCACCCTGCGCTCAGGTCCTCCTCCCCACCAGGCCCCCACCCCTCCATAGGGAACACCAGGCCGGCTTGGGGGATCATCGCTGCCTTGGTTTTCCTTATAATTTTTGCCACATGGCATGCACCTCTACAGATACAATTAACTTTGCACGGCAGGGTGTGTGTCCACTGGCTCTCTGTGGTTCTGTGTGGTACTCAGCTGGATAAAAAGATTTTCTTTATCCATTCTGCCATCTATGGACAGTTAAGTCATGTCCAGTTACTGGCCACTGCCCACAATGCTGCAGTAAACATCCCTGAGCATGTCTCCTGGTTCTCAGGTGCTGGGGCTTCTCTACAACCCATGCGCTTGACAGTGAAGCACACGGCATCACACTGGAGGCTTTCTTCACAGTGACGAGGTGACCCCAGCTGGGGCTTGCAAAGCTGTAAGGCCTTCCCCTCCTCACGAGACACTGATACACTGGTTCTGCTCAGACAGAGGAGGGGTCACTGGTAACTCAGAGGCCAAGAAAACCTTGGTCGGCACCAGACGAGGCAATTAAAGCTATACAAAGCCTGAGGTTGTAAAATTCTGAGCTTAACCAGAACCAACAACCCAAGCAGCTCAGCTTTCTACGAGAAAAAGGCTCCAAACTCCCCAAAAAGAAGGAGGCAGCAGCTACAGTTTGGGGCAGACCCACCTGCCATACTAGTCACCATATATGCAGTAAGGACAAAGGTGTCTCTAGGAGATTTAGTGCAGATTAAGAAATTTAAAACTGTCTACAAATAAATCTCAGTCTGCTGTGGGAAGCAGGGCAGGGGAAGGAGATGAGGGGCTAGAGAAGATCCTGGACGCCACTGCCCCCACAGCTGCCACAAACCTACCTGTACACCGGCTGCATCTCTCTCGCTATGCCGATGACAGCGCCTGGCAGGAAGTTGTCAAACTCCTCAAACAATTCCCGGATGTTGGTCTTGTACTTCAGGTCCAGGTCCAGCTGAATTATCCGCAGGATCTCTGGGGGAAAGAGAAAGAAAACAATAAGATGCAGACACACATCCTGGGAGGCTCAGCCACAGGCAGAAAATGAGGGGAGGGAGCAGAAGCAGGTATCCAATCACTCTGGGTAGTCCTGGAATGATGCAGAGCTGTCGCTGGAAACAGAGGCCCTTCGTGCCCCAGCGACCCACTCTGCATCAGACTCTTCATGAACTGCCCCCCGCCACCCCGCTTCTTGCACACATGCATTTTTTCCTAGAACAAGGAGACCGTATGCTCCGCCTCGGGCCCACTGTCCTGGTGTAACTTTCAACAGCATGCCGCTCCATTCTCAAAACGAACCAGCCTGGATGCTTGGATGATGGATACCCTACCGAAAGCTCAAAGCTTACAGGTGTTTCTCTGTGGGACACAGGTGGTAAATGACCCACGAGAAAGAGGGCTGGAAACCTGCACTGACTGGTACTTTCTCAAACCCAGACATGCACCAAGTTCAGAGGCCGACAGCACCGCTGAAAGACCTCGGACACAGTTATATTTTTATTCCACTGTCTGAGAGACAAAGTGAGCTATAATTAGACAAACTGAGTCTCACAATTACCCGGCATGTAAGTGCTGTTTGCTTCCGTTGCCTCCAGATGACTCAGGGTGAGGAGGGTGGAGGGAGGCACCAGCTCTGGTCTCTCCTCCACCCGACACCCCCCCGACCAAGCCTGACTCAGCTCCTGTGTGGCAGTGGCGTCAGGGGACAGGACCCAGCTGCCCAGGACCCTTGTCCTGCCTCCCACCAGGAGTGACACACAGGTGGCTGGAACTAAGAAGGGAGGAACTTGGTGCATGACATGGGCAGGGCTGCAGGGGCTCCAAGGAGGGGGTGCTTGGGGTCAAACAACGTAGGAGAGAAAGCACTCTACACTGAGGAGGGGGCCTGAGGTGGGAATCAGGACACGCAACTGCAAGTTCCAGCTTTCCTGCTGCTTACTTCTGGGACCCTGGGAAAATGACTTACCTAAACCTTAACTGTCCCATTTGTTCAAGTGGGGGTGATCCGATGGCCCCCTGAGCCTGTGATATCGGGAAGATGAGACAACAGATGGGAAACGTCTTGGATTCAGGCTGCAGAGCACAGCAGGAATCCAGCGTCTGTTGAGCAGGGAATTCACTGATGACTGAGGCAGTCAAGGAAGACTTCATGGAGGCAGGAGACGTGGGCTGGGCCTTGACACCTAAGCAGGGGTGGACAGCTGAGGCTCAGCGATGCCCACCAACACCCACCATCAGGCTCTCCCCAGGGCACGACGACAGTCTGAGGACAGGCTGTCCGGGGAGGCCCTCTGAAGACAGGGACCCCATCTTTGGCATCTCAGCCTCCACTCAATCATACTGCGGGCCTTGGTGGTCAGTAAACACTCAGGAATGTTTGTGGAATTCAATAGGCATTCTCTAAATTCGTTTATGAAGAAATCATAGCTTATGATTCCAGAAAAACTGATTCATTTGTTCTTGTTCTCTTTTCCTTTGTGGCACAGAAAAAGAACATTAGTTGACGTCCGACGTGAGTGTTTTGAAAAAAATAAGCTACACTAGGTGAGAACCCGGTAGCCTAGGCCAGAGGAAAGTGAGGGGGGTACCAGAGCCAGACTTCTCTGGCCCTGCAGGAAAGGGGTGCAGGAAAATGGGTGGGTGATCAGGAAAGGTGATGACTCAGGGGTCCAGAGGTTGGGAAGCTGCTGTGGTGACTTCACTCTCTCCCAGAAAGCTGCCCTCCACCAGGAGTGGAGAATAGGGACAGGCCACAGGCCAGAGCCTCAGGGCATCTGCTGCTCTCAGAGGCGGTCCTGGAGAACAGAGAGAAGGAGCCGGATGGTGAGCTTGGAGAAGAACACCATGTCCCTGGAGAGAATGTCTAGGAATGAGAGTCACAACCACCAAGAAGTCACGCTGGGGAGGCCCCATAGCAGACATGCCCCCTCTTTCCTTTTCTTTCTGCCTGACTGTGCCCCAAGCTCCCACATCCACAGTACGCACAGTAGAGGGGAGCACTAATGAGACAGGGACGGGAGGGCACCGTCATCATCCCACGGAAAGAAAGGACGTCATCACAGTTTCTGTCAATGAAGGCAGACAATGGCATTTAGCCAGATGATGGGGATGCCTGGGGAACATATGGTGGGACTTCTGAGGCACTGACAGGGCTATGGAGGAAGGGGTTCATGTCATCCTCATGGCCCCAGGGGTACTTTTAATGCCACCAATGACAGCCACATGGAGGCATCCTTTCCGTGAGTGGTTCTTAAGCACCCAGCATTGCACAGGCACGAGCTTATTTCTCCTAACCACCCAACAGGTTGAGTTATTCCTACGTTCTGATGAAGAAACAGTCTTCAAAAAGTTTGAAACGACAGCCCACAGTCCCGCAACAAATGAGTGCTAGGGCTGGGATCTGAACCTCAGTCAGCTTCACGGGAAAGCTCAGAGACCCTTTCCAGTGGAGCCCGACTCCCCTCTCACCAGAGAGAAGCTCCTGGGAGGCAGGCCCGGCACCCCTGCTACCCGCACAGGGGCACACAGAAGTGCCAAGGGCGTTGACAGACAAAAAGCAGATCAACAAGCTGGCCAGATGTGAAATTTAAGTGAGGTCTTTTACAGGCAAGCAGTTTCGCTAAAGCTAAAGAAACTCCCAGTGGCCGAGAGGCCAGTCAACCAGCTGGTCGCCTTCCTTGAAAGCCTACCATGTGCTGTGTGTACTCCCTGGGCTTTCAAGGTCATGTACATCCAACCTATTCTCCAAGGAGCAGCCCCAATGCCTCCTTCCCTGCCCCACCTGGACAGGCCCTGGTCAAGGTCGTGGCACCTGTGTCCTGATCTCACCACCTTGGCCAGAGTGCTCCTTGAGGGCGGGAATGGGCTGGGAGGGCAGAGCCCTGGCCTCGTCTTAAAAGCCCATCCAAAAAATCTGAGCACCTTCCCTGCCCTCTAGGACCAGCTGGGAGTGAATCCAGAAAAGGTCATGCGTAGCCCTAAGACACAGGAATTCGACATGCTTTTATAGCTACAGAACTCCTTGTTTGTCAAGTACCTTAGTTTGCTAAAAGGTGCAGATACTTCTGTCAACAGGGACCTTCCCAGATGAGGTGAACTGGCTAGGAGTGAACTCACTGCTTCCCACCTGTGAAAGGACTGGCCTATTCCTACCTTTAGGGCTGAGGCTGGGAGATGCCCCCTTCTATCCTGAGACTGAAAGCCCTCCATGCAACCTGCATTGTTGTGCGGGCATCTGTCTAGGCGGTTATTCTTTTATGTAATCGTGAAATAAGACGCCAAGTTGTAAATGTCACTGCTAGAAAGAGGAAGATGCTTACCAGGAAGGCTGGAAGTGATTAGGGTGAGATTCTCTTAAAGGGCCCTGTTCCTCTGGCCTCTGATCCCTGCCGTCATGGTCTCTCTGTGGGAATTACATGGCGGTGCTGATAGGCCCTTCTGAGGGTGCAATACTATTGGTAAATGGCAGTGACAGCCACAGTGATGGCCCAGAGAGGATGCTGGTTGGTTGGGGGACAGCTGTAATGACAGCACTTAGGACCACTGAGATTTAAGGCATAAATAGGTGAGAGAATTGACTTCAAAGGGATGAAATCTATAAAGCATGGGGAAGAATGTCCCAGAAAAAGGACTAGACATCCTTAAAATTCAAAACAAAGGCCAGCATCCAGGCCTACCATGTCTACCATGTCAGAATCCCATGAGAATATGATTAAAAAAAAAAAAAAAAAAAAACCAAAGAGGACAGAATAATCTAGGATAATAGGTCTGAAGGGAGAGTCAATCTACCCATTACACAGATGGGAAAACTGAGGACCAAAGAAGAAGTGGGCCTTGTCAGGAGTCACACTGTTGAGCTAAGTGGCAACGCTGATCCCAGAACTCGGGTCTCTGATGGCTTAGCTAATGCTCTCATGTCAGTCGGTGCTCCCCTTCCACTACCTACTCCCATTATGGGTCATAAACTCCTCAAAGCAGGGAACATCGTGGCCAGACTAGTATGGCCCAAAGGGCTGTGCACAAAAATAGCCAGGCCCCCAGTGCAAGGAGCTCATAGAGGGTCTGCCGCTCACACCATGACAAGGAAACTTGAGGATGAACAGTAGTAGCTAAAGAAAGATCTCCATCATCCACATACTGGATAGCCAGCTTCCAGGAAATTGCTCTCCATATTCCCACACTACCATCAGGCAGGGATCTTAGAGAACAAACAAAAACAACAAATCTTTGGGTTTCTTTGGGAACCCACCTTGAGCTGCACTACATTCAAAGGGAGGCAGGAGCCAGACTTCACAGCCAAGGGCCACACTATCTCCTGGTGTGAGAACAACCACCACCAGTAGTAAAACACTGTCCCCGCACTTCAGCCTCTGCCCCTCCAACCTGGCCATCTTCTGTTCTGGCTGGACCCGTTCGCTCCCAGAAACAGGGTACTGTGACGTCCAGTCAGCTGGATGAGGGGCCTTCCCACCAGCTCCTCAAACCTTCGAATCTTGCCGTGTCTGTGTTTAATCGCAAAAACGAGGAGGGAAGGGTGTCATTTTCTCAGGTAGGAGGAAGCGTGCCATGGGTTAGGAAGAGTCCTGCGTGGGCACCGTCCTCGGGTGAGTGCCAGCGCTGACGCTGGCGGCCAGGCCCCTCAGGGGGACAGCAGGATGCAGAGGCGCTCCCAGCAGTGTCACCTCTCGGGGCGGCTCTCAGAACATGGCTTCCCTGTGGGATGGTCGCTCGGTAAGAGATCAGGCAAGCCGAGCCAGGCCACTTCAGGAAGCAGAGGAATTGCTGCCTCCTGGGTACAGAAGGTGGTCCGGGGGTCCTGGCTGAAACCCCCAACCACAGGACGACAAATGTCTGACCATAAGACGGGAGCCACGGAGGTGTGTCAACCCAACGTGGGAAAAGATGCTAAGGATCTAGGTCTGAGACCTGTTTCCTGTTGAACTGCAACTCCGCGGGGTAAAGGAAAGAAGGTGGTACTGTCTTCGCGAGAGGCCCCAGCTACTCACCTCAGCCTCTCATGCTGCGGCCTGACTAACAAAATGCTGCCACTCCGTCCTAGCAAGTGCGAAAAGGAAAGACAAGACAACAAGTGCTGGCTAAAGAGGCAGCTTTCAGGCCCTGGAGACCCCAGATCTGGGCAGCACTGAGGAAGTTCCTAACTGTGCAGGGGTGTTCTCGGGGTTTGGGAGGCCCAGCCTGGCAGGGCCCCGGGGGCCGTTCACCACAGAAGGCAACATGCATGGCCTCAGAACCGACTGGGAACTTCCCAAGTCAATATTCCCCTGTGGAAAGGCTCGAGACAGCTCATCATCAGCCTCCAAATAAACCAGTCACAAGGCATGTCATCTGACCATGGATGGAATTACAACCCAGAGTAATTAATGATCGCCAAAAACAAACAAAAGGGGGGAAAGAAGCTTCCTTTCCTCTCCCCTCCCTTCTCCTATCCCCAGAAACCATTCCTGGTAGACGCATTTTCACACACACAAAACAACATACAACAAAAGAGCCCGGGAAATTAGGAAAAGACAGACAAGCTTGGGTAAGCCTACCATCCTGGACAACAAACAGCCTTCTCTGAGGGGCAGAACAACCGTGCAAGCGCCTCCTTTCCCTCTGTCGGGAAAGAGCATCAGAGCTTCCCAGAGATAAATATTTATAATGTACCAGAGGGCTTTTGGCTCAGAACACCAGGCCTAGCTTTCCACTAACCAGGAGAGAGTTCAGGGAGAAGGGGACACTGTGATGACCCAGGCTCTGTGAGGTGTCATGAGGCTGAGACTCTGGAAGCAGCTGCTCAGAGAGGAAGCTTGACTTCTCACCTTCTGCCTAGAAATACGGCAGCCAGGGGCGCCTGGGTGGCTCAGTGGGTTAAAGCCTCTGCCTTCGGCTCAGGTCATGATCCCAGGGTCCTGGGATCGAGCCCCGCATCCAGCTCTGCTCAGCAGGGAGCCTGCTTCCTCCTCTCTCTCTCTCTGCCTGCCTTTCTGCCTACTTGTAATCTGCCTGTCAAATAAATAAATAAAATCTTAAAAAAAAAAAAAAGAAAAAGAAATACGGCAGCCATCGGCCACCTGCTTCATCAGCCTCTGGGGCTTCTTCATTGCCGTTGGGCAGGACTTCTGGCTGCCAGGGGCCAAAGTGCCACTGAGGGGGGTAGACACCTTCTCTAACAGGAGACCCACAGCCCAGGAGAAGCTGTGCTGAGGCCTGAGGGACAGGCCCAGTCCCAATGCACCGTGCCAACCCTCCCCACCCCACCCCCTGGACTGGCCTCTCCTGCCGCAGGGTCTCGGACCATCATGGCAGACAATGCCCTGACCCAGCTGTGTCCCCAAGGGCGTCTGCACTTGGAATGGGCTGTGGCGGCTCTCTTATCCAACCGAGAACTTGGGTCGCTTTCCAGCTGGGCTTTTCCCGGTGCCCCCAAAGCCCACTTCTCCACTCCCTTCACCATGTGGGGCCCAGCTGCAGGACAGCAGGCTAACTAGGGGGGAAGCTGCCACCAAGGAACACGGTGGAACACGCCAATGGTCCGAGGCTTTGGGTCCCGACATCTGGGGCTCCTCCAGCCTGGTCAGCCGAACGGTCCCTCCCTGGGAGCAGAGAGAGGGTGTCTGTGTGCCAGGCCCAGGATGGGGGCTTTCCACTTGCTGGCGCAGCTCAGGAACTTGCACTACATTTTCTGCTGGGTGGGCGTCAGTAGCTCCTGTGTTCGGAGGAGAGACCTGAGGCTCAGAGAGTCTGGGCAGCTTGACGAAGGCAACCCTTGACGCGAGGAAGCATTGGAATTGAGATCACAGACTTCCTCACTGGATAGTATGTTTGATCCATCACACACGGGTTTTGGAGAAAAGCCTTTAGACATCCCCAAGTCCCTTTTAAAGTCCCTTTACTTTTAAACACAAGAAATGCTGCCACATCAAGGGCAAAAACATCAGACAGCTCCAGGCCACCCTGGCATGGTGACTGGGACTTCTGTGGGCAGAGAAGGGGCTCCCACTTCCCACAACCATCCCCCTTAAGACCCTCAATGCAGTGAGCTGGAGAATTCCTGGGGTTCCCTTTCACTGAGCAGAGACTAACAGAGAAACTTCAGGAAAAAAGGGGGTCCTACACCACAGAGGTTGAAAGGAAGTTTTCAGTGACGATAGCCAACCTGTGTAAAATATGTTATTATATTCATGTAAGCATCCAAATACTCTGAGATGGGCATGACTTTTTCTACTTGACAAATGAGGAGGTAAAGAACCTTGGTAATCGAGATCACATGGCTGGGAAGCAGTAGAACTGGGACTCACATCGAATCTGCCAGGCTCTAAAGCCCAGGCCTGCTCTTCACCCCCACACGACCCTACCCTCCGGCCCCCAGACGGCCATGGACGCAGCCGGCTCGGTTCTGCCAGCGCTGCCCAGCTGTGGAGCCCCCGACTCTCCTGGGGCTCCTCTCCATTTTCCACGTCAGCAGCCGGCCCCTGCCTCTGAGCGTGGAGGGAAGGGAGGAAATGGAGTTCCTAAGAGTGATTTATACAACCTGTTAGCTGCACTGGTAAAAGGTTTGGGGGCCAAGAGGTTGAAATTAATGACCAGTCAGTTTTATGTATTAGCTATACAACAAATTCTTTCTTCCAGCCCTCCTCGCCCCCTCTCAAAATTAAGCATGGAAAACTGTGAGCTATGGGCCGGCTCTCACATTTTTTACAACCATCACCTCCTGTTTTGCGGACAAAACAAAACAAACTATTATTAAAGGACACAGTGTTTGCTCCAGCGCCGGTGTGACATGTGTCCCCTCCCTCACCCCTGTGCCTTCAGTGACTAGGTATATAAATCACATCCTTTAAGCGAGGACAGAATTTATTTCCAACTTGGCTGAAAAACTTTAGGGACGTTTATAATATATGACAACCCATACAACACCTGGTCCCCATTTTCCTCTCACTGCTATTGCCAGTATGAAATTATAGCTCAGGCACTTTTGTATGAATTTCAGTCTGCAGAGGAAACTGGATTCTAGATCTGGAAAGCAGAATGTCCCCCTTCCTTTCATTTCTATGGCACAATTGTCCGTGGCCCCTGCTGACCTCTCCACAGCTTAGAGCTCTCTGGGGTCTGCTAGAGATTTTATTTTTTATCTGCAAGAGCTCAAGCCCTGCTTCCTATTTGGGGCACAATCACATTCTCACTTTGTTCACCAGCCTGAGATGGATGCCTGGTCTCCGCTCTTCACCAGCAGGCTTTTTTTCATAGACCCCTGGGGATGGCAGCTGTAGCAAGCACTGCTCTTTGGGCAGAATTAACAGGTGTTTTCTGAAAATAGCGATCTGGTTACCATGGGTCTGCCTGAATGGTCACAGATCAACTTTCCAAATGGCTCACCCTGAGGTTGTTTATGGGAATTGTGGGGGCTCCTGTTTCTAATCTCCTCTGTCCTCTCTTTTACTTCCCCCAGCCACTTTTTCCCTCTTTCCCGGCATTTGTGGATTCACTGTAAAATTAGGAAAACTAACCATGCAGCTCCTCATCCCCATGCTTTAGCTCTGGCACACACTCATGCCCCTAGCCCAGCCAGCCTGTTCAGGGTCTGTCCAGGGCCTGTCCACCACAGCCCTGTCCCGCAGGCCTCCTCAAATGACAATGGCCACAACAGGACTAACTGCTTACATTTTTTGAGTACCTAGCAGTGTTCAAAGTGCATTCCCAACTCACGAAACTCTTTGTTATACTTGAGCTCACTTAAACCTTCCCACAACCGTCAGGGGCCGGTGCATCTGTATGGGTCGGGTCCAGCTGCTATAACAGAAGACATCAAGTAACAATGGTTTGAATAACATACGAGGACCAAGCTAAGTCACCGAGGTATTACAGGACTGCTCTGTAAAGCTCTCAGAGGTCCTGGCCCTTCTACCTTTCCATTCTGTTATCCTGGGTCTGGTTTCCATTCTCAAGGTTACTGCATGGTGCAAGATACCTACTAGGGCTCCAGTCAGCTTGGCTGCTTTCCAGACAACGAGGAGGAAGACAGGGACAGGTGTCTGCCCCTAAGCCCAATAAGGCAGACCCTTTCAACAACCTTCCCGGAAGTCCCAAATTTAGTCACCTGGCCACACCTAGCTGCCAGGGAAGCTATGAAATTAATGCTTTTACCAGGCATAATGCGGGTCCCAATAAATGGGATTGGCTTACAAAGGAAAAAGGAGAAAACAGACAAGAGGGCAGCAACCAGCAGTCCTTCCACTGCCAGCACATGGTAATTCCACCCACTCTACAGATGGAGAAAGAGAGGTCCAAAGGATTAAGTGCTGCTAAGGTTCCACTGTCAATGATGGCAAACAGGAACCAGGTGCATGTCATCTGACCCATATCCACATGCCTCTTCCTCGTTCACAACGTCCCCTCCTTCGCCGCAGCAGAGCTGTTGGTCCTGCTGGCACTCCTGTCCACTCACCTTCCAGACCTCCACTTAGCCCTTACCTGCTCCTTGCTGGCTGACAGGCCCACTGGCCCTGGGCTGCCACCCTCAAGGACCCCAGTCCCCCAACCCCGGCCTCATGCTTCCCTTCCAGCTCGCCTCTCCACCCAGTGTCCCAACGTGTCTCTTGGAATCCAGACATGGTCACTAGTAAGGGGAACCACGCCAGAGCTAGCCAGACTGCAGTGAGCCGGGCAGACCCTCCAGGCAGGATCGTAATCCCCAAACGGTGTCTGTCCTGCTGTGGGGTCTGGGAGCACCAAACCTCCCTCGGGGGTGCCCGTGCAAGAACAGCTGCTGCCTCTGAACTCTGTTTCTGGTGACAGGCCTCTGGCATGGCTGGCACGTTCCATCCTGGCACTGAAGGCACACTCCATGCACACTGCCTAGTCACGTCCTAGGCCAGGACACTGCCCTGGCAGTCCCGGATGACAACGGCCACCCAAACACAGACAGTCTGGCTGAGAACTTTGGCCGTCTCTCTCACGTCACTGTATTTTGGCAATTCTTCCTGGTAGGAATATGAATCCTTTACTCTTTCCTGGGGCTCAACTTCCTGGGGCCTTTCCACCCTGCAGACTCATCCTTCCCTTGGTGGGGTTCTGCAGCCCACCACTGCCCTCAGAGGCCCAGGTCGCCTTCTGCACACTCTCCAGTGGCACATGGCAGAAGGAACTGCCACCATGACCAGGGCATGCTACTGAGAAGTCTGCACAAGGAGGACGGGTGCAATCAGGCAGAGAATGGCCAACTTTCCCCCAAGGAGAAACAGCAGGTTCTCCTGGGACCGTGGGGCAGCCGAGGGGAGAGCGGCCCACCATCACTCCTTGTGCCCAGAAATCCACAGCATGGCAACTTTCACAGAGAAAAACCAGTCTCTCCATATGGGGAACCCAGAAAAACCTTTCTGAGATTTATATGTGAGGACCTACCCATTCCCTTAACTTCTACAGCAGGAGAAAAAAAATAGGGTTTTAATCTTTTCGGGAGCAGCACCTGTGGCCCTGTGACAGTTTGCAGACTGACTTGGCCAGTGGTCAAACAGCTCTTCAGGCTTCCTGTCTCCAGAGCCAGGTCTCTTGCCAAAATGTCATGTTATTTTATTGATTCTTATGCTACAATTAAAAAAAAAAAAAAAAGCAAACGACCTATCATCACCTGGAAAATGAGGTTCCAAAGGCCAGATTCTGAGCTTGGTATTTTTATGTGTTTTACCTCACTTAATCCTTACATGTAGGGTTTACTGTCCTCATTTTATGGGTTCTCCCACCAAGACAGTCTGCATTTCAAGCTTTCATCCCTGTTTCCCAAGGTTAAGGGGAACCCCACAGGAGCCCGAGTCTGCTGGGTCTTAAGAATTACCCAAGAACAGGGAGAAGTCACAAGACTCCACTCTTACTTCCATTTAAAATACAACTTTGCTTTCTTTGGAGCAGGGCACTCAAGAAACCCTCTTCTAACTTATTCCTGTCCCAGACTCTACAATAGAAAAGATTCTGTCTACTGAACTGTACCTAAACACTAATTAATTCATTTCTCTGTTTTAATTTTTAATTTCATTTAATTAACTAGTTTCTATTTTTTAATTAAGTAGAATTTAAGTTATTTGTTTTCATTTTTAATTAAAGACATAATATATAATACCAAACTGACATAACTGTAGATAATGGCAAAAAAGAGAGAGAGAGAATTTAGGCTCTAAGATATTTCAGTATGTATTTCCTAGGAAACAAGGCCACTCTCCTAATGGTGGTACAACCACCAGATCCAGGAAATTAACATTAATACATCACTGCCATTTAATCTATAGCTCCATACAAAATTTGCCAACTGTGCAAAAACAAAATTTGTGGTTCAGGATGACACAGAGTGGTCCAGTCTCTTTCGCCTAAAGTCATTCCGCAGTCTTTCCTCATCTGCCATGGCCTGGGACAATCTGAGGAGTACAGGCCAATGGCTTTGTAAAATCTCCGTTGAGGTACATTTGTCTAATGTTTCCTCACGATGAGATTCAGGTTATGCATCTTTGTCAAGAACAACACAGAAGTGATACTATGTTCTTCTTTCTCAATCCTGTCAGGACACACAGTATGTCAATCTGTCCCATTATTGATGATGTTAATTTTGATCATTGTGAAGTTACCACTTGTTCTGAACAAAAGTATCATGGAGAGAAACATTTCAAGACTATGAAAATGTCCTCTTCCTGAACAAGTTTGACTCTTCTCATCTGAATAAAGGATTACTATAATGGTTATCACCAAACGGGGACTTTCCAATGCCTTCATTCTCTGTGTTTATGAACTGGCATTCCACGGCAAAGAAGTTGTTTCTAGGGTGCCTGGGTGGCTCAGTTGGTTAAGCAACTGCCTTTGGCTCAGGTCATGATCCTGGAGTCCCAGGACCGAGTCCTGCCTTGGGCTCCCTGCTCAGCGGGGAGTCTTCTTCTCCCTCAGACCTCTCCCATCTCATGCTCTCTCTCTCACTCTCTCACTTGCTCTCAAATAAAAAGAATCTTTTAAAAAAAAAAAAAAAAAGAACAACAACATCAATTTTCTGGCATCCCCACTTAAAGCAGGTCATGCCAACCTTCCATGACTGGAAGGTTCTGGTGCTACCCACCACAGGGGTCCTAGACAAGGAGGGAACATCAGGATTGCTGTGATTGGGACTTTCGGTCCATCCTCCTCCAAGCACCTGACGGTTGGGGGGCTGGGGAACAATGGCCCTTTTGAAAAACTTCTAACAACACCAGGCTAGAGCGCCCTGGTGCATTCTCACAAAAATAAATAATTGAAGAGAAAAACAAGTATCACAGGCAGTTTCGGAAGGCAACACCACCCTTGGCTTTCCTCCGTTTTGTAAAACAGGAATACATGGGCTGTCTTACTTAATGAAATGTGACTTAGGGAACTTTAGGCAAGTGTGCATGGGCGGGGCCCTGGGATGGGGGCTGGCTCACAGGTCTGACTTTGCCCCTACACTGAGGCTTGAGCAAGCCACCTCCCATCTGGGCATCGGTTCTCCCAGACTGTAGAGAGAGGAGGCTTAGGATAGATGCCCTCCAAGACCCTTCCTGGCCCTGCCACCAATGATTCTGAAAGGAGGTGGCCCTTTTCCCTCACTCATAACCCAGCAGCTTGTTCTCAGAAGAGCACAAGATACATAGATCAGGCACAGAAGATAGATCTCGCTGTGCTGACCTCAGCCGTGTCAAGCCAAGCAAGCCCTCCACTGTGTGCCAAGTATGAGGACAGTGTGGGAGAGGTTCGGAAATGCAGGACCTTGTTCCTAGCCTCAAAAATTGCAAATATAGTAGCATTTTCATGATACATTCTCCACAGCTGCCACAGCCACTGCTGTTTCCAACATTCCTTATGATCATTTTCCATGGTGGTAAATAGTACAGATGAAACTCACACTGATTTAGTACCTACCATGTGCCCCACACTAGAATACTTTCAAATCTCCCAGTTTCCATTTAACGAATGTAGAGAATGACGGTTTATAGTGGCCAAAGAACCCGCCAAGGTCATATAGCTCGTGAGTGCTGGAGCAGGAATGCACACAGCAAGTATAAGTGGTTCTAGAGTCTGAGTCGCTTTAAACAGGTTTACTTCAAAGTCTGCCCATACCCGTGCCAGTTTATCTGTTGCCGATAACAAACCACCCCAAAAGTCAGCGTCTTCAGTGTATGCTTATTTCCGTGGTTCTGTGGGTCAACTACACTTACTGGGCGATTCTCCCAGGGGGTCCCTCTTGTGCGGACGGTAAAAACAGCAGCAGAGGCTGCCATGGGCCAAAAGGATGGGCCAGACTGGACGTTCTCTATTACTCACACGGCTAGCAGTTGCCACTGGTTGTTGGCAAAGAGCACTCCACCGGGCTGTCCACCGGAGCACTTTCATGGGGGCACTCCCCGGGGGTTTGGCTTTGCCCAGCATGGCAGCTGGATTCCAAGAGGGAGCTTGCCAAGAACAAGTGTTTTGAGAGACCCAGGCGGAGAGTATGTGACTCCTGGTGACAGCCTTGGAAGTCCTGCTGTGTCACTTCCACAGTATCTTGTTTGTCTAAAATGAGTCACAGGGCCAGCCCACGTTCCAGCACGGGGACCACATGAAGCTGTGAGCACTGGGAGCCACGGCTGGTGAGGAGGTCATCTTGGCACCCAGCTACACAGACCCACACCCCACACTGGTGTTACAGATTACCGACATTTCTTCTTTATGGTTGTCTACATTTCTACCATCCGTATGTATTCTTTCATAACCCCTGAAGCAAATTAATATTTTGAAACATAATGTTATAATACATATAATCATCACTATGTCCAATATATATATTTTTAGGTACTTAATGTATGTATATATACATATGAGACAGGAAGAAAATGTGCATTTTCTTCTCATCTTCTCAAAATGAACATGTATTGCTTTTAAATTAAAAACATTTTTACACTTGATCTTAGCCAAAAGGCCAAGAAGCGATTAACTACCTCATAGGAAATATCCACTTTCTGGTAACACATAACAGATTTAAGACATCTGCCATAACCTCAAGATTCTTTTAGGATTCCTTCTCAAGTTATTCATTTTTATAATCTTTCTCCTAGGATGAAGTCCATCTAGAGATTTCTGCCTTCCTCCTATACTTCACCACAAGGTAGCTTTCTGGATTTCCAAAGGGATTTTTTTTTTTTTTTTTAAAGAAAAGGTAAACAACAACCTGGGAGTTACTTTTATCTGATTTTTTTTTTTCCTGTCATTTATGTAAGTATATTTGTGCTATATTTTCCACATCTCCTCTTGCCAACTACAGCTTGGAAATCCAAGGTCAATGGCAGGTACTCTGGATATCTCAGCAGCTTAGAAAAGTCCTCAAGTCTATGGTAAGTGAGTCTTTCTTTCAGAGGTCAATTTGCATTCTCAGAGCTCCAGGCCTAGAGGAATCCAAAAAAGAGTGAGCAGCTGTGAAGATACCCAAGGACATTTGATCACAACCTGGAAAGTTCGGTCAACCCTCTGCAGTGAAGGGGGTTAGCCT
This sequence comes from Meles meles, assembly GCF_922984935.1. Taxonomy (NCBI): domain Eukaryota; kingdom Metazoa; phylum Chordata; class Mammalia; order Carnivora; family Mustelidae; genus Meles; species Meles meles. The sequence goes on along the minus strand of NC_060069.1, from coordinate 45,317,425 downwards.
GAGGCAGAGTGAGCCCCTCTGGTCAGGTAAATGACTGTGAAAACGTCCCCATGGAAAATGGGGGCTGCAGGTAAGAGAGTTGCCGCTGTCCCCAAACAAAGAGCCTCCCTCTGAGTCATGGCACCAAAGGACAGTGGTGAACATGGAGTGGACACGTCTGGCATTGAGTCTGGAGAAAGCAGGGAATGGGGGCAGGAGGTGTCAGGAGTGAGACTGAGTTCTCCTGGCCGGCCTGCCCTCCCAAAGGCAGGTGGGCTGAGCCCCGCCCCACCCTGGGGTCCCACTACCAAGCCCACCAGCAGAAGCAGCTCTGGGAGCCTAAGAGGCTGATTCATTGAGTCATTCAGCACTATTTTTACCCAGTCACTTTCCAACCATAAACCCACATTTCAAATTTCATTGTTTGGGGTGGATTAAGAAATTCAACTTGGCCTTTCGTGTGGTTTAATTTCCTGCATGCCTGTATGAAGGAAAAACTTGAGAATTCCGATGGAAACAGGACATTTTAACCTTTTCTTGGCAGGATGGCATCCAGATTTTTGGTGTCTCGACTGTTGTCCAAACCTACAACTGATTCAGCAGGGAGGCCTGGACCTGCCCCGTTCTCTCCTCTACCGAGGCAGACAGAGTTTCCCCCGTGGCAGTGTTTATGGCCTGGCTATTGGCAGACTAGGTCGGGGCAGCTTTGTTATGAATCTTCCAGTCCATTATTAAGAGCTGATGCTGCCTCTGTTCAATTCATATAACAGTTAGTTGTGACATACTCAGTCATTAGTGAGCAACACCCAGGTATGGAGTTTGGTGACTGTCAGTGACAGCAGAGTCAAACAAGCTTGAAAACGAGTCCCAAATGATTTCGATTACAAAGCCGCGCATGACTCTGTGGTCACAGGAACAGCAAACACACACCAAAAAAAGAAGAATGTTCCTTTTCTGTGGAAACCAGGATGAGTCCTGTTTTCTTTTTAAAACACATTTGCCTCCCCTCTTAAGTACAATGATGATGCCTGGTTAACTTTCATTCCTTTGATATAAACGGGCTCTAAAACTTCAAGGTCTTCCTGACGGCCCAAAACACTTCTAGGTCAGGCAGAACTATGATTTGCTGTTCAAGGATGGAGCCCCCTTTTCAAAAGCAAAATCCAGAACTGCACCAAATTTTCCTTCTGTATCTCATGAGAGGCTTGACATGCTGTAGAAAAAACAAAAATTCAATGTGGCTAGAAGTACACCGCTGGGGAGCAGACAGAGGCTGAGAGCACAAGCACACCCTGCTTTCCCTCCTGGCCCAGGGGCAGCACCGAGCCAGGCCCTCAGCGCTCAGCCCACCAAACCCGCACAAGCCAGCAACGCACGGCAGTTCTGAGACTCGGGCCACTGTTCCTGTTTGTGATGGACAACTCTGCACTCTTTTGATTATCCAACAAGTATTTACTAGACCCCCGCTCTGTGCCTGGCGTTCCAGCCACTGCAGCTGGAGCAGGGAAGCCAGCCCAGGGCCCTGCTTTCATTTCCCTTCCGGTCTAGATGAGAGGACAGCACACGGCAGTGTGGGGAGCTATGGGGAGATGCTGAGGAAGGGGATGCAACACGCTACAGTGAGGGGCAAGTGAAGATGGGACAAGAGAGAAGTGAACAATGGGGAAGGAGAAAAGCCAAGGGGAAAAGAGAGCAGAGGGAGCCACTGGTGAACATCCGCGTGCAAGAGGAGGGAGGGTGTGAAAGTTGTGGCCAGAGCATGCAGTAGGCAGGCACGAGACCCACAGGAGACTCGAGCACGGTAGGAGGGTGGCCTGACCGGGGAACCTTCCCCCCACCGCATAGCTGGCACTTCAGTGTGGCTCTGTCCCCAGCCAGGGGTCCTGGCCTCAGATGGGACGTGCCCCTAGGACACCCTGGCTCTTGGGGCTGTGCTCTCCGCAGTGAGGGTGCTCGACTTGAGAACTGTAAAAGAGCTTCCCCATCTACGCAACTGCTTCTGTCACCTAGTTTCTAGGAGGCTGGGGTACACAGACAGATTCTAGTCCTGGCCTCAGCTCTCCTTTGTGCAATCGCTAAAACAGTTCCTTTCCTCTCACCAACGGCAGAAAAGCCCAGGGGCGGTCCCCTCCTCCACCCTCCCCCCACATATCAGTACACAGGAGGACTTAGGTTAAAGGGCCGTCAAGAGCAGGGAGACCAGACAAATGGCCATACAAGCACTCCACGCGGCCAGGCAGCCACCTGTAATGAAGGCTCGTGTGGGACAGCTGTGGGGGTGAAGTCAATCAATTCTCATTCGGTTATCAGTTGAATAAACACATGCTATCTGACTGATTAGGCTAAGCCAAACAGGGTGTCAGCCCAGGACCTGCTCACAGACTAGTGATAGAGATGAAGTGACAGCACCAACCAGCACCCAAGGACACCGGTGCTCAGGGTCCAGGGTGCTGGGGGGCGGGGCGGGGGGCAATGCTGGGGTGCCCCGAGCGGGCACGCCGGAGAAGACTTGGCATGCACTTGGGCCTTGTCCTAGCCAGCTCAGGCTGCCCTAACAAAATACCAAACCCTGGGTAGCTTACACAAGAGACCGCTTCGCTCATGGTCCAAGAGGCCGGAAGTCCACAGCCCGGGTGCTGACAAGTCCACTTCCACTGAGGGGTCTTTTCCTGCCTTGTAGACTGCCACCTTCCCCCTGCGTTGTCACTGGCCTTTCTTCTGTGCTCGCCCAGACAGAGCCACGCTCTGGCCACTTTGCCCGCTTCAAAAGGATACCAATCCTTTTGAATCCATCTGACGGGGCCCCACACTTATGACCTCATGTAACCCTAATATCCTCCCAGAGACCCATCTCCAAATACCATCTCATTGGGAACTGGGCTTCCACATCTGAATTTGGGGGTATGCAACTCAGTCCACAACAGGCTTTGAAACACTGGTAGGCACCAGAGGCTTCTCTGTGGGAAACGGAATTACAGGAGAGCCTGGCGTCAGCAAAGGCAGGGCCACGTGGGCCTGGGGGCCCTGCTGGAAGAGCAGAAAGCCAGCCGGTCTGGCTTGGGTGAAGGAGTTGTAAGAAGCACGGGGGAGGTGAGACTGCTGGAAAGGCGGTCTGGGGGCAAGGAATGGCAGGGAGCCAGGGGCCTGCTGAGGAGAAGATGGACAGGCTCCGGCCTATGTATTGCAAAACCCTCCCAAGCTGTGTGAAGGACCAGACAGAGGAGGGGGACAGTTAATGGGCAGCTGCGATCGTCGCAACAAGAGAGGGAGAGGCTCTGAAATCCATGGTTCAGACTGGTGAGAGGCTGCAGACAGAGGAGCTCAAGCTCTTCCGGGACTGGCTGACTGGAGCCCCGACTTGGGGGAGGGGGTGGGAAACAAAGCTGAGGTCCCCTTGCCCGGTACTGCTTGGCCCGTGTCCCTCTCTGGGAACCAAGAATCTGCCCAAGTCCAGGGACACAAACACTCCCGTGTTCTCCCACTGCCCAGTGAGGAGGCCCTGGCCTAGTGCAGCCATGGCCCTGTCCTGCTAGGAGCCAGGGCCACAAACAGCAGGGGCCTCGAAGAGAGGGTTTACAGATATAAGGGGGTGGGGGGGCTCTCTCCAGTGGCTCCTCATCTGACCAGCTTCCCTGAGGGTTACTTTGTTCCCCTCTCGCCGGCCGGGACGGAGAAACCAAACAAAAAATGGAACCAATACTTACTAAGCACCCACTGCCCACCCCCCCACACCCCACAGGGCCCTAAAAGAGGGCAGCTCTTGGATGGGAAAGCAGGCGGAGCCTCCAGATGTTCTGGAACTAGACACATGCCAGTGACCCAACAGGGAGCATTCCTGATCCCTCATCAGTGGTTCTGGTGAGGCCAAGAAGCCGGTATGGCTCACAGGGTCCCTGTCACAGTGGTCGGCCTTCCTGTGGCCCCTAGGTCCATGTCCTCATCTGCAGAACAAGGGGTTAGGCCTGAGGGTCCCTCAGTCCCCTTCCAGTTCTAGCCCTACAACCACCAACTCAGTACCTACAGCTGGGAGAGCTGACCTTGGCAGTGCCTGATGACAAATGACATGGAATTTTCTGAGACTTGGCTAAAAGAAAAAAAAAAAACACTTCCCAGGGCATACTCAATATATGCCTAAAAAACTGGCATGACACTTTATTTTTATTAACTGAATCCTATTTTCTCAGTGATTAAAAGCATCATTTCAAAGCTCTTTCATTTTCCTAATTTTCAAACAGCCAGTGAGCTTCCCAATTCCCCAAAGTTCCTTCCTCCCACCATCCCCATCGCACCAGGCAAGCAGCTTGGGGTAAAAAAAAAAAAATGGCCTCCAGGGAATCCTATTTAAAGGAATCTCTTTGGAGGAAGTGAGCTTCCCTTTACAGAGCAGGGACTGCTCTGCTCCCTACCAAGCACCTGCTTCTGCCAGAGAGTCCTTCCAGGTGCCTGTCAGAGACCACCAGCCCCTTTCCTTGCAGAACAGTCACCAGCAGCCACTCAGGGGATGCCCCCCCACAGGGGATGAGGGCACAGCAGCCATGTCAGCAGGAACACTACCAGGTACGGCCTTTAGCTCCCTCACTTTGCAGGGGGTACAATCACAAGCCAGGGGCTGGATGGGAAGCCCACGGCACGAAAAGGACACGAGGCCATGAGCCACTTCTCTGGTGACTGCCTTGTCTTAATGAAGCCTATGGGTCACTCCATGTCAGTGTCCTATAAACCAAATCTCACAGTAACCAGGAAACGCAGCCTCGCCATCAGATGTCAAGAAAACCCCACACTCCCCACCCCATGCTGTCTTGAGTCGCCAGACCCTCAAAAGATGCACCTTTGGGGGCACCTGAGCGGCTCAGTTGGCTGAGGGTCTGACTCTTTGAGTTCAGCTCAGGTCATGGTCACAGGGTCAGAGATCAAGCTCTGTGTCAGCTCGTGAGCCCTGCTCAGCATTGAGTCTGCTTGAGATTCTCTCTCTCCCTTTCCTTCTGCCCATCTCCCCCATGCTCGCTCTCTCTCTAAAATAAATATATCTTAAAAAAAAAAAAAAAAAAGATGTATCTTTCACTTCCCTCCCCAGGGCCCAAGGAGAAGGGTCCTAGGATCCAGACCCTACAGACCAAGCCCAAGGATTTGCTTATACTCTCTTGCTCTAGGTACCCCATTATTTTTCTTCTTAGGACTTTTCACAATTCATAATTACATATTTCTTTATTTACTTATGGTCGGCCTCGCCAATGAGACTGCAGGCTCCACGAAGGCTTATACTGTCAGCACCCAGGACTGTGCTTGGCACATCTCACAACAACTGCTTTTTTAAAGGAGGAAGTATAAGACTCCCCCGGAACCAGAGTCACTGTGAGGAAGCTATATCCACTAAAGAGCAGAGTGTTTCATGGGGGCGACTAGAAAAACAGCTATTCCAAAGAGCAATCAGGGCTGTGTTCTCAGGCCCACAGAAGCAAACAGAAAACTCTTGTTGGGAAGAGGGGGTCAGGCAAGGACACCCAGGAGGTGATCCTCAACCTAGGTCCTTAGAAGATAAGTGGCAGGACCTTACAAGTAAAAAGAGGGCCCACAGGTCAACAGAGAACAGGGCAAAGCCAACTGAAGGGAGAGCTGGCTACCTGGACCACTGGAGCAGGCTCCTGGAGGTCCGGCCAGGCCGGTGGTGCTGGGGAGTAAGGGCTGTGGCAATTTACCAACCAGACTGTCAGTATTTCAGGTTTTTACGACCCAAGTAGCAATGCAGTCTGCATGGACTGAGCACCAGCCCTGGAGACAGGAAGAGAGACTGGAGCCACCAAGAGACACGTGTGAGAATGGGTGAGACCACCTGACAATCCCAGTGGGAATGAGGGAGGGAGGGACATCTAAGATGAGTTCTTTGTTTCTGGCTCAGGCAACCTATGATCTGCCAAGATAAGGAAAAGGCAAACTTAGGAGAAGACCACAATCAGTTCTGTGATGCGTGCTGACTCTGCCGTACCTGTGGGACATTCAGATGGAGACCTCTGGGACCAGTCCTAATGGAAACTTTCTAAAAGTGGGTGTCAGGCAGATTCAGAGGTAAGGACGCTGCTAGTGTGCTCCCGCACCCTGTCCTCCTGGCTCCTTGCAGTCACAGGGCCGTCTAACTAGTTCCCGGGTTATGGACAAGGACCAAGAGTGATGGGGGCAACGTCTAGACTGGAACAGTGAGAGGCCACTGTACAGCCCTGCCCCCCCCCCCACGAGCTGTGAGTTCCAGGTGGTGGGGCTGCAGGATAGAAAAGCCTGAACCCCCACATTATCATTTGAAAGGAAGCGGTCCTCCAGGGCCACACACCCAGAGAGCAATTTGTTTGGAGGGGAGAAAAAAGGTATGAAAGCGCTGACATTTCAGGCATGTTCGTTACTGCAGCCCAGCCTAGCACAGCCTTACACATGCAGATGACGTCAGCACATAGTAGCTCCGGTCAAGACACAGATAAGGGCCTGAAGAATCTTTTATCTGCCCACCCCGAACCGAAAAGATGGGACATGAGTTTAACAATGGGATCACACTCCAGTAATGCCCTGTAAGGATGAAGGACACTCTTGCCCCACCCTGGGGTACACACCACAACCTCAGCGAGAGGAGGGCTACTCAGAATCCTCCCCAGGTCATTCTGATATCTTCAGGCTCCTACTCCACTTGCTCCATCTGCAAGTACTGGGATGAAATACAGAGAAACAGGTCTTGAAGACAAATCTGGGTTCTGTCACTCAGTCCCAAACGCAGCAATCCACACTCATGAACCATCAGTGTGTACCACCTCGGATACTCTGGGATTATTCGATTAGTTTATCATGTCTATCAAGTTCCCTCCACTTTTCCATTTCCCCCCATTTGGACATATCCCAAAGTCAGAGAGACTGGGGAAGTCGAGGAGGGTACGACATCAGTTTGTATCATACCACAGCGGCGTGCACAGACTCACTTATGCTCACCTAGTGACTCCGAACAGGCAAAAGATAGAAGTTTGCCACTGGAGTTGACAATGTAAATAAGTCAGGAAAAAGACGCCAAAGTCACTGTTCCCATGGCAACACTCCTTACCTCATAGAATGCGTGCCCACAGTGTCTGCGGAAAATGTGATGTTAGACTAAGGACACAGCCACTCAGAACCAATGGAAAGGAACGCCCAAAACCCCTGCCTGGGAACTGATACCCCAGGCCCGCGGACACAGTGGACGTCCACTCTGCGGCATGTCTGGGGCCACCTGCCAACCCTCTCTCGGGACACTCACATCAGCACATCCAGCTCTGGGCTCCCCTCATGAAAGCTCTGCCCCTTCCTCAGGCTTCAGGGGTGGGGGGGTGTCTTCCTGTGGAACTCCTCATCTTCAGACACTTTCCTGGTGATCCATGCAGACTGGCTCCCTCCCTTACACTATTTATTACATAATCCTACCACATACACGTGGAGTCCCATTAGTTGTTTCTGCATCTGTGACGCTCAACAGGCAGCCTTGTCCTCCTTTTATTCCTGAGAACCGGATCCAAAGAAGGGCCTTAGCTGCAAGGTGAGCTCGAATGAATGAATGAATGCAGACTCTTGATTCAGACTTGTTCTGTTAACTGTGTCCACTGAGGATGTGTTAGAAGATACAGAGACTCAGCTACCCGCTTGCCAAGGTCATGCCAGCAGGAAGTCCAGGTGACCGAACGCCGGCCTATACAAAACTCTCACCCCAACCCCACCCCCAGCTACCACAAGAACCCCAGGCTAGTCTCCCTTTCCTACTCTTGCTGCTCATTTCCAAACCAGTTTAGGAAGCTGCCCTGCTCACCCCAAGAAGTCTCATTATGTGGTCTAATACCACATGGTAGGGGCTGGGAGCGGGCAGGCAGGAATTTGCTATAACCGCAAGCACTGCATCTCCAGCCAGATGCAGCCAGCAACCATGAATGGATGTGTGGTTACATCAACAGAGGTATAGTGCCTCACATGCGGAGGTGAGACTATCACCTTACTCTGCACTCCAGTTTGTACCTGTCCCTCTCACAAGTCGCCTCTGAATACTCTCCTATTCAAATCTGAGCCCCACACCTGAAGAGGAGCAGAGACCAACAGTAGCATGCCAAAAAGCAGGTATAGGGATCGTGGGTCATCTGGAAGCATTCCCTGTGGGGAACGCATGAGGAAACTAGGGCTGTTTCCCCTGATTGAAAGCTGCCTTTGAATTCCTGAAAGAAAGGAACTAGGCTTCTTCACTGAGGCTGAGCTAGTACAAGCGTCAACAGATAAAAGCAGGTTCTGGACAATGTAAGAAAGAAGTTGCTGAAACCCAAACATGTCCAAGGATGAAAGAATCTGCTTCTGGTGGCAGTGGCTCCCTGGCAGAGGGAATCCAAGTGGTGTGCACCACACCGTCTCACTCCCCGGGGATGCCACAGAGGACACTCGAGAACGGACAGAGGGACCGTGCCTTCGAGCTTTTTCCAACCCTGCAATTCTCTGACCCAAATCAACAACTCCCTTTTCTCCACTAAACTGTGATGTTCCATAGTCTGACCAGAAAAGGATATGGAAGGTTCAAGGACGGGTTTGCAGTCACGTCCTATTTAAGCTGAACCTGAATCCCAGCCAGAAAGTCAGGGAGCTGGAGAGATGTGTGTGTGTGCACGGGCACGTGTGAAGAGCTGGGGGCGTGTGGGGGGCAGCGATGAGACAGAAACCCTAGAAGGGGCACTACTAGGTTCCACATTCATAATCAATCCCAAGAAACAGAAACAAACTAGGCGGACTCACCCAGAGCGAAGCAGTTGCTAATGGGGGACTCAATTTCCTCCTTCCTGAGAGGGAAACATTTAAAGGTGATTTCCCGAATTTCACTGAGAGCAGTAAATATCTGGCACAAAGTCACCGCCTGGTAGCCTGCGTGGGGCCTCTGGCCAGGAAGCCCTGTGTCTGTACTCCCATGCTGTGTCACTGGGCTGTGTTCCTCTGCGAACACTCCTCCTCCTCATGTTGTACCTCATCTCCCCGCTCTCTCCTGTCTGTCTGCCTCACCCACGGACCAGGACTCCATGCTGCAGACAGAGCAGGACTGGGTGAGGTGGAGTGACAGAGCCACTGGCAAGGAACAGGAATCCCTGAGCTCCATCGCAGAGCGACCTAGGGCTCCAGAGCTTCCTGGAAGGGCGCTCTTGACCTCTGCAGGGGTGGGGCGGGAGGAGCAGAAGAAAAGGTGCAGAGAGGACAGGTGGCCATGCAGCACTTGGGAGGCGCTAGCCTTGAAGGTCACACATTCATTTCTTTCCCTTTTTTTTTTTTTAAGCTTTTATTTATTCATTTGAGAGAGAGAGACAGAGAGAGCACAAGCAGGGGGAGAGGGAGAGGGAGAAGCAGACTCCCCACAGAGCTGGGAGCCCAATGTGGGACTCGATCCCAGGACCCTGAGATCATGACGTAAGTCGAAGGCAGACGCTTAACCAACCGAGCCACCCAGGTGTTCCAGACCATACATTCATTTCTAAGTCCAGATCCCCAGATCTGTAACTGAAGCCAAGGGTGGGAATGGCCCAGAAAGTCCCTCAGTAACCACAGATCTTCCACCCCGAAGACCTGGCTGGTCAGGGCCAAGAAGGACGGAGTCTCAAAGTTTGCATATGATTTATCCCTCTGGGCTGCCTGATCCCCAAGACTGATTTCCTTCGGCTGCAGCCTCCCCTGATTCCCAAGCTGTTTCTGGCTGCTTTTCTCATCTCATTATGCCCTTTTGAACAGTTTCCTGTTCCTTTTTCTTTCTAGGGGGGCTGCTCCTCTTCCTGGCTCTGTAGCACTTGGAAATAAGCAAACAAACGGATGAGAGCCAGCCTCTGGGACCAGCTTCCACAGCCCCTCCTGGCCCCAGTGCACGACGTGGCCCCGTCTGGCCAAGGGGAACCAGGCAGCCGGTGACCAGCGGCCGGAGCAGCCGGCGCCATGGCGATCCAACCCACATGCCCACAGCGCCACACACACAGAGGGCAGACTGGAAAGTCATCCACAGCCCCCTCAGCCTACACACAGCTGCTTGCCAGGGACAACAGTGGAACAGAACAGCATTTCTCCTTAGGAGCAACTACAACCACCCAGGACTTTGGTCATAAGAGGGTTCCAAACATGAGATGGTGGAAGAACCTTAGCCATTAAAAAAAAAAGTGACATGGTTCAGCTCTGCTTGGCTAAGGAGAGTTGACCACAAACCAACGTATAAGATGCTCCACTGATTCCGAAGAATTCAGTTTGGACAAAAAGACAAGCAGGTGGAGAGCATAGTGGGGAGTAGAAGACGTGAGTAAGCTGGGGGAGAGGCCTACCCAGCAGGCCACGGGCGGTGAACAGAGCCCAGCAATGGGCCAGGAGATTAGAACTCGGAGCCCATTTTCCTCCATGAAAAGAGAAATCAAGGCGTTAGTGTAATTCAGAAGGCAATGCTTGAGAAAGTGTGGCTTCCTCGTCTCCGATGACGAGGGCTACGGAAGGGCCATGCTCGCCCTCCTGCGCTGGCCAAGTGCTGAGGTGCTCCTTCTGCAGCTCGGTATGTGGCTGGGTCTTTTGCTGAGGTCCACGCTTTCAGTCGCTATCTATTCAGCCATGGTCCTACGTCTCCACTTGTTTTTATTTTTTTTAACTTTGTGTCATCTTACTGGAACACCTCACATTCTTTGAGGGATAAGGGACTGAGTAGAAAAATAGCTACAAATACCAACAAGACTAGTACAGGAGCACTGTTGGCTTGCTTACCATGTGCCAGCTATCGCTGTACGCTACGCCCGTTCATGAACTCACATCCCTGGGCACAGAGATTTTATTGCCCTCGCTTCACAAAGCAGGGTGCTCGAAGCCCAGAGTAGTTAAGGGCACATAGATGATATCTGGCAGAGCTGGGGTCTGAGCTGATGGGTTCTTCTCCATAGGCTGTACCCTTACTAGGAGGGGAAGCTGATGAATTACCCAGTTAACTCACAGACTAAGCTCTCTGGCTAAATTCTGAGGTTAGCTCTGAAGGAGCCATAGTAGCTTTCTTGACAGCCCTGGTCCTCCAAGATCTGCAGTGAAACATGCCATTCCAACCACACTTCCTATGTTAAGAGGCGCCCCGCTTCTCCAGACCACTTCCCGACCAGTAGGTCTAAAAACTGCTACCGGCAGAGCTCCTGCCTTGTGCCAGATGCCGTGAAGGGCACACTGACCCAGTGACCCAAATCCTCGGACTCCTAGTTGCCAGCTTCCCAGACACCGCGCAAGCCACCCCACCTGGGGCATGCTCACGTGCTAGTCACCGAACCTCTTTGGCCAGGATTTTTCATATTTAAGGTGGGTGAACTCTGGTAGCTACCTTCTCAGCTCATGCGATGGCCACGTGGTTAAAGGTCAGAACTCACAAAGCACTTAGACTTGTGGCTGGCATCAAGCAAGCATTCAGTCAAGATCGGCCAAGCTGTCGCTGCCGCCACCGGACAGGGACAGGAAGGCAACCTGTTCCGTGAGCAGAACCAGCAGCTTCTGCCATACACAGGGCTGCACGTAGTATCTCCGTTCTAAAGGTTTGAGGGCTCAAATGACCCTCCAGACGACCCCATGAGCCCTGCACTCACGTGGGGTGGCCTCCTGCCACAGAATGACATTCCCTGAATTAGCAGGGAGTGTTACTCCCACTGCCCAAAGCTTGTAAACAGTTCTGCAGAGAAAACATCCTGCTGGGTTTGCGTTCTCCTTCCGCCTCCTGGAAGCCTAAGCAATGAGCCAAGGTCTGCTTTCACCATCAAGAGGTGAAGATCTTAACACAAAGAGTCACTGGTGGAAGGAAGGAAATAAAACACACACACACACACACACACAACCTTACATTATTCATCCCTTTATGTGAAATTTATTTTTTCCTCCCAACAATATCAACTCCCTCCCCATAAAAGGTCAGAATTTAAACTGTTAGTTTGGGGCTGCCAAAACAACTCCCTAAACCCAAAAAGATTTACTGAGAACCTTCTAATGTGCCTGGTGCTCAAGTATGTGCCAAGGACAAAAGAATTTCAAAATCTAGAGAAAGAACAGGAAAAATGAACTATGTTTCTAAAGCGTGTGTCATGTTTTCACGTACTTCATCTCCTTTATTTTCTATAAAACCCTGTGAGGTACATATTATTCTCCTCATTTTACAAATCAAGAAACTGAGGCTCAAGCATGACAAATCAATTCCGCTCACACCCGTGATAAGCCTGGGATAAGACGTTCGGGCTTAGGAATTCTAACTTCTTCACTGTTCTCACTGAACTCTTGGGACTCAGGCTAGGACTGGTCTGCTCTCGGGCTCTCAGAGAAATTGGCTCCCATCTGCTGTAGCCACTGGAAGAAGGTTAAGTAATTTCCAGGAATCCGGGGGACTCAATTCCCTCCAGACTGGGATCAAGGCTCTGCTGTGGTTGCGAACAAGATGGAAGTAGGATTACCACAGGGCCCAGAACCCAGCTGCTACTCACCCTGGTTCCCGGGAAAGGGGTAATTTGGAACTGACTCAGACCACACCTCTCAACAGGCCAGGTTTGAAGGGAACTACTGTGAGGGTTGAATGGCCAGAAAAATCTTGAAAGCCTGTGACCTCCGAGAGTCAAAGAGCTCTGTAAGGCACCTATTTTTGAGAAAGGAGCACTGTCCTAAATTCTGGAATGAAAAGCTGTTGGAACACAGGCTGAGTTATCTTCTAGAGAGGGGAGAAAGAGAAAACCAAAGATAGAGATGAATGGCCTAATTTGTGCAACACTTCCTAACATATATTAATTCATTTCATCACCATAATTGCCCTATGAGGTCTACCGACAACAGTCAGACCAAGCCATACAGATGAGCCCTGCACAAAGCCACCTGTGTAGACTCCTGCCTATGTTCCTCCTTTCACAGTGCATTAGTCCAACGCCAGGAACAATGGACAAGCATGGTCATTGTTTCATTTTTACAATGACGGACTATACAGATTTTCAGAAGAACCCTTCCAAAACATGATAGGTGTAGAATGAAGAATGGTCCTTAGCACCATGTGTGGAGCCCTCCATATGGCTATTGATTTCCTTCTGGATTTCAGACTGCCAAACACCACTGGATCATAGCAAGGAGACTCACAGAATAGTATCCATCTTCCCTGCCTTCGCCTTTAAACTGAAACATGAGGGGCGCCTGGGTGGCTCAGTGGGTTAAGCCGCTGCCTTCGGCTCAGGTCATGATCTCGGGGTCCTGGGATCGAGTCCCGCATCGGGCTCTCTGCTCAACAGGGCCTGCTTCCTTCTCTCTCTCTCTCTGCCTGCCTCTCTGCCTACTTGTGATCTCTTTCAAGTAAATAAAAAAAAAAATCTTAAAAAAAAAAAACAAAACCCTGAAACATGATTAAAATCCCAACTCCCTCCCTGGCTAGCACCATACTCTCAGACCACCTTCAGAAATGGCTTCCTTGGGGCACCTGGGTGGCTAAGTCCGTTGAGTGCCTCACTCTTGGTTTCAGTTCAGGTCATGATCTCAGGGTTGTAAGATGGACCCCTGCGTGCGGCTCACTGCTCAGCAAGGAGTCTGCTTAAAGAGTCTCTCCCTCTGCCTCCCCTCCAACTTCAAATACATAAATAAACCTTTAAAAAAATGGCCTCCTAATTCTGGAGGAAAATCCCCAAAGTGATTCAGAAGAACCCCAACCCTCCACCCCCAGGAAACCTGGTAAGTCCATCTGATCCAAGTCTGCTTAACCAGAAGTAAGATCACTGTCTTCAGGTCCCACTGCACAATCAACACAACTCCCTCCCCCATCCCATGCAGGCAGTAAAACTTCCAGCATTCAAATTAGCATCAACTCTGTGGGTGGCAAAAATATTCTAGGAAATCATTAATCCTGTAGGAAGTACCCACACTTTAGTTAAGGAAAAATTCTGAAGTTCCTCCTTCATGTCAAATCATTCTTATCTCTGTCAATAAAATGGACTACATTAAGAAAGAAGAGTCTTATAGTTTATCCCTGTGTCTTCATCCTTTCAGTTTCATTTTCCCCCATGCTGGCATTTTACTTGGTCGCTTTCTGGACTGAACAAATCAGAAGTCGTAGCGAGGAGGGCATCCTTGATGTCTAGTCTCCTGCAGAGCAGTGACAGCACCACAAATGACTTCACTCCAGTTAAACCAGAAAGGTGGGCAGGAAGGAAAGAAAAGAAAAATAAGGTAAAAAGAAAAGAAGGGAGGAGGTGCACTGGAGCATTGGGAAGAAGGGTCTGTTCTGTGAGACAGAACAATCAGGGGTTTGGAATGCTCAGTGTCTTTGAACTTCGAATAAAGAATGGAAAAAGCAGCTCAGTTGGGGAGCGATCCATCATGATAATCTGATTAGCGGAACACGAAACACTGAGCACATCTGCAGTGAAACAGGGGAGGAATAAGGATGGCAAAGGGACACTCCCCAGAACCAACAGCACAAGGACAGAAAGACTAGCACAGAAAACAAGTTACTGGTATCTTCTGGCCCTGCTTCCGGAGCAAAGCTGTGTTCTGGACGGGTTTTTGATCCGTTTGTTTTTTCAATCCGATCTCTGAAGTCACTGAATGACCGTGGGTAAAGAGGTCAAATTGTGCTGATTTATAAAGTCAGCTTTCTGACTTCAGAGCTGTGGCCCAAGTTATGTTAGCCCCTACCCTAAAGTCCTGTGGTTTCCGGAACTGGACTGACCTGGCTGAGGGCAGCAAGTCAGCTCACCCTCTAGGTGCTGAGGGACCCAGTAGGTTTAAGGCTTCACTTTCTTCTTTCAGGTCCTTCCTGAATGTCGAAAATGAGCCCATATTCCTCTGAAAGGGGGTTCACACACCCATCTGTACGCCTCTAAATCCACCTCTCCTTCCACAGCAAGCCTTGACACCCACCCTCCCCTCTCCATACCTCCCCCCAACCACTTTCACTCAGGTTTATAATCTCCTGACTTCCCAATGAAGGCCTTCTCTTCCCTTAGCATTCCAATTCTGAAGACTCTTGACTACAAGCTTCCCCACTCCACCGTCCACACCTGCCACAGTGGTTAAACCCTCCCTCTCACGAAACGATTCCAAACCACTTCTCTCCTAGAGTCCTCAGGCTGCCTTCTTGTACAGACTAGGTTTCCCTGGTACTTGAAAGCCACCGCAGAGCTGCTCCCCAGACTCTGTCAATCTCCTCTTCAAAACCTTCCAAAGCTGGCTCCCCCACCACAACCCCACAAACAGAACTTCTCACTGGGCTTTGATGTGCTCCGTGAGGATCTTCAAGTCCAGGCCACACTCTTGGGTCCATCCCACAAAAGAATGCACCAAGAGGCACTTAAACCACTAGATGAAAATGCAAACCACGTTACTCCCTTGCTTAAAACGCCATCAGCGGTTGCAAATCCCACCATCCCCAGGAGAAAATCCCCAGTCCTCAGCACAGCTCTCCATCCAGCCTGGCCCAGCCCCGCCTACCCCAGATCCCCAGCAACACAGCACCTGCGGTTCCCCTTCACTGCCCTTATCATGACTGTAATTAATTAACGGCTTGTTCAATTATCTGACTAATGTCTGTCTTCACTATACATTCCATGAGGGCTGAAACCACATCTGTTTTCCTAACCCTATGTTCCTCGCACTTGGGGGCAGGGTTTGAGGCACAGTTGGAATTCAATAAATCTTTGCTGAATGAATGAGGGAATGAAGTGCTGGTGACAGTTTCTCTGTCCACGTGAGTCCTCTTAGTGGCAATATAGGCTGATGCTTTGCTCCTGATCCCCCCAACTTTCTCTTCTGTGTTCCTTCCTTAGATCTCTGCCTCCACTGCCATTAGCCTGCTTCAAGGTTTTCAGGAAATTTCAAACTCTCCATGTAGCACTATGAGGAACCATAAGAATATAGCCAATCAATCAGAAAGGCAATCTCCCCCTAATATCTTGTTCTAACGTTTATACGTTTATTGGAATGACTTAACCAAGAACTGCAACACATAGAAGGAAAAAGAAATGGGATTCCGCCTCTGGAAACCATTCCTCTAAGCTCCTTTGATTTTAATTGCTCTGCGTGCAGATGGAAGTAGAGCCCCAGTTGATTGGAACTTTTTTTCATTTGCAGCCAGAGTGAACGATGCAGGCTGCATTCCAGTGAACATACTCTTAATATTATAGCAAGACTTGGGGCTAAGGACATGTCCAGACATGATTAACAAAGCTGTGCACTTGCAAATTAGATGAATGCCAGGAAATATTTAAAACTTTCCTTTCTCACTAAACACTTCAAAGACATGCCCTTGTTTATTGTCAACCTTTTGCCCCCAACTTGAAACAAAAACAAAAACAAAACCTTTCTCTCTGAGAAAGGCTCTACTAAAGAAAGTCCCTGTGATAGGAAATGTACCCCGAGGACAGGAGTTCCACTAATGCCTTGTTTCCTTAGCTCTAAATTTAAATGTGAGAGTAAATACTTGAATCTAGGAAAGGTCTGATCCCAGAGATAACCATTTCTAGACAGGAAGAAAATCTAAGGGACCGAAATGAATTCATTTACCTCCCAAATGTATGGTCAGTAGGCATCATCTCTAGCCAGCAAACCACACATGGAGGACTTGACCTTTACTCCTTGGGGAAGGAGAGCCAGGAAGCAAGGCTGGAACAGTACCCCGTGCTGACTGGAGAAGACTGTGGACAGCGGTGACTGTGGGCTTGTGTGCTCCAGCAACAGCTCTAGCTCATCAGCAAACTGTCTTCTTCGGTTTCCTCTCACTTCCTGAGCAGGGCAGATGGTGATGTAAGGTATGCTGGCCCCGGGGAGCTCTCTAGAAACCTAGACTCCTGTAAAGGCCCTGGTGAGGTGAGCTGTACTGGGTACTTTCCAGACCAAGGGTTGAAGGTGTCTCCTGGGTGCACATGGTCTCCCCCCACTCTAGATCCTCGGGAATCTTAAATGTTGATCACCAGCTCTAGGTTCAACAGCTGAAACTCCTGGCTCCCATTTCTGTCCACTGAGCCCTATCTCAGAATCATAAGACCTTGGGGTTGAAGGAGCAAAATTTCTTTCAATCCTCACTCCAGTGGTTGACCTTCCTCTACAAACAAGCTTCTGTAAACATCAAAGATGACTCGAACATTTTGTGATTTCACTTGATAGAAACATGTCAGAACCAGAAGGTACTATTCTAACCACACTGCATCAGACAAGCCTGAGTTCAAGCTCTGCTCTAGCTTTCAGATGTGAGATCTTGAGTCATGTCTTCTCCCCGAGCCTCACTCTCCTCACACAGTGATAGTAAACAATAATGATGCTCCCATGCATTGCACACTTACTACGTACCAGTCACTACGCTGAGCACTTTACACTGATTTGGTAATTCAAGCCTCCCCAAAATTTTATGAGTTGAATATTATATTATTCTCATTTTATATAGGAAAACTGAGATCTAGAACGTACGTGACATGCCCACTAAGCTATACAGACAGAGGGGCAACCCCTAGGAATCCAGTCTTAAAAAAAAAAAAAAAATACTAAACAAATACATTAGTGGCCACAAACAAGAGGTGAGACATTTCACAGACTTATCCCAGGCAACTTACTAAACAAAGAAATAAGCAAAATAGAAACAGCAACCATAATAAGGAAAACATCAGAAACTAGAATTGCTGTAATATATTAATCAACATGTTCAGTTTCCAACAAAAAATTATGAGACATGTAAAGAAACAAGAAAGCATGACCCATACCCAAGGAATATAGCAATTAATAGAAACTATTTTTGAATGTACCCAGACGATGGATTTGGCAAGCAAAAACTTCAAAGCAGATATTATAAAAATGTCCAAAGAGCTAGGGGGAAAAACACGTAAAAAGAACTTAAAAATATGATAACAACGAATCAACAAATATTTTCAATATGGTTAAATTCTTTTCTTAAGAACCAAATGAAAATTCTGGAGTTAAAGAGTTCAATAACTAAAATGAAAAGCTACTAGAGGGGCTAATGGAATATTCAAGAGGGTAAAGAAAAATTCTGTGAACTTGTATACAGAAAAATATAAAGTATCCAATATAAAAAACAGATGGGAAAAAATGCATAAAAATGAAGAGTCTCAGAAACCTATAGGACAACATCAAACATACCATATATGTGCAATGAGAGTCCCAGAAGAACTGGGCAAGGAAATAAAGAAAGAAGTATTTGTAGAAATAATGACTGAAAATTTCCTGAACTTGATTTAAAAAAAAACAACAACAACAAAAAAAAACCCACACACAAAAAACTACACATTCAAGAAGCTCAAAAACTCTAAGCAGGGTAAATACAAAGAGGTCTACACCTAGAGAAAGTATAATTGAACTCCTGAAAGACAAAGAAAATCTTGAAGGCAAACAGAGAAAAACAATTCATCATATACAACAGAGCCTCAATGTGCTAGTTCACAAAACAAATCTAAAGGGGCACCTGGGTGGCTCAGTGGGTTTAAGCCTCTGCCTTCAGCTCAGGTCATGATCTCAGGATCCTGGGATTGAGTCCCACATCGGACTCTCTGCTAGGCAGGGAGCCCGCTTCCTCCTCTCTCTCTCTCTCTCTCTCTGCGCCTACTTGTAATCTCTCTCTCTCTCTGTCAAATAAACAAATAAAATCTTTAAAAAAAAAAAAAAAAAGATTCTCTCTCTCCCTTTAAAAAAAAAATCTAAAAAAAAAAAACTCAATAAATTTAGAAGGTCTGGAATCATATCAAGTATATTCTGTGTTTAAAAGCAGAAATCAGGGGCACCTGGCTGTTTCAGTCGGTTAAGCATCTGACTCTTGACTTCAGCGCAGGTCTTGATCTCAGGGCTGTGAGTTCAAGCCGCATAAAGAAAATTAGGAAATCTCCAAACATTTAGAAATTAAACTGCATACTTTTAAATAACCCACTGGTCAAAAAGAAATGACAAGGGTAATTAGAAAATATTTTGAACGCAATGAAAATGAAAACATAGTATATCAAAACAAGTGAGATACAGCTCAAGCAATACTTAGAGGAGAATATATAGCTTTAAATGCCTATATCAGAAAGGAAGGCTCTCGGGGCGCCTGGGTGGCTCAGTGGTTAAGCCTCTGCCTTCGGCTCAGGTCATGATCTCAAGGTCCTGGGATCTAGCCCCGCATCGGGCTCTCTGCTCAGCAGGGAGCCTGCTTCCTTCCCCTCTCTCTGCCTGCCTCTCTGCCTACTTGTGATCTCTCTCTGTCAAATAAATAAATCTTTAAAAAAAAAAAAAAAAAGAATTCGACGAAAACAGAAAGGAAGGCTCTCAAACAAATAATCTAATCTTCATCTTAAGAAACTAGAAACAGAAAAATAGAACCCACAGCAATCAGAAGAAAGGAAATAAAGACTAGAACAGAAATTAGAGAAAACAGAAAAATACTTGAGAAAACAAAAAAACAAAAGTTGATTATTTGAAAAGATTGACCAAATGAACAAATCTTTAGCTAGACTGATGAGAGAGAGAAAGGAGACACAAATTACAAAATGAATGGAAGAAGGGACACCATTAACAATCCCACAGAACCACTTCATGCCACTAAATTATACTACTTAGATAAAACAAATGAATGTGTAAAATAACATAAATTATCCAAACTGACCCAAGAAGAAACAGATTATCTGAGCAGATCTATAACAAGAAACTGAATTCATAATTTAAAATGTTCCCACAAAGAAAAGCAGAGGCCCAGATGATTTCAAAAGTGAATCAGATCAAATATTTAAAGGAGAAATAATATAGGGCACCTGGGTGGCTTATTAATCAGTTAAGTGCCCAACTCCTTTTTTTTTTTTTTTTAAGATTTTATTCATTTATTTGACAGAGAGAGATCACACGTAGGCAGAGAGGCAAGCAGAGAGAGAGGGGGAAGCAGGCTCCCCACTGAGCAGAAAGCCCAATACAGGGCTTGATCCCAGGACCCTAAGACCATGACCTGAGCCGAAGGCAGAGGCTTAACCCACTGAGCCACCCGGGTGCCCCAGCGCCCAACTCTTGATTTCAGCTCAGGTTGTGATGTCAGGGTTGTGAGACTGAGACACACACACACACACACACACACACATACACACACACACCCCTTAGGCTCTGAGCTCAGCATGGAGTCTATTTGAGATTCTCTTTCTCCCTCTCACTCTGCCCATCCCTCTTCTCAAACACACACACACACACACTCTCTCTCACTCAAATAAATAAATAAAATCTTTAAAAATAAATAATAAATAAAGGAGAAATAATACCAATCTTTCACAAATCTTTCAGAAAATAGCAGGATGGAACATAACACAATTCATTGTATAAGACCAAAAATACAAGAAAAGAAAATTTAATTTTTAACAAAATAATAAACTGTATCTACCAACATATAAAAAGATTATATAAGATAGCCAAGTGGGGATTTATTCCAGGAATGCAGGGTACTGGTATACCATCCAAAATTAATTAATGTAATATACCATATTAATAAAGTAAAAAAAAAACACTGATAATCTCAGTAGACAAGATAAAAAACCTCAATAAACTAGGAAAATAGGGAAATTTCTTCAACCTGATAAAGGGCATCAATCAGTTTTCTTAAAACCAGTAGTCAACCATCATTACATAAATGGTGAGAGACTGCTTCTTCCTCCCAACACTGGGAACAGGTATGACCATCTCTATTAGACACTATATTGTACTCACAGCTAGTGAACACTGAACATAGACCTAGTGTAATGAGGCAAAAATATTAATCGTCATCATCATCTAATGAAAAGCATCCAGACCGGAAAGGAAGAATTAAAACTGTCTTTATTCACAGATTACACGAACTGTATATTCAAAATCCCAAGGAATCCACACAGAAAAACTATTATGACTGATCCCCTCCAGCCACCTCTAAATACATAGAGATTAGAATTTCAACATAAGAATTTTGGACAGACACAAACATTTGGCTCGTCACACCTAAGAGTCTACCCAAGAAATATGAAAATATGTTCACACAAAAACATACACATGAATGTTCATAACAGCATTATTCATAATAACCCCAAACTGGAATCAAAATGTTCATCAGCTTATCAATACATGAACAAAATGTCGTATATCCATACGATGGAATAGTACTTAATAATTAAAAGGCATGAACATGCTACAATATGAATAAACCTCAAAAGGCTTATGCGAAGTGAAAAAATCCAAATGCAAAAGATTACATATTGTATGATTCAATCCATATGAAATCTTCAAAAAAGTCAATAGAGAAAGAAAGCAAGTCAGTGATTGCCTATGGCTAAGGGTAGGAGCAGGGATTAACTACAAACAAGCACAAGATCACTTCCTGGAATGATGGAAAGTTTCTGGAACTGGACTGTGGTGATAGCTGCATAATCCTATAAATTTATCAAAATCATTAAATTATGCACTTAGAACAGGTAAATTTTATGATGTGTAAATTGTGTCTTAAGAAAGTTGTTGGGGACAAAAAGACAATGTGTATAAAAATTCTTTTTAAATCACAATATATAGCAGCTGCTAGTACATTGGTTGTTGATGTTGCTAAATGCTATGGTCCTGGGCCTTTCCCACTGGGAACCCTCCACTGATAAACTTTGCTTATTCTCATAATAGTTCTCTTAAGTAAATTCCCATAAATCACTTAGAATAGTGCCTATGTCTTAGTAAATATTATGTAAATATTAACTATTGTCATTATTATTAAGGTGACAGGCATGCCCCAAAGTGTTCTGAGAAGGTAGTACTGGGCTCTGGAAGCCAGAATTGTTTCTGTAAGGGGTCCCACTGAGAAGTGGCCCTGTGTGTCTTCCACTGGACAAACCCTCTTTTAGCTTAAAAAAAAAAAAAAGAAAAGAAAAAGACCACCTTTGTGTTCTTTGTTCCTTTGTTCTTGGAACCATTCAGATGCCTGGGGAAAAGGTCACTCCTAATATATTGTAGATGAGAGAGATTCAAGGGCACCTGGGTGGCTCAGTTGGTTAAGCAACTGCCTTTGGCTCAGGTCATGATCCTGGAGTCCCAGGATTGAGTCTCACATTGGGCCCCCAGCTCTGTGGGGTGTCTGCTTCTCCCTCTGACCTTCTCCCCTCTCATGCTCTCTCTCAAATAAATAAATAAAATCTTTTTAAAAAAAAAAAGAGAGATTCAAGAAAGACTAGCCTTTTGTGTGTCTTGGTCTCTTGAAGTAACACCCTTCACCCACCCCACCATCTGCACTCACACTGCTCTCCAGAACAGCTCTGAGCAGCAGGGGAGTGCTGGATTGGGAGCCCCCTCTCCCCTGCACTGCAGATGGCACCCCTCCTAGCAGGCTCGACCCCTCTGGTAGGCAGGATTTCCACAACCCCAGCTTCAGCTTGGTCTTCAACGATGTCGAGGCTACCTCAGCAGGTCAGGGTCTTGTCACCCCTCCAAGTTAGTCCCCTTTCTTCCTCACCGAGCTGACCAGGGTATGGCTGGGGTGAGTTTCAATTTCTTTACCTGGCATTACTATTCCCTCCAGCCTGAGGCCACAGCTTGCTCTCCCCTCTTCAGGAAGCGGAACCCCATTCCTGTACATGGGGCTTAGCCAGTAAGCACCCTAAAGGCTGGCTTTTCCAACCACCCAGGAGGCTGCCACAGACTCTAGAGCAGTGCTGACAGAACTTTTAGAGCGACGGAAATGTTCCGTATCTGCACCATTCAAGGCAGTTGCTACTCATCACATCTGGCTATTGAGCACTTGAAATATGCTTACTGTGAGCAAGGAACTGAATTTTTAACTTGATTTACTTTTAATTAATTTAAATTTAAATGGCCATTTGTGACCACTGGGTATGAGATCAGACAACAGAGCTCAGGGAGCTGCTGGCAGCCAGGGCAGAGCTCCCTAACTTCCTGTCACTCATCCAGTCCCATTCTCCCACTGCACACAAGGGTTCTGGCTTCTTCTCCATCCCCACCAGCATGACCACCAAACAGCCCTGACTGTTCCAGTATACCCGCCCCCACCCCGGGGAGGAACAGGTGCACTCCCAGAAGTCTGAGGAATGCTCCTGCAATCTTGCAGCAACACATCTCAGGGGGAAAAAACACAGAGGGAGAGACCACAGAGATAAGCCCGGCCTGTGAGCCTGCAAACGACTACACAAACAGGAAGGATGGAAGAGGCCCCTGCTTTCTCCTTTTAAATCTGAATAAATAACTTGCTTGGAATTTGGCCATAATTTCACCACTAGAGTAAGAGGGCCCAAATCATGTAAAACAAAATTTAAGAGTCACAGGAGACAGGAAAAGGAGGATGATGATAAAATGCTTTATAGAAACTAAAACAAAAAAAGCAATGAGGACTATCTGATGAGATAAAATTCAGGGGGCTATAATTTCAAGGCATTAATTGTCATTTCATTTTTTTTTTTTTTTTTAGATTTTATTTATTTATTTGACAGAGAGAGATCACAAGTAGGCAGAGAGGCAAGCAGAGAGAGTGAGAGGGAAGCAGGCTCCCTGCCAAGCAGAGAGCCCGACGCGGGACTCGATCCCAGGACCCTGAGATCATGACCTGAGCCGAAGGCAGTGGCCTAAACCACTGAGCCACCCAGGCGCCCCTCTTTTTAAAAGAAGTAACCCATTTGAAGATAGGCAGAGAAGCTAGCAGAAGGAAAATCCTTTGTTTGGGGGCAGGTATGTCCTTTTAAAAAGCCACAGTTGGTCAAGTATCTTACAACGTAACCACCACCTTGGATTGAAAAAAATCAATATGCATCCAGGCAATCACTTTCTGCACCACCTGCTACTGAATTGGCAGCAAGTTTTCACGGCTCAGTTAGCTCTCAACTTAAAATAGTAGCCAGCCTCTATTTTTAATTGGGATATTTATTTATAACAAAGTGCAATGCTATTTCAAATTGTTTTAGAGAATCTGCAAAAAACAGACTAAGAGTCAAATATAAATGGCATAATATTAAAATGTTTTAATTCTTTGATCCGGTAATCGCACCATGATCATTTTGGGGCAGTATGATTCTAAAGTAAAAAACGCTCTACCTCAAGATGTTCGCAAGCATCGTAATCTAAAATGGCAAAAATTTAAACAACTGACACAAATTAAATGTTCTACAAAGAAGGAAGCAATTATATATCCACTCTGTTCAGGTTCTACACTTGTCATTGTTCTGGAGAAGCTGTTCGTCAAGGTCATCTACGACTTCCAGGGTGCTACAGTCAGCCCTCATTGTACTTACCCCTCATCAGCACTTAACACAGATGATCACTCTCCCTCTTGAGAAACATTTTATGCACTTGTCCTCACTTACTCCCCTCACAGAAGCAAGAGCTCATAGAAAAGCAAGCTCAGAGGCCTCCTCCCAAGGGCCCTGCAGGCACAAGGCTCAAAGGCAGCTTATACCAGCCCCACCCACCCACTAGCTGCCACTCAAGTTGGAGAGAGAAGCCAACCCAAGCCGGACTGGGCTCTGGTGCCTACCACAGGCTCACCCTCAGCTTTCCCCATCCATAAAATCAGACTAGACACATGTGACTAATTCATAATGGCCAGAAATCCAATAAACATTCAGCGGGGGCTTCGAGAATTAAATATATGTATGTCAGTTTCACCCAACTGTGTCTGGCCTGGATTATGAAAACTAGTTGCATTTCTTCACCATGGAGCAATTGAGGAAAACATCCCCGAAGTAGGCCTGGGAAGGGAAGGATGCAAACGAAGGAGGCAGTATTTGGCATAGGTGATTCACAACAAGGATGAGTAACTAGAGGAGGAAGTAGGCTCAAAGAGAAGAGTCATGGGATGTGAAACTTCTGTTCCCACTCCCCCTGAGTTTTAGAAATGGGTCAATTAGGAGCAAGCCACTCAGGTGTTTCATCCTGGGAAAGCAAAGTGCCTGATGAAGGAGTTCTAGGCCACACTGACTCAACAGTAAGAAAAGGTTATCAAGTATGGAGCCAAGGGCCTAGATATCCAGAGAGCTGGGTTGTAGGGTTATCCCAACTGAAGACACATTAAAAAGCACATTAACAGCAAACACTAAAGTAACACTTATTACGTGCCTCATATCATCCAACACATTACATATATTAACTCAATTAACTTTCACAAGCAGATACTATTGGTTTCGGTTACTAAGTGGCAGAGCTGCTTTCAAACCGAGACAGTGTTGTTCCAGGGCTCTCAATCATTACACAATACATAACAAGATCTTTAAAAACCAACTCCCCAGTCATCAGAGAAAAGTTACACAGTCTTCGCAAGGCCACAGCATGGATAGCCAGTTCAGGAAGTGACTCTTCCATTACTGGAAACACAATATCCCCTTCCGTCTCCACTGGGCACATGGATCACTACAGAAATTCAGACAAAAGCTGCAGGGTCCTCAGATGGAAGTCCAAAAACCAATTACCAAGTTAGTGAATAAATAGTGGTAGGCATTTTGCAAGGCACACTGGAAAAAATAAATCTCTATAAAAAAAAAATCAACTGAAAAAGGTTTGCTGCTGCTTATAAACAAATTTTGATCAACTGCATTACCAGAGACTGAAATTAATCTCCAAAGTGAATGAAGAGCTGGGATATGCGGCTGCTCCTAAACAGGGAGTAATGTGGGATAGGAACAAGCAAGGCCCGTAGAAGAGGCCTCGTCAGCAGGACTAGAAGAGGAATCCAGATCAAACGGGTGCAGTCTGTTCTCTTATTCACCTGCTCAGGGTTCCCTTGACCCCTCTGGAACTCTGTATACCTACAGATAGAACTAATCATTTCCAACAAATCTTTAGGCATTTGTCCAACAAAATCCTATGTATGTATAAAATCGCTTATAAACAAGAAAGAAGGGCTCCTGGGTGGCTCAGTCATTAAGCATCTGCCTTAGGTCATGATCCTGGGGTCCTGGGATCGAGTCCCAGATTGGGCTCCCTGCTCGGCAAGGATTCTGCTTCTCCCTCTTCTACTCCCCCTGCTTGTGTTCCCTCTCTCGCTGTCTCTCTCTCTGTCAAATATATAAATAAAATCTCTAAAAATAAAAAAAAAAACAAGGAAGTAACTGTAGTATTGTTTCTAATTACAAAATTTTAAAATAATCTAAAAGTACATCAACAGGGACTAGTTAAATAAACCAAATACTGTACAATGAAGTACTCTATAGCTTTAAAAAAAAATTAGCCACTCCTAAACACACTGATTTGAAATTACCAGCAGACATATTATTAAGTGAAGCAAAAAATAAACAAGGTGCAGAGCTTTCCCATGGAGCTGAGCACTTGGTAACAGGGGATGAGGGTAAGAAGACGTATCTTCTCTGTCTATTCTTTTATATTTTCTGAATTTTGTACCATGTGGAGACAAATAAGATAAGAAAAGCTAAAAAATAAGTCTTAATGAGTTTCATCAATGTGGTAAATCTATACACGTTGACAGCTAAATGTCTATCACAAATCACAAAGTTAAGTGGGGAGAAAAAGCAAATGTAGAGTTTAATCCCATTTATATTAAAATAATTTTTGTTGCGTGTCGGGGGCGCCTGGGTGGCTCAGTGGGTTAAGCCGCTGCCTTCGGCTCGGGTCATGATCTCAGGGTACTGGGATCGAGTCCCGCATCGGGCTCTCTGCTCAGCAGCGAGCCTGCTTCCCTCTCTCTCTGCCTGCCTCTCTGTCTACTTGTGATCTCTCTCTGTCCAATAAATAAATAAAATCTTAAAAAAAAAAATTTAGAAAAAAAAAAATAATATTTTTTGTTGCGTGTTGGGGTATGTCTATTCATTAACGCACAGAAAAAGGCCTAAAATGAAACACCAATCTATTTACAGTGCTCACCCCTGAAGAGGGGAGTAGAATTGGGGTAGGAAAGATGGAATAAAGGAATTTGTGCACTGATTACCATTAAAAATCTGCATTTTTAAGATTTTTCTAATTGACCGCCCATAACTTTTTGAATACTATGTTCCTTATCTCTAAAAGTTGTATGTCATTTTTCAAATATTCAAGGTCACTTTTTACAGTTTCCTGCAGGTATTTTCAGGCCTTTCTAATTTCTTTCAACATGGTTAGCATACATTTTTTAAGCTAGCGTCTGATAAGTCCAACACCTGAAGTCTTTGAGAACCTACTTCGCTGTCTCTTGTTTTTGGCTCGTTCTCACTCGTTGCACCTTGTTTTCTTTGTGCTTGGTTATTTTTGTTTGTGCACTGTTCATTGTCCTTGAAAGTTACTTGTGAGAACATTCAACTAAGTTCCCACGAGGTTTGTGGATCCCCTGGATGCCCTAATCCTGGTAAAGAGTGTGGCCCCTGAGTCAGACAGTCCAAGTTTGGGTCCAGCTCCCCAGTCAGGGCTGTGCCTTAGGGCCCACTGTCCTCACCTGTAAGGTATAGAATTGTACCTCCTTCTGGGCTTGTAGGAGATAAGATAGTACATACAGTAAGGCACTCAGCACATGCCCGTCAAAGGTGAAACTTCTTGAAATCGTGGAAATTACTATTACAATAACATTTTAGAATAAGGATGTGACCCAAGGAGATGGCAGCAAGAATACAGGAAGAGGGAGGGTGAGTGAGAGAGAATAACCAGGAATGGGGTCTCTCCCTAAGTAGCCCATTAGCTCTGTAGGGACCAGAGCACTTCTCACAGGTGACTTAGTCTGTGGTGGGTATTAATAAAAGTGTTATAGAACATAATAAGTTAAAGGGACTATGTGATAAAGAATGTGCCCCCCAGGCTCCCAGGGGCTCCAGGCTTACTGCCCTGATGGTGACTGCCCACAGAGAGGCTACTACTCAGCCACAGGGGCCCAAATTTGCCACCAGAGAAAAAGAGCCTGGCTCCCTGGAATTCACTAGCACCCTGCCTCCAAAGAGTGGAGACGTATAGGGGACAATGAGGCAGAAAGAGCTACCTGGGTCCTTGCAGAACAGCTGGAACGACACCTCTAATCGCCCTCTGGCTGCAATTCTTGCTCATGTTTGTGTCTTGCATTATCACGAATGATCATGCCAGGCTCCCAGCACTCCTGGACCTTCACTGACCCATTATTTATTCACCGAGTGGCTTGTACCCACCCCTGTGCCCCACTGAACATCCTTTTGGGGTCCTCGTATCCCTCACAAGAGCAGCAGACATCCCGACCCCAGGCCTGTGATTAATGGCAATGCAAAAGGAGCATGCAGACACTAGAGAAAACACAGAGGTAAATCTCACAAAATAAAAATCTCATTTTCTAAAACACAAAGAACAGTGATCCAGCAACCGATCGACGTTTAAGTCAGGGGCAAACAGCCTAACATCCATTCTCTCTGCTGGGTTAGTCTCCCCCAACATGATTCCTCTGCACATAGTTTGGGGTTTTTTCCCTTTAAGTCTATTACTTATTCTCCCCAGCCCTCCACTGCAGTACACCAGGACTATTCTTGATGCTGATAAGGCCGGGAGGCCAGGTAACAGCTGGGCTTCTTGTCTGAGGTCAGCAGCAGACCTGGGGACATTTAGTCAGGTCAGTCTCTGGAACAGAGGCTGCCACCAATATCGGGGACATCAGTCAACAGCTCAGCAAGGGAGAGGGCGGATGAGGAAAGGATGACTACAGCTGAGGGAATTAGTGTCGTGTTAGACACAGCTCCAGGGAGGGGACAAGGAAAGTGCTTTTTAAAAGCCTCACATCTTTATTTCCTTTTTTTTTTTTTTTAAGATCTTATTTATTTATTTATTTTGAGAGAGATGGGTGGGGAGCATTAGCAGACAGAGTGGCAGAGAGAAGCAGGCTCCCCCTGAGCAGGGTACCCACCGAGGGGTTCGATCCCAAGACTCCAGGATCATGACCTAAGCCGAAGGCAGATGCTTAACTGACTAAGCCAGCCAGACACCCCTAAAAGCCTCACATTTTTATTTCTTTTTTTTTTTTAAGATTTTATTTATTTATTTGACAGAGAGAGAGATCACAAGTAGGCAGAGAGACAGGCAGAGAGAGAGGGGGAAACAGGCTCCCCACAGAGCAGAGAGCAGGATGTGGGGCTCCATCCCAAGACCCTGGGATCAAGACCCGAGCTGAAGGCAAAGGCTTAATCCACTGAGCCACCCAGGCACCCCACATTTTTATTCCTAATAGAACTTGGAATTTGCTGCACACAGTGAATGTTCTAGAAAACTGTCATCACCTTCAGCAAATGTGGTATGGACCTGTGGCTAAATGGCCAGCACACATACGTACATTCCCTGATCACACACCCTGGCATCTCTCCATTCTGCTCCATTCTGCTCCAGTCTGCTCAGGAGGACTGCTAGCTGGCCAGGACAAGAGAGAATGAGCAGGTCCTGGTAGCCAGGGTGGTCATGCCAGAACCTGGCTGGTGGTGAGCAGGAACTAGGGTCTCCCTGGTTGCTTAGGCTACCTGACGATCTCCGTCCTACCTCCAGCATCTTTTACAAGGCCAGCTGAACTAGCCTGACTTGCGGCTACTCTGGCAACCCAGCTGCCCTGTGTCATCCAGCCAGGTTGGAAACTCAGGGGCAGACAGTGATTCAACATCTGCAAGGCTTCCCGAAGGTACTGAGGCCACTTTTGGGTACTGTCATGGGAGAGAAGCACTCAGAGTCCCAACTAGGGACAGTTTCTAAAGCAGCTTGCCATGAATCACCTCAGTCATGCGGCTCATCTCAGCACCAGTTTTTGTCCCCAGTTGGTCAGGAAAGAGAAGAGAGGGAGAGCGGACCCATGGATTAAAAGAGACTCAGGAAACACACGTCACAGGTGGGCATATAGAATGGTACAGCCACTCTGGAAAAGTTGGGCAATTCCTTATAAAATGGAATGTGGAACTCTCAGACCCAGCTACTGTACTTTCAGGCATTTACTCCAGAAAAATAAAAATTATGGTCACATAGATACTGGTACCCAAATGTCACAGCGGCTTTAATCACAATAACCAAAAACTAGAAACAACCCAGATGTCCTTAAATAAGCAAATGATTAAACTGTGGTATATCCAGACCATGGAGTACTACTCAGCAATAAAAAGCAGTGGATTATCGATATAGGCAACAACTGAATGAATCTCCAGAGAATTGTGTAGAGTGAAAAAAGGTTAGTCCAAAAAGGTCACATACTTTATGATTCTATTTATATAACATTCTTGAAACAGCAAAAGTATAGATGTGGATAGCCATGGAAAACAGATCAGTGGTTGTCAAGGGTTGGTTGGGGTGTGGCTACACATGGGTCTCAAGAGAGATCCTTGTCATGGAAATGTTCCGTATCTTCACTGATCAATGTTGATATACTGGTTGCTACATTGTATTAGTCTTGCAAGATGGCACCTTTGGGAAAAAGTGGGTAAGAGATCTCTATACTATTTCCCACAATTGCATGTTAATCCATTTCAAAATTAAAGTTCAGCAGTGCCTGGGTAGCTCAGTAAGCCTTCGCTCAAGTCATGATCCTGGGGTCCTGGGACCGAATCCCGCATCCGTCTCCCTGTTCAGCGCAGATCCTGCTTCTACCTCTCCCTCTCTCTCAAATAAATAAAATTTTTAAAAAATTAAAGTTTAATTTATAAAAAGAAAGAGCAAGAGAGAAAGAAAGACTTAAGAGACATACAGCCCTTGCCTGGATCCTGGTTTGAACACACCAATAAAAACACATTTCTAACGCATTTCCTCACATGAAATGTGAACACAGAAGAATGTGAATGCTGCTTGGATACGAGATGAGAGTATGGAATTACGACTAATTTTGCTCAGTATGGTAAAGATACTGTGTTTATGGTGAGAGTATCTACGTTTCTGAGATACTTATCAAAGTATTTGAGAATAAAATATCATAATAATATCATGTTTGAAAAACACTGGGCTGAGGGAGAAAGACAGTAGGTGGGAGGAGAGAAAAAATAAGACAGGCCCTGAGTTGATAACTGTTGAAGCTGAGTGATGGATACGCAGGAATTCATTATGCCAGTCTCTCTACTTGTATATATATTTGAAAATAATAAAACATAGAAGAGTAATTTTTAAAAAGTCCCAGGGTGCCTAGTTGGTATGGTTGGTTAAACATCTGACCCTTGATTTCGAATCAGGTCATAATCTCAGGATCATGAGATCAAGCCCTACAATGGGCTCCTTCGTCTGATTGAGATTCTCTCTCACTTTCCCTCTGCCCATCCCACTCATGCTCTCTCTCTTTCTCTAAAATAAATAAATAGCTCTTAAAAAAAAAAAAGGAAAGTCCCAGAGAGGACGCTCAGTACCTTGCTTAAGGCCACAACACCAGTAGGAGAAATGAGACTTTAACCCAGGTCTTCAGACTCATTTAGCAGAGGCTGAGCCAGCCTATTTCTGGAAGGCCCACTGAGGACAGGGCCCGCAACTGAGCCAGTAAGAAGCTGGCCCAGCAGACTTTCAGAGAGCACAGGTCTCAGGAACACCTGGAGGGCCAGGCCTGTGAGCCCCAAGTTGTCCCTCTCTAACCAGTATATGAGATGCTAAGCAGCCTTGCAAACAGGTGACCAGTGCTGTGACGGAGGCCACCAGGGCCTAGGATACTCAGAACTTCATTAGAGATGCCACATGTCAGGCTGAGCGGGAGGCTTAAGGAAACAGCCAATCCTGCCCTTCAACTGAAGATATGGGGGTTCTCAGAAGCCATACAAAGTGAAGAGTGCCAGAGCCATTCCATATTCCACTCTATGGAAAAAAGATAGGCCTTACTCAAATACTACATACTTCTCAAAGCCTTCCCCAAGTTCCTCAGCCAAAGGTGCCCCTCCTTTGCACTCCCACAGCTCTGGGCTCATATGCCCCTGTATCAGTTATCTCCTATTGCACGACAAAGTTAACCTCAAACTTAGCAGCTGAATACAACAAACATTTCTTACTTCCCAGTCCCAGAGACATGGCTTAGCCAGATGCTACTGGCACGCAGGCTGCCATTGTCTACCAGTTCATTCGTGAGGCTGCTGGTGGGCCTCAGGTCTTCTTGACTGTTGGCCAGAGATGTCAATTCCTTCCCATGCAGGCCGCTCCACTGGGCAGCTCCTAACCTGGCAGCTGGCTTCCTCCAGAGCCTGGGCTCAGAAAGAGAAGAAAGGTATCCAAGATGGAAGCCACAGTGTCTTATGACATCATCTCAGAGTTGTTCTGCCACTGCTTTGCCATCTTCCATTCTCGAGAAGTACGTCAATGAGCCCGGCCCATGCTCAACGAAGGGCACGAACACCAGGAGGTGGGGCTCCCTGGGAGCAACCTGAGAGGCTGCCTACAACACACTCCAGGATGGATGATCATGGTAGGACAGGAATTTCTCATTCTCCCACTAGAAAATGAAGTCCTGAGACCAAAACCCCCTTCAGATCTCCCTCTTCTGCCCTCCTCCAATGAGAGAGATCAATGACTGCTATGTATGTGGGGGTGCAATCATGGGTCGGCCCGCTTCCCACAGCTCTGCCGGAGAGGCGGGCCCAGGTGGCCAGGTTAGGGGCCATGTGGTCCCACCTGCTGTGGTCCCAGCTGAATGGATGAACAGCAACAACAACAACAACAAAAAATCAACAATTTATGGCCTCTAGACTGGCCCGAAGAGTCTCTTGCAGGATCTGAAATGGAAAATACCAAGACATGCTGCCTGATATGGGGAAGTCGGGACAAACCATGCCCCATGCAAGCTTCAGTTCTGTGGGAACAGAAAAGAGCACATTTTTTTTTTAAGATTTTATTTATTTATTTGACAGACAGAGATTTCAAGCAGGCAGAGAGGCAGGAGGAAGCAGGCTCCCTGCAGAGCAGAGAGCCCGATGCGGGGCTCAATCCCAGGACCCTGAGATCATGACCTGAGCCAAAGGCAGCGGCTTAATCCACTGAGCCACCCAGGCGCCCCAAGAGCACATTTTTTAAAAGCGGCTATAGAGAGGATAAAATGGAGAAGTGCAGACAGAAACAAAGATACGATAAGAGAGAGGGAAAGAGAAAGAGTCACCAAAACTGACAGGTCCCCAGGACTGCTCCAAGTTTCATGCCTCTCATTCCCAGCCATCCCATAATAACCCCTTTTCTTATGTTGATTAAAAAGAGCCTCACTTTCTCCTAAGGGAAGGAGAAGAGAAAGAAGAGAATGGGGAGGAGGAAGTAAGAAAGGAGGGCATCTAGAGGTCACATCCAGTCAGGACCAGAAGGCTTGCAAGAGGGAGGTCACTTGAGGTGAATGACCCCAGTCAGAAGCTCGCTGCTGCCCCAGGCACTGAGAGCTCCCTGAACTTCACAGTTCTGTGACTAATGACTCTAATGGACAAACTTTATTATGTGATAGATGATGCTTTAAAAAATATATATATTGTATCTTACTACCCCAGCTCAATGCAGATGGGAAACCATGACCCACTTCTTCCCACAGGCCCATACATCTCTCAGGGAGCAGTTATGTCCCAGAGCCTCAGATATGAGTAAGATGAGGGCAGGAACGGGGCAAGCCTATTTAAGGAGTCAGCCCTGAACCAAGGTAGGAAGATGGTACAGGGAGAGCAGTGGAAAAGCAGAGGCTGAAGTTGGGGGGGGGGGGCTGTGGTAGCTGCCTAAAAGAGCATCCTGTCCTCAGAACACCACACCCTCCCCCCAGGCTGAGTCTATTCACTTAGTGGAATCCCTTGGCTGCTGAGAGTTCCTATCCACACCTTATGGGAATCACCCTCACCTATCACCCCCAAAGCCTTTCAGATCTTTTTTTTTTAAAGATTTTATTTATTGGGGCTCCTGGGTGGCTCAGTGGGTTAAGCCGCTGCCTTCGGCTCAGGTCGTGATCTCAGGGTCCTGGGATCGAGTCCCGCATCGGGCTCTTTGCTCAGCAGCGAGCCTGCTTCCCTCTCTCTCTCTCTGCCTGCCTCTCTGTCTACTTGTGATCTCTCTCTGTCAAATAAATAAATAAAATCTTTAAAAAAAAAAAGATTTTATTTATTGATTTGACAGACAGAGGTCACAAGTAGGTAGAGGCAGGCAGAGCGAGAGAGGGGAAGAAGGCTTCCTGCTGAGCAGAGAGCCCGATATGGGGCTCGATCCCAGGACCCTGAGATCATGACCTGAGCAAAAGGCAGAGGCTTAACCCACTGAGCCACCCAGGCACCCCGCCTTTCAAATTTTATAAAAAGTTAGATTTTATTTAAAAAAAAAATCCAAGATGGTTAACAAACAGGCCCTGGTCACCAGCAAGCACACACACTGCTTGAGTTGAGAGGTGGGCGTGCTCTCCTGCCAGGGGGTCCCCGCACAAAGGTAAGCCAGAGAGGAGAGGCACACCTCATGCCAGCCCTCAAGGGGTTCGTCCAGCACACTGGACTAAGGGACTTGGGACCTCACACCCCTGAAGAGGTCTCTGCCCAGGCTGAGACCTGGGTTGCCCAGAACACCCCTCACCCAGAACATGGATTTCCTTCTGTGGCAGACGATGCCCTTCTCCTCCTCAGCCCTCAATTCCTCAGCCTTCAAGGCTGGCACAAACCTGCCTCATCTTCCTCAGTGAAGCCTGCCCTCTGAATTTTGACGGGACTGACAGTATCTGGTCCGCTCTCCAGGCAAACCACCCCACACGATCTCCCTTCAGCTCAGGCCTAGTGCTGCAGACCCCAATCCTTGGTCTATGAGCGTCCACCCGTGTGGTCTCTCCCCCAAACCAGAAGGTGAGCTCCGCAAGGCCAAGGCAGCAGCACCCACCGCAGTGCCTTGCCTGTGGTGGGGGTCAGCCAACCCTTCACAGGGGACGAGATGCCTAAAGAAAGGGCCGCTTGACCTCCTGACAACTAACACTGCCTCATGCCTTAGAGAGAGCCTGGTCGCCAACAATTCCCAAGAGGATCTTGAAAAGCTCTAAAAAAGACAGAATCTAATAAGGGGGACTAAAATGGAAGATATTCCTGTTCCAAATCAGCTTGGCAACTATTTTCAGCAGCTTAGAAAGAGCTTCTGGCATCAGTAGAAAGTGGTCTAGATCACATGACTATTTTTAGCACTTTATGACAGATCTGCTCGGCTGTCCCTCTTCAGAGTAAGGGGACTCATGCCTCAAGTTTGCTCCATGGGAGCTGCCAGAAAATAGTTTTTGCTAAAATCACTGGACACATGTTTATAACCTTGGTTCAGTATTTGCTCAGATGTTTTCACTCAGGCAAGTTCCCGGTATCTGTTTCTCCTTTTGCTTCTTCCATGCAAGAACTCCTGCAGGTCACGCCACACCGAGCCCTGGCATTTGGGGCACCACATCGGATACCCCAAGAAATTAGCATCCACTGGATCTCCTCAAGGCTTTAGGGACCCTTCAAGAAACAGTTGTCCAGAAAATTCAAGCTCTTTGTGGTGACTGACCCACAAGAAACATCCAGTTTCTAGGCATTTTACTGGAGGCTGCTGGATTTCACCCCCAGGTGGTCTGAAAAGGGCTTCAGTAAAATCGGTAAGGCTCCAGCATACTGAGGCCACCCACGAAACACACTCGTTCAAGATCCAAGCCTGAGAAAAATTCACTCATTTAATTCACGAGACAAATATTTATGGAATACATGTGTGCTTGACATCTTCTAGGCTATGGGAGCACGACAGTGAACAAAACTGTCCTACCCTCACAGAGCCTACATTTGGGTGGAGGAAAGAGACCATCAAAAAAAAAGAAAGTAAACTACATTGTCTAGCAGATGGTGATAAGGACTATGAAGAAAAATAAAGTAGGACATTGGTGCTCTAGAGGACAGGAGTATAATTTTACACAGGAGGGTCAGGGATGCCTCACTGAGGAGGTGACATGCAGACGAAGATCTGAAGAAGGCCAGGGAGCAGGCCCTGGGGGTTTCCACGGGAAGGGTGGTTCGGGCAGAAGCTGGCACAGATGCTGGCGAGTGAACAGAGCAGAGTTCGCTGTCTGCTGAGCTGACCTCATGGCTCACGAGGCCTTCAGGCCCAGTGAGCGTCACGAGCAACAGAAAGACAGGGAGCCATGGGCTACGAGCCTAGGACAGGCAGTACCCAGGTAACACTCCCACCAAAAGCTCCTGAACAATGATAAAACCGCCAGACTGCAGTCCATGGCCTGAGCTGGCCAGTCTGCCTGCTGGATCCTTATCCAATCCCTCAGTCTTTAGGTAAGGACCTACCATCTGGGCAGGAAAGAGCCGCGCCCACGGGCTGACAGAGAGATGGTGACTCCGTTAGAACTTCTGGTCAGCTATAACTGGCATTGCCTTTTGGGGCCACAGAGAACACGCCTGCTTCCTCTCTCCAGGATAGCCCTTCACAAAACGGCATGTCTTCTCTGGTGTGGAGGCCCAGTTCCTTCAACAGTTGATTTTGAGATTCCTCGGCCACCTTCAGGGTCACCCCCTCTGAAACACTCCCATTTGTCATTGCCGTGAGGGTGCCAGGTTGCAGAGGGGCACCAGACATGAATCTCCCTCCTTCCTAACAGCTCTGTCCCCGGGGTCTCCACCATGATTCATGATTCCTTAATCCTTTTGGGTCTGAGGTAAACATTGAGTAAAACACTCAGGGAGGGAGTCACAGTCCAATATCCAACCAATGAAGTAGTGACTAATTAAAGTGCCATACTCGATGACACGGCCTGCTGGCCAGGCTGCAGGGAGAGGAGGAAACACTGACAGGACGGCCCCTGCCCCCGCAGAGACAGCCTCACACAGATGTGTAGTTATTACCCTTATTTGAGGGCAGCACTTCTTAAAGTGAGGTCATGCAACAGCCCTGTCTCAGACCGTGAAGCGGTATTCCTCCAAAGGTGTTCGGTAACAAGCTGCACTTGAGAAAGAATGCTGGGCTGAAGCAAGCTACATTTTTTTTTTTTTTTTTACTTCAGGACTCAGAGCTTCAGAGTTTGCTGGTATGCACCTGGGCCTCCAAGAGGAAAAGCATGGACACCACGTGTGCTGAGGTACCAGGACACTTCACACACATCTCCGCCTGCCTTTGTCAAAACTCCACCCCATGTGCACAACCGTCACCCCCACTCTCCACGCAAAGCTTCAGCACCTCCAACAGATCACTGCCTGTACTCGGTGTTGTTCTGGCCAGAGAACTCAGAGACAGCCCAGTGACCCCACTCCTGAGGAGGTGTCTGAGACACGGAGAGACGGAGGAACAGCAGGTCAGGAAGTCAAGGACCAATTTATTATTAGCTGGGTGTGATGGAGAATTCTCTGGCAAGTCAGGCTGGAGAATACAGCTGAAGCCCAAAGTCTCGGTAGGACCTGCTCTCCTCCTGCTGAAGGAAGCAGGAGGGGCCTTCCTCGCCCCACCCTGCTGAGGCAGCTCTGTCCCAGCTCACCTCTCCTGCCTCAAGAGTGGGAATAAAACTAACTCCACAGGAAAGGAAAGCCACGCTCATATATGTGACCTTTTACACAGGGACCATGTCCTCTGGTAAACAGGGTCCTGGAATCAGATTCTGTTTTGCCCTCTTCTGGGGAGCAATCAGGGAAAGGGGCAGCTCTCCCTCTCCCCGATATCTGATAGCTAGGATGGCAGGGGGTAGGGTAAGAACTCACTCCCAGGGTGGCAGACCTGTATCTACACTAAACCACCCCCATTTGTCCTCAGGCCACTTTACCCCAAAGTAAACAGAAGCCAGAGAGCTAACTGTGGGTACAGGCACATGCTGCCCAGCACTTTTCACATTAAGGATTTTAGAGACTGGAAAACCATTTAAAACAGTATCAATGAGTTTAGGAGCCCCTTATTTCCATTTCCTCCTGATATTGAGGTTGATGGGGGGAGGGGTAGAGAAGAGGCCAAAATTCGTACTCCTTTTCCTCCAAACCCCAGGTTCCAGAATGCATGAACATCCCCCTACAGAATCCTCCCCACTAGACGCATGTCTGCCTTGCTGATGGATAACTAGACATTGACTAACGATTTCCAATTTGGTTTTGAAATTATGAAGTTCCACAAACCAGACTTTGAAAGCCTTCTCTACTTTAGAAAACTGCTGTGTACGAAGAGTAGAGAGCGTTAAAGACCTTCCATGGTAATAAGCAAAGATACAAAAAGCGCAGAACAGTCCAAACTGAATATGGCTTTTACTACATTTGCCAAATTTCACTTAAGAAGAAAACAATGCAATTTTAAAGGCTTTCCTCTGAAGGCTGTACGTCGACCCCAGCATTTCAAAGTGTGAATGAATGAATCGATGAATGGAAGGAGAGCTGCCAGCCTGCAGGTCC
Source organism: Meles meles (assembly GCF_922984935.1). NCBI lineage: Eukaryota > Metazoa > Chordata > Mammalia > Carnivora > Mustelidae > Meles > Meles meles. Next base: position 45,279,257 of record NC_060069.1, on the reverse strand, counting down.
CCACTCTGGTTTTGTCCCAGCCCACAGGCTCTCCAGCCCTGCCTCCATTCCTTCTCACAGTGGCCTGTGAACCTGGGCTGAGCAGCACTTGAACACAAATTACCCAAGTTCTGCACCAGCCTTTCCTGTCCAGCGCCACACTGGTCCAAAGCAGACCCAAGACTGTCCTCCAAAGAGTCCAGTCATCTGCCTCCAGCCTCCGGACCATGAGGCCCCAGCAAGAGACTGCTGAAACAAGGACCCCCGGGGTGATGGCACCCATGATGCCAGGAGAAGGGGGAATGGGAGGCCTGGGTCCACCCCTGGTTCCAAACCAGCCAGCTTTGTCCTGATTTTCTACGACAGAAAACGCCACTGGCTTCAAGGAGGTGACACTGGGGCAGAGGAGGCTGGGCCCCAAGTCTCACATTTCCCGGGAATTTGTAACACCGTGCCCTTGCCTAGTCTTCCTGCACACACAGGTCTCTTCAGGAAACACGAGCAGGATGGGTCTACGGTGGTCATGACAACATGCTAGGACTGTGCAGATTTCAGCCCTGATTCTGGGAGCTAGTGGAAAAGTTCTTCCGGCGGGTAAGGGAGAGGAAACGTTTTCAGTGGCATCACTCCATTTCCAGCTCACAGTACCCCTGAGAGGAAGGCCGGTCAGACCTGGCCCTCGGAGACAAGAGGAGACATGCCTTGTCCAGGATCATGCAGAAAATGTCCATATCCCTATCAGAAGCTCTTCCCAGAAGGCAAAAAGTGTGTGGTCTAAGAGCCTGAGAGTCCCTCCAGCCCCACACCACTGGTGCTGTGTTTGCAGGCATGCCTCCTCATCGCCACCCAAATGGCCAATAGCTCCTGGGCGCTCACCATGGGCCAGGCACAGGGCTGAGCACCGTTACAGGTACCGTCTTGGCAATCCTCTGAGGCAAGCCCTGTATCATCCCCATTTTACAGCTGGGGAAGCTGAATTCCAGCAAGGTGACAAGCTAAGTATTCAACACCCACTGCATATACTAACCCGCTGAACTCTCATAACCACCCCGTGAGATGTGAACTGTTATCTCCATTTTATAGAGGAGAGAACCACAGACATAGACAGTTCAGTCACTTGGCCAGAGTAACATAACAGGCCAGTGACGGTGCTGCTGGGGACACAGGAACAATGGCTCCTGGCCCATGTTTCCAACCACCGTCCCACATGGCTTTTTTTTTTTTTTTTAATTTTTAATTTATTTATTTGACAGAGAGAGATCACAAGTAGGCAGAGAGGCAGGCAGAGAGAGAGGAGGAAGCAGGCTCCCCGCTGAGCAGAGAGCCCGATGCGGGGCTCGATCCCAGGACCCTGAGACCATGACCTGAGCCTAAGGCAGAGCCTTTAACCCACTGAGCCACCCAGGCGCCCCCCACATGGCTTCTTTCAAGTAACCTCCTTTGTTAGCAAATCTAGTGAGTCAGAGAGCAGTAACCTACACCCAGCTCAGTCTGACCCTGAGCCTGAACTCCTTTTCTCTGACACCCCTTTCGTCCTGCTTCAGACCTGCCTGGCAAAGTGTTCCCTGCACACACTGGGCCTGGAAGTCGAGGAAAGCTCAGACATGATCATCTCTTGACCAGCACAGTAGAGTGGGGCCTACCCTCTGGAATGGGGAAGCAGTGTTTCCGAGTCTCTGGGCTCCCATGGACCATGGCTGGCACTATAAGGAGGCAGATGTCACCAGCAGAACGTGGGATGGAGCCCAAGCGATGGACACATACCCTCTGAAAAGTGGCCATCCATAGTCTTAAAGCACAGGCTGAGACACATGAGAGGAACTTCACGGTGGAGAAATCAAACAAGTACTAGCTCAGCAACGGAGATCAAGGCCAACATCAACAGTAATAAATCACATACTATAGATATGCTACAACATGTTATTGATACAACAGGAAGAAAATGGCACTTTACCACTGTGTTCTTCCCAAAAAGTCGTAACTCCCGTCTAGTGATGAGAAAAACACCTGACAAATCCCAACAGAGGGATACTCTATAAAATATCTGACCAGTACTCCTCAAAACTGTCAAGGCCATCAAAAACAATAAGGCAAGTTGTAGAAAATTCCCTGGCCAAGGGAAGTCTAAGGAGACATGACAACTGAATGTTACATGGGATCGTGGAACAGGAAAGGACATTAGGTTAAAACTAAGGCACACTGAATAGTGTGGGCTTCAGTTAGTAATAATGTATCAATATTGGTTTATTAATTGTAACCAACATACCATACTAAGGTTATATGCTAATAATGGGGAAATCTGGGTATGGAGTACATACCAACTCTCTGTACTAGCTTCTTCATTTTTCTACAAATCTCAAACTTGTAAAACATCCAACACTGGATAAAAACCTATAGGGAGACAGACGGAGAGAAGCTACAAAGGCCCAAAGTGCCAAAGGTCCAAGGGGACTCTGTGAACCTAGAGTAAAGACACGCACAAGCACGCACACACACACATGTGCAAATATCTGGAAGACTGGACACCGAACAGAAAACTGTGGAACACACAGAAAGCAGACACCCACAATGCTGACATGGCCAGCACACTCCTGACTTGTGTCCAGAGGAGTATGTGCCCAAGGACACTCAGAGGACACCGGGGTGCAGAGGACAAAACAGATGAGAGAGCCCAACACCTGCTTTGACTAGCTGGGGAAACCGAGGCTGGGAGAAGAGTGGCATTGGACAACCTAGGTCCTAATCTCTTAGTCACTGGGTGACTTTGCTGGAATGCCCTCCCTTTTCTGGGCTTCATGCTATCCATCTGTAAAATGGGCCTATTCAATTATTGTTTCAGCACAGAACTGTGAGGGGGTTAGATGGAGGGATGACCAATCCCTGCTCCTCACAACTCAGTATCATCGTCTCTGAGGGATGCACAGTCACACACCACTGGGACAACAGGATGCCCTGCTCCACCTCTGACAGGACAACCAACCAGACCACCTCTATCCTGCACAGTCCTCTCCACCTAACTTCGCACCAGCTTTTTCCTGCTGGCAAGTGTGGGGGACAGGTGTTGGCGATCTGGACAGCCAGAGGGGTATCTGACCTGGTGTTTCTTCAGGTGTACGGTCATAATCATCACCATCATCGTCATCAACATATCACTTTTCAATATTTTTCCACACTGACCTCTCCTCACAATAGCCTGGAAGCAAGGAAGAAAGGGTCAAGTTACCCCCAGCGCACAGATAAGGAAAGCCAGGCTGGAGAGGGCTATGATGTGGGGCACCTGAGCTTGAATGCCTCCCCCGTGCCCGAGTCCCTCCTCACAATGGAGCCAAAAGCTCTTCTGTCTCTCCAGAGCTGTCTGCCTTCTCACCTTGACTGAGTTTTGCCTCACTTGAAGCAGAACTGAGTATTCTCTGCTCACCCCCAAAACCCCAGGCACAGGGCCAGCTCCCCGCAAAGCCCCAGGCATAGGGCTGGGGGCATCTATCTCAATTCAGTGTTCAGAGTAGCGCAATCAAATGGGGCTAATTCACACTAAAGTGCGAAGGACTGCCAGGCAAGACGTACTGTGACAGGACTATCTGCATGGTTTTGCAGTTTACAACCTCCTAACTGAGCTCCAAATGGAAGACTATCTGCTCTGTCTACTCTCATAATTCCACTTCCTCTTGTTCTGGACCCATCAAGCTGTTAAAAGCTGCCACTTAGGTACTCACTGGCCTTAGAGCGGCCAGGCCAATGCCAGTGTCATAACCTCTGTGGCCCCTGGGCTCTCGTGCAAAGGCTGGGGATGCCTGCCAGGGTTCACCTTCCACATGTACAATATGCTTGGTACACACAGTTACACGTGCACACACACATACACACGGGGACACTTGAGCCTAGCTGCTGCTTGAGGCCAGGGAGTCTCTCACAGCCCAGCCCACACTCAGTAAGGGGAGGCAGCTGGACCCCACTACCTCCCACAGTGATCCACTCCCCATCTCAGACACATCAGTCTTTCAAAAGCACAAGTCTGGTCAGGTTCCTCCATGTCAAGAATGCCCACAAAAGTCTCCCATGGACAAGGGCCAGCCCCTCAGCCTGGCGTCCAAGCTTCCATGGCACACGCTAGCCTCTTTCACCCAACTTCTTTGCCACTACTTTCCAACACGGGCTTTGATACAGTCATCAAAACAGGCAGTGTGCCATTTCCCAAAGGCACACCATAACTTCCCAACTACCTCACCTCCGCCCTACACATTTCAAACAATGACCCTTCACCCACCCTTCAAAGCCCACCTCAAGTACCACCTCCTCCGTGAAGCCCTCGTCCTTCATACCAGATGCCTGGGAGTCATCCCCTTGTGAAACTCTCAGCACTGTGTGTGGCTCTCTCTTGTGGTTTTCTTTCTTTTTTAAAAGATTTTATTTATTTGAGGGAAAGAGAATACGAGCAGTGGGGAGGGGCGGAGGGAGAGAGAGAGAAGCAGACTCCCTGCCAACAGGGAGCCTGATGCAGGGCTGGATCCCAGGACCACAGGATCATCATCAGAGCTGAAGGCAGACAACTTACCAATGAGCCCCCTGAGCGCCCCTCTCCCTTATGGCTTTCTTGATGTCCCACCCTAATGGCCAGAACATGCAAGCCATCCCACTACCATGAGCCCACGAAGCGGCAGCCTGGCGAGCATCTCCGAGACACCACAATGGCCAGCACCACACCACACACACACTAGACCCTCAGCAAAGCAGGTTTATTGGCAAACGGTTGACCCCACGGCAGAAGAACCTTCCAAAAGAGACTTCTAGGGCATCCAGGCAGCCTTAACGAATGCTGACTGTCTGGGCACCCGCCCTCCCTGCCCAGGGAGAGCACCACAACCACGGGCCAGGCGTCGTGGCTAAGGCTCAGTGACACCTATTTTTATGGCCCCTATTGCTCAGCTGGAGCCAACAGCTCCTTGGAGCCACACGACACAGGAGAGGGAAGCCAGAGGGCCCTGAGGGACTGTTTTTTGCTCCCTCCAGCTCCAGTTGGGCAAAAAATGTTTTCTTTTCCATTGCATAAAGATGCTTCCAACCGTGGCAAACCTAACAGCACTAAGATGAGGAGAGAAAAGCCCTGTGGGTGTGAGTGAGGAGCACAGTGGCCGCCTGTCGGTGGCAGGACGGGCCAGCCAGCCACACGTGACCCTGACGAAAGGCAACCAGAAGGAAAATGAGCTCTGACCAAAATCGGAGCCAGCACGTTTGGCAGGCAGGGCCCCTTGGTCCTCACTCTACAGACACAGTCTAGGTGGTGTTGCTTCAAGAGGGACAAACAGAGAAAAAAACAAGGGGTTAACCACCCCCCACCAAGCCCAGCCGGCCCCTCTCCCAGGGCTGCAGCAGGGAGCCAAGATGAGGAGAGAGGAAACCAGGTTTTGTAAGCTTTGAGGGGCTACATGGGTGTGGGAGGCTAGCCCCGCAGTTCTGGCTGTCAGAATGAGCATGGGACAGATCACCAGAACCGGGCCAGGAGGCCCAGTGTGCCTTCTGACTCAGAGCAGTGTCCCGATTTCAGCTCCTTGCTTCCTGTCCTGGTGAGGGGATAGGAACTGTGCTGACACTTGTATATGGCTGCCTGAGGTCCCCCTGAGAGGCCAACAGCAATGAGCAGAGAAAATCATGCAGACCCTCCCATGTGCAGACTGGTGACACGGGGACAGGGGGCAACTGACACAGGATGGCTTTGTAAGGGTCACCTCTGGCCCAGTGACCCCAGCCATGGGGAGTTATCATAAGGACATAATCCTAATTAGAGAAAATTATCTTTTTGTATTTGGATATTAATCACAGTAAAATTTATGACTGTAAAAAAACAAAACAAACAAAAAACCCACAAAGTGCCAGGTAACTGAGAACAGGGAAATGATAAAGTGAACTGGGGTTCATCTACTCGATGGAACCATTCAGAAATTTTTCCAAGACTGTGATCACACAGAAAATGGTGATGAGCCACACTAATTGAGAATGTCATGACACGGCTTTCCTTGCACCATTTCTTTCATCCTTTGAGCTTAAATGTCCAAGTTCATATTGTGATATGCACAGAAAGACGGAGAATGTTTTAATATATGGCATAACTCTTACTTCACCTAAGTTTTTAAAAAGCTATATGCTGGGAACATAGGAGGTAATGAAGGAGTTCGTGTTTATGTAGTAATAGAAGGATAACTTTTTCTGTTTTTATGTAGTTTTCAGATATTCGTTTATGAATGTTACATTTAAAATAGAATAAGTAAATAGGGGGCCTGGGTGGCTCAGTCAGTTAAGCATCTGCCTTCAGCTCAGGTCATGATGCCAGGGTCCTGGGATCGAACCCCACATCAGGCTCTTTGCTCAGTGGGGAGCCTGCTTCTCCCTCTCCCTCTGCGCATGCCTGTGCTTTCCCTCACTCCTGCTCACACCTGCTCTGTCTCTCTCGAATAAATAATAAATAATGATAAAATAAAATAAGATAGAATAAGTAAACATATTTTCAGGGTGGTTCACGTACAGAAGGGTGAGCCCACTGCTCCAAGAGCAGATGGAGAGGACAGGCTTGCACACAGAGAACTAACTGGGCTGTCTGGGACAAGCATCAGACACGACCTCCTGAGATGTAACTCGGCAGAATGTGAGCTGTTCTGACCCAGCCTTCCTGGGTGGGACCAAGGACTTGTGACCCACCCCACTCCCTTCTCACTTTCCTAGAGGAAGAAGAACTCTGTGAAAGAAACAAAATAACTAAAATAGCAAAAATGCACCAATTGTACAAGAACAAAACCATCAACAAAGCACAAAACACTGATTTCTAAGATTTAAAAAAAAAAAAAAAAAAAGAATACCTAAAAGGCAATAGTAAAGACCCAGGACAGACTCAAGGCAGCACGAAGGGTGCGTGAAAACAAAGCATCCTTCCAAACCTCACAGGACGTGCCAAAGGACCTGGCCAGTAGGAGTTTCACAGGCTGCCAACTGCTGTATGACAGCCAGACCGCTCAGCAGAGATGCCCAGACCCTGCAGGAACTCCGAAACTGCTAGCTTCGTGTTATGGCCATCAGATTTTGGTAACTCTCAGGAACTCTCTTCACAGGAAGTGGATTTTGGGCGCAACACACTGTCATTTGCCTGAAGAACCCAAGAGAGGATTCGGTGTTTGGGCACCTCCCCTCCTTCCCCACAGGACACAGGCCCCTCAGGGGCATGAACCGCACTTGGAGGGACACCAGCATCTGATCTACTGCAAAGACAGCAAAGGTCTGGCCACAGCCTCATCCTGGCAGGCACTGCCCACCCCTTCCGGGGACAAGACCAAGCTTCAGGGCAGGGCAGAGAGCAGAGGGGTGGTAGTCTGGGGGCTCCCTAACTCTCATCATCTGCCTGGTCCCCCCTGGCGCTAAGAGGCACAGCCAGCTTCTCTGCCTTCACCAGCCCCAGGGAGCTGTGTTTCCCCTCCCTCTGCGGGCCCCAAAGCATGACCTGGCCTGGAGTTTAGCCCATGCTGGGAAGTAACCTACCAGCTGATGAGGGAAGAGGGAGGGAAGGGAGGGAGTGAGGGGAAGTGAGGCACAGCTCCTCCCAGATCTCCTGCTGTCCCTGGCAGGTCCTTCCCTCACAGCATTTTGCTGAACTAATCATGCATGCAGGACAAGACTGGCCGGATCCTGAAGGCCCCTCTCATCAAGATGCTTCAAATGAGTTTAATCATGGAGTCCTCTGACCACATAGAATCCTGTTTCAAAGCTTCATCCATGCAGTAATCAGGAAGGACTGCTGGATGGGGGGAGGGGTAGGATAAAGGTAGAATCCCTCTTCCCTCGGCTCCCCAGGACCGCCAAAACCCACAGAGGGATTCCTGTAGGCCTGGACTCTTCCAAATATAAGCCAAATAGCTCACTAGATCAGCACCCTTCATCTTCTCATTCTGTAGGTGGGGAAACTGAGGCCTAGAGAGGCTAAGTGGCTCAGCAAAGGCAAACGAGTGGTTGGCAGCAGGGCTGGGACTAGCACCGTGTCTGTCTCCCCCTAGAACCCAGGACAGCGGGAACACCTTCCTTCCACCTGCATTCCCCATGGTGCCAGCACCGGTCCTACCCAGAGGGACCACTCGCAGCACACTGGAGGGGACAGAGCAGCTGCTGTTTAAAGAAGCGGGCCTCCAACTCAGTCTGACCGGGGCCCAAATCCCAGCCCTGCTGCTTAAAGGGCTGTCTGACCCTGGCCAAGCCCACCCCTCAGTCTCCCAGCTATGACAGCACAGCGCTGGGGGAGGAATCGGTGAGCTCATAGAGTGGCACAAATGCTAGCTCTTCCCCCACGCCGCCCTCTCTCCTTCAGACCCCTCCCTGCTCAGCAAATCTCCCAGAGCCCTGGCCTTCCAGCAAGAGAATATTCAGAGGCTTCCATGGTACCGGGACTTGCTTCGCAGAGACAGAGTTGCAGCCACAGAGCATAGGCTAAAATTCCTGTGGCGTCCAGGGACACCATGCTGCCAAGGGGAACCCAATTCAACCTGAATTCCCGGCTCACAGGCCCCTTCCAACACCAGTGGCTCCTGATCTCTCTTTCACTTCTGGTCCGCTGGGCTGGAGCAGCAGATCTCCTCCAAATGGGCTAGCTGTCCCCTGGGGGATCAGGTTCTGCCTGGTCTGACTGTTGGAAACCCCAACAGTCACAGTTCAGGTTACAGCTACCCCAAGACCCCCGAACTCCCCTCCACACCCCTAAAAGGCTCAGGTCATGGTTCACCATGGCCTGAAACTGGGAGGAATATCCAGCCCTCCAGAATCAATCAAGGACGGCTAGGAGGAAGAGAACCCAGCAGTTTGGGACACCCCACTAACAAGAAACCTCCAAGGGTTCTAATCCAAGGATGACCAGACTTGCCAGCATTTCCACACAAGTCCAACCTATCATAGACCAATCAATCTCTTCTGCCCCAGAGGTACCAAAGCCCAGAAAATCCTCCAGTTGTACATCAAAGTTTCAGAAAATTCTGAGTTATGGCACATCTGGGTAGCTCAGCCATTAAGCGTCTGCCTTCAGCTCAGGTCATAATCAGGGTCCTGGGATTGAGCTCCCTCCCGCATGGGGCTCTCTGCTCACCAGGGAGCCTGCTTCTCCCTCTCCCACTCTCCCTGTTTATATTCCCTCTCTCGCTCTCTCTCTGTGTCAAATAAATTTTTAAAATCTTTAAAAAAAAAAAAAAGAAAACTCAGTTCTAATTTGCACCTCTCACATGTAGACTGGATATCTAAAAGTCAGATAAGTCCAGGTACAAACTGGAGAATGGGATCACAGATTTGAATGGAAACTCCCCTAGCCTAACCTGCTACTTTACAGATGAGCAAACTGAGTCCTGGGGGTTGGGGTATGTGCAGGAGCTGAGTCAAGCCTGGAGCCCAGATGCCCTGCTTGAGTCTGGGGACAGCACACTGCACAAGTCCCACTGTCCTCGTGAGTGGGGCACAGCAGCTATGCCCCTCAGGGCCCTGTCCTTGAGTCTCTGGGCAGATAGCTGTGACACAAAGGCTGTGGCTGGCCCTCTCCCTCGTGTCTCGGTGGAGCTCTTCTCCCTGATTCGGGTAACCAGCTGCTTTGGAGCCAGGAGAAGAGACATGGAAGTCTGACACCAGGGCTAGGGGCCTGCGTCCAGGTTACCTTTGGGCATAATCTGGTGCATGGCGACTGAGAGGAAGAAGATGGAGTCGCTGTAGTAGGTCCCCGAGCCAGCACTGAAGTGCTTCTGCATGGCCTCCACCACTGGGAAGAGCTTGTCCGTCAGCACGGCCACGTCGTGGAAGACAACCTGCAGCAGGACACGAGGAAACCGCAGGAGTGAGCAGACCCACACGAGACCCCCAGCACACACTCTGCCCCTCCAGGGCCACGGGTAGCATGGCCCAGGCCAGAGCTATGGAAACGAGGAACCACTGGGAGTTGGCTAAGGCTTGCCTGTGAGGACAGGGCCCCACGGGTGAGAGCTGTGTCCCATGCATGTCGGGGGGCACACAGTGGAAGAGGCATGGGAGCCCTCCCCAGTCTGCTTTCTGCTTCTGAACTTCAAGCCAGGCCACCCGGAAACCGAAGCCACATGGCAATGTCTGGCACTGAGATTCAGGCCTGGCGGCTGCTGCTAACCAAACATCACCACTCCCAGCAGCCGCTCCATGTGTCCAATGCCCCACCTTCCTGTTCACCAGTGTGGACAGGGAGAGGACCCCCAGAAGAGGGCCGTGGAACACAGAGTGTCACAGCGGACTCATCCATCAACTCCACCAGCATGTCCTGAGGGCCCCAGATACTCTGGAGGTGCTGTGAGAGCTAGACGACTAACCAGGCACCACTTCCTGCAAAGCACTCAGGATCTAGACAGGTCAGCAGCTACTGAACAGAGCACTGCATGGTATGAAATGCTTTCCCACACATGGATGCCCATGACAACTCGGGACTTCAGTGAGCCAGCCGTCCCTAGCAGAGCTCTATTATGATTATCAGTTATTACAATTACAAGTGAGAAAGCAGATGCTCAAAGAGGTTATGCTTTTCCAAGGTCACAAAGCTACTGAGCGGCAGGGCCAGAACTTGAACCCTGGTCTCTAGGTTCCAAGTCCACACTCTTTCAGATATAAATGCATCCTCTTTCTTAACAGCAATCCCAATCAGCGTTAAGCGGCAAAGAGAATAGGTAAGAGGACTAACAGGGGTTTTCCTGGTCTGACGTTATTTTCCTGGTCTGACGTTATTCCCAATTTTGAATTCATCCCCTGTGCAGCTACCAAATTTCCATGCACTGTGCTCCCGTAGGTCTTACAAGTTTTCTCTGTGGCTCCATGCGCCCCACCCCCAACACCTAAAACACTCCACCGCACACCAGAGGCACTCAATAGATACAGCCCAGGCCCGAAGGCTAGATGCTCGTCCTCCTCCAACCTCAGCTCTCACAAGAGATCTGCTGATGACCCCCTCGACCTCCCTTCTTCCCTGGCAGCTCATGGGACAGGACAAGCCTTCAAGGAGGCCATGTGCTTCTCAGCCCTCACCATGGGGACTCCAGGACAGCAAGAGTGAAGGGAGAGGCCTTGCGGCTCCCCTGACTGGCTTGCTCACCTGGTCACAGGGGCTCTGCTGGCTGGAGGAAAGCTCAGTGTGGGCAGGGCCCTGAGGTCCTCAAGCAGGTAGGAGCCAGCCTCCCATCTACCTCTGTCCTTTCCTCATCCATCTCAGCACATCTCCTGCTCAGACTGCGCCCCCAGAGCCTTCAGCCATCAGGTCCCCAGAAAAACCACCTCTCCCGGCCCCACAGTGGGAGCCCACTGCCCCGTCTGCTTCTCCCGACTTTAGGTTCTGCTTTTGGCACCAACCTATTTTTGTCTTCCCTCACTTAAGTGTTTGCTTTTCTCATTCCGTCTGCTTAGATTTCAGAAACACCACTACACTTGGAGAAACTTTTCTATTGTGTTAGGGTCCTCGTTCTTATAACTCTTTTTTTTTTTTTTCAAATGTATTCATGTTTCTCTAATGAGCTACTTTCCTTTATCCTTTTCCTGACTCCTTTCTTTCGGGCACCTGGCACCCTCCCTCCTCAGGCGATTGAGCAGACCTGAACCAGGCCATCGTCCCCACCCTGTCCTAGATCCCTGTATGTTTGGACCCGCTCTTTGCAACATGGGCAACGCCTCCCAGCCCCCACGTGTCTGGTAAACTCCTATACAGTCTCCCAGACAGGCTCAGACACCACTCTGGCCTTGGACTCAGCCTCCCACAATTCATCAAACCCTCCTCAGCACCCTCCAGCATACAGAGGGAGGCTCCGCTTCCCTGTCCGGCTCCTCCACAAGCCTGTTTCTGTATCTGCTAGATGGGGCCTTCACCAAGGCCCGATGCTATGGCGGCTCTGTGCCACGTGCCCAGCCCCTGGCCATGGGACAGGCCTCCACAGAGGTCTGTGGAACTAAATGAACTTACTAAATTAGTAATGAAGTTACTAAACCAACCTGAGCCTCAAATACATAAATGGTAACATCCACCTCCGATGGTGGCTTTTAGGACCACCCAGGACCAGGAGAGAAATCGCCCAGTTCAGGGGCTGTCACACTGTGCTTATTCCTGAGTATTAGCATTCTGCCCCCCATCCCCATCCTCAGTCCCCCAAATCGCTTCTCCTCGCAGATCAGTCGTCACTCATAAGCCAGCTTTTCCCTCTGAGGCTCGTTACACCTCCAAGCCATGGCTGCAAGCAGGAATTGGACAAGAAGCTGGAAGCTGACAAGACGGCTCTCTCAGAAATGGAAGCTGCTGTATTCATTAAAAAGGAAGACAGAGAATGGATACGTACACACACACACACACACACACACACACGGACACTCTCAGAACAGAGCCTGCCGGAGCCGAGCTAAGGGAGCCGAGCTGAGGGAGACGGCTTCCAGCAGCCAGCTCAGTCCCCTGCCTGGGCCCCCAGCTCACCCCGCAGCTTCACAGGAGACAATGACATCCTATCAGCATTAATAGATTTAGGAGGACAAACTGTACTCAGCACATTGTTCCAAATGCTGCCCACTGAAGTACCCGCTCCCATGAATATTTCATTTAATAAATCTACTTAAAGATAAATTAATATGTTCCATGGACACATAGCAAGAAACAAACCACAGACACTGCAAGTATGAATCAAAACACCCAGGCCTCCCAATGTCTAAAACCAGTTTGAAAACGTTCCAAGGGCAGGGTCAGAGTCGGGCACACTGGGAAGCCCCCAGCCTGGGGTCTGGTCCCCAGCAGGGGCAGTGAGGTAAGAGAGATGGAAGGTAAAAAGGGTGGGGGGAAGGCAGAGAGGAGGTGACCCTTCCCACCACTCCCCCCCACTTTCAAATCCCACCCTCAGGGGCTGCAGGAAGAATAACCACATAACCTGGAAAACCAGGAGGGATATAAAGTAACTCTCCTGTGGAAGGCAACTGGCCAATGAGAAGATCTAAGACAATGGTTGGGTTTGCACCAACTTGACTATACAGTTTGGGGGGACTTAGATTAAAAAATCAAATCACCATCTGTAACTTTCATAAATGCATTTATATATAAATACTTAATGTTGAAATCCTATTAAAGGACTATTTTTCCCACACCCAGCTTACAAAATGATATCTTTTTGAACGTTTCACATGCATGCTCCCCATTAGTGCCTTTATCAACCCAAGCTGAGACATCCAGAGCCGGTTTCCGGAACACATCATCCTTGTCCTCCGTTTCAGATGCTCGATACAGCTCCTTGTGAATTTATGTCAGACAGTGTCATTGGAAATGGTACCCCAACCATCCAGGAGAATCCATGTTCATATCATCAAGCGTTGTTTCTCATCAGCCTCTAATTACATATTTGTGGCCACTTTACTATCTTCCTTTCATTCGTGATCTTTAAAGCCTCACTTATATCAATATTCTATACTTGTAGTTATGAAATCAAAACTCCAGGAATGATGACTAAATCTGGGTTAAATTTCTTCACCTCCTTTTATTTTTAATTAATTCTGTCAAGTGACTTCTAGAAGCACTTACATTCAGTAATGACTGAGGTTGTTCCAGGCTAAGGTGTTCTCAAGCTGTACCTTGTGGTTCAAATAAAACGTGTAATTGAGAAAGTAGTGTGTAAAAGAGACTTTGGAAAGCCCCACCTCTTTTGAAAAGGGCAAAGCGGGGATGCAGGAAGAGGGTAAGTTTGCCCCACATCCACCAGGCACAGCACATTCTAAACATTTCCAATATGAGGAGAACACACCAACCAGAATGGCAGAGTCTGGGGCCGGGCAGGAGTAGACGTCTTTGCCAGCCTGGCCCTGGGCTCACCGGCACAGACAGGCCTGAAGAGCCAGGCCCCAGCTCCCCTCAGCAATCACTGAGGACATAAAGCAATGCCAAGCCTTAGCTCAACTTGGTGGAGAAAACTCCTTGATCACTTGGCATGCCCCGCGGGGAGACAGGTCACACCGTGACCTGGCAGCCAAGAAAGAGGTGACAGGGGCTGGTGTCCGCCTGCCCCAAGGGACCGCCTGGAGTGCTGGATGGGAAGGCTTCTCAGCCGCATCCAGACTCAAGCCACCACCAGCACCAGTGTCCACCAGGGGGCAGGTAAACTCACCCCCCAAGGCTGCAGGTGCCCTGTTTCTGTCCCTCCCTAATGTGACCTTCATCGCTTCTACAAGATGTCCTAGGTGTAATTTAATCTTGCCAAGCAAAAGCACAAACAGCTGAAGATGAAAAAGGAGCTTGTCTATCTAATTCCCAAAGAATTTCCCAACATCCATGCTCATGACCCACTTTACTAACAGCTCAAGAGCTAAAGTCGTTCTTTACTACACTATACTACAAGGAATCCAGCTGCTACAAAACATCTTGTCTGGTTCCCTCCCCACCTCCTCTCCACCTCACACTTACTGCACTATCAGAAGTTTCCAGAAAACCAAGTCTGCAGTTAATGTTCTGTGACTCCTACAAGATGCCCAACATTTCAGCAGATTCCATTTCTCCCACACCTCGATGTGCCCAGGGTAGGGAGGACATGTCAAACAGGCCCAGCAGCTCTGGAAAAGGCCCCCCACACAGAAGGTGACTGAGGGCCGAACCATGTGGACCAGCAAGCTGAAGCCACGCTGTCGGGAGGGGAATTGCGCTCCAACTCCAGAGCGCAAAGGCTGTCGCTGGGGAGTCCTACAAAAATGCAGACTCCTAGGTCCTTGCTCTAGACATCATGAGTCAGTTTGCAGGTGGGTTCAGAAATCTTCTTTCAGAAACCACCCCCAAGTGATTCTACTGGTCTTCAGACATGTGAAGAAGTGCCCCACTGGATGCAGGGCCAGTCAGATGGCCTCAGGGTCCTGGCTGGGCTCAGCTCTGGACATCACTGCAGGAAGGCTGTGGGCAAGCCTCCACAGTAAGGACAAAGGAGAAGACCACGGTGGCAAAAGGTCCAGAACCCCTTCACCTGAGGAACAGCTGGAGGGTCTGTGGGTATGTGCCTCAGTGGGGGTGGAGGGGAGAGAAGCATACAATCTCACAATGACCCAGATCATTCTCTCCAGCTCCACCCTCTCTCCCCACTCATGTTCTCCCCATGTTTTACTTTCTTGCCTATAATGGAGAGAGAATAAATGGCAAAGGTATACCCCTAACTCCTTTCAAACCTCGATTCTCTGTTGACTAGCAGCCCCCGACAAAGGAATCGAGCACGGGCCCCAAGTTAGAACAGGCCACCACGACGGGAGGAGAGCAGAACCCAGGCTGAGGAACTGGACACAGAGGCCTGTGTGCCCAGTGTGGCGGCACCAACATTTCTCACCCCTCACCCCGTGTTGTCCTCCCCACCTCCAGCAGGTGGAAAGATGAAGACCTGAGTAGCACAGCAACATGGAGAGGCTGTGTACATGACAAAAGTGACAAAAAGGCTGGTGTGTCTTGTAGGTGTTCTGCTCTGTAGGACCTCAAAACCCCGGGCCCTCCCAGGTAATTTCCAGGATGACCCCAAGGAACTACAGCAAACCACTGGGACAGAGCCATGTCCTTGGAAGGCAAAGAAGGATCTGAGAAAAGAAGAACACATGGAGAGGAGTGGAGAGAGACGGAGGGAGTGGCCCAGATGCTCCTCCAAGGCTGACTGGAAATGAACCATAAGGTGACTCCAAAAGAAAAATGGAAGGGGAGGAAAAAAGGTCAGTGCTTTCTTCTGAACTCTGGACGTGTTCATGACCAGCTAATGGTGACATCAGGCTTCCCGGCCTTCCACATATGCTTGCCACAGCTGAGAGGCTCCATAAGCAGAAAGCCATAATTTCTACAGCACGGTGCAACCAACCTCATGGCCCCATGGCCCAATTCCCGTGCCACTCACCCCTGTTCTCTGGGTTCCAGCTCCCTCTTCTCAACCCTGAGTGCTCATTCTTAAAAGCAAATGCCTCGGCCACTCCCCACCTTCTCCCCACTTTGTCCAGCACTCACTGAAGAACACACTGAGTGAGCTCTGAGACAACCCTTACATAGCAGTCACAGTCACTCCTTAACTCGCCTCTTTTACAAATGATGAGGTTGGGCTTTTTACATGTAATGTTAAATTTCTTGACAAGACAAACCCATTGTCTACAATATAATGTTTTCCACCTCAGAAGATAAAGAGAAGGCATGAGGCAATAGGAAAGTGGCGGAAGGATGGGAGAAAGGCCCAAGAGAGAACAGCAGCAACAGGACTGTCCTGGAAACCTCAGGAGCAGCGGTCTGGTCTCTCTCCTCTCCCAGAAGTCCGATGACTGTAGATCAGTCGGGTCCTTCTTGACCAGGTTCCCCGATCTGTTATAATCTCCCACGACCTATGACCTCCCAAAGAACACTGCAGTTTTACTAGGAGTGACACCCAGAGGGACGCACTTAACCAGTTCTGGCTTCAACCTGGCAGACAGGAAGTGGCCCTGGGTAGGGGGCCTGCCCCAAGCTCCCTACCCCCTCCGCTCCCTACCCCCTCTCCTCGCAGAGAGGCCCACTCCCCTGCGGGCTCTCTGGGACTGGGACTAGGACACAGCTGGAGCCCAAGCAGGGATCCATGGGACCCTCTGAGCTCAGACCAGTCAGACTCCAGGAAACAGGGCGGCCTCCACCATTTCCCGGCTCTCCTAGGTTCCATGAAACCCCTTGTCCAGTGCTCCCCAAGATGTCACACACACCCATAGCAGGGTAGAGGGGGGTAGGTAGGGGAGATAAAGAGATCAGGGTACAAAAGAAAATTCTAAGTGGGATGCAGGCCAACCACTCTAATACTTATAGACTGATTCTGATATGTAAAATATGAGAAAATTAGCAAAAATACTTCAGCACTATGATTTTGCAGACCGTATCTAAGGAGAGGCTAAGGAAATGATTTAAAGAAGAGGAAGGTATAAAATACCCATTAAGTAGGTAATGCTGCAGGCAGTTATGGGATTTGGGCAAAAACCGTGAAGGAAACATTCAAATGACCTCACTTGGGAGACACTGTTCATGTCCATCACCTCTTTTGGGGGGGTGAGATGATGTGTTTAAAATGCCAGTCACTGGGCTGCCTGGGTGGCTCAGTCGTTAAGCATCTGCCTTTGGCTCAGGTCGTGATCTCGGGGTCCTGGGATTGAGCCCCGTGTCAGGCTCCCTGCTTCTCCCTTTCCCACTCCCTTGGCTTGTGTTCCCTCTCTCGCTGTCTCTTTGTCAAATAAATAAATAAAAATCTTTAAAAAAAAATTAAAAATGCCAAGCACAGCCCCAACAGCCAGGTGTCTGCAGCATGAGGGCTGGCCCCCCACCAAGGTCACCCCGGCAAGCATCAGGGTCCCATCTCTAGCGGGTCCTCCCATAACCTCAAGCCACAAGTCCCCCCGGCACATCAGGACACCACACGGCCCAACCCCACCAGCCGGCCACCAGCACCTGGGCATCATGGCACCACAGGGAAAGCCATGTGGACAAACATGAGCTCATCCAACCCTCGTCATGACTGTGTCCTTCATAAAGGGGATGTCACCTGTCCAAGGTGACCTGCTGGATGGCCAAGGCCCAGATCTGTGCCCAGGCCTTTTTGATTCTAGAATGCCAGCAACCTGCCAGTCACTGGGGACTATTGCACTCCACTTTTCTTCTTCTGTTATTCCCTGAGGGCAGAGTCCCTACTACGGGGTGGGGGTGGGGGGGGTGACATGTTTCCAGCCCTCCAGAGGCCACAAGTCTGGGTGTGAATGAAGTCTAGTGTAGAAAGCCCTCATTGGGCTCCTGACCCAATAAGCACCCTTCTCCTGGATGGTCCCAAAGCTTTCCTTCTCACCCCACAGTTTCTTCTCTCCTGGGCCAGGATGCTGGCCTCTGAATAGGCCTCACCTTCATTCTGTCCTCCACACAGCAGCCAGAGTGGCCCTTCTCCCCTCAAAACACAGCTGCAGCCCCTCCCATCACCAGTGGGCACTGGGCCGTGCCTGGGTCTACAGTCCTTCCACAGGGCCTCCCAACCATTCCCCCACCGCCACCTGCAAGGCCTTGCTGCTCCCTGCACACGCCAGGAGACCTCCCACCCTGGCCTGCACAGCCAACTCCACTCCTTGGGCCTCTGCTCAAAATCCATGTCCTTAGTGACAGTGTCCCCATCTCTCAACTAGCTATCACGACTTTCCCACACTCCTGAGGCCTCTTACCCTGCTAATGTACTGGGTAACTTACTTACCACCTAGGACACTGCACAACTTCCTCATTTGCTTATCATAGAACAACAAAGAGATGAAATGAAACCTAGCCTTTTTGAGCCCCCACTTCACGGTGTCCCAGGCAACAAAGCAAACAAATGTTATTAGCTCATTTAATCCTCTTCCTGCCACTACATAAGCTCCAAAAAGGCAGGATATTTGATCTGTTCTGCCTCTTTTGTTCATCGATACACCCAGCACGTATCAATGTCCTGGGGCAGTGCTGGCACCTATTGGACACACAGGTAAGTGTAGCTCAGTCTACATTGACCTTAAACATGCTCACCACAAAGAAAGCAGTGATCCTTTGTTCTGTCTTTCCTATGTGTCCCCCAGGACCAGCCGCAGTCTTTGGCTTCCCCTCTGTCGGCATTACTCAACTTTGCCCCTAAGCCCCTGGGATCCGAGGATCTTCCCTCAAACTATATGAGAACACAGACCACTTCACTGAGGAGAAGGATTCATACCACAGGGAAGAGAACGGTCATCAGGGAGCACCCTGGTAGGCAGCCCACAGGCCCCCACTCAGACCCAACAGCGGCTCAAGGCTCAGGCCTAGCGGCCCATGGCTAAGAACATGGGGTTTGCTAATTGTAAGAGTACAAGTGGATAGACGATACATGCGGAGCCAAGAACTCACACAGTCCCTGAGCCAGCCCTCCCCTTTCAGACAGGGAACCCTGAGGCCTAGTGAGGGGAAAAGGCTCTCCCCAGGTTACAGGGCAAGTCACCGCCCCAAAGCCAGGCCGTGTGCCCTCTCAGCTCTGCGGCAGTGGAGGCAGAACTCAGGGAAAGACCAGTCCACCTCTAGCTGGAGGCACCCTCCTCTCTGCTCTCAGCTACTGAGGTCCTGAAATACGGGGGAGACTGATCCAAGTCTCCACACAGCCAGAAAGCTTGGAGGGCACAAAGGAACAGTTTCCCTCCTATCCTATTCCCCAATGGCCCTCAGGTTTCTACCTCCTGATGCCAAAGCAGGAGGACCCGCCTCAAGAAAAGGTAGCCTGCACACCAAGTGCTTGGGACCTCAGGGAGACACGCAGACTCCTGAGCCAGGAAATGCCTGTCTGGGTGTGCGCTCGGGAGGAACTCAGCACACGTGTGCACGCAGACGCACACCTGATGCTCATGGTAGCGATGTTTGGGAGACAAAAAGGGAACCACCCAGCCAGCTCTAGTGGAAAAATGGATAAACAGATCTGCCCATCATGAAATCCTGCACAGCAGTCAAAGTGAGCAAACAAGACCCCCATGTATCAACTTGGATACACCCCAAAACCATAGTTTGAGTGAAAAGAAGTATCAAAATTATACATATATGTATATAAAAATATAAAATTAGAGTATTTTAATGACTGTTTAAAGGACCCCCCCCCCCCCCGGTGGCTCAGTCAGTTAAGTGTCTGACTCTTGGTTTCAGCTCAGGTCATGATCTCAGGACCATGGGATCGAGCCCCATGGTGGGGTCCCTGCTCAGTGGGGAATCTGCTTTTCCCTCTCCCTCTGCCCCTACCCCATGCTCATGCTCTCTCTTTCAAATAAATAAATAAACCCCTTTAAAATAAATAAAATAATAAAATACTAAAAAAATAAAATAGAATACTAAGAGGAGACAAAGCTGGGTTGTGCACTGTAAATTAGCTGAAAAACTCTATATAATAGAAAGCCAAGAGAGTGGACACCCAAGGAGTGCTACTGCTGGGTCCTAATTTTCAGATCTAATTTATGGGCATCAGACCACTTGCAACTGTGACATGTTCCTTGTGAAGACTCAAGGAAGAGTTCAGGGAAAGATGAAAAAGAAGGAAAACACACACAGATATTCTCTGTGGCTTATTTAGAGTGTGAAAAAATCAGAAACTCTCAGGACAGCTTACAAAGAAATCAGACAATAATCGACAACAAAACCGTACAAGCCATAAGCACGAATCAAGGTAGAAAGATGGGAACACGTCCTCACGCTGCAACCCCATGGGTGGGTCTCGCACGAGACGCACAACCAAATGCCCTGGCTGCACCCCAGGTATGCCCTCAGTGGGCAAGGCTCCAAGGAACACGCTACTTAGCCTTGAGAGTGGTTTTCCGCTCTCCCAGAAGCAGTTGTGGGCAGGCTCTCCAGCGCTCCACTCCCTGCTCCCACGCGGCCCGGAACGGGAGGCTCTCCTGGGGCAGTGAGAATCCCCTCCCATACTTCCACGCTAGAACCAACCCCTCAGAGATTTCTGTAAGTCCATTCCAGATGCTGCACATGTCACAGGAAAGGGCTCAGGGGTCAGTGGCTCCAA
Source organism: Meles meles (assembly GCF_922984935.1). Lineage (NCBI taxonomy): Eukaryota > Metazoa > Chordata > Mammalia > Carnivora > Mustelidae > Meles > Meles meles. The sequence continues at coordinate 45,258,747 of NC_060069.1, read as the reverse complement.
AAACCAAGAGGTTAAGCAGCGGGGACTTATGTCATCCCCCAGGGCCAGCTGCCCCAGACAGGGCTTCTGCACGTCTGCTTTAAGGAAAGAGGATGTTCTCATGTCGCATTCGCTCTCCCAGGCCAGCAGCCCCCAGAGCAAGCCGGGTTCATACATCACGAGTTGCACACGTTTCTGATCAAAGCAAAAGTCACTCCGTGAGTTTGAGGAACAGACAAGCGAATGGAATCAACCTCCATAAACATCTGAACGTCCTCAGCAAATACATTCACTAACCTCAATTAACTCTTCAGCTGTTTGTTCTGCACTGAGGAAGGGAGTCTCCGGCTAAGTTGAGTTTTAAACTGGGACACTTAGAAATGATGCTCTCAGCCAAGTCCCAGTGGCACCCGCCATCAGCTCACAGCGTGCAGACTCCGTGGGAGACTGCAGGGTGACCAGGGGACCCTGAGGACCCTGAGGCTGGGCACTCTGTTGCTCTGTTCCCAGAGGGCAGTCACCGGCCCAGCCATCAGCGCCCCCTCTGCAGGCACAGCCAGACCCCAAGTGGGCAATCAGGGACCCGAGACACCGGCTATGACGCAGATGTCCACAGTGGCTGACTGAGGCAAGCCAGTTTGCCAGGGCCCTGACCCCATCCCCAGGGACCCAGACCAAAGGTTACTCTTAGCTTCTCTGGGTTAAACCCCACTCCTCTGACCACAGGTTACATTTACCTTAAAGCAGGCAGTCAGCAGCCAAAAGAAGGACCAGAGGGCACAGATCCGCTTCCCGAATGCGGTTATTTCCAAGTCATTCCCTCCTCCCCAGGATTCATTCTCTTCATTTGGAATCTTGTTCCTTTTCCACTGGGAGGAAACTGAAGACGACAGGGCCAAACCCCACCGGGCTCAGTCACCATCTCACTCTCACCTGGCATGTACACAGGATATAATGAACTACGGAGGCCAGGGGATCTCTGAGCCAAACTTGCCCTTTTATAAGACAAGCCTGAGCATCCATACCGCCAACCCGAGCATGGCTGCCTGTAGCAGGATCCGGCCCGTGACACCAGAGGAGCGGGTGTAGACCAGCAGGGCAGGCCGCTGAGATGGCGCGGGGGAGCTGGGCAGGGTCTGGCTGCTGGATCTGGACAGCATTTATGGGGAACAGGGCAACCATGGCCAAGGTCCAGAGGAGACATCTAGCATGTGCTGGGCACAAACAGGACTTTTAAAAACATTAATCCATTTAATTTCATCTCCACGACAAGTTTTCGAGGGGCGGGTGATACTCCTCTGTCTCTTCAGCAGATAAGGAAGGAGTTCAGAGAAGGCCAACAACTACCCACTGACTCCAGGCAGGATTAGGCAGAGCTGCAGCCTGACCCAGACCCATCAGGAGTCAGCATCATACTCCCTCAGGAGACACATGCCAGCCCCACACTACGCTGCAGTGCGGGGGGGCGGTCAGACACAGACTATACCCTTGAGGGCCCCCCCACATCTGGCAGCTTCACCAGCACTGCACACAGAGCTGGGGACTGCAGAGGCATCAGAAAACCCATAAAGGCAACAGGTCTTCAGAGAGAGTGGGCCCTCCAGATAGGGTGCGTGAGCGGCCCCTTAAAGGTAAGCTGAGCCACAAAGCAGCAAAAAATGCAGTATCCTGAGGACCTGCTATGTGTGCCTGCATGGCGGGGGGGGGGGGGGGGGGGTGTCGCTCAGCTCACATGACGGAGAGCCCACTCCCCGACACCCAGAGATCCTCTTGATCAACACCGCCAGAGGGCAGCTGATGGGGCGCAGACCCAGGCAGGAGACAGCAGGGGAATTCCTCCTGCCGCCGCCCTGGGCCTTGGGCCCTGCACCCGGAGGAGGCTGGCTCCCCTCAACAGCGGTGGGGGGGGCTCCACTGTGACTCCCCTCCATGGGGTGTGAAGCACAGCCATTCAGGGTAAACAAAACACAGGCGTGTGCAGGGCAGTCCCACGTGGGGGCGGAGTAGAACAAAAACCAAAGACAAACAAGCACACAGAGACCAGCACAATCCAGAACCCACTGCAGAAACCCCGGGCAAAGCGAAAGCAGGCAGGAAGACAGCAGAGAGGCGGGAGACCTGACTCCCAGACCCTTCATCCGCCAGCCTAGCAGAGGGGCCTTGAGCAAGTCGCTTGGCCTCTCTGGGCTGCAGTCTCCTCACAGGTAAGAGGAAGGGACAGGACTACACAACCTTTCCATTTCTCTCCAAGGCTGACCTCTTCTGCCTCGCTGCCAAACCCAGGAGGCAGGGTTCCAAATAGCAGGGTCCTGAGACACCGACACGCTAACAGAGGCTCTCAGCTGGTTCTCTGGGGCACAACCTGGAGGAGGAGTAAGATCTGCCACACACAGGCTTTGAGGGTCCCCCGCTCTCCGCAGGCCACCTCTCTGGCCCTTGAGCTGCTGACAAGGAGAAGAGGATATGCATGTGAGGCCCCAGTGAGCAGCAGGCCCGGGGGTACCATGCCCTCTACAGTCCCAGCGCTCACGGAGCACTCCCCGTGTGGAGAGGCTAGAATGAGCCAGATCTTACAGGCATGAAGGCAGAGTGCTTCGGAGTTGGAAGACTGCTCAGCCACTTTTAGAGCAAGCTACTAAATGTGATCTGGGCTCAGGGGCCTCATCCGTGAAGCCTCTTCCCCGGGGAGAATACATGCCCCCTCACAGGGCTGGTGGCTCTGAGGATTCAATCAGAGTGAGGGTAGAATGTAGCATGGCGCCTGTCACTCACATGGTGGCAACCTCTACTATCACCAACGGCAAGGTCAATGTAACCGTCTGAGAGGGCTTGCGTGACTCCACACTCCAAGCCCAGGGCGGAGGCACAAGGAAGTCTTCTTTAAGTCAAGAGACCTCGATCAGTGGCCAAGGACTCGCTGTGCTGGCCAGCCACATCCCACACGTGTCAGAGCATGCTCATGGGATGTCAGGAGAGGAACACGGATGCCTGGCGGCCTGCTCACTTCCCAAAGGCCCTAGGAGAAGCATCCCGAGGGGGCAAGTATACCGTACGGCCCACTTACACTGCCTTGTGCTAGCAAACACCTTCTCCAGTTCAACAAACTGGTGCAGTCTTATTCTACCCAGGGCCCTGGGCTATACTACATCCTGGAAACACAGAATGGAAGATGACACAGCCTGGCCTTCCAGGAGCTGGCAGAGGGCCCAATTTCAGTACAGCCAGAGCTCAGAGAAGGGCAAACCCAGAGATGGGCAGGGATGCGGTCAGGGATGACTCCCCCCTTCCCCCCAGTCGGCATCTACTGGAACGTAATTTTGAAGAGTAAAATGTGAAGCCCATAAAGAAGGGAGGAATGGGTGCTCCAGGATAGCAAGTGATGAGCAAAGTCCCGGGGGCATGAATGGCCGGCAGCACACCCAAAGTCCAAGCAGCACAGTAAGGCAGAGTGCTGGGAGAAGCGGCCCCTCCCTTCACAGCCCAGCCAGCATGGGTTCTGGGGCTCCCTCCAACTCTTCTGGAGTCCTGACTGCCCAAGCTCTATCTGACCGCTGCCAACCAGCCAGAAAGCCAAGCACTCACTCTGCCAGATGGCGCCTTCTCCTTCTGGTCACGACTCTCCCGCCAGGTACAGGAGGCCAGGCCAGTCTGTTGCCCCAGCTGCCTCAGTTCCCCACTCCGTAAGATTGGGAGGGTCCCACCCTACCAATTTACAATGCATGCACCTCCCCAAAGCTCCCTGACTGCCGCAGACAGAACCGCCACCCTCACAAAGCTGGGCTCAGGCACACCTAGAATCCCCTGCCCTGGGTCTTCCTGCCTCCCCCCCACAGCAGGTGGCCTGGGACACCCTGAGCAGAGCCTGCATTATGCCTCACCTTGTGCAGGCTTTTCAAACAATGACTAATCCACTTCTGCATCTGCCAACGCCCATGAAGCCCCTCAGACTCCCACACTGACCAGGAATCAAGGAACCTGACCATCAGAGGCAGGTTTCCCAGAACCTGCATCCAGGATGGCCATGATGATCTGGCAAGAGCAAGGCCCTCACAACACTCAATGATGTACAAGCCACAGGGGGTAAGGCCAAGGACCCTGCAAAGAGGGATGGGTGGGAACGAGGGATATGAGCAAGCCCTAGGGATATGTGGGTCTCCCCAGTAGCCTGGCTTTTAAAAATCATTTACAGTTTATACCTGACAGAATTCTGAGAAACTTTATGAATAATTACTGTGTGCGATCAGACCAAGAAAACAAATCAAACACCATTAAGAGAGACAAACAAACCTAAAAAAGTGCTCACGGTTTACTATCAACAAGTTTGAATTGGAATCTTCTAGAAATTTCTAGAATTGGACCTTCTAGAAAGGACGTTTCAGAGAGAGGGCTCCATTCCCCAGAAGGCACAGCAGGATCATCCATGTTGCCTACACAAAGACTATAAAGCACAGACCCCAGCTTCACCATCCTAATGGAAACAACAGCACACACTCCAAAAGGCAGGCCAAATCAAGCAGGCATTTTTTTTTAAAGATTTTATTTATTTATTGGACAGATAGAGGTCACAAGTAGGCAGAGAGGCAGGCAGAGAGAGAGAGGGAGAGAAGCAGGCTCCCTGCTGAGCAGAGAGCCCGATGTGGGGCTCGATCCCAGGACCCTGGGATCATGACCTGAGCTGAAGGCAGAGGCTTAACCCTCCGAGCCACCCAGGCGCCCCTCAAGCAGGCATTTGCTGAGCCTCTGCCCAAAGCAGACATGTGCTCGGCACACTGGGGAAGGGAGAGATGAAGACTGGGGCTTCACCCTCCTCACAGAAAAGAGAAAGCATGGGCATAGCTGAGTACCAAATGAGGCCAGTATCCAGAGCTTTCCAAGGGGGTACACAATGCATTGCTAAGAGGGGTTGGGGAGCTGGAGGGGAGGCTCAGAGGAGAGAACACTGTAGTCTGGGGAACTCGGGAAGACTCAAAAGAACATGAGGACTCCCTGTGTTATAGTCTAAATGTTTATCTCTTCCCCACCCCCGCCACCCCACCCAAATCCAGATGCTGAAATCCTAATGCCCAATGTGAGGGTATTTGGAGGTGAGGCCTACGGGAAGTGAATAGGTCACGAGGGTGGAGCCCTCATGAATGGGATTAGAGCCCTTCTAGAAGAGACCCCAAGTGAGCACACAGCAGGAAACTGGCAGTCCACAACCCAGGAAAGGGCCTTTGCTGGCACCCTGGTCTTGGACTTCTAGCCTCCACAGCTGGGAGAAATAACCTGTTGTTCACAAGCCACCCGGTCTGTGGTAGTTTGTCAGAGCAGCCCCAAAAGACGAAGACATCATGAAGCCAACCTGGGTAGAACACAGTTCTGCAAGCCAGCTCCCCTGCCATCCAACTGAATCAGTAAGCACCATGCTTTCTCAGATGATGAGCAACGAGTCCCTCCTCCCAACACACCTACTCAGGTACCAGGAGGGAAAGCTGCCATTTATCAGCCCATCAGTTGCCACAGGTCAGGTCACAAGCTGCCCCACTTTATCTCCTAGCCACCCCTGAGATCACGGGGAAGGGGAATGAGGTCCAGGGATTATACCTGGGGCCCCACTGCTCCCAAAGGCTCCAGACAGCACTTAAGCCCCAGGCCTGGGGCTCCGAACCCCGTGCTCCTGCCCTGGCTGCCACCGTACAGACTCTGCCGGGGCAGAAGGGGTGGTGAGCTCCAGGGAGGAGAGGGGAAGGAGGCCAGAGAGGAAAAGTGTGCTCCCAGGCTGGCCCTTCCAGAGCAAGGCAAGGCCTCCCTGACACTCAGTCCCACCAGCAGGAGGATCAATTTCTTGGAGCTGCTTAACGGTAATCACCCCAAGAAATAAAACAAATGGCTTTAATTAAAGCACATTAAGTGAACAGCTGGCTTTGTGTCCAAACAGGCACCTACAACAGGGTTAGGTGCACCGCGCTGCCAACAGTAAGAAGGCCCGCACCTAGCGTCAAGCAACACGGACACAGTGACTGCCCACCAGGAGGGGGGCACTGCACCCCTACCCACCAAGCCTGCCTCTCGGCCACTGCCCCAGCTTCCCACCTCATGCCAGGGAACCTGCGGCTCTGTCTCTGCAGGAGCGCCTGGTGGGCGTCAGGGGCGGCTCTGCCGTCACGCAGCTCCAGCCACAGATCCCCCCTATTTAAGCGGCAGGCCACCTCCCTTCTCCTGGAGGACCCACACGTGCTGGGTGGATGCACCCTGGGAAGCTGGGAAGCTGTGGGCAGGGCCCCGCTGGGGGCCCCTTGGCCGGAACAAAGGCAGGCCAGAGGCTCGGGCTGCAGGATGCACAGACACTCCCCCTCGCCCACCCCCACGGGTCCCTCAGACGACGCGGCCAGGAGGAAGCCCTGATGTCTTCTCCATCCGGATGCAACCATCCAGCTTCTGTTTCATCCACATTTTTTCAAAGGACCTCATCAAAGCCAGTTTACACCGGGCGGAGGAAGGAAATGACTGCCCACAATCGCCACGTAGACTCCCTTTCATTTCAATCTTCCTCTCTAAAACCCGGGGGGAGGGGCGGGGGCCTCTCAACAAAACAGTTGGGCTCGAGCTGCGGGCTCCCGCGGTGGCCGAGCGGGGCTGGCTCTGGCGCCCGACTCCAGAGGAGCAAACGCGGGGCGGCAGCGCCCTCTAGTGGCCGCACGGAGCGCCGCACACGGCTCCTCGGGCCCCTAGAGGGAACCCCGCACAGGGAGCAGGAGAGCGGCTGTCCTGTCACTAGGGCTCAGGAACAAGGCAGTGCCAGGCAGAAGAGGCTGGTGGCCCACTGTGGGCTGCACTCCTACAGCTACTCCACCTGCGGACCTCCGGGCCCGGAGACCGGAGCACTGATCCTAGCCCTGGAGCACTGATCCTAGCCCTGGAGCACCCTCCAGCGCCAACCCCGAGCTGTGGACACATCACATGGGTTCCCTCCAGTACTGATCCCCTGGTCCGGCTCGGGCACCAGGCTAGCCCCCAACAACCAGCAGGGCTTTGGCCTCCCCTCCCCAGCCAGAAAGATCCGTGGGGACACAATGTAGCAAGGCTCGGCTGGGATGACTGAACACAGGCCCAGCACCTGGCTGCCTCTGCAGGGGGGGTTAGGGTGAGCTGGCCCTCAATCCACTCTCCCAAGGGGGAGTAGAGGCTGCTGCTAACACTGATGCCCAAACAGAGGGGCCTGGACTGATTCTGACCCCAGCACTGTGTGGCCCTAAGTAAATCACTGCCCCCCTCCACCCAGGTCCATCAGCTCACTAGGAAGGACACTGAACCACCCATAGGGGTTCGGAATGTCCTTACAGCTCCAAAGCTTGGTGATTCTGCAGTGTTCTGGGAAAGCGAGAGGGACAGATGCCACCCTTGCAGCAAGCACAGGCTTTGTTCAGACTGGTGTAATTAATTATTTGGGGCCATCGGGCAAGGGTGCAAGGTGGGCTACAGCCCAGCCCTCACTGCCTCCCACTCTGGTGGGGGTCCCCTCCTCCCTAAAACACGACACAGCCCAGCCCCATGACTTAGTTTGGGAACTCAAATAAGTCACCTGATCTGTCAGCCATGGGGTCTCCTTCACCTGTCACCATGATGTTCAAATGAGATGTTTGTAAAAGCCCTTTTATACTCTCTAGAGTGCTGAACAAATGTTACTATTATTCTCCTAATCAAGTCTTATACAAGTAACATGGCCTTGTTGATTTTAGAAATAACATTACTGTACACATCCGAAATTTCTAAACTGTGTTCTTCAGAAGACAAGCCTTTCCAGAGATGCTATCTAACATCTTTCTGGTGGGGCGGGGAATGTCCAGGCACCTGGGTTTTCTTGTAAAATTCATTTTGGCAAACACGTAAGAAAAACAGCAAATACACACATGCAGTTGTCCTTATCAATAGGTAATCATCTTTCCATTAGTCATTGGGGAAATGCAAATCAAAACCAGATCAAAACAGTTAACAAAACCAAAAGACAACTGACAGAATGGGAGAAGATATTTGCAAAGACATATCAGATAAAGGCCTAGTGTCCAAAATCTATAAGGAACTTAGCAAACTCAACACCCAAAGAACAAACAATCCAATCAAGAAATGGGCAGAGGACATGAACAGACATTTCTGCAAAGAAGACATCCAGATGGCCAACAGACACATGAAAAAGTGCTCCACATCACTCGGCCTCAGGGAAATACAAATCAAAACCACAATGAGATATCACCTCACACCAGTCAGAATGGCTAAAATTAACAAGTCAGGACATGACAGATGCTGGCGAGGGTGCGGAGAAAGAGGAACCCTCCTACACTGTTGGTGGGAATGCAAGCTCGTGCAACCACTCTGGAAAACAGCATGGAGGTTCCTCAAAATACCGAAAATAGAACAACCTTATGACCTAGCAATTGCACTACTGGGTATTTACCCTAAAGATACAAACGTAGTGATCCGAAGGGGCACATGCACCCAAATGTTTATAGCAGCAATGTCCATAATAGCCAAATTATGGAAAGAACCTAGATGTCCATCAACAGATGAATGGATAAAGAAGATGTGGTATATATACACAATGGAATACTATGCAGCCATCAAAAGAAATGAAATCTTGCCATTTGCGACGACGTGGATGGAACTAGAGCATATCATGCTTAGTGAAATAAGTCAATCGGAGAAAAACAACTATCATATGATCTCCCTGATAATGAGGACGTGGAGATGCAACATGGCGGGGTTAGGGGGATAGGAGAAGAATAAATGAAACAAGATGGGATTGGGAGGGAGACAAACCATAAGTGACTCTTAATCTCACAAAACAAACTGAGGGTTGCTGGGGGGGGAGGGGAGGGGGGTTATGGACATTGGGGAGGGTATGTGCTATGGTGAGTGCTGTGAAGTGTGTAAACCTAGCGATTCACAGACCTGTACCCCTGGAGATAAAAATACATTATATGTCTATGAAAAAATAAATAAATAAAAAATTTAAAAAAAAAACAGATCAATGAGATGCTACTTCACACCCACGAGAACAGCTATGATCAAAAAGACAGACGAAAAAAACAAAAATAGACAGACCACAGCAAGTGTCGGCTGGGATGTGGAGACTGGAACTTTCATACGCTGTTGGTGAGAAGGCAGAATGGTACAGCCACTTTGGAAAACGGTCTAGCATTTCCTCAAAGGGTAATATGTGACCAAGCCATTCCATGCCTGGGTATATATACCCAAGAGATGTGAACACATAGAAACTCATAAACGAATGTTCAGAGCAGAATTATTCACAATAGCCAACAAGGAGAAACCACCCAAATGTCCACCAAATAATGAACGGATAAATGCAGCATATCCATACAACAGAATATTATTCAGTCATTAAAAAGGATGGAGTATTATCCGTGCCAAGCAAAGAAAGCCAGATACAAAAGGTCATGTATTGAAGGAGTCCACTTTTATGAAATGTTCAGAACAGGCAAATTTATGGAGCTAGAAAGCAGTTTGAGATTGCCAGCACTGGGGACAGAGCGGAATGGGGAGTGACTGCTAACGGGTATGAGGTTTCTTTTGGGGATGATGAAAACGTTTTGGAACTAGTGGTCATGGCTGAACAATCTTATGATATTAAAAAACCACTGAACTGTTTCTTTCAAAGGGGTTGCATTTTATGGCATGTAAATTCTACCTCAGTTTTTTTAAAAAAAGAAAAATGTGATCACCTTTTTCCAAATGATCTATGGGAAGAGAAAACAGAAAATTGTGAGGAATTCTTGGTGTCCATCTAGAAAACTGCATCTGTACCCTGAGGCCAATCACCCACGTATCAGTGTGATTCAGCTCTAGGATGGTCCCTGACCTATGGTACGGACTTTGCCTTATAACGTTAACACATGATCTGTGGTACTGTCTCTGGAATTATCCAGAGTACATCCAGAGTAATACCATATAAAGTCATTGATTGACTTTGATCAATGATTGAAGTTCTTCCTGAGAAACACACATCGGTACACAAACTACTCCAGGTGTTTCATGAACATATTATAATTTAAAAGCGCTCCACTGGCAAAGGGGTTTGGTGACGTGGCGCTGTTCTCTAAATTCTGTAGTAAAAAATGTCGGCCTGTCTTTCCAAAGAGACTCTCATGGTGGGAGGTATTTCTCAGGTCGCCTCTTTCCCAGACGGTCATAACTTATTCAAGTCTCATTCATATGCAAGGGGCCTGCCACTCTGACCCAGCTGGAGAAGCTGCCTTTCAGAGTCACCTGTTTGTCATTAGCTTCATCAGTGCGACATCCAGCATGGTGGGCTTTATGCTTCCTCCAAGCCCCACCGTGAGCTGAAGGTCTCATCTCTTCAAAACCACTCGGTTGTGCTCCTGCAGAAACTCTGGAGGGGCCCCAGGGTGCACAGAGCTTCCCCATCCGTCAGCCACCCCAGTCCTCAGCACACGCTCCTCCTGAAATCCAGCAACCGCTCTACGTGTGGAAAGCACATGGCTTTCTTCTCAGTCCTAACTTGTTATCTGGAGACTGGGCAACCCCACCTCATGCTCTGAGGAAGATGGGTTCCACGGAAGAGATGATCTGCCGATCACTGAGAACTCTCAGAGGATTTCCTGGGTTTAGCTAATACAGCCATCAGTTGGTCAACTGTGAATATTGATTGAGAGCCTTGAAAGTGCCAGGAACTGTGCTAAGAATATGATGGTGGTGGGGGAAAGAGGAGCACCTCTGTTTCCACTATTTTGTGCCTTCTACACGGCTGGGGGGGCCTCTCCACTAAACCGGCTCTCCTAGCCTCTTGCTCCCCACCATGCACATGAACACCTCCCTTAAGGTAGGAGGAGAAACTGGTCTGATGGGTGAGTTTGGAAGGCATGCCTGCCCTGGCCCCTTCCCCTGCTTCTACTTGGCCCTTCATCCTCTCCTTTCCTCTCTCCTCTCCGCTCCTCCCCCCTCCCTTCCTCTCCTCTCCTTTCCTTCTCCCTCTTCTAGATGGAATTACCTGTGGAGAGCCTGCCTACCCCTGCAGGGAGGCCAGTGGCTGTCCAGGGCTGCCTGTCCTTCCAGAAGTCTGTCTGATTCTTGTGTTCCAGGTTAGCAGCCTGCCTGTCCCGAGTCTTTCTATGACTTCCAACTTGGGCCAGAAATAGGAATGGCGTTTAAGGGGTTCCTGTGGACCTCAGGAGATGAAGAAGGGAAGTGATGTCCTGCCCTCATGGAGATTATATTCTAGTAGGGAGAGAAGACTGCAAATAAAAAAAGGATGGTTATTTCCTCAAACATGCAGAACACACTCCCACCTGCAACCTTCCCACATGCAGCTCTGGCTAGAGCTCTCTCCCTCCTAGAGTGCCGAAAGTGCAAACTCTCACTCCCCTTGGTCTCTGTTCAAGTGTCATCTCATCAGTGGGACCTTCCCTGACCACCACGGCCAGTCAACTGCCCCTCCCCGAACTGAACGCTTCTTACATCCTTACCCTGTTTTACTTGCTCTAAACTTCTCACAATCTGATTTGTATCTATCTGTACTTGTTTATCTGTTTGAAGTCTCTCTCCTCTTCCACACACACACACACACAAGCTCCACGAGAGCAGAAACTCGGTTCTGTTCCCACTGTTCAGGGTACAGGGTAAGTGCTCCTCTGCCGAACGAATGAAGGAATGAACAAACAAGAATGTGTTACAAACAGGATGATGGGAAAGAAGATGAGGGCCCCAGTGGGGGCCTCTTTAGACAAGGGGTTCACAGAAGGCCTTTTGGAGTGGCTAACATCTGAGTGATCATGCAACAAGAGCATAAGAGAAGCACCACCAAGAAGCAGTACGGAGCACCAGTAAGGTGGGGGAGCCCCCCGGGCCTCTGTGCCGGGGAAGGGGTGAGGGGTGAAGGGCTGGCCACCCCAAATAGGGGAAAGGGGTGGACCACAAGTCGTGTCAGTGCTAAGGGATGCCGGGTGCTCCGGGGCCTGCTCGCTGTGCTGATTTTTCCTCAGCAGAGGTCAGCAGAGCGGGGGCCATGCCGTGGCAGCAGCACTGGGCTGGACGCACTGCAGAAGGGCGGCATCGAATCGTCGCTGCTATGCGGGAGGCGGGAGGGGGCAGGGTTTGACCCTCATTTACGGACAAGGCCTCGGAGGCCCAGAGAGGCGAGGTGGCTGACCCATGGTAACCCAGCTAGTAACTGGCCAACTGAGGTTGCAATTCAGAGCTGTCTCACCCCTTCAGGGCCTTCTCATGCCCAACCCACCCCCTGAGTTTTGCAGCAAGACAGGATGAACGGGTCAGTGACACTCAGCAGTGTGGGTTCCTGGATGGCTGTGCCTGACCCACGTCGGTGTCCCGTAGCTGTGAATCAGGGTCCCACATACAACAGGTGCTTGGTCAGGCCCGGAAGGGCTCTTCAGGGGTGGGGCAGGGATGGCCGGTCATCTACCCCAAACCTGCTCTCCTCCACTTCCTGATTAACTGAACCCCTATTTTTTTTTAAGATTTTTTATTTTCTTATTTGACAGACAAGAGATCACAAGTAGGCAGAGAAGCAGGCAGAGAGAGAGGAGGAAGCAGGCTCCCTGCTGAGCAGAGAGCCCGATGCGGGGCTCGATCCCAGGACCCTGGGATCATGACCCGAGCTGAAGGCAGAGGCGTTAACCCACTGAGCCACCCAGGCGCCCCTGAACCCCTATTTTTAATAGAGTAGTCTTTTTTTTGCTTCTTCCTCCATCCTGCCACCAAAACACAGATGTGATGGCTAAAGCAGACAGCCTGGCCCATGAGGACAAGGCTCACTCCCTAGGGAGAGTGACACAGGCAGCTGCAAGGAGCCTAGGACCCTCACAACTTCAGGAAGCCCCCAGACCACCAGGAATGCCCACCTCTGACCTTCCATTTACTTGAGAAATAAACCTCAATCTTGCATAAGCCACCACAATTTGGGATTTCCACGGCATATTCTATCAAACCTGATAGAATATCAGGAGCAAGGGAGGCTGATGAAAGTGTTACAAGGTAGGGTTCCTCTTGACAAACAGAATGAGGCAACAGACGGCTCAGAAGCAGAGTGAACAAAACCCCATGAGAAGGGACAGCTTCTTCCACAGCCTGGGGAGGAAAGGCAGGACCAGGAAACTGAAGCCACACACCATAGGACTAATCTGGGATGAAAGTGAGCCAGGGGTCAGGAGGTTCTGAGTGGAAGGCATATCGTAAAAGCAGCATTTATGCAAGATGAACGAATGCAGCAGCCTTGCCCAGGCCAGCTGAACCAGGAGCGCCTGGAGGACAGAGAGCAGTCCAGCCAAATGTTTCCTGAATGCCTACCATGAGCCAGGCACTGTGCTCCCAGGGAAGGCTGCACAGAGAGGAGGGCTGAAGTGGGTCAAACTGGGTCTTAAAGGTTGGGAGGAGAGCCCCAGGTGCTCTTGTATCCCCTTAGGGCAGTGAACTCCCACACCAGCCTCTGCAGCTCCATCCAAATTCAGATTCCCAGAGCCCACCCAGCAGCTTCTGACCCACAGGCTGGGGCAGAGCCCAGGATTCTGAATTTTTAATAAGCATGCCCATGTGATTTTTTTTTTTTTAAGATTTTCTTTATTTATTTGATAGAGAGAGAGAGAGAGAGAGACAGCGAGAGAGGGAACACCAGCAGGGGGAGTGGGAGAGGGAGAAGAAGCAGGCTTCCCTTGGAGCAGGGAGCCTGATGTGAGGCTGGATCCCAGGACCCCAGGATCATGACCTGAGCCAAAGGCAGACGCTTAACAACTGAGCCACCCAGGCGCCCCATGCCCTGATTCTGATGCCGTCAGTCCACAGACCTATTTACACAGGCTAGTAGCTCCTAACCTGGTGCTTGGAACACAGCAGGTTTGGAGGCTTATTAAATAAGTGAAGACATAATAGACTTCCACACTGTTAGGAGACAAACCAGTAGATTTCAAAAGATCTTCAATAATAATGGACACAAGATTTTTCTGGTTAAGTGAATGGTTCCTTGGCTAATATTAACCAAAATATAATCTGAGGTCACTAATAATGTTCTGTGGTCTATTTCTGCAAGCATTTCAACTAAAAGGTATTTCAATTTCCCTTGAAAAGGGCCTTAGAAGAGACCTCTGGATGTGGGCACAATTTCCACGCCCGCTCACCAGAGCTCTGCTCTGCAGCTTACAGACATGGTGGCGACCTCTTAAGAGCCCATGCTGAGGGAGCAGGCAATCTCCTGACAGGTGGGTGGGCAGGGAGCTGCCTTCCTCTCCCCAAGGTGTCCTCACACATGTCAAGACAACTCTTCTCCTCTGACTAAACTGTCCTTATTGCCTTACCTTACAAGACAGAAGTGTTCCTTAAAGAAGAAACATGATGATTTCACTCATATGTGGAATTTAAGAAACAAAACAGATGAACATAGGGAAAGGGAAAGAACAATAAAATAAGATAAAAACAGAGGGGGAGGCAAATCATAGAAGATGCAACATAGAGAACAGAGGGTTACTGGAAGGGAGGTGGGGGGTATGAGGTACTTGGGTGATGGGCATTAAGGAGGGCACTTGATGGAATGAATGAACACTGAGTGTTATATGTAAATAATGAACCCCTGAATTCTACTCCTGAAACCAATACTATACTATATGTTAACTAACTTGAATTTAAATAAAACCTCAGAAGAGAAACAAAGAAGAAACATGGTAGAAAGGGGAAAACACTGACCTAGGACACGGGTCTAGTCCTAGCCAGGTCAGTAACTCCCCAAGTACCCTTGGGCAAGTCTCTTCACCCATTGTACTATATGCTCTTGAAGACCCCTCCCAGCCCTGATGCAACCAGGGTGAGAATGTCTACAGTTTCCTTCTTCCTGACTAACACTTAAAAAGATTAATCCTTCTATGAAATGCGCTTCCATATGCAAGGCATGATGTTGGGTGCTGGGGATACAACATTTAAGAGGAGTCAGGGTCCATGCCCTCTGTCTACCTTGTCTTGAAAGGTAGACAAAGAATTCATTCATTGTATAATTACAACAGTTACTAAGGAAATGTTACTAAGGAAAAGGGCTTGGTGCTAAGAGAGTGTGTAATGGGTGCTCAGGAAAGGTTTGCCAAGGAAACGACATTTACACTGAGACCTGAGAGAGAGCTACGGATGGGAGTCGGGGTACGGTAATTTAAATTTATTTAAATTCAAGTTAGTTAACATATAGTATAGTATTGGTTTCAGGAGTAGAATTTAGGGGTTCATGATCTCCCATGCAGAGGGAGAAGCATGTGTGAAGTGATGCCAGAAAAAGCATTCCTTTCAGGAATATTCCAAACCTGAGAGAGAATCAAATGACCAGTAAAATGAAGCCAACCTTCCAGGACGATATACTTAAGGGACAAAAGAGCACCTTTTATCACAGACAGAAAACAGATTGACAAAAATCTGACCTCGAAACTAACAAGAATGATTTTAGGCTGAAACCAACAAACTGTTCTCTGACCACAGCCATCTAGCTACAAAGCCTCCAGACCCTCATCAGCCATGCCTCAATTTAAGTCCCCCACAGCTGTTTCCAGGGCCTAGTGCCCTATGGTTGTCCCAAGAGAGCACGGCAGATGGAGAGAGCAGGAAACACAGGCACCATGATGGGAACCTGGTGCTGACTCTGTGCTAGGCATCATGGGACTGGAGATAAGACCCGACACGTTCATAGCACCAGTATGCACCAGGGAGGAAGAGGAAGATGTGTCTTTCTGATGGGGTTTCCCTGAAAGGCTCCAAAGAGGCGATGGCAAAGACAGATGACCAAGGCCTGGAGATGGAAAGAGAAAGAGGGTCCCGACGGCAGCACGACACAGCAAAGGCCTGGCAGCTAGACAGCCCCGAGTGCACAAGAAGCTGTGTCGAGTTGGAGAGAAAGGGCTGGGTAGAGATCTGGCCCAAGTTGCTACCTCTGACTCCATAAAGTGATAAAATGACAATGCTGGTCTTCAGGGTGGTGTTTGGAGACCCCGTCAAATCCCAACTCTGCCCAGACTGGCCCTTTGATCAAGGGCCCTTGGTTTTCTCCCTCGGACCAGCACAGCGTTTCTCTAGCATTAGAGTACTAGGGATCACCTGGGACAGGCTGCCAGGTCTCACCTTGAGATTCCAATTAGGTCAACTGTGATGGGTCCCAGGCTGAAAAACCCCAGGTCAGAGAGTGGGTCAAGAACCTGGATTCTGGGGGCGCCTGGGTGGCTCAGTGGGTTAAAGCCTCTGCCTTCAGCTCAGGTCATGATCCCAGGATCCTGGGTTCGAGCCCTGCATCGGGCTCTCTGCTTGGCGGGGAGCCTGCTTCCTCCTCTCTCTCTGTCTGCCTCTCTGCCTGCTTGTGATCTCTGTCTGTCAAATAAATAAATAAAATCTTTAAAAAAAAAAAAAAAAGAACCTGGATTCTGGGTCTCCTACAGCATGAAGTCCAGGTCCAGGTGCCCTTCCCTGACTATGGTGGGTGCTCCAGACAGGCTTACTTGTTCTGGGCAAGACACAGACTTTGTGGGCTATGAGGAGAAGCAGGAATGGAAAGCTGTGGAAGGCTGGGCACAGACGGTCCCCAAGTCAAGGGACATTCCAGGGACGGTGAAAGCTAAGTAAAGAGTGGCCAAGGGCCCAGGAAGAAAGGAAGGACATCCTGGGCAGAGAATACATCTTATGTAAAGGCACATTCAGCACACTCAAGATCTAAACTGCACACGGGAGGACGAAAAGCAAGGCTGGAGAGGAGGGCCAGGCCCATAAGACAGCCCTCCT
This sequence comes from Meles meles, assembly GCF_922984935.1. Taxonomy (NCBI): domain Eukaryota; kingdom Metazoa; phylum Chordata; class Mammalia; order Carnivora; family Mustelidae; genus Meles; species Meles meles. Next base: position 45,242,004 of record NC_060069.1, on the reverse strand, counting down.
GGAAGTTGGGGCTTGAGCTGCCAGAGACCCCTGAACCCTACAGGACCCAGGCAGCAGCTCCCACATCACTCACTGGACAAACACATGGAACATTACTCTTACCTCACTACCCCTTCCCCCAGTATCAGTCTCCATCCTTTGGGATCACCTCCTAGTCTTATCCAAAAACCAGACCTTGGATGCCCTCTATGAGGGAACTATGAGGTGCAACTATGAGGTCAAGATGAGGCTAGCAACTTGACTGAAGCAATTAACACTAAGCCAGGAAGCTGATCTCTGAAAAGCAGAGCTGGGAGATCATGGGAGATGAGGGAGAGACGTGGGAGCAGAGCTGCCAACCAAGAAGTTTGGTCCAGCCTGGGACAAGGTGGCTAGCTCTGCGGTGCTCTCCGCAGATCGTATCTGTACCTCTTAGAGCTTCTGCTTCCTCCCTCAGAGTAACTGGTGGCTTCTCTAAATGGGTTCGTGACCCTTGAGACTAGGGAGGAAGAAGGTACAGAGAGGGGATGAGGCGGTTCACAATGTCTGGGTTTGGGCTTAGGCAGTTCTGACTTTAATACGAGAAATACCACTGCAACTTCAATTCACGTGACCTCACTAAGACCCTGGCCACAGACTCCGCATCAGATGACTACAGCCTTCAAACGACCCGTTCCAACCTCAAAAGTCAAAAATTGAGAATAAAAAGTCCAGACCGCGAAGGCAGTGCAGAATCTTGCAACGCCAGCAGAGAGGGGGCGAGCTAAATCTCGGGAGAAGAGGGACTTAACGGGTGGGGCACGGGTCAGGGTAGTGAGTCCACGCCCCGCAGCACTCCCGCACCGGCTGAGTGCTTCTGGCTCCTGGGCACGCTTCCCGAAAGCTGCCTCCAGCACACCGAGAAACACGTTTCCACGTTTGGGGCAAAGCTGGGGCAATGGGGCAGGGGGGGGAGACAGATGAATGTACAGGGTGGGCCATCCGCCGGGAGCCCCCAGCCGCAGCCCCGCTCACCTTGCACTTGAAGCCAGCGGCTGGCGGCAACAGTTCCCGCAGCAGGGCCTTGGCCACCTCGCGGCTGGCCTCCTCGCTCACGAAGTGCAGGTTAAGCACCTCGTGCGCCTCGAACTTAGCGAGGCGCAGCAGGGAGCGGAGCGCGACGCGGGCCTTGGCCTGCAGCGCGGCGTTGTGTTCCGCCTTGGTAAACATCATCAGCAGGTGATAGTCCACCGGCCCCGGCCCGCCGCCCTCCAGGCTCTTGGCCTTGGCGCCCAGGGCCGGCGCCACTGAGCCCCGCGCCACCTCCGGCGCGGGCGGCGAGGGCACGGCGGGGGCCCCGGCGCGGGCCTCCTTCAGCCTCTTGGTGGCGCTGGAGAAGGTCTCCCGGCCCGAGCCGAGGTAGTAAAAAGCAGAGACGGCCAGCGCCGCGGCCAGCAGCAGCGCGCAGTAGTGGGAGCGCACAGCGGCCAGGCGCGCCATGGCCCGAGAGCATGGGGGCCCGCCTCGCCGACCCATGCACCACCCGCCCGCAGACAGAGCAGCGGGGGAGCGGCTGCGGACACCAGCACCCTGGCAGCCACTTAGTGACCCAGGCGGCGGGCAGCGGCCATGGCGGGGGCGGGGCCTCGCTGCCCGGAGCCAATCCGCGGGCGCTGATGCGCGGAGAGGCGGAGCCAGAGCTGCTCGGCAGCCTCTGGGTCCTAGATTTAGCGGGGTTCAAGACGGGAAGGATCGGGCGGGGGGTGAGGACTGAGGGGCTGCAAGGAAGGTCTGTTGAAACTGGGCGTCCTAAATGCCCAGACCCAGACGCTAGAAATCGAAGCTGAGCCTTGAAAGGTATAGAGGCGCCCCAACGCAGGACGTTCGGTTAGCAAAAACACAAAACTGGACACACAAAAAGGGAAAATTTTTATTTCTATACCTTTCTCCCCGAAATGTTTGGAGGCTTGAAGTCCTCTCCCCGCCGACTCCCTTCACACCTGGGAGACTAGCTGGGGCTAGGGAGTTTAAACTAACACGCTCCTTCCTCATTCACGGTAAATGAGAAACGCCACCTAAGGTGCAAATGGCCTGCCCAGCCCACTGGCACCTGAGGCCATGTAAAGGATGTGGCCAGCAGGGGGACCCCGCTGCCCAAGACTTGGAGATCGTTTCCAAAGTCCCAGGAAGTAACGCCGGGGACTTTTTTTTTTTTTTTTTTAAGAGACTAATAATACCTTAAGAGAATCTCAAGACGTGCCAAGTAGTTTTTCAAAATTTTAACTGAGGCACACTGAGGTAACTTGCCCAAGGTCACACAGTTAACGGCTTTGACCTTAGACAGCTGGGACACTTGACAACTACATAAAAACTCATTAACTTCAGTCTTCTAAGGACCGATGATAATATTACAGCATTTAAACATGTACAAATAATCTGCATGCTTGAAGGTCGCGGAGATGAAAATGCATGGGAAAATTCACATACGAATTACCACTCAGCAGTTTACTGTGCCATGCTCTTACTGGTCAAAGTGATTGGTACCCAGAACCACAATGCATCTTTTTTTTTTTTTAAGATTTTTAAACTTATTTGACAGAGAAAGTACAAGTAGAGTGGCAGGCAGAAGGAGAGGTAGAAGCAGGCTCCCCACTGAGCAGGGAGCCCGATGCCGGCCTCTATTCCAGGACCCTGGGATCATGACCTGAGCCAAAGGCAGCCGCTCAAACAACTGAGCCACCCAGGCGCCCCACAATGCATCTCATTTTTAACTCTTGTTTTTTTCAATCGGAGTAACAGTTTTCTGGGAAAAAAAAAATTGGAACTCTGAAGTGGGCTGAGTGAAAAGATCAACTCATACTAATTACCTTGTGGGGGTAGGAAGGTAATCCAATATCTAAATTAACTCACTCAAGTGATGGGCTCTTACTTTAATTCATTTAATCCTCACAACCCTAAGAAGCAGAGGTATTATTTGCACTTTACAATTGAGGAAATTGAGGTTTAGAGCATATGTTGAGCAAACTTAGCTGGCTAGTAATAGAGCCAAATCTCAACCCAAATCTTACTTCCGCCAATGCCCAAGCTTTTAGCCAAGACTTACACTGAAAGCGATAATTTGCGCCCTTGTTTGTGTGTATTTTACCACAACCTTCAGCAGATATTGGTTACAAGAGCAAGTTCTCCAACTTAAACTAGCATGACTAATTATTAGACTTCAGACAGGATCCTTAATCTGAGGTTCAATAAGATCCATTTGGAAAACAGGGCTAATACTAGTACCTAAGCCTCATAGGGTTATAAGACAATACATAAAAAGCAGTTAGAACTGTGCCTAACACTTAGCAAACAATATAAAATACGCTAGAAACACCAAACTCTACAAAACGGCTAAATAGCCAACAAGTACCCAAATATAGCGACCATAACTTTTTAAGAGTAATTACAAATACCAAACTACAAATCTCCTTTAAGACTTTATTGTATGTTCCATATTATCCCCACAGCAGTGTGCTACAGCTATATTCTAATTATATTCTAATTGTTCACTGGTAAAAAATCTGGAGTTGTGCCCCTCGCCTTCACATCAATAATGTGGTTTTTCCTTATGCCACTTATTCTAGAACTTTTTCAATTATTTTACTTTTCAGACCTTTATAAGATCACAACTCCTGGTATTTATGGATTAAAAAAAGAGTGACACGATAATTTAAATTTTACATAGAAAGGAAAATACTCAAGACTAGTCTTAACTCCATGTTAATTTTTCTTTATTCCCAATTCTTTGACCATAAAGAAAAATTAATGTTGCAACTTCCTGAAATATATTGCTGGCTGGAAACTAAAACAGGAGTTGAATGAAGGTGGCCATTTATTCAATAGGTAACAAGTGACCCCTGCATATCAAGCACGTAGTGCCTGATGATTACACCAGTGAAAGAAAACAGAAATCTCTGCCCTCATAGAGCTTATATTCTAACAGGAGAAAATAGAATAAGGAAAGGTATGTAGTGTGTCACGCGGTGACATGTACTGTTTCCTCAACTCAAAACAGATACAACTGGGTATAGACCCAGCTAAACAAAGAACTTTGTAAGCACAATAACTCTTTCAGTTCTCACTTTGGTCAAGATTTCTGACCAAAGATTAGAGGTAATTGGTTTCTCCATCTGTAATATTGGATAGATGATCGGATTTTTTTCATATTGACAGTACCCAATACTGTCAAGGATACAGAGAAAGAGACACTTTCCTCTACAGAAGATGAAGGGTGGGTACTTTTCTGGAAGGCACTCTGGCAATAACTAAGATCTTCTGGCCCCTAAGGGCACTCTCAATTCTCTCCTGTTGTGATGTTTCTCTCCAAAGATGGAGGTTCCCAGATTTTGGTTGGCCTTGGAAGCACCTGGGGAGCTAGGTAAAAACACAGAGAATCAGGCCCTATGCATCATCCTGGGCCTCAATAGTGCATCTTTTATAGACCAAAGTTTGTAAAGCACTGCCTTAGATCTTTGCACAGCCGAACTCTCCTTCTGCGTCAAACCTTGATTTAGATGTCACTGCCTTGATGAGTGGTCTCTAAGCACCAAGCCATCCAGTGTCCAGGTGAGGCACTATCCTCCAACAATCCCACGAAGGCCACCTATAAACTATCCAGTCCCATCCTCCTCCATTCCAAGAAGCAAGATGTCAAGAAAATAGAAGTACATCTACCTTTTATTTTTTTGACTGTAATATCTCCAATACCTGACTCATTGAATGAGCCTCAAAAATATATCTGCCCATTGTGAATCAGCATTTTTACTTCTGGGAATTCATCCTGAGGAAATAATAAAGAATGTATGCAAACATTTTGCCATAAGGATAAAACAGAGCTAGATTTAGGATGGCAAGAAATTAGAATCAAATATTCATCAATAAAGTGGTTAAACAAAAATAATGATGCTGTTATTAAAAGTGATGTGTTTGACAAACTGCAAGTGGAAACTTTTCAAAATTAATGAAGAACTTATAGGAGACTCAGGAGACCTATTAGCCAACTGTAATGAATGGAACTTCTGTGAATTCTTATTTGAATAATCTATTTTTAAAAAGCACATTTGATATAATCTGGGCAATTTAAATACTGACTATATAATTTTATAGTTTAAGGAAATGAGATATTGTGATTGACTTTTTTCTTTTAGAGATACATACTGAATGATTTGTTAGTGAAATGTCTGAGATTTGATTCAAAATCTGGGAAAGAGAAAAAAATGGATGGTAGTATTGATAAAACAGTATTAGCCATGAGCTACTAGCTATTGAAATTATTCTACTTTGTTTATGCTTGAAATTTTCCATGATAAAGACTATTGAAAATCCTCCCCAAAGTGAGGTATAACACTTAGGGACTTAAAGGTCTGTTCCCCATTTATTAAGTGAAAGATGCAGGTAACAGTATGGTCCCATTGTATATTAACAAAAATAAACGCACCCAAAGTTCTAGAAAGATATATACCAAGAAATTAAGTTTCCCCCTCAATGCTATTCAACAGAATTTCCTACAATGGTGGACATGTTCTACAACCTGTCCTGTTCAAAAGAGTAGTCACTAGGCACATGTGGCTGAGTTCTTAAAATGTAGTAGTGTGAGAGAAGAATTCTACTCTTAATTTTGTCTAATTTTAGTTAATTTCAATAGCCACATGTGGCTAGTAGAGACCATATCGGGAGCACAGGAAGATGATGGAATTATGGATGATTATCTTTTTTACTTATTGTTAAACATTTTTCTACAATGAAAAAGCATTATTTTGCAATAGAAAAACGTAGGTTGTTTCATTTAAAACATTTACTCACTATTGGTGTGGGTTCTCTTCACAGAACCACTCTGAAAATGAAATGAAGTGGAATAAAGCAAGTCACACAGAAAAGTTTTATGTATCTGCTTTTAATTAACTTAAAAGGCAAAAGCTGGTGATTCACGTCCAGGTCTGTTCTTTCAAACCTCCATTTCTTCTATCTCAATTCATATAAAAACATATCTTTATTTATTAAAAGGATTGAGTGTGAATGTGTTGCCTAGATGGGGAACTTCAACCAGATGTCAATCATAGTGGAAAATAATTAGAGCTAGCCCCCATCCCTGAAAAAAGGAAAAAAAAAAAGCCTTTGTCATTTTTAGCTAATAAATGCATACAGCTCTGTGATCAGGAAGAAAATATTTAAAAGATGAAATAAAGATTTCCTGATTGAAGCAGTCAGCAGATAGGATCAACTGGATCAATGTGACAGAGTTGAAAGGAATATAAGACTTTAAACATGTCCTTTCTTTTTTTTTTAAGATTTTATTTACTTATTCATGAGAGAGAGAGAGAGAGAGGCAGAGGCACAGGGAGAAGCAGGCTCCCTGGTGGACCCTGGGATTATGACCTGAGCTGAAGACAGACACTTAATTGACTGAACCACCCAGGCGCCCTGAACGTGAAAGCTCTTAACACTTATGTCCGCAGTTATAGTTCACAATAAAGTGGAAGCCTGAGCATAAAAGAACTATGCCAGAGGTGAGATTTTTATTGACTTATTATCATAATTTTTCAGCATACAAAGTATTTAATCAAGTATATTTACAATTCTTACATAATGTACATTTTAGAATAACTATAAAGATATGTACTTTGCTCCATTTACAATGACAAACTACAGTAAAACTACATTCATGAATTAGATACAAATCCTCTACATACTAATAAGTAAATGGAGTGTTGGTTATACATTCTTTAAAATATGCCTTTTCACAGGTAGCAAGAAATATTACATGTAATAAATCTTTATGACTGGAATGATCCAGAAATACCACAAAGCACAAATAAACACATATAGAAAAGTAGCTCATCATTTCCAAAAGTTAACCTTTAGCCTTTGTGTAAAATGAACGGTGTCAGCAATCTTCATAATGTAGCAAGCTTTCCCTGTTTAAAATTAACACCCAATGCAGGAAGTTGTTGAGGAAAAATAAGAAAATCTAAAACATAATATAGTGAAAAGACCAATGTAGAGAAAAGATTAATCAAACCTTATTTCCCTCCCCTTATTATTTCATTATTTTGTGGATAAATCAATGTAATTGGGAAAGGATGTCTACAAAACCATGTTTATAGATGTCATTATTCAGCCAAACTGAGTCCACGGCCCTTTTAGTTACCTTTCATTTGGAAGCATCAAGAATTTGATAAGTGTATGGTAAATTAAAATCACCTTACCATGTTTTACTTTCATTAATGCTTGTTATTACAAAAATGTAATGTTTCCTACCATTCAATGCCTTCAAATCTATATCTATTCCTTCAAGGTAATTTTATAACCAGGTTCTCCCGAATATTTGGGGTCTTTGTTATGAAAACAAGGAAAGCTGGCAGTCATTATCAAATTTTGCTACTTTACAATGATTTCAAAACATCTCCTGATACAAGTAAAGTGCCTCCGGCTAGTAGTCAGTCAGACAGGGGTTCTGGGGTCAGCCACGCCACTAACCAGCAAATCAATGACTCCCCTCTGTAAACCAAGAGGAGCAGCCCAGGATCAAAGACAAAAATGTTGGCATTCTTAGATTAATATCACAGAAATCCTACTGTCAGACTCAGGTGAGATAAAGTAATGTCAAAGTACACTGTGAGCAGAACAGCACACAAAAGGATGGTGTTATAGTTTCACCATGTTTTATCCACTCCTTTTATTTGTGAGAAGCTCTGAATCCACAAAGGGTAGTAACTACTAGTCAGTGCTCTTTCCACATATCATGCAGGTGGAAGTCATTCTGGACATAATAATTCTATAAAAATACATCATTTTTCCTGCTCCTGTCCATGATCAAAAGTGCTATCAAAGAGGAAAGTTAATATGACAATATGCGAGTGCTATGGGAATGTCTTCTTATTCAAAATGAGTACTAAGTTTAGTCTTAAATACAATTTGGTTTATTGTCACCATACCTTACATGTGTAAAATTGTATTTTTTAAAATACTGCCTAACACATCACAAACTTAAGTTGTCCAGACTGTGAAGGTATATTTTTTTTCAACATGCACTCATGAAGAACCTAAGTACATATTCCAAATTAATTTATATGTTTTGGAAAGTAAACATCAAAGCTCACTAAAATCTACAGTGAAGACCAGTAAAAATTGGGTTCTGAATCCCTGGAAATGTACTGAATCCCTAGAAATTTCTGAATTTCTAAGAATTGTACCAAAGGTAAATTTTAAAAACCTCAGAAATCTTAAACATAAACTGCAAATAACTACTCAGTTACCTTTAGTCTAGTTCTGGCGTGAGACTGCATTTTATGAGCTCTTCATAGTACTGCTACTTTATTTTGATGTTAATCTAGCTTTTAAGTTAATGTGCTAGTAACAATAAGCTAATAGAGCACTGACAAGGAACCAGAAACTAATATAAGCAGATCAGTTAAGGAAAGAAAACAAAGAGCTATCACACTGACTTATGAATCCCAAAAGTATAATTAACATTGTTCACACTATAATTTCTCATAATGCACTGAGAAAAACTCAAAGCATAATAAAACTCGGATTTGTTACATACTATATAAAAGTTATTAGTTGATGCAGCTAAATTCACCTTGGTAAGAGCCAGTTTACTTTGTAACTACTTATAACTAGTAATTTACTTTAGAGCCTTGCTATATTTACTGCATCATTTCTGCCACATTTCATCCAAATTGGGTCATGGCATATTCAAGAAATCAAGCCACTGGAATGTATTTTTGTATTGTCAGGCTCCCTATACTGATAAAGATTTAGTTTCTCTGAAGATATTCAGAACCATGATCATCTTCAAATACATCTCTAACCATTAAATTTAAGTAGAAACTAAGTTTAATAAAACTTTTATTATACTAACATTAATAAAACTCATGACTCCAGCCACATTGGTAAGAGTGTCATAAGGAACTGCCTTCACAACCAGAGGCCCCAGAGATGATCTGGAGCACCAATGGGTGGATCCAAAAGCAAAACTGTTCAGGTTTCCTCAGATAAAGGTTGGGAGCTTTAGAAGTGAAGCTCTGTGATTAACTGGAATAGGCACTACAAAGGAAAAGTGGGCTTCTCTTTTTCTTTCTGTTCATTTTTAACATATTTTTAACATAACTTATCCTTGAACTTTTTGGACAACTTCAAAGTACACTCTAATAAAAATGTTACAGACCAGACCTCTGCAAAGCCAGATGATCTGTGACTCTGAGGTGAGAAACGGGGAAGATTTAATGTTTTTGTTACTGTCGTAATTAAAATACAGGCTTTGGAAGTTAACATTTTCTTAGAAATAACAGAAATATATTTTATCCTTATCTAATATACAGTGAGTATTACTAAATAAGCATTGTATGCACACAATTTGGCCAAATATGGAAACTTTTCTGTGACATGAATTTACTTCAGTCTAATTCCTGTTTAGACAAATCCTGATTTGACATGCAATCAACTTAAAAAACTCTAGTTACTGGGCAGAGGGATGTTAAGAAATTTTATGTTCAAAATTTATTTTATCTACCAAATTAAATACAATTTTTCTACTTATTTGGTAACGCAAATTTTAAAAACTCTTATTTGGAAACCGAGTGTCAATAATATGACGTCATGTAAAAGAAGATTAAACTTAATTCTTGACAATATTAGAAACCAAAAGGCAAATTACTTAATTATTTTGTATTCCTGACAAGATATGTCAATCAAAGATGGAATCAGACAAATTTATAGCATTTACATGTAAATTAATAGATCCATGTTCTGGAATTCAAGGGTGTTTCATGTAACCAACTACTAAAGATACATAGACGGTATAATTTAAAATACTGTATACTGTGTACAAAGGATAGATGTTAAAAAAATTAGAAAGCAATTTATCATTACATATTTTAGTATAAACTAAGAAAACCTTGAGATTTTTCTTTTCCAGAAATTTTTCTTTCACTCAGTGTAATAGCAAAGTTATCTTGAAAAGGAGAAATTTTGAATACAAAAATGCTCTACATTGTAACTTAATCAGTTGAAAGTTACAATCTGATAAAAGTATAATTTTCAACATTCAAGTAACCTTTGAAATATAGTTTTATTACATCAATAAATTTGTCAAGGTTTTAGGAAACCAACCCAACAATGAAGGACTAAAACTTCTGTAAGTAAGGTTCTTTTGGTTATTTAAAAAAAAATTTTTTTAAGGGCTTCTTTATGCTTTATAAAATGGGATAAATCTGAAAGACTGAGTTACATCTACTCGTACAGCCATTACACGTATGTTAATGTACACAAAAACCAGACATCTAAGGAATATCATTACATTTATGAGCAAATGGAGGAAGCATATTCTCTAGCTCTGAGAATTATATTACATATTGTGTGTATAACAGGATACCAGAGAACAAAACAAAAAAGTATTTTTGAACCACCAAAATTCATTAGGGAAGCTAAAGAAAAGACATATTCTTCAGGCAGGCAGGACGGTTGGCTCTCATTTTGATGCAGACATGCTTGCCTGAATGGTCCTGGGCATGATGCATAGAAAAAAAAAATCAATGCTACCACCCATTGGCAAAAACAGAGATTTCATCCAAACTATTAGCATCTTGTAACCTAGAGATGGCCTAAGTCTAGATTTAACTTTGCCTATAAAAAATAGCCCTTTAAACAGACTTCTTTTTTTTTTTTTAATAAAAGAGGTCCTAAAGTAGGTTCCTCTCCCAACTACTAGAGACCTACGTTTTAATTTATAAAAAATATCAATGAATGGGTACCTTTTTTCCAAACCACTCAATACCTACTAAAATTAAGTAGAGTTAAAGCAGTAAAAACTTGTAAGACTTCAGATGTACACACTAGGGGATCGTTCAATTTAATATTTTCCCCTTAAAAAAACTCAGAATTTTTGTGAATCTTGCTGGAAACGATTTAGTTTCTCTGGATTATTGGATGCCATTTGGGAAAAATCACGAAAAATATCCTGGTAGGTTTCATCACCTGCATAAAAGTAAAATAAGGACACTTTTAAAATGTATATAATGAAAGTATTAATAAACATTCATTTTTTATGGCTAGCAATTACAATTAGTCATATTCAAATTTTGCTCAAATGAACATTTTTGGAAGAAAAAAGACTAACATATATAAATGCTGGAAAAGCATATAGTGAAAGAAAAAAAGCTATACCTGAAAAAAGCACCTCAGATGCAGCCATAGAGGAAAGCTCAGAGTTAGAAAAGAGCAAAGATGCAAGTATTTTAAAGCAATGTAAAGAAATACATTTATTTACGCAGAAATTAAAGTCATTCTAAATGAGGTATAGTAAACAAGGCATTCTTTAAATAAGTATTTCCCTTGATCAAGGCCAAAAGAAAAGACCAATAACAAACACTAATGCTTCTGATGGATGCAAGTTATTAATAAGACAAACTGATAATCAGGTGAGGAAAAAGTCTATTTTAATATTATCTTTTAGTTAAACGGCATTTTAATTTAAATAGCATGTGAAAAAGAAATTCTTTACTCAAACTTGAATGCTGAACTAAAATTAATGCACTTAATCCACTGCTTACTGAGCTTATAAAATAATAAAGCCTAGAAAATTACTATATAAAGTCAGTTTCACATTTAGTCAGAAGTTTTTTGTTTACTGTAGGTCATATGAGCAAGAGTGCTATGACAAAACAGGAACAGATACCAAAGATGTCTGTTAAATTAGAGTAATACACATATGTATATACATACAAATATGCTTGTAGAGAAGATTATAGATACTGATACTATATCAGACCGAATACTGCTTTTCTTGCCCTCATAAGAAACTAAATATATGAATCCGTAAAGATTAATTCCTCAGATAAAGCATTTGTATAAAGTAAAATCTTATTTTCAAGATGAATCTTTCATCATGAATACTGCCTGTTAAACATTAGCTTTACGCAGCTTAGCATAGTTGTTTTCAAAATTTAAACCATCAAATACTGCTTTAAATGATTACTGCTGCAACAGGGTTTTATAATTATTTCCCCTAAGATATCTTGCATCCATCTTATTACAAACTCATTGCTACAGCTGTTAATAGTGCAGTAAGTTTTGTCAGCTTTTAATAAGCGAGATTTTTGAGGCAATAGGTGTCATATCAAAAGCTAGAGAATCGGAAAAAAAAGTTGGGGGAGGGGAATAAAGATCTAGTAAAAAGGTCTAACAGCATAACCCAAAATTTTCAATAAAAAAATTTTAATACTTTTAATATTTAGTCACATTTAGTATTTAGTCTATGTAAAAAGCAAGTTATTAAAATCTCTATATGACCTGAATCAGTCAGTCTACTTTAAAAAGAAGAAATACAGTAAGAAGAAAATTTTAATAGGTTGGCTAAGAGTAGCATCTAACTCATATTATGTTATTAAAACAATAAAAATAAAATTTGATATACTAGAACAACTGTTAGGACAATCCAATTACACCCATGATTTCTTAAAAGTTAAACTCTCACATTTAAAGACAAACTACAAATCTCTTATTCCCATTTTTAGCCATTCTAAAAGATATAAAATAAACTGAGAAGAGATCGACATTTAAAATCAATTAACAAACCATACAAAATATTTAAAAATTCTTATCTTAGATGTTGAATTAAAATATTTAAAATATTTATTGTAAACATTAGAAATATTTTTAAAATACTATTTAAACTTGAGAGTCTGGAATTTTACTTTCCAAGGAAGTGTAAAGTGCAGATTATAATACAAAAATAACACACTGATTTTACCATTCAACACCAGAAGTAACTTAAAAGGCACACATTATACATTCAAGAAGAAATAGGAAGAATCTAGCAGACGCTAATGCCAAATAGTTTACAGATAGCACCAGATGAGCATTCTTAAGTATTACAACAGTACAATGGCAATATATGGCTTCTACTATTAGCAATGCATATTCTGTATAACAAACTGTAGGGTTTTTTTTTCTTTTTGTGGTTTTCCAGCTTTTGTTCTTAAATCACCTAGTACCTATTATACAAGTACGTTTTAGTAGAACCATTGTACCATGCAAAACAAATTATAAGATCTTTTATTCACTGAATTAAATGCTTCCTTGAAGGAAAGTGTTGGTGCTACACTAATCATTGGTTTCACGAATACATTTTAAGAGTTAATACAATACAAAAGGAAGTCTCACCTTCACACACACATAAAACTTCCTGTTAACGTTCAGGTTCTAACAAAACATTAATTAATGGACTATCAATAAAATACCTTTCTTAGGTCTCAAAATGTATTATCAAAAAGCAAACATTACAATAACAATAGTGACTAAGATATTTAATATCATTAACATAAATTGAACTTCAATGTGATTCTTTAAAATTTAAGTATAATTTTAATCATTAAGAATTTTTCCCAAGGCAAATATAACTTGTCTACACTACAATACATAAACAATAACCCAGAATATGCTGCCATGGAAAGTTCACAGAAGTACATTTAACAGTTTATTATAAATGGTAAGCAACTAATCACCCAGTATTTGTAATGCTACGTTATATCCTTCAAATTACTTAATCACATTGTATTTCTATTCCAATAGTTAACTTTTCTATATGCCCAGATAGTTCTGAGTTTTTAAAATGTGCACTGCTATATGTCTACGGATAGTTTAAAATAGTTTTTGATTTTTGGTATTCAGAATATCCATTGCAACAGCAATTATGATGATCCAAGATTTTCTTAATTTTGCTCTTAAAATGCACTCCCCTCAAAGAGATGGCAGCACATGACACCCCACCTTCGGGTGATCAGTATATGATCCCACCCTTTCTGGGTTGATTACAGCTTCCTTTGAAAACTGATCAGTGATCAACCATTGACAGCAACCTAGTCACATAACCAGTAGTGGTTCTGTAAAGCAAGAACTTTCAGCTGGCTGAGAAACTCTGCCAACAATCAAGAGGAGTCATAGAGCCAGACACCGTGGGAACCACCAAAGTGGTTTCCAACAACTGAGAGCAGGGCATGGTATTTCACTCACTCACCCAGTCCTCTTAAGAGCTGTAGGAACTGATAAAGAGGGATACATCCTCCCTTCAGGAAATGTGTGCTACTATAGCGCCTTGCAAAAAAACAGGGAGTTTCAGGGTTGTAGATAAAAGGTTCAGAAGTGGGGTTTCTCAGAAATAAGTCCATGATTTCCAAAGATTATATCTGAGACTTTTAAGTGATAGGGCTCTTCATTATCAAAGATTGAAAATACCTGCATTTTAAAATTACCCACAATTCTGAGGTATTGCTAGGGAACAAAAAAAAGGATCTAGATAAAGCAATCAACCAAAATTAATGAGAGAAAAAGAGCAGTGACAAGTAGAGGGAAAGAAAGACCTACTGCCTGAGCATACATTTCTGCTCTCCAAAGATTCATGAAGGAAAAGAAAAGTAGCCAGAGAGCAACTGCTGTGCCATTTTACCACAATATCTGTGTAAGTATATAAAATTGTTCTGCTTTACATGAGACCCCATAAATGCATTAAAAATCTATTATCAAGATTATCCTCTCATTTTATTCTGCAGATACACCATCTCCAGAATTCTGATCTATTTTTAACCCCTAAACTAAAATTTGAGTGACAGAAAAAAAAATTTTTTTTAAGTGAGGCTTTTTTGTTCAAATTTTCAGTCAAATAAATTGGAAAAATTCATTTTTCTACTGAGGAAAGGAAAGTGTTTACTCATAAATTTATACATAAAATGACAGTGAAAGAGACATTTGAGCATTCCTAAATGGTGGCAGCAGAAGCAATTTCGGTGGAACTAGAAGCCACAATATGGAGGCCCTGTCCTTTCAAGCTTCCCAACTCCAAAGGAAAATGGACCACTGACCTTATGACTAATCAGTTGGGTGTAACTTCATTAGCAAATAGCTTAAGGAAAGAACGGCTGACCAAACATTTAAGTTTAAAATTTCAGGAATAAGAATTATTTAACTTAAAATCCTTAAGTTCACTCTTAACCTCACAAATATCAGGTCATATTCTTTGAATAATTTTTATTTTTAAAGTGCTTAAACACAAAGGCCTCAAAAATGGCCTAGTAATACTCTCACTTAAGTATATTCTGTTACAAAATTATAACTTATTTAAAATCTAACATTCAAGTTTAAAACAAATGGGTGAAATTCAGAATTAACGCTGACACTTCACCCTTAATCAGCACTCTTATATCTTGGTATACCATGAGTCAGTAGTATTGTTTGATCCATAGGATTAAAATGGGACACCCTAGATTAGAAGCATCTAGCTGAAGTGTCTCTAGTCTCAAAGTTCTTACTTGTTCCCTCTTAAACCAGACCAACAATAAGTAGTAGATATAGTCCTCTGAGAAAAGAATGACCCCATATTTATATTAATTATATATTAATCTAGTTAAAGTAAAAGTTAATGGCTAAAGCTAGCATAAAATACTGAAATTTCAAAACATATTTAAACAGGAAGAATAGATATTATAAGCCCCTTTAAAAATAATATATTAATATTCATTTTTAAAAAATCAAATATATTTATTAAAACTAATATTCTCAATTATTTTGGTCATGAATTCCTGGAATTTTTTACTAATATGTATATGAATTTCAAACAAACAAATTAGTAATTCATATACTCAAATTCATGAGACTGGAGATCCAATTATTAATCTTTTCTTTGTGACAATGTCTAATTAGGATGTGTTCATCAAAAAAAGGAATCTGATTAGCAACATTCTTCCTTTTCCTGACTTCTTGACGCAAAGGTGAAAATTACTCAAAATGAGACGTGAGTTGATCCTGAGTTGAGGTTTCTCTAACAAGCTACTCTGCCATCAGGTTCATGAAATACTGTTCTAAATACTTACGTACATTTATCCAAAAGATACCGTATGATTGCTGGGGGCAAAGCTGCGATAAAGTGAAACCTTTTCTTTATACCTTTTAAACTAACTCCATTTTCTTTATGAACTTATTAAACCACTAGTAAATTTTATTTTTAAACCTACAACTTATTTTTAGATCAGATTACGGAACTCCTCATTCAGTGAACTTTTCCTAGGTATTTTCCATACTGCCTTTTTATATGCCAAACACATGGTGATTTGTTTTTTTCCCTGAACACAATTTATAGAAATTCCCTGAATAACAAAAAGAAAACAACTCTGTTATATTCACTTGACAGCTAAAGAGAATTCCAAAATGAAAATGACTATTGTGCTGCTGTAAGGGTACAAAGATAGGTTATCATTCCATTCGCATCACTGGAATGTATATGGAAGACATCTGTACAGCAGTAAAGAAGTCAGCAGCCAAAGTTGAACACAGCGAGTAAATGTGTACTGTAGTAGGAATAGTTACGGAGTTTTAAAGGCTCAGGAGTTAGCCACTCCCAAGAATTCAGTAGGTACAATACATAACAACTCACAATTTACAAGTAAGTTATATAAAATACTCTAGGGTATTAAGTCAGTTTGCTAAAGAACTATGAATCTTCCAATTGTAAACTAATAAATTCCTGTATGCATTTCTTATACTGCATTTCAGTATGGTTATTAGTAGAATATTGACCTGGCTGTCCATAAAGTCCTTCTGATTCCCGCATCTCTTCATTCATTCTTGCTAAACGTAACCTAAAATTAAAGGAAAGGATTTTTAGATGAAGTTATGTAATATAGATATTCATAAACTAGTAAATTATATAAGCAGACAAAAACATACACTAATATCATTTTTTCTTCCATTCCCCAGTATTTGTCACTAAAATAGATGGAGGTTTAGTTTTAGCTTTCTTCATACAATTCTCATGAGAGAAGACAAGAAAAGATTTATTTTTCACAACCCCAAGATCAAGAGTCACATGCTCTACTGACTGAGTTAGCTAGGCACCCTGACAATAGCAGCTTCCTAACTAGTACATTTCAGCTCTGTTTAAGCAGGATCCTTGCAGCACCGCCAGTAGCTTACTTCCTCCAGACTCTGGAGACTCCCTGGCTTCCACAGCAACCTGCCACACTTACACTGCCAAATGCTGGGAAGTGTTGCTTCTATGGTATGGAATGTTGTATTATACTATATAAGTTCATTCTGGTTCATCCTGAGGTGAGGCAGTTCAAGACATATAAATAGCATGTGTTATGTCTAAATAGTGGAAATACATTTTGATGTATTAAATGACTGTAGGCTGCGAAGATTTTCCCAAGGTTTCTATTTGGTTATACATTCTTTTTTGGGTTATTCATCCTGGCAGCAGGAAGACATACAGCATTGGATTAAGAAGACACGAATTTCCTCCCATTTTCTTACTAACTTCAAGCAACATTTTGAGAAAGGCAAATGTTGCCTTTGGTGTACCTCTCCCACTTTGTACTATTTATACTATTTGCCTGTGCTTTGGACCAACAATACTCACTGCCAAATGAGAGCTCTATCACCGTCTACTGACATGCGCACTCTGGCATCTGCGGCATCTGCCGTGAGCTTTCCCTCTCTTCAGAATATTACCATTCCATTCTCTTCTATTGCTTCACAACCATTGTGTGAGTTAATAGCACTGTAAGTCCTCTTTGATATTTGGACTTTTCAGAGAGGACACTTATTTTCAAAAATTAAGTGAGACTGAAGTCCTCACACAAAGTAAAATGAGAAAATTTAGACAATTTGGGAACAGATATTTTTGAAAAGGGACTTTTTTTTTTAAGATTTATTTATTTATTGGAAAAAGAGACCAAGTATGGGGAGGGGGAGGCACAGAGAGAAGCTTTATCGGACTCCCCACTGAGCTTGGAGTCCAATGTGGGGCTTGATCTCATGACCCTGAGATCATGACCTGAGCCAAAAACAAGGGTCAGATGCTTAACCAACTGTGCCACCTAGGGGCCCCAAAAGGGGCTATTATTAAAAGAATTTCTTTCTCTTATACTATCCCTATCTTTTCTTTATTTAATAACTTACCTTTATCTAATGGTGAATCTATAATGTTTTAAAAGTTCTAAATTTTCCTACAACAGCCTCCAAAATTACAATAACCTCTCCAGTGAGGAAAGAACACTGAGTGCAGAGAAAGCATGTTTTACTGTGTGTCTTAATTCAGCAGGGGCCGGGAGGAGCGATATATGATAACTCAAGAATTCTCAGTGGCAGCTCAGTTGTTTAAGGCAGTCAGGGGAGTCTCTCTTTGTAAGTGACTGAGATTCAGTAATGTGAATGAAACTACCTCTACCCATATAACGGGATCATCAATTCACTCAAACCAGAACAGAATGAGTAGGTGACTTTATACAACGTATTTCCTACATAATAATAAAGTGCAGGTGACAACCACATTTCTAGGTTCAGTGTAAACAAACAACTTTGATCTAAGATGCAAATCAAATTAAGATCTCAAAACTCTTTAACAGATCATATTCATTCGTATTCAAACATTAAAAACAAGTATTTTTATCTTAAAATAGAATATTCGTGTGAATAGTTCCTTAAAAAAATAAGCACAAACAGATCCTAAGTATCACTGTCCAAAAGCAATGCAGCTGCAATGTGACATCAACACAGCTGTCCCCCCTACTTACAATCCTCGAACTCTTGAGGGAGAATAAATGTAGATTCCTGAGTAGAATAACTGCCTGTTACTACCAATCCACCCCCGACCTTAGTACTGCAGTGAGAATTAAAGATCCATTTTAGAGAAGCCACTGGTTTTGTGTTCTTACTGGTCAGGCAGTATAAAAGAAGTGGCTAAGAACATGGGTTTTGGAGCCAAGTTTCTTAATTCCAAATCCCCACTCCACCCGTCATCAGTTTCTTAAATTATGCGTGGCATGGCTTCCTTATAAAATGAGGCTAATAACAATAGTATCTTCCTCATAGGGTCGTTGTGAGAACCATATAAGTTCACGTGTGTAAAGTGCTTAATATGTTTAATGTGTCTAGAGAGGTTCATGGCACAGAGTAAACAATCAAGTTTACAGTTCATACCTATGCATGAAACTATGTTAAAACTCTGTACAAGTAACACACTGGATGAGAAATAATCAAGTGGAAAGAAAACACTTACAAAGTCACTATATCAGCATTGGCTGCTTCCACAGCGATAGTCAAAGGGTCTTTCCCTTCTTCATCAGTGGCATGCTGATTGGCACCTCGTTTTAGAAATAAACATACCTGCCTGTTTAAGAAAAGAGCATTTTTGAGACATTGCAAATAAGAAGAAAAAATAGTATTCACCTTAAAAAAATAAAAAACACTACCTAAAGAAATAACATTTTCATTAGGAAATTCTTGACTCATTCTACACCTATTAATTGAACACTGGCTCTAATAATAAAAATTCACCATCATCAGCATTTTACAAATATCTAGATGTTTTTACATTTAACTTGTAGCATGACGGGATGTATAAATTATGGTCCCTACCCTCAAATAATATCAGAAAAAGATGTACACATATATCCATAAATTTAAAACAGAAATCACTCAAGGTCAAATCAGTCAAGGCAATGTTAACACCATACCAATGATAATTCAACAGCAAAGAGTGGAAGGTAATCCTCCCACTGGACTCTACAAATATTCATAACTTGAAGAAATTAACAAAAATGAAAAAAATACGATAGGAATAGTAAATGAGTCTATTAAGTAAAATGCGAAGAGTGGCTGTTTAAGAAAAAAAATATAGAATACGGGGCGCTTGGGTGGCTCAATCGTTACGCGTCTGCCTTCGGCTCGGGTCATGATACCAGGGTCCTGGGATCAAGTCCCGCATTGGACTCCCTGCTCAGTGGGGAAGCCTGCTTGTATTCCCTTTCTCTAATGAATAAATAAAATCTCAAAAAAAAAAAAAATACAAAAATAGGGACACCTGGGTGGCTCAGTTGGTTAAGCGTCTGCCTTCGGCTCAGGTCATGATCCCAGAGTCCTGGGATCGAGTCCCACATCGGGCTCCTTGCTCAGTGGGGAGCCTGCTTCTCTCGTTGCCTCTGCCTGCCACTCTCCCTGCTTGTGTGTTCTCTCTCTCTCTCTCTCTCTGACAAATAAATAAATAAATAAAATCTTTAAAAAAAAACAAAAATAAATATGAACATTTTTAAGTATACAAAAGTTTTTATGATGAAGTTATTGAATTCAGTTTCTGCTGTCTAAGTTATGATAAAAATAAAAAATGCTTAAAAAAATAGATGTTTTAAATCAAGTAAAAAAAGAACAGCATCTTGATTCTTGGGTACTAAGAATAGGATAGCTGAGATATTTTATTTTATTTTTAAAATTTATTTATTTTTATTTATTAGAGACAAAGTGAGAGCGAGAGAGATCACATAGGGAGAGGGAGAAGCAGACTTCCAGCTAAGTAGGGACCCTGATGTGGGACTCGATCCCAGGACTCCGAGATCATGACCCAAACTGAAGGCAGATGCTCAATTGCCTGAGCCACCCAGGTGCCCCCTGAGATATTTTATTTAAAAACAATCACCTATGACACAAACTTTTCATTTAAGGTCAATATTTCTACTTCATTTGTACCTTCTATTAGAAAATCCATTTTCGTGCCTTTAGTGTTCTGTGAGCCTAATTATTGCTTCAGACACCTCAACGGCAATAGCACAGACTAAGAATTTACTTTAAAATTAGACTTAGGGGTGCCTGGGTGGCTCAGTGGGTTGGGCCGCTGCCTTCGGCTCAGGTCATGATCTCGGGGTCCTGGGATCGAGTCCCACATCGGGCTCTCTGCTCTCTGCTCGGCAGGGAGCCTGCTTCCCTCTCTCTTTCTCTCTGCCTGCCTCTCTGCCTACTTGTGATCTCTCTCTCTCTCTCTCTCGCTGTCAAATAAATAAATAAATAAAATCTTAAAAAAAAAAAGTTTAAAATTAGACTTTAGCTACCCTGTGGGAAAACTCAAATGTACAAAATTACAAAACTCCCCCCAAAGGCATGTGCTTTGCACAAAATGTATGTGAACATGCATTTATACAAATACAGACTTAGCTACTGACAAAAGCACCATAATTTCAGTAACAGTTCTAAATACTAAAACTGATCTATATAAACAGCAAGTAAAGTTCAAAAAAGGCTTTGCAACCATCTTATCTGAAAAGTAAGTAATGTAGCTTTTTTCTGCATGAGATTTTTAAAATCTGAAACTCTATCATGACAACAGAAGTCATAGGAAAGTATCATTTTATAAACTCTGGTCTTCACCTGAGAACAAACAAAATATATCATATTTTTTATATATAATATTTATATTAATTATAATATATTAAATATATTTCTATATGAATATGTACATATAATATATACACATATTATATATAACAAGCAATATACTATTCAAAATAATTTTTCAAATAAAATCGACTTAAATATGTAAGCACGACAGTTTACCCTGTGTGTCCCAAGACAGTGGCATGGTGCAGTGGGCCCCGCCCCTGCACATCTCTCTGGTTCACGTTAGCACCATTCTGTAGGAGAAACTCACAGGTCACCAAAGAACCCTTGAAGGAAAACAGAAGATAACAATGTACAAAAAGCAAACAATAATATGTTTCTATTAAAAACAGGTATTTACTCTGATAGCCTTTATGTTTCCTTTCCCCCAAAGAAAAAACCCCAGTAAAAGAAAAATGATCAATTATATTATTTTCTTCCCAAGAAGGACTTCAATAGGAATTCAACTTGCAGTTTGTGATCTAGCAAAAGACACTACGTTCATCACCAGAATTCTCTTCCATTGAGAAAAAAAATGAATTTACATAACCAAAGTGATGCTCAGAAATCACTACCAGCTTCTACTTTACAACCCATCTCTTAAAGCAAAGAATAATGTTAAAGCTATGTTCACAATGAATTATAATTTTTTATGTTTTTACAATGCATTAATTCATACCCCTAATACGGCCTGAATAAGTGGTGTTGCTTTATTTTCCTCTGAATTAGCCCAGTTCACATCTGCACCATGAGCCAAAGCCTCAGCCATTTTAGGAAGATTTTTTTCATATGAAGCCCTATAAAGCTGGAGTCCGGGGTTAAAATGTTTAGAGTCGAGAAACACAGAAGAATCTTGCCTTTCTCCCTCTGAAAAGCAAACACAAATACATCAATAAAAATGAGCAGGGCGGGCGAGAATGATTTCTCGTTTCTGAGGTACGGGGTTTCAGTTGTGTAAGAGGAAGAGAGCTCTGTGGCTGGATCGTGGTGACAGCAGCACGAGAGTCAATGGCACACAACTGTCCATTTAAAAATGGCGAAGATGGTAAATTTTATGTTATGTATATCTTATCACAATTTAAAAAATAAAAATGAACTCTTACAACGTGCTACAATGTAAAAGATGTAAAAGAAACCACTAATTTGGGGCGCCTGGGTGGCTCAGTGGGTTAAAGCCTCTGCCTTCAGCTCAGGTCATGATCCCAGAGTCCTGGGATGGAGCCCCATATTGGGCTCTCAGCTCAGCAGGGAGCCTGCTTCCTCCTCTCTCTCTGCCTGCCTCTCTGCCTACTTGTGATCTGTCAAGTAAATAAATAACATCTTAAAAAAAAAAAAGAAAGAAACCACTAATTCAACAAAATGAGTGAATGGGAGAGTTTCACAAAACCATGTTATTTCCAACAGACTGATCACTCCTCAAACAGTCAAACATCTTCTCGTATAAAGACGTCGATAGATATGCTAGATATTTGTGATCCTGCCAGGATTCAATGGGAGGTTAGTTACTCTGTACTAGATTAAAATTAGGTATATTCCTATATGACTGGATTTATGGACTCACAAGAGCTGGTAAAAAAATTCCTAAAGAATTTTACTACTAGACCAAGCCTTACTTTATTCCTAGGATGGTCCAGCACCACCAGAATTTATAGTACAAGCAATTCAAGTAATTCAAAAAAATGCTCACTACCCTGGGTATTCTGCAAGATCAAAATCATGGAAATCAAGGAGAGAATATAGGAAGAAAGCACAGGTCAGGAGAAAAATACAATGCATAGAGAGTTGCTCATCTCTTTCTCCTGATAAAACAGCCATAAAAAAGATAAAGAGTAATAAGACATAGTTCATGTGGATTAAAAAGTATCCTTAGTGACTGACTAGGCATTTTTAGGATGTATCATGAGGCTCAGAAGAATATATACCTAGAAGACAACTTCCAAATATGAGAAGAAATAGCTCCTTTCTCATTTAACAACACCTTCTAAAAGGCTAACCACTTTCTTTTTTTTTTTTAATATTTTATTTATTTATTTGACAGAGAGAGATCACAGGTAGATAGAGAGGCAGGCAGAGAGAGAGAGAGGGAAGCAGGCTCCCTGCTGAGCAGAGAGCCCAATGCGGAACTCGATCCCAGGACCCTGAGATCATGACCTGAGCCGAAGGCAGCGGCTCAACCCACTGAGGCTAACCACTTTCTTTAGAAATTATTTAACCAAGACTAAACACAAAGCACATGCATTTTTCGGCAAGCAATACCAACTGACATTGAATTTCACCAAAACTCACCAGTCTCATATAAACTATTGGCAGACACTGTGGAGGGTAAAGATTCTCTTCCATCATCAGAGCTCTGCTGGATTCCACTATCATTACTTTTGACTGTTTTAAAGAAAAATCAGCTAGTGATTAAAGTTCAAGCCATTCAGAAAACAATCTACCACAAACAACAAGGTTTTAAAATGAGCTCAGATACGTCAACATGAACTTAACCACCATCACAATACATTTAACACAATTTTAATCCTTTCGAAGATTTAGCTTATCAAAATATGAATCAATCACAAAGCCTGAAAATAAACTCTTCAGAGTCACAACACATCTCAATACCATAACACATCTCATATCCATAATACGTCAGGCATGGTGAAGAGCTTAATTTATTATATGACTGCAAGTAATGTATAATTCTGAGACAATGGGTAACATCTAGAGAATGGCCACACCGCACAATGACCACTGGCACAGACTTGGAATGCTCCACAAGAGTAGTACTTACTACTACGTAGTTTTGAAGAAGTATCAAAGTAGGAGAAGAGTGAATCTAGCTCATCAGGACAGAACAGAGACTCCCGCCTGGCCTCGTCGCTATTTACAGCAACCACTGGGGACATGCAAGTTAGCAAAGCACAAAGCAGGCCATAAGAAGGGAAAAGGGCAGGAAAAAAACGTTACTGGGAAAGACTTAGGAGGAAAAAATAGGAAGGAGATTAGGTGGTTAATCAGATATTTAGGGCTTGTTGCCATGATAGATTTATAATTCCCATCTCCCCTTGCCTTTTAAGCAGTTTTATTCCTTAGAATATACACATTACCTAGAAATGTGAATTACCAGATGTTATTTAATTTTAACTGTTTTAAAGCCATAGAAATCCAATTTTTCCTTAAACTATGTAGAAGGAAACAAGTTTTTGGCATTCAAATAATCTACAATGGCTACTAATTCAGAAATTAAGAATGTGACTTCAGTTTAAGAAAATATTTCTATACATAACAGGTAAGCTATAATACCTGAACTTTGGGGAGGTACTCTGACTTGGTCACTGGGCCCAAGTTTAGAAATGCTCAGCCTCTTCTCTTCAGAACTTTTGGAGACAGTCTTTTTTTCCTGCTCAGGAGGTGATGATGACATAGAATATTTATCCACAAATTTCCTCTCCACGTATTTTGCTTTGATATATGCCTCTTTCTCCTGTCTGGTATATATAAAAATGTCATGATGTTCTGCTTCATCTCTTAATATGGCTAATACTGAAAAGAAGCCATTACATACCAAATATTTCCCAAAAAGTCACTAAATGTATTACTGGTTAAAACTAAATTTGTGATATTATGCAACATATTTCCCTTCTAAATATTTAATAAACTAGGATCTCATGTTCAAATAAAATACAAGTAATAAACTAATTGAAAAATCACAAGTATTAACATGGCACTCTCTTACTCTCTTAATTTCTGGGCTCATTCATTTCTACACATATTCCCTTGTGTTTTTTACAAAATGGAAAACATTACCAAGGAAACTATAAAAATTTATAGAAATTAACTTTAATTTCATTTTACTTCAATAGACAACATCAAAGATCTACTATCACTATTGTTCAGTCATAATTTTTCCTAAGACAACTACTTTAAAGCAACATAGCAGTTCTAATTAAAGGGAAAGAAAAAATGTCACATTTTAAACTTTTCTGATACAATCAGAAAATGCCCAGTCTATTCTATACTTTGTCTTATTTATATCCTTTCAAAATAGTTAAATCTTTGGTTAAAATAGAAAAAATATTTCAAGGTCTGAAATAATTTGGCCATGCATTAGCAAATAATCTCACGTAAGTGATAATAGTTCAGACAGCAATAACTTTAAAATAATATTGATTATAATTAATAATAATAATATTATTATTTTAGGGGCACCTGGGTGGCTGAGTCAGTTAAACATCTGCCTTTGGCTCAGGTCATGATCCTGGGGTTCTGAGATTCAGGCCAGTGTCGGACTTCCTGTTCAGCAGGGAGCCTGCTTTTCCCTCTCCCTCTGCCCTTCCTCCCTGCTTGTGCCTGCACTCTCTCTCAAATGAATAAATCTTTAAATAGGATTATGGCACACTGGATTATGGCAAAAAAAAATTTTAATGTTAAAAATAAAGAATCATAAAAACTAAAAGCAACATCAAAAATTAAAAACAAATTATGTACCTTGATGGCACTCCTAGCCACTTCATTCAATGAGCCTCCATATACAGAATTGAAAGTATAATTTCAAACACAGCACTTAAGTATTCTCCCCTACACGAAGTTACCCTTTTCACCTTTAATTCTTTAACATCATAATGCCTTGTACCCAGTATATGATTAATAGATATATATACATATATAGATATAGATACATTTTTTTTTTAATGAGAGAGAGAGAACATGACCTTGGTGGGGAGGGGGTCCAAGTAAGAGGAAGAGAATCTTAAGCAAACTCCATGACTAGTGCAGAGCCATAGGCAGGGCTAGATCCCTGACCCCCAAGACCACGACCTGAGCTGAAATCAAGAGTTGGACACTCAACCAACTAAGCCACCCAGGTGCCCCTTAACAGATATTTATTGAACAAAGTCAAACAATGTGAAACTATTCATTCATTGTTGATAACAGAAACTTGATCCTGAGAAACATTAATAAACAGATTTCTCTTAATAAAGACCAATAACAGAATTGATCTACTTTAACTGCTAAGGGCTTTTATATTCTATGTAGAGACTTATAATATTTAAGATTCTCATCTGAAGCCCACAGTTGATTATCTAATCAATAAAAAATAATTATCTAAGACTTACCCAAGAAAGAGATAGCCATATTTTAACAGTCTCTTCTAAACAGTCTGTCTCAATATTACATATCGATTGTAGTGAAATAAAATCATAGCTATATTCTTGCTTATGAAAAAAAGCATGGAGACAACTGAAATAGTACCTTTGCCCCGGTTGTGGTTTCTTTATTCCCATTTTTTCCACTTTAGCTTCATAAACTCGATTTATAACATCATTTCCCAATTCACACATAAGCTGTTTTGGCAGGAAAATTAAAAATTAAGCTACAATTCCTAAAAATACTATAAAAGTCCTTAAAACAAGTATAATTAACTCGTTCCTTTTGCATATCCTGCCAATGCTCATCCCACAAAGATATTTAAAGTTAAAACAAATTAAGACAAGGACTAAGAGCAATATCATCATTTTTGCCATTAACAGAATTTCTCCCCCTGGAAGACCACCACTCTTACAAGAAAGAGTTTCTCCTGACTCACCTTCCCTCAACTATGACTAGTACAAGCTGCATGTTATTCACAATGCTTGGTAAATTAAATGAAAAAAGGCCAAACAAGTTAAGTTTAAAAATATAAATAAACTATTTTCTCCTTACATATTATATATAAGAATTTCAAAAACAAAATACATATTATATATAAGAATTTCAAAAATAAAATACCTTGTTTAAAACTTGCGGTTATATATTATATAATGTACCAGACAACTGTGTTTCAACCAAATTTTAAAACTGAATCTATTAAGTTTATAGCTATAAAACTGATGTCAAAAAATTAGGTTTCTATCTCTCATCCCCCACTCTCTTCTTTTGAACTCATAACAGTTCATAGAAACTATCTTAATAGGGCTCTACCGTAGGAGCCAATTTATCACTTTCATCCAGATATTTACATAGTAACTCCACAAAGCAAATGTTTTACTCTACATAATTGAGAAGA
This sequence comes from Meles meles, assembly GCF_922984935.1. Taxonomy (NCBI): domain Eukaryota; kingdom Metazoa; phylum Chordata; class Mammalia; order Carnivora; family Mustelidae; genus Meles; species Meles meles. The sequence goes on along the minus strand of NC_060069.1, from coordinate 45,214,778 downwards.
TTACCAGTTTATCTATGGGTTGAAATAAAAATATAAGTACATTAAGAACACAATTTCACATAGAAATAAATGCAGAGTATATTATAATCTTTAAACTAATATATATATATTTTATATATTATATATATATAAAATATATATATATATTTTATGGTAAACTAAATGGTGGGAATTAAAAAGAATATATTATTAAACAATATGAGTTTTATTTATCAGAAACCTAATTGTGGTCTAAATGATTTATGACATTTTCATAGATACAAATTTGTGCACAAGGCTTCATCCTTACACAAGATGAAAGGATGTCTTAGTTTAATGCCTACTAGATTTAGAAATCTAAATCTACAAATGGTCCTATGCTTAAAGGGCCCAATGATAACAACATGCTATACCAATCCACTCTGGAGCACACTAATATCTCTGTTATACTTTTAACAAATAAAAGATTAAAATTAAGGCACAGAATTAAAGGTTTTTTTGAGAAAACATAAAAATGTAGGAAAACAGTTTTCCTTAAAAGGTGAAGTGACTTGCAATTAAAAGTGCTATATAAACTTAGCAATTTAAAAACCCAATAACAAAAATACCAGAGTTGCCAGAATAGCCTCAGATGTGTTCCAATAAAATTTAGTTTATTGTTCGCATTGAGACACTTGTACATTTTATAAATCAAGATTCTAAAATCCTGATCTTTTATGTGGAAATGTAAACTATTTTTAAACAAGAATGTATTTTACCTTTAAAAGTTCAGGCTCCCAGGTGTCTAAAGTTAAAGATCGTACTTTTGAAAAATGAACTCCAAGACTCCTAGAGGGAAAAAAGACTATATTAATATATAAAGTTATCAAGTCTTTATTTGCATATTATTCAAATTATTTCTCTTTTAATGGAACATAGTTGCTAACACAGCCCTCAACGTGTATGTAAATAAGGAGGGCTCTTTTGGCTAATAATAAATAGTAAAACAAAGTCCTCTAAGGCACTCCACAAAGAAGAATTTTATTCACGGTACAAAAGTTACAAAGATATAAATGGCAGTCACATTAAGGCAAGTGGAAAAGGTCCTGTAACCAATGGGACATGATAATTTACTATGTTTATTTATCCCAAAGAAGTCTGCCACCCTAATACAGGCCTACCTACCGGTGAATTCCAGAACACTCAATACACAGGGTGATGCCCAGGTTGATGCTGGCCCACCGTGGATCTGCCAGACCACAGTCACAACAGCTGGCATTGCCAGGAATACACTGGACTCGCTGCAGTGCACTTTCTCCTTTCAATAATTTATCTTTTGACTCATTTCCAGAATCTAGGCTTCCTGTGGATGGAGATGATTTCTTATCCAGCTTCTAAAAGAATAAAGAATTATTTGTCTAAAAGAAAAAAAAAAAAGACTGCAATACTATGTTACACATTACCTGCTCCAAACAAAAGCTTCCAATCAATAAACTGAAGGCTTATGATGGGCCTACTAAGCCAGGCACTGTTCTAGGCATTACAGGTAAGGATAAAAAGGTATAGGTTCCTCCATCAATTGGCATTTAGCCTTGTCAGAAGAAACATAAATGTTGGAAATGATATCTATATTTATGTAAATAAATATATATTTACATTTAATTTATATTTAATATAAATATGTATACATATAATAAATGCATAATGAACACATGTATAAGATATGAGGGTGGAGAGAAAGGGAAACACTTGTTTAATAAGCAATATCAAGACACATGAAATAAACATGAGACTATTAAGACTTAAGAATAAAATTAATATTATTATTTTATACCAAGTTTTTCCAAAGTATTCAATGAACTGCAAGCAAATTGTTTTGATTACTGCAGTGAATAACTAGAAATGGTATGGCTTTTTACTAAAGAATAAATCAACTACATAATTATAATTATATTCCCAGCAAGACAAGTGAGAGACTAAGGAGGGAGAAGAAAGCACTAGTGTGAGATGCCAGAGCCTGAGTAGGGGCAGTAGGCAGGAAAAAAGGATGTTCGTTACATACAGGGGGACTGATCATATAAGTAAACATGTTAAAAATGAAAGGGAGCCATTCATTTATATGGAAAGGGAGAGAATTAAAACAAACCCTGTTGTGTGTGCTTATAACTGGAGATACAAGAGACACACTAATGGTTTTCAATATAAACAGATACATAAAGATATGTAAACATGTCTATGTATAAATGCATACATATATTCCTTTATTGGTTTTTAAAAGCTATTCACCAGCAAAAGGAACTAGGGCTCTTTGGAAAAACTGCTCATCTTAGCACTGATGCAGAGAAAGTGCAAGATGAACCCAGAACATCTCATCATGCTAGAAAGTAAGGAGGAACTCAGATTGATGGGAACATGTCAAAAGGATACAGAAGCCAGGGTTCCACTGGCCACATTTGGGTCAAATTTTTTTTTTAAGAATTTATTTATTTATTTGAGAGAGAGAGAGCACACAAGCATGTGGGGGGGAGGGAGGCAGAGGGAAATGGAAGCCCAATGTGGCACTCGATCCCAGGACCCTGGGATCCTGGGATCATGACCTGAGCCAGAGGCAGATGCTTAACTGACTAAGCCACCCAGGTGCCCAAACCTGGGTCAATTTGAACAGCAACACAAACAATGATAGTAATGGATTATAACACATTGAATAAAATAGTGGTGTATACTGACATAATTAAGTAACATTTAAAGCTTGATGAGGAACAGAATATTTACATAGTCTCAAAGTACCTCTCCTACAAAATACTTATTATCTACAAAGGAACTATTATAGTACAAAAGTCTAGCAAACACCACCTTCATCAAGCAATCAAAGTTAATATCACCAATAATGAGACAAATCAAAGTTATGTGCTACCTGAGTATGCACTGAGAAGAACACAGCATCATTGATACAACATACCTGCCAAAGATGCATAACCTTGCGAGTAAAGATCAAACTCACAATGAAGGACATTTCATAAAATAACTCATTAGCTTCAAAACTATCAAGGTCAAGAAAGTCAAAGTAAGACTGAGGGACTATTCCTGAGGGAAGGAAACTAAGGAGGCGTGACATTTCATGTTACCTGTGCTTTTGGACTGGATCTTACAGCTCTAAAGCATATTACTGGGACAACTGTGAAACTTAAAGATGTTTGGGAACTAAACTGTAGCCATATATCAATGCTCATTTCCTGATTATGATGGCAGCACCATGGTTTTATGAGAGAAATGTCTCAGAGTGTGGTAAGTAACACTTAAATTAAGTCGGGCATCATGTTAGAAACTTACCCTGAAACAGTTTGTGGTGGCGGGGGCAGTTATTTGTACAATACTTGGAACTTGTCTGTAAATTTGATATGATTCAAAATTTTAAAAAACTGTTTTACCAGAATATGTTCAGTAATGTGAATTACCTTGTAAGCAATTATCAGGAAGAAGATGTCAATATAATAAAGGAATCTTGTTGGGTCATTCCCAGTTTATAGAAACTAATGTTTTTGCACCAAATTAAAGAAGCTGAAAGCAAAGTATACTACACAGCAGAACCTGGGCTAGTTGCCTCCAGGAATGAAGGAATAAATATGACACTCATTCCTTCCATTCTTTTTGGCTCATTTTGGCTATATGCTCGGATTCAAAAGTGTGCACTGCATTCATTCTCTCTGATCTTTATGTGTTTTGCCTTTGTCACCATAACTGAATAGCCTCAACCCTTCCATACCCTTCCATTATGCTATCTTCACCAATTTTTAAAGTTAAGTCCTATTATGCTGTAGTATTCCTTTATTACTAATTTAACTCTTCTAGTATTTTTACTGAGACTCTAAAATTCCTGCAACTATTCTAGTTACAAACTCACACAGTTTTTCAGGACAGCCCTATCCCTATTTTTTCTGTAATCCCTATTATTTCTAGTGTATGATTTTTCATAACAGGTATTTCAGCAATGCTACCAGCTTCTTCATCAAGATGATCTGGATACAAATGTAATTTTGTTCCCTCACAAAACCTTGTTAAAAACCAGAAAAAAATTATTAGAAGGCATTATCCTGAGCTTTTATTGGACAAAGCTATGATAAATAATCTGAACAGGATGTGAGGGCGATCTGGCTGCGACATCTGTCACCCCATTGATCGCCAGGGTTGATTCGGCTGATCTGGCTGGCTAGGCGGGTGTCCCCTTCCTCCCTCACCGCTCCATGTGCGTCCCTCCCGAAGCTGCGCGCTCGGTCGAAGAGGACGACCTTCCCCGATAGAGGAGAGGACCGTTCTTCGGTCAAGGGTATACGAGTAGCTGCGCTCCCCTGCTAGAACCTCCAAACAAGCTCTCAAGGTTCATAAATAATCTGAACATAAAAAAAAAATACTGATGTTGAACATCTTTTCATGTATATGTTGGCCATCTGTATGTCTTCTTTGGAAAAATGTCTATTCAGGTCCTCTGCCCATTTTTAATCAGATTATTTGTGGGGGGGGGGGTTAGTGTTGAGTTCTTTAAGTTCTTTATATCTTTTAGATCTTCACCCCTTATTGGATATATCTTTTACAAATAGCTTCTCTCATTCAGCAGATTGCTTTTCTATCTTTTTGATGATTTCCTTCACTGTGCAAAAGCTTTTCATTTTACTGTAGTCCCAGTAGTTACTGCTTTTCTTCTCCTTGCCTTAGGAGATATATCTAGAAAAATGTTACTGTGGCCAATGTCAAAGATATTGTTGCTTATGTTCTCTTAGGAGTTTAATAATTTCAGGTATTACATTTAGATACTTAATCCATTTTGAATTTATTTATGTGTGTGGTGTTAGAAAGTGGTCCAGTTTCTTTCTTTTTGCATGTGCTGTCCAGTTTTCCCAATACCATTTATTGAAGAGACTGTCTTTTCCCCATTGTGTATGCTTGCCTCCTTTGTCATAGATTAACTGACCACAGAAGTGTAGGTTTATCTCTGGGGCTCTGTATTCTGTTCCATTGATGTGTCTATTTTTGTGCCAGTACCATTCAACTTTGTAGTGTATCTTCAAAGGTGGAATTGTGATACCTGCAGCTTTGTTCTTCTTTCACAAGATTGCTTTGGCTATTCAGGATCTTTTATGGTTCCATACAAATTTTAGCACTATTTGTTCTAGTTCCATGAAAAATGCTATTGGCATTTTGACAGGGATTATACAAATTTGTAGATTGCTTTGGGTACTATGAACATTTTAACAATATTAATTCTTCTAATCCATGAGCATGGAAATATCTTTCCTTTTATCTGACTTCTCTTCAATTTCTATCATCAGTATTTTATAGCTTTCAGAGTAGAGGGCCTTCTTGGTTAAGCTTATTCCTGAGTATTTTATTCTTTTTGGTACAATTGTAAATGGAATTTTGAGAATTTTCTCAATTTCTCTTTCTGCTACTTCACTGTTAGTGTACAGAAATGCAACTAATTTCTGGGTACTTTTTATCCTCCAATTTTACTAAATTCATCTATTACTTCTAGTAGTTTTTTGGTGACATCTTTAGGGCTTTCTATGTATAATATCACATCATCTGCAAAGAGTAACAGTTTAACTTTTTCCTCACCAATACGGATGCCTCATCAGGGAAATGAAAATCAAAACCACAATGAGGTATCACCTTACACCTGTCAGAATGGCTAAAATAAAAAAGACAAGAAATAACAAGTGTTGGTAAAGATGTGGAGAAAAAAGACTGCTTGTGTATGGTCAGTGGGAATGTAAACTGGTGTAGCCACTCTGAAAAACAGTATGGAGGTTCCTCAAAAAATTAAAAATAGAAATACTATATGACTAATAATTCCACTACTGGCTAGTTACCCCAAAGAAATAAAAACGTTAATTCAAGAAGATATATGGAGCCCTGTTTACCGCAGTATTATTTACAACAGCCAAGATATGGAAGCACTGGGGGGAATGGGCAAAATGGGAAAGGGAGTGGTAGATAAAGGCTTCCAATTCTGGAATGAGTAACTCACAGAGATAAAAGGTATAGCACAGATAATACAGTTAATGGTATTGTAGTAATACCGTATGGTGAATATGGCGAGCACAGGGATAATGCATAGAGTTGCTGAATCACTGTGTTCTATACCTGAAACTAATACAACACTGTGTGTCAACTATACTCAAATAATTTTGTAAAAATGAGTAATTACTGTAATTAATTGGGACCTACTGTACCTACAAAAATCCATGAGTTTATAACAATAACCAAAAAATTAGGTATCTGTCCCCCTTGAGGTAGCTAATAAGGTAACCAAATGTGGTGATTAAAAGAAAAAATCAAGCGCTTTATTACAGTAACTAAACAGCTCCAGCTGATAAACAAAAGCTATATTTAATGTAAGATTCAAGTTAATCAATATAGATGGGATGACAGAATTAGAGAACCAGCATTTTGCAATTCCTAATGAAATCACAAATTCATCTGTAAAACCATTAGATGAATGGTTGAAGAGGGATTAGATCTTACGGGATCAAAGTAACACAAAATAGAGTTCCTATACAAAGTAACAAAGCAGACTGGGAAAAGGGGAGAAAATGTAACTTTACAGTGGAGGAATCATACTGTCATCTTTCTAATCCAATGTGGCCACTTCATCTTCACACAGAAGCCTTACAGCATTAGCAATGAATGACTGGATAACCAATGAATGACTGTTGCAACGTGAAGTATACATACCACCTATGATGGAACTGTATCAGTTGAAATTCTATAGGATAACTAACCTTACCTTTTCAGTAAGTCATTGTCATTAAAAGAAGGTCTTGCTCTAGACTGAAAGACTTGAGAGACATAACAACCAGATGCAATGCCCAGTCATACACAATATGCTACTTTATAAATAGGTGGCAGAAGTCATTTTTAGGACAACTGGGGACTCCTGAATATAGACTGGGTAATAGATGATATTAAAAAATTACTATTACAGGGCGCCTGGGTGGCTCAGTAGGTTAAAGCCTTTGCCTTCAGCTCAGGTCATGATCTGAGGGTCCTGGGATCGAGCCCCGCATAGGGCTCTCTGCTCAGCGGGGAGCCTGCTTCCTCCTCTCTGCCTGCTTCTCTGCCTACTTGTGATCTCTGTCTGTCAAATAAATAAATAAAATCTTTAAAAAAAATTACTATTAGGCATGAAATGAGATGATGACTATAATCTACTTAGAAAGCTCTTGTGGGGTTTTTTTAGTGTTTTTTTTTTTTTAAGACATTTACCCACAAAAATAAAGAAAACAGAAAAGCAAATAACAGCAACAAAATTTTGAAAGCTGCATGATGGTTCGATGAATAGTAACTAAGTGTACCAAGACCAAATCTTACTATGGAAGTAAGTAAAAATCTGAGTTCATGGATTTACATTACATGATACTCAAAGGGCTCAAGGATTTATACCAGTTAGCCGTAGAAGTGGGAACCAAAGTGGGAGAAATGACTGTGGAAAGAACAGGTAGATCCCAAAGTGCTTTCCCCAATTCCATGCCTTTTTGGGACTGCTTCCACACATAAACACAAATAACCAGAATTTTATTTTATACTCTGAGGAAGTAAAACAGGATCTGTGGATAGGATTTACCTGAAAGTGGAAGGCAGAAGATTAAATGAACATATACACATTGAATACTGAGATCCCTAGCAACTAGTTCCCAGCAGACCCTTACCCCTCTGCAGGAGACTGACATCGAGACTTCTCTGGAAATCATACCAGCTTAAAAAGATTCCAAAGAACCTAACTCTCTGGTTGTTCCTCAACAAATTTTCCAGACTTCAGAGAGAGACATAGTCAACAAAGTCCTAACTATGATCTTAACAGTGTCCAAACAGGTTTTTAGTCCTTAACTCGTAATCAGAACAGATTACCAGATAGCCAAGAAAAACCTCTTGACTCAACAGTTCTCAGCATTGCCTGTATATGGTAATCACCCAGGAAGCTTTTCAAAATATTGATTCCTGGGGGACGCCTAGGTGGCTCAGCGGGTTAAGCCTCTGCCTTCAGCTCGGGTCATGATCTCAAGGCCCTAGGATAGAGCCCCACATTGGGCTCTCTGCTCAGCAGGGAGCCTGCTTCCCCTCTCTGCCTCTCTGACTACTTGTGATCTCTCTCTGTCAAATAAATAAATAAAATCTTAAATATATAGATAGATAGATAGATTGACTGATTGATTCCTGGATCCTAACTACATTTAATTACTCTAGGGTAGGACCTATGTATTGGGATTTTTTTTTAAATCCCTGTATTATCATCACAGGCAGCCAAGTTTAAAAACCATAGCTCTAACACTGTATCCATGAAGAAAGAACAGGTTTACATGTATAAACATTCAGCAAACAAAAAGAAACTCCTGGAAATTTAATATGTGTTAACAAAACTAAAGTATTTAATAGAAGGTTTGGGAGATTAACTGAGAAAATCTCAGAAAAAGCAGAACAAAAACACATAAAAAATTTAAAAATCATAAAATCAGCCCAGAAATTCCAGAAAAAGAAAACAGGAAAACTGGAGAGGAGCAATACAAAAAAAGGTCAGTAATAAGAAAGACTCCAACAGCAATGCTGAAACTAAACAATGCTGTTAAATTCTTAGGAATAATTATTTCCAATCTAAAAACTCCAACCCAACCAAACTATCACAAATGTGAGGATAAAGACATTTTCAAACATGCACAGACTCACAAATGCCTCATTTTCAAGAAGTTACTAGAGGAATTATTAAGTTCCATTTCTTAAAACTTACTACTGGCCTTGCTCAAAAGTCTGTAAAATCACTGGGAAGCTGAACCCAAGCTATGACCCAAGACTACACATTCAATTCATCTTATCCCATCCAGGGAGATTTCAACCAGAGACAACTTGAACTTTCCTTTTTTGATTTTTACTAATTACTAGACTTTTATTTTTTTTACTGATTTTTATTAATGAGAATACATAACATATTTTGGGAAAAATACTTACATTAGAATACCTAATGACAGTCTAGGATATATATTCAAATACTGAATTAAACATATACTAAAATGATAAAGAAAAATAAAGAAATTGAATCTAGATTTTCATAGTAAAACCTCTTTCATTTACAAATTCATCATTCATTAAAAAATTATATGATCACATAATGTTGAAACCAAAATTAAGAACTTTTCGCAATGTATCATTTCATTTTACAATATTGTTTACTAACCTCTGATTCATCACCCTTCTCTCTATAAGCAGTAGCAATACTGGTCTGAACAGCCTTAATCCATGCCTGGCGCAGCTTTTCAGAATCTGCCTGAAGCATACAACTTCTAAAAGGAAATAACATTGTTTTCTCAGACACTAAGTTAACACCCCTCCAAAAAATCACAAGGTTTACTTTGCTATCTAATAATTTTCTAATAAAAAGCAATTTCTTTTGAAAGGTTTTATTTCAACTATCTTTAGGACATAGTACGTTCATGAAGAAATCAATAGAAATTAAATAAATTGCCTATTAGAAAAAATCACAAATCCCTGAACATTAAAAAAATTCTTTTAAATTTACCAAATATAACACTAATGTTTTCTATTGGGTAGAAATATAAAATGATAGTTATCAGAGAAACTGATCTGATATATGACATCAGTTCATAATCAAGACAGCTAAAAAGTTTTCATATGGCCACATCAATAATCTTTATAGAATTTAAAGAAAATTATATTGGGTAGAAGTTACATAAATATCTCACTGTAATACTTATAATCATTAATTATTAAATTTACTTTTAAAGCACTTTTTTCCCTCTCTACCATAATCACAAGTAAAACACAAATGTTTCTATACTCTGAAAAGTTCTTTAAAATAAATGATAGAAACTTAAAAGCAACTCTCATTGTTTAGAACCACTTACTTTGTTGGAGACACTACTTCAAAGCAGAAGCGTCGTTCTATATCTTCACAGTGTTTCACTGTGCAGAGCCTGAGATCTTCCACTACCACAGTGGGATTATCCTACAATAAGGAAACAAAACTCTCATGTTTATCAACTTAGTTTTTAAATACTACTGCCAATACCAATAACAACATACTTTAAAATATCACTTGGAATAAATGGCCTACTTTTAAAGATTTATATTTATCTTATTTAGGATTAGAGATAGGAGTTATCAACTCTTATATAGATATAATAAAGGTAACTGTGTCCTGTTCATAATTTTATCTGTCTCATAAAATGGCTGTATAAGGATTAAATGGAAGTATATGTAAAGAGCTTAGTCTAACACTTGGTAATTAATTAATAGTGCTCAAAAAACATTAGTTTCCTACTAACTTTAATTTTCTTCCATTTTCTTTCACATCCATTACTCTCATGGTTACCCCACACACATATACACATATACACATATATAATAAAAACTACTTTCCTCTAAAAAAGAAACCTTTAATAGTCAAGTTTTAAATAACAACAAAATAAGCTTTTCTATTCTTCTTAAAATACCTAAGAAAATGAGAAAGCTTCTATCATTTTTCTAGTACTTATCAAAAATATAAACTCAAAACCAAGTTTATCAGAGCAGAAGAAACCATGAACTGAGTTAGAACAAAGGACTTGTGTGGAATAAGCCTGTTAGCACAGAAACAAGCAAATAAAACTTCAGATTTATCTCAAAAGCAAAGTGAGCATTTGAAATGGACAGCTGAGGGGTGCCTGGGTGGCTCAGTGGGTTAAGCGTCTGTTTTCAGCTTGACTGAGGTCCTGATCAGGCTCAGCGAAGCCCCTGCTTCTCCCTCTCCTCCTACCTCCCGCTCTCTCTTACTATCTCTATCACTATCTCTCTCTCAAATAAATAAAATCTTTTTAAAATAAATAAATAAATAAATGTACAGTTGACTATGTCATTCACAAAGACTAACTAGGTAAAAATCATCTATTAACTAAGGGGTTTTTTCCCTAATTATCTTTAACATTCTCAGGTGCCAGGTAATCATGGTATGTCTTTCCCATAAATAAAATTCCTCAACCTTAAAATAAGGTTCAGGAAAAGAGATGTATAAAAACAGCATTAACAAATTTAGAGGTTTCTATTTAAATTACTTCAAGCTTAAATTTTACTGTCATATTTCACATTTCCATATTATCACCTTTGCCCTAACATGATGTTTCTGAAAAGGCACCCTTTCCTTCAGTCTCAAAATACACTGTGGGGAAAAAAAAAAAAAAATACTGTGGAATGGTAGTATTGTTCCTGTCACACGCTGGTCAAAGAAAATAAAGAAATGAAGTAATAATCCTGGGACACAGGAACACCTGTCTTAAAACTAGGAGTTAAGAATTCAGGATTCAAAATCACTCTGCTTATTTTAAGAATCAAAAGTTGGGGTGCCTGGGTGGCTCAGTGGGTTAAAGCCTCTGCCTTCGGCTCAAGTCATGTTCCCAGGGTCCTGGGATGGAGCCCCACATCAGGCTCTCTGCTCCGCAGGGAGCCTGCTTCCTCCTCTCTCTCTATGCCTACTTGTGATCTCTGTCTGTCAAATAAATAAATAAAATCTTTAAAAAAAAAAAAAAAGAATCAAAAGTTAATACTTTCCACTTTTGAGTCCTCGTATACATGCCTAAACATAAAATTAATAAAATAATTTTGCATACATGAGCATTTAAAGACTTCAGTGCTTTATCAAGATGAACAAAGAACTGAAATGGGGGACTCACTGGGTTTTCACTTAATTAACAAAGTACCTACCTTAAACTTTTTCTGGTAAACCAACTGATTGTTCTGTATTGAAAACCAGCGTCTAAATAAATAAAAACAGATTAAGTTTTCATAGACATAATTTATGTCAGTTGTTAGAAATGAAATATTTGGGAAAGCACTAGAAAATCAGTTCATAATAATTATGTTTTGAGAAGTACACTGTTTTGTTTCATTTTATATGGACTAATGTCAATGAGATAACTACTGAAAGTAAACAATAATTTTAAACAGTTTTAAAACCACAGACTAGGAAAATAAAGTTACTGTATTTTGATTCATTTTCCATCAGAAATTTATATCCTAACAACAGCTGCTATCCTTTACACTATCACCAAATAATTGTAAAAAAAAGTAAAAATTAGTTTTTGAGGTTACTCAAAAATAACTAAAGATCTGTCCCCAAAATAATTGCTTCTATTATAAAGTAGAAATAAATTTATGTTTTAAAAGACGATCCATTTGTATACAGCAAAACACTGAACTAAATGCTGCTTTGTCTACAACCTTTCCACAGTTAATTCAGCAAGTGTTTGCTTTGTTAAGCAAAACAAGAAATAAAATCATTTTAGAACTGATACCAAATAAGAGATAATCACCAATTCACTTGATTTCACTTTAATATAAAATACTTCTAAGCAGAATAAAAGTTATTACTAAAAATGATTCACCTAACTATATTGTTCTGCTTGTTCTTGTAAATTATTAGGCAAACAATTTACTTGCAATCTGTTTTAGGAAAAAAAAGCTAACCTATGTATGGCATGTTTACTAATTCTTATTTATTAAAACAGCAAAAGAAGCTAAAGACTTACAAAAAAAAAATTAACAGCCAAAAGCCATTCATAAAAAGAAGCAAAAATTCTCATCAAGCATGAAAGGTAAAACTATTTCAGTCATTATTTTAAAATTAGTTTCATGTGAGATGATTTCTATTGTAAACATTAGTTATTAATCTATTAGCAGATAGTGATTCTACCTTTTCATTGATACTAATACAAAGCACTAGAAATATATTTAGACATACTTAGATTTCTATTTTAAAAAATTAAGTTAATTCTCCAAAGCTGTGGAAATGATTAGATGCTTTTCTGTTTTAAGCTAGACAGACTGTTAGGTTTTCTTGCTACTTCAAAAGGTATCACCTTTACCATTAAAATAGAGATCTGTTAAATAAGCATCTAGATAAAACCAAGTGACTTGCCTCTAATGCAAATCATCAAGAGGAAGGCTAGAAAAGGAAGAACTTCTCGGTTTCTTTGCTTTGGGACACATAGTTAGTCAGAAATGTTAAAGGAAATACCTATAAACAAACAAAATGGTGCAGCCCTGCCATGTGGGATGACATGCAATGGAAACAATCTCTGATACTGATCAAAGTGTTGTGTTTTTTTTTAATCATTTGAAGTAGAGTGAACTATACTAATAACAACTCTCATGTTTTATAGTATAGTGATCATACATAATTCTATGAAAAACTATAGCTTTATTGCACAATAGAAAACACCCATATAACCATGTAAGCTTTTCCTGCTTCCGAGATCTTTAAAAAATAAATTTCTAGGGGCGCCTGGGTGGCTCAGTGGATTAAGCCCCTGCCTTCGGCTCAGGTCATGATCTCAGGGTCCTGGGATCGAGCCCCGCGTCGGGCTCTCTGCTCTGCAGGGAGCCTGCTTCCTCCTCTCTCTCTGCCTGCCTCTCTGCCTACTTGTGATCTCTCTCTGTCAAATAAATAAATGAAATCTTTCAAAAAAAAAAATAAAATAAAATAAAAAAAAATAAATTTCTATTGAATTGCTGCATCTTAGGATAATAACCTCGAAAAATAATAACAAAACACCACATTAAACAAAAATTTTGGGGGGGTCAGAAAGCATTTCCTCTGATTATTACCTTTATAGATCATATACGTTTCTGAAACCCAGTTTCCCTACCATCTATCTGCTTCTGGATGACTCTCTTACATCATCACTTTTTTGTACACTCAGGGAAGACAGTATAAATTCATCTTAATTTTGACAACATTTCCTAAGGAAGAAAATCATAATAAATCCTACATAGAAAAAAATTTTTGATTACTAAAATCTATACATTGTATGACACTGTCTCCCCTCCTCTGCCCTTAAAAAAAAAAAAAGAAAAAAGAGTCAACTACACTCATTTACATTGATCAAAACTTTAATTGGGTGAGTAAGATGGAATGTAATTTTTAAACTGCTCCTAATTCCTAAAAAAAAAAAAAAAAAAGCATGTCTGTAACTTCTGTCAACACGTGTTTGTGTTAACTTCTGTTCTTTCACCTCACTTTGTTTGGACAGATCAGCTTTGCAGTATATGCTGCATCTTTGTGGCAGAATCCTGTATTCTTAGTGATTGTTACAAACTCCTTTATTGCTATCTGAGAAAGCAAAACATTGTGTATTTCTATTAAACATTTACAGTCAAAATCCTAAAAAAAAAAAAAAATAAACTGCTCCTATTGGATAATACTAGTTCTTATTAACATTTCTAATAAAAGGAAAAAATGAGACAGTTCAAAGCCTATGATGTATAGGATAAGTTACTTATTTCACGCTCATGCTACCTGTATTTTGGAGCTACTTTAAAAGACAACAAGGGCACCTGGCTGGCTCAGGGGAGCCAGAGGAGTGTGCAGCTATCCATCTTAGGGTCATGAATTCAAGTCCCACGTTAGATGTAGAGATTACTTCAATAAACTTTAAAAAACAATTTTTAAGATAATTAAATAATCAAAAAGACCAACTTTAGCAAGCACTGAGCTGATGACTACACTATATCCTACAAAATTCAGAAACTGACCACAAAGCCAAAATATGACTGTTTTTTAAACAGCAAAATTTCTTGGTTCATTAAGAAAAATAATACACCACTTTATATCTACCCCAAAGTGAAATAACTCAATAAAGATTTTAGGCCAAAATACTAAATTCATAAACAGTTAGATATTATTGATATTTAAATACCTATGAGAGCTTCCAGATAACAAAACATGGCGGGAGTAAAGGGAAAAATGTATTAAAAAAATAAATCAAGTGTCTTTTTCCATGTTTAATCATTAGTCCTAGAACTGCACTTGAAACCAAAAATAAAATGTAAAAGTCAAACTTCTAAATCTATAGATTTCTCACTAAAACTATAAAAATGACATTCATATATGTGCCAAGTAGGTGAACATTTAACAAAATTAAAAGCTTCAGCATATACGCTACTATCTTTCAAATTCAATTAAATTTGTCCCAAGAAAAAAGACCAAAATATTAAAAAAAACTCTAGAAATTGACAATTTTTATTTTCAATAAAACTAACATGATTATTAGCAAAGGCGCTAATTCCTAGTTACTGTTTAAAATTTTGAAAAGTGTTTACTGGCTTATTTTCTTCAAAAAAAAAAAAAGATACAAAGGCATTCATATTACTTACTCATCTACATCTTTGAGTTACTATAAATGTATCAAATTAAATTACATCAATTAAAATTGATATATTAAAATATATCAATTAAAACATATTGAGGCAATTGGCAATGAAAAGATAATTCCATTCTTCAAATGAAATATGTATATTTTCTTTCCAATTTAAAACATGAGACATTATATCCATTGCAAGTAATCCAACTGAAATGCAGGTTAATTATGAGCTTTCTCGTGCCAAAGAGGAAACTGGAATAAGGCAGGAATGAGGGGAAGGAAGCCATTTGGTACCTGATATGATCGGGCTTTTTCCTGTCATGTGAAAAAATGGGGCAGGATTAAAACATAAAGGAAAGGTGGTAAAAGAATGAAAACGCAAATGTGCAAAATAAGCAAAGGACTAGCATGATATGAAAATAAAGCAAGAATTAAAGAAACAAGCTTATGCTCAAACCTAACAAAAGAGTCAAAAATATCTGTTGCATTTTGCTCTCAAGTGTATACATGTATGCATTTACACAACTCTAACTCTTAGGAATCTGAAATGCTAATATTTTAGAAATACTCAAAAATGTTCTTCAATTATTATGCTATAAAAAGTTCTGGTAGGACTTGGCACAACTGGGCATACCTCTACTATTATTTTCTCCCTCTATGGTGATAGCTATAAAATACAGTACTTCTCCTCATCTTAATAAGTTGCTCCTAAAAAATTAAGGGAAATAATCACTATAGATATATCTTCATAAACCTGAAACAAATGAAACTCTTCATAAGGAAAGTAGGATCACTAATTAAGAATTTCAAAGATTATAAAATATTATTAGGCAAATAAACCTACCTCCCACCTGCTCTCCCCCTTTTCATCATGACAGCAAAGGCCTCACATAAGTCGAGTATCTTTAATCTATCATACACTTATTTTAAAATAAAAAGCCAATAGAAACAAAATTTGTATCTGAGCTAGCAGCATATATAATACTTTAAGAAACTGTACAATACATTTTAGGCTTTTAGTTATATTTTCTATTTCAACTAGCTATAGCACATAATAATTCAGTTTATTTATTCGTTTAACCAGCTTACTACTAAATAATCTAAGCACTTAATTATTCCTTATTCATTCATATATATGTATATATGTACAAATACAGATAGGTATGAATAATCCATCTGGTCTTGATTTGAGCCTGAGGTGAAGCTGCCACACTGAGAAAATGACCTGATATGGAAAGATGATTTTGATAGATCTCACGTGTTTTCAGAAAAACATGTATTATAGACATATAAAAATCCTGAGACACTACAAACTAGAAATCTGAAACCAAGAAACAAATTCAACAATTCACATTATACATAAAGTGTCTCACTCCTTACATTCTTTCAATAGCATCACACAAAATATGATCTCTTCTGTTAAAATTCAAATTAGAGAATGATGCTTAGATTTTATGAAGCACAGGGACAGGTTTTTAAACTACCTAGGAATTCCTAATCAAATTCACATTTCTCTCAGGAAGTCAGTCTTTTCTAAAAGTTGGTTTAAATGGGTGATGGGGATTAAGGAGGGCACTTGTAAGTGCTGGATCACTAAATTCTACACCTGAAACTAGTATTACGCTCTATGTTAACTGGAAGTGAAATAAAAACAAACAAAAAAATAAATACTGGCTTTGAAAATATTACATGCCACCATTCCATCAAACTATAGATAATGGCAAATCTGTCATCATATGATTGGCACCTTATAGTGACAAGAAAAAGTGTTCCCTAAAACTAATCTACGGATAATCTAAGGAAGATACTAGAACAGTAGGCAGAAAAATCTTTATGCTTGCAGAGTTGGGATCCTAGATTTTTAAAGCTGAAGTACAAATATCACAAATATATCTTTTATTTGAAGTCTAATCAAATATATGAAATCAAGCTGGATAGAAAACTAATTAGAGAAGAAGGGCAGACTCTACAGTCATATATAGGTAAAGGGAAGGTATTTGCAAGTATTTCCTAAGATTAGATTTTTTTATAAACTTCATATAAGAATTTTAAGATACATTTTGAAGTTTTAAGTTGAAAAGCAGAAAAAAATTCTAAATAACATTTAACAGATTTTTCTTCTCCCTTTCACCATTACAGACCTATAACCTAGAAAATATCTAAAACTTTTGTTATAAGCTTTTTTTTTTTTTTTTTTTTTTTAAAGATTTTATTTATTTATTTGACAGATAGAGATCACAAGTAGGGAGAGAGGCAGGCAGAGAGAGAGAGAGAGAGAGAGAGGAGGAAGCAGGCTCCCCGCCAAGCAGAGAGCCCGACGCGGGACTCGATCCCAGGACCCCGAGATCATGACCTGAGCTGAAGGCAGCAGCTTAAACCACTGAGCCACCCAGGCGCCCCTTGTTATAAGCTTTTGACTTTTGTTTTCTGTGAGAAGACTTCCATACAATGTTTATATACTATATTCCTTAGAAGTCTGCTTTTTACTGTTATTTTCATGAAAACATTCTTTTTAAAGGCCTACGAAAATGAAATAATCTGTTCATAATTTTCCTAATAATGTAAATAGACTAGGAGAACTATTTTTTTAATAGTTCTTAAGTTTTTAAAAAATATTTGACATATTGTTTTAACAAAGCAAAAATTTATATGGAATTTCCATAGCAAGTTAAAAAAAAAAAAAAGAGGACAGGTTCTAGGCCTCCGTATTGTCACAGACGAGCTGTGTGACCTTCAAAGAGCAACCATCTCTCTGCACCTTCATTTCTTTACTAAAAATTAGGGTGTTGAAATATGATCCATGATTCTAATGAATAACTGCCATCCACTACAATTATGTGGCATCTCCTTTAAAAAGCAGCCTCATTTCCAAAGGCATTGTCTTTCCACTTTACAAATGGAAGGTAACAGAGGTGCCTGGGTGACTCAGTTGTTAAGCATCTGCCTTCAGCTCAAGTCATGATCCCAGGGTCCTGGGATGGAGCCCCACATAGGGCTCCCTGCTCAGCGGGGAGTCTGCTTCTCTCTCTCCCTTTGCTGCTCCCCCTGCTTGTGCGCGCTCTCTATTTCTCTGTCAAACAAATAAATTAAATCTTAAAAAAAAAAAAAAAAGGAAGGTAACATATCTACAACTGAGAATTTAATAGTTATTCCCTACTTGCTTTTAGTTACATTTTATTATCTATGCCAATTAATAGAATTCATGAAACAAGTAATAAAAAACAAAAGGTCCATGCTTAAATCAGAATAAATTTTCTCCTATTGCCCTAAATGGCAATGCAATTTTCCACTAACACTTACTGTGCTTCATTTTGAAGTCTGAGATCATTTCTCATTGGAGTAGTCCAGGGAAGATCATTCATTTCTTCTTAACATAATGGTATAGTTTCTATGGATTTATTGTATTTTCACTGTGTTAAACTTTAAGTAGGTTGTTTTGAAATCTGAAGGTTAAAATTCAATTCTAACATTACCTCATGAAACTGTACTGGTTGAGAAATCTTTATTTATTATAAAAAGTGACACACTATTGTTTTGTTTTAATTTCCTATTCTGGCTATGGAAATTTGCCAGGAAAAAGTTAAAACTGTCTTCTTAATTTAAACAGCTTAGAAAATAGAATTTTAATTTTTCATTTTCACTTTACAATGGTAAAAAAACACTATTCTACCCAGACCACCTTAATTGGTCCTTCTGTATTCCTACATTATTTTATAAGTTCTACATAATTCAAAGAGGCTTAATATCAAATATAATCACTTTCTATTTCTATTCATCCTCATGTAAAGAAAAATTAATTCAAATAAAAAACACCTCATAGACTTAAGTACCTGGTAATATCAAATGCTAGGGAAATGGTCAATAAATCACTGACATTTGAAAATACCAGTGAATGTTTGTTCCATATAATCTCATCACCAAGAAATCAAAATAAATGCACTAGGAATCCATTTTAATACATTAAATATTCAAGCATACAGTTTCCATTTAAATTAACAAAAACGTATACTAAATTAAATTTACCAAGAAAATTCTATTTATTTTGCTAATGTCCATTAAAAAAAAAACAACAATCTTCTCTATCATTAAGTGAATTCATGTCTTGTTCAAGAAGCAAATGAAACATACACATTCAACCAATAATGTAAATCAATTCGTGAGAATGCAATGTAACTCTCAATTATTACAAAATTATTCTGACTACTTTTTTGTTGTTGTTGTTGTTGTTTGCAAAAACAGAGGCATCCTTAAATAAAAGACTAATCACTACTATTTGGAAGGATGATCCTGAGCCAACACAATCTTTTTTTATGCTGTAATGTCTGAAATTATTTTACTTTATTGTATTAATACACAGAAAAGCATAATAACTTTTTATATTTATATAAAAAGACATTTATATGATTAATACTTTATAAAAATCAGTTTAACAACAACAAAAAGCAACATTTTTGGTAGCCATCAAGTTTAGAATAAAGGAGCACCAACTGCTACAGACACTTCACATATAAAAACAATCTCATTTCCTAAAAGTCCTGGTTAAAGTTATTGCAAAGATCAAAAGATCAGGATCACCCAGCTTAAAAGTTCATAAGCAAACACTAAATTAAAATGTACATAAACATCACACAGAGAAGGAACCCAAAGGAAAAAAAAAAAACCTTGCCTCCTTGTTTATATTTTGCTTAATTTTACCCTTTAGAATTAGTACTATCACTTTTCACTGGCTTCTTAGGATCCCTTTTCCTAAAGGGCAACTTATCTTCAATGGACTGGGTTCAAGAAAGTTATTATGGACTGTGAATTTAAAGAATTATGAAAGAGCTGTCAAATCACAGTGAAGGTCAGAAACAACATGGCAAGATCAAGACTAGTATTTGAAATATATTACCTGTTCCAAGTTTTAAAGGCATTGCTGGCTCGCTTGAACAGATATCCTTCCATAACAATGCCATTTGCAGCATCTACATTATATTCTAACTTAGAATCATCACTGGAGAAATCCTAAACAAATAAAAAAGTTCATATGATTTGATTAAGTCCCCTACACAAAAAATTCATTGTAGCGAAACAGCTCAAGCCAGAAAAAGCTTTGTATTAAACAGAACAGCTTTGTATTAAAACAGTTATATTAACAATATTCATAAGAAAAGAGGAGACCTAAATGTTAGATAATAGAAGAATGCTTCAACATATTAAGTATTTCAATTCAATGGCTTGTTATGCAATAATTATTATGATGACAATATTAAAGCACAGGTGCTTACATAGAATATATTCTGAAATAGAAAATAATATAAGTTATATGCACAGTGATTAAAGGCACAAAATATTATGTATACAAATAGACAAAAGGAGCAAATAAATACTATGCATGTTATGTTTAAAATGTTTTCATTTCATCCTAATATTATATTATGATATGTGTGGTAACCAAAAAAAAGGAATATAGATATTTAAACTGGGATTACTTAAATTTACTATTATTCTCTGAGTATATTACTATTGGGTAGTTTTTTAAGTTGGTAGAGCATGTAACTCTTGATCTCAAGGTAGAGAGTTAGAGCCCCATGTTGGGTGTAGAGATCATTTAAAAATAAAAAATTTGGGGTGCCTGGGTGGCTCAGTGGGTTAAGTCCCTGCTTTCGGCTCAGGTCATGATCCCAGGGTCCTGAGATCGAGCCCCGCATTGGGCTCTCTGCTCAGTGGGAAGCCTGCTTCCCCCTCCCCCTCTGTCTGCTTCTCTGCCTACTTATGGTCTCTCTCTCTCTCTGTCAAATAAATAAATAAAATCTTTTTTAAAAAAGTAACAAAAATAATTTAAAAAATTAAAAATAAATTTTAAAAAATTGGGGCACTTGGATGACTCAGTTGGTTAAGTTTCTGCCTTCAGCTCAGGTCATGATCCCAGGGTCCTGGGATGGAGCCCACATTGGGCTCCCAGCTCAACAGGGAGTCTGCTTCTGCTTCTCCCTCTCCCTCTGGGCCTCCCCGCCAACTCATACTCTCTCTCATGCTGTCTCTGTCTTAAATAAATAAATCAATTTAAAAAATAAAAAATAAAATATTCCTTGATGAACTTACAAAATAATTTGTACAAACTGCAAGACTCCTGCTATTCCCAATTTTAAAACTCTAAAAATCAGTCTCAGTTCTTTTTTTTTTTTTTTCCAAAGATTTAACCTATTTATTTGCCAGAGAGAGAGAGTGAGCACAGGCACACCAGAGTGGCAGCAGAGGCAGAGGGAGAAGCAGGCTCCCCGCTGAGCAAGGGGCCCGATGTGGGACACATCCCAGGACGCTGGGATCACAACCTGAGCAAAAGGCAGCCATTCAACCAAATGAGCCACCCAGGCATCCCAGTCTCAGAACTTTCAAAATTACTTCTGGGCCAATAATCAAAGTTAGAATATTATCCTTTTAGAGAATAGCAAACTCTGTCTTGAGAAAGACTTTGGCAGAAGTTACATGACCATCTGCCAAGAATGCTGAGATGTGAGGGTCCTCCCCTAGAGAAGGGAGGCAGAGTGAGAATTCACCTAGGGGCCTTCCAAATCTAAGAGTCTACAAAGATGGAATATGGAAACAGACTAAATTCAGAAAAACAAAACTTTATTAAAAACAAAAACTCTACTAAAAAAAAAAAAACTCTACTGACAGCTCTCAAAATATAACCATAAAAAACATACTAATCCAAAAAATCAAATGAAACAGAATTTATAAACAAATTGCTACACTTTATCCTGCTTTTTCTTAAAAAAAATCAGGAAAACTTTAATTCCCTCAATTAAAATTTATTTAAAGCTGTAATTTATTTAATTATGCACACAGGATTATGTAACCAGTTGATATACCTGAGTTTGCAAAATTCTAAAAGTTTCATTTATACACTGGAAGTTTTTTAATTACTCTGATGCTACTTAAAACATTAAAGACAAAAGGCCTTGAAGTACAGCGCATTTATAAGTATTTTTCTAATTTTCAACTACATTTCCTGAGATAGGTTAAGTCTTTGATTTATTGTTAGTATCAATTAATACAGTATTTAAAATGTGACAGATTATATGATTTTATAATGAAAGTAGTAACAATGCCTAAAATATATATTATAATTTAAATATATTGATAGCTGACAAATCAGGAAGGAATACTCAAAGGCAGATTAAGTGAAAGTAGGAGGCTTGAACAGGTAAGCAGATCAAGGAAGCCAGATTTCACCTTAAGGGCATTTCCCTCATCAGAATTTGAAGCTTTTTGGTGGGAGGCCCAGGGAAGAGAAGGCAAGACTAAGATAGCCAATAAAGAGAATTTAACAGAAGCTTTCCCTTCTGAAATTTTAACCAAGACAAGAACGACCGTAATCACTTCAAGATTATGTTAGAAGTCCTAGGGGCACCTGGGTGGCTCAGTCAGTTAAGCAGCTGCCTTTGGCTCAGGTCATGTTTCCAGCCCCGCATCCAGCTCCCTACTCAGCAGAGAGCCTGCTTCTCCCTCTCCCTGCTGCTCTGCCTATTTGTGATATCTCTCCATCAAATAAATAAATAAAATCTTTAACAAAAAAAAAAAAAAAGAAGTCCTAGCCAACAAAATAAACAAGAAGTAAGGAAAGAATCAGAATCAGAAAGGAAGAAACTATTATTTGCAGATGTTATGAGTTTGTACAAAAAAAACATCCAAAAGAATCCAGAGATAAATTAGCATTAAAGAGAGCACAACAAGAAAACTGGTTTCAAAGTTAATACAGAAAAATCAATTTTATTCTAATATGTAATAAAAGTAAACAGTGAAGGGGGCCTGGGTGGCTCAGTTGGTTAAGCATTTGCCTTCAGCTCAGGTCCTGATATCAAGGTCCTGGGATCCAGCCCCGCATGGGACTCTGCTCAGCAGGGAGCCTGCTTCCTCCTCTCTCTTTGCCTGCCTCTCTGCCTACTTGTGATCTCTATCTGTCAAATAAATAAAATCTTTAAAAAAAAAAAAACAAAACTACTTGAAAATTAAAAACACATATATCCCCCAAAAAGGCTTATATCCAGATGATATGAAGAATCTTATCAACAGTTAGGCAACCCAATGGAAAAATGGAAGAAAAACTGGCAGACATTTCACAAACAGGATACCCAAATGACCAAAAGGCAGAGGAAAGGTACTTGAGCTAATTAGTAAATAAAGCATAATTTAAAACCACAAAGAGATATCAGTATCTACCCACCAAAATTAGCAAAAATTAAAAACTCTCACAATACCATCAGGTGTCAAGGAACACTGAGAACTCACACACAGTGCTGTTTATCAGGAATGGTAATATCATTCTGAAACGTAATTTGGCATTATCTACTAATAGTGAACATATATATACCCTCTGAACCAGCAGTTTTACTCCTAAATATAAATCTACCAAAAATATATACACATATCCAAAAGGCATGTACATGAGTGTGCATTGCATCATTGTTTCTTTAGTGATCAATTTCAATTCATGAAAAATGTAAATAATTACATTAGGTACATTAGACATACTTTCCCTTAATTTTTATGTGACCAAAACATTTTCTTTTCTTTTTTTTTTTTTTTTACCTGTAATGCAGCCTTGTGTCAGCATTTAAGGGCAAAAAAAGCAAAAATAGCATTACTTTCTCTATAGCAGTAACTGGCTATTATTTAAAATCAAGTAAGTTAATCTTAGATTTAATAATCTACTACTTTTGGATCTTCAGTAAAACACTGAGCTGTATATACAACAGGGAAAGATATTAAAAGATACATTAATATTCATTAATTCAGTTTAAGCAAACAGTCACAAGTTTCTAAAAATACCATGATCTCTCATTTTAACTAGAAATGACTGGTCCCAATTTTTAACAGTCTTTCCATGGTAATGTCATTAACATGAGTTACCCAACCAAAAATGAGTCTAACTTTAACTTTAAACAAAACAAAACAGGGAGTTAGTCTTACCTAACTATAACTGGAAATAACTAAATTAAAGATGATCCAGTAGAAAATCTTTCCCTTAATAATGTTTCTCTTTGAATATCAATAGCCCACCACCAATAAAATTTTCCTTACTTGTATTACTGACCTCACTTGAATTTTTCTCTACTGACATCTTTTATGCCAGGCTAGTTCACCAGTATTTTAAATTCTAAAAAAAACCATAATGAAAGTTGATCTGACTGGTCAATACCACAGGAAAAGATTTCTTAAAGCAATACTAGAAGGCATCTTTTATTTTTTTTAGGGGAACACATGAATAAGGTGCCCCACTATTACAAATTATGCAGTCAAATTTCCCACATTTGGGGAAATTCTAAGAGTCAGCACATTTGGGGTCAATGGATAAGCCTCATCCTGGGAAAACCACTTTTGTGATCATGGTATCTCCTCCCCAGCCAGGTAAGTACAGAATGCATCTTGTCACATACTTTTATTAATTCAACCTCCAACTCTCTCCTTTT
This sequence comes from Meles meles, assembly GCF_922984935.1. Lineage (NCBI taxonomy): Eukaryota > Metazoa > Chordata > Mammalia > Carnivora > Mustelidae > Meles > Meles meles. The sequence continues at coordinate 45,190,189 of NC_060069.1, read as the reverse complement.
ATTTTCAGATTACCACACAAAAATATCATTGACTATGTAAGACAAAATATTATTAGGTTGAGTTCCACGTTATTGTATTCAAAGCTCTTCACACACAAAAATAAAAATGTGTCATATTTAAATTTTCGTTTTAAAAATACATTTTTCAAATTGTTTAGCTAAGCTTAGGCAAATTAACAAGAAACGCACATGAAATGCCATTATCACATGAGAGAGGGCAAGGCCTGCTTTAGAGTAACTACAGCTGTTAAGTCCACTATAGTACATACCCACATGGATGCAAAGATGTTCTCCACCACCCCTTCTGCTTGCCGCCCCCAACTCACAATCTACCCCTTCTCACTCACACGCTTTACAGGGTTTGGTGATATCCTAACTGAAACTCTAAATAGCAGTTTAGAGTCTAAGGGCCATTTTTTAATTAGCTAAGATCCTACAAGATTGGGGCGCTTGTGTGGTTCAGTTGGTTAAGCATCTGCTTTTGGCTCAGGCCATATCTCATAGTCCTAGCATGGAGCCCTGCTCAGTAGGGAGTCTGCTTCCCCCTCTCTCTTTGTTCCTCCCCTCTGCTCGTGCTTTCTCTCTCTCTCTCAAATAAATAATAAATAATCTTTAAAAAAAAAAACTTTTGAGATTGATGTTTTTGCAAAGTGGTCCAAAAACATGGCTTTCAGGTGCCTGGATGGCTCAGTGGGTTAAAGCCTCTGCCTTCAGCTCAGGCCCTGATCTCAGGGTCCTGGAATTGAGTCCCGCCATCGGGCTCTCTGCTCAGCATGGAGCCTGCTTCTCGCCTCCCTCTCTCCGCCTGCCTCTCTACCTACTTGTGATCTCTGTCAAATTAATAAATAAAATCTTAAAAAACAAAACAAAACATGGCTTTCAAATACTGCCTGATCATTTAAAAAATATTTTACTTTTCACAAAAAAAGGAGGAATTTAATCTACCCAGTTCAATTACTATAGCAACTTAAAGGATTTATTCCAACACAATAGTATCTTGCTAAAACCAGTAATTGAACAATTCTATAAAATGGGAATTACTCTCCTTTAACTTTTCTTGTCAAGTACCTTTTGTTGAATGGTAGAATGTTTTTGCTCCATCTCTCTTTTCTCCTTTGCTGCATCCACAACCAGTCGATCCAGCTATAAAGGCAAAAAGGGAGAAAATTAGCCAACTTAAAAACTAAAGAAGAAAAGGTATGATCATTTTTTAAAACATACGCTCAGTAAGTCAGCCAATGTAAGTTTACTTAAAAAGGCATTTTGACTACAACTTTAAAATGGAAGTTCTTTTTCCTCTGCTATGAAATCCTTTTTAAGAAGGTCTATAACTCCTCCAGGAAAAACATTTCTAAGAACAGTTGTGGTGCCAAGCAAACATGACAGGAGGCCTTGTCAAGGGCACAACAGGGATAAAATGAACTCCTAGAATAAGGAAGAGAACTCTAGCATAAGTTGCCTGCTGACTCCTGCAATCCCAGCAGTCAGAATTAAAGGCAGAAAGAAGATACCCTGGTGACTTTTTCCCCAAATAGCAAAAAGTAGCAGCTACACTAGCGTGGGGCCAGCTCTCCAAAGTTCAACAGGACACTTCCAATCAATCACTCAAAATGTTTCATGTTTTCAAGTTGGTTTCTTAATGTTATAATCAAATCTAAAAGGCAAAAAACAAAAACAACAACTCACCAGATAAGAGAGAGCTAAATAATAAAATTTTTTAGGGGCACCTGGGTGGCTCAGTGGGTTAAAGCGTCTGCCTTCGGCTCAGGTCATGATCCCAGGATCCTGGGATCGAGCCGCACATCGGGCTCTCTGCTCAGCGGGGAGCCTGGTTCCCCCTCTCTCTCTGCCTGCCTCTCTGCCTACTTGTGATCTCTGTCTGTCAAATAAATAAACAAAATCTTTAAAAAAATAAAATAAAATAAAAAAATTTTAAAAGTAATAATAGTAATCATTCGTAAGGCCAGGGTATAAAATTGCCATTGTTTAAGCTTCTGTTTTAAAAGCTCAAAAACTTAGGAAGTCATAACTCTCATTTCTTTCTTGTTCCTTTCCAACAGAAAAGATGATTTCCCAATATTATGACAAATGCTCTGGCTCCTTGAACTACTCTTTGCTGGAATTACAAACAATTGGTTATAAATTATATGAGTCTACTCTTCTAGACTATGATGCATGTCATTTTATCTGATTAATGTGGGATAAATGAAAAAAAATTTTAAATGTAAGTATCAACAGGAATAAGAGAAAGATAAAGTATTAAATGAATAAATGTTTTCATTGTTATTCTTTACAAAACAAATTTTTAAAAAGCCTTTGTAAAAAAAACATTTGGTCCTTTATTTACTCTCTATTACAAATGATGGGGTTTTTTTGCCTACCACAGAACAATTTGGGCCATAGAATTTTTCTTTTTTTTTTTTTCTTATTAAAAAAAATTTTTTAGGGGCACCTGTGTGGCTCAGTTGGTTAAGGCTTAGGTCATGATTCCTTCAGCTCAGGTCATGATCCCAGGATCCTGGGATCAAATCCCACATCAGGCTCCCTGCTCAGCAGGGAATCTGCTTCTCCCTCTCCTCTCGCCCTGCTTGTGCTCTCTCTCTCCCCCAAGTAAATAAATTTTAAAAAAATTTTTTTAAGTTTTTATTTAAATCCTAGATAGTTAGCACATAGTATAATATTAGTTGCAGGTATACAATTGGCCACAGAATCTTAGTTATCATTGAATATTAAAAAGATCCAAAAGAAAACACCCTGAAACAAATGTAGCACTATTATAAATATTTGATTTAGATGGCAACTATACTACTACCCTTGAAGATCCAATGCATGCATACATGCCTTAGTGACATGTAACATTGATTTAATGGGTAATGCTCATACATGCTGCACTAGGAAAATACCCTCAATATTTTCCTATACTGAATGAGTGCAATAACCATTATACCATGAGTTTATATCATTTAATTGAATGAATATAAGTGAATAATGAATAATATAAGTATTATTTATCCATTCAGATTGAAGTAAGGTACAAGGCAGACCCCAAAATTCAACTAATATTTATAAACTTGTGTGCATGTACCTTCTACACTAGTACTGCAATGCAAGTGATGGTTTTCTGCCTGCTGGACTGGTAGTAAATTCCTCTGCTACATCCCACCTCACTACTATTACAGCAGAAAGAGCGAAAATTCACTTCTCTCTGTTGGGGCAGAAGTATAAAGAAAAAAATGTCTCAAGCTGTTGGAGGGTTGGGGAAGGTACGAACAGAGGAGATGCGAAGACTGACAGTCTTGTCTCCTACATACTGGGACTGTATCAGGAAGAATTTGGAGCATAGCACAGTATGGCCCATGCTTCTATTAGTGCTGGACATTAGGAGTTTCACAGGTACCTATAACCTGCCAGGTGCCCTAGTCCCCTGTGTTTGGAATCCCCTCTACTCCTCCCATATCAGACATCATCACTTCCCTCTGCACTTTTTAATTTCTCCCATTTCCATCTGCTTGTATATTTGTGCAAATCTTACTACCTTAAATAAAACCTTCCTCCAACTCATATTCCTCTCTAGCCCTCTCCTTCCTTCATAACACAACTACTGGAAAAATCTTCCCTGTTCTTCCCTGGTCTATTTCATATTTATCTACCCATTATAGTTTAACTTCTGCCACTCAGACCCTCTGCTCTCACAAAGGTAAATAATCTTCTTGCTGCTAAACCCAATACGTAGTTCTCAGTCCTAGGTTTACTGGACGTTCTTTCAATATTTGTATTGATAATTGTCCTCTCCTTTTTGAAACACTTTCCTTGGCCCATGGTAACACCATCTCCCAGTTTTCCACCTCCTCTCTCATCTGTGTTTTAATGAAGATCCTCTTACCTAACCACCTCTTAAAACTATGTCATTCTTAGGGCCCTTTTGAAGCCAAATCCTCTTTTTACTCTATACTAGTGGCCTTTGACATTAACTTATAAAATCAAAATCTTTAAGCATACCATTCCAGCACTCACATTTTTCAAAAATAGCTTTTGAAACACTAAAATGATTTTGGAATACCTATTAACTCTCCTTGAGTCAATTCACCCATTCTTGTGGTTACAATTAATAATTATATGCTACTGACTCCTTTAACCTCACTTTTTTTTTGGGGGGGGGGAACCTCCAGATACACCCATTTAGATGTCCTATCATCAAAATTTAACATATTTAAACTTCAACTCATCATGTCCCTCTACCTTCAAATTGGCTTTTCCTTAAATATCCCTCAAGTCTATTTGTTTCTATCTCTACTGCCATGTTCCTAGTTCCAGATCCAGTTATCTCATAAGTGAATTATTGAAAGGATATCTGAACTGGCCACCTCCAACCAGGCTATATTTTCCAACAGGCACCAGAGCTTAGAGGCTTTTCAAGGACCTGAAAAATTATGTGAGAATTGAGAGGGGAAAACTGTAAAACCAAAATTAATAAGTATCTAGAGTATGAAATTATTTAAACTACTCAACTACAATCCAATTCATTTGTTTATAAATTACATTTAATGTAGGATGAGGGTGCAACATAATGCTTGTCAGAATGTGCGGAGTGCCTAGAGCCTAGGAAGGTCTTGCCTTCCTCCCAAGTCTGGGTTACAGGTCCTAGCTGTATGTTCCTATAACTCTTTGAAACTCTGCTATATGGTAAAGACAGCCAGCTATCCCCCAATAACCATTCTCTCTTTCTTTCTTAACAAGACAGTACTCAAATTCTAGTAGGTCACATGCTTATCTGGCATTAAGTTTTTAATTCCCAGCTTTCCTTGCAGCCAGTATGACACTGGGATGTACATAGAAGTTGACTCTATAATTTCCAGGAGACATCCATAAAGAGAATGTATCTTTCTCCTTTCCTCTTTCCTGCCAGCTAGAATGTGGGTATAGTGATTAAAGCTTGATCAGCCACTTTGAACCATGAGATAGAATAAAAAAAATGTAAGCCTGCATCCCTGCAAACCAAGTGACCATAATACCATGCCTTTGACTTAATGCAGAGAAATAAAATTCCATCTTGTTGAAGCTACTAGTATTTCAAGGTTTCCTTGTATCGCACACCAACGAGCAAGTTCTCATTTTATTTTTTATTTTTTTTTTAATATTTTATTTATTTATTTGGCAGAGAGAGATCACAAGTAGGCAGAGAGGCAGGCAGAGAGAGAGAGAGGGAAGCAGGCTCCCCGCTGAGCAGAGAGCCCGATGCAGGACTCGATCCCAGGACCCTGAGATCATGACCTGAGCCCAAGGCAGTGGCTTAACCCACTGAGCCACCCAGGCGCCCGCAAGTTCTCATTTTAATATACCCAGACAGAACACTGATCACACAGAGTAATAGTCTGGTGACTTGTTGGTCTCCTCTAACAGATTAGGTTCTACAGAGTCAGGGGACAGTATCTCTCTAACTCATGGCATATGCCCTGCACACCATCCCAACACACACACACACATGTACACACATGTGTATGCACCATATTTACTTTTGGTCAACGAATGCACTTCTCTTACAGTCTTACCTTTTTCCTTATTTCCCTAAACTCTATTTTTCAACCTTAATCCCCTTTCCTCAAAAGGTAATATGAACCTATATAGGGGAAAAAAAAAATCACCTAAAAATTGGTACTATTAAATCCAGAAAGCTCACCAATCAACGAAAAGAATGCCCCAGAACAAATCTAATATAAAGTTCTGCTCAGTTATCAAAAATAATTTGAATATAATGAACTTTCTATATAATACTGTGATCTATGTATAATTCACGTATGTGCATATATATTAAAAATAAAAAAGATACCAAGAGTTCCATTAGCTTAAGATTCTAAAGTTTTAGTATTCAAAATAGCAAAATATACATTTTTTAGAAAATAAAAAAAGAGTATAACTCAAATGAAAAATCAGTAGGACTTTCATTTATCCAAATGTAAGAAAGAAAAAATAAATCCAGCTATGTGTACTATAAAACAGACTCTTTGTTTTTAAGTTTTCCTCATATACTGTCTGTAACATATTTTTAACTTCAATCATCTTTTTGGTTACACATTTAACCCACATATAAATATTCCACAGCATCAAACTTCTTCATTAAATAAGTGAAATGTCAAATTTCCTAATATGTTAAATTTCTTTTTTTTTTCCCATCATGCTAAACTTCTTTAAAAGTACATACATCAGAGCAAAGGCAACAAAACCAAAAATAAACAAGTGGGACCACATCAAACCAAAAAACTTCTGCAATGGAAACAATCAACAAAATGAAAAGGCAACCCACCAAATGGCAGAAAATATTTGCAAATCATGTATCAGATACCATATAAAGAACTCGCACAACTTTATGGGGCGCCTGGGTGGCTCAGTGGGTTAAAGCCTCTGCCTTCGGCTCAGGTCATGATCTTGGGGTCTTGGGATCGAGCCCCGCATCGGGCTTTCTGCTTAGCGGGGAGCCTGCTTCCCCCCCCCCACCCACCGCCCCCTGCTTGCCTCTCTGCCTACTTGTGATCTCCATCAGTCAAATAAATAAATAAAATCTTTAGAGAAAAAAAAAAAAGAACTTGTACAACTTTAAAGCAAAAAACAAAACAAAACACCCAAACATTGTGTTTTAAAAATGGGCAGAGGATCTGAAGAGACATTTCTCCAAATGTGACAAACAGGTAGCCAAAAGGTACATGAAAAGGTGCTCAACATCACTAATCCTCAGGAAAATGCAAATTAAAACCACAACAAGATATTACCCGTCAGAATGCCTGTCATCAAAAGGATAAGAAATCACAAGTGTTGGTGAGGATGTGGAGAAAAGTGCACCAGTGGTGGGAATATAAATTGGTGCAGCCACAATGGAAAACAATATGGAGATTCCTCGAAAACTAAAACCAGAACTACCACATGTTCCAGCAATGCCCCTTCTACATATGTTCAATGTAAACAAAGACACTAATTTGAAAAGATATCCACATCCCCATGTTCACTGCATTATTTATAATAGCCAAGATACAGAAACAACCTAAGCATCAATAAATGAACAGTTAAGAAAATATGGTGTATATATACATAAGGAACTATTATTCAGCCATTTAAAAAGCAAAGGAAATCTTGCCATTTGTAACAACACAGATGGACCCTGCAGGCATTATGCTAAGTGAAATAAGTCAACCAGAGAAGGACAAATACCATATGATTTCACTTACATGTGGAATCTTAAAAAAAAAAAAAAAATCAAATTAATAGATATAGAGAACAGACTAGAATTTGCCAGAGGTGGAGGATGAGTGAGACAAAATGGGTAAAGGGGGTCACAAAGTACAAATTTCCAGTTATAAAATAAATAACTCCTGGGAATGTAACGTACAGCATAGTGACTATAGTTAACACTACTATATCATATATTTGGAAAGTTACTCAACAGTATATATATATATTTTTTTAATAGATTTTATTTATTTATTTATCTGATAGAGATCACAAGTAGGCAGAGAGGCAGGCAGAGAGAGAGGGGGAAGCAGGCTTCCCGCCAAGCAGAGAGCCCGATGTGGGGCTTGAGCCCAGGACCCTGAGATCATGGCCTGAGCCAAAGGCACAGGCTTTAACCCACTGAGCCACGCAGGTGCCCCTCAACAGTGTATTTTAAAAGTTCTAAAGAGAAGAAAAAAAATGTTTAACTATATGGAGTAATAAATATTGACTCAATTTCTGAGTTGGTCATTTGACTATAAATATGTGTGTGTGTACTAAGACACACATATATCTCGGGATGCCTGGGTGGCTCAGTCGGTTAAAAAGCTGCCTTCGTAGGTCATGATCCCAGGGCTCACATTGGGCTCCTTGTGCAACAGGGAGCCTGCTTCTCCCTCTGTGTCTGCCTGCCACTGTTCCTGCTTATGCTCTCTCTCTCTGACAAATAAATAAAATCTTTAAAAACATACACACATATATCTCAAATTATTTTATACACCTAAAGTAATGCAATATTATATCTCAATAAAAAAAGATACAGATATCAATGTATAACACAGAATCAAGCAATACAGTACAATATTACCTGTGCACCAAGATCCTTCATGTAGGGCCCAAGTTCACTAAATAGATCATACCCTTGATGGAAGAAGGCCAAATGGGCATACATAAAAGATAACATCTGATAAGAGAAAAAAAAAAAAGTTTAGCATTTTAAAATCAATTCTTAGATAAATATTCCAAAATTTTTAAAAATTTTAATCTTATCTAATGTTTAAAAATTATTCCATCAGAACCCAAAATATCAAACCTATTTAAAATTAAAATTAAGTCATTTTTCTTAAGAGTATTTCAGAAATATTTGTGAAGCAAGAATAAGTTATATTTAAAAGAAATCTCCAAGTGGTTTAAAATTTAAAAAAAAAAAAAACTTAGTTGTTTAGACTATATCCAGACAATCAAACTTCATATGGTAATAATTGAAAGAGTCGTGTTTTCAATACTTTCACCATCTTCCCACATACATTATAAAATATCTATATGCCTTTCAACCAAACACCCTGGCAAAATTTTAAATTGCAAAAAAAAAAAAAAAAAAAAAAAAGGAAAAGAAAAGAACATTAGAAGGGGAAATATAAATAAAAACTATAAAATATACATATATATATATAAATTTAAAAAAATCACACCTTACAACTGACTAGGATCACTAAGCACAGCCCAAAGTAGGGGAATGATTATTTTCCTTCTCAAGTCACTGAAATAAAATGAGTCAACAGACTTTGCCAATATGGAGGTTTCTGCATATTCATTCTCAATATCCAAAAATGTTGCTAACAGGTTAAGATTTTTTTCCAAGTTTTCCTATATTTTACCTGTTCATGAGAGAAAAATCACCCTTATTTTTATTTGTTTTTACATGGTTAGGAATTTAATTCAATATTAGTAAAAAGAATCCCCCAAACATCCATGTTTGTTTTTAGCAAGATGAAGCATCTGTTTAATATTCTGAAATTTAAAATTTAATATTCAAGAATGCTTCAAAAGAAAATTTTTTGAAGAGAAAACCAATTAAATAAAACACAAACACAAAAGGACAAAGCTCAATAAAAGATTATTCTGGAATTAGATTAACAGTAGTTGTACAACTTTATGAATATAATAAAAAACACATATAAAAAAGAGGGTGAAAGATTAATAGCTACAACTACATAAAAATGTAAAACATGCTGCACATCAAAACACAAATAAACATATTAAAAAATGAATGATAAACTAGGAAAACACACATGACAAAGGGTTAATGGTCTTAAAATATAAAAAGATATTACAAATCAGTATGAAAAAGAGGACTAACAAAAATACAGGAAACACAGAGGCCAAAACATACAGAAAAAAAATCCAAACTCACACATATTTAATACAAACTCATTGTATTAAAGATATGCAAAATTGAACAATGACATGACATGACATTTTCTTTTCTTTTTTTTTTTTTGACATGACATTTTCTATCTACCAAATTATAGGTAGAGTGGGAGAAATTAGTACCCAGTATTCGAAATATAGTTCACTTTCACATACTACTAGTGGAAATGCTGTATAACTCAAAATTTACCATTATTTTTTAAAAGTTTTAATAAATGCTTAAATCCTCTGACTAAGTAATCTCTTGTCTTAATCCATCCTAAGGAAATAATCATATTATTTATTAGAATGATCACTATAGTGCTATTCTTTAAGGTCAGAAACATGGAAATTACTTAAAAATCTAATTTATGGCATATTTAATTGACCTGCAAACTATATCCAGCCCTATCACCTATTTTTGGATGGTCTATGAGCTAACAGTGGTTTTTACATTTTTTAAATGGTTGAAAGACAATGAAAAAACATGAAACTCATGACATGTGAAGACTGTATGAAATTCAAATTTCCATGTCCATAAGAAAAATTCTTATTAACATGTAATAATGCTATTCATTTATATTTTGTCTATGGCTGCTTTCTCATTACAACATCACAGTTAAGTAATTACAACACAGACCACATGGTCCACAAAACCTAACATATTCACTACCTGGCCCTTCACCAAAAAAGGTTGCCTATGCCTAGTATATTCACATGGTAAAATTCTATATGGCCAGGAAACCCATCGTTAAATAAAAAATATTTAGGGCTCCTGGGTGGTTCAGTTGGTTAAGTGACTACCTTTGGCTCAAGTCATGATCCTGGAGTCCCAGGACAGAGTCCCGTATCAGGCTCCTAGCTCCACCAGGAGTCTGCTTCTCCTTCTGACCTCCTCCCCTCTCATGCTCTCTCTCTCACTCTCTCTCTCTCTCAAATAAATAAAAAGAAAATCTTTTAAAAATTAATTAAAAATTTTAAAAAATAAAAAATATTTAAAGACGTGATAATTTTGTAGTTACTATCAAAAGAACAAAGTTATAAAACATATGTAGCAATGATTCCTATTTCATTTTTTAAAAATTATGTGCAGGGGCGCCTGGGTGGCTCAGTGGGTTAAAGCCTCTGCTTTCAGCTCAGGTCATGATCCCAGGGTCCTGGGATCTAGCCCCACATTGGGCTCTCTGCTCAGCAGGGAGCCTGCTTCCTCCTCTCTCTCTGCCTGCCTCTCTGCCTACTTGTGTTCGCTGACTATCAAATAAATAAATTTTTTTAAAAATCTTTAAAAAAAAATAAAAATTATGTGCAATTTTAAAACACACATATACAGATTCACATACATACATGCTCATTGAAAGAGAGGGGAAAAGGTGGATATATGCCAAGATATTAAGAGTAGTTCTCCCTTGGTAGTAAGATTTGTAAGTATTCTAACTTTTTTCTTCATACATTTTACTTTTCATTTTTCTACAATTAACATATGTTAATCTGAATCTAGTAAGGGAAGTGGCAGTAAAGAGCAAGTACAAGGTACTTACCTGATTAAAAAATAACATAAATATAACATAAATATAGAATTTAGGAAAAAGCTAGGTGAGTACAAGAATCAAAAGCAATTTATGGGGGCACCTGGGTGGCTTAGTGGGTTAAGCTGCTGCTTTCAGCTCAGGTCATGATCTCAGGGTCCTGGGATTGAGTCCCACATCGGGCTCTCTGCTCAGCAGGGAGCCTGCTTCCCTCTCTCTCTGCCTGCCTCTCTGCCTACCTGTGATCTCTCTCTGTGAAATAAATAAAAAAATCTTTTTTAAAAAAAGCAATTTATGTACACCCTTTCAGGATGTAAAACAAAACACTTCAGTGAACAGAGAGGAAAAATTATTTCTAAGGTTCTCAAAATATGAAAGAATGCAATGCCATACTACTACCATCCCCTGTCTACTTCCTCATTAGCTTTAAGATTTTTTTTTAAAAAAAAAAGAGGGTCCAAAAAAAAATGGGCATAGAGGCTCAGGGAAAAACATTATCCTCAAATTTCATCACCTTTTATTTTCAAACAGTACTCTAAAGAACAAACCAAAAGGCTAATAAAATCATCAATAATCCTAAGGAAAAATTCTCTAAATGATTCGATTTATACATGCCCTCAATCTCAAGTATTTAAATGCATGTTAATAGAGGAGAAAGACATACGTAACTATAACATGAAGGAGACAAAAAAGTTGTTAAGTGACATAGAAGAATTATGAAAAGATCTGTAAGATTAATTCTGAACCTGGAATAAACAGATTTACATGTATATACAAACATACATATACACACATATGATGCTGCTTTAAATGCTTATATATGTACACTTAGATCATATTAGAATGTTGAAAACATCATTTCAATAAATATCTTACTGATTTTAGGATTTCTGATCTCCTTTTTGATTGAAGGACGTTAATCTGAGGGAAAATACACTTGGTTAATCATCCAAACATTTATTTTAAAAACTAATCTACAATGCAGTATTGTAAAATTTGCTTATTCTGATAGTTTGATACTTTTCCAGAAAAATAAATAAAATCAAAGTTCAAGTTTTTCACCCTTTGACACGTATTTTGCAAAAACAGGTAAGACAAACATGCCAATGAAATTCTCATCTATTTTCAACTCAAAGAAAAACTGGCCATGCATAAGTCATAAATACTGTAGTGATAAAACTATCACTTTGATAAACATTTGAATTTCTCAGAATTTCATCTTTTCCCCATCCTCCTTATCTAATTGATCATCTAGACCCTTCAACACAGATCCTTAATGCAAACTCTCATCACTTTTACCACTACTACCAACCACTTTATCTTTTCTAGACTGTTGCAATAGCCTATGAACTAGCCTCTCTACTCATGATTCTCTACAAACCATTCTCCACACAGCAAACAGAGTGATGTTTTCAAAATATAAATAAGATTGTGCTATGTCCAACTTAAAACCTTCCAACTTCCTTGTGTAGCCTGCATGGCCCTTTGTGATGTTCACCTCTCTAACCCAGTTTTCTTCTATTTGCCCTTTCTGTGCTCCAACCCCAATCCAAAACTACTCCCACCTCAACACTTTCAAACTAGTTGTTCTGTCTTCAAGTCATAACTGTCTGCCCAGACAGGCATAAGGCTACCTGTTACCAATCAGGTCCCAGCTGAAATACTAGCTCCTCTGAAAGGTCTATGTAGGCTCTATGTACTCTGTAGTACAACAACTCTATTTATTTCTTTCATAGCATTCATAACCACCTCATATTTTCTTATTTACTTATGTCTTTCCCCATAAGACACTTATGTCTTATTTACTTATTTACTTATGTCTTATTTACTTATGTCTTTTCTTATTTACTTATGTCTTATTTACGGAGTGTGAGCTCCGTAAGATCAAGTCTTGCCTTATTCCCAGCTGCATTCTCCAAGTGGTACATAGTGAGGACTCAATAAATATTTGTTAACTAAATTAACAGACTTTAAATAATATCTTAATTAGACTAAACTTACTGAAAGATCAGTAAATTATGGAAGTTGCCTTTGTGGTATCTGCCCCAACTCTAGAAATTCTTAACAAATATTTTGTCTATTATACATCAGCTTAATGAAATTAAATGTTTATACAAAAAAAGAATCATTCACTTTTTGCTAATATTGTCAAAAGATTACAGAATCTTTCTTTTTGATATGTTCTTCCCACTAAATATTCTGCCTGTTGTTTTACAATTTTAAAGCACTGATCAGAAAACTAAAAACACACCAAGAAAAATCCAAATAACTATGCTCAAATAAGCACTAATTTCCTTTGTATGTCTGTTTCAAGGCCTCTTCAGTTTTGAGAACTAAAATATTAACTTTCAAATGCTCTAAGTAAAACAGAGGCTATAGATAACCTATTATTCAGACTTTGGAAAATACCAAAAGTGTTTCTGTTTTATCTATTTTTTTAATATTTGGCAATGAAAAATATCATTTACTTGAATAAAAAAGTAAATTCAAATATTTACGGAAGCTAAAACATGACAAACTTTATAAATTTGGATATTTATTACTTACTACGCCCTAAAATAGCCATTTTGGCCATATAATGAAATGGCACAAGAGTTCTCATCAGAAAAATTAAATAAGGTAATACTTATGGGGGTCATGGGGGCCTAACTTAAAACTATTGGATGAACACTAAAGGAAATGGATAATTTATTTTCCAACTACTAGAGATAATATAACCTAGAAGTAGAAAGAGATACAAATAATCATTATAAATGCGATTAAGTGCTCTAACATCAATGTGTATGACACTATTATGACAGCACAGAAAAGGCCGGGGCAAGAATGATTCACTTTGCCTGGAAAAACTTGTATAACTAACCACAGAACAGAGAACAAAGTGGTAACAGGGCAGGTAAAATTGAGTAGACCAATTTTGTGAGAACATCTTAAAACTCAAAACAAGAAATAATTAAGACTGGTGTTAGGGCTGCATCAAAGGTAAGAAGAGCAGACTTAAGAGGTACAGAGAACTTTTCTCTCTCTTTTTTTTTTTTAAAGAGTGAGAGAGTATGCACCAGCAGGGGCTAGGGGAGTGGGTCACAGAGGGAAAGGGAGAGAGAGAATCCCAAGCAAGCATCACACCCAGCATGGGGCCTCACAGGGCTTGATCTCATGACCCTGAGATCATGACCTGAGCCAAAATCAAGAGACAGATGCTCAATCAACTGAGCCACCAGGTGCCCCAATACACAGAATTTTTTAAGGCAGTTTTGGTTTTCAAATATAGCAGCTGAGAATGAGAATATCTGATGTAATTGTCCATATGAATCTCTAGGATTGGGTAAAAGGATGTCGGCATTCAGTTAGGTAAGAGCAAAGAAAAAAAAAGCCATTTGGAAGAAGACAGTTTTCAGTTGTAGATCAAAAAGAAAGAGGGACATCTGAGAAAAACAGATTTTGTCATCTATACATGATGGTTATTCAAGCAAGAGGCATGAGACTGTCAGGGAAATCAAAAGGTTGGAAAAGAATAGGACCAAAGAGGTAATCCTAAAAAAGAGGTTGAAAAGATTTTGGATAAAGGAAAGAAGCCCAAGGTGAAAAGTGAAAAGAAATACAAAGTAACAGAAGTTAAGAAAAAGAAGCTAAATCGAAGTTAATGCAACATAAAAGTGGTTTAAGATAAATCAAGACAAAAGTATATTTCAAAAAAAGACAGCTGTGGTCCACCGTCTCAATGAAACACAGTTGTCAAGTTGTTTAAGAAGTAAACTGTATCTAATGAGTAAGCCTTATTAGCATCAGCCATTTCAGTGGAAGAGGATAGGAAGATAGTACTCATACCACCACAGGAAGTACAGTAAATGGGAGATAGCTAATAGAAGATAGCAAATAAAGACAATTCCATTCTAGAAGATTCTCACTAATAAGTGGAATGCACTTCATTTTCTAACTTCCCACTTAGTGAATAGAAACTTTAAAAAAAAGTCACTTTCTACTGTTTTGCAAAGTTATCTAAGTAGTTTTTAATCACTAATTTGTATACGGTTACTTGTGCATTTTTCTGAAGAAATGATCTGTGATTGCTAGTCAACACTCTCTGGGGACTTCACTGCTGTTTTGTAAAAGGAGATTCAGACAAACTAATTCTTAAGCTTTAAAGCTTTCATGATGTAGGAATACATCAAGTACATGTGAAATAATGTATGCTTTGCCTTCACTTTTCATGTCTCTCAAGTCCCTCTGGAGACATATCACATTCAAACTGATTTCAATTATACATAGAACTAGAAGATCACCAGGCAACTTACCAAATACTGATCTCTAGTTTTAAAAAAGAGAATGTAATGCAAATATAAGAACACAACTTCTAGAAATATTTTTCATTTGGTAACATGGCATGCCTTAATACGTCTAAGAATCTACTCTAAAGAAATAATCAGAAATATGGCAAAAGATTTATATACAAAGATGCTGTTATCATTTACCATTACTGAATACTGTATTTTCACTATTGCCAGTAAAAAATGGCAATACTGTCTGATAAGTAGTATTAATTAACACAGCAACTCCACAGAATAAAATAAAACAATTAAAAATGTTTTTTATAACATTTAAAAATGGGGGAAAGTATCATGTTAAATGAAAAGGGGAAGGAATCAGAACCAAAGGTATACACATATATTTATGTGCATACACAGATACACACACAAGTGAAAAGTCTTCACAACATCATGGTTTAATTTTAGACTCAAGAAAACAGTCTTAGTTCTTTACAGTGCAATCATTCAAAAGTAATGACATGTTTAGTTAGCATTTTCTGAAAACATGTAATAAATATACCTGAAGTACATAGTCGAGGGCTATGTGTCGAAAACATTTTCTTGTTGCTGTCAGAATGTTCGTGGCTTCTTCAACTTCATGCTGTTTGTTTCTTTGTACTTGAGCATTTTTTACTAATGCATTTTCTTTTTCTTCACTGACTTTCTCAAATTGCTTCTTGGCATCTTTAAATTTTCTAAGATCTCTAAAAAATAAAAAGAGTAAAACTTCCATAAATCCTACTATGGATGAAATACAAACCACACTTTTAAGAAATATCACTCATTTCTTGTTGAGGGAAATTACTGTGCCAAAGGACATGAATATATCCTTCTAACACACACATATACAATCTTTGGTAAAAAGAACTGTATACCCATAAAGGGTAATGGTTTCAATTTCAGTATTCTGAAAAATCTGAAACACTTGATTCCTTTAATGAGCTTAGATAAGCACTTTATTATATCAGAGAACTAGGCAAAATGATTTGAAGACAACTGATTTTAAAATAATAATAAAGGAGACCCGAGAAAGACTTTATTTAAAGTCTTTGTAAGAAGCCATAAATTTTCATGCATACATTATATACAGACATTCTGAACATTAATCTATTATTTGGAAAGCATCTGTGAGACATCACTAATAGGACAATTCTAAGCCACTAAATGACAGTGCATTATATTCATGAGACGTGCCACTTTTTTATAGCTTATAACATCTATAATTTATCCTGAATACTGTATCATAACCAACTTTATCTGTAATTTTATATATTCTGTCAATAATTAAAAGAGAAAAACTGAATTATTAATGTGAGAAAGGAAACTGTTCCTATCTGGAAAGTTCATGTTTTTATTTCCAGTTTAATTTTATTTCACATATAAAATGGGACGATGTGACACAAAAGGCTCATATGTAGCAAAAAACATGCCATTCTCATATATTCCCATTATCTTCTTTTCAAAGAAAATACCATATTGAGACAATGGAATATTTAGCCTCAACTATACCAACTAACAGTATCTCAACCACTTTTGGGGCCTGCTTTGATTTTGAATGGTCATTATTTATTTTTTAATCTATAACAATTCTAGCTATGTATCCTGAATACAAATTTATAGTATAAATGATTCACTGAAAGGCATGAAGTCTGATTCCCTTATGGAGTATTCATGAGGAAATGCAATACACATTTTACAAAGCAAAAAAACAAAAACTCCAGTATTTTCAGTAAATCACAGTCCATAAAATTCCTCCCAAAAGATACCAACTCCCAGATGTGATCATTAATGGGTTGCTTTTCTTTCTCTTTACTGCAATTGACTTACTCTTTAACAAAGTTCTGAAGCTGTGCTTTAATTGATCTCTGAGTTTGGTCAAATAGGATCTGAAAGATAAAATATAACATTAAACAACAAGAAAAGTAAACAAAAAATAATATATAGGTTGATAAGTAACACATCCTTCTACCAGTACTCAATTCTAATAACACCTATACTTCTTACCGAAGACTACATAAAAAATAAAAATTTAAAAAGAAACTGAAACTGACTTTCAAGTCAATTTCATCTGTCTAAAAATTAAAATTATTTCTAATTACAGAGAAAAATCAATCTGCATTACCGTTTAAATAGAATGCTCAAACAATAGAGCAATTTATTTCCTTGATTTTTAATTCAAGCTTTGAAAAACAACCTGAAAGAGTAACACAAATTCTACTTCATTTCCTACAGGAATTTCTTACTTTAACGTATCAAACACCTCAAGTAAAAACAACTCCAGAACTGCCTTATATCTTAGTTAGAGGTTTCTCATTTGGGAAGACCTAGGGATTTAAATGTTTTATATTATTAATTCAAGTAAACATTATATAGTCCTTTAGGTTCAATGACTATTAAGACTGGAAAAAAGAATAAAATTTTATTCCTTATGACAATATTTTGCCCCACTTAAATAATGCCACATATTAAACTTTAGTAGTTCTATGTGTGGGATATTTCCCTGGGCTTGTCATGGAAATTCTGAGTACTGTGATAATCTATAGATACTCTACATTTAGAGTTTGAAACAGATGTCAGATAAACAGGCACAAAAATCAATATTTAGGGGCGCCTGGGTAGCTCAGTTGTTAACTATCTGCCTTCTGCCTTCAGCTCAGGTCATGATCCCAGTGTCCTGGGACTGAGCCCCGTGTCAGGCTCCCTGCACTTCAGGAAGCCTGCTTCTCCCTCTCCCACTCCCCCTGGCTTGTGTTCCTACTCTCACTATTTCTCTCTGTCAAATAAATAAGTGGAATCCTTAAATATATATATATATATATATATATATCAATATTCAAAACAAAACCAAAAAAATCCTGTATCCTTCTCATTAAAAACAGTATCAATTTCATTTTCTCTGAAATCTTGCTCCTAAATACTAAACATCAACACCACATACACCCCCCCACATATACCACACCTGGGTTGAGTACTATAGGATTTAAAAATATGACAATTTACTGTGAGAGAAAAAATCATTTTCTGTAATATGTTAAATCCAAAGTATTAAATTCAAATTAAGCATAGAGAGGAAATAATAAAGATGATCAGAAGTCAGCTAAACAGAAAATCAGTAACCAAAATTCAACAAAACCATAAGCCAGTTCTTTCAGAAGATAATAAAGTTGATAAATCTCCTGCCAAAATGATCAAGAAAAAATTTTAAAACACAAACTTCAGGGGCACCTGGGAGGCTCAGTTAGTTAAGTATCTGACTCTTGATTTTGGCTCAGGGTTGTGAAATCAAGTCTCACATTGGGCTCCATGATGGGTGTGGGGCCTACCTGAGGTTCTCTCTCTCTCTCTCTCCCTCTGTCCCTCCTCCCAACTCTAAAAAAAAAACAAAACTTTAAATATCAAGAAGGAGAGAGATGACAAAACCACAGATTCTACAAATATTAAAAAGAATAATCAGAGGAACTGAGGAATAATCTTATGCCTATACATTCAACAAGCAAGATGGGTTAATTCTTTGAAACACAAAAACTACCAAAACTCACTCAGTAAGAAATCATAACCTAAACAGAATAAACGAAATACAATCTACAGTATACTACATACTATATAGACTCAAAAACCTCCCATATACTATAAAGTTTAAAGCTATACTTACATAAAACTTAGCAATCCCATTCCTAGGCACTTGCCCAAGAAAAAAAAAAAACTTAGATTTACACCAAACTCTGTATCCAAACATTTATAGCAATTCCATTATTAACTGCCAAAACCTGGAAACAATCCAAACATCCTTGAAGAAATAAACTATGGTACATCCATGCAATTGAATACTACTCAATAATAAAAAGGAACAACTATTAATACATACAACAACATAGATGAATCTCAATAGATTTACCTAAGTAAAATAAATCATATTCAAAAGGCTACAAGTTATATGATTCCACTTATATGACACTCAAGAAAAGATAAACTATAGGGATAAAAAAATCAGAAATTTCTAGTGGTCAGGGGTAGATGGAAGAGTACTAACAAAGGAGTGAAACAAGGGTATTCTTAGGGTTACTAGAACTGTCATGCGTATAGACTGTGGTATAAGATCCAACTGCATGGGGCGCCTGGGTGGCTCAGTGGTTTAAGCTGCTGCCTTCAGCTCAGGTCATGATTTCGGGGTCCTGGGATCGAGTCCCGCGTCGGGCTCTCTGCTTGGCGGGGAGCCTGCTTCCTCCTCTCTCTCTCTCTCTCTCTCTGCCTGCCTCTCTCCCTACTTGTGATCTCTATCTGTCAAATAAATAAATAAAAATCTTTAAAAAAAAAAAAGATCCAACTGCATGTGTTTGTCAAAATTCATAAAACTAATTAATAGCATTTATCACAGAATTAGGACAAACAATCCTAAAATTTGTATGGAACCACAAAAGACCCCAAAGATCCAAAGCAATCTTACAAAAGAACAAAACTGGAGGCATCACAATCCCAGATTTCAAACTATACTACCAAGATATAGTAATCAAATATTATGGTGCTGGGAGAAAAACATACACACAGATCAAAAGAACAGAATAAAGAACCCAGAAACAAACTCATGTTCCATTAATCTATAAGAATATACAGCAGAGAAAAACACAGTCTCTTCAATACATACTGCTGGGGAAAATGGATAGATACATGCAAAAGAATGAAACGGGACCACTTTCTTACACCATACACAAAAACAAACTCAAAATAGATTAAAGACCTAACTTTGACACCTGAAACCATAAATATCCTAAAAGAATACACAGACAGTAAACTCTTGGACATTGGCCTTGGTGTTTTTCTGAATCTATCTCCCCAGGCAAGGGAAATAAAAGAAAAATAAACAATTGTGACTACATCAAATTAAAAAGCTTTTGCATGGGGCGCCTGGGTGGCTCAGTGGATTAAGCCGCTGCCTTTGGCTCAGGTCATGATCTCAGGGTCCTGGGATTGAGCCCCGCATCGGGCTCTCGCTCCGCAGGGGGCCTGCTTCCTCCTCTCTCTCTGCCTGCCTCTCTGCCTACTTGTGATCTCTCTCTCTCTGTCAAATAAATAAATAAAATCTTAAAAAAAAAAAAAAAAGCTTTTGCATGGTGAAGGAAACCATCAATAAAATGAAAAGGCAACGTACTGACTAGGAGAAGATATTTGTAAATGATATATCTGATAAGGGGTTAATACCCAAAATACATAAAGATATCATACACAGGGTTTAGACGGTTTAGAAGGTTAAGCATCTGCCTTCCACTCAAGTGATGATCTCAGGGTTCTGGGATCACACCCCACATCAGACTCCCCACTCAGTGGGAAGTCTGCTTCTCCCTTTCTCTCTCCCTCTGTGATGTCTCTTGCTTTCACTCTCATTCTCTCTCAAATAAATAAATAAAATCTTTAGAAAAAAAAAAAAGAATTTAGGGGCGCCTGGGTGGCTCAGTGGCTCAGCCTCTCCTTTCAGCTCAGGTCATGGTCCCAGGGTCCTGGGATCGAGCCCCAGGTTGGGCTCTCTGCTCAGCAGGGAGCCTGCTTTCCTCTCTCTCTGCCTGCCTCTCTGCCTACATGTGATCTCCGTCAAATAAATAAAATCTTTGAAAAAAAAAAAAGAATTCATACACAAAACAAACAATCTGGTTTAAAATTGGCAGAGAACCTGGGTAGACATTTTTCCAAAGACAATACACAGATGGCCAACAAGCACATAAAAAGATGCTCAACATCACTCATCATCAGGAAAATGCAAATCAAAATCATAATGAGCTATCACCTCACACAAGTCATAATGGCTAATATCAAAAAGATAAGAGCAAGTGTTGGTAAGCATATGGAAATAAGGGAACCCTCAATATCCCTCATGAATACAGATGCAAAAATTCTTAATATGTAACTGATATATAATAACATATAAAAAGGACAATATATCATAACTAATTGGGATTTATTTTGGAATTGCGAGATTGATTTAACACTCAAAGACAATGACTATAATTTACCATGTTAATAAACTAAAAAAAAATATATATGACTATCTCAACAGATACAAAAAAGCATTTAACCAAATACAACATCCATTCCTGACAAAAATTCTCAAGAATCCAGGAATAGAAGGGGACTTCCTCAAATTAATAAAAGGCACATATGAAAAACCTACAGCTAACATATTTAGTGGTGAAAGGCTTCTTAACGGCAATGATCAGGAACAAGGAAAGAATGTCTGCTCTCATCATTTCTATTCAACATCACACCAGAAATCCTAGCAATGCAAGTAAGCAAGAAAAATGAAAAAAGGGGGAAAATATTAGAAAGGAAGAATATAAAACTATCTTTATCCACAAGTGATATGATTGGCAATACAGATAATATGGAATTTACAGAAAAGTCTACTAGAACCAGTAAGTGTATTTAGCAGGGCCACAGGAACAAAGTCAATATACATAAATCAATTTCTATATACCAGCAACAACTAATTAGAAACCAAACTTTGAAAAATATTTACAGTAGGGGCAACTGGGTGGCTCAGTGGGTTAAAGCCTCTGCCTTGGGCTCAGGTCATGATCCCAGGGTCCTGGGCTGGAGCCCCACATTGCATCTGGCTCTCTGCTCAGCAGGGAGCCTGCTTCCCTTCCCCTCTCTGTGCCTACTTGTGATCTCTGTCTGTCAAATAAATAAATAAAATCTTTAAAAAATATATATTTATAGTAGCATCAAAAAATAGGAAATATTGGGGATATATCTGACAAAAGATATGTAAGACTTGTACAATGAAGACTACAAAACATTACTAAGAGAAATTAAAGAAAACTTAAATACATGGAGAGATAAATTGTGTTCATGGATTGGAAGACTCAATACTAGTATGATGTCAATTCTCACCAAACTGATCTATAGATTCAACACAACACCACTCAAAATCCCAGGAGATTTTCTGAAGAAGCTGAGACTCTGATTCTAAAATTTATGTGAGAACATAAAAGACCTAGAATAGAAAGCCAATTTCGAAAAAAAGGAACAAAGCTGGAATAGCTACACTACCTAACTTCAAGGCTTACTATGAAAGCTACAGTAATTAAGCTATTGTGCTATTAGAATAAAGATAAGAAAAAAGATCAGTGAAACTAAATAGAGCTCCAAAATGACACACACATTTTTTTTAGACAAAAGGTGCCAACAATGTGGCACTGGTGGTATACTGGTGAGAACAGCTACCTTCCAAAAGGTGCCAATATAGGAAAGATAATTTTTTGAGCAAATAGTGTTAGAACAAACAGCTGAAGAGCCATATGCTGAAAAAAATAAACCTTGACCCTTACCATGCAAACATACAGAAAATTTAACTCAGAATGGATCACAAATCTAAACACAGAATAAGGGGCGCCTGGGTGGCTCAGTGGGTTAAGGCCTCTGCCTTTAGCTCGGGTCATGATCTCGGGGTCTTGGGATCGAGCCCCGCATCGGGCTCTCTGCTCAGCGGGGAGCCTGTTTCCCTTCCTCTCTCTCTGCCTGTCTCTCTGCCTACTTGTGATCTCTGTCTGTCAAATAAATAAATAAAATCTTTAAAAAAAAAATAAATAAACAGAATAAATTGGTAAACATTTCTTGGTAGGACACAAAAAGAAAACTATAAAAAAAAAAGACAATCAATAAATTGACAATCAAAATTAAAAACTACTGCTCTTCAAAAGATACGGTTATAAAAGTGAAAAACACAAGTAAAAGCCTGGGAGAAAATATCTGCAAAACATTTAATCTGACAAAAAACATATTTGGAATACAGAAAGAATTCTTTCAACTAAATAAGATTTTAAAACTCCAAAAATTTTTAATGGGCAAAAGATCTGACATTTCACCAAAGAAGATACACTAATGGAAAACAAACACACACAAAAAAGATGCTCAACATCATTAGTTATTCAGAAAATGCCAATTAAAACCATGATTAATTTAAAAAGAATGACCAGGGGCGCCTGGTTGGCTCAGTCGGTTAAGCGACTGCCTTCTCTGCTCAGGTCATGATCCTGGAGTCCTGGGTCTCCCTGGAGTCCCACATCGGGCTCCCTGCTTGGGAGTCTGCTTTTCCCGCTAACCTCTCTCCTCTCGTACTCTTTCTCTCAAATAAATAAATAAAATCATTAAAAAAAATTTTTAATTAAAAAAAATAAATAAAATAAAAAGAATGACCATATC
Organism: Meles meles; assembly: GCF_922984935.1. Taxonomy (NCBI): domain Eukaryota; kingdom Metazoa; phylum Chordata; class Mammalia; order Carnivora; family Mustelidae; genus Meles; species Meles meles. Next base: position 45,166,776 of record NC_060069.1, on the reverse strand, counting down.
AAGTGTTTTGATTGTGTGAAACAACCAGAACTCTCATACATGGCTGCTGTAAAATATATAGTCAACTTTGGAAAACAATTTCCAAATTTTGTGAGGTTTTCTTTAATTTCTTTGAAGAAGTTAAAAAAATTTTTAAATTTAACATAGGAAAGAATATTATCATTATAAACAATAATAAAATAAGTTCTTTTCTCTTCCCTTAATTTTTCTTAGCAATGTTTTGTAGTCTTCACTATACAAATAGTTTTGTAAAAAGTTAAACATAATCCTACCTTATGAATAGCCATTCTACTCCTATTTACACAAGAAATAAATGCATACACCTATGTAAACTTTTACATAAATTTTTATAGGCAGCTTTATGTGCAATAGCCAAAACCCAGAAACAACTCAAATATTCATTGTGGTAGCTTTAAAATATGTCCACAAATTCTTTAACACTCCTCCCTTCCAAAGTGGAGTCTGATGCTTCTCACCTTGAGAAAAGCCTGGTTATAGTACCTTACTTCTAACAAATGGTAATTTGGAGGAAGTGACAATGTTTGACTTCCAAGACTAAGTCATGAAAAGTAATGCAGCTTTCTCTTTGCCCTGGCTCTTGGATCACTTGTTTAGGTAGTAACTGCATTCCATGTAGTAAGGACATTAAAGAATTCCTGCCCAGGGAGGAGGATCCTTGGGAGGAACTGAGGCCTGGATCTAACAGCCATGTACATGGCCCTGTCTTGGAAGTAGATCCTCCAGCCCCAGTAAAGCTTTCAACTGACTGTGGCCCAACCAACACCTTAACAACAATCTCACAGAAGACTCTGAGCCAGAGCAACCCAGCTCTTTAAAAATTCCTGGCCCAGAAACCATGATAGTAAGTGTTTATTGTTTTAAGCCACTAAATTTTGGGGTAATCCACTGTATAGCAATATATCCATCAATAGATCAATGGATAAATAAATTATGATATATCCATACAGTGTCATAGTATTAAGCAATAAAAAAAGTATTACTGATAACCACAAAACTACCATGTTTCAAAATAATTACACTAATTCCATTTAGAAAATCCAAACTAATCAATAATGATAGAAAGCAGATCAGTGAATGTCTAGAAATAAGGAGACGGCAAACAGAATTCTAAAGTGGCATAGGAAAACTTTTGGGGTATAACTGTTATTTATGCTCACTCAGGTGACAGTTTACACGGAGGTTTACATATGTCAACATGAAATTATATGCTTTCATATGCTGGTTATATAATTCCTCAGTAGCGCTGTTTTTAAAAATCCATATATTCCAGGGAGAAAAAAGCACGTTTCCCTGTGTAGCACTGTCATTGTTTTAACACTATAAAAACATTACTATCTACATTCTCCAAGATAGAGCATTACCTCAACTAAATTTTATATACACTTGAAGAGGAGTAAGAAGTATTTTAGGAAACTGCCAATTATCTAGGCAACATATTTTCAACACCTCCACTACAGTGAAAAGTATGTTGTTAATGCAAAAGCAACTGAGTAAAGAGTTGTCTCCTACTTGCCAACTGCATGCCACCGGGCCAACCTACTAGCTAACTACTACTTTTCCTGCGAGGAACTGCTCCACAGAGTTGCCTCCGTTAGTTCCACTTCCTAAATGACTAATCTATACTCTGCCTCAGGCAGAATTCACAGCATTCCTTTTCATATGCTAAAAATAAGAAGCTCAACAAAACTTGAAAGAATCAGAGGCTGAAATAAAAGTAGCCTTGTCAATGTTCCTGGAAGCCAGGTACCAAATGAAGTTTGTAAAACTCTTTCCTAAGTTTTCTCCCTTTATCTGATTTCCCCATTTTCCTTGTGTTGTGTTCTACTATCTTCACTAGTTTCGGATTCTGATCCAGATCTTATCCAAGGTGCTTGGTGACCACCCAAAAACTTTACCTAGGTTTTAGACCCAAAAAATTGTTTTATCCACAGAACTGAGTACATCTCAGGTCTTGTCTTTTGTTTCTATACCACAAAACCTGGAAGGGTATAATAAAGCCACAGTGAAACATTCAGTGGGTGAGGGTAGCTACCAACACGAAAGCTAAGGTTCAATTCTATTTCTGGACATTAACAGTATTATTTCTAGTGACATATATATGTAGCAAATAATCAACAATGAATCATTTGACCTAGCTGCTAATTATAAAAGGATCTGACTTGAGTGCACAGATAATATATGGCTGTTTAACACCAATAGCTTTGGGTTCCTGGGTGGCTCAGATGGTTAAGTGGCAGACTCTGATTTCAGCTCAGATCACGATCTCAATATTGTGGGATCAAGCCCCACGTTGGGCTCCACGTGGAGAGTCTGCTTAAGGATTCCCTCTCTCCCTCTCCCTTAGCCCCCCACCACTCGCCCTCTGTAAAATCAATCAATCAGTCTTTAAAACTAACGGCTTACACTCAGGTTTACTCCCCATTCATTCACGCTTGGCCCTGGTTAAAGCAACACTATCTCATCTGCTTTCAGGAAAGGATGAAAGCTGAGATGCACTTTACACATGGCAAACAGTACTCTAGGAAGGTTAGCTGAAGACAGGTTACACATTCATAGTTGGCACTAAAAAGGTCCCAGTTCTTACCATTTAGATCCCATTGGCTCAAAGTATAAATTTTGTAGTTTATAGTCTTTGTCTTCCATTTAAATATTACTCAACTACCACAGCACTTTCTTCTATAATTCTACAGGACATAATCATCCTGTCCTTTCCAAAATCTATAAAAGAGTATAGGACTATGGCTGTGGACTCACTGAATCCTTTTTTGTTCTTTTTTTTTTTTTTTTCCCCATGAATCTTTTTTTGTTCTTAAGATTTTATTTATTTATTTGAGAGAAAGAGTGAGCAAGCAGAGGGGAAGGGCAGAGGAAGAGGGAGAGTCTCAAGTAGACTCCCTGGTCAGTGTGAAGCCACCCCCTGGCTGGATCTCATGAACCCAGCCCAAACCAGGAGTTGGATGCTTAACTGACTGGCCACCCAGGCACCCCTGTACTCACTGATTCTTTTAATTAATCTCATTAGGTCTGCAACTAGGCCAATAACAAATCAAAAGGGTTCTTCTTTGCTATCATCAGGAACGAGTCCCGATATGCAAATGATTGTTTATTATTTGTTCCTCTTTTTCTACATTCTCTGCTTGTCCTAACCTATTCATTTCTCTAAACTCTTCTTTTTCCCTTCATTCCTCTAAAGCAGTGATTCTTTGCTAGCTTATCACGGGAAAGCTAACCGAAAATACCAAGGCCCAGGGGCACCTCGGCGGCTCAGTGAGTTAAAGCCTCTGCCTTCAGCTCAGGTCATGATTTCCAGGGTCCTGGGATCGAGCCCCACGTCGGGCTCTCTGCTCAGCAGGGATCCTGCTTCCCTTCCTCTCTCTCTGCCTGCCTCTCTGCCTACTTGTGATCTCTGTCAAATACATAAATAAAATCTTAAAAAAAAAAAAATACCAAGGCCCAAACTTATAGGAGAAAGATAGAATCCTTGGGGCACCTGGGTGGCTGAGTCGGTTGAGCTACCAACCCCTGATTTCAATTTAGGTCATGATCTCGTATGGGGTGATCAAGCCCCATCTCCATCTCCAAACCTAACGCTGAGTCTCTTCACTCTCCCCACTCCCCACCCCCACTCACACATGCACACATGGGTGTGCTCTCTCAAAAAATAAAAATGAATATTTCTGTATTTTTTATTGTTTGCTAGGTGATTCTATTACTTAAAGACTAAGACAAACTGCTCTAAGCCAGGGGTTAAATTGATTGCACATTAGAATAACCTGGGGAACTTTTAAATACCCTGATGCTGATAATTAGAAATGCTGGTGAGACTTAGGAATTCGTATATTTAAAATTCCCCAGGTGTGGGTGGCTCGGTGGGTTAAGGCCTCTGCCTTCGGATCAGGTCATGATCCCAGGGTCCTAGGATCGAGACCCCCATCGGCTCTCTGCTCAGCGGGGAGCCTGCTTCTCCCTCTCTCTCTCTGCCTGCCTCTCTGCCTACTTGTGATCTCTGTCAAATAAATAAATAAAATCTTAAAATTCCCCAGGTGTGACCCACCATTATTCTTATCACCTGGGTGCTTATTAGAAAAGAAGAATTTCCAAAACCACTCCAGACTTCCAGAATCAGAGCCTGCATTTACCAAGATTTCCAAGTAGTCTGGGGGAAGCAATGCACTCTCAAACTAGGCTACACACTGGAATGACCTGGGGCCCTTTGAAAATTATTGATGCCTGGTTTCCACTTTCAGAGATTCTGATTTCAGCTAGTGTGGATTGCAGCTTTGGTTCATCCACTGCAACTCCACTGAGAAAAATTCATCAAGGTAACTAGTCTTTAAATCACTTTCACTAAAGCAGAAAAAGGTCTCTCTTCGGTGGGTGTTATGACAGATACAGCCCCTGGAAGTGGGCAAAAATAAAGGAGTCCTTTAGAGCAGAGGTCAACACATTCTTTCTGTAAAAGACTAGACAGTATTTTAGACTTGTGGGTCATGTGGTCTTTGTCACAACTACTCTTTTTGTAGTAGCCAGAGACAATACAGAAACAAATGAATGGGTTCCAATGAAACTTTTATGCAAAAGGGGGTGATGGGCTAGGTTTGACCTTCAAGCCAAAGTCTGGCAACCCCTGACCTAGAACAGCTCTCAAAATTTCCAATACCTCAGAATTGCCTAGAAGGCTTAGGCAAACACAGATGGCTGGCTCCTGGCCTCAGAATTGCCCAGCCAGTAGTTCTGGGTGAACTCTGAGAAGCTCAAGTTTTAACAAGTCCCCAGGTGATGCCGATGCTATTAGTCCATGGATCACAATTTGAGAATTACTACATGTCAGAATCACCTAGAGAAATTTTTTAAAACTTTGATGCCAAACTCCAGAGGATATAAATCAAAATCTCTGGGGATGGGGACAAATTTTTTCTACTGTAAAGGTTCCAAACACTTGGGTCATGGCACACCCTACTGGTGTACTGAAAGATACAATGGACTGTATAAATAGATGAACACCAGCAAGTCCTCTCATCCCTCCATGTGCATGGTACTATCCCACCAAAAGGCAGAGTTAATTTCCCTTTACAATGAATCTGGGGTACCCTTGCGTCTTGCTTTGACCAAAAGAATGTAGCAGAAATGATTTTGTGTCATTTCTAGGCCTAGGCCTTAAGAAAAACCAGCTATCACATTAAGAAGTCTGACTACCCTGCTGGAGAGAGACCCACACTGTAAGAGAAAAGCCCTAAAGAATGAAAGACTCCAAAGGGCAGGAGAAGCCCAGGCCAGTCTCAGCCATTCTAGCCACCCCAGGTGAGACACCAGACATGCTCTATCCTCCAGCCACACACAAGCCACTCAACCAAAACCAGCTGATGTACAGACAAGTTGTCCCCTCCACGCCCTACCCAAACACATGACAATAGTTGTTTTAAGTCACCAAATGTTGGGCTGGTTAAACAGCCAGAAATAAATAACATGTCAATAGTCTTACATAAGATATTAGTGTTTATAAGGGTTTGGGGTTCTGTTCTTGTTTTTTTTTTAAGAGGGAGAGGGAGACAGAGAATCTTAAACAGGCTCCATGCTCAGCACAGAGCCCAATGCCAGGCCTAATCTCACAACTGTGCGATCATGACCTGAACTGAAATCAAGAGTCAGACACTTAACCAACTGCGCCACACAGGCACCCCCGTGTTTATAAATTTTCATGGTGATTTAAGAAGTTGTTCTGTTTGGTACAACCATTCAAAAACTACCAACTGCTAAAATTACATTTTTGCTAAAATTATATTTTATTTGTCTGACTTGCTCTGTAAAGTATTTAAATGCAGTAATTATTACTTAAACAAAATTATGTAACTTTCCCCCTGGTGTTACCATTTGAATCATCCGAAACTATTTTAGTCACAATTTGTTTGTCATCACTTCTTGGCTTTGTGCTCACTGTTAAAATATTTCATCTTTCTTGCCTCTTCATAAATTTTTGCTATTAATGTGCTCTTATTTTTCACATTTCTCCAACTTATAAGGTATGTATGGTTGTTTCCTTATCATCATCATTTATATGAGCTATTTCTATTAGAATAAAATCGATTATTTTTTTGACTATTACTTCTTGACATTTATTATTGGCTTTTGATATTAATTAGCCAAACTCTGACTCTTGATGAAATTATTTAAAAATATTTATTTCTGAAGTGAAATTAAATGTACATAATCTGTTGTGATGAGCACTGACGGTTACACATAAGTGATGAATCACTAAATTCCACCCCTGAAACTAATATTACACTATATGTTAACTAGAATTTAAATAAAAAGTTGAAATAAACAAATAAATACACATAAACATTTAAATGGGATTATAGGCATTTGCAGATCTAAAACACTTTGAAAATTTGATTTTCTTTTTTTTTTTTTTGAAAATTTGATTTTCTGATCTTACATAAGAGTAACATTTATTGCATTAACTAAAATGAATTATTATTTTCTATTTATTTATTAAATGTTCATTTTATCTTTCAACATAATTTTAAAACATTTTAAGAATGCAGAAAAATATACATATATATATATCAATTTCTGAACCTTAAGGCATATATTGTTTCATTTTCATACTTAAGTAGATTTTTTACTCATTGTTGTTTTCCCACCATGATGGACAAACTTTTCAACAAATAGTGCTGGAAAGTGATCACATTCAGAATACAAACACAATGGCCCAAATTATCTTCTTTGACCTATCTTTTTATATCAAAGTCATTAAATGAATCATGGTAGAAGCAAACCACAAGGACTTCAACACAAAACATCCATTTCATACAGAAAGGTTTGTACTCTAAAATTCTACAAACACAAAATAAGAGACAAAGTTCTTTTATGAGATTAGTCACAACAGTATCAGATTAAGAAACCAGTTACAAAGAAAAAAAAGCAGTTACAAGACTACCCAAGTAAGAGCTAGAGCCAGAATGCCTCATACAATTGCAAAATTGCACAAATATATTAGCTTGCAAGGACAATGTCAAAACTTCGTAATTTCCAAATAGGCAAAGGAAATAAAAAAGATACCACATTTGAGTAACAGAACAGATGCACGTGACAGCCTGCTAAATAAACATAACAATAATCACTAATCCAGAAGAAAACTTTTTCAGAAGTGTTTACTGCTGAGTGATGATTCTACGTGTTAAGAACTGTGCTCAAGTTAACAGCAATGGTTGAAATGTCTGAATAGAAGATTTTCTTGCAAAGCCATTGATTGTTTTTGCAAAGTACCAAAACAAACTCCTAGGGATGAAATACTCAAAATGCTAGAAGAAAACTCTAAAACAAAAAAGATTATATTATGGAGACATTCTAATATTCCACACTGATACTGCTGTCACAATGACAACAAGAGGTAAATTTCCACTAAAAATTCATTTGGAAAACTCTGAAGATCTAGTAAGACATTATTTCACAAAGCATCCTTTCATAAAGTAAAAGTTTGTGTGCAGATATAAATTCCAAGCTAAATATTATCAAAATAATGTATGAATCTAAACAAAATATTCAAAACCTTTGGTTTGTCCATTTTTAGCTTTTTGGTAAAGAAAGGATATAAGAGGGGCGCCTGGGTGGCTCACTGGGTTAAAGCCTCTGCCTTCAGCTCAGGTCATGATCCCAGGGTCCTGGGATCAAATCCAACACCAGGCTCTCTGCTTAGCCAGGAGTCCACTTCTCCCTCTTCCTCTGCCTCTGCCCCTCCCCCTGCTTGTGCAAGGGTGCACTTGCTCTCTCTCTCTCTCTCTAATAAATACTTTAAAAATATATACATATTAAATATTTGTGTCATACACATTCAATATGTAATACTGTCCCTAATACTATGTGTTTTATTTTAACATAATTCTATTAAAATAAAATTTTTGTTTATTAAATATTTATTAATTACTTTAACATAATTCCATTTTAAAAATCTAAACATTTTTCACCAACTCCCGATAGGACACGACACTTTCATGAAACCATCTATTGAGTGAATGAGTAGACAGCTATAATATGGAAACTCAAACTTACCAAAAAACTAAGCAAAGGTTACACATTTTATAGAATTTATGCAGCAATTCAACCTTAAAGCTTCATTAAGCAAAGATAATAATCAAATAAATATTCAAATTCCTTACACCAACAGCAAATTAGAATCCAAGAGAGTCATCAGTGAAGTTACAGAAATCTCTAAGTTCCAGAAAAACAAGTCAGAATTCAAGTCAACTCCAATACATAATAGAATGTAGCACACATGACCTGCTCTGCAAAAGTCATGAGTTGGCATCTTATAAAGACATGAGTTAAAGAGCAACCCTAGAGAATTCCCATTCTGTAAGGAAAAAGGAATAATAACATCCACTTTTACAGAAACCACAAAAGAATCCTAATAATTTTTTTTAAACAACCAAATGATCTAATCCCAATCTATATTTAATCTTACTTGACTAAAAACCCAAATGGCTCTATTATTTCAAACATTTATTTAAATACATAAAGTTATTCATAAATGACATCTGTAAAATATCCAGCTTTTTATCCTGACAAAAATTGATACACCAAAACCTAAGTGTTAGAAAGTCTGCTATAGACTGTGAGCAGATTCCAACGTTTATTACATTTTAGAAAGCAGTTTGTCGTATCCTATAAAGCCTCCTTCACCCTGTAATACTATGTAATTAAAATTCATTATAGAGAATGCTACTAAAATAAAGCATTTTATGTAGCTAGGCTCTTCCCACATTTTAACAAATGGCTCTGAGATCTTATTTCAATCTTATAATAAATAATGCTTTGTAATCTTTGTAATATTTATAACTAAAAGTCATCTAGTAAAGCCCATTCATTTTATAAAGGAAGAGTATAAAGCTCAGAAAAATTAAATGACCTCCCCAGGATAAGAATTATGCACGTAGGCCACCTGAGTGGCTCAGTGGGTTAAAGCCTATGCCTTCGGCTCAGGTCACCGTCCCAGGGTCCTGGGATCAAGGCCTGCATCTAGCTCTCTGCTCAGGGGGGAGCCTGCTTCTCCCTCTCTGCCTGCCTCTCTGCCTACTTGTGATCTCTCTCTCTCTCTCTCTCTCTGTCAATAAATAAATAAATAAATAAATAAATAAATAAAATCTTTTTTTTAAAAAAAGGAATTATGCAAGTACTAGGGATATTATAGTAAACAAGAGATGTGTCATCCCTGTCTATAATCTAGTTAAAGTGAAGTATGCAATATTATGATCGAGGAAGAATCTTTGCCTCATATATAAGAATTCTGATTCAAGTACACACAAGCCACTTCTCCTGGGAAAAATTAGAAGTACATGTTAACAAGAAACAAAAAGGCCAGGTAAAGCAGACAGCATAGCAACTATAAAAGGAAAGGATTATTCAAGTAAACCAAGGTCTTACAATTTCATACTTGTATCTATCAGTAGGAAAATTCCTGAGATGTTATAAAAAATATGCAAATAAAATTAGAAAAGCATTGGACACCTGAGTGTACTTTCAGAGGTTTCTATATATACATATACAGTACATACACAAACACACACAAGCTCACCAACCTACAGCCTTCAGACCTCTGAGCAGATAGGCAGACAGAAAGTAATCTGTTGATTTGCAAATTATTTTTTTTAAGATTTTATTTATTTGAGAAAGGGAGAGAGAGAGAGCACAAACAGTGGGGAGGGGCAGAGGGAGAGGGAGAAGCAGACTCCCTGCAGAGCTTGATCCCAGGACTATGAGATCAGGACCCGAACTAAAGGCAGAAACTTAACCAGCCACCCAAGTGTCCCATTTTGCTAATTATTTTTAAAGCAACATAAATTTTACAGTCAAAACAGAGATCCTGAAGTTTTTCAAGTGCCAGAAATAATAAAAGAAACATTTTTAAACGTCACTGTTAATTATCTACCTAGTGTGTGCTGTCACTGATTTAAAAATTTTTATTCATTTAATGACTATTAAAAAACACTTAAGAGTTTTAATAACTTCATAACCTCGGTCTCCTTAACTCTGTTGTGAGTAACTACTTTCTACTATGAATCTTCTAGGTGGTAGTAGCAGAGATTAATACAACAAAGTGTCTGCAGTCATGGAACTTAGAACAGGCAATAAATTAGGCACAGACATACACTTAAGAAGCAGACCACATATCTGTACATCATCTGTGTGTGTGTGTGGTGCGCACACTCAGGTGTGTGTGTATGTGTATAAAAAAAACAGAGTAGGGGCGCCTGGGTGGCTCAGTGGGTTAAGCCTCTGCCTTCAGCTCAGGTCATGATCCCAGAGTCCTGGGATCAAGCCCCGCATCGGGCTCTCTGCTTGGCAGGGAGCCTGCTTCTTCCCCTCTCTCTGCCTGCCTCTCTGCCTAGTTGTGATCTCGCTCTGTCAAATAAATAAATAAAATCTTTAAAAAAAAAAAAAAAGAGTAAAATGACATAAAGTGACCATAACGTGGTCAAGGAAGGTTTCTCTGAGAGGGTGTGACCTAAAAAAGTGAAGCAGATCCATAGGAAGAGAAGGAATATTATAAGGAAAACAGCTACAGATAAATATGAAGAGAGAACATTCTGCACAGAATAGATAGCAAGTGCAAAGGGCCTAAGATGAGAGCTACTTTGACATTAAAGAACAGAGTCCAAGTAGCTTCAGCCAAGCACACAGAGTTGAGATGAGATCAGGGAGTTATCAGCAAAAGTCTGGTCATAGGGCTTGGTAGACCATAGTCATAATGGATTTTACTTTCAGTGTGATGGGAATCTAAAACAGTGGAATGCTGTGTGTATATATATATATATATATATTTTAAGATTCCCTTTATTTATCTGACACACAGAGAGAGAAATCACAAGCAGGCAGAGAGGCAGGCAGAGAGAGAGGGGGAAGCAGGCTCTCCACCAAGCAGAGAGCCCAATATGGGGCTCGATCCCAGGACCCTGAGATCACGACCAGAGCCAAAGGCAGAGGCTTTAACCCACCGAGCCACCCAGGCGTCCCTGTTAATTTATATTTTTATAGTTCTTCCTGACAGGGTGCCTGGGTGGCTCAGTCGGTTGAGCATCCAACTCTTGATTTTGGCTGGGTCATGATCTCAGGGTCGACCCCCACATCGGGTTCCATGCTGAATGTGGAGCCTGCTTAAGATCTCTCTCTCCCTCTGTCTCCCACCACACTCACTCACGCTCTCTCAAAAATAAATATAATAAAATAAAAACAGAAAATAAAAACAAAAAATATAATATATAATATAATGAATATAGAATTTTTAAAAATCTCTTCCTGGCTGCTGTGTACAGAACTCATTGTAGAGGGGCACCTGAGTGGCTCAGTGGGTTAAGCCTCTGCCTTTGGCTCAGGTCATGATCTCAGGGTCCTGGGATTGAGCCCCGCGTCTGACTCTCTGCTCGGCAGGGAGCCTGCTTCCCCTCTTCTCTCTCTGCCTGATGCTTTGCCTACTTGTGATCTCTCTCTTTCTGTCAAATGAATAAATAAAATTTAAAAAAAAAAAAAAACAGCTCACTGTAGAAAGACAAGAAAAGAAGCAGAAACACAAGTTGGGAGGCTATAATCCTAAACAAGAGGTGGTAGATGTTTAGACTTGGAGGTGCTACTGCTAGATGGATTTGGGGTATATTTTTGCTAATATACTAGATATGGAGAATATGGAAAAAATAAAAATCATATAAGAAGTTTTAAGGATAAAAATTATTAAGCTGCACAATAATTTGTCTGCCAAAAATGATTTTTTTTTCCTCAGTGCAACTGGTTTTTATTATTAAAGCAAAGACTGGAAAACGGCTATTCCCCACCTTGCTACGACCCTCCCACCAACTTCCAGATTCATCCTGCTATGTCTTGTGAAGGTGAAAACTAGATTTGTCTGGAAAAGACTCAGAAATGTTCATCCCCGCCAAAACTATTTTCAAATTACAGCCTTTATGTTTGGTATGCCAGTTAATTGTTGGTCTTCACCACTATATCACCCTTCCATGGGCTCCTTCTCTATACTGCCAGGTACTAGAAGTCTGCAAAGTGTACTTCCTAGGCCTCCTTGCATACAAAGAGGTTAGGTTCTGCCAATGGAAGCCAGTGTTAGATTAAGAGGCAAGACATAGAGGAGGCCAGTTTTTTTCTGCTTCTGTTTGACACCGCCATCAGTGAGCAACTGTGAGCCACACCAACTGCCAGCAGCACTGCTGACCAATCTGGGCAGTTTCAAGGGGACTACAGGCTCCTTGACTCTGGAAGAAGTCACAAGAAGGCAAGCTCCTGGCTTCCTGGCCAGGTAACAATGGCCGTATTCTCAACAGTGCAGTACTGAGGGGCTCTGCGAAACACCACTTTCCCTTTTGTTTCTCCAGCTTCAGGGGCAACAGCTGCTTCCCATATTTACTAATCTCTAAGTGGCATCACCTTAATTTTTTTCTTTTTTTAAAGATTTTTTTATTCATTTGACAGAGAACACAAGTAGGCAGAGAGGCAGGCAGAGAGAGAGAGAGAGCGCGCGGGGAAGGGAAGCAGGCTCCCTGCTGAGCAGAGAGCCGATGCAGGGCTTGATCCCAGGACCCTGGCTGGGATCATGACCTGAGCTGAAGGCAGAGGCTTTAACCCACTGAGCCACACAGGTACCCCAACATTTAACCGTTCATGTTAATTTCAAATCAACAGCTTTTACCCCCCAAAATTAATTCTCACTATAGTTTTAAGTTTAATGTAAATGTAAAGTTTAATGTAATAGTTTGAAGTTTAAACACAAGCGATCACTTGATTTAAAAAGAAATCAAACATACTATATTTTGACATCTAAATCCAGCAGAAAGCAAAAAGAGAACTAATAAGAGGTCATCAAAAGAAACAAATTAGTCAAAATATTAGAGCTAAAACCATAAAACTCTTAGAAGAAACTGAAGGAATAAATCTTCATCATCTGGGATTTGGTGATGGATTTTTGGATATGACCCCAAAAGCAAAACAACATAAGAAAAAATAGATAAATTGAATTTCATCAAAATTAACTTTTGTGCAAAGGATGTTATCAAGAAAGTGAAAAGACGGGGCGCCTGGGTGGCTCAGTGGGTTAAGCCTCTGCCTTCGGCTTAGGTCATTATCTCAGGGTCCTGGGATTGAGCCCCACATAAGGCTCTCTGCTCAGCGGGGAGCCTGCTTCCCCCTCTTTCTCTCTGCCTGCCTCTCTGCCTACTTGAAATCTCTGTCTGTCAAATAAATAAATAAAATCTTTAAAAAAAAAAATGGGCAGAGGGTCTGAATAGACATGTTTCCAAAAACAAACATGCAGATGGCTGATACATGAAAAGATGTTCTACATCACTAATCATCAAGGAAATGTAAATCAAATTGCAATGAGACACCACCTCATCCCAGTTAGAATGGCTATTATCAAAAGGACAAGAAAAAAAAAAAAAAAAACAAAGGACAAGAAATAACAAACATTGATGAGGTTACAGAGAAAAGGGAACTCTTATGCACTGTTGGTGGCAATGCAAATTGGTACAGCCACTACAGAAAACGGTGTTGAAGCTCCTCAAAAAATTAAAATTAGAACTACTATATGATCCAGCAATTCTATTTCTAGGTATTAGGAGAAGAAAGTGAAAACACGAACTATTTACAATAGCCACGATATCAAAACAACCTAAATGTCCATCAATGGATGAACAGATAAAGAAGATATAGATATATATGTGTGTGTATATATACATATATACACAGATACACATATAAAGCAATACTACTTAGCCATAAAAAATAATGAACCCCTACCATTTGCAACAAAATGGATGGACCTTTCAGTCATTATGCTAAGTGAAATAAGTCAGAGATAAAAAGATAAATACTGTATGATTGCACTCTGATGTCAAATTTTTTAAATAACAACAAAAATCAAGTTTAAAGATATGGAAAACAGATAGGTCTGGTGGCTGCCTGAGGCAGGGGGTAGGGGGAAATGGGGGTCATTTCTAGTTATAAAATGAGTATGTTGTGGGAATGTAACAAACAGCATGATGACTATAGTTAATAATACTGTACTGCACAGGTGCCTGGGTGGCTTAGTCAGTTAAGCAGCCGACTCTTGATTACAGCTCAGGTTGTGATCTCACATCTGGCTCTGAGCTCAGTGCAGTTTTCCTGTCCCTCTCCCTCTGCTCCTCCCCCGCCCTCAAATAAATGAATAAAATCTTTTAAAAAATAATAATAATGCTATATTGCATATTTGAAATTAGGTTAGAGAGTAGGTCTTGAAAGTTCTCATCACAAGAAAAAAAATTTTAACTATATGTGGTGACACATTAACTGGAGTTTACTATGGTAATCATTTTGCAATATATGCAAATATAGAATTGTTACATGGAGTCATTGTACATATGAAATTAATATAATGTCAATTATACCTCAATAAAAACTGTTTTTAAAAGAAGTACATAACTTACAAGCTACTACATTTTCAGTAAACTTTTCCAAAATTTATAAAGGAATTTCCTGACATTCTAAAAGTAGTATATATCCCTCATTCTTGAGGGATAAAAGCCCTTAAATCTTTTAGTTTTTTCTTATTTTGACTTTAGGTTTTATTGCAGTGGTTATAATCATAAAAATAAATGTTCTATTGTGGAAGGAGCTGAGATGCACTTAAACAGACGAATGGATAAAGAAGATGTGGTCCATATATACAATGGAATATTCTTCAGCCATCAGAAAGAATCGATACCCAACATTTGCAACAACATGGATGGAACTGGAGGAGATTATGCTAAGTGAAATAAGTCAAACAGAGAAACACAATTATCATATGGTTTCACTTATTTGTGGAACATAAGGAATAGCATGGAGGACATTAGGAGAAGGAAGGTAAAAATGAAGGGGAGGATCAGAGCGGGAGACAAACCAAGAAAGACTACGGACTCTGGGAATCAAACTGAGGGTTTTGGCGGGGGGGGGGATAAGTGAGCTCAGTGATGGGCATTAAGGAGGGCACGTACTGCATGGAGCACTGGATGTTATATGCAAACAATGAATCATGGAACACTACATCAAAAACTAATGATGTACTGTATGGTGACTAACATAATTTTAAAATAAATAAATAAATAATGTTCTTAACAAAGTTAAACAGAAAAAAAAAAACAAAAACCCAGCATCTTTTGCCCTCATGAATAACTAGAATAAAAGCCCTCAAATCTTAAATGCACATATAAATAGCTCAAAGAATACAGTAGTCTTTAATACTGGCAACTGATTAGACAAAGGGGATATACTTGAAGTATCTTAAAAGAAACAACTAAATTTAGAAAAATGGCTTTTACTTTTTCATTCTTAAAATAATTCCTTAAAAACTCACAAAGGCACAATTTAAACAAAAAAGATAACTTTTATGGGTATATATGTCACTCATATTAAGTTCACAACATTAGAATGAGAAATAGGGGTGCCTAGCTGGTTCAGTTGTTAAGCATCTGCCTTTGACTCAGGTCATGATCCCAGGGTCCTGGGACTGAGTCCCGCATTGGGCTCCCTGCTCAGCAGGAAGCCTGCTTCTCGCTCTCCCACTCCCCCTGCTTGTGTTCCCTCTCTTGATATGTCTCTGTCAAATAAATGAATAAAATCTTTTAAAAAAGAGAGAAATAAAATGTCTCTCTCTCATACACACACAGACACACACACACACACACTCTCTCTCACATATATACATTTTAGATCCATGATCTAAGAAGCTGGTTAATCAAAGTTACTGAATTATAACAAGTAATTTTATAAAATACCGCCATTCAAAGAAAGTACTCTATATTTACATTGTCATGGTAACACCTACTTACTGACACTTACTGTGTGAAAATTTATCATTTCTTGAAGACTGTCAGAAAACTTGGTCAAGCTTGTCTATGGAGAAAGAAACCAAAAGAAAAACTAAGTCATTTAAGAGCCACGAAAATAGGTCACAAAAATGTTACTTCTGCATTTCTGAAGAAAGATCTAGTTATACTGTAATCAATAACATTTACTTCTGAGGATGATTTCATGGTATTGCCTCATGGACATGCTCTGCAAAGAGAACAAATGTACATGTGGAAGGTAACATAAAACCCAAGAATAGTCAAAGAATTAATACTGCCATATCAATAGGAGTAGGCTAACAAATAATAATGGCACATATAAGCCTAAAGGTAAAATTGAGTGTATCAAGACTGTGCCCATTTAGACATCCATGAATCAAATAATCAAAGCATGCCCATTACCTAACCAGGTATTATTCCTCATGGAAGAATTATCATAACACCACACAGTATAGCAAGGGGCCTAAGTTAACCCAGCACAGCTAGCTGACAAGAACTTCGCTATGCAAACCCATACATAGTTAGATACTATTCTTAAGATTTAAATGCTCTCTGCTTGCCCTAAAAGCTCCTACTAGTAACTGTAGTCCTCCTCTCCCTGCTCAGGTCCTCTTGTAGATGATCCAGCTCACCTAGCAGAAGTAAACTTATATTCTCAATGCAAATCAACCATCAACTTCTAACTATATTAGAAAACAGAATCATACAATACCAGTAGGTGACAGCTTTTCTATTCCTAATTTTAAGGACCACTGTAACTACCAATAAGGTAAATGGATGCATAGTTCTTTAATATTTTGTTGAATTTATCATATTAACTAATTTTAATAATACTAACCTCAACTACAGCATCATTACTAGAATACTGTGCCAGGTCTCGAATCCCATTCATGAACTGTTTATTTGCAACACAAAAGGCCTTTCCAGTATCAATCATCACAATACAAAGTTTCACAAGCTGAAAAAGAAAAACATTACATCAGGTTGAAAATAATTACACAAATTACTTAGTTGAACAAGTGTTAGCAATAGCTACATGAGTTAGCCTAGCTAAGATAAATTATGGCTCATCAGTAAAGCAAAATAGACTGAAATTGTTCTTTTTAACTCTGACTTACAAAGTAAATTCATAGTAGAACTGTACCCAAAAAAGTGGACTCTTTAGGACCCAGAGGCTGTAATGGTAACAATAATAAATACTTTTACCAAGTCATATTCAATCCCGTAACTCCATAAAAATTTATTAAACACTGCTTAGAAGGAAGAATAGGGAATTTCAGGCAAAACAAGCAGTCTGCTTTAAAAAAAAAAAAAAACTTAAAAAAAAAAAAAGAAAGAAAGAAAACAACCTATGCTATGTTGGAGGAAAAGGGAATAAACTGGTACATTGGGTTAGTCATGCTAGGCATTTCAGTGTCAATCTATCAACACAAACATCTGAATTGATTAATCAACCATTATTTCTTCAATGCCTACTATTTTAGGCATTGAGCTAGCCTTAAAATTTAGACTTTCTTTCATCTTTCTTTCTCTAAAATTCTTTTCCTCCCCCTTTTCTTTTTTCTGTTCCTTATTTTTCTCCTTTCATTCAAACACATAACATTTCCTTTAAACAAATAAAATCTTGGGTGAATACATATATTATTAAAAAAAAAAAGTAGAGCAGGGAAGGATACTGAGCGGGTAATGGTGGGAGCACCAAGAAGAGAGTAAAGAGCCAAAACAACAACAACAACAAACCTTTAGAAAACATCTAAAGGATCTCAGGGGTAGAATTTAAAACTGTTACCCTACGGCCCAGAAGAACAGAAATTAAAAATATACTGTCTGCTCTCAGAAGCTCTAAATTGAACCAGTAGACAAGCAGGTAAATTCTGTACAGCACAAACACAATGGCTATGCATGACAAAACCATACATGATCAAACAAAGGAAGAACATCTAACCAGGACTATGGGCATCAGGGAAGGATTCCTGGAAAAGATAACAATTAAGAAAAGCCCTGAAAGACCAACAAAAATTAGCCAATCAGACAAGAGTAATGGGAAGATACTACTCTAGGAAGAGCATGTTTTAAGGTAAGGCCCAGAAGCGACATGGGCAGAGAAAACCAGAGGCACTTAGTAGCTTAGTACGGTGTGAAAATGTGGGACATTAAAAGTGTGATGTTGAAAATGTATACAAGGGCCAGATCAGGACAAGCTTTTGTGTGCAACGCTAAGATGTTCATATTTTGTATGAAAGGAAACAGAGAACAAGTGAATACACTAATTGGTGAGTTCACCAGAGTTCCATCTCAGAATGATGACCTAAATGGAGAAAAAGTAGAGACAGGGAAAAGAAAGACTAAAAATAAGGGGATTAGACCAAAAACCATGACAGGCTGAATTAAGGCAGTAAGCAGCAGAGAAATGAGGAGGAAAACTCAAGAATTACAGTCGAGTACCCTTCTGTAGTACAGTTACATAGACTGTGTCCCACCAAAGGGAAAAAAGAGGAGCTGAAATCCAGCCTGAGCTCTGCTTGCCATGGGCTACATCTGCTAATTCACACAAAGACACATTAAACTGGCCAGCAAAAGACTCCTGTTTTTACTGTATTAGGCCTGTGACGTGGCCCTGAATTAGATGGGCCTGTGATGTAAGTCAAGTGGAAAGCTGGACCAAACATGTGAAAACAGACATATGAAATTCAAAAAAGAGGTGCATGCTATAGATACAGACAGAGGAATCATCAGCATATATACAGTTACCAGTGCTAAAATGCTATATCCCACACAGGAGACAGAGGACAGAGCTTGCAAAGTGAAAACCTCACAAAGAAAACAAAAGAGGAAGAGGAAAAGCAAGAGAATAATTTCACGAAAGTAAAAAAGAACTAAGGACAAAAACTAGATGAATAGGGCGTCTGGGTGGCTCAATGGGTTAAGCCTCTGCCTTCGGCTGAGGTCATGATCTCAGGGTCCTGGGATCGAGTCCCACATCGGGCTCTCTGCTCAGCAGGGAGCCAGCTTCCCCCTCTCTCTCTGCCTGCCTCTGCCTACTTGTGATCTCTCTCTCTGTCAAATAAATAAATAAAAATCCTTTTAAAAAAAATAGATGAATAGGTTGAAAATCCATAAAAGTCCAATTTTATTTTTTTTAATTTTTTTTATTTTTTATAAACATATAATGTATTTTTATCCTCAGGGGTACAGGACTGTAAATTGCCAGGCCTACACACTTCACAGCACTCACCATAGCACATACCCTCCCCAATGTCCATAACCCCACCCCCCTCTCCCGACCCTATTCCCCCCAGCAACCCTCAGTTTGTTTCATGAGATTAAGAGTCACCTATGGTTTGTCTCCATAAATCCAATTTTAAAAAGATTTTTTAAATGTCTGTTGAGCTTGTCACCCAGTATCCCTGGCAAGAATAACTGTAAGAGAAACTGACTGGGGAGCTGTTAGCCAGATTACAGTGAATTACGAACTGCAGATGTAGAAGACATGATGATAGATCAGTATTTCCCAATATGTACTCTACAGAATATCCTATAGGAATATCCTACACCCAAATAAGGATCTTGTGACAAAATAAACCTGACAAACTCTGCATTTGAAGAGCTAAACAAATTTCTTTATTGCTAAATTTTAAAGAGCTTTTGATATATTCATGTGTTGTGAATCCTAGAATAGTATAAAATATGTAGCAGTTCTCAAAAATATTTGACATGGAATTTTTTTTCAGAGGAACCATGCTCATAGAAACAACATTCCAAAAAACTCACTATGAGAACTGCTGGCAGAGATCAGTCTTTTAAATAGTTTGAAAATGAAAATTACAAATAAATAGAAAATTACAAAAAATAATGTCTTAAAAACCAGAAAAACTAATTCTAAAATTCATATGGAGTAACCAACACGCAAGAAGAGGGAAAAAAATTGAAAATGAGTGATGAGATGGGAACATTAGCTTGCTATATATATATATATATATACTTTTTTTTTTAAAGATTTTATTTATTTATTTGACAGAGAGAGAGATCACAAGTAGGCAGAGAGGCAGGCAGAGAGAGGCAGAGAGAGAGGAGGAAGCAGGCTCCCTGCGGAGCAGAGAGCCCGATGCGGGGCTCGATCCCAGGACCCCGAGACCATGAGAGAGAGTCACAAGTAGGCAGAGAGGCAGGCAGAGAAAGAGAAAGGGAAGCAGGCTCCCTGCTGAGCAGAGAGCCTGATGTGGGACTCCATCCCAGGACACTGAGATCATGACCTGAGCGAAAGGCAGCAGCTTAACCCACTGAGCCACCCAGGCAACCATAGCTTTATATATTATTAAAATGTACTATACCAAAAAAAAAAAAAAAAAAAAAAGTACTATACAAGTATAGTAATTACAATTCTGGTAATGGCCGTGAACAGACAGATGGAAAGAATACAGAGTCAAGAAACTGATACAAATATTCAGTACTTTCCAGCCAGTGGAGGAAAAAGTGATCCAATAAATGACATAGGGACTCTAGAATCTAATGGGAGAAAAAGAAAAAAAGAAACCAAATTCAATTCCAAACCCTCCAATTAATTTCAGATGGAATAAAGATTTAAACATGAAATACTAAATCAGAAAATTAAAACAGGAAGTAATATTTTTTATAATCTCAAAGTAAGAAAAGTTTTTTTGAGAAAGTTGCAAAACTCAAAGTCACAGTAAAAACAAATCAATTCAACTACAAAAAAATAAAAATTTTATGGCGCCTGATGGCTCAGCTGGTTGAGTGTCCAACTCGTGATCTCAGCTCAGGTCTTGATTTCAGGATCATGAGTTCAAGCCCCACACTGGGCTCCACCCTGGCTATGTATGTATATATGTGTATATTTATACATACACACACACATACACACAATGTATACACACATATGTATATATATGAAACATTTTTATCAACGGGATAAAAAACAATAAACTTAGTCAAAAGACAACAATATGGAAAAACAGTATTAGCAACAAATCATAAGGGACTAATTTCCCTGCTCTAAGAAGAGGATATAAATCATTTTTGAAAATCAAACCAGCCACTAGAAAAATAATGGCCAACAGATTATGTACAGATGATTCCCAGTAAAGAAAATTCAAACACATCCTACGCCTATGAAAAAAAATTCAATCTCACTCATAGTAAAAGAATATTTTACTCTTTTACAAAGAGTAAATTACTGTTTTTTCACAGAATAGCGAAGATTGAAAAGTTTGTTAACTTGCTATTTTAGAGAGGGTATGGAGAACCAGGCACTCATACATTTATGGGGAATGTAAACTGGTACAACTTCTGTGTAAGGCAATTTAGCAAGAGCTATCAATATTTTAAATACATACCCTCTAACCTAACAATTTCACTTTTAGGAAAGTATTATAAAGTTATTTTTTCACATAAACCACATGACACACATGTGAAGTCATACACTGCAGTCACAGTAAAATATAGGTGGCAATCTGAGTCCATCAGTAGGCAACTGAATAAATAAATTATGATATATCCATACAATTCAGCCATCGAAAAGAATGTGGCAGCTCAATAATTAATAATGAAAACCAAAATCCAAGATGTATTTTTTTAAAAAAATACAGGGGCGCCTGGGTGGCTCAGTGAGTTAAAGCCTCTGCCTTTGGCTCAGGTCATGATCTCAGGGTCCTGGGATCGAGCCCCACATAGGGCTATCTACTCAGTGGGGAGCCTGCTTCCTCTTCTCTCTCTGCCTGCCTCTCTGCCTACCTGTGATCTCTCTCTCTCTCTGTCAAATAAATACATAAAATCTTAAAAAAAAGAAAAATGTAGAACAGTTTTAATATTTTTGTTGTCGTGGGAGAGAAGACAAATATTTATAATCTTTTACATACCTAGAAAATTTCTGGAAGGACTCAAGTGTTCTCCTTTAGGAAAGAGACTAGAGGATGACTAATTTTTCACTGGATACACACTTTCGTATCTTTAAAGTCTGTACCATGTAGAGGTATTACTTATTCAACAAATTAAATCATTTAAAAATAATTAAAAGGTCCCACGGTAACTGAAGGAGAGAGAGAGGTTGGTAGTATGACATTATGGTTAAAAACACAGAGTTGTGGGTTTAGTCAGCTTAGATTCAAATCCTGCTGCCGTACTTAATCACCTAAATGATCCTGAGTGACCTTAACCTCAGTAACCTTAAGTTTTTTTCTGTCTGAAATGATCACAACGGTAACAAACCACACAAGGTTACTATAAAAGAGTTAAGGTAATGCACATAAAGATCTTAGCACAAACCATTACTGGCACATGATAATTACTAAAGATTTATGTTTCCTTGTCAGAGTTTTGTTATTTGCTTTTGGTTTTCTCTCTTATTTTGTTTTTGTTCCAAAGAAATTTTCTACTTAAAATGAAGAGGTGGCAGAGAAAGAAAAGGAGAAAGATGACTAAAGCAAAGTTCTGAGAAGTTAGAGTTTGGAATTACATAGGAAAGGGATACCTTTATCACTCAAATGGAAGGAAAAGTAGAAAAAGAGAAGGACATATTCTAAATTTCTAGATTTGGAGCAAGGAATAAAAGTGTTTCCACCAAAAGGAAGACAAGAGTCAAAGTCCTCTATTAAGGATGAAGAACAAAATGATAAATCTTGAGAAAATAGAAGTAAAGCTGTTAAAGATAACAAGATAACCTGAATAAATCTTGGAAAATTTGTTTTACATCAAGATTTCCAGGAATGTGTAACTCCACCAGATGATTTCACCAAACAATTGTGTAACTTCTCCTATAGGGCTTTATAGATATGACACAGAGAATACAGATGATTAGACAAATATAGTGAGAATTCTACAGAGTAGGTGTTATGGAAGGGAAATGAAGGCCTCCAGAAGAAAAATATGATGGAATAAAATTAAGAGTAGACTGAAAGGGATCATAGCAGTATTATTCATACTAGCCAAAAAGTGGAAATAACCCAAATGTCCATCAAGTGACGAAGGGATAAACAAAATGTGGTATATCCATAAAGGGATATTACTCTGCCATAAAAAGTAAATACTGGAACATGTTACAACATGTACAGATGAACCTTAAAAACATTATGCTAAGTGAAAGAAGCTAGTCACAAAAGGCCAAATTATGGTTCCATTACACGAAATATTCAAAAGAGGCAAATCCATATAGACAGAAAGAAAATTAGTGGTCACCATAGGATGTAGGGAGAAGATAACTGGTGTGACTGCTATCAGGTACAGGATTTCTCTTTAAAGTAATGGAAATGCTCTGGAATTAGATAGTGGTGAGGGTTGCACAATACTATGAATACACTGGAAACACTGAATTGTACAATTTAAAATGATGAATTTTATGTCAGGTGAATTTTATCTCCAAAAATTACCCTTCCCCAAAATGCACTGAAAGGGGATTTTTAAAGGGGTTTAAAATATCAGAAGTTTATAGACTGAAGACTAGAGGGCTAGCTAAGCTTAAAGAACAGAGGCAGGAGTGAAATGAGAACTGGAAAGACTAGAGTCTCAGGTAAGAAAGTAAGAGATCAGCATTCCAGATTTCTGAGACGAGAACTTTGAATGGTAAGGCATAGCTATGACCATGAAAACAGGTATCAGAATTAGAAGAGGTCACTAACACGGGAGTTGGAGAGATAATGGAATTGTCATATAGCTGAGCCACACACACACTGCAGCTATGCAGGAAGAAGGACTGACTTGGTAAAAGAAACTTTGCCAGCTAGCAAAATCCTTAGTAGACGACACTGATGACAGGTATAACTGAATAATATAAGCCTACTAAGAGAGAACCTAAGAGTATATGTCAAGTTAGTCAAAATTATCAAGCCGGTAGCCCCAATTCATTCAGAAGTTCTTTTTACTAAGAGATATGTGTGTCATAGGCACTTTTCCAGGTGATGAGAATATAAACAACTTATCCATTGACTGTCCTTCAGTAAGTAACAACTTCTCCAAGTCTCATTTTTCTCATGGGCAAATTGGGTGATGCCAACTTTGCAACACTGTTGTGACAGTTGGAGATAAGTAAAACTTAGCATCTGATATATAGTAAGTATGCATCAAATGAAGGTTGTTTTTCTTCCTTCAAAGACTGTCTTCAAGGAGCTAATAATCTGTTGAAGAGATATCATCATTAGCATTTATTTAGAATGTAACATGTGCTAAGAACCATGCTAAGCACTAACATACACTAAAACACCTTATTCTCATTAATAACCCTATGAGATAGGTACTCTACTTTTACCGTTTTTGGAGATGAAGAAACTGAGGCATAGGAAGGTTGAGGAACTTGCCCAATGCCAAAAAGCTTAGTAAGTGGTAGAGCCAGATTCAAATGCATGCAGCCTTACTCCAGGCTTTGTGTTCTTAACTATTATACCATGCTACAATCCAAAGACTACAATAATATTATAATAATTTAAATGGAAGTGTGTGCAAGAAAGAATGCAATACCAGAAAAAGAACCTAAGTTTGGTAGTACTTGAGCTGTGATTTAAAGAGTATCAGCTTAACAGAGAGAGAACAAGCATTCCAGTGAAAGGAGGCAACAGATACAGAAATTATATCTAGATGGCCACTATGATGCTCTATGGTGCTGTCAATGCCAGAATACCTGGCAGAATAGATAAATCATCAGATCCAGCAAAACAATGCCACTCATGAAGCATTATTCTCCATAAGGAATGTAACTATTGGTAACGTATTATAAGCAAAATAAATAATAGCTAAGTCATCAAGCTAGTTTAACCTGTTGGTGGCATGATTTACAATGATATTACAGGCCTTGCACAAAGTTATGAAATCCCTAAACTAATCCTGGGCAATCCCTCCCCTTCACTAGTCCTTCAGTGTCTCCACCTTCAATAACAACCATTTCTTCCTCCTCTCTAGTTCTCCTCTCTGTCCTAACTCCTCAAAATTAGACACTAACTTAAGAATTTGAGAGAGGTACATTTTATAAGAAATCAAGATCTTAAACTAGAGAAATATAAAACTATGAACCTTCTATTCAGGAGGAAGATAATATTTTTTTAAATGTCAAAATTTCCATGATGTCCTTATTAGTCCTTTGGGTAATAAACACTCTAGAAAGGGCGTACAGATCTTAGTACTGATTGCCAACATTTTAATAACTTGTTTTAAACTTGAATATTTAGTTTTAAGATTCTACCAGTCTCCCAATTCCAACCAAATATGACACAGGGGCAGAGGGAAGAGGATGCTCATTAAAGCAAAATCAGTAACAAAAATGCTGTTAGTGGATTCTATCAGATGAATTCAAATTTTGAGGACCCCCTCCCCACGAACCCAAAAAATGTTTCATATGATTTATATGCAGTTCTCCCCACAAAGAACAGATATCCTGATTAGACTACTCAATGATTCTTTAAAAAGCCTTGTCTTTCAGGGGTGCCCCGGTGGTTCAGTCAGTTAAGCATCTGCCTTTGCCTCAGGTCATGATCCCAGGGCCTTGGGATGGAGCCCCACGTCGGGCTCCCTGCTCCTTCTCCCTCTCTCCCCAGCTCATGCTCTATCTCTTGCTATCTCTCTCAAATAAATAAAACAAACAAAAAAAGCCTTGTCTTTCTACATACTCTCTCATAAATCTACCAGAAAATCAAGACTACAGTTCTGTTTCCTACCTTAAGATTTAAAAACTTTGTTTCAGAGTGTTTAAAATAAATGGACTACCTCTGGGTAAAAAAATAATAATAATAATAATAATCCTATATGTGTAATTTTAAAGAGAAAATATTTGAAAATCCATTTGAAAATATCCTTACAAAAATTATAACACTAATTAAAAAAAAATTACAACACTAATTTAAAAAACATTTGCCAAGAAGTTTCTTAGCTTTCCTCAAAAAATTTCTAAGCAGCAAAGTACTCCCCTAGTACGGGTGCAGAAGCACAGTGGTGCACAAAAAGAGCACTGAACTAAGAATAAAACCATGAGTCTTGACCCTGGTTCTGCCTCTTCTACCTCTGACTTGAAGCCAGTCCCCTTCACTTTCCGGGCTTTGGTATCCTCATCTATAAAATGGGAATAAGCACTTGTCTTACCTACCTCACAGAATTATTATAAAAATCAAAAAGCATACTATATATCAAAGTGTTTTGAAAACTATAGAGTACAACACAAAAATAAGTTATTACTAAATATTTTCTAAAATTTTGGTTTTAGGTGCCTCGTTAGCGCACTAGGGAGCACATCAGTCTCATAAAATATTGGTTTTACATACATAATTACTACTACTTTATATTTATACCATTTACATCATATACATACATATATTTCATGATTTCAAAACATTTGAAAACCTTCAGCTTATTTTATATCCTGGCCATTCAAAGTGTGGTCAATGGAACAACAGCATTGGTGTCACCTGGAATCTGATTAGAAACACAGAATCTCATAAAGGGCCCGTATACAAAATCCATAAAGAACTTATCAAACTCAACACCCAAAGAACAAATAATACAATCAAGAAATGGGCAGAAGACATGAACAGACATTTCGTCAAAGAAGACATCCAGATGGCCAACAGACACATGAAAAAGTGCTGCACATCACTCGGCATCAGGGAAATACAAATCAAAACCACAATGAGATATCACCTCACACCAGTCAGAATGGCTAAAATTAACAAGTCAGGAAATGAGAGATGTTGGCGAGGATGCAGAGAAACAGGAACCCTCCTACACTGTTGATGGGAATGCAAGCTGGTACGGCCACTCTGGAAAACACTATGGAGGTTCCTCAAAAAGTTGAAAATAGGGGCACCTGGGTGGCTCAGTGGGTTAAAGCCTCTGCCTTCGGCTCAGGTCATGATCCCAGGGTCCTGGGATCGAGCCCCACATCGGGCTCTCTGCTTGGCGGGGAGCCTGCTTCCCTTCCTCTCTCTGCCTGCCTCTCTGCCTACTTGTGATCTCTGTTTGTCAAATAGATAAATAAAATCTTTAAAAAAAAAAAAAAAGTTGAAAATAGAGCTACCCTATGGCCCAGCAATCGCACTACTGGGTTTTTACCCTAAAGATACAAATCTAGTGATCTGAAGGCGCATGTGCACCCGAATGTTTATAGCAGCAATGTCCACAATAGCCAAACTATGGAAAGAACCCAGATGTCCATCAACAGATGAATGGATAAAGAAGATGTGATACACACACACACACACACACACAGAGAGGAATACTATGCAGCCATCAAAAGAAATGAAATCTTGCCATTTGCAACGATGTGGATGGAACCAGAGGGTATTATGCTGATGGAAATAAGTCCATCAGAGAAAGACAATTATCATATGATCTCTCTGATATGAGGAATTTGAGAGGCAGGGTAGGGAGTTGTTGGGGGGTAGGAAAGGAAAAAATGAAACAAGATGGGATTGGGAGGGAGACAAACCATGGGAGACTCTTAATCTCATGAAACAAACTGAGGGTTGCTGAGGGGTGGAGGGTAGGGAGATGGTGGCTGGGTTAAGGACTCTGGGGAGGGTATGTGCTATGATAAGTGCTGTGAAATGTGTAAGCCTCGTGATTCACAGACCTGTACCCCTGAAGCAAATAATACATTGTATGTTAATAAAACAAAAAAAAAGAAAGAAAAAGAAAATCTCAGGTACCCCAGACTTACTGAATCAGAATCTGTATTTTTACAAGATCCCCAGGTGATTCCTATGCACAGTACAGTTTGAGAAGCACTGTTTTATGTAGCAATACCATTTAAAATAATAATTAAATGAGTAGGAAGTTATTTTCAGAAAAGGTATTTCAAATATGTGCATCTGATTTATCTCCATAAATTTTAAGAAAGATATTTCACTAAACAGTTACTGGTTATGTGAAACCAGAAGCCATGTCTTACTCATTCTCATATTTCTTCCTGATTTATACAGTATTTCTTGGGTAGAGGGAAAAAAAAGATGATCAATAATTAATATAGATGATAGGAATTAATGCACATTTACCCTCAAATACAATATGTCCACTTAATATCAATTATTAACTATATACCTAGCATTTCTGGCATCAGCTTAACAAAATGCAATCAATATTTTAAATTTTATTTATATTTAATGTGTCCACACCTACATTTAAACAAGAATGGTCAGGTTATGTATGAAAACCACTAAACAGTGAAAAGATACATGCAATCTTTTTGATGGAAAAGAAGAAAACACAGTTCCAACAATATAAAGGATATCTAGTTAGTTCTGAAGTCAGATGCTGTTCAAATTCTTGCCCTGGTGCTTAGATTTTCAATAAGCTATTTCATGTCTATAGCCTCAATTTCCTCACGTGTAAAACTGGGATAATAACATTTACCATCACAGCTTTTAAAAAAAAAAAAAAGGTAAGATGAACCACCAGGTAGTAAAGGCCCAAATCATTGTTAATGGAAAATAAGAATTAATGTTTGAAAAAACTTTTAAAGTAAAATTCACCTTATCAAGTTTTAGTTCCAATTCTGCCACATCTCCTTCTACTTCTTCCAAAGCAGCCCTAGAAAAATCATATATAAAATAAGTTATCATGTGTTTATTATTTTTTTAAATGCCCCCCACCTCCCCCCAGTCCCTCCCCACATCCACCCTCCAGCCTCCCCTCTGCCCCCTAAGTTATCAGGTATGTTTAAATGTTACTTTTGGAAAATAAAAAAAGACATGAATGCTTAAAAAGTATACTTTACATTAAGTAATAATTACCTTAGGATGAAGGATAAGTACTTCATAAACATGAAATATAACAGATATTACAATTATTTAAAGTAATGAGAGAACACATTAATTAGGCTGACTGATTCAAAGCATTCATGTTATTCAAATTAATAACACTAGTAAGAAGTATTTAGCATGGTTGTTTTGTTTTAATGAGGAAAAATTTTTAAAGTTGAGCCTTAACAAAGACTTGGATTTCTATTCAATACAACACATCTAGCCCAATAACAGAGCATCCTTGGGAACCAAAAAGGAAAGGGTTTTACTTCTATAAATAGTTCAGAAAAATGTCAGCCTTGTTTAATGAAACATTTTATTTCCCACGTATTTTTTAAAAATCACTAGATACTCTTAATTGTCAGGAGAATTATAAAATTATAATATTTATTAGTACTTGATATCACACTACAGGTAACATTCCAAAATTGGAAATTTGGAACAAAACAGCAGCAACTAAAACTTTTTAAGAATAATAAGATTTTACACTTAAGAGTTAAGATAGAACAAACACAATTCATCTACTTTAAGTCATCTATCCCATTTTCAGATACATACTTGATAAACTATCAACTTCCCAGTAGTTATTTTATGAATTAGCCAAATTTGTTTCAAATGGACAACAGTGGGGGACTAACCACCCAAACATTTATTTTGAAACCTGAGTAAGAAATTCTCAAGTAGGTAACAGAACTAAGAAAAACATGGCTAAAACACAGCCTCTACTCCCAAAACTACTCACTTAACCTCTATGTAATAATATCCAAATAATCATTTTTATCAGCTTATTATTCTACTTCTCTATCTGGTCACAATTACTGAAAAAAGTTTTTAAACTCCCAAACAAGAAAATTATACAACCATAAATTTCAGCAAAGAGATGCCTATTCCATAAAACAAGATACTATAGCATACAGTTCAAAGTTCAAGAAAATAAGAGGAATACACTTCCAAAGCACAGAAACTAATTAAAAGTATCATTTTCTTTTTTTTTTTTTTAAGATTTTATTTCTTTATTTGACAGAGAGAGATCACAAGCAGGCAGAGGGGCAGGCAGAGAGAGAGAAGGAAGCAGGCTCCCCACTGAGCAGAGAGCCTGATGCGGGGCTCGATCCCAGGAGGCCAGGGATCATACAGGAGCTGAAGGCAGAGGCTTTAACCCACTGAGCCACCCAGGCGCCCCAAAAGTATCATTTTCTTTAGCAGTTTTTCGAATTACATTTGTTCCCTTAACCTAGAAAACATTTTCCCTTCACATTAATCTTAACTCCCGTTCACCTGACTATATATACTACCTGTCATTTTAAACTTAATTCATAAAAGAAAACAAATATATCTGCATAAGGATATTCACTCTTTGTAGCAGGTTGAAAACCTACATGTCCAGCAATAGGAAATAATGCAAATAAATGAAAGTACATCCATCCCAATATTTGAGGCAGCAGGTTTCTAAATGCATTTGATTTACAGCTACTGGGATAGAAACATACATGTGATAAATTATTACCTGTGGGGAAAAAAGCAAGTTACAAAATTATATATAGTGTGAACCCAATTTCATGGAGGGAGGAAAAAAAAAAAAACCTGTTGGTAAATGCCCAGGGAAAAATCTAGAAGCATATTTACTAGTCTACTACCCATAAAATAAGGACTGGAGAACAGAAAGTGTAAATAAGGTTTTATACTGTTTACTACTTATACTTCTGGCTTGTTTAGTATTTGCAAGAAATTTACAAATTTTTAAATAATTTAAAAGCCAATAAAGGGGGGACGCCTGGGTAGCTCAGTTGGTTAAGCGGCTGCCTTCAGCTCAGGTCAGATCCCGGGATCGAGTCCCACATCAGGCTCCTTGCTCAGAGGGGAGCCTGCTTTTCCCTCTGCCTCTGCCTGCTACTCTGTCTGCCTGTGCGCTCGCTCTCTCTCGCTCTCTCTCTCTCTTTGACAAACAAATAAAAATTAATTTTTTTTTAAAAAGCCAATAAAGGGGAAAAGAAAAAAGTTCAGACATCATCTTCCCAGGAGATAGGATCTGGGAACCTCTTCCTCCACCCACACCAGCTTAATTACACATCCATCCTGTGCCCCCACAATACCTCATGCATGCCTCTACCACTGTCCATTTCTCTCACTTATCGG
This sequence comes from Meles meles, assembly GCF_922984935.1. Classification (NCBI taxonomy): domain Eukaryota; kingdom Metazoa; phylum Chordata; class Mammalia; order Carnivora; family Mustelidae; genus Meles; species Meles meles. Next base: position 45,136,022 of record NC_060069.1, on the reverse strand, counting down.
AGCTCCCCATAGCAGTACAGACACTCAAAATGTTTGTTGGATCAAGAAATAAACTCCACAATTATTTACTCTGTCAGAAACATTCTTCATTTACTTGTTAACATTTATTTAACCTAGCTTTACTCAATCTTCAATTACTTTCAAGCATATTAGTTGAAATGACCAGCTTAAGATTTGATTTAACCATTGATTTCTACTAAACATACAATTTGATAGAAACTTTATGTATATTCCTCAATTATTTTATTGTGCAATTGTACTAATTTACTTTTGTAAACATTTTTTATAAAGATTTTATTATTTTTAAGTAATCTCTACACCCAATGTGGGGCTCGAACTCACAACCCTGAGATCAAGAGCCACATGTTCCACCAACTGAATCAGCCAGGTGTCCTGGGAAAACAACATTTTTTTTTTAAGATTTTATTTATTTATTTGTCAGAGAGAGAGTACAAGCAGGTGGAGTAGCAGGTAGAGGGAGAGGGAGAAGCAGGCTCCTCGCTGAGCAAGGAGTCCACTATGGGGCCCAATCCCAGGGCCCTGGGATCATAACCTGAGCAGAAGGCAGTTGCTTAATCTATTGAGCCACCCAGGTGCCCAAACAACATTTTATAAGAGCGGTACAAACACAAAAGGAAAAATGTGTTTAAAAGTAAAGCCCTCTGTAATCATATATTCAAAGAATCTGAAACTTTATCTTAGAGGTTCTTCAACATTTCACCTTTTCTAAAAAAAAAATCTGTTGGTCATCTAAGATGACCAACTAGGAGAAAACTCCTACTAATAGCAAAACACATACATACACACACACAACACACACACACACACACACACACACACACACACACAACTTGCAGTAATAGCTAAGTAGCTAATGTGTACGGTAAACTAGTTAACTGAATATTCCTTAGTATAAAAAGAAAAGTATATGGAAAGTTATGATCTCAGTTCAAACTCTCCTCCACCACTCACTTACTTTGTATTTTATCTAAGTTTCTTTATCTGTAAAATGAGTAAAGAAATGCCTACTTAAATAAGTTGTAAAGGTTAAATCAGGGGCTGTTCTATGGCACTGACCACAGTACATACCACACCACAAAGAATATTATCAATAAGTCTCTTTCTCTCCTTTCTCTTATCCCTACTTCCTGAGGTGAGTTTTGCCTCCCTATTACTTCTGTTCAGTAATGCAAGAGAACCATCCTGGAACATGTTTAATAAATGAGTAAGCGAAATGAAACAATCTACACAAGGGTCCTTCAAATATTGCAAGAAAGATACTATTCCTTTTCAACTCTCCCAAATAACTATTGAGTATGTATAACGTTTATAAATGTGCAAGGTATTAGAGGCCAATATTATAGAAATCCTCTCCTCCATAGCTTAAAACAATAAAAATCATTAAATTTTTTTGAATTATTAAAATTTAAAAATTACATACACATTAACAATGTCCGAAAACATATGATTAAGTAGTAAAACATAAAATAATGTTAAAACAAAGGGGGAAAAAAACCAGAGAACAGTCAACAAAGGCTCACAGAATTATTTTGAACAGAGTTCAGCAAACTACAGCCTGTCAAGCAAGTCAGGACCATAACCTGCTTTTATACAGCCCGTGAGCTAAAAATGGTTTTTACATTATTTAACGGTTAGAAAAAAAACAAAAGCAGCTGCATATTTAATGACACAAGAAAATTGCTATTAAATCCAAATTCATCATCCATAAATAAAGTTTTATGGAATCACAGCCAAGTTCATTCATTTAAATATTTTCTATGGCAGCTTCCATGCAATAATGGCATGAAAGAGCTGAATAGTTTAGAAAGAGAGACCATATAACCTACAAAGCCTAAAATATTTACTATTATCTGGCACTTCACAGGAAAGGTTTACTAACTCCTTGTAATGAATATTAAATACAAAAACATAAATGAAAATCCTTTCTCAAATATAAGATACATTCAGGGAAATAATTTTTTAAAAACTTAGCTCTGGTTCGCTGTACCTTCTAAGAAGCAGAATAAGCCTATAATTCAGAAAAATGTCACCTTACTTTTAATAACATCTTCATTCTTTAATCTATCCATGCATCACAGTATTTTATGATCAACTCAGAAAGTTAACAAAAAAACATAAAACTAGAATAGAAAAAATTCTAGCAACAATTATTAACACTGAGACTTCTTTTTTAAAAGTAGGCTCCAGGGGCGCCTGGGTGGCTCAGTGGGTTAAAGCCTCTGCCTTCAGCTCCGGTCATGATCCCAGGGTCCTGGGATCGAGCCCCGCATCGGGCTCTCTGCTCAGCTGGGAGCCTGCTTCCTCCTCTCTCTCTGCCTGCCTCTCTGCCTACTTGAGATCTCTGTCTGTCAAATAAATAAGTAAAATCTTTAAAAAAAAATAAAATAAAATAAAATAAAATAAAAATAAAAATAGGCTCCACACCTAGCATGCAGTCCAGTGAGGGAATGGAAATCATGACCATGAGATCAAGATCTAAACCAAGATCAAGAGTTGGACGCTCAACTGACTGAGCCACCCAAGCACCCCAACACTGAGACATTTCTAATCACATGGTGATCACTTTCAGCTGTGAATTAAATGAAGCTCTATGAGAAGCATAAAAATAGAATTCTCCCTACCCAGATAATTGCATACCCCTGATGTAGAAAAATCTTTTTTAAACCACTGTTTTGTTTTTAAAGTCAGATTTTTTTTTTTAAGATTTTATTTATTTGAGAGAGAGAGTGAGTGAGTGAGAGAACACAAGCAGAGAGGAGGGGCAGAGGAAGAGGGAGAAGATAAACTCTGCTGAGCAGGGAGCCGGTTGTGGGACTTGATCCCAGGACACTGGGATCATGACCAGAGCTGAAGGCAGAGGCTGAACCAACTGAGCCACCCAGGTGCCATTAAGCCACTGTTTTTATAAAATGATCTATAAAAATAACTAAATAATATGAATAATATGAGCACTGTATTTTCTTTAGGAAGTGTGATGAAGAATTGTTGTAGCCATCCATTTGAGATCTTAAAAAAAAAAAGCTAACCTCCATTCAAACCTCAGCAATTTCCTTAAAAATGGAATTAATAGTAAGACTAGGTCACATGACAATACAAGCTAAAATGTAACAGCAGCGGGTGCCTACGTGGCTCAGTCATTAAATGCCTGTCTTCAGCTCAGGGTCCTGGGATCGAGTCCCACATCGGGCTCCCTGCTAGGCGGGAAGCCTGCTTCTCCCTCTTCCACTTGTGTTCTCCCCCTGCTTGTGTTCCCTCTCTCACTGTGTCTGTCTCTGTCAAATAAATAAATAAAATCTTAGAAAAAAATAAGTAAATAAAATAAAATAAAATGTAACAACATGATATTCCAGATCACTAATAAGCACATAAATATTAAAGATTAAGTATTTAAACAATTAAAAATGGACTTGAGGCTCTAAGTCATATATACCTTCTAAAGAATTAACAAAGATAAACTATAATATAGAGATTTTGAAACTAACATCTATATTCCTTGTTTTATATAAAAGATGTATTCCTAAAGTTTGCATATAGATTAAATAAACACTTAGATACCAGGAGGGGTTGCCTATATGTCCATCATGGCACCTACCATCCCCAGGCAACTTTCTCTTCCAGATCAACAGTTTTAACCACTGTGGGCAACGCTTGGCTATTCTGTGCAAAGGACAAAGCCTGAATCAGGAGCAGCCTGCTGACTGACGGGCAGTCCTGTAACTCAATAAATGACAAAACTAGGTAACCAAAACTTCTAGAGGTGGCACTAAGATGAGATGGCTCCCTCTGCATTTTTTACCAGAAAACAGAAAGTACATACCCTGGAAAACTGCTTTTTAAAATAAGTCTCTCGGGCTGGGATGTTGGGTTGATCAGTCAGTTAAGCGTCTGCCTTCAGTTCAGGTCCTAATTCCAGGGTCCTGGGATCAAGTTCCACATCAAGGCTCCTTGCTTGGCAGGGAGCCTATTTCTCCCTCTGCCTCTGCCCCTCTCCCTGCTTGCATTCTCTCTCTCTGACAAATAAATAAATAAAATCTTTTAAAATAAATCTCTCAGGGTGCCTGGGCGGCTTAGTCAATTAAGCATCTGCCTTCAGCTCAGGTCATGATTGTGGGGGTTTTTGGATCAAGCCCCATGTCCGACTCCCTGCTTAGTGGGGAGTTTGCTTCTCTCTCTCCCTCTGCCCTCCCCCTGCTTGTGCTCCCTTCTCTCTCTCTCTTCCGCTCTCTGATAAATAAATAAAAATCTTGAAAAATTTTTTAAATTAAATCTCTCATTAAGTCATTTTGTAGGGGACCTGGGTGGCTCACTGGGTTAAGCCTCTGCCTTCAGCTCAGGTCATGATCTCAGGGTCCTGGGATAGAGCCCTCCATTGGGCTTTCTGCTCAGCAGGAAGCCTGCTTCCCCCTCTCTCTCGGCCTGCCTCTCTGCGTACTTGTGATCTTTCTCTCTCTGTCAAATAAAGAAATAATTTTAAAAAATCATTTTGTAATGTGAATGGTCACACCTTACTTTGTTAGTAAGTTCTGGGTCCTTTAGAATTGGGTCTCTGGGGGCGCCTGGGTGGCTCAGTGGGTTAAACCTCTGCCTTCGGCTCAGGTCATGATCTCAGGGTCGTGGGATCGAGCCCCGCATCGAGCTCGAGCCTGCTTCCTCCTCTTTCTCTGCCTGCCTCTCTGCCTACTTGTGATCTCTGTCAAATAAATAAATAAAAATTAAAAAAAAAAAAAGAAAATTCATAGAATTGGGTCTCTGTAACATGCTAAGAGGCAATGGAATGAGATTTTTTTAACTGCCATATTTTAATTCCATATTTTACTTCTTACACTGGCTATGTAACATCAAAGAAGTTCTTTTGTGTTTCAATTTCACTTACAAAATACAGATAATAACAATTCTCGCATAAAGCTATATGACAAGGTTATGGACATTGGGAGGGTAAGTGCTATGGTGAGTGCCGTGAAATGTGTAAGCCTGATGATTCACAGACCTGTACCCCTGGGGCAAACAATACATTATATGTTAATAAAAATAATTATTTTTAAAAAGCTATATGACAAATTTCAAAATACATATAAAAATTTTAGCACAGTGACTGACACTCAGTAACCAATAAATGCCACCCATAGTGATCTATAATACTAAAGAAAATACACAATCTCTTTTCATTTTATGGGAACAAAAGGGAAGGAAACAGTAATGAGATTAAGTTATCACATATCTCAAACATGAATTTGAAATGGCTTGAAAAAGGAGCAAAAAAAGTTAAAACAGGCCTATGATCAACAAATAAAAATAAAACAGCAAGTCCAAATTCTAAGCACTTCAATATTCTTGCCCTTTTCCAAAACTTTTATGTCAAATACACTTTTCCTAACTTCTTCATTACTTCAGTCTGAGCCACAGTGCTACACAATATGGTAGGATATTTTTGAAAATCCACTTTGTTTTCTACGGTCATCAAGGTCAGTTCTGACTCTTCTAAGAACAAAGAGAGCCAAATATGCAATCAATACAAAAAAGTATCAAGGCTCTGAATGTATGCTTATTACATAAAAATATTAAGCCACCCTTTTTTAAAAGACTGAGCTTTTATTTTTTAGATCAGTCTCAATGAAATTAAAAGGTCTTTCTTGCTCAAATACTGTGTTAGAAATGTTTTAACTGCTCCTATGTATTCAGACTGGTCTACTAAGCGACACTGGCAAGATCCATGAGAAATTCTATCCTGTGATAGGTAAGAGAATTGTAAAAAACACAGACTAGAAATGGAAACCAAATGTTTAGTCTCTCTTCCAACTAACATGAGTTCCTGAGAACATAATTTAATCTCTCCAAACCTCAGTTTTCTCCTCCATAAAAAGTGAGGAATGGACTGGATCATCTTTAATATCAACTCCAGATCTTAAAAATCAATTATCTTAGAGTACGCATTCAAGGGGAGCCTGGGTGGTTCAGTGGGTTAAAGCTTCTGCCTTCGGCTCAGGTCATGATCTCAGGGTCCTGGGACTGAGCCCCACATTGGGCTCTCTGCTCAGCAGGGAGCCTGCTTCCTCCTCTCTCTCTGCCTGCCTCTCTGTCTACTTGTGATCTCTGTCTGTCAAATGAATAAATAAAATCTTTAAAAAAAAAAAAAAGAATAAGCGTTCAAAGGAAATTAGAACCTGGATTTGATTATCTTCTTCCAAGAAAGAATTCCTCCACGTCCCCATTCGTGCTTTCAAAACTTAGGAAAAAAAAAAAGAAAAACTTATAAACCATGAAAAACCCTCACCAAAATTTATATTGTTAAGTTTCATTCATCCTCTTCAAAAGCCTCCTTTATGTACTTCTAAAAGATAATAAATATCAGGGAAAACGGTGGGGTTTTTTTGTAAAACTTCTCATTTGGCTTAACATTTTAGGGGAAAAAAAGATTTTATCTTCTGTCCACACATGTATCTTTCTCAATTTTTTTAAAGTACCCTCCACACCCAGCATGGAGCCCAGTGCAGGGCTTGAACTCATGATCCCAAGTTCAGGACTTGAATGGAGATCAAGAGTCAGACGCTTACCAGACTGAGCCACCCAGGCACTCCCACACATGTATCTTCCTGAATGAGCTCCATTATATTTCTTTTCTAATGATTGTTAACATTATTCTGCCATTTTCCTGCCAAGAAAAGAATTTTTTTTTTAAAAGTAGTTTAAAAAAAATGTACTCTTCTCCCCTCATGTTCTCACCTGCCAATACAGCATCCAAAATAAAACCATTCAAGCCAGCATGTAATTGAAAAAGCAACCGAACTACAGCCCAAGGTAGAAATACAAAGCAGTATGGTTCCAGTGAATGAACAGCACACACTCAAGTTCTAACTCAGGTGTCAATAACCTTATGAGTCCAAGCTCATAAAAAAAAGTAACACTCTTAAAATATTATCGAGGTCATCATACTGTGTAGAGAAGTGTGGATGGAAGAAGGGGGACATATAGAAGCATCTGTTCCTAGGGCTCCAGATTCTCTTCCTTAATAGGGGTCACATGGATCTATATATAAAGTTATTTTTTTAATCATGTGCAGTAGCAAATATTCATTATTTACAGAAATTTGTGTAAAGAAATACTAATAATGTTTTATTTTATTCAGATAGGAAATTATATTTTTTTTCCTCAGAAAAAATCAGTACTATGTTAGAAAGCTATGTTTCCATTTCACCCTCCTCCTCCAACAGCCTGAATTTCTTGTCCAGGCAGCTAGCATAGTCAGGCAGGTGAAATGCCACTATAACCACAGCAGCAACTAATATCATCCTACTGTGCCATAAAAGAAGGTGGTGGAAGAGAGATGGCCTATCTATTGTGCTGGGAATCAATAAACCAACACTGATGGGTGACTGGGTGACAGTCTCTCTCAGTTTTCACAGTAGGAGGTGTAAAGCTAAAATGAAGATACTAGTCATCTAAAGAGGCGTAAGCTCACTTTAATGAGGATAAAAAGAGGGCTAAGGAAAAAAACTACAAACTTAGAGACTACTAATAACGTTGCCTTCAACTAGGCCCAGAAAAATAAAAGCTGAAGAAAAGGTATTTCTGTCTTGGGGCACCGGGGTGGCTCAGTGGGTTAAGCCTCTGCCTTCGGCTCAAGTCATGACTGAGCCCCGCATTGGGCTCTCTGCTCCGCTCCGCGGGGAGCCTGCTTCCTCCCTCTCTCTCTGCCTGCCTCTCTGCCTACTTGTGATCTCTGTCAAATAAATAAATAAAATCTTTTTTTAAAAAGTTATTTTTGTCTTGAAATCACAATAAACTTAGGAAGCTATCCCCCCCACCAAAAAAAAATTTTTACATTGACTTTCTACAAAGTCTGTCCATTCCCAAGAATCTTATCACTGCAGTAGATTTAGACATGCTAGGAAAATAAAATACTTATCATCACTGTTTAAAGAATTAAAATGTTGAACCAAAGCAGTTAAACTGCAATGCTTATCGCATCAGCGGTGTGTCATGGTCCACACCTTTACGGAGAAGAGAGCACTGTAAATTTCATGGTTTATAACAAGGGGAGAGTAGATATCTATGAGGAAAGATACTGTGACTGCTAATTCTGTCAGGATGACCAAGTATTTCAAATAAGATGGGACTGTCAGCAGACTCACAATGGAAGAAAGGAGCAAGATGGTAGGGACATTTAGGGCCAAGCCCAGACAAAATTGTCAAAAATTATCATCAGAGACCATATTCCCCCTTTCATGGGTATTCACCTTCATCCTTTTCAGAACTGGAAATGGTACTTAAGCAACAGGATTTTCCTGCAAATCAGAGCAGGTAAATAACTGCATATTGGGTCTTTCAGGGTTCTGTCTATGACATATCTTAGGCTGCTGAACAAATCCCATCTATAACTTTTCTAGGCTTCGCCATTAACAAAAGAATCTTAGTACATAATGAAAATAATTTTGCCACGTATGTTCACTGTATTTTACAATCTGCCTGGAGCACCTGAACGTATAATATAGCAGTTGTTATACTGGGAACACAGAGTAGTAATATGAACTAATAAAGAGAAAAACCATTAACAGGAAATGAGCTATAACCCCAGAATCACAGAATCTTGAATTGGAAGAAACCTTAGCAAACTGCCGAATGTCAGAACTGTTTAATGAAAGTAGAGCAGCTGTGTTTAGAAAGTATTTCGTGTAGTATTTCATCTCCATTAAAACCCTGCAATTTTACAAGATCTGTAAACAGGATGCAGAAGAATACAAATTTAAGAGCCTAATAAAGAGGCTCAGGGTTTTAAAGACACTGTTCACACAGTATATTTGTCACACTGAAGTGCCTTCTTCTCAGTGGAATGAGCACCTTCCCACCACCACCTCCACAAAGCACCCTATGTTCACATCAAATAGATCACATGGCACTCAATATGACAATTCAGCTTTTGGTCCTGCTGCCAAAACTGAGAAACATGAGCAGAGACTATGATCTAGTTAGCTATCTATCCCTAGTTTATTGAGTTACCAAGTAAATATGTGTTTACTAGACGGACAGATGCAGCATTAAGAAAAATTACATAATTTTGAGGGCCCAAGACCGCTCATGATAGTTACACCTGCATCTCAGTGCACATTTATTTATATGTAACTTTCCAGTTCCCTTTTGCTTCAGGTTTTAGTTATTTAATCTGCCTCTACAGCCTCATATAGATGTTACCATAAAACCCTTTAAAGAAAATAAAAGAAAAAAGAATATACAAATAATTGCAAAAATGTCAAAATTAAATTTCAATGAAAGAAGAAAAAGTCAGTTCTTTCCACATACAAGGATGAGCCTATATACCTTTACCTAGCCATTATTATAATACCTATAATTTCTTTTAAAGTTGAGAGAAACAGGAAATTCTTGTAATATAACACTCTAGATAGAATATACACTAATAAGATTTGGATTTCTAAAGCAGGCTTTGAAAGAAACCTCAAAGGAGATGATCTAAGGAAGCATTCATGTAAAACCATCACAAAATAACACTACCGTGATTCCATAACTACATTCACTTTATAAATCAAATAGAATCCTTGGACATTCCAAGAGAAGAATCAGAATAGTTACAATAAAGTGGGGGGAAATTTTTTTAAGCAACTTTTTAAAAAAACACTACTAGAAAAATTTAGACAAATGAAGAAACGAGATTTCCCTACCAACAAACAGGAGCAAATATCTATTGCTTGGATATGCACATGAAATAAACAAAGAACCTTGCCCTCCTAGATCTTACACTGGAAGAGGAGGACAGTCCATAAACAACAAACATAATATAATAAATAAGTCATTTAGATAGTACTCTAAAAGGTGTTAAGTGCTATTTAAAAAAAAAAGGTTCAGGGCGCCTGGGTGGCTCAATGGGCTAAGTCTCTGCCATCAGCTCAGGTCATGATCTCGGATCCTGGGATCAAGTCCCGCATCGAGCTCCCTGTTCAGCAGGGAGCCCGCTTCTCCCCCTCCTCCCCACCCCCCGTCTGCCTCTCTGCCTACTTGTAATCTCTGTCTGTCAAATAAATAAATAAAACCTTTAAAAAAAAAAAAAGTCTATGGCATAGTAGGCCAATGATAAAGATTCTAAGTGAAATGGGAACCACCAAAGGGTCTAAAGCAGGGAAGAGACACAATATGACTTATTTTTGTAAGAATCACTCTGGCTACTGTATGGAGAAGATGGTAAGGAAACAAAACAAAACAAAAAAAAAGGGCAAAGAGACCAATTAGGAAGCTAGAGATCATCCAAGTAAGCGGTGAAGGTAGCTTAAACTAAACAGTAGTCACTGGTAAGAGTGAAAGAAAAAAAAAAAAAAAAAGCTAATCTGGATATATTTTGAAGGCAGAGCTAAGAGGATTTCCTCATGAACTGGATGTGGTATGTGAGCACATGCACACATATGCCAGTGAGCAGGTAAGTGTGAAATTAAGGATGAATTCCAAGTTTTAAGCAGCAACAATCAAAAAGACAGCATTGCAACCAACTAAGATGGAGAAGACCATCAGTAGAACAGGTCTGGGGAGAAAAGACCTGTAGTTCAGGTTTGGACTTGATCTGAAATATTTATTAGATATACAAGTGGTGACATCAAGTAGGTGAATAAATTTAAGTCTAGAGTTTAGGAGTCTGAGCTGGGGGTGTAAGTTTAGGAATCATGAACATACAGTATTTACAGCTGTGAGACTGGATATTGTTGAAAAAAGTAAAGATAAAAAAATAATTTAAGGACTGAGGTCTTGGGAAAGTCCAGTATTAAAGGTCAGGGCAAAACAAGGAGAAATAGAAAAAGGAACATAAGATAAGAGGAAAACTAAGAGAGTATGGTGTAGAAGGGAAGTGAAAAAAATGTAACAAGGAGAAAGAAGTGATTGACTATGTCAAAAGCTACTGACAGATCAAATAAGGGCTGAAAATAAAAAGCAATTTTAAGTCAAGTCAAAATGGCTAGGAAAACAATTTTTAAATTTTTTTTTTACCAAGAGTGTGCTCCTATGGAAAAGTTAATTTAATACTTTAAACAGAAGTTTGGGGAATTTTCTAGGAAGATAAGGCACATGAAACTAAAATGAAAAAACAAAATCCCAAACAGAAACTGAAAATGCATTTCAACAATCAACAAGGATGACAAGTAGGTAAGTTCCTCTCTTCCCCTTTTCATTCTCAAGCCCTCCCTGGAAGATAAAGGTAATTAATTAGACAAAAAAGAAATCTTCATTCTTTCTTAGGAAGTCTAGGACAAAACTTCTACTGCCACTCATAATATTAAACACAATCTAACTCCTACAAATACAAGGACAGCTAATCCACCTCTAACTCCTCATGAGATGATATACATATAAAAATCTGTGCTTGTCTTTCAATAAAATTAGGACTGATTTCATTCTAACTCTATGACTCATTTTGTATAGCTACAGCTTTGTTGTCCTTTGCTGATAAATTTTCAAAATTAAAAACAACACATATATACAAGACCAATCACTTCACACCAATTTCATTACCTCTTTAGGCATAGGTTATAATTCCATCCCACAAGTTCAGCAGTAAACAAAACTAGAAGTCTGGGTTACCTTCGGGTGAATAATCTAGCTACAGTAAACTTAATACAATCATATTACCTATATTGCTAAAAAATCAAGAATCTTTATACTTCAAATTTTATTTTCTATCAGCAAGTCATCATCCTTGTGTTTAACCATCCTTATATTCTAAAGGAGATTGTGCAACTTACGTAAGAGATTGTATAACTTCAGTAATATGTATATTTAAGTTGAGCATTTATTCATATTCCATAGTTCATCAAGAGATCTAGAATCCACTCATTTACAATGTCTAAGAAAGACTTACAGATACAATGGATGCCCATTAAACACCTGTGGACCTATAGCATCTTAGCTGCACATTCTTAGTGATACCTACTATTACCAACTAAATAACAAAAAAATATTTAAAGATGTCAGATAACTAAGAGAACTAAATAAGCCAGTATGTACAATGATGATGTGTTTACCTTCAGAGAACTGCTAATGTGACACTTCCAAAGAGGTATAAACTGAGACACCCTAAAAGTTCAAAATATTTTGTGTTTAACACCATTCAAGGGTAAAGAAACACAAACCACTACTTCACAAACTTAGGAACTGGCTTAAATCTTAGTTGTCCTATATGATGACAGGCAGCATATCTAAATCTGTGTAACAACCATCTCATAAAAGGATTTCTACTGGAGTCTTAAAATATCTGCTGACACATCTATTTTGAGTTTAATGCCATAGGAATGGAAATACATGTGTATGTGATGCACCACTAAAATCTAGACTATATCAAGATGCCAATAAGAAAGTCTCCTGGGTAAGTGGTAACCACACCTATCCCTGGCCAAATAATGAGCATGTCAAAATACAGACTCCTAGATCCCTATCCCACTCACTCTGACATACTTTAATCTTCACTAAGCTCCAACGTAAATCTAGAAGGCAGTCAGCCACAGGGAACGTCACTACCCTCAAGGTTAAAAATGAAAATACACTGCAACACATCAACTTTTTCTTATAAGACACATAGCATTTTATTTTTAAAAAATATTTTATTTATTCATTTGCGATAGAGAGAGCACAAGCAGGGGGAGAGGCAGAGGGAGAGGGAGAAGCAGGCTCCCTGCTGAGCCAGGAGCCCAATGCGGGGTTTGATCCCAGGACCCTGGGATCATAACCTGAGCTGAAGACAGATCCTTAACAATCTGAGCCACCCAGGAACCTGAAACACACAGCATTTAAAATAAGAAGATATCATACATATGTTAGTAAGTTGGAAGCAGAAACTACCTAGTTTTAAAATTCTAGTGACTATCTTAAACTATTATTACTGTGTCCAACACTGCTAAAGAAAAGTAAAAAGCATGTTTCTTAAGGAAACAGCTCAATACTAAATAGATGTATTTACTTTATGAATATTGAGTTGTGTCAGATTTTGATGAGGCTATATTATTTAAAACTACAGGAATAAATCCACATTCCTGAAGGGTAAAGTCATTCCCAATGGCAAGTGTTAAGGTAGCCTCCATCATCAGGACAAGCCCATAACAAAAACAGCAGTGTCCACTGAAAAACAAACGCCAAGCCTGGGTGGCTCAGTCGAATAAGCATCTAAGCGACTCTTGATTTCTGCTCAGGTCACAATCTGGGAGTCCTGAGTCTGTGCCCCATGTTGGGCTCCCTGCTAGGCATGGAGACTGCTTAAGATTCTTTCTCTCCCACTCCCTCGGCCCCGCCCCTCCCCCCAAAAAGAAAAGCAAACACAAAGGGTAGGAATGGGGAGTTATTGTTAATTGGTACAGAGTTTCACTTTTGCAAGATGGAAAAAGGTTCTAAAGATGGATACTCCTAATAGGTATATAAAAAGTGTATTTTAATACCACTAAAGTATGCACTCAAAAATAGTTAAGACACTTACATTTTATGTTATACATACTTTAACCACCATAAAAAATGGAAAATAAAAGTACAAATATCTACACATTAAAAGATACCATACACATTTAGCTATTCCCTTAATAATCTCTAATCTTCAGTGTTTTGCCTGTGACAGCCATATTCTTAGTACAGCCCAATTTCATAGAATTTTCTAGGTCAAACTGCTGAGGGATTTACAGATAATTAACATAATAATTATGCGGCATTAAAACTCACAGTGCATGTCAAAATTTGTTTTAAAGCTAGGTCTTGATGGTAAAGGATTACATCTTATACTGCATAAACCTGCTGGTCGACTATTTAAAAATCTATGCTTTAACTTAAAAATAAAAATCAGCATACTCTATTAAGTAAGGTAGCTTAACTTTCTGCTCAGAATATAAAATGTCAAAGTCTGAACAGTAATGAGCAGAGAGTTAAGCCCTTTTCAGATATACAAAGTTTTTATAAAATTAATCTTGACAAGAACAACAAATTAAGACCATAATAATTGTCTGAAATCAGCAGTAATTGTAAAATCAATCTCAGAGATAACAAAAATAAGATTGTAACAACTGCTTTTGAAATCAGATTTTTTTTATGTTCCAATAAATTTTACTTATGGAAACAGTTAGAATTTCATATAATTTTCATGTCACAAATACTGTGTTTTTAATTACAGTATACTTAGCATATAATGTTTTATTAGTTTCAGGTGTACAATATAGTGATTCAGCAATTCTGTACACTACTCAGTGCTCATGAAGTCTTTAATTTTCTTTAATTTTCTTCACCTATTTCATCCATCTCCACACGCATGGACTCTGATAACCATCAGTTTGTCCTCTACAGCTCAGAGACTGTTTTTTGGATTGTCTCTTTTTTCCCTCTTTGTTTTGTTTCTTAAATTCCACATATGAGTAAAATCATATGGTATTTGTCTTTCTGTGACTGGCCTATTTCACTTAGCATTATACCCTCTAGATCTACCCATGGTGTTGCAAATGGCAAGATTTCATTCTTTTTTATGGCTGAATAATATGCCACCACATAAATATATATCTCATCTTTTTTTTTCCATTCATCTAGCAATAGAAACTTGGGCTACCTCCATAATCTGGCCATTGTAAATAACGCTGCAATAACCATAAGGGTGCATGTATCTTTTCAATTTAGTGTTTTTATATTCTTTGGGTAAATACCCACTAGTGGTATTACAGGGTCAGATGGCAGATTTATTTTTTAATTTTTGAGGAAACTCCATACTATTTCCCAGACTGACTAAACCTGTTTACATCCCTACCAAAAGCACACAATGGTTCCTTTCTCTTCCACATCCTCACCAAAACTTATTTCTCGTGTTTTTTATTTTAGCCATTCTGACAGGTGTGAGGTGATTTCTCACTGTGGTGTTGATTTGCATTTCCAAGATAATGAGTGATATTGAGCATCTTTTCAGGTGTCTGTTGGCCATCTGTATGTCTCCTTTGAAGAAATGTCTGTTCGTGTCTTCTACCCATTTTTAATTGGATTATTTGCGTTTTCTGACATCGAGTTGTGTAAGTTCTTTATATATTTGCAATACTAACCCTTTATCGGATATGTCATTTGCAAATATCTTCTCCCATTCTGTAGGCTGTCTTCTAGTTTTGTGGGTTGTTTCCTTTGCTTCGCAGAAGCTTTTTACATTGATGTAGCCCCAATAGTTTATTTTTGCTTGTGTTTCCCTTGCTTTAGGAGACATGTCTAGAAGAATGCTGCTATGGCCAATATCAGAGAAATTACTGCCTGTGCTCGCTAGGATTTTTGTGGTTTTCGGCTCAACATTTAGGTCCTTAATCCACTCTGAGCTTATTTTTGTTTGTGGGGTAAGAAAGTGGTCCAGTTTCATTCTTTTGCATGTAGCTGTCCCATTTTCCCAGCACCATTTGTTGAGGAGACTGTCTTTCCCATTGGATCTTTTTGCCTCCTTTGTCAAGATTAATCGACCATGTGCTTGTGGGTTTACTTCTGGGCTCTCTATTGTGTTCCACTGAAATCAGCAATATTTTTTTTTAAAAAAACAGCCTTGGGACACCTGGGTGGCTCAGTGGGTTAAAGCCTCTGCCTTCAACTCAGGTCGTGATCCCAGGGTCCTGGGATCGAGCCCTGCATGGGGCTCTCTGCTCAGCGGGAAACCTGCTTCCTCCTCTCTCTGTGCCTGCTTCTCTGCCTACTTGTGATCTTTGTCAAATAAATAAATAAAACCTTTAAAAATAATAATAAAAAAAATTTTTAAAGCCTATTTACTAAGATATAAGTAATGTTTTCTATTCATTCAATAAATATTTAACATTTATTGGATGCCAGGCACTGTACAAGAGACTTAGGATATAGTAGCAAACAAAATAAATAAGTTTCTACTCTCATGGAATCTATATGGGGTTAAGACAATAAGCTGATATAAAATATATATACATGCTGTATTAGGTGGTATAAGCCCTTTTTAAAAGTAGGATATAAGGATACAAACCGATGAAAGGGGATTCAAATATTCATATTTAAGAAAAAATATTTATCACTGAAATATACTGAGGAATGGAAAGAAATTGCTTCAACAATATAAATCATGAAGAAAATAACTGAATAAATGTGCCAGAGAGGGAAGTTTCATACACACACATACATTTTTTTTTAAATTTAGACCTTTAAGCACTTAAAATTTGTTCTTACAACTATTTTTGGTTGGAAGTGTTTGTTGTTTAAAATTTTATTGATTCTGTCTTATTTTATTTGGTGGGATATACCACAATCTTGATTTCTTATGTTAGACACTAACCAGTTAATTAGATAACTACAATCCACAAACAAAAATGCCTGGCATCCATCTAAAAGTAAATGTTGCTTGGGGCACCTGGGTGGCTCAGTTGGTTAAGCATCAGACTCCTGCTTTTCGCTCAGATCATCTCATGGATGGTGAGATCCAGTCCCTGGCTGGGCTCCATGCTCAGCAGAAGGTCAACTTAAAGATTCTCTCCCTCTGCCCTTCCCTTTTCTCGCACACACACTCTCTCAAATAAATAAATAAAATTTAAAAATAAATAAGTAAAAGAAAGAACTAAATGTTGTTTAAGAGAATGAAAAGACAAACCACAGACTGGGAGGAAATATTTGCAAAACATATTTAATAAAGGACTGTTATCGGGGCGCCTGGGTGGCGGTTAAGCCTCTGCCTTCGGCTCAGGTCATGATCTCAGGGTCCTGGGATCGAGCCCCCACATCGGGCTCTCTGCTCAGCAGGGAGCCTGCTTCCCCCTCTCTCTCTACTTGCCTCTCTATCTACTTGTGATCTCTCTCTATATATCAAATAAATAAAATCTTAAAAAAAATAAAATAAAATAAAGGACTGTTATCAAAATATACAAAGAATTCCTAAAACTCAACAATAAGGGTCGTGGGATTAAGCCCCACATACAGCTCTGTGCTCAATGTGGAGTTTGCTTATCCCTCTCTCCTTCTGCTCCTCCCCCATTCGCTCTTGCTCTCTCTCTCAAATACATAAGTAAACAAATAATATCTTCGGAGGGGAAAAACCCTCAACAATGAAAAAGCAAAAAATCCAATTTAAAAAATGGGACCTCGGGACACCTGGGTGGCTCAATCATCAAGCGTCTGCCTTTAACTGGGGTCATGATCCCAGAGTCCTGGGATTGAGCCCCATATCAGGCTCCCTGCTTGACAGAAAGCCTGCTTCTCCCTCTCCCACTCCCCCTGCTTGTGTTCCCTCTCTCAATGTCTCTCTCTGTCAAATAAATAAAATCTTAAAAAAAAAAAATTGGACCTAAAATTTGAATGCTACACCAAATTAGATATACAGATGGCAAAAACCATATGAAAAGATGCTCCACATCACATCATTAATGAATATCATCAGAGCATCATGGAATTGCAAATTAAAACAATGAGACACCACTATATACCTATTAGAATGGCCAAAATCCAAAATACTAACAAGTGCTGGTAAGAATGTGGATCAATAGGAACTCTCATTCCTTGCCAGTAGGAATGCAAAATGGCCACTCTGGAAGACAATTTGGGGGTTTCTTACCAAACTAAACATACTCTTGGCATATAATACAGCAACTGTACTCTTTGGAATTTGCCCAAATGAGTTAAAAACGTATGTCTAGGGGTGTCTGGGTGGCTCAGTGGGTTAAGCCTCTGCCTTCAGCTCAGGTCATGATTTCAGGGTCCTGGGATCGAGTCCCGCATCAGGCTCTCTGCTCAGCGAGGAGCCTGCTTCCCCTCTCTCTCTCTCTGCCTGCCTCTCTGCGTACTTGTAATCTCTTTCTGTCAAATAAATAAATAAAATCTTAAAAAAAAAAAGAAAAGAAAAAAACTTATATCTACACAAATATTTATATAGGAATGGTATAGCAGCTTTATTCTTAATTGCCAAAACTTATAAGCATTCAAGATGTCCTTCAGTAGGTGAATGGATTGACTGACTGATTGATTTACTTACTTACTTACTGTGGAACATCTAGACAGTGGGATATTCAAAAAGCTAAAAAGGAATGAGCTATGAAGTCATGAAAGGACATGGAAGAAACTTACATGCATACTAAGTGAAAGAAGCCAAGCTGAAAAGGATACACATTGCATGATTTCAACTATAGGACAGTCTGGAAAAGGCAAAACTATGGAGACAATGAGATGATCAGGGATTAAGGGATTAAGGGAGGAATGAATTAGAGCACAAACTATTTTGAGAGCAGTTAAACTATTCTGCATGTTACTACGATGGTGGGTGCATGTCATACCATAGTCCAAACCCATATAATGTACAACACCAAGAGTGAACCCTAATGAAAGCCATGGACTTTTGGTGATGATGTGTCAATGCAGGTTCTTCAACTGCAACGAACATACCATACTTGGAAGCCTGATACAGACATAAGAGGAGCTTGTAAGGGTACAGGGTAGGGATAACATGGGAATTCTATGTAGTTTCCACTCAGGTTGGCTGTGAACCTAAAACTGCTCTAAAAAATACAGCCTACTAAGAAGAACACACACACATTTGATGATGTCTTTAACATCATTTATAACTAAAAAATCTTTTCAATTGTATGATCATTCAAAACCACTGACTGATCAGATTTTTCCACGAATGAAAGACAAAAGTAACTTTTTAAAATTAAGATAGATAGATGTGGGGCAGCTGGTTGGCTCAGATGATAGAGCATAAGACTCTTGATCTTGGGGTTGTGAGCTCAAGCCCCATGCTGGGTGTAGAGATTACTTAAAAATAAAAAATAAAAAATCTTTTAAAAAAGATATACATGGGATACCTGGGTGGCTTCAGTAGGTTAAGCATCTGCCTTCAGTTCAAGTCATGATCCCAGGGTCCCGGGATCAAGCCCCGAATGGGTCTCCTTGGTCATCAGGCAGTCTGCTTCTCCTTCTCCCACTCCTCCTGTTCATGCTCACTCTCTCTCTCTCAAATAAACAAAATCTTTTATTTAAAAGACATATATATATGCAAAGTAAGTGTATTTTATGAAGCAGTAAATTTTAAAATTCAAGTCACAAGGTCAAGTTTCAAGATGAAAAAAAAGTGAAGACAAACTACATGTTGAGCAGTGAGATTTTCACTGACAAAGAACAGTTCATTTGTACAAAAATTCTGCAAATCAAAAAGAAAAGAACAAATGCATCAACAGAAAGTGAAGTAGGGAATATAAATAGGTAACTTATAGGGGCGCCTGGGTGGCTCAGTGGATTAAGCCGCTGCCTTCGGCTCAGGTCATGATCTCAGGGTCCTGGGATCGAGCCCCGCATCGGGCTCTTTGCTCCGCAGGGAGCCTGCTTCCTCCTCTCTCTCTGCCTGCCTCTCTGCCTACTTGTGATCTCTCACTGTCAAATAAATAAAATAAAATCTTAAAAAAAAAAAAAAAAAAAAAAAAAAAAAAAATAAATAGGTAACTTATAGAAGAAACATCAGTGAACAATCAACATGAAAAGATGCCCAACTTCATTAACAATTAAGAAACAAATTTAAAAAATCACAATATACCATTTCGTACCCATCAGATTGGAAAAATATTAAAGTCTGACAATACCAAACATAAGAGAAGACATAATACATACAGTCTCACACACAGCTAGTGGGAGTGTACATCAATATAACCCCTTTATATAAATCAATTTGGCAATATCTGATAACACTGAAGATGCGTATCCCTTCCACCTGGTAGTTCCACTCCCTAGCTCTCACACTTGTGCAGACATGCACAGGAAATTTCAGAATGACAATACAAACATAACAGCACTGAGAAAAAAAAGGAAACAATTTGAAATCTATTCACAGAAGGGACAAATTGAGTAAAGAATTTTCTTAAAATGGACTCCCAAATGCTATGAAAAATGTGAAAAGAAACTAAAAGAACAGGTATCCATTAGGTTGAATCTCACAATTATAAAGCTGGAAGTATAAACATATTCAACAAAAACACTTTCGGAATGCCTGTTATTTGGCAAGCAGCTCTTTC
The DNA here is from genome assembly GCF_922984935.1 of Meles meles. Taxonomy (NCBI): domain Eukaryota; kingdom Metazoa; phylum Chordata; class Mammalia; order Carnivora; family Mustelidae; genus Meles; species Meles meles. The sequence continues at coordinate 45,116,013 of NC_060069.1, read as the reverse complement.
AGCACAAGCTGAGTATATATCTGTCATAAAATATAAAAGGAACTTATCCCAACTTATAAAATCAACTTACCCTCAAAGAAATAAATACCAAGATTTCAAATCTTCATCTCCAGCCCATATCTCTCAAAGCTTCAGACTACCTATTGAACACCTCTGCCTGAATGGACCACGAGTAACTTTAAAAACTGGGTATTATCTTCTCCATCAAATCTGCCCTTCTCTATCTCAGTGAGTAGCAACAATATTTTCACACCTGATCAAGACATAAATCTAGACATCATCCTGTACTCCTTCCTTATCCTTTATATCCAAGCAAACACAATGTCCTAACATTCTACCACTTAAATACCTTGATGCTATCCTTCTTCTGACCATTTCCTCTCACCACCTTCTAAAAGACTATCCTGCGCCAGTGAAGTTAATTGCATTAACACAGTGCAATAAACATGTTTTTAAATAAGCAAAAATATGATCAAGTTACACTAACTTCCTGATTAACTTTTGATGGCTTTCTACTATCCTCAGTTTAAAAATCCTTTATGTGGGAGCACCTAGGTGGCTCAGTCAGTTAAAGGTCTGCCTTTGGCTCAGGTCATGATCCCAGGGTTGGGATTGAGCCCCATGTCAGGATCCCTGCTCATTCTAGATTCTCACCTACATTTTGGCCTTTGCACATGCAGCTCTGTGCCAGAACCCCTTTTCTTAAACTCCTCTTCACCTTGGTAATTCCCAAGTTGTCCTTCACCTGTCAGCTTAAACATCACTCACTTTGGGAAGCCTTACTTGCTCAGGGAAGACTGAGAACTTTTTTATATGCTCCCAAGATTAACTTCAATTGTATCACTTAGTAAAGTGCAATTTAAGTGTCCATTTGCTCTGTGAAGCAGAGACTGAGTCTTGCTCGCCAACAAACTCCAAAACATAGCTTAAAGGATTAACAGTTGAACTGTCTTCAAAACGTGAGAAGTTACAGTATCTTGCAATTTGCAATTAACTGGTTCCTCAGTGGTTTCTCAGTCTGCCTAAAACCCATCCTGAAAATTGTTGTTTTTAATAATAATCTGATCAGAGGGATAAATAAGAAGTCCATATAAAAGCATTAATTCTTATAAAAGTGTTTTGTAGAGAATATTACCCCTAAATATGCATAAGTATGGAACTATTCAAATTAATGAGACATTATATAACATAGAGATACTTGCAAATATACTATTAAGTGAAAAAAGCGTTGGGTAAACTTCTAAAAATGGAATTGCTGAAACAAATATTTTATAAGTACAAATATTTTAAGGGTTTTTTGTTGTTGTTATACAATGTCATATTATCTACTCTCCTAGACCCCCATCAAGGCTGTATCAAATTACACTCCCACCAGCTACATATGAGTACCCATCTCTTTATATTCTGGGGATTAACCATCTTAATCTTTATCAATTGAATGATTTAAATTAATGGCATCTCCATGTTAATTTATTTTCCCACTTAATTAACAGAAAATATGAAAGGGATGTCTGGGTGGCTCAGTTGGTTAAGCATCTGACTTTGGCTCAGGTCATGATCTCAGGGTCCTGGGATCAAGTCCTGGTCAGGCTTCCCACTCAGTCTGAGTTGTCCCTCTCAGGAGTCTGCTTGTCCCTCTCCTCCTGCCCCTCCCCCTGCTCCTGTTCCCTCTCAAATCAATAAACAACAAAATTTTTTAAAAAGTAAATATGAAAAAAAAATTAGATATATAGGCGATCCATGTTTCTTTTTCAAATGCCTATTTAGGTTATTAGCCTATTTTCTAAGATAGGTTTGCAATTAAAAAAATATTTTAACAGCTTTACTGAGGTAGAATTCAAATGCAATACTCATATGAAGTACAAAGTTTGAGAGTTTTTAGTATATTCAGAGTTCTGCAACTACCACCACAATCTACTTTTAGAATATTCACATCACCCCAGAAAGAACCTCCATACCCATGAGAAGTCACTTCCCATTCCCCAACCGCCTATTCCCGGGCCTAGGTAACCACTAATCTACTTTAAGTCTCAGTAGACTAGACAGTTCTGGACATTTCATACAAATGGAACTGTAAGACTTTTTTTTTCCAGTACATTATTCTGAATTTATTTAAATAGACAAAGAGTATGCTCTTTTGATGAGAGGATGGGGAAGAATTTTTTATCAGAGTGTATTTTGCAGTTCTGAAGCTGATATAGACATTTTCTATAGAGATATAGATATATCTATATCTCTACAGATATAGAGATATGATATAGAAGTTGATATAGATATTTTCAGATACCTGAACTAGGGGTTAAGCCTCTGACTTTTATTTTAGATGGAGACTTCTTAACCAAACATATTCTTGAATCCAGTTATACCCAATTTTATCAGGTCTTATCTAGAAAGAATAAAGATCAGCAGGGGCACACCCATGATCTAGTAGTGTATGTAACTCAGAACAGCTAGAGAGAAGAGATATTCAGGGCAAGGTAAGTGGGAAGGGACACAGAAGTCCATGCTCTGAGAATGCTACTCTCCGCTAATCCCCACATACATGTTCACCAACCCAGGAGTTCCTACAAGACCTTTTTTTTTTTTTTTTTTTTGGTCAGAGAGAGAAAGATCACACGTAGGCAGAGGCAGAGGGAGAAGCAGGCTCCCTGCCGAGCAAGGAGCCCGATATGGGACTCGATCCCAGAACACTGGGATCATGACCTGAGCCCAAGGCAGCCAAGGCGTCCCCCTACAAGATATTTTTAAGAGCTCTCTAAACACATAGGATTTTTAATTTCTTTCACAGATCCCAAATATTTTCCCATATGTCTATATGGGGGCCGGGGGGGGGTTAATATTCTTATATAGTCAAATGTATTTTAAGGTTTTGTCTTTGTTATCATGCTCAGAAAGACTCTCCTGTTCCCAAGTATGAACTGCTTGAGAAGCTGAAATAAGGTCTTCCGAGGAACTAGAAACCCATGTATTTATAAAATCTTCAAATTTTTAAACGTTAGCAACTTTTTTAATCAATGTTAACTTCTACATTACAAAAGCCGACACAGTACATGGCAAACCAAATATGTCCATGGACCAAATAAGACCATGCTAACCAGTCTGTAACCTCTGCAACAAAACAAGATTATCAATACAGTTGATCCAATAGACATATAGCCATCAACTAAGATTTATACTCTGAAAACAGAGTATACAGATTCTATTTAAACATTTCATGGACCACTTTAGAAAACTGTATTATTAACCCACAAAGATAATGCATAACTTTCATAAAATAGAAATACAATGAACCACACTGACCACAATGTAAAGAAAAAATAGCATAAGTAAATTTAAAAATCCCACTTAGGAATTTTAAAATTCTCTCTCTAATAGTAATGAGTTAAAGAGAAAATCAAACTTACACAGAAACACAGTAATACAGTAAACAGTAATAGAGTAATATGGTAATATAAAAATATTTCACATCAAAATGGTGAAATCCAACAAAAGCTAAACTCAAAGAAAAATGTACACTCTTGAAGAAGTTACACTAAATATTAGACAAAGTTAGATTTATTTTGTTTCCAAGAAAAGTAGAATTATGAAGACTAAGGCAGAAATCAATAAAAATGAAACTGAACAACTCATGAACTAATTTGGGGAGGCAGATAAAAAAATAGTATCATGGGACACGACCTTAACAAGATTAAAAAAAAAAAGCATCAGTTAAAAAATAAAGAGTGAGGGGCGCCTGGGTGGCTCAGTGGGTTAAGCCTCTGCCTTCGGCTCAGGTCATGATCTCAGGGTCCTGGGATTGAGCCCAGCATCGGTCTCTCTGCTCAGCAGGGAGCCTGCCTCCCCCCTCTCTCTCTTCCTACTTGTGATCTCTCTCTCTCTCTTTCTCTGTCAAATAAATAAATAAAATCTTTAAAAAAGAAAAAATAAAGAGTGAAGAAGACAAAAATCCACAGTATTTTACATGACCCTACACTATACAAATTTGAAAGCATGAAACACATATTGTTTAAGTTTCTCTAGGGTTCCCAAAACAAATTACCATGAACTATGTGGCTTAAAACAACCAATTTATTTTCTTAAGTTCTAGGGTCTGAAAAAAGGTGTTGGTAGGGCCATTCTCCCTCTGAAACTTGTAGGGAAGGATCCTTCCTTGCCTCTTTCTAGCTTGTGGTAGTAACTATCAATTCTTGGCTTGCAGCTACATCACACTAACCTCTGCCTCGGTCATCACATGGCTGTCTTCTCCCTATGTGTCTATCTTCACATTATCTTCTGTCTTCTTATATGAATAAGGACATTTATCAATGTTTATATACAGAAAAATTGAGCAAGTAGAATGTTCACATCCCCCACAACAGTGCACAAGGGTTCCTTTTCCTTCCACATCCTCACCAACACTTGTAGTTTCCTGTGGTTTTGATTTTAGCCATTCTGAAAGGTGTGGGATGATACAGCAAATCATGGTTTTGATTTCCAAATAAGGTCACATTCTGAGATACTGGAGATAAGTACTTCAACATATCTTTTAGGAGACCACAATTCAACCCATAACAGATACTTTTTGGTTAGACAAATTACCAAAAAGTGGCAGTCAGAAAGGTCTTAAATAGGTGAATTATGCAACAACTTCAAGAACAAATAATTTCAAAATCAAATTACACCACAGCATGAAGAAAGAAGCAGACATTTCGTTTTTCGGGTCTGTCCATTTTAAAAGGCCAGCAAAGGGACACCTGGTGGCTCAGTAGGTTAGTGGCTGACTCTTGGTTTCAGAGGTCATGATCTTGGGAGTCATGGGATTGAGCCCTGTGCTGGGCTCCATGACCAGCACAGAGTCCATTTGGGATCTCTCTAGCCCTCTCCCTCTGCCCCTCCCCAGATCTCTCTCTCTCTCTCTAAAGTAAATAAATAAAGAGACACATGGATAGCTCAGTTGGTTCAGCATCTGCCTTGCGCCAGGTCATGATCCCAGGGTCCTGGGATTGAGTGTGCCTCAGGCTCCTTGCTCAGCAGGGAACCTACTTCTCCCTCTCCCTGCCACGCCCCCTACTTGTGCTCCCTCTGTCAAACAAAATCTTAAAAGTCAGTATAACATTATTACCAAAACCTAAAACAGAACAATTGCTCAATATAACTTATGAATATCAATGCAAAATTATAAATAAAATATTGACAAATAAGATCCTACTATGTTTTTAAAAATTATAACCAAATAAAGATTATTTGTGACTGTAATAATATTTAAGTATTAAGAAATCCATTAATTTAATTTACTATGGTAATAAGTCAAAGAAAAGCAAAACGATTCTACTGTACACTGAACATTTGTATTCTCCCCAAATTCATATGCTCAAACTCTAATCTCCAAAGTGATCATATTTGGAAGTAGGACTTTTGGGAGATAATTAAGAGTTATAGTATGTCACAAGAGTAGAGCTCCCATGACAGTTAGTTCCCTTTTAAGGAGATGAAGGGACCACAGCTCTCTCTGTACACCGGGATGAAAGCCCTCATCAAGAACCCAACCATGGGGGTGCCTGGGTGGCTCAGTGGGTTAAGCCTCTGCCTTCCGCTCTGGTCATGATCCCAGAGTCCTAGGATCAAGCCCCGCATCAGGCTCTCTGCTCGGCAGGGAGCCTGCTTCCTCCTCTCTCTCTCTCTCTCTCTCTGCCTGCCTCTCTGCCTTCTTGTGATCTCTGTCAAATAAATAAACAAAATCTTTAAAAAAAAGATAGAAAATGAATTAAAAAAAAAAAGAACCCAACCATGCTGACACTCTGATCTTGGACTTCCAGTCTCCAGAACTGTGAGAAATAAATGTTTGCTGTTTAAGCTACTCAGTCTATGATATTCTGATATAGCAGCCCAAACTGACTAAGCCAGTCTTAAATGATAAAAAGGCATTAGACAAAATTAAACATCCATTCCTGATCTAAAACCCTATTTATCTAAAAATAAAAAGTTACTTTTTTAAGATGATACACATAAACATACAGAAAAGCAAGAAAGCACTATTTGGTGGGACTAGTCGTCCCTCCTTTTTCTTCTCTTATTGAAACAAAATTTAACAATATTTTCTAAAATTTTAGGTGTATAGTCTCTTTGACCCAATTATGATACTTTGTAGATATTTATGCTACAGATGCAACAAGGCATATATACTAGAAGTGCACAGAGAAGCTGCTAAAAAATAAATAAAAACAACTTAAAAAATGAAAAACCCATCAGGCAACTAGTTATTCAAATTATTATTCAATAATTAGTATACTATAATTTAAAGAGTATGTAGCCACTTAAAGAGTAAGGCAGATCTCTATGTCCCGACAAAGAAATAAGGATATCATTGTTAAGTGAAAAAAGGCAAGGTGCAGCGGGCTGAATAGTATCTGAGGTCATTCATGCAAGAAAAATATATATGTTAGCATAAACAAAGCAAAATGTCTGAAAACAAACACTAAGCTGCTGGCAGTATGAGTTTATTTTAAATGTTTGTATTATTTTTCTAATATAAACTGTACAGGGGCACCTGGGTGTCTCAGTCAGATAAGCGCCTGCCTTCATCTCAGGTCATGATCCCAGGGTCCTGGGATTGAGCCCCACATCAGGCTCAATATGTATGTATATTGCATATATATGTATATGCATATATATGCAAACAATATACATATATACATAATAAAATATATATACATATACATATAAACTGTACAAAAAACTAAAATTGTATAAAAAATAAAGCTTCCTAATTTAAGACAGAAGAATGAAAAGAGCATGACATACGAAAGTTTAAAGCGCTATGGCAATGTTTAGGTTGACACACACACAAAAAAAATCAGAAGACAAAGGAGGAAATAAAAAGGCCTTAGCAAAGTATACCTCAAAAGCAATGGAAAGACATACAATTTTTGTGTATAAAAGTAAAACTGATAAAATGGGTATCTTAGGAAATAGTATTAATACACTACAATAACAATACCTGGTAGTACCTGGGCAGGAGTGGGCAGGAACAGTTTATCTAACAGAAAGAGGTTATCTAGCAAAGTCCTATAATGAGGCTGTCTAGATGGGAGTTATTGATATGGATCTGAAGTATGACATAATACTTTTGTTACTAATAAGGGGGATACAAATGTTATCACATCACTTGCCTGGTAAAAACACTTCAGTGGCTATCCATTGCAACTGTAAATGATTTACTTGTTCCAGAGAAATAGAATGAGGAGGAATGGGGTTAGAGATAGTCAGTGGAAAACTGTCTTGCCTAAAAGCATTAGGTTTAAAAATCCAAGGAGAGGCTGTCAGTACAGCATGGAACTCCCAGATCTTCAAGTTGTAAGATGAGCACCATGGTGGGTATAGAAACTACTTAAAAATAAAATCTTAAAAAAAAAAAAAAAAAACAATAAGGAGAAGACTAACAATCACTATGCTTTATCTTTATCTATTTACATACATTAAAGAAGAATTCTGACACTGTTAGAGCAGTTATCCTTAAGTAAAGGTTCTGATCACAATCTCCTAAAAAGGCTTTTCAAACTATCTCTGCCCCTAAAGCTCTGATTCAGTGGGTCTGAATGTGAGCCCAAGCAAAGGTATTGTGGAAAAAGCTTCCCAGGTCATTCTGATGTGCACCTCTGGTTAAAAATTGCTTATCTGACTACATGGATGGCTTCCCAAATTATCAATGAAACATTAAAATAAAAAGAAAACATTCTTGGGGCGCCTGGGTGGCTCAGTGGGTTAAAGCCTCTGCCATCCGCTCAGGTCATGATCCCAGGGTCCTGGGATGGAGGCCCACATCGGGCTCTCTGCTCAGCAGGGAGCCTGCTTCCTCCCTTCTCTCTCCCTGCCTGCCTCTCTGCCTACTTGTGATCTGTCTGTCAAATAAATAAATAAAATCTTAAAAAAAAAAAAAATTCTTAATACAGAGGACAAGGGCCTTGACACTAAGTCATATGTTAACTTACTTTCTTAGAATCAAACGCTACCTTCTAACATTGTCATCTTTTTACTTCAATGACTAGTACCAGCACCTGTGACCGGAATGCAGCTGCTGGATTCAAATCAAAAGAGATGCCATTGTTTATATCTCTTGGAATCATAGTAAAGCAGTACTAGTAATGCATTAATGCTGTATTCATAGGGAAGATTACACATAATTTACACAATAGCTGATTGATAAGCAAGAAATCTCCACAAAAGCATTCTACAACTGTGAGTGGTGGTTTGAATTAAAGTTTTGTAATTTGCACAGAATTTTTCTATTGTCATAGCTAGCTTTCTGCCCTACTTAAAAGATGGCAGTTTTTAAATAAATACTGTAAAGAACAAGATTATTTCTTGTTTAGGATATTATCTAATATCCTAAAATGTTGGATTCTTCTCAAGAGATTCAGAAACATGATTTTTGCTAATTCTTTTACTAAGCAAATATTTAGAAAAAAGTTTCTTAAAAAAAAAAGAAGTCTCTTTGATATAGATTTTGACACTATATATAAAGAACTCCTCTGTAAAGTAAAAAAAGTTTTCAATAGCAGACAACTTTTACACGCAAATTAACCCTTCTAGTTAATTTTTCAAGTCAAAAAATGAAGTGTTGGTGGTTATGACTTTTTAACCTCTTATGAAACAAAATACACATACCCATTACCTAGTTTCAACAACTGGCAACAAGGCCATTCTTTTTTCATATAATCCTATCCCCTTCCTGTTGAGGTACTTTAAAGCAAATCCCAAATGTTGTATTTTATTGATCTTTAACAGATAAGGAATTTTTAATGGGATCTCTTCACCATTATTATGCATAACAATAATTCCTTCAAATATCTCATACTGATTGCATGTTTGACTTTCCCAGATCCTCTCAAAAATGTATTTTTTACAGTTTTGTTCAAGGCTTTCTCATTTTGTACCAAATTGTGATAATACTAAAATACTTTGCCTCAAAAGTTAACGTTATATATACTATCCAAATCTGAACATGTCACATCTCCTTTAAGAGATGTGTTCCTATGACAATCCACCAAAGTATTTAACATGATAGAAAAATCTCGCATCATTTGGCCCTCACCCAAATCAAGGCCTCAGAGATGACTAAAACCTCTCCTAGCTCCATAATAATCCAGTATTTTCTTTTTTCTTTTTTTTTTTTAAGATTTTATTTATTTACTTGACAGAGAGAGATCACAAGCAGACAGAGAGGCAGGCAGAGAGAGAGAGAGGGAAGCAGGCTCGCTGCTGAGCAGAGAGCCCGATGCGGGACTCGATCCCAGGATCCTGAGATCATGACCTGAGCCGAAGGCAGCGGCTTAACCCACTGAGCCACCCAGGCGCCCCATAATCCAGTATTTTCTTAATGGTTAATTCATCCCAGTGAGAGATGATGGATTAAAAGAATCAAAAATGTATAGTGAGCTACAGGTTATGAAAAACCAAGCCACTGCATAAAGTTTGATTAGATGCTAGGGGAAAGAAAGTTACTTATACAAGGCATTACTGGCACAGTTGTGGAAATCTGTATAATTATATAATTATATAATAGTAATATATAATTACTATTAGTGTTATAAATGTGGCTATGAGGAAGAATGTCCTTATTTTTAGGAGATGCAAGCCAAACTTTGAAATGATTTTTAAAAATGTACATGCTACATATATACACACACACACACACATACACATGCATGTGCGCATGTAAGACACAGAGAGCAAACAAATATGCCAAAATATTAACAACTGATGAATTTAGATGAAGGTTAGATAGGTGTTCATTGTATGATCTCTTCAACTCTTAAGTTTGAATAATTTTTTTTTAAAGATTTTATTTATTTATTTCACAGAGAGAAGGAAATCACAAGTAGGCAGAGAGGCAGGCAGAGAGAGAGGGGGAAGCAGGCTCACCTGCGGAGCAGAGAGCCCGATGCGGGGCTCGATCCCAGGACCCTGAGATCATGACCTGAGCCGAAGGCAGCGGCTTAATCCACTGAGCCACCCAGGCGCCCCAAGTTTGAATAATTTTTAAGTAAAAAGCTGTGAGGGTGTATGATATTCACAAATCGATCAACATGATATATCACATCAACAAGAGGAATGATAAAAACTATGTATGATCATTTCAATAGATGCAGAAAAAGCATTTGACAAAATACAATATCCACTCATGATAAAAACCCTCAACAAAGCAGATTTAGAAGGAACATACCTCAATATAATAAAGCCCATATATAACAAACCCATAGCTAACATCATATTCAATGGGGGAAAACTGATTTTCCCCAAGATGAGAAACAAGACAAGAATGTCCACTCTCACCACTTTTTTCAACATGGTACTGGAAGTCCTGGCCACAGCAATCAGACAAGAAATAAGAGCATGTGGGTGGCTCAGTTGGTTAACTGTCCGACTCTTGATTTTGGCTCAAGTAATGATCTCAGAGCATGAGACTGAGCCCTGCACAAGGCTCCAAACTAGGAGGGTGGAGCCTGCTTAAGATTCTCTCTTTCTCCTTCTGCTCCTCCCCCACTTGCTCTTTGTTCTCTCATAGATAAAGAAAGGAAGAAAGAAAGAAAGGCATCCAAATTGTAAGTAGTAAAATTTTCACTATGTGCAGGGGACATGATACTGTATATAGAAAAGCCTGAACACCACAAAAAGAAGTACAAGAATAAATGTATTCAATAAGGTTGTAGGATACAAAAATCAATGTACAGAAATCAGTCCAATTTCTATATACTAATAATGAAGCAGGAGAAACAGAAATTAAGAAAATAATCCCATGTACAATTGCACCAAAAGTAATAAAATACCTAGGAATAAACTTAACCAACGAGGTGAAAGACTTGTACTCTGAAAACTGTAATAGACATTGATGAAAGAAATTGAAGATCACACAAAAAAAGATATCCCATGCTCATGGATTAAAAAAGAACAAATATTGTTAAAATACCCATACCACCCAAAACAATCTACAGATTCCATGGCATCTCTATCAAAGTACCAAGAGCATTTTTCACACAACTAAAACAACAATCTTAAAATTTTTATGGAACCACAGAAGACCTCAAATAACCAAAAAAAATTTGAGAAAGAAAAACAAAACTGAAGGTATCACAGTCCCAGATTTCAAGTTATATTACAAAGCAGTAGTAATCAAAACATCATGGTACTGGCACAAAAACAGACCTACAGATCAGTGGAACAGAATAGAAAGCCCAGAAGTAAATCCCAAGTATATGGTCAATTAATCTTGACAAAGGAGACAAAAAGATCCAATGGGAAAAAGACAGTCTCCTCAACAAATGGTACTGGGAAAACGGGACAGCTACATGCAAAAGAATGAAACTGGACCACTTTCTTACCCCACAAACAAAAATAAGCTCAGAGTGGATTAAGGACCTAAATGTTGAGCCGAAAACCACAAAAATCCTAGCGAACACAGGCAGTAATTTCTCTGATATTGGCCATAGCAGCATTCTTCTAGACATGTTTCCTGAAGCGAGGGAAACACAAGCAAAAATAAACTATTGGGACTACATCAATGTAAAAAGCTTCTGCGAAGCAAAGGAAACAACCCACAAAACAGACAGCCTACAGAATGGGAGAAGATATTTGCAAATGACATATCCGATAAAGGGTTAGTATTGCAAATATATAAAGAACTTATACAACTTGATGTCAGAAAACGCAAATAATCCAATTAAAAATGGGTAGAAGACATGAACAGACATTTCTCCAAAGAAGACATACAGATGGCCAACAGACACCTGAAAAGATGCTCAATATCACTCATTATCATGGAAATGCAAATCAACACCACAGTGAGAAATCATCTCATACCTGTCAGAATGGCTAAAATAAAAAACACGAGAAATAAGTTTTGGTGAGGATGTGGAAGAGAAAGGAACCTTTGTGTACTGTTGGTGGGGATGCAAACACTCTACTTGCACAATTTTTTCTATATATAAACTATATTTATATATATGTATTTTTATATCTATATATATAAATATATCTTTGTTCGTATAATTGCACACATTTTTCCTATCATTCCTTAGAAGAAATTCCTAGATATAAAAACTCTGAAGCAAAGTATGTATTTTTAAGTTCTGCGATATTTTACTTTGTCCTTTGAAAAAGATCTACCAAACTATACTCTTTTCAACAGTATGAGGACTGTTGGAAACTTTCCCAGTGGTGGGAACTCTTAAAACTGAAGCCTGACAGAAAAATCTGCTTGCTTTTGCTTTACACATGGAATCTTATTGCGTCTTAATTTTCCTCATAATGATTTCCAAAGACATTTTGGACACAATGTACAATAGACTACATTTTGGGTCATCTGCAACATGACCTTGCCATTCCCCCAGTAAGATATGGAGTCTATTTATCTACTCTCTTGAATCCGAGTGGCCCCTGTGACTGCTCTAAAAGAATATGGTAGAAATGATGTGTCTCTTCCAAACTTAACCTTAAACTGGCCTCCTAGCTTCAACTTCTTATCTTTTAAAAATAAGCTGCAAAGGGGCACCTGCCTGGATCAGTAGGAAGAGCATGTTACTCTTGATCTCGAGGTCATGAGTTCCAGTCCCACACTGGGTGTACAGATTACATACATACATACATACACACATAAATAAATAAAATAAGCCATCATGTAAGTGCAATTATCCTAATACTAACATGCTGTGAAAAGCCTGACCAGAGGAAAAGCTCTGAAGGATGAAATGACATGTGAAGAGAAGACAGACCAAGAAGAGCCAGGGCATCAGATGTGAAAGTGGATCTTGCAGCCTCAGCCACACAGCTATCAGAACATGGATCACAGATAACTATCCAGCCAAAACCACTGCAAACTACTGACCTATAAACCTAGAGCAAAATAAAATGGTTGTTTTATTTTTTTCTTAAAGATTTTATTTTTACTTATTTGACAGACAGATCACAAGCAGGCAGAGAGGCAGGCTGGAGGCGGGGGGGGGGGGGGGGGGGGGGGGAGGAGGGGGGGGGGGCGGGGGCGGCAGGCTCCCTGCTGAGCACAAAGCCCAATGCCGGGCTCAATCCCAGGACCCTGGGATCATGACCTGAGCAGAAGGCATAGGCTTTAACCCACTGAGCCACCCAGCCACCCCTGTTTTATTTTATTTTTAATTGTTGTTTCAAGCAACTAAGTTTTAGGTTGATTTGTTACAGAACAACAGAAAAACTAGAACACAATTTAAAGTAACTTCCAAGGGAAGCCTGGATAGCTCAGTTGGTTGAGCGTCCAACTCTTAAGTTTCAGCTCATACCATGATCTCCTAGTTGTGGGATCAAGAACCTCACCAGGCTCCTCACTCCGTAGGAAGTCTGCTTGAGATTCTCTCTCCCTCCCTCTCTCTGCCCCCTCAACTCTCTAAAGTATATGTTCTTTTAAATAAATTTTTGAAAAACATAAAATGAAGTCAAGATTATTCATTCTTACCCTTTTTAAAGGACAATTAATATGAATTTTTAAAACTCAGAATGTCAAAACTAGTAGCTGATCACTTGAAACAGGAATGCAGCTGTTATGATTAATGGCTGAATTTTAAATACTTGAGACAGATCGAGGCACTCTCCCACACCACCTTGTTTGTCATACGTGCCTCCCTAGGATGCTGCAGAGTGTGATGGCATCTGGACAGGTTCTTTCCTCACGAAAATTTTATGAAAATGAAGTAACCACTGATAAAAACATTAAGATCATTTATCTCCAAATAAGCATGCACTTCAAAAGCTACCTTAAAAGGATACACTTACACCAGTGATTTCCCAATTGCTATAAGCTTAAGAATAACTTTTTTTATAGTCTTTTACAACTTTTAAGGAGCTGTACTTTTTTTTTTCAAGTATCTCATTCTGATTCATGTGACCCAGGGACAACAGTTTCAAAAAGACAGATTTTGTAAGTGGAAAGTCAACTGAAAAATTAAGAATTTATCAGTGTGACAGGATATGACACTTACTAAATAAATCTTCTATACAAGTGCAACAAGCCTTAATTCTCTGAAAAGTTCAGTTCATTAAATTTAGTATCTCTCTAGAAACCCCACATATAAATATGTCAGTAGCCTAGAAAGAGACTAGTCAGAGTCTCTCAAGTACTATGACAACTACCCAAGAGAACCTAAAGGTTTTGGTTTGACTTAATTACAACACTGGAAAAGAAAATTTCAACAATTCATATATTACTCATAGTTTTGCAATTCATCAATAGTACAATAACAGAAAAGTCCTAAAATAAAAACTGGAGTATGTTATGTAAAAATGAAGACTCTATGATTATTTTATGAAACTAATTTTTGACAATAAAAGTCTGTAGCCTAACCATTGTGTGCAAGGAACTATGCTGAGCGAGAGGATATACAATGACACTAGTAGGCTCTATCACCAGAGAGTTTACCTACCGTCTAAAAAGGACTGTGAGATGTGACCATATCAGTTTGTAAAGTAAAATTACAAAGGCTATGGAGAAGTGCTGATTCTACTTAAAAGCTCCACTTGGGTGTCTATCTCAAACTCAATAAGTACAAAAATTAAATTCTTGATTTTTTTTTTTACACAAAACCTGCTCTTCCCTCGCCTTCCCCTTATCAGTAAGCAATACCTCAATCCAACCAATCACTAAAGCCAAAAATGTTATTTTTATTCTTCGCATTCCCTACAAACAATTCAATAGCAAATTTTTTTTTTTTTTTTTAGATTTTTATTTATTTACTTGGCAGAGAGAGGGAGAGAGCACACATACACACAAGCAGGGGGACTGGCAGGCAGACAGAAAGGGAGAAGCAAGCTTCCTGCAGAGCAGGGAAAGCCGGATGTGGGACTCGATCACAGGACCCCAGGATCATGACCTGAGCCAAAGGCAGTCGTTTGACCAACTGGGCCACCCAGATGCCCTCAACAGCAATTCTTACTGATTCTATCACAAAAATTGTCCATTCTCTACAAATCATCTCTTGCCTTGCCTAGCCTGATAACTAGTTTCCTACAATAGCTTCCTTAACTGGTCTCTTTATATTCACTTTTGCCCCTCTACAACTCATTTTCTAAATAGCAGACAAAATATTTTTTAAATTTTAAGCCTTATAATTGCTCACCATTGCTAAAAGCTTTCTAATAACCTCCTATTGCACTCATCATAAAATCCAAACTTCTTTCTGTGGATGACTTACAAGGCCTAACTTGATCTGGTCCTTGCTATCTCTCTGAACTTAGCTCCTACCTTTAGTACCCCTGCTCACTTGGCTCCAACCCACACTGGCCTTTTTGCTCCTTGGAGAGCAAGCTCTTTACCACCTCAAGCTCTTTGATCTATAATCCTCCTGCTCCCTTTGGTCCCTCACCCCTGACACCAGTGACCCAAATTAGCAATGCCAACAAGAAGACAACTGGAACATCACTGGCCTCCTGATGAAAACAATACATCACCTGTGAGTATTCTTGCCAAAACTGTTTAAATGGAATCTTCTCAGAGTAAACAATTAGATAAACTCAGAATGTGGGATATTCTATAAGATAATCTGCCTACACTCATCAAAAAAGAAAGTAACATGAGATTATTAGCTATCATATTATCTATAACCCAGAAAAGTAGGGGACCAACACATTCAAAACAGGTATAAGCAATAAGTATTATGCTATAATATCTTGATGAAACATGATACAACAATTTTTTAATCATAAAATATTCCTATAATACAGAAAATTTACAACATACCACTAAATAAAAAACTACCAAAACTGACAAAATTTTGCAATATGATTACAAGAAGGTGATATAAATTGCAACATGGGTTGAGACTTTCGGGGATGCTGGGATGGGGTGAATATATTTTGCATGTAGGACAGAAGTGAATCTTTGGGAGCCAGAGGGAGGAACTGTGAGAGATGGAATAATGGTCCCCTAAGGATGTCAATATCCTAATCCCCGAAATTATAAATATGTTAAGTTACACTACAAAGGTGAATTCAGGCAGCACATAGAATTAAGGTTGATCCTCATCTAACTTGGGATGGGGAGATTATGCTGGAAATATCTAAGTAGGCCAGTATAACCACAAGGGTCTTTATAAGTGAAAGAGGGAGGCAGAACAGAAAAGTGCCCCAGTACTGCTGTCTCTGAAGCCTAAAGGGTGTCATGAGCCACGAAATGTGGGCAGTCTCTTGATACCAGAAAAGGTAAAAAAATATTCTCTTCTAGACCTTCTAGAAAGGAATGCAGTCCTGCCAACACCTTGATTTCAGCCAAGTGAGACCAGTGTTGAAACAAACTATAAGATAATGAATTTGTGTTGTTCTAGGCCACTAAGTTTGGAATAATTTGTTATAGCAGCAATAGAAAACCAATAAAGCTTATTCTATGATAGGACTAAAATGATCATCTGCAACTCTATCTACCTAACAAAGGAAAGAGTGAATCCTCTTGAGAGAAAGATAACATCACCCAGAGTATCTATAATTTTTCATACACAGTGTATAGCATTAAATTAAAAATTCTTGCCCACTAAAAGAAGTGAAGAAGAGAAGGAACAGGAGGAGAATGAATGAATAAAAGACAAACAGACACACAGATGATCTAAATATTGGTTTCATTAAATACAGACTTAAAAGTGGTAATAATATGTTCATGAAACTAGAGAAAAATATGCAAGAAACAAATACAAAGGTGGCAATTTTCACCAAAGAAATAGAATCTATAAAAAACAAAACCAAAGGGACACCTGGGTGGCTCAGTCATTAAGTATCTACGTTCAGCTCAGGTCATGATCTCAGGGCTCTGGGATTGAATCCCACATCAGGCTCCATGCTCGATAGGGAGCCTGCCTCTCCCTCTGCCCTCCCCCCGCCCCCAGCTTGCGTGCATTCTCTCTCTCTCTCAAATAAATAAATAAAATCTTTTTTAAAAAATAAATAAAAGTTCCAAAGAGAAAAACACAACTGAGGAACTCTGTGGATAGGTTTCACAGGAGATAATACACAGTAGAAAATGAGCTTAATAAATAGGAATACAGATTAACAGATAATATTCTACTTTTCTGTGAAGTTTATCATTTCAAAAAAGAATGAGAGACATATAGGATACAACAAAAGACTCTAATATATGTGTAATGGGTGCCAGAAGGAGATAAAAAAGCAAAGCAGAGGCAGGCAATATTCAGAGATAACAGCCAGGAATTTTACAAATTGATGAAAGACATGCCCTACAAATCCCATGTACTGAAGAAACTCTGCAGTCCCCAAGGAGGATGAATAAAACAGAAATCACACTTACACATAGAATAGTAAAACTGCTAAAAAAAAGTCCAAAAAAATCTTAAAAAAAAAAAAAAAAGGCAGAGGAAGTGTGCCTGAGTGGCTCAGTCGGTTAACCATCCAACTCTTGATTTCGGCCCCAGTCATGATCTCAGGGTCATGGATCAAGCCCCACACTGGGCTCTGCACTGGGTGAGGAGCCTGCTTGAGATTCTCTTTCTCCCTTTCCTTCTGCCCAACGCTTCCTCCCTCTCTCTCCCTCACCACTTAAAAAAAAAAAAAAAAAAAAAGGGGGCGCCTGGGTGGCTCAGTGGGTTAAAGCCTCTGCCTTTCGCTCGGGTCATGATCTCAGGGTCCTGGGATCGAGCCCCGCATCGGGCTCTCTGCTTGGCAGGAAGCCTGCTTCCTCCTCTCTCTCTCTCTGCCTGCCTCTCTCCCTACTTGTGATCTCTATCTGTCAAATAAATAAAATCTTTAAAAAAAAAAAAAAGAGCTTTATTATAAAAAAAAAAAGCAGAGAAAGAAGATACATTATCCTCAAAAGAGCAACAATAAGATTAATAAAACTTGTAACAAATGATAAAGACACAAAAAGCAAACAAAAGACAATGAAATGACATTGTGCTTTAAAAAAAGAAAAAAGATAACCTACTATGCCATGCTTTGGGAAAAGAGCCTTCCAACATCAAAGAAAAACAAAGGTATTTTCAGACAAAAACTGAGATGCCTCTTAGGCAGCAGATAAACCCTAAAAGAAATACCAAAGGACATCTTCAGATTAAATGATAAAGGTATTAGGAAGTATCTTTTTATCCATATAAAACAATTACCTGATAATAACCAATAAAACCTAGTCTCTTTATTATTATATTAGTGTAATACATCAAATCCAAAGGAGGGGAAAAGTCCAAAGAGATGGATTTTTAACTTACTATAAAGCTTCTCAATGAGCAAAAAATGGGGAATCAAATAAAACAACACAGTAACAAGAATCTTTTTTTTTAAAGATCAATAGGATAAGTTTTGTTATTTAAAAATGAACATATTTCTTTTATTTGAGATTTATTTTTAAAGATTTTATTTATTTATTTGTCAGAGATAAAGAGCACAAGCAGGGGTAGTGGCAGGCAGAGGAGAAGCAGGCTCCCCAGTGAGCCTCCCCAGTGAAATCGACTTTAATTTTGCATAAGTCAATTTAAAAAGCATACATGCTTTGCACACATCTTATCTAAAAGTGACTTTAGGGGCGCCTGGGTGGCTCAGTGGATTGAGCCGCTGCCTTCGGCTCAGGTCATGATCTCAGGGTCCTGGGATCGAGCCCCGCATCGGGCTCTCTGCTCCGCGGGGAGCCTGCTTCCTCCTCTCTCTCTGCCTGCCTCTCTGCCTACTTGTGATCTCTCTCTCTGTCAAATAAATAAATAAAATCTAAAAAATAAATAAATAAATAAATAAAAGTGACTTTAAATACATACAAAATTAAATTCTTGATATTAATCATCTGAGTGACCCTTTCCACTGCTTGCCTTGGATTAAACATGTTTAATTAAAACATTAAACATGTTTTATACTTCAATACTGCACCGTACTTTTTAGCAGTGAAAATTTTAATATTTAAATTTGAGTATGTCAGGGCATCACAGAAAATATAAAAATTGTAAAGGGAAAACTGACTACATTTCATTATAGAATTCTGACTTAAATTTTTTTTAAGACTTTATTATTTATTAGAAAGAGAAGGAACACAAGCAAGGGGAACAGCAGGCAGAAGGAGAGGGTGAAGCAGGCTCTCCGGTGAGCAGGGACCCCGATGCAGGACTCAATCCCAGGACCCCAAGATCATAACCCAAGCAGAAAGCAGACGCTCAAACGAGCCACTCAGGTGCCCCTAAAGTTTTTTTTTTAAAGTAATCTCTACACCCAGTGTGGAGCTGGAACTTATAACTCTGAGATCAAGAGTCACATCCTCCAGGGACTGAGCCAGCCAGGCACCCCCTTGACCCACTTAAGATACAAATTACTACAAGACTACAATCAAGTCAACTCTTTCTATGAGAATTTCTTCATCTCTGGAACAGACATAACGACACACTCATTTAACTCACATTTCTTCTCATCTAACTTCCAGATCCTTCTAGAGATACAATTCAAAGGAAAGAGACTTCATGTAATCCCAAATAAACATAAAGATTTCCTCACACAAGTTTTCTTCCATGACCTCTCAGTTTACTTATCCTTTGCTCTGACATCACTTCAGATATAAATCTTTAAGGCATTGTGTCCTCCATTTTGTTGTTTTTTTCCTCCTCTTCTTTTGCTTACTCTACCTTCTTAAATACTCTAAACATAAAATCTGTAATTAACTCTTTTTTCAAGACCTCTACTGCTCTCCTTCTATAAAGTTAAGTGAAGTTTGCCCACCTGTTTATATTCTTTATCCACAACATATAAGATTTTCATATATATATACAAGTAACATGCCTAATCCTTCATGCATTCTAAACTATTGATTTACTTCCACGTGGAAAAGCCAGCTTCTTTAACTAAATCATCCAAACTTCTCTTCAAGGATACAAGAGAAAGAGGAAAGGGAATTAGCATTTTTTAAAATTTATTTATTTGACAGACAGAGAGCACAAGTAGGCAGAGCAGCAGGCAGAGGAAGAGGGAGAAGCTGAGGAGGGAGCCCGATGCAGGGCTCGATCCCAGGACCCCGGGATCATGACCCGAGCTGAAGGCAGCTGCTTAACTGACTGAGTTACTCTCTATCTACTTCCATGAAAGGTAGTATTGTTCTCATTCATGGAGCCTGGGAAAAATTCAGAAATCTGCCCAAAGGTTTCACTACCAATAAGTGGAAAAGAGAGAAGTCAAACAGGTCATCTGCCTCCAGAGGTTGTATCCTTGGTCCACATTCACTACCCTAAAAGA
Organism: Meles meles; assembly: GCF_922984935.1. Lineage (NCBI taxonomy): Eukaryota > Metazoa > Chordata > Mammalia > Carnivora > Mustelidae > Meles > Meles meles. The sequence goes on along the minus strand of NC_060069.1, from coordinate 45,095,814 downwards.
ATGTTCTCCAGTATAAATTATGCTTTGCCTACCAACATCACCAGAAATTCCAGTTAAACACTGCCAGTTAGCTGTACCCCTTTACCTCCATTTTCTCCAAAAATCCAATAAAAATGACAGAAAAATAATTTTTTAAAGCACTAATCCACAAAGACAAAGAAGAGAAGCTGTAAGAGTGGCAACACAACTCTGGAAACTGAAAGGTAAAAGAACAGGAACTCACTTGGACCAGAAAAAGCTAAAACCTAAGTCTTTTTTTTTTTTTAGATTTTATTTATTTATTTGACACAAGAGAGAGAGATCACAAGTAGGCAGAAAGGCAGGCAGAGACAGGGGCGGGAGGTGGGGGAGAAGCAGGCTCCCCCGCTGAGCAGAGAGCCCAATGCGGGGCTTGATCCCAGGACCCTGATCATGATCTGAGCAGAAGGCAGAGGCTTAACCCACTGACCCAACCCAGGCGCCCCCAAAACCTAAGTCTTCAAAGTGCACTGGTAAAGCCAATTTGAAGCCAAAAGATTCAGAATACAAAATTCCGAGGTTACTGAATATATGCTGAAAAATGATCTTTAGCAGCTTTCATGTGATTATTGGACATTTGTATATCTTCTTTGGAGAAATGTGTATTCAAATCTTTTGCCCATTTTTAAACTGGAATATTTGCTCTTTTATTGTTGAGTTGTAGAGTTCTTTATATTCTTTGGATACAAATCCCTTAGATAATTTGCAAATATTTCCTACCATTCTGTAGATTGTCTTTTCACATTCTTGATTTCTTTGAAGTACAAAAGCTTTAATTTTGATAAAATCTAATTTGCCAATTTTTTCTTTAGTTGCTTGTACTTTAGGCATTGTATCTGAAAAAATCACTGCCAGGGACACCTGGGTGGCTCAGTTGGTTAAGCATCTGCCTTCGGCTCAGGTCATGATCCCAGGGTCCTGGGATGGAGTCCTGCATCGGGCTGCTTGCTCAGCAGGGAGCCTGCTTCTCTCTCTGCCTCTGCCTGCTGCTCTACTTGCTTGTGTTCTCTCTCTCTCTCTCTGACAAACAAATAAAGTCTTTTTAAAATAAATAAATAAAATAAAAAATCACTGCCTAATTCAAGGTAAATCTTTTGGATACAAGGTAATTCAAGTAAATCTTTAGGATATAGAGATTTATGTTTTCTTCTAAGAACTGTATAGTTTTCGCTCTTACATTTAGGTCTATGACCCATTTTGACCCAATGTTCTCATAGGATGTGATACAGAAGTCTAACTTCATTCTTTTACATGTGGATGTCCTGTTGTTTCAGCACCATTTGTTAAAAGGCTAGTCCTTCTCCATTGATTGTACTGGAACCCTCATCAAAACCTGATCTATCTTAAATGTAAGGGTTTCTGGATTCTCTATTCCATATACATCCTGCTTTAGTGCCAATACCACACTGTCTTGATTACATAGCTTTGTAGTATTTTTAAATTGGGAAGTGTGCCCTCCAAATTTGTTCTTCTTTTTCCAGATTGTTTTGGCTATTCTGGGTCACTTGTATTTTCATATGAATTTTAGGATCAGCTTGGAGTCCCCAAAGAAATTAGGTGGAAATTTTGATACGAATTGCCTTTGGTCTATAGGAGAATAGGATTTGCAGAATATTGTAATCTTAAGTCTTCTGATTCATGAACATGGAATATCTTTCCATTAATTTAGGTCTTTAATTTCTTTCAAGTAATGTTACATAGTTTTCAGTGTACAGTCTTGTACGTCTGTGGCTAAATTTATGCCTATGTATTTTATTCTTTCTTTTTTTTTTTTTTTTTTTTTTTTTAAATATTTTATTGATTTGACAGACAGAAATCACAAGCAGGCAGAGAGGCAGGCAGAGAGAGAGGAGGAAGCAGGCTCCCTGCAGAGCAGAGAGCCCGATGCGGGGCTCGATCCCAGGACCCTGAGATCATGACCTGAGCCGAAGGCAGAGGCTTTAACCCACTGAGCCACCCAGGCGCCCCTATTTTATTCTTTCTTAATGCCACTGTTCAATGGAATGATTTTCATTGCTAGTACATAGAAATAAAAGTGATTGTTGTATACTGACCTTACATCCTGCTGGCTTGCTTAGCTTATTAGCTCCAGCTGATTCTGGTGGATTCCTTAAGATTTTCTATATACAAGATAACATAATCTGAAAGTAGAGATAGTTATACTACCACTTTTTTTTATATGGATGCCTTTTATTTTTCCTTCCTGCCAAATACTCTGGCTATAACCCCCTCTACATCATGGAATAGAAGTGGAGAGAGTGAACTTTTATTCATGGTCTTAAGGGAAAACTTTTAGTCTTTCACCTTTAAGCATGATGTTAGCTGGGAATGTTTCATAGATGCTCTTTACCACATTAAGTACCATATTCCTACTTTATTGAGTATTTTCACCACAAAAGTGTGGTGTATTGCTAAATGTTTTCTTCTGTATCTATTAAGATGATTATATAATTTTTGTCCTTTATTCTATATCCATTGACTTTTGCATTCCTGGATAAATCCCACTTGGTCATGATGCACGATCCTTTTTATATGTTGCTATATTTGGTTTGCTAATATTTTAAGGATTTTTATGTATTTATAAGGGATATCAGTCTGTTGTTTCCTTGTGATATCTTTGGCTTTGGTAGCAGGGTAATACTAGCCTCACAGAGTGACTCAGTGATACCTCTGCTATTCATGGAAAAATCTGTAAAGGATTATTGTTATTCATCTTTAAACACCTGGAAAAATTCACTGGTAAAGCCATCTTGCCCTGGGTTTTCCCTTTGGGGAAACTTTTTTTTTTTTATTAAGTAGGCTCCACACCCTGTGTGAATCCAACGTGAGACCTGAACCCACACCCCCAAGATCAAGACCTGAGCCAACACCAAGAGTCAGATACTGAATGGAATGAGCCACCCAGGCACCCCAGAGGAAGCTTTTTGATTATTAATTCAATATTTTTTTTTCCAAATTAGCCAAGTATCCACTTTTATATGAGGTCGTATTTTTTCAAGACTAAGAAGGTCCTTAATGCTATTTAATGCAATCTTTTATTATTTTTCCTTCAAAATGTAAAGAGACTACTGATTTCACAATGAATTATCATAATCAGAGAGACTCCCCTCTAACTAGAGAACAGGCTATCAAGAATAATGCGTTATAATTGTGGAAATTGATATTTTCTTCTTTAAGCAGAATTCATACTCCTCCTCAGTGTGTGAAACCCATTTTGTTACTCAATATATCTCGTAATCCCCAAACAGTGATGATGGCATTTTGATCACTCTATAGAAACATTATATATGCTGATTACCCACTATAACCAGCACACACTTTTTTCCCCTGTAGCATTACTAGGTTTGTACCAATTTGTCCTTTTACTTTTGTCACCTGTGGCAGTCTGCAGTTGAAGTAGCAATCTGGTGTCTGGAAGAGATCACAACCCCGATATTTTATCTGGTAGGCCAATGTGAGGCTGGCCCCTGACAACATTCCTTTTTTTTTTTCTTTTTCCATTTAAAAAATATTTTTTTAATTTAAATTCAATTAACATATAGTGTATTATTAGTTTCAGGGTAGAGTTCAGTGATTCATCAAGTCTCATACAATAGCCCGTGCTCATTACATCACATTCCCTCCTCAATGCTCAATGTCCATCACCCAGCTACCCCATCCTCCCACCCTCCTCCCTGCTGCAACCCTCAGTTTGTTTCCTATGATTAAGGGTTTCCTATGGTTTGTTCATTCTCTGATTTCGTCGTCTTTTTTTTTTTTTAAGGTCTATTCAAATTTTCTATTTCTTCTTGAGTTGGTTTCAATAGATAGATTGCATCTTTCTAGGAATATATCCATTTCATCTAGCTTATTGTCATAGAATTATTCACAGTATTCTCTTATAACCCTTTGTATTTCTGTAGGACAATAGCAGTGTTCTCCCTTTCATTCTCGAGTCTTCTTTTTTTTTCCTGGTCAGACTACCTAAAGCCTTGCCAATTTTAGGGACTTCTCGAAAAACTAACTTCTGGTTTCATGACTTTTCCTACTGTTTCATTCTCTATTTTATTTCTGCTCCAGTCTTTTTTATTTCCTCCCTCTTCCTGCTTTACAATCAGTTTGCTAGTTCCTTTTTCTAGTTTAAGATAGATGGGTTTGATCATGATTTGAGATGACTTTAACATAGGTCTTTGCTGATATAAATGTCCCTCTAGGCACTGCTTTAACTGCATCCCATAAATTCTGGTATGTGATTTTGTTTTCCTTGGTCTGAAAGTATTTCCTAATTTCCTTTATGATTTCTTCCTGGATCCACTGGTTATTTTATTTTTTTTTTAAAGATTTTATTTATTGGGACGCCTGGGTGGCTCAGTTGGTTAAGCGGCTGCCTTCGGCTCAGGTCATGATCCCAGCGTCCTGGGATCGAGTCCCACATCGGGCTCCTTGCTCGGCAAGGAGCCTGCTTCTCCCTCTGCCTCTGCCTGCCACTCTGTCTGCCTGTGCTTGCTCTCTCTCTCTGTCTCTCTGACAAATAAATAAATAAAATCTTTAAAAAAAAAAAAAGATTTTATTTATTATTTATTTGACAGACAGAGATCACAAGTAGGCAGAGAGGCAGGCAGAGAGAGAGGAGGGGAAGCAGGCTCCCTGCTGAGCAGAGAGCCTGATGTGGGGCTCAATCCCAGGACCCCGGGACCATGACCTGAGTCGAAGGCAGAGGCTTTAACCCACTGAGCCACCCAGGCGCCCTGGATTTTTCTTCGGTACTCATTTCTATTTCATTTCATGGTGGTCAAAGAACATATTTTGCATGGTTTAAAGCCTTTCAAATTTACTGAAACTTTTTTCGTAGCCTAACATATAGTCTACACTATATGTTTCACATGCACTTGAGAAGAATGTGAATTCACTTTTGTTGTGTGACATGTTCTATAGATTATATCTGTTATGATTATACCTATTACCTATTATTTATTATGTATCTATCATTATCTTGTTGGGCTTGTTATGTTTGTTTTGTTTTGTCTGGTTTTTTTGTTTGTTCTGTTTTTTGAGAAAGAAAGAAGAGAGAGCACAAACAGGGAGAGGGAGAGGGAGAAGCAGGCTCCCCACTGAGGAGGGATCCCAATATGGGGCTCTAACTCAGGACCTTGGGCTCATGATCTGAGACAAAGGCAGATGCTTAACTGACTGAGCCACCCAGGTGCCCTATCCTGTGTTTTATAGAGTTGTTCACATCTATTTCCTTGTTGACTTTCTGCCTAGTTGTTCTACCCATTACTGAAAGTATTTATGTCTTCAATTCTTATTACTGAACTGCCTATCTCTTCCTTCAATTCTATCAGTTTTGCCATATGTATTTTGTGGCTCTCCTAACTGCATATTTGTAGGTATTATGTCTTCCTGATGGACTGACCTATTTATCATTATAAGATGTCCTTTGCCTCTAGTAATTTTTGTCTTAAGGTCTATTTCAGCTGATATTAGTACAGTCATTGCAGCACTCTTCTGGGTACTATTCACATGACTTATCCTTTTTATCCTTTTACTTTCAACCTATTTGTGTCTTTGAATCTAAAGTATGTTTCCTGCATGAGTTCAATCCCCACACTGGGTGTGGAGATTATTTAAAAATAAATAAATAAAAATAAATGGTTATTTAAAAAAATAAAAGTAAAGTATGTTTCTTGTAAACAGTGTATAGTTGGATCATCACTGAAATTTTATAAGAAAAAGTTTTAAAGAAATAAGGGGAAAATACATTAAAAAGGCATACCCTTTTCTGAAATTGAAGAAAGTATTACAAAGACAAAATATTTAAGAATAGCCATTAAATTTTTGGAAAAAAAAATAAGGGAAAACTTATCCCACCAGATACCAAGACAGACTCATTACGAAAATTATTGTAACTAATATTAATGGTATTTGACAAACAGACAAATACATTGTGAAAAAGAGTAGAATACAGAAAAATACCCACATATGTATAGATGTATAATATTAAATCAATGGGGAGAAGATTAATTATTCAATAAAAGGTGTTAGGATAAGTGACTTCCATTAGGAAGAAAACAAAATTAGATTCTCAAAACTAAAATCTAGTCACACTACATGAAACTAAAAATTACTATGAAATGATAGAAAAATACTCTATAAATAATAATAGGATAGAGGAACTTTTCTAGGTAATACACAAAAAGCCATTTTTAAATTTCTGTATGATCAAAAAAAAAAAAAGAGCACCATAAACAGACTTAATGCAAATTTAATTACTGCAACTAAAGCCTGTGGCTTGAGAGATAGCATTAAAAAGTGAATTCACTTCCAGGTCCACCATTTGAAAGTCCCCCATTTAAAAAGTGAAATTTAGGGGCACCTGGATGGCTCAGTGGGTTAAGGGTCTGCCTTTGGCTCAGGTCATAATGGGGCTCCCTGCTCAGCAAGGAGTCTGCTTCTCCCTCTGTGTCCTCCCACCTCCCATCCCCCACCCCCACACCCGGCCTGTGCTTGCTCTCAGTCACTCTCTCTCTCAAATAAATAAACAAAATCTTTTTTTTTTTTTAAGTGAACTTGACTTCTCAAAATATCAGGCTTGAGATTATTTTTTAATTTTAAAAATGAGAGTAATTCCTACCTCACAATATATTTTAATGTTAAATGAGGATAGCTATAAAAGTATCTAGTATGAAATCTGTTTGCCACATTATAGAAGCTTGTTCTTATTTCAACTGAAGTTGGTATTACATTACATTATTACATTAAATGAGGAATTACAAGCTACAATCAGGAATAGCAGGATTCCTGTATTTTGGTTCATGATAAAACTACTATTTAATTATAATAATACTTTTATAATTATAAAAACTACTTCATAATAAGTGAAAACACATTTCCCCACATCCCTCGCCCACTATGTTTGCCATGTAAAGATGGAAGATAAAGTGGCAATACAGCCAGGACTGGTACCCATTTAAGAGCAAAACATAATCAATACAGATATAGTTAGATAGCTATATCTTATGTCATGTCTTTCACCCATTAAAACCTTTCTCCCCAAAATATCTTTCCTAAGATTTTTTTCCCAAGTTCTCCAATAAGTATCATATCTGAAACAGAATCTACAAATAAAAAACCTTCAGAATGGTACACAGTAAACACTGTTAAGGATAAAACATAAATGTGTATCAGGTAAAGACTGAAGTTTTGAAGACTTGTTAATGCCAATATTTTTATTTTTGAAAACTGCTTAGAGCAAAACTGTTTCACAATTCAGAAAGTGCAAATTAATTCAACTTTTTGTTTCAAACAAAATATTCACTTCCTGCATGAACCATAGTATGATTAAATAAAGGAAAAGCACAATATTTTTAAAATTTTATAAAATTCTTGGGGCGCCTGGGTGGCTCAGTGGGTTAGGGCCTCTGCCTTCCACTTGGGTCGTGATCTCAGGGTCCTGGGATTGAGCCCCCCATCGGGCTCTCTGCTCAGCGGGGAGCCTGCTTCCTCCTCCCTCCCTCTCTCTCTCTCTGCCTGCCTCTCTGCCTACTTGTGATCTCTGTCTGTCAAATAAATAAATAAAATCTTTAAAAAAATTTTATAAAATTCTGAAGACCAACTACATAATTAATTTAGAGTTCAAACAAATTCAAAGTTCTCCAAAATATGTTGGTCAAAACGGAAAATTCCCACTTAAAAATAAAGTATGCTTAGACACATGTACTTTCTTGTAGATTTTTATATGAATAAGATTTTGACCTTTAGACCGGTTTTTAAAAAACTATAAAGGGAATTTTTAGTTACACAAAATTGCACAATGAAATGTGCCTTCCAATCTAAAGACAAAAACAAACAAAAAAATGTTCATTGGAATGTAAGAGTAACCATTGGTTTTATTCAAATTACTAAAGACAATGTTGCAATAGCAACATCCTTCTCTCCCTATTTCAACCACTCCCTCTCCTACTTTCCTTATCAACTTAGCAGGCAAATTATGTTTAGAACTTGAACACTGCTGAAATTTTTCTTCAGCAAGATCTACCTTCTGCATCAATTCTATAGCACCCAAGGCAGTTATGCCCCCATGCCAGACTTAAATGCCTTAATCATTTATAGAGAAAAATAAAAGTAAGAATCAGTATTAAAACAGCACAACGGATCAGAATACTACAAAAATAGTGCAGCTGCCTTGCTATTAAAAAGCAAAAACAGGGAACCTGGGTGTCTCAGTCAGTTAAGTGTCTGCAGCAGGCATTGGGGGCAGAGGGAGTTCCCCCTGCTCAGCAGGGAGCTTCTCCCTCGCCACCCACTCATTTTCTCTCTCTCTCAAATAAGTAAAATCTTTTAAAAAAAAGATTAAAAAAAAAAGCAAAACGAAAAAAAAAACAAGCTCACCCCTCACAAATTTTCTCTTCTAATATGAAAGTTTCAATATATCACTCACAAAATGCAGATACTCTTAAAAGTCAAGTTTCTCTTATATATAAGGCATATGGATAAAAGAATTCTAAAATATTCTTTTCAAATGCTATACAAACTTACATAGTAATGGGGTTATAGAAAGACTGGAAAAATTAGGAATGTGAGCGATGAAACTTTTGTTTCTTGGCATACTTCCATCTATTACAAATCTAGTTCCAAAAATGTATACCAGATATTGGGAGTTCTTTGAATCTTGATTTCTCTTCCCAACTTGCAGCCAACAATAATTGGAAGCAACTGGACTAACTGGAAGCAATTCTTTAAAAAATCTCTAGTATTGAATTAGAATAGATATTATATTCAAGTTTAACAAAGTTCACTATAATATTCCATACAACTTAATCAGTATCTTTCCCTCTTATTTTACATTCAATGATTCCTTTCTTTCAAAAACAAAGACATCACATGGTTTGTGAACAACACCAGTGGTTACAAGTATTTCCTTATCACTTCCCTCAACTTGATTTTTTAAAAAATCAAACTTAAAATGTGAAGCAAATTAACAGAAGCCACATTCTCTAGAGGAGAAAATACTGTGTTACTTTATTAAAAAAACAAACAGCCAAGTCATATAAATAAAAATTTACAAAAAGCAGAATTTTCTGAGGTACACTTTAAAAATTGCTTCATTTGCCATAGTCTGGACTCTAACCTGCAAAGCTGTCCTAAGCAAGTCATGTGTGTCCCCTAAGGGTCCTTTTAGTTCACACCCAACACAACACTTTGAAAAACTAATACTACAAACAACAGCAATTAAACCAGATGCAGCCTTTTACAAGCAACAGTCCTAAGCTCCAAATAAAATTAACACCCTCCTCAAAAAAAAAAAAAAGCAAAAGTCAAAACAAAACCAAAATAAAAGTTCTTAAACTTTCTCTTAGAAGTAGGAGTTCCTCGGTTTTACAATTCTTTTCTTGTCAGTGGAAAGAGAATGGGAAATCAGTGATAAGAATGAGAACAGTTAGTTCCCACGAGAAGGATGCAAGAATTTACAACTCAGGCTTGGCCTAGAGATCGGCAGGCAAATACACACCAATGCTCAGGGAAAAGCTTTCAAGAAATGTCATTCTCTAACGCCAGTCATAAGGCCTTATTTTTTTAAGGCCTAAGGACAGCCCTATACGTGCACCGTACAACACAACCTATCAGAACTATTCTCCAAAAACAATTCGGGAGTTTCCCAAGATGCCCGAAACGTAAAGAGCAAGTCCTCTAGACACCCGCAGGACCGCCGCCTCTCACAGGGGAGGGAGGCCAGCTCCAGTAAATCCGAGGGCCACCACGTCAGTTTCGGTGACAGATCCACTGGGAGCATCCGACCGTGATCGGCGCCCTCCCGGGCCGACGCTGCTGCAAGAGGAACAGACATGCAATCTTCAGGGCCCTCCTACTTCCGTTCTCAAAACAGAAATGCACAGTTTCTCCCAGTCCTCACCGCTCAGCCCCGTGCCTCTCCACAGCAGGGAGAGCCCAAGTGGAAAGAAAAGCAGACAGTCTGACCAAGGTAGATAGAACGCGCCTGGTCAAAGCACTCCCCCCGCGACTTCGGGGGCAAACCAACCGCCAGCGCCTCCCTGAGCGCCCCCTCCCCGGGCAGGGGACACGCAGGCAGCAGCAGCCCCAGGTCGCCCCACTCCTTCCTCCCCGGGGTAAGGGTAGCGGAAAAGCGCAAAGAGGAACTAAGTGAACTGCAAGAGGGTGCCCTGCAAGCTCCTCAAGGAGGGGGTGGGGTGCGAGTGGAAACGGGAAGGAGCGGAAGGAAGGGGCAAGGAGCAGCCAGAGGAAGGGGACGAGAGCGCGCGCCCGAAAAGGGCACGACTCCCCGGGGACGCGGCTGCACCCTGGTTCCTCGAAGCGGACGGGTGCTCCCGGCCTCCCGAGCGCTCCTCCCCGGGCAGAGGGCGAGGAAGCGAGAAGAGGACCTCCTCGGCCCAGCCTCAGCCCTCAGCAAGGGTCGGTCGGGGCTGCAATGCCCTGGCCGGGTCCGGAGCTGCAACAACGGCCGCTGGCCTCTTCGGAAGACGCGGACCCCGGGGCCCTCCGCGCGCTAAGAGGGCCGGCTTTCACGCCCCCACCCCCGGGGGAGGGCCGCTCCGGGGTGACGGCAGCTCGGCGCCCGGCGGCCTCGCCAGTTACCTGAAGCGGGGCGAGTCCTTCAGACACTCTTCGAAATCCACCGTCATCTTCATCCTGCCTCCGCCTCGCCTCGAAGGCGGCGCTGGAAGAGCCGAGAGAGCCGCAGGAGCGGCTGCGCTGGGGACCCAGACAGCGACGGCGGGCGCACGGCCGCGACTAGCGCTGCGCGGAGCTGCGGAGGGCGCCTTGCCTGCTGGTCATAGCAGCCGCGAAGACTGTGGCAGCCGCGGCGGCTCGTCAGGCCCCAGTCCGGCCCCTCTTCCTCCCGCCCCCAGCCGAGCGCCGGCCACAGGGAAACCGCCCGGGAGTGACAGCCTCCGCCAGCCAGCCACGAACCCGGCGGCCGGTGGGAGGGGCTTCTGGCAGCACCGCCCACGGGCGCTCCGGCAACGCACCTGAGCGACGGTAGTTCGAGCCAATGAGCAGCGCGACCGTGGGTGCCGCCTTGCCACCACCGTACCCGAGGGCCAACCGGGATGCGCAGAAGTCGTTAGGCGGGACGCGCCGGTTGCTGGGAGGCCCGCAGCTGAGGCTCCTTGGGAAGGAAGTCACGTGGCTGAGCGCCGCGCTTCCCTCGGAGCCCCCGCCTCTTCTCAGCCCCGCCCTGCCGAGCTGCCAACGCGGAGGAGCCGCCGCCTGCAGGTCTGAGGACTCCCACAGCTTTGGCAGAAATCTGAAGAGTAGAAATTATCAAAGGAGGAGATAAACTGATCCACCGCCTCCTTTCCGTTTAAAGAAACTGAGGTCGGGAGAGAAGTGAGGGTAGCCTTAGTGATAAATCCTTCCTTCACTTACTGATTTCATCTCTTAATAACTTGGAAATCTCTCCCACGTTTATCTTCTCACATAACTAAGAGACTACTTCTGAAGGAGCTGGTATTTGGGGCGAGCATGGAAAGATCAGGATTCTGACAGGTAGGCGAAGTAGGGCGTTTGGTGCGGAGGAAAAGCTTTCAAACCCGCAGAAGACAGTCCTCCTTACTGATACCTTTTCTCTCAGTAGCTTTCACCAGTTCAAAGAGGGTTGTGAAAATCAGCCTCACTTCCTTATTTGCAACACCAGCCCACTAGTCCACAGTTGTTCTAGGAGCCCTCCAAGATATGCATCCCCTGAGCCGACAAGGCAGGTATTTACTATACTTCTGATTTTAATATGCCATCGACTGTAAAAAAGAAAAAGAAAAACCACAATAGATCCATTTTATTTAAATGGAACCCAACCTAAAAAGCATAAGAATATGCATAAAATGGAAGGAAATGTTGTTAACTGTATAGTGGCTCTGAGTGAGAGCCTGAAGGCAAACTTTCTGGATTTGCCTCCTATCTTTTCTTACTGTAAAATGAAGCTGATAGAGTTGCCCTGAAGCTGAAGTAAGAACTCTGAACACAACACAGTGCCACATAGTAACCATTCAGTAAATGCTGGCCATTATCATAATTGTACCACTTTATTCTTCAGTGCTATAATCAAAGTTTAAATGTAAGCCTTCTCACTTCTACTGCCTAAAGTCTTATATAACCATTTTGACCATCTGGCTAAGTGTAGCTTGATGGTAGGATGTTTTATATAACCAGTGGTTGTATCTTGATCTCTTTAGCACCTTTTAGAAATTAACAATATAATTTTGAGACATTTCAAAGAATATACAAGCATTATATATGTTTCTTCTTTGGTTATAAACTTGGTTTCTTTTTTTTTTTTTAAAGTTTTTTTTTTAATTCTAATTAGTTAACATACAGGTCTTATATTGGTTTCGGGTGTACAATATGGTGATTCAGCATTTCCATACGTCATTCTGTGCTTATCAGGACAAGTGCCCTCCTTAATCCCCATCACCTATTTCACCCACCACCCCCCAACAATGATCAGTTTGTTCTCTATAATCAAGGTGTTTCCTGATCTCTCTCTCTCTCTCTCATTTTTTTCCCTTTGCTTATTTGTTTTTGTTTCTTAAATTCCACATATGAGTGAACTCATATGGTAATTGGTTTCTTTTTTAAATTGAATTGCATATCCCTGGAATCTACCCACCTTCTTTTGATAACTGGAAACTATTGGCAGTTAAGACTTAAGTGTCCTCAGACAGTTCAGTTGGTCAAGCCAACCTCTTCTAGATTTATAACTTCTGTGTCAGACTTGGAGAGTTGGCCATTTCTACATTTAATTGTATTCCTGATGCATGACAGCTAACCTGTATATACAATAACTATTGTTTCAATGCTTCAACATAGTGTAACCTTTTGGAAGGGGCCTAACTTGACACTTTGGGATTCAAAATTAAAATTCAGCTGCATGGCACCATCAATGAAAATAACTCAAGCTAATCGTTAATAATGAACATTTTCTTTCTGCAGACAACTAAATTTACGTACATCCAGTTAGTGATAACGCTATCAAAAAAATTTTTTTTCTGGGGCACCTGGGTGGCTCAGTGGTTTAAAGCCTCTGCCTTCAGCTCAGGTCCTGATCTCAGGGTCCTGGGGTCGAGCCCCACATCGGGCTCTCTGCTTGGCGGGGAGCCTGCTTCCTCCTCTTTCTCTCTGCCGGCCTCTCTGCCTACTTGTGATCTCTGTCAAATAAATAATAAAATAAAAAATTTTTTTTTAATTTTTTTCTGCCCCATGGTAAAGCAAGCATTTGGGGTTGTCAACCGTAGGGTACGTCCTAAATTTGAAAATACTAGAAGTGGGTTAGGGTGGGAATAGTGAGTCTTAGAAGTATAATACTATTATTCTTAGAGTAATGAAAACCAAGGCCCCAAGGTATAGAAATAACTGGCTGGGTGCTCAAGCTAAATACAAGTCCCATGTCACCAGACTCTTAACGGCAAACCACCCCCTGTCCCCTTTAAAATTTGGCCTTTATAGGTGTGGCTCTATCTGCCTGTGAAACAGCTCCTTTTCATCCATTTCATTTTAAAGGTGCAGCTCAAATGCCACTTCTTTCAGGAAGCCTTCTCAGTTTGCCGAAATACAGACTTCTCTTTTCAACACACAGTGAAAGTTAGTAAAGGATATAAGTGATCAAACCTTAAATCTCACAAATGTCTTTTCCCCAGACTTCCCAGTCCCTTCCTCCAAAGCCTCTGGAACCCTGTGTACCCATAGGCCTTCCTTCCCAGAATACTTCTTATTTCCTCTGAGGATACTTTTTTTTTTTTTTTTTAGATTTTATTCATTTATTTAGAGAGAGAGCGCGTGCGCATGCACGTGCACATGTTGGGGGGTGGGTGGGCAAAGGGGAGAGGGAGCAAGAATCCCAATCAGACTCCCAAGCTGAGCGCTAAGCCCATCATGGGGCCCAATCTCACAATACTCAGATCATGACCTGAGCCAAAATCAAGAGTGACACACTCAAATGACTGAGCCACCCAGCCACCCGCACTCTGAAGATACTTTTAACTGTATATCCTCTTGAGTAGAAGTTGTTCATTACCCTTTCCCTGATCCCCTTGGCCAGGATACATAGTCAACAATAATCTAACTCTTGACAACTTACAACTTAACACTCCACCTTCAGACAAGAATTTCTTTTGGGGGCCTAATGTCATCTAGCTACACCACTGTCTTACTGTCCTCGTTGCTGTTGTCTACTAATTTCTCACTCATTTCCTGCCCTAGCCTGACTCACTGTCTTGCAAATTATGTCAAGAGCCTGGAGTTACGATGAAGGTAACTATGGGCAGCTACTGGAACTGGGTAACTGAAGAACCCAGACACCGTGGGAACTGGTTCCCTTCTCCTGGTGGCTGTATCCTCAGTCTTTCTCACCTACTGCCCAACTCTCAGCAGGTGGCCTCTCTGCTCTGTGTGGGTTCTAGTCCCCTGGGAGCCTAGCTGGCATATAATCCCTCATTGCCACTGGTTCCTTCAACAAGCTGGGTGTCGGATGGCTATGGGGGCCCAAGCAGATGATGTAAGTGAATGAAGCTGGCCAGGTTAAGCAGCCTAGAAGGGCAGTGGCTCCCGTGAAGAGGGAAGCATGTGCCCCGTGTACCTGCTCAGCTCCAGGATGTTTTTGCCATAGCAGACCTGCAGATTCTATAAGAGAAGCCAAATAGCCAGATTTCAGTGTGGAACCTCCCCAATTTTCAAATGTTGGCAACACTTTCAGAATATTAGAAAACATTGCGCAGGTCACAAAAATAAATTTCAGGACCACTCTGCAACTGCTATGTTTTTTTTTTGACAATTCTTTTTTTCTTTTTTTTTTTTTAAGAATTTATTTATTTATTTGACAGAGAGATAGATCACAAGTAGGCAGAGAGGCAGGCAGAGAGAGGGGGAAGCAGGCTCCCCACTGAGCAGAGAGCCCGATGCAGGGCTCGATCCCAGGACCCTGAGATCATGACCTGAGCTGAAGGCAGAGGCTTTAACCCACTGAGCCACCCAGGCGCCCCCTTTTTTTTGACAATTCTTGATGTATACTTCCAACCTTTGCTCCTGGAGCTTATAGCTTTAATCCGTTTCCTAATTCCCAGATCCCAGGAGAAAACAGATTAACCCAGCTCATCTTTTCATCAGAGGTCACACAGGTCCCCAGCCAGCAAATAAGAGGGTCCGATTACCCAACTTAATCATTCCAACAGGAAGGTGGGTCAGGATGGAGGCCACAGGACAGTTGCCTAATGGACAAGGCAATTTCCCCCAAAGAGAGTATTAGTCCCATAAAACACAGCTGGTAAACTCTCATGTTTGGCCTCTGACTCACAGTCCTCCACCCCAACTCCTGCCACCAGCTAAGGTGATTTCAACATTCACTCATCCTTTTTTCATTTAATAATATCCATTAAGCAGGTATGCTGGCCAGACACCATAGTAGGCTCTGAGGTTTACAGGTGAGATAAACAGTGTTTCCCCTCTAGAGCTCTGAGGGCTGCTCATACTCAAGACAGCCATTTCTCCTGGAGAAGGAAGTAAGGGTTCTTATATCTTGCAGCCATACGGAATCTTGAAAAAGTAAGAGGAAAGGAAAGGTGAGGAAAGTTTTTCCAAGGACGTTTTGTCACAGGGAACTGTATGGCTAGTAGAAGTAAACAGTGACCAGATACAAAGGATTTTGCCACCCTAAAGAATTCATATTTTAAGGCAATGGGAAGCCATTGGAAGAATTTAAGCCTGCAGTGACACAAAACAGTTTGAATATTAAAGGAGAGTGCCTCAAGGGGCTGGGGCTATCAGGACTGAAACCAAACACATAGCAGTCAAGAGGTTTTCAACCAAGGCCATTGCAATCAGAAGATGTTTAGGCAACAAAATCAAAAGGATCTGATGATCAACTAAATGTGAGGGAGGAAAAAAAGACTAAACTCCCACGGTGACTCCAGGTTCCAAGTTAGAGAATGATTGGTAGGACGTGGTGCTGTCATCTATAGAGAGGAGAACATTTGTCTCTTTGTCTCAAAATATGTCACTTTGGACAGTCCTTAAATATTCCCACCTTAAACCTCATCTCACCCATTCCATTCACAAGCTCAGCCTCAAATGCCTCCTGCTGTCTCACTCAAATACACTCATTTCAGACACCCCAACCCTGCCCCAGAACTCTCTTTATCTCCTAGGCTGTTGGTATCCACCGGTCTTGCCTTCCTCTACCACCTCAGCAACTCCATTGCAATGCCCCCAAACCTCTTCTCAGGTTCTGCCTTGACCATGTCACATACCCAGCGCTAGATCAAAATAAGCATTTCCTTTGTGTTTCCCTCACCTAGTTTCTGAGCAATACGAGTCATAATTTATATCTCAAAGCAGTGGAAGCCATTGGAAAAATTTTAAACCAGGGAGTGTGATGTGATCTGATTTGTATTTTAAAGGGGGAGCTGGGTAGGCAGAAGGTGAAAGCTTTAACGCAAGTCCTGGACACGACATACTTAGGGTTTTCAACTGTCTTTGTATTATTTATCTGTGGTCTGATCCCTGGCCTACTGGTGCAATGGCTATTCTGAAACTTGCCATCCAAGCTGTGGCCCACCTCTCTCATAAACTGTAGATAATTTTGACTCTTCACAAAGAAAATAGGAATCACTGGGTAGGAACACTCTCCTAGTCCTGACCCACATACTCAAGCACATTCCCATCTTCTTTACTTCTTATCCATCTATCTCAAAGGAAAGTGCCCCTCTTCCTTGTGCTCCAGATCTCCTATCTTCCATTCTCCTCTGAGAATGTCTCTATCAATTATCCTCTTTCTCTGCATGCTCAGCCTTTCTCTCAAATGACCTTTCTTTTCTCTTTGAAGACAAGAGAAAGAAAGGCATACACCCTCTGTATCAGAAAGGATCTGTGTGTGCACATGCGCTTGTGTGTGTGTATAAGAGACACTATTTGAGTGAGGCAAAAATAAAGAGTTCATTGTTAGATAGGGTGGTTTTACCCTAAGCCCATGATAGGCTCTCTGTGGACCTTGGGAAGAATTTGGAACCAGGACCTGTAAAACCTGGATACTCCTTCCTTTCCATCCTTTCCACACATACTTCGCCCTTCTGAAATCTACAGCTCATTTCAGCTGATTCTCTAGGTCCGGCTCTCAAGAATAACCAAAAAATTAGAGAGAAAGTATCTTCTCTCTTGGCCCAAATGATCAATTTCTTAGGGAAGTATTAGGCTAGCTGGGGTGATGTACTCCATCAAGGGTCAATCAACTACAGCAAGGGGGCAGTATGTACATACATGGCTTCCAGAAGCCCACCCCTATAATCTGTGTTAGGGGATCAGTTAGCAAAGAAGGGAGACATATGAAATGGACAAATTCCCCTTTGGCTATGGCCTAATCTCCCTCCACTGCTTTCTAAGACTCTTAGGAGCACAGCCTCCCCATTTTCTCCTCCTATTCATTCCACTATGCACCGCATTCTCTTCTCCACTCCCTACCCACCCGCACCAACTGTTTTCAGTAAGGCCACTCTCCATTTGACAAACCAAAGGATGCTTTTCAGTATTTGTTTTTCCTGATATCACGTTAGCACCTGACACTGTTTGCAGCCTTGACGTCTTGAAAACTCATGCCTATAATTCTTCACTGGTTTATCATTGCCTACAGCTATGCTTTTTAAACTTTTCCTTAATCACGGAATCCTTTGTTTAAAAGAAAAAGTCTTTCACCCTTGCTCGCCATTAAATGGATAATAGTGAAGCTGATAGGGTTGAAATGGATGGGAGAGGCAGAGACCTGCCCACCTTGCTCCACTCCCCACCCCAAATGACTCACTGGTAGGCTCCAAGGGGTGTTAGAGCTCCACTGAGAAATACATAATTTGGAAACCACAGATCTGTCGGATAAATTCCCCATTTCTTAGTTTTAAATGTAAGTTTCCTTTAGTATCCAGCACCCACCAACCTTTCCTGTCTTCGTTGCTGCCAGTCTGTCTACTCCAGACGGGTTCATCCATCCACAAAGGAATTCTTAGCTGCTTCTGTGTGCTGCTTTCTCAGTCGCCCCTCATGCACCATGTCTCCTCTGCCCGACTGGGCCTCCTGCCTCTGTGTCCCTGCAGAGCTCCTGTTCATTATTGAAAACTTGGCTTCACGGGCATCTCAGGATCTCCTCCCTCCCAGTGACCTGACTTCTCTTTTGTGCTGTGGTCCTTTTGTTACTGTATATAACTATCAGAATAGAGTTCAGCATTACAATTTGAGATTTTTATACCCATATTCTCGTCAGACCTGGAGCTTCTGGAGTAGTGACATTATTTTCATCTCTGTAGCTTTAGAACCTAGCCCAGTGGCTGGCACTTCGTGTCTGATAAGGGTTGAGTCAATGGATATATTTCTCTCCCACAGGAATCTCTTCCTTATTCAAATCCCCATGATTACTTGTGCACATGTATGTATTTCTCCAACAGATTAGGAGCTCAGAGAATGATACTTATATGTTAGGGTGATTTGAGGATTATATAAGATACACAGAACAGTGCCTAACAAAGCCTGACTCATCCCTAGTTTTTCCTTCTGGCTATATAACAGAATCCCCTATAGAGTTTTTCTGTGTTTGTTTTAATATAGATTCATAGGCCATACTTACTAAATCATATTTTCCAGAGGGGGTGCTGGGCAGCTGTCACACAGATGATTCTGAGGCACAGCCTTCACTGAAACTCAATAAATACTAATGTTCATTTTGTAACTCCAGAATCTGGCACAGAGACAAGCCATGTAGTAGGAGCTCACTAAATATAGTAGATTGAATTCAAATATATAATGTTTTCAACTTGTAGAATGTTACATTTTTTACATCTAACAAGCCACGGGTTTAAGGCAAAAGGTAGATTTAGGTTGAGGGGGCTCAGATGACAACTTCTCAGTCCCTCATTGCTGGGTTTGTATACAGTGAGCTCTCTCCTGCTCTTCCCACCTTCCACCCCTTCCCACCTTCCTGCCATTTTTAATTAGTTGGAAGACTCATTCTCTGTCCAACTGTCATCCCCGGGGATCCCAAAAAACGAATGTTTCTAAGAAGTTTTGTAATCTTCTGATTTGGCTGTGGCCTGCCTCTAAGGGCTGTCCTGAAAGTCTTCCTCGCTCATAACCACCACACTGTGCCCACCTTCCAGACCTCAGTGCCACTGCTTTGGCTCAAGCCTTCATTATCTCTTGCTTACTAACACACAGCATTCCCTGCGTTCAGACCAGCCTTCCTCAGGTCTAAGGCAGGATTATTTGCTACTCATGCTCATCCTTCAAAATCCATTTCAGATGTCAGATTCTCCAAAAAGCCTTCCTTCCAGATTTGGGCCTCTTATTTGTACTCCCAATACACCCAGTGTGTACTTCCCGTCAAAACACTTACCATACTGTCCTTCCATAGCTCACAGGCAGGAACTGACCCTGTTATTTCTGTGTCCTGGTATACGGTACAGCGCCCAGCTCTTAGTAGATGCACTACAAATGTGTGTTGAAGGCGTTTGTCTCCAATCCTCTTCTCACTCTTTAAGCTCAAGTAATGACAGTTTATAGTTCCCCAGGTGTACTGTACTGTCCCAGGTTCCTGCGCCCCAGCTACTTCATGCTGCTTCCTTCACATGAGAAATAACTTCCAAGACATGCCTTGTACCCACCACTCAGCCCCGAGAGGTACTTTTTCTTTACTTGCAGAACATCTTTATATCTCTGGTCAATTATGTGTTGCAACTATCTTCTCTCAGTTGTGGATGCTCTATTTTGTTGTACTGTGACTTTTAATTAATAGAAGTAATTATTTTTAATGTAGCCAAATCTATCTTTTTGTTTATGATTTGTGCTTCTTGTGTTTGAAGGAATTCTTCCGTACCCTGGGATTATGAATACATTCTTTCATATGATCTTCAAAAATTTTGTTCCTCTCATGTAAATCTTTAATAACATGTGGACTCAATATTTATGAGTAGTACAAGATAGCTACCTTAAAATATATATATATTGAGGGGCACCTGGGTGGCTCCGTGGGTTAAACCTCTGCCTTCCGCTCAGGTCATGATCTCAGGGTCCTGGGATCGAGCCCTGCATTGGGCTCTCTGCTCAGCAGGGAGCCTGCTTCCCTTCCTCTCTCTCTGCCTGCCTCTCTGCCTACTTGTGATCTCTGTAAAATAAATAAATAAAATCTTAAAATATATATATTTAGATATAAATATATATATATTTAGATAGCTAGCTAGCTCCTTGTCGCAGTGCTATGCATATGCTATGCTGCAGAGGAAAACTCCATCCTAATAGATCACTCCTTGTTTGGTTACACATCTTTGTCCCCTTACTAGCCCATCGATCCTTTATCCTTTTCTGTGTATATTCACTGTCTAGCATAGTTCCTTGCATTAACGTTCAATACATATTGTTGAGTTTGCAAATGTACTCTTTTTTTTTTTTTTTTTTTTTTTTTTTAAAGATTTTATTTATTTATTTGACAGAGAGAGAGATCACAAGTAGGCAGAGAGAGAGGAGGAAGCAGGCTCCCCGCGGAGCAGAGAGCCCGATGCGGGGCTCGATCCCAGGACCCTGAGATCATGACCTGAGCCGAAGGCAGCGGCTTAATCCACTGAGCCACCCAGGCGCCCCGCAAATGTACTCTTAAATCCATAACATTATAGACTATCTGAGCTAGAAGGAACCTAAAAACATTGTCCTGTCCTGTCCCTTTATTTTACAGGTGAGGAAATGGAGGCCCAGTGAGTGATCTGTGTATTTAGGAGATCACGTGGGGTTTCAGTGCCCGAGCCAGGGCTCTGCATACTGTTTCCTGTTTCTCCTAAACGCCCAGGCACCAAGTCCAGTTCCACTTACCATGGCCATCCAGCACCTGAACTAAGGGGCCGGCTGGCAAGGACAAAGAGGGGCACTGGTGTCTACCACCATGACCAAGGATTAATGTAATTAATCCTGACAAATCAGAAAGAAAAAGAAAGAAAAGACCAAGAATGGTCATAATAAAAAGTGGAGGAAATACAAATGGGTAAAAATTACTGAATTCAGAAATCGAACACACGCAAGGTAGAAAGGCATACTTTTCATCCCCTCTCAGAGGGTAAAGAGTGAAAAGAACGCCTTAGGAAACGGTCCGCTAGGATTATAAACTTCCTGAGAGCAGAGGCTGTCTGTTTTGCTCACCACTATATATATCATGTGGCACAGGGCCTGGCAGATAGCTGGAGCTCAATTACTATTTAATTTTTTTTTTTAAGATTTTATTTATTTATTTGACAGAGAGAGAGATCACAAGTAGGCAGAGAGGCAGGCAGAGAAAAAGGAGGAAGTAGGCTCCCTGCGGAGCAGAGAGCCCGATGCGGGGCTCGATCCCAGGAACCTGAGATCATGACCTGAGCCGAAGGCAGCGGCTTAATCCACTGAGCCACCCAGGCACCCTATTTAATATTATTTTTTAATTTTTAAAAGATATTTTATTTATTTATTTATTTATTTGACAGAAAGAGAGAAACAGTGAGAGAGGGAACACAAGCAGGGGGAGTGGGAGATGGAGAAGCAGGCTTCCCACTGAGCAGGGAGCCCGATGCGGGGCCCGACCCCAGGACCCATGACCTGACCCAAAGGCAGACGCCACCGAGGCACCCCACTATTTAATATGATATAAATGACCAGCACTTGTGTGCACTTGTAAGATAGGGGTTTTCCTTATTGTAGGAGGAGGCTGGCAGGCAGATATCAGTCCCACAGCCTTCCCTCTGCCACACACAGCACAGGAGCAAATGCTCGTTCTTCAAAAGAAGCGTGGCTGGTGGTGCTTCAGGTTCTGAGAGCTCTGGCTCATGAGAAGATAAACTACTTTCAGAAAGGAAACAGGAAACGCATATAAAGGGAAAATTAAGTAAATATTGGTGAGACTGTGCAGACAGAGGTTTTTGCAAGCTGTTAGTAGGAGCATAGAACTTTTCTGGACATTTTGGCAGTATGTATCAAAATGCTAAATAGGTGTATCTTTTCAATTTATCTGAAAAAGACAGGACACATACACATATGCATGTTTACTACAGTGCTGTTCCTAGAGGAAGAAAAGATACAGCCTAAGTTTTTTACTAGTACATTGGTTGAATAAATCACAATATATCCATACAGTAGAATACCATGTAAGTTATTCGTTCTAAGTTACTCATTTGGGGGTGGGGGGGAGGAAATAAATTCAGTGCTACCAATGAGTATATGTTTTGCTTCATTCCTTTATGCAGTATCTTTTTTTGTTGTAGACGGTTATATATATTTTTTTTAATATTTGGGGTTTTTTTTAAGATTTATTAATTTGGTTTGGCGGGGGGGCAGGGAGGAGGGAGAGAGAAACCCTAAGCAGACTTTGCACTGAGCACGGAGTCATGGCAGGCTTGATCTCAAGCACTGAGATCAGGACCTGAGCCAAAACCAAGAGTCATTCACTCAACCGACTGGGGCCCCTTAAAGATTTTATTTTCCTTTTTTTTTTTTAAAAAGATTTTATTTATTTATTTGACAGACAGAGATCACAAGTAGGCAGAGAGGCAGGCAGAGAGAGAGAGGGAAGCGGGCATCCCGCTGAGCAGAGAGCCTGATGCAGGACTCGATCCCAGGACCCTGGGATCATGACCTGAGCGGAAGGCATAGGCTTTAACCCACTGAGCCACCCAGGCACCCAGATTTTATTTTTAAGTAATCTCTACATGCCATGTTGGGCTCAAACTCACAACCCAGAGATCACGGATCCCATGTTCTTCTGACTGAGCCAGCCAGGCGTCCCTTATATTACTATTACAATCAGAAAAATTTTTTTCAGATCCATTTCCCCAAGAACAGTGGATCCTGAAGAATTTCAAATTTTATCTACTTACTTTCTTTTAATTATATCATGCAAATTTCTTGAATTAAAACATATTAAATAATAATTATTAAGTAAAGTTATTAATTATAAGTTAAAAGTGAAAGTTGAAAAAAACTAACACCTTATAGGAAAAGAGTAAAAGTTATGTCAAAAACCTAGCTTTTTCTTTTTCTTTTTGACAAGGCTAAAAATGAAATACATTGTTAATGTTGTTCTAGTTAACTAAAGAAAGATGGGACGCCTGAATGGCTCAGTGGGTTGAGATGCTGCCTTCGGCTCAGGTCATGATCTTAGGGCCCTGGGATTGAGTCTGGCATCCATCGGGCTCCTTGCTCAGTGGGGAGCCTGCTTCTCTCTCTGCCTCTGCCTCTGCCTGCCACTCTGCCGGCTTGTGCACACTCCCTCTCTCTGACAAATAAATAAATAAACTCTTTAAAAAGGGGGGGGGCGCCTGGGTGGCTCAGTGGGTTAAAGCCTCTGCCTTCGGCTCAGGTCATGATCCCAGGGTCCTGGGATCCACCCTGCATCGGGTTCTCTGCTCAGCAGGGAGCCTGCCCCCCCCCCCCGCCCCGCCCCTGTGATCTCTGTCTGTCAAATAAATAAATAAAATCTTAAAAATAAATAAGAAAAGAAAAGAAAGAAAGAATCCAAACCAGCACATTAAGAAAAACATTATCCAGAATTCTGAGAGGAATTTGTACAAGCTTAATTTCTGTTCTGTTCTGGCTAACGTGCCCTTCCCCTGAAACCTCTCTCAAATGCTGAATCCGCAGCTTTGGAAGGGCTTATACGTGAGGATGTGGTATTATCACAGGATATTCTGGTACTTTCATTTGGTGGACATCAAAACATGTACCCTATGTTTTTTGCTTTTATTATTTTTAAGAAAACTTGGCGTTGCCAAACATGGAAATGAAGGTTGGATTCAAATATTCAGGGACTTTAATTTTGTTGCTATTGCTTATGATTTGAATACTTTAAACATTTACACACGAGTAAGGAGTAGGTCTCTCTCCCCTGCTGCTGATGAAGTTGGGGGCACCCAGGTCTTGGACTTCACCGTTTCTTTCCTTAAATGCCAAACCACTCACAACCTTCGGCATGAACGCTTAACTGCTTTTCTTCTGAATGTCTTTCTTTTCCCTTTAACTGCCTCTAGATTCTAGGTGAAGGTGCTGGGGGAAGTATTAGCCCATAGAAAAAAATTTATCTTCTACTTTCATGTGATAAAATTGGTATTGATAGGTAAACCGAGCTAATGACTTCTGTGGTTGAAATTTAAAACAGTTCTTCAGTTTTTATCAACATACAAATAGAACTAAATATGTCCCTTAATAGGAAAGCTAAAAAGCTACCTCCACCACACTATCTGCCAAACATGGTTTATAGATACATCCTTCCTACATCTCTCCTTTTTTTTTTTTTTTTTTTAAGATTTTATTTACTTGAGAGAAGAGTACAAGCAGGGGGAGAAGAAGGGGCAAAGTGAGAAGCAGAGTCCTGGGAGCCCAAACTCTGGGCAGGGAGCCGAGCACAAGGCTAGATCCCAGGACTCTGGGATCATGACCTGAGCCGAAGGCAGTAACTTAAGCAACTGACCCAAGCAACTGCATCTCTCCTAATGACAAAGTGGTTTCTTCTTCTTTTAAAAAAAAAAAAAAATGCAGGGCTGGGAAAGGAGAGGACAAATTTTACGTATTTGTTAGTTCCTTTGAACATACTATCCTACCGCAAGGTACAGATCTACATTACAATAGTGACTTCAAAAAAATCTTCTAAAAATTAAGAGGTTTAGTTCCACCAGAGGGAAGGATTCATTTTTATATTTTATTTTTATTGGAATATAGTTGAAGTAGTCATTTCTAAAATGTTGTAATGTTGGCATTACTAATAGCCTTTGCACCAAAACAAACGCTCGCCAAAGTGTTAAAAATCCCAAACTACACTTTCAAAACACCAGATTTGTGTGCTCTGTAAAGACAAGGGTAAAGATGATGTTTCAATTTAGTAAAGAAGAGCCAGAACAACGAATAACCAGAGGCCAGGAGTACAAGGGGTTAAACACTCCCCACTCCCAACAGAGGGGCCTCAGTGCCTCAAAGTGTGATGCTGTTCAATGTACTGTGATTTCTACATGGTTGGTCACAGCATAGTTATGTTCAAGAACAGAAATTGTCCACTCCCCTGGTCCCAGCCCCCACTTCCCAACCCCTCACAGTCCTGACTCCCAGCTTTCTTACCTCTCAATTAGCAGATTCGTTAGAGCAAAACTAATAGGTGGGCTACTGCCAGTGCCATGCTGTCGCTGGTGAGAGGGTATGGAGCACCCCTGGCATTGGGTAATAGCTAGCTCAGCCCTCCCCTCCACCCATGGAGCTGCCAACCTGCCAGGCAGCTTCTGGCAAAGTTCCGCAGAGGGGACCATCGGCGTGTGGGGACCGAGGAGCAGACCAACCTTCTATGTTCTCAGCTGATTCCATAATTGGCAGTGGACAGGGGCCAAGGGTGGGCAGGGGCACTGTCACTGAGCTGTCGGCAGCTTGTGGAAGTGACTCTGGAAGGCAGCAGAGGTGGGTGGCACTATGGAGATAGGCAATTCACACCTCCCCGGGCTTCCTCCCACTCCCTAACTTGGAAACACAAGGTACTTTGGGATCTGGAATCAGCCTCCCGCAGCTGTTCAGCTACGGCTTATGCTTTGCCAACTGCTTCCTTGGGACTGACCTCAAGGAGTGGTTGGTTGAGTTTTGCCTTCGATCTCACTATAGGTCACAGCAAGACATTTGGCCACACACCCAGACAGAGAGGATTTCCTGCCTCGAGAGTCCTAAGTTTACAAAGCCATAAGAACCGTGAAGATCCCTGAAAGAACTCCCCCAGGATGTCACAGCTAGCTTACAGAACTAGATTAAAACAGGCCCCCTGAGCGGTGTTTCTCAAATGTTCAGACATGCATTTTACCTGGTGACCCTGAGTGTGAGTGTAACATACACAAGGTTAATAAATACACGTGTCATTGAAACAGGACTGTCATGATGCAATGTTACCCTTTCCAAATGCTGTGTTGTTTTCCTTTCTGTTGTTTTGTTAAAGCTGTTTTAGACCCACTAAATTGGTCTATGACCCACTAAAGACTCAACCTGTAATTTGAAAAGTACCATACACATAAGCAAAAACTCCTTGTGCTCTCTCATACTGAACTATCTAACTCACTTTTAATTATGTAGTACGATTTTCTGAAAATAAGTGTAATCACCACTCTTAGTTCAAAAGGTCTCAGATTTCATGTAAAGCCCTTTTCAAGAAAACAATTACCCCCCCACCCACCCACCCGGCCCCTCACTCTCTACTTCTGTATACATAGCTACAGCGAAGCTGTTACAATGTAAGTTCTATCATGTCAGTCTTTGCAGGGAACTCTTCAGTGGGCCCCCGGTGGCCAGTAATAATAGCTAACATTCAAATATGCTCACCACATGCCAGGCCCTCTTCTAAACATTTTACACCTTTCACTCATTTGCTTCTCACAGTAGCTCTAAAAGTTCGGGTTAGCATCAGACCCATCTTAACGACAATGATGAGTAACCCGCACAAAGACCCACAGTGAGTCTGAGGCAAGCTAGGATTTGAACCCGAGCAGCCGTCCAGCTCGGAGTCCACATTCTTGGCCACTGGGCCTTGCTCCCCTTGGCAGACAGCAGTACATCCAATGGCTTAAAATACTTTCCAAGCCTCATCATGCTACCCTGTGTGCTTCTGCCTCCTGACCAGGGCTGTGACCTCCCACATGCTGTTCCCTATGTCTCCCACGGGTCACTTTCTGCATTTGAGCTTCCCTTTGGATCTTCCTCATTCCTTTACACTGCCTTCCATGTACCCTGTGTGTTCCCGCAGTACTCAGTCCCCCCCCCCCCCCCCCGCCACCCCCATTCTGATACTGAGCACTTACTCCATGCAAGGAGATACAGTAGCAAAATTGACCCAGTCCTTGCCCTCATGAGCTGGTAGTTCCCAAAAGGGGGCGAGGGGAGGCTATAATACATGCTTGAATAGATTGTCAGGTGATGACAGTGTTAATGGGACAAATAAAGCAGAGTAGAACGGATAGGGCATGTGCAGGGCAAGCTGCAGGTGCTTATTTTATGTTGGGACGGTAAAGAGGGGCTCACTGAGGAGGTGACCTCTCAGTGGAGATGAAAGAAAGAGACAGCCATGTGGCTTTCCAGGGGACGAAGAGTCCATAGAGAACCAGTAGTGCAAGCGGGCGCCTGGAATGGAGAGAGTGCATGGAGGGTTCAAGAAGAGTAAGGAGGCCAGTGTGGCTGGAACAGAGTGAGACTGGAAGAAAGTGGGTCAGGAGGTAGGGGGCAGATGGCTCAAGGCCTTGCAGGTCACTTTGTCTGTTACCCTGTGTGAGCCACTAGAAGGCTCTGAGCAGAAGAGTAATATGTGAGTGTTCTATTCCTGCTATAACAAATCACCACAAATTTAAAATAGCATAAATTGACTATCTTGCAGTTCTGGAGGTCAGGAGTCGGACACAGGTCTCTCTGGGGTAAAATCAAGGTGTTGGCAGGGCCATGTGTCTTCTGGGGGCTCTAGGGAAGAATCTGTTCATTGCATTTTCTAGCTCCCAGAGACTCTTCATCTTCAAAGCCAGCAATGTGCATTTAGGTGACCATTTTTCTGTGGTCGTATCTGCCTCTGATCACAGCCACTTTTAAGGATTTGTGTGATGTAGGTTGGCCCGCCTGAATAATCGAGAAGAGTCCCCACATCTCAAGGTCCTTAATCACATCTGCAAAGTCCTTTGGTAGCATATGTCTAGGTTCCAGGGATTAGGACATGAACATCCTTTGGAGGGGGGGGCATCATTCTGCCTACAACAAATAACATGATCTGGCTTCAGTTTTAACATGATCGATCATTCTGGGATGGATGCAAGGAGACCTGGTAGGAAGCCATTAGTAATACAGGTGAGACGGATGGAGGCCTGGGCCAAGTGCCAACAGTGCAAGTGGGGAGATGGGGTCAAATTCTGGATGTTCTGTGAAGGTAGAGGTGACATGATTTGCTAATGGACTGGATGTGGGATGTGAGAAGAGAGAAGTCAAGGATATTTCTTTTTTTAAAAAAATATTTTATTTATTTGACAGAGAGAAATCACAACTAGGCAGAGAGGCAGGAGGAAGCAGGCTCCCTGCAGAGCAGAGAGCCTGATGTGGGGCTCGATCCCAGGACCCTGGGATCATGACCCGAGCCGAAGGCAAAGGCTTTAACCCACTGAGCCACCCAGGTGCCCCGGAAGTCGAGGATATTTCCAAGGTTGATTCTCTCTCCCCTGCTTACAATATTTAACCTAGGTAATGAACCTATGTTGTTATTGGTTAAACTATCTCACCTGTTTAATTGTTTATCTATTTCCTTTTTAGACTGAGAGTTCTAAGGGAAAGGGGCTCAAATCTGGCTTGTTCACTCATATCGCTGAGTGTGTAGAACATAGCAATACAGTTCGTAATTACTGCTTATTGAACTATTTCCAGGTGTCAGGTGCTTTATCTCATTGAATCATGGGAACGGCCTCTGTGACTAGCATTATTTGCTAAATGAGGAAACTGAAGGCCAGGGAGATTAAATAACTTATATAAGTAAATAGAAGAGCCAGGATTTAAATCCACACTGAGTTAATACATGAATTCTAATTAATCAAAATTTGGGGATTAGCTAAATAGTCTGACCACACGTGGAATGGGAGATGGGAGAAAAAAAAATCAGGTTTCTATTTTGGTTACAACCATAGACGAATCATGTCAAGAAACAGCAAAAGTTAACTCGACTAACATACGAATTCTCAAGCCTAGTCAGTTTAGCTGTGGTTTGGTTATAGCGATGAGTGACGCAGATGATAGTTCCAGAAATGTTTTGTAGTACTCTGAAGGCAAAGAGGAGAAAAACAGATGACATCAGGCAGACCAGGGCGGTACAACGAAAAATGCCCAGACCTAAGAGTAGTCTCACTTTAGTCCCAACCAGTTATTAGCCAATATATTTTGAGGTACTTGATGTCATCTTTCTGAGACCATCTCGACTATAAAAAGTATATATTTTCTACCTTATCTACTTCATAGCCTCTTGGGAGAAACAAAGTTTATTCATTTAATAAACACAGAGCCCTGCGTGTGCCTGGCCCTGCTGTAGACAACCAGCAACGTGTCATGAGCGAAACAGACAAAATCCACACCCTCGTGGAGTTTGCATTCTAGGTGGAAGGGAGACGGATAAAAACCAGAATAAACAATAGTAGATACATGCTATAAAGTGACAAGTGCTATAAAGAAAAACAACACAGGACAGGGCTTGAGAGAGTGATCCAGGGAGGAAATAACATTGGACAGAGACTGAATAAAGAGAGATCAAGTTAGACAATGATGTGAGGAAAGGGCGGTCTGGAGAGAGAAGGAACAGAATTTGTGAAGTTCCTGAAGTCAGAATGAACTTGGGGTTCATATCTGAGGCACAGCAAGGAATAAGCAGGGACAACGGCGGATGACGCTGGAGAGGTAGGCAGAGGCTGGATCACGCAGCCTTGCAGGCGGGGCAGAAAGGATGCATGTTATCATGCTCGTGAGAGGAAAAAGTTGGACGCAAAAACACATGACGAGTGACAGAGACAATAGGCAAAGGAGGTAGAGCACATGGGCTCGGATATGCCCAAGTTGGAATCTTGGATGCACCGCTGTGTGTAGCCTTGGATACGTTAATTTCTCATAACTTCAATTTCCCCACTTGTAAAACAGGAGTAATAGTACCTACCATGTTAGAGTGGTGTTGACAGTTAAATGAGATAGTACATATATAACCCTTAGAATAATTTCTATAACACAACTGCTCAGTAAATGTTAGCTGTTATTACTATTAACTACCAAAGTGTGTGACAGCCTGAGTTCACTAATACAGAGTTCTCTAATTAAGAATCTACCATTTGTTTTTTAAAAGATTTTATTTGAAAGAGAGAGAGAGATAGCAAGAGAGAGCACCAACAAGGGGAGCAGCAGCAGCAGGAGAAGCAGACTCCCCACTGAGCAGGGATCTGGACATGGGGCTCAATCCCGAGACCCCGGGATCATGACCCAAGCCAAAGGCAGATGCTGAACCAACTGAGCCACCCAGGTGCTCCAACAATTTATTTTTTAAACAAAAAATTTACACATAAAGCAAAACCTTTTAAACAGAAAAATCAATTGCATATTTTTAAATATATAAAGTGTTACAGAATTCAGGCAATAAATGAAATTAACCTCCTACAAAGTACTGGATAATATTTTTTTTTAAAGATTTTTTGTATTTATTTGGAGAGAGTGACAGAGAGAGCGAGTGGGTGTGCATAAGTGGGGGAGGGGCAAAGGGAGGAGGAGAGGGAGAAGCAGACTCCCAGCTGAGCAGGAAGCCCAAGACAGAACTCAGTCCCCTAGCCCTGAGATCATGACCTGAGCCAAGGGCAGACGACGCTTAACTGACTGAGCCCCAATTCTGGATAATATCAAAGTTCTTAAATATAAAGGGTATTAAACACACCGAAGGGCTTTACTGCCCATTGTTCTCCTCTTCAGCCCTCCCTCTTCCCGTGATTTTTATTGATCCATGTAATAATGGTGAGGAGGGAAACAAGATCCAGGTCTGCCCCGAGTCCTCCACCTGCACTCTGCCATCACCGTCCCCACCCACTCTCTGCACTGTATACCCATAGAGATTGTTCTAAGAGTGAACAGGACAAGACCCAGACTGGCACAAATCAGAGTCCTCCTTGAGGTTTTTGCCAAACCATAGCCTCCAGCAGCCAACACTACCCACCACCAGGTGGAGAGAAGGAAGCCAACACAGAAGAATCAAAAAGTGGAATCAGAGCCCTGCTGGGAAGTCATTCATGTCTAAAGTCAGACCTACCTCTGCACTTGACAGGTGACCCATAAATTCCTGTTCTGCTTAAGGATTTCGTTTGTCACTTGTACCAGAAGATTCTCGATATACATACCCTCCATGAAAGACACTCTGATTTGCCAAAATCTGTAATAGCTTGTGTCTGTATAACATTCTTTATACAATGCTTCAAGAATCCACTAAAAATTCAGTACGGATGTTACAGGATGGCTAAAGGTTAGAAATCAATGTCCACTTAACTGATAAACCCAGGCACTGACTTTGTCAACACTGTTGGTAAGCCTGTTTTCAGATCTCCCGAGGACCTCATGCTAGTAGAGGCACCTTAGGAATGACCTGTGTCATACCAAGCTTTCATTGTATTTATTACTTTTCAGAGAAAGTGATTTCAGTCTCAGTAAAAACTAATATGTGTACCATGGTGATGCCATTTTTGCATCTTTGTGTAATAATAAAAAAGGCAACATCTGTTTTCAATAGTGGAATATGATTCCATATCCACAAATTCACCCTATTTTGTATTTTTATAACTTTCCCCCTACTTTCACAAGATTTAGAAAAACCTTGGTTCTGCTGTCTGAATGTAAGAAGGGAACTAGAGGGGTGTTTAATGGGAGCAAACCAGGTTAAGAGCAAAGCTAGTCTGAAACCCAGTTGCCAACCAGCTACTCAGTCACCTAGCTTACTTAATTTGCTCCCTTGGAATGGAAGAGCAGCCAAAACCAAATTCTCTTCAAAACTGGTTTAAGATGCATGTGAATAACAAAATGCTGTAAAACAAGGCTTCTGATACCAGTAAATAGCTTGAAAGAGGCAGGTGAAAAATCACTAGGAATTTATAAAAACTTGGCAGAGATGTCTGTCATTTGGGTCATGCAGGAAACTACCCTGATAAATAAGCACACTGAAGAAGTCTTGGTGTAAAGCGTAGCATATTTTACCACCATTTGAAAAGTAAACATGTTTTTTGGGGCGCCTGGGTGGCTCAGTGGATTGAGCCGCTGCCTTCGGCTCAGGTCATGATCTCAGGGTTCTGGGATCGGGTCCCGCATCAGGCTCTCTGCTCTGCAGGGAGCCTGCTTCCTCCTCTCTCTCTGCCTGCCTCTCTGCCTACTTGTGATCTCTCTGTCTGTCAGGTAAATAAATAAAATCTTTAAAAAAAAAAAAAAAAGTAAACATGTTTTTGTTTTTATTTTTAACTTGTCTAAGTCCAAGCACCCAGTGCCTTTAAGAAGCTATTTCTGGTGATGGTACAGTATTCTGACACCTTTTCTCTAAGTAAAATTGACACAGCTGCTGAAATTAACATTTTTATCTCCATGGACCCACATGTTTCTGAAAAATATAAAATACCACATTTTCTGCTAACCAGCATTTAGAAGCAGCTGTTAAGCCAAACCTACTCCAGTCCCCTGAGAGAGGGACTACGTTATCACAAATTCCTATTCCCTGTGAATACTGTAAGGCCTTGAACAGGGTGGGTAAACTCAGCTCAAACTAACTAAACTGGATAGATGTGTCTGTGGCAGCCCAAATCCCATCTGTTGGAATCTGCATATAGATAACGCGTTGGCAATCCAGCAAGTTTGTTTGGTGCCTAGAGCTAAAGAGGAAGGAAGAGCAACACAGCTGTAATGTTTTCTTACATCCAGTAAAGAAACTCAAGGCACTGGAATCTTTCTTCTCCGTCCCTTCACCGCTATCCAGCTATACGTTGCCACTAAGGCTCTCTTGGGTTCCTGGACCCAACTTCCAATGTGTGGAGGTGGGAGGCTTCCCCACACATCCAATCAATGCACCGGGTATCGGCTCAGTGTCCTACAACTCAACTAAATTCTGGCACTATCTACTCAGAACGTTAGATTCCATTGGTTAAGGGTTCAGTCCTGGAAGACTGCTCTGC
The DNA here is from genome assembly GCF_922984935.1 of Meles meles. Classification (NCBI taxonomy): domain Eukaryota; kingdom Metazoa; phylum Chordata; class Mammalia; order Carnivora; family Mustelidae; genus Meles; species Meles meles. Next base: position 45,063,094 of record NC_060069.1, on the reverse strand, counting down.
ACCCCACCATTTCAGACACCAGCCACAATCTTCATGCTGTTACCCGTGCTGCTGACCAACAGCTACAGGTTGTGGAGTCTCCAGCCTCCTATTGGATTGGATTAATTTGTTAGCGCAGCTCACAGAAGTCTGGGAAACATGTTTACCAGTTTGTTAAAAGATAGGATAAAGGGGGCGCCTGGGTGGCTCAGTGGGTTAAAGCCTCTGCCTTCGGCTCAGGTCATGATCTCAGGGTCCTGAGATCGAGCCCCACATCCAGCTCCCTGCTCAGCGGGGAGCCTGTTTCCTCCTCTATCTCTACCTGCCTCTCTCCCTACTTGTGATCTCTGCCTGTCAAATAAATAAATAAAATCTTAAAAAAAAAAAAAAAAGATAGGATAAAGGATAGGAACCAACAACCAGAGGAAGAGCTATCAGGACAAGGCATGGGGGAAAAGACATGGATGCTTCCATACCCTCTCCATGTGAGCCATGTGTTCACCAACCCAGAAACTCTCCAAACCCAGTCCTTTCAGGTTTGTTTGTTTTTTTAAGACTTTACCCATTTATTGGACAGACAGAGATCACAACTAGGCAGAGAGGCAGGCAGAGAGAGAGAGGAAGCAAGCACACTCCCCGCTGAGCAGAGAGCCGGACACGGGGCTCCATCGCAGGACCTTGAGATCATGACCTGAGCCGAAGGCAAAGGCTTTAACACACTGAGCCACCCAGGCGCCCCTCCTTTCAGGTTTTTATGGAGGCTTCAATGCATAGGCATGACAGACCAAGTCATTAGCCATTGGGCGATTCAACTTCCAGCTCTGGCCTCCGGAGGTGGGTGGGGGTCACGACTGAAAGTCCCAACCCTCTAATTACATGGTTGGTTCTCCTGGCAACCAGGCTCACTCTTGGGAGGTAGGACCTAAAAGTCACCTTCATTAATAACATGACACCCGTTTCACCTTTTTGTCTCTAAAGCATTTTCAGGAACAGTGGATCAAGACCAAATATGTCTGAGAAATAATATTTTGGTCTTCTGAATGACCACATCTACATTTATTACAAATCATTTTATCACGGGCTCCATCATTAGAGATTAGAATCACACAGACTGGGGCGCCTGGGTGGCTCACTGGGTTAAGGCCTCTGCCTTCGGCTCAGGTCATGATCTCAGGGTCCTGAGATCGAGCCCCGCATCAGGCTCTCTGCTCAGCAGGGAGCCTGCTTCCCCCCTTTCTCTGCCTGCCTCTCTGCCTACTTGTGATCTCTCTCTCTCTGTGAAATAAATAAAAAAGTCTTTAAAATTAAAAAAAAAATCACACAGACTAAGGCTTTACTAGTTAATATGCCTCAAGACTCAAGAATTATTAAACATTTATCATGCACTTTTCTACCAGTTAGAACATAAGTGATTGGTCCAAGAAAAGAGAAGATAGGTACGCAAATTGTAACACAGAACAGAACACAATTAGGGAGAAATAAGCATAATGTAATAGGGATTCAAAGGGGGGAAATCATATGGATAAAAGGTTAATAAACACTTAAAGAACAGAAATGATCAGAAGATAGAGGGTTGACAGAGAAAAGAAAAAGAAGAAAAGAAAGCAAGAGTTATGTTAGAGAAAAAAGAGCTGTCAGCCTGCCCCAAAGCCAGGGGACATACAGTGAGTAGAGAGAAATATGCCTGGGAAGGTAGATCTGAGGATACTCAGTTTCAATTTTATTCTGCAGTCTAGAGGGAGCCTGGGGTCTCCAAACTGGGGATAATATGATTACATCCATTTTAAAAGGAAATTAACTTCCAGGAATCGAATGTAGATTACTGAGGGTGACAGAAGAGGTACTGAAGGCAGGAGACTAACTTGACAACTGGAAGGTGGGTAATAACGGGTCAGATTGAGAACAGTTACAGAGAAGCTAGAAAAGGACAGATGAAAGCAGTACTTTGAAGGTAATACTCACAGTTCAGTAATTTAGAAGATGTAAGGTTGAGGGCAAGAAGGGCATCAAAGATGACTGTGCATAGCATGGGTAACTGGAAACACTGCTCCACGATTTCAGCATTTTTTGGTAGGGAAATTTTATGAGTTTAGTTTTGTATACATTGAGTTGAAACAAAAGGATTCAAACTTAAATGTTTTGTGGGTTTTTTTAGATATTTTGAAAAATTTTGCTTTGACTGCTGAGTTCCAAGATTAGCTCTGAGCTGTCCAGCTCCATGCTCAAATGCTTTTTCGGGGGGCGTTAGAATATCCCCTTTCTCTAAGACCTGCCACTGTTACTGCCCAAAAATTTCATTAAAAAAAAAAAAAAGAGGATATGGTAATTTCAATTGTTTTTCTCAATAGTCTTTCCCCTCTCTGCCATCAGTAGGTATTTTCATTTTTACTATAATAAAAATTCCGAATGCAATAAAATTTGTTAGTAAGATGGGTGAACAAAGAACCATAAAGTTTGGGGTTTTAACCTTATACCAAAGCCTCTGACTCTAAAACGTATCTTTTACCTGTTGTGCCATCTGTTTAGAAACTAATGGTTTAAAAGTAGATGATCTTTTGAAGGCAAATGACATGAAAATAATAGAAAATATTAATATAGCTCTCATAAACCTACACTACGGAAAACAAAGGTGTGTTTCGGGCATTGCTTTAAAAGAACAAGATGAGAGGATGTCACAATGAGATGCTTAATAAAGAATATGTGTACATTGTAATGTACACAGATAAAGAGGGAGCTACTTCAAAGAACTGTTAAGTCACAGTTACTATTTAGGTATTTCCATAGGTCTCTGTTCACACTGTTATTGCTGGTGATTAATTTGTAAACTTTATCTAGTAGTGTGTACATTCATACCTATATACAAAAGGTGACCCTTCTCTATCTTCTAAGTCTATATTAATTTGTAAAATATAAACATACAAATCTGTTCTACCTTGTCTACTATCTCCATCTTCCCTTTCACAACTAAATTCTTGGAACAAGCTACCCACATATTAGTCTGTGTTGTCCACACCTTCCACTCACTCCTCAGGCCCCTGCAACAGCCCCTTCCACCTTCACAAGCCCAGTGAAGTCAGTTCTCAAAAAGATTTAGGTGATGCTTAATCTAATGAAGACTTTGTTGGGTTAGCCCTCTTGCTTTGGGGACTGAGTTAATTCTATATTTAGTACTAAGTGTCTGAAATGTTAAAAATATATTTCAAATGCATCTTTCATTGGTCTATCCATACCTTCTATAGAAGTGGATCTTCATTATTTATTTATTTACTTATTTTTTTTGAGAGAGAGCACGAGCGAGGGTGGGGGAAGGACAGGGGAGGAGCAGAGGGAAAAGCAGACTCCATGCTGAGCAAGGAGCCTGATGCAGGGTTCCATCTCAGGACCCTAAGATCATAACCCAAGCTGAAGGCAGATACTCCACCAACTTAGCCACCCAGGCACTCCTTTGCTGGTCTTTCTCAAAAGCAAAATATGTGAGGGTAGCTACCAGCTTCTGGGTATGCGGGTTTGTGACTGTTTTCCTTGATGCCAAGAGGCATTTCATTTCTGGCTTATTGTCTTTGTTTCTGGCTATACCTGCCAAAATTTCACGCCAGGGTGAATTACTGTAATGTAATACTCCTTGACCTGTGCCCAGCCCTGTCTCAGTAAGCTCTTTATACTTTTGAAAAAATACCGGTTGCCAAGTTCTGTAGTCCAACTAGAACGTGAGTTCAAAAAGTTCTACAAATTTTGAGAACAACAGTTTAAATACTTTGAGCATTTAAGTTTCTCTTTTGCCCAGAATCTGGAAAATTATATGTTGATGAGATTCTTGTGAAGATTTAAAGTGGAAGAGCATACTTTACCTTATTCTTTTATTTTTCTGGTTTAGTTCTAAAAATACAAGCGGGTTTAAATATGATGGCTTCTCAATTATTTTAAATAATGAACATCTAAAAAAATATTTAAAAAAGAAAAGAAAAAGACCAGCTTGTTAGAGTTTGGAAAAATCCCTTCAATGGGCTCTTGAGGGCAAGACTTCCAGACAACACGATCAATGCTCATAAAACAAACTGTGGTCAATAAGTAAAGACAATGTCTGGGGACACTAGTTTGCAACCACTGTGCAGGAGAGTGGTACAAAATTTGAAGAGGTAGGTGGGGACCAGTACATGCAGAGAGGGTGGTAGAGAAATCAACAAAGGGCTTTAAGTAGGGCAGCAATGCTTGCTGTTATAGGAAATGCATAGGAGATAGAACGAAAGCGGGGAAATCAGGAAGTTGTGACAGGAGTAAAGGCAAATTATGATGGAGCTTGACTAGGATACTGCAGTAAGGATTGGAGAAGGCATGGGATATAAGATAAATCATGCAGGGGCGCCTGGGTGGCTCAGTGGGTTAAAGCCTCTGCCTTCAGCTCAGGTCATGATCCCAGGGTTGTGGGATCGAGCCCCACATCGGGCTCTCTGCTCAGCAGGGAGCCTGCTTCTCCTCTCTCTCTGCCTGCCTCTCTACCTAGTTGTGATTTCTGTCAAATAAATAAAATATTAAAAAAAAAAAGATACATCATGGAGTAGTCAAAAATGTTTACTAAAAGGACTGGTTTTATGTGTTTGAGAGAATGAACAAAATCAACACTGAGAAATGACAGTGGAAGAATGCTTAGTGTGGGGAATAGTGTAATTAAGAATAGTTTGGAGGACAAATAAAAAGCTCAGTTTTGGACATGCTGTTTGGTGTGGGAGACATCTTATGTAAGCAACAGACATTCTGAATCCTCTGTTCTACTTCTTACATCTTATGTTTTGATTTTGGTCACAGCAATTGCCTATCTTTTTTCTAAAACCATCTTTACTTTTTTATGCACATTGCTCAGTAAATTCCTAGGCATATAGGTAGTTCCTAATAAATGTTTACTAATGTTCTCAAAAATAAACATCTTCAATCAACTCTATATTCATCGTGTTCTCATTCAAACCACAAAATTCTGGGTAACTCTGGTCTAGGTCTACAGAACAATGCTTGGGCTTAGAACAACATAGCATACTATTCTGGGTCCAATTCACTTCTCAATCTGGCCCATTTCTCCCCCTGGACTGTTTTAAAGACTCCTAGATTAGATTCTATACTTTGCTATTTACCATGAAAAATTCAGAATGCTCCCAGTAGGTTAATGGAGGATAATTTGCTTCCCAAAGTTAGCACCAGATCAGGGCACACTTCTTGATAGTTTCAAGCTAGAGTGGGACTCCCATAACTGTGGTCTTGACTCAGACCTTCTTACCCATCCCCCCTTACTCCCAATAAACTGATTTAGGGATTACTAATAGAGCTTAATTGGCAACAAATCATAATTTTTTGAAGATTTTATTCATTTGATAGACAGAGATCACAAGTAGGCAGAAAGGCAGGCAGAGATAGAGGAGGAAGCAGGCTCCCCACTGAGCAGAGAGCCAGATGCAGGGCTCTATCCCAGGACCGTGAGATCATGACCTGAGGCCAAAGGCAGAGGCTTTAACCCACTGAGCCAGCCAGGTGCCCCAACAAGCCGTAATCTGCTTCAACTTCTGAAATCCAACATTCTGGAATAGACTTTCAAAAAAAAAATAATTTGAAATTTCTGATTTCTGTGGGATCTAATGTGCTTGGTAATAGTTTTGTGGTAGGTGACTAAAGAGATTGTACTTTGGTTTTCAGGAGCACTGCATACAAATATGGTTAGTAGCAAAGTCGTGCTGATTAGCCCAGCCTTCCCTACCAGAAAGGCCTCCTTAGAGTGGCTAGAGGGTGAGTGTACTGCTTACTCCTTCCTTTTTCCCCAAAGCAATGGTTTCTGCTCCATTTGCACACATAAATTTAAAATCTTTATAAATGCTCCCAATTAGCTTGACATGGTGACCTACAATAAAGTGCTGATTTTTCAGTTAGGTCTCTCTTTTACATAGGAAGATAAAAGGAAATAGAGCTGACCCTTGAACAACAGTTTGAACTGAATGGGCCCACTTACATGCAAATATTTTTTTGGATAGATCCACTAGAGTACTATAAACGTAGTTTCTCTTAAGATTTTTTTTTTTTAAATATTTTATTTATTTGACAGAGAGAAATCACAACCAGGCAGAGAGGCAGGCAGAGAGAGAGGAAGAAGCAGGCTCCCCGTGGAGCAGAGAGCCCGATGTGGGGCTCGATCCCAGGACCCTGGGATCATGACCTGAGCCGAAGGCAGAGGCTTTCACCCACTGAGCCACCCAGGTGCCCCTCTCTTAAGATTTTCTTTGAGACATTTTCTCTGCTTACTTTATTGTAAAAATATGGTATATCATGCATATAACATATAAAAATGTGTTAAGCAATTGTTTATATTACTGGTAGGCTTCAGGTCAACAGTAAACTGTTAGTTAAGTTTTGGGGGAGTCAAAAGTTACACATGGATTTTCAACTGTGTGGGGAGTAGACACCCCTAACCATTGCATTATTCAAGGGTCAGTTATACCTTGTCTTTTAAGTAACTGCTTATGTAAGAGAAACTTCAGGTAGCAGGGAGTATAACTAACCAAGAGTATAACTAAACTGTCTTCTTCCTGTGCTTTGTTAGTTCTGTTACTGGTAAGACTTTTCTAGGTTGAACCATTTTCTTAGAACAATTCATGCTGCAAAGCATACTGCTTGTAATTCCTTTTTGCTTAAAAAGTGAGGTCATATGATATTAAGATAAAAAAGATCAGCCTGCACAATTTTCTTCTATTTCTAGTCAAACACGCTGTTATCAATTCAAAAAGAATTAAACAGATGAGAACAAAAATTTATAGAAGTCCTCTTCCATTCCAATAATCCTATTGGTAACAGAACTGAAATGCTAAACACTCACTTGGCAGACTTACTGAAAAAAACTTCAGGTTGGGCAGTTGAGATAAAATCATGACTAAAACACTTGCCAAATCCACCCTCACCTACCTACTTTCAGCATTACCTCCCCCAAATAATTCCTCAAATAAAAAACTAGATGAGTCAACCCCCAACCAGAACCCCCCAAACATTTTGCTGGGGCAGCTAACCAAGGCTTGGGGGTGTAAGCCACAGACCAGAGACACTTGCTGTAGGCTCTTTTATTTTCCTAATGTGTAGCAGATGAGCTGATGGGGAGGAGAAGGCATTCTGGAAAATTGCTTAGAGCAGCAAGTCTCTGAGCAATAGTTGTATCAATAGTAAACCACAGCACAAAACAGTTCCTCCCCTGTCACATGTGCTAGGCAGTCTTGGTTGGAACCATCGCTCATCTAAAATGGCTCCTGCACAGGGAGGCCCACATAGGGGAGCTCTTGATTCTGGTCACCAGGGCTGACTGTGCTTCTGGGCTCCAGAGGACTCCTTCTACATAAGGTCAATCCTTAAAAACTAGGAGACATAGCTGATTTACCTAATACATAGAAACAAATGCAGAGAGGTGGGCAAAATGAGAAGACAGAGGAGTATGTTCCTAATAAAAGAACAAGACAAAACCTCAGAAAAAGAACTAAATACAACAGAGATAAGCAATCTGTCTGATAAGGAATTCAAAGTAAAGGTCATAAGGGTACTGCACTGAGAAGCACACACATGAACACAAAACTTCAAAAAAGGGATAGAAAATATAAAAAAGAACTAATCAGAGCTGAATAATAACTAAAACAAAAAATATGATAGAGGGTATCAATAGCAGCTTAGAAGCTCCAGAAGAACGGATCAGCGATCTGGAAGACAGTGTACTGGCAATCACCCAGGCTGAACAATAAAGAGAAAAAAAGAATTAAAAAAAAATGAGGATAGACCTCTGGGCTAACATCATCACACTAACATTCCCATTACAGGAATCCTAGGAGAGAGAGAAAGGAGCAGAAAACTTATTTGAAAAAACAGTATGTGAAAGTTCCCCTAACCTGGGGAGGGAAAGAGACATCAAGATCCAGGAAGCGCAGAGAGCCCAAACAAGATGAATCCAAAGCGGTCCATACAAAGACACATACTAATTACAATATCAAAAACTCAAAATAGAGAATCTTAAAAACCACAAGAGAGAAGCAACTAGTTATGTATAAGGGAAGACCTATAAGACTATCAGCTGACTTGTCCCCGGGAAGTTTGCAGGCCAGTAGGGAGTGACTTGATATGTACTACAACCAATAGTACTCCAGCTGGCAAGGTTATCAATGGCAATTAATTGAAGGAGAGTAGAGATTCCCCAACAAAAAAAAGTTAAAGGAGTTCATCACTCCTAAACTGCCCTTACAAGAAATGTTGAAGGGACCTGTTTAAGCGGAAAAGAAAAGGTCAAAGCTAGAAGAAAATGAGAAAAAAATCTCACTGGTTAAGCAAACAGACAGTAAAGGTAAGTGGATCAACCACTTATAAAGCTGGTATAAAGATTAAAGACAAAAGTAGTAAGACCAACTATATCTACAATAATTAGTTACGGGATACATAAGATAAACTATGTACAATTTGACATCAATTATATAAGACCTGACTGGTGAGGAGTAAAAATGTAGTGCTTTTAGAATGCGTTTGAACTCGAGTTACTGCCAACTTAAAATAGACTGCTATATACACAGGGTGTTATATATGAACTTCACGTTAACCACAAACCAAAAACCTGTAATATATATACAAAAAATAAAAAGAAAGGCATCCAAATATAATACTGAAAGAAAGTCACCAAGTCAGAAGGGAAGACAGCAAGAAGAGAGGAACAGAGAATTACAAAAACAACCAAAACACAATTAATAAAATGGCAACAAAAGCACACACCTTAAAAAAAAAAGTATATATATATATATATATATATATATATATATAATTAAAAAAAAACAAAGCACACACCTATCAATAATTACTTTAAACATAAGTGGACTTGAGATGTCAGCTCCTCCATAGGCAAAACACATCCAATCTTATGTACATCTCTGGTGTCTAACGTGATGTTCAAGAACTTTGTGCAACATGTCAGCACCCCTGAGGAAAAATCAACATGATTTTGTCAGTGATATGGTGTACTATGCCTAAAAAATGGCCTCTCTACTTGCTGGCCCATTTCCCAACACTTGTTGGAGCTGTTAGTATTCCTGGCAGAAAGTTAGAGAACCTAACTCCAGCCAGCTCATTAAAACAGTAGCTATAAAATCAATTAAAAAAGAAAAAAAACCCAAACATAGGATAATTGACTGAATAAAAAAAAACAAAACCTATCTATATGTTGCCTACAAGAGATTCACTTCAGACCTAAAGACACATACAAACTGAATGTGAAGGGATAAAAAAAGATGTATATTATATACAAATGGAAATAAAAATAAAGCTGGGGGCGCCTGGGTGGCTCAGTGGGTTGAGCCGCTGCCTTCGGCTCAGGTCATGATCTCAGGGTCCTGGGATTGAGTCCCGCATCGGGCTCTCTGCTCAACAGGGAGCCTGCTTCCCTCTCTCTCTCTCTGCCTGCCTCTCTGCCTACCTGTGATCTCTCTCTGTCGAATAAATAAATAAAATCTTTAAAAAAAAAAAAAATAAAGCTGGGACAGCAATACTTTTATCAGACAAAATATAATTTTTTTTTTTTAGATTTTATTTATTTATCTGACAGAGATCACAAGTAGGCAGAGAGGCAAGCAGAGAGAGAGGGGGAAGCAGGCTCCCTGTTGAGCAGAGAGCCCGATGCGGGGCTTGATCCCAGGATCCTGAGATCATGACCTGAGCTGAAGGCAGAGGCTTAACCCACTGAGCCACCCAGGTGCCCCCAAAATAGACTTTAAAACAAAGACTGTAACAAGAGACAAAGAAGGGCATTAAATGATGATAAAGGTATCGATCTAAAAAGATAGAACAATTTTCAGTATCTATGCACCCAAAAAGGAGTGCCCAAATATAGAAAGCAAGTATTAACAGACATACAGGGTAAACTGTAATAGCAGGGGACTTTAACACCCCACTTAATCAATGGTTAGATCATGCAGACAGAAAATCAATAAGGAGAGATGCCTGGATGGCTCAGTCAGTTAAGTGTCTGCCTTCTGCTCAGATCATGATCCCAGGTTCCTGAGACTGAGTCCCATGTTGGGGCTCCCTGCCTTTCCCTCTACCCCTCTTTCTGCTCATGCTCATTCTAATAAATAAACACAATCTTTTAAAAAAAGACAAAAAAAATCAGTAAGGAAATAGTGGTCTTGAATGACACATTACACTAGATGGACTTAACAGATAATATACAGAGTATTCCATCCCCAAACAGCCAAATACACATTCAAGTACACATGGAACATTCTCCATGGTAGATCGTACTAGGCTACAAAATAAATCTCAATAACTTTAAGATCTAAATCATATCAAGCATCTTTTCTAACCACAACAGTATGAAACTAGAAATCAATTGCAAGAACAAAAAATGGAAAAAACAAAACACATGGAGGCTAAAGAACATGCTACTAAACAACCAATGGGTCAATGAAGAAACCAAGGAGGAAATAAAAAAATACCAGAAGCAAGTAAAAATAGAAACACAGCATTCTAAAATCTGTGGAATGTAGCAAAAGCAGTTCTACTAGGGAAGTTCATAGCTTACAGACCTACCTCAAGAAACAAGAAAAATAAATAATCTAACCTAACACCTAAAGGAACTAGAAAAAAACAAAGCCCAAAGTTAGTGGAAGGAAGGAAATAATAAAGATCAGGGTGGACATTAAGTGAAAGAAAAACTGAAAAAGCAATAGAAAAGATCAGTGAAAATAAGAGGCAGTACTTTGAAACAACAAACAAAACTGATAAACTTTAGCCAGACTCATCAAGGAAAAAAAAAAAAAAAAAACCAGCTCAAAGTCAAAAATGAAGTTACAACCAACACCACAGAAATACAAAAGATTATAAGAGACTACTACAATTAGATGTCAATAAATTGAACAAACGAAATGGATAAATTCCTAGAAACATACAATCTTCCAAGAATGAATCAGGAAGAAATAGAAAATCTAAACTGACTGATCGCTAACCATGAAGCTTAGTCACTAACAACAAAAAAACTCCCCACAAACAAAAGTCCTGGACCAGAAGGCTTCATAGGTGAAGTCTACCAAACATTGCAAAAATAATTAGTAATACCTATCCTACTCAAACTATTTTAAAAAACTCAAGAGGAAGGAATGCTTTCAGATTTGTTCTATGAGGCTAACATTGCCCTAATACCAAAACTAGAAAGATACTATAAAAGTGAAATGTCCATGATGAATACTGTCCATGATGTCCATGATGCCAATGTCCATGATGAATACTGATGCAAAACTCAACAAAATATTAGCAAAGAAAATTCAACAATACATTCAAAGATTCATACAGCATGATCATTTATTTCAGGGATGCAAAGATGGTTTAATATCTGCAAATCAATGTGATGTAAAACATTAACAAAATGAAGGATGAATATCATGATCATTTCAACAGATGCAGAATAAGCATTAGACAAAATTCAATATTCATTTATGATAAAAATTCTCAAAAAAAGTAGATATAGGGGCGCCTGGGTGGCTCAGTGGGTTAAAGCCTCTGCCTTCGGCTCAGGTCATGATCCCAGGGTCCTGGGATCAAGCCCCACATTGGGCTCTCTGCTCAACAGGGAGCCTGCTTCCTCCTCTCTCTCCCTGCCTGCCTCTCTGACTAGTTACAGTCTCTGTCTATCAAATAAATAAATAAAATCTTTAAAAAAAAAAAAAAAGTAGATATAGAGGAAACATATCTCAACATAATAAGGTCATTTATAACAAACCCAAAGTTAACATCACACTCAACAGTAAAAAGCTGAAAGCTTTTCCTCTAAAATCAAGAACAAGACAAGTATGTCCACTTCTACCACTTTTATTCAACATAGTACTAGCAGTGCTAGCCAAAGCAATTAGACAAGAAAAGATATAAAAGCATCCACATTGGTAAGGAAGAAGTAGAACTGCCACAATTTGTAGATGACATGATACTATGTATGGAAAACTCTAAAGATTCCACACAACAAAAATATCAGAATAAATGAATTCAGTAAAGTTTCCAAATACAAAATATACACAAATATGCTGCATTTAAATACACTATTAACTATCAGAAAGAGGAATTAAGAAACAATTCCATTGACAATTGCATGAAGAATATAATACACAGAAATAAATTTAAGAAGGAGGTGGAAGCCCTATACTCTGAAAACTGCAAGATGCTGATAAAAGAAACTGAAGATGACATAAATAAATAGGTACACCACACTCATGACTTGGAATACTACTAAAATGCCCATATTACCCAAAGCAATCTATAGATTCAATGCAATCCCTATCAAAATATCAGTAGCATTTTTCACAGAACGAAAATGAAGAATTCTAAAATTTGTGTAGAACCACAAGACACCCCAAATAGCCAAAGTAATGCTGGAAAAAAAAAAAAAAAAAAAGGAACAAAACTAGAGGCTAGAAGAACAATGCAACCAAATCATACTTCTAGATTTCTAATTACATTATAAAGCTTTAGTAACCAAAACAGAGGATATTGACACACTTACAAAAAAATAGTGGCACACAAAAAAAGAAAAATCCACACAGTTCAAAAGAACAGAATAGAGAACCCAGAAATAAACCCACATTTACAGAGTTAATTAATCTATGAAAAAGGAGGCAAAAATATACAGTGGGGAATATTCAATGAAACGATATCACTCCTTATACAGCATTAAAAAAAAAAACTCAAAATGGACTAGGGAACTAAATGTAAGACTTGAAACTGTAAGACTCCTGAAAGAGAACATAGGCAGTAAACTCCTGGACATTGGTCTTAGTGACAGATATATATATTTTATTTCTCTCCTCAGGCAAGGGCAACAAAAGCAAAGATAAACAATTTTTTATACAGTGGAAGAAACCATCACCAAAATGTAAAGGTAACCTTATAGAACTCAAGAAGATGTTTACAAATCATGTATCTGATAAGGGCTTAATATCCAAAATATACAAAGAACTCATACAAGTCAACCCAAAAAAACAATCAATCCAAAGAAAAAATAAGTAGAGAACCTAAATAAGCATTTATCCATGTGACTGTTGGCCACCACAAGAGATCCTCAATATCAGTAATTATCAGGAAAATACAAATCAAAAACACAGTAAGAAATCAACTCACACAAGTCAGAATGGCTAGTATCAAAAAGACAAGAACAACTTGTTCTGCTGAGCATAGGGTGATATATCGAACTGTTGAATAATTGTATTTTACACCTGAAACTAATATAACACTGTATGATAACTAATGGGAATTAAAATAAAAACTTAAAAAAAATGAAATGGGAAAAAAAAAGAGAAGAGCAAGCATTGATGAGGATGTAGAAAAATGGAACCCTTATGCACTGTTGGTGGTTAGGTAAACTGGTACCGCCACTATGAATAACTATGGATAGTATGGAGGTTCCTCAAAATGTTAAAAATGTTAACACCAGATGTTTCACTTCTGGGTACTTACCTAAGAAAATGGAAACATGAATTCAAAAATATATATGTATTCCCGTTTACTTCAGCATTACTTACAATAGCCAACATATGGGAAGCAACCTATGTGTCCATCAATAGATGAACTGATAAAGATCAGTATATATACACAATGGAGTATTAATCAGCCATAAAAAAAAAGAAATCGTGCCATCTGAGACATGAATGGACCTAGAGGGTATATGCTAAGTGAAATAAGCCAACGACAAATACTGTGATTTCATATATAGAATCTATTAAAAAAAAAAAACAAATGAAAAAACAAAAAAAAACAGACTCATAAATATGGAGAATTGGTGGTTGCCAGCAGGGAGAACAGGTGGATGAGCAAAGGAGATGAAGTGGATTAAGAGGTACAAATTTCCAGTTATAAAATAGTAAGTCACAGGGATGTAAAGTATAGCATCAGGGAATACAGACAATAATATTGTAATAACATATGGTAAAAGACTAAGTAACTAGACTTATGGCAGTGATCACTTTGTAATGTAATGTAATGTATACATGACAAATCACTATGTTGTATAGCTAAAACTAATAGAATACCGTATGTCAATTATATCTCAATTTTAAAAATATTAAAGTATATATATAATATAAATATATAAAATATTAAAGTACAGCAACCACATCAAACCCATCTTTATCTGTCCTGGATATGTAATTTACCATTCCTTGCTAAGTTAACCAAAAAATTATTTATTTACTTATTTGTTGAGGGAGGGGGAGCACACAAGCAGGGGGAGCGGTGGGCAGAGGGAGAAGTAGACTTCCTGCTGAACAAGAAGCCTGATGCAGGACTCAATCCCAAGACCCTATGATCATGACCTGAGCCTAAGACAGATGCTTAACCACTGGGCCACCCAGGCATCCCACAAGTCAGCAAAAAATTGAAATCTTATTTTAACAAATTATATACCACCTACAGATACTGTGTACTTATGGCTACCAAGCCTTCCCTCTTTTTTTTTTTTTTTAGATTTTATTTATTTGAGAGAGAGATCACAAGTAGGCAGAGCAGCAGGCAGAGAGGGGGGAAACAGGCTCCTCACTGAGCAGAGCCCTATGTGGGGCTCGATCCCAGGACCCTGAGATCCTTCGGACTGAGCGGAAGGCAGAGCCTTATCCCACTGAGCCACCCAGGTACCCCAACAATTATTGTTTTTTAAAAGATTTGAGAGAGAGAGAGAGAACATGAGCAGAGTGAGTGGCAAAGGGAGAACCACGATCCCCGCTCAGCAGAGAGCCTGATGCAGGGCTCTATCCCAGGATTCGAGGATCATGACCTGAGCCGAAGGCAGAGGCTTAACCCACTGAGCCACCCAGGCATCCCAAGCCCTCCCTTCTCTATCTTTAATTTTTTTTTTAAAGATTTTTGACAGAGAGAGACACAGCTAGAGAAGGAACACAGCAGAGGGAGTAGGAGAGGGAGAAGCGGGCACCCTGCGGAGCAGTGAGCCCAATGTGGGGCTTGATCCCAGGATCCTGGGATCATGACCTGAGCCGAAGGCAGATGCTTAACCCACTGAGCCACCCAGGCATCCCACCAAGTTTTCAGTTAAAAACAAGAAATAAAAACTCAAACACATGAAAAATACTCCTACAAGCACACAATGTTTATCAATAATCCAAATAAAGTTTATTTGTAAGGTGCAACCTCTAAGGAATTTTATGTATCTAAAAAAGCATGGATAAAAAGCATATTTAGTTGGTCTGGATTTGAATCCTGTCATTTAGCATTTATGAGAGACTGAGACTGAATAACTTGGCCAAGAGCTTTTTCCTCCCTATGAAGGATTACTAAGAATATTTGCTTTGTGTGGTTGTTTTGAGGATCAGATAATAAAGACTGAGCACAATGTTGGGCAAGAATAAATAATAGATTTTCAAAAAATGGTGGTTCTTGTTACCATTTCTATAACAAAACAATTAGTTTGCCACAATATAGTCCAAGAACCTCTCATGGTATCCAGAACACATGGTAAACAGAACATGGGCCTAAGACAGGTGGGTAATAAATAAAACCAATAGGAAGAAAAGTGTCATACTGCGATAGTTTCTTATAATGTGTTTACTAACCTAAAGGGGAAAAAAATTATGAACATTTGGAGAAAATGGCACTTTCCTTCAATATTCAATTTGAAGTTATTAATATTTTAACCATCTTTCATACCATTATGTGTCTCAGGTTTTAAAGAGCATCACTGCTCGATTTCAGACTGAAAAATGAACAAACAAAAAAAAAGATACTAAAAAAACTAAGCAGAAGTGATGCTGACTAAAAACCTACCTTGGCTAGAACTGAACACTGACAGACAACTTTCTCCAAAGGAAGATTTAACTTGAATTATATTCCTTTTTTTTATATAGTCCAATAACATGTCAGTGAGGAACTCATGACATGAAAATGGTTTTACTCAATTACATAAGACTACCTAAAAATCTACTGAGCATGTCATATTTACATCTTACTCCTGATATAATTATGTACTTCCTGAAACCAGAAATGAGTGTTTGCCTTTGAGTTTGTAGAAAACAGCAAAACAAATCAGTTGTTAAAGGTCTTACCTTTTCTTCACTATATAGCAGATATTTCTACAGAGTACATGCATACTTTCTTAGAGCTCAAAATGAGAACACCAAGAACAGAAGTTTATGTGCATGAACATATGTATACACATATGTATCAACTTAAATTCCCCAAAGTGGATTTAAACCAGTAAGAATACTTCAACATTCTAAATTCAGAAAGCAAAAAGCAGACACAAAACTATTTTGTTTATAAATCAGAGGCATAATGAGCTAGTAAGTTTCAGTCAGAATACTATATAGTTTAGAAGTACTCTGACTGGATCCCATTAAAAAAAAAAAGTCACTCAAAATAAAAAGCACATTCTTCTAACAGCAAAGAATTCTCCCACTTTTTATTTATTTTGACATATTGGTATTTTCATAAACTTGCAAGTGGAAGATAAGCTGTTCAATAAAAGCCATTTCATATATACAATATACAGAAATTATTTTAAAAGTCTGTTCATATAATGAAGTCTTTTGGTACTGACAAAAAAATTAAGATACAAATAATTGACTAGAAATTAAACTATCACTAAACTAACACAGGAACTGCACTTCATTTCAGGAAAAAAATCCAGATCTTACTGTGTTAGAAGAATAAAGCACATTTGTAGTATACATTATCATATTCCCTTAAAGCAGGGACTATTCAAAGTTTTTAAATTAAAAAGTGTTCAGGATTATTCTGTCTGTACATTCAGGAACTATCATATCACCGGTTACACACAATTCTCTCACCATGCAAAAAACCTGCTAGCTGTTTCCTAAGGTCTAATCAAGTCAAACAATAAACTAATTATAGCAATTTAATTAGCAAGCTGTAAATCAGAGAGGTGTAGAAATTCCACAGTTGAATTGTATTTTCTGTCTATAGTATGGCTGCTGTTCAACTTTCTCCATACATTAGAAGAACTAATAGGCATTGATAGTCAAATAAACATTTCATTTTAGCAGCAAATGATAGACTATGTGAGAGAAAGAAGAGTTCCTAATTCCATGACCATCTTTATTACCCTTTATAAAGGTAAAGCGCTGTGTGTGTATATGTGGAAAGGAGTAAGAAACAAAGGCAGGAGGTTAAGACAGGTATATAAAGGGAATGTTGAGACTGTATCAGAATTGTATTTATTTAAAAAACTGATCTGAAAGTCTGCCCATCAAGTGTACAAAAAACAGAGCAGATGTTACTGCAAGTTTAACCTGGTAATTTATTTGTGGAAAAAACCCAGTTTTGATGAGGAAAAAGTCAATCCTGTTCTTGTAAACATAAAGAAACTCAAGGGGAATTTTAGAGATAGTAGGCCAGAAAATGCCAACGGTTACTCTTAGGATCTTTTTCAATTAAACAGACAAATCCAAGTTGAAGACACATGTTAAAATACTGTTCAGACTGAATATTTACTAGCTTATATAATCTGCTATTCCAACTGGATTATGATTAAAAAAAACCCCACTTTTTATAAGAGCTATCACATCTAGAAGTGAAGAAAATAAATTAGATCCCCCCAAAAGATATTATTTTAACCTCTAAAGCATAAAAAGCTATATAATATACAAATTAACCAGTGTTCTTACAAAAGTAATGTGGTTTTGGACTGTTGACATTATGCTATATTTGTGGTGAAATACTAGGCACAAGAATATATGTATCAATTAGGCATTTTCAGTCTAATTAGTTCGAAAGTCATTTAATTCTTGGCAATATATAATAACTGGTACGCATTTTGGTACTTAAGTCATGAATTGTTGAGAACAAGAAGCAGTGTATTATAGGAACAGGGTCTGTATCTGACAATTACAGTGCTGAACAAATCTTTTCTATGAACTCTGTGATTTGTTTTGCAGTTGGTCACTTGTAGTAGATCCTGCAAAAATAAAAGGAAAAAAAGTCAATATAATTTATTGTCTATTGCCAACCTTGGAACTACCTGAGCTAAAGTCCCCTTTCACTGCCATGGATAATAAATATAAAAACCTTAAAAACAAATAAGGTATATATGATGTAGGCTGGTTAGTTTGACATAAAAGAATTAGTATATCTCCTAAATATTCTAAAGACCAAAACAAGAGTATCTACTTGGTATTGGGACAAAGGGTTTCAGATTAAACATTTCTGTGAATAAATCACAAGTAGCAGTTAAGACAACTCAAATATCTGACAAACCATAAATGACTCTTAATCTCACAAAACAAACTGGGGGTTGCTGAGGGGAGGTGGGGTTGGGAGAGGGGGAGGGGGTTATGGACATAGGGGAGGGTATGTGCTATCGTGAGTGCTGTGAAGTGTGTAAACCTGGTGATTCACAGACCTGTACCCCTGGGGATAAAAATACATTTTATGTTTATTAAAAAAAAAGAAAAAGAAAGGATGAATACCCAACTTCTGTAGCAACGTGGACGGGACTGGAAGTGATTATGCTGAGTGAAGTAATTCAAGCAGAGAGAGTCAAGTATCATTTGGTTTCACTTATTTGTGCAGCATAACAAATGACATGGAGGACACTGGGAGATGGAGAGAGAAGGAAGTTGAGGGAAATTGGAAGTGGGGGGGGGCGAACCATGGGAGACTATGGACTCTGAAAAACAACCTGAGGGTTTTGAAGGGACGGGGGTGGGAGGTTGGGGGAACCAGGTGATGGGTAATAGGGAGGGCACGTATTGCATGGAGCACTGGGTGTTGTGCAAAAACAATGAATACTGTTACGCTGAAAAAAAAAAAAAGACAACTCAAATATCCAAAGTTATAAAAAGATCTCAAAACAAGACAATATTTCCTTAGTGCCTAAACACGCTACTTTTTATGAAAACAGCAATAAAACAGGTGAGGATCAGCCAAGGCTGGAGAGAGGAGAATGACAATGTTCATGAAGTAATGGGCTACAGAGAACCTGGAGATTTTAAAAGCTGGTAAGATTTTTTTTTTAAGGGCTCAAAAAGAGTAGAGTACAAATAAGGAACTGACTTCCCTAAGCCTGATTACAGAGTTTTTTCTGTTCTTATGGAATTGATGCTAAATAAGATATACTCCTGTGTAAAAAGTACTTCTCCAATGAAGAAAAAATAGGCACTGAGCTAACACAAATTTTAATCATTTATTATATTTAAAAGAAAAAAAATTATTTATGTACTAAATGTGTGAAATCTAATATCTTACCAGCAATTACAGACAAAAGGCCAGAATTACTTTTCAAAAGCCATGACTTGAAGAAAAAGAACTCCATGGCACCTGGGTGGTACAATCAGTTAGGTGTCCAACTCTTGGTTTCGGCTCAGGCCATGATCTTAGGGTCATGAGATCAAGCCCCACATTGGGTCCACCCTCAGAGCAGAGTCTGCTTAAGGCTCTCTCCCCATCTAACCCTCTTACACTGTTGGTGGTAATGCAAGTTGGTGCAACCACTTTGGAAAACAGTGTGGAGATTCCTTAAGAGATTAAAATTAGAGCTACCCTATGACCCTGCAACTGCACTACTGGGTATTTACCCCAAAGATACAGAGGTAGTAAGAAGAAGGGCTACCTGTACCCCAATCTTCAAAGTAGCAATGGCCACAATCGACATACTGTAGAAAGAGCCATGATGCCCTTCAACAGATGAATGGATAAAGAAGATATGGTCCATACATACAATGGAATATTATGCCTCCATCAGAAAGGATGAATACCCAACTTTTGTATCAACATGAATGGGAGTGGAGGAGATTTTACTGAGTGAAATAAGTCAAGCAGAGAGAGTCAATTACCATATGGTTTCACTTACTTGTGAAGCATAAGGCATAACATGGAGAAGAAAAGGAAAAGTGAATTGGCAGAAATTGGAGGGGGAGACAAACTGTGAGGGACTGTGGACTCTGAGAAACAAACTGAGGGTTTTGGAGGGGAGGGGGGTGGAGGGTAGGTGAGCCTGGTGGTGGGTACTAAGGAGGGCATGTATTGCATGGAGCACTGGGTGTGGTACATAAACAATGAATCTTGGAACACTGGAAAAAAAAAAAAAAAGACTCTCCTCCTCTGCCTCTCCCCACCCCCTCAGTAAACAAATAAATCTTAAAAAAAAATCCTTTTAATCTCGAACACAGTGTTACTGATGCAAATTTCCAGCAAATGAAGGACATTCCTCGTGCTCTGCCAGAGTCACCAAGAACTGATATTAAAAATCTGAGCAGAGTGCCAGGGTGGCTCAGTTGTTAAGCGTCTGCCTCTGGCTCAGGTTGTGATCCCAGGGTCCTGGGATCAAGCCCTGCATTGGGCTCCCTGCTCAGTGGGAAGCCTGCTTCTCCTTCTCTCACTCCCCTGTTTATGTTCCCCCTCTCACGGTGTCTCTGTCAACTGAATAAAATCTTAAGGAAAAAAAAAAAAAGTCTGAGGGGTGCCTGGGTAGGGCTCAGTGGGTTAAAACCTCTGCCTTCCGCTCGGGTCATGGTCCCAGGGTCCTGGGATGGAGCCCCACATCGGGCTCTCTGCTCCGCAGGGAGCCTGCTTCCTCCTCTCTCTCTCTCTGCCTACCTCTCTACCTACTTGGGATCTCTATCAAATAAATAAATAAAATCTTAAAAAAAAAAAAAAGTCTGAGGAGAAATTGATGAAAAGTTATAACCAAAGAAACATTCTTTGAATACATTAAAATAAATCACCAAGATATAGGTAAATGGGAAACAGAGACTGATTAGGGTATGTCACCTAAAAATGGATAACAAACTTTAAAAGAGGAAGAGGGAGACATGTAACACTAATTACTTAAAATGAAGTTTGTTCAGTTAAATATAAGCTAAAAAAAAAAAAAGAACCATGGTGATAAAATGGAAGTGAAATGCTATATGAAACAAAAGGCAAAAGCTTAATAGGGAATAAAAATAGTATAGTTAGGGTATTAAATGAGACAGTCATTAGGTTCTATCACAGAATCATTCATACTTCATATATACGCACCAAAACAATAATATATATATAGTGATTTACTTTCTTTCTTTTTTTTTTTTAAATTTTAAAGATTTTTATTTATTTATTTGACAGACAGATCACAAGCAGGCAGAGAGGCAGACAGAGAGAGATGAGGAAGCAGGCTCCCTGCTGAGCAGAGAGCCCGATGCGGGACTCGATCCCAGGACTCTGGGATCATGACCTGAGCCGAAGGCAGAGGCTTTAACCCACTGAGCCACCCAGGCGCCCCGTGATTTACTTTCTTAAGGCTTAACCATCTGAGGCACAACAAATAAAGTTACATCTCCAGTTTTCAAGTACAAAGCATCAGTTTTCAAGTACAAAGAGTAGGTAAATGGGCACAAAATCTGCATTAGCAGTACAGAAGATTCATCTTCATTAAATACCAGAATTTAATTAACAAAAATAAACTCTACTAACTATGATGGATTAACAGTTGGTAGGTTGCAAGGGCTGACTGTCCAAACTTAAAAAACAAAAATCAGACAGGTGTTTTTGTCAATCCAGTAGTCAAGAGTCAACACTGGAAAGATATGACATACTCTACTTGAAAGGATTTTAAGAACAAATCTTCCAAATTAAAAGCATGCCTCTTGGGCGCCTGGGTGGCTCAGTGGATTAGGCCGCTGCCTTCGGCTCAGGTCATGATCTCAGGGTCCTGGGATGGAGACCCGCATCGGGCTCTCTGCTGCGCAGGGAGCCTGCTTCCTCCTCTCTCTGCCTGCCTCTCTGCCTACTTGTGATCTCTCTCTCTGTGTCAAATAAATAAATTAAAAAAAAAAAAAAAAAAAAGCATGCCTCTTTTAGAAAGTTTAAACCTTAATTTAGATTGGTATGACAGACAGAATATAATCTGAAACATCAAAAACAAAATACAGCTTAATGTGAAGACAAACATCACTGCTTAAGCTAGGTAAACAAAACCCCCATATACGTATGGTCTTAATCAGCATAAAAACTTTATTTTGAAATTGGCCACAGGGGCTGAGATTTTAGAAAGTGTGGTATAATAAATTTAAGAGAATTTCAAAAAAATTTTCTGAGCTTCTTCAAACATGTAAAGCACAATAAAGTATGTTATTTAGGCACAAAGAACTATAAGAGTCTCCATGATAATTTCAGAAACATCTAACCTTGATTTAACTCTTCTGTGTTCATGCTTTCTTCAGCTGCAGTCTCTGACATTTCTTCATCTTCCTCATCATCATGCAGGTCTTTTGAAATTAACTGTCTAGCTAATTTAATATTCAGTCCTTCATTGTAGTGAAGCTTCCTTTTCATTTCAAACTGTCGCTTTTTTTCTACAAGATACAAAAAGTAGGCTTAGGAAGTCAAAGCTAACTCAAAGATTAGGAAAATAAAGCCTGCTCTGTTTGGTAAATAAACTATTATTGGGGGCGTCCTGGGGGGCTCAATCAGTTAAGTGGTTAAGCATCTGCTTCAGCTCGGGTCCTGGGATCCAGGGTAGGGCTCTCTGCTCAGTGGGAAGTTTGCTTCTCCCTTTCCCCTCTGCCCCTCCCCTCTCCTCCTGTGCACCCTCTCTCAAATAAATAAAATCTTAAAAAACAAAACAAAACACAACTTTGGGGCATCTGGGTGGCTCAGTGGGTTAAGTGTCTGCCTTTGGCTCGGGTTATGATCTCAGGGTCCTGGGATCAAGCCCGGCATCCGCATCTGCTGGGCAGGGAGTATGCTTCCCCCCTCTCTCTGCCTGCCTCTGTTGTCTACTTGTGATCTCTGTCTGCCAATATGTCATTTAAAAAGTCTGCATGCATGTTTATACAAACGCACAGAAAATAAGACTCAACAATTAGCATGCTTAACTTCGGGGTCCTGGGATCGAGTACCTCCTGGGGCTCCCTGCTCATCCAGGAGCCTGCTTCTCCCCCTACTTGTACTCTCTCTCTCAAATAAATAAAATTTATTAAAATTTATAAAAAAAAAAAGTCTTCAAAAAAGAAATTCTTATTAGCTAATAAATAAATAAATAAATAAATAAATAAATCTCATTATCCATGAAGAAACTGCGGTGATTTAAAACACTGCTAGTTAAAACGTAACCTCAGGGGCTCCTGGGTAGCTCAGTGGGTTGAGGCCTCTGCCTTAGGCTCAGGTCATGATCCCAGAGTCCTGGGATCGAGCCCCGCATGGGGCTCTCTGCTCAGCACGGAGCCTGCTTCCTCCTCTCTCTCTGCCTGCCTCTCTGCCTACTTGAGATCTCTGTCTGTCAAATAAATAAATAAAATCTTAAAAACAAACAAACAAAAAAACAAAAACGTAACCTCATTCCCAGAGTAATTTTAAAGAAATAATTCTAAGATTTTAAAATTTCTTAGACTGGTAAATAAAAGAAGGGGATGACATAAAATTGCCACCTGTTTCTTTTGTCAAACAAGAGCATTAAAATTCATTTATCATAGTTTTATTATATCCATGAAAGTATTTTAATGCTAAAAAGCATAGAGAAATCTCTGCATAAGGCTATTCAAAGTACTTTCTCAATCTCCTTTAATTCCCTCTCAGTTTTTATAACCCTCTATACTCACAGATGATTTACACTTAAATTTGTTTCAAAAGCAGGCATTTATTGTTCTTTTCAGCCTCTATTTGGGTTGGGAAAAGGAAAGTTCTGAGACCACCAACTCAGTATTCCATAAACATGTTTTCAAATGACCAAGATCTTGCCAGGCATCTTTCTTCTTCTCTACTATGAATCACTTTTGTGATTTGTCTTACTGTTTGAGAATACCATATGGTAGAGGGAAGTAAAATTGAAAAAAGAGGCCAATAAAAAGACCCAATCCTCATGATTTAATTTTTAGTGATGCCTTTCAAGTATTCAAATGATGTAAAAACCAATGTTAAAAAACAAACAAAAAAATGGTTTTACAAACTTCCAGTGACCAAATAAATAAGTCATGGTGATGTAAAGTACAACTTAGAGAGGATAGTCAATAATACTGTAATAACACTGTTTATTATATGGTGATAGATGGTAACTATATATATGATAAACACTGAATAATGTACAAAATTGTTTGATCAATACATTGTACATCTGAAAACTAATGTAACATCAATCGTATTTCAATAATGAATTTTTAAAAATGGTTCTGATTGCCTCCAGTACTGCAATACTCACTCAGAAATTAACCATTAATATTTTACAACTTTAGAATTTTTTCTAGAAATTTTTCTAAAAATAACTCCTATATTTTTCTATATGATGTTTTTTCACTTACTATATAGTTACAATTACCGTATGTCCCTATTCGCCCAAGCAAGGTTCAGTTTATGCCCACCATCTGAGGAAGTATAATATGACCCTTTCTTTTTTTTTTTTTTTAAAGATTTTATTTATTTATTTGACAGAGAGAGATCACAAGTAGATAGAGAGGCAGGCACAGAGAGAGAGAGAGGGAAGCAGGCTCCCTGCTGAGCAGAGAGCCCGATGCGGGACTCGATCCCAGGACCCCGAGATCATGACCTGAGCCGAAGGCAGCGGCTTAACCCACTGAGCCACCCAGGCGCCCCTAATATGACCCTTTCTTTCATGCTAAAATGATTCAGAGTTTAGACAATTAGGGATATGAAGGTATAGTAAAAAATTCCGCCACGTATATAGCAGATTTATATAATTTTTAAATGGTTATAAAGTATTGAGTTACTATTTAATCTTCTATTCTTGGGGAAAATTTTCTAATCTCCCTCTATGTATTTTCATGTTTTTATACACATACATTCTGTGCTTTGTTTCTATTATTTTCTCAATATAAACTAGTGTTTTTTCAAACTGTGTATCAGGATTTTTTTTTTTTTTAAAGATTTTATTTATTTATTTGACAGAGAGAGAGATCACAAGTAGGCAGAGAGGCAGGCAGAGTGAGAGGAGGAAGCAGTCTCCCTGCAGAGCAGAGAGCCCGATGCGGGGCTCGATCCCAGGACCGTGAGATCATGACCTGAGCCGAAGGCAGCGGCCTAATCCACTGAGCCACCCAGGCGCCCCTGGATTCTTTAATGGGTACTTTAAAAAAATATTTTATTTATTTATTTGACAGAGGGAGAGATCACAAGCAGGCAGAGAGGGGGAGGCAGGCTCCCCGCTGAGCAGAGAGCCTGATGCAAGGCTCGATCCCAGGACCTTGGGACCATGACCTGAGCCGAAGGCAGAGGCTTTAACCCCCTGAGCCACCCAGGCACCCCCTTTAATGGGTATTTTTTTAAAAATGAAATAAAACAGAATAAACTGGAATGCATTACACATAATAAAGGTGAGTACTGTTTTGTTAAATTATTCTTTTTATAATTTATGCATACATATATAACATGTAGGACTTAGTCAATAATGTTTACAAAACATTGGAATCGACTCTGGGAAACTGAATTCCAAGATCAAAGGGTATCATTTTCTTTTAAAACTTCTGGCTTGGGGCGCCTGGGTGGCTCAGTGTGTTAAGCCGCTGCCTTCACCTCGGGTCATGGTCCCGGGGTCCTGGGATCGAGCCTGGGATCGAGCTGGGATCAGCTCTCTGCTCAGCGGGGGAGCCTGCCTCCCTTTCTCTCTGCCTGCCTCTCTGCCTACTTGTGATCTGTCTGTCAAATAAATAAATAAAATCTTTAAAAAAAAAAAAAAAGCCTCTGCCTTCAGCTCAGGTCATGATCCCAGGGTCCTGGCATCGAACCCCACATCAAGCTCTCTGCTCTGCAGGGAGTCTGCTTCCTCCTCTCTCTCTGCCTACTTGTGATCTCTGTCAAATAAATAAATAAAAATCTTTTAAAAATAAATAAATAAAAGCAATGAACACCCATAGGAGTTAGTAACTCTACTAATAAGGACTTGAACTTTGGAACTTGTAACCAAATTGTTCCCCCTGCTGGCTAATTCATGGAACTACATTCTGAGGGGGGAGGGGGAAATTCCCTTAATGAAAACTGACAATATAGGCTAATAACAAATTCCTGTTCTCAATAGATCATGTTTTTAAGAGAATAATGAGGAAACCAGCTCCAGAAACAACTTATATTTGAAACAGTTTTCAAGGGTCTTTGGAATTTATTTCTGGATAAGTTAGGAAGTCACTGAGGAGACAAGACCTACAATGTAACTTGGGATTAGGCTACATGAACCTTTTTTTTTTTTTGGGTCTCATATAGCAATTAGGCTCAGACCATCACAATTTGTTGAATAAGCTATATTCTGAAGATGACAGGAATAGCAAATTATACCTTAGGAGCTATACCTGACGAAGATTCTGACCATTAACTAGCAAATATTCAGAATCTCAGTTCTAAAGTTTCTGAACTTCTTAACATCCACATTTCAAGGGTTCAAGGTGTGTTTGTGTTTTTCTTACACCATTTTTCCTATACATAGGCTTGGTTTTTCCTTTTAAAAGTAGTTTAAAAAAAACTATATAAACAATTTTAATTCTTGAAAAGACTGTACATTCACACGGTACAAAAAATGTAAAAAGCAACAAGATGAAGTATCTTCCTTTTCCTCTTACCTCCACAGATAACCTCTGTTACTTGAAATAACAAAAACCATGAGTAAGTAGCAATGCCTTAACTGTGTGTGTACTGTATGGACTACAAGAGCCTCTTCCAACCCTGTTGAGAAGGCTCTTTTATCTCCTTGCATATGACATTACTGTTCTTTTTCTATTCAATGGGACCTAAAAAAGATCACTCTACATCTGACCATCTTGGTTCATCTGGTAAGTTTCACTACTGTTTTAAAACAGAAAGTGCACAAGCAATTGGTAAATTAGCTCTTACTGCTATCCATTTTAAGATCATCCACTCAATGACACCAAAAGCATTACTATTTACTGAGCATCTACCCTGTATCAAACAGTAAAAAAGAAGAAAAAAGTACAAAGGAAGAAACTATAATTACTTAAAAGATGGTAATACATTCCCAAATTCTTGAAATCAAGGAACGTGGTATGTGTGTGCAGGGGAGGGAAACTGTTATCCACTAAACCCATGGAAGTAGAATCTGATTTATAAATATGTTGCTCCCTAACCTCCCACCATCCATTTCCCCAAAAGGAAAACCACCTGAAAGCCTTCGAATAATGAATTTATTTAAGCAAAAATTATTAGCACCGTGCTGAAAGCAGTAAAGGAAATCAACTACCTTGTTCTTCAGGTGAGAGGTCACTATCCTCATCTTCACTGCTTGCTTGTTCATGAACCCGATATTTTGGCTCTGAGCCTTCAGCAGCAGCTAATCTACACAACAATCATTTACAAAGAAATCAACACTGTGATATTCTTTTATGGAGTGTCTCATTCATTCAACTCTTGAGCCTTATAAAAACATTCTAAGATCATTACTATGCCAGCTATAACCTGATGAGGAAAGTAAAAAGCAAAAAAGTGGGAATGAGCATAGAAACCAGTAAGCAATAAGAACAGTGGAAGATGAAAGAAATCAATGAACAGCAAAGAAATAGAGTTTTTGTTTATGAACCCAGTTATTTTTGTGTAATCTCTAGGTGTGGGGCTCAAACTCACAACACCAAGAGTCGCATGCTCTTCTGACTGAGCCAGCCAGATGTACCATCTTACTTTAAAACATAGGATATTAATTAAAAACAACACCATCAACAAAAATACAAAAGCATAGGGAATTGACACAAGGAATCTGTGTACCAGGCTCTCGTATTCTTTCTGCTACCTGTACACTTTGATTTTAATCTAGAAGCAAGAATATAAAAGTTGCTATGAGAAATCCAAATAAACTTAGCTCATGCTTTTTTACATTTGTACAAGTACAGCAGAATGTCTTTAACTCTGCACAATTAAAAACAAGTGAAAATGTGTAAGTGAAAATACTTCACAGTCATCAGTACTTACTTCTTAGCTAAGATATCTGGGGTCAGGGCTTCATTGGTTTCTGAATCACTCAGTGCATCTTCATCATCACCTACCATACTAGAACGAAAAGCACATTATAATACCTAAACCATAATTTTTCAAGC
This sequence comes from Meles meles, assembly GCF_922984935.1. NCBI lineage: Eukaryota > Metazoa > Chordata > Mammalia > Carnivora > Mustelidae > Meles > Meles meles. Next base: position 45,035,102 of record NC_060069.1, on the reverse strand, counting down.
AGAAAAATAAGGTAGAGAACCATAATTCTATTGATTAAGTTATAGTATCAACATATTTTTAGCTCTCTTGTTCTATCTGAGGCTTAATTTAATTTATTTTTTAAAAGATTTTATTTGACACAGAGAGCACAAGCAGGGGGAGAAACAGAGGGAAAGGGAGAAGCAGGCTCCCTTCTGAGCAGAAAGCCTGATACAGGGCTTGATCCCAGGACCCTGGGATCCTGACCTGAGCCAAAGGCACATGCTTAACCAACGGAGCCATGCAGGTGCCCAGAGGCTTAATTTCAAATTATTTCTATTCCATGCAAGTATTTGAAAATACAGCACCAATCAAGAAAACCCTCCAAATGATTTTTAAAAACCACTATTGTGACCATGAAAATAAATATTAAGAACCTGAATCATTTGTAAAAAATTTAAAAACTTCAATTATTCCATCCAGTGAGAGGGAACAAATATGTAGGAAAACAAAAACAAAACCAAAACCACAGCCTGGTTTTAGAAGAAGACAGAAACGAATGATCCACACAGACATAAGGCTAAGTAAAATACCATAATTAGATCCTAAAGACCTAATTCAGGGCATTTAAAAGCTATTAGCTTTCCCAATCTATCCTCTAATATAAAATTTTCTCCCCACTTAATTGCAAACATGAGCATATTTAATTCTCATGCCACTGAAAGGTGTATAAAAGCAGAAGTCACCTATATTAAAAAAAATACTGGTTTATATCTTTCCTGGCTAGTTGAAGAGACAAGTTAAAAAAGTGCTATAGTTTTGAAGATGCATTTTTTCCCCAGGGGAGGCTGAAATAAAGTCATTTACCTTATTGGATATAATTAAACAGAGTAGAATAAAATGATCTATCAATTTGTAGAACTCTTATAGACAACTCTATATTATAAAATTTATAGGCAAATTATATTTATGTGTGTATATACATATATATGTATATACAAAAGCATTAATAACTTCTGTATACTAACAGTGTGAAATTGTTAGATAGTATAACACGATCTTTCCATAAAACGCATCCTCTTCTACTAAACAAAACTCTTTAAAAAAAGGGCCATGAAAGAAACCGGTAAAATTGAGCACTAAATTGATAAAAGCTGAGTACACGTACCTGTACGTACATAAAGCTTCAATTACTTAGGAACCAAATAACTTTGGCAACTCCCAGAGGAAGGATATGGGTAAGGTAAAGGGGGAAAAAAAAGTGCCAGATAACTACCATTCAGATTATATTTTAAAGATAAACAATCTAAAAATAATGCCTACAACTTTTGAGTTATGTTCAATTTTAATTCTTGTCAGATAGGTATTTCCAATCAACAGATAAGGAAGGAATGTCCATCTACCACCATTACTGAAAAGGAAAAAAGCCCTGACTGTGGCTTCTGGCACAATAAAAGGTTTACGGTATGTTTTAAAATATATCCTTGGGGCGCCTGGGTGGCTCAGCCGTTAAGAGTCTGCCTTCAGCTCAGGTCATGGTCATGGCGTCCTGGCATCGAGCCCCACACTGGGCTGCTTGCTCTGCGGGAAGCCTGCTTCTCCCTCTCTCACTACCACTGCTTGTGTTCCCTCTCTCGCTGTGCCTGTCTGACAAATAAATTAAAAAAAAAATTTTTTTTTAAATATAAAATACATCCTTGTAATTAGGAGAAAAGTAAGGGTATAAGCTTTTCATAAATATTATGTCCATTTCTTCCCTCAAGCCTTGTAAGTGTTGAGTTTCGGCATCTGTACCTATTTCATTATTTCTACCTTTGTCAAAATCTTCGTACTTATCCTTGTTTTTACTGTTTTTTGCTATCAACAAGGTATAAGTTATCTCAACTTACCTTCCAAAGTTTTCATCCACTGATTCAAAATACAGACTTCCTTAACTCTATTTTAACAGTAACTCCTGGATTTGTGTTAGCTTCCTTCATAGACAAAATATTTCATTCCTGGAAATCTTTTTCAATACAAATTAAGGCACAGTCTGAATTAGGTATTTCTATTACTTAGAATCTCTATCTTCTCATAATGCTTCCATTATTTTTGTCTTCATACTACTTATTGCCACACACTATAATTTTATAATTCATTAAAAAAATTTTGGAAGGCAAAAACTGCCAATAATCACAATGTAATTATCTGAACTATAATATTACATAAGTTTAAAAATAAGGACATGGAACAATAATAATGACCACGTGTCTCTCAATGGGTTTAAATAAGCTGAAGTTATCCCTTTCTGCAGAGATTGAATAAGCTCCCAGTTTTTGTTGTTTTTTTTAATTCATTTATTTGACAGAGATCACAAGTAGGCAGAGAGGCAGGCAGAGAGAGAGGAAGGGAAGCAGGCTCCCTGCTGAGCAGAGAGCCTGTTGCGGGGCTCGATCCCAGGACCCTGAGATCATGACCGGAGCCGAAGGCAGAGGCTTTAACCCACTGAGCCACCCAGGTGCCCCTAAGCTCCCAGTTTTTACTTAGAAAGCAAATAAGCCCAACCCTCATCTTCCTTTTTATAAACAGATTATTTTAAGGAAGGCAAAAGTCATTAATCTGTGTGTATCATTAGTGGCTAGGGACCACTGAGTTACAGCAAATAAATAGTTACTACAATTATAATGTACAAAATGGATTCTTGGGGCTCCTGGGTGGCTTAGTGGGTTAAGCCTCTGCCTTCGGCTCAGGTCATGATCCCAGGGTCCTGGGATCCAGCCCTGCATCGGGCTCTCTGCTCAGCAGGGAGACTGCTTCCCTTCCTCTCTCTCTGCTTGCCTCTCTGCCTACTTGTGATCTCTGTCAAATAAATAAATAAAATCTTTAAAAAAAAAAATGGATTCTCAATTTTTTCTTAAGGGGGGGGCGGGGAGGGGCAGAGTGAGGAATAGAGACTCTTAAGCAGGTTCCATGCCCAGTGTGGAGCCTGATCTCATGACCCTGAGATCACGACCTGAGCCTAAATCAAGAGTTAGACGCTTAACCAACAGAGCTACCCAGGTACCCCTAGATCCCAAGTTTTAAAAGTTACTTGTTACTGGGACGCCTGGATGCCTCAGTGGTTAAGGATTTGCCTCTGGCTCAGATCACAATCCCAGGGTTCAGAGATTGAGCTCTGCATCAGGCTCCTGACTCAGCAAGGAGCCTGCTTCTCCCCTGCTTGTGTGTGCATGCCCTCTCTCTCTCTCTCTTTCTCACAAATAAAATCTTTAAAAAAAATAAAATAAAGTGATGTATTACTTATACTATTATACACAAATATGAGTTAGGTTATTGACTCGTGCTCTAGTAATAACTATAAAATTAAGCAGAAACTTAAATCAGCTGTTATCCAGAAGCTCGTATGGAATGCAAAATGGAAGTAAAAAAGGAATGAATCAACAAAACGTTACCTATGGTAAGGAGTGCTAGGTTCATCTATTTTCATCAAACCATAGTCTTTGTCTGCTGGATGATATGTCGCCAGGATGTTCATTTCATCCCACTTCTGGGATTTTTTACTAAAATTAAAATGAAAAAAAAAATTTCTTCAGTGAAGTAAAAGATAAAAAAGTTACACATCTAAAATTGACAAACATCCAAATCCCACGTTTCAACTTCTATCTGACTGCCAGCTTCTATTTTTACATATACTTTCTTGGAATAGAAACTAATGTAGGGTAAAAACCATAAGTAATTACAATAAATATTTTATAGCATACTTAGTGCCCACATATTAAAAACACACTATTCAGAATCTTCATCAGATATTCAAGACACTATATTATGACATGCTTAGTCTTCATCTGGCCTATAGAAGTAATAATAGCAAAAAACTGAAATGTACACATTGCATAATCTCAGTAGTTGAGGATTTTTCACCTATTATATGTCATTAACAGTTTAATAAAAAACAATGAAATTTTCCAGACCCCTGGCTTGGGGCACTGACTATCAAAATGAGAGGATTCTGAGGCTGCTGGGTCCCCTTTCTCAGGGCACGAGTATCCTTTCCTCTGGCAACAGGACCCCATTTTGGTATCCCAGGCTATGTGGGCCCTCACTTCACTACGTTGTACTCCTCAGTCCCTCAGAGGGTGAAGACTTCCCCTTCTCTGTCACCACTCTGGGCTCTCCCATGCACTCAAACGGAGATGCCAGCCCTTCCCAGGAATGGGGGCCAGAGGAAAAGGGAGAGCTAGGGAAAGAGAACCTGGGGTTTGTCCCAGGGTTCTGGGATTTTTTCATTAAGAAAGAATTTGGGGGGCGCCTGGGTGGCTCAGTGGGTTAAAACCTCTGCCTGCCTTTGGCTCAGGTCATGATCCCAGGGTCCTGGGATAGAGCCCCACATCAGGCTCTCTGCTCCGCAGGGAGCCTGCTTCCTCCTCTCTCTCTCTGCCTGCCTCTCTGCCTGGTTGTGATTTCTGTCAAATAAATGGGATATTAAAAACAAACAAACAAAAAAAAGAAAGTATTTGGGAATACAATTAGCAATAATCACGCTTCGGATAAACCTCATTGGCTACGATACTGCCACTGCGCAAAGCTAGTATTTGGGAATACAAAGGGTGTGTGTGGGGGCAGGGAATTTGGGGGGAATTAGTTGGCGGGAAGGAGAAGTTCAAGGATACTCCTGTTTTTAATCCCATTACTCATCACTTTCTTAAATAAAGCAGGCTGGGACATACAAAAAAATAAATTAAAATTTAAATTTAAAAAACAATGAATACCTCCCTGGCCTAATTTTTTCAGAGACATCCAAAACAATCAAAAGAATCAGAACATAAAAACTACAGAGAATACCTCACTAAACTTAAATACCATTAATATTTAGGTTGCAAAAAAATAATAGTTAAGCTCTTTTTTTTAATCTAGAAAAATAAGAGTTTGCTAAGAAATGGTAATTCAGGATACCTGAGATAAATCTACTTGAGAGATAAAAATAAGTGTTTTATGAACATCTGTATTAATATCTGGTCAACAAAATATTTAAGGTGCTAAATAATTAGATGACTTAATTACAAACTCTTTGGATCTACTCATTATAAAGGACATCAAAGACCTCTCTGCCACCTAACAATATTTTGTTACATATACAATTTGTGCCTTGGTTATATACTTGAAAATAAAACTACTATAAAATTAAATGTAGATTCGGGCGCCTGGGTGGCTCAGTGGTTTAAGCCGCTGCCTTCAGCTCAGGTCATGATCTCAGGGTCCTGGGATTGAGTCCCGCATCGGGCTCTCTGCTCGGCAGGGAGCCTGCTTCCCTCTCACTCTCTCTGCCTGCCTCTCTGCCTATTTGTGATCTCTCTCTGTCATAAATAAATAAAATCTTTAAAAAAAAAAATTAAATGTAGATTCTACACAGATTCAAATATTTTCCGTACTTGCACATGTTGGTGAGGTTTTAGCGTAGATATTTTTAATTTTCCTAAATCTACCAACACCCAGATTCTGAAATGTTCTTGAAAAATGATACACTCAAACTTTAATATCATATTCCCTTTACCATGCCCTGAGTTACCTTAAAATTATACATGCCTGCTCACGGCAGGTGGGCCTGACTTTTATGTTCTCTTGCTTTCTTCGCCAAAGCACCCAGTGTCCCTATTTCAGATGAAGCACGTTTTTCTTCTTCATATTTTAGTGTAGTAAAATGTGTATAACATAAAATTCACCATCTTTTTTTTTTAATTTTTTTTCCATTTTATTTATTTTTTCAGTGTAACAGTATTCATTGTTTTTGCACAACACCCAGTCCTCCATGCAAAACGTGCCCTCCCCATTACCTACCACCTGTTCCCCCAACCTCCCACCCCTGACCCTTCAAAACCCTCAGGTTGTTTTTCAGAGTCCATAGTCTCTTATGGTTCGCCTCCCCTTCCAAATTTTTTTTTTTTTTTTAATAAACATATAATGTATTTTTATCCCCAGGGGTACAGGTCTGTGAATCGCCAGGTTTACACACTTCACAGCACTCACGATAGCACATTAAAATTCACCATCTTAAACATTAAGTGTACAGTAGTTGTGCAGTATTAAGTATAATCACATTGTTGTGAAGCCACCACCAACAACCATCTTCAGGACTTTTTCATCTTCCCCAACTAAAACTCTACCCAGTGAACACTAACTCCCCATCCTCTCCTCTCCCAGCCCTGGGCAACCACCATTCCATTTTGTCTCTATGAATTTAACTACTCTGGGTACCTCATATAAATAGACTCATACAGTATTTGTTCTTTTGTGACTGGCTTATTTCACTTAATGTCTTCAAAGCTCATCTGTGTGGTGGCATGTAACAAAATTTTCTCCCTTTTTTGGCACGTGCACCTGAATGTTTATAGCAGCAATATCCACAATAGCCAAACTCTGGAAAGAACCTAGATGTCCATCAACAGATGAATGGATAAAGAAGATGCGGTATATATATACCATGGGATACTATGCAGCCATCAAAAGAAATGAAATCTTGCCTTTTGCAACGACGTGGATGGAACTAGAGGGTATTATGCTGAGTGAAATAAGTCAATCAGAGAAAGACAATTATTTTATGATCTCCCTGATTTGAAGAATTTGAGAGGCAACATGGGGAGTTTGGGGGGTAGGGAAGGAAAAATGAAACAAGATGGGATCAGGAGGGAGACAAAGTATAAGAGACTCTTAATCTCACAAAACAAACTGAGGGTTGCTGGGGGGAGGTGGGTAGGGAGAGGGGGGTTAGGTTATGGACACTGGGGAGGGTATGTGCTATGGTGAGTGCTGTGAAGTGTACAAACCTGGCGATTCACAGACCTGTACCCCTGGGGATAAAAATACATTATATGTTAATAAAAAAATAAAAAATTAAAAATTTTTTTTCTTTTTAAAACGATTAATGTTCCACTACAGACTAAGTACTTCCACTACAACTTCAAGTTGCTTATCCTTTGTTTTATCAAGAGGCAAAGGTTGGTCCAGACATACTACACTTTTCTTTTTTTTTTTTTTTTAAAGATTTTATTTATTTATCTGACAGACAGAGATCACAAGTAGACAGAGAGGCAGGCAGAGAGAGAGAGGGAAGCAGACTCGCTGCTGAGCAGAGAGCCCGATGTGGGACTCGATCCCAGGACTCTGAGATCATGACCTGAGCCGAAGGCAGCGGCTTAACCCACTGAGCCACCCAGGCGCCCCTACACTTTTCTTTTTTAAATTCAGCATGGAATGTATCTGAACTTTCAACTAACCAAACTTAAATCTCACTAGTATTAAAAACACTTGAGTGAACTGAACTGGAAAAATAGAACATGCTTTATAATATTGATTTCTTCATATGTCTAGTTGCTATCTGAATAGTACATAATTGGTCTTATGGCAGAGAAACAAACAAACGAACAGACGAACCCCACTAGCACCAGATGTTTAAGGTTCAAGTTCCAGTTACCTTTCACTAGTCCTGTAACTACAGGCAAGTCCAACAAACACCCTCTTTTGGGCTACATTTACTCTACATGGAAATTGTAACAAAATGGCAGTTTTATTAACACTTTCTTTTAATATAAGTTGTTGAGAGAATCAACTGAAATAATGTCTGTGAAATCAAATTATAAAAGTACCACACAAACATAAAGAGTTTTTATGACTTTAAAATCTACAGTTTGGGGGCACCTGGGTGGCTCAGTCAATTAAGCAGCTGCCTTTGGCTCAGGTCATGATCCCAGGGTTCTGCGATCAAATCCCACCTCGGGCTCCCTGCTCAGCCGACTGCCTGCTTTTCCCTCTCCCTCTGCCTGCTGCTCTGCCTACTTGTGATCTCTCTCCATCTAATAAATAAATAAAATCTTAAAAAAAAAACAACTAAACTACCATTTGGTGTTAAAAATCCAGGCGCCATATCTCATTTAGAACTGTAGAAAATGAATTGAGGAGATTATTCTGAAGAAATGTTTAAAATTGGTTTTGAACTGGATCCCTTCCACCTTGCCTTGCAAGACTCAACATTTACATGATTTTGAAAAACTTTCTATGTGCCACAGAATGAATTTTTCTAAAAAGCCATCAGTTTTGTATTTGACTAAGTCCACAGTTTCAGATATTTTGTTAAATAGTTCCTATCTATAAATTACTCTGAACTTAGAAAGCATATGCCTAGGTTTACTCATGTTATATTAAGAAAATAATCATAATGAAGAGAGATATTTCTAAAGATTTTAGATAGCAAACATGATCAAGCAGCTCTGATTAGAAGAATCATGAAAGAAACGTACACAAGCTTTAAACGAATTAGATCAAGTTTGTGAAGAAAGCAATCCAATTAATAAGCAAAGGGAGTCTCGGGGTACCATAACTAAATGTTCCCTCCTGAGAGAACAAATGCCTCTGAAGTGACAACTGAGGTTAAGTGGCAGGCAGAAACAAAATCACAGGTGAAATTTCATAAAACCTGTATTAACAGGTAGTCCTATTAAGATTTCCTATTAAAGATACTGTAAAAGAAAGCTAGCACATCTCTATATAAAGTTCGAAAGCTGGCAAAACTAAACTGTGTTGGAATGTATACTTACATGATTACCACAGAAGTCTGAAAAGTGGTTACGCTGGGAGCCAGGGGAGGACAGAGTGTGATTGGAAAGGACAGGGGGACATTCCTGAGGTGATGAAAACATTCTTTTTCTTGACCAGAATGGTGGTTAAGGGGTGTTTTATAATATATATAATAATTTTATAATATAAATATAACCATTTATAATTTTGTGATTTCTTAAACTTTAAAATTACATTCAACATACCTTTCCATATTTGTATTACTTTACAACAAAATACTTTAAAATATTTTGAGTGAACTAAACTGGTTAATGACCTTGTTAGGTACTTCCTAACTTCAAAGTAAAACAAGTTCTCTCTTTTTTTTTATTTAAGATTTTATTTATTTGTTTGACAGAGAGAGAGAGAGATCACAAGTAGGCAGAAAGGCAGGCAGAGAGGCAAGCAGAGAGGGGAAGAGGCTCCCCGCCAAGCAGAGAGCCTGATGTGGGACTCGATCCCAGGACCCTGAGATCATGACCTGAGCCGAAGGCAGAGGCTTAACCGACTGAGCCACCCATGCATCCCCAAGTTATTTCTTAAATGATGTTAACAATATCACATTAAAAATGATAACTTATCATCTTTACTGCTTAGAGGAATGACAGACCATTAGAGGAGTTTAAAAGGCTTCTCTAATGGGTGGAAACCCAAATACCCTATATATCTATTTGGTGAGATAATGGGGGAGGGGAGAGAACTGTGGGATAAAGCAGAAATAATGTTTACTTAAAATTAAGGTTAAAATTTAATAATGATAATCCCAGCACCCTAACCCACTAACAGTTTTGATTTCTGCAAATTCCATTACCATATAAAATAATATATATTACATAAAAGTATATAAACGATCAGTATATACAAGAATACATATACTATGTACATACATATATAAAACAGTAGATACAATACATAAAAATACATATACTGATATGGACGCATTAGTATATATATTTTATTTATAAAGCAGTAGATACTATATACAAAAAAATACATCTACTGATAATGGAAGTTATTAGTATATATATTTTATTATAATAAGCCACTTGTATTTTCTAGCCTTTAGGTTTTTAAAAAATATTTACTAAATATTTATTTATCTGGCAGAGAGAGATCACAAGAAGGCAGAGAGGCAGGTGGGGGTGGGGGTGGGGGTGGGAAGCAGGCTCCCTGCTGAGCAGAGAGCCCAATGGGCTCGATCCCAGGACCCTGATCACGACATGAGCTGAAGGCAGAGCTAGCCCACTGAGCCACCCAGGTGTTCCTAGTCTCAATACTCAATAATAACTATTTGCCCAATGTTAGATATTTATATTGAATCCAAGTTTTTCCCATTTATTTTTATTTATTTTTTTTTCAGTTTTTCCCATTTAGAATAGAGCAGAAATGAACACACTTGTGCATACTGTGTTCAATGATATTTTTAGGATAACTTGCTAGGATAGGTTTATCTGGGTTAAAATGCATCAAGGGCTTTATAGTTCACTCCATGTTGCCATATAGTTTCAAAAGAGAGATCAAGGGGCACTGGGTGGCTCAGTGGGTTAAAGCCTCTGCCTTCGGCTCAAGTCATGGTCTCAGGATGCTGGGATAAAGCCCGCATCAGGCTCTCGGCTCAGTAGGGAGCCTGCTCCCCACCCCCCTCTGCATGCCTCTCTGCCTACTTGTGATCTCTGTCTGTCAAATAAATAAAATCTTTTTTAAAAAAAAGAGAGAGAGAGAGAGAGAGAGATCAATATGTAACGTCCCCAGTAATTACCAAAACTTTGCCAAGACTGGTTATTTATGTATGTGTTATCTCCACCTGAGCAGTAGGAATCATTACTTAAAAGCTATTTTACGTTTCTTTGCTCATTACCTTATAAATGCTACATTTTACTTTCCTTTTATGAATTATGTTTATATCCTTTGGCTTTCTATTGGATACCTTCTCTTATAAATCTTAGTTCTTTACATTTAAATATGAGCAAGTTTTTGTACATCTATATATATACAGACTTACAGTGATGTAGAAAAACATAAAGAACTCAAATTTAAATGTAAAGATTTAAACCATGTTATGTATATATAAACGAAAGATACACACAAGGTATAAACCACATATATATAAAACCACATTATATGTAACCCAAATTCTTCCTGGTTTGTCTTTTAGTTTACTTTCCACTATCAAAAGAACTAAAGTTTTATATATTCAGAGCTTTACTCCACTTCCTCAACACAATATTAAGAACAAAAGAAATTCTTAGAATTATTTGGCTCCAAAGAAGAGAACAGTATCTCACAAAAACATCAATTTAAATAAGGGCATAAAACAATAGGTTACAAAGCATACCAGGAATTCTTAGGTGGAAAGTAGTGAAGTAGAAGGAACTGTCAGCAAAGACACTAAATATGGAAATTAGCATCTCCAAAATTTTGGTAGAATTAACATTAGTTATGGAGTAATAAAATCCAAAAAGCAAAAGTGAGCTTAATTCCAAGCTGTTTGTATTACCTTCTGATAGTTCATTATCTCTATCTAAAAAAAAATATGGGCATCACCACTCACATTGCAATCTGCTGGGAGGATAAAAGCACCCGTTGGTTTCATTTTACCCCTCCCCTCCTGGAAGATTGGTTTTCGTTCAGCCTAAATCTGGTCCAGAAAATGTCACCCCTTCTCACTTACACTTTGATAGCTCATTTGATACTGCCTCAAAGACCTACCTGTACATCTTGTTGCTTGTGATTTGCTCAATTGGTAAGTTTTAGCCACGTTTGGTGTAAGAAGTGGGATTTTGCCTCAACATATTAAACTTTAATTGCACACTTCAAGAAATGGTTCTTTCTTTAAATAAAGATTCAACTTACATAGGTTGACAACATACAAGACTATGAAGCTAGACACAATTACTGAACAAAGAGCTGACAATAAAAGCAATCAGTAATCAAAAAATCACTTTCATAAAACTTGACTCAGTGAGGCTTTACAGTCCATATCCCTTTACAAGCAGAAAAAGATGAAGTTGAAGCATGTTTATATAAAATTATATTAAAGGAAATTAATTCAAGCGCAATGTTTTTAAGCAGAATTTTCCTACACTACCTAACAGTACTAATGAATGGAACACAGCTACTTCAAAGCATATTGTATAGAATGATCTACTGAGAGGTGGAAAAATTAGATTCCTATAGTTCATTTCTATTTGAATAAGACTAACATTTGAGGATGAGATACTGAGCTAAACTAACTTTACATTTATTAACCGATTTATTTTATTTATTTAATTTTTGTAAAAGTGGGGGTGGGGGGTAGAGGGAGAGGGACAAACAGCTCCATCTCAGGACCCCAGGGTCCTGAGCCCAAGGCAGACACTTAACAAACTGAGCCATCCAGGCACCCCTTATTAACTCATTTAATCACATGGATATAATGAATAAGTCACAGGAAGTCACAGAGCTAGTAAGTGGTAGACAGGACCCAAACTCAGGCAATCTAGCCCCGGATTAATCACTAACCTGTAACACTTCTCGTAACATAAGTTTTAGTAACATTTATTTTTACCAGTTCAAAATCCATTCTCATTTTAATCTCTCTGAAAACAGTGTATCTTAAAATGGATAGCATCTTATAATTCACAGCATTTTCTTCATTTTTGGTGGTACATAAAATCACGGTACTTCTTAGAATCAATGGTTTGTTTTTGATGAAATGCACACTAGCTACTCACTAGAGCTGTTCAGACCTTTACAAGTTGTACACTATATTCAAGGTATCCAGACAGAATGAGAATGTCAAAATCATAGGAGACAACAGTGATGTTCTAAATAGTTGAATAGTGTAATACCATATACTGATATTTATTTTTGTAAATATTTTTTTGTAAATATTTTGTAAATATTTTTCAATTTTTTTTTTAATATTTTATTTATTTGACAGAGAGAAATCACAGCTAGGCAGAGAGGCAGGCGGAGAGAGAGAAGGAAGCAGGCTCCCCATGGAGCAGAGAGCCCAATGCGGGGCTTGATCCAGGACCCTGGGATCATGACCCGAGCCAAAGGCAGAGGCTTTAACCCACTGAGTCACCCAGGCACCCCCATTTTTCAAATATTTTTGTAAATTTGCCTGATAGCGTGGATCTACAGATTCTATCCAGATGTAACCGAACTAACCCTCAAAAAATTGGTATGTGACAAGTGGTAACTGAAGAAACAATTATCAATGCAAAGCATAAAGTGAGTAAGGAAATAACAGTACTGAGACAAAAAGAAAAGTCTGACAAGACTGTGTAAAAAAAATTCTAAGAAATATTTGAAATTTGGCATTATATGAATCTCACTTTGTGTATACTGAGCCTTGAAATATTATCTAATGACAGTAATATATGAGATAAGTCACAAAGATATCCAAAGCATATTTGAATTTTTTCCTACTAAAAAGATAACACAATAAAAACATTTAGAGACACTTTAAGTAAGACAACTCAACTTCTGGTCTTAAAAGAAAAAAAATCCCTTGGTAACATCTCTTCATGTTAAATAAAATATTATGTTAAGATATCCTCACAACTAATGAGGAGGGGGTGAAGTGGTGTACAGAAAAAGGAAACTACCACTGCATTTAACTTGATAAAGGCACCAATAAAAGATAAGTTATTTGCAATTCTATATGTACAAATTTGCCCACTTGAAGCAGCTAACCCAAAATAGAGGTTGGAAAATTTCCTGTTAGAGAATGTAAGTCAAGCATCCAAAAGAGTGGGAATGTAGGAGTTGTGAGACAAATTAAGGTCCTTTCCAATCCCAAAAGGCCATGATTTTAAGCTGTCATCCTACTTTAATGTTTTCTTCAAGGTAACATAAATTTCTATAAATTTACCACTAGTAAGTAGTAGTTCCTTTTATAGTCCTAAACTGGTCTTTAAACAGGTGTGCTCTAGTTGTAATATTCTAAGTTTTTACAAAAGTCCCCATTTTAGTATTTTGACTTCACCGATTTCAATGATAACTTCTCTTAAGCCTTATTTCTGGAATATAGTCTTTATAATTTTAGTATCTTGTAACACCCAAGACCCCTAGCACTTCTAATCCAGTGGTATATTTTACAATATGTATATGGTACTATTTTCTTTTCATTGAGCACTGCACCTTGGATAGCTTCCTCTGTGCATAAACATCTTTCTCGTTCTTTTAAAAGGGGTGGTATGTTGTTTCATTACACAAATGCACCATAATTGGTATTTCACCAGTCTTTATTAATAAACCTTGGCTTGTTTCCAATTATTTACTATTACACACAATGCTATGGGACATCTTTTTACATGTGTACCTCTGAGTATATACAACTAAAATATCACTGGATCATTTTAGTTTTAGTTGCTACTCTCTGAACTGTTCTGAGCTTAGGTCTTTCAAGAGCCACAAAGACTACAAAGCACTTCAAATTCTTGTTGCAGATGCAAAAATAATTAGTACTAGATTTCCATTAAATATAGACCAAGACTCGGAAAATTTTGGTTTCTCTTAGTGTAGAAATAATGACAGATCAGGATCTAAGAGTGAGGGTGGCATGATGTCTCTGATAATGTTCACCTAAAAAGGAACGACTGTGGAAACTCGATTAGAAAAATGTGGAAAAGGTCTCGTATTGGCTTGAGACTGGATCTTAAAGGGTTCCTAAGCCAAGAAAAGATTTTTATTACTGAGGAATTTTAGATACCTCAGATACGAGGTTAAGAAATAATGAACAGGTGAATCTCTGAAACTTCTATATGACTCTTTCATGTTCCCAATTTCCCAAAGCTCAAAGATCAGATGTTTGCTTAAAAAATATTACATATGCGCGTGCAATTTTTAAAGAAGGGGACAAAACGATTAACGTCATAGCTCTTGCCTTCTTTAGAATCACTAGAATCGGCAGCCTGGCTGGAGGAGGGAGACCCGAGCGGCGCGGGAGCCGCATCCACGCAGCCACCCAAGCTGCAGGCCAGCGCTCGGGGTCGAAACTGGGACCGGTAACGGCAGCGCGGGGGAAGGCGAGCTGCCCGGCAGGAAGGTAGAGCTTCCTAGGCCCACCCGCGGTCGTCGCTCCCAGCTCTCACCTCAGCTCTTCGTCGACACTCCTGCCGGGCTGCTCGGCCGAGGCCACCACAGAGGCAGTCGTAGAACTCTTGTTCTTCAGGATCCCCTTGATGGGCCGATGCGAGGCCGTCGAGGCCGCCATTGCCCGCCGCTCCGGCGGTCGGCTCAGCGTCGCTGCTTGGCGCTGGGTCCAGGAAGGAAAGGGCTGGGCGCGAGCACAGACTCGCCAGGCAGCCGCTGAGCCCGCCTGGGGCTAAAGCGGCCGCACCAGCTGTCGCGGAGACGGCTACCGGAGTCGTTGTCACAACACAACGACCTCGACGCCACGGCTGACGCCGCGTGGCTGACGGCCCCTCGCGCGCCCTTCGCCACCGAGTCTTAACCGCGGCCTGCGGAGAAAAGCCGGCCTAGCTCCCCACCGCGGGAGCGACGCCGACGCCGAAGCCAAGCGGACCCGCCCTCTCGCGATATCTAGGGAGGGGCGGGGGCGGGGCGAGAACAAAGCCAACCTCCTCGCCCCGCCCCCTCCCGGCTCTTCAGTCAGCAGGCCCCTACCCAGGCTCAGACGCAGAGTCCGGGAGCCCTTTCAGGGAAGGTCCAGGGAGGTTCCTGGTTTGCCTCTGTATAAAGTTACAGATCTCTCCAGGCACACACCCACCCTTCCACCACCTCATAAGGTCTATATTGTTATTTTTGTGTTTTATAGATCGGAAAACTGAGGCTTACGGTGACATCATTCCACAAAGATGTTAGCTGATTTTCAGAGAAATGATATATGTGTCACCTCTTTCCTTCGATTTAACCACATAAAAAGTTTTAGCTTTTATAAATTCATGGAATATCAGCATTAGAATGGCCCTTAGAGACCTATTATGAAATCACAGAATACTGACTTTTATGAAATCATAGAAACAGTCTAACTAAAATAGTCTAACTTACTTTACCACAGGAGTAGCTGAAGTACAGAGAAGGGAGACCAGACCACCACTATCACACTACCATAGTGTGTGGTCATAGAACTTGGGACTTCTGACCTCTGGTGTCTCTGAGTCTTGTCTTTCCCCATTTTACCACATTCTTCCTATGTGTTTGTAATCCTATGAAAGGAATTGCTGGCATAAATTTCTAGAATTGTGATTTATAATCGGTTTCCCTAAAAAAATCCAGGAAATTCACTTTAGTTGTCCAACACTGGATGAAATAGGCCAGAAACCTTGGGTGCTGCTGTTTAGGTAGTTGTAAGAAGAATCCCAAAGGAGAAAAACAAAAACCAAAACCACACACACACACACACACACACACACACACCCTTCCCCAAGTCCGTGTTGTTCTGTGCCTGGGTGTGAGGGAGAGATCCCATAGAGAACTGTGATTAGAGGAGAGAGCTTGAGCCTCTAAGGTACCAGGAAAAGTGGGTGTCCACATTGTGGGGTGCAGTGGATGTTGTGAAGTACAGGGAAGGGCAGAAATTTGAAGTCCTAAGAACAATCCCAGAATCATGCCATATATAAAGTCAAGCTAGCAGAGGGCATGGAGTCTCTTCCAGCCATCCCGCCTCTCTCCACGCAGGCCCACTGCCAGGAGTTTGTACAGATGGGAAAAGATGAGGTCTCAGAAATTAAACAAGTTGCTCCCTCTTATTAATTGAATTGTATCCCCCCTAAAAATAAGATAAGTTGAAGTACCTCCAAGTGTAAACTTATTTGGAAATAGGGTAAGTGCAGATCTAATTAGTTAAATAATATGAGGTCCTCCTGGAGTTGGGGGCAGTACCTAATCCAGTATGACTCTTGTCTCTGTAAGAAGGTGGTAGTATTAAGACAAAGAGGGCACCATGTGATGACAGAAGATTGGAGTGATGCATCCATAAGCCGGGGAAAAGCAGGGGTTATCCAAAGCTGGGAGAAAGATGGAACAGATTCTCCTTTTGAGCTTTCAGAAGGAACAAGCCCTGCTGACCTTGATTTTGGACTTCAAGCTTCAGAACTATGAGACTTTAAATTTCTAAATAGTTTAAAGGTACCCAGTTTGCGGTACTTTGTTATGGCAGCCCTGCATACCCCTTTCCTGCCTACTCCTTCCCCCAGTTCCCAACTCCCTCCTCACCAGGCTTTATCCTAGCACCCTTTCCAGACCAGGCCTCATCATCCTCATGACCAGAAGAGTTCACCCAGAACTGCCATCTCCAGGAGATCAGCCCCTTGGGGGATTCATAGACCACAGATCTGGAAGGAATCTTGTCAGTCCCACCAGTAGCTAGCCAGCCTCTCCTCCAATAATCCCAGTGGCCAGGAGCTTGCCACCGCCCAACACAACTCAGTTTATCTTTGGACAATTCTGACTCAGAAAGTTCTTCCTCCGGTTGAGCTGACATGGGTCCGCTGGGGTAGGAAGTGAGGTGAGAGAAGGTGTGAGGGGATAAGGGCTGCACTCTACCCTAACCCAATGGCAGCCGGCTCTCTCATCTCCTATCTCTGGGCCCCAAGTCTCATCTCCCTTAACACAGGCTCTGTGCTTTAAGGAGCAACACAGTTCATGTCCTTAGAACTATGCTCCTCAGAAATGACTTCAGGGTTCCTGAAAATTTTTCTGCTTCTATTGTCTGCCTCCCCCTACCCCCCACCCCTGCATGTAGCTGAGATCCTAGCATGGAACTGTAAAGGAATGACTGCTGAATGGAGATAACAGAGAGGAAGTGAGCAGGAAGGGCAGAAAGGCAACAGGTTTGCCAGTCAGGGTCCCCTGTGTTCCCCAGGGATTTCCCCAGGTGTGAGCTCCACAGTCACTCTTGGCACCTTCCTCTCCAGGCCCCACCTCTGTTCCAAGCCACAGGTTCCCAGCTGCCCTCCTCCTTCACCACCATTAGATCTGACCTCACACCCAGACAGCCCTGCCCAGCCCCAGGGCAGAGAGAAGGTTCTCATTAAAGGGGAAGCAGGATGGCCACCTCCCTTCCTGAGTCCTTGCCACCACATTTTCTCACACCTGCGTTGCCACTCTTGCCCTGTCAGCAGGAGCCCAGGTCAGCAGTGCTAATCCTGTTTTCAAGGGAATACAAAAAACTTCCCATCATATTCTAAATTATTGGACAGATTTGCTTTGTTCCTGCTTGGGCCCACAGTCACCTCCCTGAACCTGTGACTGGGCCCCTAATTAAGCACTGTCTTGCTTTGAGACCCTTTAATGAAAAGGCCTTCCAGAGTATGACCTAATGTGTTTTATTACAGTTAATAAAATAAAATATGTTGAACAGGAAGTAATGAAGAGTTCTCTGAAGAACCTTGAAAAAACGTTTCCCTCATCCAAATTCAAACTCTACCTCGTGTATTATTTCTTTCACCCCCAACCCCACTAAAAGTGAGTACAAAGAGGACTTTCTTAATATTCAAAAAAATCATAATAAAATGCTAGTTTGTAAGAGTGTGAGTGCCAGTGTAGATTTTCCTTATATTTTAGAATAATTGAACCACTTGAATCCTCAGCATGGCCCAAAGAAGTTTTCCAAATGCTTCTAAATAGAGCTCTCCTTCTACACCTAGCTGAGATCCACTCTTACAGGAAGTCATCTGGACAAAACAGCCCAAACACTAAATTTGGCTGTATTGGTATTATTTCCTGAGTGTTGAGGGTTTGGCCACCAAGAGATGGATTGTAGATGGAATCTTCCATTGTGGATCCAAGTTTCTGGAGGTGGCTGTTAAGCTCAAGGCAAGTCATATATTTCAAAATATATTCATATTTAAGGATTTTCTCACAATTATTCCTGCTTTCTTTTTGAAGACTTCATATGGTTGCTGATTCAATGCTACATATGGAGAGGAGGACAGAAGATCCTTTTAAGGTACACCCTTAAGTGGCTGAGCCACTTGGCTCTCTGCTCATTGAAATTGGCGAACGAGGCCAATGCCACTTGGTTTTTCCCGAAGAAGAGAATTTCAGATCTAGCAAGGGCTTCAGTAGCTGGCTCTACCCAGCCTGCCTAAGTCATCAACCAGGGTTCACTGAGCAGAGAAATGATAGTACCTGCCTTCCAACCTCTGGAACGGTATCCAAAGGTTGTGACTTAATGACCTCTAGTCAGCAGCAGTTCTTTCCCTGCCAAGAATAGCACATCGTTGGTTCCAGTTTCAAGTAATTGCCCTACAAGACAAGAAATTTGCAGTACACATGGTAGAAATTCATGGTAGCAGGGGCAAGATTATTTAAACCAAATACAAAAAGTATTCAAAAAGAGAGAAAGCCAAGGACAAAGTTGAATCATTTTCTGCTTTAAAAAAAATGACTTTGATTTGCAACACTGTTCTCTTCAAAGATATCTCCCAAAAGTTTCCTTAACCTGACCACAAAAGCCCCCAGTGTGCCAAAATACTTTTTTGAGAAGACTCACAGAACATAGACAGACCTGTCAGGTATACAAAGATTTCGTTCGTTAGTTTCCAAATGTTTCCTGACCCTTTAAGAACTAGTTAAATTGAGGGAATCTCAGGAAGCACTTCCTTTTTTCAAAATCTTTAGTATGAAGGTCTTGGAACAGTAAGTAGGAAATATGAATTATTTTCTTGGCTAAGCCACAAATTTATCTTGTGCCTGCCAGAAATCACTCAGTTTTCTGTGACTGTAAATTTTTCATACTTGTCAACTGGTGTGGTTTGTAAATTATTGCAAGAAGTAAGCAACATTGCCATACACTGTAATTTCATTATGCTAATGTTGCCAGACTCTATTGAGTTTTAATATTCTGTGGACTCATAATGGAATCAGGAGTACACATTTTGATTCAGAATACATGCAATGTTTGTACAAACACTTCCTGGAAAACCTGAAATGTACTTTGAAGACTGTATAGTCATTGTTTACACTATGAAGGCTTTTTCCTTTAATAACTATGTTTATGCTCACTTACATTTGTTCTACTTTGAAATTTCCTAACTATGTAATCTTCTTATTTGTATCTGATTGCTGTTACTGTCTCCAGATTGGTCTAGGGACCAGTATCCCTTTTCCTTGATGTCTGCTCATCTTCACTCTGCTCTCATGCTAAAACAAAAATTGGGTTACATCTTGAGTCTGAATTTATAAATTAAATTCGCTTTGCCAGCTGTGGCGTGGAGCACAGAGCCAGTAGACCTTTCTCTGCTTCTGTCCTTTGCTCAAGGAGCTCAGTCTTCAGTGACTGCTCTTTGCATAAGATAAAGTTCAAACTCCTTGGGCCTTCACAATCTGGCCCCATCTGTTTCTCTTTTCACATCCCCTTCCTTTCTCCCTGTGTTCTTCACACCAGTCACACTACCCTTCTCAGGATGCCAGAGCGCCCCATGTGCCTTCACTTTTTCATGCCTTTCCCAATCTGCAAAATGCCACCCTCCTTTCTTGCCCTGGGATTACCCCAGCTCAAAGGCCCCCTCCTTCCCCACTAACTTAGAGTTAGTCTTTGCCTCCACCAAGATCCCTGGGAACAGTTTGCATTGCTCTATCTCATAGTGTCATACATTTCTAAGTGTCTGTCTGTTGCATGGTGGCCTCTTGGGGGCAGGTGGATTTCTCCCTTCATTCGCCAACAGCACAGCTCAATGAATGCGGTGTCTGTCCATAAGAAGCCCTTGACAAATGTTGATCAAAGCAGTGAACAAACGGCTCTGAAAGTCTCCCATCCAAATGATGGTGCCCTTAAAAATATGGAAGACAAACTGATTATGTATCTTGTTCTATGGGCCAGTTGTGGTATGAACAGCTGTAACAAAGGAAAGGAAATTAAAGCAATGAGAAACACACTCGTGCATGTGTGCGCATGTCCACATGCACACCACACACCTACTTTTTTTTTCTTTCATGCACATCTACCTTTAATTAGGTCTCTCCAAGCTTTGGTCCTATGTTCCATAAGAATAAAGTTTCTATGTTTGTGAGGGTGTATCTTCCTATAATGCGTCCTTCAGGTATTGTACCACGTGGGCATGTGCTCTGCAGAGGATTCCAGATCCTCTGTGCTCTCCTGGGGCCAATGCAGGTGGGGAAAAACCCTCAGTAAGGACACACAGAGCTCTCACAAGAGCACCTGGTGTCTAGCTCTTTTCCCCATAGACAGGAAAGTCAGGAGAAAGCAAAACAAGAGACGCTGCGGGGAGAAGCTCACATTGGGGAAACCAGCAGCAGGAGCCACATGGGTTGGTGGTTTTTGTGCAAACGTTCTCATCTGTGAAACATAAAGCAGGAAATGATGAAGGTTTCCAATAACCTTTTTAAATGTGTCTTATCCAGAACATGCTAGGGTGCAAAAGAATTTGCTTCTCACTGTTTCTCATATGGGATTTTCTAGCCAGCATCTTGAATGAAACTGAATGAAAAAGGAAGCCAAAGTGAAAACTATTTTGTCCTTAGGGTTTTTTTTTAAAGATTTTATTTATTTATTTGACAGACAGAGATCACAAGCAGGCAGAGAGGCAGGCAGAGAGAAAAAGAGGAGGAAGCAGGCTCCCTGCTAAGCAGAGAGCCTGATGCGGGGCTTGATCCCAAGACCCCGGGAACATAACCTGAGCCAAAGGCAGAGGCTTTAACCCACTGAGCCACCCAGGCGCCCCAGGATTTTTTTTTTAACTGTGGCAGCTATATTGTTGTATTGTAGGTAACTAGCTAGAATGTTCTTTCTAACTGCCTGCCATTAATAGTTTATTTACCTACTTGGAAACTGAACTCTGTCCAAAATAAGTCCTCGGTTCACATTAATTTTGTCTCAGTTTTATTTCTTTTTCTTTTTTTTTAAGATTTTATTTATTAAAAAAAAAGATTTTATTTATTTATTTGACAGAGAGAGAGAGACCACAAGTAGTCAGAGAGGCAGGCAGAGGAGGAGGGGGAAGCAGACTCCCCGCCACCAGGGCTTGATCCCAGGACCCTGAGATCATGACCCGAGCCGAAGGCAGAGGCTTAACCCACTGAGCCACCCAGGCACCCCTATTCTAGTATTCTTAAATATGCTGCTCGGCTATGCTTATCAAAAACAATTGTATTTGCCACATTTCAGAAGTGTCCAGAAACGTGTTTGATTCTTGCTGGAAAGGGTTGCAGTGTAGGGTTGTGGAGCTTTATGCGTGATCATAGCTGAAACTAACTTTGATCTTACTGGATCTCTTCAAATAGAAAACAATGAATTAAGGCTGCAGAATAAATTCCATCTGATTTTTTTTTTTTTAAGTAAGCTCTACTCCTAATGTGGAGCTCAAGCGAGACTTGAACTCATGACCCTCAGATCAAGAACTGAGCTGAGATAGAGACCTGAGCTGAGGTAGAGTCAGACTCTTAACAGACTGAACCACCCAAGCACCCTCTGCCCCTACAACTTTTTTTTTTAAGATTTTATTTATTTATTTGACAGAGAGAAATCACAAGTAGGCAGAGAGAGAGGGGGAAGCAGGATCCTTGCTGAGCAAAGAGCCCAAATCGGGGCTCGATCTCAGGACCCTGGGATCATGACCTGAGCTGAAGGCAGAGGCTTTAACCCACTGAGCCACCCAGGTGCCCCTGCCCCTACAACTTTTTTAGAGTTGAAGCAAATGCACAAAAATGTTAACTGCTTTTGTTTCATCTTTTGTCTCTCTACGTAAGAGGAAATAAAAACAAAGAAAATTTGTATGGAATGGGTAGGAATAAAATCCTCTGGTTAAGCAAGTTAACATAGCTACCAAGTGTGAGAGTACATTTGAAGGATTAGGACATAATGAAATTAGGTCAATGCTAAAATAACCCTAAGCAGAATTTAACATAAATATTACCCCCTCCCCCTCCCCAGGCATTGAACTCTGCTTTCAGTTTTGCGAGGCTCTGGGACCTGGACAGGCTCTTTTCCTTCTTGAGAAGTCAACTAGGAGCCAATTAGGCTAGCAGTGCTTCTCTCCCAGCTCAGCCAGCTCTCAGAGAGTTCAAAGGGCATAGTGGCTAGTTCTCTCACACCCAAGGCCAGCTCCGCTCACCAGCTCTCCCAGTCCTGTCACCCTGGATATGCAGCCTCTTTCCCCACTGACATCTTCAAGCATCTCAGTGTTGCTTCTCCTCAACTCTGTCTTCTGGGCAACCCAGCCTCCATTCTTCACAAACAAACTGCTTATACCCTGGATAATAATCAGAGTATTTGAAATCCAAAATGGTGCAGGCTGGCCCCAACAAGCAGAAAGGAAAGTGGTCACCATGCAGGTGTGGTTACATATAATTCAAGGCTTCCGCTGTACCAAGTGCTACCTACCCCTTTAGTTTGTGGGCTCACTGAGGGGGTAGTGGTTTGTACGGGGGTGGTCAGGTGATGGGGAACACTCTGGCGATTCAGAAGAGTAGCTTATCCTGGTCCTGTTGTGCTGGTACATACCCACTGAGTATCAGCCCTCCTGGGACCCCAAATGACTTCCCAGAAAGTTGCCTACCTTCCTCGCCTTCTGGTTTTTTTCTCCCATGCAGCTCTTACAAATCACAGCTAGATGTTCACTGCGTGCTATGGAGCCCAGGGCCCAGAAGGGGTGGGGCTTTCCCTTGACTCTCCAGGCTGCTTCTTTCCTCATCGCTCCTCTACCCCAGCCCACCTCTGCAGGTAAAAACTCGCTCTTGAGCTACTTTGCATCCCTGTCTGCTCCTCTCAGTCGGGGCCATCTCATAAGCTCTTGGCAATCTTCACGTTTCATCAAGAACTTTGATTCATTTTTTCCCCCTCATTTTCACTGCAAATGAACAAGTTGCTATTCTGATTTTATTTTTTAAATGCAAGTTAAATTACTTCCTAGATCACTCCCCTCGACAGTAGCATTGCGACCCATACTCTTTGTCATGGTTTTCATGGGGAGCGGACCCTTGACCATGGCTCCTCCACAGCCACCAGCCCCTAGATGATACTGAATGAAGTGAGTTCTCTTGTCTGAGAGTCTTTCCTCTGCCTGGGATGCCACCTCTTCCTTCTTCTAGTTTGGGCTTGCGCTGGTTTGTCCTGAGTGAAACCAGTCCTTTTGCTCTTGAGTGAAACCTTCTTTGACTCTTTCAGGCCAGGGTCAAGTGACCCTCCTCTGTGCTCCCATAATGCCCCATTCTAACCTCGATTACAGCCTCCTTATTCTATGTGGTCTCTGAACCCTACGTTGCGATGGATGATTGATTTTTTTGTTTATCTCTCCCTCTAGACTCTGGACAGACTCAGTCAATTCTCCTAAAAGCAGTGTGCCTAACATACTGCCCCTTTTTAGTATTTGTGGGGGTAGCCTTTCTTCCCCCCACCCCCAATTTTTGGCATTTTTATTTTGTTTTCTTGTGTTGAAATTTTATTTTATTTTTAATGAAATTTTATTTTTGCAATTCAGTTTGCTTTTTCTGGATGGAATTGCTGGCTTCCCACAGACATTAAATGTGGCTCTAGGGCACTCCCCTTCAAAGAGGTAGTGTTTGTGGTTACCTGTGGTGGAGGCTGAGCTGCAAAGCCTGAGATGGAGCAATTAGCAGACATCTGGAAGCATTGTTGTGGATGAGACATTGAGATATGGAGACTCTGAAGACTGTTGTTTGTGGGTGGATCCCAAGTATAAAGGCTTGAGAGAACTTGCTTTCTGTCTCCCACAATATTTGGTAAAAAATAGCACTTACAACTAATATTTCAGAATTCAGTATATTTTATGGTGATTTTGAGATCTTGATTCATAGTAAATAAAAGAAAAATAATAGTTATAAGGGAAGTAGCAATACCATCAATCATAAGATGTTGCAAATCTGTTATGAGCTAATTTGAAATACAAAGTTTGAGTTGCTTTTGATCCAATTATTTTTTTTAAAAGATTTTATTTATTTATTTGACAGACAGAGATCACAAGCAGGCAGAGAGGCAGGCAGAGAGAGAGGAGGAAGCAGGCTCCCTGCTGAGCAGGGAGCTGGATGTGGGGCTCGATCCCAGGACCCTGGGATCATGACCTGAGCCGAAGGCAGCGGCTTTAACCCACTGAGCCACCCAGGTGCCCCTGATCCAAGTATTTTAAAAAGTCTTTAAAGTGCCAAAAATAAAGGAACAAAGAATAAAACAGATAAAAGACAAAGGTACTCAAACGAGGGTTGACTTTTGAGCCAGGCTCCACACCCCGTCATGTGTTAACTTCCTTTCTCTGCGCTATAAGTGAAGGATACAAACATGAATGACAGAGTTCTTGTCCTGCAGGCCCTCACCATCTAGTAGGAGAGGTATGCCAGCTCACCAACAGTGAAGAGTCAAGGATATAATTTAGGTTTATTATTTAGGGTGGACACATTGGATTTATCCTTGGAAGCGGTAATTCTAAGAAGAATAATCGCCTTCCTGCCACAGCTAATATGTGAGCCATTGGAGTTCTGACGCATGATTAAAATAATGAATCAAATCAGTCCTCAGAGCAGGTAACCAACATTGCCCAGGTTACCAATCTTTGTCCCTCGGGTGGAAAACTACCATACTATTTCTTGTCCAGTACTGAATCTGGTGGCTTCAGGTGATGTTTTCTGGCATGTTCTGTGGATTTTGTTTTTAGAAATTTGTTCTACCACCTAAATAGTTTATTTTGTTATTCTGAAATAAGAATTATGCTTAGTTTTAAATCACTTTGCTTTGTGATTTTGTGTGTGTGTGTGTGTGTTTAACACTTAGGGTACCATCGTTCTGTATTAAAAATAATCTCTTAGGAAACCACCTGTTGGTTACTTTTTGGGCTTTAAAAGTAATGCCTTTCTTTAAGATGGTGATAGAAGTGGTTGCTACAATATTATTGACTACAATGAATATTATTGGTTAATTATGAGGTTTTTTTGGGGACCTAAGAAAGATTCTCAGACATAGGCTATTCTTTGGTAAATCTCTCATCTTCACAGTCTCCCCTTACTATGGTAATTCTTTTGCTGTTGGTTAGCGGTAAACTTACTTATGGGAAGATATGGCACCTCAGGGTTTTGTTTGTTGGAAGTTATTAGAATTGAAATTATTTGAAATGCCTTCTCCTTTCAATGACAGGTATACTTTTCTATTATAATTCAAAACAGACTTAGGAATGACCAGCATTTTCAAGGAGCAAGAAGAAAGGATGAATGAATGAATTGGGGTGCACTTTCAATAACATACAAATGGAAAATGAGAAATGGACACAAAATATTCAGGCTTATTTAAAAATTACCAATGTTTCTCAGTCAATGTATCAAGTACATGCAATCAGTTTTTGTCCCTCAAGTCAAAAGGAGGCAGCCTAGTCTCATGGGAATAGGGGAAGTGGGTATTAGAAGCTCCTATTTTCATGGTTCCTGTTCTGTCCTTGACTAGACTGACCCAGATGTTGGGAGGCTCTCACGAAATCATTGCCTTGCTTCCTAGTAGAATTGCCTCTTAACTATGTGAAACAATATCCTTAAGGCTAAAAATAACCAGCCTCTGAGTCCAAGACTTCCATGATGGTCGTCTTGTGTACCTGGTGGCCCTGGGGAGTCCTTCTCTCACTAATCTCTAGTGACATCAAGTATCAACAAGCCTAGCCAAAGTTGCTTTCCTTTTTAAAAAGATTTTATTTATTTATTGGAGAGAAAGAGAAAGAACACAAGCAGGCAGAGCAGCAGGCAGAGGGAGAAGCAGGCTCCCTGTTGAGCAGGGAGCCCAATGTTGGACTCAATCCCAGAACCCTGGGATCACAACCTGAGCCAAAGGCAGACATTGAACTGACGGAGCCACTCAGGTATCCCACCAAAGTTGTTTTCTTGATAACCATGCCTTGTATATAACCTCCTATGTAGTGGTTATTGACTTACCGAATGTCACCCTGACTTTAAACCATGTCTCTGTGCTACCCTTTTCTCATAGGAGGTGTTTTGTTGTTTTATTTGTGGGGGAAGGAGCAAAATGAGGCAAAAATCCCAAATCATACTATGAGTCAATTACTTCTCTGATAGGAAATAGTGTCCAGGTCAACCATAACTAGCCCCATACTTTTATTCAAATCATTTCACTTTGCTGCGTTTTGGTTTCTCCATCTGGGAGACAAACATGCAGATGTGTATCTATGAATATGCACACAGAGGTTTATGTGGGAACAAAGCAGAAATAGTAAATTGGGACACAATCTGCACTGAATATGTTGAAGCACATGAATATAGGTTATTTACATTAATTTGGGTTCTGTTCTCACTTACATGACTGATTCTTTTTGAGTCCTGGGGCATTGATTCAGCCTCTGCATTCATCCATTCATTTGTTCATTCACTCACTCATTCATTCAGTAAACATTTGTCTAATGTGTCAGGGACTATGCTAACCTCTGAGGATACAATATATAAGTAGAAAAGCGAGGCTCCTGACTTCAGAAATCCTCTATTCTAGTGAGAAAGGTGGACAATAACTACATAAGCAAGTAAGTATATAAGATAATCGCAGAAAGTAAAAAAGAGATTAAGAAAGAAAAGGGATTCTGGGATTAAGATCATGGAGCCAATCACTTGCATGTAGATGTTTCTAGAGATGCCATCTGAGTTGAGACTTGACAAATGAAAGGTTAAACTCGAGCCTCTCCGCCTGAAAAAGTAGAGAGGTTATTCACATTAGTAATCCATAAGTGCAAAAATGACCCATCTAGACTGTTTCCCGTGCACAGTAACACTTTGTACAAAATGAACAGAATGCCCTCAGGCAGAATAACACAGATGTCAGCCTCAATGTTTTAGATTTCCTTGGCATCCTCCGACAGGGTTGGTTCTGGCCATGACCAATATTAACCTTAAAAGTAAAACTGCCAGTTATTTTACCAACAAAAGTGGATTTATTTGGAAATGACAGAGAATCACAATCCAGAACAAGCCATCTACGGCAAAACTATAGACAAGTCCTGTGAACAAAGGAGAGGAATACTCTTTTATAGAGGAAAGGAGGAAGTTGGGGGAGGGGCTGTTATAAATCAAAAGTCCATTGGAATAAACTGGGAATTCGCAGTAGAGTGGCTTTTCATTGGCAGAGTTGTGCCGGTCTTTCATTGGCTTGGCTGTTGCCAGCGGAGGAGTAAAAACTTCCCCTTTTGGCTGGGATAGTAAGGTAGTATCCATGTGCAAGGTCTGGCTCTTCCCTTAGGGAAGGGTCGGAGAGCTCCCCCTGCTGACCTTCAACTCCACTCTAAATGCGGTTTCCTGGTACTAATTGTCACACCCGCTGCTCCCTCATCTGGGTACAGGATGCAGGGAGTCCTCTGACTCTGGGATACTTGGCTTCATCAGTTCTGCTCCCACGAGGCTGCAGGCAAAGAACAAACATCTGCTTAGTCATAGCTGAACCCTGCTGAGTAAAGAGTGTCCACCTGCTGCTTCCAGCTCTGCTCACATTGGCCAAGGAGCTCCTGAGCCCGTTTGTCATCTCCTGGGAATAGAGCTGACTCAGAGCATTGGCTTCCTGTTTGACCTGGGAGCGGTTGGCAGCCAACAGCTTGGATGAGAAGCAGGTGGAGCTGGTGGCTGCCTATGTAATATGGCTTGAATTTTTCTCCCCTGACCTGTCCTCAGTGCTTGAAATTTGACTGCCAGAAGTTAGCATCCAATCCACCATTCCGTTTTGGAAGGTTTTTGTTTGTTTGTTTTTGGTTCTCAGTTCTCTCACGTTTTGGAAGAGGGGACACTCTTTAAATATGATAATTAAACATCTTAAAAGGGACTCGCAAAAAATTTCTAAAAATGACAAGAGTCTGTTTATAAGTGACTTACCCGGAATTACCCCATTTCTGAAATGACAGTTTCATACACTCTACTCTTGGAACATAACTCCAAGTTCTCTGACCTGCCCCCTCGGTTACTCTCATTTACCTTGCTCTTCAGACTCCTGGAGACCTCTCTTGCCATGACTGGTTCACAGTGTGTCTGATGTAAGACACACACAGAGCTGCAACTCAAGGTAGAGTTCCGTGAGTTTATGTCTACTATTTCCCACCATTCAGCCTAAGAAACAAGACATTATGGGGCACCTGGGTGGCTCAGTCCGTTGAGCATCTGCCTTCAGCTCAGGTCATGATCCCGGGGTCCTGGGACGAAGCCCTGCGTCGGGCTCCTTGTTTAGCGAGGAGCTTGCTTCTCCCTCTCTCCCTGGCCTGTAACTCCCCCTACTTGTCCTGTGTGTGTGTGTGTGTGTGTGTGTGTGTGTGTGTGTGTGTGTGAAATAAACAAAATATTAAAAAAATAAAAAAGAAATCAAACATTACTATGGTAGACTAAAAATTCCCTCCCTCCCAAAGATATCAGGCCTTAATCTCTAAAACATGTAAATGTTAAATTTGGAAAAAGGGTCTTTGCTGATGTGATTAAATTAAGGGTCTTGAGATGAGATTATCCTGGACTGTCCAGATGGGTTCTAAATATCATCACAAGTATCCTTGTAAGGGAGGTGGTAGAAGGAGATTTCACACACACACACACACACACACACACACACACACACACACGCCCTGGGAAGACAGAGCAGGAAGAGATTTGAAGGTGGGAGTGGTGAGACCGCAAATTGAGGAATGTCAGCAGCCACCAGAAGCTGGAAAAGGTAAAGAAGAGACTCTCCCCGAGAGGCTCCAGAAGGAGCATGGACTTGCCTGTACTCTCATTCTGACTCAGTGACCTTGACTTTGAACTTTAGGCCTACAGAACTGTGAGAAAATAAATGTTGGTTGTTTGAAGCCACCAGATTTGTGATAATTTCTTACAGCAGGCACAGGAAATTAATACAATTACCAATGCAGTGAAAGCCACTGGTGTTTCCCTACCCAACTGCAACCCATTCCTTCTACCTCAGGAGGTAACTAAGACCTTGAATTTGGCATTTATAATTCTGAGTTTCATTCTACTTTGATGACGTGTGTGTATTCCAAAATAATGTCATTTTATGTATTCTACAGTATCGTTCCACATTTTCCTTTTTGCTTTTATGCTTCTGCATATTTTTATATATATAAATATATATGTGTGCTATATATTTATATATAACATAGATAGATAACCATATTATATATGGTGAAACATGTCACGCTAGTTCACTTTTACTGTTGCATAGTATTCCAGCGTGTGTGCGTGTGTGTGTGTGCGTGCACGCGTGCACATACTCCAATTTTAAAATCAGTTTTCTGCCAATGGATATTTATTTATAGTTTTTCAGTCTTTCAGACAGCAACGCAACGAAGATTTTTGCACCTGTGTTCTTGTGCCCACATGTGAGTGTTTGTAAAGTATTTACCAGAGGATGCAGTTACTAGATCAAAGCTTATGTCATCCTCAGTTTGGCTAGACACTGCCAAGTGGCTCTGATAAAATACCAATGTACGCTTGGTGGGCTGGATTCTGACATCAGTAGATTTCAGGAAGGGGAATGATGTGTACCAAAGGTGCAGGCATGGGAAACACAGGTGGCGGTAAGTAGTCAGTTCTGTTTCACAAAACAGCAGTTCCCATTTGAAGCCTGAAAGCAAATCTGCATTGTGGCGGGGCAGGCGGGGGGGGGGGGGGCTCTTTTTGCAATCTTTGCCCTCTTTTGCCCACCGTCTCCCCATTCTGGGACGTCTTCTCAAGAAACAGATACATTCTCTCAAGTAATTGTGGACTTGGTTGAGACCAGTGGACTGGGTGCCTGAGAAGGAGCAAAGGGAGAGGGGGCAGGTAAACTGGGCTGAGAGGGCCACTGGGAGGGCTGAGATGTCCCCCAGAAGGACACAAGCAGGTGGCACCCAAAGTCTCCAGCAGAAGTGGGCACCGGCCCCTCTGCAGGTATCCGGAGGCATCAGGAAGAATCTGGCACCTTAGGGTAAGAGATTTGGAATAAAGGTAGGCATTTGGCCTTTGAAAACCCTTCTTTCTCTCAAGTCCCCTTTGTACGGTGCTCACTGAGAGTGATTTTATAATTCAGCTTGATGTTGCTTCCTCCTGCATATCTGGATGCATTGAACATGCTGCAGAACTTACTGAAGATTGGCATTCTAGATTTTAATTATAACTGGCAGTCCAGGAACAATGTAATCCATCCCATGCCTTTGCAGAATGTAACAAGTTATATGAATAAAATGTGAGTATCCCTCTGAAAAAATGTATACATCCAAATAATGTATAGTTTGAAAAAGCCATGTATATTGATTAAAAAAATAAAGTGTGTAAGCGTATGCATGTGTGTACATTGATAAGGATTAGAAGGGGACACAAAACAACGCAAAGAGTTGGTCTTTTAAGTTTATGATTCATTTTCCCTGTAAAGGTACAGGTACTTCCTCCTTTTTAGGAAAAGCTGCACTTCATTCATCCCGTACAAAACTATAGAAAGATAAATGTCTGATCTGGAAGGGTACATCATCTGGTTCAGAAGAGATACATCATCCGGTTCAGCTCTTTCAGTGACGTGGGCGGGGAGGAGGCAAGGCTGTCAGGGGAGGGGGCTGCTGGGGTGAGCTGCTGGCTTGCCTGGGGCTGAGAGTAGCGCCAGATCCCATCCCAGAGCACTTTCCACCAAGGCACCTCAGCATTGCCAGCTCGTTCAGCATTGCTGAGAAACATTAGGTAACTCTTGATGAGCCCATTTTTAATTTCATATTTGGTATTTAGTCAAGGTAGTAATTTTAGCATATGAGTTGACCATATTTTATTTACCCAAAGGATACAAACATAGTGATTCAAAGCGGCACCTGCACTCCAATGTCTGTAGCAGCAATGTCCACAACAGCTAAACTGTGGAAAGAGCCCAGATGTCTGTTAACAGATGAATGGATAAAAAAAGATGTGATATATGTAGACAACAGAATATTATGCAGCCATCAAAAAAGAGAAATCTGGGGCACCTGGGTGGCTCAGTGGGTTAAGCCTCTGCCTTTGGCTCAGGTCATGATCTCAGGGTCCTGGGATCAAGTCCCGCATTGGGCTCTCTGCTTGGCAGGGAGCCTGCTTCCTCCTTTCTCCCTCTGCCTGCCTCTCTGCCTACTTGTGATCTCTCTCTGTCAAATAAATAAATAAAATCTTTTAAAAAAAAAGAGAGAGAAATCTTACCATCTACAATGACATGGATGGAACTAGGAGGTATTATGCTAAGTGAAATGTCAATCAGAGAGAGACAATTATCATACGATTTTACTCATCTGTGGAATTTAAGAAACAAAACAGAAGATCATAGGAGAAGGGAGAGAAAAATAAAAATAAAACAAAATCAGAAGGAAGACAAACCAAAAGACACTATTTAAAAAAATTAGCATATAATGTATTATTGGTTTCAGGGGTACAGGTCTGTGAATCATCAGGCTTACACATTTCACAGCACTCACTATAGCACATACCCTCCCCAGATACATAACCCAACCACCCTACCCCAATTTCCCACCCCCCAGCAACCCTCAGTTTGTTTTGTGAGATGAAGAGTCTCTTATGGTATGTCTCCCTCCCAGGTCACATCTTCTTTCATTTTTCCCCCTCCCTACCCCCCACAACCCCCCGCCCTGCCTCTCAAATTCCTCATATCAGAGAGATCATATGATAATTGTCTTTCTCTGATTGACTTATTTCACTTAGCACAATACCCTCTAGTTCCCTCCATGTTATTGCAAATGGCAAGATTTCTTTCTTTCTTTCTTTCTTTCTTTCTTTCTTTCTTCTTTCTTTTTGGTGGCTGAGTAATATTCCATTGTATATATACACCACATCTTCTTTATCCATTCATTAGTTAATGGACATCTGGGCTCTTTCCATAGTTTGGCTCTTGTGGACATTGCTGCGAAAAACAGTGGGGTCAAGAAGCCACTTCAAGTTACTCCATTTTATCTTTGGTGTAAATACCCAGTAGTGCAGTTGCTGGGTCATAGGGTAGCTCTATTTTCAACCTTTTGAGGAACCTCCATACTGTTTTCCAGAATGGCTGCACCATTCCCACAAACAGTGTAGGAGGGTTCCCCTTTCTCCGCATCCTCGCCAACATCTATTGTTTCCGGAGACTCTTAATCATAGGAAACAAACTGAGGATTGCTGGAGGGGAAGTGGGTGAGGGGGATGGGGTAAGTGGGTGATGGGCATTAAGGAGGGCACGTGATGTAATGAGTACTGGGTGTTACATGCAACTGATGAATCATAAACTCTACATCTGAAACTAATACTATATATTAATTAATTGAATTTAAATAAACATTTTTAAAAAGTTGATCATCTTTAACAAATATTTAGGGGTGCCTGGCTAGCTCAGTTGGTTAAGTGTCTGACTCTTGATTTCGGCTCAGGTCTTAATCTCAGGGTCATGAATTCAAGCCCTGCATTGGGCTCCATGCTGGGTGTGGAGCCTGCTTAAAAAACAAAACATGGGGCACCTGGGTGGCTCAGTCAGCTAAGCATCTGACTCTTGATTTTGACTGAGGTCATAATCTCAGAGTTGTGCGACCGAGCCCCATGACAGGTTCTGCACTCAGTGGGGAGTCTGCTTTGGGATTCTCTCTCTCCCTCTCCCTCTGCTGCCCCCCACCCACCACACACTCTCTCTCTTGAAAATAATATAAAGTTTAAACAAAACCCCTCAAATATTTAAAAATTTTAATAGCTTGTCATAATTATCAAGGTGAAAGTGATTGTTTTGGGGGGGAATCTTTATACAATTACATAATATTTAGACAACCATCAAATAAAAACTTTCTAAATTACTTGAGAGCCTCCTTCATGTCTCCTAGAAGCATGCAGAGGACCTTGTTGGTAGTAAATAAAGATTGCTTTAACAACACATCCCATATTCACACAATAAATCATCATCTCAAACGTATTGGGATTATGGTGGGATGGGAGAACAATCCAGAAAGACCTGCAAGTCTGAGGTAGTTACTAGAAGAAAAAGCTTATTTCTTGTTTGGTGCTCAACTTCCCAGAGGGTTGGGTTGAACTAGAAGGAAGTCTTAGGGTCTAAAGTTTTAGGGCCTACACTACAAATATCTATAGCAAAAATTACCAAAGAGGATCACCTTGTAATGCCGGCACTCTAACACATTAATTGCTTTCAGTTTCTCTGTTCACTTTTAGACCTTGATTTTATGCCTTCATTCCATGTAACTGTAAGTATAGCATAGATACAATGGTACATTCTTTTTTTCACTCCACATTATAATGTGAACTCTTTTGTCTTAGTGCTATTTTGGTTGCAAGGAACACTCAGTCAAGTTAAATTACCTCAAAAAAAAAAAAAAGGTGTGTGTGTGTGTGTGTGTGTGTGTGTGGCTAATCTTGCACAAACTCTAGGACGGGAAACTAAGACAGTTAAGCTCCATGGGAATTGGAGCCAGGACATGGTAAGCCATCATCTAGGGAGCTGCTTTGTTTGGGTGGGGTCTCTGCTCACCTCTGTCTTGGATAGGGTCTCTGCTCATCCCCGCATTTCCGCTCCACACCCTCGTAAACTTCAATTGTGTGACACCAACGAGCACCCCAAACAACGTGACCTCACAGTTCCAGTTTTCAATCACCCTCTCTCCAGATCTCTTAAAGCCAAATCCTGATGTGATAGACCTCATTTATCTTTTCCGTCCAGTTAGGC
Source organism: Meles meles (assembly GCF_922984935.1). Classification (NCBI taxonomy): domain Eukaryota; kingdom Metazoa; phylum Chordata; class Mammalia; order Carnivora; family Mustelidae; genus Meles; species Meles meles. The sequence continues at coordinate 45,000,975 of NC_060069.1, read as the reverse complement.
CACAAGACTCAGAGGTTTCTCCTCAACCTGTGGCCTGGCCATCACTAGCCCAGGTGGATACACATCGGTTCCAGACACCAGCTCTGCAGGGAGCAAGGCCACGTGCAGGGACGCCACCCCCTAAACCAAGCACTGCGTGTGGCAGGGCAGGCCCCTGCTCTCTGGTGGCTACCTTGTCTTCGTAACTAGGAACTTCCATGAATGCACGTGAAGTCAGGGTCTACCATTTATGATCCCATCCCGCTGCTGGTAGGGTTAGCTTCTGTTTAGCTCCTTTTGGTTTGGGGGCTGCTACCACTAAAACTGATGGGCATTTTGGTGCATCCTTCTTCCCTTTTATCTGGATTATACACAATAATCTTCCAATCCCATTGAAATGGCATTCTCTGAGAACCCTCAGGATATAAGATGTAACCTTATATTTTTTTGTTTAAAAAGTACATATATTTGCTAGAGATTTGTGCATAGGCAATTATAGGCAAAAATAAGAGGATGTGATATCTGGGATTTGCTTCAAACCCTCTAGAAAAAATATTGGGGGTCCTGGGGAGGTAGCCGAAACCAGACTGGTGAGATGTTGATGACTGTTAGAGCCCATCATAGTTCATGGGGATTTATTCTCTACTACTGTCTCTATTTTGCTCTTTCCCCCACTTCCCTTCTTTTCCTCTCCCTTCTGGATTTTTCTGTTCTTTTCCCCATGTATCTTTTTGCTACTTGATGGCCACATGCCTCCCTCTGGATTTCCCGAGAAAGTTTTTCTGTGGCTTTGTCACCCCTGATATCTGCTTCACAGGTCCCTTTTCCTTTACTAGGAAACTGCAGTCCATCTGTCTACACACGCAGCCAGTAACTCGTTCCCATAGGTACTTTGAGGTTCTGTATCGGGCCAGACACTGTAAAAGGTACTAACTTTAGTCACCTTCATGGTCTTTGATGTTGCCAAATTGGTGTGAAGAGGAATGCAGTCACACCTTATTTTGTGCCATGAGTTAAGAGGTTGGTAACACTCTCAGGGATAATAGTATTTGAGAAGAAGAGCCAAGAGCCCTCTGGTCGGGTGGGCGGCAGGATAAAGCACAGGGCACAATGGCAGGCAGAGTTGGGGAGAGGGTCGTCTCCTTCAGTACCTACCTCCTCCTTACCACCTTCTTGCCTGGTAGTTTTCAGACCTTAGGACTGTAACTGGAAGCTGCAATCTGAGGTCCTATTTATTTAGTAAGAGAAAAATTGTACCTTTAAGATGCTTGGGATTCTTGTAACATTTAATAGAAAGCATTAAGGGAGCCTGAGTGGCTCAGTGGGTTAAAGCCTCTGCCTCGGCTCGGGTCATGATCCCAGAGTCCTGGGATCGAGCCCCACATCGGGCTCTCTGCTCAGCAAGGAGCCTGCTTCCCTTCCTCTCTCTCTGCCTGCCCCTCTGCCTACTTGTGATCTCTGTCAAATAAATAAATAAAATCTCTCTCTAAAAAAAAAAAGGCATTAAGAGTTTCCAGTGCTCAAGGCAATTCATACCTTATGTTCATGCTGAAAAAGCTCCCAAAGCATTAGCAGATTACAAATGCTATGTGAACTAAGTGAAAATGCAGGAGGAGAATTCTGAGACCTTTCCGATTTTAAAAGTCATGATGTAAAAACAAAACAAAAAACCCAAAAAACAAAACCTCAAGGTGGTTCCCAATTCTCTGAAGTTGGGACACCCAGAGCCATGACTGTGAGATCCTGAAGGCGCCTATGTCTTACCAGGACTGAGACTCTCCCGGAGCTCCCCACGGTTCCCTCCATGTGCTGCTACCTTTGCACACCCCAGCTTGGACTATACATGCATCTATACTTGTCAGTTTCCCTCGCTAGTCTGGGAGCTTCTGTGGGATGACAAGGGTTCAATGTCTGGAATGCAGTTGGGCCTCAGTAAATATCAGTTGAATGAAAGACACCCAAAAAGTATTTTCTTAAAAAAAAAAAAAAATCCCCATAGTCTTCTCCCTTGATTCTCCCGTGCACAGACTCCAAGATGACCCCCTGAGTTAGCCTGACTCTGAGGACCTCCTGATGAGAAAGTAAATACTTCAAAGAGACTGCCTGTCAGAGACTCAAAAAACAGAAGTGATTCCCCCCTAAAGGAGTGCCCACTGCAAGATGGGGACACCTGGATTCAAGCCTCCCACCACAGGCCTTTGCCATCAGCTTTCCCCATCCAGAAACAGGATTGTTACCTTTAAACTGTGCACTGCTTCATTTCTTTCAGCAGAACTGCTCAGGGATCTCCAAACATACGCTTATAATGAAAACCCCACAATAACCAATTCAGAATCTACTGTGAGCACAGCAGGTCAGCAACAAGTTTATTATTAGACTGGCAAGGTCTCAGACTGGTGCATGGCTAAGTGTTTGGGCCAACTCTCCTTGACTTTCTCTGCATGGGTTTCTGCTGTCAAATTTCCCTTCTGGTGTTTGCAATGGTTTGCGGTGGTGGGTTTGTCTTTATGGGCGTGGGGGAGCAAAGCAAAAGAAGTAACAGAGAAGTAATGCCTCTCTAGAGCCTCTCACAGTGACTCAGGGCAATTCACCTGATCTGTGATAGTCATTTTCTCAATGTCAATGTCATTAGAGGCCAGGATATCTTTTAGATAGGTCACGGTTTCTGGAGGGAGATAAGGGTTTCTTCCCAAGATCCAAACATGATCCATGTGGAAAAGCCAGACGATTGTGGTGCAGGAGTACACGAGGGCGTAGTTCTCGTAGTCGGTGGCCAGAACCCAGTATGGAGCCGACGGCATCACTGAGAACCAGAGGAGGGCAGTGTTAAGAGGGTACAGGGCCAGAGGAACCTTCATCTCTAGGACCCAGGAAGCCAGGGTCCTAGTTCTTCTACATGAGTGCTTCTTAACTCTGAATTCATGTGGGAATCTTATGGGAGCTTTAAAAAATCCTAGGCCACCACCCTCCAGGCCTGCCCAGATCCTGATGTGGAGGTGACTGGAACTCCCTGAAGTCTCCCCCAGTGATTCCAGCATGCAGCCCGAGCTCAGAGCCATCATTCTGGATCCTCCCCCACCCCCGGCAGCAGATTAGTCTGCAGAAGGCGACGGTTAATAGAGAATTTTGTTGGACCCCCTAGACTAATAGGCTGCACTTAGCACTAACACAAATGGAGGCACCACTTAGATGAGTGGAGTCAAGAATGTGAAGTCAGGGGATGCCCGGGTGGCTCAGTTCATGATTTCACGGTCCTGGGATCGGGTCCCATATCAGACTCCCTGCTCAGCAGGGAGTCTGCTTGTCCCTCTGCAGCTCCCTCTGCTTATGTGCTCTCTCTCCCTCTCTCTCTCTCTCTGACAAATAAATTTTAAAAATCTTTAGAAGAAAAGAGAATGTGAGGTCAGGGGCCCCAGGTTTTCCAGATCTGTACTTCCCCGCTTCCTTTAGAAACTGCCTGGGGAAGGAATTAAGGACTAATGTTGATTTGTTTTTCTTTTCATGTGATCTTCAAAAGTTCCTCTGTTCTTAAGAATATGGTAAATCAGGTGACAACAGGTTAAAAACTCTTCCTCACAAAGGGTCTATAAAGATTCATTGAATGACATCTGCCTAGTATCAAAATTTCAGCATTAAAGGGTCCTTACGGAAAGAGAGGGAAGATTTACCTTCTCCATCTGAATCCAGAAACTTCCTCTAGGAACTTACCTCCACACCACAGTCCAAGGCAAGGAAAAGTCATAGCCTACCTTGTTCAAGTTAAGTGGAACATGAACCCAAATGGCAGAAAGCTGTGAGCTGACCCCATAAGAACAAAAGATTTGGACACATATGCCATCATGGGTGGTTTGCTTTCCTGGGTTTCAAGCATCCCACCTCCTCCACTCCAAAATAATCCCTGTTTGCCAAGCCAAACCATATCTCAACACTCGTGAATGACCATGAGAAACTGGACAAAGGAGGCAGTGTGTGAGAGGTTAGAGCTTGGCTGGGCGTCAAAGACCCAGCTGGTCATCAGTATAATACAAGAGGGCCAGTCCAGATGACAACCCAACAAGGTCCCTCCTCTGACTTTCTACCCGTTTATAAATATGAAAAAGGAAGGACATCTGGAGGACGCCTGATGGACAGAAACCTGAACAAGGCTACGGGGCCCACACTGAGTGCTGTTTCTGACTTTCCTTTCTAACCCTGTTGGTGCCTGCCTGCTGGGCTCACCATGAGAGCTTGTATTCATCATATATCTGCTATCTGTGACTTTCCACTGCTTTGTGTGTTCCCAGCTGGACCAAGAACTCTGCAGCCCTGAGTTGTCTGGAGGAAATATTCTTCCAACCTCTTTTGGTGATGGCCTCACGCCCCACCTGCACACAGCCAGGGTTTCACATGCTGTCTTCCTCCCACAGGGTCTAGATCTCAAGACCCATTTACCCAGATGTTTCTTCTCAGCAAAGAAAATTTCCATGTTTCTGTATTAGAAAACTCTGACAGCCTCCTACTGCTTCTGGGAGGCAATTCAACCCCAGAACATGGCTTCTGAGGCTCTGCCCAGTCTTGTCTTGTGCGCCACGTACCTGCCCATCCTCTGGCTTCTCTCTGCAGGCCTTTTCTCTTGCTATTCTTGCACTTGGGAGAGCCTTTCCCATAATCCCCCACACACCCTGGAAGACCCAGTGGGAACGTCTGATTCCCACCAGAATAAATCTCCTCCTCCTCTGCTTGCCCTGCCAGGAGCTCCTGCCTCTTCCAGCTCCTGTTCTAGGCTTCTTTTGGAAGGTTGTGCCCATAATATTTGGCCTTGCCTATCCCCACCCCTCAATGTTTTGGTCCCAAGTCTGCCTCTAATTAGTCCAGTGACCTTGCCTCTGTCATCTAGCTTTTCTGCACTTGGACTTTCTTATTTGTGATATAAACAAGAGAAACTGACAATGTACAAAGCCCCTTCCAGTCTACGGAGCACATGCCGTCTCATTTACCTTTACGACACTGGGCGCAGAGGCGAAGATACTTGCCCATGGTCGCATGTGCAGGTAGAACTGTTTTTATCTCCTAGCATTCCTATCTTGGTGTATAAAATAAGAGCGTCCTCTCTCCCCGCCTCTACGGGCTTGATGGGGGATGGGAGGTAGTGATTCCACTTGCAGCTGTGACTTCAGAATCCGACACTTGGGTGGGGAGAGGGACCCTCGAGCACACTGGGAATTAAGAAATCTCACATTTCTGACCTGCCTTCTCCCGTGTGTCTCTATCAACAGTAAAACTAATATTTGGTGTTTTCTCTATTGCCTGTGTCCATTCCTCCGTAAGCCCAGAGCTCAGAGGGCACATGCCCATGATCAAATATCCCTCAGAGAAACCCACAGTGTGGCGAGAAAGTGGCAGACAGAGCCGGGGCTCAGATTTACCTTCACTCATTATCTGTTGCTGTCAAGCTTCTGCGCATATCAATTGTTCTGCCAAGAATACCACTCCTAACAATTACTAACCACTAATGTTTCCAGCCTCTGTTTCCTGGGGGGGGGGGGGGGGGGATGGGGGGGTTGGAAAGGCGGGATTGGTTATCCTACTGCTCAGGCCCTGTGTGCTGCTATCTGTGCTTCCTCTCTGGAAACGTGGTAGTTTTTATAGTAAATCGCCTGTGTACTTGTCAGTATCCACACTGGGGTTTAAGTCCCTCAGGGACAAGCCCAGCTCTGTCTGACTCATCATCGCATCTTCGGTGCCTAGCCCTGAGCTGCATATAGCCAGTGCTCAACAAATAATTTTGTATTTAGTCACGACGGGTGACACCCAGATGTGACAGGAGTGTTCCCACCCAGGGCTCTGACTTCTCATTTGAGGTAGAAAAGGCTCTAGCTTTCAGTGTGCATATCTCTTATCCCTGAAACCTCCCAAGGGAAGTGAGTACTTACACCAGAAAAACTTAACTCCCAACTTGGCAGGCTCTGTAAGGTTGCCCTGGGTGGCTTCGCCTTCGATTTGATTCACAGTTCCATCAGATCTGCAAGGAGTTAAAACAACAACAACAACAACAACGAAAAACCTTAACTCATGGGAAGCCAAAAACCAGTGAAAGGCAAGATGTGAGACACTAAGGACCCGGCGGCAAGAATGCGATTGCTGGTTAGGAAGGCTCTGTCCCCTCTCCTTTGTCACTGTCTCACACCAGGCGGAAGCAGACCGCCTTGGAGTGATAAGAAGCAAGAACTGAAATGCTCCAGAACTGGATGTTAGCCCTTGCCCTTTAGGGCTATTTTTTGGGTCCTGCAAGGCCATTTCCCATTCTCAGGCTCCAGAGGGAGGGAGTAAAAGAGAAGGGAAAAACAAACAAGCGAAAACAACCCAATACACTAAGAAGATTAGCTTCTTTAAAAACAAGAAAGAGCCAAAGGGTGGAGAGGGGGGACGAGGACTGCTGGAAGTCTGGAGATCTGCAAGCTTTCCCTGCTCTTGGGGTCTCAGTGACATCTGTCCCATAAAGGCATTCATTCGCCTGAGCTCCAAGACCCCTATCCAGCCCAGCAGGCTTCTGACTGAGTGCGGGAGATTTTGACCCCGGCCAGGTACAGCAGGCAAAGAAGAAAACATTGGTGATTCTCAGAGATGCTGCATGAGAAGAAATGCCCATCTCACAACGAGTGCCACCTTACACTTACAATTGGCAGTGTTATTTCTTTCTTAGTGGTTTATAAAATGATGGTGTGTCTGAAGTGATGGTCTCAGATTGGATGAAGTACTTTCACTCTTTTGAAGGGAGCTGGCTCCATTTCCGGGTAACTGGCCGTGACCCCACGGACCTGGGGGAGCGGGAAAAGGCCTGGGGATAGACTGAAGGAAGGTGCCCACACATCACAGGGCTCTTCGAGGACACTGAAGGATGAGCAGCCCATTCGTCACTCCTCAAGGGGCAAACTAAAACTAGAGGAGTAGCGTGTGTTAGAAAGTCAGTTGGAGGGGCGCCCAGGTGGCTCAGTGGGTTAAGCCTCTGTCTTCGGCTCAGGTCATGATCTCAGGGTCCTGGGATGGAGCCCTACATCAGGCTCTCTGCTCAGCAGGGAGCCTGCTTCCCCCCCCCCCCCACCCCGCTCAGCAGGGAGCCTGCTTCCCACCCTCCTCCACCTCTTCCCTACGTGCTGTTCTGCCTACTTGTGATCTCTCTCTCTCTCTGTCAAATAAAGAAAGTCAGTAGGCTATGTTTAGTGTTGATGTCCAGAAACCAGACAAAAAACAGGTAAGGAAGGATGGCAGAGGTACTCTGATGCTGTTGGATATGCTGCTGGATGTCTGTCTGTCCTCAAGTAGGGCTGGAGACCAGACCCTGAGCTGTCACCTGGAACTCCACTGGGAAGACAAGAAGGTCCGTTTCCATCTGCATACGGTTGCTTAGCAACAAACCAGCCTCTTCTCAACAGACTCTTCCCCTTTCCTTCATCACTTATGCTTTCGTCCAGAACAGTTTTCAAAAAACAGTCTCTGATCATAAGCTCACAGTTTGCTCATGGGAAAAACACACTTGTATTTTTCAAGGGACGCAGCAGTATTTATTAAATGATTAGTCCACACCAAACACTGTTCTAAGTGATTTGCACATGTTATCTCACCCAAGGCTCACAAAGCCCTATGGAGTTCTAAGATTATTGCCATTTTACAGAGAGGAAACGGAGGCTTAGAGAATGAGCATAAATCACTGAAAATCCCATTGTCAGTATCTGGCAGAACCAGGATTTGAAACCGGGCAGCCTAACTCCCCAGCCTGAACCCTTCAGCTCCCAGCCCTGTGCCAGCTGCTCTGGCCCTCAGATTCTCCGACCCTGGCTAAGAGTACTTTGCTCAGACTCTGTGCTGTGCCTCTCTGCTCATTCGACAGTACTCCTAAGAGGAAAACAGTTCCCCTCTCCAGAACTAGCAAACCTTTCTCCATGTGACCTTGAATTTTAAACAGACATGACCCCGCAGGCTGAGCAACCGAATACTCAGGATATGGTTCCAGACGACTCCCTGCCAGCTCCAAAGGAGAGGTGAAAGAGGTTTTGGGATCTGTGTCATTGCCTGACTCTTGGTCACAGAATGGGACAAAATATTTGAAATGAAGTCACTGCAACTTTAGATGGCTACCTGCCTCCCAATTCCTGGAGCCTTTCCTGGGCTCTGAAATAAGCTGGTTTTCTCTTTATAGGCCCTTAAGATTAAGACTCTCACTCTTGTATGTATGCAGGGCCAGGAATCCCCCCCCCCCGCCCCCCGGTGTCTTGGCTCACAGGAAGCTTAGTGGATAGTAGGATGGCCACACGAAGTCCTAGTAACTTCCAGGCTGGGTTGTGGTTGTTTTTTTGGAGTTGACACTGTTCTCAGATCCTGTAGGGAACAGGAAGGACAACCCTTCATCCCCAGCCTTCCTTTCATGTGTCCTCTGTCCTCTTCCTCATTTTACTTCTTAAATTTCTGTGTTGTTACTTACAAGCTGTGTGGCCCTTGGGAAATTACCTGACCTCTCTGTACCTCGGTTTCCTCTTCTAGAAAAATGAGGTTAATAACAGCACCTACCTCAGGGTTGCTATGGGGATGAAATGAATATGCACACTCATTTACATATACATACATATAGGTCCACATATATACAGGTGTGTATGAAGTAGTGCCTTGAACAGAGGAAGTGCTTCGTATCTGTCACTATTGTTTATTGTTGCTCTTATCTTTGTTGTGGAAGGTAGGTAGGAACTTTTTCTGGGGCTTTTTTGAAGTTTACATTTGCTTTCTAAAGTATGAATTTTTGCATCAAATAGAAATCCGTTAGAAGCTTCCAGTAATAAAAAGTATACTTTTCTAAGCTTTCCTGTCACATAACCCAGAGGGCGAATATGTCTGTGTCTAATAGTCAAAGTCGTCTGGAGATGGAATAAATTGTCATGGAAGGCAATGAGCTACCCATTCCTGGAAGGATTCAAGCAGAGCTGGATGTCCTCTGTCAGTAGATAATGTACAAGGGCTTCTCTCTTGGTTTGGGAGATCAGATGAGAAGGTTCCTCCCCCTGTCCTCTGCTACCTGAGTATCTATTTCGCAATAAAAGTGGGAACCCTTAGTTTGGGTTCCTGTTGAGTCCCAAGTGCCTTTCCCGGGGAGTACATATACACCAGGTACGTAATACAGGGAGTACACAATAGAGTGAGTCACAACACAGTAAGATGTTCGGCCAGTGGTCTTGCAAATAAATGAGTAGTTCCTTGTCCCCCCTCCACACACCCCGCCATTCCGCTTGCCAAGAGTCGTCATCTCAGGACCTGCTGTGAACAGGCAGTGCATACCCAGCCGCATTGGCATCCCCCTTGAACTAGACTGCAAGGACACCCAGTCACCCCAGGACAGCTCTCTGCTGGCTGGCTCCAGGGCTGTGCTGCTTTTGAAACTACAGCCACTCACCTCAACTCCTGGTTTATCACTTTGATGTTTCCGTTTTCCATTAACGAGTAGTTGGCCTGGATGCAACTTCCCTTCTCAAAGGTCACCGGGATCTTCTCAATTTCATACCATCGTCCAAGATACTGCAGAGATAACAACAAACAGAGAAAACTCTGCGGTTCTCTGGGGACCTGCAAACTCTTCCCTATTGTTGTTTTTTAGAGCAGAGCCCTTTCCTGGGAAACCAAGCAAAATGGGCTGCATTGTTTCCAACGGCAACTGAGCAAGACATTGATTCAAAGGAGAGTAAGGGAATCAGACGTGCAGGCATTTATCAAATGCCACATTTTATTCCTCAAGTGCTCTTTATTTAGATATGCTGTCAGTGGTCCCTCCAGCCAAAATCTATGTGAAACTCTAGACTCTGTAAAAGAGAGGGAGCAGTCCAGATGACGTAAGGTGCCATCTCGAATATTTTGTGATTCTACGAGGCATCTCTGAATTGTGTGCAAAGTCAGATATGTTCACTGTGGGGAACTGGGACTCCAGGGTTGGTAGGATCTCCTCATTTGACCCTGGAAAGGGAACTGGTCACAAAGGCTTTTGGCAGGTGATCAGGATTTAGGAGACTGATACCATTCTTCCCCTGGGGGGTTGGTCTCAGTTTATAATTTCATGTACAGAGTCAACATTAAAGGAAGTGTGTGACTATGGGTGAGGGGAGACAGGTGTTTTCGTGTGTCCATGCACCGTCTTGCATGGAGACTGCTTTAATTTACAACCTTCATGGGGGGCAATGTGGAATTATCTAGCAAAGCTGAAAATACATATAGTGCATGTATGAGGTTATTTGCTGCAGTACTGTTTTTTAAGAACGAAACACAGGAAACTAGAGTCTAAGTGAGCATTAGTAGAGGACAGGGCCCATAAATGATGGCACATCCATACAATGGAATGTTATACTCCTTTTCTTAAAGGAGTCATATGCAATTACCTCCAAGATACATTCAATGGAAAAAGATCTGGGTGAAAAATAGAGCACATGGAAAAATGGGGGGAAAGGTTATTATATTCATTTTTTAAAAGATTTTATTTATTTATTTTGAGAGAGAGAGCACTAGAGAAAGAGAGAGACAGCAAGCATGAATGGGGGGCAGAGGGAGAGGGAGAAGCAGACTCCCCGCTGATCAGGGATCCTGATGTGGAGCTCGATCCCAGGACCCTGGGATCAGGACCTGAGCCGAAGCAGATGCTCAACCAACGGAGCCCCCCAGGTCCCAATTACATTCATTTTCTGTCGCTGTTATAACAAACAAATTACTACAAACTCACAACATGAATTTGTGGTCTCACAGTTCTGTACATCACAGTTCTGTACATCAAGTGAGCTTGGTTAATACCAAGGCGTTGGCAAGGCTGTATTCCTTTCTAGAGGCTCTAGAGAACTCTTGTCTTCTTGTCTTGTCTAAGTTCTAGAGGCCACCCACATTCCTTGGTTGGTGAACCCCTTCCTCTGTCTTCAGGGCCAGCAAAAGCAGGGGAGATCCTTATCACACTGCATCTCTCTGACCACAGCTGGGGAAGGTTCTCTGCTTTCAGTGATTAGACTGGGCCCACTGGATAATCCGGCCACTCTTGCCATCTCCAAGTCTAGAACTTTAATCACATCAGCACAATTCCCCTTTCCATGGAAAGTAGCAATTCCACAGGTTCCAGGGATCGGGGTGTGGACACCGTTCTGCCTACTGCAGTTATGTATGTATTTGTGGACGTAAACATTATCTCCCAAAAGATACACAGTGAACTGTTTTTACTGGTTGCTACTAGAGAGGGAAACTGAAGTAGGAAGGAAACGGGAAGGAATAAAGCTTTTCATCGAATGTTTTTGGTACATTTAGAATTTTGAACCATATGAATATATTTACTTAGTCACGATACTAATTCAAAAGATTTTAGAAATTTATTACCCAAAAAGGGAAAAATCGAAGCACTCACCTTCAAGAGTCAGGCTTTGAACTGAGAACGACCTGCCAACAGGGGGCAGTATTACGCCAGTCACATGGCTCTTTGCTCAAATCTATACTCCTGTTTATGACATAAATATTCCACTCATTTATGAAAGCACATCTTTCCATTAAACCACTGAAATCAACATTCACTTAAAGCACCGAAAAATAAGGTGAAAGTTCATTTGGTTTCCTAGGCATCCTCAAAAGAAGCTCCATTTTATACAGAGCATTTAAAATAGTTCTATTATTGTTGGGGTGCCTGGGTGGCTCAGTGGATTAAGCCGCTGCCTTCGGCTCGGGTCATGATCTCATGGTCCTGGGATCGAGCCCCGCATCAGGCTCTCTGCTCTGCAGGGAGCCTGCTTCCTCCTCTCTCTCTGCCTCTCTCTCTGCCTGCCTCTCTGCCTACTTGTGATCTCTCTCTCTGTCAAATGAAGAAATAAAAAAATCTTTAAAAAAAAATAAAAAATAAATAAAATAGTTCTATTATTGTTAAGGTGAGTTCAGGGCTCCACAATTAAAACCAAGGACGCGTGATTTTCCAGAAAAGAGGAAACTCGGAGGTTGAAGATTGTTTTTCATGTCATGCTCCTTTATAAATTCATAGTATTTTTGTGAAAGCCGTTTCATGGTTTTTGGGTCTGCTTCTCTAACCACATAAGGAGAGAGCAATGTTTAAAAAGAATCCTGGAGGGGCGCGTGCGAGGCTCAGTCCGATCGGCTTCCAGCTCTTGATTTTGGCTCAGATCATGATCTTGGGGTTGAGATTGAGCCCTGCGTTGGGCTCCACACTGACTGGGGAGGTTGCTTGGGATCCTCTCTCTCCCTGTCCCTCTACCCCTCCCTGCTCCTGCGCGAGCCCCCCCCCCCCCACTCTCACTTTCAAAAAAAAAAAAGGAAAGAAAGAAAAGAAAAAAGAATCCTGGAAAAGATAGAAGTAAAACTATCTGTATTTGCAGATAGCATGATTTTGTAATAGAAAATCCCAAGGAATCCACACACACAAGAACTACAGGAACTGATAAATGAAATCAGCAAGGTTAAAGGATACGAGATCAATATATAGAAAGCAAACGGGTTTCTACACTTAAAACGAACCCTCTGTAAGTTATGAAAATTCCACTTACAATAGTATCCCAAAAATAAAATACTTAGGAATAAATTTAACCGAAGAAACGCAAATTTATACTCTGAAAAATAAAAAAACATTGTTGAAAGAAATGAAAGAAGACCTAAATAAATGGAAAGATAATCTATGCTCGGGGACTGGAAGGCTTAAAATTGTTAAGATGACAATGTTCTCCAGATTGATTTAGATTCAGTGCAGTCTTTACAGAAACAAAACAAGCAGAGAAGCACAGTGGAAGAATGTTGGGCCCATAAAAACAAAACAAAACAAAACACAACTCTGCTTTTTTATAGAAATTGACAACCAGATCCTGAAATTCATATGGAAATACAAAGGACTTAGACTAGCCAGAAGAACAAAGTCGGAGGCCTCATATATTCTCATTTCAAAACTTACTACAAAGCTATAGTAATCAATACTATATAGCACTAGCATAAGGATGGATATATATAACAATATAAAAGAACTGAGAGTCCAAAAAAATAAACTTTTACATATATGGCCAATTGATTTTCAACAAGGATGCCAAGATTATTTGATGGAAGAATAGTCTTGTCAACAAAAAGTTCTGTGACAACTGAATATCCGAAATAATAAAGTTGGACTTCTATACCATCCTATATACAAAGTTTAACTTAAAATGGACCGCAAACTTAAATGTAATGATTGAAACAAAAAAAACTCTTTTAAGAAAATATAGAAATTAATCTTCATAACCTTGCATTAGGCAATGAGTTTTTTAGAGATCAAAAGCACAAGCCACAAAAGAAGAGAATAGATAAATTGGACCTTATTAATATTAAAAACTTTTGTGCTTCAAAGGACACACTGATAAAGTGAAAATAGAATCCACAGGATGGGGTAAATATTTGCAAATCCTATATCTGATAAGAGACTTGTATCTAAAACATATAAAGAATTCTCAGAGCACAATAATTAAAAGATAAATAACCCAAGTAAAAGACGGGCAAGGGACTCAGACATTTCTCCAAAGAAGATATACAAATGGACAATAAACACATGAAAAGATACTCGTCATCATTAACCATCAGAGAAATGCAAATCAAAACCACAATGAGACACCACTTTGTGCCCTCTAAAATTTTAAGGGCTATAATCCAAAAGATGACAACAACAAGTGTGAGCAAAGATACGGAGAAATCGGTGTGAGACACTGCTGGTGGGAATGTAAAATGATGATGCAGCTCTTTTGGAGAACAGTCTGGCAGTTTCTCAAAAGATTAACGTGGACTTACCATATGACCTAGCAATCCTCTTCCCAGCTATACGCCCAGGAGAACTGAAAATGTATGTCCACCAAAAAAACTCCCATAAAGGGGCGCCTGGGTGGCTCAGTGGGTTAAAGCCTCTGCCTTCGGCTCAGGTCATGATCTCAGGGTCCTGAGATCGAGCCCCACATCGGGCTCTCTGCTCAGTGGGGAGCCTGCTTCTCTTCCTCTCTCTCTGCCTGCCTCTCTGCCTACTTGTGATCTCTGTCAAATAAATAAAATCTTTAAAACAAACAAACAACAACAAAAAAACTCCCATAAAGACAAATACACAAAAATCTTACACATGAATGCATGTAGCAGCATTATTCCTAATAGTTTAAAACTGTAAACAACCTGGGCGCCTGGGTGGCTCAGTGGGTTAAGTAAGCCTCTGCCTTCGGCTCAGGTCATGATCTCAGGGTCCTGGGATCGAGTCCCGCATCGGGCTCTCTGCTCAGCAGGGAGCCTGCTTCCTCCTCTCTCTCTGCCTGCCTCTCTGCCTACTTGTGATCTCTCTCTGTCAAATAAATAAATAAAAATCTTAAAAGTGTAAACAACCCAAATGATGAACAGATAAATAACATGTGGTATTATCCATGCAGGAGAATATTATTTGCCAACAAAAAGGGCTGAAGTGTAGATACATAGTACAATATGGATGAACTTTGAAAATATTATGCTGCGTGAAAGGAATCAGTCTAAAAAAAAAACCACATACTGTCTGATTCTGGCCCTATGAAATGTCCAGAATAGGCAAATTCATAGGGAGAGTTGATTGTCTGGGGTTGGGAGGGAGGGGTGGAAATGGAGAGTGACTATTTGTGGGTAGGAATGATGAAAATATTCTAAAATTGATTGTGGTGATGGTTTCATAACTCTGTGATTATACAAAAAAATAGAAAGTGAACTTTAAACAGGTGAATTATGTGTTATATGAATTATATTTTAGCAAAACTTTCTTACACATCCCACTTCATGCCTCAAGGGACTTTTGTAAATATGGTTCAATTATAATTTTCAAAGTGTCTTTGGATTTTTACCCCCAAATAGAAATATAATTCACATTCCCTGGATTTTTTCTGGAAAGTCTCCCGTAGCTTAGCAGGGTTGCCTGAATAAAGGGACCAGCCTGTAACAGTTACAGAGTGAGCGATGTAAACTGTACCGTATGTGTCCTTCCTGCCTCCCCTGTGTGACTCTGTTGATGGCGCTCCTTCCCCACAGCCTGCAGGCTCTGAGCTCTCGTCCCTCACTCCTCTACCTAATCCACCCCAAGAGGTCCCAACACTTATTCATACTGAGGAGTGAGTGACTGATAACAATTTTAATATCGCCCATTATGAGTACTGTCTCTTAAAAAAGATCCAAACTTTCTGTTAAGGAGAAAAAGTCTTAAGAGCGAGATTCTAGGCATGAGTTCATAACAATGGAAACCTTTCCTGTTTCCACTAGCTGCCTCTTTCTCCTATTCCCTGCGTTTAGATATGTACACATAGACACAGGAAGGCTGCGCCTGATCCCAGGAAGAAAAACCACATATGGGGACCTGGTTATATTGGAATCTTTTTAGTGCAAGTAACAAGAAAGCCTCTTGTGGGAGTTCTATCCTCTTCTAGGCCCTGCGGGAGGAACTCCTGGGTGCCCAGCACTGTGGCGAAGGCTGGTCCTGAATCCCCCTCTGCATGGACTAGCAGGGTGACCTGGGTCGGTGATGAGCTGTCTGACATTGAGCTTCTTCATCCGTAGGATGCGGAGAATAGCCCTGGAGCTGCTGCCTGCCGGTCAACTGCCCCATGTCCTCTCAGCCTAGCTGGGTTCACCTCTGCCACCGTGGACAATTCCCACGCACACGCTGCCAGCAGTCCACCTTGAGCCCACGTCTCCCCCTTTGCCGGAAGACCTTGCCAGCACCCCAGAGTTCCCACAGCTGGCTCATACCCCTCCATGGGACAATCTGAGGAGCATTCTACACATTTCCTCAGAGGATTCCCAGCAGGACAGAACCCTGTTGTTAACAGTATTACTGTTGAGGAATGCACCCTTAATTGCTCTTCTGCTTCTCTGTCTGCTTCCCCACAGGCCCACATTGCTTCCTGAGATCATCTTCCCCAAACTCTCTGCTCCCCAGTTCTTGCCTGAGTCTGCTTTCGGGGGATCCCCCAAGAGGATAAGTACCTACCCCAAGGCTAGCTGTGGGACTCAAAGCAGAATACTAACACTGAAGCCTGGCAGATGCTTATTCAAACGGGAGGCAAAACGGATAGGCTTTTTACCATTTAGCCTTTTACCACACCTTATTCACATCAAAGTTCTCCTGCACTGGTGGAGTCGGGCATTTCCCAAGATGGAAGGCTTGTCCGGATGCCGCACTGAAGAGGCCGGCCAGCGCGGAGAGCAGCAGCAGCGCGGTCACCATCTTGGGGCTGTGGAGGGAACCCGGAGTTAGGAGAAACAAAGCCACTCGAGTCATTCTGGGCTTCCGAGGACATGCAGTCACACAGGGTGGGGGGCATTTCTGGGGACCTCTCTGGAGACCTCCCCCTGAACCCTTTGGCAATCCCCCTGCAGGCCACCTGGGTTATCATCTTCAGTGGCACTGGGAGGCATTCCATCGCCCGGAGCCTCTCCAGACACTTTGTACCCCCTGGGAGAGCACACTCTGCCTGGTGTTGGAGCTCGTTGGATTTATTTTGCAACGGCTCCCTCCCAATTATGCATTTATCAAGGACAGGCACCCCCAGGACCTGGCAGTGTCAGGCATGGTCCAGACTTGTTAATGAAGAGAAACGATGTGGGGTGGGGTAGAAAAAGGTTGAAGTTGTCGAGGGAACCGCGCGAGAGAAAAAAGGTGAACATAAACAGCACGACAGTTGGTGTCTTAGGAAACTCATAAGAGAGATGCCTCCCAGATCCACAGCCGCCTCCCACCAACCCCCCACCTTGCTGGGCTGTTCACCAACCCAGAAGTATGCCTGAGGCCTGACAGGCAGCTGCGGATTGGGGACCCCAAGGCACCCCAGCTGGGTTTGAATGCAGGCTTTACCACATACTAAGTATAACTGTGTCCAGTTCATACTTGAGCTTCCCAGGCTATTACGTGGAAATAATAATCATACCAACTCCAGGAAGTTTTGCGAGAATTAAATGAGATGCTATAGAGAGAGCATTTCGGGTGGTGTCTGATATAGAGAAAATGCTTCATAAACACTAGTTATTGTTATCATGAAAAGCAGACACAAATAATTATTTCCTGAATTTCTCTTTGGACTTCTGTTGGGAATATTTTTTTCTTTCTTTCTTCCTTTTTTGAAAATTTTATTTATTTGACAGAGAGACAGCAAGAGAGGGAACACAAGCAAGGGGGGTGGGAGAGGGAGAAGCAGGCTCCCTGCTGAGCAGGGAGCCCGATGAGGGACTTGATCCCAGGACTCTGGGATCATGACCTAAGCTAAAGGCAGACGCTTAACAACTGAGCCACCCAGGGGCCCCGTGGGGATATTTTTCATAGATGTGCATTTATTTTTATTTTTATTTATTCTTTTAGTTGCATAGACAGGGAAACTGATGTGCATTTAACTAGAGGCGGGCCAGTAGCTGGCAACAGGCATTTCAGCCAAAGCTTCCTTCCCTGCTTCTTGCCCTGACCTCTTCCGTGTGACTCCTTGCCTGTGGCTGCACAGGAGCTATTTCTAGCTCTTTGCCTTTCTCCCTGCAATGAAGAGGACTGAATCCATGCAAGCCAAATGTTCTCCGATCTGAGCATTTAAAAGGATGTGTCATAACAGGAATAATTATAACCACTTTATTATGGTTAAACCTCTAAATAACCTTTAATAATCAATAGCTTTTCTTCTGGTTTCACTGCTCCATTTCCAAAGGAACAGTTACATAATGAATAAAGCTGCCAGCCAGGGATGGTGGTGGCGGGGTGGTGACTGAGTCTCCCTTGAGCAAGCCAAGTCTGGGTAGGACCCCACCTTCTCTGAGAATCCGTCTCCCATTGGCTCCTTCCACCACGTAAACAACATCTGTATTTTAACCTTTGGGGAGATGACGGGAATCTCCTGAACTTACAAAAATTTGCATCCATCTCTGAGAAATTCTTAGGAACTGTGGAGCTCTACTCTTGGACCTCAGTGGGCTCCAAGTTCTCCGTGCCTTGGCCAGAAGATCCAAACTCAAAGGCTGGTCACACATTATGCATGTTCTACAGGGCCCCCCAAACTGGCGGGACTTGAGAGGTCCTTTACCCATTTCCCAAACCCCCAGGTGTACAGATGGGAAGCTGAATGCCAGAAGGGCAGAGAGCTGGGACTCAGCGGCCATTGCCAGCTGTCCATCCTGCAGTGACCCTCAGACAGGCTTCCTTCTGCACACCAGTTTTGGTGACTTTCAGTAAACACCTACCTGTAACCTACAAACACCTATCTGTAACCTTGATGAGCCTCATTTCACCACGTGACAACTACACCAAAAGTCAGTTCCCTGTCTTACTCTGACAAATCTCTTATTACAAAATGTTCTCTTGTGGGCTGAAGCATGTGCTTTAGCTCTGTAGGAGGATTTCAGAGCAAAGCTAATTCTTAGCGTTGCTCGCATCTCTTCCAAAGATGCCTCTTCCTTGCAAGAGTTTTACTCCTCTGGTTAAAACTTTTTGCGAGAGAAAGGGTTGATGGCATCCATAATTTCTTTTCCAGGCCCCTCCCATTCTAGCTCACTCCACACTTCTTCTCCCCCTTCTGAAGGGGAGGCAGTGGGGAGAGGACTTGGGAGACAAGTTGAGCAAAGTGAAGCCATTTTGGTTTAGGTTAACCCTTAATCAAGAGTCGGCAGGTCATAAAAAGGATTACAAGATCAGACTCACAGAAGCCACAAGACCCCATTCCCTCAGGTAATAAAAGCGGCAAAGGTCAGACATTCTTAAAATTGCTCCCTGCAGGTAATTTCACGATCCTAAAACAATGAAAAAACTCACCACCCAATGTAAATGAGAAACCCAAAGTTAAAGAGTGAGCCCCTCTCTATATGGTTAGTTAATTAAAAAAACTTTTAAGTCGCTTTATTAGAGGCAAAGGGTGTCCTCTTCGTCAGGGGGAAGGGGGGACTGCTATTTTGTGAGGTAGCTCCTTTCTTCTATACTTAGTACATCTTTGTCCCTTTCTCTAAACAGCTTGCTCTCAAATTCTTGCCCTTGCAAGGCCAAGAACCCTCTCAGCGATGGGCCTGAGGCCTTCCCTCTGGATCAAAGGTAAATCACATTATTAACATACACCTGTGAACTTGGGTATGTGTGACCTATATTTTTGCATCATCTTCTAAATACTAATGGGAAGATGTCTTAATGAGGGGAGTTTACGTATTTTAAAAATAAATATAATTTAGGGGGGCCTGGGTGGCTCAGTGGTTTAAGCCTCTGCCTTCGGCTCAGGTCATGGTCTCAGGGTCCTGGGATCGAGCCCTGCATTGGGCTCTCTGCTCAGTGGAGAGCCTGCCTCCCCCTCTCTCTCTGCCTGCCTTTCTGCCTACTTGTGATCTCTCTCTCTCTGTCAAATAAGTAAATAAAATCTTTAAATAAATAAATAAAATTTAAATGTTATTTTAACTGAATATTCAATTATTTAGTAAGAATTCTACTAAGGTTATGGTGCACCCACCCTGGGCCAGCACTGACTCTGTGAACTGAAACTCACAAGTCGTTGAACTTCCCCATGGAGAACCCCGGGCCTCAGTATGTTGAATGGGCCCCACCCCGTACGGCCACAATACCCTACCTGTTAGGGTCCCGCAGTGACATTCTCTTTGTACCCAATGGTGTTAATGAGCCCAGGTTCGTTCCTGCTAAGCTCTGAAGCCAGAACTTCCTTAGACCAGTTCTCCTAGGAGACTGTTCTCTTGATGCCTGCATATTACCGAGGACCTGGTCGCTGATTTTAAAGATCTGCAGATCCAAAGAGAACTGGCTTCTGAGATTTCACGTGATAAAACGAAATACATTTCTGCAAGTCAGTGGGTCTAAAAAACCCATGTAGCTGCTGAATGCAACAAGAAACCATGTCTTCTCAGGAAAATAGTTTTGTACCACATCGTTAAATGCATTTTCTATTCACAGGATGAATTCCAGTTCACTTTTCAGTTAATTTTACTGCAGCACACCAGTGGATGACAAGTACCCGAGAACCCATCCAGGACAGTACTGGTGTAGGGAAAATTTTCCTATCGTCTGTCTAGCATAGAAGAGGGTGCCCAGTGCAAGCAGAAGACTCGGAGATGAGTCAACATGGGTTTGGCAACCCAGTTCGGCATCTGTTGGCAGTCTTCTCTTGACTTGTTGTTTGGGATAGCTGAACCTCAGTTTCATCGTCTGAAAATGGGACGGTTAGTATCTACCTTGGAAGGGAGCTTGAGGGAAAACGAGACCAAATTTGCAAAGCAGCGGGCACAAACCCTCCACCGTGTTAGTTACTATTGTTAGCTGGAAAGGGGCCATAGAAAGCCAAGATTGTCTCTAGGGTAAGCATCATTCATCATAAATGAAAATTAAAACCACAGTACGTACCTTTTTGGTCAAGATGAAGACAGTTTCCACGTGAAAACTCACCCAATTTAGGATGCCTTCTCCTGTTGACTGGCTTCTCCCAAGCCGTTTTATAAGCTTCACAGGGTCATTGATGTTTCATGCCACACCCCGCCCAGTTCAGGAAGGCTGGCCTAAAAGCTTAGCTCTGTACCAAACACAAAAATGGGATGTTTTGTCCATCTCCCTCCCCCAGTTTCCTTCACAGCTGCTCCCTGCAAAAGAAACAATGAGATACTGTGTGTGTGCATGTATGTGAGAGCAGGGAAAGACAAAGTGCATTTCATTCAAAACATCTTTTTTGCTGTGTGGCTTTTCTAATTTAATTTTCTCAGTCAGAAATGCACTTTTAAGTTCCAGGAAGATGAGTTGCAACATGTTTTCTAGCATCTGGTATTTGTTTTTCATTTTTGTGTAAATGAAAAATCAACAATCTCATTTCCCCACACAGAGCATGAATTCCACCCCATGGGGTCCGTGGTCTGGACTGTGGTTAGGGCAATAGGAGGAAGGTTAAGAATTAGAGATGGTTTTTTGTGTGATCCTGGGGAAGCCACCCACTTCTCTGAGTCTCAGTCTCCCCACTGTGAAGGAGAGAAGGTCATTTCTGTCTCTGCCAAGAGCTGGGGGTGCAGGGGAGTTCCCAGCTGGGAAAGAGCTGGGGCTGAGACCTGAGAATGCCAAAGGTTTCTTGCACAGCTGCTCACTCTGGACCTTTCCTGCCCCTCCCAGCTGCATATTTCCCGCGGCCTCTTACTGCCTGGGGTGGAAGTGGATTTCAGACGCTCCTTGCACAGAGATGGGGCTGAGCCTCCTCTCTCAGTGGAATTAGCAACTTTGAATCTTAGGACTTGGATTCTATGCCTCTGTGATAAGGCAGGAGGTATTTTTAGGGGCACGTAGATAACACAGTATCTTTTTAGGACACGTCAATTCCCAGATGAAACATATTCTCCAATTTCTAAACAGGAGAGAGAAATATATTATAGCACTAGGCCGTATAAACATGAAAATAACACAAGAACAATAAAAGCGAATCCTTGACATACCAAACCCTGAGGGCATGTTCTTCAGGACGTTCTTTACCTTTTCAGGACGTTCTTTACCTTTTCAGGAACAGAAATGCTGATTTCCGTTCAAGCTGGCTCTCGCCCTCTCTCTACCCATGTCCTTGATCAAATGTCACTTCCTTTAAAAGGCCTTCCTGACCTTTGCAAAACAGTACTCTTCCCACTACCACTTTGCCTACTTTATCATATCCTTGTTAGAGCTTTACCTGAAATTATACCCCTGATTTGATGTATTTTTTGCTTCTTGTGTTTCCCCACTCGTATATGAGCAATACAAGTGCAGAGAATTTGTCTCATTGACTCCCTGCCATACCCCTCCCCCCAGTGCAAGGACCTCATAAGCCCTCATTAAATAAACTGAACGGAAGGGATCTACCTCGTCAAAGAATTTACTGAGGGGCGCCTTGCTGGCTAAGTCAGTGGAGCGTGCGACTCTTTTTTTTTTTTTTTTAAGATTTTATTTATTTACTTATTTGACAGACAGAGATCACAAGTAGGCAGAGAGGCAGAGACACAGGGGGAAGCAGGCTCCCTGCTGAGCAGAGAGCCTGATGTAGGGCTCGATCCCAGGACCCTGAGATCATGACCCCAGCCAAAGGCAGATGCTTAACCCACTGAACCATTCAGGCGCCCCAAGTGTGCAACTCTTGATCTGGGGGTTGTGAATTCCAGCTCTATGTTGGATGTAGAAATTACTTAAAAAAAAATTGGGTGCGCCTAGCTGCTGGCTGGCTCAGTCTGTAAAGCCTGTGACTCTTAATCTCAGGTTTGTCAGTTTAAGCCCCACTTGGGCGTGGAGCTTACTTAAAAGTAAATAAATGAAAAAGAATTTACTGAGTATTTTAAGATCTGCAAAAGGAACTGGAGGTAATTATTTAAGAGACTTTTATTTAAATTGTTTTTCTGGGAAACTATTAACTTGTAAATTCCGGTGTCTTCTTTACTTGCCTCCCATTTGTTACCAGGAATTACTTGTCATTGAATAAATACACAGTTAATCTCTCGTTGACCTCATAAAAAGAATATTTCCTTTACTCTAAATAGCCACACAGTTCTCCACAAAGCAATGTTGGTAAAGCTGCCAAATTTGTAAGTTGGAGATCGATATCTTTTATCTTTTTATATATATATATTTTTTTTAAGATTTTATTTATTTGACAGAGAGAGATCACAAGTAGGCAGAGAGGCAGTCAGAGAGAGTGAGAGGGAAGCAGGCTCCCTGCCGAGCAGAGAGCCCGATGTGGGACTCGATCCCAGGACCCTGAGATCATGACCTGAGCCGAAGGCAGCGGCTTAAACCACTGAGCCACCCAGGTGCCCTATCTTTTTTTTTTTTTTTTTTTTTAAGATTTATTTATGCAGCTCCAGAGTGGCTCAGTTGGTTAAGCGTCTGCCTGCTCAGCGGGGAGTGTGCTTCTCCCTCTGCTGCTCCCCCTGCTTGTGCTTGAGCTCTCTCTCTCAAATAAATACACTCTCTTAAAAAATCAAAGATTTTATTTATTTATTTGAGGGAGAGAGTGTGCAAGGGGGAGGAGTAGAGGGAGTGGGAAATAGAGTCCCAAGCCAACTCTGCATAGAGTGCAGAGCCCAAGGTGGGGCTCAATCTCACAACCCTGTGAACAGAACCGGAGCCAAACCCAAGAGTCGGTCCTGTAACTGAGTCACCCAGGCACCCCAGTATATTTTATCTTTTATTCCTCAGCTTGACTCAGCAGACCACACTGGTCTAGGGGTCACAGCATGAGAAAGATCATGTTATATTTCTGAACCGCAGTTTATTTTTTCCTATAAATGTTGGCAAATGAGAAAATTTAGGGAAATCCTCTCTGTGCGTGTCTCTGGAATGTAGAGCCAAGCACAAATATTTATGCTTCATACAACAAATCAGATCTATGTTCTAAATAAATCTTTATGTTCATTTTTTAATTTTATTTTTAAATTCCAAAATAATACACATTTATTGTACACAGTTAAGATAGTACCAAAATGTAGGACCCAGAAATTCTAAGTGCCTCATCTCACAGATCAGAGATGACCATTGTTATGTTTGCATTTATTCTTCTGGAAATTCTTACACAGATCCTAACACAATAACAACAGTAGCCACGATATTCAGTGTCCTGAAACTCACTTGTTGTCATGTAATAACGTCTTTCTTTGTCTATCTGTACACAGAGATCTCTGTCCTCCTTTCACCTGCTGCCAAACGTTGGTTTTACCTGAAAGTGTATTTCTTCAAGGACCCAACCTGTGG
Organism: Meles meles; assembly: GCF_922984935.1. Classification (NCBI taxonomy): domain Eukaryota; kingdom Metazoa; phylum Chordata; class Mammalia; order Carnivora; family Mustelidae; genus Meles; species Meles meles. The sequence continues at coordinate 44,977,292 of NC_060069.1, read as the reverse complement.
TTTCACAGGGAAGTAGCTTCTTGGGTGGGTGATCTTTCCTCATACAGGGGCCTGCTTCAGGGGTTTCACTTTAAGACCCTCAGGGAAGATGAATTTGTTTAGGTGGACTTTTTGTGCAAGAAATAGAAAAAGATTCCTTTTTTTTTTTTTTTAAAGTTTCCCTGGTGAAAATATCTTCATCAATCAGTGGTTCTCTCAAATACCAGAATCATCCTGCCTGCTGTTCTCTTTTTTCTTTTAGAAATTTTTTTAAGATTTTATTTATTTATTTGACAGTGAGAGAGGGAACACAAGCAGGGGGAGTGGGAGAGGGAGAAGCAGGCTCCCCTCTGAGCAGAGCGCCCGATGTGGGGCTTGATCCCAGGACCCTGTGATCATGACCTGAGCAGAAGGTGGACGCTTAAAGACTGAGCCATCCAGGCGCCCCTGCCTGCCCTTCTGAAGTGATTTTTCTTTTGTCTGTTAAAGGGAAACTACAACTGGATTTTTCATGTGAAAACCCAGGCTAAAGGTTTCCAATAACACATTCTATACGCTCTGAGACTCACCTCATGAGTTCCACCCTCAGGGACAACTTCTTCACTCTTGCCCTCTCTATTTAGCCATCCTTGCTCTCTGCACACCATGCTTGTTCTCAGGGGAACCTCAGCGCGGTAGGTGGGCATCGCTGCGGGAATGCTGGCTCCTTCTGGAGACCATCACGTCCCTCAGAGTAGGGTTGTGTTTCTATTCCTGTCTAATTGTGTAACGCCAGGTACATAATAAATGTTTACTAAATATTATTAGATGGTTGAATGAATACTAGAATGTTCCATCCTCATTATTTGTGGGGATGATTGTGTACTTCATGATTTATTCAGATGCCCTCTTTCCTCTCCTTCCTGTTCCCTTAGAGCCATTTCCTTTATCACTAGGAGCTGGAACCAGTTGAGAGTTGAATGGTGCCAAGCATCTGGTGAACAGCAAGAAAGTAATCAAACTGTTAAAGTGGTAAGGCCCCTGGATGGCTCAGTCAGGAAAGCATGTGACTCTTGATCTTGGGCTTATGAGTTCAAGCCCCACATTGGGCCTAGAGCTTATTTAAAACAAAACAAAACAAAAAACAACCGGTAAAGCTGCAGCTTGCCATGACCCTGGGGAAGAACACTGAACTGGGAGGCAGGAGATCTGGGTTCTCGTCCCACCTCTGGTACTAATTCATTTACCTGTTCACTCACTCTGTCGGCAATATATGTCTGGCACTCCGTTCTAAGTCCTGCAGATGTGGTGGTGAAGAAGAAAGACAAGGTCCTAACTCTTGTCTTCCAGAGGAGAGTCCAGAACACAGACAGTAAAAAGTGATGTGATGGGGAGTGTCTGGTGGCCGCTTCAGTTTTGTGGTCAGGAAGGACCTCTCTGAGAATGGACACTTCAGCTGAGATGTGAAGGAGGAAAAGAAGCCAGTCACTCAAGGACCATGGGGGTGAGCGTTCCAGGAAGGAGAGCCAGGGCAAAGGTCCTAAGGTGGAAACAGACTTTGTGTTGTCAAGGGGCAGAAAGACCAGTGTGGCTGGAGTAGAGAGAGCTAGGAGGAACATGATTGAAAATGAGTTTCAAGAATGGGCGGAAGCCATATAATATCCCGCTTTGAGGAATTTGTATTTTATTTCAAATACAATGGGAAACTAGTGGAGGGTTTTAAGCAAGAGTGTGAGAAGATCATTCAGGCTCTCCTTCCAAGAACAGATTACAGGATGATTACAGAGGGATCATCTGGGAGCGCTGCAGTGATTCAGGTGGTGTGGACTAAGGCGTGTGGGCTAAGGCGATTGTAACGAAAATGGAGAGAAGTGAATGAATTTGGAATATGCGTTGTAGATAAAGTGGACAACACTTGCTGACAGATTGAATATGGAAGATGAGGAAAGAGAGGAGTCAAGACGGAATCCTAGATTTATAGGTTGAACAACAGGGTAGATGTTCGTGCTAATGATTAAAAGTAGGAATACTGAGGAAGGAGCAAGTTGAATAAGAAAACTCGAGTTCTTCATGGGTAAATTATATCTGAGTTGCATATTAGATGTGTATGGAACTGTTAAGAAGGCAGCTGGATATCCAAGTCAAGCTTTGGGGAGAAGTCGGTCTGGATGTAGAGATTTTGAGATCATAAGCACATAGATGTCTCTTAAGCCCTAGGGCTGGATGGGGTTACCAAAGATAGTAGTAGAGGAGAGAAGAGGAGAAGGAGCCAATAAAGAAGACAGAAGGAACAGGAGACAGAAGGAAAAGAGGACAGCAGGGGATCACAGAGCCAAGAGAGAAAACATTTTAAGAAGGAGGAAATAATCAATTTCTGCTGAAAGGTAGAGGAAGGTGGGAGCAAAGAAGTGGCCTCTGGATTTAGCAACATGGAAGTCATTGGTGACCTTGACAATAGCAGTCTCTTTGGATAGTGGGAACAGAAGCCCAAATTGAGTGCATTGACGAGGGGACATGGAGAAAGCAAATTTCTTGTAAAGTTGAAGGAAAATGGAGAAATTAGTAGCTGAAAGGAGACATAGGGGTTAAGGAAGATACTAAGAGCATGCACGTGGGGATGATTCAGGAGAGAAGTCTTGACTGTGGGGGGTGGGGGTGGAGAGTGCAGGAGCACCACTGAGGAGAGAAGGGATGGAACCCAGAGCCCACGTGGAGAGGCTGGTTTTGAAAGGGGCAAGTGTTCTGGGTTTACAGAAACCAGAAGGAAGGCAGCAGGTAGGCAGACACGCACAAGAAGGCATGTAGATTTGGTGGAAAGAAGATGCAGTTTCCCCTTTGTGTGACTGTGGTTGAGTCACTTATCTTGCTGAGATGTGTTGGAGAAATTAAACAGGCCTGCTCCAGCCATGATGAATGTGCATCTTCGAACACAGACACTCCGCTAATGACACCTGCCTTAACATCTGCTTCATTCAGTGAGGGGCTTAGTGGGGAAGGTGCAAGGTTCAACCCAGAACTAATTATAATAATAGCTCCTAACTACTGAACACTATTCATCAGGTCCCAAATGGAGGCTTTCCATAAATTCACTCTCACTGTCCCCACACCCTGCAAGGCAGGCTTTAGTACTATTCCCATGAGCATAATGGGTGGCTTAGTTGATAAGAGTCTGCCTTTGGCTCAGGTTATGATCCCAGGGTCCTGGAATTTAGCCCAGCTTCAGGCTCCCTGCTTGGCAGGAAGCCTGGTTCTCTCTCTCTCTTCCACTCCCCCGGCTTGTATTCCCTCTCTCACTGTCTCTCTCTCTCTCTGTCAAATAAATAAATAAAATCTTTTAAAAAAGAAAAAGAAACAAGGTGGGGTTGCCTGGGTGGCTGTCAGTTAAACGTCTGCCTTTAGCTCAGGTCATGATCTCTGGGTCCTGGGATTGAGTCCCGGGTCAGGCTCCCTGCTAAGTGGGGAGTCTGGTTCTCCCTCTGCCTGGTGTTCCCCTGCTTGTGCTCTCTCTCTCTGACAAATAAATAAATAAGATCTTTAAAAAAAGAGAAAAGGTAGAGGTAGGTAGGAAGAGGTGGTCAAGCAACTTTTCTAAAATGATGCAGGGAAAATTTAAACCCTGATGTGTGACTCTGCATCCCTACTTTTTTTTAAAATTTTTTAAAAATATTTTATTTATTTGACAGAGAGAAATCACAACTAGGCAGAGAGGCAGGCAGAGAGAGAGGAGGAAGCAGGCTCGCTGTGGAGCAGAGAGCCTGATGTGGGGCTCGATCCCAGGACCCTGGGATCATGACCTGAGCTGAAGGCAGAGGCTTTTAACCCACTGAGCCACCCATGTGCCCCTGCATCCCTACTTTTGACCATTGTGTTCTATTACCCCTGCATAGAAACGGGTGAAAGGGCTCAGCTAGGAGGGTTGGGGTTCCTCAGCCTTCTCCTCTGAGAGAGATGACAGTAATTTCTCACTTATTCGTACGAAGTGCTGAGGGAGGCAGGTGAGCTGAGTTTTCTGGAGCAGGCTTGGGGATTAATGTTCTAGACTCCTTGACAAAGGCCGTGAAGGCAGAGGGATTGAACACACCCATTTAAATCCAGAATCCAACACTATCATCTGTGCGGCTGGGACATCTGTCGCCAGTTACCAGCGCATTAGGTAAATCTTCAAATGATTGTGGCCTTAGGTTTTTCCAGATGTTTACCAGGAAACCGTCTTTGCCCAGTTTTGCAATCCTCTATAAAATAAGATCAGTTCTTAGGAAAACAAACCAGACAGCAGGGCCTCATCCACACCTTCCAACTTGGGGAGAATTCAGGATTTTTCCATGCAGAGCAGTATGATCTCCGTTTTCCTTTTCTTAATTTTCTAAGATAATAAGTGAATTGGTGGAAAGAGCCCAGGTCTGGGAGTAGGGAGATGGGCCCCTATCACCTGTCTCACTTCCCAGCTGGGTGACCTTGGAGAGTTTCCCAAGCTGTCGGTGAGGGCTCTGGCTATCAGTATAGAATGGGTGGAACCCCGTGGGAAATTGGTATAATTGTATTTCAGTATAATTGAATTCCTTTGTGGTCTTGTGTCTTTCATTGCATCGTTCATGGGCATTTTTGTCAAACTGCCAAAGGGATCTACGCATGGAAAGGGTAGGAACCAGTCAGCGGATCTCTGCGGTTCCTGTTTAGTTTGACATTAAGTTTCATTAACATACCTTCTGGGAACTAATTTTCTTTTAACAAAGTCCAGCTGAGTGTGGAAGAGTGCGGATGGTTTCCCAACACTGGGCAGAAGGGAAATGAACCCAGGCTCTTGGCTTTCACATGCTGTCACCGTCTGAGTAGAGGGGCGGCACCAGCACATACCCACATGTGCATTTGGGGACCCCCTGAGAGGCCGGAGCAGCCTACAGACTGAGGTGTCTTGGGAACCAGGTGCTGCCTGAGAGAGGAAGGAGAGAGGAAAGAATGGCAGCAGGAGAATAACCAGGACCTGGCCTGGCCTTCTACCTCCCGTGCTATTTCCACTCCTATAACACCATTTCTGATAATAAAGTATGATGCTAGACATGATCCTGGGTAAAAGAGTTATCACTAACCCATAAGCCACCTATTAGATATTGGACATTTAATATATTGCTGCTCTATGTACACTACCTCCTTTAAGCCAAGAGCAATCAAGTGAGGCAGATATAATTATAGCCATGTCATGGAGAAGAGAACAGCCTCCCAGAAGTTAAACATCTTGCCCAATATGGTGCAGCGAGTGGCTGGACTGGGATTCATACCCATTTTCCACGTTCGCCTTCCCGTGAATGGGAGCTATTGGCCAGTCTCTTGGCTCAAGGTAGTCCCTCTCCACCTCAGACTGGTACACGCCCCAGTAAGAAGAATGGGACTTCTGTGTCTTCATCCAAACCTCTAAGAAGATGGCCAAGCTTGATTTATTGACTTACTCTTTACTTTGTCAAAAGCAGTATTGTACTGTGTCTAGAATCTGTGTTTGATGGAAAGCCTTCTTTTGAGTTTTCTGCAACTATTATTTATAAGTAGGTCCTCATCAGAGCTATGAGAAGAATATTATTGGATTTGAGATCCACAGCACACTCCTTTAAGAATGGCAAACGGGGGCGCCTGGGTGACTCAGTGGATTAAAGCCTCTGCCTTTGGCTCAGGTCATGATCCCAGAGTCCTGGGATCAAGCCTGGCATCGGGCTCTCTGCTCAGCAGGGAGCCTACGTCCCCCCCCCCATCTCTCTCTGCCTGCCTCTCTGCCTACTTGTGATCTCTGCCTGTCAAATAAATAAATAAAATCTCAAAAAAAAAAAATGGCAAACGGTTTTTCACGGGCTGTATCTCCTGGAGGGTGGTGCATAGCAGATCTGTTACAGACCCAGGAATATATCAGTCTATCCCTTGGCCTTGTGTGCTTTGCATTGGGTCTAAGAGCCAGTGTTTTAGAAGTCTTGGCAGAGTGAGATATTATATTATAGTACACTCTGTGCTTTTCTTTTCCAGAGGTATTGTGTTAATGACTCTTCCTTAACCCACTGGTCCTTAACTCTGGCACACACCTGGGGTGCTTTCAACAAGGCTGATTCCTGGGTGGTCCCCTCCCCCCACCCAAGAGTCACACTTAAATCTGTGTGAGCATCTGGGTATCAGTGTTAAAGGCTCTACCAATGACTTCAGTGTACAGCCAAGGTAAGAACCCCTGAGCCGGGGTGCCTGGGTGGCTCAGTGGGTTAGGGCCACTGCCTTTGGCTCGGGTCATGATCCCAGAGTCCTGGGATCGAGCCCCGCATAGGGCTCTCTGCTCAGCAGGGAGCCTGCTTCCTCCTCTCTCTACCTGCCTCTCTGCCTGCTTGTGATCTCTGTCTGTCAAATAAATAAATAAAATATTAAAAAAAAAAAAGAACCCCTGAGCCATAGTCTTACTTGCCTTGAGCCATCTTGCTGGTGCTCCCTTACCTAGACAGTCTGGCCAACTCTTGCTTGTCCTCCAGGAAACCTTCTTTGAAATCTGGCGGGGCTCTGTGGCCTTCCTCTGTGCTCCCAGGACTGCTCACTGTCACCGTCACATATCTCATGGCATCCCGGTCTTTGGTTTGTCTGCCTTCCCTACAAGGCTGTACGTGGAAGAGATGTGGCCTCACATCTTTGAAGGCTCAGCTTCCATCACAGCAGCTGCCAAAAGGGGGGAGTTTGGCACATGCTTGTTGCATAGATGAGGGGATGTACACGTTTGAGGGGGGAAAGAATCAGAAATATGGTTAGACTTGGGTCTAGTTCCCCAAGGGCCTGGAAGACATCCCAGGGGAGTTCTGTATGAATGTGTTTAGGGAGGTCTGAGGCCAAATATGCACCTGACATTCAGAAATAATTGTGTTGTTTTGAAGAAGGTGTCCTGTAGGTTGTCCTAATGTAGACCACGGTGACCATCACAATCCCACAGTGAGCTACCACGTGCCCCCTTCACTCGGCCCAGCCGTCTGCACGGCTCATGAGTCAGGCTGCCCCTTTGTCCCTCCCCGAGATGTTGGTTCTGTCTCAGAGAAACAAAGGGAACATTCTGGCTGTAAGAGAATGGCTTTCAGGGTTTTCCTGGTGCAGCTCTGGAGAGAAGACACTTTTATTTCTATCTGTTCTGTGGGGACCAGGAGAGGCAGGGGTATGTCTGTGGCCTTCTGTCATGAGATTCAGATTCAGAGAGCAGTGGCAAAGCCTCCTCAGGGTGGGCACTCTGAGGTTTCCAGGTGGGAGAGTCCTACTGTTAGTGAAAATAGAGAGGGACGATGAGGAGGAGGGAAGTGGCTTCTCCTAGGAACCTACCCGATGGTTCTCGGACACCATTGTGGGGACTGTGCATTAATTCTACTCCTTGGGCAACCCGTGAAGTAGATATCGTCTTGATATTCTCACTTTTGAGCACTCTTCTCACCCATATCTTCAGGCCCCTCATTCTTTCTAGCCAGCCTCCTATACTTTTGTCTCACCCCTTCTCTCCCCAGTGGCAGTGCCTTAGCGCAGGTCACCATCTAAATTGCCACAAGAAGGCTCAAGTGTCACCAAGCTCACACTTTATGTCCAAACCTTAGTGAGAGCTGCGTTCGTACCTGAGTCTTGATTGAACGGATTTCTCTGTTGAGTGTGACCCTGAGACTCAAGTGGCCCATCTAAACACAGACTCTGGGGCCTGAAGGAGGCTCCCACCTCACAACCCTAAGTGATGAACACATACACTTTGTCTTTTTCTCTATAATTTAGCCTGTTGTCATAGTAACTGTTCCAGGTCGAGAACCTTACTTCCCGGAGACTCACCCTAACACTCAAAAGAACCCCACTGATGGCCTAAAGATTTAGGCACCACCCTAACTCACCCTTTGCCCCCTTTCCCCCCCTGCTAACCAGGGTCCCAGGCTGTGGAATTTTCCAGAGGCTGGTGCCTCCATGTGAGGGGAAGAGACTGAATTTCCTGGGACCCGCCCACTTCAGGAAGATCATTTGAAAAGATGTCATGGCCTGCTTTAGGGAATAATTACGAGTTCTGGAGAAACTCTGGAGGAAAATGGAGCAAGGATGTACTTGGGTAGGACTGGCTTCAACAGCGGTCCTGAGGGACGGGGTTTGAAATGGGGGAGAAGGAAAAGTAAAAAAAAAACAACAAAACCCAAAACAACCAAAAAACAAAAAAATCAAACAATAGTACAAAGAGAGCACTGTTCCCATGAGCAGATGGAGTGGTGGGGTCAGCCCAGCCCAGGTCGCTGTACCAGGCCTCCCACGACATCCGTGTTGGGCTGGGAGGAAGCACATCTCTGGTCCAGGAGATAAACGGCTACATTAAGACATCCTGCACCCAGAGGGATACACACAAGACTTTGCGCTTGAAAATCACATATAAATGGCAAGTGGAGGGTACTTTTCACTTCTACATTAGGAATCCTGCAGTGTAGACTGCCAAATAGAATAATTCAAGTGGCAAAGTGAACATTCCAACTTAAAATATGCAACTTCCCTGCCCCCCGTTGTGATTAACTAACCAGATAACCAGATCACTGCCAAATCTTCAGACTTCAACAGGATCTATGGACAAAGGCTTGGTCTGGATACCATGAGGCTGCCTTTGGACCTGCGGCAGCTTCTCACATCTGTGATCTCCTATGCACCTAGACTGTGGGTTAATCTGCATGCTCTGCAAGTCCCCTTCTTTCCCCCAGAGACCTGGAGCTAAATAGGGTTAAGGATGAATCCAGGTGGTCCCTGGGTGGACAGAAGAGGGAAGGGAGAATTCGTGTGACTGAACATGGCACTGTGTTCCTAGACCCTACTCGGAACCCCTGAGACTCTTGGGCTTGAAAGAGTTTGTAGTCTTCTTTCTATGATACTATATACAACTAAGGTTTATTCTAGTTTGTCTTACTTCAATTTTGGTATCTTGACAGGCCATTAATACTTATACCTAGGGACTGAATCTGTAAGAATCTCAGAATCCTCTTTAAGTTTTAATTTTAATTCTAATTAGTTAACATACAGTGCTATATTAGTTTCAGGTGTACAATATAGTGATTTGACAATTCCATACATCACCCTGTGCCCCTCACCTATTTCACACATCCCCCCAAACACTCCCCGCTGATGACCCAAATCAGTTTGCTCTCTGTAGTTAAGTGTCAGTTGTTTGGTTTTCCCCTCTCTCTTTTTCCCCTTTGCTTGTTTATTTTGTGTGTTTGTTACTTTTCTTTTATTTTTTAAAAATATTTTATTTATTTGAGAGAGAGCATGAGCAGGGGGAGGGGCAGAGAGAGAGGGAAAGGGACAAGCAGACTCCCCACTGAGTATGGAGCATGATGAGGGCTCCACCCTAAGACCCCAAGATCATGACCTGAACCGAAGTCAGATGTTTAACCAACTGAGCCACCCAGGAGTCCCCCCTTCTTTTTTTAAAGACTTTTACTCATGCATTTGAGAGAGAGAAAGAGCGGGAAGGGCAGATGCAGGAGGAAAGAATCTCAAACATACTCTGCACCGAGCACAGAGCCCCACATGGGGCTCAATCTCATGACCCTGAGATCATGACCAGAGCTGAAACCAAGAGTCAGTCACGTAACCAATGGTGCCACCCAGGCACCCCAGTTTTGTTTCTTAAATTCCACATAGGAGTAAAATCATAGTATTTGTCTTTCTCTGACTGACTTATTTGGCTCAGCATTATATTCCTTAGCTCCATCCATGTTGTCGCAAATGGCAAAAGTTCATTCTTGTTTATGGCTGAATAATATTCCATTGTATGTATGTACCACATCTTCTTTATCTATTCATCAGTTGATGGATACTTGGGCTGCTTCCATGTCTTGGCTAATAATGCTGCTATAAACATAGGGGTGCATGTATCCCTTTGAATTAGTGTTTTTGTATTTTGGGGTAAATGTCCAGTAGTGTGATTGTTGGCTCATAGGGTAGTTCTAGTTTTAATTTCTTGAGGAACCCCCATATTGTTTTCCACAGTGACTGCACTAGTCTGCATTCCCACCAATAGTAGTGCAAGTTTCCTTTTTCTCCATATCCTTGCCAACACCTGTTGTTTCTTGTGTAAAGAACATTTTCATGTTAGGGCTTCTGGAAAGAGCATAGGTCTGTGAATCAAGACAGGAGGGTTCTAAACCCAGCTTTGTCACAAACTTGCAGCTGACCTTGGTAAGGCACCTGTCTGACTAGATCAAGGTTTCATCCTTTTTCTTGCTATTTTAACATTCTATGACTGTGATTTGGTCATGGGAAGAAGACAGGACTCCTAGCACGTTAGGGAAATCAGAAAGTGAAGTTAGGGGAGGGTCATACTAGCTTGAGAACCATTAAAAATCCTTAGATCCCTACAAAATTTGCCTACATCTTTAAATGTTTGAAGTTCACTGGCTGCTTTTGACCCTCCAACCAGGGCCTGTGGGCCCCCTTGGAAGCACCAAGAATCCCTGGGTCCCTGTTTCTTTTCTATATGCAGTCACCGTGGGGGAGGAAAGCCACAGAGATGGGCTAGGGAGTGAGGAAGGAGGGCATTTGGAGAGAACAGTCGGGGACGATGCTTCTATTTTGAAATCTTCTGCTGCAATTTCAGCCCCAACACCAGAATAGGACTAGAGTCAAGGGTAAATAGCATCTGCTCTTCTCTTCAGATGAAACTGTTTATCTGAAAAGGAAATGCAAAACACTGGTTCTGTTTTTCTGCTCTGTGTTACGCTGATGGGAGCAATACCAGTTGTGCAACGCAGAGTGTGATTATTAAACCTATCTTACGGGCACAAAGGAACTCTGTAAGGAAGCCAAGAGGCACAGACTCCCCCAGGCAGGATTTGGAGATTTTGCAAATTCTGAAGTTTCCCCAGTGAACTGTAGTAACCCACCACAAGGCAGAAGATGGAGTCGAACTCCAAGTGCATCTTGTCCGCAGAGTTTGTATGGTACCAGGAGAGTTTCGTTTCTGTGTCATTCTCATAGTCCTACTCCTGTGAGCTTGTTCAGCATTCAATCTAGTGGACATAGTGGACACCTGGTGAATACAAAGGTTTGTCTCTCCAGCACAAAATAAATGGTCAAAAATGGATGGGAACATTCCATGATGCCATAGGTTTATTTGCAGGATCCAAATTGTCTGGTTGGTTCTTCTCCCAAACTGCAGAACTGATTATTTGAGAGGAAGGATTTATTAGACACATACAAGTAAGCATTGTGGCTGAGAGTTTGGGCCCTTGGACTTCAGAAGAAAGGCAGCTTTTTAATGGTAAGCCTCTAATGGTCAGATCACAAGCAGCCTGGGAATTTCAGTGAGAGCCCTGAGCCAATCTGGAGAAGGTAGAGAGAAGTGCCAGGGTGATTTTAGCCAGGCTTGTTATTGGGTGGTGGGGGGGGGGGGGAGGGTCATTCTCTCATCTACTGCAAACCAAACCGGAATTCAGACACATACATACAATGCTTTCATGATTTTCCCCTTACACACGGTCTGGACCTTCCCTGTCCACATGCTTCTCCGGCAGCAAGGGTCCCTTTTCTGGTTCTCTCCTTATCTTTGCTCCTCGTGCCTTTCCCAAGGTGCTCATTTTATCCACTTCTGCCTGGAGACGAATGATGGAAGAGGGCAGTGAGCTCATCCCTGCACTAGCCTTCACTCCTCAGGAAGACCTTGGACCTTGTTCAACCAAACCAGCTGAAGTCGGTGATAAAATCAGGAAGAAACCTGAGAGAAGAGAAGCAGAGGAAGACCAGGACTGTGACTTGGGGACAGAAGTACCTCTTGTTGACTCATCCCTACCAAGAACTCGGACAGGAGGAAACTTATAAAACCTAGCTCTCCCAGGTCTAGAATGATCTTAATCTTCCGTGTCCACTCTAATGAGGCCACCTCTAGTACTTTGTTTAGGGAGATTTGCCTGAAGAAACTTGGATCCCTTTTATCACAGCCATGAACACATGGTTGAATTATAAAGCTTCATCCTCAAATAGGCCCCCAATATTCAGTTCTGTTTTTATTCTTTTACTTTGTACTGCTTATTAGATCCAGGACACAGTGATAATTGCATTTTTCACATCCTCATGTCTTGACATCTTTAATTCTTGGCTATGCAATTCTACAGACACCATACATAATAAATGGAAAGTTAACCCCTTTTAATTTCTTGTTGCATTTTTTGCACACAGAGTATATAGTCTTTTAGTTTATATAAGGCGTAAAGATCAAAGAAAGTCCAATTCAAGTTGATAACCAACAACATTTGGCAGATGATTAACTTCCCCAGGATGCTATGCCTAGTTCAGGAAGTACAAGCACCATATTGTTGATACACCGTGGGTATCTCACCCATGATATCGTGGCTTAAAGGAACATCTACCTCAAATTGCTCATGTTGAGTTGTAAGATGCTGCAAATACACATATATGCTAATGATGCTGATTATGCTAATATACATTAGCATAACGTGGAGCCTACATACATATACATATATATGTGTGTGTGTGTGTGTATATATATATTCCCTGCCCAGCATAGAGCCCAACACAGGGCTTGAATTCATGACCCTGAGTTGAGCTCAAGGGTTGGGCCCTTAACCAACTGAGCCACCCAGGCGCCCCAAGATGCTGTTAATATTTGTTTTAAAAACATAGCAAAAATAGTTCTCTTTTTCATTGCCCCGCCCACCCTTCGCTAGAGTACTTTATTTAAAGCACTCTCGTAACAATTTTTCATGTGTGTGATTACAGGGGTTATTCACATTCGGTGCAAAACATGTGGAAAACAGGCGAGCCCCGAGAAGAGAAGCCTGCACGGGAGCCAGGAATCCCCGCAGTGAGACAGGAGCCTGGCTGGCGTCCAGGATCTCCGACCCACAGAGGCAGAGTCGCAGAGGTAGACAGGCACGCCTCTCCTGAAACGCAGCTGAGATCTCTCCAGGCGCGGGGAGACAACCGGCAGGGAGAGGCGCCGCGGGGGGCATCCGAATTCACGCAAGAGCTTCTGAGAGGAGCGGAATGTTTGCGCTCCAGAAGTCTTCCCCAGGCCGGCCTTCCGCATCACCCCAGGGTGCCCCCGGCTGGAACTGAGGGCGCTGCTCCTGGGGTACCTGCGCCCGGCGTGGTGCTCAGCCGGCGAGGCCCCCGGAGGACATACTGCGGGTCGCACCCCACAGGGACCTTGAACAAGGCTGTGAAGGAGATGGTCTAACGTCTCCCCTCTCTTCTTTCCCCCTTAGCCAGGATCCTTGGCTCTCGGGAGCCAGGCTCCTCTGCAGTGAACTTACAACGAACATGCTTGTCTCCTCTGCTCCGCATTACGCTCCTTTATGCTGAAGGCATCGAGGGGCTCCTCATGCCCTCCCTGCACCCCGCAGCCCAGAAAAGCTCGCATTTGTCGTGTTCTGAAGACTCCACCCAGGTCCCTTCACTCTGGGCCAGATCCCTTCGATACTCATCGCGCAGATGGAACAAGCGTGTGTCCAGGCCAGGTGCCACCGCCGGTGTCGGGAATCCGGTAGCGAAGGGAACACAAATCCCCTCCCTCACGGGGCTCTCATCCCGCGAGGCCGGCGGCTGCCGCGCGAGTCGTTAGTTAGCTCGGGCAACGCACGCGGGGCGCGGGCAGGAGGGCTCCGCGCGGTCTCCGCGTGGCTGGGCTGAAGCAGTTCCCTTTCCCGGGACGGTGTTGGTTAGGGGCGAGCACAAGAGGGATTCTTGCGTGAGGTCTGGAGGGAGAAAATGAAGCAGCGGCCATTTTGTAACTCACACACCTCAGGCGTTTCTGCAGTGGCCCACCTCGCTGGCATGAAGCCGGCACCCTCCCTGGGTCCTCCTTCCTTCGCACTCTCTCCGCTCTCCAAAGATCCCATTCTGACAGAGCTGCCCTTGCTTACTCTGCTCTGCTGCGCCCTTTCACTTTTCACTAGCTAAGGAAACCGTGCTGCATCATTTTCTGTGAACTTTCTCTTTCCTTCCTTCCTTCCTCTCTCCCTCCTTGCTTTCCTTTCCTTTCCTTTCCTTTCCTTCCCTCCTCCCTTCCTTCCTCTCTCCTTCCCTTCTTCTCACCCTCCCTCCTTTCCTTCCCTTCTCCTTCTCTTCCTTCCTTCCCCCCTCCCTGCCTCCCTCCTTTCTTTGCTTTCTTCCTTCCTCCATCCAGCAAATATTTTCATGAGATTCTTCTAAGTGGCAGGTGCTTTGCCAGTCGCTGGTGCTACAGGGAAGAGCAGAACAAAGGCAATCCCTGCTTACAGAGAGCTTTACAGCAGGACAGCGGAGGACAAACCAATAAATCAAATAAATAAATGAAGCTGGGGGTGGGGGGAGTGGACTCTGTAAGCAGAGAAGAATGGGCCAGGGTGGACAGGAGAGTGAGGCCTATTCCAGACAAGATAGACGGAAAAGCCTTTGTATCCAAATGCATTCTTAAATATTAGAAAGTCAAAAGGATATGGACCCATAGAGAAAGCAGTTTTTATTAGATGTTTTCATGCATTTGAAAAATACTCCATAGAGGTGAAATTTCTTAAGAGGAAATAGGAGTAGAGATGGAAAGCTTGCAGTCTGAGAGATCCCTGTTTGAGAGGAAAGAGACCATCATAAAAGATTCCATGGGAGCATGGGAGATGTTGAGTTTTATCTTTTTCTTTCCTTTTGTTCTGATGTTGAAAGGAGGAAATACATGGAAGGCAAGTCTTTTATCCTAACAGACACTATTGAGAATGGTTTATTGAGAGTGAGCCATCAAACTTTACTTAAGATAGGAGTCGGGTGAAGGGCTGGGATAAAGGTGAACCCTGAGAAGATGCAGAACATGCTCAGGACCAACCCCTGGGGAGGGGTGTGTGTGTGTGTGCGCACGCGCTCACACACACACATGCACACACCCTCCGCCTACACAGAACACTTGCTAGAGAGGTGCCTGGTGCGTCGTGCTGTTAAATAGCTGCCTTCGGCTCAGGTCATAATCGCAGGGTCCTGGGATCAAGCCTTGCTGAGCAAGGAGCCTGCTCCTCCCTCTCCCTCTGTCCCTCCCCTGCTCATGTTCTCTCTCTCTCTAATAAATAAATAAAATCTTAAAAAAAGAAAAGAAAACCTGCTAGGCTAGCCTTTGCGGGGGCAATGAGCAAGGTGATGACTGCGTTTTCTCTGATATTGCCTGGGAACCTGAGACGATGGCTCAGATGGGCCATGAGCACCATACTACCTAAGTTGGAACTGCTCCCAGCGAGGGTCAGCTCCCTGGTCAAGGGATCCTGGTGGCCCTGGAACAATTGCTATCTGTCACCAGAGTGTAAGGATGAGGACTTTACTCCTTCTGTGTTCCCTCACGGCGCCAAGTGAAGCACTGCGTGCCCAGAAGGATGACCGAGACTCACGGATGCCTTTTTTGCAAAAGCTTTCCCCCTGAGCAAAGACAGCTTTTAAAGCTTGGGGGCTGATGTATGGATTCAGGACACAGAGGTCCCAGCAGGGAACTAGTGAGTATTCTTTTAATGTTTCTCAGGATGGTTCCAGGTCTAGTCACTGGCTTGGGATCCAGAGCAACCATGTTCCTTCTGTTTGGAATTCTAGAGATTAGAGGAAGAGCTCCAGGGAAACCTAGGAGACAAGCCACTATGGTGAGGAGCGCAGTAAAGCCTCTTTCTTGTCAAACAAGGATATTGCTGTCAAAACAAGGATGAACACTGTATTTTGGACATTCCAAGTTCTTCTTACTGTTTTGCTCTCTGTACAGGGGGTGAGGGAGCAATTTCAGTAACTAAAATTCCATTGTTATTCATTGGCTTCTCCAGGTTTGTTTTTTGTTTTTTTTTTTTTTTTTTTTTTTTTAAAGATTTTATTTATTTATTTGACAGAGAGAGATCACAAGTAGATAGAGAGGCAGGCAGAGAGAGAGAGAGAGGGAAGCAGGCTCCCTGCTGAGCAGAGAGCCCGATGTGGGACTTGATCCCAGGATCCCGAGATCATGACCTGAGCCGAAGGCAGCGGCTTAACCCACTGAGCCACCCAGGCGCCCCTGTTTTTTGTTTTTTTTAATCTGACAGACAGAGATCACAAGTAGGCAGAGAGGCAGGCAGAGAGAGAGGGGGGGAAACAGGCTCCCTGCTGAGCAGAGAGCCCAATGCGGCCTCGATCCCAGAACTCTGGGATCATGACCTGATCTGAAGGCAGAGGCTTTAACCCACTGAGCCACACAGGCACCCTCCAGGTTTGTTTTAAACTGCTTTAGCTTGGTGCTGCCATGCTGATAAGTTATAAAGAAAAGGAAGAGCAATATAAAGTAAAATTTTTATTTGAAAGGAAGTTTTAAATAAAAATTAAAAAAAATTTTATTTGAAAGGAATCTGACATTCTCTTCACAGTCAGAATATCCAGAGATTTAGCATCTCAGCTACTCCTCAGGAGACTAAGTACCAGACATCTTACAGATTCATAAAAGACAAAGGTTTTTTCCAAACATGGACCCATGCAGAAGCTCAGTTGTCACTGTTAAGAACAAGAGAGTTCCTTGGGCTTAGAGTCTGGCCCTAATTAACGAAGACATAAATATCATGGTCTGCATTGTGACCTTGTCACTATTCACTCACCTTGACTACTAATGGCCTTCATCTGCCAGAAAGCAAATTACCTGTCATAGAACAGGTGAGCAAAATAAATCATAAAAATTCAAGCAAAAGGGGTGGGAGGTGGAAACGATGCCCATGGAAGGGTTTAACCCAAGGTCACCCCATCTAAAGCACTGAGCCCCCCAAAAATGTCAGAATCTTTCTGCCCATGAGGCATTACTGGGTGGAACACACACTAGGCATCATCAGTCAAGTCTGCCCAGCTGTTTCCCTCCCACAGTGCCCACGGAGAAAGGATACCCTGAGTTCTTTCATCCCACACCAGGAGCGCCCATGCCCTGGCTTTCATCTTGGTCTCAGAGGCCAAGGCCTGGAACCACCTGCATCCACTATTCCACGCTGTAGCCAGAGCTCCAAGAAGCTCAAGTCAAAACTCAGTGTTTATTGCACAAAGCACTTTGTTATCCAAAGCCTTTGCCTAGAGCCTTGGAGAGGATTACAAAGGAATGTTTCTTCGCTCTGCTTATTTCTTAGGAAATTACCTCCAGACCTGCCAAAATCACAAAGAGCTCAGGATGCCATTGGTGCCTTCAAACGTGGAACATTTGGACATCCCTCATGACTTCTTGCACTCCTATTTCCTGAGGAGAAAACAGGAGATTTGGGAGAGGGGAACTGCTTGCCTCTGATCTCTTGGCAGCCCTGACAGAGAGTCTCCAAGGGACAGCTGCAGGAACAAGGCTGGGACTGTGAGCAGGTCCATAGCTTAGTGCTTACATCTTACTGCACCGTGGGTGGCCCCTCTGTCAGGTGAGGGGCACACTCCTTCTGTCCAGGTGCTTTGCCTTCACCCTTGTTTTGTTACATCTCCTCCTTTTCTGCCTTCTTTTCATTTACCCATCCATAAATCCATTCACCATCCATCTATCCATCTACCCACTCACTCATCTATCCTTCCATCCAGCCATCCACCATCCACCATCCACCCGTCCATCCATCTATCCATCCATCCATCCATCCATCCATCCATCCATCGATCCATCCTTCCACCCATTCATCCAAAACTGATGACTTATGTGCCAGACTCCATCTTAGAAACTGACTGTAAAGATGAGCAAGAAGAGTTTCCGTCCCCAACCCTGTGGAAGAGGCAGACACATATATAAATAACTCTAACACAGTGCAGAGTTTGAGTTGTGCATAAAACCAAGGGACTGTGTTCAAAGGAGAAGCATCCCCTCTGGCTGTCACTTCCTGTGGTGGACTTTCTTTTCAAATGACCCCTATGATCCCACCTCCTGGTGTTCACATCCTTGTGTGACCCCCTCCTGAGCATGGGTGGGAGCTGTGACTTGCTTCTAATCCGTAGCAAATGGCAAAGGAAATAGGATGTGGGTAATTCCGTGTGATTACACTACTATGTTACATAAAATTATAGCGCCCATCTTGCTAGAATCTACACTCCCTTGCTGGCTTTGAGGAAGCAAGTGGCCATGCTGGGGAACCACACGTGGCAAGGAACTGCAGGTGGGCTCCAGGTGCTGAGGGCAGCCCCCAGCCAACAGCCAGCAGGAAACCGAAGGCCTCAGTCACACAGCCATAGGAATGGAGTTCTGCTAACAATCAGGGAGCTTGGAAGCAGCCCTTTCCCCAGGAAAGCCACTTTGAACCACTCAGATTGCAGCGTTGTGAGCTCCTAAACAGGGGATCCAGTTAGGCTGTGCCTGGATGCCTGACCCTCAGAAACTGTTGACATAAAACAGGTGTGTTGTTTCAAACCCCTCAGTTTGTGGTGATTTGTTATACAACATTAGAGGACAATTACATGCCCCTGAGGAGCAGCCATCTGAAATGTAAACTTCTGGGAAGGAGCCGTATGCCTCCAACCCCCAGGCTCACTCATTCATTCATTCATGCAACAAATATTTATCGAGTGCTTAGTAGTCACATGGCACTGTTCTAGATACATTAGTAAACAAAAGAAAACCCCTGCTCACACGAAGCTCACAGTCTAATGAAGGAATACAGACATGAAATTACTAAGCTAATTATATAGTATCTTCTTCAATAATGAGAACTGTAGAAAAAGATAGATGAGGGGGCTTCGAATACCAGGAAGGTGGGTTGAAATGTTTCAGGGTAGACCTCACTGATAAAGTAATACCTCAGTAGAAGTTGAAAGAGGTGAGGAAATACTGTACAAGAAGTTCTGAGCATCCCCCATGTGGACCGGTTCAAGCATGGAATCAAGGTCTGACCCTGTTCTGGGGGATGATGGGCGGCAGGTCATAGCTGCTCTTTGCGACCTCATTCCCCACTTCTACCCTCCACTGTTGGAGTCTGCCCTGACCCTCTACTGTTCCTTCCCTAAACCCATTTCCAAAGAATCCTCACTTCACATTTTGTTCACGGGGATGATGGGCGGCGGGTCATAGCTGCTCTTTGCGACCTCATTCCCCACTTCTACCCTCCACTGTTGGAGTCTGCCCTGACCCTCTACTGTTCCTTCCCTAAACCCATTTCCAAAGAATCCTCACTTCTCATTTTGTTCACCTGACAAAATGCTTCTTCTTGGTTTCCCTCAATAGTCACCCCCAGACACACTCCCCCCACCCCGCAGAATGTCAGTATCTCCTCTGCCTTCCCTCCAGCTTCATGGTTTTATGGTGAGCTTTCTGCTTTCCACAGGTATTGCCACTGGCTGCCTCCGTCTTTTGGAGATTGTGGGTTTATAGAATGCAGGCTCCTTCCCCTGTTGTCATGGCATTTCCAGACTGGCATGTTCTAGAGGGTATCTGTTGAAGAGAGATTTAATTAGGTGTCACTCCTCTATGTGTGTGTGTGTGTGTTTTCTCTCTCATTCCATCTACCCCTTAGCCGACTCCCTTACTATCTGTTTTTCTCTGCACATCTCTCTCTCTGCATCTCTAGGCGCTTTTTTCTCTTTCTTAGTCTGTTTCTGTTTCTCATACACACAGACACATGGGCACAGAATCACATATAGCATTTTCTTTTGAGCCTTTTATCTTCTGAGACAGAAGGGGGACGGGTTCAAGGAAATGAGGGGTGGGGTAGGCTTGGGGTAGGGGAGGAAACTTTAAAGGACAAATCTAAAGTGTACAGCTGGCTCTTCTTAAATATTAGATTATAATAACCACATTATAACCACACATCAATGAAGGACACCCACTCCTCTCACATCATGTAGCCCAGGGTTTCTTAATGGGGGCATTACTGATATTTTCAATCAGATAACTCTATTGGTGGGAGAATGTCCTGTGTATTATACGGGGTTTAGCAGCATCTCTAGCCTCTAACCACCGGTAACAGCTCCAGTCGTGATAATCAAAAAATCTCTAGACATTGCCAAATGTCCCTCGGGGGAAAAATCCTCACTGCCTCCACTGAGACCTGCTGATACAACCTGTTCCTCCCAGGATCTGAAGGTATTCATCTGCAATTTTCAGGCAGCCTCCCAAGGATAGGATTTCTGGAGGGCGCAACAAAGAACACAGTGGCTGGGTTTAGGACAACCGCAGCCTGTTCTCAACCTTCCCTGAGTCTTGGATCTGATCTTATTGGGTCTAACATGGACCCTGTGGGGCCTCTGGTAGCTTGCAGGGCACCTTTGTGCTACCTCTTCTAGAAGTCCCAGCTCTAAGTTAGGACACACAGCTTGGATTTTGGACCTCATTCACCAGCTCTACTGGACCTTCATGTGTACAAACTGCACAACTGTATACTGCGGCCCCAGGCACAACCCTTCTTCCCTTCTGCTACCAAACACGGGGGCGTCTGCCAATGAATTCCTCTTGTACAACCACGACAGCCCTATTCTTCTCTAACACAGCACAGCTGAGGTAATGAGCATCAGCAGGGGTGAGGTGTGGAGAGGAACATGTTTTGCTTCTTGAAGCATCACACTGCCTCTTGCTAAATGTCACTCATCTAGTAGCAAAATCTGGCCACCCGTGTAGATCAGGCTAGACTAGAAGGAGAAGGAGACTCTATCAGAAAGATCCAGTTAGAACTCAGAACACACCCGGGATGGAAATACAGATGACCCAGAGAAACGGACGATCCACTCTTACAAAAACAGTTTCTGGCACTTGTGTGACCGGAATCCGGGGAGTGACAAAGGGAAGTCTGACTACACATCTGACCTTAGAAGAATCCACCCCTAGAGGGTTCGTGTAGCTTGATCCCGCTCCTGCTGAACTGGGCCATTCAGCCTGGAGCGCTGGGAGCACCGGCATCTTAGTATGAAACCCAAAATGCTCAGAAATGGTTACGTAGTTAGAGGGATTTTCTATCATTTTGTATTTGTCTTGTTACTCAGAGAATATTTGTTTTCTGGTGAGCCAACTGTTTCCATGGCATAGGCCAGACCCCGCTCATAGAAATGCTCACATGTTCAAGACTCAGCCTGGGCATCTAAACCAGAAAATTCATGCAGTTGCATCTGTCTTTCCCCAGGAGGGGAAAGACGGAATGATGACTTTTAAGCATAGCTAGTAAGCAGCAAACACCAGGAGAAAGGAATAGGTTTCCATTCTTGAGTGCAGAGCCCCAACTCTGGTGATTAAAAGGCTTGCTGTTGAATTACTTCTTGCAATTAAACATAAAACACAGTGTAGCAGAAGTCTTGCTGATAGGAACTTCCGTCTGAAATCCAGGCACCTGCATGTTTGTAATACCACTCGCTGTGTAAGCCCATGACTGGAGGAAATAATTAGTTAGCCTCTGATTACATCTGATTGTCATCAGTGATGACAATAAACAAGGCAGAAAGAACACATGATACTTGTGAGAAGCTCTGAAAAGGGCCTGGGAAACACTTTCTGTTGAGGAGTGGGGGGCGGGGATTAACTGAGAGTCCCATCTATAAAAGGCACACTTACTTTAACCAGTCATCAGAGCAATACAAATTAAAATAACAAAGAGATATCACTTTACACCTCTTAGATTGACAGATGTTACAAAGCTGATTGGCTGCCAAGTGTGTGTGTGGGGAGGGGGCTGTGGGTTATAGGAAAACCTCGTAAACTGTTGGGGGTGGAGGGTACTGGGGTCACCATTCTAGAGAGGGGCAGGATTGAGTACCCACCTCATGGGGCCACTGGGAGGATTCAATGAAATAATATATGTACAATATTTAGCACAGCACCTGGTATGTAGCAAGTGTCTAACAGAGATTAATACTTCTCTTATCGGGGCATGGGACTAGATCTGGGATGGGGGGAAGATTATTACATTATACTCAGAAATGGCTGGTCCAGATTGTTCCCTTTGGTGGTACAAAGAAAGGTTGGGAGAAGTATCCCTAATAAGAGAGGCGTCTTTGTGTTCCCCCCAGGCCAGTGTCTCCAACCAGTGTCATACCTGACACGGCCCCCAAAAGCTCTCTGCACTCCTCCAGTCGAGTGGCTTGGTCAACCTGAGAACTAAGGAAGAGAAGAGAGGCACACAGGGGGACTCTTATATTGGCAGGTGAGATACGACTCATGTCTTTCCTACTGATGGGGAAGAGAAACTCACTGCTAGTGACAACATTGTCTTTGAAAGGTACATGGCAAGAGGCACCTGAGTGGCTCAGTCAGGTAAGCATCTACCTTCAGCTCAGGTCATGAACCCCCGGGTCCTGGGACTGAGTGGGGAATCCCTGACTCAGCAGGGAGCCTGCTTCTCCCTCTGCCTGCTGCTCCCCCTGTTTGTGTTCTCTCTCTCATTCAAATAAATAAAATCTGTTTTTAAAAAAGGTACATGGCAAAAGATAAGTATTTCTGAGAAGGGGAAAAAATGATTAGATTAGTACTTGCCACAAGCTACCCACGGAGAGACCCAAGTCCTATTTTGAGCACGAAAGGGGTAGAATCAGGAGAGAGATGTA
Source organism: Meles meles (assembly GCF_922984935.1). Lineage (NCBI taxonomy): Eukaryota > Metazoa > Chordata > Mammalia > Carnivora > Mustelidae > Meles > Meles meles. The sequence goes on along the minus strand of NC_060069.1, from coordinate 44,954,885 downwards.
CATTTTTCTCCCAGCAACTGCACCAAGTCTAAGTATCCTTTCCAGGCTTAATTGCCATCTAACCTTCAACTTGATCAATATGTTTTAAAAATAATAACTGTGGCCAGAATGAGAGTTTTGAAAAGTAGCACCTAGCAGGTTGTAAGTCTATGTCAAATGGTTCAAGGAGCCCAAGGGTGGCCTGAGAAAAGGATCCTCTTCTCAGGGAAGACAGTTGTTAGGAAATAGGGCTTGGTTATCATGCCGATATAATTTTATGTGGTCACTTATCTTGGTTAACCACTTAACCATCAATATTCCTCTCATCTTAACAGATCTTAACAGAAAAAAAAAATGAAAAATTCAATCAACTTTAATGGAAAGCAGAAGTAAGGAAGAAAAAAATTCACCCTAGACTCTGTCCTTTCCAAATTCAACTCCTTCTCTGGGTTTCCCAAATATAATCTTACTCAATTCAGCTTTTAGCATATAGATATATTTTTAGCTTTTGCTTACTTAGCACTGACTAACATTCTCTATTGGGAGGTGTGATACTGAGTAATGTTTAAATTTAGTAATGTAAAAGCAGAATACTTCAGGAATTAAAGTGCATACAGCAATTGCTTTCAAAGTCCTTTTGCCCTTGCCCATAAAAATGTGGGGTCGCCAAGGTCAACTTTTTAACACCTTTCTTCCAGGTGTAGTCCAGGGCAAGGGGCTGTTGAGGGGTTTTGCTGATTCTGTTGTAGAACTGCTGAGTACTTCTCTGGAATTGCCTGGTGGGGTGTGCTGAATACATGAATGAATGAATGCTAAAAGGGCCCGAGGAAGTAGCTTTGTGGGGCCTTGGGGTGGGGGGATGTGGAGGAGAAAGAAAGACAGGAAGAGCAGTCCTGCTCTTCAGGCTCAGCCTGGTCTGGCTTCAGAGTCTGAACTCCTTATGTGCTGGCAGCTGGGAGGGAACCCCAAACACACGGGCACCCCACAGGGTCGCCACTTTGGATGTACAGGGAGGACGCTGGCTGATGGGATTTCGCACAAGGTTTGGCTGGCAGGTGTGTGAATGGTGACTGGAGAAAAGTCTGTGAGGGAGAGGATGCTGAGCATGTCCAAGCCCGCTGGGTGGAGGGAGACTCTGGGTGCAGTGGGCTGATGTCCTGAGTCAAGTGGCTATGGGGTGATGGAAAATCAAAATGTGTAGCCACATTCTTTTTTTTGTTGTTGTTGCCACAGACTGGGGTTTGGGTACCTTGCCAATAGACGGAATCTTCCTTTAAAAAAAAGAAAAATATTTTATTTATTTATTTGAGAGAGAGAGAGAGAAAGTATGAGAGGGGAGAGATCAGAGGGAGAAGCAGACTCCCCGTTGAGCAGGGAGCCTGATGTGGGACTTGATCCCGGGACTCCAGGATCATGACCTGAGCCGAAGGCTGTCATTTAACCAACTTAGCTACTTAGATGTCCGGAATCTTCCTTTTTATCCATTAGCAAGAAAAATATATAAAACCTCAGGAATATTTGTCTTAGTCCCTCATATTTTAAAGAAGATCTTCAAGGTCAAGAGGAGTGTTATAGGAACCTGTTCTCAGGGCTTACCTTCCTTTCTGGCACAAGCCAGCTACCCAAAGGTAGTGAAAGATGTTGAGGAACGCACTCTCTTGGGGGAAAAAATGTTGGTTCTTGAGAGAGAAACAGAGAGGAAATAGGATCACAACATATGCTCTTGGTAGACACTGGGCAGGGCTTGTGCAAAGTGCTTTCTTCAGGAGTTAACAACAACAACAAAAAAATTGTGTTTCAAAATGTTGACTTGTTATATCTGAGGGTCCTCCCTATGTTCCAGAAAAACAATGTCTCCCAAGAGAAATAGCTGAGGTTTAACCCAAGTCAGTGGTGAGGTTAAGAAGCCGGTTGAAACCCCCACTGTAGGTCTAGCATCTGGTTTTGGGCAGGGGGGGGAATAGATCTACATGACTCGCTGTGGTCCCTGCTCTCAGGAAGCTCATACTCAAGCTGCAGAGAGTGCTAGGGCTCAGCTGGGGAAGTAAATGGAACATTTACATTAGACCCTTTGGTTCTGCCATTCCCTGGGTCTGCGCCGTGTGCGACAGCATAACCCTGGCTGGTGGCCTCGGAGGACGCCTGACTTGGACAGCTGCCGAAGGAGGACCTCCCATCATGTGACAGTCGGAAAACGGACGGGTGCTATTCCTTCCAATGGGAAGAGGAGGCCTGAGAGCGTATTGCATTTATGGGCCTGCCAGACTACCTTGGGTTTTATGTGGAACCATCTCTATCTGTTGTCCAACTGAAGACACAAATAACGGCACTTGGGGCACATGGAGCACTACTGGTGTATAACCAGCCCTGGCTAAGATCTGCCATTTTGTCCGGATGAAGACAAGCTTGGGGGGTGGGGCGTGGGTTGAACAGTTCAAGAAGGTGATGCAGGGAAATCCTGAAGCCACCTTTTCCCAAGGACATGGTGAATTTACAGCTACAAATGGAACAATTTCCTCTTAAAGAAAAACCTAAAGACTAACAGAGTGGTCACTATACATTGGCAAATGAGGCTTGGCCGCTTCCCACCCCCAGGGCAATGCGCACTGTAGGAAGGAAGGCTGGAATACGATCTCACCATAAACCGCACTGCTGGCAAGTGACTCACAATTGGGAGGGAACTCAAAACCCAGAGCTTTTCCACGAGGAGCAAAGGGATTGAACCCCACATCAGGCACCCTAAATTTTAAGACCTGCACCTGAGAGAGGGACCTAATTTTGAAAAGCAACTGGGCTGAGGTCCTGACACCCAGAAGGCTGTATCCATCTGAGAAATGGCTTCAGAAGGGCTCGCACAGGCAGACTCACCATCCCAGGCCCAGCTCAGTCAGTAGATTGATTGTGCCAGACTTAAGGTGAAGATGCTTACGTGCCTGTATTAAAGAATCGGTTGGAGAGGCAAACATCTCAGAGCCTGCTGGGACGCTCTCAAGGGCCAGAGATGGGTGGCCGCCATCTTTGTGTTCTCTCTCCGCCACACACCAGAGCACCAGCATCGCCTGGAGGGGACTTTTTAGAAACATGTGTCTGGTGTTTCAATTTTTGCAGCTGCTGACCAGGGGAATGTCTGGCCCTGGAAGCTAAAGGAGCTTACATCCCTGGTCTTATGAGACTATAATAATCAGAGTCACCCAAAAGGGAGCTTATACCCTTGCCTTGTACTCTCATTTTTGTAGCTGCTAGCAGGAGACACCTGTATGTTTTCTGGGTCTGATGGCCGGTGAAGCTTATGCTAATAGATCCTATAGGATTCTATATATTTATGTAGTTTTAAAAGCTGGTTTTTATATTTCCTTCGTTTTTAGGCTTGCTTCCCCCATTTGTATGGATGCTGTCCAGGGGATGGCCCTTGGTTTCCTGGCTCTGGTGGCCAAGGGACTTACATTCCTGGGTTCCATAATACTGTGGCAATCAGAGAGACAGTTGGCAGGCTACCACCTGCAGGACACTGCCCAGACAGCAGCCTGGGATACACACCCAGCCTTTCTGTGAAGGAGCCCCTTTGCCTGACCTGGAGCTTGGGCCTGAGGGATAGACTTCAGGTCTGATACATATTTAGTGGCCTACAGAACTGCTCTCAAGGAATACAGGCTATAGACGCCATCTTGGTACTCTCCCTCTGCCTTGCTCCAGTCCCTGCTTTCTCCTAGACAAGAGCTCGAACACTTATCTGGGACCCTCATTTATGACTGCCTTCCGGTGGGTGCTTCCAGATTACCTGGCTCTGGTAGCAGCAGGGCTTTCGCTTGTGGTCTCCCCAGGACTCTGTGTATTTTTACACTTTTAAGAGCTGCTGCTTGAGGGTCTAGTTTTGATCAGCTTCATCAGCTTGAGGAGAGGTGCTGAGATCCTCCCTTTTGGGACACTGACCAGTCTTGGGAGATACCTAACTACTGGGACCTATTAAAAGTACTAGTGCAGGGGCGCCTGGGTGGCTCAGAGGGTTAAAGCCTCTGCCTTCGGCTCAGGTCATGATCCCAGGGTCCTGGGATCGAGCCCCGCGTCGGGCTCTCTGCTTGGCTGGGAGCCTGCTTCCTCCTCTCTCTCTCTCTGCCTGCCTCTCTGCCTACTTGTGATCTCTATCTGTCAAATAAATAAATCTTTAAAAAAAAAAAAAAGTACTAGTGCACTGAGATGAGCACACAGGCTTGAGAGGCAACCAAGAGTGAGGGCAGGTTTAAACTACGAGTCATCTCCTACGTGAACTGGGTTACGTAAATTGGTCTGAACTGACTGATTACTAGCAATGAAATTGAATCAGCGATTTAAAAAAAATCTTCCAACAAACAAAAGCCCAGGACCAGACAGCTTCACTGGTGAATTCTACCAAACATTTAAAGAATCAATACCAATCCTTTTCATTTCTTCTAGAAAACATAAGAGGAGGGAACTCTTCCAAACTCATTTTATGAGGCCAGGAGGCCAAACCAGACAAGGATATCAATATTCCTGATGAATGTTTATGCAAAAATCCTCAAAATATTAGCAAACCAAATTCAACAATATTTGAGAAGGATCATATACCATGATCAAGTGGGATTTATTCAACAAATGTAAGGCAGGTTCAAATCAAATCAGTCAATGTGATATACCACATTAACAAAATGAAGGACAAAAACCATATGATCATCTCAATAGATGCAGAGAAAGCATTTTACAAAACTCATCTCTTTAGGATAAAAATACTCAACAGAATGGGTATAGAGGGAGTGTATCTCAAAATAACAAAGGCCATATATGACAAGCCCACAGCTAACATCATACGCAACGGTGAAAAGCTAAAAGCCTTTCTTCTAAGATCAGGAACAAGACAGAACGTCTGCTCTTGCCACTTTTATTCAACATATACTGAAAGTCCTATGATGAAAAATTAATTAATTAATTAATTAAATAAATAAAAGGCATCTAAATTGGAAAGGAAGAAGTAAAATTCTTATTATTTGCAGATGACATGATATAGAAGACCTTAAGGATTTGACAAAAAATCTTAGAATAAATTGATTCAGTAATGTTACAAGATATAAAATCAATATGTAAAAACTTATTGCATCTCTATATACTAACAATGAACTATCAGAAAGAAAACAACTCCACTTACAATTGTATCAAAAAGAGTAAAATACCTAGGAATAAATTTAACCAAAGAGGCAAAAGACCTATACTCTGAAAACTATAAGACACTAAGGAAAGGAATTGAAGAAGACACAAACAAATGGGAAGATAGTCCATGCTTGTGGATTGAAAGAATTAATATCGGTAAAAAGACCATACTACCCAAAGCAATCTACAGATTTAGTGCAATCCTTATTAAATTCCAATTGCATTTTTTTTCACAGAAATAGAACAAACAATCCTAAAATTTTTATTTAAAAAAAAAATCCTAAAATTTTTATAGAACTACAAAGACCTGAACAGCCAACGCAATCTTGAGAAAGAAAAACAAAGCTGGAGACATCACACTCCCGGATTTCAAGCTCTTTACAAAGTTACTATAATACAGTGCAGTACTGGCATAAAAACAGACACATAAAACAGTGTAACAGAATAGGGAGCCCAGAAATAAACCCATGTGTATATATGTTAGGGCCAATTTAATGTTAAAACCTGTTTAACTATTAGGGCCTGCTTAGCCAGAGCAACTCCATATTGCCTTGGTAACCATATTGTTGTTTACATCCACGGACTTCATTCCGGGAATAAACGCCCCAGTAGTTCCTGGTATGGTTCCAGGTATCGATTCCGGGAGTAAACGCCTTAACAATAGAAGCCACGTACCTTGGGTCTGCGGTTATGCCCTATAAAACCATATGCCCTATAAAACTGTGAGATCGGGAGGGTGTCGCTCTCTTCAGAGGCGGCCTGGCTGGTCTATGCTTGGCATAGAATAAAGCTTCACATAACTTTCACTTTGTCTCAGTCTCATTCCCCAGGCCGGTCAGTCTAACTTCTAATGCTTGGCATAGAATAAGGCTTTGCATAACTTTCACTTTGTCTCAGTCTTGTTCCTTTGATAACGGACCCCAACAATATATATAGTCAATTAATTTATGCCCAAGGAGCTAAGAATGTACAGTTTGGCAAGGACAGTCTTATCAATAAATGATGTCGGGGAAACTGGGCTGCTACATAAAAAAGAATGAAACTATACACAAAATTAAAAGAAAGAATGTACACAAAATTAACTCAAAATGAATGAGAGCCTTGAACATAGGACCCAAAGCTATAAAACTCCCAGTAGAAAACAGAGGCAGTCAGCTCTTTGACATGGAGTTGATGACGATTTTTTAAAAATCTGACACCAAAAGCAAAAGCACCCAAAGCAATATTAAACGGTGGGACTATATAAAACTAAAGAGCTTCTGCACAATGCAGGGAACCATGAACAAAATGAAGAGTCAACTTACTGAGCGGGAGAAGATATTTGCAAATCATAGATCTAATAAAGGCCTAATGTCCAAACATATAACAAACTCGGGATGCCTGGGTGGCTCAGTCAGTTAAGCATCTGCCTTTGATCCCAGACTCCTGGGATCAAGATCCGGCATCAGGCTCTTTGCTCAGCGGGGAGCCTGCTTCTCCTTCTCCCACTCCCCCTGCTTGTGTTCCCTCTCTCGCTGTGTCTCTCGGTGAAATAAATAAATAAAATCTTTTTTGTTTTTTAAAGATTTTATTTATTTATTTGACAGAGAAAGATCACAAGTAGGCAGTGAGGCAGGCAGAGAGAGAGGGAGAAGCAGGCTCCCCGCTGAGCAGAGAGCCCGATGTGGGGCTTGATCCCAGGACCCTGGGATCATGACCTGAGCTGAAGGCAGAGGCTTAACCCACTGAGTCACTCAGGTGCCCCAAATAAATAAAATCTTAAAAAAAAAAACAAAACCAAAACTGGGCAGAGGATCTGAAGAGACATTTTCCGTCTCCCCCCCCCCAAGTTAGAGTATTTTATATTATTTTACTTTTTAAAGCCAAAGGCAGAAGCTTAATAACTGAGCCACCCAGGTGCCCCTCAAGTTAGAGTATTCTCGCTATTAGCAGTGGTTACCAAATAAGCTGAAGATAAATATCTTCCAAGGAGCTGTTCATAATTTGCCCTGTTGAGAAGAGGCAAGGAGTTGTTTCACCGTCCCTCTGTAAGATGATGAAGTGTTTTTATCCTTGAAAGAGGCTTGTGAGGTTGGTATCCCTTATCGCAGGGGGTCGCTCCTGGCGTGCTCCTCCCAAGTAGGACACCTATGAAACCTTTACCCTCTCAGTGGAAGCTTCCATTTCCAACCGCCCTAGCTTGCCCTTGCCTGGGCGATGCTGGTGTTGTTTGGTGTTTTTCCTCCACATCTTCAGTTATCGTTTTCACCAAAAAGTAGGAAGACTTCCTGTGGCCCACCGTTTTCACGCTGTAAGTGTTGGAATGAAATCTGAGAGCTTTCCACCACCCTCCGGCCGCTGGGGCCAGAGGGCCTGACCTTCTGGGTCTGGGTGCAGCCGGGGCTTCGGGATTTTCAAAATCACTCCACAGCTGATTCTAACATCTGAAGAGACATTTCCCAAAGAAGACATCCAGATGGCCAACAGGCACATGAAAAATGCTCAACATCATGAATCAGCAGGGAAATCAAATCTAAAACCACAGTGAGATAACACTTCTCACCTGTCAGAAAGGCTAGCATCGAAAAGACAGGAGATAACAAGTGTTGGGGAGGATGTGGAGAAAAGGGAACCCTTGTGTACTGTTGGTGGGAATGCAAACTGGTGTAGCCACTGTGGAAACAGTATGGAGTTTCCTCAAAAAATTACAAATAGAACTACCCTATGATCCAGCGAGCCCAGTTCTGGGTATTTATTCAAAGAAAACAAAAACAGTAAACCGTGGAAGATATATGTACCCCTTGTCCTTTGTAGCATTATTTAGAATAATCAAGGTATGGAAACAACCTAAGTTTCCACTGATGGATAAATGGATAAAGAAATTGTGAGATATATATATATATATATATATATATATATACATACATATATATAAATTATTCAGCCATAAAAAAGAATGAAATCTTGCCATTTGAGACAACATAGATGGGTCTCAAGAGCATTATGCTAAGTGAAATAAGTCAGGCAGAGAAAGACAAATACTGAATGATCTGTCTTAAATGTGGAATCTGAAAAAATAAATCAAGCTCACAGATACAGAGAACATTTTGGTGGTTGTTAGAGGTGGGGGGTTAGAGGGGTGGGAAAATGGGTGAAGGGGGTCACAAAGAAAAAGAACTTTAAAAATAACAAAAATAGATTTAAAAAATAGAAGGTATAATTGAATCACATTCTTTTTTTTTTTTAAAGATTTTATTTATTTATTTGACAGAGATCACAAGTAGGGAGAGAGGCAGGCAGAGAGAGAGAGAGGAGGAAGCAGGCTCCCTGCCAAGCAGAGAGCCCGATGCGGGGCTCGATCCCAGGACCCTGGGATCATGACCTGAGCAAAAGGCAGAGGCTTTAACCCACTGAGCCACCCAGGCGCCCCGAATCACATTCTTTTAATCTATGTTTACATATAGATGTAAATATTTGAAAAATGTTGTATACAAATAACAACCCAGGTTCATATCTGGGTGTTACATGTGGAATTAATTAAACTAAATTTAGGTCACTTTTAATATTTATTTATTTATTTATTAAAAGATTTTGTTTGTTTATTTGACAGAGAGATAGAGAGCTCAAGCAGGGGAGCAGCAGGCAGAGGGAGAGGGAAAAGCAGGCTCTCTGCTGAGCAGGGAGCCCGATGCGGGGCTCAATCCCAGGACTCTGGGATCGAGACCTGAGCCTAAGGCAGCGGCTCAACCGACTGAGCCACCCAGGTACCCCCAGGTTACTTTTTAAATTAAAAACAAAAACAAAAACAGACATTCCAGTATGGACAACATTTACTATTATTGACACACAGATGTGTATCCAGCACAGATACTGTTCAATATTATCCAGTATTAAGCAATATCCATGATGGATACACATTTTTCTGAAGGTGATATGCATCTTGGCCTTGGGGATACTTTTTTAATATGCTTTTAAAAATACAAGAATCAGTTAGAATACTGTTGTCCTTATTTTAAGTAAAGACACATTAACTATGCCTTCAGGTTGTATACTTGGACCATGAAATTGAAGTCTAAAATCAAGTCAAAGGGCAATGTTGAGTTAGAAAAAAAAAAAATCCTGAAAATAAAACAATCCATGTGTTGAAGGAAAAAGCTGGAGTTGATAGAGGCAAGCTCTTGATCTGTTCACCCTCTGAAGACCGATCCAGGGGGCTCAGGGATGGTGGTTGATTTGGCTCTGCCTAGAGACTCAGGGACTGCTTATGGGGCTTGGAGGTAATGCTTGCTTCTGTTTGTTGTTTGTTTTAAGGTCCCTGCCTGGCTTGAAACTTTCCAGCTCAGGCAGTTTTCTCGTCAGCACTGTCTTTTGCTGAAGAAGTTAAGTAGCTCTCCTGTGAGAAGAAGCTAGCCAGGCGCAGTGTGGACCTGCGGTCTGGGGTCTAGCATCCTCTCTTCCTTAACTTCAGCAAGGCATGTCATCTCTCAAACCTCAGTGTGTCTATCTGTAGGCAGGGTAAGCCCTTCTGGCTTCCCCTGAAAATGGGTTGTGACCAGAAAATGAACCATGGTCGAATGGCCTTTTGGAAGCCTCCGCTATCACACAGAAAACCGGGCTTCCGAAAAAAACCCTTGGAAAAGAGAAGCACAGGGAGGGGAAACCACAGGCAAGCCAGGCTAGGGGCCTTCCTGGGAGCCCTGGCCCAAGGTGGCTCTTACAGGATGCGGGATGCTGGCGCCTCCCTTTCACAGTGTGCGGATCTGCACAGAATAACAGGCTCATTACAAATGGGCGTGGATACCCCTGCGTGCCCAGCACCACGCACTAGACACACATTAGCCCGAGTGCTCTGCAGACAGCACGGGCTTTTCTTGCTCCCGGAAGTTCCATCTCTTGCAGAACGTCTTTCTACCTGGATCTGGTGAGTCCCAGCCCTGCCACGGGGCAGTCCCTCAGATCCCCACAGAGCACAGCATTCTCTCCACTGGGAACGGACTGGACAAAGGGAAAGTCTGTGGAGATGGGCCGTTCCTCCTCATCCATCCACATGTCACCCCTGCATCCAGCACATATGCCGCCTCTCCTCAGCAGCCCTAGGTCAGTCTCAGAGCTTGCTTGGTCTCCGAGCAGGGCTTTCCCACGTGGGACGAGGGCCAGCCCGGGGCTGCACCTCTCCTATCAGGGCTAGTTGGCCCGCCTCCCAGAGCGATTTAAGCGGAGCGGAAGCTGGTCCCTTCCTTGCACCTTGTCTGACATTGGAGAAGAGTGACCTCTAGTGGTAGTTTTTGGAAGCGACGCCGCCTCTTCCTCCAGCCTGAGTAAGCCCCCTCCCACCACCCTCTGCAGGGCAGGGGCGTGAGAGGGCGGAGCTTGAGTGGGTGCGGCTGTGCGTGGCTGGGAGGACTGGCAGTGTGGACACTTGAGCTCCAGGAAGCTGGACCTTGCACAACCGGTTTGTCCGGCCTACTCTTGGACAGGAGCACACCTATCTCTGATTCTCCTGTAACACCTAGTACCCAGGTGTTGGAGCAGCCCACCCCTCACCCAAGACTGCCCTGGAGGCAACAAGCTCCCAGCCTCAGTGACTGAAGAAGGGGAGGGTAGGAAAGGCATCAGGCAGTGTGTAGGTATGAAAGAGGGCTCCTGGTTGTCGAAAGCACCAATCCTCAGGTGGTCTCCATCTAGGCCTCCATGGACCTACAATGACCAATCAGTCAGTCCTGTCTTCAGCAGGGGTGAGTGGGTGGGGGGAGCTTATCAATGTGCGCGTGGGCCAGTGTTGGGTGGCAAGCTCTGCGACAAGACAGGACTGCCTGGTGACTTTTCCATCCTCACCGTCTTGGTCTACACCACCCCATTCTTTGAGAGGGACAATCCACATTTTTTCCAATCTTCAGTGAAGAGCTCCAAGGTTCAGATTAAAGCCTCCCTTCCCTTCTAAACAGATTGCCTTGCCTAACCCCCTCCTCTAAGGAGTTTGAAAGCTACCACCTGCCCAGGACATTGGTTCCCTGTGCCTAGGAGGCAAAGGCTTCCGGAAATGAAGTGTATACGGGTGCTTGAAGGGAGAAGGCTTTCAGCTCTACACCCTTTCCCTCCTTTGTCTGAAATACATTCAGAGCCTTTTTTCCTTGCCATTGTTTCCTATGAATGATAATCTTCACTGTATGACTTCACTGAGTTTAATGAGCCCCCAAACTCCTGCAAGGTCAAATTGAGTGGTCTTTGTGCATAATTTTTGCCCGTTCTATTTTGAATAAGTAGGGTGACCACTTCTTCCACCTTGCATGGGACTGTCCTGGTTTATATCTGTCCATAATTATTAACATGGTGCCTTTTCACTCTGAAAACCATCTCATTGAGATGGTAAATTACACTGTCACCCTAATCACAGGTCATCTCTGTAAGAAAACATTAAGGCATGAGGATATAGAGGATGTGAGAGATAAGGTTACGCTGAATTTGAGATTTAAATTGGTTATTATAGTCTTGGCATAATTAGCTCTCAGCTTCTTGGCAGCTGGAACAAAGAAAAACATAAAGGGCTAGGAAGTTGATTCTGTCTTGTAAAACGATGCATATTATGTCTTTTTTTTTTAAGATTTTATTTATTTATTTGACAGAGATTTGACAGAGATTAGGCAGAGAGGCAGGCAGAGAGAGAAGGGGAAGCAGGCTCCCTGCTGAGCAGAAAGCCTGAATGTGGGGCTCGATCCCAGGACCCTGGGATCATGACCTGAGCCTCCCAGGACCCTGGGATCATGACCTGAGCCGAAGGCAGTGGCTTAACCCACTGAGCCACCCAGGCGCCCCCATATTATGTCTTCTGAAGAGACATGTTTTTCAAGCACTAAACTTTAGGAGGAGTTTTCAACATAAATTATTATATAAGGGACACTGAATAACATAAGAGACTGTGTCTTCCATGGTAGTTTTCACGAAGTTTCTATGTGGCTATGTTTTATATGGGTCCTCAAAATGAATGTGGTTTTCCAAATCTTTTTCTCCATGAAAAAGGGGGAGGGAATAAAAATTATTTCACAGGTATTAACAAAGATAATATGTGTGCAAGTGCCAAGGAAACTAGACAAATAAAAACTTTTATCATTTTCACTCTTATTATCTTGTCCAAAATTCTCCTTTTATTGATGGGGAAGCCAAGGACCACAGGGAGAGGAAAACATGTAGCTAGTTAGTGGCAAAACTGGGGTTAAGGCTCCTGTTTAAATGTTACTAAAACATATTGCTGTTTGCCAGGATGTTACTGTGATTCTGTCAGGCCTCCAGCAGGGGGTGCTGGGTGTGGGGGAGAACCAGAAAGGCATTTGGAGGTCTTGGACCATGGTGGGTGTAGTGACCCAAAACCAGAAGCTAGAAATGGTGTTTTAAGTCATCACCATAAAAAGATATTACTAACATGATTTTCTTACAACAAAATCAAAAGTATCTGGTGCTGTTTGTCTGAATTACTTTTGCGTATGAAGAACAAGGCATCTGGTTTTTGTCAGTTAAGAAGAGCCTGTTCTGGGGCGCCTGGGTGGCTCAGTGGGTTAAAGCCTCTGCCTTTCGCTCAGGTCATGATCCCAGGGTCCTGGGATCGAGCCCCGCATCGGGCTCTCTGCTTGGCGGGGAGCCTGCTTCCTCCTCTCTCTCTCTCTGCCTGCCTCTCTCCCTACTTGTGATCTCTATCTGTCAAAAAATAAAATAAAAATCTTAAAAAAGAAGAGCCTGTTCTGCGTCTGGCCTCCGGTGACACAGCCCTTGGGGGTGGAGCTGGCGCCAGCGGTGGGGTTGTCCAGCATTAGAGCACAACCTCCTTTGCAGCTTCCCTTCTCCATCCAGTGGGTCTCAAAATGTTGTCGGGACCAGCAGCCTAGCGCCACCCAGAAATGTGTTAGGTATACAGATCTCGATATCTCAGGCCTCGTCTCAGACCCGCCGAATCAAAAAAGGGCTGATTCCGGTGCACGAGAAGAAAGGTGTGAAAACCACCACTCAAGGCTGTTCTTAAGGCCTGTGAGGCTTCAAAGAAAGAAGAGAAGTAGACCCACAGCCGTCCTCCCCCTTGGTGTTCCCTCCACCTGCTAGGTGGGTTGTCCTTTCCAAACTCCCAATAACCACTGCCTTTTTAGGTGTCACCATCACTGGGGACTTGCTCAAAAAGGAAGAGGTAACATGGGCTTTGTATGATGGTTTACCCGCCAGTACCACCCTGGAGAGTAAAAACTACCTTCACCAGCATTTCATGTACACCAGATTCAAGAGCCCTACAATCCAGTGGCCCAAATGAGTTTTGTTTTAAAGAAAAAAACACTTATCTCTTCAGCCTCTGAGGTCTGTGCCTCATTTTCAGTTGGAATAAACTAAAAAGGATCCCATCAATTTTTTTAAAGGTGATCGTTCTCCAGGAAGTAAAAGCCATAGCAATCAGAATGTAGAACTCTGTAGAAACTGCTATGCTTTTCTATAAGGAGCTTTCACCTTTCCGAGTGGGTCTCCTTAGAAATAATTTATCTGTGCCTAAAAGAATACTGATTTGCTCTTCAAAGCACAATGAGCCTAATGGCTTCAGCCTCTCAGCCTGGCCTTGCCACAGACCAGTGTTGTGGGCACAGGCTTATCAATGGGGAAGGAGACCTCAACCCTCCCTGCTGGGGGGTTTCTTGACCGACATGTAAACCAAAAAGGAAATGAGAATTCTGGTTGCATGGACCTCAACTTGCCCTTTTCTTTCTTCTCAGTGGAACTTTCTGGACTATGCAAGGCACTCTTCTCCAAGCATTGTTTTGTATGCAACGCGCTGGCCAGAGAGTGGAATTTATTCTACTCAGCATGGCAAAGCAGAATCTGGGACTTGGGAGGCCAGGGCTGAATTCCTATACTGGTGAGTAGGAAAACACGCCCTGAGAGCTGGCCTCCACTCCCGGACGTGACCCCCCTTTAGCACGACCTGCCTGAGCTCTGGAACAAGCTGCCTTGGCTAAAAGCAAGGGGGGAAAGGTTTAAAAATGAGGAGAAAAGTAACAGCTAGAGACAAGGAGAATAAAGAACAGAAGTATCTTTCTGGGGGTGCGTGGGTGGCTCAGTCAGTTAAGCCTCTGCCTTCAGCTCAGGGCATGATCTCAGGGTCCTGGGATGGCGTCCCACCTTGGCTCCCTGCTCATCGGAGAGTCTGCTTCTCCCTCTCCCACCTGCTCGTGCTCTGTCTTTCTATATCAAATAAATAAGTACAATCTTAAAAAAAAGTATCTTTCCCATAGCATAGGGTTCTTAGCCTTGAGCTGCGCATTTGAATCACCTGGCGAGTGTCTATTTATTTTTGCTCTTGCTGTTTGTTTTAGTTTTTTTTTTTTTTTTTAAGTATGCACCACATATAGCGTGGAGCCCAACACGGGGCTTGAACTCACAACCCTGAGTTCAAGACCTGAACTGGAGGTTAACCAACAGAGCCACCCAGGTGTCCTTTGCCTGGGGAGGTTTTAAAATGTCTAATGACCAGGACTTCTGCTAGACCAATTAAGTCAGAATCTCTGGGAGTGGTACCCGGCATCAGCACTTTTTTTTTTTTTTTAAACTCCCTGGGCCTTTCCAGTGTGCAGCCAGATTGAGAACCATCTTTCCGACATTCACTTCCACCAACTGTCATTCTCCTGCCTTCTTTCAGGAGTGCCATGCCTCAGGGCATGGCCCCTTCTCATTCCTCTTGGCTTTTATTTTCTTTGTTCTTCTGGCCTCCTTTGTTCTTCTGACAACCATGTCCTAGAATCAGGGACATTGTACACTATCTGAACTTCTTTTTCTCATTCCTGATTTCCCTTGGGATCTAGTATCTGTATCAAACATTGAGTTGGAGTCCCAGAAGAAGTAGCTGGGTTTATTATTCAATAATGAGATACAAAGCCAGGCCTATTATTTGACTTTGAACTTCCCGGTCACTTCTGGTTGAGGATGATGAACAAATGAGCCTCTCCATAAAGAGACTGATGGTGGTCAAAGAAAAGTAGAGTGTCAGCAATAGGACAGACTCAATGTTTTACTGGACAACTGTGGTGACTCCTGTCAAAAGTATATCATCAGGGCCTCTTCCAAACAGTCATTTTAAAGTTTGCCAACTTAAGACCCCAGGTTCTTTCTCTCCGTTATAGGGCGCGCTGAGTTCTTGTCTCCTGAGCAAGGCTCCTCCTCTCCTGCTGACTACAAAGCCCTTCTTGGAAGAGGGCTTGGGTTGAACAGATGTACAAGCAAGGCTGTGATTTTGAAGTCTCGAGGAACTTCGGTGTGATGGTCACCAGCCTAACGAGCACTCCCCTCCTGCTTTCTTCCCATGCAGCTCTTCTAAGCACTGCAGCCTTTTAAAGATTCTGAAACAGGTTCCCCTGCTCCCTCCTCCCTCTCCAGTTCATCATACTCTTGACAGGAACTGTGGCATCACGGACCATGACAACAGTAGAAATACACTATAGGCTGTGAACCAACCTAGAATAGGGGACACACTTCGGCCCTTCTCCTTCAACCCCCTCTGTGGCCCTAGGGGTGCCTCAGCTAAGTACTATCCCCAACTTGTTGTCAATGAAAAAACAAAATACATGAATAAAACGAAAACATGCTGTGTCATTTCAGAGAGGGACTGTATTCTGAGCCCGTTAAATGTCTATTTAGACTTTATGCTTCCTATCCTTTTACCTCTTTCCATAAAAGCTGGGCTTTCCCTTTCTAACCACAGGCTAGAAAGACTTACTCTGCGCTCTCCCCAGTTCTAAGGCCGGGAAGAAAGCCAGAGCAGGTTGAATCAAGATCCCTGCCTTAGCCCAGTTTCCCCTGAAAATGGAGCTGGAGGCAAAGCCTGCATGCTAAATGTTTACTGTGGGGAGAAATGGGTTTCAGGAAAGTAAGAGTGAGGGGGGAAAGCAAGTGAGGAGGTAAAGGGAATACAAGGCAGCTCCTGACCACAGTGGCCATGGCATCTTCAGCAGAGCTGGTTGCTCAGGCAATAGGTACTTGGTCCTGGGGCTGGGAAGGAAGTCTGGCTAAGACTGACTAAGAGCTGACATGGGCACCCTCTCAGGATGATGGATGTCAGACCCTGGCAAGGACCCCAGGGGTGGAGGCAAACCCTAGAAGCCCAGAGAAAGCGACAGCCAGTTCCAAGTGCTGAAGTGGAAAGGCCTGGGTTGCCCTGGCAGATGGTTGCAAAGGGAAAAGAAGGCTGAGAAAGTGGGGCACGCTGGAGCCAATCTCTAATGAGATGCCAGAAGATCCACCAGGCAAGGGGGGAGGTGGTTTCCCCAGGGGGTTCCATTGGAGCAAGAGGGTGGAGAGAAATAGAATTTTGATCTTACTTGCCTAGTAATCTTTATTTTCTAAATTTTCTAGAAGCTCTCAGTAGTGAACAAACAAGTCATCAAGAATTCTCATTTGATGAGTTTTCATGGAGACATATTGCTGATTCTGCCAGAGGGTGGACTAGCTTCACGGAGGCGAGTGTTCCAAATCCAAAGGAGTAAGGACCAGGGATAGGCAACTCTTTGCAGAGGAGGTGTGATGTGGCTGGGGGGGAGCAGAGGGGAGGGGACAGCCCTGCAGCTAATTCAGGAATGATCCGGGCGGCATCCCCTGTGTGTCAGGCACTGTGCCAGGCGTGGCGGTATGGGTATGGGGTACAAAGATGAATCCAGTCTGGTTCCTGAGCTCCAGGAGCTCCCAGACCAATAATCAAGAACTAGCCATGGAGCACCTCCTTGGGCCTCTCTCAGAATTGGAGATGTCGATATCTACTCCCTGCCGGGAAGGGTTGACTTGGAGTTGTTTTTCTACTAAATGAAAAATCCCCTGACCCACTGCCCAGGCCAGGTCAAGGCCAGAGCTGCTCCCTGAGTATGAGGGGACCTCTGCCAGCTGTGTGGGGACCAGGGGCTGCTGACCCACTGTCCACACTGGCAGACCACCAGGGAGATCCCTGAGAAAACACTTCAGTGGGACATGTACTTTCTCCTGGGTTTCCTGCTACCTTGGGGATGAAGGAGGAGAACTAGCTTGCTGCAGATGGCTGAACAGAATTCCACTGGACTGAAAAGGAGACTCTCGGTCCCATGGTTGCGTCATCCTGGGCCTAGCACCTGCCTACACCAGCTGCTGTCACTCATTGAGACTAGGTTGTTATTGGACGCACCTGGAAAGTTCTACTCAATGCTTTTTTGGTTATTGTTTTAATTATGAAAGTATTAAGTGCTGTGACCATAAATTCGGACAGTGGTGTAAAGTAAAAACTGCTCCCATTCATCCGTGCTCTTACTAACCAGAGGTAGTAACTTCATAGTTTCTTGTAATTCCTTCTAGAATAATTTTTAGCAAATATAAGCATAATGTGCACGTGCACACAGTGGGTCATACTACCCATTGGATCCTTAATTTGCTTTTCTCACTTAAAAATATATATTGAAGCTCTTTTCACACCAGCCTATCCTAATGGCTGCAAGATGTATTTCAGTGCACGAGTGTACCATATTTTAGTTACCCATTTACTATGTGGTTGATACATTGTTTGCAGTATTTTTTATTTTATAGTATTACAGGGAACATAATAATGCATACAGCACTGGGCACTTCTACACGTAAATCTAGATGACATATTTCTAGAAGTGGAACTGCCAGGTTGAATTCTGGAAGATACTACCAAATTGCTCTCCCCTCACCCCAGATTTATATGAACCTGCCTATTTCCCTGCATATAGTACCTCCCTGGGATGAGGGCCTGAGGGGTTTCTGCCATGGGTCTAAGCTGTAGAAGTTCCATTCTGGCTCTCTTCTGGCTGTGTCCTTCCTATAGGGCATGTATCCTATGGGGTCAAGGGGATATGCCACCGAGAGCCTGTAACCCTCCCCATATTAACCATGCTCTGTGTATCTGAGACCCCAGAATTTCCTCCTTGAAGAGTCCTAAGCCCTTCTAGGGTATGCATAGGCTCTTTCCAGATCCATCTTTCAGAGTGTATACTGCTGGTCCACTCATCCCAGACCCTAAGGTGGCCAAGGGGTAACCATATATGGAGTGTAGAGGGGCTTACATGTATGGGCGAGGGCACACACATAGGTCTAAGGCCGCATGTGGGGGATGGAGCCGGGATGGGAAAAGGAGGGGCAGGCGATAGACTAGGGGCTGAGAACTGTATCTGGGGCAGAAATCTAAGTCTGAGGAGTATGACAACTCTAAACCCAAACCTGGCCTTTCAGATTGTGATTGAGATGTATTTATTAAGGGAAGAGAAAGGAATGTATTTAAGAGTTTGCTTGGTTTATAATCTTAAGTATTTATGTGATATATGGGTGTGCATTTGTATGGTGCCTTTAACCCTGCAAACATTACTGGTGGGTCATTGTCAAGTTTTTAATCTCTGCCAATCTGCTGGTAAAAAATGCTGCATGTGACTGTGATGGCATAAAATTATTTGAACACATTTACAAGTTTCTTAACCATTTATTTTTTTTGCTGTGCACTACTTTTTTATATCCTTTGTTCCTTGGCTTCTTTCTTTACTTCTTTCTTCTCGTCTTTCTTAATTTTATTTTTTGCAAATGTTCTCTCTTTTTTTTAAAAAGTTTTTATTTATGTATTTGACAGAGATCACAAGTAGGCAGAGAGGCAGGCAGAGTGAGGAGGAAGCAGGCTCCCTGCTCAGCAGAGAGCCCCATGTGGGGCTCGATCCCAGGACCCTGGGATCATGACCTGAGCCAAAGGCAGAGACTTAACCCACTGAGCCACCCAGGCGCCCCATAAACGTTCTCTTGTGTAGTAAGCTAATTAGCCCCTTACTGTATGTGCTGCATATGTCTTCTCCCTTTTTGTCATTCATCTTTTGATTTTATTTCTTTTGCCAGTGTTTAAGCATTTTCTTCTTTCATATTTATCTATCATTTTTCTACTTTTTAAAAATTTTCTTTTCTCTTTTTCATGGCTGTTGTTTACATGTGATTTGCATGTTTTTCTAAAAGCTCTCTCACTCTTAAACATTTTGGGGGGACCACAAAACACTTTATTTACAAAGGACACCCGCTGACTACTATGGGGCCTGTCCTGTCACCATGGAAATCACAGTGGGGAGGGCTGGAGGTGCCTTGGTGCCCACCCACAGGGCCAAGCACCAGCTCCTAAGCATCCTTCCACCCTAGAAGGACAAAGCTCCCATTAGCACATTTCCTTCTTTTTCTCTCTTTATCTCTCTTGTTTTGTCTGGCTTCTTTTCCCACACAGGGGATTCCAGAATCCCAGGGCTGCCAATAGGTGAAGGGTTGGTCTAGGGTTGGAAAGAACCTGGAGGCAAGGACAGCCCAAAAGGGCTGGGTGAGGGAGGAAGGTCCTGGGGGCCCAACCAGATGAACTGCTCACTGTAACCAGACACACCAGGGTGAAGGTTTCACCGTGGTGGATTTTTCACTCTGCTGAGGTCTCAACCCACACGGCTATGCCTCCTGCTCTTGTTGAGATCACCAGTGATTTCCACAGGTTGTTAAAATCAGTGAGCGGGGGCGCCTGGGTGGCTCAGTCGGTTAAGCGTCTGCCTTTGGCTCAGGTCATGTTCCCGGGGTCCTGGGATCAAGCCCCGCATCTGGCTCCCTGCTCAGTGGAAAGCCTGCTTCTCCCTCTGCCTGCTTGTGCTTTCTCTCTCTCTCTCTCTCTCTCTCTCTGTCAAATAAATAAATAAATATTCTTAAAAAAAAAAATACAATCAGTGATCAATTCTCAGTCCTCAGTTTTGACCTATCAGCAGCCTTTGAAGTGCCTGATCACTTCAACCTCTTTGACTTACTTTGTTCACGTGGCTTCCAGGGATAGCTCTTTCTAGGCTCTTCTCCTGCCCTCTGCCTGTCGGTTCTCTCTGTCATTTGCCATTTCCTCCTTTCCTCTCTGACTCTGAAGTATCAGAGGGCCTCAGGGTTGAAATCTAGGGCCACTTCTTTTGTCTATACCTATCACCTCCCTTCATGTCTAATCCAGGTTCAAGAAGCTGTTAGGTCCAGCCCAGATCTCTTCCAGCCTGGATTCCAGATTCCATCTCGCCCTCTGGGTGTGTAAGCATCTCAAAATTAACATGTTTGAAATCAAACTCTAACCTTGCACCTCAAATCTGCTCTCAAAACACTGCTCCTGAACCCCGGTCTCAGTTAATGGAGCTACATGACAGTCTCTCTCTCTCTCTGTCGCCCTTCTGTCTGAGTCTGGTAGCAAGTCCTGAGCACTTTATCTTCAAAGCATGCTCAAGATCAGCCACTTATCACACCTCTGCTGCTAGAGGTAGCCAGTCTGAGATACCATAGTCTCTCTCCTAAATTATTCTAACTGGCTCCTAATTTGATCCTTGCTTCCATTTTTTTTTTTTTTAAGTTTTTTTTTTTTTTTTAAGATTTTATTTATTTATTTGACAGACAGATCACAAGGAGGCAGAGAGGCAGGCAGAGAGAGAGAAGGAAGCAGGCTCCCTACTGAGCAGAGAGCCCGATGCGGGGCTCGATCTCGGACCCTGGGATCATGACCTGAGCCAAAGGCAGAGGCTTTAACCCCCTGAGCCACCCAGGCGCCCCCTTGCTTCCATTTTTGACCTACTTCAAATATTGTCTATTCTCAGAATAGCACTCCCGAGAAATTGTTTCAAAATCGAAGTCCAGTGCTCTTCCTCCTCTTCTCAAAACCCTCCACTGGGTCCCATCCCAACCAATAAAGCCCAAATTCCAGTAATCTGGCTCTGGCTCCCTCAGACCACACGGCTTTTCCTCTTGTTGGCTCTGTTCCAGCTACCCTGGCCTCTTTGTGCGTTCCTAACTCACTGCGCACACTCGTTCCTCCTTTCACACGTGCCATTCCAGGCGGGTGGGTGCATGGATGCTGGTCCCTGAGGAAGACGAAGTTTTTCCCATGCTAATGGAGCATAAGCTCCAGGCCCGTCATTTGCATGCACCTCTTTAAGCTCTTGCAACTAATTTTATATTCTTTTTCTTAAAGAGGGTCTTTAAGAAAATTGTTTAAAGATCTGATCCCACAAATTTTAGATCTACTCCTATTCTCCAGATATCTGCATGGTGCGCTACTCCACCTCCTTCATGTCTTTGTTCAAATATTACCTTCAGAGATGCCTGGCCAGCTATGTCGGTAGCACATGGGACTCTTGATCCTGGGTTAGTAAGTTCCAGATTCACCTTGGGCCCAGAGCTTGCTTAAAAAATAAAAACCCCTTTTAAGGCTCCTGGGTGGCTCAGTGGGTTAAGCCTCTGCCATCGGCTCAGGTCATGATCCCAGGGTGCTGGGATCGAGCCCTGCATTGGGCTCTCTGCTCAGCAGGGAGCCTGCTTCCTCCTCTCTCTCTGCCTGCCTCTCTGCCTACTTGTGATCTCTGTCTGTCAAATAAATAAATAAAATCTTTTAAAAAAATCACCTTTGGCATGACACTATTTTATTTATTTATTTGACACAGAGAGAGAGCAGGAGCAGGGGGAGAGGCAGAGGGACAAGCGGACTCCCTGCTGAGCAGGGAGCCTGAGGTGGGGCTCCATCCCAGGTCCCTGAGATCATGACGGGAGCTGAATGTAGATGTTTAACTAATTGAGCCACCCAGGCACCCTAGCATAAAACCATTTTAAATTGTACCACCATCCTTTTATTTCTGGCAACTTCCTATTCTCTTTTCCCACTTTATGTATATTTGAAGCATGCATCACCATTGGCAATACTAATATTTATCTTATTTTCTCTGTCCCACACTAGATTTTAGCTCCACAAGAGTGGGGACTTTAATATCCTGTTTTGTTTCTAAGTATATCCCTAGCACATAAAGCAAATAGTAAGTGTTCAATAAATTTTTGTTGAATGGAGGAATATCTACTTTTGGAGTGAAGGAATGGAATAAGATAATTTGTCTTTCTAGACTCCAAAATAAAGGCAGCAGGACCCTGGGAGGAGGACAGAGGTAGGAGGAATGGAAAAGACAGGTGGCTCTGCGTTCACCAGGAGCCTGAAGCCTACATCCTCGTGACAACAACACTCCCAAGCAGAGGTTTGGTCTGGAAGTGTGGAACCAATAGAATATGGATGTCCTCTATGGGGCAGATGACCAGAAGCAGGAGCAGGTGTGAGGGCCCATTTCTGCACCTTCATTTCTAAGGTACCTCCCGGTGGAAGGATGCTTTGCTTCTGAGCAGTGTCCCTGAAGTCCTTCTGCTTCAGAGACTTCTTCCATGTTAAGAAACCCCTGTTCCCCAGTAATGTTCTAGGACACTTGCTAGCCCTAGGGGACCACAGAATGCCTAGAAAAAGGGGAGGTAGAATGGAAGCAAAGATAAGAGCACTAGATGGAAAGGGTAGGTAAGATTAGTCCAAAGCCAGGGAAACAGGCCACAGCTGGGAAGTCTAGGACAGGTCAGAGTAGACTTGGAGATGGGTCCAGATTCAGGGTTCTGGACAGACACCACGAACGTTGCAAGCATTCTCCAGGCTCAGCAGTGAGTAGTATACGCCGTATGGTTCAGGGGCCGGGGTGGGGGTGCTAGTGGTGGCAGGAAGCACAGGTGCACCTTGCAGACAGAGCTCGTAAGGTCTAAACCTCCTGCCAGTTGTGCCTGCCACCAAGGACCCATTATCAGCTGACTTTGATCTTTGACAGTGTTACTGCCTTTCCAGGGCTGTCTCAAAGCCCTGTATCCAGCTGGGAGTATCCAAAGGACTTGAGAGATAGAGCAATAGTCAGGAAAGCAAGTTTCTAAACACCCTGTAATTGTTGAGATTGCTGCTGCTTTCAATGCCACTGAGCACTGGGGACCAAAATGATGCATTTTTTAAATGCTAGTTTTGTTAAGGGACTGTGCTATAACTTCATGGTTGTGAAAAAATTTGTTCAACCCCAGATTTGAAAGGAATCTTCCAAAGGCTTATTTTAATTAATTGAAGCCCATTACATTGAATTTCTGAGTGTTTCTGGCCTCAACTAAGTTGTCACACTCAGATTAATTTCTCTTAGAGGAGAAGCAGGCAATTATGATTGTACACATTGTGAGTCACTCATCACTAGTAAAGGCTCTTGATATTTGAAGGACTGTTATTTACCCAACACAGCCAGGAATACACTGTTGAATGATAATATTTAATTAGACCATGAAGTCAACATACAACCGAATTCTTTCTTGACTAAATGGAGAGCTCCACCTCTGGCCAATTGCGGTTTCTCCCAAGTGCTGGAACCCATGCTGGGGAGGGGTGCTGGGCTCTTTTCTGGCTCTCCACCTTGTCTCCTGCTTGAATACCCTGGATCACAGCTCTGAACTTGAAAGGACAGAGAACTTTATGGGGCATCAGGAGGACATCACATTGGATAAAAATAATGGAACCTCAGAACTCTAAGCAATCCTGTGTTACTCAAGCCTACCTTGTCGTTCTATGTACACAGGGATCGACATTCAGGCAGGAGAGGTCTGTTTTTGTCCCCCCTCCCCCCCGTTGTTGTTATTGTTGTTTGTTTGACAGAGAAGAGAGAGAGACAGTGCGCATGCTCGAGTTTGGTGCACATGCAGGGGGGAGGATCAGAGGGAGAGGGAGAAGCAGACTGCTGCTGAGCAGGCTGCCACTTGGATCATGACCTGAGCTGAAGACAGAAGCTTAAGGGACTGAGCCACCCAGGCGAATTTTTTTTTTTTTTGACTTAAGGTTTATATTTTAATTTGGGTATAGTTAATATCCAATGTTATATTAGTTTCAGATGTACAATATAGTGATTCAACAATTCTATACATTACTCAGTGCTCATCATGATAAGTGCACTCTTTAATCCCCGTCACCTGTTTTACCCATCCCCCCTACCTCCCCTCTGGTAACCATTAGTTCCTTCCCTGTAGTTAAGAGTCTGTTTCTTGTTTTTTCTCTCTTTTTTCCCCCTTTGTTCATTTGTTTTTGTTTCTTAAATTCCACATATGAGTGAAATCATATGGTATTTGTCTTTCTCTGACTTATTTTACTTAGCATTATACCATCTAGGTCCGTCCCTCTCAGTGCAAATGGCAAGATTTCCTTATTTTTATGGCTGAGAATATTCCATTATATATATCCATCCATCTATCTATCTATCTATCTATCTATCCCACATCTTCTTTATCCATTCATCCATTGATGGACACTTGGGCTGCTTCCATAATTTAGCCGTTATAAATAATGCTGCAGTAAACACAGAAGAGCATGTATCTCTCTGAATTAGTGTTTTGTATTTTGGGGGGTAGACACCCAGTAATGAAATTATTGGATCCTACGGTAGTTCTATTTTTAACATTTTGAGGAAGCTCCATACTGTTTTCCACAGTGGCTGCACCAGTTTGCATTCCCACCAAGAGTGTGTGAAGGTTCTTTTTCCTCCACATCCTTAACAACACTTGCTGTTTCTTGAGTTTTTGATTTTAGCTATTTTGACAGGTGCAAAATGGTATCTCACTGTGGTTTTGATTTGCATTTCCCTGATGGCAAGTGATGTTGAGCATCTTTTCATGTGTCTGTTGACCATCCAGATATCTTCTTTGGAGAAATGTCTGTTCATGTCTTTTGTCCGTTTTTTAAAATTGGAGTTTTTGGTTTTTGGGTGTTGAGTTATATCGGTTCTTTAAACATTTTGGGTACTAATTCTTTATCGGATATGTCGTTTGTAAATATCTTCTCCCATTCCGTAGGTTGCCTTTTAGTTTTTTTGATTGTTCCTTTTGTTATGCACAAGATTTTTAAGTTGATGTAGTCCTGTAGTTTATTTTTGCTTTTGTTTCCTTTGCCTCAGGAGACGTAACTAGAACAAATGTTGCTACCACCGGTATCAGAGAAATTACTGTTTATGCTCTCATCTAGGATTTTTATGGTTTTAGGTCTCACATTTAGGTCTTTAATCCATTTTTTTTAAACCCAAGAAATAGTCTAATTTCACCAGCAATAAAATGAATTGAAATAAAACATCAGTGTTTAAATTTTATCTGTCATACTAGCAAATATTAAATGATAATACTGCTATCAGCTGGAAAGCAATTTGGTAATATCCTATTTATTAGGAACTTTAAAATATTCATATTGTTTGTCATGGTAAGCCTACTCTTGGAAAATTATATTGACTCCATTAGAGATGTGGTTATAGATGGGGGTACAGGTATATTTATTACATCATTATCAATAAAAAAATTATAAACAACTGAAGTGTCCAATATCAGAACATTTAAGTAAATTATATTCTGTTCATAAAGTGAAATATCATGCTGCTAATGAGTGGTGCTATCATCCTGGAAATTAAAACTCTGATAGCTATAGAAAAGAAATTCAATAGAAGCTTCAGAAGACAAAATGAGGATATTTCTTGGAAAGCAGAAGAAAAGACAAAAATGAGAATGATAAGATCAGAGAGTCTGGTTGGGAAGGCCAACTTCCAACTAATAGGTGTTTCCAAAAAGGAGAATAAATAAGTAAATTAGTGGAAAAGAAAATGATCAGGAGAAAAAAGAAATGCAGGGACATTTCTAGAACTGAAAGACATTTGTTTCTAGAGTGCACAGTCTAACAAGTGTCCAGAATGATGAACATGGAGAAAAACACATCAACATATCATGAAATTTCAGAACACTCTGTAGATCAAAAGTAAGTTATAATGATTCCAGGCAGGGACTCAGGTCTCAGACAAAGGACTGAAACGGGAATGGCAGCAGACTCTCAACAGCAGCAGTGGAAGATAGAAAACAAAGTGCCTTTAAAAATCTAAAGGAAAATGATTTTCAGCTTAGAGTTCCATATCAAACCAACTATCAATCAAGTAGACGAATAAACTAAGGGCATGTTTTGGCAATCAAGAAATGGGGTGCCTGGGTGGCTCAGTGGGTTAAAGCCTCTGCCTTCACCTCAGGTCATGATCCCAGGGTCCTGGGATGGAGCCCTGCATCATCGGACTCTCTGCTCAACAGGGAGCCTGCTTCCCCTCCTCCTCTCTCTGCCTGCCTGTGATCTCTGTCTGTCAAATAAATAAATAAAAATCTTTTAAAAAAACCTCAAAAATATGCCTGCATATAGCCTTGTTCAAATCTTAAGAACCAAAGGAGGATGTTTTCTACCAAAGTGAGAAGTTACAGCGAGAAAGAGGAAAGAATAAGGCTCACTAAGCAAGTGTCTCAAAGAAGAAGGAAGCAAGAGAAACCCAAGTTTGAAAAGCTCAAGGAAAGCTCTGGAGACAGCTGTGCAGGAAGTCTAAAAAGAAGTCCGTCTCAATAAAAGCAGGTGGACAGAGGAGCAGTTGATGGATATCTCCTTTAGTTTACCATAATCTCCACCACTCCTCATAAATCCCCCAGCCCAGAAAGACTACCTGATGGGGTAGATTGTGTGAAAATTTATTAAAAAATGATTTATAGAACTATTGAATGTTTGAAAAAACTGAGAGCCAAAGAAAATGAAGCAAAATTTTTA
The DNA here is from genome assembly GCF_922984935.1 of Meles meles. NCBI lineage: Eukaryota > Metazoa > Chordata > Mammalia > Carnivora > Mustelidae > Meles > Meles meles. The sequence goes on along the minus strand of NC_060069.1, from coordinate 44,928,313 downwards.
ATGAGACAATATTAACTCTGACGTAAAGAAAAAGTTGAGCAATAATTCTAGCTGAACTTTATTGAGTACTCCTGATATGTCACTTAATATTCTGAGCCCTTTTACACATGTTAACTCCTTTAATTGTTACAAGTACCAAAGCAAGTTGGCACCATTAATATTTCCATTGTAAACTGAGGGGGAAATAGAGCAGTGATTTGTCTATGGTGCCAGAGTGGGGTTCAGACTCCTCTGCCAGGCTCTAACCTACCTCTCTAAGAAAAGAAGTGAAATCACAGCATTTCATTTTGCTCAACAGTGAACAATATATACATAGTTGATATGATAAAGCTACAGAATATAGGTTGACCCCAGAACTGTCATATAACTGTATTGAGAGGACAGGATAGAAGAGTGAGAATAAAAAGGAATGTACAAATAACCAAAGGATAACAAATAACTTCACCTGCAACAATAAAGTCATTAAGTAATTTCTACACATACACACACACACACACACACACACATATATATAGGTGTGTGTGTGTGTGTGTGTGTGTATACGTATGTGTTAAAATATTTATTGACTTGCTGTTATTGCAGGTGGGGTGTATGTGTGCGTGAGTATGTGTGTTTGAAATATATATAGAGAGAAATACTTGGAAAAAAAACAAACAGTTGAGTGATAGCTTCTAGAAGTCCTTTAGTAGCATTTAATTTTTAATTTAAAACTATCTACATGGATTACATGCACATACACATCTATATCTGTGGTAATATATTTTTATGTATATTTGATGCTGATAACGATTTTGAAAGGTATTGGTCATGGTCAATAGCCTGTGCACACAAGAAATATTTACATATTTGTTAATAGTTGCTCTCCAAGAGCCCAAGTGCACTTTTATTCTCCTGCATACTCTGGAACCTCCCCAAATCTCCCAGACCTCCCTGCAGTGAAGCAACTAAGGGCAAAGGCGTGGCAGAGTAGGGAGCTTCAGGACACAACTTCCAGCCCACAGCCAGCTAAGCACTGGCATCATCTGCACTGGGTCTGTGCCTATGTTCTTTCAGTTGTTAAATACTTTAAAAAAATTTTTTTAAATTTATTTTTTGTTTTTTTATAAACATACAATGTATTTTTATCCCCAGGGGTACAGGTCTGTGAATCACCAGGTTTTCACACTTCACAGCACTCACCATAGCACATACCCTCCCCAATGTCTATAACCCCACTCCCCTTCTCCCAATCCCCCCTCCCCCCAGCAACCCTCAGTTTGTTTTGTGAGATTAAGAGTCACTTATGGTTTGTCTCCCTCCCAATCCCATCTGTTTCATTTATTCTTCTCCTATCCCGCAACCCCTCATGTTGCATCTCCACTTCCTCATATCAGGGAGATCATATGATAGTTGTCTTTGTCTGATTGACTTATTTCACTAAGCATGATACCCTCTAGTTCCATCCACGTCGTCGCAAATGGCAAGATTTCATTTCTTTTTTTTTTCTTTTAAATTTTTTTTTTTCTTTTTTACAGATAGAGAGAGAGAGAGATTACAAGTAGGCAGAGCAGCAGCCAGAGAGGGGAGGAAGCAGGCTCCCTGCCAAGCAGAGAGCCCGATACGGGGCTCGATCCCAGAGACCCTGAGATCATGACCTGAGCCGAAGGCAGAGGCTTAACCCACTGAGCCACCCAGGCGCCCCGATTTCATTTCTTTTGATGGCTGCATAGTATTCAATTGTATATATATACCACATCTTCTTTATCCATTCATCTGTTGATGGACATCTAGGTTCTTTCCATAGTTTGGCTATTCTGGACATTGCTGCTATAAACATTCGGGTGCACGTGCCCCTTCGGATCATTACGTTTCTATCTTTGGGGTAAATACCCAGTAGTGCAATTGCTGGATCATAGGCTAGTTCTATTTTCAACATTTTGAGGAACCTCCATGCTGTTTTCCAGAGTGGTTGCACCAGCTTGCATTCCCACCAACAGTGTAGGAGGGTTCCCCTTTCTCCACATCCTCGCCAGCATCTGTCATTTCCTGACTTGTTAATTTTAGCCATTCTGACTGGTGTGAGGTGATATCTCATTGTGGTTTTGATTTGTATTTCCCTGATGCCGAGTGACGTGGAGCACTTTTTCATGTGTCTGTTGGCCATCTGGATGTCTTCTTTGCAGAAATGTGTGTTCATGTCCTCTGCCCATTTCTTGATTGGATTGTTTGTTCTTTGGGTGTTGAGTTTTCTAAGTTCCTTATAGATTTTGGATACTAGCCCTTTATCTGATATGTCATTTGCAAATATCTTCTCCCATTCTGTCAGTTGTCTTTTGGTTTTGTTAACTGTTTCCTTTGCTGTGCAAAAGCTTTTGATCTTGATGAAATCCCAATAGTTCATTTATGCCCTTGCTTCCCTTGCCTTTGGCGATGTTCCTAGGAAGAGAGTGCTGTGGCTGAGGTCGAAGACATTGCTGCCTGTGTTCTCCTCAAGGATTTTGATGGATTCCTTTCTCACATTGAGGTCCTTCATCCATTTTGAGTCTAATTTCGTGTGTGGTGTAAGGAAGTGGTCCAATTTCATTTTTCTGCATGTGGCTGTCCAATTTTCCCAGCACCATTTATTGAAGAGGCTGTCTTTTTTCCATCGGACATTCTTTCCTGCTTTGTCGAAGATGAGTTGACCATAGAGTTGAGGGTCTATTTCTGGGCTCTCTATTCTGTTCCATTGATCTATGTGTCTGTTTTTGTGCCAGTACCATGCTGTCTTGATGATGACAGCTTTGTAATAGAGCTTGAAGTCCGGAATTGTGATGCCACCAACTTTGGCTTTCTTTTTCAATATTCCTTTGGCTATTCGAGGTCTTTTCTGGTTCCATATAAATTTTAGGATTATTTGTTCCATTTCTTTGAAAAAAAAATGGATGGTATTTTGATAGGGATTGCATTAAATGTGTAGATTGCTTTAGGTAGCATAGACATTTTCACAACATTTATTCTTCCAATCCAGGAGCATGGAACATTTTTCCATTTCTTTGTGTCTTCCTCAATTTCTTTCATGAGTACTTTATAGTTTTCTGCATATAGATTCTTAGCCTCTTTGGTTAGGTTTATTTCTAGGTATCTTATAGTTTTGGGTGCAATTGTAAATGGGATTGACTCCTTAATTTCTCTTTCTTCTGTCTTGTTGTTGGTGTAAAGAAATGCAACTGATTTCTGTGCATTGATTTTATATCCTGACACTTTACTGAATTCCTGTACAAGTTCTAGCAGTTTTGGAGTGGAGTCTCTTGGGTTTTCCACATATAGTATCATATCATCTGCAAAGAGTGATAGTTTGGCTTCTTCTTTGCTGATTTGGATGCCTTTAATTTCTTTTTGTTGTCTGATTGATGAGGCTAGGACTTCTAGTACTATGTTGAATAGCAGTGGTGATAATGGACATCCCTGCCGTGTTCCTGACCTTAGCGGAAAAGCTTTCAGTTTTTCTCCATTGAGAATGATATTTGTGGTGGGTTTTTCATAGATGGCTTTGATAATATTGAGGTATGTGCCCTCTATCCCTACACTCTGAAGAGTTTTGATCAGGAAGGGATGCTATACTTTGTCAAATGCTTTTTCAGCATCTATTGAGAGTATCATATGGTTCTTGTTCTTTCTTTTATTAATGTGCTGTATCACATTGATTGATTTGCGGATGTTGAACCAACCTTGCAGCCCTGGAATAAATCCCACTTGGTCGTGGTGAATAATCCTTTTAATGCACTGTTGGATCCTATTGGCTAGTATTTTGGTGAGAATTTTTGCATCTGTGTTCATCAAGGATATTGGTCTGTAGTTCTCTTTTTTGGTGGGATCCTTGTCTGGTTTTGGGATCAAGGTGATGCTTTCCTCATAAAATGAGTTTGGAAGTTTTCCTTCCATTTCCATTTTTTGGAACAGTTTCAGGAGAATAGGAATTAGTTCTTTAAATGTTTGGTAGTATTCCCCTGGTAAGCCGTCTGGCCCTGGGCTTTTGTTTGTTTGGAGATTTTTGATGACTGTTTCAATCTCTTACTGGTTATGGGCCTGTTCAGGGTTTCTATTTCTTCCTGGTTCAGTTGTGGTAGTTTGTATGTCTCTAGGAATGCATCCATTTCTTCCAGATTCTCAAGCTTGTTGGCATAGAGTTGCTCATAGTATGTTCTTATAATTGTCTGTATTTCTTTTTTTTTTTTTAAGATTTTATTTATTTATTTGACAGAGAGAGAGAGAGAGAGATCACAAGTAGGCAGAGAGGCAGGCAGAGAGAGAGGAGGAAGCAGGCTCCCTGCAGAGCAGAGAGCCCAATGCGGGGCTCAATCCCAGGACCCTGAGATCATGACCTGAGCCGAAGGCAGCGGCTTAATCCACTGAGCCACCCAGGCGCCCCTGTCTGTATTTCTTTGGTGTTAGTTGTGATCTCTCCTCTTTCATTCATGATTTTATTTATTTGGGTCCTTTCTCTTTTCTTTTTGATAAGTCTGGCCAGGGGTTTATCAATCTTATTAATTCTTTCAAAGAACCAGCTCCTAGTTTCGTTGATTTGTTCTATTGTTTTTTTGGTTTCTATTTCATTGATTTCTGCTCTGATCTTTATGATTTCTCTTCTCCTGCTGGGTTTAGTATTTCTTTCTTGTTCTTTCTCCAGCTCCTTTACGTGTAGGGTTAGGTTGTGTACTTGAGACCTTTCTTGTTTCTTGAGAAAGGCTTATACCGCTATATATTTTCCTCTCAGGACTGCCTTTGCTGTGTCCCACAGATTTTGAACCATTGTGTTTTCATTATCATTTGTTTCCATGAATTTTTTAAATTCTTCTTTAATTTCCTGGTTGACCCATTCATTCTTTAGAAGGATGCTGTTTAGTCTCCATGTATTTGGGTTCTTTCCAAATTCCCTCTTGTGATTGAGTTCTAACTTCAGAGCATTGTGGTCTGAAAATATGCAGGGAATGATCCCAATCTTTTGATACCGGTTGAGACCTGATTTGTGACCCAGGATGTGATCTATTCTGGAGAATGTTCCATGTGCACTAGAGAAGAATGTGTATTCTGTCGCTTTGGGATGAAATGTTCTGAATATATCCGTGATGTCCATCTGGTCCAGTGTGTCATTTAAGGCCTTTATTTCCTTGTTGATCTTTTGCTTGGATGATCTGTCCATTTCAGTGAGGGGAGTGTTAAAGTCCCCTGCTATTATTGTGTTATTATTGATGTGTTTCTTTAATTTTGTTATTAATTGGTTTATATAGTTGGCTGCTCCCACGTTAGGGGCATAGATATTTAAAATTGTTAGATCTTCTTGTTGGACAGACCCTTTGAGTATGATATAGAGTCCTTCCTCATCCCTTATTATAGTCTTTGGCTTAAAATCTAATTGATCTGATATAAGGATTGCCACCCCAGCTTTCTTCTGATGTCCATTAGTGTGGTAAATTGTTTTCCACCCCCTCACTTTAAATCTGGAGGTGTCTTCGTGTCTAAAATGAGTTTCTTGTAGGCAACATATAGATGGGTTTTGTTTTTTTATCTGTTCTGATACCTTGTGTCTTTTGATTGGGGGAATTTAGCCCATTAACATTCAGGGTAACTATTGAGAGATATGAATTTAGTGCTATTGTATTGCCTGTAAGGTGACTGTTACTGTATATTGTCTCTCTTCCTTTCTGATCTACTACTTTTAGGCTCTTTCTTTGCTTAGAGGACCCCTTTCAATATTTCCTGTAGAGCTGGTTTGGTGTTTGCAAATTCTTTCAGTTTTTGTTTGTCCTGGAAGCTTTTTATCTCTCCTTCTATTTTCAATGATAGCCTAGCTGGATAGAGTATTCTTGGCTGCATGTTTTTCTCGTTTAGTGCTCTGAATATATCATGCCAGCTCTTTCTGGCCTGCCAGGTCTCTATGGATAAGTCTGCTGCCAATCTAATATTTTTACCATTGTATGTTACAGACTTCTTTTCCCGGGCTGCTTTCAGGATTTTCTCTTTGTCACTAAGACTTGTAAATTTTACTATTAGGTGACGGGGTGTGGACCTATTCTTGTTGATTTTGAGGGGGGTTCTCTCCATTTCCTGGATTTTGATGCTTGTTCCCTTTGCCATATTAGGGAAATTCTCTCCAATAATTCTCTCCAATATACCTTCTGCTCCCCTCTCTCTTTCTTCTTCTTCTGGAATCCCAATTATTTTAATGTTGTTTCGTCTTATGGTGTCACTTATCTCTCAAATTCTCCCCTCGTGGTCTGGTAGCTGTTTGTCCCTCTTTTGCTCAGCTTCTTTATTCTCTGTCATTTGGTCTTCTATATCACTAATTCTTTCTTCTGCCTCGTTTATCCTAGCAGTGAGAGCCTCTATTTTTTATTGCACCTCATTAATAGCTTTTTTGATTTCAACTTGGTTAGATTTTAGTTCTTTTATTTCTCCAGAAAGGCCTTTTATATCTCCAGAGAGGGTTTCTCTAATATCTTCCATGCCTTTTTCGAGCCCAGCTAGAATCTTGAGAATCGTCATTCTGAACTCTAGATCTGACATATTACCAATGTCTGCATTGATTAGGTCCCTAGCCTTCGGTACTGCCTCTTGTTCTTTTTTTTTGTGGTGAATTTTTCCGCCTTGTCATTTTGTCCAGATAAGAGTATATGAAGGAGCAAGTAAAATACTAAAATGGTGACAAAGACCCCAGAAAAATGTGCTTTAACCAAATCAGAAGAGACCCCAAATTGTGGGGGGGGGGGGGGGGGAGAAAGGGGATAAAAAGAGGTTCAGAAAAAAAAAGAAAAAATTAAAAAAAGAAAACAAATAAAGAAAAAATATATATATTAGATAAACTAGTTAAAAACATTAAAAAAGAAAAGGGTAAAAGTTAAAAAAATTAGCAGAAGAAAAAAAATTAAAAAAAAAATTAAATTAACCGCAAGACTAAAGAATCATGGGGAGAAAGCCATGAGTTCCATGCTTTGCTTTCTCCTCCTCTGGAATTCCGCTGCCTTCCTTGGTATTGAATCTGCTTTCCCTGGTAGATGAACTTCATCCTGGCTGGATTTTTTGTTGATCTTCTGAGGGAGGGCCCTGTTGTAGTGACTCTCAAGTGTCTTTGCCCAAGGTGGGAATTGCACCGCCCTTACGGGGAGGGGGGGGGCAGACTACGTAATCTGCTTGGGTTTGCTTTTGGGAGCTTTTGTTCCCTGAATGCTTTCTGTAGAGTTCCGGAGGATGGGAATGAAAATGGCGACCTCCCAGTCTCCGGCCCGGAGGAGCCAAGAGCCCGGGGCCCCACTCCTCAGTGCACCCCCAGAGAACAGAGCCCAATCACTCCCGCATCCCCGGCCTCTGGCCTCACTCCTCTGGCTCACCCAGCCTGCGACCGCTTCAAGGTAACCCCAAGCTGAGAGCTCACTCCTTGGCTCTGTCTCTGCAGCCGGCTTCCCGGTTCTAGTACCTGCAACTCTGCGACACTCCGACACCCCCGATCCTTCTGTGACCCTGCGGGTCCTGGGGCCACGCTGACCACCCGTGGGCTTCACCCCGGTTTAGCCACTGAAGCAATGTCCCTCAGTGGAACAGACTTTTAAAAGTCCTGATTTTGTGCTCCGTTGCTCCGCCGCTTGCAGGGAGCCGGCCCCTCCCCCCGCGGTCTATCTTCCCGTTGTTTTGGATTCACTTCTCTGCCAGTCCTACCTTTCAGAAAGTGGTTGATTTTCTGTTTCTAGAATTGCTGTTCTTCTTCTCTTCGATCTCCTGTTGGATTTGTAGGTGTTTGCAGTGTTTAGATAAGCTATCTAGCTGATCTCCTGCTACCTGATGTAGTCTCCACTTGCTATTCTCTGCCATCTTGACTCCTCCCCTTTAATCCATTTAAAAAAAAAGATTTTATTTATTTATTTATTTGAAAGCGGGGGTAGGGGGGTGGGAGGGATGTGAGCAGGAGGAGCAGAGCCAGAGGGATAAGCAGACTCCATGCTGAGACTGAGCCCAGCACAGGCCGTCTCAGGACCCTGAGATCAAGACCTGAGCTGAGATCAAAAGTCAGGTGCTTAACTGACTGAGTCACCCAGGCACCCCTTTAATCCATTTTGAGTTTATTTTTGTGTATAGTGTATAATGTGGATGGTGAAAGAAAGTGGTCCAGTTTCATTTTTTTGCAAGTAGCTGTTCAGTTTTCTCAACACCATTTATTGAATAGACTCTCTTTCCCACTGCATATTCTTGCCTCTTTTGTCAAAGATTAATTAACCATATAATTGTGGGTCTGTATTTGGGCTTTCACTCCTGTCCCATTGATATGTGTCTGTTTGTCCCATCATCATACTGTTTTGATTATTACAGCTTTGTAATATAACTTAAAACCTGTAATTTTGATACTTTCGGTTTTGTTTTTCTTTTTCAAGATCGCCTTGGCTATTTGGGGTTGCATATAAAATTTAGGATTATTTGTTCTAGTTCTGTGAAAAATGCTATTGGCATTTTGATAGAGATTGTATTAAATCTGTAGATTGCTTTGGGAAGTGTGGCTATTTTAACAGTGTCTGTTCTTCCAATCTACAAGCATGGAATATTTTTCTGTTGGTTCATGCCATCTTCAATTTCTTTCATCAGTGTTTTATAGTTTTCATAGTACAGGTCTTTTACCTCCTTGATTAACTTATTCCTAGGTATTTTATTATTTTTTTGTGTAATTGTAAATGGGATCACTTTATTAATTTCTTTCTGGTTCTTCCTGATTAGTTTATAAAAGTCCCACAACCTTACTGAATTCATTTATCAGTTCTAGTAATTTTTTTAGAAGATTTTATTTATTTATTTGAAAGAAAGACAGAACAAGAGCAGGGGGAGGAGCAGAGGGAGAGGGAGAAGCAGATTCCCTGATGAGCAGGGAGCCTAATGTGGGGCTCAATCCCAGGACCCCGAAATCATGACCTAAGCTGAAGGCAGATGCTTAACTGATTGAGCCACCCAGGCATCCCAATTTTAGTAGTTTTTTGGTGTGTGGAGTCTTTAGGATTTTCTGTATATAGTATCATATCACCTGTAAGTAGTGAAAGTTTTACTTCCTCAACAATTCCAATGCTTTTATTCCTTTTTCTTGTCTGATTGCTGTGGCTAGGACTTGCAGTACTATGTTGAATAAAAGTGGTGAGGTGAACATCCTTATCTTATTTCCAGGTAGGAGAGGTTTTAAGGTCATGTGGCAAGATAGTGGCAGAAACTGAATGCTGGTTTTGGCTGTTGAAAAGTGTTCAGACCTGCTGAACAGCTAATTTACAATTAGACTCTAGAACAAGAGTTCTTCCCAGCTTTGTCATTTTAACACAGGCCACTGTTGAAAATCCTGTCTCTTGTAGCACTTTAAGAATGGGGAAAACCAGAACAGGAGCGGACACCATTTTTCAAGACTTCCCTTTGGCGCTCTCCCCTCAGGACAAAGGAAAAGTGGTAAATAAAAGCAAAAAAACTTGTGTTTTGTTCCAGCAAACTCAGGAAGCAGAAACACTCGAGAGACCTTGGAAGATGAAGTAAATATGGGCACAGATGTGAGTGACTGTCCCAGCCTTCTCCACATGAGCTGTTATCACAGCGTCCCTAGGCTAACTACATTGCTATCACCCCAGGGATCAGGTTGCCTGATAGCTCATGGGGGAAGTTCCTTTCACTTTGTTCTCTGCCTCTGTAAACATTGGAACCGGTTTCAGAACAACTCTGCCCACTTGGCCCCCAGTGGAATTAGGGCAAAAGTCTGTACTCCTTCCTGGGTGGAAATGTAAGGGGTAAAGGAGAGTAGCCTTGGGCATACCTAAGAAAGGAGCCCTGGGCAGGAGCTGGGGCTGTGGGGAGCAGCTGCTCTCCAGAATGTTGGATTCTCCCTTCCCTGATTCCCTTGGAAAGTCTTACTGAAGTGTTTTTTGTTGTTGTTGTTTTAAGATTTTATTTATTTATTTGACAGGCAGAGATCACAAGTAGGCAGAAAGGCAGGCAGAGAGAGAGGGAAGCAGGCTCCCCGCTGAGCAGAGAGCCCGATGCGGGGCTCAATCCCAAGACCCCAGGATCACGACCTGAGCCGAAGGCAGAGGCTTTAACCCACTGAACCACCCAGGCGCCCCCTTACTGGAGTTTTTAATGATGAAGCAAGCAAAGGTGAATGTGCCTACTTAATGTTGTTATTCCTTCAATTATTTAGTAAATTTATCTATAGAGTGCCTATTATGTGTCCAGAATTGCGTATAATAGCAATAATAATAGCTTATAATAGCAACTTATAAGAGCCCCTCATACTCCTTCCAGCTGGCTTAGCCCCTTCCACTAAGTCCAGTGTATGACAGGCTTCCCCACGTACTACTGTGCACCGCCATGTGCATTGGCCACACCTCCAGGCTTGCTCCTCCTCTCTCTCCCTTTCTCCTACTTCTCCTTCCTCCTTTGGAGACTGTGTCTTGCCCCTGCCCCACCTCCACTTTAGGTTCCATATCTTAGTTCCTTGGATCCTGGAGGCTTTTGTCTGTTACTTGTTTTTTTAACCTAATGTACATCAGTATTTGTCTAGAATGTGTGCTCCAGAAGGGTAGGAATTTGCTGTGTCCAGTGTCTACATCAGAGATAGCATTCCACATAGCAGGGGCTCAATAAATATTTGTAGAATAAATCAGTTACTATTGTAGCAATTTTTAAAACTGAATAGGGCAGCACCACTGCTCTCAGACGTCTTCTTAATTTAAAATTAATACACTAGGATTAGGAGTGTAATTCCTTCTCCGTGAGCATGAGTTAGACTTAGTGACTTGTCTCCAAAGAATGAATATGGAAACAGAAAAATAGCAACTTTACTGGGTAGGAGTCTGGCAGGCATTTCCTTAACCAAGTGGTAAGATTAATGTCATCTGCATTAAGTTATATGATATGATATGATGAGGAAGGCACTTCACCTCTGTATTATTCTCCCCGCAAGATCAAATGCCAGTCTAACCATGAAAAAAACATCAAACAATTGAGTAGTCCACAGAACACCTGATGTACTTTTTCAAACTATCAAGGTCCTATAAATCAAAGCAAGACTGAGAAGCTATCATAAATTAGAAGAAACTAGGAGACATGACATCTAAATGTGATATGGTATTTTAGATTAGATCCTGGGATGGAAAAAGGACACTAGTGACAAAAAAACTAGTGAAATCCAAGTAAAGCCTGGCGTTCAGGTAGTAGTGATGTGCCAATATTAGTTTCTCAGTTGTGACAAATATACTATGTTTATATAAAATGCTCACATTAGGGAAAATTAGGTGAAGAGAATATGGGAAATTTTTGTACCTCTAAAATTATTCAAAATAAAAGTTTATTAAGGTGGCAAAGAAGCAGTATATATATATTTTAAAGATTTTATGTATGTATTTGTCGAGAGAGAGCGGGATTCCCTCTCCTGAGGGGGTCAGTTTTCCTTTGGAGACAAGTCACTCAGTCTTTCTATTTGGTTGGCTGAGGTCATCCAAGCAATGAAGGGTAATCTGTTTTACTCAAAGTCCACTGATTTAAATATTAATTTTGTCTAAAATCATCTTCACAAAAAGATTCAGAATAATGTTTGACCAAATATGTGGGCATTGTGGACTAGCCAAGCTGACATATAAAATTAAACATCAACAGCCGTTCTGTGTCAACTTGGCCCCCATGCATAGCTCCTTAAACCATACCTACTATCCAAATGAAGGAATTAACAAGGTAATAAATCCACCTAACTTGACACGACTATCCTGTGTATAATTGAAAATGTACTAACCTCTTCCCTAGAAGAGGATGCAAAGTCCTTGGATAATGTTTACTCCTCTCCTTCATATCCCCTAACTGAAAAACTATGTTGTAAAATTAACAATAATAGGATATAAAGTCAAAACATCTTCTGTTACATAAAGGGATAATAAAGGAAAGAAAACAAAGACATTAAACACAGACACACACCACAAAATAAGGAAGAATCTTCATGATCATTACAGTCCTTGTTTTGTATAACTGGTCATGTTATATATTGAAGCTGATATTTATAACTACGTTTTCCTCCTGCCCATTCCATATTCCCTTTATCCTTGTCTGGTTGTGCTTCTTTACCTGGTAGGAGGCCCTGAACCTTCATTCACGGAGGATCAAGGTCATTAGTAGTCCTGCCTGAATTTGATTGTTATAATTTTCCACTGACTTTAATGACAGGGTATGGGAATACTAATACTAAGGGATCTCCTCTACTCCAGACATACTCTTCCTTACCTCCATTGATGATGTTCAAGGAGTATGTTTTGGTCCCACCTTCTGACAACTAACTCTGTCTAAAGCTGTTTGGCCATCTTGAAATCTTTCTCAGGTCCTGATTCTGGGTCATGCTCAGGATGTTCTCTGGATATTTCTGTTCAGGCCAGTTCCTATGTTCATTTATGTCTACATATACCTGGCAGGGGGAGCTTAAGGTGAAGTCTGCTGGAGCTGCCCTTTGGCATAATTTTTTCTTAATGTGTTCCTAATTGGTGGCATTTACTCTTGACTCTCTGCTTGTCAGCGGGCCAAACTCACAGACATTTTAAGCTTAAAACAAACATTTATAAGGCTGAACTTTGCCTATTTAATGACAAACACACAAACATCCAGAACTCTAAATATTGCATTTTATCATTAGTTCATTTTATTTCAAATGAGTGTGAGAATTTCCCTTCCCTGCTAAAGGCTAGCATTAAAATAATACACATACATTTTGGAAGAGATTTCCAGGGCTGTGTATTATACCTTATTATCTGAGCATTAAGAGGATTCCAGGTGTATCTGCCTTATAACTTACCTGGAGAGCACCCCGTGAGCTGTTAGTGCTGAGGGACGTTGTTACCCCACCACCAGCTAAGGTGAGTGAATACTGAATGTGAGAAATATCAACAGAAGGAAAACCTTCAAATCTTGGGAAGAGCCTGGTTGAGGTGAGGGAGTTGGGGAGGAGCAGATACGCCTTGGGAAAGAAGTTCTGGCAACCCAAAATAGAGAGGCAGCAGCCTGGCAATTTGATTTCTCTTCGGAATTAGTAGGCTCTGTCCTTGGTACAAGAAGCAGTAAATGGTTTAAAAAATACATATTCGTTTGAAAAAAAATTGCAAAGATATGAATCAAAATAAGCATGTGTTTTGTTATCCTGATTTTCAAGAGTTTATTGTAACAAGTATTCTTTGAAAAAACAGAATTTGAAGGTCAGAAAATTAAATCAGATTTCAGGTTTGAGAATCTTGTCCCATATTTTTCTCTTTCAAAGTGTATGTGGTCAATTAGAACCTATAATTACTTTTCCTAGCTGAGGGCATCAGATCTTGGCATCTGTATTGTATTTGTTGAAAGAAATTTCCATGTAATAAGGCATTTGAGCTTCTGTTAGATCATTCACAGAAAGAATACCCAACAGGTTATAAAAAATTCTTGTAAGACCCTTGTAAACTGGAATTTTCAGCCTTTTTTAAAGCAAGATCCTTAGGACAGTTGGTGGTAGGCTTAAAGAAAGTCTCTGAAGGGCACCTGGGTGGCTCAGTCTATTGAGCATTCAACTTGATTTCAGTTCAGGTCATGATCTCAGGGTCGTGAGGTTGAGCCCCGCATCAGTCTCCGAGCAAAGCATGGAGCCTGCTTGAGATTCTCTCTCTCTCTCTATCCTGCTTCCCTGCCTCCAGCTTTTGGACATTTTCTCTCTCTAAAAAAAGAAAGAGAGTGTTTGGAATATGATGGACTTATGTGGCATCTGTCTCTGTCACTTGATAGTTGTGTTGCTTCAACTTCCTTAGATGCAAAATGGGGATAATCTTAGGTCGCTTTTAAGATTGTTAGAGATTAAATGAAATAATGCAGACAAAACTCTTGACATAGTGTCTGGTACATAGCAATTAACTGCTAAGTGGTGTTGTTGAAAACAGGGACCCAGCATTTGGTTATCACTGCATTCTGAGAACAAAGCACAATGCCTGTGATACATAATAAGGCTCAGATGTAAACTGAAAGAAGGAAGGAAGGGGATTTATGGGTTGCTCTAGCTTGGGGTGAGTGGTCAGAGGTGGGGACACTGTTTTTTACCTTCTGGTTGCGGAAAATCTGGGGTGACCGAGGAAACTCAACCACCACACAGGAGAGCAGGGAAAGCTTAGCTTTATTAACGCCAGCGGGCTCAGTGGGATTCCTTCCCAAAGACTGAGCACCCGACAGGGTTAGGAGTGAGTTTTTATGATTACAGGCAATGGGGGATGGTAACAGGGTGTTTTTGAGGTCTCTCAAGGCCTGAAAGCTTTCCCAGTGTCTCAAGGCCAAATGGCCCTTTCGCCTGGAATTATAATCTATGTGGATGGAGGTGTCTCAGCAGAGTGCTGAATCACCCCCCCCCCCCCACCTCCGTTTCTTTTTCTTTTCTTATTCAACAGGACCCGGAGTCTGGTCTTTTTCTTCTGTCTCAGCAGAAGCAACAACTTGTTATCTTATCTTATCTTAGTCAAACCCGCTGGCTCCTAGGTCTTTTCTTGGCTTTATCAGGAGCAAAGGGGAGCCAGGGACTGGAAGGGGCTGGAGCTAGGAGTCTATCTGCCTCATTCTCATACTCTCCCTCTTCAAAGATCCCAATTACTGCAAAGATACTTTGCTTACATTTCCAAACTACTGGGCACCTGGCTGGCTCACTTGGTAGAGCATGTGACTTTTGATCTCAGGGTTCTGAGTTCAAGCCCCTTCCTGGGCACAGAGCCCACTTAAAAAGAAAAAAAACTCCTCATGCCAAACTGTGGTTAAAAGAAAACAAAAACCCCACAAATTTTAGTTAAATATATTGGAGTCAAAAGACAGAAAGGGGGTGAGGATGCGGGTGCCTGACACGGCCCCTCTTTCTCCAGAAAGGTCCAAGCTCTTGTTTTACTTGCTCATTCACTGCAGGGAAAAGACTGGGCCTCCAGTTCTCATTCATGAGCAGAATTCAGTATTATGGTCACGTCGGGATCTAGGGCTCTTTTCAGCGCATTAAATTCTGAGCACCACCAATTTTAGAAAAATCCACTGAGCTTTTTCTTCATTTAACTGTCAATTACAGAAAAAAAAAGGGCTGTTTGATACTTCTCAAATTCTGCAGAATTAATGGCATGATATCTAGTCTCCCTCCCCCCCTTTTAAAGAAAATTCAATTGTATCAAAACAAAGAGAAGCCCTGTAGGGTTTGGATTAGTAAATGGTGTTATTCTTCTCTCTTCCCCAGCAACGCTCAGTGCTGAGGGCTGCACAGGTGGGCTCCTGGAGGGCTTCAAGGTGGCTGGCCAAGGGCAGGATTTAACCTGTACCATTTGACATTCAACACTTAACACTGAGGGCAGAGAAGACCAAGGGCATTCAGAGATGGGGCAGGCTAGGTCTAGAAGAGGAAGACTGGGGCCTCGGAAGATGAGGGAATGGTTAGCTTGACTGGGATTCAGGAAGCGTGTGAGTGAGGAGGCAATTAGGAACAGATATGGACGGGAGCCAAAACTGTAGCCCCTCTGGGCAGTGGGATTTCTTCAGGGGGCTTCGTTCCAACTGGGTCTTTAAGGATGCTACCTTTTCTACAAAGCCTGTCCTAAAGGCCTACTGGAAGTCCCACTACACTTACATGTCCCTCTTTTAGAAGACTTAGAAGACTTCTAACGATTCATTAACTTATGTACATGTCTCATCTACTTCTTTGAAGGCAGAGGGGAAGGGCGGCGTCCCTCCCAGACTAGCTGCATAATTTGCAACAGCACCACTGGTGTTGAAATGAAACATGCTAGGTGCCACAAACCCCGGCCTGAGACCTTGTATATGGGTAGAGGAACTGCTTTTACAAGGGGGTGAGAGGAAGAGGAGGGCAGAAAGGAGACAGCATCTTGGCACATGCTGCACTGGGAGTGAACTGGGTCTCACATTGTCTCTGCTTCCATGTTCAACCCCAGAGCTGAGAGTTTTTCAGTTCAAAGTCAGCAGCCAGAATCTTGGAAACGGGAGAGATTTAGGGGGTGCTGAGAATGACTTTGTCAGACTCTCATTTCGACCCAGGCCTTCAGCTGGTCCTATCCCTTGGGAGTCACCATTAGTCCTGCCTTTCTCTGAGAGCTTATTGGGGATTCCCTAGAAGGCAGGGCAACTGGGAGATAAAATGAGCAAAAGCTCAGGCTGAAAAATTCCTTATTAGCAGACTTGGGAAAGGTCTGCCGAGAATGACCCTGAAAGGTGGGCAGAGATGCCTCTTTTGGGTTAATGTCTGGCTTGGTCGGGGTTCCCCAGAAAAACGCTCTGAGCAAGAAGCCTCTTTTGGGTTAATGACTGGCTTAGTCAGGTTCCCCAGAAAAACACTCTGAGCAAGCATTTCCATACAGTTAGTTTATTTTGGGAACAAATCCCAAGGAACAGGAGTGGAAGGGTAGGAAGATCAGGCAAGCAAGGAAGAACAGAAAAAAGCAATCCACGTGTGCAGTACTGAACTGATAAAGTTGAGCACCACCGTGGGCAACCGGGGCTCTGTCCTTTTAGGAGCTACACAGAATGCACCTCAGAACTACCCACCGGAAGAATGGAAGAGGGGAATATTTCTCCACCAGTTCCCTTCTGCCTTAAAGCAAGTCTCTAGCAGTGTTAGTTCTTTTGCATTTGCAGTTATGCGCATGCGTCAGAATGGGCAGGGCTTTCCCACAGGGGTCCTTGGCTGCTTTGACAGCGAAGACCAGAGCTGCAGACCAGAGCTGCGAAGGTGCAGACCAGCGAAGGGGCAGCTGAGGCAAGGTGCTCTCAGGTAACAACAACTGTATTCAGTCATTTGTCATAGCAAAGCTGGAATAAAAATATAGGCTGGGAAGCTGTGAGGTCAGCCACAGGTGCAGTCTGATATAACTTCAGGTCCAATGTCCTTTCCTTGTTTTCTATTACTAGAACCACGTTTCCATTTACTTCTCAGTCCAAAGTCAAGACCTCTGATTTTTCTAGGTGGAAACGGTAATTCTTCCTTTCATTAAATGCTTTTCTAGCCATGCATAACCCTCAAAGTGTAACCAGCAACCCAGTGTAACGATTTGTTATGGCTGTGGCATGGCGTACAGAGCCAGTATTCTGAAACACAACACTGAAGAAAAGTACGCTGGCTTCAGTTTGTCTGTAAAATGGGTACAGAGAATCAAGTGTGTTCTGCCTTTGTGATCCTCCCATTCTTCAAGACACTATTGTGTCAGGAGCTGGGGATAAAGAAGAAACAGTAACTCTCAAGAAGCCTGTGGAATGGAACTGACAGGTGTCTTCTAAAGTCCCACCAGGCCAGCACTTCATCTGCGTGGCCCCTTTCCAATCAGCGCTTCTGTAATTTGACGTTAACATAGCCCCTGTCACTAATTTGTCGATAGTTTCCTTCTCTCCGCAGGCGGCTTTTCATCCTAGAAACTTGGCGCGGTCATCCTGCTCTGTGGCCAGTTCCCCTGACGTTCTATTGTTTAAACTCTGGGACCTGTGCTTAAATTCCCTTTAAAGATTCATAGGAGCAATTCTTTAAATGCATTCCATCCGATCAAAAGACAAATATAAAAACCACCCAACTAACTCCGATGAGTTCGAAAATCAGCAAACACGCACAGAAGCTGGAAGAAGCCTCACTCCTCACAAGGTTCCCTCAGTTCCTGGTGCGGCACCTGCTTCTCCCAGCTCGAGAGCCCTAGACTCTCCAGAACGCGGCTGGCGGTGGATCTCAGCGCCTGGCAAGGGGTTTATCTTGGGCTGGGAACCAGATTGGGGGTACCCTCCGCGGGAGGAGGGCTGGGCGGGACGCCGGAGGAGGAAGGAGAACGCGCAGGAGCGCTCTCCGCCCCGGCGACGCCCGCGGCCCGGCCCGCCCCGCCCCGCGCCGCCAGACAGCTCGCACCCACTGTGTCTAGACTCGGCCGCCTCCGGGAGCCGAAGTAGGAAGCCGCACTAGGGGGAGCGTGTAGAGGGGCTTCGAGAAGGAAACGGCGGCAGCGCCCCCACTGGGCCGTCCAAGCCAGGAGCAGGGGTACCCGCGAAGCGCTGGGCTCAGGGGAACGCGCCGGCTGGGCCCTCCGCGGCCGGAGCCCCTCCACCCATTTGGTCTGGGGTAAGAGGAGGGGTCCGCATCTCTGCAGCTCCGGCGGGATGCGCCGACGCC
The DNA here is from genome assembly GCF_922984935.1 of Meles meles. Taxonomy (NCBI): domain Eukaryota; kingdom Metazoa; phylum Chordata; class Mammalia; order Carnivora; family Mustelidae; genus Meles; species Meles meles. The sequence goes on along the minus strand of NC_060069.1, from coordinate 44,910,168 downwards.
CCCTGCTCAGTTTGGTTTGGCCTTGCGCGGCCCCTGGGTGGGGATGTGGCACGGATTCCTGTAGGTCTGGCCCTGCAGCTGCGGCCGGGGTAAGGGTGGGAAGATGGACGGATCCTGCCCAGATCCGCCGCAGTCCCAGGCGGGAGGAGTCCCAGGTTGAACGCGCAGCCCCGAGGCGCCCAGGGGAAACCCTCGGGCCTCCTTGCCCGCCTCCGCGTTTTACAGAAGACCACCCCGGCCCACCAGTAGGGAAGGAAGCGGCCCAAGGTCGTTTCATAGTCGGAAGCCGAGCCAGTACCGAAGCTGGTCGTTCCAGCCCTTCTTCACCGCGTCTCCCTCCTCCTGCCCCACGTTGCGTCCTCCGCGAAGCCCTGCCCTCAGGACTTGGGGAGTCTCCCACCCCCTCAACACCTCCCGCCCGCCGCCGCGCCCAGGGAAGGAAGGTAGAGAGCGGTTAGGCTGCCGGTCCAACCGCCTTGAGCACGAGCTGAGCCTCGGCTGCTGTTGGACCGAACAGGCAGCGGGACGGGGACGGGGACAGGGGTGGGGAGCACCGTGGAGGCGCCGCGGGGGCAGCCGGGGGATGGGATGCGGAGGTGGTGGTAGGCCGGGTCACGCCCAGTCTCCGGCGCAGACTGCGGGGCTTTGTCTGGGCGGTTCCGTCTCAGCCAATGGGAGCGCGGCTCAAGCCGAGCCCCTTGGCTCCCGCCTCCGGCCGGCGGGAAGGAACTGCGGCCCTGCGATTGGCTGCGCGGCCCTCCGCGCGATGTGGAGCTGGGTGGCGCGGGCGCCTTGCGGGCCGCCGGGCTTCTGCTTGAGTCCCAGAGCGTGCGAGAGAAGGCGTCCTCCTGGCTGTCGGTCCGCAGCCGCTTCGGGCCGGATTTGGCCCTGCTCGTGTCGGGTTTGGCCCTGCTCGTGTCGTTGAGCCCTGCGCATGTCGTTGAGCCCTGCGCGTTTTTTTCCGGCGGGTCGGCCAGAATCGGCCTCGAGTCAGCTGATGCAGTCACAGGCTAGCCCGGGTTGAGGAGGGTAGTCGCAGAGGCACGTCTTTCATTACCGAGGGCTGCCCGCAGGCCTCCTGCCGCCGGAATCTTTCAGGACGGAGCACAGGTCCTACTTTCTACCTGAGCTTTGGAGCCCGACTTTGCAGGGGTTTAAATACACCGCTGGCGGGCGTGGAAGCTGACCTTTGGAATTGCTGCAGATTCATACTCTCTCCATACACGTGTGCATAGAATCTGTTTCCTGTCAGACACCAGAGTAGATATTTTGGAGAAGGCGTAAATCAGTGCTATAACACGTGGACCCTGTCTGTGGGGAGCGCACAGTCCAGGTGGGAGTTGGTGGATAGGGGCTATGAGTGCTTATAAGCAGAAATACCTCTAGTACTTCTTGCTTAGGTAAGTGCTGTTCTAAGTGCTATTACAGAGGCACAGAAGGAAAGGATGGAATGGAACTGTAGGCGAGAGATTGACTTTTTAAAGTCAGGCTATCAGGAAAGGCATCTTGGAGGAGTGTTCTTTGAATCAGGACTTGGTATTAGAAACAAGTCAGATGTGGTATGGAATGAGCAAAACATAGAAACTGGAGAGTACAGGGCTTCTTGAGCGATGGTATAGCAAATGGTAATGAGTAGATGAGAAAATTATAGTGATTTGGAGGCCCAGGTGAGGCCCGGCTTGTATACCCTGATTTGAAATGAACTTATGAATAGAATGGCTCTTTAATTTGTCAGTTGTGCTGATATAATAATAATGATTATTATTATTATTTGACATCTGCACCAAAAATCTTGGAAATACCTTTGATTTTTCGTTCTTGCACATTCTCCATTAAATTTGTTCATTAAATCATATGCGGCTCTACCTTCAAAAGGTAGCCAGACTCTGAGCACTTCTAGTTACCTTCATGGTTTCCACCAGGGCCTGCAGTCCTTCTGTGTATCTCCACAGAGTACCTTCCCACATTTCACTGGACTTGTGCAGTGCACAACCTTTATAGCTATAAATTGTGGCCCTGAATTACTGCCTCAGCATGTAAATGGTCTCCTTGCTTTTGCCTTTGTTCATCCTCAGTTTATTCTTAACCCAGTGAGGCTTATTGTATTAAAAAGTAAGTCTGATCATTGTATACCTCTGTCTAAAACCCCCCTAAATAATTCACATATTATGTGCCTACTGTGGGCAGTGTTAGGTGTTGGGGGTATGACAGTGACCAAAGCAGACGAAATCCCCTGCTCTCAGTTTACATTCTAATGGGACTGAAAGATAACAAATAAGATAAATAGTACAGTGTTTATAATGTTAAAGTGTAGTAAGTCAAGGGGGGGGGAATGGAAGCAGGGGAGGGGGGATAGAAAATATCATGGTGGGGGTGGGATTGATGGGGTAGCCAGGGAATGTCTTACTGGGGAAACATTTGAGTAAAAGACTGAAGTGTGAGAAGGAGCCCTGTGGATAATGAGGGGGAAGAATGTTCCAAGTAGAGGGAAAAGTAAGGGCAAAGTTTCCGAAGCAGGAGCTTACTAGTCATGTTCTAAGTATAGCAGGAAGGCCATTGTAACCAAGGCACAGAATGGTGGGGGCAGGGATGACAAACCAGATCGTGGAGGGTCTTGGGGGCAATCTACAGTGATTTTGGCTTTTACTGCCAGCAAGAGTTTGGTGCCTGAGTGACACGATCTGAGTTACATTTCATAGAATCCTGCAGGCCCATGTCGAGCAGTGTCTGAAAGGGGACAAGGGTAGAAACAGGGAGCCAAGTTGGGTGGCGATTGCAATAATCCGGGCAAGAAGTGAAGACTGCTTAGTCAAAGGTGATAGCAGAGGGCTCTAGACACACTGTGAAAGTGGAGTCAGGATTTGCCGACAGCTTGACTGAGGAGTGCAAAATAAAGAGGGATTAAGAATGAAGAAGACGTAGAGAAACAGGTAGTCAGTGCCATAGCACAAGCTCGATTTTGGACAGGTTGTTTTTTTTTTTTTTTTAAGATTTTTAATTTATTTATTTGACAGAGATCACAAGTAGGCAGAGAGGCAGGCAGAGGGGGTGGGGGGGAAGCAGGCTCCCTGATGCGGGGCTCGATCCCAGGACCCTGAGATCATGACCTGGGCCGAAGGCAGAGGCTTTAACCCACCGAGCCCCCCAGGCGCCCCTGGACAGGTTATTATAAGTTATAATAGATTGCCTATTAAACATTCCAGTGCAGTTGTTGGATGGGCAGGTGGCTATGTAAGTCTGGAGTTTGGAGGAGAAGGCTGGTTGGAGATAAACATGTAGGAGTTGGCAGCATATAAATCCTGTTTAAAGTTCTGAGCATTCACAATGGGTGTGGGAAGAGCCCACCAGAGGAGCCCTGAGAGTCCCATCGTTTAGGGGTCTGACTTGAATTTGATAGGCGATCCCTGTTATCCTAGGGGTGGAGTGCCTGCTTAAGCTGGCACTTATGGCAATTTTGACAGCTCTAATACTTTCTCTCCGGGCAGGACAGATGAGAAGTGGAGAGGGGGAGACACGGTTTCCTATTATCACTGCCAAGATCTATTGGGATTCTCAAGATGGGGCAAGTTTAAGAATTATTAATAATGTTCTCTCTGCTTCTGTGCGTTGTCGCTGGTATTGTTTTGGCCACAAGGAACAGAGACTTTAAGCTTATTTAAATTCCATGGAGAATAAAGACCTCGAGTGCCTTACAGAGCTGGAGGACAGGAGGGCAAACGGGTCTCAGAAGCAGCTCTTTCAGGAGGAGGCTCTGCTGTTGTGTTTCTCTTGTTTCTCCCTGTCCATCTCTCCTCCTCGCTGCATGTGTGCCTGACTCTTCTCTCTGCAGGTTGGGTTTCTCCATCCTCTCTGGCTTCAGGGGCAGTGTAGCACGGCTGCCCGCCACCCCCCACTGCTGATCACTTATCCCTGCTCCCCACCCCCAGGCTGATTTGCATTCTTTCACAGCCCCAGGGGACAGAATGATAGGTTCTCTCCCTGACCCAGTCCTCACTGACCAGAGGGGAGGTCTCACTGGCCAACTGTAGCTGCGAAGGCCAAATCCTATGGGCGAGAGACAGGTCTGAGAGGGCAGGGTTCGGGTGAGCAGGACAGACACCGGAAAGATCACCACTTCAGAGAGTGTTGGTGCTGTGTTATCTGAGGAGAGCTGACGTCACCTGAGTTGAATCAGGTGATTGGACTGTCTCTCAGACTAAGGGAAGTGCCTGCGTTAGGTTTGTCTTCACTGAACTGGGCTGAATAGGTAAATCCTTGGCTTTTACTGAAGGTCTCTGTCACAGACAGCTGTATGAGTCGCCTCTGCATTTGTGATAAAATGGTAGTGAGACCATTGTCTGCTTTATCATTTAATGTTCCTCTATAATGCTTTTACTTTGGTTCCAGAATAGTCCTCTCTCTAAGGAATAATGGTCATCTTTTTTGAATTAGGGCTTTAAGCCTTGGCAGGTTTTCGCTTTTGCATGGCCTTAAGGAAGCCATGTTAACTATACAGTTAGCATGTGTAGCTGAGCTGGCCTGGAACTTTCAGGCAAGCCTGTGCTAAGTAACAAGAAGGGAAATGGCCAAAGGAAAAAATATCTCTCTCTGAGTAGGGATTTCAAACTCAAATGCCCACAGAATCCAGGAAGTTAACAAAGGTGATTGTGGGGAGGCTTCAGATAGATAGTAGGTGTAAACTTTGTGTTGTGTTAAAGCATAACTTAGCTGCCTGGTTACATTGTCTTTTAAAACACTAGGCTGGCCAAACGGAAACAGCCAGGTAGAACACACTGGAGGCAGGCTGACCGTTGTCAGACGTTCGAATCTCACACAGAAGCTCACAGGTCTTAATCTCCTTAGTGTGGGGTTCCTACATAGGAACATTTCTTGCCTAAACCCATCCTGTCCTCCTCAGTAGGACAGGGGCTACTTTTCCCACGTGGTAGTGCCAAGACCCATTCAGACTTCATGTCTAAAGACACATACATTCTCTTTCCTGCCTAAGGCCTGCCTCCTGTGTTCCTGTTGCCTGCTGATGACTTCACTTTTAACAAGGATTTCAGGATGGGGAATGTCTCTCCCTTGCAAGAGAGACCTTGATCCTAACCCACAGGAATGCAGCCAGCTTCATCCTCCGAGAGTTAGTCCTGTCAGCATGCCACAGGGGAGCCCAGCACTGGGGTGAGGATGCACACACTATTTTTTTGGAGAGAAGGTACATTCCACAGGTTATGTGTGGGTGCCACATTGAGAATGGAAAGAGGGTGCCCTGAAGAGTAGACCCAGGTGCTCTTAGTATCAGAAAAGTTTCTCCCTTGGGATGCCTGGTGGTTCATCAGTTAAGTGGAGAGTCTCTTCTCCCTCTCCCTCTGCCCTTCCCTCTGCTCGTGCTCTCTCTCTCTCTCACTCTCTCAAATAAAAAAATAAAATCTTTAAAAAGAAAAGAGAAGAAAAGAAAATTTCCTCCTAGATTGCAGATTGGTATGTAAGCATCTTGATTTCTTGACAGTATCTTATAAGTTTGGTCCCTGGCAGTCAAGTCCTCTGTGCCAAGTTCCCCTGGGGCCAGCTGACTGGGTTCAAGGCCCAGGAGACTGCCACCCACGCATTGCCCCCAAAGGTGCTCTGCCCTCTTGCCACACGCACCTCTCCCAGCCACCTCTGTTTCCAAACCAAAAGGCAAGTGAGGGCTTTTCAAGTTTGAGAATTTCGTATTTACAGAGAAGAAAGCCCAGCACCAGGCATTAAGATGACAAACATCCCCGAAGCCTGCATGGGAGTCCCATGGCCTGTAGCACTGTGTTTGCCGTGGGGAAAGCAACATGTTTTAGAAACTTAAAAAGGAAGAAGAGATCTAAAATCCTACTGTTCTGTGTGTCAGAGACAACGTCACCAACAGTGCATTATTCAAAGGGCCGAGTTTTCATGTATTTTAAGCTATTTTTACTCGAGCACTTTCCCATAGGACTGACTTGAGGGAAAATTAAATTGAAAGCAGCCCTCTGTGTGGAGATAATACTGAAGTCGTCTCTGCCACAGGCACTGAGCAGAAGGGATGAAGGGCTTTAATTATAGGCTGCTGAATTTGGAGTGCCCCACTGCCAGTGAGCTGACTCTAGTCCTGAGGAGAGAGGCTGAGGTGCCTGAGCTAGGCCCGCTCAGCCGCTGGGGCGGGGGTGTGCCACACTGCGGCGCCTCTGTGCCCGTGGCCTTGTGCCTTCTCTGAAGGGCTGGTTTGGGCTCTGTGTTGCTGTTGCCTGCCGAGTGCTTGCTGTGGTAACTCCAGTTTTGGCTGCAGGCCGACTTTCTACACACAGCTCATTCCCACTCGCAGAGACCACTGAGCGCCTCCTTTGTGTCAGGCTTCTTCCGGGCATGAGGGATGTAGACAAGGCTCCTGTCCCCTCTTACGATCCAGAAGAGGAGGATAAAGTAAAGAAACACGGTGGTTTGGGATTGAAGAATGATCTTACAGAGAGCAGGCTCTGTGTGCTACCTGGGAGATCTGGGACAGCCTCCCTGAAGTCCAAAGAGTCAGAAGGGCTCAGCTACCTAGAGTGAGGGTGGAGCAAAGACTGGGGCCCTGAGGCAGGAAAGAGCTTGGCACACATACCAGAAGCTTTCAGAAGGTCAGCGTGGCCCAGGGTAGCGTGGTACCAGAGGAGGTTGGGAAGGGAGGCAGAGGCCTGTGCCCAGCAGGCGTGAAGAGGATTTTAGGCAAAGAAGTCAGATAAGTTGACTGATTTTATATATATATATATACACACACACACACACATACACATATATAGATTATATACATATATGTTATATAGTATAAGTATATGATATTATATTATATTTTAAATATATATATTATATATATATATATATTTAAGATATTATTTATCTGAGAGAGAGGCAGAGAGCATGAGTAGGGGAACGGAAAAGCAGACTCCCCATGGAGCAGGGAGCCTGATCGGAGGCTCAATCTGAGGATCCTGGGATCATGACCTGAGCCGACGTTTAACCGACCAAGCCACCCAGACCCCCACTTGATGGATCTATAGGATCTTTCTGAGTACAGTGCTGAGAATACTGTGGTGAGGAGGGACAGGAGTGGAAGCAAGAGCCTGCTGCATAGTCCAGGAAGGATCACACAGGCCAAGAGATCCCTATTTGTTTCCCTTTCTTGAGGATTGAACAGATCAGACACCTCCACCTGCCGCCCACAATGAACCGTGCGGTGGTTGGCTAGATAACAAATTGATTCTCAACCAAGTGGCCGTGGTGGCTGGTCATCAGCTGGGTTCAGGTGGCAGCACGAGGGCGGGAGGAGCTGCCTCCCAGGCACAGCCCCGTTCCCAATAACAATGGTGTAACAAACCACAGGCAGATGTGCAAACGAGAGGCTAGGATGGTCTGCCAGGAAAAGACCAGCAGCTCCTCTGGCTGTGGTTGCCTTGCTCAGCTCCCTCCTGGCCTCGCCTTCCTTCCCCAACCCTCCCCCCCAACCAGGAGGGCCACTAGGCACACAGCAGTCAACAGTTAATTGTGCACAACTAGTCCTGGTGCTGAGTAGCCTTAAGGTAACTTAAGGTGACACCCTGTGGTACATGGCCTTGTTGCAATAAGGTTGATGTGACTTCAGAAGAGGGTGGTGGTGGAGGGTGTGAGACTCAGTGTGTGTGTTTTGAGGTTGACGGAAGTGTGTCTCACCTTCTAGCTCCAGTCTCCAGGCTCCAGAGCTACTGCTGAGCTGAGCGTCAGAGCCAGACCCTGCATGTGGCCGGCTGGGGGAGAAAAGGGCTGGGTGGAGCCCAGTGATTTGTGCGGGACTGGAAGAGCTGCACTTGGAGGCCTGTGGCCAAACAGCGTGCATGCTGATGCCCGGGGTCACCACAGACTGATGATCTGCTGGTTACGGGGAACACAGACGAGAATGGGGCTCCGTGAGGCTCCATGACCCATGGGGTGGGTCCTCAAGTGTCCCCTGTGGTTGCTACTTCACTTGGTTGTTGGATTACCTGTCCGGTCGTACCTTTTCACGTTACAGGTGGGTGACAGCCCACCCACATTTGCCCAAGAGGGTGGTGGCACAGCCAGAACTAGAAGGCAATTCCTGACTCTTTCCATCATAGGAAGCAGCAGCTTCATGAGGGATGTACGGGAGGACCCTGCCTCAGTCCCAAAGGGTACGCCCATGGAGGCAACAAGGCAATGCTGAGGGTGCATTTTGTGTTTCAGAACCCACCAGAAGGAGATCCACCATTCTACCTCTCGTGGCCGCCATGCTGTCCACCCGCCTCTTCAGACCCCTGTCACAGCTGCCGAGGAGAACCCTGAGTTGCTATGACAGAGAAAATGGAACAAGGTAAGAAGCGAAAGGCTGGAGGTGCCCTTGAGGGTCACAGTTTGTGAGCAAAACAGAGTTTGTCACATATGGATGCTGCAGGAGACAAGAAGGTCTGACTTTCAAAAGAAGTCTGTCAGTTCCTGCTGTCACCAGCAGAGGAAAAAACGTGTCCTCAGAAGACAAAGACCTTCACAGGACACAGAAGAAGATCTTTCATCCCTGCTTTGTGTTTTTCAGCTTTTTCTTTTGAAATAATTGCCTTTATATGAAAGCTGCAGAAGGAGTACAGAGAGTTCCTGTATCTCCTTCACCTCACTTTCCTGTATGTTGACCTCTCACAAACCGTAGCGTGACCATCTAAACTGGGAAGTGACCGCTGCGGTAATACCGGTGAACTAATCTGCTGGTGCAGATTTCACCAAGTGGCCTACTAATGGACCTTTACTGGTCCCAGATACAAACCAGGCTCCCACAGTACCTTTAGTTGTCATGGGTCCTCAAACTCTTCCTACTGGTTCTTCAGTCTTGGGTGTTCATGACGTTGCCACTTTAGAAGAATGTCAGTTAGGGTTTGTGTGGTGTTTCTTTGTATGTACATTCTATGTGTGTGTTTGGAAGGATCCCCCTTAAGTGAGGTGATGCCCCACTTGGAACATTGCTTCAGGAGGCATAGAGGTTTTTTTTTTTTTTTAAGATTTTATTTATTTGACACAGAGAGAGAGAGAGAGAACATGCAACAGGAGTGGCAGGCAGAGGGAGAGGGAGAAGCAGACTCCCTGATGAGCAAGGAGCCTGATGCAGGACTCAATCCCAGGATCATGACCTGAGCCAAAGGCGGATGCTTAACCGACTGAGCCACCCAGGTGCCCCAGAAGGCATAGAATGTGGATGTGTCTCAGTCCTTTGATCACTTGGATAATTGCTCTATTTAAATCTTACACATGAAACCAGTTAATTAAAATGTCCCAAGGCTTCCCGGAATGGTTTGAGTGATTTAGAGGAGGCATTAAGTACAAATTAAATAAGTAGCTCTTCTTTGAGAACTTCTGGAATTGCCTTTTCCAAGGGCATTCAGATTGCTCTGTTACCCCATTTTCTTCTTTTGCAGCCAGAGCAAGGAAAAAAACAATATGCTTTCCATTCTTTTATATTTGAGAGGAGTGAAATTAAGGGTCAGGTTAAATGTAAAGTCTCAGCAGCTAGAAAATCAGTGGATATTTTCTCTGCCAATAAATAAGTCTGTCTGGAAGAACATACATTTAGGCTTTTAGGACCATTTGCTTAAAAGCATTTCCATGGGCTACAGAGGCTTGGTTGGAAACAGGCTTCAACTAGCAGAGGACATCATAGAAGAGGAGTATGAAATGGCCTTTCCCACAAGGGCCGCATCCCCTGGAAGGGGGAATGGAGCCCAGCTCTCTTGAAGGACTCTGATCTGACAGCCTGCCCTACTTACTGGCTCTGCACAACCCTCGGATTTTGAGTTTCTGGCTTTGGTGGAAGGCTCTGGTGCTGGCCCCGGAGAGGTGAGTTACTGATCATTTCCCACCTCCTGGTTATACAAACCAGCTGGGCCAGTGCTCAGCTCCACCTGCTTGGGCCTGAGATGCAATATTCCAGGAGAGCCTGATCTGGGCAGAGCGGAGAAGGGCTCCTTTATCCCTCCAGCCTTGGCTCCTGTAGATTCCGTTGGCAGTCACATCCCTTGTGATTCGTGGTTGACTGGACTGTATTGTTTTTGCATATGCTGCCGCGTGAGGCTATATTTCTCCCAGGCTGCACTCTGTCACTGACATTTGTCCCTCCTAGACCCCATCATCTTGGTATAGTCTGCCTGTCCAATTACTTAATCATGACTCCTCGCTGCAGAAAGCTGGGTTATTGTGGCTGATTCATGACGGAAGAGACACAGATTGGTAAGATGGAGAAGAAGCCAGAATTGATGCCCTGTCCAGCATGGGGTGGTGTCTCAGATCTGGCAAGTTCTTGGATGCTCTGGGGACCAGGAGGTTCTTCCACAGGCCCTTGGGGGAAGTGTCGGGTTGTACCTTCTCTGCCCCATCTGATTGCACTTGTAGGTTAGGAGAGCAGTCGGTGAGGTCTTCTCTGAATGTGGCTGCTGCCTCTTTGGGGTTCCACCCTGCAGAAAACTGACTGTCCTGAGCTGAACTTGTACCACCTGCAAGACGAGCATGGTGGCTGGAGTAAGGGATGGGTTGACCTGCAGCTTGCTGCCACCTCTTCCTGCTGAATCAGAGTGTCAATGGGAGGGACCTAGGTCTGCATTTTAACATGTTTCCCAGATGCCTGTCAACTGAAGTTAGAGAATGGAGGTAGCGAGGCCTTCCCCGGCCCAGGGACCCTCCAGACTGAGAAGCAATCCCAAGCTGGGGATCCTACTGTGTCTGCAATGGCCATGGGGCAAAGGCTGGAAGGCCAAGCAGTCCCCAGCAGGGTACTCTGGTGTTGTGGGAGCTTCCCCTGCTAACACTGGCTCCATTCACTCACCTTGTTAGGGTTCTGCCTCTTAGTGGTGGGTGTGGAGGGGTGGAGCCTTGTGTTCTCTGGAGAGGAGGAATCTCCACTGACAGCTGGGTTTGAGCTATAGAGCTTACTGTAAGACACCCAAAGAGAGTCAAGTTTGGGCCTGAAAAATATTTGAGAATGGGGAGGTTTATTAGAAAAAATCTGGCAGCAAGTCAGTTTGAAATAAATTCTTTCTCTTGCTGTGGCCTTTCTGTTGCTTTTTATAGTATCAAGTAGCACAAAGGGAACTTGCAGGGAAAGAACACATAAAATCTGGTCCAGGAGAGACACGTTCTTTTTACAGATTAATCCCTGGAGTCTTGGAGAAAACAGTGATTCTCTTTGAATAAAGTCATTTAACTACCTTTGGGTGTACTAACCATACCATTCTGCTCACACTTAAGACCTCCATGCTCCAGAACTTAAAATCCAAAGAGACTCTGCTGTGGCAATTCAAAAGGACAGGAGTTTACTTTGGCTGACTTTCTTAGTGGACCCTTGTTTCTGTCTAGTGAACCCGCTGTTCTTTAAGAATCTTGGATAACACATTAAAAAAAAAAGTTTTTTTTTTTTAGGGGCAGAGAGAGTGGGAGAAGCAGACTCCCCTGCTGAGCAGGGAGCCTGACACGGGGCTCGATCTCAGGACACTGAGATCAAGACCTGAGCTGAAGGCAGCTGCTTAACTGACTGAGCCACCCAGGCACCCTGGGATAACACATTTTTAATGAATATTTTAAAAGCTTTGTGTTTTGAATAGGTAATATATTCACATAGTACAAAATAGTACATGGTAAAAAGCAAATTTATCTCCTATCTCCTCTCCCCTGTTCACCAGCTGCTCAGGTGAACCTGCCACCTGCATTTACTGTTTCTGGTTTAGTATTCGTTTAAAAATTAACAGTACTTTGGAGCACCTGGGCGGCTCACTTGGTTAAGCGTCTGCCTTGGGCTCAGGTCATGATCTCATGTCCTGGGACTGAGCCCCATGTCAGGCTTCCTGCTCAGCTAGGTGTCTGTTTCTCCCTCTCCCTCTGCCCCTTCCCCCTCTCTTGCTCTCTCTCTCTCTCTCCTTCTCCAGGAAAGATGGAGTAGATGTAATCCTCCCATTGGATACAACTAAAGCCCCCAGGTTATATAAAAAAGCATAACAAGGGGCGCCTGGGTGGCTCAGTGGATTAAGCCGCTGCCTTCGGCTCAGGTCATGATCTCAGGGTCCTGGGATCAAGCCCCGCATCGGGCTCTCTGCTCTGCAGGGAGCCTGCTTCCTCCTCTCTCTCTGCCTGCCTCTCTGCCTACTTGTGATCTCTCTCTCTGTCAAATAAATAAATAAAATCTTAAAAAAAAAAAAAAAGCATAACAAGACTCTAGAAGATGGGGAGAAGAAGATGGATCAGCTACGGACCTCAGGGCCCAAGAAACAACACAGTGATGAGCTCTTTAGGTTTCCTTTGCCCTTCATCTACCGTACACCTGGAGCTGAAGTGCTGATAGCCCAGAAATGACAGTGACCTCAGGACAAAAAGCCCCAGTAGGAGCCTGCTCTCTCTACCGCAAAGACCGGACTAGCAAGATAGAAAACTGGAGACAGTAACTGCTCTACTCCAGCCAAACACCACAGGAAGTGCTGTGGCCCCACCTCTCCCTTTACCTGCAAAAGCTGTACTGAGCCTCGACTTCCAGTTCACGCCAGCTGTAGTGGGGTACCCCAGTTCCTTTAGTAGAGGTAGTATCCGAGAACGCCAAGGAGGAGCCAGGGCTTTTGTTCCCACCCAGCAGTAATCAGGCACCCTGCCTGCTTGGGTGGGAGTCCAGGAGAGTCAGGACTTCACCAGTCTCCCAGCAGTAATGAGACCCCAGGCTCCCATGCACGTTGGGAGCAGTAGTGAGACCCTCCAGCCCCTACCAGCCAGGCAGTAGGAATGGAGACCTCGTAGGGAACTCCATCCCTACCCAGCACTAACACTTCCCAGTTTAGTTTATGAAAGTAGTTCTACCCTGATTCCCTAGCCAGACAAAGACTACACAAAAAAAGAGACCCGCGCACCAATATTCCTCATGAATAGAGATGCGAAAATCTTAAAATATTAGCAAATAGAATTCAGCAATACATAAAAATAGAAACTGTGAAAAATAGGTTTGTTCCAGGAATTGAGATAACACACAAAAACAATGTATTTATATAGCCTGGCAATGAACTTGAGGATGTCAAAATTTAAAACAATACCATTTAAAATGCTCAAAAAAATGAGATACAGAGGTATAAATACAGAAAGCGTGTACAGAATTTGTATTGCAGAAAACCGTACCGTGCTGATGAAAGAAATCAATGATCTAAATAAATGGAGACCCATACTAAGTTCAGGGATTGAAGAACTCGAAAAAGTAAAAATATCAGTTTCACCCAAATTGATATATGAGTTTAGCACAATCTCTATCAAAATCACAGTCAGATTTTTGTGGATAAGGACAAGATTGTTTGAAAATTTATAGGACTAAACAAGGAAAATAAAATAGCAAAAACAGTTTTGAAAAAGAAAAATAAGATGGTAGCAGATAACTCAAAGAAATCTAAGAGAGAATCCAGAAACAGACCCGCACAAATATCCCCAACTGATGTTTGACGAAGGCGCAAAAGCAATTCAAGGCAGAAAAGTGTACATTTCCAAAAAAACCCCCAAAATCCAAAAAAACAAAACCCAAAACAAAAACGTTCTGGAGCAGTTGGACATTTATAAGCAAAAAAATAAACTTTTACCTAAGTCTTACATTGTATACAAAACTCAAAATGGATCATGGACCTAAAATGTCAAACATAAAACTATCAAACTTTTAGAAAAAATTCAAGAGAAAATCTCGGGTTCTGGGATAAGCAGAGAATTCTAAAACTTGACACCAAAAGCGTGACCCATAAAAGGAAACATCGCTAAATCAGAATTCATCAAAATGAAACACGTTCCCTCTGCAAAAGACCCTGTGAAGAGGAAGAAAAGACAGCTTGCCCAATAGGAGAAAATATTTGCATTCTGCATATGTAACAGAGGACTAGCCTCTAAAACCTGTAAAGAACTCTCAGAGCTCAATTGTGAAAGAACAATACAATACAATTAGAAAATGGAGAAAAGAGGCACACCTGGTTGGCTCAGACAGTAGAGCTTTCATCTCTTGATCTCAGGGTTTTAAGATCAAGCCCCACACTGGGTGTGGAGATTATTTGAAGATAAAATCTTTTCTTTCTTTTTTTTTTTTTTAAAAGAAGAATATGGACAAAAGACACGAAGAGACATTTTACCAAAGAGGATATACAGAGGGCAAATAAGCACAGGCAAAGGTGTTCAATGTCGGGGTGCCTGGGTGGCTCAGTGGGTTAAGCCTCCGCCTTCTGCTCAGGTCATGATCTCAGGGTCCTGGGATAGAGCCCTGCATCGGGCTCTCTGCTCAGTGGGGAGCCTGCTTCCCCACTCCCACCCCCCGCCCCTGCTTACTTGTGATTTCTGTCTGTCAAATAAATAAATAAAATCTTAAAAAAAAAGATGTTCAATGTCATTAACCATTTGAGAAATGCACATTGAAACCACCATAATCAACATGGCTAAAATAAAAAAAAATAGTGACACCACCAAATGCTGGTGAGGATATGGAGAAAGTGGATCACTCATGCCTTGGGGCTGGGAATGTAGAATGCTACACCGCTCTGGAAAGCAGTTTGACAGTTTCTTAAAAACTACACATTTGGGGGCACCTGGGTGGCTCAGTGGGTTAAAGCCTCTGCCTTCGGCTCAGGTCATGGTCCCAGGGTCCTGGGATCGAGCCCCACATCGGGCTCTCTGCTCCACGGGGAGCCTGCTTCCTCCTCTCTCTCTGCCTGCCTCTCTGCCTAGTTGTGATTTCTCTCTGTCAAGTAAATAAAATATTAAAAAAACAAACAAACAAAAAACTACACATTTGCCATATGACCCAGCAGTGGTTCCCCTGGGTACTTACTCAAGAGAACAGACTTGTACAAGAACTTAAACAGGAATGTTCATAGCAGATCTACTTGTAATAACCCTAAACCGGAAACAGCATGGATGCCCTTGAATAGTTGAATGGTTAGGGGTGACTGACGGGCTTAGTTGGTAGAGTTTGCGACTCAATCTCAGAGTTGAACGCAAGCCCCACATTGGACACGGAGCCTACCTGAAAACAAAAATGAACCAACAAAGATAGGTGATAGTTTAAAAAAACTGTGTTATACTCATACCATCGGAAAACAATTTAGCAATAAAAAACCAAATTATTGATACGTGCAACGATCTGGTTGAATCTCCAGAAAATTACATTGAGTGAAAAGGCAATCCCAAAAGGTTATATACTGTGTGACTCCATTTATATAACATTGTTGAAAGGACAGAATGATAGAGATGGACAACAGATTAGTGGTTAAGGAGGACGTGGGGTGGACAGGAATGGGTGTGGCTCTAAAAGGGTAACAGGAGGGATCCTTGTGGTGACAGAAATGTGCTGTATTTTCAGTGCGTCTGTTCCAATATCCTGATTGTGATATGGTGCTATAGGTTTGCAAAATGTTACCGCTGGGGGAAATTGGGTAATAAGTTACAGGGCGTCTTTCTGTGTTATTTCTTAACTGCATTTGAATCTATAATTATTTCAAAACAAAAGTTTAGTTGAAAAAAACTATCAGGGGGTGCCTGGGTGGCTCAGTGGGTTAAAGCCTCTGCCTTCGGCTAAGGTCATGATCTCAGGGACCTGGGATTGAGCCCTGCACTGGGCTCTCTGGTCAGCGGGGGACCAGCTTCCCCCCTCCCTCTGCCCTTCCCCCCACTCATGTTTTCTCTCTGTCTTTCTCCAGTGAATAATATCTTAAAAAAAAAAAAAAAAAAAGGAAAGAAAAAAAACTATCAGGAAGCAGCGTAAAACCCAGAGGTGAAGACATTGAATTTGCAGAAGGCTCTGGTAACAAAGCTGTATTGCCGGAGGGTGATTCCTACACAGTGGCAAAAATGGCCACTGCACCTGCTGGCTGACTTTGTCCCAGCCTAGCAAGCCTGGTGGACAGAGTTAGGACCATCTTCCCCAGTAGTACCAGCAGATTGTCCTCAGAGGCTTGGGGTGGGGAGCCATGGGGGCCACACTGGTGGCTGAGGGTCCTCTGAGTTGTTTGTCCCGGGAGCAAGGCGCAGGTAGGAGCACAACCTTTGCTCACAGCTCCTCTTCTCCCACAGGCGCTCGCTGCTGTTTTACTCCGCCTCTCTGGTCCCTAGCAGCCATCGTGCTTATTCCGACGAGGTGAAGCCGGTGAGTGGCAGCCCTGCTACAGTGGTCACAGCCCTTCCTTAGGGGCCCCCAGCCCTGGGCCACCTCAGAGTGGGGCTTCAGTGCCCCTGGGATGCTTGGAACCACTTTCTCACTCTCTCAAGCGCCCCACCCCTCCATCAGATGAAGTTAGGGGTTAAGAGTTCAGATTTGGGATTCTCTCAGTCCAGCTGTCAGTTCCAGCTGTCAGTTCCACGGGCTGACTGCTTTGGGCATTTAGAAAATATGTCTCCTCACTTGTAACCTGGTGTAATAATGCTACTTACTGTGTAGAGTTACTATGGGGTATTAAATAAGAAAAATGTGTACAGATTGCCTTGCACAGAGTAAGAAATGATAAATACCGTGGTGATGGGGGTGGTGATGCTGGGGGTTGTAGATGAGGAAACTGAGGTCCAGAAGAGGCAGTGACTTCTCCAGGTAACATTGTCAGTTGGTGGCAGAATTTGGGTTAGAACCTCATCTCCTGATTTGGAGTGCCAAGCACTTTCTGGTCTATTCTGGTGCTTCTCTAAGAGTTAGGGACTGGTGGGCAGGGCTGGGACTGGCCTACTCAGGAAGCACTAATTGCTACTGCCCAGAGGAGGCTTGCTTGGTCACTGTGCTCTTGGGATCCTGGGTTCCTAATGTGGGGTCTGATCTTCTGAAACAGGTTGGCAGCAAAGCCGTCCTGGTCACAGGCTGTGACTCGGGATTTGGGTTCTCTTTGGCCAAGCATCTGCATTCAAAGGGCTTCCTTGTGTTTGCTGGCTGCTTGATGAAGGTAAGAGAAGGGTCATTTTTGTCACCATTGTCCTTCACATAGTTACTATTTTGTACAGTTTTAAAAATTGTAGTAAAATACACAAAACATAAAATTTACCTTAACTTTTTTTTTTTTTTTTTTTTTGAGAGAGAGTGGGATTGGGAGGAGCTCAGAGGGGGAGGAAGAGAGTGAGAATCTTAAGCAGGCTCCACACCTGGTGTAGAGGCCAGTGGTGAGCTTGATCTCATGACCCTGAGGTCATAACCTGAGCCAAAATCATGAGTCAGAAACTTAACCAACTGCCACCCAGGTGCCCCTACTGTCTTAACCATTTTTAGGTATACTGTTCAGTGGTATTAAATACATTCACCTTGTTGTACAACCATTACTCCCATCCATCCCCATAACCTTTTTCATCTTGTAAAACTGAAAGACTGTACCCCAATAACAATAACTGTCCATTTTCCCTTCTGTCCACCTCCTGGCAACCACCACTACAATTTCTGTTCTTATGAATTAGTCTGCTATAAGTATGTCATATAAGTAGAATTTTATAGTATTTGTCTTTTTTGTGACTGGCTTATTTCACTTGGCATAATGTCCTCGAAGTTTTCCCTGTTGTAGCATATTACAGAATGTTTCCTTTTAAACATTTTATGTTTAAATGTTTCCTTTTGAAGGCTGACTAATAGTCCATTACATGTTTATATCACATTTTGCTTATCCATTCATCTGTCATTGGACACTTGGGTTGCTTCCAACTTTCAGCTGTTGTGGATAAGGATGCTACAAACATGGGTGTACGAATATCTCTTTAAGACCCTGCTTTCAATTCTTCTCGGTATACACCCAGAAGCGGAATTGCTAGATCTCATGGTAATTCTGTTTTTAACTGAGGAACTGCCATACTGTTTTCCACAGAGGCTGTACATTTTACATTCTGACAGTGTACAAGGGTTCCAGTTTTTCCACATCCTTACCAATACTTGTTTTGTTTTTATTTTTTTTGTAGCTATTTTAAGGCCATGAGGTTAGTATCTCATTGTAGTTTTGATTTGCATTCCCCTAATGATTAGATATGTTGAGCATCTTTTCATGTGCTTATTGGCCATTCATATATCTTCTTTGGAGAAATGTCTATTCAATTTCTTTGCCCAGTTTTAAACTGGATTGTTTGTTTGTTATTGTTGTTGAGTTTTAGGACTTACATATTCTGGTTATAAATTCCTTATCAGATATATGATTTGTATATATCGTCTCCTATTCTACGGGTTGCTTTTTTATTCCATGGGTAGTGTGTCTTGATGTACAAAATTTTAAACTTTTTATGAAGTCTGATCTTCCAATTTCTTCTTTTGTTACCTGTGCCTTTGATGTCGTATCCAAAAAATCATTGCCAAATCCAAAGTTGTGACACTTCTGCCCTGTTTCTTTGAAGCACTTTATTTTGGGGGTCTTATATTTAGGCCTTGATCCATTTCAAATTAATTTCTGTATGCGGTATTAGGTAAGGGCCCAGCTTCTTTCTTTTGCATGTGGACACCCAGTTTTCCCAGCACCATTTGTTGAAAATACTGTCTTTTCCCCCTCATTGAATAGTCTTGGCACTCTTGTTAAAAGTCATTTGACCATCTCTGTGAATTCTTCTATTCCATTGTTCTATATGTCTGTCTTTATGCCAGTTTTAGACTGTTGATTAGTGTAACTTTGTGATTAAGTTTTGAAATTAGTAAGTCTGTATCATCCAGGTTTTCTTCTTTTTCAAGATTGTTTTGACTCTTTGGGCTCCCCTTGAGATTTCCTATGATTTTAGGACGTGTTTTTTGGCAAAAGCTACCCTTAAGATTTTGACAGGTATGGGATTAAAACTGTAGATCACTTTCAGTAGTACCTACATTTTAACAATACTAAGTCTTCTGATCCATGAATGGGGGATGTGTTTCCATTTATTTCTGCCTTCTTTTATTTCTTTCAGAAATGTTTCATAGATTTCATTGTACAAATCTTTTACCTCCTTGGTTAGGTTAATTCCTAAGTATTTTATTCCTTTGGATGGTACCATAAGTGGGATAATTTTTGTAATTTCCTTTTCAGGTTGTGTGTTGTTTGTGTACAGAAATGCAGCTGATTTTTTTTAATTAATTAATTTATTTTTTTTCAGCGTAACAGTATTCATTGTTTTTGCACCACACCCAGTGCTCCCTGCAATACGTGCCCTTCCTATTACCCACCACCTGGTTCCCCCAACCTCCCACCCCTGCCCCTTCAAAACCCTCAGGTTGTTTTTCAGAGTCCATAGTCTCTTATGGTTCGCCTCCCCTTCCAATTTCCCTCAACTTCCTTCTCCTCTCCATCTCCCAATGTCCTCCATGTCATTTGTTATGCTCCACAAATAAGTGAAGCCATATGATACTTGATTCTCTCTGCTTGACTTATTTCACTCAGCATAATCACTTCCAGTCCCGTCCATGTTGCTACAAAAGTTGGGTATTCATCCTTTCTTTCTTTTTTTTTTTAATACACATATAATGTATTTTTATCCCCAGGGGTACAGGTCTGTGAATCACCAGGTTTACACACTTCAGAGCACTCACGATAGCACATACCCTCCCCAATGTCCATAACCCGCTCCCCCTCTCCCAACCCCACCTCCCCCCAGCAACCCCCAGTTTGTTTTGTGAGATTAAGAGTCATTTATGGTTTGTCTCCCTCCCAATCCCATCTTGTTTCATTTATTCTTCTCCCATCCCCCTAACCCCCCATGTTGCATCTCCACGTCCTCATATCAGGGAGATCATATGATAGTTGTCTTTCCCCGATTGACTTATTTCACTAAGCATGATACCCTCTAATTCCATCCACGTCGTTGCAAGTGGCAAGATTTCATTTCTTTTGATGGCTGCATAGTATTCCATTGTGTATATATACCACATCTTCTTTATCCATTCATCTGTTGATGGACATCTAGGTTCTTTCCATAGTTTGGCTATTCTAGACATTGCTGCTATAAACATTCGGGTACACATGCCCCTTCGGATCACTATGTTTGTATCTTTAGGGTAAATATCCAGTAGTGCAATTGCTGGGTCATAGGGTAGTTCTATTTTCAACATTTTGAGGAACCTCCATGCTGTTTTCCAGAGTGGTTGCACCAGCTTGCATTCCCACCAACAGTGTAGGAGGGTTCCCCTTTCACCGCATCCTCGCCAGCATCTGTCATTTCCTGACTTGTTAATTTTAGCCATTCTGACTGGTGTGAGGTGATATTTCATTGTGGTTTTGATTTGTATTTCCCTGATGCCAAGTGACGTGGAGCACCTTTTCATGTGTCTGTTGGCCATCTGGATGTCTTCTTTGCAGAAATGTGTGTTCATGTCCTCTGCCCATTTCTTGATTGGATTGTTTGTTCTTTGGGTGTTGAGTTTGCTAAGTTCCTTATAGATTTTGGACACTAGCCCTTTATCTGATATGTCGTTTGCAAATATCTTCTCCCATTCTGTCAGTTGTCTTTTGGTTTTGTTAACTGTTTCCTTTGCTGTGCAAAAGCTTTTGATCTTGATGAAATCCCAATAGTTCACTTATGCCCTTGCTTCCCTTGCCTTTGCCGATGTTCCTAGGAAGATGTTGCTGCAGCTGAGGTCGAAGAGGTTGCTGCCTGTGTTCCCCTCAAGGATTTTGATGGATTCCTTTCTCACATTGAGGTCCTTCATCCATTTTGAGTCTAATTTCGTGTGTGGTGTAAGGAAGTGGTCCAATTTCATTTTTCTGCATGTGGCTGTCCAATTTTCCCAGCACCATTTATTGAAGAGGCTGTCTTTTTTCCATTGGACATTCTTTCCTGCTTTGTCGAAGATGAGTTGACCATAGAGTTGAGGGTCTATTTCTGGGCTCTCTATTCTGTTCCATTGATCTATGTGTCTGTTTTTGTGCCAGTACCATGCTGTCTTGATGATGACAGCTTTGTAATAGAGCTTGAAGTCTGGAATTGTGATGCCACCAACTCTGGCTTTCTTTTTCAATATTCCTTTGGCTATTCGAGGTCTTTTCTGGTTCCATATAAATTTTAGGATTATTTGTTCCATTTCTTTGAAAAAAAAATGGATGGTATTTTGATAGGGATTGCATTAAATGTGTAGATTGCTTTAGGTTGCATAGACATTTTCACAATATTTATTCTTCCAATCCAGGAGCATGGAACATTTTTCCATTTCTTTGTGTCTTCCTCAATTTCTTTCATGAGTACTTTATAGTTTTCTGCATATAGATTCTTAGCCTCTTTGGTTAGGTTTATTCCTAGGTATCTTATGGTTTTGGGTGCAATTGTAAATGGGATTGACTCCTTAATTTCTCTTTCTTCTGTCTTGTTGTTGGTGTAAAGAAATGCAACTGATTTCTGTGCATTGATTTTATATCCTGACACTTTACTGAATTCCTGTACAAGTTCTAGCAGTTTTGGAGTGGAGTCTCTTGGGTTTTCCACATATAGTATCATATCATCTGCAAAGAGTGATGGTTTGACTTCTTCTTTGCCGATTTGGATGCCTTTAATTTCTTTTTGTTGTCTGATTGATGAGGCTAGGACTTCTAGTACTATGTTGAATAGCAGTGGTGATAATGGACATCCCTGCCGTGTTCCTGACCTTAGCGGAAAAGCTTTCAGTTTTTCTCCATTGAGAATGATATTTGTGGTGGGTTTTTCATAGATGGCTTTGATAATATTGAGGTATGTGCCCTCTGTCCCTACACTCTGAAGAGTTTTGATCAGGAAGGGATGCTATACTTTGTCAAATGCTTTTTCAGCATCTATTGAGAGTATCATATGGTTCTTGTTCTTTCTTTTATTAATGTGCTGTATCACATTGATTGATTTGCGGATGTTGAACCAACCTTGCAGTCCTGGAATAAATCCCACTTAGTCGTGGTGAATAATCCTTTTAATGTACTGTTGAATCCTATTGGCTAGTATTTTGGTGAGAATTTTTGCATCTGTGTTCATCAAGGATATTGGTCTGTAGTTCTCTTTTTTGGTGGGATCCTTGTCTGGTTTTGGGATCAAGGTGATGCTGGCCTCATAAAATGAGTTTGGAAGTTTTCCTTCCATTTCCATTTTTTGGAACAGTTTCAGGAGAATAGGAATTAGTTCTTCTTTAAATGTTTGGTAGAATTCCCCTGGGAAGCCGTCTGGCCCTGGGCTTTTGTTTGTTTGGAGATTTTTGATGACTGTTTCAATCTCCTTACTGGTTATGGGCCTGTTCAGGTTTTCTATTTCTTCCTGGTTCAGTTGTGATAGTTTATATGTCTCTAGGAATGCATCCATTTCTTCCAGATTGTCAAACTTATTGGCGTATAGTTGCTCATAGTATGTTCTTATAATTGTCTGTATTTCTTTGGTGTTAGTTGTGATCTCTCCTCTTTCATTCATGATTTTGTTTATTTGGGTCCTTTCTCTTTTCTTTTTGATAAGTCTGGCCAGGGGTTTATCAATCTTATTGATTCTTTCAAAGAACCAGCTCCTAGTTTCATTGATTTTTTTCTGTTGTTTTTTTGGTTTCTATTTCATTGATTTCTGCTCTGATCTTTATGATTTCTCTTCTCCTGCTGGGTTTAGGGTTTCTTTCTTGGCCCCTCCCCCCGCGGTCTATCTTCCCGTCCTTTTAGATTCACTTCTCCGCCAGTCCTACCTTTCAGAGAGTGGTTGATTTTCTGTTTCTAGAATTGCTATTCTTCTCTTCGATCTCCCGTTGGATTTGTAGGTGTTTGCAATGTTTGGATAAGCTATCGAGCTGATCTCCTGCTACCTGATATAGTCTCAGCCTGCTACTTCTCTGCCATCTTGACTCCTCCCCCAGAAATGCAGCTGATTTTTGTGTGTTGACTTGATATCCTGCTTCTTTGCTGAATTCATTTATTAGTTCCAATAAGTTCTCTGGGGGAATCTTTAGGGTTTTCTACATATGAAGTCATGTCATCTGAAAACACAATTTTCCTTCTTCCTTTCCAATTTGGATGCCTTTCATCTCTTCAGCAGACTCCAGAGTTCCAAAATAGTGCACCTGTCTAGGTGTGGGAAGAGATTCCTGGTGCTTCCTACTTCCCTGTCTTCCCAGAATCCCACTTCAAGCTGATTATTTAATACTAGGACTACCCAGGACTTGGGCCAGGGTTGGTAGTTGTTTTTTCATTGCTTTCTTAACGATTGGTTCATCTGTCGCTTTAGACAGCCCATACCTTTTCTTTTCACTTCCATCTCACTTGTTCTTCATAGCTTTGTTCATTTGTTCATTTACTCGTCCTTTTGGCAAATGTTCCTGATGTGCCTGCCCCTTTGATAGGTGCTGTAGAAGATGATCCCCCGGTCCCTGCATTTAGGAAGCTCCATGTCCAGTGGTGAAGGACAGCCATGCACAGACTTATCTGGAAGAGTTAGAGTGAAGAGGGTTCTCAGAATTGTGTGGAGTGTTTAACAAGAGTGTGTAGAAGGAAGGGGTTGATCCTGGCTTGACAGAGGAGGGGACATCCGTTCTGGACCATGGAGAATAACGCTGTCCCAGGTAGCGACTGAGAATCCTTTGCAATTCATCAAGTAGAATTTAGGGTGTCTGAAGGGAAGCCCTAGGCTGTGAGGCTCCAAAAGGGAGAGGGGATGGTTCTTCCAATTTGGAAAATTGTGCAACCTCACCACAGTCTGTCACTCGGAAATTTCCCTCTTGACTGTCTATACTTGAAGCCCCACACCAACCTCTGGTCCTAGGTAGCACGGATTCCTGTCTTTTTATATTGGGTTTTTTTGGACTATTCCTGCATGGAATCATACAACGCATAGGCTCTTGTGGCAGGCTTTTTTCACTCAGCATAACGTTTTTGAGATTCTTCATGTTGTAGAAAGTATCAGTAGTTCCTTTCTTTTTATTATGGGATAGCAATAAAATAAAATAAAATGGATGGATATACTACATTTAAAAAATTAATTCACTAGTGGATATTTGGATGAAATGTTTGGGTTTTTGGCCATTATGAATTATGCAGCTATGAATATTCGCATACATGTCTCTGTGTAGATATGTTTTTACCTAATTCCTTTTAACAGAATTTAGAAACCAACATCAGTGCTCTTTGTCTCTCTCCGTGGACAGAGGTAGATGATGTACAGATAATCACACGCATATACATGCACACATGATATTTATTTATATTTATCTCCTACGTGAATTTCCTGTAAATACTGCATGCTCTCACACACACACACACGCACATATAATTCATGAGGTTATATTGACCTTCTAGTCCTCTTCAACACAACAGCATTCTTCCTTGCTTCCCTCATTCCATGTTTGTTTCTTCCTTTTTCTGCCACTAGAATCTTGATTCCCAGCTACATCAATATATTTACTCATTTGGTCAGTCCTATAATACACACACACAATTGCTTCAGAATTGCTATGTTGATACCATCACAAACACGAAACTCCTAAATTGTGTCAGTTTGGTTCCTCCAAGAAACAGATACCAAAATAGGATAGAATGTGCAAGAGATTCATTCAGGAAGAGCCTGTGATGGCTAAAGGGGAATAGGGCAGGAAAAGGCACGAAAATCCTGTAGATTTTCAGTGTTATTCTGGGGCGCCTGGCTGGCTTATAGGGACTGTGTAATTTCACATTCCCACCAGTAATGTATGAGAGTATCTGTTTCCACACGATTTCCCCAATAGTGTACTTGAAGCTTATGGTTTTTGCCAGTCTGATAGGTGAGAAATATACCCCAGTACAGTTTTAATTTTCATTTCTTCTGTTGTGAGTGCATGCCCTGGTCTTTAAAGGCATGAATGACTCAGAAGCTGCCATATAGCAACCTGTGGTCTCCCTCTATTGGCCAGAACTTAGTCACATGGTCTTACCTGGCTACGCTAGGGAAGCTGGGAAATGTAGTTCATATTCCGAGAAATGTACCTTGCTTGAAGTCAGGGGTTCTACCGCTATAGAAGAAGGGAAGAATGGGGCGTTTGGGACAATTTGCTGTCTCTACTCTGTAGATGAGATATTTTTCTTTATATTGAAGGCAGTAAGAATCCAGATAAAGAATTATTTTTATACCAGGTTTAATATCTATAAAAACAACACCCGTTCAATGTAAAAGTTTCAATAATATAAACAAAAATAATAAAGTCATTTGCATTGCCACAGTTTGAACATATATTCAGATCAGAGAGGGTTTATTTGTCCTTTTAATTTTTCCTTCTTTTGAATTATGAAAGTAGCATATATTTATAATAGATTCAAACTCGACAGAAGTGGATGATGGAAACAAGTGGAGTCTTTTTACTGCAGTCTCTTGCCGCAGAGTAACTAAAATGTATGTGTGCACATTATTTATGACCTTTGCTATTAAACTCCAAGCCACAATGAATCGTCTTACACATATCTTTGCTTGCTTTCATTAGTAACTCTTAGAAAAATTTTCTAGATGTGAAAATACTGGGTAGAAAGGTGTGCAGTTTTTAGGTTTCATTCGAGTCTGTCAAACTGCTGCTCCCAAAAGCCACACCAATGCCTGCTCCCTCTGACATGCATGCAAAAACCTGTTTCAGGACGGATTTGGGGGTGATGGGTGTGGCATGCTGGAGTTGGGTTCTCTGCATAATGTGGACCTGCTTCAGCATGTCCTCACAGGTGCTGGGATGCCACAGAACGTTTCGTGCCTTTGCAGTTCCTTCTCCATGTTTCCAGCACCTGTGCCATCGTGCTGGCTTGTCCTGTCCAGTGGTGCAGGGACTGTATCTCGACTCCACAGTCCAGGGCAGAGGCTGCTGAGTGCTGACGAGGGTGAGAGAGAGAGTCAGGGCCTTGGATTCTAGTCCCCTATCAGCCACTAGCCCAGGGACTAGGCAGACGCTTCCCCTCCCCAAGCCCCTTACTTACAATAATGGGGTTGGACTGGGTGCTCTGATGTCCTTCCAACGGCCACAGCCATGATCCTGATTTAGTGACTGGTGTTTTCTTCAAAATACCAGACAAGGTCACTGCCAGCTCATGCCTGTTGGTGTTACTTGTTGACTGTTTTAGCGTCATGGTGTGTCTCTGCTGGTCAAAAGCTAGAGGAGGCAGAAGTCACTAGAGGTTTGAGTTAACAATGCAAATCAGAAAGCAGTCGGAGCTACTGGGGACCATGGTAAAGTCCTCCAGCCCGCTGCTGAGATGTTAAGCCACATGGTGGATTCTGACTACATCTGTCCCCCAAAACTCTGCCTGTTCCTCCTTAGACTTACCCCTCCTCTCCTGCTTCAGGTCTTGGTGCCTTGGGCCAACTCAAGGGCTTGGCTCCAGCAGATGTCTCTCATCTCCCGCATCATTAACCCCTCACGCTCTGCTGGGTTGTTTTGGCGCATGCGTGTCTGCACGCACACACGCCCACACACGCAGACTGACAGCCTCCCATCCCATGTGCACTACTGGCTCACTTCTCGGCACCCCCAGAGGGTTGTTTGTACTAGATGGTTTCTCCTGTTTACTTCCCATGTTCCTTTCAGCCCACATGGGGCTTTTGGGCCCCTCCCGTCTGTTTATTTGTTCTTTCAACCAACAGGTATCTCTTGAGCACCTACAAGAGCCCACAATATTCTCCTTTGGAGATACAGCCTACACTGATTCAGTGAGAAGTTCTTGCCCTTGCGGCACTTACACGGGGGGGGGGGGGGGTGTGACACAAAAGAAGATCGATAAATAAGTACATTGCTTTTCTGTGGGATATGGAAGCTTTTGGGAAAAAGAAAGCATGAAAAGGAGATGGAGAGTGAATGTGGTAGAGGGGCAGTTGGGTTTTAAAGAGGAAAGAAAGAGTTTACTGAGAAAGTGACATTGGAAGGAGGTAAGGGGTTAGGGAGCAAGTCCTAAAGATAGAAGGGGTGGGAAGGGACAGCCAAGCCAGAGCTCCAAGCATGGTGTGTGCCTTTGTGTTAGAGACCAGCAGGGGGCCACTGTGGTTGCAGCAAGGGAGGGAGGTGGGAGAGTGGAGTTGGGGGGCAGATCTTGTATCATAGAAGGGACAGACTACCTCTCTCTGGGTGCAAGGGAAGGCTCGATAGACCAAGGTGGCATCTTGCTGCCATCTGGAAGGACGGACAGGAGTTCCCTGTGGTGGGTGCTGATAGTGTATTTGGACACCATCAGCAGTCTAGGGAAGCTGAAGCCCAGAGCCGTCATGGAGTAAGAGGAGACCAGCTGGGCAGAGAAGTCAGAGCCAGACCGGGGAGGGGGTGGTGCCAGGGTGCCTCTAACATGGTTTTTATCGAGGATGCCAGCAGTCCCCATTTTGCC
Organism: Meles meles; assembly: GCF_922984935.1. NCBI lineage: Eukaryota > Metazoa > Chordata > Mammalia > Carnivora > Mustelidae > Meles > Meles meles. The sequence continues at coordinate 44,882,956 of NC_060069.1, read as the reverse complement.
GGATCGAGTGGCCCCTTCTCAGACCAGAGCATACTGAACCTATACACAGCTTTAACCAAACAAACCATTCTTGCGTGTTACCCTTTGTTGCATGACTTTTGGATACCCCGCTCTCTTGTTTTGCTCCCCCTCCCTTGCTAGTGCTCCCACTGCTCAGCCTGTGACGGTTACAAGGCCCCAGGCTTGTTCCTCTTCACCGTTCCTTGTGCGTGTGATAGACACTTCCGCTTTACCTGGTGAGCGTCTTCATCCGGCCTGGAGGTGCTGGACCTCCTAGCAGAACAGGCCGAGAGTCTGTAAAACCCTGCTGCCAGGTTCAGTCCGTCATCTGGCTCAGTGTGGTAGAAATGGAGGTGGAGAAGGTTGGAGAAGGTTGAGAGGTTGGACGGAGTTGTTACCGAGCTGTGATATTTTCCCTCTGGTCTCAGTGGGGTGGGCTTCAAGAACACTACTTGGAGAAACAGACTCTTAACTACGGAGGACAGACTGATGGGCACCAGAGGGGAGGCAGGTGGGGGGATGGCAGAAACGGGGGATGGCGAGGAAGGAGCACTTGTCCTGATGAGCGCCGGCTGGGGTAAGGAAGTGTGAGATTACTGAATTGTACACCTGAAACTGATAGAACACTGGATGTTAACTAATTGGAATTAAAATAAAAACTTAAAGAACTACTAGTGGGGCACTTGAGTGGCTCAGCTGTTACAAGTCTGCCTTAGGTCAGGTTATGATCCCAGGGTCTCAGGATCGAGCCTGCATCGGGCCCCCTGCTCGGCGGGAAGCCTGCTTCTACCTCTCCTGCTCCCCCTGCTTATGGTCCCTCTCTCACTGTGTCTCTCTCTGTCTAAAAAAAAATAAATTCTTTATTTATTTTAAAGAAGCGGGGATAAATAATCATGTAAGCATGGAGAGGGATTTTTTTTTGAGATTTTAAAAATTTATTTATTTGACAGAGATCACAAGTAGGCAGAGAGGCAGGCAGAGAGAGAGGAGGAAGCAGGCTCCCTGCTGAGCAGAGAGCCCGATGCGGGGCTCGATCCCAGGACCCTGGGATCATGACCTGAGCCAAAGGCAGAGGCTTTAACCCACTGAGCCACCCAGGCGCCCCATAAATAAATAAATTATTTAAAAAAAAAAAAAAGAACTCATAGAGAGCTTACCATTAATGCCCTGGAGTCCTCGGCCACAGAAGGGTATGTTAATTCGACCAAAAGATGTCTGGAGGCCTAAGAATGAGGCCGGAGTGCCTCATCTGGAAGCAGAGCAGAGAGAGCTCCACCAGGAGAGGGCTGTGCTGCCTGGGTCGGACACTCTGGCCTGGACGTGATGTGGACGAAGGGGAGAGCTCCTGGAGTCATCGTAAGGGCGCCCATCCAGTGAGACTCCTAGGACCGCCCGTATTTCCCCAGCTGAAGGGGTGCCTCACTGAAGCCCAGGTGGAGGGAGAAGAGGCCCGACTGGAGGTATCTGGGGGACGGATCTCTTCAGAACCCATGAAAGCACTCCTGGCAGGGAGGGCCAGCGCTCATGCACCTGCTGTTCCTGGACACCAATAGCAGACAACAGGACCAGCCTCAGAAGACTACAGTCTTGCCCCTTAATTTGCCAGCCCCTGGATCCAACCCTGGAAGGGTCAGAGACTAAGGAAGAGGTGAGGAGGAGCTAGAAAATAAGGAGAAAGGCAGTCTTCACCCCTGTTTGGCGCCCATGGGCTTCCCACACTCCCCAGGCCTGGATCAGGACAGGCTTTAAATTGCATAGAAGCTGGAGGACTTGGGTTTTCAAACCGGGCTGCGCTGGGGTTCCTTGATTAGTAAACTGAACTGGACCCTTGAAGTTGAACAAAGAGGCTATTATCTGAGAATGTGTGGAAACACTATAAGAATTGCCTAACTTGTCATGCAAGGGTAGAAAAGAGCTCACTGATGAAATGGAAAGGGATAATGATAAAAGTGGGTTTATCAGTCAGCCAGTTCCATAGTCACCAACACAGCAGGACTCAAAGCTTGTCCCCGAGCAGCAAGACACATGAAGACGAGGACAGAAACCCTGGAGCCAGGGAGGTGGTGGGGCCCAAGCAGTGTGGCCTTGGACTGAGGACAGGTGGATCTGGAAGGGGACCGGCCACCGTGCTCTGTGGCCCCGGGGCCAAGGGTGGTCAGCAAAGGTTTTCTCTGAACAGTGAAGGCAAGCTGACTGTCTCTGTTCCCACTGACAAGGCCATCGGAGCGGGATGTGGAGGCCGTTCAGAGTGAGGAGGACTGCTGGGGAAACCTGGCAGGGGAAGGGAGGAGGTGGGGTTCACTCCTGGGATCCTGAATGCTGAGCCTGAAGCTGTGAGCCGTGGAATGAACCCCTGGTTTCCTCCGAGAGCAGGGTCTCAGCTGCCATACTCCAAACCGAGTTCACGTGGCGACCCTGAGCCAGGTGAAGAGCCTCCCCGGGGGGACCTTGGAGACGTGGGCTTAGGGCTGCCTGGAGGCTCAAGGAGACGTCTGGTGTGGAGTCTGAGAGTTGCCAACATGTGGTGGCAGGGTTCACAAAGGCCAGAGGACAGGGTGCTCAGGGGCCTGTCTGTAGGCGTCAGCACCCGCTCAGGGACGCAGGCCGCCTGGGCTCCCCTCTGAGGGGCATTTGAGGAGGCACAACATGAAGACTGCATTCAAACAAGATGCATGTTTTCTTGGTGTCTGTGGGCACCAGCCCCTCCCTCCTCGGGACTGGAAGCTGTCATCTCTGGGAGTTATTTGCTGGCAGACCCTCTTCAGGAACAGTAGCAGAAGCTCTAGGCCTGTAAATGAGACACCTGTCATGTTGTCCGGGAGGTGGGCACTGCCAGGGAGTTTCAGCGCCAAACCTTAGACTAACCAAGCCTCACACATGGCTGCCTTGGGCAGAGGGGACTCCGGGTGTCACTGGCATGTCTGGTGCTGCTCAGGCAGAGACTCAGAGGGCCACACGTGCTGCTGCTTTTCAGGCCCAGAGCAGAGGCTCCCTGTAGAGGCTGACTGTTTTTTTTTTATTTTATTTTTTATTTTTTATTTTTTCCATTTTATTTATTTTTTCAGCGTAACAGTATTCATTCTTTTTGCACAACACCCAGTGCTCCATGGAGGCTGACTGTTTAAGAGTGGAAGAGCTCTTGGCGGGCAGTGGGGACCAGCCTGACCTCCTGTCTGGTGCCTGGGTTTTCTCCACACCGTGTTCCCCACCCTGCCCCAACCCTGTCCTCCACCTTCATTGTCCAGACTCCTCTGGGGCAGTCTTGCCATCTGGATGGTGAAAATCATTCCTCATTTTGGGCTGAACTTGACTTTTTGGCCCTGCTTCTGTTTGGTGGGCTCCATGGGACCAGAGTGCTCCCTCACTCTTCTGTTCTTCCCAGGTCCCTCTCCAGAGTGATTATCTCCAGCCCCTCTGGCCCCACTGGACACAGTCCATTCACTATTCTCTCCTATGTCTCTCTGATGTGGTGTGATGTGAACGTCTTGTTCTGGGGTTAGGGTTCTCCTGGTTCAGATCACTTAGCCAGCTGAGCCTAATTCCTAGAAAGCTTTTCACCATGGATATATGTGGACATCCATATGCTTCGTACTCTTGGCCTTGCCAGGGAGGTTAGCATCAATACCACCTGTATCCCGCGCGCGTCCTTGGCTGAGAGTAGGCATTTCCTTCTCACTGCAGCCCCTGACAGCTCCTGCTGTCCTCCCACTAGATGCCTTCCTATTTCCTGCACCGCTGAGAAAGTCACTGCCAATTACATTGTAACTGACAGTATTTGCTTTTCACAACGGTGTAGCTCATCCCTAAGGTGGAGAAGATGCGGGTCGTGGAAAGGATGAAATATGGTAATAGAACCCGCCTCACGGTGTGCAGACTAATGAGAAGTGTATGTCAAGTGCTTAGCACGGTGGGAAGCACCGTCAGCACTCAGTAAATGATGCTGGCTTTTATTCACGCCCTCCAGCAGCTCTCCACCGCACCCCAAGAAGACCCCCGCCCACCTCCCCAGCTTCCTGTGCAACAACTTCCTTATGCATCTGCTCTGCCTGCAGAGGCCTCACCGCTGTCTGAAATGTCCCATTTCCCAGGGCCCCTCTGGTCCTTGGCCTCGGCTATCACTGCTCCTGAAAGGCCTGTCCCACCTTCTGGGCAGCCTCTCCCCTCCTGCCAGCTTTCATGCCACAAACGCTGCCCAGATTGTTCCCTTATGCACCTGCCCCCTTCCCAAAAATGTGCCTCTTTGAGAACAGGGGCTGAGTTACTTATTTTTGTGTCTCTAGTTCTTAGCGTAGGGCTGGGACATGATGGAGGCCCAGGAAATATTTGCTGAATGAGTGACCCTTTCTCATGTTTAATAATGCTTGGATTTAGCTTGACAGTTTAACAGGTTTTTATTAAAGATGACTCCATCTTTCCAGTAACCTGAGCAGGTCAGGACAGGTGGCGTTGTCCTTATTTCTTATTTCGAAGCTGGAAAAACTGGGCACCTGTTAAGGGTTGCACCTGAGGACACAGAGCCTGGGGAGTGATGGGACTGGAATGAGAGCTGCTCTGGCTTCTGACCATCTTGGTAGTGACAGGACTGTGGCTTAGATCAGAGGTGACACACTGGCAGCCTCCAGTCACATGTGGCCTGTGAATGTGCTTTGCTTTACACAGTGTTTAGTTTTTTTTTAAACGTGAGTAAGTTGCCAACACTTAAAAAACTGGGAAGTCCTAATTACTAGCTTAAACATCGGAGCAGCTGGCAGGCCTGGGTTACACCCATACCATGCTGGCAGCAGCTGGCAGGGGTGGAGAGGTAGGCATGTACTTCATTCCCAAGTCCCCACCCTTCCCATTGTTGGACACCCACATGCCTAGCCCTGGTGGGTCCTCACTTCGAAACCTTGGCTTAGAGAGAGGCTCCTTCCAGGAAAGCCTTGGGGGCTTGTGTCTGTGGCACTAGGTTTGGCTTGACACGTGGTCAGTCCTGGGGTTGAAGAGAACCACCTGCCAGATGAGCAGCCCCAGTGGGTCTCCAGAGACTCTCCAGAGTTGTTAGTAAGCCCCAGGCTCTGGCAGGGTGGGAAGGAGGTGGTCGAAGCAGCTCCGCTCTCCTCCCCAGGACAAAGGAGACGATGGGGTCAAGGAGCTGGATAGCTTGAAGAGTGATCGACTAAGAACTGTCCAGCTCAATGTCTGCAAGAACGAGGAGGTGGAGAAGGTGGTGGAGATCGTCCGCTCGAGCCTGGAGGACCCTGAGAAAGGTAGGGGTCCTGTTGGGGCCGCAGGGGGTAGTGCACCCAGCTGTTCTGAGGGCCCCTTTCCTAAACACTACCCCCCATTTACCGGTATCTTGCAATAGCCTGCTTGCCCTGCTGTTGAAACTCTTCCTCTCACACAGCGGGAGGAAGTGGGTTAAATTAAACACACCTGTGCAATAAGTCAATGGGAAATAAAGCCAGAGGTGCTTTCAAAACCTCTAGGAGTGGTGAACAGATGAGCACGGGGGCGGGTCGGTTCAGACTGTGTTCATCGAATGCCCACTCTGGGCCAAGTGTTGGGGACACAGAGATGGCCAAGACACAGTCCTTGTTCCCAAGGACCTCTCCAAGGTTCACTGGGGGGCTAATCTGAATGATCTCCACACCCCCTCTCAGGAAGCAGCACAGGACAAAGGGTCACAGCCCAGTCCGGGGTGGGGTGGGGAGCCCGTTAGGGAGAGCAGATTGTGGCAGGGTGCAAGAAGGGCATTCCAGAGGCGGGGAGAGAAGGAACAATGGTGGGAAGCACACAGGATATGCGGGGGGCCAAGTCCGTGGTCAAGTCTGGTGGAGGTGGTGGCAGTAAATGGGGTTGAGGACAGAGGTCCTCCAGGGTCTCGGCCCATAGCTGCGCTCCTGAGGACACCGGGGCCCACTGTTGATGTCCCAGGGGGAATGAACTATCAGTCTGGGGCCTGGGGCAGCAGTGTGGAGGGTAGTTTTAGAGGGAGAGCATGAGTGCTGGAGTACTGAACAAGGGCAGCAGGTGTTTGGGGATGTGGAGGGATTGGATTCGGGAAGGCATAGCTGGCAGGACTTGATGGATACATGTGGGGATGAGGGAGGAGCATGAGGCCTCTCCTGATGCCCTGTTCCCCCAACCCACTGCAGGAGCATGACGACGGATGGGGAGTGCCCATGGGATGCCTTGCGGGAATGTCTGGTGGAGACCAGATGTCCAGGCCTGGAGGTGAGGCTAGAGTAGGCAAGATGCAAGGTGAGCAATCAGGGGGTAAAGGGGAGAGGTAGCTGGCAGAGAGGTTGGGGACTGTGCCCCCAGAACCTGGAGGAACAAAAAGTTTGAGGGCCAGTTGCTCACGGGGTCACCTGCTGCCGAAAGTTCCCGTAACATAAGGACTTGGGTGTTCTCTCCCAGTTCAGCCCAGGGAGGGATCTTGGTGGGAGGGGCTCTGTCCGACAGAAGGGAGGAGACCCCGTTCATGGAGCACACAGCCATGGTGCATTCTGGGCTCCTCGCTTCCTCTAAGGTATTTACCTTTGAGCTTCCTGGCCGACCAGGCAGAGGGGCTTCTCTCTTTCCCACAGACAGGGTGAGGGCATCTCTCCTGAGTGGTGACTTCAGGCCCTAGGAGGGAGAAAGGGAGGAGAGGGGACCGCCCAGGGGCGGGGCTGGGCTCTGTCGAGCCTTTATGAGCCAAGCGGAGATGCTGCTGTCAGCCAGCAGCTTCCTCAGAGCTCCTGGGCCATGTGGCTGTCAGGGAAGCTGTGCTCAGGCTGCCGCCTGTCCCTGACACATCCCCTTGGCAGCCCTGGGCCACCCCCACCCCCCCACCTCCAAAGAGGGCCATTCCCAGGCTGGTCTGCTCTCAGAGGAGAGGCCTATGAGTTCCCTAACTCACTGAACATCTGTTTCATAATGAACAGGCAGAGCCAGGGCTCCTGTCCCATTAAGAAGAGGCAGGATGTGTCCCCCTGGGGTGATTCCCTGCTCTGGAGGTACAGCCCGCCTCAAGGAGTCCGTGCCGTGGGGCTACTTCATGGCAGCCTGAGGGTTTGTGGTGACCCACAGCGCCCATGGAAAGAACTCATCGCTGTAGACCTGAGAACAGAGTAGGGCTGCACCCGAGCTGGGGGCTGCTCAGGACCCTGGTCCCTGTCCCCCACTGCCAGGACAGAGTCACCTCCATTCCCTGTATTGGTCTGGGCCAGTTCGCTTGACCGGCAAGGCAGGGCAGACCCGGAACCACAGGGAGAGGCACTCACCCCCCTACCCTGGGACTGAGTTCAAATCCTCGTCCCACCCTGATGTATAAACTTTTCCCTGCTGCCTTTTTCCAAATGACACATTCCAGTGAGGATTGATAAACCACAGCATGAGCTTACTTACCTAATACTGCATTTTCTGGCAAAAGATTTGAAGATTTTTTTTGGTATGAAAACGATGAGAAATCTGTTGGACATGTGGTTGTCCTGGTTTCTCTGTCCCCACTTCTCCCTCCCCGTCTCTGTCTTCCCGGTGGCCCCCACCCCTGCCCCACCCAGGGCTGTCTTTCCTGGTAAAGCCTCTGCCCTTCTCCCCTTCTCTGGCAATGCTATCTCTGAACTCTAGGTGGCGCCCTTCTAGATCTTTCAGATCAGCCCCGGGGTCCCTAAGCCTGTGCGCGCTTCCGACTCACTCTACCTAGGCAGGATCCTTTCAGGAGACAAGTGCCTTTCATCCTGGCTCTGTGGAACAGGGGAGCCAGCCTCGGGGGGTGAGATGAAGGGGATTGTCTGATTAGAACAGATGAGCCATCTGCCACAGCCAGCGGAGCTCCGAGGGACTGGATGGACATCTGGAGCCTGGAGACAGCACTGCCCACCTCATCCCAGCAAAAGGCTGAGTGAGCCAACTGGCAGGCTGTATGTTGAACCCGTCACTTAACCTCACAGTCAGGAGATAGTTATTGAGTACCTGCTGTGTGCTTGGTAGTGTGCTGAGCACCAATGAGGGTATGACCTGGCAGGAGGATTGTGGTTGGACACCAGCCAGATGTAAGTTGGTGGCTTCATGGCAGGACCTCTTCGGAGCCATTACAGCACTGGGGACATTATGCCATGGATAGAGAAGCCCCAGTTCTACATCTGGAACACCCTCAGTCTGAGAGTGGGAAGTCTGGAGTTACGGTGGGCTTCACTCTTACTAGAAATGTGACCTTGGGCTCACACCTTCCCCTGTGTGGCCCTCAGCTTACCTATCTGTGAAGAGGGAGAAATGCTCTGCTCACACAGCCAGTGCTCATGCCTAGATCTGACCACTGCAGGCACGTGGGCAGAATAACACGGGGTGAGGGTTGGGGAGCTAGGTGGAGCCAGGGAGCAGCAGAGGCAGGAGGGACCACGAGGCAGGGGAGGGGCCGGCTGTTCAGGCTTCCAGAGGGCAGAACAAGAAACCCGGCAAAGGAAGCCTCACAAACCTGCTGCGAGAGGGAATCATCAGAGCAAGAAGTGACGGACAGAGGAGGGTCTAGCTGAGGGGCTGGCCAGGATGGAAGTGGAGGACAGAAGCTGTGACAGGGAGACCTGGGAGAAGTTCTCTAGTGATACAGGATAGAGACGACAAGGCCCCAGACTAATGCTGTGAAAAGAGGAAAAAAGGCACAGATTCAATGAGATGGCAGAGGAAGCCGACAGTGGCACAGGGTCAAGCATGAGGGCTGTGTCTTCACACAGACCAGGGTCCAAATTATCTTGTCCCCCTCTTAGCTGAGTGACACTGAGTAAGGTGCTTAACCTCCTGGAGCCCCAGCTGTGTCCTCCAGACCTGGGATAGCTTAGCTTTGGAATGAATGCATGCAGAGTGCTTAGCTCAGGGCTGGGCCTCTGTCCTTTTGATCTTGATCAGTGGTATTAATATTTCTCATCATATTGGGGAGAAGAGGTCCAGGGGTCTGTTAGCAAAGAGGAAAGTAAGGCACGAGCTGGGACAGCTGGAGCTTGCCATGCTGGTGTGTGGGGAGGGGATGCTGGGGACCTGTGTGCCGGACACTGAGGTGAGAGTGACCGTCAGGAGGAGGAGACCGCAGTCTCCTGCGGAGGAGAGCCATGAGTCTGAGGGGTACACAGGAGCCCTTGATGTGGTGACATGCTGGGGCTGTTGCAGGGAAACAGCTGTCCCCGGAACGAGCAGCAGTGTTCATTTTGAGTTTATGTGGAGTGTTGGCTGAGGACTCCTAGCTCCACAGACTGTTGCTGCTTATCAAGTCAGTGGAGTTATAATCCAGGAGCCATGTGCTTTCACAGGTCAAGGTCAATGACACTTTTTTGGATATCAGTGTCAGCTGTAATTAGTTTTTCGCTAGGGAAAAAATATGCATTTTAGGTGGGACACGGTTTTGTGTGAACCAAACACAAAGCAGCTGCAAATTTCCATGGACATAAAGAAGACAAGGCTGCCTAGGTACAGAGCACAATTCGAGAGCCGGTGATCTAGGACAGGACACTGGCGGATGCCTGTGTTTAGGGGCCGGGTAGAAGAAGGCCGGCAGGGAGGATAGAAGAGATGCTCCAAGGGAGGAATGAGTGTCGAGAACCATGAGTAGAGCTCGTACTGGGGAGAGGTTGAGGGGAGTGAAGATGGGAGGCGAGGGTGATGGGGCGCCCTTACCATGTTGCACCCCAGACACCGTGGGGCAGCAGCAGGGCTGGGACCCAGCATGGCAGGGAAATGGGGTCTGGAGGGTGTGGCTTGTGTTCTCAGAAGCCTGGTCGTGGAGGGAAGGAGAACAGACGGCGGTGTGAGGATGTAGCATGGTAAAGAGGAGGTTCTTTGGGATCTTAGGACATGGTATTTATAGACCTTCATTCATCTGAGAAATCTTTATTGAGCATCTAATGTGTACAACATCGGAGGGAGGGAGGCAGGGGCGAGAGAAAGGTTAACGTTGCATAAAAAATGAACAAGGAGTGACAGCTTATGGTTTGGAAGGTGGAGGGTGAAAGGTCAGCCTTGGCAGGTGGTGGGAGGCCTCTGGCTCTTCCTGGGAAGAAGAGAGGGGTGAAGACCTCGGCGGAGGAGGGGCTGTGGTGGCCGCATCACTGCTGGGTCCCTGGTGAGACCTGAGAGCCCGTGGCTGCCGCTCATCCACTGTGGGGAGTGAGTGAGAGCTTCACGAGCACTTTGTTAACTAGCGGTTTCCTTCCCTGATAAATGTTTTTAATTCTCCATAATTGAAGGAGAAGACACCAGAGGTCAGTTGAAGCTTTAATTTGGATAACACGGAAGGAACGCAGCTAGAGACCAATCACTCTGTCATGCATACAAACTCGTTTCCATGATTAACTTGGAAAGCGAGGTGGGGCCAGGGCTCCCATAAGCAGGAGGATAGCTCTGTCCTGAGGCTGCGGCCCATGCAGTCCTCACGCCCCACAGATGGAACTCAGAGGCCCTGCAAAGCAAGGCGGCTCCTTGGGGCCTCCTTCCCTCATTCTGCTCTGCGTCTGACTGGCTGCACATGTTGAAGGGCCTCTGCTTCCCTGGTGACAAAAGTAGCTGTCAGAGCTCCAAGGATCCTTCTAGCACCAGGGTTCCCGGGTCTGTGGAAGCCAGCTGTCCCCTCTCTGGTCTTATAGGAAACAGTCAACCCAGGTTACTCGGAGAGTGTCTGTTTGCTCTAGCTCTGTCCTCTGCCTGGGACCACATGAGGCTGAGGGGTGTTCTCAACCTGCAGAGACCAGGCGTATACACACGGGCGGTGAGGCTCACCAGTGACAACCAGCAAACAGTGCAGTGTGTGTTGTGGGAGGGGAAGATCCGAGGTCATAGTCAGGGGCTCAGGATGGATTAGGACTGGGGCTGGACCTGAGGTGAAGTCTTAGCTGAGCCACTAACTGCTATGAGACCCTGGGTACTGGGTCCCCTCCCTGGGCCTCCAGAGAAGGCTTGGCCTGGAAGACTCCTGGGGTTCTCCAGGCTTTTGGCCAGATGTGAAAGGCAAGCGAAGGGGCAGGGGCAGGAATGGAGACAGTGCAGGCTGCGGGGAGGTGACCATGTGGAGCCAGTGGGAGTGACCCCAGGCTGCGGACATCTGGCAGGGCTGGGTCATCGTGGGCCCAGAGAGGCCATGCAAGGAGAAGTGAGATGGTAATTGGATGTTTTAGACTTAAGAGAGGGTCCCAGCCCGTACCGTAGGCCTCTCTGTCTTCTATTATTCTTGGTGATTCTAGGAAGTGTCCCAAGAGCCTTGTAAGTGGCAAGTTTGGAGGGAAAGGAACAAAAGCGAGGAGAGGCATGGCTGCAGGCTGATGGGTGGTGTCTGAGGCCAAGGCTGCGTGGTGACGGTGGTTCTGTTCCATCCTGTCCAGGCTTGTGGGGCCTCGTTAACAATGCGGGCATCTCGACTTTCGGAGAAGTGGAGTTCACCAGCATGGAGACCTACAAGGAAGTGGCAGAAGTGAACCTCTGGGGCACCGTGCGGATGACAAAATCCTTTCTCCCCCTCATCCGAAGGGCCAAAGGTGAGTTGGAAAGGGTTTTCCTCCCATCCTGTCTTCTCATCTTTGCCTAGACTGGAAAGAGGTCTCTGCAGATCCAGCCTCCGTACCCCAGTGAGGCTGAGTACAGGACTTCCCAGGGGCCGTGCAGGTCTCGTGGATAAGGGGAGCTGTCTTGGCCAGGCAGGTGGAAAGGGATGTGTGGTTTTCAGAAAGGAAGGTGGATGAGAGGTCCGCAGTCTCAAAGGCTTAAAGATTACAGCAGCCGTCCCACTCTGGGGACCTAATCTAGAGAAATAACCACCTTGTACTTGGGGCTGTGTCTATATAGAGCAACTACCAAGAGAGGCACGGAGAAGTCAGTGTTGGTAGATCCGTTCTTTGGGTCACTAGGCCGCAGTTACAAAATAAGACAGTTGTGGTAGAATGTAAAATAGAGTAATAATAATGTTCGAGATTAGGAATTTGGAAAGCAGACAGAGCACTCAGGCCATGTTAGGTAGCCAAAGAAGTCACTGATTTGGATGTTCTCTCTAGATAGCAAACAATGATGGCAAAAAGGGGGTGATCCCATAGGATCTCTCCCAAAGTCTCAGCAATGATAGGATGAACCTGAGAGCTTCTGTAGGGTGGTAGAAGAAAACCCCAACCCTCCAGAGACTTCCAACTTAGAGGTTTCTTAAAGGCAGCTCCCCGAGGCGCCCAGGTTGGGGCTGGGTCTTAACTTCCCGAGGGCATTCTCAGGACAAGCATGTCCCAGGTCCGCTTGGGCTTGCTTGGACGGGCTCCACCTCCATCCCACTTCCCGAGGCCAGGCCTGTGGGAAAGCCTCTTGAGGTCCCCACCGTCTTCTAGTACCGAAGACTCCGTCCTTCTGTCCTAGCACTAAAATCAGGTTCAGAACCCTGGCCTGGGCTGCCTGCCGTGAGTGCTCTAGCATCCATTACGCATTACCCACACCCTCCTGGATGCAGGATGGCTCATTTCTTTTGGCCTGTCCTGCCTGGCATAGTCAGGGAAAAGCTGGACATGTGGCCTGAGCTGGCCTCGGCTGTGTATTAGAAGTCCCCAGGCATTAGAAGTTCAGGCATCAAAGCAGCCTGACTGGCCCCAGGCTCTCTGCCCTACCAGTTAGCGTCTCGTGAGCAGGGCTCTGCCGTCTTCCTCCGCAGGCCGTGTCGTCAACATCAGCAGCATGCTGGGCCGCATGGCCAACCCGGCCCGCTCGCCCTACTGCATCACCAAGTTCGGGGTGGAGGCCTTCTCCGACTGCCTGCGCTACGAGATGCACCCGCTGGGCGTGAAGGTCAGCGTGGTGGAACCTGGCAACTTCATCGCCGCCACCAGCCTCTACAGCCCCGAGCGCATACAGGCCATTGCCAATAAGATGTGGGACGAGCTGCCCGAGGTGGTGCGCCAGGACTACGGCAGGAAATACTTTGACGAGAAGATCGCCAAGATGGAGACCTACTGCAACAGCGGCTCCACAGACACGTCCCCCGTCATCAATGCTGTCACCCACGCCCTGACCTCCGCCAGCCCCTACACTCGCTACCACCCCATGGACTACTACTGGTGGCTTCGAATGCAGGTCATGACCCACTTGCCCGCAGCGGTGTCCGACCGAATCTACATACACTGAAGAGTTTCGCATCGGCCTCTGCTTAGAGGGGCCTGGTGGGAGGGAGGGAGGGAGGGAGGAAGCCCAGAGGGTGGGAGGGAGGGTCTGCTGTCGGCTTTCTCAGTGACCTGCTTGTGCACTATCCACAGTCCCAGGAGCACCTACTGCCAGTTGTCGCATTAACCAGAGGGGCTAGCTCAGCTCTACCTGGGGGGACCGTGAGGGGTGTGGGCTTCTTGGTGGGGTCCTTGCACTTTGAAACATGGTACGTCCATCTTTCTGAAGCTGATTTCATACAAAGACTTTGGGAAGATATGCTTATATTCAACACGGTTTTATTATAAAATACAATACAGATCCTTTACATTTTAAAGCTGAACGACAGTTCAGAAATCTCTCTCATTTGATCCTGAAACCAGCCTCATGGTTTAAGGTAAAAAGGACAGGTATTTTTTTCTTTTGTACACGAAGAATCTGTGGCCCAGAGAGGAAAGGTGAGTAACCGTCTGTGGTTTGTACATGGTCCAGGCTGTGTGTTTCTGCCACCGCGGTAGAAGCGCTTCACATTTTGTGTTCCTGCCTGCTCTGGATCCAGTTATCTGAGGATCCTGTGATGGGCTCTGTACCCTCGCCTGAGCCAGACTCCCTGCATGTCCACTGTGCACCCCTGTACATGTCCATGCCTGTGTGTGTGGCCCAGAGCCAGCAATTCCAAGGGGTGGGGACATTCTGTAAATTTCTATTTGGGATTTCTGCAGCCTTTCAGGACTTGTGTAGAGGGGCTTGTTGGCTGAGAGGTTGGTTTGTTTCTGGTTTGAGTCTGCGTAGTTTTGCCTGGGGTAGGACCATGTTGATGGGGTACCCTTGGCAGAAGCCATGGTACACAGGCCTGTGCCGGGGGTAGGTGTAGGTTCCCGGCCTGTCTCATGTGGTACACACACACACACACACACACACACACCCACCCACCCACCTACACACCCACCCACCCACCCACCTACACACCCTTCGCCATATGCCTGCCTTCCTGCTGTGGCCTTATTTTTAATTAAGCCAGGTTACTGATAGGTAGAGTCTGTGTTATCACTTCTTGGGTTGGGGTTTGAATGCTGCTATCCCTGCAATTGCCCAGAGCCTGGATGTTTGGACCCAAACCAGGCACCACGCCCTCTCCCAGGTGGCTGCAGGTGGCTGCAGGTGGCTGCAGGTGGCTGCAGGCAGTCCGCCCCAGGAACCAAACTAGCACTTCCGCCTTCTCTCTGGAAGGGCCAGGCCTGCCGCTAGAGGGCGCTCTGCCTCTTTCGCTGCCTGAGCGGCCTCTGCTCCGGACTTGGTTGCTTCCTCCAAACCTGAGGTCTCAGAGTGTTCCAGATCGACCTTCCGGTCTGGGCACAAACAGCAAGACCCCTTTAGAAACAGCGTTCCTTTCTTGGGGTGGGAGGTTGAGGAACCAGGTGGTGGGTAATAGGGAGGGCACGTACTGCATGGAGCACTGGGTGTGATGCCAAAACAATGAACACTGTTATGCTGTAAATAAGCAAATAAAAATAAATAAATAAATTAAAAAATAAATAAATAAAGAAAGAAAGAAAGAAAGAAAGAAACAGCGTTCCTGCTCTGCAAGTAGCTGTTTGTAATAAACGTGGAACTTGGTGCCAGGAGAAGGCAGAAGAACAGCTGAACAGCCAGGCGTGGCCTTCGGGGTCAGGCAGTGCTAAGGAACAGGGTGTCTCACAAGGAGGAAATTCAGCCTGCCTTTTGGGCTTTGGTTCCCTCTGTCTTGAATCAGGGATGCCCTGCCCAGCCATCTGTCTGCAAGGTGAGGCCAAGAGGGCTGGTGGGGATGACAGGGTGGGTGGTCAGGGCTGACGCCGTCTGGAGTCAGACATCCCATGGCCATCGTATTCACATTACGGCCACATCCTTTTGAATTCCAGAACTGACCTTTCAGAGTTGCATTTCTACAGCTCGGGAGATTTTGTTATCATGCTCGATTTTATGAGAGCTGGATGGATGCAACGCTTGGAGTTACACGTGTGCATGGACATCCAGGAATTAGAGGGAAGGGGAATCAGGCTCCTGAGCGCTGGATAAGCCATGTCTTCCCCTGCGGGGGTCTCTGGGACTAGGACAAGACAGTTAGGCTGGCCAGGAGGCCGCCCTGAGATTTTATTTTTACCCCAATGACCGAAAAGCCCAGAGCACCATCTTTCCAGATAATCTCACTGCTAATCAAAAGCTCACAGTGACCAAATTCACTCTGGTGGCCTAGAGCCTCCCTGGGAGCAGGTCTGGTTCTGATCCCCGCAAGAGATGCAGAGGTAGGCAGAACAGAGGTGGCTGTTCCCATCTTACAGATGACATAACTCAGACCCAAAGAGGGAAAGTGACTCACCCCGTGTCACGGTGGATCTGTGACAAAAGTCTCCTGAGCGGTGCTCTTCACCTTCACCTCACCCCAACGGTCCTGGGAACTAACCCGACACCCAGACCCTCCCTGCTTGCCTGTCAGCAGAGAGCTGCCCCTTCTTGGGGTGAAGATTGGTTGTGGGGGACATTGAGGGGAGACAGAAGGCTCCCCTTCTGCGGGGTACAGATGGCGCCCATGGGGGCAGCCTCGGGGAGGAGCGTGATCACTAGGGTGCCCTCATTGATGGCTGGAGGCTGGCTGAGAGCTCCCTGCAGGTCGCTTCTGACAGGGGGCGCTTACCATGCCACGTGGGGCCAAGAGGCTTCTAAGCAGTCTCGAGGCCAGCCTGGCCCTGCTGGCCTGGGGCCTGTCTCGGCTGCCCTTGCCAGGGGTCCACCAGACTCCCCACTTATGTGGCTCATGCCCTTCCCACATCTCAAACAGGGCCTGGCTCTGCGGAGCTATGTGGAGCTCGGCGGAGCTCGGCTGGGACAGGTGCAGAAAGGAGCGGGCAGAGGCTCCCTCACTTGGGTGACACCAGTCTCAGGCTGCCAGATGACAACAGGCACATCTGTGCGGGGCTGGCCGCCTTACCCAGCCGATTCGCGGCCTCTCCCCTGCGTCCCGCAGCGGCCCTGCTAGGGAGGCAGCGTGGGGTTACTATCTCACGGTACACAGAAGGAAATGATGACCCAGAGTCTCTTGCCAAGGGAGGGCTAGAACTGGGTGGCCGAGCCAGATCTAACCTCCAGTCCGGAGCTAGTGATGCATGAAAAGCAGGGCAGATGGCACCAGGATCTAAAATAAGGAGGGGAAAAAATACCTCAATTATGTAACAGTGAGAAAAGTCTGTAAGCATATACACAGTAACAAGCACAGAGTCCTGCCACATGAGCCAGCACCTCCCTCCCCGCCCCCTGTGGGAGAGCCGGTGCTGGGGGAGCCCATCTGCATCTCTCCAGGAGGAAATGTGCCTGGATGGGGCCAATGCTGCCCCCCTGTAAGGGACCTTTCTGAGGGCATGCTCTAGGAACACCGAGACCCAACCTTGGGCAGAGACAGAGTCTGCAGGTGCTTGCAGAGTGCTTGAGGGCTCTAGGAGCCTGCGGCTGGAGGGTCCTCAGATGAAGCTGTGGAACAAGGAGAGCCGTGGGGCCTGGTGCTCTGCTGGAGACCACAAAGGCAAGCCCAGAGCATCCCAAGGCCCTCCTGGTGTGTGTGCACCCTAAGGAAGCTGGTCTGTGAGTGGCAGCTTCTGATGGACTGGGTGAGCCCTTGCTGGGCTATGGACCAGGGACCAGGGCTTGGACTAGGGCTGGGAGGGCCTGCTAGGATCCCCAGAACCTCAGAGAGGGAAAGGGGATTCAACCACCACCAAGCCTGACTCTCAGCCCCCAGGGAGCTGGCCAAGCCTTGAAGCCTTGAAGCCTTGAAGCAAGGAACTCATTACTTCCTGAGAGAGCATGTCCTTGGGGAGAGGTTGGGGAGAACTGATCCAAAGACTGGGCTGAAATCTACCACCTCCGAACATAAGTCTTCTGGCAAGGAGCACGGAGCTCATTACCTCCTGAGACAGCATGTCCTTGGGGGGAGGTGGAGGAGAACAGATCCAAAGACTGAGCTCAAATCTACCACCTCGAACATAAGTCCTCTGGCACTTGCCCGTGACCCAGAACTGCACAGCATCAGGTGTTTGGAAACAGCCAGGTCAGGTGCAAGAGCCCAGGTCCCTCATTTGACAAGGTTTCCATATCCCTCGCTGTCTGAGCAGGAGGTCTTGGCTGTGGTTATCCCATCTCTTGTTCTTGATGACACACCAGGCTGAATGACTACCCGTGTCCCTTCCAGTTGCAAGGACTTGGACACAGGTTTTAATACTTTTGGTGAGAAATGCTGACGTCTCACACATGGGCCCCCTTGCTACTAAGTACACTCATGACTCCTCTTACATCTGTTCCTCACAAACAGCTTATGAGTTAGGTTGGACCACCACTGCCATTTTATAAAGAAACTGAGTCTTGGGGAGGTGAAGTGATTCACCTGAGATCATAGGGTCAGGAAGTGGGAGAGCCTGGCTTCCATCCTTGGGGCCCCTTCCTTTACCCCTAGGCTGCCTCAGTCTCCCCATCAGGGCCCTTGACCCCACTCAGTCAGAGGCTGGCCAGGTAGCGCATGAAGGAGGGATGAGGGGAGCACTGAACTCAATTTCTCCTAGCCCACAGTTTTGTAGAGAGCAGTGTGGAAGGGAGCCTGGGCCCTGGGTCTCATTGAAGCTGTGGCCGTTTTTCTGTGGGACCTGCCAGTGGCCTGGGCCCTGGTGGGGTGGGGCTGAAGGGTGGAGACAGCAGGGCCAGGAAGTGTTCCCAGGGCCAGGTGAGCACCATCGTGACTCACCACCGAAGGACGTGTGTTAGAGGGGAGAGAGCGCAAATGGGGACCCACCTCAGGGGATGCTGGGGCCCAGAAACGCCCTGTCCTGCTCTCGCAGACTTAGTCTGTAAAATGTTAGGCTGCTCCCCTTATCAAATTATGGATGAGCTTAATTACAGCGCACTGAGTAACCACAGCGGGCTCCTGACCGCTCCTCTCAGCTTCAGCTGCAGCCACCCCGGCTTCTGGGGGAGCTGCTCGTTGTTCTCAGGGCCTCAGCGTGGCTCAACTCTGCTCTCCCACAACAAGAGTGGGCTTGACGGACCGTTCTGTGGGCCATCCAGCCTTGTCTTCCATTATTGGGTTGTTTACACTGCGGGGGCCTCTCTCTCTCCGATGTCTCTTGTGTTCTGGCCAGAGGCTTTGGTTCATCGTGTCTGACCAAAGGTCTACAAAGTAGCGTGGGGCCTGCCATGACAAACGAAGAAACAGCATGGCGCTGGGTGGATGAGAGCGCATGCGCTCTGTGAGGCTCTGAGGGCACCTTCAAGGAAACGGGGTGAAGAGCAGCAGGCCGCGAAGCACTAGTGATGTAACGAAGGACATTGTAAACGTCCCTGCAGCTGGCAGCATCCACAGACTTGTTCCAATGGAAGGAACTGGTGGAAGGCATGATGTGATTCCAGGGGGCTTTGGTGGGAATGGAGGAGCGATTGTTGGTCATCATCCAAATGCCCCTTGTGTTCCCATATTCAGAGGATCGGACCCGTGGTCAGTAGTATCTGTTCCCTCTCCTCCTGCTGCCCCCATAAGACTTGAACCTCTTCTTTGTGCCAGGCCCTGTACTGGGCACAGTGGGTCCAATGGCAGGCAGCCCACTGCAATCCCAGAACCCCTGGGCTAGCCCAGAAAGCAAGAAACTTTAACCCAGGGTGACAGGTGTCATGATTTGGAGGAAGCAGTGTAATACTTTGTTTTACCAGAAATGAATAAAAGTATAGCCATTTTTAACCCACACACAACCTAATTTGGCTTCTTCCTTGCATAACTTTGGAGCCTCGGGCAACAGTAGATTGGGGGGTGGGGATGAAAGGACACAGGGGCCCTTCCCTACTTGGGGAGTCCCCAACTTTCCCAAAGGAAACAGAAAAGTGAATGTCCCTGGAAAAGCACGACTGGGCCTTGTCCAAATGCCAAAAACGTAAGGTAGCCAAGCCAACAGTGCTGGGGGGTTCAGACACACGGGGCTGGGCACGTGATCTGGAGGCTGAAGGCAGAACCAGACCAGGTGCTCAGGCTGAGCACAGACATGGAAGAGGGGACACCACCTGAAGGAACGTGACGAATTGGAGTTTTCGGCTTTGGGTGTTTATCTTCTGTGAAGCTAAGTGTACAACAAAATACAGTAGGGCACTAAAGAGAATCTCTTGGGAAAGCAGAGAGAGAAGGAGCAAATCTGGGGGTCCCGGAGCTGGCAACCCCTCGGGAAGGGAGCCTGCTGGTGGCGTCCCGTTGGAGATGGAAGGAGTTCGGAGATACTGCAGTCAGAGGGTGGGAAGGAAAGGCCTTGTTGGAAATTTCATTCTCGTGAGGTTGGGTAGAAAGAACTCAAGTCTTAGAGCCAGACAGACCTGACTTTGAATCCTATTCAGCAACTGTCCGATAGTACAGTGTTGTCAAGTAATCCAGCCTCTCCCAGCTTCGGGCTCTTTCTGTCTACGGTCGGGATCATAGTGGGTCTCCTGCAGGTCTGTTACATAGATTGGGTGAGTGTGGAGACTCCCAAGCCCAGTGCCTGGCACACGGGGAGAGACTCAGGAGAGTCACCAGTCAGAATAGCTGGTGCCCAAATAACCCTCTCCCATCCCCACCCACCCCACCTTGGCCTTTCTGAGGAATACATAGGCCTTTGTCTATGGGTGGTTCAGGGCCAGAGACAGAAATTGGAACACACTTAAGGCTGAGCCATGGCGGCCAGAGCCCACCTTCCTGCTCACCCTGCTCCTTCTGGGGGCCCAGGGGAGAGGAGGTAACTTCCTCCTCCCAGTACCCCTTTCCAATTGCTAAACACAGAGCCTCCTTGCCTCCTTGCCACAAATCCCTGAAGGGGATGCTAGGTGTGGATCTCAGGTAGAGAAGGGAGTGTTTTCCTAAGCACCCACTCTATCCACTGTGCAGAGGACCACCCCAATTATTCTTCTTAGGGGAGGAAAGTCCAGTTCCTCTTGCCCCCAGCTGTCTGGGTTTGGGCTCTTCCTGTTGCCTCCCCGTTGTGCCTTAGCCAGGCCCGGCTTCCTTTTCATCTTTTCTTTCTCAGCATCCACGTTCTGAGGGTTAAGCCCTATCTAGAATCCGGCTGCAGAAGATCTGTGGTAAGATCTCATTCCTATCCTGGAGGGGCTCCCAGCTGCAGGGGGCAGGTGGGTTGTGCACCAGTCTAGGGGAGCTGACCATCACTCAGGACGGCCTGTGCTGCCCTAGATGTGTGGGAGCCCAGGAAAGGGACAGGGGACTTCTGATGGGGCCGGTTATAGGCGCTGTCTGGAAGAGGTCGCGTGAAGAGGATTTTGGCAGGATCAGGATGCAGGGCACTTGACTGGGCACTCACACCAGAGGGAGCAGCACAGTTCAGGCCCTTGGGCTTGCTGGGCTGCTCTGCCCCTCAGAACCCGAGCTTTGCCCAGGGTCCTCTCCTTAGCCAGGAGGGGGCAGTCAGAGGCCCTCCTGGAGCCTTCCTGCCTTTGGAGTGGAGGTCAGGGAGGGTGTGGGAGGTCATTAAACAGGGCAGGACTTTCTCCGACCAGCGGCAGGAGGGGTAAGTTTCAGTTCCCGGTTCTCAGGGGCAGAAGGAGCCACTGGGAGTGGCCGAGGAAAATCAGCAGGCTCCCATCCCCCTGTTTTAGTGCTTAGGAACCTGGCTTTCGGCTGCCTGGCTGGCCTGGACAAACCAAGAGGCTTGGAGCAGAGACAGTTAAGAGTCTCTGCTCTCCATTCTTCCCTTCTATAGGAACATATCCACAAATGTTTAGCTGGGCACATGGTTACCCATATTAAAGACTTCATTTCCCAGCTTCCTTTGCAGTTAGAAGTGGTCATATGACCATGTTCTGGCCAATGGTAGTACAACAGCTTTCAGGAACCTTCCTTAAGTGATCCACCAGTAGGCATGCTTTGGCTCCTTTATCTCTTCACTTGACTGTCCGGTTGGAACCTGGATGCTGCCATCTTGAATCATGAGGTCAAGGCCATGTGTGATATTACAAGATAGTGTCTCAATCCCAGACACTGGTGAACTACTTTCCTCCCTTGACCACCCATTTAGATTTTATGTGAGAAGAAATAAACTTCTATTTTTTCTGCATTACCACTATTTTGAGATTATTTCTTTGCAAGCAAACCAGATCTTAACTATTGTAGGTCCTTGATGGACAGAAGATAGGGAAGCCATTGCACACACACGTGGGCAGGAAGCCACACTTGATAATAATAGTGATGAGCATTTATTGAACACTTCCTACTTGCCAGGCCCTGGGATAAGCACTTTATACGCAGTATCCCATTTGATCCTCCCAGTGATACTATGAGGCAAGATTTATAATCCCAATTTTATAGATGATTAAACTGAAGCTTAGGTTTAAATACCTTGCCCAGTCAGTCAGAAAGTGACAGGATTCAGAACCAGACTCTCTTTAACTGCTGGGTGCCAGCACTGACTATTTCTCAGGCAATGATGAGGGTCCCTGATAGCTGGCTTTGGCCTCCCTGACCTTGCCTGGGCCACTGCGGCCTGTGGCTCAACTTAGATTGAGAGGACAGATTCATGAAGTTGTGACTGCATTGAACTTGACCATAAACCAGGCTGAGATCCCAGGCAGCCCACCTTTGGTGCTTAAGTCATGAGGGTGGAGGCCTCAGGAATGGGATTCATGCCTTAGGGAAGCAGTTCCGGAAAGATTGCTAACCCCCTTCTAGCATGGGAGGACACAGTAGTGAGAGATGCCAATTATAAACCAGGAAGAGGGCCCTCCTTGGCCTATGCTGGTGCTTTGATCTTAGACTTCCAGCCTCCAGGACCATGAGAAATACAATTCTGTTCTTAACCAGTCACCCAGTCTCCAGTATCTTGTTATAACAGCCCAAGCTGATGAAGACACCATCTTCTGTTGAACAGCTGAGCTAAGAGGGTTCAAGACCTCTCTTCCCCCAACTCTTCCTCCTCTCCCTGCCTTCCTTTCCCTCTCCTTCCTCCTCTCTTCTCTCTTTCTCTCCAAACTTCCTCCTCTTCCTCCATGTCCTAAGGTTCATGGAGGTTGTACCAGAGGCTCCTTATCCAGCATGGTTTCTTCCAGATGGGCTTTTGTTTAATTGCTAAGATTTCCAGGGAGCATCAAACCACAAAATGCCTAAGACATAAAGGACTCATCTGGGCAGTCAGGAAACCTTGATTCTACTCCCCACTCTACTACCAAGTTCCCATGTCACCTGGGCAAGTCCATTTTCTCTCTGGGCCTCATTCTCCTCATCTTAAATTAAGAGTAACAACAACAAAAACAACAATCTTCCCCTTTTTTTGTTCTGTGACACAGGCACAACATGTTCTAAGTGCATTTATGTGCATTAATTCGCTTAATCCCTGTAACAACCGCACGAAGGAGGCACTATTACTATTCTCATTCTACAGAAGAAGAACCTGGGACACAGAGTGTTTCTAGGTGCCCAAGGTCATGCACAACAAAGTCAAAATGTGAACAATCAACTTCAAAGAGGAACTCAGGATGTATTTGGTAACGGTCTCTTGTTTAAATGACATCTCATGCAGTGAAGAAGAAAGTGGGGGTCTTGGGTAGAATGGGTTTGAGATCTAAACTCTCACCCCTTGGCCTCCTGGGGGCTGTGTGAAGGCTAGAAAACTCTCTAAGTGCCCTCCAGTTGGAACATCCTGAGAGTCTCTCCTGGCGGGGGGAACTCTGGTTTGGAAGGCCCTGAACAGAGCCTGGGGTGCCCTGCCCTCCCTGCTCTGCCTAGGATTAAGGGCTTGATCAGAAGGTACCTGGGAGTCCGCCTGCACGATGATGAACCCCCCACATAGCCTATTTTCCAGGTGAGAAACTCTTCACATAGGAGAACTGGGGGCCCTGGGCTTCTTGCTTGACCTCAGCTCCTTGCAAAAAGTAACTCAGTTTCAAACTACTGGCCGGTACCCTGTCTCCGGAATGGCGGAACGCAGGCAGCGATGTCCTTTGAACTGACCGGAGGCAGCGGCTCATCCCATCCCGGGCAGGCGCCGCTGTCCCTGCCACCAGCATCGCGCCGCCCTCGCGGCGCATTCCTGCCACCCGGGGCGCCACTCCCCCGCCGTGTCCTCAGCTCCACTGTTGGCGGCCCGCGGGCCCACCGCCGGAGCCGGGTTCCACGCGTCCTCTCCTGAAGCTTCCCAGTCTCGATCCTTCCCGCCTCTGGGCTGAGCAGCTGGCCCTCTGGGAGTCAGACAAATCAGAGGCAGCGCCCTGCCCCAGCTGCGCGCAGCTGGACCTGGGTCAAGTCTCACCAGCCTCGTCGCAACAGAGCCCTGAGCCTGGCTTTCTGTCCTTGTCAGTCCTTACCTCCCCTGGGTGGAGGGCACCTCCCTTCCAGCCCCTTTGCCATATTAACAGGATGGGGTGGTTTGTGTGTCTGACTCTGCCCACTCTCCACCTCTTCAGGCTGTCAACTCCCGTTGGCAGGAATTCAACCCCAAAGGCCCACGAAAAAGTCACTCTTTGGCTCATGGCTCAAGCAAATGCCCTGTGGACCACTGGGGGAGACACCAGGGGCCCTTCTGCAGGTGGATCAGTCTCATGCAGGCCACTGGCAACACCTGGCTGCCAGGGCTCCAGGGAACCGTGGAGAAGGCAGAGCCAAGGCAGCTGGAAGGAATTTCCATTTGTCCATTCTTGCCAGGCCTGCTTCTGCTTTATTTCAGCAAGGGGCTCAGTGCCTCAGAAACGTCCTGCCAAACATTCTTGTTTTCAAAGGAGATGGTGAGTCCCTTGCTTCCTAGCCAGATTTGTTTATTATAACCCTGTCAGTACATCCCCTCCTCCATTCGCAAGCCATACCCCCTTTATGAGCCTCCTTTCTCAGGCTGTGTAAATGGCCTGGGGATGAAGGAAGCTTTTTCTTTGATGCCACACTGAGCTGGAAACATCTGTGCTGCGGGTTAGAGACCTGTGTTGAAGGTAGTTTTAAGACAGTTAGGGACCATGGGATCAAGCCCCAAATAAAAAATGTTGTGCACCTAGGGCACATTCTGTTGGCTGTTACCGTGTTTTTGTTTTGTGCCAAAAGCTTCATTTTGCACATCAACGCCATAAATCAGTGGCGCTTCCTCGAATCTCAGTGATTCTTCAGAAGTAGCTGATAAGGGGTTTGCTTTAAGATCTTGTGAAGCAAGTGTTCTGCTTTAAAAAAAAAAAAAAGCTTGAAAACCACTGACCTAGATGACCTCATACCTGCGTCAAGGAAATGTCTGCTTGGGTTTCTGACTGAAGACTTTTCTTAGGCTTAATCACTGTGAGATCCCCGGGTCCGGCATGTGAGAGTGAGTGCCTTGCGCTTGATAGTCATGCAATAGAAGTTTCTTGTTGGGGAATGAGGCACAAAAATGCCAAGCGAACTACATGGCTGGTCATGTCTGTGTACTAAGTTGGACTGGCTCGTCCAACGCAGCTGTGCCGGTTTTCATAACCTGGGGCTGTTAGATGGCGCTTCTTAGGATGTTAAATACTACCAATGTGAAGATGTACTTTGAGGATTAGGTAAGGATTGCGATAATTTGGTTCAATGCTCTATAAATATTGAGATGAGAGAAATGAAGGGGTGAGGAGCATCGTACAACGAAGGACCCGCTGACCCAGTGTGACCCCAAGGAGGACAGGAATTCAGTCCTTCTGCAGAGCTCTCCTGCCTCCTGGAGTTGCAGGTCATCTCTGCGCCCAGCTCCTCTCCCTCCCTTTCCAGGACTCTGTCTTTTCCTACAAGAAAATGACAACGAAGCCTTCCCACCTCCTGCTCTCATTTGACACAGCAAGCCTCTAATGGAGGGACAGGAATTAGTTCCCCCATTTTACAGATGAGAAAACGTGATCAAAGAGGAGGGGTTTGAGTAAGGTGACAAAGCAAATTCTGAGCAGAATCGTGTCAGAATGCTGGCATCCTGGTAACTTCGGGTGAGCCAGGATTCCTGCCAGCGGGGGAGATGGCTCTGAGAAGTGTGACTGTGGCGAGATGGAACGATACCATCTGAGCGAATCCACCCTCTTGAAACTGGTGTAACAGGCTGTGGCATGAAAGGGTGGGGTGTGACTTTTCTCGGTCCCCTGGGGTCCCCTGGACACTTCCTAGGTGTCCTGAGCCAGGACACTTTGAGAGATGGACAAAGGCCTCCAGCAGAGGCAGACCAGAGATAGGAAGACCCTGATCTGGTGATCCCCACCCCGACGCACGCACCCGGCGGTGAGAGGGGTCCTCGTCCACGGCAGGTTGCTGACATAGGAGTGCTGTGTGAGCAGGAAGGACTGCTTTGCCAGCCAGCCCACAAGGCTCTCAGAATCTCCCCTTGAGCATTGCTGGCAGCTTCTTAGCTTCCTCTGCTGTTTCTAAGATGAGCCCAGCACGTCCTCAAGGGACCCTAAGTGGAAATCAGGATTCTAGTCACATCTCCAGTGTCTGTAATCCCTCCTGCTTGGGCAGCACGTGGGAGTTTCCAAAGCGCGTTCACAGCAGAGGCCAGGGAGGCAGGCGGGGTGGACAGCGGGGAGCAGATTCATCCCCGTGGTGTGAACTGGACAAAACAGAGATGCAGGGAGAGGAGGGACTTATCTAAGCTGACGTGGCATTGGAAAACCCCGGACTAGAACCCGGGGCTGCCGCTGTGTCAGGCCCCGCGCCTTGCTGTGGCAATTCCTGGCTTGGCCTGTGAGGCTTCCTACTTGGCTAAGACCACAGTAGCCTCTCTAATTTTTCTGCAGAAATTAGAGCAGATTCATCTTTATTTCCAGCGCTTGCCCATGACAAAGCTGCGCCTCTTATGGTCAGAAAAGGGAAGGCCTTGTTGGGGTCAAAAATCTTGTAACTGGCTTTGGAAATAGGCACTTTCCATGCCCTGTCCTACTCCCCACCAGCCTAGGGGAGTTGGATTCGGGAGCCCTGGGCGTGCTGTCTGGCTCAATATCTGACTCTCAGGAGGGCTTTTCTCTTTCAGCCTCAGTTTTTTCCCCTGGAAGATGGGATGAAAGACCAAAATCACTATTCTCGAACAATTCATATTAGGATCACCTGGGAAAGTTTGTCCAAAACCCAGATCTTGGGGTTTTACCCTAGACGTAGTGTATCAGCTGTGGGGATGGAGAAATCTGTGGGAATCCACACTATTAACTAGTTTCCTGAGTGATTGTGAGGCCCACTGACGTCTGAGACCACAAGACTACATGGTCCCAGGGGCCTTTCCTGCTCTGACATCCTATTATTTGAGGCATCAGGAAGTGTGGTAAGTGCACTCTGACTCTCTGCTTATTTCCTTCCATATTTTATTCTTTATAGTGGACTCAGGGTCCTAGAAGTGGAAAATATCTTGAACAGATTACCAAAGTACAGCCTCTTCAGGAAAAGTACAACAAATATGAGAAGGCCCAGGAGGGGCAGGACTTTGCATTCCCGTGAGGCCATGAGCCAACTGTGGGTTCTCTGGGCCTCCACCTATCAGGTGTTTCCCAGGCCACCAGTCTGGGGTGTACTAGTTGACCTACTCCATAGGGATATCCCAACAACAGGATGAGTTCTGTGATGTGGCCTTCACACACAGATTTATGGGAATCCTGATTCCATCCAAAGGCTCTGTCTGGCCCAAAATGGCCACCTTCCCTCCCTGTTCCCGAGGAGACCCTCACTTCCAGCCTGCCCAAACAGTCCTGCCCACTGCTGAAGTGTCTGCGTGCTTGGTAGTCTCATGCATAGTTTCATGGAGAGGCTAGATGCCATTGCCCTGCTGGTCCCGGGCTATACCACTCATGGTTCTTGGCTGAAAACAACAGAAACTAATTTCAGCTGACTTAAGTTGAGAGGGAATTTATTCAGGGATAGTGGGAAGCACTGAGACTCGCCAGCAAGGCTAGAGAGCCAGATTTGGAAAACAGGTAGTAACTGAGCTGACTGCCTCCCTTTATAAAGACTTATCCAGTAAGGGGTTCCCCCAAACTAAAGAGGGGATTTAGACGCTGTGCACCCCACAAAATGACAGATTCTCTACTCACCTGTAGTGAAAGCAGCCTGAAAGACTACACCGAGAGAAACACTGGTGATTGTTGCCGTGGCTGGTGCCAATAACTGCATTTCTTATTATTCTAGTGAAATTTTGGAATCCCACGTGCATCTCATCTGAGAAGGGTCCTACCAGGAATCATCTCCTTTGCTCTACCCTATTTATTCTTTATGATGCTATAGTCATGTTTTCCACACTCAGCTAGTGGAGTTGCTAGCTTTTGGCCCCCGATTCCAGGTCAACCCTTGCCTGCCTGCCCAAACACTCATGCACAAACACACTATCCCATGTCTCCTTGATCTGCCCCACTATCCCAGAAGAAGGGCCTCTGATCTCCAAAAACCATTACCAGGCTTGCACCTTTTTCTCCAATTGCTTCTCTCTCCTTCATCCAGCCTATCAGTAATGTTTACCAGGTAACTACTATGTGTCAGTGACCATGCTGGGTGCTGAGGGCTAGGACAACCCTGTCTGCATGGAGCTTATAGTGCAGGACACAGCCATTAATCAAAGAATCCTATGATATCTTATTACCAACTGGGATAAATACAGGAAGGGAAAGCTCACCAAAATCTTGAATGTGTTAGTAGGGGGATGTGATCTGGTCTGGGATGCTTCCATGGAGAGGGGACATTTGAATTAATATGTAAAGGATAAGCAAGAGCTAGCCAGAGGAAGGGAAAGGAAGGGCATTCCACGTATAGGAAATAGCATGGGCAAGGATTCTGAGGAAGAATGAAACTTATCCCCTTCCAGAAATCAGAGGAAGCATGGTGGCTGGAGCTCCTACCGTAAGGGGGTAAGTCATGCCTCCCGAGGCTGGAGAGGTAGGCATGGACTGGACCAGCAGGACATTGGACTCACATCATGGATTTTAGCTTTTACCAAAGAGCAACAAGGAATTTTTTAAAACAAGGTTTTAAAAAAAATGTAAAGAGGAGAATTGACTGGCAGAGTGGAGAACAGATTGGAGACGGCAAAAGTGGATAAGGGGGCTTGTCAGAGTCCAGGTAAAAAGTAATCCTGTCTTGGCCTACTGAATGGTGGCTGTGGAATGGAACAAGGCAAACAGATTCAAGACATATTTAGGAAGTGAAATTGATAGGACTTGGTGATGAACAGGATATGGGTTAGGGGTGAGGGAGTGAGGGAGATCATGTGTCTAAGATGACTCCAAGACTTGGGACAAACGCAACCAGGTGGACGGTGTTAGGGGAACACTGGTTCCCCACTCCTCATGTTTCCAAGTGGAGGGACTTTTATTAGAGTAACACTGCTGGGCTCTGTCCGGGTGGCTCCTCCTTATATGATCAGAGCATTATGGAGGAGGGACTGGGCTAGAGTGACTCAGAGGCTTCTGGGTTTTCTGGTCACTTCTGCCAGCCACAGACAGTTATGATCCAGGGTGTTCCTCCGCAGTAGAAGCCTGAAGTCTGGGAGGCGCGTTCCGTTCAGGCTGACATAACCAGTTCAGCCAGCCTCAACCCATGGCTCTGCCCTGGAAATGGAGCCGTTCCACACCAAAGCCCGACAGCGAGAGGCGTATTCCCTGAGGCAGGGAACACTGAAGGAAGGGTAGGTTTTGAGTGAGACATCATGAATCCAGCTTTGGACCCCTCTCCCAGCCACTGTGATTTCTTCACGCTGGCTAGAATGTTCTACTAAATCTGTACACTTGCCCACGTGCCTCTTTTTAAATTATTATTATCTTGGGACATGAACTACGTCAAAACGAGGATTTCTAAAATTTTCCTTTGCTGTGGTAGCTCAGCCCGAACTTAAAATGTGAGCTAAGTCTCCTCAGAGAAGTGTAAACCTTCACCCCATTCTGGAGGATTATAACAGTGACAAGTACCTGGACTGGGCACTTGACACCCCTCCTACACTGTGCTAACAGGATCTCACTTCATCTTCACCACTTTTTTAATGCCCACCCCGCAGATGGAGAAACTAAGGCCCAGAGAGCTTAAATGGCCAGAGGCAAGGTCATCTGGCGAATGGGAGCCGAATCTGAGATTCCAAAGCTCTTGCTCTTAAACACTACTAACCTGGAGGATGTTCTGGAAGATTTTTAACCAACCATGTTCAAAGTAAGAAGCACGACTGTCTTTGATGCTCTCAGCCGAGGAATCCTAGGACCTGTTGGCCTCTGTTTTTCTCTCCCTGAACCCACCACTGCTGCTGGTCAGTCCCACCACAGGAGCCTTTGAACTCAAGCTCTCCTTTCCTCTCTCCAGGTGTTTTCCAGACGTCCCTCCCCTCCTCTAATGCAGAGACAACCTGTCTGGTAAAGCCTCGCAAATCCAGCCAGAATCATCTGGAAGAGTTTAGCAGGCAGGCAGGCAGGAAGGCCAACCTGAAATTGAGTTAGCAGGGATTTTGCCCGGGGCCCTCGCGTCAACTGGGCAACAAAATCACCACCCCATGCAAAAAACAGGTGGTTCCGGAGCTGGTCATGAAATCGGCTGGCTGTGTGTTGTCACTGGCTTGTCCTCATTTGCATCAGGAGGGAAGGCTGCCATGAAATTCAGTCTCTTAAAGTTCCAATAGAAGCATGGAGGGCACGTGAAACCCCCTCTCCACAGGCAGTCTCCCTCAACCCCCACCCCAGGACCCCCCCAGCCAGGTGCTCCGTGCTGAGTCCCGCTCTGCAGTCTGGGCACCTGGAGGCAGTTGGAACTGGATTCCGGGGGAAACTTTTGGGGTCTCTCCAGGGCCTGTGTAGAAAACCAGAACAATTGTGCCAGCCCCAGGGAGCTATTGCGAGAATAATGACTTTATGAATGTACGTAGTGAGTGTAATGAAATGGGGGGCTGTCCTGGTCAGCCTCACCATCATCAGTACTTGGTTTCCCACCTTTGTTTTTTTTTTTTCTTTCTTTTTTTTTTTTTAAAGCAAAACCAAGTGCCATATGTAATATTACTTATTTGATCCTTCATTTAAATGAACTTGAAATAAACTCACTTTTGAAACATCACATCCTCCCAAGCGACAGTATCCCTGAAACCACAGGTCTGGTGGTTTTAGTTGCATTTTTAGAGGTGTATTATAACAAACGGGCGGTACTGCCATAAGAAGGCTCACCCCAGAGCCCCCTGTGGCCTTGTGCCCTTTCTCTGAGGAGAGGCCCCGCAGGCGAGAGAGTTGGCACCCATCTCAGTTTTCTCATCTGTAAAATGGGTGGGACATGATGATGTTGCTGCCCAGCCTGCTGTCCTATTCTGGGGGCGTGTTGGCTGTGACCATGGTTGGTGGCATGCCATTCATCAGCCACGCTGACACCCTGTAGGTACTCTGTCCCCAGTCTATTCCAGGTTTGCAAAAGAACTGCTTGTCCTAAGCTTCCTTGTCCCCAAGCCTCCTCTTCCTGGAATATGTTGGGCTGTCCCGTGGGGTATATAGGCTTTTTCTCATGTGTTTCCTCTCTTCAGGCCAGCACGGCCCCCAAACCTATTTTAATCCTTCATCTCTGTTCTCATCCCTCCTTCTTATCCTGCCTCTGCTGAGGGTGTCAGGCTAAACGAAAGGGACAGCACCCCCAGCCTGGCCCCTCCAGCCAGCCCTGGAGTCTGCCCCAGGGTTCAGGAAGCAGACCTTCCAGGAGTTTTATCTCCACTGGCATGGGCCCTCCTCTTACTTCCTTGTCCACTTAACTCATGGGCCTGGAAATGCCTTTTCTCTGGACCTTTCCAGCAGAGACAGCTGTTCAAACTCTGCTCTTTCCTTCTGCATAATGACTCAGTAGGCATTCCCTCTGACCTGGGCCTCTTCCCCTCTTTCCACTTGGGCCAAGAGGGTGAATCTCCAGGAGAGGTCTCAGGGTGCCCTCAGCTCCAAATGGAGAGGCCTGGGGGTGCTGTTCTGTGGGCAGAGGAGAGGGTGGGAGTAAATTCCTGGCTGATGCCTGGGATACTTTGCATTTCTCTGAGCTGTCCTACCTAGCCAGCACCCAGGGCTGTCCATTTGGAAGTTCTACCCTGCTTGTGTGGTGAGGTCCCTGAGACTGGCTGGCCTCTGTTAGACACAGGAAAAGTAAAGGAAGTTGGGTGCTGCCTTTAGAAAACTGATGACAATATGATTCCTTTTATTGTATGAGAGCTAGGTGGAAAATGCATATAAAACAAACCCAGAGGAGCACCTGGTTAGCTCAGTCAGTTAAGTCTGACTTTTGATTTCGGCTTAGGTTACGATCTCAGGGTTGCGGGATCAAGCCCTGCACTGGGCTCTGTGCGCAGTGCAGTGTCTGCTTGATTCTCTCTCCCTCTGTCTCCTGCTTACTCTCTCTCTTTCTCTTTCTCAAATAAATAAATAAAATCTTAAAAACAAAAACAAAAAACTGGAGCTTTTTCTTGAAGAGTGGAAGGGAAGAACAGTTTTCCGTTTTAGTTTAACTCTTAGCCTATCCATGTACCATGGAGTTCAAAGAATGTCCAAAATAGCCCTTCAAGTGTGAGTTGTCTCTTCTAAATCAGTCAGAAGCTATGAGGTTGGGATCAGAAGTGGTTTTTTTACTCCAAGGGGTAGTCCCTGGGCTGCCCTAGGCCCTTGGTCCTTGGAGCTAGGCCGAGGTAGACTGGGGGGTCTCTCTCACTTGACCTTCTCTCTCTTCATCACCTCTTCCCCAAATCCTGCTCCTTCTGACTCTCTTACCCCACTGCTCCCGTTCCCAGGTCCCGCCTGCATCCTTAGCCTCTAAGACAGGGTGGCGTTCCATCACCTTGGGTTCTGCTCTGCCTGGGCTGGAGAAACAGGCCGCGGGTTCTGTAAGGAGAGATGAGCTTGCTCTTGGCCAAGCTGCAAGGAGGACTGCTCCTTGCCCCTCTGTACTGATGTGCTTGTGGCTCTCTGCTCTTCCTCCCCCTTGAGTTAGCCTCGCTTTGGTTTGTCAGGCCCCAGGAAAAGAGAGGAGAATGGGGTGAGGGTTTGTTATTGTTTGAACATTTGTGCCTCCACTCCAGATTCATATGTTGCAATCCTAACCCCCAGAGGGTACGATAAGTAGGTAGAGCTTCAACAAGTGATTTGATCCCTGAGGGTAGAGCCTTCATGAATGGGATTAGCTCTCTTAAAGAAGAGATCCCTTGGCGCTCCCTTGCCCCTCCACCACGTGCGAATGGCCAGACCATGCCAGCACCAGGATACTGGACTTCCAGCCTCCGCAATGTGAGCAATAAATTTCCGCTGTTTATAAGCCACCCAGTTGTGGTATTTTGTTAGAGCGGCCTGAATGGGCTAAGGGTTAGAGGGATATAAAACCCATTCTGCCCTACACATATATTTAATTATTTGACCAGAACACTGAATTTCATTTCCCCATGACATCTATTTCATTGCATTGGTAATTGTTATCTCTTCATCATAAATGGGGTTCATAACTAGTGGGTCCAGCTTACAGAATTCTGCATAAAAAAGCTTCCAGAAGAGTGATATGGTGTACTTCCTACAAAATTAAACAGGTTGATGCTATCTGTGAGCCTCAGCCCTCACTATGGCAGCCTCGGTTGCTGGGATAGTTAGTAGGTGATTGGGGGACTTTCATAACAGAGACTATAACAACAATAAAATAATAGCTCCTATCACTAAGCTACAGCTGAAGTGCTGGACGCAGTGATGGATAGTGAGGGCTCAGACATTAACAAGATGGGATCTCTGTCTTCAAAGGCTCTAAGTCTGGTCATTTTGACTCAGAAGTTTGAAATGACCCTGCAGATCCACTCTTCTGTCCCCCCTAGCCCAAGCGGACAGCTGTCAGCATGCCTCAGCCGGACGCGGGTACGACTGAGGGTTAGGCCCCCTCCCCTTTTATTCCTTCACGATGTTGTACTCTCAGATTTTGTGCACATGGTGCGTGTCTGCCTGTCTTTTTTACATTTCCATCCACACCAGGATTTGGGTTTTGTTTGTTTTTGTTTTTTTTTTTTTTTGCTTCTTAGCTAAATTCCCAAAGATGAGAGGAAAGTGTGTTTATTATGTAAATCACTTTGCGCCAGGATCTGCTCGGCTGAACACCTGGATCACATTTTGATAATGATGATGTTGATGGTGACAAAGCCTGATAATTCAATAACTATGTAATGTGTCCTATTTTTCAAAGACAGTTTGGCTAGAGCCGAACTTAAACCTCAGACAATTCAGAAGAGCTTTCTTTTTAAGAAAATGGCGAAGCAAAAGAATTTGCAAGGCCGCCAGGTGAGAGAACAGCACTCCTCCCAGCAGTTCTGTGTGCCTTTGGCACTGTCCAGGTCCCCCCCGCCCCCTGAATGACATACGGTCCCTGTGGTCCTCACCCCACTTGCTTCTGTCATGGCCCAGGGCCCCTGGGTCCCTAAATGCAAGCTTTCCCCCGCCCCGCCCCATCGCGCTCATAGCTGTGGTGACCCGTGCCACAGCTCAGAGCGTCTCCGTGCAACCTTAATCATTCCCCTCGGGGTTCATCTAGAAATTTCAGGAAGAAACTGCAAGATACCATCCTCAGCCTACTCCAAAGCTGTCTTGTGAAACAATAGCACCGTTGAAGAGAGCGTTGCTTCCAAAGTTAAACATAAAGCCAGATGAATACAGTCCTGAGATATTCTGTTGCCCAAGCTGGATGCTTTGATATTAGCCTGTCAGAAGCAGCAGTGATACCCCGAAAGCTTCTCATGCCGGATTCCTCAACTCCTAGTGTCCAAGGCTGATGCTCAGCTGGTGTGTGGGAGAGACAGCTCTTTCCCGCTTCCACGTGCCCTCTCATCTCCAAAAGTTCCCAGGGAAGCAGCTAGAATGGCTCCCGCTTGGACTGAATGGCCAGCAGACACACTGCACATTTAGAGATGGAAACCTCCAAATCCATTTTTCATCCCAAGCCTTGCAGTAACTCCACAACTACCCCTTAGGTTTGCCAGGTCACGTCGCCATCTCTGGCCTGATGCTCCAGGGGAACAATGCTGTGCAAAGTGCTCCGTGAGCCCCTGTGTTTCTGGATACCTGAAAAGGCTGCCCTCCTTGGCGAGAGAATTAGCTTAGAGGAGCTGGGACTGGTTAGTGCAGTATCTAGCCCTTCCTCTGCAGATGATGCAAAGACCTGGAAAATTCTAGAAGATAGCAAGAAGACACAAGTGTAGGAAGAAAAGAAAAGGCGAGTGACGGATACTGATGCATACATCTAGACTGGTGAGAAGACACTGGTTTCCTGGAGGAGGTGGTATTCCACTGGTTCTTACCCCAAGCTGAAGGCCTTCTGCTGGGTTGGGAAGACATCATGGGTGTGTCCAATAACCTGGGTGTCTTCTTAGCTCTTTACTGGGTTTCAGCTGGAGGAACAGAGAAGAGGGAAGATGGTTGGTGCATAGGGCATGGGTGGGGGAGAGAAAGATGTGGACGTGAAAGAAGGGAATTCTCCAACTAACATCTGAGATGGGCCACCAGCCAGAAAAACATTAGCAAAGCATGACCCTAGGCCACGAGATGTGGGGTTCTATACATCTATGGAACAGTTTCCATCTGACAGATTCTTACCCTGGAGATGTATTTCATATTCCTCAAGTCTGAGACAAGGAAGAGAAGGAGGTGGATGGACCCGGTGGGCCTGCTGGTGGTCAGAAAGAGACACCAACAGTCTAATATGTCTTTCATCGGATCCGTCCTGGATCCCCTGGACATGCTGGAAATAATCTCTGACAGTTTTAACATGGTTTGCTGATGGACATAGCTGGGAGAATGGAAATTTGGAGAGTAAGAACCAGACCTCAATGCAATTCAAGTCATTGTTTATCACTCACTCTTCCCTGTGGATTACCTGCTGATGGTGGCCTACTGCTTCTCCAAATTGGTGAGAAGAGACGGTCTAATATGATAAAAAGCATCACATAATAGTGGTTTCTTTTATTATTATTTATTTTATTTTTTAGAGAGAGATAGAGTGCATGTATGTGAGCATGGTGGGAGAGGGGCAGAGAGAGAGAAGGAGAGAGAGAATCTTAGGTAGACTCCATGCCCAGCACAGAGCCCAATGCTGGGCTCAATCCCAAGACCCTAGGACCAAGAGTCGGATGCCCAGCCAACTGAGACACCCAGGTGCCCCCACAGAGTAATGTTTGAATTGAGAGGATCATAGAGTTTCGAGGCCAGAACTCTCTCATTTGCAGGTGAGGAAACTGAGTCCCAGGGAGGAAAATGGCCCCACTATTGGTTCACATTCTGATTTCACAATTATTATTAGATTCTGCAATTAGATTAGGTTATGAGACTTCCACAATGAGACCCAGTTCTCTAGAGTCAGGACTATGTTTTTGAAGCCTCAAAGTCTAGCCAGGGTTTGGTCATTAGAAAATGATCAGTAAATGTTTATGACAAAGAGAAAGTGAGGGAAGATGGGTGGAGAGAAAGAGGACTTGCCCAAGGTCACACAGGTACCTGGGCCTCTCTGCGGGCCTCTCTCTTGAGGCATGGTGGCCACAGGGAGAGCTGCTCATTCACCTCTCAGCACTGCCCACTCTAATTAGTGCTCTCAACAGGTCGGACTGGCCCTCTATCACCCACAAAAGAGTCACTGATACCAAACCCCAAGGCATCTGCTGTTCCACAGCAGGCTAGGGTGGGGGCAACCCGGTCTAGGATGTAAACAACATCAGAAGACCAAGCCTGCTTTCTACCAATTCTCTTGCTAGGACGGGGCCTAGGACATCTAATTAGGCTGGTGTCTGCTACAATGCAGGATCCAGGGCTGGAGCCTGAGGACCAAGAGAGAGGGCCCCAGAGTACCTCCAGGTCTCAGGCAGGATGGAGCCTAGCAAGGCATCCAAGGCCTAGCAAAGCATCCACACAAAGGGATAGAATTCTGGAACTACAGAATCCTGGAAAATCCAATGGGCAGGACATCAGAAACAGAGGTCCAGAGAGCAGAAGGGACCTGCTCAAGATCATCCACAGTCAGAGGCAGAGATGCGAGGCAGGGTTGCTCTCTTTAGGGGACGAAGAGGTAGGCTCAGAATGGAGAGGAAGAGAGGCAGCTGGAGCAATAAGCAAGTCCCTGAGGAAACAGAGGAGAGAGGAAGATCCTGTTAACAGGGTAGCAACAGCTTCACCCCAGGCTGGGCAAGGGGAGAGGGAATGGGGAGTGGGGAGTGGGAAGACATTAGGAGAGGGAGCTGAGCCAGTCTGGATCGTCTGTGTTGTCTCAGACTTGCCCCACTTTCTGCCAGCCCTGGGAAGCTACCTCTCCTCCCTGTCCCTTCCACTGTCCCCACTTTGGGGTGGAGAGGCCCAGAGTTGGGAGTGACCCTCTTCTAGGCAGCCCTCAACCTCAGGACCCCGATAGGGGTGTCATCTTCTGCAGATGAGCCCAAACACTGCGCGTCGGGATGAGGTTCTTGAGTAAAGTCATTGTAGCAAAACTACAGAAAAGCTCCTCGCAGGCCCAGGGGGCAGGAAGGGTGTCCAAGCAGCTTTGGAATTGGGTGAAGGCTGGTGTTTTCAAACGTATTTTTTTTTTAGCAGTAGAATTCTTCACCCCAGAAAAACGTTACTCAGGATGTATCAAGCTACTCATAGCAGAAGTGCTCAGTCCTCTCAGCTTTTCCCTTACCCCAGGGTTAGTCCCCAGCAAATGAATGGAGCTGTATGGCTGGACCAGTTCAACCTCCTTAGCAGACCATCAGGAAACCTGAGGTGTAGAGAGCCAAGGGGATAAGCTCACTTGCTCTCACAAGCAGAGACACATAAGAACTGAGTTCTGTCTCCTCTCCTCAGCTGAGGGCTTCTGTGGGGGAGAACTGATGTCCTCCAGGATAGGGCCAGACTGGAGAGACCTTTAGGCTAAGGCATATGGGTTCCATGGGAGAGGGAGCCATAGAATGTGTTTGGGCAAAGGTCTCCTTTTTGGCATTCCAGTGATCTCCTGGTGTCTCAATTCAGCATATTTGAGAAATATCTGAGAAATAGCTCCAACAACACAGGGTCAAAGAGATTGTGAGGATGGTGGCTTGAGCTCCAGAAGGACAGATGTCATCGGTTAAGTGTTGATAAATAGATGAATTGTCAGCAAATAAGTTCAATGGAAGAATCCATGCTTCCTTAAGCTGCAGGAGAAATTGTACCCATTCATTCATTGGCCTAATGTTGTGGTTTTAATTAGGAACTCAACAATGATTTTTATCTTTTATTTATTTTATTTTATTTTTTAAAGATTTATTTATTTGAAAAATAAATAAAATAAATAAATTTATTTTTTATTTTTTATTTATTTATTTTTTATAAATTTAAACTTAAATTTATAAATTTAAAATTTATTATTTATTTATTTATTATTTATTTTTTATTTTATTAAATAAAATAAAAAAAAATAAAGAGACAGAGAGAGATAGAGAGGGAACACAACCAGGGGGAGTGGAAGGGGAGAAGCAGGCTTCCCCTAAGCAGGGAGCCCGATGTGGGACTTGATCCCAGAACCCTGAGATCATGACCTGAGCCGAAGGCAGACGCTTAATGACTGAGCCACCCAGGCGCCCCTCAACAATGATTTTTAAAGCCCCATCTTGAGCTTGCAAGTATATTTGGAAGCCAGACAAGAATCTCTGCTTCTTTTTTTTTTTTTTTTGAAGATTTTATTTATTTATTTGACAAACAGAGATCACAAGTAGGCAGAGAGGCAGGCAGAGAGAGAGGGGGAAGCAGGCTCCCCGCTGAGCAGAGAGCCCAATGCGGGGCTCGATCCCAGGACCCCGAGATCATGACCTGAGCCGAAGGCAGAGGCTTAACACACTGAGCCACCCAGGCGCCCCAAGAATCTCTGCTCCTTGGAGTGGGCCTCCCCTGGCTTTTAGGACAAGTCTTAGTTTTGGTTTTCTGGTGGCTTGGAAGGCTAGCTGGGACCTGGAACGAGGCGGACCATCTAAAGTGGGCAGCACATGCATTTCTTCTCCTTTTGACTTGTTGCCTTTTTTTTTTTTTTAAATATGCCTTAGCTGAGAAATGCTTGACAGAGAATATCAGTCACTTCCTGAGGTCTCAGCGTCAAACCACCCCCTCCACAGTCACCCAGGAGAACAGCTCTCTCAAGCCCTGACCTCTGACCCCCCAGCCAGCACTGGTACATTACACATGTGCAGGGCCATCCAGTCTATTCACTCATTTGAGCCTCACAAAAGGGCCTGAGGCAGACCCGGCAGGTGTTGTCTTGATCTGAGAGGTGGTAAAAGCCAAAGTTAGAGAGGCAAGGGCACTGGCTCAAGATGGTGTCACTGGTTAGCATTTATTCAACAAATATGTGTTGTTTTATTTGTACTTATTTATGAATGATAATGTGTTATTCCAGCGTACAGCCAGATCTGCTGACTTGCTTCTCAGGACGCTTTCAGCCACACGGGCTCTTTCTCCTAGGGATATAAATAAAAATGGATTTTCCACTGGAAACAGGTCAAACGACTTAATACAGCCATAGACAATTCAGAGGACCTGGTAAATCCTAAATGAGTCATGCTTCATTTGAATAACAAACCACAGGAACTCTCAAGCCTGCAGCAGAAAGAAATAGAATTATACAGTTGGAGAGAACTTGATTATGGAGAGCAGTGACTTCTCAACGTTTTTAAAGCCCCAAAACCATTCTTAAAATAAAATCTTACCATGCAGCTCAGTGTGGAAGCCTAGCCATGCAGCATCTTCATACCACGTGAGTTCTACTTAATATCTGTAGAAAACCCTCTTATTTATAGATGAGAAAACGGGCCCAAAGGCTGAGGGAGAGGTCCCTTGGGGAACAGGTGCCTGGCGAGGGCTGGAACCCCGCTGACGGGTCCCCATGCAGAATGAGCTGCTTGTCTCCACTCACTTTCTCATCATGTCCCTCACTGTTCTCCACATCACTAACACGCCCAATCCTTTCTAGTCACCTTTGATCAAGCTGTTCCTTCTTTTCGGAATGCATTTCCACTGCAAAACTTGTATTTTGTTCCTTCCAGACCAAGGTCAAAAGGACTTCCCCTCCCCTGTGAAGTTTCCTTAAGGATCATAGTGGGAGAGACTCAGTCTCACTTCCAAATCGCTTTGTAACTTTGGTGACAATCTTAGGATGTTCTGCTTTGTCTTAGAGCCATTTGGGACTTAATCCCACTCCTGAGCTACCATCCTGCTTGAGGACAAGGGCCCCTTCCTCCAACCTAACAGGGTCTTCCAGCTTGAAAATACTATGACACTGTGATTTCAAAAGACGTTACTCGGTGAGAAAAAATTTAAATTCAGTTACTAATATTTTCAAAAATGGCGTAATACTCAACAATGGGTTTATGTGAATGTTCTCTTTCTAGGGCATTGCTTTGGCATTATGGAGTTACAGACCTCCTTCGCTTGCAGGGGCAGCACCACGCCCTTGTGTTGGCTGCTCTGGAAATCAGCTTACTGTATTCTACTGACTCCAGCTGAAAATACTCATTCATTTTCAAAATTTTTTTTGAGCATCTACTATGCTGGGCTGTTATGGGTTGAATTGTGCCTCTCACACCCAGAAAAGATATGATGAAATCTTAGCCCCTAGTCTCTGTGAATGTGACCTTATTTGGAAGTAGAATCCTTGCAAATAAAATCCAGTCAAGATAAGGTCAACTTGCACTACCCCAATATGACTGGTCTCCTTCTCAGAAGAGGAGACCCAGAGCCAGACCCGAAGAGAAGACTGTGTGAGAGTTGGGGGCAGAACTTGGAGTGTTGGTCCCAGAGCCAAGGCAGGCCCAGGGCTACTGGAAGCTGGAAGAGATGAGAAAGGGGGTTCCCTCCAGGGGGCTTTGGAGGGAACACGATCCTATAA
Source organism: Meles meles (assembly GCF_922984935.1). Lineage (NCBI taxonomy): Eukaryota > Metazoa > Chordata > Mammalia > Carnivora > Mustelidae > Meles > Meles meles. The sequence continues at coordinate 44,843,016 of NC_060069.1, read as the reverse complement.
GACCTTGATTTTGGATGTCCAGCTTCCAGAAGTGTGACAGAATGAGTTTCTGTTGTTTCAAGTCGCTTACTTTGTGGTACTTTGTTATGACTGTCCTAGGAATCCAGAACACTGGCGGAGTGGGGCTCTCTCTGGTGGTGAAACAAGACAAACAGCCGGCTTTCAGAGAACTCACATTCTAACGAAGGAGGCATGGCCACAGACACCCATGGATAAATATGAACATGGCAGATTCAGATACTGAGGGGACTGAACAGGGACATGAGCTATTTTAGTTCTCACTTGAAGGAAGAGAAGCCCATGGAGGGGGAGGCACGTGGAATTAGATCACAGAGGGCCTTGGGATGGGAAAAGGGATTGTCATGGAGCCAGAGTGACTATAGACAGACTTAACTGGGTTAAGACTGTGACGGCCTGGAAGAGAATGTTGGCAATGAAGATGAAGCAAAATGGGCAGGTCCAACCTATCTCACGATGACAGAAACGAAGGATCTTGCCAAGGGATTGGCTGCAGAGTTGTGAGAAAGAGAGGAATCAAGGATAAATCTTGATTCTTGGCATAAGCCAAAACCATTTATTTCTGGAGGGGGTGGTGAGGCCATTTATTGAAATGGAGAAGGTTAGGGAAGGCACGTGTTGGAGGTGAGAGGGAGGGAACCAAGAGTTTTGTTGGCTTTAAGATGCTTGTTAAACATCTTTGGGGAAAGGCAAGCAAGTCATTGGCTCTGTGAGTTCAGTGGCTGGAGGACCCCCTCACCCAGGGTCTTTCTTCCTGTCTGGTGACATCTTTTGAAATCCCAAGGTCTCCAGGAAGACAGGAGCATGGTTCTTCCTACCGGAAGCCTCCTCTTTCTCCAGCGGTTCAGCTGAGCATAGGTACCCTGCAGGCTGTGAGAACCATGGGTATGCTAGGGAACTTGCTAAGTAGCCCTGAAGTTTCCAAACTCCTTCACCTACAATACTCCTACAAAGTATTGTATTGTACTTCAAAAGCTTCCTGCAGCATCTTTAGAGCTGTGTCTAGCTTCAGCAGAGTTAGGTCTCTCGGGGCTTCTAGGATAAACCAGGTGGAGGGATTTGGGGGGAGGGGGAGGAGCTGCAGTGACCCTGGACAGTATTCCCAGGATGCCAGGCTCCAAGCTGCTTGGCTAATTAAGAAAGCAGAAGAAACCTTTTGCTTTGCACAGACCAGCTTCCTGCACAAAGAGTTTGGTAGGGGGAAAAAGCCAGAAATGCCTGCACTCAGGGCAGGCCAAGCCTCATGGAAGGGCGCTGACTCCGAAGTAGCAGCTGCGTGCCCTGGGAGCTGGCAGTTGTGGGCACAATCGAAGATCAATTAAAACATGACAGTATGGTGTGTGCTCCCCACACCAGTCCCTCTGGGGTACTTCCTCTCACTTTCAGCTCCTCCAAAGGCTTCTTTGCTGCTTAATTAACCTAGAGCCTAGGGGCCCAAGAAGGAGTCGGTCTGCACAGGAGGGAGGGGCCCTGCACCGGGAGCCTAAACCCAGGGCTTGTCCTGCTCCCCACCCCCTTGCCATCCCACCCCCACAGGGGCCTGCAGTTCCCCAACTAGGAGCCGATCCACCTTGCCCTCCTCTGCTTCCAGGGGTCATCCTGAGAGTGAAAAGGGAATGCACGTGGCCATACTCCGTTAAACTGTCAGCTCCTCTCCAAGTTTAATGGTTTCTGTGACATAGAGCCTGTACAATAGGACAATGCATATATGCTTAACCTATCTTAGAAGTCATCCTAAAAGAAAATTAAAAGAGATCCTACTTTTCGGGTTGCAAAGCAGTTTAGGAGGGCAGAAATGGATAATTCCAAAATTCCTAAAGTTTCCTGCAGTTGATACTACCTCTCCCTGGCCCCAGGGGCCCAGAGGGGAAGCTGTAACTGGGTGCCAGAGAATGACTGCAGGATCTGCAAAGTAAGTGCTGTCAGACTGAGCAAATAAAAACATGCAGCCTCCAGTTAAACTGAATTTTATTTTTTATTTTGTTTAAGATTTTATTTATTTATTTGACAGACAGAGACCACAAGTAGGCGGAGAGGTAGGCAGAGAGAGGAGGAAGCAGGCTCCCCGCCAAGCAGAGAGCCCGATGTGGGGCTTGATCCCAGACCCTTTGGAATCATGACCTGAGCCGAATACAGCCTTAACCCACTGAGCCACCCAGGTGCCCCTAAACTGGAATTTTAGGTAAACAGCAAATAATTGTTGGTACAAGTATGTTCCAAATATTGCATGGGATATGCTTATACTATAACATATTTTTAATTTTATTTATATTTTTATTTATTTTTCAAGATTTTGTTTATTTATTTGACAGAGAGAGACACAGCGAGAGAGGGAACACAAGCAGGGGGATGGGAGAGGAAGAGGCAGGCTTCCTGCTGAGCAGGGAGCCTGACGTGGGGCTCCATCCCAGGATTCTGGGATCATGACCTGACCTAAGGCAGACATGTAGCAACTGAGCCACCCAAGCACCCCTATACTAAAATATTTTTATTATTTGTCTGAAATTGAAATAGAATTGGGCATTTTGGCTTTTATCCGGCAAGTCTGCAGGATGCTTGGGCATCAAAGAGGGGATTCAGCAGGCCCAGAAGCACTTGGATCACTACCGTGGCTTACCCATGACTCCGAGAAAGAGCTCTGCCTTCAAGGTCGGGGCTCCTTACCTTTAAGCAATTTGGATTAAGGAAATGGTCAGTCTTCGTTAACTCAGTCCATCTGTGTGAGGGCCTCCTAGGTACAGGAGGGCATTCTCTAAGTATGTAAGGCTACAGACCCAGTCACCAGCGACTCAAACCTCAGGAGCTGAAAGGGAGAACAGAAGATTAGACTCAAAGGAGAAGCCAGGTAAGATTAGGAGGCGCTTAGCTGGGGAGAAGGACCAAGGACAAAGTAAGGTTGAGGGGTTTCCCATCTTGTGAAGCCACTTTCCCCACTGACTGGAGGCTTGGGACCCACGTCTGTCATGTCCTTATGCAACTCTTCCCTGCAAGGTCCATGTACTGGGGCAGTAATGGGCTTCGGGCACAGGCTTTTCTGTGAGGTGAGGGGAAGCAGAGAGAGAGAGAGAGCACGCATTACCTCAGTCAAACGCTGCACCTGAGAACAACAAATCTGAGATTCTCTGCTGTGGCTTGTCATTGGCAACATCAGAAGTGCACACAAAGGAGAAAACAAAGAAAACTGGCCACTGACTGCCAGATCCCAGGCACGGAAGACACTTGTCTAGGCCCAGAGTCTCCTTCCTTCCCTCCCTTCCTGCCTTTCCTCATTTTTTCTTTCTTTCTTTTTTTTTTTTTAAGATTTTATTTATTTATTTATTTGACACAGAGAGAGAGCACAAGCAGGGAGAGCAGTAGGCAGAGGGAGGGGGAGAAACGGCACCCACCCCCACTGCCACTGCTGAGCCAGGCGTCCTACATGGGGCTCGAGCCCAAGACCCTGGGCTCATGACCTGGGATCATGACCTGAGCCGAAGGCAGACGCCACTGAAGTGGCCCTCCTCATTATTTCTTGACCAGCCACCATGTGTAGGGCCCTTATCTGACTCGGGAGAATAGCCAGAGTCCCACAGATAGGATGTTTATAATCAGAGGCAAGAAAATTAAGAAGGGAACAGATTGAGGACTGAGAAATCATGCCCAACTGGGCAATGCAGGAAAGCTCCCTGGAGGAACTAGCGTCTTGTTCCGAGTCCTGAAGAACACATGAAAATAGGGAAGAAAGAAGGCGCACATGAACAGAGGACAGAGGTGAGGCAAGGAGCAGACGTGCAGAAGCCCAGAGCACATGAAGAAAGCGGTGATCAGGATGATTCCAGACCGTTCTGAAGTTGGATTCAGGTTTAAATCAGGGGCTCAAGGGAAAGCAAAGTTTGCACGGTCCTGGGATGCTCAGAGAAACGTTGTGACCCACTTGTTTACCGGCTTTTCTCTTTCCCCTCTCTTGGACACATCTTTCTCTGTTGGAGACTCATTTATAATTCAGGCAGCCCCCTTCAGAGGGAGCAGGTGTTTCTCTGGGATGAACCACCTTGGGAAGCAGAACGCATGTGGAAAAAAAAATAAAGCATGTCACCGCACAGCCAGGCAGAGAGAAGCCCGGGTCGAGGCAAGGGCAGAGGGAGGAGGAGGCCAGTTGACTTGAGGTGACAAGGCAGCAAAAGAGAAAGTGATTCCCTTCCCACCCCCCACTTCCGAAATCTGGATTGACATTAGTTACCCTCCTTCGGACCCACTGGGCGAGAGTCTATCATTAGGCTGCCTTTCTTTGAGTCTCGACACCTCCTCCCTTAAGAGGTCTCTTTTAAAATGCTCACATCTGTGTGAAGGTCTGTCCACCTCAGGATTCTCAGAAAGCAGAGCCCGGGGAAATGGCATAAGCAGATCAGCTTCATCAGGGGGCGGGATCTCAAGGAGCGGAAGTAAGGGAGAAGGGGTGCGGGGCTGAGGGAGAGCTAAGAGAAAGGCATATTCCGAGCTGGCCACAGCCTGGTACAAACCACAACTGTTCATTTCGTGACACCATCGTCTGAGAGGTCATAGGATGAGCACACCGCAACGTTCCTTCTCAGTCTAGAGGAGGAAGAGAGAAGAAAGCAGCCACCGCTCCTATCTCTTAACGGAGAAGTTTGGCCCACAGGGCCTGCATTCCTCCACTCCTCTCCACTGCACGTGCCTGAACATCAGGAAGGCTGCCAAGCATTCTATGTGTTAGGATCAACAGGGAAGCCCCGTGACTACGGGGCAAACGGCGTGGCCTTGAGGTGAGGCACTGTGGGGTCAGGCCCAGGTGAAGGCTGTTGGGGCCCACATAGAACCGGTCACTGCAGTGAAGACTGGGGTTGGAACACATGGCCTTTGGAGAGGACAAAGAGTTTCAGGGGATGCCTAAGAGGTGTCTGGCTCGGGGACAGTCCTACACCTTGCTATGAGCAGCTCCCACCTAGGTGACCAGTTCTCTCTTTAGCAGGTGCCTGCCCGCAGGGGTGAACAGCTGAGAGCAGGAGTCGGACACAGACTGGGCCTAGCCATTGGGGGGGCTGGGGCTGGAGTCAGGGAGGGCTGTGGGAAAGCTCACTTCCCCATGCTCTGACCCAATGTGGGGTGTGACCAGGCTGCCTCCCTGGGAGGCCCCCAGACGGCCTCCTCTGGCCTCTGCAAACAAATATACTCCCCCTGGCAACAAAGAGCATTAAAGGGACTCCTGAGGTCCCAACATTATTAATGGCCTATTCTAGCCAGGGAAATCAATAGCTGTTTAGAAAGGGCCTTGGGGAAGAAACTAGTTCTGACAGAGCAAAGGGAAAAGTGAATGCCTGCATTTCAGGAGGATGAGAGGAGGAGTCAGGATTTCCCCCAGACTGATAGTGTTTCTATAAACCTTTGACTGACACCTGCTAGGAAGGAGGGTCTGTGTGTATGAGTCGAAATTAACCACTAGACTGATTTCTTAATCCGATTTTCCCTTACCTATTCAGAGATTCCAATTCCAAAACACTCAGTTTTCTAAAACGCAATAGGACCTTCTTTCCCCAAACACTCAGGAAATGAAAAAGGCTTTTAAAGCTCTGGAGGACACTTTTGAAATGTTGCGTGCTTTCCGTGCTTTCCGTTTGGCAGCGAAAGTGAAAACAAGCCCAGATTCCATCTGAATGGCACAGTGTTTATCTAATACTTTCCTCCAGGAGCTCCAAGCTCTGCTGGATGTAAACATTTTCTTCTTGTCCCCCAAGGGAAATAGGTGGTCAGCATTACTGGCTCAGTTTGGCAGCCAGAGAAGCAAAGCCTGCGAGGAGCGAATGGTGTGTCCACAAGAAAACAGTGGTAGTGTTGGCAGACCTGTTCAACACTTCCTGTCTTCTCCAGTAAGTTGCTTTTCGGAGTAGAAATTCCTGTAAAGACCCTTGATCAAGACCCTCCTTGTAAAGTGTAGGGCGGGGATGGGGTGGGGAAGGGGGCACCATAGATCGCAGAGGGCCATTCCTTCATGGTCTGAAATTTGTTTGCTTCCTTTGTCCCTCGCCCTGCAGGACTAAATCTGGGTGCCCGGCATTCCGTTAACCCAGTGAGGGCTCCCCTGGGGCCACCCCATACCTTTGTCCAGATTAGGAGGCTGGCATTCACCTCAGTAACCTAGTGTGGCTTATACCATGACCTAATGATACTTGAGTTCAGTTCCCCTCTGTAGGGCCTTCCGTGTTCTATTCTGAGCATGCACTGAGCGGCCGCACGAGGCTGCCCTTGGCAGAGGCAGAAGAGAGGACCATTCGGTGCTGACTCCGGTGACTGTGGCCCCTCCAGGGACCGTGGCAGGCACGGGATGCTGGCATTCTGCTACCAGCCACCTGGCCACAGGGGAGGGCAGTGTCCGGCTGTGGACAGTTGTCCCAGCTTTGGTTCAAACCCCAGTGCCCTCATAATTCTTGGTCTTGGGGAGGTGGCGTGTTTTGCCTTGCTAAACTTGGGCTTCCTCATCTGTAAAATAAAGGTAGTGACCTCTACTTGGAGAGTGAGAGGATTCCATTGTATCCTCTCTGTATATTCGTGGTGCCCAGGAGGCATCCAATAATCTGGGCATTGTTATGCCTGGTTTAGTTCTGAGCGTTTCTAGGTGATCCGGTTTTGTCCGACTGGGAGCTGTGCTTCCCTGGTTCCCTTTGTCCGTCCTGTCTAGGCTTGTATCCGTCAGGGAGGTCCACAGGTGGAAAATTACAGGCATTCTGGAGCACGCCTCTAATCACACCCACTGTTCCCATAGGAAAATCAGGAAGCTTCCAGACTCTAGGGCCCAGGCCCCCTATCTGCAGGGTGGGGTAAAGTGGTGTTTGAACACACTTGTTTTCCTTTGCAGATTTCTTTGGAAACCCAAAAGGGCAAGGCCTGTTGCTAACGAGACAGTGTTTTCCATCTCTGTCTTCTCCATCAGGTGTCGTCTATTAGGCTGGGGGTGGAGGGATGGATATCTGATCTCCAGGGACTCAGGATCTCTCCCAGATTTCCTTACCCGCCAGGAGCAATTCCTGTAGGAAAAAGAGAAAAAACCATTTTTCCTGTAGGAAAAAGAAAAAAAGAAGAACAACATGGTTCCTGGAGAAGCTACCCGGCTCACCTCCCTCCTTCTCCTATTCCTCCCCATCGCTTCAGCAGCTGCTTTTCAGATGCCAGCACAGCTGACCTTGACACTGACAGACAAGCCCCACCTCCTCCCACACAACCCATTCCCACGGGGCTGCTTTCCCTGAAAGGTATAGCATTGTACCATTTGTGCCCTTGCACGGGCACACACAGCCATGAGTGGGCAAACACATGTTACAGATGTGTGCAATTTGCGCAAGAGAAGGGTGTATCTTTGTCTTCCTCTGGTGTTGGGGAGGTTATCTATGGGCTTTTTTATTTTTTTCAGAGGTTACATGAAGAACTGGGTACCTTCCTTGTATGGGCTGAATTATCCCCCCACCCCCCTGCCCCGGCAAATTGATATGTTGAGGTCCTAATTCCTAGTATCCCAGAATGTGACTGTGTTTGGAGTTGAGACCCCTGGGGTGGCTCAGTCAGTTAGGCATCTGCCTTCGGCTTGGGTCATGATCCCGAGGTCCTGGGATCGAGTCGGGCTGAACAGGGAGCCTGGTTGTCCCTCTGCCTGCTCTGCCTGCTATTCCCCCTGATTGCGTGCTCTCTCTCTCCTCCCCCCAACAATGACAAATAAGTAAAATCTTTTAAGAAATTAAAAAAAAAAGTAATTAAAGTAAGATGAGATCATATGAATTGGCCCTAATCCAGTATGTTCGGTGTCCTCAAAAGGAAATTTAGACACCAACAGGTACAGATAAAACACACAAAGAAGGGTGGCCATCCACAAGCCAAGAACAGAGGCTTCAGTACTAACCAACCCTGCTGACACCTCAGTGGTGGACTTCTAGCCTCCAGGACTGAGAGAAAATTAATTCCTGTTGTCTAAGCCCCCCAGGCTATAGCGACTTTATCACAGCTGCCCTGCAGGACTCGTCATCTGCTTCCCATTTGGAGGTATGGTATTTTTGTGGTCAGTTGTTTTGAATTGGCAATCTTTTTCCTGAGTTTGAGGGGTATAGTCAAAGGGAGCTGTTTTTATTGATGAGGAAGGTGTATTAGAAACCACCTCGTGAGCTGTTGGCAGATTTAGGAAAGGACAAAACCCAAGCCCCTGCTCGTCAACGTTGGTACATCTGCCTGCGTTGCAGACCTTCAACATCAGAAAGGCTGGATCGATTTGTCCCAACACGAAAGGTTGTGAGTTCATGAGAATCGTCCTGCCAGGAAAAAATGAACAATTATGGCCACAAGGTCTTCATCTTAAAAAGTGATTTATAAGCATCATTAGAGAACTCGATATTTGTTTCACTTAAAAGGCTCTTTTCTTTTTATTTAATAAGAAATATGTTTCTGCCAGTCGTAATTCTAGTTAACCTAATACAGTGTGTGTTCTGGGCTTCAGTTTTTCTTTCAATTGTTGATAATTTGATAAACCCTTATTACATCTACGGTCCTTTCTGGGGCCAGGAGATTCCAGAATTTTTTTTTTTTAAAAGATTTTATTTATTTATTTGACAGACTGAGATCACAAGCAGGCAAAGAGGCAGGCATAGAGAGAGAGAAAGGGAGAAGCAGGCTCCTTGCTGAGCAGAGAGCCCGATATGGGGCTCGATCCCAGGACCCTGGGATCATGACCTGAGCTGAAGGCAGAGGCTTTAACCCACTGAGCCACCCAGGCGCCCCATCCAGAATTTTTTATAGTAATAACTTTCTTTTGAACAGCCCTTTCAAAGAAGTCTCATAACAGTCCTGTGAGGCAGCACATGCACAATTACTACTAACTAGCGTTTGTGTAGTATTTTTTCTTGTACAAAGCACAGTCACACATACCGTCTTGTTTAATTGCCAGGGAAATTAAATGACTCGGTTGAAGATACATAGCAATTTTTTAAAATTTTTATTTTTTTATAAACATAAATGTGTTATTAGCCCCAGGGGTACAGGTCTGTGAATCGCCAGGTTTACACCTGAGTGCTTCACAGCACTCACCATAGCACATACCCTCCCCAATGTCCATAACCCCACCACCCTCTCCCTATACCCCTCCCCCAGCAACCCTCAGTTTGTTTTGTGAGATTAAGAGTCATTTATGGTTTGTCTCCCTCCCAATCCCACCTTGTTTCATTTATTCTTCTCCTACCCCCCTAACCCCCATGTTGCATCTCCACGTCCTCATATCAGGGAGATCATATGATAGTTGTCTTTCTCTGATTGACTTATTTCACTAAGCATGATACCCTCTAGTTCCATCCACGTCGTTGCAAATGGCAAGATTTCATTTCTTTTGATGGCTGCATAGTATTCCATTGTGTATATATACCACATCTTCTTTATCCATTCATCTGTTGATGGACATCTAGGTTCTTTCCATAGTCTGGCTATTGCATACATTACTGCTATAAACATTCGGGTGTACATGCCCCTTCAGATCACTACGTTTGTATCTTTAGGGTAAATACCCAGTAGTGCAATTGCTGGGTCATAAGGTAGCTCTATTTTCAACTTTTTGAGGAACCTCCATGCTGTTTTCCAGAGTGGCTGCACCAGTTTGCATTCCCACCAACGTGTAGGAGGGTTCCCCTTTCTCCGCATCCTTGCCAGCATTTGTCATTTACTGACTTGTTAATTTTAGCATTCTGACTGGTGTGAGGTGGTATCTCATTGTGGTTTTGATTGATACCTAGCAATTTTTAATGTTGAGCTGGGATTAGAACCCAAGCCAGAGTTTTTTCCATGACAACGTCTATTTTCTTCAGAGATAGGCTTAGTGTTTTGGCCTCTGGTGGTCTAGAAGTCCTGTGACTACTTTATACCCATCCTTCCAGGCCCAGTCCAGATGCTACCCCTTCTGGGCAGACTCCTCAGGTATGCCCAACGCCAAACAAATCGCTCCTTTATCTGTAGCCCCAGCACACTTTCTCGGGCCCTTCCTCAGAGCTCTCACCCACTGTGGCTTCTCTTCTCATTATCTATGTGCTCGTCTTATGATCCCAACAGACTGAGTTCCATGAGGTTGAGAGGAGGACTTAGCCTAACCAACCCAGTACTTGATCGACAGTGCTCGATGTGGGTTCCAGGTGTGAAGTGGAGTAGAACTTACGTGCCCCAAATGTCAGGTACAGAGGGCAGTCCTTGGCCAAACAGGAGTCTGTTGCTTCCTAGAGTGGTTGGGGACATAGACTTCTCACCCATGAGACCTGGATACATTTTTCCCAGTGGGAGGGTGTCTAATTTAAACCACCCTGCACCTAGGCCATCTTCCTGCTACCCCCAACTGCATCCTTCTTCAGTTTCTTAGTTCTTCTGTCCTTTCCTAGGGTAGGTTTCAGAGGCTCTAACTACCCATCCTTCATTCTTCAGCCTCCCCCCAGCCCGGTCAGCAAACGTGGAGTGGCATTTGAAATGCAGACCCATTAACTTTCAAAATCCAACCCAGCGTCATCAAGGAGCCAGGAGCAGCAAAAACTCCATGGGGTTGGGACCTGTTAGTGACATTAACCATCTGTTAATGTCTCCCAAGTGTTACTAGCAATAGGACATGCTTTAGAAAAATTTCAGTCCCTGATTTTCCAGAATGGTGGAATATAACTCACAGTTACCCATTTCAGCTGCTACATGTTCTTGACCCATATAAATATTTCCCATCACTGGTTTCTCTACAGTCTCCAGGTTCTCTAAAGGTGTTAGCTGGACAATAATAATGGAACTTGCTCTACAATCTGGAATACTACCAGTCCCAGGACCCCGTCCCAACCCCCAGGTCTGATCGCTTCGGTCCCTCCCTCCCCTCAGCTGGGGTCCAGACTCTCAAGAGCTTCTTAGTTTGGGGGAAGATTTTCTTAGTATATGTGCTGCCAAAGCGAGCACTGGGGGAAGATTTTCTTAAAACCACAGGCTGCGTTGCTAGTGCCTGACAGGTCGGCAGACGGCGGGCTGTACGCCATTCTTCCTGGGCAATTCGCTCTGAGCAAAGAGTGATCTTTTTTGAGGCTCCCGAGTTATCAATATGAGGCTGCTTTGCTAAAATGCTTTCCGTCTCTCACAGTCAGAGAAATCTGCTTGCCTTGAGCTAGCCTCCAGTTTCTTGTTAAGAGCTAATTTTAGAGCTAATTTGGGTTCCATTAGTATATAGTTCTGTTGCAAATCTGACATTAACATGGGCGGCGTGATGAGTAACAAAGGGAGGAGAAGCCTTTTACCCCAACTGCAGCCATGAGGCACATATGGTGCCATTTTTCAAGGAACAGATTTTCGTCTTTCATGCCATTTCAGAGCTGTTTCCCTCTGAAAATTACCAGCTCTAATTTAATGCAGAACATGCCTAGATGTCATTGCAGAGATCTAGTTAAACTGCGAGGGCTGGCAGGTCCCACAAATTTGCAAAAACAGTGTTCATTTGTACAGTATAATGCTCCCCAAGCCCATGTCTGTGGACAGGGAATCAGAGCAAGTGGGGGGTGGGGCCTCTGCTCTCAGACTAAGAGCAGGGGAGTGATTCTGTTTCTGAGATGGGGGCTCTCCTGTCGCTGACCTTGGTGAGGGGAACTGAGAGCATTTCCTGCTTCACCCCCCCACCCCGGGTCAGTGGGTCCACCTCTGCTCCCCACGTGCTGGGGCCCCCATGGCTGTAACTTAGGTCCTCGAGTCCAGCTGTGGTCGTGGTCAAGGAGACGTGAGATCTACTTGCTAATTTGAACTCTGCCAGGAGCTGGTCAGTTGACTGTTCTTTGAGCTTCTGTGGCTTCACTTGTAAAAGGCGGGGATCTGAGATTCTTTGATAGCTGAGTTCAAGGCCCTGGGAGAGTAACTCCCATCTATCTTCCTTTGTATGTGTTTTTTAGGTCCTGTGATCATCACAACACCCTGTGAGGCAGGCATTCCATCCTACAGCTGGGAAATGCTGACTCAGAAAGGCAGGGACACTTGCCCAGGATCACACAGCTGCTAAGAGGGAGAGCCAAACCTTGAACCCAGTTGGCTTCACTCCCAGTTCAAAGCTCCCAGAAGTCAACAGACAGAAATCAGAAACTAAGTTTGAACGCCATATCTTATCACCAGGGGCCATCTTAGAGAGCAGATAGCCATGCCCAACAGGCCTATACTGTTCAGACTTTAAGATTGCACAATGACTTGGGAGATTACAGTCCTGCTTTGGGACGTGCAGGATCATGAATGAGCACCCTGGAAGGGGCTGAAATATCTGAGGAAACACACAAGAACTGGTTCTAGCCTTAGCTCTGTCTCAAGTTGCCGTGTGACCTTGAAGAAGTCACTTGGCCTCTCTGAGCTTCAGTTCCTGAATGAGACAGGTAGATGAACTGCTTCCACTGTTTATAGGGATAGATCTAGGTTACAGATGTTTAGATGGATAGGTCCGTGGTTCTATAGCCACAGGTTCAACGTTAAAACTAAAGAACACATGGGATGCCGGGGTGGCTCAGTTGGTAAAGTGACTGCCTTCGGCTCAGGTCATGATCCTGGAGTCCTGGGATCTAGTCCTGCATCCCTGGGATCCAGTCCTGCATCAGGCTCCCCGCTGGGACGGGGAGTGTGCTTCTCCCTCTGACTCTCCCCCTTCTCAGGCTCTGTCTGTCTCTCTTTCTCAAATAAATAAATCTAAAAAAAAAAAAAAAAGTAAAGGACACAGTAGCAGGCATAAGACTTTTGGTCAGGGAATACCCTCCAGGTCCAAGACATGCAAACTCTGGAAAAAAAAAAATGCTCCAGACAGTTAAAAAGTGAGACTGATATAAAGAGTGAGCAAAGCGGATTACTTCTCTAAGTGACGAAACAAATGCTGAAACAGTGGTAGCCCTCAAATTCTACAGGAGCCAAACGAGTTCCAAGGGAAGGAGGCAGTCCCAGTGGCGGACACTAGGGAGTGATGGGAACTACACTCAGTTGGCAAGCAGTGCGTGACCACACGGCACCGCACGGTGACTGCTCTTCTCCGGGCAAGTGTTGCCAGGTGGGAACGTAGATGGGGTGCAAACAATATTCCAACTTTTCAAAAGGAATCGGAGATCCGTATATTCATGTGAAATATCCTAACTGTTAAACACTGGAAACAAATCCAAAGACTTAAAAACCTTTTCATGCCAAACCAAATGTGTCTGCCAGCCATATGCTGCCCAAAAGCTCCAGTTGGCTGATCCTATGCTAACATCTTCTGGGTTGGTTTGTGTCTCTCTGTGCCTTAAACAATCCCAGAAGGCCTGTTTCCTGGCCTTGCCTGGGAGCATGCTGCAGGAGTGACCTGCCAGTGCCGTTGCAAGCCAGCAATACTTTGCAGGACACAGACCTCATTTTCCTGTCTGCAGCCTGAGGCCAGACCCCGACCTGGGCCAGCACGCACAACTTGTTCCCACTCTGCGGGCCTAAACATCACCTTCTCTGGAGAGATAAACAGCAGTGAAAAGAGGAAAAGGGCGGTTTGGCCTGGCTAGGAAGGCAAACAGATGAAGTTATTCTCTTCTTAACTTCATTTCTACTCTATCGGATCACATAACCATTTTTCTTGTTAATTTAGGTACAAATTAATTGCCGTACAAATGAACGAAAACACCGATGAATGCCCTCACCATGACTTGAAGCTTAAATGTCAATTACTCGGCTCTGTAATCCGATATAGTAAATATCCGTGCAGTGTGGGGCATCTTCCGTCCCAGGGCACTGCTAATGGGAAGAGTGGACATCCCTGGAGACTCCCTGAGAACCTGAGCAAACCTGCCGAGAGGAAGGTGTTGCCGACCGCGGAGCCTCTTGTCTCCCTGTCTCCCTGTCCAAGGGCAATCGAATCAAGACAGCAGGGGGTCTGGCAGTATTTTCATGTCCTGTTTATTCCTCTGAGGGATTTCTTATTACGCTTTGTTATTCTATACTTACTTTTCTCTTCACAGCGGCATGTAAAATGTCAGTCCTAGAGAGCACTTCAGAGAGGCTCTTGATCCCAGACCCCCAGCCTCAGCACGAGAGCCCTGCTCTGTGCTCACAATCCCCATACCAGCCTCCTGAGGTCCTGATCGCACGGGGCTGGAACTCTCTAGTTATTTGGCAGGGTCTCCCCTGAATGTACAATAAGCACCTCGAAAGCAGGGGCAGTGTCTTACCCATCTCAGGTGCTGGCTTATGGCACCTGGTATTGATTTCCGGAGTGATGCTCAGAAACAGAACAGAATAACTTCTGGGCCTCCCCTGGCCCCCCCCAATCTGTCTCAGGCACGTCCTCGGTGTACCCTCCCTACCTGTACACCGCACAAGCAATTTCCTCCTTTGCATCAGGTTTTTGTAATTTCCTGCCTAATTTTGTCATCTTCCATGTAACAGCGACAGTGAAAATATCCTTCTAGACATACCTCCTTGGTTTCCATTTGCCAAATCAAGCTCATCTCCCCCTAACAAGTAAAACATAGCTACTTTTCGATCAAATGAAAAGATACCGTGTGAATGATGGAATTGTATGGTACACATTACTTTTGAGACAAGAAGAAAGTCCCTTAGTGGCCAGCAGTCAATACCAGACTCTAGATTAAATCTAATGAAGATTTTTTTCCCTTGCCCTTGAGATTGCTGCATTGGAAGCTCATTCGAAATTTTTATGTTGCAGATTTTAGATGCTCATCACAAAGAACTGAAAGTAAACTGTTCCATTACTCGTTTTCTCTAAACACTATAGCCATTTGAGTGCTTGTTTAGAATTCAGAGAATTTCTGAGTCACTTGCAGGAAATTTTCTTAGTCTGCATACTTTACATTCCAATAAAAGAGCCCTTACTCCTTGTCGAAAGTGGATTAAAGCATCAATTGTAAGCCAATCATAATGACTTTCTTGTAGTTGTTCTTGATTTCCTTATAAAGGTTCGTTGCATGAGTTTGTGCTCAATGGACTTTTTCTGTTTTGAATCTTGTACTCTACACAGAGCCTAGGACAGTGCCCTAACATTTGATCAATGTTTGTTGAATGACCAAATGGCTGGATGAATACATGAATGTCTTTCATTTATTCTGGAGAGTTCTTTCTTTGATGATGCTGATACAACTCATAGATTTAGGCGAACAATATCAAGGATAAAATAATGCAGAAATATCTGATTCATTCAGCATTTTTTTAAACTTTTCAGATTTAGAGAGTGAGGTTCAGAAAACTCCAGAATCACCTGAAACCCTCAAGGGGAATTTCAGAAAATTGTACCAAATATAGACCTTAAGGTAAGCCTGGTTTCCATGGCAACTTAACATGGGGTGAGGGTTGTTCATTATTTTCTGGTTGTTTTATTTTGTTTTTTTACCTTTGTGAAATTCTCACAGACTAACTGGGATGCAGGAGTATATGAAATGATTAGTTCATCAAGGCTCGTAAATACTTCTGGTAATTCTTCATCCCCCAGTTACTGTGGATTGGAGTTCGGTGTTTGGTGGGTCAGATCCCTCCAGAGTTTCTGTGACTAACGCAGGAGGAGGGGATAGAGCTCTGGGTCCTGAGTCCAAAAATGAAGTCCAGGACCCAGCCCTGCAAGCAATAGATCCAGACCTTGACCTCATTCCTAAAGCAGAAAGGCCCCATTCTACCCTCCTCACTAGTGGCTAGGAGAGCCAATAAGATAATGGATGTGACAATGTTTTAAAGCATGCAAATGCAAGAGGTTAAAATTATTCCCCACAGTGTGTCCCTAGGAACAGAGTAAGCAGATTCCATAGGGGGTATAAGACAACCTTGGAGTGCTGTGTCTCCCTGCTCGAGAACTCAAAATTATGGGAAATTAACTTTCTGAGTGTCAAACTAGTGGTTCCCAACTTTTTCCAGGATAGGTCCTGCTTTCTATCATCCAAATACTTCCCAGACCCACTCCCACATGATAATAGTTATATTTTTATTATTTGTTAATTGAGAAAATATATATTGGCACACAGCTCTTATGAATTATGACCACTTTTCCAATTGTTTCTATTTTATTAATTGCTACCTCATAGAAATAATTTTGACCAATATTGGTCCTAGATCAAAGCAAACCATGTTAGCCATTGAACGCTCAGGCACTCAGAGATGAGCTGGCTTCCCGAAATAATTCCCTCTGCTCTCAGATCAGGGAATTCCCACATTAAACTGTACAATGTAAACATAACGAAGGGATCAGAGCCAAGTAATGCAATCATCTTAAGTAGACTCTGGCCTCAGGTCAAAGTCAGACTTTACAGATGACATTAACACATCCAAAGAAACAGGGTGTTGGTCCTGAGAAGACTTGGTTGCCGGGGGAAGCCAGCAGGAGGGGCTCCACCCAGCACCCTCCAGTTCCTGCCCAACGAAGACAGGCTCAGACCTTAGAGACTCCTCCTCCGCTCCCTTGGAGAAGCTCCTGTCTCACCGCAGGCTCCACTGAGGGTGTTTGCTGCCCGCAGAGAGCTGCCAGACACACCGATTGTTACGGTTTACTGCAGATGAATTTCCTGGCTTTAGATCCTAGCACCATCCTAAGAGCTTAGATAAGGTGAGACCAGTCCCAAGGGACGGCTGACAAGGCAGGCCTCTGAGCCTGGCCCTGAGGGCCCGTGAGTAGCCTTGGGGAAGCTACCCCACCGGCCCTCACATCTGTTTGTATCATGGTGAGCCATGACTCTTCAACTTCAGCACGACTGACATTTTGGGCCCAATAATTCTTTGTTGTGGAGAGCTGCTTTGTGCATTGTAGGATGTTGAGCAACGTTTCTGGTATATCCGCCTACTGGAGGTTAGTAGCATCTCCCTTCCCATCCCCTAGTTGTGATGCCCCAGAATGTCTCTAGACATTGCCCAGTAGTCCCTGGGGGAGGGGGTGGAATGCTCCCCAGTCCCCAGGCTGAGGACCCGTGGTACAAACCATTCCAGGGAAATGTCCGCAGGATACAACCACATGAGTTTCTTCTCAAAAGAACTCATTCCCAAATGTGTAATACATTCAGTTTCTGTACAGTGTTGCCTTTAGTCAGGGGATGTTAGAATTCTTGAAAAATCAATTTCGAGGAGATTGGGGTTAATTTAGAAATGCAGTCATGCTCTACTTCCCCATAATGCAAAGGAAATAGGGATTCTGGCAGCTGATTGAACTGAAACTTTCTTTTGATGACCTAGTGATTCAAGGGTCATCCTTCAGAACATCAGTTGTTCCTATCATCAAAGTGTAAATTGGGGTGGATTGGACTGGCCAGGGGAGTTCCCGGAAGCTGTTTTGTTGTTTAAAAAAATAAATCCTTGATTTGTTTTCAATTCTTTATTATATACCTTTACTTCCTAAAAACAGTACGAAAAAGATACTCTAGTTACCTGAGAAATTCAGTTAGTTCTGTGCTGATAAATTGAGGATTTTTGCTCAAATGGCTCCCACTTTTTCTATACAGTTCTTCCATCAAATAGTCCTTCATTTGAGGAGAGCATTCCCACCATGGCCCGCCCCCTTAGCAGTGTATGGTCCATCATGGCTACTACTTACAGAGAAATTTCTACCTGGTTCTGTTCAGGGGCAGGATTTTCCATGTTGGCCTCACCCCTACTGCTGGCTCCCAAGGCCACCATTTGCTGTTCCAGACCTTAAAAGCTCCCCGCACTGATGGTGGATAAGGCCCTACACCAAGCCCCACATGAGTGCCCTCTCATCTGCTCCCTTCTTCCTCCACCCCTCCCCCACCTCAAGGACTCAGGCGTCTTCACTCCTCTAGTCTGGGCCCAGCTGCATCTTCCGGCTTCTCCAAGCCCAGGTTTGTCTGGTCTTTGGGAGCAGAAAATCTGGTTCTGCAAGCATATGCTCAGCCTTTGTGTCTGGGCCTTGGCCCTGCAGTTTCTGTGAGTGTGTTTTTCTGGTCACTGTGAATGGGGGTACCCTTGGGTACCCACGAGAAAGCAGAGTGAAAGGGAAACACACAGATTAACTCTGGGAGACAAGAGTATGAATTAAAACCTTTTTGTCTTGGGGGTGCCTGGATGGCTTAGTCAGTTGAATGTCTGATTCTTGATTTCAGCTCAGGTCATGATCTCAGGCTGGTGGGATCGAGCCCTGCGCTGGGCGTGGAGCCTGCTTGAGATTTTCTCTCTTTCTGCCCCTCCCTGCTCGTGCTCTCTCTCTCTCCAAAAAACAAACCAAAAAACCACCTTTTGCCTTGTCTCATGTCTTACAAACGATGTGAGACAAACACGAAGACAGAGAGCGGTCATGTCAAGGTGGTCCGGCCCAGAAGCCTCTTCCCTTGGGAGCCACATACTGAGACTGCTGCATTTCAGGGTGGCTGGGACCTTGAACTCCACCTTTAGTCCTTTACCCACTGGGGGAAAGAAAAAAAAAATCCCTGTTGGCTCTTTAGTGACGGTATTAAAAAAGAGCTTCTTCTGTAACCCTAGGATATAAAGGTTGAGGTTCTGAGTTTGAGACCTACAAATCACGCCAATGGGAACCCCGCTAGGAGGAGGAGTGGTTGCCAGAGCCCAAGTGCAGGCAGGCTAGCCCCCACGTCGGGAGACCATTCTGATGAGAAGAGGGGAAACTCTAGCTACGGCAGCTGCTCTCTCCCTCCCCAAGGTCTCCCAGGACAAGCAGGAGAGAAGAACCTGACCCTCCAGGTTCTTGTAAATGCTTCTCTTCCAAGTGCCATTCTCTCTTCCCCCAGCAGGTGGGCCAGGTTCTGGCACAGACACCCAGCTGCTGCGGCTTGCCCTTATGGTGCCCTGATGGTGCTTTTGTGCACAAAGAGACACAGCCTTTGTGCAGAAAAGCCCCACCCAGGGCACCTGACCTGGAGCGGAGTGCCCATGGTATGGCCGCCTCCACCCAGGGGCTTAGCCCAGAGCCTTCATCCGGACACAAAGTGCACAACCCTCCCCACGTCAGCCCTGCTCTCAAAGGCACGGCTCCCAACTCCCCTTCCCTCCTGCCCCGTGAGAAGCCAGGGCAAAGAGACTCAGCCTGCGGGTGCCAGATATGTTATAGATAGATAGATAGATACAAATATAGAGATGATATATAAGTCACACATATAATTATATATAATAATATCTTATATAATAATATATAATGTTTATATATAGAGATAATTTCAGTTAATCACTCAACAATTATGTGAAATAGGCATTGTTGTCCCCATTTTATAGATGAGGTAACCAAGACTTCAGAGGTGAAGCAATTTGTCCAGAGTCACCTAGCTAGGAAGACATGGTGAGTCTTCATAGAAAAGGACTGACCTAGAGGCTCTCAACAGCTTCCTGGTTCACGCTGCTAAGGAGAGATTTCACCTGCCTTCTAAGACAGAAATGCAGGAAAGGGCTTTGCCTGGGAAGCTCTATCACAGTGGTTCTCAAAGTGAGACAGGACCAGCAGCATAGCATCTCCTGGGAAAAATCACCATTTTTTTTTTTTTTTTTGAGATTAAAAAAGTCTCCAATTTGGGGCACCCGGGTGGCTCCGTTGGTTAACAGTCTGACTCTTGATCTCAGCTGGGGGGCGGGGGGGGTCTTGATCTCAGGGTCGTGAGTTCAAGCCCCGAATTGGGCTCCATGCTGAGCATGGAGACTACCAAAAAAAAAGTCTCCAATTTGCTTCTCATCTGTAATTTTATTATGATATTCACAGCAATAAAATGGCTTGAGGGCCAGTCAGGGGCATCAAGAGTGGGGTGGGAGGAGGTGGGGGGAAGCTGGGTAATTCTCCGTCCTCATCTGAATCCAGGATTGAAGGGAACCCCAGAGGGTGGTGAGGTGGTGGCATCTGGAAAGAAAAGACCAGGCCCTGGGGTCTGGGAAGAAAGTGGTAGGGACCCCCAGAGAGAGCTAAAGGTGGGTCTGTGGGGGTAGGAGGGTTTCTCTGCAGGAGGCCTTGTGTGTTTATCTCTGCCGCAGGCCTGCAGGGCTGAGTGTGAAGAGCTGTGCTGAGCTCCGGCATCCGGTCGGAAGTACGAGTCTGGAGCTCCTGGCTCGGGATGCTGCAGCTGTTCTGGGGATCCACGCAATTAGAATTCTCCTAGCGCTCAGTGCCCACAGGAATCCAGTCACGTGGTAGACATGGTGCCTGGAGCTGGGGTCAATGAGAGCTCAGTCTGAGAGAAAAAGCGTTCCTTCCCTCTGAGACGTATCTGCTTTGCTTGTGCACTGCTGGGCTTTTGCTCACAGTAAACATAACCACTTGCCAGAAAAGGATCCTACAAACGACCCTGCTGGGTTTCGGGGTCTAGCCTGGGAGCTCTCAGGGCCTTGAGTGGTGAATGTGGGACAAAGAAAATCACTTTTCCTTCTGAGCAGGATTCTGTCAGCCTAACGTTTCTATCAGAGGCCCTTTATGGATACGTCCTCCTCCTTTATTCAAGTTCCTCTCTACCACAATACGGACTTCTCTCCAAGCATGCTGGGATCTGGTTTCTGGATAACTTTAGGACCACACCTTTAGAGAGACCCCTTCTCTCCTATCCTGCTCTCCCAGCCAAGAATATATAATTAATTAAGAGGACAAAAGTTTTCATAGAATCTCCTGAACCAAAACCAAGTCTGTGATTTCTGGGTTTGGGGAACTGAAAAAGAACCAGATCCCCTTCTTCTACTTCCACCCACGGTCTGGGTGGGAATGCATTTCCTAGTCATTTATGCTCGCCTCTCTGATATAAATATGTTAAATACTTTCCCTCCAACCCACTCAATCCCCCTCTGTTAAATGAAATATTGGACCCCCGATTTTGCCCAGTCTGACCCTTCCCTGATCCACCGTGTTCTTATTACTGATGAACCCTCCCACTAGACCCTAGGACCAACAGCTCTTTCTGGAGAGAATTCATCCCTCCCCGTTGTTTCCCCTTTCTTCTGTACTGCTGCTTTTTGTCCTTCCTAATCAACACCTTCATTCCTGTTAAAGACCTCCTGTCAGAAATCGCTACTCTCCTGTGTAATGGGCACTAATGTTCTGTCAGAAATCCGTGCTCTTGCTATCAGCAATCACTATTTTCCTGTCAGAAAGCACTGTTGTGTCAGAAATGACCACTCTTCTTTTAAAAGTCACTGTCTTAGGAGACATCACCACTCTCTTCAGAAATCTTTGTTCTCTTGTCAGACGTCCACTAACATCCTGTCAGAAATCAACATTTTCTGTCAGAAAATCCCTGTTTTCCTGTCATAAACCATTGTTCTCCTGTCAAAAATTCCTGCTCTCCTGATCCCTGTTTCTTGTCAGAAGTCATTACTTTCCCATAGGAAATCATTGCTCGTCGCCTGAGCCTTCTCGCCACAGGATATTCAGAGCTGTTCGTCATGCTTTGACATGGGTAGATTTCCTGTGACTTCTTCGCTGCTGGTTGTTCACACCTGCTTTGCTGCATCTCTTTAAGCTCAGTGCTGGGGCACCAGGCCCACCACTGGGAATCCACCGTCCCTTATGCCTCTCCTGAGTGATTACAGACAAACCTTTTTTGCTGGCTGGACCCCTTCCTCATCTTGTTGATAATATCACTCACTCTGCCTATTTCACAAGGTTATTTAATTTAGATCAATGACAGTTCTGACTTTCAGAACCGCTACTTTGATTGAGTCGACATCTCTCTGCCTATAATTTTCCATCACTGTTGTCCCACAGGGCTAGTCTAATACTTCTGTGCCACAGCCTTCTGACCTCACCCCTGAATCTTCTCTTACCCAGTAAAAATGCCCCCAGTTCTCTAACATCCGGATTAACCTGCTCAGTTCCTTGAATGGCATGGTTTTCAGACCAGTTACCAGTCTCCCTGCCCCTCCTAGCCCCTGACATGTTCTAGTTCGTCTGGGTTTCCCTCAGAGTGTGGTCTGAGCAGCTCAGGGGAGAACAGGATTATCATTGCCCTCCTTCTAAAGCAGAGTATTAATATGGCCAAGATTGCATGAGTTTTTGTACCATCTACCATATAGAATCTTCCCAGCTAGAAGCTCCATTTAGTCAAGTAATTTTTTTTCCTTATCAGAGGCTTGTAATTTTCTTTGAATAGATTTTGCATGTCCTTTTAGGTTAATTTCGAAAAACTTAATGTTTTGGAGTCTTTAGGGAATGAGATGTATTTTTTATTGTATTTTTTTTCTAGACTTCATCATTGGAAACTTGAAATGGTATTGATTTAATTTTAATCTTATAATCTGCAGTGTTGCTGAACAGATTTGTCATTTCTTTTAATATTCCTAGAATGCTCTGTATCTTTCTTGGAGTACTACTCATTCTGTCTTACAATGGGGAAAGCTTTGTTTGTGGTAAGCTAGAGCAGTGCTCCACGCTGTGGCATTTTCTCCTAAGAAACACTCAAAATGAGTGACAACGCTCTCTTAAGCAGGTGTTTGGCTGGCTATGTCTAAAAAAGTATATCAGGGGGGAAAAATGAGGATGACATTATCAGAAGGATAAACTTTTTTTTTTTTTTTTAAGTAAGCTCTACTCCCAATGTGGGGCTTGAACTCACCATCCCAAGATCAAGAGTCACATGCTCTACCAACTGAGTCAGCCTGGCGCCCTTAGAGGGATAATCTTTAATTAATTCTGGTTTCTATTTTTAAAAGTACATCATTCAATAACTCTGGTAATTCAACCATTAATAGCAACAAATTGCTTACCACATACTTCGCAACTGAGCAGTGATCACACCAAAATTGAGAACACCTGGCCTGATGACGAAGACAGGATTTTCACTTTTAAAATGGTGAATTTTAAGGTATGTGAATAATACTCCCCTCCCCCCCAAAACCCACAAAAGCTCAGGAAAAATTAAAAAAAAAAAAACAACATAGGCGTTGGAGGCAAGATGTTGAGTTTTTATCCAGCTCTGCCTCTAATCTCTATAGCTTTAGGCAATTACTTGATTTTGAGTCTCAGTTTCATCCTATGCAGAATGGGATTATGAATTACCTCTCCTTCATTCCACTGAGAAAAGAAACTCTCCTCTGCACCCTATCAACACGTGGAGTGGCGAATCAAAACATCCCCTTTTCCTAGACTTAATGATTGGTGCAGACGTGCCCACGTGATCCAAAGAGGATCGGTCAGGGTCAAGAAGGGGGCTGATGTGGATGTTCACCAGGGGACTCTTCCTCTGAAATTATAAACTGTAAGGCTCATGGAACCAGGGCTACCAGAAGTCTTTTTTTTTTTTTTAATCACAGGGAAAGAACATACTAGAAAGTAAAGCTAACACAGAGGAGATGGAACGAGCAAGAGATTCTGACGATATTGTTTCAACACATGGATCCAGTCTAGCCAGAGCTGGACAACCCCTGACATTTTCATTTGTGTGTGAAATTAAGTTCCTTTTTTTCTAAGATGTTTGAGTTGAGTCATAAGCAACCCATAAGCATAAGCAACCCATAGAGACCAAACATAGAAATCTATTTTATAAGGCTATTGTGAGAATTATCTGTGATAATAGATGTAATGTATCTAATACTTGTATATAACATGTATTCAAAAAATTGAAACTTACTATTATCATCAAGACCACACAAGAGTTAGGGACATTTTGTGCTTGCTTTCTGCCCTACAGTAAAGACAGTGCTGCATATAAAGTAAAATCACAATAAACATCCTTATGGACAAACTGATATCTTTCTCTTAGTACAGAATTAGACAATGAATTAATCTGAATTTTTCTCTCCTTTCTACTCTTAAGAGATGGAGACAAATCTACAAAATGGAATGAGTGTTGAACCCGGGGGTCAAGAGAACAAGGTTCCAGTTCTGACCGTGCTATTTACATACTGGGTACCCTCAGGAAACCTGTTCTTCTCTCTGGGCCTCGGTTTCTCTGTTTGTCAAGCTAGGCTATTGGTGCTAGATGATCTTAGTCCCTTGAAAGCTCTAACCCTGAAATTCAAGGGAAAAGACATCAGGGAATTCCTTCAATTCCCCATGGTTTTGGGGGGTTAAAAAATTCAATCTCGTGACCCTTTTGCATCATTCCCCCCATGGCCTCCCACAAGAACATGTGGTCAGGGATCAGGTACTTGCTGATGACCACTTTGAAGATTCTGTATCCCTGTAGGAAGATTCGAGGAAGTTCCGTACTCCGCTTGCTAATGTAGAAATGTTGCTGAATACATGTTAGGATGATTTTCAGCCACAATGCCTGAAATATAATGTAATATCCAGAAAAATCAATGGAAACAATATTTTTCATTCATCAAGCATTCCTTTAGGGCCTTCTAGACACATACTGTGCCAAGTACTAGGGAAACAAAGGAACGGAGTCCCTGTCCCTGAGGTCTTACGAGGACTGTTCCCTGAATGTCTTCTTCATCAAGATTTCACTGGAGTTCAAAGGCAAAGAGAGATCTTGCTAACCTTCTTGGGGGCCCTCTGTCTGCCAGGCACTGGACAGTTTGTGTACATTGTCTTGTCACTTGGTTATAACCTTCCTGCCCTTGTACCTCCCAGAAACACTGATCTGCCAGAGGCATGGAGACATAATACGTCTTGGTAAAGCCTTCACACAGAGCCCCTGACCCTCCCAGCCTCAACCTCTCTCATACTGTTGTCTGATCATACATGAAGCTTCCCTCCGGGGTTGAGCCTGGAGCTGCAGGGCCTGTAGGCGTCTGAAGCCCCAGCTTTGTGGAAGACATGATTTTTACTCAAGAATCTGAGTAACCACTTTTATATTGGAAACAAATATTGATAGATCACTGAGTAAACTTCAGGATTTGCACACATTTGAGATTTATCCATTTTTTTCCAGCAAATATTTATTGAATGACTACGGTGTGCCAGGCCCTGGGGATTGAGCAGTAAATAATTCAGTTAAAAAAAAATTCTCGGGGCACCTGGGTGGTTTAGTGGGTTAAGCCACTGCCTTCAGCTCAGGTCATGATCTCAGGGTCCTGGGATCGAGTCCCGCATCGGGCTCTCTGCTCAGCAGGGGGCCTGCTTCCCTTTCTCTCTCTGCCTGCCTCTCTGCCTACTTGTGATCTCTTTCTGTCAAGTAAATAAAAAAAAAAAAATTCTCACATTCTAGGGAAGTAAACAGACAAAAAGCGTAGTATTTCAGATGCTGACAAGTGCTATGGAGAAAAAGAGAGCAAAGAAGGGACCTCATCAGCAGGTCCGGCTTACAGAAGATTGATCCAGGTTTCTCCTCCGTGTGTCTGCTTGGGGCTCCTTGTCCTCTGCCATAAGGACTGCCTGGGTGGGGGTGGGGTAGGAGGGTGGAAGGGAGAACCAGAGATCAGCTGGCCGGGGAGCTGCATCTTGAGCATATGGACCCAAAAAGAGGAGATGCTGAAGAAAGGCAAACTGTAATCTCGCCCACCTGGCGGTACCTCCTGGCCCAGAACCCACACACTACGAGGCCTCAGTCTGGGCTTAAGCCATCTGCAGCTGGTTTTCTGTCTACATTTCTGCCTCTTCACTCAACATCCCTGCTCGTGTTTCTTGGATGCCTAGGTGGCCACCCTAGAAACCCTCCTTCAGCTGATCACTCCCCTTCACCCCGCTTGACCCAAGCCCTTTGCTCTTTGCCCTTTGGGCCAAAAACTGTCCTGCTCTCTGTTACCATCCCACCTCCCATGGCTATGGAGATTTACAGGGTGCCAAGCAGTCTCCTGGCCACACACAGTGGTGGTTTCTCATGGCTCACTGTAGGGCACAGGAGAAGGCAAGTCAGAGAAGGACAGTGGGATATAGGGACAGTCTTACCACATAGAACGGACATAGCAAGCCAGTGGCTCTCAAACTTGATGATGCATCAGAGCCACCTGTGTGCTTGTTCAACTAGAGACTCTGGGTCCCACCCCCAGAGTTTCCGATTCAGTAAGTCTGGGGCCCCGGTGGTCTAACAGGATCCAGATGGCTGCTGCTCTTGCTGGGGCCGCAGGGAACCTCCTGCCCTAGGTCAGCTGGTGAGGCAGGCTGGCTGCCTTCCGTGCCCCAGCCTCCTGCTGGGCCCTTCCCTCCCCTCTAAGTCGTGAGCCCTTCTCTCCCTCCACTGTCTTCCCTTCCTAGGCCATCTGGCTTTTGCTCTCACTCTAAAAAATGCTTTTGGAATGTGACCTGCAAAAAAATGCTACTAAGTGGCAAGCGGCTGGTCACAGCTATCGTCCCCTCCAGGAATATTTGAATTTTGACTGATCCGTAAATCCCAGAAGCTAAATAAATAAAACTCTGATGGTAGGCCTCAGAGGTCAGCTAGTGAATGGGGGCTGTGTTTGGGGGCCTGGAGCCTCTGACACCACGTAGGTGGCCGCTCACCTCCCGCTGTGCGCCCCTGGGGGACCATCTCCCGCCCCACCTGGGTCAGAGCTGAAAATCTGTGACCCTCTGCTCCAGAAGCAGGGAGGCAAAGATGCCATTACTGAAGAGGAGAGCCACTAATGGCAATAATTAAATCCCCCAAGGAGACAGGATCCTCAGGGTCCTTTGTGTTCTGGGAGTGTCTCTCGCTTTGGTGGCAAGAAAGAAAATCTGCTGTGACAGGCTCAGATGCCCCCGCGGAGGGACGTCCTGCTGTGCTTGCGTCAGGGCCTGGGTTTGACTCGGAAAAACACACAGAACGGGATTTGAAGAATTAAGGTCATGCCCCGCTACCCCAGGGCTTCAAAAAGAAAGAGTGGGCCGGCTGCTCAGAAGGGTCAGGCAGGGATGCTTGAAGAAGAGCCTGGAAAGTAAGGGGCGTGGAGGGAAGTCCGCTAGAGCCCAACTGCTCATCCGTCCAGAATTTCACCCCCGAGCGCTTGCCCTCCAATCCTGGAAGGCATGTCTTGGCCTCACTGCCTCTCACCCTGCTCCCGAGAGGCAGCTGGAAAGAATGAATCAGCTGGCAAGACACGGGCAGAGAGGAAGCAGCAGGGTCTGTGGGGAGCCAGCGGGGGTTGTCCCTCCAAAATGACGGGAGGTCAGTGATGGCGGCACAGTGGCAAGCAACTGCCTGCGAGCCAGAGGCCCAGGTTCTTGTCCTGTCCTGTCCTCTTACCACCTACCAAGGAGGTAGGTGCCATGATTCTAAAGATTCCTGCAGACCCTGAAATTCTCTTACTGCCACCATTGTCTGCGGTGAGGGGAACTTCAGGTAAGAGCTCATGCATGAGGACCGCTCAGATGACACTCTTTTTTTTTTTTTTTTTTAATAAATCTCTTCTCTTGGCCCCGGATGGAATTGCACACAATTCCATGTCTGCGGCAAAGCACTTCTCTGATCTGATGTGAGTGGTTGTTTCTGAAGCCATGTTCCACACTGGGGAAAGCCTCCCCGTTTTCTCCCCTCCGCTCCACCGCCTACCCCTGTCTCCTCCTTGCCGTTCTCATTGGTTTTGCCCAAGGAACTCTGCGATCATCCCATCTATCCTTGTCTGCCCCTGAGACATACCTCTTTTCACGGTGCCCATGACAACCCAGGTTGGAAGCAACCAGAGTATGAATTTGTTTTGCAACCTGTAACTTTGGTGACATGCCTGTGTGTGTGTGTGTGTGTGTGCGTGCGTGTGCGCGCTTGTGTGCAGCCCAAAGATTTACACTGGAGGCTCTGTTAACATGGAGGTTAAGATCTGGGTAAGGTTTTGGCATCACATACACCTAGATTTAAATCCTGCCTCTGCTGGGGCACCTGGGTGGCTCCGTTGGTTAAGAGAGTCTTGATTTTAGCTCAGGTCATGATCTCAGGGTGGTAAGATCGAGCCCCACAGAGGGCTCCACACTCAGCAGAGTCTGCTTGAGATTCTCTGTCTCCCTCTCCCTCTGCCCCCTCCCCCACACCCTCTCTTTCAAATAAATAAATAAATCTTCCCAAAAAAAATCCTGCCTCTGACACTTATTACCTGTGTGATCGCGAGCAAACTGCCTAACCTTTCTTAGCTTCAGTTTACTTATCTGCAAATTGACAATAATATGTACCCTAAGAGTTTGCTGGGGGTCACTCCCTTCTGAGAGCACAACACTTGTTTCGGAGAAAATTAGAATGTTCTATCGGTGTCTTAGGCATGCCTCCTTTCTTGTGGACGACAGCACTTCTTTCTATTGCTGTTATCTCTTTGTGGGGCACCCTCGTGCATCCCCAAAGACACCTGGAATTCGGAGCCAAAGTTCCCTATGTAGGCTATGCCATCCAAGAGGCAAGCAAATAGAAGGGGCCCCTCTTTTCCTGACCCACTGGCCCATCAGCCTTCATAAGATCACACGTCAGGCACATGTAGATTTCTTTCCTGACGTTTTAGGGGGACTCCAGAGAGTAGGAGTAGAATACCTAGAGAACTAGTATTATGGAGCTTTTTCTTAAAACCACAAGGAAAGCCTTCGGTCTTCCTGTGGAGGGCCTGCTTGAATGCCAGCCCCACTCCTATGACTTTGGACCTACAGAGCAGAAGCACACTGTCCTCTTTAGTCTGTGCAAGGCCCTGCTCTCATGTTAGTTATTCATTTCCTTCCCCCGACCCTCCCTGGGCACCCCGTCCATTCTCCTTCCCCTGTAGGCAATTATGGATTTACTCTGCATCTTTTTTACCAGTTTCCTGTGATGTGTGTTTATTTTACGTAAATGGTTCTGTGACATAGGTGCATTCTTTTTCTCCCTTCTTCCCCACTCCCACCCCCAGCCCTATGCCTGTAAGGTCCCTTTGCGTTGCTGTACTCACTTCTGGCTGGCTTTCCTCCTCCACTTACCCCACAGTGGATTCTAGGTGACCTTCAACTTCCCCGCCACAGAGAGCGACACGTCAATGAGCTTCCTCTGACGGCAGCACCTCTTCCCTCTCTGAACCTGACCCACCTACTTTCAGATTGGTCAGCACAATCTTTAATCTTGGGGTCCAACAACCCATAGAGAATGCTCTCTCCCCACATCTTTCTTGAGTCATGAAGACCCTGGGCAGAGAATTGATATTGTTGCCACCGTGTCTCATTGGGCCCTCGGGGAGGGGGAGCTAGACCCGTGGTCCTCAACAACAGGAGCTCTTACGTGGGGTCTGTATCAGGCCTCGCACTTCTTCTATTGGTTGACCATTTCAAGGATGCCCTTCTCCCAAAGGCAAACAACCCCCCCCCCCCCCCCACGAAATGTAATGTATCCTTCATCTGCAACACATTTCCTCTGCCCTTGGGGTCATCTTGAGGAGATTTTGTGTTTTCTGGGGGGCTGAGAGGGGGTTTGGGGAGGCACAGGTAAGCGTTGCTGGCATCTCAGAGGAGCTTCATTGGATTTTCATGGCTGCTCTGGGCTCTTATGGGGAAGGGCATTGGCCTCAATTAAATTCTTTCATCAGTAGTTCCATTCTAATAAGAAAGGCTCAGTGGTTTGCCAATTCCTCCCAAAGCTTTATCAGGATTAAATACTGTTCACTGAATGATATCTATTATTATTCAGCAAACTTTTTTTTTTTTTTTTATCTTTCTTGTCCTTCTATACTCTGGCTAACTCCTCGGTCAAACTGTCTCTTCTTGGGGGTTCAGAGGAGCTGCATAAGAATCAAGGAGCCCCACACAGGGAGCCTCAACCCTGGCCATGCCCTTGGCTATTGGTCTGTGTGTCCCGGCTCTACCGGCTTG
The DNA here is from genome assembly GCF_922984935.1 of Meles meles. NCBI lineage: Eukaryota > Metazoa > Chordata > Mammalia > Carnivora > Mustelidae > Meles > Meles meles. The sequence goes on along the minus strand of NC_060069.1, from coordinate 44,813,447 downwards.
ATCTCTCAAGGCCTCAGTTTTCTTGTTAAAATAAAGGGGGATGTTGGAGACTTGAAGCCTCCCGGCTCCTGATGTCTAGGAGTTTACAAAGTGTTCAGTATTCCTTGGCATTTCCAAGATATAGAACCTTTTCTCTTCTGACATCAGCTGTGACTCCCAGCCTCAAACCACTATGACCATAACTGTGGGATGAGAGAGCCCCAACTCTCTGCCATGTCCTCCTGCCTCTCTAGCCTCCAGCCCCTTTCTGAGGACTCTCTCCATCTCTCACCTCTTTTTCCTGCTCCTTCTCATATGCTTTCCTCAAGGAATTCCCTTCCCCCCTCTAGCCTCCCTCCTTGAAATGACTGTTCAGGCATGCAGGGTGCGTCCCACCTTTCCCAACCATCTCTGCAGTCCCACCTCCCACCCCCTCCCCAGGGTTCCTGCTGGGTAAGTGGAAGCTGAATGCGCTTTGAAGGCACTTACCTTGACCTAGACTTACCCCAGATTCTTGAGGCTCCTCTTCATCAGGAGCAATCTGGGGTGCGCCAGAGCTCTCACTATCATGCCAGAGTCTCAGGCTACCCCACACCTGCTTCTTAGGTGAGGAGAAGACAGGGACCAAGAAATCTCCTCTATGGCAGACTGATAGGCCTTTGGACCTTTCCCCAGTCTTTGAAGAGCTTCAGGCAACTGTCTCTGCTACAGACTTACTCATGCATCCTTTCATGCATCCCTCATTCACCGAACCTGGGGACAACCACTGAGATAGATACACTGCAGAGACGTGGCCTTCCATAGCTCACAGAGGGGACACATGCATAATGGACAGCGACTTGCAGATAGGTCCCATCCCCTGCTACCTCTTGCAATGCTTTCTCCTGTAGAATGGGGACCAGGAGGCAGGTTGGGGTTAGGGGAGGGTCTGACTGAAACTCTTTACCTAAGCTATCAACACTCGATTACAGGGTTGCTCACAAGTACGCTTGTTTCCCTAGACACAGTGGTGTAGAGAGCAGAGGGCAGGAATCAGCAGGAGGAAAAAGCAGAGGACTGTGCCGTGATAAATGGGAACGCACATCAACTTGCTCTTCTGTTGGCGCTTTCTCCCTTCCATGCCACCTTGCCTTCCTTTTCTCTCAGGAACCCATCTCGCTACAATCTACAGGGAAGTGTAGGGGGCTGGAAGACAGCCCTGAGGCGACATATCTTAGCACCCACAGGGACCCTACTGTTGGCTCTGTACAAGCCAAGCAAGGAGATGTCCCATGTTCTTAATAGAATGACCTAGACTGAAATACTCTTTCAAGCTTGGTGTTACCTTGGAACCACATCCATTTGCTAGATACCAATTTTTAAAAGGATTCTAAAGACACCCAAACTTTCTGGTGTCATTGGTGGTTTTAACACTAGAACATAGATATCTTTATGAAGCTTTCTCCTCAGAGATGACGAGAAAATGCAGGGTGGTTTGTTTTTTTTTTTTTTTTTTTTTTTTTTTGGTGACTGATCTAATCTTTCTCCTGACTCCTGTCCCTGTTGGGGAATGGATGTAGAGTTAATGGTGACTTGCCAATCAACCATTTCACAGTCTATTCCAGTTTTGAGAGACCCGTTGGGGTGAAAGCTTTGAAGTTCTGATTCCTTTCCCCTTCCATCATCCCAGCCCTGGGTGGGTGGCGGGGTGTATGGGGAATGACCTTAGAGCTCTTGCTTGTCACATGCTTGTCTCTGGGCCCTTATGGGCTCCTGTAGCAGGCCAGGTGTCTGACTGGTGTCTGGTTTCCACAGGGGACCTTGTGGTTCAGTCAGGGCCTGGGGTGCCTCCCTTGCTGGCCTGCAACCCTGAGTCTCAGCCTCCTCCACCATCAACCCCCAAGCTGCTGATGTGGACTCACTCCATTCCTTATCACGGAGCCCCCTGTCAGGCCCGCTTGCTTGTACCTCAGCTACCATCTCAACTTCCCCAGGGGACTAGGGAACTTACGAGCCCCTCCACGGCACATGACTCTCTCCACGGGGACAAAACGGCCTTAAAGGTGGAGGTAGCCTAGGGAATGCTTCCAGAAGTTTCCTCTCTTTTCCCCCAGCAAACGGATCAGTTCGCCACCCTCACCAGGGCCAGCAGCCGGAAAAGCTACAGTTAGGGCCCCCAAGACATGGACAGTGAAGAGCCAGCAGGGTCCACAGCAAGATGGTGCTGGGAAGGTGGATGATACATTCTTTAGGCCTTGGTGGTGAGGCTGGGAGGCCACGGGCAGTTGGGGGTGCATTCATGCAACAAATATTTACCGAGCCGACTGTGTATGTTAGGCTTTATTCTGGACATTGAGAACACAATGGAGAGAGGGAAACAGAAAAGGGCTCTGCTCTCCCTACATTCTAAAAGAGAACGTAGGCATTAAATATGTGGAAAAAAGCAAACTACGAACAAGAACTATTAAAAAATCTCAGAGAGCAGGAAGTGCTACACAAAAAATGAAAGACAGTGATGGGCTAACGAGAAGTTGGGGGGCCTCTTTGGTGGAGCTGGTCAGGGAAGTTCAGCAACATATATAATAGTTCTTGTGGACCTCTGAATTGAGTATAAATGACCCCGTAATTATTATTGGAGTAAATTATATTAATCGTCTCCACATGCCCTGGAGCGTTTATATGTGTTATTCTTGACACCCGCAGTTTAACTATTTAGCAATGATTTAGTAACAGGTCAAACTTACCTTGTTTTCTTCTAAGCTTCTGTTAGATTGGATTGAGAGAGTTCTGTCTGTTTCTAGTTGAAGTGGGTAGAGTTTTTCAAAAGTTACTTCTTTGGCTCAAACTGCAAATAAGCTTTGCCCAGAGAGCAGTTGCCATGAAGAAAAAAAAAATTGGGGGAAGCCATCCATTCATTAAAGAATGAATCAGAGGAGAGGAAATGGCGGTGTTGGGTGTAGAGAATATGGACCGTAAGTCATGAGCAATCTTCTCATTTAGAGTGGATGGGAACATTACACCTCCTTTCAAATTGGTCATTTAACAGAGCCAATAATCAGCCATGGGTCATTTCCACCTAAAATAACCTCTTGTTTTCTCTGAAAGGGTCCTCTTAAGAAAGTACAAATCTCAGGCACGAAGAAGGTCTAACAATAACACCCTACAACAGTATCAGCTGCTGCGACCTAAGGGTTCAGACTTCACAAAAAGAGAAAAGCGAAAGCAGGGAAAAGGTCAGCTCATACCAGTTTGGAGGCTGGCCTGGCACAGGGTAGGCGGAGGCGGCCATTGCCCCTCCCAGGGAGGACGGCTCATTCGCTCTGCTCCATGATTTAAAGTGCTATTGATTTGTCTGTGACATTCAAGTATTTCTGAAGATTAGTATTTAAAATATTCAGTTTCAGAGCATTTTGCCCCAAATGACCAATCCTAATGGAGATTAGAATGATATATAGAAATGAGAGGAGACTTGAACAGTATGCCTTAAATCTCATTATGCTTTTACTAGACCCCTTAGCTTTCTGGTCAACATTCCACTTAATCTTCTTTTCCTCTATGGTGAGATCAATAATCTTAAGTATTATTTCTCAAAATTTCCATTACCAGTGGGAGCTTCAATCAGCAAATAGCCACCACATGCTTAATAGCTTAAACTCACAATACCAGATGGGAGGGATCTAATTCTTCCTTTTTGTTCTGTGAGAAGGAAAATTCACTATGACTTCAGAGTGGGAAATCTAGGTCAGGATTTGTAAAATCTATCTTCTAGTAGGAGGAGATGTTTGTATTTTGGTTTCTCAGGGGACTAGAGCCCTCCATGCCAAGTGGAAGGAGGAGAGCTAGATATGTGGGAGAGGGAAGAATGCAAGTTGGTCCAAGGAAGCTGCCTTCTTTATACCATTTGGATCAGTCAATAATAGGAGCCAACCCTGCTGAGCAGGGAGCTAGAGCTGAGGCTCAAATTGCCAGAGTTGGCACATTGGAAACGTAGGTGGTTACACACAGGCATACCTTGGAGATATTGTGGGTTCCATTCCAGGTTGTCACCATGAAGCAAATATCACAGTAAAGCGGGTCAAATGGAATTTTGGGGTTTCCTGGTGCATGTAAAAGTTGTGTCTACATTACACTGTAGTTTATTTGGTGTGTGATAACATTATGTCTTTAAAAAATGTAAATACCTTAATTAAAAATACTTAATTGCTAAAAAATGCTAACTATTATCTGAGCTTTCAGCAAGTCAGTCACTGAACATAGATGACCATGATGAATATAATAATAATGAAAAAGTTCAAAATCTTGCAAGAATTACCAAAATGTGACATAGAGACACAAAGTGGGGAAATGTTGTTGGAAAAACGGTGCCAATAGACTTGCTCCATACAATCTTGCCTTAATCCTTCAATTAAAAAACAAACAAACAAACAAAAACAAAAAACCGCAGTGTTTGTGAAGTGCAATAAAGCCAAGAGCAATAAAACGAAGGTAGGCCCATATATGGGAGTACTGGCAAGCAGACCCTCTCCTGAGAACCAGCCCCTATCCCCTTCTCAGAGAATCTACTCCCTGCTAAGACCCTTCACTACCCACTCCCTTGCCTTCTGCCACTGCTGATTTGACCATGTGTAGACAGCTGGACCAATCAGATGCTCTCTCCGGGGCATGTGGATCTGGGTCTCGGAAACATTGTAAGTTTCTGCCTGCCACTTGAACTGACCAGGATATGAAGCTGGGATTGGGGCACCCATGTTTGGATGTGGTTAAGTGAGCAGAGAAAGATAATTATGAAAGCAAACACTTGCAAAGTGCCAGACATTGTTCAAAGAACTTTCTGTATATTGATTCATTTAATCTCACAACAATCCTATGAGGTGAGTACACAATTACCTTCAACCATACCTTGTAAATGAGGAAGCTAAAGACACTTAAGGAACTTGCCCAAGGTATGAGCAATTAAATGGTGGGGCTAATATTTGAATCTAGGCATTTTGACTCTACATATTGTCCTTAGCCATATGCCAAACTGCTTTCTGGAACAATGGAGGGAATAAGAGAGAAAGAGAGAGGGAGGATTGCCTCTCTGTAGGATATGCCCCTACAGAGTCAGGTGTAAAGGACAATATGGCTCTAGAGAGAAAGATTTAGAGAGACAAACAAGACTAATTGTCATCAGCTTTGCAGTTTTGGGCCTCCACCCTTATGAAACCTGGCCACACTTCTTGCCTTTGTGTTCCCTTAGATCCCTCTATTTCTAATCAATTTTCTTTTTTGCTTAAGCCAGCTTGAATGGGTTCTGTTCATTCCAAACAAATGATCTCTGACTTAATAATGGAATAGGAGGGAACATTTTCCAGTAGGGGGCCTGAGATTAGATAAAATTGTGTTATGTTAATCAGCTAGAGAAGTATGTGAGAGATGTTTTAATTTTGTTTTTCTGAAATTCACAAAGTATACTAAGCAGGGATGATATAATTACTTTAATAACCAAGATCAAATATCATACAAAAGTATGGTTTAGAAAAAGGAATGAAATCTCTGCCTGATAACTGGGGCCTAATACAATCATAGCCTCACTTCCACCTGAATAGGAATTGGACCTAAATTATAGGGATGGCTTTTTAGAATGACAGTAAACCAAGGACTGATCAGTATAGGGTATAAATGAAGGATATAGATGATGCGTTCTTAATTAGTCTTACTTTTTGTTTCTTATTTACTGTCCTTTTAATTATTGCATGAATTCCCTATTGCTGCATTACAAATCATCTCCCAAGACTCTGTGGCTTAAACAAACATTGCGTATTCTCTTTCATGGTTTCTGTGGGTCAGGAATTCAGATAGGACAAAGCAGAGATGGCTTGTCTTTGCTCTGCCATGTCTAGGACCTCAGCTGGGTGTGACTGGGGGCTCTAATCACCTGATTTGTGACTTTACCCAGGCTGTCATCCAAAACACAGACAGGTGACTTTTCCATGGGGTTTTTCCATATGATCTAGGTGGTCTTTCTCACAGCACGGCTGCTGGGTACCAAGAGTGAAGATCCTCAGAGAGGACCAGATAGAAGCTGCATCACATTTTATGGTCTATCCTTGGAAGTCATATGACATCCCTTCTTCTACAGAACAAGCCAGCCCGGTTTAAGAGGTGGGAACCTAGATCCCACTATTGAAGGGAGAAATGTCAAAGTCACATAATAAGATTAAATTGGATGGGAGATAGTTGCACACATTTGTTGGAAAACTAGCACAGAAACAAAATACAATGACAAATGCTGGCTTTTTAAAATAGGCATTCCGTGGAAGTTTATAAGTTCCGTATCTTTTTTTTTTTAAGATTTTATTTATTTATTTGACAGACAGAGATCACAAGTAGGCAGAGAGAAGGCAGAGAGAGAGGAAGGAAAGCAAGCTCCCTGCTGAGCAGAGAGTCCCATGTGGGGCTTGATCCTAGAACCCCGGGATCATGACCTGAGCTGAAGGCACAGGCTTTAACACTGAGCCACCCAGGCGCCCCAAGTTCCATACCTTTTTTAAAAAAGCAGAACATTTAGTAAATTCTTTTGTGGTCTGATTGAGAATCTCATCACTTGAATGGAACAGTTCACAGCAAGAGGAACCGATACTCCAGACTTAATTCTGCCAGCAAAAGACTATTACTGATGTGAAACTCATGAGAGTTTGGGAGACAGTGCCCATTCCACCAAAGCAGGACAAGTCAGATGTACATCTTCAGACTTTCAACATAGATGATCTCATGGTGAGAACCTCCAAAAGGGAGTATGGCTAAAAAAGGATGGCTCTAAAAATAAAATTCTGAGCCTAAAATTGTGAATGATCGTAATGAGGAAGGAAAAGAAGAGATATTCTAAAGAAAACAGCATTTTCTGCTGATGAGCTCTGATTTTAAGAGGACACATATAAAGATGGAAGGATGTATATAGAAGAATGTCACAATTTTTTCAGGTTGTCAGAAGAAAACCAAAGCACATTAGAAGTCGAGGTATCAAGGATTGGGAGAAACTAAGATCAATAGCCAGGAAGATTCTTCCGCTTTTGTACAGAAGAACAGGGAAAGAACAACCCATTCCCAAGCTCATCAGATAGTTTGCTAAATAACTAGAGTTAAGAAGGAAAACCTTAACAAAAAGATACAATTTTGGGGCACCTGGGTGGCTCAGTGGATTAAGCCGCTGCCTTCGGCTCAGGTCATGATCTCAGGGTCCTGGGATCGAGCCCCGCATCGGGCTCTATGCTCCGCAGGGAGCCTGCTTCCTCCTCTCTCTCTGCCTGCTTCTCTGCCTACTTGTGATCTCTCTCTCTCTGTCAAATAAATAAATAAAATCTTAAAAAAAAAGATACAATTTTGTAAAACTTCCTACAATCCACAGAAAGGAAGCAGAATGTCTTCACTCCTATTTTGCTTTTTCTTGACCATCACGGACTTTAAAATTTAGGAAGACCGGATGTCCTAGGCTGTTTAAGACAAACTCAATTTGTACCTGTGGCGCAGGTATAAAGTTAATAGTGTTCTATCATTCTCAGAAGTCCCACTGGGAACAGTGGGCAAAATAGGATAGAGACGGCTGCATAATTTGCTGGACCTGGTGAGAAAAGTAAAATGTGGAGGTCCTTGTTCAGAAACTAAGAAAAAAATGTTAAAGGTACTAAAACATAAAACTTTTCCCTTTTTTCCACAGTTTCTCGACTTGTCATATTTTCTATGTGTTATTTTATGTTGTTCTAAGTAAAGAATAAATAACATTTTAAGTTACTAACATGAATTTTACGTTTCATTTTTATATCGTGTAATGCCAATTTTAAAGGCATTTTAAGAGCTGTGTGTGTGTGTGAGAGAGAGAGAGAGAGAGAGCGCACACGAGAGAGCCTGCTGGGGGTGGAGGAGGGGCAGACGGAGAGGGAGAGAATCTTAAGCAAGCTCCATGCAGCCCAGTCTCACAGCACTGAGATCATGATCTGAGCCAAGATCAAAAATCAGATGCTTAACTGATTGAGCCTCCGCAGATGTCCCTACATGCAGTATGAGAGCACTGGGCTGGCGTGTGGAATCATCAAAATTGCACAATTCCTCTTTTGTAGGTCATACATGTATATGTACTCTATTCTTATCAAAACAGTGGAAATGTGGCAAAACATTGATTGAACTGTTTCTATTTAACTTTTTGACATGTGCACATTCTATCAATACTCACCTTTGGCTTACTGAGGAGAAAGGACGGACCGAAAGCAAAAGGAATTGCAAGCTGTCCTTTCTCTCCTCTTCCTTCTGTGTCACATTTTGCAGTGTAATTTACTAATATGTGGAAGGAACATGTATGAAAGGGTATGATAGAATTCCTTGGTCTTTTTTGTATTTTTTAAAATATCATTGCTGGGGTTCTTGGGTGGCTCAGATGGTTAACCATCTGATTCTTGATTTTGGCTCAGATTATGATCTCAGGGTCAGGAGATGGAGTCCCGAATCAACTCTGAGTTCAGTGGGCAGTCTGCTTGAGGATTCCCTCTCTCCTCCCTCTGCCTCTCCCCTGACTCATGTACTCACACCCACACACACTCTCTCTCAAATAAATAAATAAATAAAATCTTTTTTAAAACTACCATTGCCTTCTGTGCCCAGAGCAAGTCTGGTTCAAAGGGAGAACGTAATTTCTCAGATCTGTTGTTACCCACACACTCAGTCGTGGGTGTTACACACTTGGTACTCACTTGTGTCTGGCCAAGCTCCATGCATTATGGGTCTGCCGGAAATCTGCTCTCAGGGCCTCAGGAGCACTATTTGTGAATGGAGGGCTGAGGAGCAGTGATGGACACACATATTTGGCATCTCTCCTTCGTGTGCCTCTTCCCCTGCCTCATCAGACGTCACTTGCAAAACACAAGTTCAAAGATAAAAATCAAGAATTTCAAGACAGTGATAAGGAGATTTATGGTCATGTGCCCATGAAGCCAGTTCTGGGTAAGATAAGGATTGTGGGTGTTTTCATAAACTGAAGTGGAGGGCTTGTGAAAGCACAGATTATTGGGTACCTCCCCAGGATTCTGAGTCAGTAGGCCTGGGGTGGAACTCAAGAATTTGCATTCCTGGGGCACCTGGGTGGCTCAGTTGGTTAAGCGTCTGCCTTTGCTCAGGTTGTGATCCCAGGGTCCTGGAATAGAGACCCGTGTTGGGCTGTCTGCTCAGCAGGGAGCCTGCTTCTCTCTCTCACTCTCCCTCTGTACTTTCTCTCTCTCTCTCAAATAAATAAAATCTTTTTAAAAATTAAAAAAAGAAAAAGAATTCGCTTTCCTAACCAATTCTCAGGTGATGCTGGTGCTGCTGGTCCTGGGCCACACTTTGAGCTCCAGGAGTGAAGAGCAGCGCGTCTCAGCCTTGGTTGTGCACGTACGTCACCAGGGTATTTGTGAAGATGCAGACTCTGATGAAGCAGCTCAGGGGGTGGGGGTAGGGGCAGGCAGTGCTGATCCGGCCACCACACTTTTGAGTAGCAAGGGTCTAGAGCCCACAATTAACCTTTGGAGGAAGAGGGGGTGGGACTTGAACTGGACTTTAGAGTCCAGGTAGGAATTGCTTCTGTGACAAAGAGGACAGAATGCATCCCAGGCAGGGCAAAGGGGAATGTGTAAAGAGAGGAAGCAGCAGAGCGCTGGGAGATGGATTTGGCTGGTGCAGAGGCTCTTGCTGGGGAAGAGGAAACAGGGCGGAAAGACTAGAAGGGACCGGGGGGTTGAAGGTCTCCCTGGAGGTGGCCATTTTGGAGAGTCTGCCTGGGATACAGGCAAAACAATTCTCCATACCCATTCTCATTAAACCTTGATCTGATAAGGGGCCAAACTAGCAGTACCTAAGGGACCCAACACGCCTGGAGTTTAATTTCCCTCAAGGAGCACCCTGTGCTGAGCTTCAAGGTGGCGTGGAGAGGGAGCAGAGGCCTGAGTTGGGAGACCTGGCTTCAGGATCTGGCTTGGGTAAAGGTAAAGGTCTGTAGGATCCCTTTATGCTGCAAGGGGTCTTAGATGACCTTTCAACTCTCTAAACAAAATTATTTCCATGACATTGAGTACCTGGGTTTCCACCCCTGTAGACACCCTTGTCAGGAGGGTCAGCCCTACCCAACCCTGGTGTGGTCAAGGCTGAATAGGAGTGTGGGAAGGGGGCTCAGTGGTTCCCCGAGCAAGAAGAGCTCCATGGTGCTCCTGCCTCCCCCCTTGGTGTCTCTTTACAGCAGTATGTGCTGAGTCCCCAGGAACTGAGGCAGTTTCAGCTCTCAAAGCAGCATTCCCAGGACCTTTACCTTGACCATTAAGACCTAAAGCAGCTCCAGGTGTCCCTAGAAAAGTGTAGAAGGTGGCATTGAAAACAAATTGCCAAATTCAGGCGTGGCCTGAATTAATTCAAAATGCCCTGCAGCTCCTTCCCACATCCCTCTCTGCTCCCTGATACCCCAGACTTGGGGTTTAGGGGGGCTTCCAATGTCTTTGGTGGGGACGGTGGCTTGGGTTCATACTGTGTGGGAGTAAAGTGAAGGTCATTGGCCGGTAAGTAAACAGGATTCTTGCAACCTGTAGATATAACTGTACAAAAGATCAGAGAATTCCTCTTTGAAGGCTGGAAGACAGAAAAGTTATCTCCCTGCTGCAAGAACAGAGAGAATGTACCTTAAATGATCCCGGCTCCTGTTTGATTCTGCTCTTGCCATCCAGAAAAGGCTCCAGACCTCCTCCTTGCCCCCCAGAGAGGTGGGTAAACCCACTTCACTGAGGTTTTTAATTCCTGGGGTAATCCCTTCCTTCCGAGCCAGGTGGGGGGTGGGGAGACCCCTTGCATCCAAATCTTTGATCTGAGTTGAAGCAAAAGAGAAAGACTTCTATAAAACTGTCAGGGAGATGGGAAGGGACCTTGAAAGAGGGCTTGTAAATGGCCAGTTCACCTTTGATCAGTAGCCCTGGACCCTTTTTATAGCCTAGGATTATGGGTTTAAGTGCCCTTCGTGTGTCCCCACAGGAATCCTGTGATTTAAGAACAATTAGATTATTCGAAACGTTTAGAGGGATTGTGCACAAAGGACTTTCATTTTCATTAAAGGAGAAAGAAAAAAAGAAAGAAAGAAAACGAAAACATCCATCCAAACCATGAAGTTGATTCCTGAGTTAGTAATAAACTGGAAACCCAGTCTGTTTCTTTCCATTTAATGGGATACTCTCTGGCCTGGCAATTCCACTAAAATCTATTAATGACAGGGGTATGAGATATAATTTATTCCCTGCTCCCCCACCCCCAGACAAAAGAAACAAAGCATTTGTTGTCTCTCATTGTTGGATTTTTTTACTTCATGCTATTAAAATGTCAGAAAAACAGAAACGTAAGAGTATGACTTTTCTCCACTTGGGTATAAACAGATATTAAGGTTGACTGCTGATTTCCAGTTAATTTAATGCGTGTGGCCGAATGCCTCATAGAAAGACCGACTCATCGTGGCTGTGTCTATCTGTGTGTGTTTCTGTGAATCACCTCCCCCACCACCCGATACCACATGAAGGGGAAGAGGGTTTATAATCTGGTGTTTGTCTCCAAATTTGGCCAGCAAAAGATGAAATATAAACAGCTTCATGTCAGTGTTTAGGGAAAGTTTGTAATTTGGAAGACTTTTCAAGTGTGGGGGAAGGGGCAGTGGAGGAGGGAGACGTAAACTCCTTGTCTGATTTAGGGCTCGATTCCGGGCCTCTGGGGTCACGACCTGAGCACAAGGCAGATGCATAACTGACTGAGCCACCGAGGTGCCCTAAATCAGCACCTTGATTATCTGGCTCTAGGTGCCTACCTCCTTCTCCAGTGCCTATGGCCCCCACTAAGATAAAAGAGGAATTGACTATTCCACCGGCCAGTGCTGAGCTATGGGTCCACCTTTCCTGCAGTGGGTCTAACCCTCATTACGGAATGACCTGACGCGTGTCATCAACCCTGAGAGGGGACAGCAAGCGTCTGCGGGACAATTAGGATGCTCTTCCGTGTGGTGAGAGCCAGGGAATTAAACGCGTCGTTATTCCTACACAAGGCCCTGACATCTGCAGAGCTGGACAAGCAGACACCAACCTCTTGAGAACAGGAGTGTCCCTACAAACTCCGAGCAGACCTTAAAGACTGATTGATGGGTAATGAGAACTGCAAGGGATGGGGTCCTCTTCCAGGGACCTGATTAGCAGAATCCTCGTTAGGGGAATCCTCATAAAGAAAAAGAATGAAAACTTGAAATTTTCCATCTTTAAAATAATTTTATTTTCTTCCCCATCCTTAGCTACACACACATTCATTTTATGGTTATCAACAAGGACCAGAGATTTTTTTTTCTTGCCTCTGACCAATAGAGCATAGTTTCCCATGGTGCCCATGACAAGGCCATTTGTGATTTCTATATGCTTACACATGTATTTAAATATTCGGTGCCTGGCCCTTTATGACCTCAGAAACCTCGGGCAGCTGGAGACCAGTCTAAGTATTCACATATTCATTTGTTCATCCAGCAAATTAATGCTTAGGTCTTGCATGTGCCAGGAACTACCCAGAGAATACAGAGGCGAATAAGACATAGACGATTGTTTGGTGATGCAGAGATAAGCCTCTGGGTGAGTTCATCTGACTTCTCACATTCTTGCTGCTGCTTTGGCTCTTTACAGAGCCTCCTTCTGTGTCCTCGGTCCTACCAAAGCCACCAAAGGCTGTCAGCTCGTGTCTCAGGTGCGCACAGTGTTGGGTCGCTTGGAAATGGGGCACATTCCCAGTCGGTCTCGTGGCGATGGCATCTTGGCGCATCTCGTAGTTTTACGTTCTTTCTGCTGGAGGTTACTGGTTATCTTAAGCCTGTGACTGGGAAAGCAGATTCCAGAATGAGTTCTTAGTGATACCCAATGAAGAGGCCAGAGGGCCCAGTCCTGCCCAGAAGAGGAGGGTAGGGCAAGCTGGGAAAGGGACCTGCTTTTTGGAGGGTATTATTTCTGTCGTGTCCAGACTCCCCTGGGCTCAGTAGTAGTAAGACCTGGAGCTCCATTTGGTGTGCCACAGCAGAAGGTGTTTTGCTAAGTTATCTGGGAAGTGACTTACTTTAGGATGGAATGGGATGGGAAGTGCACGGATTTGGGTGGTGTGGGCAGACTTGCCAAGTGCAGGAGGCAAAAGCTGAGTCTAAACCAGAGGGAGGAGCTGAACCAGGGAGACAGAAGCAAAGGCCTCTCATCTGAATGATTCCTCATGTCTTGTGGCCCAAATGGACCAGCTTCTCAGGTTCTCACCAGGGAAGGCTCTCACCACTGGCAGGTTCTGACTCACGATGGCTTGGAAACTTGGATCCTGGCCTGGGGATCTCTTTGCAGCTTTCTACCCTTAGTGATTCCTCCGGTCAGCTGTCTAAGCACCAGCCCCGGGAGGAGGTGGGAACCCAAAGGGAACCCCCTGATCATCATCCTTATCTATGGAAAACCAAACATGCCAATCCCCTGTTACCTGGTAAAGCCAAGAGAAAAACTCTACAGTGACAGGATTTGCAACACAGATTCATCAGCTTTATGGTTTATGTGTTCCATTTTTATTGCAATAGGGTCAAAAAATACTTGCTGAGCACCTGCCTGATCAGCTCTTCCTCCTTCTCCGCCTCCTTCTCTCCATCCCTGCTCCTTTTCCTCAGCCCTCCACTTCCAGGTGAAGTCCTCCTCAACTCCCTTCCAATCCCCACGCCGTCAGACCTAGCACATCCCTGTCACGGCCCCCTGTTCACTGGACCTTTCATTGGTGTGTTCCCCCGCCACATTCTTTGGTCCGGGGTGGGGGTGAGAGCCCTGACCTGTTTCTCTCTTGCCTCTCTCAGTGCCTCGCGCTACACTCAGCCCAGAGCAAGGGGATCCACTAAACATTTGTGGGGCAAGTGAATGATGTCGCTGATACGGATATGGGTGACTTCAGCATGGTGCTGAAAGGACGTCATTGCTGCTCAGTTGCCTTCCTCCTGGCCAGAAAGGCTCCCATGCCCCTGGGGCTCACCCCTGGTAGGGTACGGGTCCCCTGCCCTCCCCCTGCCCAGATGAACACAGAATGAATGCTCCTTCAGACGGCATACTCATCAGTTTCCATTTGAACTGTCCTCTCCTGCAAATTAGTCTTTTCTTCCCCTGCGCGCGGATAATAATCCCTGCAACAGATTGTTTCCTGTTCTATAAAATGACTCTCTTCTGCTTGCCACATCCCTGCCGTGGCATTACCTTCTCTCCATGATTTCTACAGTCCTCCCTTGGTCTCCTTCTTCTTTTTCAACAAGACTCTCTGTCCCTCAGCCAGAGCCCAGCTCCCCCAGCTGACCCTGGAAGTCCTTCCAGGCTCAGGTCAGAGTCCCTTGGCTTCACGTCTGGATGGCAGAAGAGAACGATGCTGGGGCACGAGGGTGGCTCATTTGGTTGGATGTCTGACTCTTGATTTCGGCTCAGGTCATGATCTTAAGGTCATGAGATCGAACCCTGAATCGGGCTCCGCAGTCAGTGGGTAATCTGCTTGAGATTCTTTTCTTCTGCCTCTCTCCAACCCACCCCTCTTCCCTCCACCCCCATGCTCAGTCACTCTCTCTCTTTCTCAAATACTAAATAAATAAATAAACTTGAAAAGAGGAGGGTCAACTCTGTCTCCTCACGTGCAAGCCCTCCGCTCCAGGATTGTTTAGCCTGGGCAGTTTCTTCATCTAATTTCCCAGCAAACTTGGGACAATCGAAGATTCAGTCAGAGTGGGGAGGCCTACATGCTGTGCCAGGGGGGTTCACTAAGGTCTGAAGATCTTATCCTAGTTAGAGCCCCCTGCCCTGCCCAGAAGCCCCTCTCACTGGCCTGCTGATAGCTAGAGGGGCAGCAGGCACTTGTGGTTGGCCAGCACCAAGAAACAGGACTGGAGTGGAATGGGGTGGCTGGGGGAAGTGGTCAAGAGAGAAGAGGCTGGGGCTGGGAGGCGGGAACCAGGGCAGGGTTCGAAGGAACCGGGCCAGCAGCTGCACTGTGGGTCAGCCTCTGCAAGGCCAGAGGCACGGGGGCACCAGGGGCTCCTACCCAAGGCTAAGATTGAAGGAAGCATGTCCTGGGAGGGACTCAGATAACACAGGCCTGTTTGTGTGTGTGCACGCACACATAAACACACGCACACACACATACGAACAGAGCAACAAACCCTCTGGATTTACCCTAGGCTCGAAACCCAGATTGGACTGAGGGATTGGAGTGGGGTGCCCAGTAGTGGCGTCCACTCAGTCACTGGAGGGGGCCAGGACGGACGCTGGTTACGTTAGGAAGGAATCAGTTTATCAGGCTAACTTAGGATGAAGTTACGTGACACAAGAGAGCTGGCTGCCCCTCCAGATTCACTCTCCCTCCTCCCCGCACCCTGTCTGCCCTGAGAAAGGACTCCTCGGCAGGCCCTCACCCTCTGGCTCCCCACTGGTTTCAGCCAATGAGGAGCCTCAGCCATTAGAGGGAGAGGAGAGAGCTGTCGGGTGTTGTCCGGTCTCCATCCCTGTCACGTGGCCTCAGTCCGGCTCTTCCCTTCCTTTCAGTGCATCCCAGCTATGCACACTCTCTCTTTCCTGGTGCTGAGCCCCATCCTTCCCCTGTGCCCGAGGGACGCAGGGCCAGTGACGGTCTGGGGCCGCGAGCCCTGGGTTTCTGAACCGCCTGTGTAGTTCTCCCACACTCCAACCTTCCACCGGCTGGTAGTTAGCCCTTTTATAAATAAAACCTGCTTGATTTACCCAAAGGGGCGGTGCTGTTTGTCTCCTGTTGGGACCCTGACTGATACAGATGGAAAACTGCATTTCAGTGAGATTTCCGTTTTGTGTTCAAAAATACTGACTGGAGCTCAGCAGAGCCGAGAGAGGTGAGACGGGGTGGGGGCTCCCACCTGGGGCTAATAACGAACGAGGCATGTTCTGGGAGGGACTGAGATGAGAAGACAGGCGTGTTAGTGCACACACATTCGTACACACACACAGACTGGGAAAAGCTGGTTAAAGCAACAATGAGCCCAAATGAAAGTAATGGTGAAGGTTTTAATCACTGTGATAGGATAAACTAGAGGCAAAAACCGGAAAAGACGGTGACCCCCTTGTGCCCGTCCTCCCCGGAAGGGATACAGGGGGAGAGCGTCGGGGTGATCAGCGCAGATGTGGGCTTTTCTCATGGCTGAGGGAGCCCCCCACTAAGAGGCTCGGTCAGTTTTATGGCCCCTGGAGTAGGGGGAGGTCTAGGAGTGGAAAAGCTCTGGGCTCTGAGTCACCGTGGGCCGAGTGTCTTCAAGGCTCTCCCTCCTCCCTCTGGAAGGAAATCTCTGCAGAGGCCCAAGAAAAAGATGTCTGCTCAAGGTCTCAGACAAAGAGACTTAGAAATATGAATATGTCAAGGGCATATGCTGGCCAGGCGGACGGAGCCCCTGCCTGCTGCTCCCTCCAGAGACAGTGGCGCGCAGGCGGCCTGCCAAAGCTGGGGTGGGGAGGGCCGTGCTCCTGGTGGGTTCTGCCAACTAAAGCCTCTCTAATTGCCCAGGGTCAGGCTGGGAAAAAAAAAAAAAATCACACAGAGTTTTGTAACCAGGAGCCAGAGCTCCTCAAATACAGGCACGTACACAATGGGGGAAGTACATCCAAATGCTGGCGGTGGTTTCTCTCCATCAGGGCTAGCCAATAGAAATGTAATGTGAGTCACATATGTAGTGTTAAGGTCTTGAGTAGCTATAGGAAAAGAGAAACAGGTGAAATTCATTTTAATAATACATTTTAGTGGGGCGCCTGGGTGGCTCAGTGGGTTAAAGCCTCTGCCTTCAGCTCAGGTCATGATCCCAGGGTCCTGGGATCAGAGCCCCACATCAGGCTCTCTGCTCAGCGGGGAGCCTGCTTCCCCCCTCTCTCTGCCTGCCTCTCTGCCTGCTTGTCATCTCTGTCAAATAAATAAATAAAATCTTAAAAAAAATACATTTTAGTTAAGCCAATATATTTAAAATATCATTTCAGGCATATAAGTATTTTTAAAGTTATTAGTGACATATTTTCTATTGGTCACCTTGGTCCAGCTTTGGAATGTCAAGAAGGGGAGGTGTAGTTGGGGGCAGGCAGGCCTATGAGGGGGTGAGCACCTGCACCAGCTGGGCGGTCAGCCGTCTCTCTGCATGTGTGCTCCGGGCACGGTCTGAGCACCACCCACACCAAAGACACCCTGCCCCACTTGAAAACATGCAACTCTTTCTAGCTAACCTTCGATGCCTTTCAAGGAAGAGGTGGAACACTAAGTTTCAGTTCTGGAGATGGAAGGAAAAGTTAAAAGATGCAGGCCAACTCTGTTCTGTGCCAAAAGGTGAGTGTTTGCTGTTGCACTTTGGGACAGTAAAAATAAATAAATAAATAAATAACCAAAGAAAGAAAGAAAAAAGTCATTATTTGCAACAGAGCGCATTGTCCTAAGTCATAGGGAGCACGGGCAGGGCGGTTGGCTGGTTGGCTGGTCGGCAGTCTGGCTGGTTTGGAAACAGTAGGTAGCAGAGGGTTTGGCCCCAGGGCTGGAGGCACTGTGGAAACAGAAAGAACCCTGGAACAGGCGCCAGGACTCCTTCCCCCTCCCCCACCTCTCTCTGCATGTGACCTCAAGCAAGGCCCTTCCTGGCCTGGGACACGTCTGTTTCTCCACAGACTGGGGATTCAGCGAGGATCACGAGATGATTTCTGAGACCCGTTCCAATGAAAGCATTTTGTTATTGCCTCTAGAGGAAGCATTTAAGCGACCGGCAGCCCAAAGGTGAATTTGAAAGCGACTTCCAAGTGTGCATCCTGCCACAGCTGGGGCCAGAAGAGGCGAGAGTCTGCAGTTAGTTACCATTAGGAGCCTGGGCAGGTGCAGAAGCCCTGCCCCGGAGCCGAAGTCCTGAAGAGGCAGGACATCGGGCGAGAAGTGCCTGGGCAGACAGTGTTAGCAGATACAATACTGATGATTTTTTTTTTCCCCACTGGAAAATTCCTTTTTCGTCTGAGGCAATGTTTTCCACAGCTCCAGGGGGCTGTGGTTATTTCCTAACAAGATTTTTCCTATTTTGTGCAGCTGTGGTCTGGCATTTGCAACACCGGGTGTTTTTAAGCTGAACCTCACTTGGGTCCTCTAGGGCCCAGCGCATTTCGGCTTGTGCCCCCGGGCCCTCCAACCGCAGGTACTCCCTCTTCCCCAATCCCTTTGGATTAGGGGGTGAGATGTATAAAATTACAAGGTGTCAGAGGTGTAAGGACCTTGAAAGGCCATTTAGTGTAATCTTATTTCATAGAAGGGAAACCACCAAGGCCTGTCCACTGTGCTTCCGCCTTTGCAGATGTGGGGAGTGAGCTGTCATGGGGAGAGAGAGAGAGAGGCAGACTGAGAGGGAATTTAACTTGCTGTAAATGGTTTAATGTGTTTCAGGACTATATTTTTACTTCATTATCACCGAATACCTCTTTCTTGGTTTCCTGATTCCTCCATTCCTGTCCTTTGGCTTTCGGTGTTCATTAGAGATGGGAGATGGAATGCATGGACACGCAGATTCATTTAATAGACCTTTGCCAAGAGCCTCGAGTTGCTGACGATGCAGGATAAGTAAGACACTGGTCCATTGTGGCCTGGGAGATTTGCTTTTCCTGCCAACCACAGTCCAAGGCAACAAGCTCTGTTACATTCACGGAAGGCGCTGCCTGGGAAGCCCAGAGGAGAGGTGGTTTGCCCTGTCCGGAGCAGGTCCGAGATTGCAGAAGGAGAACCATCTTAGACTGGCAGATAGAGATCTACTTGTACATGATAGGAACTGATACTTTGCTTATTTGGTAAAGGAGTTGAATACAGCCTGCAATGTGGGTAGATGTTTGTATTTGATCCACAGCCATCAGGCAAAGGCCATCTGAAACAGGACCTCCCCAGGCTCCGGTCTCATAAAGTTCTGCCTCGGTCTGTAGTTACGTGGCCCCTTTCTCGCCTTATCTTCCTGGTGTTCGGTTTACACCGCTGATGCGATGCTCTTGGCTTACTCACAGCCTCAAAGCCTCGGCCAAAGCTGTTCTAGCCCCTGCACAAGGGGGATCAGGTAGCCCCTTGAGCCTGGACACTTACACTGAGGCCCGGGCTCCGTGGTGGAGAGGGGCAGCCAGACAGTCTGTCCTGGAATCAGCCCCAGAGAAATGGCCCAGGGTACTGAAGGTTTGGAGATGTTGGTCCTCTGGGAGTTTAATGCAACCCCTTCCTGAGAGCAGTTCCTAACTTTTTCCCCTCAGACATACAGAAGATGACAACTCTTTAAATACACGATTAGACAGGGGCTTTGATTCCCAAGGTTGGGTTTCTACCTGGCAACTGTCCCTGTACCAGGCCCACTGCTCTCAGCTGCCTTCTTTTCTATGAGCTGAGCTCTCTCTCGGTTCTAGTCTGTTAATGGCCTTCCCCACCCCCCAGAGGCACCATATGCTTAATGACATCCTGTAAAGAGGACGAATCTCTCTTAGCTGTCCTCTAACTTTTGGAATGCACCTTCCCCTCCGTAGTGTTGGGGAAAAAAAAAAAAATTAAGCCCAAGACAGCCAGAGAGCTAATGGACCTGACTCTCCCAGGGAAGGGAGAACAAAGGCTCCAACACGTTGCAGCCCCTGAACATCCCGCAGAGAGGTGATCAGGCTCAGGCCCCTAACAAGCTCAAATTCACCAGCTCAGTCATTGTCCTTGGCTCACCTCTCCTCTGCCATGTGAACCGCCTTCCCCACGCCACCTCCAGACACTCTGAACAAGGAATTTATCTCAGGGGCAAGACATGGTGTCTTGTCATCGTAAATCACTAGAGTAATGTCTCGAAATTCAAGGCAATATAAATCTGTACCATTTGGCTTATGATGAGCTGGTGTGACCAGAAACATTGTCAGGGCAGATTATTTTAAATGTGAGAATTCTTTTTTATTGGGTCCTGTCCATTCAGATCCCAGACTGATCATTGACTATTAATGGACTCCAACTGTATTCCCAACACATGAGGTTCCCCTCAGATATCTCCAAACTACTACTTCAGATGAAATACAAAGACAGTAATGAGTCAGGTTTCGGAGAAACGGCTTACCCTCCAAATCTTGCATAACTGCACTATCATCTTGGCTTTGTTCCTATCCTGATACTGGGCTGCACACTGACCAAACAAGCCAGCCGATTCAAGCTAAGATCTTTTGACTGTTTCCCCTTCCCAAGCCCCTACCCCCACCACACACACTAAATTAGCACATTTCTCAGGCATCATTCAGAACAATGGTTCTCAATCCTGGCTGCAATTAGAATCATCTGGGGAGCTTTAAAAAAAAATCAATGCCCAGGCCCCACTCCAAATCAATTAAAATAGATTTTCTGAGGGTGGGCCTCAGGCATGGGAATTTTTATAAAGCTTGCCTGGTTATGCCAACATTGAGCCATGGCTGTGAATCACTGCTTTAAACATGAGCAAAACTAATGATTATAGATTTTGTTTGCATAACGAATGGCTAATTTAATATTTGTATGAAACTTAACGTAGTCATGCTTTCAGTCAAATAAAGCCAAGAGGAAGGCAGCGCTGTCTATTGAAAGGTAGAGATAGGGGCTTCAGCGCTACCTTGATTAGGCTACCCACATCATTGGAGGTCATAAAACAATGACATAAACAAGTTTGGCCAACTGAGTTTTAGCGCCCAACTTCCTATTTGGCATGTTTCCAGTAGAGCCAGGGCCATATGAACGTGGGAGCTAGTCATGATTCACTCTTTATGCTCTCCACTGAGGAACCTGGACGAAAGCCCGTGTCTGGGCCATACTGGGGGGTGGTGTGGGGATGATTGAGATGAGACTCGGGACACAGCTTCTTCCTGCTGACACTGGGACTGCAGATGACTACGGCATCTTCTGGAGAATTCAATGACAACCTAAAGCATCCGTTTCAAGGATGTTTTCCTAACCGCCGCACCCCCCAGCGTACACACGCGCACACGCACGCACACACACCCTGGGCCAATCCCGCCGGCGATTCTGTGTACTGGACACCACCACACTCCGGAAAAGGCATCCTGGCTGCTGCAGTCCTGTAGCTTCCCTGCTGAGGCAGAGCCTGCTTTCCTGGATTTGGTCGCCAAATCCGTGTGTCCCCAAATGGTCCTTCTCACAGAGAGGTCCAATCTGCAAACCTTACAACACCCCTATGGCTTTAAGAGAGTGGAAGAAATGTCTGCTTCTAATTACCACATTTACAGCTCCTTTTTTTTTTTCTCTCCTATAGAAAACAGACCCGGATCCTTTTGAAAACTTGCAAATATTTCACATTTGTTTGGAGTGAAGTTTTTTTTCCAGGTTTTTGGAAAGCTGAAGTCACCAGCACATGTCTGCCGGGGTGATAGTGTTGCTGAGTGCAAACATCCTTTGTTCCTAGCACAGCCCCACCTGCCTTCTCAGCCCTGCTGGTGCGCAGGGAAGGGTGAGCGTGCTGCGGAACTGTCCCGGAGGCTGTGGGGGTGTATTTTCTGTCTGCCGGGACCTCAAAGAGAAGAACTGAACAGGGATAGGGTGGTCTGTCTTGAGCCCTGCATCCACCCCAACTCCCATCCCAGGCATTGGTTGATTCTAGTTCAGACCTGTATTTAGCCTGGGACTAAAGAGATACGTTGTGACCCTTTGGGAACACAAATGGACTGGGCATAGATCCTGGGAGATTAGGCCTCTGGTCTGCTTCTGTGTCCATTCTTAGTCTGGTCCCAGTTATCGTTTGGCTCCCATTAATCTGTTAGACCCTTTTCTGTAAAGGGCACAGACAGCAAGATCTAGGCGGGGATAACTGGCCACTGAGGTCAGGTGCTTTGGTATCCTGTTCGTTATTGTGATCACCTTGGTCCCAAGTCAAGTCTACATCTGTGCGTCTTCATGATGATCAAGTGTCACGGGGGTTGCGAGACTATTTACAATAGACACCAGAATGTTAGCACTAGAAGGAACGAACCTCTTATGTTACAGAGCGGACTGTGCGTCTCACCCAAGACCAGTGACTTTCTCAAGGTCACACACTAAGGCCAGAGAGAGGATGAGAACCCAGAAATCCTAACTCCCAAATCAATGTTCTTTCTACCTTTGGCTGTCAAATTTTAATGAGAACCAGAATCCACTTATGATTTGATCAACATATTCATTTCCCAGAAGAGAAGCCTACTTGGGGAAATAGCGTTATTCATAGGATGCTATTTGGAATAGATGGAAGGCTAGTCCCAGGTTCGTGCTGGAAAGAAATGAATAAAGCCAGGAGTCCAAGGTAGGAAAAAGCCATGCTGAGAAAACCACCCAGAGAGACACTCACTCCTCACGCTGGGCCCAGGGAAGACCACAGCGGCCAGGAAACTTTCTGTAACCGTAATGGGTAGTCAAGAAAGAAGCAAGGCTCCAAGAGGAAACTAAATCCCTGAGTTGGAAATGGAATTTTTCTGAGAGAGAAAAGAGAAACCAACAGAGGGAAAAGTTAATCCCTTCTTAAATGCTCTTTGTTCCTGGACATAAGCTGAAGCTAGTGGGAGGAATTTCCAGCCCAGAACCCCCAGTGAGAAAAGTCTGGTCAGTTGTTTTATTTAACCTACAGCCAGTCCAAGAGAGGACCTCTGTGCTGACTTAAAGGAACACTGCCATTTTATGGGGGAAAAAACCCCACTTCAGAATGAAGCTAGAGTTGTGTTTGTTCCCAGGTCTGCCCAGAGGCCACAGCTGAGGGGTGGGGAAGGGGAATTCCCTTGATGCCAGGCATGGGGGACAGAGTCTGCAGGGACGTCTGGGAGGATACGACTGCTCCCTCCCGGACTCTCTGGAAAAATACCAGCAGGGAAATTTAAACTTGGCTCTTGAATAAGCTCATTTTGTATATCAGTGTAACCTGAACACCAAGCAAACCCCGGGGCCCGGTCTTGGGTGACTTGCCCCTTCAGCAGCTCAGGAGACAGCCAAAAAGGGCTGACCACTCAGAGCCCAAGCCCGGTGTCCTCCCGCTCCGATCCAAGCAAACCACGACGAGTGACTAGAAAACCATGTCTGATGGGTTGGAGGTCAACCCTAGGGCACAGCCCTCCACTTCACACGGGAACCAGAGTCGTATTTGACAGGATTCCCTAAAGGCATTTGGGCAACAAAGAAAATGAGTTCGGGAGGAAACTTCTGAGAAAATGATGAGGTTTGTATCAAATCAAGAGTGAGCTGGAGGTCACTTAAGGGGAGGCCCGAGCAGCTAGCTCCTCAGGGCCTCACACTCAGGGGAGACGGTTGCCCCTGCACAATAAGTGCAGGCCAACTGCCTGGGGACTTCCTCCACTGAGGTTCCTTCCCTCTTCCCCACAGGGCAGGATCAGAGCTGGGAGTTTAATTCCAGAGGCTGAGAGTGGAAAACCCAGTGTCTCCTTGTGTGCTCAGTTCTGGTCACTGCACTGTGGACAGTATGCTCTCTCCCCGACATTCTCGGTTCATTCCCAGATCCTGAATGATAGCGCTGCCGAGCAAGGGAGTATTATGAAACCACAGTTGCCCCCTCAAGGACTCTGATGGAGGACAGGCACAAAGAGAAAAGGGTGACATGAAGTTCCAATGTCCTCAGCAGGCAGCCAACCCCCACTACCAGGGAAAGAGCAGGAGTTTTCTGTTCTCTTCCAAGCAAACCCTGAATTGGAGAGTACTGGCTGCTGGCCTCAAAGTTATGAGGCTCCACCCCGAGGAATACTTGGGGCCCTCTGGGGACAGTGCTGGTCAGTCAGCAGGGATGTATGGCCTCTCTCCTCTGTACCTAGCTCTGGGTTAGCCCCGGGAGACCACAGGGAGGAAGCCAGACACAGCCAGACACTCATGGAATTTACATTCCTGTAGGAAAATGGACAGTAAACAGAAAATCGCAGGTACAACAAGTGTGAAGGAGATAGGGAAGGGCCAAGGAAGGTCTCCCCCAGGGAAGTGACATTAAATCTGAGATCTAGGGATCAAAAGTCATCAGATAGAAGCACCTGGGTGGCTCAGTCAGTTAAGCATCTGCCTTGGGCTCAGATCATGACCTTGGGGTCCTGGAATCGAGCCCCGCATCATTGTTGTGGTCAGGCTCCCCGCTTAGCTGGGTGTCTGCTTCTTCCTCGCCCCCTGCCCCTCCCCCTCATGCTCTCTCTCTTTCAAATAAATAAATATAAACTTCTTTTAAAAAGTCATTAGATAAGCAAAGGAGGGTTGGCAAGGACTGTGAATTGTCCCTCAATATCCATTCCCTCTTATTTGATAATCACAGAATTTTCAGTTGAGTACGTGGCTTTTCAGAAAATGACTACATCTCCCAACCTTCCCTACAGCTGGCTGTGACTTTGTGACCTCATTCTGGACAATGGGAAGTGAGAGGAAGCGAAGTAGAAAATTCGGAATGATGGGGAAGGGGCTTGCCCTCCCATTGCCCCCTTGCCCTTTTCTCCTAGCAGCAATGAGGGAGTGGTGAGGTGACTTCTTGGAGCCTGCAGAGGAAGGGAAGGCCCTCGGCAATAAGACAGAAGGGTCCTGGGCCTCTGACGACTTCTCTGACCAGGGCTGCCATGTCAGCTCAGAGTTTTATAAGAGAAAGAAATAAATATCTATGTTGTCTAGGCCATTGTTATTTTGATCTCTGCCATAGTAACCAAAGCAATATCCTAATTTATACTGGTCATATCTTAATTTCATCTGATCTTCCCAAGAGCCCCATAAGTAGGGGACTAGGGTCAGCCTTTTAGTGTTACAGAAATGGAGGTTGAGATAATTGTCTTCTCCAGGGTCACACAGGGATAGAGGCAGGGACTCACAACTCAGGTCTCGATCCTTCCAAGTCCCAGGAACAGGCACTGGACCTGCCCCCCTCTCTCTAGAGCGGGTTTTAGGTCTTCCTCCATTCATGAGATGAGTTTTCACCAAACCATCCGCACTTCACACACACACACACACACCCGCCCCGCCATGTAGCCATCGGCTCATGGTCTTGAGAGCACACGCCCTGACCAGCCCCGTCGACCTCCATGATGTATGTGGTGATTCCAGGTCAGGGCTGGAAGACCGTTGCCACTTTTCTCAGGGAAGCTCTTACATGTTACTCTAAAAGGGAATACTTGGAATAATCCCCCCTCTGCAGCTTAACCTGCCCTCCCTTGTGTGAAGAAAGGACCCAGGAATTCTTGATACCAGCGCCTGGAGAGCCCAGGGAACCCTCTGCTCCCTCCTTAGGGCAAGTTGCTTCTCTCCTTATTATGACAGCTTAGACTTCCTCTCCTCCAGGCTTTCCTCAGGACATTGTGGAAGGACAATTCTGTTATTTTACCTTTTGTTAGCCCTTGACTGATAGCAGGAGACATCGTGGGCTAAGCCGTGTTCACACAAAGCGTCAGTGGCTGTTCTCCGGAGTCGCTCCTCAGGTTAGAAATCACCTCTGAGGTATAACATCTGAATAATGCAGATTTTAAAATACAGGTTTTTAGTCCTCACAGCTAGAAGACAGCTTTACACCTGCATTTGGCTTGCAGGGAGCCTCAAGTTGGACTCAGGGGTGGAATGGGGTCCAGGCCTGAGCATAGGTTCAAAGAAGCAAAAATCCCTTAGCTCAAGCAGGCCTCCTCTGGAAGTGCCCCTTTCTCCTCTCATGAAGTCTCCTTCAGGTGCCTTTGTCCCTGTCCTGAAAAATCCAGCTCCCCTCTCTCTGTACTGCTATTTCTCTCTCATTGCTCTTCTCTTGACCTGTCGTAGTACTTTGGGACAAGAGGCTGCTTTAATTGGCAATAATTCTGAGGCACCCAGGATTCTTTAAAATGTTTGGGAAATCTTCACAAAGGATGATTGGGGCTTGCAGACGGCCCCTTTCTCTTCCCATCCCACACCTTCTCCTTGGGTGATTCGCCTACTCCCACAGTTTTACCCTCTGACCATGTCCTCCAGAGGCACCTGTGTCTGCATCATGGCCAACTCCCTTCCTTAAGCTCTCAACTCACTTGTTCATCTTCCTCGTGGATCAGCCTGGATGGTCAACCTTCCCATGCCCCAGATGGAATTCATCGTCTTCACCCCAAGCCTGTTCTCTCCCTCAGATGAGGGCTCCACCCACCCAGTCACCCAAGGCTCAGTGTAGCCATCTGCTCACTGAATTCTGGCAGCTGCTTTTTAATGTCCTTTATATCTATTCTCCTGTATATTTACTTTCCAAGCATGTTCCAAATAGTCTCCTAACTGGTTTATCTTACAGCATTCTTGTTCCTCCAATCTCCTTTCTACACTGCTGTAAGAAAAATTCTCTACAACACAAATCTTGTCATTGTGGGATTTCAGAATTCTTTCAGTGGCTCCCTCATGTCCTCAGAGTAAAACCCAAATTCCTCAGCAGGGCCATTGAGGCCTTTCCTGACGTGGCCCTGCCTACATCTCTATCTCTCCCTCCTGCTCCCAGGCATTGTCCTCCCAAGCTGCTGTGTCCTCATGTTCCCACACTTCCACCTGTGTTGTTGTTCTGCCTAGAGAGGCATCCCTCTCTCACCTGGACAGTTTTCCCCAGAACTCAGTTCAGGCGTCTTATCTTCAGGAAGCTGCCATGATTTCCCAGCGTCCCCAGCAGCCTCCACACAATGTTGGACACACACATCACCAGCTAATCTGAGAGGTCCTTAAGGTCGGGAACTGTGTCTTGTTTTGTCTTGTCCTAGAGTCTGGCAGATACATTGCATGGGAGCTGGTTTGGAAAATTTAGGAAGAACTTTCTGTCAGTAGAAACTATTCTATGTTATGAGATGGTGATAGTCAATAAGTCATACCACAGAAGCTTGTGGAAGAGATTCCTACTGTAGGTTCAAGGAGCTGAAGCCAGAGGACCTTTAGGTCCTTTCCAAATCTGAAATTTCATCATTTGAAAACACTGATGTTGGTCCGAAATGTTTAGCCATCAACATAAGGGGCAAATTGGTCATATTCTCCGGGAGAGACGAGCCGACACTGTCACTGTGGCAGTTTCACAGTGACTCTACCTTAAACATTTGGGTATGTGGGGACTTCTCAGTCTCCCTGGAACATAAATCTCAGCTCCTGACCAACTCTGACTCTTGGGAGGAACTCAAAGGGCAAGAGTAGGAACCAGTGTTTGCAAAAGAAGAGAAATTCACAATCCTCCTGGACTGATTGGTAAGTCCATTTGATAAAATATTATTTAGCTGAGAAAAAGAATAGATTAATATATACATGGAAGATGTAAATCAAAAAAAGAGCAAATTAGAGAATACCATAGGTAGTATGATCACTTTGGTGTATTTTTAAGAGAGAATATATGTAACTATTATGCATAATTTTTTCTGGATGGAATTATAAGAAACTGTTAATAGCAGTTACTTATTCTGGGGGAATAGTTATTTACTGTGGATGGTGGGAATGGGAGAAAGTGACTTTCAAGGTTCATCTTGTATGTTTTTATGTCACTTCTGCTTTCTAATGTCCTGTCTTTTTAATGACAACCAAGTTCATCTAGATTGTAGGATTTGACTGATTTTATACTTCTTCTTTATAGTTTTCTATTAAAAAAATAAAATCTAGGGGCGCCTGGGTGGCTCTGTGGGTTAAAGCCTCTGTTTCGGCTCGGGTCATGATCCCAGGGTCCTGGGATTGAGCCCCGCATCGGGCTCTCTGCTCAGTGGGGAGCCTGCTTCCTTTCCTCTCTCTGCTGGCCTCTCTGCCTACTTGTGGTCTCTGTCTGTCAAATAAATAAATAAAATCTTAAAAAAAAAATAAAATGAAATCTAATAATATTTTGTATTCCCTAGAGGCTGGAGAAAAGGGCCTCTGGAGAAAAGGGGGCTAACCTGGCCACAACCAAGACAGATTTTAGTAGCTCCAATTCTAAACATGAGAAACTAGAGTCAGGGAAGCAGAGGGTTGGGGGAAGGGAGAGCCCCTTGCCTGGGACCATCCTGTGAAAGGTGTTGGAGCCAAGAACAAAGACCAGATCTTCTGGGTTCCAGCATGACTCCTCCACTAACCAACAAGGAAGGAGGGATTAGGTGGTGGGGAAGGGAGGTAACATTTGCAGAATGCCTACTGTGAAGGCATTTTATGCCGTCACCAGCCAATTTCTGTCCTTAGAAAGTCTTACCAGCAAGATACAACTTACCATGAACTTCCCAGAACTAAAAGTCTTAAGCACAGAAGTTTACTCTCTGGACCCAGAAGGAAACACAATAAAAATGGTACCTATGCAAACTCCCTTACCATATATCCTGAGAGTCTTGTTTTTTCTGGGTATCCTATTTACTGCAGAGACTTTTTTGCGGAATACAATGCTGGTGTCTCAAGGAGACATTTCCTATAGTGATAACTGAAGAAGGTATCATCTGGGCAAGTGAGTGTTAACTGGGAGTCAGGGCCTGCTACCAGTCAGAAGGTTTAGAGCAGTATTTTTGGGCACTTTGATATTCTGACCTTCTCTCTGTCATCTCTGATCAGGACTTCTCTGCATCCCTGGATCTTAATCTCTGTGTTCCTCACTTTGGACAGGTAACCTGACCAGTCCTCAGTTGCTTATGGGATAGAGTTGGGACTTCAGGGACAGCAGTCAATGTTTGGAATAGCTTCCACAGGGAATGGGACCCAAGACCAACTGATAAGCCTCATTGTTCTTCTAGCTCTTTCAGGATCTCCTGTTTTCAGGGACTGATGGGCAGGGAGGATTGATTTCACACATCCCCCACTCCCCACTAGCAGAGGGAACTTGCCAGACCAGTGGATCAAAGTAAGCCCAGTTCCCTGTGGGATGAATGTCACCTCATTGCTCTGGGCTCTTTCCCAGGTGGGCAAGATCTAAGACAATGCTCTGAGTTCACTGTGTTTCTTCTGTCTTTCATACGAGCTCTGATCAAAGAGGGTCATTGGCAGTTAGCTATGTCTACCGCCTCTCGGCTCAGCTGATGGCTTTGATTGGAATCGAAGGTGGGTAAGTTCATGTCAAAGAAAATGAAAAGGCATCCTGTGAGCAAAATCATTCTGCCTGAGAGATGCATGAACCTTTATCCAGGTTCCAACCTTTTCCTCCCACGGAAGATCGGAGGTGGATGTCATTTCATTCACAGGTAAAAAGCAGGGAGTTGTGTGCGGTAGGGCTCTGCGATTTTCCAGTGACTCAGCCTATGCCCTTTTGGGAGAGATCTCAAAGAGATCTTGGGCTTGCTTCCCAAGGTTCAACTGGTGTTTGTCACTGGGGCTTGTTTTAGAAGGCAGGTGTGGTGAGTTGAGTGACTCCGACTACTGGGGTCTGGGGTATTTGTATCACTGGTCCCTGTCAGACCCCTCTCTTTAATTTATTTACTTCCTTATTCCTTAAAAAAAAAAAAAAAGATTTGATTTATTTATTAGAAAAAGCACATGCTGCTCCCGCTGAGCAGGGAGCCCAACGTGGGGCTCGATCCCAGGGCCCTGGGATGCTTAACCAACTGAGCCACCCAGGTGCCCCTTCCTTATTCCTTTTACTCCCCATCCTGCCGTTCCATTCCCGTCTCTCACACACAGTGATTTTGTGTCTGTGTTCATCCTTTTGTTTGCATGTTTCATACAAACAGTGTTTGTTTGCAATATGTTTATATATTCTATCTCCTTGCTTCCTACCTTTTTTTCACTGTTTCTACCCCTGTCCTTTCCACTGCCTTAAGCGTCCATTTGCTCTATGTACATCTGATCATTTGCTTCAGTCCTCCTGTCTAGCACTGCCTGGTGTTCATTCACTAGATTTTATTTTTCAGACTGTTGGAAACTCAGATGGCCCTCAAATCCTACCACAAGTAACCGTGCACCAAACAGGCGTACACGTGTCTCCGAAGCCAGTGTTGTCTGAGGATTTCTTGGGATGTATACATAGTAGAACTGCTCATAGGCTACATGGAAAATGGGACTCATAATGCCAGATCATCCCCCAGAATGTTCGCCAATGCACTTCTCTGATGTCTATCTCCCCACCAACAGCGTATGAGCTCTCTGCCAATGCTTGGCACGACCCTTCTTTCTCCATTTTCCTAATATAAAGGCAGACGGTGATAACTCTTTGTTGTTTTAATTTGCATTTTTCATGCTTAATGTCGTAAACCTGCTGCTCACAACTCTTCATCTCAAAATTTGCTTCCCTGGAAAATTGACCTACATCAACTTGTCCATGGTTTGGAGCAATTTCTTCTATATGATGTTCGTTTATATCCTTTCCCCACTTTTTCCATGGCAGTCAGAGATGTTTGTGATCCTTGCATATGCTTTGTATCAACCCCGTGTCCGTTTTAAGTGTTACAGATCGCTCTTCCTCTTTTGTCATTGGTCTGTTAACGTCATCCAAGGCGTATTTTGTTGATTAGAAAGCCTTAAGTTTCATGTAGTCAAGTTCACAGAATTTGTATTATGGTTTATGTTCTTGAAATTTTGTTTTAGAAGAGCTTCCCCGGATCACAAAGGTATTTCTCTTCACTTAATTCTACTAACTTTGTTTCTACTGTTTTCCTTGAACTTTTTGTACTCTGGTCTTTAAACTGCTCAGAGCCCTCTTTGTGTGTGATATTAAGTAGGGATCCAGTTTTGTTTTTTGGGTTTCTTTCCCTCCACATAGGAAGTCAGTCTCCCAAATGCCATTTTCTGAATGCTCTACCCTTGCCCCCACCAATTTGTGGTGCCATCTTCGTTCTGTATTAAGTTCTGACACTTTATGGGTATACCTGAGCTCTTTCTTCTCTTCTGTTGGTCTATTTGTTATGTTTTTCCAATTACTGTTTTTATCATGTTTGCTTTATGTCTTAATATCAGAGAGGGCAGGAGTCCCTCTTCTCTCTCCTTTTTAAAAGTTGACTTAGCTGTGCTTCTGTGTCTGAGTGTCTTTCTCTGTTCTGTACTGCCATAATTGTGAGCCCAAGTTTAGTTCAAGTGTTTGGGTTGAGCTGAGAGCAGTGGGCCTGCCAGCCAGCATGCCAGAATGATGACTCGTGTCATCAACAGTGCACACAGAGGCACAGGGGAGAAACTTCAGGAAGAAGTCAAGCCAAGAGATGGTATCAGGCCACACTGGACGCTAGAAAGTCCTGACAATTCTCTGCAAAGTGGAATCCAATCTGATCCAAGAGAAACAGTCAAAGGCACGCAGGTCTTAATGAGCCTGGGAACCTAATCAGAGACAGTAATGAATGATATTAACAGTACAGTCTTGCCAAGGAGAAAACCCTATCTGCGTCCTTGGTTTGCTTGGCCCATGCCTCTGAGGATTACAAAGGCCTGTCCAAAGGTTAGCTCATTGCTACCCTGTCCCTCAGCTGCTTCTGCTTCTCTTCCAAAGCACTGTTCCCCAAACCTCAGATTTTAGGCATGTAACATTTTTGTTTTGTGATAATTAGGATCCTGTGAGCAGCCCATGGTTAGTCATCTGTGGTGTGAAGATGACGGGTGCTCCAGCTCTGGAGGTGCTTATGGGTTCAGACACGTCAGGCTCGAATTAAAGACAGAAGCTGATGAGGGAGAATGAGGTGATTCATCACCAGAACCTTGAAAACCAAGTTCAAGGAGAGGGCCAAGGCTTTTTAAATGTAGAATCTGCTCTCTGGTGGTGCCAAGGCTTCACCTGGGCTGGGTTATGCTGTTAACTTCCATTTTCTTCCCACTGAGGACTGTAAGGCCAGAGAATCAGCTCTGTTTGGTTTAGTCTGGACAGCTGCCTTAGCATTGACCCAATTCTGTTAAATCTGTTCTGGGTGTTTGTGTCTCCCCACCCCCTTACTCTTGTGATGTTCTCTTCTTCTGATGTTGTATGATGCCCAGGTTCCTTCCCTTTCTCAGAGCTCTTACATCTAAGTTCATAGTCTTTGAGAACAGTTTCAAGTGATTTGTATGAATGGTGTTTCTTCCCCCGAGTGGCTCTACAGAATGCCGGTGTTGGCTGCATGCATTGACCTTGATCTATGTGATGTAATCCGCGAGTCTGATCATTTGGCCCCATAACTTGCTCTGTGCGTGTCCCTGTCCTGCACCCATGCTGGATCTTACACTGTGGGGTGGGGGCCTACAACATCCGCTCCCTTTGGACAAAGGTCACATGCTGATTGGGGACTGACCTGAGCAGGGCCCTCATTTGACCTGTGTAGCTCTACTGAGCCCCAGAAGCCTGTAATTCAGTGCCCTTAGTGCTTTGCTTCTCTGCACCTGGGGAATAGAGCAAAGGCCTTAATCTCTCTTCATTCACCCCTCTTTCTTTTGCTCTGAGTATATTTTGAGAGCTCAAAGCCCTTCTCTTTCCTTTAAGTCTTCTTTCAATGCAACGATCAGAATTCAGAACCTCTACAGGCTGCGTCAGAGACTAGCACGGTGTCCTGAACAAATTCAAGTGTGGCTGAAGGACTTTGAGTGTCCTTACTCTGAGGGATATAGGAGGGCTTTATCCAATGTTAGCCTGGCTGGAGTGACAGAAGGTAGGAAAGAGATTGGGGATGGCTTCCTTTCTCAGAATCCGTGAGGGAAGGAAGCAGGCTAGGCTGTGTTTTAAGAGACTCGGTGGAATTGTCTAGGAAGAATCCATTCAGAAGTCCTGGGATCCAACACATAAAGTAGGTGAAATAGTCACAAAAGGAGACATCTCAATGTTGGGCATCAACTTGTTGACTAACCCCATGGAAAACTAGATCATCCATTCCCCAGCCCCACTCTCTTTTCCCCCATCAGTCCCAGCTTTTCAGGAGGAAAGAAGGATTGCTGTCCAGCCCTTGGTCTGGTCACTAGACCAGACGCTGGGCTGCCTAAGAGTTGTTCCAAGTTTGCTCTAGTGCCAGTCGGGTGCTGATCAGAGGGTGCAGGAGGACAATGACCTCCTTTGGGGCTGTGAGGATCCTGGACTGTTCCTTTACCTCTGAAGACTCTGTTTGTCCACATGTCTTATTAAAACTAGGGAATGTGCGGCCCAGCTCTAGAGGGCTGTGAGTTCACCAAATATTTAGGCCGAGATGCTCTTTACAAAAGGAGCAATTGCATCCCACGAATTGGCTTTCCCATATTTGGTCTTCTCTCAGGGATATTAAATATAACTTTTCGTATGTCGCAGGCTTCATGTAGCAGACCATGTGGCCAACAGACTTGTTGGTATGGGCTCTAAATTTGGCCCAGCAGTCCCTGAGGGGATCTCTGAAAGTTAGGCTCTACTAAATGGCTCTGAAAAGAGTGGCATGTGGGTGAAAACAGGTTGGCAAAGACGGAGAAGGGCCCAAGTAGGTGTGTATCAGGATCTTCCCTCACTGTTTCAGCTCCTCGGGCCACCGCGTTCTCCCTTCAGCTTTCAAGCAGCTCATTTCAGTTCTTGTCAACTTGGCCAGACCAGCTGCAACCAGGAAGAGCTGTTTTTCCAGGAATGGCATTTGGGAGCCGCTCTGGTATGCCTTCTTGTGAGCTATGGATGCTGAGAAGCTGGCGAGGAAAAGTACCTTTGCTCCTTTATGATTCAGGGGCTCTGGTTTTTGCTTGAGAGAGCAGGGGAAAGAGACCTCAGGACAAGGAATCCATGATAACGTGCAGAAGGACTGCAGATAGTAAACTATCCACAGAAAGAGCCATAGGCTGGCTAAAAAGGAAAAGAAGTGTGAAGCTAGAAACCAGCCTCAGCCTGCACTACACATTTGCTAAACTGGTGTCCATCGTGACTCTAAATTTTCAACCTGGGCCAGCCCACCACACACCCAAGGACAAGCGGCCATAAAAAGTGCCTCTCATTCACTCTGTCTCACGCGAAGCATTTGTCTTAGCTTCTGCGCAATTCTGCTTCTTGGCTTCATCTTGCAAATCCTCTCCCTGGACTCCTATCCTGTATTCCTGACTCTCTCAGTCTCCCCAGTTTGCCAGGGCAGAGACAACTACAAATGACAAAACTCAGTGACAGACAGTTCCATGCCAGGGAAAATGGCGCATTTAAATGGAGCTGGAGACCTTACAGATCAGTTGCATCTTTCTGGAGAGTAATCTGGCAACGGCAGGAGCTGAGTCCTGGCCATGATCCACTCATTCCGTCTAGGGAAGCACATCTGGAACAAATAAACACAGGAGGACAAAAGAACGAGTGGTACGAAAATAACCATGTTGATGTTATTAATACTAATGAACTAGAAATGATACAGACATTCACCCCGAGGCAAATTATGATGTGCGACATAATGGACACAGTATTACGATTAAAAATGATAAACATGAGGACCTCTGACACAAAAAAACCTTGCATTTCAAATAATATTAGAGAAAAAACACACCGAGAAGTACGTCCTCACATTGAGGGTACAACGTGAAAACTTGACAGGTGTTAGAAGGGAATGAACAGAAACGTAAGCACATAATAACACAAAATGGGTTTTTGCCTCTGGGAAAGCTGTATAAGTTCACTAAAAAAGTGTGCCCTAAATAAAATGGAAAGTGTGAGGACAAGACCACCTTCTGGTAGGCGTTCCCATGCTGGCAGGGTGAGAAGCGTGGCTCCTTTTCCTGTAAGTTTCATTTTTTGTCCCAGATGTTCTCAGCTCAAGGAGAGGATAAGAGATTTACTACGGTCTCTCACCTCGGTGGCACCACCTTCCACCCTCTGCTTCTGCGTCCCAACAGTTTGGTCTGCAGAAAATCCTTGGCTTCCTTTTCCCTTTCCTAACTCATTTTTCAAATCAACCCAAGCCGGGGCGCTCAGGTGGCTCAGTCCGCTAAACAGCTGCCTTTAGCTCAGGTCTTTATCCCAGAGTCTTGGAATTGAGTCTCATTGGACTCTCTGCTCAGCAGGGAGCCTGCTTCTCCCTCTCCCTCCACCTGCCGCTCTCCCTGATTTTGCTTTTTCTTTGTCAAATAAATAAATAAAATCTTAACAAC
Source organism: Meles meles (assembly GCF_922984935.1). Lineage (NCBI taxonomy): Eukaryota > Metazoa > Chordata > Mammalia > Carnivora > Mustelidae > Meles > Meles meles. Next base: position 44,778,554 of record NC_060069.1, on the reverse strand, counting down.
AACAACAACAACAACAACAAAATCTACCAAAGCCAAGAGCCTAGAGGATGTTTGTCTGCAGCAGTGGGTAGTTGAGATGGCCCCAAACCAGAGCTCAGAGGGCCACGGTTCTAGTCCTAAGTTTTGCCACTGCCTTACTGGGTAGCCGTGGGCAAGTCTTTCTAGATGTGGGCAAGTTGAGGTCATGGTTTCTTCACCTGGAAAATGGAAGTGTTGGACCAGGTGATTTCTAAGGTCCTTGAATTTCTGACGTTCCTATGGCTCTATCTTTATTGACCGAGGACTTCGGAAAGAGTCCTGAAATGGAATCCACATCACTCCTCAGAGTGGAGAGCATCTGCCACCCAGAGCCCGCTTCCTGGAAACACTGGAGGCCCAGGTCCCTCCCACTGTAGGTACAAGGGCTTATCAAGGACTAAAAGAAAAAAATTTTTTTGCATGTTTTGGTCCTTTATCGATTAATAACAATTCAGTGTTTCTGGAAAGGGTTAAGGGCCTGAAGCTTCCGGCAAAGAGCAGTTCTGCTATTAAAAAAGACCAGGAGAGCCCCGCTTGACCTTGAGTTCCCAGAGCGAGCCACTGAGCAGCTCTAAAACAGCTTACGGTGTGGCCACGATCAGAGTTTGGTGTGTAACTATTCCTTTCATTGCACTGGCCCAGAGAACCAGGCACACTGAACGGGAGTGGAGTTGCAGAAGCTTTGGCCAACTGGAGAAAGAACACTTGAAGTGGGTCAGAATTCTTCCAGGTGCACTGTGATCAAGAAGAAAAAGATCGGTGAGAGGGAGTTAGAAACTAGGGGAAATTGGCTGGCTATGGCACGCAGGAAGGCCCCCACAGCCACTTCAAGTCTAATGAGCACATCTGTCTTTGTGTAGCGTGAAGGCGGGGCGGACCAAGGGATGAGAAGAGGGGCAAGCTATTGTCTGCTTTTGACAGAGAGGATGAATGGCCTCTTGGCTGCTTGCGTGGCTGGGCTGCCAACGAAAGAGTGGGTAAAGCTCTTCTCACTAAGAAGAGGGGCGCTGGGGCCCAGGAGTGTCCTGCCTATGGCAAAGATCTTATGGGAACCATAAATAGAGCATATTTGACAACATGGAGCTGTCTGAATTAGTTTTCACTAAGTAACAAATCATCCCCCAAAGTGGCTAAAAACAGCAACCCTTGATTTGGGTCAGAGTTCTGTGCGCTGGCCGGGTGCTCCCGGTCTGGGCCAGCTCGGCTGAGCTCTGCTCTCGTGTGTGCCGTCAGCCGGGAAGTCGGCTGGCAGGTGAATGGTTGAGGTCAGCCCCACTTCCATGTCCGGCAGCTACCAGGCTGTTAGGAAGAGTTATGGAGCAACTGGGCCACATACCTCTCATGAGCCAACAGGCTAACATGGGTTTGTTTATGTGGCAGCGAATTTCCAAGAGCAGCAAGATAGGAAGCTACAAAGCCCCTTGAGGCCTACGCTGAAACCTGTACATTGTCATTTCCAAAGCATTCTCTTGACCAAAGCAAGACACCAGGCCTGCTGGAGTGACCGGCTGTCCCAGTTTGCCTGGGACTGAGGGGTTTCCCAGGACACGGGAGTCTCAGTACAAAAACTTGGAAAGTTCTGGACCGGCTGGGACAGTTGGTTACTCTAACGGTCAGCCCAGATTCAAAGAATGGGGAACTTGCCCAGACATTTCTGCAAAGAAGATGTACCAGCGGCTAGTGAACACATTGAAAGGTATGTACTAATCCTTAGAAAAAGGCAAATCAAGCCACAATAAGATACAACTACAAGCTATTATGCAAAAAACTGAGTAAGAGGTGTTACAGAGGATGTCGAAACATGGGGAGTTTGGTGCATTGCTCGTGGGAATGTAGAATGGGGAAGCCACTGCGGAAAACAGTGTGGGGAGTGATCAGAAAAATGAAACATCAAATTACCATATGATCCAGCAACTACAGTTCTGGATATATACCCAAGAGAATTGAGAGCAGGAGCTCAAATAGAATTTACATGCCCACGTTCACAGCAGCATTATTCACAATACTCAACAGGTGAAATTAGCCCGAATACCTAATTGATAACCCAAGTATATAAGAATCCCCAAAATGTGGTGTATACATACACTTGACCATTATTCAGCCTTACATAGGAAGGCAATTCTGGCCCAAGATATAGCCTGGTTGAACCTAGAAGACATTAGGCTCAGTGAAACAAGCCAGGCACAGCATTGACACATACTGTATGATTCCACTCGCAGTGATACCAGGAGGAGTCAAATGCATGGAGATGGAAAGTAGAGTGGTGATTGTCAGGGGCTGGAGAGAGGAGGGAAGGAGTTAGCGTTTAATGAAAGTAGCATTACAGTTGGGGAAGATGAAAAAGTTCTTGAAACGGGTAGTGGTGATGGTCATACAATGTGAATGGAGGTCAGGGCACAGCGCTGTGCATTTAAAAAGGCTTCAGATAGTGCATTTTATGTTAAATGTATCTTACCACAGTTTTTTTAAAAAGGCACAGGGAAATAAGTTCCCGTAGAAATGAGAGGAACTACAAACTCTTGTGGACATTTTTTGCCATATGCCAACAGGGGCGAGAAGGAATACAATCAAATAAGGTTGAGCTACTGCAGTAGACAATTTTGTGGTTTTTATTTTTATTTTTATTTATTTATTTGAGAGAGAGACAGAGAGACAGAGAGCATGACAGAGAGAAGAGTGAGCTGCAGTGGAGGGCGTGGAGGGCAGAGGGAGTGGAAGCAGCTGATGTCCCACTGAGCAGGGAGCCAGATACAGAACTCTACCCCAGGACCCTGAGATCATGACCTGAGCTGAAGGCAGACACTTCACCAACTGAGCCACCCAGGCACCCCAGTAGACACAGTTTTTGAGGAAGTGTGCTGGAAGGCAGCAAGTAATGTCTTGATACTCTTCCCTCTGGGAGCTGGTTGTGACTTGTGGTTATTTGTCTGGGTCGGAAAAAAGAGGGAATGAGAGAAAATACATGTTGACAAGGCAACGGGGTGGCAAGAACATGTGGTAAGGCTTTGGAACTGACCAGAAAAGTCCAATAAAATCAAAATATGTCAGAGCCCTAAAGAAATCATCCACCTGTTTGAAGGGGTCCCACTTGCCTTTTCATGCATCCTTGATGCCCCTGGCAAACTGCGGCAGGTAGAGCAGGCTTTCGGTGAGGATACACCGGAGGTATCTGAAGTATCCGAGGGGCACGGCTCAGGGCAGGCGGGCTCACGCGCTGCCTCCCCCTCCCCGTCCCTCTCAGTGTGGTGTTAGGGGAGTCTGTGTTGATGGGAAACTCTGAATGTGCCCGATCCTCTGGCCCAGTGGTAGGAGAAGCAGATGGAAGGAAGGAGTGAGGAAAGGGGGCAGTGCCCGGGGGTGGCCAGGCAGGGTGGGAGCAGAGAAGCCAAAGGAAGCCATGAGGCAGATGACTATGAGAAACCGCCAAACTCCCCGGAATGCTGTGGTTAGAAGGGACTTGGAGAGGATCTCGTCTACTCTCCCTGTCAAAGGGTGAGGAAATGAATCCAGAAAGCTTCAGAGACTCAGCCAGGGCAACCCGCCCAGGTAAGCAGGAAGTGTCACAGTGGGTAGCTGGGACCCAATATTCTCATTTTTACACAGGAGCTCCTTCTTCTACCTGCAGGGGCTTCTAGTTTCTCATTGAATCTTCTCCATTAAGGGAGGGGTAAAGCCCAGCACATGTTGCCTTTACTGTCCTAGATATGACCTGCAGCAGGGGAACCAGGTCCTCTGGTACACACACACACACACACACACACACACACACACACATATCTTCTAGCTCCCTTGTCTAGTATCTAGTGTCCTTGTATCTAGTGTCTGATACAACAGTGTACCTGTCCTCTTATCGGCTTTTTAATCAAGGTCTTCTACTATATTTCCCTGTCAAGTTCCCCACTCCTATCCACAGGGAGAACTTATTTTTAGGTGCTACAGAAAGTAGTACAGAAAGTGCAGATCAATTCTTTCTTCTCAGCTCAGTGACTAAGATTTAGCTTGGTCCGGGTTTGTTGCTTTAATACTTGAAGGTCAGGGGTGGGTGGGCATAGCTTGTCTTGGGAGGCTGAAGTGCTGGGGGATTAATAGGGCTGATGCCATAACCCGCTCCCCTCCCCCTTTTCTTTTCTTCAGGGAGGAAAACGTCTTGGAAAAACCCCAATTGAGAAGCATCTGGTGAATTAATTTATTGATCCAATTGCCTTTTTCCAGCTGGAAAGGTTTCAACAATTGGTAAAAGCTAGTAATGAGCCCACTGCTCTCTGCGATGTCCAGGACGCACTGTGGTGCCCTGGGAATCCCACACATGGGAATGTACACATTGATTAGGGACCTACTGTGGGCAAGTTACTGGAGGCCTTTCAAGAGGGGACAGGCGCAGTGCCTGCCCTGGGGGAGCTCACAGTCTGGTTGCAGGGAAATAAGGCAAGGACCCAACTCAAGACAAGTGGACAACATAAGGGCTCAGGAGGCATCAAGTGCTTAGGATCTGAAACACAAGTAGTGGAGAAAACCAGAGAGCAAACGATCTGGAAATGCCACCATCCTTTCCCTAACGCTTGCCTTGCTTTTCTATCAGGGCAATGTCAGAGAAAGTATCCAAGGCTACCTTGAGGGATCAGGTCAGGACCGGTGGGGAGGCACAAGCCAAGAAGCTGGGGGATGAAGCTGCGGGCTAAAAGTGAGAAAGGCAGGGAGAGAGCAGAAGCAGAACAGGAAGCCAAGATTTAAGGAGGTTGGAACATTATATTAGTAGGATGCTGACTTAGCTACGTGGGACAGAGACCCAGAGGAACTGTGGTTTGTTTAAACAAAATAGAAGTGTGTTTCTCAAGTAAACCCTGAGCGATAAAATGGTTCCGCTCAGTGAATCATCGGGGGCACAGGCTTCCTTTTTGGCTTCATCATCTCTGGGTTGTCCTCATTCGCGGGGTTCAACATGGCTTACCACTGTGTCCACACTCCAGCTAATGGATAGGGGGAAAGGAATCCTGGGTAGGAACCCTCATTCCCTTTAACAGCAAAGAGATTGCCCTTGCCATTTCCACTCACATACCCTTCGCCAGAAGGGGGTCACATGGCAATGACTAGCTACAGAGGAGAAGAGGGAATCGTCTTTATTGCAGGCAACAAGTGGTCTGCTGAGTTTCTACCACCGCAGGAGGAGGGAAGAAGAGGTACTGGAAGACACCAAGCACTCTCTTCCACAGAGACATGGGCTCTAGACTGAGTTCACCTCTCCCCCGGAAGAGTTGGACCTCACCGATTTTACATAAGCAGGTGTTGTGTCCCCACTCTGCTCTACGGAGCCTGAAAGCCTTGCCTTCTCTCCTCATTAAGTAGGTGAGATGGCTCTGCCCTCAAATGTCCCACAGAGACATCCTCCCTGTCTCCCTGAGCCCTGGGGACAGATGCTTGACCCTGAGCCTTAGCCTGAGGCTCTGGTTCCCAGTGGGCGTCTCTATGGGGATGGGGAACGAGAACGGGAGCCAGGCTGGCATCATTCGGTGTACGTAATAGAGCCGGAAGAGTTGTGAAACCCAGGAGGTTCTGCAAGGCTGTTCTGCAGTAAATACTTGTTATAAAAATAAACCCATCTTGCTATTCAACAACAATGAGCAATACCCCAGGGCTGCCAGCACCAGCAGTACTCATACGTCTCTAGGCACACTGCTCTAGGATGCGAGCCAGCCCACGGCGGCACGCGCAAGCACAGCACTCTCCCTGACAGCCTTCTGGATCTCACTACAGACTCAGACCTCCTTCAGATTGTCAGCGGATGAAAGGTTAAGACTGCAGCACTCCACACTCCTGCCTTCGAGTGTGAAGTCCTACCTTCGAGTCAAAACCAAAGCCTTAACAGTAATTGGCAGGGTAGGGGATGGGGAGCTTGACTGCAGTTGGGGTACCAAAAAGATTGAAGCGTTTTCGTGGACCCTGCCTTTAACGGGAGCCAATGGTTGGGAGTTAGCCTGAAAATGCTGCTGTGAAGCCAGTAGGGTATCCAGGACAAAGGGGGTTGTAACCCTGTTTTAGACCAGAGCAGCCTATGAGATAGGCTGAAGATAGGAAGAAGGCTCCATCCAGAATGGTAGAACTCAGCACTATGGAGATGACAGAACTGAAACCCTGCAGCCTGGGGGAGGCTCGGACGGATGCATGACCGTCTTCACATACCTGAAGGGTTGTCATGGGGATAAGGGAACTTGTTCTGTGTGGGCTCCGAGGGGAAGTTATAGCTTGGCCAATTCTGTTTCAGAATAGAATTAGAATTGTCTAGAAATGGAATGCTCTCTCTGTCATGAGAGAATGAGTTCTCCATTGCTGAGGTTTGAAAAAGCCTGGGTAAATCTCTATGTGGTTTGAGAAATTCATGCTTTGGGTAAAGACAGGACTAGTGGTTCTCTTGAGTTTCTTGAGACTTTGAGGTCTTATGATTCCATGTATTTTGCTTTTTAAAAAAAAAATATTTAATTTATTTATTTTACAGAGAGAGAGAGAGCACATGCAGAGGGAGTGTCAGGCAGAGGGAGATGCAGACTCCCCACTGAGCAGGGAGCCCGATGCCAACCCTGGACTCCAACCCTGGACACTGGGATCATGACCTGAGCCAAAGGCAAATCCTTAACACACTGAGCCACCCAGGCATTGCCTGTGTTTTGCTTTTTAATTTTTATTTGGAGATAATTACAGATATATATGCTGTTATAAGACACAATACAGCGAGTGCCTTTGTACTCTTTACCAAGTTACCCTTCATGGTAAGACTTGCAAGACTGTAATAGAATTTCATAATCAGAATATTGACCACCCCAACAAAGTCTGTCCTTCATGTGTGTCAGTAAGCCCTGCCCATGAGGACCTACCTGTGTAAAGGAGAGTAGGACACATGCAGAATCAATAATAGTGCAGTCTGGGTTACCAGATAACCAACTGAGTAGGACCAATCAAATGCCACGGATGACCAGAGGACAAAGAGATCACACCTGCTTAGGGATGTCAGGAGAGGCTTTCCAGGGGAGCTAGGTTGGAATTGAGCCTTGAAGGAAGAACAGGAACTCTACAGATGGAGGTGGGCATTCTTAGTTAAGGACCTGTGACCATCCAGGCTCATTAGGAGCTCAGAGATAAGTCTCCCTGTGAATGAATTCTTCTGGATAGATCTACTCCATAACCCGAAAGTGCCAAAGAAGTGAACATAGAAGCTCAAAGAATCTTTGGGAGCGTCCAGACTGAGTTTCATGCTGTTCCTACTTCCTCCGTAGGGCCCACGCATTGAAGGTGCTTAGCATGTGCTGAATGAATGCCTGACTGAAGAAATGAATGAGTAGATTTCTGCCCCTGTTGCCCTAGTTCCGCTTTCCTTCCTGCTTTGCCTTGCTTTTCTTCCCCCATACAGCATGCAAGAGCATGAAAGCAATGGCACCAGTTTAATGTGGGCGATCGCCTAAAACCCATGTGGTTTTCCAGTGTTACAGGGTGAGCATGTGACGCTGATTAGGTCTGAGGTCACAGGTGCCCCACAAACCCCCCAGAGGTCAGTAAATTATTTCTCCTCTGTAGCTACAGGTTCTATACTGCATCCAAGGTGCACCCCTGTTCAAAGGAGTCTCATAATCCACAACTGGTCCTCTTTTCCTTACACATCATGATAATCGAACCCAAGTCTCTGTACTTGGCTCCCTTTGCCCCACCTCACCTGCCTCACCTCTGGGTTTGTGGTATGAGAAAGGAATGCATTTCCTGGAAGCAAAGAATGAAAGAGCTTGGGATGCAGAAGAGGGCAAGACTTTGAAATTTAGAAATCATCTGGCCCTCCCTCCCCTATTTTAAGACTGGGCCATAGAGGTCAGGAGGGGGCATGTCCTGCCCAGCGTGATCGTGTGAGCCTCTGTGTAGTGGGGAGCTGAGCTCCAGCCTCTTGGCTCCTCTTCTGATGTTCTCTCCAAGGCATCCAGCTGCCTCCTCCTCCGAAAAAGCCAGCCCCTCTCAAGCCTCCTACCCGTGGCCATGTGCCAAAGGTTTCTAATGCTTATGACAACACAGCACAGGAATTGGGTGTACTTGGTTTTCTGTATGTACAGAAGCGTAAAAAAGATCAAAGCATTTACAGTTTGATGATGTTCCCGAATGCAAGTCCAAATTGCTGAGTTAAACAGCCACAATTTTTTTTTAGAGGGCTTTCCGGAGTAATTACTCAAGATGGAATTAAACCATATTTGCATTTGGCTCTTTCCCATTCCCTCCCACTGCCTGGAAAAGGGAGGAGGGGCGTACCAACAAAGAAAACCTTGAGAGACTATTGCTAATTATCCATTTTTACCTGCCTGATGTTCTTTTGCTTTGGACAGTAATTAAATCAAGACCAGGTGTCTTGCAGATGGGTTAGCTGCTGGCTATTGGAAGAGATTAATAGATCCCAGCTAATGGGTAGAGGAAAGAGCTCTCGAGTTTTATGGGTCATTGATGCTGCTTCTCTCAGCAGAAATCAAGAGTGAGAGAGAAAGAACTTGAGCCAAAGTGGCCTACTTCATTAGAGACGTCAGTATCTGCTCATGTGTTCACTACCTCCAGAGCCCCTGAGAGCAGGTCGATGCCCTCTGCCCCCAGATCTAGCCGAGCCATCCGATCGGAAGGAAGTCAGACCTCAAATTCTTATTCTGAGGGAAACTGGTTCAGGATCTGGAGGTTTGTGACTGGGACCAGGGGCTGCCAACAGGGCCCTGAGCAGTGACTGGGGCTTGTCAGCGATGTGATCAGGAGCCAAGGCTCCTGCCTCCCTACTTCCTCTACTGACTCTGAAAGGTTCCCCACTGCTGTCAAAGCTGAGAAGGAGGGGAGGCCGGAAACAGACTAGACTTTAAACGGTGCTCCAACATGGCTTGGAACACAGCTGTGCTCCTTAAGGCCACACGGCCTTTGTTCCTACCCGGCTAGGAAGGACTTTGGGCTAAAATACAGAATGACGTCCCGTCCCAGCGGTGTCGTGGCTCAGGGTGCCTGATTCCATTAGCGAGGCCAGGTCAGGTTTCCTTCTGGAGGACCCAGGATCCATGCTGAGGCCAAGATGAAGCAGGGAGGGGGAGGAGGGCGGGCAGAGGGAAACAAAGGTCACTTATTATTTACAAAGAACGCATTTGTCCTAGCGTGTGAAGCCCCGAGTTTCTGCGCAGTGCTGGGCCATTCACTGGAGCCCTGAGCTCACATGAACAAACTAATTGCTTCCAAATGCTCCTAAAAAATTTGCCTTCCATGGGGCCTATTTCTGATTCACTGCCATTGAGCCTGATTTCTGGGTGAGGCAAAGGATGAGCAACGAGAGCGGGGCAGAGGCCCCCTGAGTTTCACCCACACGTAATTTGGAGGCCGGCACACACTCTGTCTTTGTGAGTGTAAGAGAACAGGAACACACATTGATTTGTGTAACTTGAATCCCTTTCTGAGGAACCCTGGATCCAGTCCACCCTCCCCCACAGTGAGTTAACCACGCTGTCCTGGCTTCAGGGGGCTGGCAGAATGACTAAGCTGTATTCCTCAGCCAATAGTCATGTCATGTCATTCTTGCCCCGGAAACCAACAAAGCGCTTAAGGTAATGATCTGGGCTGTTCATTCTTTGGTTTCTGCCCACTCTCCTCCCAAGCCCATTCCCCAGCAGGTCTCCTGGCCCCATGACACTTTTGTCAGCAGCCTTCTGGGCCCTTCCAGAGGACAGGGACTCGCGGCCTGAGTCACCCCTTCAAGTCAGGGTAGGGAAGGAACCTACCAAGGGAGGAGATGGAGCAGAGCCAGGGTGAGGCATGAGTGGCATCCGGGGCCATGTGGAAGCAGAGGTGCCCACCCTGCACTTGCCTGACGGCAACAGGAAGTGCCTCCCTAGGTTTTGTGCCCCGCGCAGCTCACCGCACTCACCTGTGCCCTGGCATTGGTATGGAGGGTTATTTCTAACCCTGGAGGAAGTAGTTCAGTTCCCTGGTTCACAAGCCCAGGAGGCTTTTTAGAAAGATACCAGTGCCACAGTTTCACCCAGACAGATTAAATGGGAACCTTTGGGTGTGGAGCCTGGGTCCCCACATCCCAGGTGACTGTTGTGGACCCATGGTTGAGAGTGGCTGTCCGAGGGCTCCCACTGGGCTGCAGAGAACGGATGCACGCTCTGCTGGTGTCTCCAGCAGTCTGGCCACAGCTCAGTTCTCTCTGGGCTGACTTGGCCCCTCCAGGATTTTCTCCGGCCCCACAAGACCTGAGGTCTGGCTGGACTTCCAGGCGGGCTTACCCAAGCAGTCCAATCTTGGCTGCTGTGTCGGGCACCCCCACTCCCAGCTTCCCAGCCAGACTTTTCACCAAGTTCCTCTCCAGCCTCTAGGAGCCACAGAGATTCCCAGGCTCCACGGCATTTCCTGTGATATGGCCGCTGACAATCTCACGATGACACAGGGAATGTGTGAGGCGGTCCTTGAAGACTCAGCCAAGAGGACAAAGTGTTTTCCTCAACTTACTGAATGAGTGTCCCCTAGACTGCAACCCGAGGTGGGGAAATGGGGCCCCGGGCCTGACTGACTACCTGGCCGCCCTCTCTGTCAGCTCTTTCCTCACCGTCATCTGTCAGAAATAAGGGGATGGGCTTCTCCTCTTCCCCTTCCTGCCTCATGGGAATGGTTCATGGGGACCTGCCTCATCGTGGACAAAATTCCATAGTTGGATCCTCCAGACCTTGAGAAATTCCTCTCTACTTAGCATTTGACTCTCAAGTCCCAAACCGATTGTCACTTTGGGGACACCCAAAAACCTAATGTGACAGCGAAAGTTCCGGAACGGCAGCGATGAGCGCTTCCCCGGAAATGCTAATGTTCCCTGCTACACTGAGTGGGAAGTCCCAGAACAACAAGACTTAGAGGACATAGAAACACTTCTGAAAAGATTTCAGCACAACATTATCTCTATTCTACACATTTGGTGCCAAGACTCAACATTTTATACAGAGCCTCGGGATGCATAAGCTTCTTTTCTGGGTCTCCACTCCTTCTCTGGGTCTTGGAGAGGCAGGGAGGAGGGGGTGTTTTTATTCCCACCTCCTATTTGTACAACGAGAGAGAGGAGGGAGTTAAGTGAATACTGGGGCCCTGAGGGCAGGGATGGGGTAGTCAGGCCAGGAGGACAGGCACAGGAGCTCTGAAGTGGGTCTTGAGTTTCTGTTAATGTACTTAATTTATTAGCGTCCTTAAGCCTCTGAGTACATCTGGTATATTTTGAGAAAGCTGGAGTCTTTGGCTCAGCTATGAAAACTGGGAGATGCATAAGCCATATCCTCTTAAAGCTGGGTGAGCAGTCTGGACTGATTTCATGGGTGTAAGCTTGCCTGACTCTTCCCCCACCTCCCCACCCCACCCCCACATTCTGTCACTCTGTCAGTCCCTTCTGAAATTACTCCTGTCACAGGCCGGTCCAGGCTCACCCCTCTCGTCCTGCCTCTCACTGTTCTCTTCCACCCTGCCCAGCTCTCCCGCCTTCCTGTCCATGGCCGGGCAGGGCTTCGTGCCAGCCCACAGGCCCCGTGTCTAGAGCTGCACAAACACCACTAAGCCCTCTGGGCTTCTAGGAGCTGGGCCTGTCCTCCACAGGAGATTAAGGGTCCACCGTGAGTCAGCAGCCCCACTGGGCTTGACGCCGGAGACTCTTGGCTGGGCCTCTATCAACTGAGACATTCCCCATCCCTTCCTCCTACCCTCTTTCCTGTGGACCCCTTCTCCTCATTCCCCTGGAACTTAAGTGGGCCTCTGTCCCCACAAACAGGGCTGTCAGAGTCCCTGTGTATCTCCCTCCCTACCCCAACCCAGCTCTGGAGCTGTCCTGCCCAAAGCTCTTGGCTTTGATGGTTGGCCACGTCTGAAAGGCAGAGAGGCCTGGGCTTGCTGGCAAGAGTAGCATTCCGGAAGAATGGGGGTGTAGGGTATGCGTACCTCCTCTCCTCGGCTGTGAGTCTCTGGGTTCCAGGACGCAGAGCAGAGCAGCTGCCAAGACTCACCCACAGGCCTTCGGTGCCTACACTGTGAATCACAGCTACTCAGTACGGTGTGCTGAGTCACCCCCAGGAATCTGGGGAGACAATATAGGCCTATTTTTACAAGATTTGCTGGTGTACCCAGGCTCTTAGAAAATGCTTGATAATTACTGCCCAAAATAGGTATTGGCCCAGGGTCTCCCCTGCTGTAGCCAGCAGCTCCTCTAACGAGGGGCCTGGATACCATGTGTGTGGCCCCTCCCTGGCCACGGTGGGGGAGGGGGTCTGGATTTCAGCAGGTAGGGTGCCCCTTGCCACCACAGGGAGAGTGTCATGGACCTGACCTTTGCTGCTTGAGGGGGGAGGAAGGGGAACTGCAGGAGGAGCCCTCAGCTCCACCTTCAAGGAACAGGGACAACATCTCTGTGCCAACTACTCTCTGAGTCACCTATTGCCATTCCCATTCATGGGAAGAGAGAAATCTAGTGCCTAAGAGCAACTGGTTCAAGTTTCCAACTTCTTGGAGATCCCAGAATTTTTCGGTGTCGATAAACAGAAGTCCCCAGAAGACTCCTTCTTCTGGTGGGGGATGTCGTTCTCTTGATCTTCTAGCCAGTCCATGAAACTTCAGCGGGCTCCGGACTGTGAGCCTCAGAGCCACCACGCTCCCGGAGATCACCTTGTCCAGCCCCTCACTTACTGATGAGCCAACGGAGACTCAGAGCAGGGACAGGACCTGTCCAGGTTGCAGAGCTAAAATACCGGGCTCAGCCCTGGGGTGAACACTGTGGAGATGAAGTTAGGTAAGGCACTGCCTCTGTCCTCAAGAGTCCCATATTTGCAGGGGAAGCAGTCATTTGTGAATACAGTAGTGATATAGGTAGACTGAAATTAGATGCATAAAAAATTGAAATGAATTTGCATGGGGGAGCAAAAGTGCCAAGTCACTCCTACACGGGAATTAGGACAGGTATCGTGGGGAAGAGTATTAGAGCTGACCTTCCAAAGATGGGTTAGATAGATACTCAGGGATAGCAGAAGGGGGAGAGGGGAGTGCAGATGAAAGAAACACCTTGAGATGGGATGTGCAAGCAATGTAGACCATTTTGGCTATGGTACAGGATGCTGAAGCTGAATAATGGCAGGTGGGGAAGGGAGGGGTTGGGGGAGGGGTAGTCAGAGGATGGAAGAAATGCCCAGGGTGAGAAATAGAAACTTTATCACCATTATTATTGTCTAAAAGCACCAGGTGGCACTATTCCAGGCATTTTACTGAGCAATATTAATCATATAATGCAGAGTCGGCACTTTCTAGGAGCTTAGAATTTCAGACAAAGAATGAAATTATGGAAGATATTAAAGGCACATATTAAACATAAGCATAAATCAAAAAGTGTTTAACATGTAAGTATTTAAGTGCAAGTAAAGGGAATAAGTGCATTTAATGGGCCAGTGAGGGAAGGAGCCATCTGAGGATTTGTTCCTGGAAGGTCTCTCTCTGTCCTCAGCCTTCTCTGGGCTCTGAGGCTCTGAGAAAGGTCCAGAAGGGCCAAGACATCAGTCTTAATATTAGACACTGGCTTAGTGTGGCTTTGTCTTCCAGATGGTTGATTTCTGATACAGAACTGTTTCTGGAGCCTCTCACTCATTCTCATTAATTGATCTAGTCTTCTACTATGTCCATTCCTGAGGTCCTAGCACAAAGGAGACACAGCCTGGAGGGGGGCAGGGGACGGAAATCAGGGCCACTGAGTACAGTGGTGCATGTTATCCACTGCACAAGAGGGAGAAAGTGGGAGCTGAAGTCCAGACTTCCTGATAGCTTCAAATCAAAAGAGTAGAGGGAATGTGTCCACCTACAGCAGGAGGTGCCTGTTTCTCATCCACACAAATGCGTCACATGGGCTTGTGGCTCTGACAGGGATGTGGCCAAATACCTTCTTCAGATAATGCTTTCTGTCTTACTCTCCCCTCCACCTCCCACCATGGGACATGGGACATATTTCCAGCCTGATGCTCTGGGCTGGGTGCCAGCACAGACATGACTCCCAGTGCCCCCAGGTCTCCACACTAGACACCTAGCTCATTTTATGCTTCATTAGGCTGGAGATCTGAGAAAGGGCAGAATAAAATCTTTGCTTAAATATATCAAAGAACAAGAAGAACCCACATATGTGCTCTAAGCGCCTACTGGGTCAGACCCTTTCTGCAAACTGTTCAACAGACATCTGGCTATCCTGGTGCATGGTGGCAAACATGGCACTCGACACTTCATTATATGGTGAGTTGGAAGCCCCCTGAAGCCCCCAGTGAGCAGAGGTCACCCTTGCCACCTGTCCCCCACATACCATCTCTGCCTAGAGCCGCCCAGCCTCTGGCTGTGTGAACATTTTAAATGACTCTGAGCTCACCATCCCCCCCCCCCCCAGCCCCTTCTATTGTGAGTGAGCTCTGGCTGTGTTAGCATCTCCTCTCTCAGTTCGGCTGCAGTTCAACCCCTGTAATTTCCAATGCTAGCTCTGGCTCTCGCCCTTGTTGCCATACAGATTTGTAGATACAAAAAGAAAAAGAAAAAATGACACTGTCCACCCAAACTATTTCTTCTTACTCCTCACTCATCTGTCCCTGTACCATAAGAAGCAGCCCTCAATACTTCCAGCCAAACCGTTGCCCATTGCCCATGCGATGTGCCATTCTTGGCCCTGTTCCTATTCTCAGCGCCTGATTCTTGTGCTGCTTTCCTGATTATAGGTTGGCAAGACTCATTTGGACCCGACCTCCTTAAGCATTGGTTCTTGACTTCCTTCCTCAAAGCCTCCCACCCCCTTGTTTCTGCTGCTGCAAGCAGCTCCTGATAAATACCTGGCCTGGATCAGCATCAGGGTTTTCACGAACAGTTGCACAGGTTGTGCATTGCTCTGCTACACATCAGACTCTAGACCCTATTTTTATTTCCTCAAGTCCCTGCTGTGGCAGTCAGTATCCCTGCTGAGTTTCCTGGGTCCCTTTTGAGGGGGCAGATATAGGCAGAAGGAAATGAGGTCTTTCCTGGAGTCTCTTGGTCCTCCAACTACCCACCGACTTTTCTCAAATGGGTAGAGTACACAGACTCTGTGCACTTTCCTCCTCGCCCGCAGCTTCATCAGACCCAGCACCTGGGATAGGGGGTGGGGCAGAGTCCTTGTCCGTGTCTTGTGAGGAGAGCCTGCTTGAGCTCCCAGGTATTGCCTGCAGCCCTCGCCTACAGATTAAAGTGTTGACTGCTGTAAAGCACAGTCACAGCCCAGCGGTCTCTGAATGCCCGCCCAGTCTACCGTCTGAAGCGTGTCAGTGCCCTTTTCTCAGAGGGCAGAGTACGCATCTTCCCTATCTCTGGGTCCTGAACACCAAATTCCAACCCAGGGCCCTAGCCTTAATGTTCAAGAAGTGTTACTTGAACAGCTGGACAAATGAAGAGCTCAGTGAGTGACAAAAGAGTGAGATTTGACGCTCAGGTAACAGGAGGAAGATGAGAACGTGTACGCGGCTTAAACTCCCCCTGCTTCAGAGACTCTAAAGGCCAAAGCAGGGGCACCTGGGTGGCTCAGTCGGGTAAGCAGCTGATTCTGGATTTTGGCTCAGGTCATGATCTCAGGGTTGTGGGATTGAGGCCCACGCTGGGCTCCACACTCAGTGCAGAGTCTGCTTGAGGACTGTCTCCCTCTCCTTCTGCCCCTTCCCTCTCTCTCAGTCTTTCAAATAAATAGTCTTAAAAAAATAAAGGCCAATGCACTTTCTGTATCAGTATTAGTACGATTTCAGCAAAGGACTGGATCTAAGACCCATATCTCAGAGAAGTAGCTTTCCCATGGGTCAGCAATAACCACAATAACGAGCTACAGAATCCAGCAAATTCCCCTTGTCCCCCAGGTATCCCCTTGTGCTACCCTGGGAATGTAGGAACAGGCTACATTCAGCCTACCCCCTGCATTTGTGCCTTTATCTGGCCTTGGTAGCCTGTATGTACCCAGGGGAAAACCTGGGAGGTCTGAAGTTTCAGAGGAAGCCCTCAAGCTGAAAGTTTTCTGTGAGGTTCTAGGACTGTCTGATGCCCTGAGGAATGACAGGCAAGACCTTCTCTGCCACTCTGGCTTTCTCTTTTCCAGGTGAAAATAAAAGAAGGCTAGGGAGGGGGTTATGGACATTGGGGAGGGTATGTGCTATGGTGAGTGTTGTGAAGTGTGTAAACCTGGCGATTCACAGACCTGTACCCCTGGGGATAAAAATACATTATATGTTTATTAAAAAATTAAAAAATAATAAATAAATAAATAAATAAATAAATAAATAAAAGAAGGCTAGAATTCTGGCCAGGGCTGCGCAGTGTCTCACCATAGAAGCAGCCGAACCGAGTAGAAATGCCCTCTGTAATGTGAATCCAGAAGATCCACTTTGGGTTTTGGTTCTGGTGCTATTCACTCGAAGAAGCTATGCACCTTTCTCGTCTTCACTTTCTTTACCAAAAAGGAGTGCTCCCTATGACCCAGGGACCAGGAAAGTGCTTTGCAAACTAAAGAACAATGGAAAGGGCAAGTGAGAGGGCTGCTATTGAAAAGGACTCCCAGCCCAGCTGCTGACAAAGCCACGTGCTGTGCCAGCTCCCTGACTGTCCCCAAGGTGCATGTGACCCCATGTAACACTATACCGAGGCCCCACACAGGCCTCAGGCTTTGGTGACCTGACCCTAGTGAGCTGCCTCATGCCCTGTGGACTGGTGTGTTCTGTGACGGCAGGCACGGAATGCCATAATCCCACAAGGGCACCCGAGCTCTGTTTCCTAATCCATGGGTGGGCTTTGATGGCTCCGATGGCTTTGTTTAAATTTCAACTTCTACTTCCTAGGGTCCGAAGGGCAGCCATTTTTAGGTATCGTCTCCCTCTCCAACTGAGAGATGGTATCCCATCCCTCGGAGTCTTGAGGCAAAGCCTCTGGCTCCTTCTGGGGAATGGGTCTGGTCTGCCCGGCAACAGAGCTGGCCAACTGCAGCAGGGCCAGGGGTGGAGGACCAGCCCCTGAAGAGTCTGGGGTGGAAGGGGTGGGCAAAGGCTGGGAGGGAGGAGAGTGAGAAGGAGAAAAGCCTCCATGGCCCTCAGGCCTGAAGGGGAGCAGGCAGGAAAGGGAGGGACACAGGACAGGTCAGGGAGTGAGGACGAGGCAGGAGGGAGGCAGAGGCTCTGGGAATAAGGTCATGGAATGATCTCGTAGTATCTCGGGTGTTTGGGGGACTGTCCCTCTGCCCAGAGCCCCTGCGTCGGGGGCCTCCCGGAGGTCCCATGCTGAAACCAGCCAGATTTCTGCCGGACTTGGCCCCACTTTGTTGGGAAACTTGGAAATTCTGTGGTCGCTGACTTTAATGATTAAGTCCTCTTTGCTTCCGAGGAGCTGGTCCCCCAGCAGACCAGCAAGCGCATGTTTCCGTGGGCGTGTTCCTGCTTGGTGGGGAGGAGTTTGCCTAGGAAATCAGCTGGCTGCTCCCTACATTCTGGAGCTGACCACAGAGGCCTGTCCCCTTCCCCGCCCCTCCCTGGCAGCCAGGGCCAGACTAGCAGCTGCTGGGTACCGGCCACAGGTCCCTCGCTGGCTTCTGACCCACACATGCCCGCGTGTGCATGCACACGCTCCTCGCCTGCGGCTCCATCAGACCCAGCACCCGGGGGCGGGGGGAGAAGGGTCCTTGTCCTGTCTTGTGGGGAGAGCCTGCTTGAGCTCCCAGGTATTGCCTGCAGCCCTCGCCCACGGATTAAAGTGTTGACTGCTGTAAAGCACAGTCACAGCCCAGCGGTCTCTGAATGCTCACCCAGTCTACCATCTGAAGCTGTCAGTGCACAGGACTCCCAGTGGGTGGCTGCAGGCTGCGAAACCACCACAGTGGGAGGGCTCCTGGGGTCCAGCAGGCACGTCTCCTGCAGAGCTGCCATTGCCCTACACCCCCTTCCCCCACTAATCTGGCTTCTTTCTCTAGCCTCATTGCCCTCTACACTGTTTTCTCTTCCTCTCTCCCCTGTCTGTCCTTCTATAGCTCTCTCTTCTTGCTATAGTTCCGTCTTTCCGTCCCCCTCTGTGGCTTTCTCCATATTTCTGTCACTCTCTTTCCTCTGCTCTGTGTGTCTCTCTGTCTCTGTGTCTCTCGCTCTCTGCCTCTCAGTCCCTGTTTCTGAGTGTCTCTCAGTCTCCCCCTGCCTCTCATACCTCTTTGTCTGTCCCTCTGTCTCTCTCTGTGTGTCTCTCTCTTTTAGACAGGGTCTCTTTGATTCTCAGTCTCTCTCTCTCTCAGCCTCTGTCTGATCAGCCCTCCCTGTCTCGGTCTCTCATCCTGGAGGGAAAAGTGTCCCAACCAAATGTCCAACAGGACCAAAGCCCTCCCAGGGGCCCCACATGACAGCAAGGTGGGCTACTGGGCTGGGTCCATGTAAGTTTGGTGTAACGGTTTTACTGAAAGGGCCCCCCAGGACCACAGGAAGCCAGTGTCAGAGAGGGAGAACAGTATGGAGCAATGTGGAGCAGTGGGTGTCCTGGGCCTGCAAAGTGGGGGTCCCTCCACGAGCACATCTGCTCTCCCTCCAGGGGAGAGCCGAAAGGGAATGACTCCTGTGTCCGCTCACCCTGGGAAGCCCCGTGTCTCCCTCCGAGGAGTTCACATTCTCCTTCTTTGTGTCCTCTGGTCCTTCCAAGTGGCAGGAAAGACTTTTAGAAACCAGTGCCTGAACAAAATGCCAGCGGGAGGGGCTCCTGGGTGGCTCAGTGGGTTAAGCCTCTGCCTTCAGCTCAGGTCATGATCTCAGGGTCCTAGGATCGAGCCCCACATCGGGCTCTCTGCTCAGCAGGGAGCCTGCTTTCCCCCCTCTCTTTATGCCTGCTTCTCTGCCTACTTGTGATCTCTGTCTGTCAAATAAATAACTAAAATCTTAAAAAAAAAAAAAATGCCAGCAGGAAAACCACAGGTTTCTGCTTTCTGAGTGGGAAGGGTCAAAGCTGGGGCTGAAAAATAGAGACTTAAGGAGTGTTTAATAGGTAAAACAATGCAGGGTCCTACAACCTGAAAGCTTTTGAAAGGACAGCTGGAGCCAGGGCTTCTGACAATGCACACCTGTGGCCAAGTTAACCGCCCTCCCCACCAAGGTCCCCAGGGATAACCAATATATAAATCAGAGTAACACTAATATCCATTTGTGTTGGGTTAGTTAACCACTCTTCCTATATGATCTTAGTCAATCTTACCGAAAATCCTGGGTAAGTAGTCATCTCTCCATTTTACAGAAGAAGAAACTGAGGCTCAGAGACGTGAAGTAACTTGCCCAAAGTTATAACTAGTGGGTAGAACAGCTAAGATTAGAACCTAGGACTGTCAGACTCCACATCGCATGCTTGCCCCATTTTTACACGAAAGTAACATTTTTAGTTGAGCGGAGATGGTTCTTTTCATATCTGAGTGTCCTTTCTGTGGGTGGATCAGAACAGAGAAACACATGCACAAGATTAACCATCAGGTCAAGGTGACCTCCTCTCCCTGCCTTCCAGGCAGCAGGTGGTTTCTGAGCATGTCCAGGAGCGATGCTTTTTCCAGTTAGTCCAGGTAGCAAAGGCCCACACGGATGTCTGGGGAGCTTCGAAAACCACTCCCACTTGCTGTGCCTTCAGTTTACCCCTCGTCAAAAACCAAAACCAAAACACAGACATCAAAAGCTTAAGAAAAATGTAGGGAAGAAATATTTACAACTGGTAAAAATTCTGTTTTGTTTTTTTTTTCCTTTTCTTAGAATTAGGATAAAACTGATAGGATTCTCATTATTGTGGCAGAACACTTTTTCCACTAGATTCGATCTCAGAGTCTAAGAAGAGAAGGTAGGGCCGCCTGGAGACTTCTCCCCACCCAGTATGCCTTCCGGTCGGCTGTGATTGGGTGGCTCGTATGTGCCTTCCAGTTCTCAGGTCAGAGAGGACTTCAGAAACGAGAAGGCAAGGAGGGGGAAAAAGACATTTGATCCAACTATGTCTAGACTCCCCATTACTTCTTCCAGTGGGGAGAAGATTTGTGTTCACTATGATCGTTTCTGCAAACCAAAAGGGAGACAGAGCGGCCTGAGAGGAAGCCAGGCATGGAACATGCCAGACACACTCAGGGATATTTAAACCTGCCCCGGCCCGTGGAGTTAATCTCTCCCTGCAGTGACCTCATGGGGACAAGCTGTGTATATCTGGTGCCAGGATGAGGCTGTGGCTTCACACAAAAACAGTTTACGAGGTTTGAAAGAATTCACGTCTCTAATCATATAGCCGTGACCTGGAAAATACACACCCAGAGTGGATTCTGGCCTAATTACAAATTTGGCCATCTTTACTGATGACATCAATCCCGTTCCATTCCATTCCACAAATATTGCCTGAATTCCTACCGTGCGCCAGTGCTGAATTATCCACTGAGGATGCAGACATCAATCAGCCATTCCCTCTGACCCTAAAGAACTCATTACCTCCAGGAAAAGAGATCATGTAAGTTGCTTGAAGAAGGAACGCTGTTGGACAGTCATAAAATGTGCTTTGAGGGCCCACTAGGTGCCGAGCATGCAGAACTAGGGATTCCAAAAAAGGGTTTGGGGAGGATGTATGATGACAAATTAACTCACTTCTTGATCATAAAAACCGTAGACAATTCAATTTTATGGACAAGTTCTTACCATTTAGGAACTTTTAAAAATGATTTAATACCTTTTATTTTTGATTTTTAATGCCTTTCTTGCTAGACTGTTAAGCTTCATAGGGGCTGGGCTACAGATATACCCTGTGCATAGCATATCTCCAATGCTGAGATGGTGTCTGGTCTGGTGAGTAGTCAAGAAAATCATGAACCTGGGGCAGCTTGCAGACTGTGGGGATGGACAGGAGAAGGAGTAAGGAACAAATGTCCCACTCACCAATTATCCTACAAAACAAGAGTGAATAAAAGCAAAGTCTCCCCAATGATACACACACACACACACTACAGTCAATTAAGGGTATAGGATGAATTGTGGGCTTCATACTTCCATGGTTTTCAAGCTTTGAGCCATCAAATGGCAGATACCATGGTTGGATCTTTCAGCGGCCACTTCAACTTCTTTTTTCTTGCCATCTCCAGCATAGAGCCTAGAAATCTAAAGCACTTCAGCCTTTATGGCCTCTAGCGATGGTCACAAGAGATGCAAAGGCTGGAGGTACAGCAGCCATCCTGCAACCAGGAGGACCAAGCCACACCCAAGCTAGGCAGGCTGGGAGGCAATAGTATCCCCTGGGGTCCCGATAGCCCTTGCAGATCTGCAATGCCCACCCTAGACCATTCACCCCTGGGCGTCTTATAGGTGCAAAAAGATACCTTCATTGTTCAAGTCACTCTAGTTGTCATATTTTACTTGTATCTGAGCCCAAGCCTGATAAGTAGGAAGTAGCACTACTGAGCCCTTTACAGGTGCCAGAGGCTTTCATTCATCATCCATCACACTGAGAGGCACAACTAGCTACCATTTATAGAGCATTTACTTTGTGCCAGAAACTATTGCAGGTTATTTACCTGTACCAACTCTTTACTCCTCATTTATTATTAATCCCATTTTAGAGACGAAGAAACAGGCTGGGACAGACTATGTAGCTGGCACACATCTGGGAAAGCACAGAGTCATTAGCTGAGCTCTTCACCACCCCCATCATCCCTGACATGTCCTCCCAATCCCAATCTGAAGGCATTCTCAGAGGGTGCCCCCCCCCCCCCCCCGCCAGACCTGCAGCATCAGCACCACCTGGGAGCTTGTTCGAAACAGAGACCAACTGAGTCAGAAGCTGTAGGGGTAGGGCCAGCAGTCTGGAGTTTTAAGCCCAGAAGGATTTCTGTGTGCTAAAGCTTGAGGAACCACTGCTTTAGAATATGTGGAGAGTCTTTGTTGTTCTCTTCTGGACATTCCTTGTTGCACCTGCTGTCAGTCTCCTCCTTAGGCTCCAGATCTTGCCGTCCTATCTTGATCCTGGGTGCTAGTTGATCTCCATGGCTGTCTTTATGCATGAAGGAGAAGGATTCTTTGCTGTTATGGCCCCAAGCCTACGTCGGACCTCAGGTCTGCAGCCACTAAACTCTGGTGTCCCAGCTCCATGTGTACAAGTCCCGTCCTTCCAACAGATGTAGCCCAGCCGGGCACTGCCCCACACTGAATCAGCTCATTTGCTGTTCCAGGCCCTTCAGTCTCTCTTCATTCATGCCAAAACACTTTCCAGATTCTATCTTGGGAAGCCTCACCAGGAGCTCCCCCTTCCCTCTCTGCCCTATCTTTGGCTTCGGTGGCCTTTGAGAGTCTGAATTAGGGCCTGGAGCCACACAAGTGCTTCTAAATTCCAGATTTTGTGACTTTCTTCACAACCTCAGAGCTAGAAGGAGTCTTTGGTGCCACCCCCCCCCAGTTCAATCCCCTGATTTTACTGGAAAACTGAGGCCAAAGGAGAGGAAGTGATAGGTCCCCATTTATCAGAAAGCGGGTGGGAGAACAAGGGGGACCCCAAGTCTGCAGGGCAGGATGCTCCGTCTCTGACACCCAAGAGCAATTTCATGTCACCAACTCAAGCCACATGCCTTCTAATTGTTCAGGGGGCAAAGAGGCCCATTTGCTTTAGCCTCTGTGGGACAATGTTCAAGATCAAACCCTGGCCTAACTTGCACTTACTGATGCTCCTTTCAAGGGCGGAGAGAAATCTCGGGCCTGTGGAGTGGGAAAGAAGATGGGCCTACCGACCTGGCTGGGAAGAGACCCGAAGATTTCTATAGCAACCATGATCTCCTTTGGATCTACATGAGCTCAGGTTTGAACCATCCATGGGAAGATAAACGGATATTCATGATGTTGGTGGGATGAGGAACAGACAAATGGGGATCATAAGTAAAGGGCTTTTAAGGGAGGGCAAGAATTACTGTGTTTGGTTTCTCTAAGGCTGTTGGGAACATAAATGCAGGCCCTTTGAGAGTGGCTACTGCCTTGTTCCCTCAGCACAAAGTCCCATTTCTCAAGGTAACGAGGGCAGAGGGATACCACACGTCCAAGCTAAGTCCCAGCAGAGCGGGTCTGCCCTGGAGGATGGCTCAACAGGGGCCAAGTTAATTTGCTTAAATTAAATTGCCATACCCGGGTGCTCAGTATAATTTTAAAGTGATATCAACCTCAGAACCCTTGTTTCTGGGTAGGTTATCTAGTCGTGACGCCTCCTGGCATTCACAGGCAGCCAATTTCTTCCGGAGGAATTTCTACTAATCTCTTCTCCAGGAATAGACCTTGGCTCCCAAGGCGGTATCAGTGAGTTCAAGGCATAGCTTGACTCCAGCCCTCCACTGGCAGAGCAAGACACCCGGCCTATAGGCGAGTGGATGGAGATTTGCCAAGCCTTCCGCTGGTCTGCTGTGTGCTAGAGCTTGAGGAATCACTGGATTCCTCAACCAGGATGGTTGCAGTGGTCTGTGAGCTTTGGAGAACCCCTTCTCCGGGTGCTCGGGGATGTAAGGTTTGAAGGAGAAGAGGGTGACAGTAAGGAAGGGCAGATGTTCAGGCACACGTGACCAGCCTTAGCCGTATTATTTTCTCTCTCCCTCTGCCTGCTGCTCCCCCAGAGCTCCTGCACGTGCACTCTCTCATTCTCTCCTTATGCGTGCATTCTCTCTCAAATAAATCAATAAAATATTTTTTTAAAGATTTTATCTATTTATTCGACAGAGAGAGATCACAAGTAGGCAGAGAGGCAGGCAGAGAGAGAGGAGGAAGCAGGCTCCCTGCTGAGCAGAGGGCTAGATCCCAGGACGCCAGGATCACGACCTGAGCCGAAGACAGAGGCCTTACCCCACTGAGCCACCCAGGCGCCCCATAAACCAATAAAATCTTAAAAACATAAAAATACCACAAAACTTTACTAAAGGATATAAAAGAGGTCTTGAATAAATCTGGTTATCTTGTTTCCAGAGGAGAAGATGTAATCTCACAGCGATGTCTGTCTTTTCTTTATCTTTAAATTTAGTTCAATTTTTCCAGAAAGTCAAAAGGAAGTTGTTCTGAGGATGATTCTAACATCCCTCAGGAAGAGGATATGCAGAGGCAGAGCCAAGTAAATGTGAGCAAGAAAGCAAAGGGACATGGGAAAGAGGGAAGCAAATCTGACTTTAATGCTCTGGTGACTGAAACTCCGCGGTGACAGCACAGACACCAGGAAGCTCAGCAGAGAGTGAAGAACTGGGTTCTGGGAGCAGTTTAATGTGACTCCTTGCCCTCCCTACAACTCCTGCTCCACCCACCCACCTCTTCTGGGCCCAGCAGCTGCGGAGGCCTGCCAGGCAGGCGACGGACGGGAGGAAACAGGCCGGGTATTTGAGGCAGGGCTCTCTCTCCCTAAGAGAGCCTCTGGGGAGATTCTGAAGGAAGTATAACTCTGGCCACGTGTACCCCGGCAAGTCCCTACTGCATCCCACCTCTGTGAGCTGAGGGTGTGACATTTTTGGGACCTTGAGACCCAGAGAACCAGGAGCAGTGAGTTCCTTCTGCGGCCTCCCCAGGGGCCTGTCTACCTGCTCTGGCACGAGCCTCCTCCACAACCACCAGTTTTCCAGTCACTAAGCCACAGGGAGCAGGCAAAGAGAGGGAAAAAACATACCCCAGACACCTGTAGCCCCAAAGAGAGGAACATCCCAAATATCCAGAGCAGCCTTCTGGAGAGCCAGCGGAGGAGACAGATGACAACATTAACAGCAAAACAACGAAAAGACCCCAATGCAAACATCCTGAAACCCAAACCATGCTTTTTCCGGGGGAAAAAAAAGTGAATAATTTAAGGGAAAGGTAGAGCTGAGACTCGAATTGGTGTGGTCTGGAAGATAAAGTGGGAGAAATATCACCAACCAGAGAAAAATACAAAGAAACTGAAATTGTGAGATTTTTTTGAGCGCAGATCTAGGAGACCTAATGCGGGATTAATTGAGTCCTAGAGAACAAAATAAGATGGTGGGATAACATCTACAGACTCTTAGGGTCAAGAATAGCAGCCCCAAAATCCTATACCTAGACAAGTTGTCACTCACCCATGAGAGTTGAAATACATACATTTATATATTTTTTTTCATACATTTATATTTTTATAAATATGCATGGATTTAAAAATTATAAAACTCTCTGAAGAGAACAGTTTTTAAAAGACTCCAACCAAAATCAGATGGATTATAATAGAGAACCGAGGAAAGAGGATGATCAGTAAATGATGTTTAACTATGTATACACATACACACATATATATACAGGCAAATCTGTGTACTTATGCACATATATGTGTATGTGCCCATAGATATGTACACATATATATAGTTCCATAGAAATGGATAATAATAGACTGTGTGAAAATGTGTAATGCTGAATAAGGAGTCTTAAAATAGAGGTGAAATACTGCAAAGAATATGCTAATAAGATCTAGAAAGAAAAGTACTGTGCAATTTCAGCAAAAACCTAGCAGCTGGGGGCAGGGCATACAGAATAGAAGCATCCTAAAGGCTCTTGGGGTAAGGAGAAGAAAACAGGGAAAGCAGACATATTCTAAATATCTCACTGGTGGAGGGAAGAAACACCTAAGTGGGAAAGATAATACGAGAGCAGAGTATCTAAGTGGGAGAAAAATAGCTTCTTCTCCTATAATAGCATTCCTATAATAGTAAAGAAGAAGGGCACCAGAAAAGGAAAGGGAAGATAACCATTAATGAGATGGAAAGAGTGCAGGGGAATGCCCACATTAGCAAGGGTGAAATGGAACAGCAATTTGAGCAAATTAGCAAAAGTAAAGGAAAAGAAAAAGAATCATCACAAGCATAAGGAGTCAAATCAAGGATAATTGTTGTTAGGCAAAGTGTGAATGAACTGAATTCTCTGTTTAAGAAACAGAATCTAAATTAATTAATTAATTAATTAATTAACAGAATCTGTAAGAGTGGGCTAGGCAAAGACAACAATAAGAACAAAACAAAACACCCAAATCTATCTTGCTACTGTTTAGAAGAAGCATACCTTAAAGTGACAGCAAAAATTTAAAAGTCTAGGAACAGATCCATACAGATAGGAAATTTCCCTGTCTGGTAAAAGAAACTTCACATCATCAAAGAATGGATAAATATTTCATAATGACCGTTGCGACTCAGATATGTTTTAAGGACAATTTAAAGTTGGATCAAAAAGAAAATATCTGTATGGGGCGCCTGGGTGGCTCAGTGGGTTAAAGCCTCTGCCTTCGGCTCAAGTCGTGATCTCAGGGTCCTGGGATTGAGGCCCGCATTGGGCTCTCCGCTCGGCAGGGAGCCTGCTTCCCTTCCCCTCTCTCTGCCTACTTGTGATCTCTGTCTGTCAAATGGATAAATAAAATCTTAAAAAAAAAAAAAAAGAAATTATCTGTAGCAAAGGAGGCACCCTCAAGAAAATTTAAAGGCAAGCAACTGATTCAGAGAAAATATTTACAACAAAGAGCTAATATCCAGAATCTGTAAAGATATCCCACAAATCAGTAAGAAAAAGAAAACTGCCCAGTACAATGACGGGCAAAGGATAATGGTCAAAGCCAAATGGTCAAGACCCCCGTAAGTGGAGGATCAGTATTACTCCGAGTAAATGGGGAAATGCACCTTATTACAACACAATACCATTTGCCTCCCATCAGATTGGCCAAAGTGTTAAAGATTTATAACATCAAACTACAGCAACGGTTTGGGGGAGAAGACATAGTCTCTTTGGAAGTCAAATGGACAATATCTAAAACAGTATTTTGGGCTTGAATCAAATAAAATTGCAAAAGTGCATTTCTTTTGACTCAGAAATTCTATTTTTTTATCCTTATTCTAAAAGAAGGCACATGTGTGCAAGAAGGCATGTGCACAGCAAAGCACTGGCAATAATGTAATTATCCACGAATAAGGGAACGGTTAAATAAGCTGTGGCACACCCCATCTATGGAATCTCGGGTGGCTTAATCTTAACGGCTATTAAAAAGAATGAGTTGCCATATACTTAATGTAAAGAAAGACAAAAAGGGATTTGTGACATACTGTAAAGTGAAAGAAGTAAGCGGCAGAATTACTTATGTAGTATGTCACTGTGGTAAGCAAAATTCCCACAAAATTATATTATACCCTAGGGTATAAGTATGTGAATGGTAGGTCGCACCTGGGTGTCTCAGTGGGTTAAGTCTCAGACTCTGGGTTTCTGTTCTGGTCTTGATCTCAGGGTCCAGGGATGGAGCCCGCCTGTGGCTCTGTGCTCAGCAGGGAGTCTGCTTGGGATTCTTTCTCCCTCAGCCCTTCCCCCTGCTCACACTGCCTCTCCAAAATAAAATAAATAAATCTTTTTTTTTTTAAAGTAGGTAAATGGGGGGGCGGTGCCTGGGTGGTTTAGTTGGGTAAGCAACTGCCTTCAGCTCAGGTCATGATCCTGGAGTCCCAAGATATGAGTCCCACGTAGGGCTCCCTGCTCAGTAGAAAGCCTACTTGTCTCTCCTCTTAGAGAGATCCTACTGATCTCTCTCCTCTCATGCTCTCTCTCTCTCTCTCTCATTCTCTCTAATTAAAAAAAAAAAAAACTTTAAAAAAATAGGTAAATGGGGAAGGGACTGGGATTGGGGACAAGCAAAGGGAATATTAGTTTCATCTATATAGTTTGAGTTTTTACAATAAAAAAGTAATCATGAATCATATATGTATAATTAAAAAATAGGTTTACCCATAACAAGAGAAATACCTTCATGCTTTGAAGGGTAGATGCGACCATTAATCCATTCATAAATGCCTACTGTAGGCCAGGAGCTGTTGGGGAGAAAAAAAATGACTCATGTACAGCTGAGTCCCGAAGGCATTCTCTGTCTGGTAGAGGAGATGAGGCTTGTAAACCAGTATGTGAAATATGTCAGCAAAATATGATCCAAGCCACAGTAGGCATACAGACCAATGCTGAAGGAGTTCTGGGAGGAGATTAGCTCTGGGGGAGAGAAGAGGGGAGCTCTTCATGGTGAAAGCAGTGAGAGAGAGAGAGAGTGTGTGTGTGTGTGTAGGAGTGCCCCAAAGGCACACTAACAGTGGTTGGGAAGGAGTGGCTGCTGGATTAGCAAAATCTCCAGTGGGAAACCTACATGTACAAGGGCAATGAGTAGAGAATTTGAGCAGGAGAGGTGGGAAAGTAGTGAGCACTGGAGTTTGAGTAGCCAGGAGTGCGGGGGGGCGGGGCAGTGAGTGATAAAGCTAGAAAGAGAACCCGGGGCCAAAGTGTTCATTTAGCTAACACTTCCTAAGTGCTGGTGAGTTTCACTGCCTGATGAGGGGAGGGGAAGACATTGCCTGGAGCAAGGGGTACGTTGCTGATTAGGTATTTACAAACAACTACAATGTCACTCGCACTCTTCATTATCAAATAAATGTGACCAGCCTGAGAGCTTTGGGTGCAATTTACAAAGCATCCAGAACCACGGGAGGTTTCTCTGGAGAGGAGTGCCTGATCTGTTGTAGGAAACTCACTATGGCACCATTGTGTGTGAATTACAATAGGTGCTTACAATGGGCTGGACCACAGAATGTCAGAGCCCAGTAAGGGAGTGACCGAGAGTAAGGAAGAAGCACAAAGGAAGAATTGCTGGGACTTAGTGAGCTTGGTTTTGAACACATTGTGTGGGAAGTATTTGGGGACACTCAAGGAGAGGGGTGTCAGCTAAAAGAGGAGGTTGGACAAGAGGATCTCGCCAAGGCCCACTGCTGGAGAGAGCGGATTTAGGAGTCCTCTTTCCTGGTGGAGGACAAAGCATTGGAGAGATCAGTCCAGGAGGGCACTGGTGTGGGATGAGGACAGGGGAGTCATTCTGGAATCTCTTAGGATCTCAGCAGAGAAGAAAAGATCCAGGAAATGATGCCAGGATTTCAATGACCCAGAAAGTTCACAGAGGTGCTTAGAGGTGAATTCGGTTCTGACCTCTCCACCTCAAACTTGGGCTTGTCCTCTCGGAGGCAGGAGGCCCGTCTGATTCTGTGTGTGCAGAGTGGCATCTGGGAGCTGACCGAGTGAGGCAGGGACAAGAAGGACTCGATCACAGCGTGGAAGAAGGGGGGACATAATCTTGGCATTCAAGATGGAAGAAGATGCTTGTAAACCCAATCATGGCATTCAAATGAGAGGCATCACTGTGGCTTCTGATTAGGGGCCCCAACCCTGGGGTTGACCGTTGTTCACTGGCCTCCCCTGTAGCTTGTGTGGGGGCACAGACCATCCCCAAGCCACGGAAGAGAAGAAGGGGAGCAGACAGCTCTTCCCGCCTCTACGGGGATGCAGGACTTTGCTTCACATGGGCTGCAGGTAAGCGGTAAATGACAGGTGTTTTACAACCCCAGAGTGAAGACTCCTTCAATAAATACTTTTGTCTGAATTCATGTCACTCAGATCTCACTTTTCCATGTGTAAAATTCAAGCTGTGTTGGCATTCCAGGCTTCCATAATCTGGTGTCATATTGATGAGGGAGCAGGAGGCTGGCTGAGGACAAAGCAAAAGCTGGCACCTTGCACCCCCTCTCCACCCGCTCCCCGCTCCCCTCGGTAATATGTGTGACATTCCTCAGGCACCTCTAGCTGCCCTAAAAGAAAAACAAATAGTTAACTTGCAGAGATCACAATCCTGCAAAAGTCCTTGAGATTTACAATAAAGAAGTTACCTTATCAATAGCCCAATTTCCAGAGGCACATAACTCAAGCCCTAACATCACCCTCCCCTCTATAAACAAAACTGAAGGAGGCTGAGGTAGAAGGATAAGTAAATAAAGTTAAATTTCTTCTAAACCCAAGTCTCACTAACAAGGAGCTTGATAGCAGGAATGTGACATTCCACCAGGAGACTCCCCAATTGTCTTTATGTTAGCGCCTCATTAGAGGAAACCGGCCTTGGCTTGATAGTAACCAGGCTTCAATATCCTGACAGTCTTCTTTACCCCGATAGCCCTTCTGAACACCCCCTTTGTCCTCACCTACCCAACTCCTGTGTATATAACCAATCACTCCTCACATCCCCGGGGCAGCAGCTCTTTCTGCCCACGGGTCCTGTCCCCGTGCTTTAATAAACCACCATTTTGCACCAAAGATGTCTCAAGAATTCTTTCTTGGTCATCGGCTCCGGACCTCAGCCCACCGAACCTCACCTAGGTTCTAGAACTTCATCAATATGACTTAGCTGTGGCCTCCCATTCCTCACGTGACAAACCAGTGTTCTCCCTGCTACCCACATATAGTCACGCTGGGCCCCGAGGGACACGTTTACATTACAATGTGACCTCTTCGTACCTTCAAGTCATGACCTCAGAGGAGTGGGAGATGGGAGTTTTCCTGGAAGCCATTCCTACATGAGGACCGCCAGCAATGAATTAAATATATACACAAGTGATGGTGGGCGACCACAGTATATCCCACCAAGCCCAAACTCATCTTCCCCCTGACCAGACCCTAAAAATGCCCACAACCACTCCAAGCCACCCAGCACATGAAGTGTGTGGTGGAGGGAAACTGGGATAGAGAATATCCTACTTTTGCAAAATTTACCCCGCCATTTACAAAAATATGTGACATATGAACAAATCACTAGGGCTCTTCCTTACGCCTGAGAAGGGGCCTGTGCAAATGTGGGGTCCCCGTAGCTTAAATGTCACCTGCTTTGCTTAAATCTGCCTCGGCCTGAATCTTCCCCTCAAGGCGGCCTCAAGCGGGATGTGTTCTTGACTGAAGAGCTCAGTTCCTTCTACGGTAGCTGCCCTGCATGATTCTCCTCTATTCTGGTCACTGTCTCTGTGCTTAGAGCTTTTAATGCTTTGGCTCCTTATTGCACTGCTGTTTGAGGTTCCCCTAGGCTCATACCTTTGCAAACAAACCCTCCTCAAAGCATCCCATTCTGGGTGAGCTCTCTGTTTTTTGTTGGGACCCTGGCCAGTCATCACTCCCTCCTCCCCAACAAGCACCTCTGTTCCTCTTCAGCTGCTCCCTGATTCTCTCCTTTACCCACCCCCAGGTGACTCATTCCCTGGGGCCTTGTCTTATGTCACCTCCTAGCCCGAATGTCCTGAGCAAATCCTACCCATTTTCCCAGGCTCGGCTCCATCCCAGCCTCCCCCCCCCCCTCCCCGTCGGAGTGGTGCTCAGGAAGGCTGCTGGGTGAATGGCTGTTGGAACATTGTCTGCTTCGCAGGCAGTCCGGGGGGAGGGGGAGGGGCTCCAGGAGACATCGATTTCACAATTAACCCCGGAAAAGGAGGCTCTTTACAACATCTTTCCTGGAGACTAGAATCCCAGTTTACCCCACCACTTAGTAAGACCCTGTCAAAGCAAGGGAGGTCCTTTCCATCCCCCCTGGGTGAGCAGGGCGGGACTCCCTGTGTCTGTGAGTATGTGAGTGATTAAAAGTGAAGCTGGCCGAGTGCCCTACACAAATCATTTCCAGCCCCAGTGCTCTGGGGACTCTGCTGGAATGCAGGCCAGGATCACAAATGGATCCTTACCGGCCCGCTATGGGGAGGAAAGTCAAGTCAGACTTGACTTGAAAAAGGGGATACTGTGCGAACAGGGTGGGGAAGGGGGAACGCTAATCCCCAGGGGGAGGAGTCCAGGTCTCCTTCTCCGGGCTCCATGAAATTCCTCATTGCAGGAAGTGATGGGAAACAGTCTCCGCCTGGGTTAATGGGAGCACATCAGGGCCCCCTCTTAAAACAAGGAGGCTGGGAGGAAGGTGGGCTCCAGGCCTTTTGTTCCAGAGGACAGAACAGCCTGGGTGGTTTGCTGGCTGCCCAGGCAGGAGAGGGCCACCGGGACATGCATATTTCTTGGGGGGGGGGGGGGGGCGGGGAGTAGGGGCAGGACTTTGACCAGAGAGGAGGAGATTCTTGTCATTGACAGTGTTGGGCAGGAAATCTGCTTAGCATTTGTGAGGCTTCATGAAAAATAAGATGGAGTTTGGGAGCCAACTCTGTTTTGACTTTCTGAGACTTGTGCTGAAAATACAGGGACTCAAAGCAGGGAAGTGCCAGATGTCTGGGGAACTGCTTTCCCTGGTTGATTTGAGAGAACATATTTTTATCTCTTTCATAAAATTGGAAAGGTATGCCTGTCTTAACGGTAAGGAAGTAACTGATTAGCTCTTGACTCTCCACTGTGAGTATGTGGGGGTGGGGATACCAGCGTGGGGGGAGTTGTAATCCCGTGAACACAGTATTAAACCATCGTGGAAAGAACACCAAGCACGGG
The DNA here is from genome assembly GCF_922984935.1 of Meles meles. Lineage (NCBI taxonomy): Eukaryota > Metazoa > Chordata > Mammalia > Carnivora > Mustelidae > Meles > Meles meles. The sequence goes on along the minus strand of NC_060069.1, from coordinate 44,746,218 downwards.
CAATGGATCTGTGACCTAAACCAGGCCCCACCACCAAAACTGTTGTGACCTTAGGCAAGTCAATTTCTTATTCTGAGCTTCAGCATTCTCATCTATAAAACGAATTAATTGGATTAGACGATATTTACCATCTCCTCTAGTTGAAAAAACTGTGATTCTTGTAAACCCAATCATAGGCCATCAAGAACATAAACTGTTTTTTTTTCTCCAATTAAGTGAGTTTATTCTTCTTTGAGTAGTGTGGTAATAAAACTGGGACCATAGTACTTGTGGTCTCATCTTGACTCTGCCTCTGTGTGACCCTGAGTAAGTCAACATGCCTCTCTGAGCCTCAGCCATTTCCCCAAGACTCACGAGGTCAGATCGTGTTTCTCATTCTCCAGCTTTATGGTATGAAACCAAAAATGTCTTGGGTCATACTGTATTGGTTCCAGCTAAAAAAGCAGGCATTTCTGAGTCTTCTCTCTCCTAAATTCTATCACAAATAAAAGTGAGCCTATCATATATCCTGACTTTTCTCCTCAAAAGGTAATCCCCTAGGACTTAAATGGAGCATAAATGTATAGAAGATGAAAGTATCCTGGGGTTTCCTACTTTTAGGCTCCTATAACCTTCTTAGGATGGATATCAATCCTGGACACTATTCTCCTTGAATGCCTCAAGATTTATAGAACATCCATGGGGCCATTTGAAGGTGGAGAAGACCCATCTCCTTCTGGTGGTTTTCTAAGACCCTGGATCCTGAAACCAAAAACATCTCCCCATTGGGTCTCAATTTCTCAGACAGCGTCCAGCCCACCCTTCCTGCTAATTTGTTGGTAACAGAACTTCCTTCAACACGGAGGCTGGAAAGAAGTGGTGCTTTCACAAGGAAACAAGTAGAACCGGGAACGATAAAGGCCCTGTCTTATCACACTAGTTTTGGATCAGCAAACCTAGATTTGACTCTCAGTGGATTACTTTCTAGCTGTGTGGCCTCATGTCAGTTACTTAGCCTCTCTGAACTTCAGTCTCCTCCTCTGTGTATACCTACTCTCCAGCATGGCCATGAGGGTTATAGTATTATATATATAGACAAATGGTCTCAGTGCTGTGACTCACCTGTATCTGGAGCACAATACATTTTGGTTTCTTCTCCTTCCCTTCACAAAATATTATGAGAAAGTGAAAAGTTGATGACTGTTAGCTTGGTAGCTTCATGGGTCCATCATATAAGCCTGTATCCAGCTCTCCATCTTATTACTACGCTACAACTTCCTGTCTTACCTGATCTGGTCACACAGAACCACTCATCCATCCAATCTCAAAACACACCCCACATTGTATTGTACCTTGTTTTCATAATTCTCAGTCTAGACCACCCTCCCCAATTTCTACCTGCCTAAGTGTCTCTTACTCTTCAAGGTTCAGGTCAAATGCCATGTTACACAGGAAGCATTCCCTGACTTCCACTGGAGCTCACCCTATCTCTTCCGGGTCACCACAGTGCTTTGGCTGTCTCACTTTATCATTTTTCCTTTCTACTAGAAAGAAGTAAGAATATTGCCCCCTCCCTCACAACCAGCAGCCTGTGAAGGATACACATTGTACATGCGTAATCGGGGGAACCCTCAGGGCAGTGACTGACACAGACCAAATACTCAAGAACACATTCTCGATTAGGTAAGTGAATAGAGATGTATTTGAGGTAGAAGATGAGATAAGGTAAGCTGTAGCTCTTCAGAAAAAGGAACAGAGGGGAAATAAAGATTAACACGATTTGCATAGCTACGGTGTGAGATGGAAATTGCATTCCCCAGTTCACAGGGATAGATGATGAAGCTCATGGAAGCTAAGTAATAATGTCATGGGGCCGTTCGTGGGCACAACTACATGTTGGGCGCTGTCCCCTGCACTTTCATGTGCATCATTTCATTTAATACACACAACATCCCTTATGACTTACTGTGATCCCCATTTTCCAGATGCAGAAACTGAGGCTTAAAGAAGTTAAGTAGATAGTCCAAGCTTACAAAGTTTCCCTGGCACGCTGGTGTAAATTCATACACTGTGCCTCAAGTATGCGTCATTGGTGGGATCCTCCTCCCCGCCCCCCACCCCCGGCCCATTACTGATCATTTTGTCCTCTACAGACCCAAAAGCCACTGAGGAAAGGGGGAAAAAAACAAAAAAACAAAACAAAACAAAAACAAACTAGGCAAGTCACAGCTCTCAGAGATTTTTTTGTTGTTGTTTTTCTTTTCGTTTTCCCGTTTCTTCATTTCTATTGAACAAGTATTCTAGTAATTCCAGGCTCTAACTTTCTTTCACAGGCTATTTCCCCTCCCCCTCCCAGGAAGGCTGGTCTCTGCTCTCTTCTCTGGGTTCTCACTGTCCAAAATGGAGAAGCCCCCACCACGTTCACACCTGACCCTGAAGTCCCTGCTGCGGAAGCCTGAGGATGGTTATCTTGACCTGGTTGGGCATGATGTCCCCTCCCTCTCTCCTTCCTGCTGCCAGCTGGTGGCAGCCCAGCTCTCACTAGGACAACACACCTGGGTCTCAGCCTGTGGTGCGGGCGGTCCTCTTCACCATCTCTGCTTTGGGTCACTTCCCCCTGGCCACAGAGGTCCATGGCAGGCTGATGGGCCTCAGCTCTCTGGGTACTGTTTCCCACTGGAGGCTGGCAGGAGCTTCAGGCCCAGCTGGAGAGCACCAAGCTGAGGGGTAGGCTCCACCTCAGGCCTGCTCTCTGTTCCATGAGCCACTCCGGGTCAGTGCAGGGTCCTCTGAAGGTCTCCTCACAGAGTCTCTTAAGCAGGAAGGGGGTACAGACTACAGCTCTGGAATCCCCTTTGATGACACTGACTGCCTCTAAGGCTCCCCCCTTACCCCTTTCCCCCTCCTTCCCCTCCCTCTTCACTTCCCATTCCTCCTCCCCATGGTGAAAGGCCTTCCTGTCCCTCCCACTGTTTGACTAGAACCATCCCTGGATTCTCTCCTGTTCTCCTGCTTCCCGAGGTGCCATTCATCTTTTTTTCTCTCTTAGAGCCATAATGACAGAAGGACTGCAAGAAGAATATGTAAGGAAGGCATTTTGAAAAACATTATCTGCATTTCACTTGTAGCTCTAGGAATTAAATCCAGTGTGTCCAAGTCTAAAGTCTTGCTTTTAACCCACCATACTATGGAGCCTAACACTACAAAACTGGAGTAAGGTAGATCTGACATTTGAACCCAGGTCTAATCAAACCCCAAAATCCAAGCTTTCCCAAGTAAAATCAGTCAATCAGAGAAAGACAATTATCATATAATTTCACTTGTATGTGGAATTTAAGAAGCAAAACAGGAGCATAGGGGAAGGGAGGGGAAAATAAAACAAGACGAAATCAGAGAGGGAGGCAAACCGTAAAAGACCCTTAATCATTGGAAACAAACTGAGGGTTGCTGGAGGAAGGTGGGGAGGGGATGGGGTCACTAAGTGATGGCATTAAGGAGGGCACATGATGTTACGAGCACTGGGTGTTATATAAGACTGATGAGTCACTGACCTCTACCTCTGAAGCTAATAATACACTATATGTTAGTTAATTGAATTTAAATTTAAAAAATTAAATGGTAAAAAGAAATCCAAGATTTCCCATTAAACCAGCTCTCTCTTACTTTGTCCACCAACAGAAAGCATCTTCAGGCCCTGTCCCTCCAGATATGTCCTGAGACCAGCATGCTCCCTCCCTCCCAGCCGAGCTAAGTCCTTCCTCCCTCCTCCCTGTTGGCTCCTGAGTATAAGAGGGCGGAAATGCTAGAAGACCTGTTTTTGAAAGCACCTGTGGATTTGCTTGCCTGCTTTGGATCACTTAGGGCAGGCTTGAACAGCCTCTTAATAGGTTAGTTTTGTGGCTGGTAAATTCCTCCAACAGGGTAAGTGGATTTCACTTAGCTGTGCAGAGGAAGAAAGGCAGTCTGCCAGCCCAGGCGAGCAGCAAATGTCAGACCAGGCTGAAGGACTTTGAAGTTGCCCACGGACCTAGAAACCCTCTTGAGAAACTGACTCTGCAGGTTTGGTGCACACCTTGTTTTATTTTGTTTTCCCCTCAGCCAGAGTCACAATCTGTTTCACTCAACTGGAAAGCTGCATTGTCTTAACAACCACGAGGCATTCAAGAGATTGCTGGCCCCTGGGGCTGCTGTGTATTACCAGATGGGCAGAAAGGACGGTCGGCCTCTCAGATGGGCCTTCACTGGTAAATAGAAACGCAGAACTGAGACGATTTTCCAGATTGTTCTGGTAAATAGGAACTATACGTGCCCCAACTATTTGGGGGTTATAATTTTTCGATAGAGGCAAAAGTGAGGCATTCCAGTTCTTGACTCCAGGCTTGGAGAAACCGTCTCGGGATTTCACTTGGCAACCATTTATTGAGTTTCTGATGCACAAGAGAAAGGGTCTGGTTCACCTGCAGCACCTCTCAGTCCCTTCCTGCTTCTGCTCCCTGCTTTAATTACCTGCTTAACTACCACGTTTATAGGCACTTTTAGTCTTTATCTTGGTAGGCTTGTCATATTTAGCCAAAAAAATAGGGGACATACTTATACTAAAAAGATTCATTTCTATCTGAAATTCAAATTTCACTGGGCACTCTGCATTGTATCTGGCAATACCTTGTCTTATAGGACTTGTCTGCCCACTCTTACCTAGAAACTGTTCCTTGTTGAAATGATTTCCTCCTTTAACAAATGCAACATTGACTGGCATCACTCTCTCCTGGTCTTTTGCCTTCTCTCTAGATCACCCCTTGATCTTTTAAATGTTGATCTCCCACCTCTGTTCTCTCTCCCTCACTCTTCCCAGCATACCTTCGGCACAGTCATGGCCTCAGCAATGGTTGTGTTGTATCAATGCGTCTGCTTCCAGCCTAGAGGGCCCACTTGCTACACCCACTCCAGATCCCTATTCCTCATGGCCTCTTGGGCAACTCCAACCTGTTGCAAACTCAACATGTTGCAAATTTAATTCATCTGTTCTTCTCTATTTCTGCTCCTATCTTAGTGCATTTAGAACAATTTCCAACCCACTGCCAAGTCTGAAACCCAGCAGTCCCTCTCGAGTCTGCCCTCTCCCCCTGCCACATCCATAATTTGTCTTCATGTGTGATGGATTCTATCTTCTAAAGTTTCCCTGACTGTCCCCTACTCCCTCTCTGCCATTGCCCTATCATAAACCATCATCATCACTCACCTAGATCACCTCAGTAGCCTCCCAATTGGTCTCTCTGCCTCCCTTCCTCCTCCCTCCCATCTATCTTCCACACGGTCCCCTAGGACATTGCCAACACAAAAGTTGCATTATGCCCTTCATTGGTTTATTGGTTTCATGTCAACCATATTGGGTAGCTTGTCCTACTGGCCTCTTAACCCCTGGTGAATTCCCACTTCTCCAAGTTTATCCGCTGACACAGAACAAGCCCAGCCATACTGAAGACACACTCCCCTCCCCATGCACTTACATGATCTCAGAGTCAGATTTCATATATGCCATGGCTCTTTCTGCAATGCACTTACTTTCACTTGAAGCCACAGAAAGCTACTCATCCTCCCAGCCTCAAGTCAGTATTTGTTTCTTGGCAGAAGCCTTCCTGTATTCTCTAAGAAGACCTGGTTGGGGAGGGAAGCGGTGACCCCCACTCCGTCTTCTCCTAGCTGCTAGAGTCTACCACTTGCACCAACCTTTGTTAGAAAGCTCTCTAAGGCATGATCTGTTTGCAAGGCTTGCTTGTTCTGTAACAGTTTACATATTATGTCAGATCCTGAGTTCCTGGAACACAAAGACCATACCTTTTGCTTGGTTTAGATTTGTTAATATTTAGAATTTAACAAAAAATCTGTAAGGATACAGAAACTAATACAACCAACAGCTGTGTTCCAATTGCCCTGTGTTGACCACAATTAGTACCGTGTTGTACCATTAGTACAATGACCACCATTAGTACCTCACCCCGTTGATCCTCCTCTCGCCCCTCAGAGGCCAAATTGGAAGCATAAGAACCAGATGAAGGGATCCCACAGTAGGTATTTCAGAAGCGCCAGAGCAGGGCCCGGGTGCATGTGGGAGGAGCAGGAAATGGGTGAAATGTAATCAGTTCTGGCATTCTTGAAATGAGATGTGGAATAGCAGAAATCAGCACTTTTTCTTTAAAAAGCCCTATTTCTCCAGAGACTGATGGCCCACCTGAGCTGTACACTGGTGGCAAACTGAAAACATTTAAATGAAAGAACAAATCTTGCTTTATGTGGTTTTGGCTTTTGGAAAAAGAGATTTTTTTTTTTTTTAATTTATTTAGTGTCAGAGAGAGAGCACAAGCAGGCAGAGTGGCAGGCAGAGGCAGAGAGAGAAGCAGGCTCCCTGCTGGACAAGGAGCCCGACTCAATCCCAGGATCCCGGGGTCATGACCTGAGCCGAAGGCAGTGGCTTAACCCACTGAGCCACCCAGACTTCCCGGAAAAAGAGATTTTGAAGAACATGCCCACACATGAAGCCCTTGGGAAACTCACTTTGACTTCATTTCGGTGGTTGTTCAAAAAATTGTTTCAACCAGCTGAGAAGACTGGGCACCCAAATCTTAACTGGGATTACCTTTGGATGGAAGAATTGGAGTAACTTTTTTTTTTTCCTGTTTGCCAATCTGCCTTTTTTACAGCAATGAAGAAGACGGAAGTTGCTTTAGAAACTATACTCGAGGGGCGCCTGCGTGGCTCGGTGGGTTGAAACCGCTGCCTTCGGCTCAGGTCATGATCCCAGAGTCCTGGAATCGAGCCCCGCATCGGGCTCTCTCTCGGCAGGAAGCCTGCTTTTCCCTCTCTCTCTGCGTGCCTCCCTGCCTACTTGTGATCTCTGTCTGTCAAAGAAAGAAAGAAAAAAAGAAAGAAAGAAACTATACTTGAGGACAATTAGATAGTTTGGAATTTTTTCATGAGAGACATAGAGGATTTGAAGAGAGGGAGATTATCTGTTGACAGCCTAGAATTTGAAGCTTGAACTTTAATAAATTTCTCCTTGTCAGTGTTATGGATTGACTGACTGTACCATTCAGGGAACAAACAGCTGACCTCAAGTCACATGCCAATATATTCACAATTAAACAATCACCCAAGAAGCTATAGAGCACACAAAATGCATCGTGGCTAAAAATAATAAACAAATGAAGCTTCTGTGTTTTCTTGCCTGAGAACAAGGGGCCTGTTCTTTTAGATTTTTATAGTGAAATAGTGAGACTCTGTGGAAAAAAATACAGCAGTTGGGAAATGTTCTAAGTGAAACATTGCGAATGCGTCATAGAATCTGAGGGCTTCTGACTTGACCTGCGATTGGCTAAGAAGGAAGGACTGGCTGTGAACAGGTGACCCGTGGACCTCTGGATTACGAATTCAATACAGAAAATGACCGTTCTGAAATCTCATTGTTTTTCCTCCTTCATTTTTTCCTTTCTGCCTTTTAAAACAGGAGAAGTGTTCCCTAAAGAGAAAGTGATTTATTTAGAGTTTTCCCACATACGCTCCTAAAACAGGTTGTGCTTTTTCCCCTAAAGGTAGCATCTCTGTTCTGGGACAGATTTCACGTGACAAAACGGTTCCGCGAGCCTTGCAAAATTCTGAAGCATTTTGAAGGCAGAACACTTTATGTATTTAGTGCTGTGTATTCGGCATAGAGAGAGCAACAGAGCAAAATGCCCAGTTTGGCTTCTTTTAATTAGGTGCTCACTTTGGTTCAGTTGTTTTTAGTTCCCCTTGCTTCCTGGGGGAGGAGACTTGTGTTAATGCTGGCTGTTTGCACATCCAAATGGCCAATGGCGGGGGTAGTTTTTGGCAACTTCTGCGCTCACCAGTCCTGAAATATGTTTTAAGCATGGGGTCAGACATCCACATTTCCCTGAGGACACTTTCCTGGACAGCTTGCCAGGATGCCACGGGGTGCAACCAAATCCGATAGCGTGAAATGGTAGAATCGGCCGCGGCATTGGTGTTTGATGAGCAGTAAACTGAAGACGGCAGGTCAGTCTGCCAGGCTCCATTCCAACGAATGCCCTTTAGAGAGCTGACCTTCCGTTTGCTGGGCTTCTCTCTACTGGATACCATGTGGAATTCTGGTGATAAGAGGAAATCATCTAAGGCATTCATTCATTTATTCTGTCCTCCAACAAATTTTACCAGGCACCTAGGATGCGTAAGGCACTAACAGAGATAAAGAATTTTGTAAGAACAGAAACTAAGACCGGTGAAAGCATTTTGTAACTTACACTGAGTTTTCTCACTTGTGTCGTTTCAAAGAAGATGACAGAAACGTAGTCCTCGCACTCCCAAAATTTCACAATCTAGTAGGGAAGATGAAGCCTGTAGATAAGTTTTCACATTGCAGAATAGAATATGTTACATGTCATAAGGCAAAGAGCAATTCCCTGTTCTTTGGGAATGGACAGCTAACCCGGAGTCGCAAGCCAGCACGTTCATGGTCCTGAGAGTTTGAGAGAGGGAGACTCTGCATCCTGTCTTGGGGTCTGGGAGGACCCCGTGGTGGAATTTGGACGTGTAAATATGGAGGACCGAGTGACTCTACTTTTGTTACCATCAAGGTATTTGAAGGTATGCTTTCTTGGTATTAAGGCTCAGCATCTTTTTCAGGATAACGTTCCTACCACTTTGATTGCCTTGGAGTACCTGCACTTTGAAATTTAGGAACATTTTTGGAGCCTAGGAGATAATAATTTATGGCCAATGACTCATATAGAATTAAACCTACTGATAGCAGGTTTAAGTCTCACTCTCGGGGCATTTCTAAAGCCACACAATTTAGAGACTGATGTTTTTTTCAGATTGTGGGGGGAATAATTTGTGGATCTCCATGGCTTAAATTGTTAACTTAGTCCTAAAGTGTATAACTCTTGAATACATTCTCAAAAAGATATGTCACACGGGCTACGGAATGAGACCTCTCCTCACTAAAAGATGGTTATCCAGTAAACAAATTGGTTTCAGCGTTTTATTCTGATATTTGTTCCAATACAGTGTAGAAAGATTTCTTGTTTTGATAATAAGTAGAATTTTTTTTTTCCTTCGGTGATTCAATATCTTGTGGTGTCTCACATTTCTCATTCTGAATGCCAGCTGCCATTGAACAAGACTGTAAATAAGGAAGAGATAGGTATTTTAGGTAAATGTATACTGACACCAGATGATTCCTTTGGGAAAAAATTACTCACTAAGTCCTCCCTGCCCCCCCAATATAAGACAGACAGAGAGAGAGATAGAGAGAGTAATGTTCTTCTTTCTTCCTAAAAGATAATAAAAATGAGAATTTTTAAGATAAAAGCCTGTGAAGGAGTCTGGTATTTTGCATTTCTTTCTTTCTTTTTCTTTTTTTTTAAAGATTTTATTTATTTATTTAACAGGGAGAGACACAGCAAGAGAGGGAACTCACGCAGGGGGAGTAGCAGAGGGAAAAGCAGACTCCTGCTGAGCAGGGAGCCTGATGCGGTGCTCGATCCCAGGACCCTGGGATCCTGACCTGAGCCAAAGGCAGATGTTTAACCCACTGAGCCACCCAGGCACCCCTTGCATTTCTGACTCTACATGCATTCATCTGCTTTTCATGAGTGTAAAGAGCAGCTTGTCAATGTTTAGGAAGCTGCGTTAGAAAGTCTTCCATACTCCTACACCAAGAAAAATGAGGGGACTTGCCAAGTTCTGAGGTTGATGCAGCCTTCTTTTCCCAGCTGATTGAAATAAACAAACAAACGTATGCTTCTTAAGAATGCATACAATAATCCGAGGTCTTAGTTGATTGAATAAAAAGTATAAATTAGTTACGTCTATTTCCAGACCATTTTCTTAAGCTTAAATGCCAAAATCAACTATTGCTGCCTGAAGTCAAAAAACCATGTGGAATGAATTTTGTTCCGGTGGGTCCAAACATTTCTGTTCATCTCTAATGCTCCTCTGCGATGAGGCAGAAATGAAGATGAGACGCAAACTTCAGTCTACTGACAAATATAGAAAATGTTTCACGTACCAAATGAGTGTGTCCATGTTTTTCTGTTTCCATCTGGATCCTTTTCAGTGTGATTACTTATTTTTAGGTTGGCATTTTAGAAGGAAGATGAAATGGCTTTAGGAAATGATGTGAAAGGTTAAGAAGATAGATGAGAAAGGGGCTATCATGCTGGAAAATGTAGCCTCACCGTTTTATGTTCAATGTATTTCTTAGAAAAACCAGATACTTGTATTTATGCTTAATCTAAATTTTGAAGCTTGTAAACTTGAGCATCTATGCCAAGGTGTAAAGGACTTTAAAAAAAAACGTGTAACTTTAAGTCACATAAGCATAGGGGGAGGCCGTGTTACTAAATAATGAGGCGGGAACAGGTTGACACTAATTTTTTTAAAAAGATGTATTTTATTTATTCGAGAGAGAGAGAGAGATAGAGCACAAGTGAGTGGGGGGGAGCAGAGGAAGAAGGAGAGAGAATCTTCAAGAAGACTCCACTGAGCTGGGAACCCAGTATGGGACTTGATCCCAGGACCCTGAGATCATGACCCGAGCCAAAATAAGAAGCCAACCACTCAAATGACTGAGCCACCCAGGCGCCTCAGCCTGACACTATTTAAAACACAAAGCCTTGGAGTCCTGGGGTAGAAGGAGGTATGACCAAGAACAAGATGGTTATGTTACTTACATTGAATCCAGTCAACCTACCAAAGCTGAATTACATAATCTTCAAAATGGGGTTGAGGAAAGAAGCCCGAAGAATCTGAATAAATATTAACTATTTTACCAACACTTTGAGGAGTCCAAGATAGTCTTGAAAGTTTCACATTCTTATAACTCTTTTACAAAGTACGAAGTAGTCAGCTCTGCCTGTGTTTCTAAGTCAGCCATCAGGTTGAGCACATGGACAGAGGAGGGCAAAGAGCACCTCCCCAACTATGCAGATGCTCCACGATTGTCTTTGATCATGCCAGTCCTGTCCCCTCTGATTTCTGGTTGTAGGTTCCCCTTGGGCTCCACACTGGACTTCTGAACTGGGTTTGGCATCTATTCATCTTTGGCTGAATCTGGGCTCTTTGGCAAGACCTCAGCTCATATTTGTCCTTAAAATCTTCTGCTTCAGATGGCTTCAGTGACTCTCTCAGGCCCTCCCATTCCCGGTCTGGCTCTAGTCTCCACGCATGCAGCCTCAGCGGGGCACTCTTGCCCCTGGCAGAAGGGAAGTCCAGCAGCAGTTAGGATTCTCATTGTCTAAGGATGCAGATGTTTACACAGAGGACCTTCTCCTTCCTTGCCCCTACTCCCTCCATTACAGGGAATTGGTCCTGTACCCAGATCTGTCATTAACTAAACCCAACCTTTCTACTCTGACACAAAAGAGAAGACACTGTCTGAAGTCAATCAGAGGTTTCTTCCCTGTCTTTACCCTTCTGTTTAACTCCCTCCCCATTTGCTCTCCTTCCAAAGGCTTTTCTGAGCTCCTCTTAGGAACCAGGCCTTATCTTAGGTGATAGAATTGTAAAGACAGTCTCCCTGACCTCTGTAAAAATCGCATTCTGGTGCCTTCTGCCTTGAAGAAATAAGACCAGTCAAGAATACATGTTCATAGACTTGCTCAATGTTTGTGGGTGCTGCCTTTGTTTAATATGGGTGGGAATATGAATTTGTTTGTTCTTTGTCTCACACTGGCTAATTAAAGGTGTTTAGGAAGAACTTTGTGGGAGAAATGTATCTTCAGGAGCTTTAACTTCACCAGCCCAACCTGAAATCTCCAGAAGAAGTTTTTATTGTTGTTTTTTTAAACCTCTGAGATTTTTATTTTGAAATCATTATAGATCACAGAAAAATCCAAAAATAGCTCATAGGATCCCTTGAGCCCAGCTTCCCCCACGATGACATCTTACAGGACTGCGGTACTATAACAAAGCTGGGAATTGATACGGGTACGATACTGCGAAGTAGATGACTGCCCTCATTCAGTTGGCATCAGTTTTTACATGCACCCATTTGTGTGTGTGTGTGCATGGTTCCATGCAATTTGACCCCACATTGTGCAACCACTGCAACAGTCAGGATGCAAGACTCTTCCAGCACCACCAAGAAACTCCCTTGTGCTACCTTTTTAGATTCACACTTCCCTAACCCTCCCTGGCCCCTGGCAACCTCTAATGTGCTCTCCATCGCTACACTTTTGTCACTTGAGGATGATTATAAATGGAATCATACGTATATAACCTTTTGAGATTGCCTTTTATCACTAAGCATATTACCCTTAAGGTCCTTCCAAATTGTTGCACATGTGAAGAATTCGTTCTTGTTTATTGCTGAGTAGTTCGCTGTAGTATGAATGCCTAGAGTTCGTTTAGCCACTCATCCTTTAAGGACATTTGTGTTGTTTCCAGTTTTTTGCTAATATGAATAAAGCCGCTGTGAACGCTCATGAAGAGATTTTTGTGTAAACATCAGTTTTCATTTTTCTGGGAGAAATGCCCACGAGTACAATTTGTGGGTATGGGAAGTGATGTTTAGTTTTAAGAGAAACGGTCTGTTTGTTAGCTTTTGAAAAACAGCTTCATCAAGGTATCACTGACATATAATAAACTGCAAGATTGAAAGTGTACGATTTTATGTTTTGACATAACCCTCATCACAATAAAGACAATAAACTTTACCCAGCAAAAGCTTTCTCGTGGGTCTTCATAATCCCTTGCTCCTGCCCGTACTTGCCTCCTTCCCCTGCCAACCCATCCCAAGGCAACCACCGATCTGCTTTCTGTCATGATGATTAGTTTGCATTTTCTGGAATTTTATATATGTGACATCATGTTGTTTGAGAGGATGGGGGGGTTTCTGGCTTCTCTCATTTAACATAATTTATTTTGATGTTTCTTCACGTTGCTGCCTCTAGCAATAATTAATTCCTTTTTATTGCCAAATAATAATCCACTCTATGGATGTACTTCAATTTATTTATCCATTCTTCTGCAGAGGACCATTTGGGTGGTTTGTGGTTTGGGGCTACTACAAGTAAGGCAGTCGTGAATACTGACATGCAAAGTCTGTGTGTGAACATGCTTTCATTTCTCTAGGGTAAATGCTGAGGAACGGAATGGGTGGGCTATGTGGTAGATGTGTATTTAATTTTTTAAGAAACTGCCAAGCCATTTACCCCACAGTCATTGTATCATTTTTACTTTCCCCTGAAAGTAAATAAGAGTTCAGATTATTCTATATCTTTACCAACACTTGGCTTAGTCCGTCTTTTTAGCTGCAGACATCCTAGTAATTATGGTATTTCACTGTGGTTTTAATTCCTATTTTCCTAACGATTATTGATGTTGACCATCTTTTCTTGCGCTTATTTGTCATCTACATATCTTCTTTAGTGAGGGTCTAATCAAGTATTTGCCCTATTTATATTGGAGTGCTTGTTTTCTTAAGTTTTATGAATTTCCCAAGTATCCCTCCAATAAAAGTTCTCCCATCCTGTTTTTATTTTATATTTTTATCAGCATATTAAACTTCTGTTACTTTATTTTTTTGAAGATTTATTTATTTGTTTTGAGAGAGAGCACATGAGGAAGTGTGGGGAAAGGGGCAGAAGGAGAGGGAAGGAGAATCTCAAGCAGACTCCCCACTGAGCACAGAGCTGGATGTGGGGCTAGATCCCATCACCCATGAGATCATGACCCGAGCCAAAATCAAGAGTTGGATGCCCAGGGGTTCCTGTGTAGTTCAGTCGGTTAAGCATCTGCCTTGGGCTCAGGTCATGATCCAGGGTCCTGGGATCAAGCCCTGCTTTGGGCTCCCTGCTCAGTGGAGAGCCTGCTTCTCTCTCTCCTGCCCCCCTCCCCCCACTTGTGTGCCCTCTCTCTCTCTGTGTCAAATAAATAAATAAGAACTTTAAAAAAAATAAGAGTCAGATGCCCAACCAACGGAGCCATCCAGGCACTCCAAGCTTCTGATACTTTAATGTAACATAGCCCTAACCAATTCTGACCCCTACTTTGTGAATTAAAGAGAAGGAGCTTCATGGAAGCTGAGGGAAGGAGGTGGCAGCATCTTGGCACCAGGTGACCTCAGGAAGATGCCTTCTTTGAGGAGGAGACACCTTATGAAGGTTTTTTTCCCCTGCCTTTCACACCTGCTTTCTTGATCCCCTTTTTTGTTTTAGTCTCAAAATTCTTCTTGTTGTATGGCCTCAGCTCCTCAGGCTTCTCTCTCTTCATTCTCTGCAGTATTTATCAAGCACCTGCCATGTGCCAGAAAATCTGCCAGAGACTGTCGGGAAAGCAATGAATAGGGCAGCATCCATGCCCTCAGAGAGCCCTTAGTTCTAGCAACGGGGATGCACACTGACACATTGCAAAGCCAACTGTGATAAATTCAACAGGGGAGAAATAATACTGGTGACAATAGAAAGAAAACATCATTCTGTTGGGTTGAAAGTGAAGGTTGTAAGCAGTGCAGAGATCTATCGAAGGTTTCCTAGAGGAGGCGGCAGGTGAGCTGGGCTTGGAAGAGTGAGTAAGATTTTAACAAGGTGAGAGAAAGAAGGTGTGTTCTGGCAGAGGGAGCAATAAGTGATGGTGTGGAGTGAGTAGGGACAGAGCTTGCTCAGGGAACATCATCCTCTGTGCCTGGAGTGTAGAGTCTACAGGAGGAACCCGGGGTGGGATGCAGTCGGGATGGCAGGGTTGCATTAAGCGAGGGCTGAGGCTGGAGATGGAGTACTCAGAAAGCCCAGCAAAGAAGCCGCTGGAAGTGTCTACACAGGAGCTTACCACGTCAGTCCCATTTCCTATCTGCTACTCCTTTCAAGCTTACCCAAAATAAAAGAATACACGGAAACTTCAAGATACTATTTCACCTGCTGTTTTTCTTTAACGTTAAAGGAGAACGTCATTTAAAAAGTAGAGATAAATCATTTCATGCAATTTGTAACATAGTCTTTTATTTTTCTTAAGGTTTTCTCTGAATGCTAAAGTAATACGTACAATGCGTAGAAACCTGAGAAGTATTTTTTACAAAGCATCATGACAGTTAGAAACTGGCCATAATCTCTCCTCTCAGAGAGGAGAGATGCCTTGAAATTTTTCCTGTATGTTTCACCAGGACGAAGACCCCCTCCATGGTTCGTGGCATTATTGTTGTGTTCTATGAACTTTAGCTACTGCCCTCAAGTCAGGAGAATGCTTCCAAAGGCCCTTGATCTGAACCTCTGTTGTGGCATTCAGGCTTTCTACCCTATACTGTAGTCCTTCGTGGACTTCTTTCTCCTAAACTGTGAGCTACTTGAGGTGTGTCCCATCTTTGTATTCTCCCCACTCTCTGTTACTACTGCCCCCCACCCCCGCCCCACTGCAAGATCTAACACAGGATCTCACACAGAGTGGGGACTCAGTAAATATTGTTTGGATAAAAAGGAAGGGTAAACGGATGTTTTAATTTTATTATACAGGCCAGAGTTTCTCCCAGTTCTTTGGAGTTACAGGACTCAAGATAAGGGCCTTGAGTTTACCATGTGAGAGATAGGGGATTGCCAAATAACTGGGACCCTCGAAGCTCCATGCTCCCGTCCCCACGCTGTTCAACTAGATCAGTTCCACTTTTATCTGTGTTATGTGGGTGGGCTCCACATAAGATTCTATTTTTTAAAAAAGGTATTCCTCTGATATAAATAAAAAGTTTAAAAACTACTGATGTGTAGATACTGATTTACTGGTATAGTTCCTTGAAAAGAGAGGGAAAAAATGAGTCCTAGTGCAATCTGTACTACACTAGGTATAAATCACTCAATCATTCTTAGACTAGACCATCCAAAGTTAGAAATGAGGGCCTGCCATATACCAATGATGCAAGGCTAATTAATGACCAAAGGTGAGGCAGATGTCCCAGGATCCTAAGAAGACATCTGTGGACTCCTTGCTAATAAATGCCAACATGTTTATGAGAAAAGCACTAGAATCCTCCTAATCTACTACACAATGTCTTTCAGGCTCTGAGAGAAGCTAAGATATTAGTGGTGATAACAAATATCCTTTAGTCTTCATACATAATTTAACAAAGGAATGGAGGCAGGTTCAAGAACCTGGGAGTCTCTCAGGTTTGTGTGTGCCTCAAAATTTCTTGAGGAAAATATTCTAAGCTTTTTCCAAACACCTGAATGGAAGATATCATAGGTGAATAGGAATGTTAACAATGGCTCTTAGACTTCTGAGCATATGTGAGTCTGGCCAAGTCACTTAAATATGTCTGAGCTCAGTTTTCTCACTTGTAAACTGGTGATAATAATATCTGTCCCAGTTTCCGGGAAAGAGTTATGCAAGGTAATGAAGGTGAAGGTGCATTGTGAACCTTGAAGTGCCATACAGATGAAAGATGTTATTGCTGGTGCTTCTGCTCAGAATCTTCTTGTTTTTGACCTTTCTTTGACAGAAGCTTGCTTGCTCCTCCTTACTTCTTCTACTCCTTCTTTCTCTCTTTCCCTCAGATTCCAGGGAGTCAGCCCATTCCTGAGCAGGCATTCACCTGACATGTGAAGAAACCAGAAAATACAATCTATAACAAGGACAAAAAACAGTAAAGAGAGATGGAACCATAAATGACAGAGGATCGAATTAGCAGACAAGGACCTTAAAATAAAGAACATAAATATGCCCAAAGATTTGATAGAAAATTAATGTCATAAGAAGAGAAATGGAGGGGCGCCTGGGTGGCTCAGCGGGTTAAAGCCTCTGCATTCGGCTCAGGTCATGATCCCAGGGTCCTGGGATCGAGCCCCGCATCGGGCTCTCTGCTTGGCTGGGAGCCTGCTTCCTCCTCTCTCTCTCTCTCTCTCTGCCTGCCTCTCTGCCTACTTGTAATCTCTATCTGTCAAAAAAATAAATCTTTAAAAAAAAAAAAAAAGAAGAGAAATGGAAGATACAATAAAAGACCAAATGGAACTTTGTAGAGTTGAAAATACAATATCTGAAATGAAATGATTATAATTTCCCATGATTGATAGCAGATCAGACATGGAAAAATAAAGGGTCACTGAACTTAAAAAACATAGTAATACAAACTTTCCAAGCTGAAGCACAGAGAGAGAAAAAGACTGGGAAAAAATCAAACCAAATTTCAGTGAGCTATCTGGCAATATCAAGCTGGTTAATATACTTGTAATTAGAGCCCCAGAAGGGAAGGCACAACATCACTGAAGATATAATGGCCAAGTATATTTCAAATTTGATGAAAACGATAACCCCACAGATTCAAGAACTCAACAAACCCAAGATAGAGCAAATACAAAATAAGCTACACTAGGCCATATCCTAATCCAAGTTTCTGAAAACCAGTGATAGTCTACTAGAGAAGCCTTTTAATTATCTTTTTTAAATAGTCAGCAGTCAAAAAGGCTATTTTCACTCTGAACTTTTCTGCACCAGCCTGGTGCAGAAAGGCATGGGAGTGTCCCCTCCTCCTCAGGACAAAATAGAGGAACAGTATTATCTAGTCCTCAACACTAGCAATAAGAGGCCATATGTAGAAGGCAGTGAGCATGTGCTGGGCACTCACATGATCTCTTCTAATTTTCACAATAACCTGGCAAGCTGGGAGCTATTATTATTTGTCCTATGGGTGAAGCAACAGAAACAAAGAAAAGTTAATTTGTTCAGATCATGTAACTTGTTCTGTAAAGCCAAAGTTGGCGGCCTCAGAGCCCAGCATGCTTGACACCACATATAGTAGCTCAGTGAAGGTTATCACACAATTCCAGGAGCAAAGGGAAATACTGTTTGTATTTCTGTACTATGTATCAGTCAAAAAATGGCTTCCTATTAAATCACAGCTTTCAGCCACTTTCCCCAAACCATTATCACCTCTTTCTAGCTTGAAAAATAAGTCTTAGAAACATCTATTGACTACACTCACTCATTATGTTTATATGTCAAGGACTGGTAAATGAATCATTTCATGTGTAATTTGAAAAGCAATGTACATGGAACCAGAAGACATTGATTATCAGCTCTGTGACCTCGGGCAAGTCACATCACTGGGCCTCACTTTCTTTATGTGTCAACCAGGGAAAAATAATAACTAACTGTAAGGAATATATAAGAAAACATAAGTGGAAGTTGTTTGTAAACTGAAAGGTACTATACAAACTTGAGGGGCCTTTTCATGTTTACTTAGGGAGGACCATTTAAAAATGGAACTGATATCACTTAACTGAAAATGTAGGCAGCAAGATCTGATCATTCCTTTTTGTTTCTCAGGATTGGTGACTTACATAATGCCTTTCACTTCTGAAAAAGAATTTTAGTATAATGATATATTTTCTTTGGGGCCAAAGTTTAAAGAAACCACAGGATCCCCAGGCTGCTGCATCCTGCCCTGCTGATAAAGGATACTGGAAACAGAGGCTGACAAGTCGTACAAAGGAGCCTTTAGAAGCTTGTGTGTTCACTGTAACACTGTGCATCATAGCCTGAAAAATGTCTACCCCTTAACCCAGTAATTCCACTTCCAAGAATTCATCTAATGAATAGCTACTCATCTAGCATTGTTTTTAATAATGGAAAATTAGAAGCAAACAATTAATAAAGTTATTTGATAAAATATGAATAATAAAAATCATTCTATAAATGAGTAGCTTACTATTAATCTAGGAAATCAATTGTACTACTGGGTATTTACCCCAAAGGTATAAATGTAGTGATCCAAAGGGACACTGCACCCTAATGTTTACAGCAGCAATGTCCACAATAGTCAAACTATGGGCAAGACTCAAATGTTCATCAACTGATGAATGGATAAAGATGTTGTATACACACACACAATGGAATGTTATGCAGTCAACAAAAAATGAAATCTTGCCATTTGCAATGACACGGATGGAACTAGAGGGTACTATGCTAAGCAAAATAGGTCAATCAGAGAAAGACAATTATCATATGATCTCATTGGTATGTGGAATTTGAGAAACAAGACAAAGAGGATCATAGGGGAAGAGAGGGGAAAAATAAAACAAGACAAAACCAGAGAGGGAGACAAACCATAAGAGATTCTTAATCTCAGGCAACAAACAGTGTTGCTGAACTGGAGGGGAGTGGGAGGAATCATGTGGCTGGTGATGGACCTGGGGAGAGTATGTGCTATGGTGAGCGCTGTGAAATTTTTTAAGACTGATGAATCACAAACCTGTACCCCTGAAACAAAGAATACATTGTAAGTTAATTTAAAAAAATAAAAAATAAAAATACTACTGGAAAATAAAGCACGGGGAGGGGGTGGGGAAGCAGGCCAAGATTGGCAAAATGCTGACAACCCTTCAAACAGAGTAATGGAAATTCATTGTAATTCTCTCCACTTTTGTGTGTGTTTGAAAATTTCCCCCCAATTTTTTAAAAAGTGTCATTCTGTAAATGAGTAGCTTACTTTTAATCTAGGAAATCATTACTCTGGTTTAAAGAAGTATAAGAAAGCAAAGTTTTAAAAGGAGGTGACAAAAATGAAATTATCATCTGATCCAACAATTCCACATCTGGTTGTCTGATCCCCCAAAATGAAAGCAGGATATCAGAGAGGTATTTGCACACCCTTCTTCATTGCAGCAGCATTCACAATAGCCAAAAGGGTGAAAGCATCACAAGTGTTCATCAGCAGGTGAACAGATAAACAAAATGTAGTATATACATACAATGGAATAGTCTCCAGTCTTCAAAAGGAAAGAAATCCTGACATGTGATATGAATGAACCTTGAGAATATTATGCTTAATGAAAAAAGCTGGTCACAAAAAGACAAATGCTGAATGATTCACCTTACAAGAGGCATCCAGAGTAATCAAATTCATTGAGACAGGAAGTAAAATGGTTGTTGTCAGGGGCTGGAGGGAAGAGGGAATGGAGAGTTGTTCAATGGGTAAGGACTTTAAGTTCTGCAAGATTAAAAGAGTTCTTGAGATTGGTTGTGCAAATTGTGAATGCACCTAACACTAATGAACTATACACTTAAAAATGGTGAAGATGGTACATTTGTGTTACATGTATTTTACTACAATTAAGAATTTTTTAAAGCAAAGAGGAGCTAATAAGTCATATGGGAAGGAGAGTTTCAGGTTAAAAAAAGTTAAAAAAATATGCAAGCACAAGATAACATGGTGCATTCTGGGAACTGCAGGTGATTCTAATATGGCTGCAGAGACCAGACAACATGGGACCTCATAACCATGTTTAAGAATTAGGACTTCATCTAGAAAAGCAATATTGAATTGATTTGCTTAAGGTTGTTGATCAAGTTGAGGGCATGATATTGACAGGATCACTCCAATCTCCTGATTCCCAGGTTACCGGGTGTGTATTTGTGTAGATACAGGATTTATGTTTAGTAATCATCTTAAATGGGTAAACATCTATATGAAACATCAATACTGCCATGTTTAATGTTTAACCCATTAATTAAGTTGTAGCACACATTTTCCAAGGAATAAATGTCACTCATACAGATCCTTAATTTCCTGTTATCGTCACTCATTAAGCCCTTTGAAGCTGAAAAAAAAAGTGTAGATTCCCTTTAAAAACAGGAGGCCCCAAGATAACATGCATGATACTATTTTTGTAAGAAAAATATAAATGCTTGACAAATACTAGAAATATTTACAACAACGCTAGTAGTTATCTTTGGGTTGTGTGATTTTGTTTAATTTTTGTCAGTTTTCCTAGCGCTTTTTTGTTTTGGTTCTTCACTGAGCACATGAACTGGAAGAAAATGTTAGTAAAGAAAAACTAATTCTAAGGTACATTCTATCACATCGCAAATTTTTCAAGAAAACTTTGGCAACAGTGCCAATCAATTATTTTGAGTCAAAAAGCCAGTAATCCCCTGGAAGGTCAGCTTGGATCTGCAGGAGTTGGGAATGTCAGAGCTTTCTAACTCTCTTTGGTCTCCTAACTCAAGAAGATCCCAGCCCGCAGTGCCCCCATCTTCACCCATTGCCTCCCTTCCTCCCTGTGCGATCCACCCCTTTCATTCTCCTGCTCAATTAGACTGTCTTTTGAGAACTAACACCTGCTTGATGGGATCACTCCCTATATAGCCTGTCATCAATGTGCTTAAGGACACCTGGATGGCTCAGTCAGTTAAGCGTCTGACTCTTGATCTCAGCTTAGGTCTTGATCTCATGGTCATGAGTTTGGGCCCCACATTGAAAAAAAAAGTGCTCAAGTACTGTAGGAGCAAAGTGTGCTGGGAACTCCAAGGTCTCTCACCAATGAGGCCCTGTTACAGACCCACCTTCAGCTCAGAATTCCTTGCCATAAAAAATGAGGTCATTTGGGGGAAGCAAAGGAAAGGGAGGGAAACAAGATTGACAAACCAATTTCAAAAGTCATGAGAAGCTTCTGGGGAAGGAAGGAGGAAGAGAGGATGAAGACTAAACCCCAGCCCTCTGTGCATGAGGGCATAGCACCTGTTTCAGGAGGGTCTTTAGTGAGATGCTGACCACTGCTGCTTTTTTTTTTTTTAAGGTTTTATTTACTTATTTGACAGAGAGTGAGAGAGAGATCACAAGGGGGGGGGGGGGGGACTCGATCCCAGGACCCTGAGATCATGACCTGAGCCGAAGGCAGAGGTTTAACCCACTGAGCCACCCAGGTGCCCCTGACCACTGCTTCTGATCATGGTTATCACGCTATCATCTGCGGCTGGGAAGACTCAGACTGCTCTTCTCAGAAAACAGAGAAATCAAGAATTCTAAATCCATAATAATAGAAAGGACCCTCACTGTGTCTAGCTTGGCCCTGATTTCCCAAGGCCCCATTGCTGGTTTCATCCTCCTCTTTCCAGATTGGAAATGTGTTCCACCTTTCTTCCTTTGGTTAAGTTATCATTCAAGGCTCAGCCTGGGTTTGCTTTCTTGTCATAAATCACATTATACTTAAGTTCTCTGTTCCACCTTCCTTCATTCAACCATAGCTCCTGAGGGCAAGAGCTGGATGTTATTCACCTTTGTGGTCACAGTGCCCAAAACTCAATAGGTGATATTAAATATTGCTTGGACCGAATTGACCTGATTGAAGAATTATGGCTCTCTTGTTGCTAACACTTCCAATTTTCTACTTGAAGTTGAGCAACACCTTCACTGACAACTGAGCTTGGTACTCTGACTACCTTCCAGAGCCTCCAGAGACCAAGCCTCCTCCTAGAGCCACCAATAGTACTATCCATTGGCACCATTCCAAGAGCATCCTGTACTGAGCCCTTTGGACAGAAGGGTTTTCCTTGGGGCAGAAGGACTCATGCAGTTCCCCTGTGGTTAGCATTAGCTCTGGACTGTCTAAAGTTCGTTATCCTATAAGTCCCTGACCCAACCACTTCTCTAGAAAGCAATATTTTATCTTTAAGAAGACTGGGGTTAAGAATTTTAAAGCAGCCTGCTCCTTGAGTATGGAGGGTTCTAGGGTAAGACCTTTCTCTCAATAGGAGTCTCCCTTGCTCACTTCTGCACAGCCTTCTCACCATAACCAGATTTATAAGGTGCTCAGTGAGATTCTGTGCTCATAGCCCAAATCTACCCCGCAGTATAATTTGCTGACCAGCCAACTGGTTAGGCTTTGGAGAACCGTGCTAGTGATCCCCAGTAATCTGTGATCCTCAAGTGATCCCAGCCTGAAAAAGGACAAGTGAATAGGCTAACCTCAGAGTGGACCTGGCCTTGAACTTGCCCTTGACCTATGATGAACTTCCTGGCACTTTGGGCCAGAAGGGCACTAATCACACCCAAGCTTCCAGTTCAATGTCACCATGTGAAAAAGGGAATCAAAAGCCCTAGTCTCAGGAGATCTTCTTAAATGCCATGCTATGTTTGTTTTTATTCTCTCTTGATTTGTTCACAGTTAACTTGCAAAGTTAAGTGTGAACAGGCAACTTCATGAACAGAGATAATGAAGCCTGGAGACCAATTATAAGAATTGTGTACTCCTGCAGCGTTTCCTTGGAATATCCTTTAAATTAAGCCACAAGCTGCTTTTCTTTCCGGCTTTAATGTAGAGTCACCAAACTGCAGAACAAGAATGATTCACCAAACAAACTTCTGCCTTTCTTTTTCTGGTGCTTCATCTAACTGGCTTATGCCTCAGAGTAAAGCTATTATAATGACATTATCCTTCTAATGAGCAATGGTGCAATGCTTTGCTGATGGCAATACCCAGAATTATGCAGTGTTTAAAAGCCACCATGACTTTGGGGAATACTCACTAATTTTTCTATTGCAAATACTGTAGTCAGGTTCAAAATGAATGAGTGTAATTCTTTTGGCGTTTTTTCAAACTTTTAATTCTTCTAATAAATCACAGCTCCCCAAAGGAATAAGCATAGTTCATTAGCAGTGCTAATGAAAATGTCATCTTCAGTAAAACTTACTAGAATATCACTCCCTGGATGTTTTCAGATGCTTTTGTTTGCCGACTTTATTAATGAAAAACTTTGTGGTCTGCATGAGTAAACCAACATAATTCTTCGGTGGGTGGGTGGGGGACAATCACCCGTAGACAAGTAATTGCTTGTATAATTTAAAAAACAACTCTAACAATAACACAATAGTGTTACCAACCTTCAGGGGTACTAAAAGACTTTAAAACTAAGACTAGCATGAAACGCATTATAGTTAGTAATTCTTTTCTGCCATTATATTAATTGCTGAGGCCTTTTCTTCATTCATGTTTAATGAAGGTACTTTGGGAAGTTTCAAGTAAATAGTTTGCCTGCTTCAGATCGTAAACAGTGACTGAAGATTTAAATTTCCAACTCCCAAGGCTTCAGCTATGTAGTGTCCTTCTGAATACAATTTACTTTAGTGCCTGGTTCACACGAGCATGATACATATTAGTTGAACCAAATAAATGAAGGTTCTATTGAAGTAGCAGACGAAACAGTGATTCTGATATCATTTTTGCTTCTTTTGGGAACTTCTTGTCATTGAGGAAATAAATGATGACCACCTAAATGAGGACAGTGGCCAGGTATTCCGAGCTCGCTATAGCTTGGGAATCAGATACTATTACCTTTGTTTGGCAAGGACTCAAAGGTAGACAGAGGAGTGGGAAAACTTTATAGCAAAAAAAGGGAAAGCTTCAGCTACACTTTAATTGGAGGTTATGGACATGGAAAAGTGAAAGCAGAATACCTAGAAGTAGGACATTTTGTACTAATTCAGGCATATTTGGTTGTCTCTGGTTAGTCCTGAGTTAAAAGCAAGGGCAGAAAATAGGGAAGCAGGCAGTCATTGAACATTCTAGACTAGTTGCTGCAGAGATTGTCATTAGACTCTCTGGACTGGTTGCTGCAGAGGTTGTGGGTCAGAGATCTATTATCATATATAGTCTAGCAAGTATCTGTGTATATATTCACTCTCTCATCATATATAGCACTCAGTTTCTCGAGTTGCTTTCTTATATCCATCCTTCTTGAAATCTCAAAATGTAGTAGGCATGCGAAGTGATACACCAAGCTATGATACCCACTCCTAAAGAGCGGAAGTCAGAGAAGGGGGACAAAAATTGGAATAAAGGACAAATTTTACATGAAGCATACATGCTTCTCAACCATTCGATGTTTTATTTTTTAACCATAAACAGATTATCAGTTACATGATTTTTAAAAATTGTATATTTATTTAAAATATGTATCTATAAAGAAAGTACCAGAATATGAACTAAGGAATACTAATATTTTATTTTGTTTTATTTATTTTTGGTTGGGGGAGATGTAGAGGGAGAGGGAGAGAGAGAATCTTATATGGGCTCCACGCCCAGTGCAGAGCCCAATGAAGGGCTCAATCTCACGACCCGAGTTCATGACTTGACCTGAAATCAAGAGTTGAACACTTAACTCACTGAATCACCCAGGGGCCCCAGGCATACTAAGATTTTAATACATGCTAATAAGGACTGATTTTACTTGGAGTTTTTATGACTTAGCAGGGAAGAAATGACATCTTCACTCTCCAAGGATCTTCTATTTGTTTCCAGGAATTTTAGAGATTTACGCACACATTAAGTTGGAAAGCTTCTAAGAAGTGATTTTACAATCTTTGGCAAGCAGAACTGCATTTAAATCTTTCTCGAAAGAACATCAGAGGCCCCTAGAAAAGAGAGTTCTGTACTCTTGTCATTCTGGTCCTGTGATGGCCACTTCCTCCAGCAGCCTCATTCTTCAGGAGGAACGGTTGCCACAGCAGTGACAAGAGCAGACGGCAGCTGCAATTGGAGTTAGCAGGTTCTTTGCATCGACCTTTAGCAATGGAACTCTGCTGAAGGATTCAATATGGCACGGAAGTCAGTTTCATCATTTGACTTCTCTTTATATAAATTTTAAATAATCTTTATCATGAATCCAATTAGTGCATGCAAATAGTTTCTTAAAGTTCAAAGAGTGCTGAAGTTTTACAGTAATGATGATGATGATGATAATAATAATAATAATAATAGCAGCTCCTTGTCTTCTCCTCCCCTCTCCACTGCCTCAGTAACAACCCACAGTAACAACAACAAAAATAATAATAACAGCTCCTTGCCTTCTCTTCCCCTCTCCGCTGCCCCCATCCCACTCTAGAGAGGAATCTTCAGTTCTTCTAGCTATTTCTACTGGAATCTACTTCTATGTTATATTTACTTCTATAAATCATATAGGAGACTGAGACTTGTTCGTTGGTTGAAATTATCAATTGCCTTTCTGGCTATCTATCTATTATCTATCTGAAGCTATCAGTTTACAGATTCTCATTCTCCTATCACAATTCTCTTTTTGTTGTTGTCGAATCAGTATATTATTTTCATTAGTAGGGCTACAAAATTATTGCACTTTCTATAAAAGATTTTATTTATCTATTTATTTGACAGAGAGAGACAGTGAGAGAGAGAGAACACAAGCAGGGGGATTGGGAAAGGGAGAAGCAGGCTCCCTGCTGAGAAGAGAGTTTGATGTGGGGCTCAAACCCAGGACTCTGGGATCATGAGCTAAGCTAAAGGCAGATGCTTAACAACTGAGCCACCAAAATACTGCATTTTTGAGCCAAATATTGTATGGTCATTATATTTTCTTTCTTACATGATTTATTTTCCTGGAGTGAATAGATGTTTCCCTTTGTTTATTAAACTTTTCTTTCAACATCTCAAGTTTTCCCGCACCCTCTAACAGCTCTGAAAAACTCTTGATACATTTTTCCATAGGACCAAAACTGTTTACCAATTCCATGTCTGTCTTGGATACATTGATCCTGAAGTCCTCCAACCTTTCAATCTGTATTTCTTCTTCTCAATGTTCCACTAAGCAGCTATGGGCCTGAAATTGCATTAAACCAACATCCTGAGAGTTCCCCTGCCCCCATTCCATGTTGGATTCTGTTTCTTGGATCCCGTGTCTCCTTCCTTTTTACTTTACGCCCTTGTTTTACTAAAGCGCGTTCATCTAGAAGGCTCCCAAAAAAGCATGCATGATTCATGGGAGGTCGATTTTGTGAGACACGGAAAAACACTTTCTTTTCAAATTTTACTCAGATTGGTAATCTGGCTAGATATATAATCCTGAGGAAATGTAATTTTTCCTTAGAATTTTAAATGCATGTTTTACTGTCTTCTAATTTCCAGTGTTATTGAGAATTCTGATGCCATTCTGATTTCTGATTCTTTGTATGTCG
Source organism: Meles meles (assembly GCF_922984935.1). Taxonomy (NCBI): domain Eukaryota; kingdom Metazoa; phylum Chordata; class Mammalia; order Carnivora; family Mustelidae; genus Meles; species Meles meles. The sequence continues at coordinate 44,719,520 of NC_060069.1, read as the reverse complement.
ACTGTTTTTTGTTTGTTTGTTTGTTTTGGGGTTTTTTTTTTCCTCTCTCTGAGAGCATTTAGGATGTAAATTGCATTTCAAGTGTTTCAAAATATCACAATGTGTTTTGATGCGGGTCTCTTTACATTCATTATTGCCCATGCTCAGGAGATCTTTTTTGACTTACAGATTCCTGTCTTTCAGTTCTGATAAATGTCTTATATAATTTGCTTAACTTCTTCTCCTTATTTTAGTCATTTCTTATATTATTTACTTAATTTCTTCCCGGGATCTCTCTTCTGGAATACCTATTATTTGATGTCCCTTGTTTACCAAAACTCTCACTTTCCTATATTTTCTTTCTCATTCTTTCTTTCTGGAAATTTCTGTGACTTTGTTTTCCAACCTTTTATTGAATTTTATATTTTATTTTCAAGTTTAATTTCAAAGAACTTTCTTTTTGTAGTCTTTACAGATCTCTGAAGATATGAGTTATAATTTCTTGTTTTTTTCCTTAGTCCTCACAATGACTCTGAAATTCTGTTTTCTTTGAGTTTTTCCCCCCTGGCTTGTCAGTTTTTTGATCTCCATCTGTCATGGTGGAGGCACTCCCCAATTGTATAATGATCTTTGTTTGCCCCTTGTTGTTGAAAGCTGAGCTGATGGAAGGTCCCTGTTACATGGAGGGGGTTTGTTGACTGGTCAGCATTCTTTTTTTTTTTTTTTTTTAAGATTTTATTTATTTATTTATTTGACAGAGAGATGACAAGTAGGCAGAGAGGCAGTCAGAGTGAGAGGGGTGAAGCAGGCTCGCTGCCAAGCAGAGAGCCTAATGCGGGGCTCGATCCCGGAATCCCGGGATCATGCTGGTCAGCATTCTTGAAGGGCAACAAGGTGGCCAACCTGATTTAAAAAAAAAAAATAGCTTTACTGAAATATAATTCACATACCATACAGTTCACCCATATAAAGCATACTTTGCTTTTTAGTATATTGACAAATGTGCATCCATCACCACAATCAATTTTAGGACATTTCCATTAACCTCAAAACAAAGCAAAAGAAAACAATCTGTCACCCCTTAGCCTTCCACCACCAACGCCTCTCCTTTCATTGTCCCTCAACCTTAGGCAACCACTAATCCAGATTTGCCTATTCTGGACATCTCATATAAATAGAAACATATAACATGTGGTCCTTTGTAACTGGCTTCTTTCACTTAACATAACGTTTTCAAAGATTATTCATTTCGTAGCATATATCAGTACTTCATCTCTTTTCATTGCTGAATAATAATTTATTGTATGGACATATCACATTTTATTAATCCATTCAACAGTTTGTGGACTTTCAGGTTGTTTTCACTCTTCGGCTCTTATGAATACTGTTGCTATGAACATTTGTATACAAGTTTTGCATGGACATAAATTTTCAAATCTCTGATACATACCTATGTGTGGAATTGTGTCATATGGTGACTATGTTGAACCATTTGAGAAACTGCCAGAATTTTCCAAAATGGCTGCACCATTTACATTCCTACCAGCAATGTATGAGAGTTCTGATTGCTCCACATCCTAGCCAGCACTTGTTATGATAATATGTATGTCTTAACAGATATGCCTTTTTGATTATGAGTAGCCCAGTGGATGTGAAGTTGTGTCTCATTGTGAGGTTGACTAGCATTTTCTTGACAGCTCACCCTAACTTTTTTTTTTTTTTTAAAGATTTTATTTATTTATTTGACAGAGATCACAAGTAGGCAGAGAGGCAGGCAGAGAGAGAGGAGGAAGCAGGCTCCCTGCAGAGCAGAGAGCCTGATGCGGGGCTCCATCCCAGGACCCTGGGATCACGACCTGAGCTGAAGGCAGAGAGGCCTTAACCCACTGAGCCACCCAGGTGCCCCTTTCAACTTTAACTATGCATTGATCTTTTTTGCATTCGCAATTCAGTTTTGAGCCCAGCCATGGCTCTTGGGGATGGGGCTTGTGAGGGAGGAATGGGGCTTATGAAGGAACCTCTCTGTGTTCAGTGTGCAGATTTTCCCTTAGTCTTCGGGTTTCGTACTGTAACCACCATCTCCCTCCATGCTGGTGTCCCCAGATCTAAAGCTTCTCATTTGCTCCAGTAAATAAACTCTTGTCTTTTGAAGAAAAATAGAAAGGTGGTTGCCTGAGTGTGAGGGAACCTAGCATCTCAGTTTTCCTTATATAGTTATTTAGTCAGTCTCTTGTTTTTGGATCCTGTCCTACCCTTCTTAGCGGCACCTCATTATCAGTGGTATCTGGAATCCTTATTTCTTCAACTTCTTTAGGGTTCTCAACAAGTATATGTGGTTTTGGGAGGGGGGAGATTTAAATTTTTAATTAAGAAATATTTCAAATATTCGCAAAATACAGAGGACAAGTAGAAGAGACAATTTTGTATTTACCAGGAACTTGCTAACATCTCTCTCTCTCTCACAAACACACACACCCCACACATTTTTTCCTCCTTACTTGGTTGTTGGGTTTTTGAACTTTGGGAGGGAGTATTACCACTTCCCCAAATCCCAACTCAGGCACTTGAATTTGACCAATCCTCCAACTACTTTCAGTCTTGGTGGGGTTTCTAAAGATTCTTATTTTCATTGAAGATGGAGGAACAAGTTTCTTCTTGTTCTAACACTTTGGGAGTGATTTTCTAGGGTAAAAAAGAATAGAGACATAGATTTATTCTGTTCCCTTGAATCAAAGCATCTCTAAATTATTATGGCAACATTTCTTATTAAATGTTTGTTCCTCCCTTGTTCTTAAATTACTTTTTTCATCTTCATTAGCAATTGATTATGCCTCCCCCTTTTTATTTCTGTTCTTGTAGTTATTATTTTGTTGTCTCCCTTTATTCATTCACATAGCAATTTGCAATTTGAAATAATACCCAGCCAGGGGAATTTTTTTAGGATTTTTAACAAGCATATTTGGAAGTTTCCTCAACTGTAGCCCGATTTATTTTTAAAAGGTAGAGAATGTTTTGATTGTAAATAATTAATCTCAGTTGACAAAATTATTTTTTGAAATGAATTAATCTAATTTAAAGAAAATTTAAATAGAAAGTAAGATTTAAATGATTCTTTGTCTTTACTGTTCTTGTGAGCTTAAAAGAAGGGAATAAGAAAGAATTCAGGGTCACACAACACGAAGAACAGGAAAATTACAGTTCTAGTGAATGCCATTTCCCAAAAATGAAAGGCTGGCACAGAAAGCTTTTGGAGGAATGTGGCAGTTTTCTGTGCTACAGGAGATTGGTCACTGGACTTAATTCATGTCCAATTATGAAGAATCTTTTGGTTTCTATTGCTTATCAGAATTCTATTAGCCACGTCATATCTCAAAAATCGAATACAAATGACTTCCTAAAATTCTAATAGTGTTTCTTCAAATTGCAATTAAGTTTCCAAATTTGTGTTCTCTGCCTATGAAAGAATAATCTGGCCAAGGGGGCCCACCCAGAACCTTCTTTGAATAGACACTGGTAATCCTCTTGGCAGGGAGTGGGGTGAGGAGGCTGTCTCATGTAAGCAGATTTGAGTATTAATACCAAGGATTTCAATATGGGATCCCACGGTTCTGTCAATATCCCAAGTTCTTCAAAAGCATAATGGCAAATTTGGTTAAACTTAGAAATGTATCTTTAGAAAAGATTACTAATTCCATTCCGTCTCCCAGCCAAGAGAAGATTGATTATTCCTGAAATGTTGGTGGCATGCTGCTTTCACTAAAAAGTCTGTCGATAATTGTGTGTTGCTACTGTCTGGGAGCTCTTCTGGAGCTTACTTCACATGTCTGTCAAATGAGAGGATGGAATTAGATAGTGTCTGAGGGTCCTCCCAGGTCAGATGTCCCATACATACGTGAAAACTCTCGTTTATACTGAGGAGTACTTGTCAGGGTAAAGGAAGGAGAGAAGGAAGCTAAAGTTATTTAAATAAATGCCTTTGCATTGAAAAAAAAAAAACCCGACTCATTTATCATAACATATAACTAGGGTGTGCATATTTATTTCTTTGTGGTCAGAAATAAGTAATATTATCCTATTTCCATCAGAATTGTCTCAGCTGTGAAAGACATTCAAATATATGAAAAACAGGTAAAGATTAGCCTATTAAGTGTGCTTTATTCTATCAGAACATCTCTCAGTGCCTTTCTTTCTTTCTCTTACTATCTTTCTCTGACTTTCCGACCCTGTCTCTCATACATACACATGCACACACACTGTGTGTGTGTGTGTGTGTGTGTGTGTGTGTGGTTTTTTTTTGTTGTTGTTGTTTTTTAAGATTTTATTTATTTGACAGAGAGAGATCACAAGTAGACAGAGAGGCAGGCAGAGAGAGAGAGAGGGAAGCAGGCTTGCCGCTGAGCAGAGAGCCCGATGCAGGGCTCGATCCCAGGACCCTGAGATCATGACCTGAGCCGAAAGCAGCAGCTTAACCCACTGAGCCACCCAGGCGCCCTGTTTGTTTGTTTTTAAAAAAGGTATCAGGTAGAGAAAAGGAAACAATCTAATGGAAAGAACAGTGAACTAACGTTCAGTTCCAGCTCCATTACCAGCTAGCTTGGTGTCCTAAACAGCTTTCTTTCTTTCTTCCTCAGTGTCTTCCTCTGCAAATTGGGAGATTATAGCCAATGAGTTTATCTCACAGGTTGCTGTGAGACTACAATGTGTTAAATCTGCCTTTGAAGTTTATATTAAGGGCTATACCCGTCTAAAAGTATAACTGTTTTATCCCGTACCCACTTAGGAACCCATTACACCATAATATAGAAATTTGAGGTAGATTATCCATTGAAAAGCATGAATTTAGGGACTAATTGTCATAGAGATGAGTGACTGCCCACATTTTAAAGGGAATTGATTTCAACTTGTACCTTTTATTCTGGTAAGAATTATCTGTACAGAAGGAGATCAGTCTCAGTATTACTTAAACTGGATAGGATGGATTCTTGATGTAGATAAAATGGTACTGATACCACAGTAGAGACTGAAGTTTCAAATGCTTACAACTGTGGTCTTAGAGGTCACTTAGTTCAGCTTTCTGTTCTGGGTATGTACCTCCCTCTGACAAGGAAGCTTTGCCGGATTCTTTTGGTCTCTGCTTGATAGGTAACTCTTAATATCTTGGGGGCGGCTCTTGGGAATTTTGGCAATTTCTGACAAATCATGTTAAAGAACTTCTTGTGTCCCGGTGACTTTAGTCCTGCCCCTCAGATACACAGACTAAGCCTCTTTGAAGATTGAAATCAAGCTCCCCAGATCCCTCTCTTTTCTCAAAGAAATGACTCTAGATTCTACAATCATTCCCCTTGGGTTAAAGCTTCATATCTGTGATAGTTCTGGTTAGTTTCTTCTTTCCAGATGCTGGTTTAGGTAGACTTTTCTTAAAGTTTGCTGCCAGGAAATGCCTCCCCGCCCCCCGAGCAATTTGTGGAGATCTGAATAGCATGGTTACTCTCACATTCTCAGCACTGTTCTTCTAGTCCAAGTTGGGATAGGCATTTTTGACAGCATCAAACTCTTTCCTTTCAGTGACTGGCTTGGCACATGGTGAGAGAAAATGATGCAGTAGGGTCTGGCAAGACCTGGACACCTTTACAGAGGGTAGGCTGGGGATCTAGATGGGGAAAAGGAAAAGCCAGAGATGTGAAGCTTATAGGTGGCTTGGGTAGAAGGATAGTAGGGGAGGGAAAGTTTAGAACTGAGAGGTAGTATTCTTAGAGATCAACTTTCTGACAACTCAAGAGAAGAATGTGAGCTTCAAGCTTTACCTTGTAAGTTATTTGAAAGATTATTTGAAAGATCTTCTAAGTTATTTGAAAGAAAAGTTAACATGGGGCTGGAAAGTTTGAGGAATTTGGAAAAGTAGTCAGATGCTATGTTGAATCCTATTCAATGGCAGCTGCTACCTGTGTCAAGTAAGGAAAGACTTCAAGGATATAAAAATTTTGGGGGGATATCCAGATGTTACTGCTTTGTCTGTTGTGATGATATGGCAGGGAGCCTCCAAGATGGCATTTAATCATTCTTTGGTCCTGTTATTCACACTCTTGAGACTGACTAAGTAACCAGTAAGATAGTGTGGAAATGATAGTGTTACTTCTGAAGTTAGGTCATGAAAGATGCAGTTGCTGTCTTGCCGGCTTGGATCACCAGCTCTGGAGGAAGTCAGCCACCACATCATGAGGACATTCAAGCAGCCCTATAGGAAGAGCTTCATGGTGAAAAAAGGAGGCCTCCTGCCAACAGTCGGCATTGACTTACTAGCCATGTGAGTGAGCCATCTTGGAAGAGCCTCCCTTAATCCCCACTAAACCTTTAGATGACTAGCTCTGGTAGACATCTTGACTGTAATCTCTTGAGACACTAAGCCAGAACCTTCCAGCTGAGGTCCTCTTGAATTCCTTATCTGCAGAAACCACGAGATAATGTTTATTGCTGTTTAAGTTGCTAAGCTACTAAGTTTTAAGCTACTAAGCTACTAAGCTTGAGGAATTTGTTATGCAGTTATAGATAACTAATACAGGTGACTAGAAAGGAGGAATAAGGAATAAAGACCTTTCAGTCTAGTCCTGGCCTTGTCCTGGCCCCTAAGGATGAAAGAAGTACCAGCTTCATTTCTGCTTTTGGACACTGCTGACAACCAACAGAGCTAGAGAATGACAAGAAGGAAGGGCTTCATGCCCTCTTCTCATTCTCTTTCTCCTCTCCCTCCTCTTTGTCTTTAGTGGAAAACTAGGATGACACTGAGAACTCATACAAATTTTGCTTTTGACTTTGCAGTGGCCCTCAGGAAAAGCTGCACTGGCCTTTATCCCCTCATTAATAGGCTGTGGTTCCTTGAGAGCAGGGCTTGGATCTTAACTATTTCCATCCTCATTGCTTAGCAAGTGAACATATGTGAATAATGAATGATATTAAGGGTGAGGGCAAAATCCCTCCTTCCTCCTGAATTCTGAAGAGATTCCATTCTTAGAATGCTTCCTTAACTGGAACTATTCCATTCACTGTTCATCAATGAAGTCTTGATAATAATAGCATGCATACCATCAGTCATTTTCACTATTACAGACATCCCTAGTTCACTATTTTAAAAATCTCTCCGTTTAAGCTCCTTGCTTTTAGGAGCTTCATTTCACTTTTTCATCCCATTTCTTCTGTGGAATGTTGCTTTAAACTGTTGCTCAAGCTCCCAAGGTGCTTGACCTAGGGGAGCATAGGCATCTGCTGCTAAGATACCAACATACCACTGTCAAGTTGTCCAGAATCACAGTGGAAAGAACCCTATCTCCTGTATTGGAGATGGCAGAACTAATTCTGGGCTGCTGTCACTGATTAGCCTCTATGTCCCTGGGCAAGTTACTTCCCCTCTCTGAACCTCAGTTTCTTTATCTTAAACTGAGAGATTGGGTTTAGATGAGCTCTAAAGTCATTGTTGGGTTCTCTCAAGTTAGAAAGTGAACCCCGGTGGTCAGCACACGTCTGAGTAACTGTTATTGTTACAGTAGGTTTTCGGGACTTCCCTTTATTAGCCCAAGCATATGGCCTCAGCAAAAGGTTGTCAGGTTTACTAGGAAGAGTCTTCCGGTTTTGAAAGATGATATTCTCCTTTCCAGTTTTGCTACTAACTCTGAGTGATCTTGGGCAAAATCTCTCTGGACCTCAGAGGAGGGAGGTCCCTGTTATCCAGACAACGCTCGAAGCCCTAAACAGTGACTTGGAGAGCTTTTCGCCGTTTCTCCTTCTACCACCTGGGTGTCTCAGATCCAGAGCCGGGTTCTGGTCGACCTGAAGGCCCTCTCCGCTTCGCAGTCTGAACTTAAACCCGCCCCTGGGTGTCTCAGATCCAGAGCCGGGTTCTGGTCGACCTGAAGGCCCTCTCCGCTTCGCAGTCTGAACTTAAACCCGCCGCGCTTGCCAAAGGCAGCTCGGTTCCGTAGGAGGTAGCTACAGGTGAGCTCTTAAAGGGGCCGCCAGAGCTTGGGTAATACCTGAGACTGATAACTGGGCGGAGGGGCTCAGGCAAGGGGGTGTGAATGAATGAGCGAGTGAAAGAAGGAGCAAATGTTCCCTTTCCACCCTTAAATACATTCACACTTAGAATCACTTAGACTTAAAAACCCTCTGGTAAACCCCTCAAACTCTTTATCTATTTTACGAGACTTTCTTTATTCACCCCCCCAGACTTATACTGAAAGTCTAATACTAATAAAAAAAAAACTAGTACAAAGTGTTAAGTGCAGAGATTACACCCCCCAACCCCCGCCCAACCTCCTCCCCCTTCCCCCGTTTCAGGCCCCACCCGCCCCCGCCCCCGCCCCTAACGTAGGTGGTGCAGTCAGACTCCTAACGGAGACCGCTTTTCCCGGTTGGGGAGCCACCCCCGGGGGCGCCAGGCACTCTCTCCAGCCTCGGAGTTGGCAACAGCACGTGTTTAGTGAGGTTAAAGGGTGTCTCGGAATGTCTTGGATCTGGTGTAGGTGAGGTCACGTCTCTCTTCAGACACCCGGACCCTTCCGGGCCTGGCGCGCTACTCGCTGTGAACCGCGGGACACATCGGTGGGCTAGGGCGAGGTAAAGGCGGGCTCTTCCAGGGCCACCACGGACCACCTGTAGAATCAGTGTGTCAACTCCTTTGTCCTCAGAGCCACTTCGGTGGCCGCCCCTTTAAGAGAGGAGGTTCACTTAGGATGGTCCCCGGGTCCCCTTTCCCGTTCCCAGCCCCCTCCAGGCCCTCCTCCCCCTTCCAACCCAAAGGTAGCAGCGCTGAGAGCCCGGGGCTCGGCGCCAGCCGCCTCCTCACTTCCCATTGGCTGAGAGCGCCGGGAAAGCGGTCACGTGGGGGCGCGGCAGTCCAGCTCCGGGGCCGCCATCTTGGCGGAAAGTTTGGGGGGAGAGCGGTTGGGGGCGCGGAAGGAGGCGAGGTTCCGGGGGTGGGGCGGCTAGGAGGGGAGAGGGCGAGCAGGCTAGCGGGCCGCGGCGAGTGGGGCGGCCGCGGAAGAGGAGGAGAAGGAGGAGGAAGGGGCGGCGGGGGTGCGGCCGCCAAGGGGAGCTCCTCCCCCGTTTCCTCACCCCCCCAGTTCAGCTCCTCGAGCCCCGGGCGGGGCGGGGGGACGTGGAGCCGGGCAGGGCGGGGGAGCCGCCCCGACTCGGGCCGGAGCGCACCCCAGCTCGGAGCGCTCGCCGCTTGCTGGAACTTTGTGGTGGCGCCGCAGGTGTGGGGGCCCGCGGAGGTGTGCATGTGGGGCGTGAGGGCGTCGCGGAGAGTGGCCGCAGCCCTGTCCGGCCCCCGCTGGAGTAGCCCGGAGGAAGCGAGCAAAGAGAAAGGCAAGCTAGAGGAGGGGGCTCGAGTGGGGTGGGGTGATCTGCCTAGCTGGTCCTGTCTGTGCCCTGTACGGTCGCTACTGGCTTAGGGGCCAAGGGTCGGAGCGCTTCTGAACCCCCCCCCCCCCCGCCCGGTAGCAGGTGGGAAATAACGCATAGTTATGCCAGGGGAGCGGTGGCCCCACGTCTAGGCATTTTTAGTACCCTTTGGAGAGGGAACAGCTTTCGAGGAGAATTTGGAAGCAGGCTTCTCTGTCTGCTCTTAATTTGTAGGGGTACCCACCCTTAGGTAAAAGCTTTCTAGATTGACTGACACTGCTGGGTTTTGAGGCTCTTTCTTTCGCTTGGGAAAACTTCTCCAGGTGTGACCTTTTCAAATAGGACTGGGAGTTTTTCGATGTGAGATTCAGGGGGAAGTGCTAGTTTAACCACGATTCTGTTCTTTGCTTTAGTTGTTTCTTTTCTGTTTTTAAAGGTGTGTGCCCTCTTCCTGATACTGGAGAAAAATGCCAGTCCGGAAGCAAGGTGAGAATTTATTTCGAAACTCTCCTGTGTGTGTCTGTGTCTGTTTTGTGATTGTTGTGTTTTAAAAGTATTTAACTCTCATGAGACAGCATCTTGTTAGCCTTACTACTTAGGGAATCTAAGCTTCATCATATCTTTCAGAAGAGGGAAACATCTAAATGTTTTTCAAACTTTCTTTTTTGAATCTCTCTAGTGACTCCAGAGGCAGTTAATTTTCACTCCACTGAAATGTCTTTTTAAAAACTTTGAATTGGTGTTTTAATATTTTACTTTGTCATTCTTACTAAACACTCTTGTGAGCAATTGTAGGATCCTGGCTAAGAGCTCGTATTTGGAAACATTTAAGATTTATATTATAATGACAAATTGTAGGTAATCTGCTTTGCATATCAGATCAGTTGAAGCTATGTTAACTAATATCTTGATCAAACAGTCTTTTATTGTGGTAGACTACTAGTGAACATTTATTAGCAACTGCTTGTCTTCCTCCTTTTTCTGTGACATATTTTTAAAAAAATTTTGGCTATTCTAGGGAATAGATAGTTTGTGAACGTAGTAGCATTGATTGACCTAGAGGATTTGGAGAAGTGTTTAGATGTCTTGCAGAATTATTTGCTGTGTAAGGAATGTGTAATTTTAATCAGACTCTTCTTTTCTTCTTAGACACCCAGAGAGCATTGCACCTTTTGGAAGAATATCGTTCAAAACTAAGCCAAACTGAAGACAGACAGCTCAGAAGTTCCATAGAACGGGTTATTAACATATTTCAGAGCAACCTCTTTCAGGCTTTAATAGGTGGGAATTAAAACTTTATTTGTGACCATTATGTGTTAGCTAGACTTAATGCACCTCTGAATTCATTTATTTTAAACTTAACAGAGAGGGATGTACTTGGTTCTCTGTAAGACATTCAGTAACTTGAACATTCAGTGACATGTGTGTTTACAAAAGTATCTAATAACCAAAAAAACTTGCAGTATGATTATTTCAGTGGTCTTTGGTGACATGTTTTATATTCTTAGAATTAACTATTAAAAGGTGGAGAAGTTGCAGAAATGTTTCAGGATCCAGAAAATAAAGAACTAATAACTTTTAGCTTGTTTCTGTATTCGACTTCTATTTCTCTGAAGTCCCTGAAAATGTTTGAAGAGTTCTGCTCTGTTTAAGGACATACATCCCCTAGTATAGACTTCTGTTTAAACTTAGCGTGCATGGAGTCAGAATTTTAGACATGGAAAATTATCTTAGAGATGATTTTGTCTAATATTATTTTGTAGCCAAGAAAATAGAAACAATGTTATTCATAACTAACTTAAATTTAAGGTGGTGCATTGTTTTAAAGTAGAACTGGGCAAGTATTCAAGAGTCCTGAATTCTCTTCCTCACACTGCCACTAATTGAATGGTAATATATGTCATTTAACCTTTTTTGGGTCACTATATTTGCTGTAGAATGTGAATGTAATAGAACAATGGTTTTTAGCCCTTCCTCCAACCTGATTTTAATGTAGCGAGATTCTTTTTTAAAGCAAAATCTCTTATTTTGTGCACAATTCCCAATTTATCAAACAAGATGATTTGTCTCTGGCCTCTCCTCTAGGTACCTAGAAAAGTGTGTAGACCACTGAACTAGAAAATTTGTCCCTTCCAATTCTAAGAATGAAAATTTTTAATTAATCATTGACTGTGTAAATAGGACATGAACTTCATTGCATTGCATTTATCTTCTTAGTAACTTCCAAGTGGATATGATCTAACATCTGTTAATTAATAGAGTAACTTTTGATGTGTTTGTGGACTACCTTCAAGTTAGTGTATTCTGTCAAAAAATTTAATGCTAAATTGATACTCTCTACTAAATTTTTTCTAAAAATTAAAGATTTTAAGGAAGACCACTCAGTACACCTGAATAATTTTTATTTTTATTTTTATTTTTTTTAAAGATTTTATTTATTTATTTGACAGAGAGAGATCACAAGTAGACAGAGAGGCAGGCAGAGAGAGAAGGAAGCAGGCTCGCCGCTGAGCAGAGAGCCCGATGCGGGACTTGATCCCAGGACCCCGAGATCATGACCTGAGCTGAAGGCAGCAGCTTAACCCACTAAGCCACCCAGGCGCCCCTACCTGAATAATTTTTAAATCTAGTATTATTATAGACTGAAAAAACCTATGCAAGAATAGAGAACAGTATAATTAACAGCTGTATCTAATTAACAATGTAATTAATTATAACCCATCTTCAGAAATTATCAACATTCTGGTTTTTTTTGTTTAAACTGATGGACATTTTTTACATTTGAATTTCTAAGCTCTGATGTTTAAGGTACAAATGGATGATAAAATTGGATTCCTCTGAAAAAAGTAGCCAAAAAGGAAGGGAAATATTTTTAGTTATTTGGTTTTCTAAGTCAGCATCAAACCTAGGAATGTTTTATTTAGTAGAGTCACCGTTTAGAAAAAAAATAGTATGACTTGTATGTCCTTGTCTACCTATAGATGTAGATGGGTGTAGTCCTTCTCTGTGTGAAGTCTGCAGCTTAAGAAAATTAAATGGTCAGTAAAGTAAACAGAATCTACACTTCTTAGATTTCTCTGTAGACTGGAGGTAGATTTGGACGGTAAGTTTGGAGGGATTTTTAAAATATATTCTGCCTTGCCCCTTTTGACTGTTTATCTCTCCTTATACATAATTGAATTCTAAGAGAATTAGTCTTCTAATAAGTTTGTCAATCTTCTTAGTCCTGTATAATTTCATTGGTTGTCAGTTTACCTTGATATTTTTTAGATTTACATATATTTTAATGTTTTATAGGATGTGATATCAAATTTTGGTGTAAGAAAAGTAATAGATTTTAGGAATTTTGAAACAGGTAATTTTAGTAGAGATTTTTATGTGTTTCCATACTGTAATTGAATTAATTGTTTACTAAATTATTAAATGCATTCTTTGGTATTTATTGAAATTGGGGTAGTTTATTAATCTTTATAACTTTTGTCAGTTTGTGGAAAATTTTTAGGTCAGTAAGATTTTCTTTTTGGTTTGTACCTGTACTGTTGTTCTTGAAACAGCATATTAGTATACTTTTTTTTTTAAATTTTATATTCTTTATTTTATTTTTAAAAAACAAGATATAATGTATTATTTGCTTCATGGGTATAAGTCTGTAAATCATCAGTCTTATACAATTCACAGCACTCACCATAGCACATACCTTCCCCAATGTCCATTACCCAGCCACCCTGGCCCTACAGCATCCTCAGTTTGCTTCCTGAGATTAAGTGTCTCTTATGGTTTGTCTCCCTCCCTGGTCCCATCTTGTTTCATTTTTTCCTCCCTTCCCCCCAAGACCCCCCATCCTGCCTCTCAAATTCCTCATATCAGAGAGATCATATGATAATTCTTTCTCTGATTGACTTATTTTGCTTAGCATAATACCCTTTAGTTCCATCCACATCATTGCAAATGTCAAGATTTTGTTTTTTGGTTTTTGTTGTTGTTGTTCATCCCTGCATAATATCCCATTGAAAATATGTATATATACACCACAACGTCTTTATACTTTAAACCTGTACCTCGTCTTAAGCTTAGCTAGAGTCTGTTGTGTTCATAGTACGTGCTGGAAAATCCTGGATTAACTGTTTCTTCCTTTAGTAGTTGGCACTCTCTTTTCTGAGCTGATACCAGTGGACCACTGGATTTAAGAAGACGTGGGTCTTGACCATCTGAGTTGTTTGAAAGTCATTTGGTGCTTAGGTTTTTGACTGCCTGAGTTTGGAAATCATTTTCTTAGGCTGTAGTGAATTATGTAGCTACTTCTTTGGATTTGGTGTCTGCATAATTGTTTATTGATCGTTTGAGCTGGTAGTTTGTGTTGACTGTTTTCATGCATTTAAAAGAAGTTTGTGTAGGGCTCTGGGATTTTGATGGGAAATGTTGATTTATTTTTTCCTTTCCTCTGTACTTGAAATATGTTAATTAGATTAGGTCTGTTCTGGTACTTGGGTTATTCAGAGGAATAGGCATGTACGTATTGCATTATGTATGTTCTGAGATAACAATTTCTAATTTATTTTAATATCTTTGAATTTGGGATACATTTTATGACATATACTTTGGAAGTGATTTTACATTCTTAGTGACACATGAAATAATGGTGCATCATAGAATCGATATCGTAAATTCAGTGAAACATGGCAGTCATTGTCCTAGCTCTGATGTTTGTTAGTAACATTGAAAGATGGCTTGAAGGTTTAAAAATTATTGAAAGCAGAACAGTTTTTATTAATTTTGAGTTTCAGCTGACAATTTATTTCTTTAGAGCTGAATATTTAAAGTTATATCTAAAAAAAAGCCATGAGCTATATATACTTCTTTAAAATTTATTCCCCAAGTATGTGGTGATCATTTTTGTATAAATGGAAGATAAACTTCTAAGTTTAATCCGTGATTTTGGTGAGAACAGTTTGAAAACTTAATATATTTGATTTTGTATTCTCATTTTTTGTACTTATATTTGAAAATTTGTAAGTAAAGTAGACTTGATATGGTTTGATTATAGGTCAGAGCCCAGGTGTTCAAGTCCATACTGGTTTGAGGTCATTTATGATACTTAGGTTTGTCTGGAATCTCTGAGACGACTTTGGTAGTCTTCAAAGATTTCTTAGTAGTCTAGATCCATGGAGTTACTTATGGGGTCAGAGAATTCATCTGCTTTTCTTGCTCATAGGAGAAAAACCTGTGCTAAAGATCAGGCTGACTTTAGGGACTTGAGTTAGTTGAATCACGAGATTTGTATAGTTTGCAATAAATAGCATGCTTGTCTGCAATAAGTAGCAAGCTTACTTTAATGCATTTTTCATTTTGGTTCTGAAATTTTTCAAGATGAAGGTGGATTATGTAATAACACTGACCATTTCCGAGATATTTGGTTCTATTCATTTTGTGCTACTCTATTAACTAAATTTCACTAGGCCTTGTAAACATGGTAAAGGACATTTAAGTTTGTAGTTACTGGGTTTCATAATATGTCTCCTTTTTTTTTAATTGTAAAAAGAAAATGACATTTATCATCTTAGCCACTTTTAAATGTGTAGTTTGATAGTGTTAAATATATCCACATTGTTCCAAAAACAGTTCAGAACTTACTCCTCTTGCAAAAGCAAAACTCTACCCAGTAAACAATACTTCCCTTTTCGTTCTACCCCCAGCACCTGGTAACTACTATTGTACTTCTGTCTCCATGATTTTGATTACTGTAAGTAGCTCATGCAAGGGGAATCATACAGTACTTATCTTTTTGTGGCTAACTTAATTCATTTAATGTTCTCAAAGTTACTCCATGTTGTAGCGTGTGACAGAATTTCCTTCCTGCTTAAGACTGGATTTATTTTACTGTATGTATATACCACATTTTGTTTATCCATTGATCCAGTGATGGACATTTGGAGTGTTTTATTTAACCTCTTAGCTATTGTGAATAGTGCTTCCATGGGTGTGCAAATATCTCTTTGAAACTCTTCTTTAAATTTTTGGGATACCCAAGAGCAAGATTGCAGGATCATATGGTATTTATATATTTAATTTTTTGAGGAACTGCCCTACTGCCTCACATAGAAGTTGCATTATTTTATGGTCCTACCAGCAGAGCACAAGGGTCCCAGTTTCTCCATACTTTTGCCAACACTTGTTATTTTCAGTTTTTTTGATAATAACCATCCTAATGGATGTGAGATTTTGACTTTTTGAGTGTATGTAAAAAGTGTATTTATTCATTTATAAAAGATTTTATTTATTTATTTAACACAGAGAAATCACAAGTAGGCAGAGAGGCAGGCAGAGAGCCTGATGCGGGGCTTGATCCCAGGACCCTGGGATCATGACCTGAGCCAAAGGCAGAGGCTTAATCCACTGAGCCACCCAGGCGCCCCTGAAGAGTGTATTTAAAAAGCATTTTTCTGTGTAATACAAGTGTCTCATTTAGTCATAATCCTATGAAGTGTATATTCACCTGTAAGGTGATTATACTCTTTTATAGATTGGAAAACTGAGGCACTGACAAATTACGTATCTTGTTCAAGAACCCTCAGGTACTAAATTGTCGAGCCAGAAATTGAATTCAACTAATTTGAATCCAGAGCATCTCCTCATGTTAGTTATTAGGATGTTCTTTATCATAAGTTGAATATTTTAATTGGTAAGGAACACTAACAAGTGTGTTTAAGATAGATGTTGATCTGTAGTGTAAGTGGTTAATTCTTTTGAGTTTTTACTTGGAAGGAGAATATTTATGATGGAATGATGCTTGTAATTATGGAATTTACACATTTTGAAAAATGTATTTTTCCTTGATTTAGTAATTAAGGTTTGCGAACTTCTAGCTGTAATGGTAAAATGTCAAAATTTCTTAGATTTTTTTTATTATTGGTTCCAGTCATATTATATTTTAGTTTGTTGCTAACTTCATGTGTGTGACTTTGCAGGCTAGGTTTTAGAAAGGAAAATGTTTATGACAGTATCTGGATCATTCTCTTGACCAAAACTTTATTGGAGGAAAATTTTATTAACTTTTCAGTTGGTCATTTTGATTGAACCTGGAATGTTATTTATTTGCTAGTAGTTTTGCTTACTACTTCTCTGATGTAGTGCTTTGATTATGTTGAATCTGGTTGAATTCTCTTTGGAACCTTGTAATCAACAGAGCTGTAAAAAAGCATCTGTAAATAATTTTTCTAGTTTATTTCATCAGTGTAAGGTCAGATTTTTTCCACTATATTTTTTCTTTTCTAATTATTTTTTTCAGTACACTATCCAGTCTAAGACCAGGTATTTCATTTATTAGTCATGTCTCTGTAGTCTGGACACATTTCCACAGTCCTTTTTGGTCTTTTATGACATTACCATTTTCTTTCTAATTTTAGGTTTGTCTGATGCTTGTGATGTATTCTCTAGGGTTCTGTACATTGAGAGGTACAAGATGTCTTCTGCTCTTTATTGGCATTGTTAATTTTGATCACCCAGTTAAGGTGCTTGATTTCTCTATAGTTAGTGTTTTTTTTTCCTTTCATTTTGTAAGCAATATGTGGGAGAGACTTTAATACCATGGGCATGCCCTCCTCTTTAGCAAAATTTCCCTCTAGACTTAGCATCCATTGATGATGCTTGTCTGAACCATTTTTTACTGTGTTGAAAATGATAAACGAAAAATGACAGTTTTGTAACAGTTAGCAGTCTTTTTTACATTCTCCATTTAATACCTGGCATTTTACTGTAAGAGCTCTCCTTTCCCATGTATCTATGTATGTGTCTGTATCATTTTTCTTTTAATCATTGATAGTGTATTATCAGCCTTAATGATTTCAGTGCTTAGATTGTTTTAGATCACCTGGTAAGAACTCTTTCCAACTTGCTTTTCTGTCCTTAAGACATGCCACTATCACTTTGAGTACTTTCTCACTTTTTGACATAACAAGATATTCCAGGTTCATCTTGTACATATCTTGTCCCAGCCTTGGAATCAGCCATCTCTCTGAGAAGGTCTGGTTTCTGTTGATACCTTGTTCTCAAAAATCTGTTTGTGAAAATACTCTATGACTGTTAGTCAATAGTATTTCAGATGTGAAAGTAACTTATTTTTGGACATTGGTTTGACATTTTTCTTGTTTCTGGTGTGCAAAACACAAACTGTCATAATGTACTTAAAAATTTTATATGGTACTCTTTTGGGGGATCAAAATGGCTTTTTAAATGTACTTAAGTTTAGACGAAAGCAGAGTATCTTTTTGAGTAGACTTGACAGTTGTATATTTTAGTTTATGAAACATTATACTTGCTTTTAGTCAACTAACTGATAAAATTCCCTCTGAAATGGCCAGGTTATATTTCAGTGTTTTCAGCTTTCTAGTTGCCTTCTAAGTCCAAAACAGAATTTATTACAAAAAAATAATGGCATGTTCCATGAAAGAATTTAAGATCAGTTAAATGTACTTTATATAAAATACTATAATCAAGAAAATTCTCACAGCAAAGGTAACCTACTTCTTCCATAGGGTGAACATCCTTATAGAATATTATTATTTATGTATTTATACACACTTTCCTTTTGTAAAACAAATTCCCTACACAAGTAAAACATAATGGAATTGTTTCCTACATAAGAAATTGATACTTAAGGGGCGCCTGGGTGGCTCAGTGTGTTAAGCCGCTGCCTTCGGCTCAGGTCATGATCTCAGGGTCCTGGGATCGAGTCCCGCATCGGGCTCTCTGCTCAGCAGCGAGCCTGCTTCCCTCTCTCTCTCTCTCTGCCTGCCTCTCTGTCTACTTGTGATCTCTCTCTGTCAAATAAATAAATAAAATCTTTAAAAAAAAAAAAAAGAAATTAAAATCAGTGTGTAAAATGAAAAATCCCATCAGATTAAAATTACCCTGAAATTCCTTCTAGAATTTAACAGTCTCATTCAGTACAGTATAGTTGTTTTTTCTCTAGTGGAAAAAAATCTTTGTTTCTTCAGTTGGGCAGCAGACATAGTTGGCTTGTGCTTAAGTGATCTTTTGTACTAAAAGCTCATAATTCTGGGGGCACCTGGGTTAAAGCCTCTGCCTTCGGCTCAGGTCATGATTCCAGGGTCCTGGGATCGAGCCTCGCTTCGGGCTTTCTGCTCAGTGGGAGCCTGTCCCCCCCCCACCCCCCCACCCTCCACTTCTCTGCCTACTTGTGATCTCTGTCAAATAAATAAATAAAATCTTTAAAAAAAAAAAAAGCTCATAATTCTAGAATCAGATTCAGTACCTGAGGTCTACAGAGAAGCTCACATTAGAGGCACATGGATATGGAGACTACCTGAGGGAACAGTTTCCTCCCTTCTTATTTTTTATTTGTGATGTTGACTTATTGGGTGGACTGATAGGTAGAATTGCCTTTTTTGGTGAAAGGAGGTGCTGAAGTTAGATTTGCCTAAGTGTATGTAATGTGCATATACAAATTAACTATTTTTATCCCAAAATTTAGCATTGGATATCTTTCCATATCAGTATGTTTGTACCATCTTAAATGACTGTTTACATTTTATAGATGTGGTGTAGTCTTATTAATGATTTCCTAGGAGCATTTAGGTATATAGTTTTTCTGAATTTAAACAACATTGCAAGTGTATATGCCTCTTTGTTCTACATTGCTTGTTATAACCTTTGGATAAATTCCTAGAAATTAATTGCTTGGCAAAAGGGGATTTGCATTTTAAAAAGATTTTTGGTGTAATTTGTTAAATTACTCTCAGAAAGGTTATATTCAATTTAATTTTTTAGGCAGTATGTGGGATAATGACTAATTTGCTATACCTTAAGCAATATAGGTATCATCCTTTTTAATATTTTCTATTCTGATATATGGAATATGCTTTTAGTCATTTTGATGTTTTATGATATATTTATTTGGTTAAACAACCAATGATAAAAGAACTTTCAACTATGTAAGAATTTTCTTATATCATTTAAATTTCTTTTGTGAATTATTTGTTCATGTCATTTTCCCCCTCATGATATAAGAATTTTCAGCTGTGTGAGAATTTCCTTACATCATTTAAATTTGTTTTTTGAATTATTTGTTCATGTAATTTCCCCCCTCCTACAACTTTTTTTTTTTTTTAAAGATTTTATTTATTTATTTGACAGAGAGAGATCACAAGTAGATAGAGAGGCAGGCAGAGAGAGAGAGAGGGAAGCAGGCCCCTGCTGAGCAGAGAGCCCGATGCGGGACTCGATCCCAGGACCCCGAGATCACGACCTGAGCTGAAGGCAGCGACTTAACCCACTGAGCCACCCAGGCGCCCCAACTTTTTTCACCCCTTTTTTAGAAGTGTAAAATCATTCTGTTAAGGTCTTAATATTTTCCCTATGAAATAAGGCTATTTTCTCATAGATTAGAGATGTTGTCTATACCGTGTTAAATTATTACAAATTCTGGACTATTTAGACTTCTACTCTGATCCTTATTTATTTAGTTTGAGAAATGTTTGTCAGTTTTACTGTTTAGGATGATAAAAATAGTAACTAAAAGCTAAAAAACTTTTCCCAACCTCCTTTGAGGGTGTTTCTGGAATTTTATACTTCCTTTACTCCCAGTGTTCGGTAACGTTGAATTCTGCAAGAAAATAACAAAGATAAAATGAAAATGTTTTACTTAAAGTTTTATTTAAACTTGGAGAGTTCTGAAATATGTGATCCTAAGAGATTTCCCTGAAATATGTATTTTTTGGTAGTAGGAATGAGTCTCTCTGTTCCATTGGACTAATTGTGTCTAAGTTTAATTTAGAATTTTCAGTTCTATAGAAAATGTCTGTTGTTCCATTGTTTCTATATTTCTTATTATACATATTGTAACTATTGTAGCTTTTATAACATAGATCTTTGTTCAGGAGCTGTACCTGAGGGGACCCATTTTAGTTCAAAACAAGAGAAAGCACTTGCCAGATTGTAAGCAGCAAATAGGAATAGACTGTGTTAAGGCTGATTCAGTAGGCTCAACAAAATTAATGTTTTCAGTTGTGAAACAGCTAAAGGTTAGTTTCCTCTAATAAATGTTTTAGTATTCTGCATTTTCTCATGTTCTTGCTTTAGTGCATCATTATTTTAAAAAGGAAATAAGTTTTTTCAGGGTAGTAAATAAAATGTAGTCATTTTAATTCTATATGGTGTATATCTGGGTGAACTATATGGATTTTCAGATGAGTACCGAATTACCCGTCTTCAGTGGCAGTCATTTTGACTACTTCTATATTCTCCCCATTTTCTGTACATTTTCATATTAAAGATTTAAGTTTAAAGTTGATGCAAGTGAAATGTTCGCATAGGTTTATTGAAAGACTCTGTCTTTTTTTTTTTTTTTTTTGAAGACTTTATTTGTCAGAGAGAGGGCACAAGCAGTGAGTGGGGCAGGCAGAGGGAGAAGCAGGCTCCCTGCTGAGCCAAGAGCCCAATGGAGGACTCCATCCCAGTATCCTGGGATCATGACCTGCACTCAAGACAGTTGCTTAACCAACTAAGCCACCCAGGCATCCCAGGACTCTGTCATCTTACACGTGATAGTAAATTTGGTAATTTCTAACATAATAGTATTGAGAGAGATGACTATTGAAGTATTATTTTGCTGTGATTACATTTTTTGTGGTCTATATATTTTGGTATAATTATGAGTAGCCATTATTAGTGATGTTGGATATAATTGGTATAGAAATATATAAATGAATTATATAAACCAGAATTATAAAAGAATTTTTCATTGTCTATCAGAGCTGGTTAATTTTACTTTCAAAAAATTTAATACATGTGCAGTAATAGAAATTTGAAATAGATATGTAAGGTTCTATAGCACCTTAAAATATAGCCATCAAATTTTTATAGAAATCTACCTTTTTAAGTGTTTCTGAATGGTGTTACTTGGTTTTTAAGCATTAATGTATTTTTTTCCTCAGTTTTCTCCATCTCTCAAAGACAATGTTATATCTCATTTTTTAATTCTTTTATTCCTCTTCAAAATGTATTCACTATTAGTATTCATTGTTTGAATGTCTTAAGTGTTCAGGGTGAACTCATTAGTTTAATTCTTTATTTTCATGAAGTTTGTTGAGAATAACTTGGAATTTGAGACTTGAGCATTTTAAATAGATTTTCAAGAACTGGGAGAAATGGGGATTATACTAGAACTTGTTTTTGTTTTATATTTTTGACTTCTGTTAATAGTAGTAGCTTTGATTTTACTTTAGGCTCATTAGCTTATGGACCTCAGTATTATACTCCCCAGTTTAAAAAAAATCTAAAGGAAAAGAAAGTAATGTTTTGAATCTTAGAATGTTATTGTAGAAATACTCCTCTTGTCCCAGTAATAATCTTTTTTCTTTGCTAAATTTTTATAGTTATGATCAGTGATATAATTATCTTCTGACATATAAAATGTAGATTATAAAGAACAACGACTGCTGATAGTATGGGAAATATAAAATATGAGTACTTTGGACTCATAAGAAAAGCTCTCTCCAGTTTTTCCAGAGTACCCTTTTTGATGAAGTGCAGCTTTGAAAAATCTTTACTGATACAACTGAGTAAATTTGTGATAGAGAAATAATTTCTGAAGAGGTATTCCTATGTTACTGATCTTTATAGTCTTCGAGATACCCTAAAGATGAAGAAGTGTGGTTGACAAGTTAAATAAAATGTGTGGAATGTTGGTCAGTATGGGATATGGGTCAAAATTAAAGGGATGTGTGTATTTATAAGCTGGATATGTGAGCTTATTATCACTTTCCTTTAAAATATAAATAAAGGAAAATGATAATAAGCTGACATATCAGCTTATTTTTTTATTGTGATAAAATATGTGTAACAAAATTTATCATTTTTTTAAGTGTACAGTTCAGAGGCATTAAGTACATTTACATTATTTTTGTGACCATCACTCCTTCTATCTCCTGAAACTTTTCATCATCCCAGACTGAAACTCTGTACTCATTAAAAAATAACTCTCCAGGGGCGCCTGGGTGGCTCAGTGGGTTAAGCTGCTGCCTTCGGCTCAGGTCATGATCTCAGGGTCCTGGGATCGAGTCCCGCATCGGGCTCTCTGCTCAGCAGGGAGCCTGCTTCCCTCTCTCTCTCTCTCTGCCTGCCTCTCTATCTACTTGTGATCTCTCTCTCTGTCAAATAAATAAATAAATAAAATCTTTAAAAAAAAAAAAAAACTCTCCATTTCCTCCTCACCCAGTCCCTCCTTAACCCATTCTTTCCTTACCCCAGTAACAACTGTTCTTTCTGCCTCTATGAATTTGACTATTCTAGTACCTCATATAAGTGGAATTATACAATATTTTCTTGTGTGTCTGACTTACCCTAAACTTAGCATAATGTCTTCAAAATCCATCCATCCATTTTGTAGAATGTATCAGAATTTTGTTCCTTTTAAAAGTTGAGTAGTATTACATTGTTTGTATGTTCCACATTTTATTTTTTAACCATTCATCTGTGGATGAATATTTGGGTTGTTTTCACCTGTTGGATACTGGGAATAATGCTGCTGTGCTCATTGATGTACACATAACCTGTTTGAGTCCCCGCTTTCACTTCTTTTGGGCATATATCCAGAATCTCATGCTGGATCAAATGGTGATTTTATGTTGTAATATTTTGAGATATCACTGTACTGTTTTCCACAATGACTATATCATTTTCTATTCCTACCAATAAATGGACAGGGTTTTAATTTCTCTACATCCTCAGCAAAGCCTGTTGTTTTCTGTTTTGTTGATAATAGTCATTCTAATGAGTGCTTACTCAGCTTATGTTGTCTTAAGCCTGAAATAGTTAAAATAATATGAACATTAGATTCTCCAGTCCATAAGAGCTGAGGTACAGCAAATTAGAAAGGACTTTTTAAGAGATGAGGCATTTCAGTTGACAGTAAGTAGCAGGATGTGAGTGGACTTCTGAAAATTTCACATAGGGAGCATTTTATTCCTTGATCTTCCTAGATAGTAAAATGTTACTCCAAATTATACTAGTCTAGATCTCTGTTGTCCTATATGATAACTACTAGCTGTTTGTGACTATTTAAAGTAATTATACACAAATAAAATTATAAAATCAGTTCCTCACAAAAATGTGACACTTGTCACATTTTTAGTGCTTAATAGCCATGTGTAGCTAGCTAGTGGTTAGCATATTGGAGAGTGCAGCTATAGAACATTTTCATCCCTGTAGAAAGTTCTTTTGGACAGCACTGATAGAGATATTTGTTAGAGATGTTATTGAAGGATAATACAGCAGTACTTCTGTTAAGGGTAGAATAAAAGGTCACAGAAGGTTAACATTTCAAACTTGACTTGCAATAATGGAAAATATAACGAAGTTTTCATATAGTGATGTGGGCTATTTACCTTGAGATTGGTAATCATCCACTTACTCAAATTATGCAATATTCAGCGCTTTTGGGGAGCATAATTACACTAGGAGCTCTGACATCTTTATTTTCTTGCAGAAGATATTTCTCCTTCTCTATAGATCTATGAATATATATCCTCTGCGTATAATAAATATGTGTTTCTTATATATGTAGAAGTATATGTTCTGCCACTGAAATGTATACATAGTCTCATATATATATATCCTAAGAAAAAAAACTATAGTATTTTTGGAAAATAGTCCATATTTAAATTTCCCTAATTATCACCATGTCTTTTATATCCCCCTGCCCCTCCCTGCCAGTCAAGCCTCACTTATTGCAATTAATTGATATGTTTTTTTCATTTCCTTTATTTAAAAAAAAAATTCCTCTCAGATAATTTCTCTTCCTTTTCATGACATTGACTTAGTAAAGAAACTGGCCATTTGTCTTGTGAAATGTCCCCTTTTGAATCTGTTTTTTTTTTCCCTTGCTCTTTTGGTGTCATTTTACTTGTTTCTCTAGTTTCTTTATTTCCTGTGAACTACAAGTTGGTTCTGAAGGTTTGATTTAGGTTCAGGTTAAATAATTTTTGGTAAGAACACTTTGTAGCTGATGCTCTTAATTTGAGTTTATTATTTTTTTCATGATGGTTATGTGAACAGTTTTTTGTAGTTAACTCATGGTTTATAAAATACTTTCATATGCAATTTTCTCTAGTAATATTTTTAACACCTTGTAAAGTGGGTTGATACTATCTTCACTGTGCTGATTTAGTTTTTATGAGCTCTTTACTTAGAAAGTTTTACAATTCTACTGGTTATTAAAAGGGAGTTA
Organism: Meles meles; assembly: GCF_922984935.1. Taxonomy (NCBI): domain Eukaryota; kingdom Metazoa; phylum Chordata; class Mammalia; order Carnivora; family Mustelidae; genus Meles; species Meles meles. The sequence goes on along the minus strand of NC_060069.1, from coordinate 44,694,901 downwards.
TTTTGTCTCTACTATCTTCTGACAGTGTTTTTTAAAGAACATACTAATCTTTTCATCATAGAAATAAGTAAAAGTTATTCCGTTTAAATGTTACTTGAAATTGTGCATGATTTTGTATAGGAGGATACTCTCCCACCTTTGCTGTTAAAACAATAATTTCTCCCATTTAAAAAACTAACTTAAAACACACAACTAGGTGAATAAAGAACTGATAGGGGTGAACTTAAGCATTATGTAACTGTCACTCAGAGCTTTCTGAATGGCATGAAGAATCAGTGTTAATATGCTAAGTTTATATAATTCCAGTTGATAGCAAAGTAAATTGATCTTTTAAATTATCCTGTGCTACTTTAAATAAATTTATGGATTTTTTTTAGTTTTGTTATGTTTAATTGATTATTTCTAAAATATAAAATTTAATTTAGTATTTCACTTTCTTGTTCATGTTGGTTAGAAGGACAGTTAAAACTATGTGAGGGGTTTATATTGAGGAGATATTATTGGTATAAAGATAAAATATCGGTACTAACTCACATCTTCAGAATTCATAGTAGTGATATTAGCTGCTGTTGGTTAGGAGCCTGTTAGGTGCCATTGTGCACTTCATATGTATTACACCCAGTATTTAGAACAATTCACATGATAAAGAGGCAAGTTATCAGAGGTTAAGTAACTTGCCTGAACAGGCAGCTAATTTGTGGTGGAATAGAGATTTGAACTCAGCACTGACTTTGAAGTGTAAAAAGCCTGTGACTTTTACACTATGCCCTGCAAGTTCTGATGCGACTGTGACATAATAAAATGAGAAAATAGTCACTGTTTAAGTACATTATGAGATTGGGCTTATTTTACTAATCTAGACTAAAATTTTGCTTTTGAGTTAATGCTGTTTCAGCAATGCATAGTTTAATTAGAAAATCTAAATACTTTGATTTTTTTTTTTTTTGTTCTTTTCTTCACTTCTAGATATTCAAGAATTTTATGAAGTGACCTTACTGGATAATCCAAAATGTATAGATCGTTCAAAGCAGTCTGAACCAATACAACCTGTGAATACTTGGGAAATTTCCAGCCTTCCAAGCACTACTGTGACTTCAGAAACACTGCCAAGCAGCCTTAGCCCTAGTGTAGAGGTAAGATAAATTTTTTCCTGAGGCTGTTTTTTAGTAATCAATTTATTGGGGCTGCTAAGTTTTTTCACTTTATTAAAATGGATGTTATGTGGAAATATCATGAGATTACAATTTTTTTTTTTTTTAAAGATTTTATTTATTTGACAGAAATCACAAGAGAGGCAGGCAGAGAGAGAGGAAGGGAAGCAGGCTCTCCGCTGAGCAGAGAGCCCGATGCGGGACTCGATCCCAGGACCCTGAGATCATGACCTGAGCCGAAGGCAGCGGCTTAACCCACTGAGCCACCCAGGCGCCCAGATTACAAATATTTTTGAAGAGAAAAGCTCAGAATCTCTGGTGCCCCTTTCTTAACATGTTTTAAATGGTTTGAGGTCTGAAATACTTGGCTTTAGACTATTAAAAAAAACACTTTGCATGAGATACCTCAGTGAAATTATATTTTGAAAAGGTGATTTTGCTCTGGTTTTTTGTTTGTTTTGAGAAAGAGAATATAGTTTTGTTGTGCTGGGCCGATTAATTGCTACATATACTCTGATGATTCTGTTTATTTGACTTGAAGATTGCATTAATAAAATTCACTAAAGACTGATCAGTAAATCTTAAGGTTAGCATTGGTTTCAGCATTTTTCTGTAGTTAAAACTATATTTCTTTAAGTTTTAAAAACTGTTTTAGTAATGTTCTCTTTTTGGTTGTAACATACTGTTGCTGGTAGAGTTAGATAGAACAGAGATATATGAAGCATTTTGTAATGAGGCTTCTATCTGAAAAACATTAGTCATTTGAATGTGGTTGTCTGACTGAATTTGATTCTAGTCCCTTCTAGTTTGTACTAGAGAAGTGCTTGGAAAATTGAATCAGCCTCTGTTTGGTGAGTAATAAATCAGGGAAAAGTAGTGGTGGGCAGCAACCAGACAACCCTTTGGTAATGAAGCAGACAGTTTCTAAGTTTTCTTTTTTTATATTATGTCACGTAGAACTGTAAAATTTTTTTTTTTTTTTTATTTATTTTATTTTTTTTTTTTTAAAGATTTTATTTATCTATCTGACAGACAGAGATGACAAGCAGGCAGAGAGACAGGCACAGAGAGAGAGAAGGAAACAGGCTCCCCGCAGAGCAGAAAACCCGATGTGGGGCTCGATCCCAGGACCCTGGGATCATGACCTGAGCCGAAGGCAGAGGCTTTAACCCACTGAGCCACCCAGGCGCCCCAGAACTGTAAAATTTTAAAGCAGGCAGCACATCTGATCCCTCTTTTTCATTTTAAGGATTCGGAAACTGAGATCCAAAAGAAAATGAATGACTTGACCCAGCTTATTTAGCTAGTTTGGGCAAGTCTACCCTTGGATTTCAGACCTTGTAACAGATCACAGTTCTCTTTACTAATCCTGTTCTGCACTTGTATATTTTTCTTTGATTGGAGAGAGACTCTACTGTTGTATTGTTTCTGTGTCTTTTTTTTAATCTCTTTTTTATCACTCTTGGATCATTTCCATTTTCATTCCCTTTTGTTGATAAATCATTTGCACTTATGATCAATTGCAAATAGATTTTTTTAATGTTAACTAGTAGTACAGTTTTTATTTCACATTTATTTTCCTAGCTTAAAAATTTTGCATTTGAGGAGACATGTTAAATTTTAAGAGAATTGAGTTTCTTATTTAATTACCTAACTATTGTTTCCTATTGTCTCATTGATTATGTTCAACTGTGAGTATAAAGCATAGAGTTCTTATAGTTGATTTGCCTATTTTTATAGGAGATTGTTTAGATAATGGCTGGTTCAGTGTAACCAGCAAAAGTTAATTTAAGGTTAAATAAGTGGATAATACTGCACAGTGGAAGTTAATTTCTATATAGAGTTCAGTCAGAAAGATCAGGAAGGCGTTGAATTCCATCATGAGTAGTATTAGAAAATTTCAGGGGTGCCTGGCTGGCCCAGTCAGTGGAGCGTGTGACTCTTGATCTTAGGGTTGTGAACTAGAGCCCCACGTTGGGTGTAGAGATTACTTAAAAATAAAATCTTAAGGGAAAAAACGGAAGAGTATCGGAAGATTTCAAATTGCGTAAAGTGAGGCACTGGTATTTAGAAAGGCCCTGTGCAGTAATGGTTTTTGCATCTCCTGAAGGGTGTATTATGGACATGTTAAAGGAGAATAAGAGAATAAGAATTTTCAGACTATAAGTGGGAGGTCTAATTAGGAAAATGAATGAGAAGGGATTATGATTAAAATGTTGCTTAGGGCTTGGCGCATGAAAATGCTCTAGTGTGCTTGAAATTTATACCCATTCACGGATAAACTTAGTAATGGGATCATGGAGATGTGTCTGTCATGTCCCAGATTTTTTTAAAAAAGGGAAGATCTGTGTGTGTCAAATCTATAGTGAGCTAAGTTTAGTTCAAAAGAAGTAGTTTTGTAGAGAGGACAGAATACCCTGATAGATGCTTGCCTGAAAATGTAAATAGTTTTGAAACACACTGATGGATGACAGTCCTAAGGTCTTAAAAAAACAAACAAACAAAACCCTGTAATGTTTATAGGTTTCATTTCTACTTTTTTTGAGAGTACTATAAGAGAAGGAAAGTATATTCCCCTGTTCCCCAGTTATGTATGCTTAATTTGGACAGAAAACTTGGTTAAGAGGCATTTGACTCGATCGCTTTAGACACTTGGAGGCATAATGTTTAGGACTGAAAAGAGACTTCGAACATTTAATTCACCTTATTTAAAGTTTTATAGTTGAAGAGAATCCACTGACCCAAATTAAAACAAATGCAGAGGAAGTTTTTATTTGACTATAACTTGAAAAATAATATGAAAATCATGAAAATATTTTGTCTCATACAAATTTTAGGTTATTACTGTACTTGTGCACTAATTCTTGGATAAAAAAGTAAGGTAATATGGGCACCTGGGTGGCTCAGTTGGTTAAGGGTCTGACTCTTGATTTTAGTTCAGGTCATGATCTCAGGGTTGTGAAATCCAGCCCCTAGTTGGACCCTGCCCTGGGTGTGGAGCCTGCTAAAGGTTCTCTCTCCCTCCCTTTCTTTCTCCTCCCCCACCTTAAAATAGGTAAGTAGGTAGGTAAGTAGTAGAAAGAAAGGTAATGTTTTTGTGACAAAGTTGTATGCAACACAATCTTACTGTCTCTTTTACTTCATGTTCACTTTTGTAGGATTATCATAAAGAGTGATCATAAATGTATCACTTTTGTAGGATTATCATAAGGAAATACTTCTTTGGCAAAAGAAGTATTTGAGATAGAGCAATTTCCAGGGCATGCTTCTCTTACTTTCTTAAAGTGAAAATCTTTGTCTTGTAAAACATTTGTTCACTTTTCTTTCTTGTCCTTTCTGTTTTGTCCTTGTTTTGTTATTAACTGATCTAACTTGCCAGATCTTCATTTGTCAGTTAATTTGTGCCCTTGTAACTTCATTTCCTATATTTCTTCTGATTTAGTAAAATGAAAATTAATGCCATTTATTTTTGGAGTGACATGGCAGTATCCCATTTTCTTAGAACTTTTTTGTGTTTGGTATATCTGTCTTCTACTTTGAACATATACCTAGTACATTGTTTGGAATAATGTTTGCATAATATTAATGAGTGTTTCTGGGTGATGGGGACTTTTTTCTTTTTAGTACTTTTCTCTGTTACTTTTAAAAAATAATGACCACATGTCATTTTTAGGGAAACAAATCTATCCTAAAATAAGAGTAAATTTTAGAGATGGTAAGGAAGAATATTTAGAAGGAACCAAGAGGCAAGAGTAGGAGAAATTGCCTGATTTAATGAGAAATTCCAACAGAAAAGGATGCAGTATCCTATTTTAGTCCTTTTGGGCTTCTGTAACAGAGTATCGCAGATTGGGTAGCCTATAAACAACACAAATTTATTTCTCACAGTGTAGAAGCTGGGCAGTCCAAGATCAGGTCACAGGTAGATACACTTTTCCTGGTTCCTAGTTGGCCCTTTTCTCAGTGTGCTCATGTTGAGAAAGGGTGAGGGAGCTCACCATGGTCTCTTTTATAAGGACACTAATCCTGTTCACAAAGCCTCCCTTATGGCCTAATGACCTCCCAAAGTCTCTACCTCCTAATACCATCACATTGGAGTTTAGCATTTCAAAATGTGAATTTTGGGGGGGACACATTCAGTCTATGGCTGTTCTGTTTTTTATTTTATTTTATTTTATTTTATTTATTTGATAGAGAGAAATCACAACTAGGCAGAGAGGCAGGCAGAGAGAGAGGAGGAGGCAGGCAGAGAGAGAGGAGGAAGCAGGCTCCCTGCAGAGCAGGAAGCCCCATGTGGGGCTCGATCCCAGGACCCTGGGACCTTGACCCGAGCCAAAGGCAGAGGCTCTAACCCACTGAGCCACCCAGGTGCCCCTGTTCTGTTTTTGATAGTACATTGCAAGCACACCAAAGAGTCAAAGGCTTGTGGTTTTTTGTTTGTTTGTTTGTTTGTTTGTTTTTTTGATGTGAAACCATAAAAATGACCATTTTATTGATTTCTGGGTAGGAAAAGCTTTTCTAAGCATGACAGCAATCAAAATCCAGAAAAATTAAAAGGTTAAGAATGCTGAGTTTGGGGGCACCTGAGTAGCTCAGTCAGTTAAGTGTCTGACTCTTGATATCAGCTCAGGTCTCAATCTCATGGTCATGAGTTCAAGCCCTGCGTTGGGCTCCACTTAGTAAAATGGAAGGAAAAAAAAAAAAAAAGAATGCTGACTTTGTGGAATTTCTTTGTGATCATCACAAAGTTTGATTATTTGAAGTTTAATTAGAGAATTATATCTTGAAAAGATACATTAAACAATTGAGAAATGGGGGAATTTGTTACATTTATGAAAAGGGACTAATTTCCCCCCCTTCTCAACTCAAAAAAACCTCTTTATAGAACAGTAAGGAAAACATCAACATTCAATAGAAAAGTGACCAGAGGAAGTGAATGGGCAGTTTAGAGAAAAAGAATTACCAATGGACCAAATAAACCTTTGAAGAGATGCTCAACCTCACTTCAAAAGCATGCATATCAAATTGACAAGGGGAGTATTTTTAACTAATTTGATTGTCAAAGATTAATTAAATGTGAGGAAACAGACTCTTATACTGTTGGTAGGAGGTACAGTGGTACAACCTTTCTGCAAGACAACAGTATATATTCATATCCTTTGATCTAGCTGTATGTTCCAGATATAATTACACAAATTAATATATATTTAGCTATATATGTACACATGTTCATTGCAGTATTACTTGTAATATTCATAAAAATCAACAGGGAAACCATCTAAATTCTATCAGTAAGAAACTGGATAAGGGTGCCTGGCTGGCTCAGTTTGTAGAGTATCTAGCTCTTGATCTTGAGGTCATGAGTTCAAGCCCCACATTGGGTGTAGAGATTACTTTAAAAAATTGTATAAAAAAGGAAATTGGATAAACACATTATGTACAGCCACTTAATGCAATATAAAAAAGCAGGCATAAAAATATAGATTCTATATCCTTTCTGTGTTATTAAGTAATTACATATCAGGAAGTATAGTATGACTGTAAAAAGAAAAGAAATATTGTCAGGTATGTTTAGAAGAATACACACTTAGTCTTTTCAGTAATGTACTCATTTTCAGTTATCCCTGCTGTCTCCAGGCTCCATGTTTCAGCACTTCTGAGTTCATCTTCAGGGGAAGGAAATTCTCTGAGTAGGGAATATAGATTCTTTTCCCCTCTCTTTGACCTTTTGATTTAGTGCTTTAAAAAATTGTGTCTGCTTTAATTTAAGTAAAATTTTAGGAGATAGTAGAGTTAAAAGCAAGTATTCAGTCCACCTGATTGAATCTGATCATTGACTTAAATTATTGAAGTACTGGGTAGTATTTATACATAAAACTATGCAAGTCATAAATGTATAGCTTGATGAATTACTGCATTGTGGATATACCCAGTCAAGAAAAAGAAAATGGAATGACTGCTAATGAGTTCTGGAATTAGATAGTGATGATGGTTGTACAACTTCTAATATACTAAACACCAGTGACTTGTGTGTTTTAAAATTTGGTAAATTTTCTGGTATGTACATTATGTCTTTATTTTACAAAAGAACTCTTCCTTGTACCTTTCCTAGTCACTACCTGTATCCTGTTCTTCAAAGAACCATCCTGATTTCTAACACCATGGATGAGTTTTGCCTCTCCTAAAACTATATTTTAACAGATTAGTACAGTATGTACTCTCTTATGTCTAACTTTTTTCTTATATTTGAGAATTTCCTCCAAGAGTGGAAGTTTTTTTGTTCTCTGTGCTGTATAATATTCCATTGTAGATATTTATCCATTCTGGTGATGGCTGTTTTGTTGTTTTCAGTTTTGGGTTAGTGCTTGAACATTATTTTATAGTCAGTTCTGCCATAGCACAACATATATGTTCTTAAAAATCACTTCAAAATGCAAAATTGTGCAATAAAAACTGCAGGGCTTATGTAGAAAATGGAGTTAGAGACTCAAGCTCAAAACTTGGTGAGTGGCATATATAAAAAAAGATATTATCTTGGTAATAATGGCAGCACAATTTCTAAACACACTTATAGGATTGTGTGTTAAGATTCAGCTTGTGAGGGGCGCCTGGGTGGCTCAGTGGGTTAAGCCGCTGCCTTCGGCTCAGGTCGTGTTCTCAGGGTCCTGGGATCGAGTTCCGCGTCGGGCTCTCTGCTCGGCGGAGAGCCTGCTTCCCTTCCTCTCTCTCTGCCTGCCTCTCTTGTGATTTCTCTCTATCAAATAAATAAAAAAAAAAAAAAAAAAAAAGATTCAGCTTGTAGGTTATTGCCCAGTGCTGGCCCAGGAATTTATCTGAAATTAGATGTAGGGTTATTAACAGATGTGGGTGACTATGAATCCTAACATTCAATGAGCTAAGGTCTGAAATGTGTGTTTTTGTGTATTTCTCTATGGTTTGTTTCATCTGGGTGCAATTTTCTGTTCTCACCTAGTGTTTCACATGGACAAGATTGGACTTAAGCAAACATGAAATTTGTGTTAGCTACCATTGTTTCCTAATACGTCAGTCGTATTGGAACAAATTTGCTTTCTCAAAATGTTATGGTAGAACTGTGTGTATATTTTTTGGTGCACCTGTGTATGTGTTTCTATTGTTTATATACCCACTTGTGAAAATGATATGCATATGTTTAATTTTGGAACATAGTAATAGCAGTTTGGCAAAATGGTTATGCCTGATTTTTTTGTTTTGTTTTTTTAAAGATTTTTTATTTTATTTATTTGACAGAGAGAGATCACAAGTAGATAGAGAGGCAGGCAGAGAGAGAGAGAGGGAAGCAGGCTCCCTGCTGAGCAGAGAGCCCGATGCGGGACTCGATCCCAGGACCCCGAGATCATGACCTGAGCCGAAGGCAGCGGCATAACCCACTGAGCCACCGAGGCGCCCGTTATGCCTGATTTTTATCATTACAACCAGTACATGCAAGTTTCGGTTGCTTTACAAGTTTACCATTGCTTGTTATTGTCAGTCTTTTTATTAATAATTTATTTCAGTAGGTGTGTAATGGTACTTCATATTGTTGTATTTGCATTTTCCTTATCTTAACAAGATTATGGTTAACACCTTTTCATATGTTTATTATTCATTTTGCTATCTTTTGTGAAGTGTCTATTTAAGTTTCTCATCCCCCCCCCATTGTTTTTCATCTTATTGATCTGTAGGAGATCTCTATCTGGATATGATTCCTTTGTTGGTTATATGTATAATATACATTTTCTCCCACTCTGAGGCATGCTTTTACTAATGATACCTTTTCATTATTTCTTAAATCTAATATATGGTTAATGGTTAATGTTCTTTATGCCTACTGAAATGTTTCTCAGCTTCAAAGTCATAAAGTTATCCTACTTTATTATTTGTTAAAGACTTTTTTTCGCTTTTCACATTTACATCTGTAATCCATACTGCAGTTTGCAAAATTTCACATGAATCAGCATTTCAGTGCATCTCCATTCTTGCAGTTTAGTCTAAACCACCCTCATTTTTTGCCTAGATTATTGTAATGGTCTCTTTGGCCTATCTGCATTCACACTTGCACCTTTTCCATTTATGACCACTTTGCTTCCAAGATTGTTTTTATAAAATGCAAATCATTTCATTACCCTTCATTGGCTTTCTGTTCCTCTCAGAATGAAGTGGTAGATCTCTAATGAGACTCAGAAATCCTAATTATTTGACCACTGCCTGTTTTTCCACTCTTGTAAAACTCTTTCATTCTTTGGCTACTGGTTCCTCTTTGTTCAGGGTCCCCACATAATTCCTGTGCATAGGAAGTTCTTTCTTGCCAACTCTTGCTTATTTTTAGCATTTTATTTTAAATGTCAGTTCTTCCAACAAATAATTGAGCATCTGGTATGTATCACACATTGAACAATGTGCTTGAATAAAGGCAAAGATCCCTGTCCTCATGGAGCGTGCATTCTAGTGGCCATGCTGGTAATAAACAATAAATTATTTAGTATGTTAGAAGGTGATAAGTGATATGGAAGGAGAAAAAAGAGAGCTGAGTGAGGGTATCAGGAATGTTAGATTCCTTTGCAATTTTACAAAGTACATTCCTTTACACTTTGCAGTTTTTACTAGGGTTATTCATGATAGGCCTGATTGAAGAACATGGGATCTGTACAGAGAGTTGGAAGTTGATGCAGCTATTTGGGGAAATAATCAGTGCAAAGATTATAAGGCATAAGGCTGGAATGTATGAGAAATAGCAGGATGGCCAGTATGTTTAGAAGGTAGTAAGTAAGGGGCGCCTGGGTGGCTCAGTGGGTTAAAGCCTCTGCCTTCAGCTCAGGTCATGATCCCAGGGTCCTGGGATCAAGCCCCACATTGGGCTCTCTGCTCAGCAGGGAGCCTGCTTCCTCCTCTCTCTCCCTGCCTGCCTCTCTGACTAGTTGCAATCTCTGTCTATCAAATAAATAAATAAAATCTTAAAAAAAAAAAAAAAAAGAAGGTAGTAAGTAAGGGAAAGAGTAGTGGGAGATGAGGTCAAAGGGTAAGGCAGAGGCAGATTATGTAAAGCTTCTTCAGGGTTTTGGACTGGAGGAATGACATTTAACCTAATCTTTAAAAGGATCACTTAGGCTGTTTTGTTGAAAATAGTTTGTGGTAAGAGTAGAAGCAGGGGACCTGTTAAGGAGTCTGTCTCAGTGATCCAGTTAAGGATGCATGTAGGCGTGAACCAGAGTGGTGATAATGGAGGTGCTAAGTGGCTGAATTACGGATATTTTAAAGTAGAACACAAGGATTTGGGACAGATTGGAAATGGGTTGTGAGAGTAAGTTGGAGATCACTACTAGAGAATTAAGGATAACTATGTGGTCACTTCCTGATAGAAGCCTTTCTTTACCTCTCAGATTATCAGAGCCTCTGTTATAGCACTTTCTGCTTCTGCCTGATAATATTCATCAGTATTGTAATTAAATGCTGTGAAATTACAGTATTTTGTGTTATTTTGGTCTCTACTAGACTGTCCTTCAGGCTAGACACTCGTGTTTACTAAAATATATGTAGTACTTGTATGTAGTAGCTGTTCAGTTAATACCAAATGAAGTGAGAATTTTGGTTCTTTCCATATTGTAATTATGTAATAGGCTGAAGGCGGTTTTATTTTTTTCTAGCTTTATCATAAAAATCTTCCAACTCCAATAAAATCAAGGGAATAGTACAATGTCCATATAGTACAGCAAACTTCTGAATATCCATAGAGTCAACAATTACTAACATTTTGTCATATTTGCTTTCTTTGTGTATGTGTATTTTTGGTACATTCTATGAAAATTAGTTGCAGACATCAAGCACTTAAACTATGAAAACTTCAGTATACGTTTCCAATGAGTAAGAACAGTCAAACGTCCTGATGTCTGGGTGGCTCAGTTAGTTGACTTCTGCCTTCAGCTCAGGTCATGATCTCTGAGTCCCAGGATCAAGCACCTCACTGGGCTCCCTGCTCAGCGGGGAGTCTGCTTTTTCCTCTGCCTCTCCCCCTGCTCATGTGCTCTGTCTCAATCTTTCTTTCAAATAAATTAAAAAAAAAAAAGTTAAACATTCTCCTATGTAAACAACCCTAGTACTGTTATTACTACTAACAAAATTAATAATATTTTATTTTCTCTTCAGTTCATTTTTACTACTGCCCCCGATAGATAAGCTTTTTACCCTGCCCTTGTAAAGGTTCCTTTTCCTTTTCCAGGGATAAGTATTCTTTTACAGAAGAATAACAGCTAATAAATATAAATGAGATGATAAAATTGGGGTGTGGGGAAATCAATATTTTGAAATCTAATGAAATAAGTGATTCAGGGAAAGATCATTAATGAGGCAGTCAGGTAAAAATTCACTCAATACAAGTTGCTGAAGTGCCTACCTACAGATACTTAATCATTACAAGGAAAAACATACCTCTACAATGGAATAGTGTGCGCTTTCTGGTTGGATACAGTATGAAATACAATATATCATTATGAAGTTTACCTACCAAAAATGAGTCTAATCATCCTTTACGTCTAACTTTCTGTTACCAGAAATACAGGACTTTGTGGAATGACTTAGTGTGAGGAGGCAAATTCAATAAATATAGAATATGTGGTATTCTGTAAGATAGCTGATGTGGTCTCTTCAAAAAGTAAATGTCATTTAAAAAAGGAAAGAAAAGATGGACAGGGTAAAGCTTGTATTTTCTTTTAATGCTAGTATATAGAGTAAAAGTTAGTGCAATATTCCCTTTCAAAATGGGCTATTAAGTTTTTCCCTTTTTTGTTGCTCCTTTTTTTTTTTTTTTTAAGATTTTACTTATTTGAGAGAGCACAGGAGTGGAGGGTGGGGCAGAGGGAGAGAGGGAGAAGCAGACTCCCCACAGAGTGTGGAGTGCAACGCAGCCCAGTCCCAGGATCCTGAAATCATGACCTGAGCCAAATTCAGACACCTAAGCAACTGAGTGCTCTGTTGCTCTCTCTCCTTTTAAAAAATTATCACTAATTTAGTGACTGAGAGATTTTTATTTATTCAGTGTTTATAGGTTACTCAAATTACTCCACATTTGGGGAATCCCTTGAAGGGTCTGTGTCCTTTTGACATGACTGCCTGAGTTTTTGAGCATGTCCTTGCTTTCTGGCAAAGTTTTCCCAAGTTCATTTTGAGCTTTCACTGTCTCAGAACTAGAATCAGCCAGCAATAATGGCTTCTCTTTCTGTGTTTCACGAGATTGCCTTTCCTTTTGAGGCATTATCTTTGAGAGGTAAGAAAATATAGAGGCAGACGACAGTCTTCTAACTATAGCCTTTTGCCATAGAACTGGTGAAATTAAACTTGAGAAATACTCCTGTTCTAAACACATTATGGTATTAATAGTTTAAAACTATTTAATATATTCTTTCTTCCTTTCTTTAAAAGACCCTCATGTATTCCATAAGAATGGGTAATAATAATAACCTTATTTTCAAGTTGCATAATTTTAAAAAGGCACATTCACAGACATGATAATATTTTGAAATGCCATCGGAGCATGGATTCTTATCCTATCGTATATGAGACAACCAGGGTTTGTTCTGTAATATTTGGAGCTAACACTCACTTTAGAATTCAGCGAACTGTCATTCAGAGATATTGTGAATGCCCAAACTTACATCGTTACCATATAGAAAAAGAGATTAGAACTCAAAAGTTCAGGTTTCAAGGCAGGTGTTTCTATCTTTATTTAATAACTTTCTTGGGAATTGGACTTGTTACCTAGGCAAATGAAAATGTCATAATAAACTTAATAAGGAAAGAAAAGAACTAGTTAGAATAGAGATAGGGGCGCCTGGGTGGCTCAGTGGGTTAAAGCCTCTGCCTTCGGCTCTGGTCATGATCCCAGGGTCCTGGGATCGAGCCCCGCATCGGGCTCTCTGCTCTGCGGGGAGCCTGCTTCCTCCTCTCTCTCTGCCTGCCTCTCTACCTAGTTGTGATTTCTCTCTGTAAAAAAAAAAAAAAAAGAATAGAGATAGACACATGACAAGATAGTTTGTTTAAAAATATTTGCAGAAATATTTGACATAAGAAAATGAAATCCTCTGTGCACCAGAGGGTGCTGAAAATGGTTTGGTGTATAATAAATTCTGCCATGTTTTTCTTTCCATATATTTATTATTAATTTTTAAAATAATCATACTAATACTTATTAGCTTGTGCTTTTGCAGCTTTGTGTTTCAGCATATCTTAATAATGCTTTAACTGGCTTTTTATATCTAGCCACATTTGTCACATTCTTATTGATTGCCGCCTGGTATTCTTCTAGATACTGGTCTTTTTTGATAGGCATTTGACCTATTTCTTTAATTACCAACTGCTGAAGTGAACCTGAAGCCATTTGTTTAACTGTATTTGAGCCATTAAGAAAACTTGAGCATTTTATTCTAAGATCTTTTTCTGATTTTTATTTATTTCTGATTTTTATTCTAAGATCTTTTTCTGATAATAGATACTAGACTGATTTAAAATATTTATTTTAATCTCTTTTCTGAAATAAGGTGGGATTTTTTTTTTAATTTAGCTTTTAAAGTTTTTGCTTTAAAAATACCCAGGGGCACCTGGGTGGCTCAGTGGGTGAAAGCCTCTGCCTTCGGCTCAGATCATGATCTCAGGATCCTGGGATCAAGCCCCACATCGGGCTCTCTGCTCGGCAGGGAGCCTGCTTCCTTCCCCCCTCTCCCTCTGCCTACTTGTGATCGCTCTCTCTCTCTCTGTCAAATAAATAAATAAAATCTTTTAAAAAAAATACCCAGAAAGCAAGAACTATTTTATTTTTAATCATTTATCACTCTTTCATTTTTCTTAACGAAAACCACTTCACTGTTGAGAGCTCGGTCATTAGTTTACAGTAGTGTTTTTAAATCTCATCAAGTTCTGAGCAGGTATAGATAAATTCCATTTAAAGTTTTCATTAATTTTTAAGGTTTTTAGTTGTTAGTTTACATCACGAATGGGGAATATATATTCACTTTTCACTGCCTTATTTTTCACCGAAATATAGAATTATTAAATACTGTTCAGGGTGCCTGGGTGGCTCAGTTAAACCACCTTTGGCTCAGGTCATGATCCCAAGGTCCTGGGATTGAGCCCCATGTAGGGCTCCCTGCTCAGTGGGGCGTCTGCTTGTCCCTCTCCCTTTGTTCCTACTCATGTGTGTGCTCTTCTCTCAAATAAATAACTAAAATCTTTTAAAAAAAATGCTGTCCATAGACTTATAATTTCTACGTTAGAGTAAACTGCTGTTTTGATTTGTTTTCAGAAAGAATGAAAAAGAAAAGTTTTAAATAGTTATTTCATTTGCTTTATTCCTTTTTTAAAGGAAATAACTAATTGCTCAACTCCTATTTCCTTGGTAAAAACATTTAAAGTTGTACAAACACTACCAGCACTACCTTTTATAGATTTACTTTTGGGTTGAAGTAGAGTATTTGTTTTTCCTGAAATTCTCTGCTTCCAGGTCCTTCTTTGTGCCATTCCTTTCAACTGGAATGTCCGTTATCTTAACTCTATCTTGCATGGTCCAGCTCAGAAAAATTCCATGTGAGGTCATCAACCCATCTTTTAGCTGAAACTAATCTCTTCTGAATACCTGTAGCACTTTGTACTTTTCTTATGGGACTTAATATTTTACTGTTATTTGGGCTCTATTTCAGTCTCTTTTTAAAAAATGTAGTATTTTGTTTTTTATAACTTTTTTTTGAAGATTTTATTTATTTGACAGAGAGACAACAAGAGCAGGAACACAAGCAGGGGATTGGGAGAGAGAAAGCAGGCTTCCCGCTGAGCAGGGAGCCCAATGCAGGGCTCAATCCCAGGGCCCTGGGATCATGACCTGAGCCGAAGGCAGACGCTTAACAACTGAGCCACCCAGGCGCCCCCCCCAAAATTTAGTATTTTGAAAAACATTTCTGTCTTTGGAAAAATTGAAAGAATAGTAAGATAAACTGCCGTCTTGTCACATTTTCTTGTTTCTATATGTAAACACACATGTATATATAAGCTTTTATTTTTGCTGACCCATTTGAGAGCGAATTGCAGGCATCGTGAATCTTTTACCCTTAAGTACTTCATGTATCTCCTATGAACAAGGATATTTTTCTAAAAAAACTTTATCTCTTTATGAATATATCTAAAAATGCCTAGTATACAATTACAAGACAGATATTTGAAGTTAATATAATGCCATTATTTATACAGTGCTATTATCAGTTCATATTCAACTTCAGTACATTTTTAGTCTTTGGCACTACCTATCCTATAATTCTGTATCCTCGAAGCAGACCTCCACTTTGGTTCTTACTATGGACTTTGGAAGACAGCTGACAAAATTTTATAATACAGCTTTATGAACTGTCACAATTTTGAATTCCTGCCTTTGAAATAATTGGCAATCATGTATTGGTGGATGGTGCCTTTTCCTGTTTATCATTGAGCTCAAGGTTCTTCTCCTTCTTGATGTTCTATTTTTCTAGCAGATGTCTCTCTCTCTCAGAGATAGTATGACACAGAGACACTAGTTTGACTTCTCCAGCACTCTACCCACCACCAAATTTAGTGTTTTCTCATACCAATTTTTAAGCAATATGCTATGAAATAGTAAATAAAAAACGCAAAATTTGAAATAATGCACAACCCCTGTGCAGAGCCCTTATAATGAAAAAATTAGGTATACTGAGTGAATTGTACATGAGATATCTGCAGGTGATTTTGATGACCACTCTGCTGTTATTTTACATTCACTATTACATTATATTTTCATGTTTATATCTTAGGACAGTCTTATCCCAGCATTTAAATGACACTTGCCAAGTACAAGAACTGAAGGACATACCCCCAAGTCAGTAACTTTGAAATGGAAGCAAAGTATAAAGAAATGCTGTAAAAGAAGTGAAACAACTGCCATATTATGTCACACTGTTAATCTAGGAGAAAGCTTGGCAAAATATTATCCAGTTACTAAGAAAATAAGTCTTTGTTAAAGTTTAGGTGTGCCACAGTGATTATAAATTTATATGCTGCAAGAAGGCATCCCAATATGTCTTGAATTATGAGTATGATTATATGGTGTTTCCAATAGCTAATTTAGGTAATTCTGATTGTTCCATATCTTCGTTGGCATCTGTTACTATTTTCAGTATTAGAACAATGATACCTCCTCATGTGCTCTTAAACCCTGCCCACCCCCTTTTTGAACTGGCAAAGTGATGCGTGCTTATTGTAAAAATTCCTAACTTAAAAGAAGTATGTTTTTAATTATGGAAAGTCACCTTGTCAGATAATTAACACTAATAGCTTCTGTTTTGCTCTTGATCCCTTTCTCTTTGGAATGTTATTCTCTATTCTCCTCATTTAATATCTGTAGCCTCTTTCTCTTTCTCAGGCCTTTGTACCTATCTTTATCCTCTAAATAAATTCAGATATTCTGCTAAAATAAAAACAAAAAGGTGCTTCTTAGTAGGACCTGATAGCTTACCTTCTCTTCTTGAAAAAGTAATTTACCTTTTTTCTTTCTTTCCTTCTCTCTCTTTTTTTTTTTAAATTTTATTTATTTATTTGACAGACTGATACACAAGTAGGGAGAGAGAGAGGAGGAAGCAGGCTCTCTGTGGAGCAGAGAGCCCAATGTGGGGCTTGATCCCAGGACCCTGGGATCATGACCTGAGCCGAAGGCAGAGGCTTTAACCCACTGAGCCACCCAGGCACCCCTTTCCTTCTCATTCTTAATACACTGTAACCTGGCTTCTGACACTCCTTTTCCAAAGTTACTGCTCTCTCTCATTTTCAGTTATTTACCTTAAAAAAAAAAATCTGTGATTACAAAATAATCTGGCATATCTTAAAAATATATATATACAGAAAGGTTATTGAAAGTCTTTTTTAAACATTTTTTCTCTGAGATATTCTCTTAAGCATTTGATATATTTTTGTTCAACTAATCCTATATGTTAATTAATGTATTATTTAGCTCAGACATACATATTGAAAATGAGAGATATATACATATCATTCTGTAACTTGGCTTTCCAAATCTGTATATTTAGAAATATTCTACTACATTATGTAATGTAGAGCAAATTGCTTAATTTCGCTTCTTTAGCTTCATCATCTGCAAAGTAGAGATGGTAACAGAGCTCACCTCATATGGTGCTTGTAGTATGAAATGGGATAACTTAACGCAAAACTTAGCTCAGAGTCTGACACACATAGTAAGTATCAATAAATGGTAGATTTTAAAAATAAAGAACCTTTATGGTATGCCTGGGTGGCTCAGTCAGTTGAGCGTCTACATTCGACTCAGATCATGATCCCAGGATCCTAGGATCGAGTCCTGCATCAGGCTCCTTGCTCGGCAGGGAGCCTGCTTCTCCTGCCTGCTGCTCCCCCTGCCTGTGTGTATGCATGGGTGCTCTGTGTCTCTCTCTCTCAGACAAGGTCTGAAGATAATAAAATCTTGAAAAAAATAATCTTTAGTTATATTAAAATGTTGCATACTCATTAGTAATTTATTGATGTAGCAAGTCTTTTCCCTATATGTTACATTTTGGACAGCAACTTTTCATCCCTTAAAGTTTTGTTATAAGGTAGCAGTTCAGTCACATCTGCAGGGTTCTCTTGTAATTCTAGTTCTCTTGCTATTTCCACCACATCTCCAATTACTTCCTTCACTGGAGCCTTGAACCCCTCAAAGTCATCCATGAAGGTTGGAATCAACTTCTTCCAAA
This sequence comes from Meles meles, assembly GCF_922984935.1. Taxonomy (NCBI): domain Eukaryota; kingdom Metazoa; phylum Chordata; class Mammalia; order Carnivora; family Mustelidae; genus Meles; species Meles meles. The sequence goes on along the minus strand of NC_060069.1, from coordinate 44,676,978 downwards.
TTCCTCTTAATGTTCATATTTTGAACTCTTTCCATGAAGAGTGTTTTTCTCATGCCACAGATACTCTTAATGGCATCTAGAATGGTGAATCCTTTCCAGAAAGTTTTCAGTTTACTTTGGTCAGAATCACCAGAGGAGTTACTATTTCACGGCGGCTATAGCCTTACAAAATACATTTCTTAAGACTTGAAAGTTGAGATTACTCCTTGATTCATGGGCTGCAGAGTGGATGTTGTGTTAGCAGGTATGAAAAGAACATTATTCTCATGATACATTTGCATCAGAACTCTTGAGTGACCAGGTGCATTGTCAGGGAACAGTAATATTTTAAAAGGAATCTTTTTTTTCTGAGCAGTAGCTCTCAACAGTAGACTTAAAATATGCAGTAAACCATGTTGTAAAAAGATATGCTGTCATCCAGGGTTGTTATTCCATTTATAGAACACAGGCAGAGTAGATTTAGCATAATTCTTAAGTGCCCTAGGATTTTCAGAATGGCAAATAAGCTTTAGCTTCAACTTCAAGTCACCAGATATATTTGCCCCCTAACAAGAGAATCAGCCTGTCCTTTGAAGCTTTCAAGTCAGACCTTTCCTCTAACTATGAAAAGTCCTAAATGGCATCTTCTTCCAATAGAAGGCTGTCATTTACTCGAACTTCTGTCGTTTAGTGTGGCCATCTTCATGAATTACGTTAGTTAGATGTGGATAACTTGCTGCAGCTTCTGTATCCATATTTGCTGCTTCACCTTGCTCTTTTATGTTATGCAGACATCTGCTTTCCTTAAACCTCATAAATCAGCCTCTGCTAGCTTTAGACTTCCTCTGCAGCTTCCTAACCTCCCAGCCTTCACAGAACTGAAGAGAGTTAGGGTTTTACTGTGGATTAGGTTTTGGCTTAAAGGAATGTTGTTTTCTCCTATATCCAGACCATGAGAACTTTCTCCATGCGGCAATAAGGCTCTTTTGCTTTTATCATTCATGCATTCATTGGAGTGCAACTTTTAATTTTCTTTAGGAACTTTTCCTTGCATTGACGACTTTGCTGTTTGGCACAGGAGGTCTAGCTTTCAGTCTGTCTTGGCTTTTGGCATGCCTCCCTCACTAAGCTTAATCATTTATAGTTTTGATTTAAAGTGAGAGATGTGTTATTCTTCCTTTTAATTGAATGTTTAGAGGCCATTATAGGGTTATGAATTGGCTTAATTTCAATATTGTTGTGTCCGAGGAAATAGGGAGGCCCAAGATGAGGATGAGAGATGGGGGGAATAACTGGTCAGTGGAGTAGTCAGAACACATGCAACATTTATTAAGTTTGCTGTCTAATATGGGTGCAGTTTGTGGTGCCCCCATACAGACACCAAAGATCACTGATCACAGATCACCATAACAAGTGTAATAATAAAGTTTGAAATATTGCTAGAATTACCAAAATGTGACACAGAATCATGAGGTGAGCAAATGCTTTGGGGAAAATGGTGCCAGTAGACTTGCTTGACACACAGGGTTGCCAGAGACCTTCAGTTTGTAAAACAAACAAAAATCCATTGTAAAGCAAAGTGCAATGAAATGAGGTGTACCTACACTTTTCTGACTCTGTTAGGAGTTTTTCCATTGTTTTTGGCCCTGTGAGAACCCTCGGGATTGTTCTGTTTCTTTCTACAGTTCTTTCCCCAAGTGTCCTTATAAGTATGACTGATCAGAAATAATCTGAAGACTTGAGAAGAATTATCCGGATCTGTTGAGCTCTCTCTGTGTAATTGTTTTCTCCCTGGTACTCCTACCTATGAATATTAGACACCTTAGCCTTCCTGAATTCTCATCTCTCTCCTTACCTTAGATTGCTCGGCTTTGTTTATTTTCCCCTTCCTTCTGCAGCAGCCTGGAGACTTTTTTTCAGGTAGTTACCTGAGGCATTTATGGGACTCAGCCTCATTTGTTTTCTTCTCACAAGGATCACTGTTTTGCACTGCCTTTGTTCAGTATCTAAAAATACTTTTTTCTTATATGTTCTGTTCTTTAGTTTTAAGGTAAGAGAGTTGATCCTTTCTCTGTTCTGTCATGGTTGAAACAGTTACCTATATATAGAAAGCTGTTAGTATTCTGAAATACTGTTAATTATCTTATGTACTTGAATATTAGGTGAAGTGTAGCCATCCCCAAATGCTTATATTTCAGACCTTCTGAAGTTGCTCATGTTATAGGGTAATTTCTAAATTATTTTGTACACAATTACAGTTTAAGAAGAACACATAGGCTTGAAATGTCCTTCATGCAAATTTAGATGTTTATAGAAAATACAATGAGTATAGAATATAACACAGATTAAATAATCATGGCTGAGTATGACCTTAAAAATCATCAAGTATTGGATATAATATACAGTCTTTTTTTAAAGATTAAGAAGTATATTGATAAAAGTGGCCATATTGTAGAGATTCTGATATATACCTACATAACAAATGGGGAAAATTGTGTATTATGTGAATAGATACTAATAGTGATTTGAGATAAAATGTCAGGTGACATTTTAATATGTAGATTCAAAAAGTGCAGCGTCTAAACGATTTAGAGGAAAGTGAAATTGATGTTTGAGGTCAGAATGATTAGATGATTTTTAAAAGTGGCTGTATTACAATGATGACCCTAACATTAAGGTGAATATGAAGAATTTGATGGTAATTGTTTTCTGAATGTCACTGGAATAAAATACTGTAGCCATATTATCTTAATAATATGTGTTGTTAAATATATATATTAATTGAGTCAATTTAAAGTAGATACTGAGTATTTCATCTGTGTTCTTACAGGCTTATATTTGATCTGGCAAAACTATCTTAATCAGGTTTTACTGGGAAAATAGGGTATCTGATTTTCAGGGTCATTTCAGAACTCTTTTAATTTTGTAATCACCTATAGTTTAGATATTAGAACGGCTGTTTGTTAATTCAACAAATATTTATTGTGCCCGTGTTGCATTTTGGTTACCAGGTGCTAGGGATAAAGTGGTAGTTGAGTCTTGCCCCATTAGAACTTAGAATCCAATGAATTGAGAAACTGAGACATAGGAATCTTGTAAGTGGAAGGACTCTTAGAAACTACTGAGTTTTTTATTTTGTAAAGGGGGACACTGAGGCGTACCTCCTGCCCCAAAAGAAGGTGGCTACTTAAAGTTAACAGATTCTGTTTCTGATTCTTGGTATGGTGATTTTCAACCTCCACTGTTAATGAGGTCTGCCAGACTTAGGAATGTGTTCTCTCTGGGCTAGACTATTTTAGATATAATAAAATTTTCACATAAATTTCAGAACACTAGGAGAGAAACCAGCCGAAGAATTTCACATACCTTTCTTTTGCCTATTATCTAAATTGTTTTCAGTATTTTTCCTAAAAAATGTTAAAGTTTAATTATTTGTGGAGTTGTTAGCCTTGAGTGGGCTTACTCTTTCATGTTAGAAGCAAAAGTTTGTTGGGGTGGTAGGAAGGGAAGAAGGGGGTACTCTCAATCTCCAACCAAGGATGTAATTTCCAGGCTCTCTGTTCTGCATGGGGGAAAGGATTTGTTGGCCCATGGTGAAATTTACTTTTGGTCACCCCAAGCCCCCATAGCCACATTTATGTATATAGATTTACAGCTCTAACTGGCATTTATTGAGCACTTAACAAGGTTGGCGTTCTTTTAGTACTGTGCACATATTGTTTAATCCTTGCAGTAGTCCTGTTAGACTCTGTTCAAGGTAAACTTCCACTGGATATGTCTTAAGTGTATCCCATTAGGATTGAAACAAAAAGCTATCACTTAATAGCCAATCAATAATAATGATGCTGATGCTTATTATATGAAAGATATAAGTGGTATACATGTATTAACTCTTTCTTGTAACCCTTATAATTAAAGTTGCTGATGTGTAGCCCATGATACCTGAAACATTAGGTGTAGGAGTTAGGTTGTAAGAGGCAAATGGCAACGGTTTAGTAATTTGAATTGAGGTCATTCATAATACCTGTAGACCATGAGGAAACCTGATGGACAGAAATTGCAGGTAGTTCTCTTCCTAACTGTACATTTTTAAGGGGAGGTGGCAAGTTTGTGAGACTGAAAGCCAGCTGCATCTTTCTTCCTTGTCCCCTGTCAGTCTATCTAGTTCTGTTTCAGAGTGATCTTGGGGCAGGACATTAATTCACAGTTCAGAAGTAGTTAGGTTACTGCTGGGTTAAAACAAAGTCTTGTTGAAGAGTTTGAAGTGCTACAAAGTTATAATTATCTTTTTGTGGTGTTTATTTTTTTTTCTAAAGGACTAGGTGAAATGGATTTAGTAAGGCACTGAAGTGAAAATCTGGCTTCATTGGTTAAGTGTTTGGGTTTTTTTTTTTAGTAAAGAGAGAAGAGGTAAGTTTTAGACATACTATTGCATTTTGTTCTTCCTTCTCCCCTTCTTAAAAATACCACATGGAATATTCCATTCATTACTGCTCGAGAAAGTCATTACTTTGCAAGCTGCAGTTGCTGAAATGGTTTAGTGGAAGAAATGTTTGCTTGCATTTTTTTAAGTGGTTTTTCTTTTTTGGAAGTTTTTTCTTTTTTTGAATATCCAAACTGTAGCAGGCAAGAAGCAGATTTAAATTTATATCAGGGAAACCTCTTTGTGGAACATTTCATCAGATGACTCCTTGTCAACCTCATATCTTGGAAAGAGAGATTAATGAAATAGCATCTGAAGCAGCAGTGAACTCTTACGGAATAAACCCTGTTATCTTCCACGGTGTTTTGTGGGATAATTTCAAGTTCTTCAGATATAGATTACATAAAGAAGATTGTAGGGCACGTGACACATTCTGGTTTCTTGTATTTTGGATAGTAGAAAAATTAATACCTCTAAGAATGGATTCTGGAGAGATCTAATCACAGTTACAACTTTTTATCTATGGTTTTATCTCACAACTTCATTTTTTAATTTTATTTTTAAGTTTTTTATTCATATGGAACTTAAAATAGTTTGCAGTAAACTGCTTTACGTGTAAAATATTGTAATGGTAAAGTAATGGATTGCCTGTGCATTGTAACCACAAAGGTAAGATACAGTATGCTTTCTCCATTTCCTTGCTAGTGACAGAATGTGAGAGGCCTTTTTGTTCATATTGTATTTTGAAAACAAAGTGTAACATTGTTATATATTTAAAAATAGATAGTTGAATCCATGTGATGCTTAGTTTGTATTCTTTAGGGAGGTAATATTTTGAAATGTGTTTTAAATGGCTAAAAATAGTGTATTGAGTGGATTTTTTCCCCCTCTGAGATCTATAGGAAGCTTTTTTCCCATAGCAAAGGTTTATAAGGCCTTGATTATATTTAAATCTTTTAAATATATTATGAAAGTTCTCCTCCTCTGTTTTATTTTTTGCCCCAACATGTGATAATGGTTTAAAGTATAACTCATTTTGAGAACGGTTTCTGGACTGTTCTATCAATTGTAAAAATAGTTAATTTTTTTCAAGAATTAAAAAATAGTTAAGTTCTGATTTTTTTGCCTTTGGAAAGATGTTGATTTGGATTTAAAATGATTAAACTTGTAGAAGTACCCCTTAAGGAAGTTCTTGTTTTTAAGTCTGTTTTACTTATTGTCCTCAAAGTGCAACATACTTTGCTTAATCTCCAGTTCGGTTTCTTTTATTTCTGAGCACCAGTTTTGGATATTGTGTGATTGTATAAGATTCAGGATGCTTACATTTTCAATTTTTACATGGTCTTTATGGAATAGTTTACTTTGTTGGTTCTTATTTCTGTAACTTAAGATGGCAGTGATTGTTAGACAGAATTGTTGAGATTATCAAATAATGTTCAGTAATAAAAGTAAATTTGTAAATTCTGAGAATATGCTGTTCCTGTATAGTGAATTATTTCTCACAAAAGGAAAAGTGAGAAAATTGGTGGAAATTAGTTTTCTTTGCCTGTTGCTCAAAGAGTTACAGTTCAAACAGGAGTTTTAATCAGATACAAACATGCCCGTTATCTGGTCCTATCCTGTTTATAAGGGGATTTCTTGTACCTCTAAGTAAAATGTCTTACTAAATATTCTTAAACAATGTTTAAAGGGCAAAAAGCCTGGAAAACAGGTTTTGGGTTCTTTTTCTCCGGGGTTCTTTTCATGGTTGTCTGCGGTTAGTTCTTCTAGTGATTTACCTTTTATCACTTCACTCATTTTGATTTTTATTTTTGATATTATAGTCAGCTTACTTGAAATGCTTGCTCTTCTCTCATTCTTAACCTTAGTAAAAAAAATGTTTGCCTTTGACCCTTTCTAAACAAAAGAGAGCTGCTATTGTTAAAGTATGGGATCAGTATTGTAAAGTTTTTATACATTTTTATTATGTAACTGTTAACAAAGAGAAAAGATGTAAGTTTGAAATTAGGAAGCCTAAAACATTATTTGTAGTTACTTTTGAAAGAGTAAATTTAAATAATTTACCTATTATTAGAAATAAAACCCTTGAACGTTTAACTAATGACTACAGCAGGAAGAGGAAAATTCTTAATTTTCTTTTCAACTAAATTGCTTCATGTTTTCTCTCTTGGATCTTTTTTCTGATCTTTAGAGAGCTTATTGGTTTTCATATGTGTTTTTAAAGTCTGACAATATAGTTGATGTAATTCTATCATGTTAATACTAAAACACCTTTCCAAGTGAGATTTTTTTTTCCATCATCCGCCTCTCCTTTCTCCCACTTGTGTAGGCACAGTGAGCTAGGTTGGCATGTTGCATCACTGCTACCATGGATACCCTTAAGAACAGGCATGTGGGTTGAGATAAAGCAATGATGATTAGTTTTCTGGGTTTTTTCCCCTCCTAACTGTGTGTTCTTCACAATGAAGACTCTTATTTAAAACGTTTGCAAATGACTAGGTTGTGAGATGTGATGACTAAATCATCACTGCTACTGAACTGCCAAATCTTGGCCTCTATTTACAGTAGTATTAATGTCATTTACTAATTTAAGATGATCATAAATAGCTCTGCATTCTTTTTCTGATTAATATGTTTTAAACACTAGTGTTTGTTTTGCCTCTTAATGAAAATGAAAATGTATTTTCTCTTTGAGTTTTAAAAAATATTGTTCTGAATTTAAATATTTTGCAGGGGAAAAAATCCTAGTGAGTCTTTCTATAATTGCAGTATTTATGATTATCATTAATATACATACATAGATTTTTATGTAGTTCAGTCAGCTTGGATACAATATGTTGTGCTTTTCACATAATGTCTTTCTAAAAGATACTTTTTTTTTTTTTTTTTTGTATTTTTTTTTTGTATTTTTTTTTTTTTTTTAAAGATTTTATTTATTTATTTGACAGAGAGAAATCACAACAAGGCAGAGAGGCAGGCAGAGAGAGAGAGAGAGAGGGAAGCAGGCTCCCCGCCGAGCAGAGAGCCCGATGCGGGACTCGATCCCAGGACCCCGAGACCACGACCCGAGCCGAAGGCAGTGGCCCAACCCACTGAGCCACCCAGGCGCCCCAAAGATACTTATTTTTGTGTTTGTAAATTTTTGTGTTCTTAGCTAGCTTCTTTGTAAATATATGTCAGTTGGGGTAAAGTTAATATTGTCAGGGAGCCAGGAGACAGATGTGGCTTTATCAGACTCTTTATCATGTAGGAAAATTAATTTGGAGGCATATACAAGGTCCAACAAGAATGATTTAGTAGTATTGTTATATATGGTATGTTTTCTTTTGTTAGTGGTAAAGCACTATGTATAAGCTATGGCTATGGGCATTCATAATCTTTAGTATAGAGGTTTCCCAGCTGTCCGTTCACTTCTGAGAGAAGGGAGTTCCATAACTTTAGTACCAGAATTCTTGGAGTAGAATTCTGTTCTTTTCCATCTTTTGTTATACTGCTTCTTGATCAAGTATAAAAAGGATGTTCTTTGTTCTTTTAGGATCATTTAGCAGAAGTTTAGGGGGCAGGAGAAAGATGTGAAAAGAAAAAAAATTATACTGTATGTTCTTGATTAAGCTTAGAAAGGAGAAAAGGAACTTTTATATTTCAGGAGATTCTCTTATACTCAGTACCAATTGTTGTTATTTTATTATTTAACTCATTTTCCAAAACTTGGAGTCCATATTAACTGCCATTGGGGTGATATTTGAAGTTGATACATGGAGTCTTGGGAGTCTCTTCCAATTAAGGATTCCCAATACATTTATTTTAGGAGGTGTAGACCAGGTTTTCGTTATTTTTGTTATCAGATCTTTTTTTCTTTCTCCCTAATTCCTGTGAGGTTTTTTCCTTCCTCTTTGAGATCTTCACGCATAATAATTTCCTCTGTTTGCAAGTGCTTACCCCAAATCTTATTAACCCTTCAGATTCCTAGTTATATATGACTTACTCAAGGAAGCCTACCTTAATGCCCAAGATTAAATAAGGTTCCTCTACTTCTATAAGTATACTTTACTATTCCTTTATAACACACGCTGTATCATATATTTATGTGATTCTTTTTTAATGTATATTTCTCTCACTGTATGGTAAGCTTTAAAAGTAAGACGTCTTTTTCCCCAAGGTATTTCTGATGCCCAACCAAGTGTCTGAGTACCTATTTAGAGTGGATACTCAGTAAATAATTGTTGAATGTATGAAGCTTTGGTACAGATGTTCCAAATTTATGGATTAAAGAAGAGTATTTTACTTTATAATGGATTTTAAGTCTTTGAATATGGTTATATGTTGAGATCCTGGAAATTGTCACTAAAATTTTATCTCTCTGTATTATAATGGATTTAAAAGGATCCAGAAAGTGGCCTGTCTCCCAGTGTTTTCCACCTTTTTCTTAGTTTATAATGTCTTGACACTTGACTACTAGTTACTTAAGTGTTTGACTAATTTGTTGACTGATTATATACATATAAAGTGTGTTTTTTCTTTGTGCTTTATACCTAATTTGGGATAGACAGATCATTTTTCATTTTTTTATTGCTTCCTTACTTCTTCTGTTTCTAGGCTGAAAATTAATGTGAAGTAACAACTTCACTCCAGTAGAACTTTTTGCAGTGATATAAATGTTATATATCTGTCCAATCCACCACTACATGAAATGTGGCCATTTTGACAGGGGAACCCAATTTTAATTTTAACTAATTTACACGGACTTAGATTACTGATCTATAACAACTGTTCCCAGGTACCAGCCAACCCTTCACTTACTTACTCCTCCTGAATTTTTTAAACCTTTCATTTTGAGTGGGCAATAAACTCACATATTACACAAAATAAACTCAATTATCAGAGCTGTCATTAAAGAGTTTATATAACTATGTCTCATTTCTTTCTCCGTAAGAAGCTGCTTTTGTTTTTCCTATCTTGGATGTTTTTTTTTCTCCTTTATGCAGTAGGTCCTTTGTTTTTCATAATCTTGTGCCCCTTGTCGGTTTTACTTACTTAAAATACCCTGAAGTTCTTCATTTTAGCACACAGAGCTTTTCCTCATTCATTTTTACAGAAATAACAGTATTTTATTGCGTGAATATATCATACTTTTTTTTTGTAACCAAACATGAACTTTTAAGTGAATGGCATATAACAACTGGTTCTAATTGGGAAAGATGAAAGTTGGATCTATGTCTAATACTGTGTATTATGAGAAATTCCAAAATATTCAGAAGATATAAATGTATTTTTGCTGGGCACCAGAGTTCATTCTTTTACAGTTAAAAACTGTTTTGGTAAACAACTTTGTATGTATGTCATTTTATATTTGTACACATATATCTGTATGATATTAGGATTGCTGCTTTAGAGTGTAAGGGAATCTGTAATTTTAGTAGCTATTGCCAAACTCTCCTCCATTAGAATTGTGCTATTTTGCATTCCCACCAGCAGTGTATCGAAGTGATTATTTCCCTGAAACTTTGTTGATGGAATGTATTTTCAAATTTTTGGATTTTTGACAATTTGTTGAGTGAGAAATGTATAAATGTAGTTTTAATTTACGTCTCATTCAAACAAGATTTATTACAGTTTTTCTTTTGGGTGGTCAGTCTTTTTCTTAATTTTTAGGAGCTCTTTATATAGCAAGGAGATTAGTCTTTGTAATAGGAGTTGCAGGTGTTTTTTTTCTTCCCTTTCTCTTTCCCCCTCTTATACTCTAGAATTTCATTTTTAAATTTTTGGACCGTTTGAAGATTATCCTGATGTATAGTGTTATTTGGAACTGTTTTTCCAGTGGTTGCCTATTTGTTCCAGTGTTGTTTATTAAAAAGTCCGTATTTATCCCCACTAAATTGAGATGCCACTTTCTGACAAATTATCTTAAGTATTTGTGTCTACTTCTAGACATGCAATTCTGTTCCATTGGTCTGTATGTTCATGAACCAACTGGATGGTGTTTTACTTACTGAAACTTTTTAGTGTGACTTAGCATCTAATATATTCTTTCTCATTGATTTCTTTTTTGAGCTTTTCTTAAAAAGGAGGAGGGGAGGATTTTTTCCTGTTTGTTTTCCTACATAAACTTTAGAGTCAGCTTATCTAGCCAAGGAAAAAAAGTGTTTTGGTATTAGAAATACCTCCTGCATAAGTAGTATACCTTAAGGAATGTTTCCTGCCCAGAAGAGAGAGGCAGGAAAGCTGGTTAAGTTTATCCCTTATAAACCTTTCCCAACTATTAGTATAAACTCCCACTAAGAGGCTAGACAATATTTTTGATTCCCTAGCCTGAGGAGCAGGATTTTAAATTCATCGCTTAAGACTTCTTAACAGTTGATTTCGTTTAATCAAAGGCACATTTCACCTATTTCATAAATTTTGCCAAGCTTTTTGCTCCATGACTTCACCCATTGACTAAAGTTACCTGCCTTTGACTAAATGAAATAGATTTATTTCTAACGCCAACTCTGGTTGGTGTTGGATGCCCACAGGTCTCTCTGTATTGGGAATTCTAACAGGTTGAAGGAAGAATGCTGCCATCAGGCAGTCTTTTCCATGGCTGAGGGATTGGAGAAATATAGGGGACTTGGCAGAACAATGGGATCATTTGTATTTAATATATTTTGAAAATCCTTACACACTATTGGGTGGTCACCTAATAGCATTTAAAATGACTCCACTAAAAAAATTTGACTCCATTGTTTGGATGCTTTATAAGTTATTAAATGAGTAAGCACTTAAATTATTTCTATTTTTTTCTCTTAACATGATGTACTTTATACTTAATCTCTGACCATAACCATGATTCTTATGTGAGGAATTTCTAACATAAAAGATATGCTCATTTTCAGTGTTTTCATAAATATTGCTGCCACAGTATCTTAACTTTATCACCTTCAGACTTTTCCCTGCTAAAATGCCCTATTTTAAAATGCCCTATTTTATATTGAATATGTTTTCATTAAATTGTTCCTCGTTTACATCTGGAAGGGCTCATTAGAGGTCCTAATCTTATTCATGACTGAATTTCTTTGAACTTTCCAGAATATATTGTCTTGTTTCTTGACTTTAACCTTTTCGTTAGTTTTTAATATCCAGTCAGTCAGTGCTCCGATGGGGTTCACCTTATTTGGGACCTACTGAATTGGAATAATAGAGATTGTGTTTCAGGTACTACCCTTCCCTTTTAAAATCTGACTTTCAAGTGAATGAGGACTAAGACTTAATGTTTTTCCTATTTTGTTACTCTTGTTTTAAAATTTCTTATGGTCTTCATTCTGTAGCAATCACTCAGCTGAAGTTGTGTCACTTAGTTTGGGCTGAGAGAATATAGAAAAATATTTAAGAGCTCAGGCTCTAGAGAACTTTGAGTTCTAGTCCCAGGGCTTGATTCCTGGACAAGGCACTTAATTCTTCTGCATTTAAGTTTCCTCCTCTCTAAAATGGGGAAAATAATGGCACCTACTTTACAGGGTTGTTAAAGATTAATTGAGCTCATACCTGTCAAGTGTGTGAAATGATGACTACCATATAGTAAAACTTTACTAATCGTTAGATCTTTTTATAATTTGTATTAAATAGTAATACAATATATAACCTTCTAGTTGGACAGAGCAGTCTCCCTGACTCATTCTCTGTGTTCGACGCTGTTGGTTTTTCTTCTTTTCTAATTCCTGTTCCTTGCCTTTTATGACTGGTGTGCTGGTTCTTATTAGGAGTGGTAGATGGTTTAGGTACAGCTCTATCATTAGGGCATTCTGGAAATAGGAATAAAAGGAAAATGAAAAAGGGCAGGATTTAAAGACACTTCTACCCCTGCCTGTTTATATTTTATCTACCTCTTTTTTTGCTGCTGAGATATTAAAGTTAGGTTAATGCTCGGTCATTGAAGACAGCTTGCTGAATCTTTGGTTGCCAAATGTTCGTGAATGTAATAACTATGATACTTCTTTCAGTGATTACTGTATAGTCTTCTTATATGGATAAAGAGAAATGATTGTCCATATATGGGAATAGAAACTTATTTGTGATTCCAATGGGTACTCAGCAACTGTTTAACTAGGTAGCTGATAGAGTGGTAGGAAATAAATCACCAGAGAAGCGTTGACTTGTTGGCTTATTATTGCTTGGGAATTATAATAGAAAATTTGGCTTCTTTGGGTGAAACAACTGTCTTTTATTTAAATGTTCGTATTTGTATGTCAGGGCACTTTTAGTTGTGCTAGGTTGTATTAAAATAGTATGTTAACCAGTAGCTTTGAAAGAGATCTTTAAAAGAAAGTCCCCATACATAGGTACCAGGTTTTTTTTAGGTTTTTAAAAGCTTAATTCTGATAGTAAATAGAAATGCTGCCCTCTACTGTTTGTTCGTTGTTTTACTGCCAGGTAAAAATGCTCGATAACCTGTAATAGGATAATTTTTTAAAGTATATATATTATTAGATTGGAGTATAATTATATAAAATATTCTGATAGCTTAGTTGTTAAAATGTATTTATTGCTTAATGCCAACACCCATTAAATGTGTTTATTGTCACTTTTGCTTTTAGGAAAAACTTGGATCCTGGAACAAAGTTCAGTTTAGTTTTCGGTTCTCATTTTATGTTGTGAGCTTCAAGTAGGTGCTAGATTGATTCCTTGTGGTTGTGTGATTCAGAGTTTGTACTGATAGCTTAAAAACAAACTAAAAATAAATTTTATAGATAAAGATAATTTTTCTGCTGTTGTAAATTAGTAGTATTTGCCATGCATGGTTGAGGCACAGGAGGAGGGTGGGGGACTTGACGGAACAATGGTATCATTTGTATCTAATGTATTTTGAAAATTCTTTTATATCATTGACTATAGTTCTGTAGCATTTTAAAATTACTTTGTTTTGATAGGTCATAAGTTTTCCTTAATTTCATTTATTATATTTTTCACTTTGAGAATATCTATTTGCTCTTTTTTGGGAATTCCATTTTTCTTTTTAAATTCATTATTGTATCCACTTTGTATATCCTTCACGACAACACAATATCTCTTAATGCTGTTACTTTATATATTTAAAATTGCTGTTTTTGTCTTGTACTAATTCTGATGTCTTTGTCATCTGTGGTTCTCCTGGGGGTCTGCTTTTAATAGTTCTTCCCTTATTCATGTTCTACTCATTTTTCTCGTATCTTGAAGTTTTTGTTGTGTGCTTTACAGTTTGTAAAAAGAAAAAAAAAATTGAGATTAAACCCTTGTTCTTTCACTTTCCAGAAGCTAGAATGAAACTAATCAGTTAGGAGTTGAATTTGTATAGGGCTAGGTTGCTACATTAGTTACTTTTTGCTTACTGCTATTTTCAAATACACTAAGAGTGACATCAGTTCTATGTCTAACGTAAATTCTTTCATCCAGCAAGATTTTAGGTTCTAAGAACTTTGAGACTATAGAAATGTTTGACTGCTCTTCTAGCCCAAGTCCTAGCCTCCTTCCCTGCAGTTACCATTAGTAAATGTTCCAGGAGCATGATCCAGGGTGTGGGGATAACGAACTCTCCATTTTAGGCTCTTCCAGGTTCTAACTTGTCAGGCCAACCCACCTGTCACTAAAAACTCCACTCCTTAGGACACCTAGCTGGCTTAGTCAGTAGAGGATGTGACTCTTGATTTCGGGGTTGAGTTTGAGCCCCGGGTTGGGCATAGAGATTACATTAAAAAAAAAAAAAAAATCTACTCCTTACCCCAGCAGAGTTTCTTAACCCGTATGAGGCCCAGTCCTTTGCCTCCTCTTGCCTCAACTTGCTTCATTTATATAAGTGTCTGCCTTCTTAAGAAAAGGCTCATTTCTTTGGGATTTGAATTCTTTAGATTAACTTGTGTTCAGAAATTTCCATTTTTTTCTTGATTAAACTTTTAAATTTTGTGGTGATTATAGATTCATGTGGTTGTAAGAAATAACACAGAGAGAGGTCTCCTGTGCTCTTTACTCAATTTCCTGCAATAGTAATGGTAGTATTATATCACTAACTAGGATATTAACATTAATACAGTCAAGATACACAGATTTCCGTCATCACAAAGATCCCTCAGTTGCTTTTGCCACACCCACTTCCCTCCGACCCCCATCTGCTTCATAAATTCACAGCTACTACTAATCTGTACTCCATTTCTAATATTTTATCATTTCAAAAATTTTTTATAAATGGAACTATAAGTACATAAACTTTTGGCATTGGTTTTTTAAAACTCAGCACAATTTTTTTGGAGATTCATCCAGAAAATTGTTGTTGTATATATCAATAGTTGTTCCTTTTTGTTGCTGAGTGCTGTTCCATGATACGGATGAAACATTGTTTAACCACTCACCTGTTGAAGGATATTGGAGTTTTTCTAGTTTTTGGCTATTACATATAAAGCTCCTATTAAAAAACATTCATGTGTAACTTTTTTTAAAATTTTATTTATTTACTTGAGAGAGAGAGAGAATGAGAGAGAGCATGAGAGGGGAGAAGATCAGAGGGAGAAGCAGACTCCCCATGGAACTGGGAGCCCAATGCAGGACTCAGTCTCAGGATGCCAGCTTCATGACGTGAGCTGAAGGCAGTTGCTTAACCAGCTGAGCCACCCAGGCGCCCTCATGTGTAGCTTTTTAATAAACTGCTGTCCATGGTGGCTGTACCATATTATATTCCCGTCAACAATGGATGAATGATCCTGTTTCTCTATATCCTCATCAGCATTTGGTGTTGTCACTGTTTTTTATTTTAGCCACTTTCATGAGTGTGTTATGATATGTCAGTGGTTTTAATTTATATTTTCCTAATGGCTAATGATACTGAACATCTTTTCATGTGCTTATTTGCCATCTGTATATTCTTGGTGAAGTATCTCTTCATGGCTTTTGCCCATGTTCTAATTGTTTTGGGGTTTTTTTTGTTTTTTGTTTTACCATTGAATTTTTAGAGTTCTTTACATAATCTAGTATACTAATCCTTTGTCAGATACGTCATTTGCAAACATTTTCTCCCAGTTGGTGCTTGTCTTTTCACTTTTTATCCTCTTACTAGTGTCTTTCCTATGGAGCAAAAATTTTTAATTTTGGAGAAGTCCATTTTATTAACTAACACTTTCTTCATGTGTCATACTTTTCGTAACAAATCTAAGATGTCTTTGCCTGGTCCCAGGTTCTGAAGATTTCCCCCTTTTTTTTTTTCTTTTTTTAAATGAGTCCATGATTTATTTTGAGTTACTTTTTGTGTAAGATGTGGGACGTAGGTTGAGGTTCTTTCTTTTTCTTTTTTCTGTAGATATCCACTTGTTTCACCACTATTTGTTGAGAAGGCTATCTTTCCTCTATTGAATTGCTTTTACAGATTTGTCATAAATTGGTTAGGCATTGTATAGAGCTGTTCAGTTCCATTGATTTATGTGTTTATTCACCACAAATACCACACAGTCTTGATTAATGTAGCTACATGTTTTGAAATTGGATAGACTTGGTCTCATCCATTTTTTTTTTAAATTGTCTTAGTTTTTCTAGTTTCCTTGTCCTTCTAAATTTTATTTTATTTTTAATTTTATTTATTTGGCACAGAGAGAGAGATAGCGAGAGAGAGAAACAAGTAAGGGGAGTGGGAGAAGGAGAAGCAGCTTTCTGCAGAGCAGGGAGCCTGATGCGCAGGGCTCGATCTCAGGACCCTGAGATCATGACCTGAGCCTAAGGCAGATGCTTAACGGCTGAGCCACCCAGGCGCCCCTGTCTTTCCAAATTTTATAGTAACTTACAACTGTCCTGGGATTTTGATTGGATTTTAATTGTGTTGAATATGTAAATTGATTTGGTGAAAATTGACATCTTTACTATAGAGAGCCATACCATTACTATTGGTAGTAAAGATGTTGGTTGAGTCTTCAGTCTATGAAACATGGTATGGCTCTCTATTTAACTTATCATTAATTTCTTTCATCAGCATTTTATAGTTTTCAGTGTACAAGTCTGGTCACTTTTATTAAATTTACACATTGTGTGTCACTTTTGTTTTGAGTGATTGTAAATGATACTGTAATTGTTTTTTTATATCAGCTCCACACCCAGGGTGGAGCTCTGTGTGGGGCTTGAACTAATGAACTTGAGATCAAGAGTCAGACACTTAACTACTTGAGCCACCCAGGAGCCCCAATGACACTTGTTTTTGAATTCAATATTCACATGTTCATTGCTATTATATAAAAATACAGTTGACTTTTGTATTGTTGTCTTGTATCCTGTGATCTCACTGAATTCAGCCTACTACTTTAAGAGTTCTTTGTAGATAATTTGAGACAACACTGAAAATTGGGACAGTTTTATTTCTTCTTTCTACTCTCTATGCCTTTATTTCCTTTCATTGCCTTATTACATTGGCTAGAACTTCTAACACTGTGTAGAGTAAGAATAGTAAAAGCAGACATCCTCCTTTGTTCCCAGTATTAGGAGAAAAACATTCCGTCTTCCACAATTAACTATTATTTACTGTAAGTTTTTTGTAGCTGCTCTTTTTTTTTTTTTAATATTTTATTTACTTGACAGAGAGAAATCACAACTAGGCAGAGAGGCAGGCAGAGAGAGAGGAGGAAGCAGGCTCTCCGCGGAGCAGAGAGCCCGATGCGGGGCTCGATCCCAGGACTCTGGGATCATGACCTGAGCCGAAGGCAGAGGCTTTAACCCACTGAGCCACCCAGGCGCCCCTGTAGCTGCTCTTTTTCAAGTTGAGCAAGTTTGCCTCTATTTCCCCCCCTTTTTTCCCCTGAGTTTTTATCATGAATGGATGTTGATTTTGTTAGATGTTTTTTCTGTATTGATTGATATTATCATGTCATTTTTCTTCTTTAACCTATTAATATGGATGATCACACTGATTGATTTCCAAATACTGAACCGGGCTTGAATCCTTGCAATAATCTGTTAGTCATGGTTTAAACACTTGTTTGTTGCTGAATTTTATTTGTTAATATTTTTTAAAAGATCTTTGTGTATATATTCATGAGGGTTATTGGTCTGTGGTTTTCTTTTTTTGTACTGTCTTTAGTTTTTGTTATCCAGATAAATTGGTTTTGTAATGAGGGTAATGCAAGCTTCATAAAATTAATTGAGAAATTCTTTTTGTTTGTTAGTCTTACTAGTATTTGTCAGTTTTACTGATTATTTCACAGAACCAGCTGTTTCATTGATTTTTTTTTTTTCCGTTTTCAGTTTTATTGCTTTCTGCTTTATCTTTGTTTTCTTCTGCTTCTTTGGGCTTATTTTGTTCTTTTTTCCCTCTAGAGGTGGGCGCTTAATAGATTATTAATTTGAGATTTTTTTCCTCTTAAGTATATATTAGTGCTGTAAATTTCCCTGTCAGCACTTGTTTTAGCTGTTTCTAACATATTTTGATATGTTGTATTTTTATTTTCCTTTATTTTAATAGATTTTTTCACAATTGCCCCTTTCATCCTTGGATTATTTAGAAGTGTATTATTTTGTTTCCAAGTGTTTGGAGATTTTTCCTGCTATCTTTCTGTTGTTAATTTCCACTTTGATTCCATTGTGGTCAGAGAAACACTATGTTTGATTACACTTTTTTAATCTTATACCCAAAATATATATAGTCTGTCTTTGTATATGTTTTCTGGGCACTTGAAAGGGTATGTATTCTATTGTTGGATAGAATGTTCTATAAATAATTTTATTAAATCCTAATTACTGGTGGTGTTGAATTTTTCTTTATCTTTCCTGATTTTCTTTGTGGTTCTGTCATTTGTAGAGAAGGTTGTTGACGTCTCCAAGTATAATTTGGATTTGTTAGCTTGTCCTTACAGTTTTGTCCGTTTTTGCTTCACGCACTTTGCACCTTTGTTGTTGGGTATATGCACATTTAGATTTAGGATGGCTTTGTTGAGTCTTTGCAAAATAACCTTTTTATAATTATGTAATGTTTTTCTATGATCTATGTGTCAGTTTTTATGCCAATACCATATTGTTATGATGATTATAATCTTGTAATGGAGTTTGAAACCAGGGTGCATGATACCTCCAGCTTTGTTCTTTTATAAGATTGCTTTGGCTATTTAGGATCTTTTGTGGTTCCATACAAATTTTAGGATTACGTGTTCTATTTCTGTGAAGAATGCCATTGGAATTTTGATGGAGATTGCATTGACCCTGTAGATTGCTTTGGGTAGTATGGGCACTTTAACAGTATTAATTCTTTCAGTCCATGAGCATTGAATATCTTCCCATTAATTGTGTCAGTTCTTCTTCAGTTTCTTTCATCAGTGTCTTATAGTTTTAGTGTATAGGTCTTTCACCTCCTTGGTTAAATTTATCTTTAGGTATTTTTTTTTTTTTGATGGAGTTGTAAATATGATCGTTTTCTTAAATTATCTTTCTGATAGTTTGTTGTTAGTATATAAAAACACAGCAGATTTTTGCATATTGATTTTATACTCTGGTTTTACCAAATTTGTTTATTCTAATAGTTTTTTTGGTGGCATTTTCTATTTATAGAATCATGTCATCTGCAAATGGAGTTTTACTACTTTCTTTCCAATTTGGATATCTTTTATTTCTTTTTCTGCTTAATTTTTCTGGCTAGGACTTTCAGTACTATGTTAAATAAAGGTGGCCATTACTCAACAGCTACCCCAACGGCTACCCCAATGGCTCCTCCTCCCCCCCCACCCCCCAAGCCTCACAGACTAACCTTTATAGAGGTGGTTGAGCCCGGCCCACACACAGGTGACCAGTGAGATTTCAACTCACCACAGTAAATATATGCGTGCCCCACTGATTGAATGTCTCCATCTGACCTGGCCGGCCCCTCTATCCAGGATTTACAAGTAAGTTCCTCTGGCTAACCAGGCCCCTACACTCTTCTGTAGTCAGATCTCCCTTAGTGTATAAGGATACACGTCATTATATTTAAATCCACTTGGATAATCCAAGCTGATCTCCCCACATCAAGATTCTTAATTTGATCTAATATGTAAGGGAAGTCCCTGTTGCTGTATAAAGTAACATTTACAGGTATCGGGATCAGGATGTGGGTATCTTTGGGTTATTATTGTTATTATTTGATGATCTTTTTAAGTACTCTGACTTCTCCAAAAGATTATTGTTGTTGTTTTTGTTATCATTATTATTACCTATAATTTCAACGAACAGTCAAGTTGAATCAAGGATTTTTTGTCATTTTTCTGAGAAAAACTATTTACTTTTAAATTAATGTTAACCCTTTTGAAAAAAGTAAGTAACAGAGTTGGGATGTTTCATAGTAGCATAAAAAGTAATGGGATGCTTTATAACACATCTTTTACTTGTCAGTCTTTCTACTTCTAAAATCATAAAATTATAATAAAATGGTCTTACTATTGATCTTAGGGGAAAGGCCTTCAGATTTTCACCATCGAATATGAGGTTAGCTCTGGGCTTGTCTTATGTGGGCTGTATTATGTTGAAGTACATTCCCTCTATACCTACTTTGTTGAAGTTTTTATCATAAATCTGTGTTGAATATTGTCAAATGATTTTTCTGCATCTATTGATCATATGGTTTTAATCGTTCATTAATGTGGTGTATCATGTTAATGGAGTTAGGGATATTGACCCATCCTTGTATTTCTGGAATAAATGTTACTTGATTATGGTGTATGATCCTTTTAATGTATTCTTGAATTCATTGTGCTAAAATTTGGAATATTTTCACATCTATATTCACCAGGATAATGGCCTATAATTTTCTTTTTTTTCTCATGGTGTCTTTGTCTGGTTTAGGTATTAGAGTAATCCTGCTCTCATAAAATGAATTTGGAAACATTCCATCCTCTTTAGTTTTGGGGAAGAGTTTGAAGAGGGTAGTAGTAAATCTTTGAATGTTTGGTAGAATTTACCACTGAAGCCATCTGGTCTTGAACTTTAGTTTGATGGGAGATTTTTGATTACTGAGTCAATCCTTTTACTAGTAATTGATTTATTAACATTTTTTTATTTCTTCCTGACTCAGTCTTGGAAGATTGTATGCTTCTAGGAACTTAGCCATTTCTTCTAGGTTGTTTAGTTTGTTGGTGTGTAATTTTGCAGAGTAGTCTCTTATGATCCTTTGCATTTATTTGGTGTCATTTTTAACTTCTCTTTCATTTCTGATTTTATTCATTTGACCCCTCTTTTTTTTTCTTAAAGAGTCTAGCTAAAAGGTTGTCAATATTATCTTTGCAAAGAATCAGTCCTCATAGTGAAAAAAAAAAAAAAAAGAATCAGTCCTCAGTTCCATTGATCTTTATTGTCTTTCACTCTCTTTCATTTATTTAGTTCAAATCTTTATTACTTCCTTTCTTCTACTAGTTTGGGCTTTGATTGTTCTTCGTTTTCTAGTTAAGGTATAAAGTTAGATTATTTATTCAAGATTTTTTTGTTCCTTAAGTTAGGCCTGTATTGCTATGAGCTTTCTGCTTGGAACTGCTTTTGCTGAACCTATTATGTTAACCTGAAAATAAAACTACTGCTTATTTTAACAGCAAAAATGGTTTTATTTAGGAATAGTAAGAATTGCAAATGAAGACTTGGAGCTACAAATAAAATCATGGGGGGGTCTGTAGAACAAGGGAGAGGGATTCTCTTTTATAATTGAAAGGGGAAGTCATGGAGGCTGTTGCGAACAAAAAAAATTCACTGGAGTAAATTGGGGGTTTGAAGTATAGTGGCTTTTCATTGGTGGAATTGTGACAGCCTCTTACTGGCTGGATGTGTTGCTGGGGCGGGGGGAGGGTGAAAATTTTTCTTCCTCCTGCTGGTGTAGTAAAGTAATACACATACGCAAGGTCTATCTCTTCATGTTGGGTCTGAGTTGACATTGAATGGGTGGAGATGAGAGCTCCCCATGCTAGTTATTAGCCTTCCAACTCCATTCTAAGCAAGGTGGTTCTTTCTTCTTTTTCCTTAGTATTTTCTCACATAGATTTTGGTATGTTGTAGTGCCATTTCATTTGTTTCAAAGTTTTTTTGTTGTTGTTGTTCCTTTTTTTTTAATTTCCCATTTGATTTCTTTGTTGACCCCCTTGGTTATTCAGTAGCTCGTTGTTTAATCTCCATATATTTGTGATTTTCCCAGTTTTCTTCTGGTAATTGATTTCTAGTTTCATACCATTATGTTCAGAAAAGATACTTGCTCTGATTTCAGTATTTTCAAATTTATTGAGACTTGTTTTGTGGTCTAACATGATGTATCCTATAGAATGTTCCATGTGTATTTGAGAAGAATGTGTATTCTGCCATGGATGGAATGTCTATGTGTGTGTATGTGTAGAGGGAGCAGAGAAAGCGGGGGAGGGATAAGGGGAAGGAAGGAGAGAAAGCCTATCTGGTCTGATGTTTCATTTAGGGCCAATGTTTCCATATTGATTTTCTGTCTGAAGGATCTAGCCATCAATGTAATTGTGGTATTAAATTCCCCTACTATTCTATTGCTGTCAGTTTCTCCCTTTTAGATCTGTTACTATTTGCTTTATATATTAGGTGCACCTATATTGTATGCATAAATGTTTATAAGTCTTACATTTTCTTGTTGGAATGACTCCTTTATCATTATGTAATGCCCATCTTTGTTTTTTCTTACAGTCTTTGTTTTAAAGTATATTTGTCTGATAAAGTATAGCAAATCCCACCTTTCTTTTGGTTTCCATTTGTATGAAATTCTTTTTCCATCCCTTTACTTTGTCTGTGTGTGACCTTCCATCTAGAGTAAGTCTCTTGTAGACCACATATTAGATGGGTTTTGTATTTTTACCCATTTAGCCACCCAGTATCTTTTTACTTGAGGATTTAGTTCATTTATATTTTAAAGTAATTATCAATAGTTATGTACTTAGTGCCATTTTGTTCATTGTTTTCTGGCTATTTTGTAGTTCCTCGGTTCCTTTCTTCTATTTTCTTCCCTTGTGATTCTTTAGTATGATGCTTAGATTTTTTTCTCATTATTTTTTGTGTATAGCTTTTTTGCTTATGGTTACCATGTAACTCAAATAGAACAGCCTATGTATATAACAGTCTATTTTAAGTTGACATCAAATTAGGCTTTAATGTATTCTGTGTCTGCATTTTTACTCTACCCCATTTATGCTTTTGATGTCACATTTTACATCCTCTTATTTTGTGTACTCTAATTAATTGTTCTAGCTATTTTTACTAGTTTTGTCTTTTAACCTTCATGTTAGTTTTATAAGTGATTAATCCACTACCTTTACCTTATATTTACCTTTACCAATGAGATTTTTACTTTCATATGTTCTCTTGTAGTGCCCTTTCTTTTTAGCTTAAAGAAGGCCTTGTAAATCCAGATTAGTGGTGATGTGGTGATGAATTCCTTTTAGTTTTTGCTTGTCTGGAAAACTCTTTTTTTTAAATTTTTAAATTTTTTAATAAACATATAATGTATTATTAGCCCCAGGGGTACAGGTCTGTGAAGTGCCAGGTTTACACACATCACAGCACTCACTATAGCACATACCCTCCCCAATGTCCATAACCCCACCACCCTCTTCCTACACCCCTCCCCCGAGCCACCCTCAGTTTGTTTCGTGAGATTAAGAGTCTGTTTTGGTTTGTCTCCATCCTGATCCCATCTTGTTTCATTCATTCTTTTCCTACCCCTCAAACCCCCTCCTCCCCCATTGCATCTCTACTTCCTCATGTCAGGGGATCATATGATAGTTGTCTTTCTCCGATTGACTTACTTCACTGAGCATAATACCCTCTAGTTTCATCCACGTCGTCTCAAATGGCAAGATTTCATTTCTTTTTTTTTTTTTTAAATATTTTATTTATTTATTTGACAGAGAGACAGAGAGGTCACAATTAGGCAGAGAGGCAGGCAAGAGAGAGGGAGAAACAGGCTCCCCACTGAGCAGAGAGCCTGATGCGGGGCTCGATCCCAGGACCCTGAGATCATGACCTGAGCCGAAGGCAGAGGCTTAAACCACTGTGGCTGCATAGTATTCCATTGTGTATATATACCACACCTTCTTTATCCATTCATCTGTTGATGGACATCTAGGTTCTTTCCATAGTTTGGCTATTGTGGACATTGCTGCTATAAACATTCGGGTGCATGTGCCCCTTCGGATCGCTACATTCATATCTTTAGGGTAAATACCCAGTAGTGCAATTGCTGGGTGGTAAGGTAGCTCTATTTTCAACTTTTTGAGGAACCTCCATGCTGTTTTCCAGAGTGGTTGCACCATCTTGCATTCCCAACAGTGTAGGAGGGTTCCCCTTTCTCCGCATTATTGCCAGCATCTGTCATTTCCTGACTTGCTAATTTTAGCCATTCTGACTGGTGTGAGGTGGTATCTCATTGTAGTTTTGATTTGTATTTCCCTGATGCCCAGTGATGTGGAGCACTTTTCATGTGTCTGTTGGCCATCTGGATGTCTTCTTTGGGGAAATGTCTGTTCATGTCCTCTGCCCATTTCTTGATTGGATTATTTGTTCTTTAGGTGTTGAGTTTGCTAAGCTTTTTATAGATTTTGGATACTAGCCCTTTTTCTGATATGTCATTTGCAAATATCTTCTTCCATTCTGTCAGTTGTCTTTTGGTTTTGTCAGGTGTTTCCTTTGCTGTGCAAAAGCTTTTGATCTTGATGAAGTCCCAGTAGCTCATTTTTGCCCTTGCTTCCCTTGCCTCTGGCGTTGTTCCTAGGAAGAAGTTGCTGCGGCTGAGGTGAAAGAGGTTGCTGCCTGTGTTCTCCTCAAGGATTTTGATGGACTCCTTTCTCACATTGAGGTCCTTCATCCATTTTGAGTCTGTTTTCATGTGTGGTGTAAGGAAGTGGTCCAATTTCATTTATCTGCATGTGGCTGTCCAGTTTTCCCAACACCATTTGTTGAAGAGGCTGTCTTTTTTCCATTGGACATTGTTTCCTGCTTTGTCGAAGATTAGTTGACCATAGAGTGGAGGGTCCATTTCTGGGCTCTCTATTCTGTTTCATTGATCTATGTGTCTGTTTTTGTGCCAGTACCATACTGTCTTGATGATGACAGCTTTGTAATAGAGCTTGAAGTCCGGAATTGTGATGCCACCAACTCTGGCTTTCTTTTTCAATATTCCTTTGGCTATTCGAGGTCTTTTCTGGTTCCATATAAATTTTAGGATTATTTGTCCCATTTCTTTGAAAAAAATGGATAGTATTTTGATAGGGATTGCATTAAATGTGTAGATTGCTTTAGGGAGCATAGACATTTTCACAGTATTTGTTCTTCCAATCCAGGAGCATGGAACATTTTTCCATTTGTTTGTGTCTTCCTCAATTTCTTTCGTGAGTACTTTATAGTTTTCTGAGTATAGATTCTTTGCCTCTTTGGTTAGGTTTTGTCCTAGGTATCTTATGGTTTTGGGTGCAATTGTAAATGGGATTGACTCCTTAATTTCTCTTTCTTCTGTCTTGTTGTTGGTGTAAAGAAATGCAACTGATTTCTGTGCATTGATTTTATATCCCGACACTTTACTGAATTCCTGTACAAGTTCTAGCAGATTTGGAGTGGAGTCTCTTGGGTTTTCCACATAGAGTGTCAGATCACCTGCAAAGAGTGATAGTTTGACTTCTTCTTTGCCAATTTGGGTGCCTTTAATTTCTTTTTGTTGTCTGATTGCTGAGGCTAGGACTTCTAGTACTATGTTGAATAGCAGTGGTGATAATGGACATCCCTGCCGTATTCCTGACCTTAGAGGAAAAGCTCTCAGTTTTTCTCCATTGAGAATGATATTTGTGGTGGGTTTTTCATAGATGGCTTTGATAATATTGAGGTATGTGCCCTCTATCCCTACACTTTGAAGAGTTTTGATCAGGAAGGGGTGCTGTACTTTGTCAAATGCTTTTCAGCATCTATTGAGAGTATCATATGGTTCTTGTTCTTTCTTTTATTAATGTATCAAATTGATTGATTTGCGGATGTTGAACCAACCTTGCAGCCCTGGAATAAATCCCACTTGGTCGTGGTGAATAATCCTTTTAATGTACTGTTGGATCCTATTAACTAGTATGTTGGTGAGAATTTTTGCATCTGTGTTCATCAAGGAAATTGGTCTGTAGTTCTCTTTTTTGGTGGTATCCTTGTCTGGTTTTGGGATCAAAGTGATGCTTGCCTCATAAAATGAGTTTGGAAGTTTTCCTTCCATTTCTACTTTTTGGAACAGTTTCAGGAGAATAGGAATTCTTCTTTAAATGTTTGGTAGAATTCCCCTGGGAAGCCATCTGGCCCTGGGCTTTTGTTTGTTTGGAGATTTTTGATGACTGTTTCACTCTCCTTACTGGTTATGGGTCTGTTCAGGTTTTCTATTTCTTCCTGGTTCAGTTTTGGCAGTTTATATGCCTCTAGGAACGCATCCATTTCTTCCAGATTCTCAAAGTTGTTGGCATAGAGTTGCTCATAATATGTTCTTATAATTGTTTGTATTTCTTTGGTGTTGGTTGTGATCGCTCCTCTTTCATTCATGATTTTTATTTATTTGGGTCCTTTCTCTTTTCTTTTTGATAAGTCTGGCCAGAGGTTTATCAATCTTATTAATTCTTTTAATGAACCAGCTTCTAGTTTCATTGATTTGTTCTATGGTTTTTTTGGTTTCTTTTTCATTGATTTCTGCTCTGATCTTTATGATTTCTCTTCTCCTGCTGGTTTAGGGATTCTTTCTTGTTCTTTCTCCATCTCCTTTAGGTGTAGGGTTAGATTGTGTACTTGAGACCTTTCTTGTTTCTTGAGAAAGGCTTGTACCGCTATATATTTTCCTCTCAGGACTGCCTTTGCTGTGTCCCACAGATTTGGACTGTTGTGTTTTCATTATCATTTGTTTCCATGAATTTTTTTCAATTCTTCTTTAATTTCCTGGTTGACCCATTCATTCTTTAGAAGGATGCTGTTTAGTCTCCATGTATTTGGGTTCTTTCCAAATTTCCTCTTATGATTAAGTTCTAGATTCAGAGATTTGTGGTCTGAACATATGCAGGAAATGATCCCAATCTTTTGATAGAGACCTGATTTATGACCCAGGATGTGGTGTATCCTGGAGAATATTCCATGTGCACTAGAGAAGAATGTATACTTTGTTGCTTTGGGATGGAATGTTCTGAATATATCTGTGATATCCATCTGGTTCAGTGTGTCATTTAAAACCTTTATTTCCTTGTAGATCTTTTCTTGGATGATCTGTCCATTTCAGTGAGGGGAGTGTTAAAGTCCCATACTATTATTGTATTATTTTCCATGTGTTTCTTTGATTTTGTTATTAATTGGTTTATACAGTTGGCTGCTCCTATGTTAGGGCCATAGATATTTAGAATTGTTAGATCTTGTTGGACAGACCCTTTGAGTATGATATAGTGTCCTTCCTCATCTCTTATTATAGTCTTTGGCTTAAAATCTAATTGATCTAAGGATTGCCACCCCAGCTTTCTTCTGATGTCCATTAGCATGGTAAATTATTTTCCACCCCCTCACTTTAAATCTGGAGGTGTCTTTGGGTCTAAAATGAGTTTCTTGTAGGCAGCATATTGATGGGTTTTGTTTTTTTACCCATTCTGAAACCCTGTGTCTTTTGATTGGGGCATTTAGCCCATTAACATTCAGGGTAACTATTGAGAGATATGAATTTAGTGCCACTGTATTGCCTGTAAGGTGACTGTTACTGTATATTGTCTCTGTTCCTTTCTTTTTTTTTTTTTTTTAAAGATTTTATTCATTTATTTGACAGAGAGAGAGAGAGAGATCACAAGTAGGCAGAGAGGCAGGCAGAGAGAGAGGAGGAAGCAGGCTCCCTGCGGAGCAGAGAGCCCGATGCGGGGCTCGATCCCAGGACCCTGAGATCATGACCTGAGCCGAAGGCAGCGGCTTAATCCACTGAGCCACCCAGGCACCCCTCTGTTCCTTTCTGATCTACTACTTTCAGCATTTTCTCTTTGTCGCTAAGACTTGTAAATTTTACTATTAGAGGACAGGGTGTGGACCTATTCTTAATGATTTTGAGGGGGGTTCTTTGCACCTTCTGGATTTTGATGCTTGTTTCCTTTGCCACATTAGGGAAATTCTCTCCAATAATTCTCTCCAATATACCTTCTGCTCCCCTCTCACTTTCTTCTTCTTTTGGAATCCCAATTATTCTAATGTTCCATCTTATCGTATCACTTATCTCTCAAATTCTCCCCTTGTGGTCAGTAGTTGTTTGTCTCTCTTTTGCTCAGCTTCTTTATTCTCTGTCATTTGGTCTTCTGTATCACTAATTCTTTCTTCTGCCTCATTTATCCTAGAGTAAGAGCCTCCATTTTTTATTGCACCTCATTAATAGCTTTTTTAATTTCAACTTGGTTAGATTTTAGTTCTTTTATTTCTCCAGAAAGGGCTTTTATTTTCTCTGGACAGGGTTTCTCTAAAAACTTCCATGCCTTTTTCGAGCCCGGCTAGAACTTTGAGAATCCTCATTCTGAACTCTAGATCTGACATATTACCAGTGTCTGTATTGATTAGGTCCCTAGCTTTCAGTACTGCCTCCTTTTTTTTTTTTTTTTTTTTTGTGGTGACCTTTTCCACCTTGTCGTTTTATCCAGATAAGACTAGATGAAGGAGCAAATGAAATACTAAAAGAGTGGCAAAGACCCCAGGAAAATGTGTTTTAACTAAATCAGAAGAGACCCCAAATTGTGGGGGTGGAGGGAGTAAGGGGGTAGAAAGACGTGCAGAAGAAAAAATTTTAAAAAGAAAACAAATAAATATATATATATTAGACTGGTGACTAGAACAGGGTCACCCACTTAATTTTGGGAATATTTTGGTCTCTTAGAAGAAACTACCTCCCCAAATTTTAAAGAATGAAAAACATATATAAGGGAAACACAATGAAGGGATGGAATATGACTATAAAGATGAAAAAAAATTTTTTTTAATTTCTAACAAAGGAGTTGATAAGGTAAGTTGGTTGGGAGAATAAAGAAAAAGAAAGTGGAGAGAATTTGCTCGGGCTGGAGACTAGATCAAGCCCAGTACTAGATTTAGGGTGTATTTTGATCTCTTAGAAGAAGTTGTATCCCAAATTTTTAAGAAGAAAAAACCCTATGTGTATACAAAAAATAAGTTAGGTATAATGAAGGATAAAATACGACTATAATAATGGTTTAAAAAAATTTTAATGGAAGGTATTAAGATAAACTAGTTAAAAAATGTTAAAAGAGGAAAGGGTAAAAGTTTAAAAAAATAGAAGAAAAAATTAAAAAAATAATTAATTTTGCAAGACTAAAGATTCATGGGGAGAAAGCCATGAATTCCATGCTTTGCTTTCTCCTCCTCTGGAATTCCGCTGTTCTCCTTAGTAAGTGAACTTGGTCTTGGCTGGATTTCTTGTTGATCTTCTGGGGGAGGGGCCTGTTGTAGTGATTCGCAAGTGTCTTTCCCCCAGGCGGAATTGCACCGCCCTTACCAGGGACCAGGCTAGGTAATCTGCTCGGGTTAGTTTTCCAGAGCTTTTGTTCCCTGAATGCTTTCGGAGCTTTTGTTTCCTGAATGCTTTCCATAGAATTCTGGAGGACGAGAATGAACATGGTGGCTTCCCAATCTCTGGCCTGGAGGAGCGGAGAGCTCGGGGCCCCACTCTTCAGTGTGCCTGCAGGGAAAAGCGCTCAATCACTCCCGATCACTGCGCTCTGAACTCACCCAGCCTGTGACCAAGCGTTTCTGTCTCTGGCACACAGCTCCACCTGAAGTCTCTAAACCCCACAGATCCCTGAGCTCTTCCAGGTCGGAGTCTCCCCGGATCTTGTGGGGACCCCACTCACAGAGCACCGGCCTGTGCCACGGATTAGAGTTCAAGGTAACCCCACTCCTCGGCTCTGTCTCTGTAGCCGGCTTCCCCGCTCTAATACCTGCGAGCTCTGCGACACTCAGACACCCCATCCTTCTGTGACCCCGTGGGACCTGAAGCCACGCTGTCCCTGCGTGGACTTCACCCCGGTTTCGTCTCTGGAGCAATGTCCCTCAGTGGAGCAGACTTTTAAAAGTTCTGATTTTGTTCTCTGTTGCTCCGCCGCTTGCGGGGAGCCTACCCCTCCCCCCGCAGTCTATCTTCCTGTCGCTTTGGATTCACTTCTCCGCTGTTCCTACCTTTCAGAAAGTGGTCGATTTTCTGTTTCTAGAATTGTTGCTCTTCTTCTCTTTGATCTCCTGTTGGATTTGTAGGTGTTCGGAATGTTTTGATAAGCCATTAGCTGATCTCCTGTTACCTGATGTCATCTCAGCCTGCTACTTCTCTGCCATCTTGACTCTCCCCTCTGGAAAACTCTTTATCTGTCTTTCAGTTTTCAGTGATAACCTTGCCAGGCAGAGTATTCTTGGTGAGAAGTTTTTTCCTTTTAGCCCTTTGAATATACCATGCCACTCTCTTTTGGCCTGCAGCGTTTCTGCCATTAAATATGCTGATAATCTTCTTGGGATTCCCTTGTATATAACAAATTGTTTTTCTCTTGCTGCTTTGAAGATTCTCGCTTTCTTTAACTTTTGTCATTTTAATTATAATGTGTCTTAGTGTGGATGTTTTTGGGTTCTTCTGTTTTGGAACTCTCTAGACTTCCTTGATCTCCATGTCTTTTTCCTTCTCCAGGTTAGGGAAGGTTTTGGCCATTATTTCTTTTATAAATTTTCTGCCCCTTTCTTCTTCTGGAACTCCTAAAATGTGAGTTATTCGGCTTGATGTTGTATGGGTCCTTAAGCTGTCTTCACTTTTTTTGCATTCTTTTTTTCTTTTGGCAGCTCTGGTTGAATTCTGCCCTATCTTCCAGATCATTGATCCTTTCTTCTGCTTCATCTCTAGTCTGCTTTTGAGCCTCTTTATTATATTTTTCTGTTCATTTATTGCGTTCTTCAGCTCTGTGACTTATGTTTGGTGCTTTTTAATATTTTCTATCTCTGTTGAAGTTCTCACTGTATTCATGCATTTTTATGACCATTAATTCAAACTCTTTATCAAGTAAATTATCTTTATTTCATTAAGTTTTTTTCCTCAGATTCTGGCTTATTTTTTCATTTTGAACATATTCCTCTGTTTCTTCCTTTTGCTTGACTCTGTTTCTAAGTAATAGACAAAACAGCTGTCTCTCTCAGTCTTGAAGGAATGGCCTCATATAGGAGATGAACCTTATCACTGAATCTTATTTAATTTTGCTTTTATTCTTGGTTCTCTCAGATATTTGTGCTTGTCTAATCATCCTGATTTATTCTTGTTAGGCCCAGTTGTTGATGCTCTGCCAATACCTGTCAGTGTTCCAGAGGAAGGCCTCTCGGTCAGCAGCTAGTTTCAGGTTGATTGCAAGCTACACTCTAAGGCAGCAGTTTTTAAAGTATCAAATATGTATCATCCTGTGGCAAACAACAGTAAACCCTGCTGGCTTCCAGATCAGTCGGCCTGGAGGTGCCTTTTCCATTAATAGTTGGGGAAAAAAATTGGGACTCCAGACAAGTTATAAGCTCCTTCCCAGGAGGTACCAGTGAGCTGTAGCAAGGTCAAGGGAGATGGCAGGGATAGTTCCCCAGCCCCCATTCCCTGAGAGCATTTTGGTAGTCTTTATATGTGTAGTAAACTTGATACCTGTCTCTCAGGCTGAATCTGTAGGACAAGTAAATCGGCCTTTTTCATAAGAAAACTGATGATGTGTCTCATTCTGGTGTCTGTGCAGTGCCCTGGGGGTGGTAGCCTGCCAAGAACTGCCACCACTATTTTAGACCCCTGGGTCCCAGAAGCACAGGCACCCCCCATCCACCAAAGCCAGGTACTCAAGGAGCGTTCCCCATGTGGACTACTTGTGCCTGCTGCCTTTAGCAGAGCTGAGGGCGATCTTGGGGATGAGGTGCGTCTGTTGGCTTTTTGGGGGCCACTGAGAGTGTGGGGGTAAGGCACACCCCCTGGTGCTGGCAAGATACAGTAGTCCTTTCTCATCCACAGTTGCTTTTCATGAGCCAATATTGAGTATTAAAGTCCAAGTTTACATTGGGGTTCACACTTTATGCTATTTTGTGGGTTTTAAAAATGTATAATGATATGTGTCTACCATTATATTATCACACAGCATAGTGTCATTGCCCAAAAAATCACCAGTGCTCTACGTATTCATTTCTCCTTCCCAGCTGAGCCTCTGGCGCCTACTGATCTTTTTTTCTGCCTTCCTGGTTGTTTTCTTTTCCAGAATGTCCTAAGGTTGGAATTACATAGTATATAGCCTTTTCAGTTTGTTTTCTTTCATTTAGTAATAGGATTTAAGGCTTCTCCATGTCTTTTCCTGGCTTGATGATGGTACATTTCTTTTTATTGGTGAATTAAGATTCCATTGTATAGATGTATCACAGTTTATCCATTCAAAGACATCGTGGTTTCTTTTAAGTTTTGCCAATGATGAGTAAAGCTGCTACATCCATGTGTAGGTTTTGTGTGGACATAAGTTTTTAATTTGTTTGTGCATACACCAAGGTGTGTGGTTGCTAGATTGTATGCTGAGTATGTTTAATTTTGTAAGAAACTGCCAAACTGTCTTCCAGAGCAGCTGTACCATTTTGCATTCCCACCAGCAATGAAGGAGAGTTCCTGTTACTCCACATCCTCACCAGCATTTGGTGTTTCGGTTTTTACTCATTCCAGTTGGTGTGTTCAGTTTTTTGTTGTATTTTACAATTTCCTAATGATGTATGATGTTGAGCAACTTCTAATATGCTGTTTGCCATCTGTATATATTCCTTGGGAAAGTGTCTGTTCAGATCTTTTGCCCATTTTTTATTGTTTTTGTTTTCATATTACTGAATTTTAAGAATTTCTATATTTTGGTTATTAGTCCTTTATCAGATAAGTGTTTTGCAGATATTTTCTCTCAATCTGTGGCTTTCTTTTCATTATATGAACAGTCTCTTGCAAGAACTTAATCAATTTTTTCTTTCATAAATCATGCTTTTGGTGTTACATCTAAAGAGTTATTGTCAAACCCAAGGTCACATAGATTTTATATTTGTTTTTCCTAGTTGAGTTTTAAAGTATTATCCTCTAAAGATATTAAAAATCAAGACTAAAGTGTTTAATATTCATGCAAATATTTACTATTTTTTATGGTTTTTAAGGTCATCTGGGTTCTTTTTCATCATAAAGAACATTAACATTTCTTGAAATGAACTTCTTCTGTTGATGAGTTCTCTTAGGTTTTGTTTGCCTGGAAAAGTATTTTGCCTTTATTTTTGAATGGTACTTTTGATGCATATAAAATTCTAGGTTGACAGGTTTTTTTCCCCTCAACATTTTAAATACCTTACTTGTAATGCTTCTGACGAGAAGTCTGCTGTGTTCCTTATCTCTCTTTCCTATAAATAATGTTTCCTTTTCCCTCTGGTTGCTTTGATCTTTGCTTTTGACAGGTTTTTAGTAATTTGATGATCATGTGTCTTGATATGTGTATGTAGAGGTGTGTGTGTTCTGTTTGAGATTTGCTCATAAGCCCTTGGGAGCAGTGTGTTTATGGTTTTATAAAGTTTGGAAAATTTGTGACTATTTAAAAAAAAATTTTCCCCTGCTTTCATCTCATTTCTGTCATAGGATTTCAATTACATATTTATTAGATTTCTTGATATTGTCCCATAGTTCAGTGGGGCTATATTTATTTATTTTTGTTTTATTTTTTACTCTGTCCTCCAGTTTAGGTCATCTCTGTTGTTGTGACTTCAAGTTCACTTGTTTTTGGTGTCTAATCTGTTGTTAATTTCATCTAATAGATTTTTCATTTCAGATGTTGTGTTTTTCATGACTATAATTTCTATTTGCTACATTTTATTGCTTGTGTTTGTGTGATTATGTTGATTTTTTAAAAATCCTTTAACATTTATAATTTATAAAAGCATTTCAAAGTTTTTTTCTGCTAATCCCATCTTCTGACATTTCTAGATACGTTTTAATGAACTGATTTTCTTCCTGTGATGGGTCACAGTTTTATGATGCTTTTGCAATATAGAGTCGTTGCATTTTTCTTGGGTGCCAGACATTTTGAATGTTGTTGGGTGTTGGTGAATATTGTTTTCTATTAAGAGTACCAGGTTGAGGGACGCCTGGGTGGCTCAGTTGGTTAAGTGGTTGCCTTCGGCTCAGGTCATGATCCCAGCGTCCTGGGATTGAGTCCCACATCCGGCTCTGTGCTGGGCGGGGAACCTTCTTCTCTCTCTGTCTCTGCTTGCCATTCTGTCTCTGCCTGTGCTTGCTCTCTCTTGCTCGCTCGCTCTCTGACAAATAAATAAATAAAATCTTAAAAAAAAAAAAAAAAAAAAAAAGAATACCAGATGGGTTTTTTTGTTTGTTTTGGCAGATAGTTAAATCTTTTGCAGATAAGGTTGATTCTTCTAAGAGTTCATTTTAGGCTTTTAAAAATTGGGTCTCTAGTAGCCTTTTTTTGGTGTTCTGTTTTGCAAATTCCCGCTGCTTCACACTCCCGGAGATCTGGTCTTAATCTCTTTAATTCAGGAGCTGGCTGTGTTTGTTTGGGTTTCCTCATTGTGTATCAGGTTCCCAGATCTGCCTCCTGGCAGAAGATGAAAAAAATAGTAGCACTCAACCTCATATCATCCCATTCCCCCCCCCCCCCCCCCCCCCCCCCCCCCCCCCCCCCCCCCCCCGCCACCTCGGGTAATCACAGTCATTCACTCTGCTTATTGTCCCAATGTCTGAAACCGGTCATTGTGTGTATGTTTTCTTTGTTTTCTAGTTGTTTCTAGGCAGGAGTACAAGTTCTCTAGGGGTTACTCCTTTGTAACCTGACACAGTTCTTCTTTTCTTTCTTTTTTCTAAGATTTTATTTATTTGAGAGAGAAAGGGGGAGGAGCACATGCAGGGGAAGGGGCAAGGAGAGGGACAAGCAGACTTCTCGCTGAGCAGGGAGCCTGACTCAGGTCTAGGTCCTGAGATCATGACCTGAGCCTGAGATTATGACCTTATTGATTATGATTTAACATCTGTTATTGTTTCCAAAGTAAGAACTTTAGCCAGTAAAGACTATACTCCTAAATTTCAATTTTTTTTTTTTTTAATTTTTATTTGACAGAAGAGAGGTCACAAGTAGGCAGAGAGGCAGCCAGAGAGAGAGGGAGAAACAGGCTCCCCACTGAGCAGAGAGCCCGACGCGGGGCTCGATCCCAAGACCCTGAGATCATGACCGGAGCCAAAGGCAGAGGCTTAAACCTCTGAGCCACCCAGGCGCCCCCTAAATTTCAATTTTTTACTAAATTCATCTTTTTATTTTTCAGCGTATTTTGTCCTTGCTTCATCTGTTCTCTCCATCCTGAGAAAAGTGTTCTTTGTAGAAATTTTGGACTCATTTTAGTTTGAGAAGTGTGTTTTTTCTTTTCTTAATTGGATAATCTAGGTTTTTGTAAGCTTGTCTGTTATAATCACAGGGGGAGCTTGTTAAAAATAAAAATTGCTAGGTTTGAATTAGATTGAATACCTGGAAATTTTAATCAGACAGCTCACCATTTGGGAAGCACTATTCAAAACCTGATCTCTGGTATTCTAGGATTCCTTAAAAACCTGTGTGTTGATCGGTTCAGGAGCACATACCAAGG
This sequence comes from Meles meles, assembly GCF_922984935.1. Lineage (NCBI taxonomy): Eukaryota > Metazoa > Chordata > Mammalia > Carnivora > Mustelidae > Meles > Meles meles. The sequence goes on along the minus strand of NC_060069.1, from coordinate 44,641,958 downwards.
TCCCCAACCGGAACCTCTCTTGATTTTATGTTTCGTTTTTTTGGGACATCTGCCTCAAATGTGGTTTCAAAAAAGTTTCATCCTGAAAAGCAAGTGTGCTTACACAGAGCTTATGGGAGCTCTGCTTCTGATATGTGATAGGCTTATCTCTAAAGAGAAGCCTCTGCAAACTGTAAGGTAGGAGTTATGACTTACTAAAGCTTATATAAAATTTTTTAAATGGTTATGCAAATATGCTGTTTCTCAAACAATGTACTCTAGGTTATAATTTTCACTTTATGGTTTTTCTGAGTATACTCAACAAATTTTTTATAAGTTCTTAAATCTAATTTCTAAAAGTCTTTGAATAGAAGTTGAAAAATGGTATTTGCTGCCTTTACATGTAGTTCCTTCAATCCATAGATATAGAATGTATTTATTTGAATCTTTAGTTTACCTATTTACATTATTAAGTGCTTTTATAACTTTCAGTGTATGACTTTTACTGTTTTACTGTATTTTTTCCAACTTATTTTGTGCTTTCTCATGGTAATGTGAATGGAATTTATATTCTTAATTTTAGATTGTTCATTGTTTCTATATAGAATTACAATTCATTTTTGTATGTTGCTTTTGAATTCTGTATCCTTATTGAACTTGTTTATTAGTTCTAGGAGGGTGTTTTTTGTTTTGGGTCTTTTGGTTTTTGGTTTTTTTTTTTTTTTTTTGGTGGGTTCCTTAGGATTTTCTATGCGTAGGATCATGTCATTTGCAAATAAAAGCAGTTTTACTTCTTCCTTTCCAATCTGGATGTCTTCTCTTTTTCCTGTCTGATTGCACTGGCTAGAACTCCAATACAGTTTTGAATAGGAGTGGCTAATTTGGACATTCTCTACTTTTTTTTATCTTGAATATAGTGTTAGATACAGGGTTTTTGTAGTGTTATATAGTGTTAAATACAGGTTTTTTATCATGCTGAGGAATTTTATTTTCCGAGTTTGTTGAGAATTTTTATCATGAATGGTTGTTGGATTTTTGTCACATGCTTTTTTCTAAGGATTTTATTTATTTATTTAAGAGAGAGTGTGTGCTCCAGCAAGCCCAAGCACCAGCAAACATGAGTGGGGAGACTGGTAAAGGGGGAGGGAGAGGGACATGTAGATGCTGCATTGAGCAAGGCAGGGGGTGGGGGGTATCTTGGGTGGGGCTCTGTCCCACAATTGGGGATCTTGACTCTAGCCAAAATCAGGAGACAGACACTCAGCTGATTGACCCACCCAGATGCCTATTCATATTTTGTTTTTTAATATAGGGGTGGTGATTTTTAGGATCAGCTGTGCATTGTATATTATATAGCTTTAAATGAAAACCATGGAAGTGATTTGCTGTCATTCATTTAACAACTACTCATGAAGTGCCTGCAATATGTGTTTCTAATTAGTGTACTAGATTCTGATGAACACTAAAGATTTAGATTTACTAGTTTAGTTTTAGGCTCATGAAAATAAAGTTTTGTTGTAATTTTTGACACTAATTAAAAAAAAAAAAACAGTTTAAAAATATCTAAGAAAAACCTTGAGGAAGAAAGAGCCCAGTTCTACCTTTTTCTAAAATAGTTGTTTTCTAAATGTTGTCATTGTTGTTAGCATGGACAATATCATTAGCAAAGCTCTTACACATATTTTTCTTATGCTCAGATGGTGCTAGATTATGCACAAAGCAAATTGTTTGCAGTAGTTTTGTGGTGTTCTTGTAATTCCACTCTCTTATTCTCTTTTTGGCCATGTATACTGAGGTTTCATGGTACAGTTTGCAGCTTATAGATTTTCCCCATTACTTGGAATTGTATTTAATTACTGTTTAATTTGTTCATTTCTGCTAATTGACTGTCTTCAACTGTGAAAGCAGTTGAAACTCTGTGATTAGTTGAAATTAAAGTAGTGCAGTTTTCTCAAGAGCAAATAATGTATTTGTTTTGACATCAGTTTTAATTTTCATTATTCAACATTCTGAAATTTGTTATTCTTAATTACAGCAGAATGTATTTAATCAGTTTTATAGTACCTTCACTATATCAGCATTTTAAGTCTACTTAGAGATGTCCAGACTTGGGCTACTCTTTGGCAGAAGAAAATTGATAGCAAATTCATTGGTATATGATGTTATTGCTATATCCCTCCTGTTTAAAAAAGAAAGCAAATAAGCAAAACCCCGGCATTAATTCTTCCTTTATTTGATGTAAGAAATATAGTGTTCCTCTAACTCCATTAACCATTTGAATCCCACATGGCCCACTTACAGCATTGTGATCTAACTGTATTTACTATAAGAATTATTAGGAGCTTCTCTTCAGAATAGCTTTTAATATTGAAATTATCAATGACTGTTCATTGATTGTTCATGTATGGAAATTTAGATGTTACCTCAACTAGTTATAATATGTATTTATGTACATATATTTAAATACATGTTTTACTTACATTGCATTAAGATGATGAAACAATATATAGAAAGCAGATGAAAGAGTCCTGGCAAATAGTGCCCTATCTTAGCAGATATTACTGTTGTTTTATTGTTTTTTGGCAAGCATGAAAATTAAATTCAGATACTCTTTAAGATTTAAAATTTTGTATTTTAGGGGCACTTGGGTGGCTCAGTGGGTTAAAGCCTCTGCCTTTGGCTCAGGTCATGATCCTGGAATCAAGCCCCACATCGGCCTCTCTGCTCGGCGGGGAGCCTGCTTCCCCATATCTCTTTCTCTGCTTGCCTCTCTGCCTACTTGTGATCGCTATCAAATAAATAAATCTTAAAAAAAAATGTATTTTAGATGTGGCATCTCTTTGTAAGAATTATAATTGTCCAGGGTGCCTGAGTGTCTCCGTTGGTTAAGCAACTGCCTTCTGCTCAGGTCATGATCCTGGAGTCCTAGGATCGAGTCCTGCTCAGGCTCCCTGCTTCTCCCTCTGACTTTCCCCCTCTTGTGTGCTCTCTCTCTGTTTCTCTCTCATTCTCTCCCTCTCAAATAAATAAATAAAATCTTTTAAAAAGAATAAGAATTATAATTGTTCATTTCAAAAGAGAGGCTAGTACTGCCCTTAGTGATAGATTAATCTTAGTGTGTTCTGAGTGGGATAGGGGACCGCAACATGTCAAAGCCACCTAGGGATCTGAAAAGAATGCATATCTTTTATCATTTAAGGGTCACTGGTCTACAAATTTAACTGCTTGTGGCCTAATAAGAAAAATTTGTAGCCCAACTGATATGTACAATATTAACTTAATAATGTGGCATTTTTTAGCAACTGGAATTTATATATAATGAAATTTTTCATGACTACATAATCTCATTTGCCACAGTGTTGAACTCTGATCTTTTATTAATGTGATTGGTAAGAGTTTGGTTGGATATTCTTGTGTTCTAACACCTCACCCCTTTTTATAAGATTTTAAATGAAAATGAAATCTTAAACATGGAATTGTAATATGTATGAGTAGCATTTTATTACCATATAAATTCAGATTTCCATTTGCTTCTTATAAATGTAAACAGCAAGGCAGTTTTAAATAATGCAGACATTTCAATATTATTAGATTTAGCATCTATTATTTTTCTCATTTTGTTACATAATATTGAGAAAACCCCAACTTAAACAGCTAAGTAACTGACATCAGTATTTTAAAGCTTGCCTTATAGTCATAAATTGTTATTCTGGCAGCTAGAAAGAGTTATAAGGATTTTGAATTTTAAAGTTGACTCACTAAATATCTAACCATTACTTGCATTTAGTAATTGTTGAAAATGGGCTTTGAAGTCAGACGTGATTTTCTTTTCTGCTAGCTATGACAAGTTGGGTAAATTATTTAACCTCTCTAGCCTTAGATTGGACATTATGTTAGTTTTTACTTCAAGAGGTATTTGAGTTAAATAAGCAAAGTACATGTGTTAAAGTCTGATTTTCAAAAATGGAAAATCATTTCTCTTAGGCAAATAAAAAATAAACATGTCACATTGCATTTCACTCATTTATTAATGAGGCAGCCAGTAAGTTGTTAAACCAGCCCAGAGTGCATTTGTGAATCTAGATATTTATAGGCAATGTTGACATGAAACTAATGAGTTAGATTAAGAAACTGGCTAATGTCCAACAAGACCACAGACTTAATCTTTGTGCTTATCTTTTCTGCTGGGCACAAATTATTTAAAACTTCCCTACTGGATAAAAATCTATAAGTGAACATGTAACTTCACTAAATTTGGCATTTTTAATCAATAGCAAATAGTAAGTTGAACTACATTCCCCTAAATCAGGATTGCTTAATCAGCACTATTCACACTTTTTGCTATGTAATTTTTTGCTGTGGGGTGCTGTCCTATGCATTGTAGAACTTTTAGTGGCCTGGCTGCCCACTAGATGCCAGTAGACTCTCCTTTCCTCTGTTGTGGCAACAAAAAATTTCTCCAGACATTGTCAGGTGTTCCCTGGAGGGCAAAATTGTCCCTGATTGAGAATCATTGCCCTAGATAATCGTAAATGGCCTTTGCTCCCATGTAACATTGAAAGAATATGCATATGTATCTTGCCTTGATAATTTTTCTTATACATGTAAAGCACTTTGCACAATTATTGACAAGTAATAATTACTAAATAGTAACTGCTGTTAATAACAAAGATGGCACTGTTATTTGTATTATTACAAATAGCATTTTCCTTGGACAGTTAGCGGTCAGGTTTTCTCAGTTTTTGAAACTCTGGCCAAAATTACATTTTGCATGCTAAGACCCAAATTCACATTTCTCGCAATTCTGTCAGTTTTAAGTATGCAAAATTTGACTCAGAATATGTAGATTGACCTCATTCAGTTTATTTGAAAATCAGACAAGAACCACTCATAAATTCCTAATAATCATTTAGTTGTAACACAGTATTATAGCTGAATTCACATTTGTTGTATAGCAAACTCTTTAAGCTAGACCATATTAAGAGCATAGATAGATTTGTTTGAACTTTGCCTGGCATTTTATTTAGTGAGACATGCTAAAATAATGTACTTTTTATATAATTTTAGGAGAACATATGCACACAGGACTGAATTTTTATAAAGGCTCAGTGCAGAGCTAAAAATACATGATCAATGAGACAATTCCCACATGTGTACAAATATTGGAGAAGTTGTATTTTGAGATCTACCAAGTTAAATTGATAGTATAAGGAGAAAAGTTGTTATAAATACCAATATTAAAACTTGTTAAGGGTACCTGGGTGGTTCAGTCAGTTAAGCCTCCAACTCTTGGTTTCGGCTCAGGTGGTTATCTTGCTGTGTTAGGATAAAGTTTTGGTTTCGGCTTAGGTGGTTATCTTGCATTGGTAGACTGAAGCTCTGTGCTATACGCAGAGGCTGCTTCAGATTCTCTCTCCCTCTCCCTTTGCTCTTCCTCACTCTCAGTCGTGCATGCATGCACATGCTCTCTTGCTCTCTAAGATGGATAAATAAAATCTTAAAACAGAACAAAACAAAAACCTTGTTACACATTTGTGCTTGTGGGTTTTATTTAAAAGTGAAAATGAAAGTTTTAAAATGAAAGAACCATTAATGGAACCCCAGAAGCACTGCAGTGAAGTATCATGAGAATTGCAACTTGATAACTGTAGTTCTGATTTAGTAAATGTATCTTTAAATATAGATAGTTCACCCTTGAACATGCCGGTGGTCGGTTAAGGGCACCAGCCTCCTACATAGTCAAAAATCTGCATATAACTTGATTTCCCAAAGACTTTCCTACTAATAGCCTGCTTTGGCTGGAAACCTTATTAATAATGTAAATAGCTGATGAAGACATATTTTATATGTTAAATGGATTATAAAATGTATTCTTTCAATAAAGTAAGTTAAAGAAAAAATGTTGAGAAAATCTATTTACAGTACCATATCATGAAAAAATCCTTGTGTAAGTGGACTTGGACACTTTAAGCTGGTGTTGTTCAGGGGTCAGCTGTAGTCTTCTAAAGAGCACAGTTTACTTTTTATTGCCCTAGTTATATTTGGCACTTGATCTTTCATGTAAGTTTCACAAAATTCATGCGATTTGCAACTGTTTACCTATTAGAGTCATTAGACTGAAGAGTCAGCTGTTTTCTGTATTGTTTTAGAAGTTTAATCGAGTTTAATCTTCTTAAGTCCTTATAAATTCGCTTAAGTAGAATGGAGCAGAATAGAGGATCCTTTAGGAAATTAGAATTAAGAATATCTGTGTCAGGTTTGGATTTGGAATAGTGATTGGTGATCAGGGAGTTCATCTTGTGTTTTGGCCCATGGTCGCTGAGATATAACAAAGTTTACCTTTCTATAAAAAGCTTACTAAGTTAGAAAATAAGGTCTTTGAAGACAAATAGATGAGTTGATAACTTTAGTTTTATAAAATGCAAGAGTTCATTAGTTCATTAGCAGTTCATTAGGAGTTACCCTGGTCATTTCCTAACTGTAACATACAAATATTGCTTAGAAAGCCCCAAATAAAATGGAAAAAAGAAAATAATTATTACACAGTTGAAGCAGTAATATTCCTTTCACTGTTACCCAGCTTTTTGCTGTCATTGGTTAGTATAACTTCTAAGTTTAAAATACTACCCGTTGTAATTATTACAACAGAGCTATGGCATAAAATATAACATTTTATGTGTAAGATTTTAAATAGGAAATACTCTAAAAATGACATTTGCACAGTATTTTGTTGCTTTGGATGTAAATTGGTAATTGTACTTGTCTGCTAATGGGTTAATTTAAAAAGCTAAAGTACAGAAAATAGTCTTTGGAAGATCAAATTAATCTGTGATATATAAGTGAATTAAATTGCTTGATCTTTTGCATTTAAATTTTTAAAAGATTTTATTTATTTCTTTGACATACATAGAGAGAGAGTGTGCTCACAGGCAGAGAGAAGGGGCAGAGCAGAGGGAGACGCAGGCTCCCCACTAAGCAGGGAGCTCTGATGTGGGCCTTGATCCTTGGACCCTGGGATCATACCCTGAGCCAAAGGCAGAGACTTAACCAGCTGAGCCACCCAGGGCCCCCAATCTTTTGCCTTTAAACTGTACATGGTATGGATATACATCAAAATTGGTTCCGTCACATTTCCCCAAATATTGTTATTTTGATGTATTAAGTATTTTTACCTCACTAAACTTTCTTACTCTCCAGCTTGAATTCTGTTATTATTTTGTTTAATTTTGCCATATAATTGATTTTTTTGCTTGTTGCTTGAATGGTTTAGGGAGAGGAATCAAACTACAAAATGTAAGTGATCAGGCGCTCTTCTTACCATTAAACTATATTTTAAATTAGCTTACAGTGTTCAGTGTTGTTGTGAGAAAGTATCATGTACAATAAACTCTGGAACTATGGAACTATGTAATGAGTCCCTTCTTGCAACAGCTTGCCCCTCCTCCAGAGCAGCCTGCATATATTTCAGCATAGTTGTTCTGCTTTTGTTGTGTTTTATTCTCATGGAGGAGATGGCAATATTTACACTGCAACCGGTGGTACTCCCATGATGAATCTGATCCTGGATTGAATTTTAAGGATATTAGCAAGACTTTGGGCCCTTACAAAGTGATGCTGAATGAGTATTTCACTTTGGGGGATTTGATTATAATTTTATTGAAACAGCATTATTATATAAGAAAAAGAAACAGCATCTTAATTCCATTCATAATATGCCGACTGGATCTTTGCTGTGGGGAGGTGGGGGAGCGGTGGAAACAGCTGAAGAATGCAACATTTAATATAAATCTTTTTAAAAGAGTGCTTTGGATCTAAATTAATTGTTCAAGACAGAAAGCAACACTTACCAAGGCATTTTTTTCTGGAATTGATGATTGAAGTGCTCATGGTCTGAAAAAAATGTCTCCTAGAATCAAAAACTTGTTTTTCCCCAATGTTATGCCACTGTAAAGTAGCATGTACCAACAGCACAATATCCTTAATTTTTGGATGTAAGGTGGGTTTAAATAATACTTCTAAAAAAGCTTAGTTTTAAAATCCAGTAGTATTTTGGCAAAGAAATAATTATGATTTAGGTTAGGTGACTGGATTGACTTTATTTCGTGGCATATAATTCCTTGTCTTTTGTGTCTGACGCAAGTAAAGAATTGGTTTATGTACAGTGAAAGTGTAATGGAAAAAGATCTGATTTTTATGAAGGCTGCATGTTAAATGTCATTGTTCACCATTAATGAAGATTAATTATTGACTTGATTTTAATGTTTTGCTACTATAGGGATTAAGCATACAGGAAACAAGAACATTGATAGGTAGGGCTGGAAATTCCTTCTGATACCATTTTGATGGGAAAAATATTGGTGGCAGGTTTTATGTTTAAACTAATGCCATTGGCTTTGTGACTTGGTACTAAATCAAGATTGGTGTTTAGGTTGTGTAGAGGGAGGAAAAGCTTGTAAACAAAACAATAAGGGAAACATGACCTACCCATCCCCCATAAGTGCAAGACTGCTATTAATTTAATGATGTGATCTAAGTAAAGGAAATAAATGCAGAGTTGGCCTTAAAGATAAATGGTTTCTTTAAAATATTAAATGTCATAAAGAAGTGATGTATTTTTTTTACCTGATTTCTGCAATTAAAAACAATATGGTTTAAAACCAATTTCAAAGCAGGCAGAGCTTCCTAATAAATATAGTATTTGGAGAATAATTACTTATCCTAAAGTATTGTTTCCTTAGTTTTTCTAGGACTGAAACTTCGAAATTGATAATGTGAAGAGGTCTCCAAATTGCTAGTTGACTCAATAAGTTATACTGAAACAGTGTTTTTTATCCCTTTATTAAAGAATATATTGCTTTTCTGGTAACTGAAATTCCTTCCTCCCCCACCCTATCCCACTTTGAACTCTGTAGTGTCAGAGAATCCTATTTCCCTAGCAATACTTTAGAAATTTTTGAAATATTGTCTGAAGTATAACATGGAAATGGTTGCACAAGAAAAATATACTGCTTATAGAAACAGATTTTTTACTAGTTTGTTTTTTTACATTTGTATTGGTCATTTAACTGTCAGCCAATGTAAAATTCATATGTACAATTTAAATAACTTAAGCTACATATTTATTTCCCCCTGAATGTTAAGCCTGCTATATCATGTGATACATACAATAGGATGCCTAGAAAAAGGGTTTAAAATTCTTAAAACAATATTTTTAATAAGTTAACCACACTAAAAATTTCCTTCCTTTTATATTTAGGCAAGTTGAACATCCTAATAAAGTATTATAAGATGTTTTAAGAACGCTGTCCTTATCATAGAACCATTTTAAGAAAATATAATACCATTGTTTGTATGTAATTAGTATAATAATTCCTATGAACTTTAAAATTCTACCACTCCCACCCCTTAAACCACTTTAGAGCTTGTACAACTTGAGGTTCTTGGTTGCCCCCTGGTGGGGAAATTGAGAAAATACTTTGTTGAAAGCTGTGGTCCTACTTGGCAATCAAAGGTGGTTAGAAGGGTACTTGTCTTCTTAGGAAATCATCAGATAATATAATTTGGGTAGTAAAAAGAATCTTTTTTCTTTGCTTCAACTTTTGTGGATAGCATTTAAAAAAAACCCTTTTCCAGAATGTTTCAATTTTATAGCTGGTAGCCTTGATAAAAGACCAAATGCAAAAATACAGCTTCTAAGACTGCAGGTGCCTTAGTTGTAGTTTTTTGCTAATGTATTTTTGTGTATTCAGAATCCATCATTTAAAACTTTATTTTAAATGCAACCAAATTTATGTTAAAAATTTTAATATGTAGTCAAAGCAGAACAATTTGTGGGGGCAGGGGCAATTATTAACAAAAAGGAGAAATCATCCCACAGCTTGTTTTAATACATATTGGAAATAGCTTGAACTTATAAGGGTAAGCAAATTTTCCTTCGTAATGCATAAACATAATACCAGTACTGTATATACATAAGAGGTTTATTTTCTAATACCACTGGTACTTTTGATCAGTTATTAATTTTTTGTTTCTTCAGTTTTTGGTATACAGCAAGTAATCTACCTGTGTAAAGTGCAGTCACATTTTAAAATAAACTTTGTGTTTTCTTATATGGCTGTTAGCTTTTGTAAAAGTAATAAAACCACCACCTTGTTTGTTGAAAATGAAATATCTTTTCCTTTAACTATACTATGCCTTACTAGACATCCATCCAAGACAGTTACATTAGTAGGTTGTCATGAAGCAAGCATCTGTTTACTATATACAGTTAACCCTTGAACAACATGAGGCTTAGGGGCACCGACTCCCCACACAGTCAAAAATCCACATATTAACTCTTGACTCCCTCAGAACTTAACTACTAACAACCTACTGTTGACCAGCAGCCTTACAGATAACATAAACAGTCAATTAACACATGGTTGTATATTACGTATATACTCTATTCTTACAGTGAAGTAAGCTAGAGAAAAATGTTCAGGAAATCATAAGAGAAAATACATTTGTAATATTGTCCTATATTTATTAAAGAAAACTCACATGTAAGTGGACCTACATAGCTCAAATTTGTATGGTTCAAGGGCCGACTGTAATCTTAAAACCTCTGTGTGTGTGTGTGTGTGTGTGTGTGTGTGTGTGTGTAGAGGTAGATACATAGGCAGAGCAATATCACTGAAGAGTGAATTAATTTCTCATGTCAATCTTCAGAAAGAGGCTTGCTTATGTCTCAGCTCTACTATTAGAAGTGAGAGACAAGACCCTTGGGAATGTAGGAAGAATGCCGAGGGTCCTCACATTCCTAATCTAGAGATTACAGAGCTGTCTAGGAGGCAGTTCCTTGGGGATAGATATTAACAGAAATGAGTGTATTTGAAGTGCTTCTAGGGCATGTCAACTCTGTAGGTTAGAATTAGCTATTTCAAAATAGTAGGTGCACTAAGGCCAGAGCTTGAGATTCCAAGTAGGAGGAAATTAGCTGTGTTAGGATCAGAAACCTGTATTTTGTAAGGGAAGTTAAATTTATTTAATCCTTCTGTATTATAAGAGTATAAGCTCTTGCTTTTACTAACTGTCCCTAAGGAAAGCCATCTTAAAGCTTTTCGTAATAGAGCATTAAAGTGTATTTGGTGGCAGCAGTTATGAGAGAGAATCCCAGAGAGAAGGTAACACACCCAGGAAAAAGGAATATTTTTGTGACTATCTTCTTACAGGGAGATAATCTAAGGTGCTTAAACTTTGGTGATTCTGTTTTGTTAGAAGAGGTACAATTCCTGTGCAGCTGATTCTTGGCCTGAGATACAAATAACTTTTAGGAACAAAGATGGTGTATCAGTGGATACCAGAAAGTCATCATATGATGTCAGTTTTTCTTGAACTTATTTTTAAATAAGAAAAAAAGATTTTAAAATCTTATTTTTCTTTTGAAACTTGTGGTACATCATTTGAGTAGGCTAATGTGTGATTTGTGTAATTGTATATGTGGGATTAATGTAAAGGATAGGGTTATCAAGAAATATTTGCATGTAGGTATGACACCTTGCAGTGTCTCCTCATATTGTTAAAGTAATGATTTGGTTTTTGCTACCAGAAGACATTTGGTGGAAAAGTTTGAGAAGCACTATTTTACAGTTACATAATTGCTCTACCCTTCTCACTCCTCCCTTGGGGCAAAAAGTCTTACAGCATAGATTTGAACAGTATGGCCCATTTACTTCACTTAGTTCACTCATGCTGAAGATTGTGTTTGCAAATAATTAAATACTAAATTAACAATGGCTTTGAACAAGTGGGTCTTTATTTTTTCCTAATTATAATCAGTTTGGAAGGATGCAGCTGCTACAGCTGCTAACATCTCTGCCTTTCTCTTGGCCTTTGCCTCGTTGGAGCTCTAGCCCCCAAAACAGGAAGAAGAGGTAGAGAAGGGAGTGGGGTGTGGTTTATAAAACTAGAAAGCATCTGCTTCTCTTTCATTTATTAGAACTGTGTCACAAGGACTCTCGTGGTGGTATGGAAGAACAGGAAACCTAGGATTTGGCTTTTTTAGCTTCTATAATAGAGAAAAGCAAGGAAAACAGATTGTAGTGTTAAGTAAAGCAACTTACAGTGGCTGACTTAGTGTGGAAGTGCAGTATTTTTTAACGGAAGTCTGATTAATTTCAGAGGTGCTAATCAAGTGGTGTATCTTTTTAGCTAAAATAAAGCAGTAAAGTCTAATTGAGGCTCTTGACTTTTCACTTTCACCTTGGTCCAACCTTCAAAGCTAAACATTGTAAAAAGCTACCTTTGCATTAGTTCCATACACACTGAAGTGTAAGGAACACGTCCTTTTAGTCTTAGGTTATGATATATAGTAATACAGTGTTTAAGACTTTCTTCAAACCAGTTTACTAAGCATTAATATGTAACTTAACTATATTCTTAAGTAAGGATATTTTTCAAAATAGATTTCAAATTGAGAAATACTCTGTAATGAATAATGATTAGTAGCACACTGCTCATTCTAATTGGATTAGAATAATTTTAACAGTAATTAGAATTAAATGCCTTCTTATGCTAATGTACAAGCTTCCTTTAATATCTTTATCCTTGTTCTAAGATTAAATGTACTTTCTCTTGGTAGTGTTGCCAGAGTTTGACATTGAACCAATATCTTTGGTGTTCTGTTCTATTTTGGAATCCTTTTTTTATTGACTGCATGGTTTCTCCAAAGGATAAAAATTATTCTTTCAGTGACTCTGGGACTCCAACTAACTCCTCATTCTTTCAGGATGCTATATTAAACTCCTTCCTTGAAGTGAATGGATCAAATAATTCTTTCATTAATTGGTAAATGGTTTCTAGTAGCACTTTGCTGATAGCAATAGACCCATAATAAGTCTGCAACCAGAAAGTTACTTGTTTATTGCTCTCTTATATCCATTTAGGACTATATGCTGTAATGTATTAATAATTAACCTTTTGGGGCACCTGGGTGGCTCAGTGGGTTAAAGCCTCTGCCTTCGGCTCAGGTCATGATCTTAGGGTCCTGGGATCGAGCCCCACATTGCTGCTCCTCTGCTGGGCAGGGAGCCTGCTTCCCTCTCTCTCTCTGCCTACTTGTGATCTCTGTCAAATAAATAAAATCTTTAAGAAAATAATTAACCTTTTAATTTCTTTATTTGAAAATATGTTGCTTTGAAATGTAGTTTTTCGGGAGCCTGGGTGGCTCAGTGGGTTAAGCCACTGCCTTCAGCTCAGGTCATGATCTCAGGGTCCTGGGATCAAGTTCCGCATCAGGCTCTCCGCTCAGCAGGGAGCCTGCTTCTCTCTCTCTCTCTCTGCCTGCCTCTGTGCTTCTGATCTCTGTCAAATAAATAAATAAAAAGAAATGTAGTTTTTCTTATGTTTCTTTAAGAATGTATTTATGAGGGGTACCTGGGGGGCTCAGTTAAGTGTCTGACTTGATTTCAGCTCAGGTCATGATCTTAGGGTCCTGGGATTGAGCCCCATGTTGGACTCTGTGCTCAGGACAGAATCTGCTTAAGGTTTTCCCCCAACAACCGCTCTGCCCCTCCCTCTGCTTGCACACTCTCTCTCTCCCTCTCTAAAATAAATAAAATCCTTTAAAAAACAATGTAGTGGGGTGCCTGGGTGGCTCTGTCCTTAAATGTCTGTGGTCAGCTCAGGTCATGATCCCAGGGTCCTGGGATTGAACCTTGCATTGGGCTCCCTGGTCTGTGGGAGGCCTGTTCTCCCTCTCCCACTCCTCCTGCTTGTGTTCCCTCTCTTGCTGTTGTGTCTCTCTCTGTCAAAAAATAAATAAAATATATAAAAACTAAAATAAAACAATGTATTTATGAAATATTCTTTTTCACAGTTGTGTCACAGATGGAAAACTTGCCAATAAAATTTGAAAGGATTTTTGATTTTTATTTCTTTTTTAAAAGATTTTATTTCTTTATTTGAGGGAGAAAAAGTGTGAGCAAGAGGGAGAGAGAGAGAAAATCTGAAGCAGACTCCACACTAAGTGCAGAGCCTTGATCCCATGACCGCAAGGTTAGGACCTGAGTGGAAACCAACAGTTGGATCCTTAACTGACTGAGCCACCCAGGCACCCCAAGAATATTTCACTTTTAAACAAATACCACTTGTTTGACCATATAACATTAAAACAGGAAATTATTTCAGAAAGTCAAAATAGATATATGTGTTTCTGATTGTTAAAAAGAAAATCATAATCATTAATTGATTGACTCATTCTTTCATGCAATCTCTCATCATTCATTCAGTAATTATTGAGCATCTGTGTGCTGGGGATATAGCAGTAAACAAAGGAAAATCCTCATGGAGTTTATAATCTGATATTTCATATTGTAACTTTTCTTCTTTATAGCTCTTAATTTAGATATCCCATCAGTGAGAATGTTGAGATAAAAACTCAGGAAAAACTCTACCATGTGTATAACTAGCAATTGCTTTTTAAGCTCTGTATTCGTTTGCTAGGATTGTCATAAAACACCACAGACTTGAGTGGCTTAACAAAATTTAAATTTTCTCATTATTCTGAGAGGCAGGAAGCCCATGATACAAGGTTCTGGCAGGGTTGATTTCTCTCTGGTTTATCTGGGCTTGCAGATGGCCATCCTCTTGTCACCTCTTCTGCTTTCTCTGTGCTCAGGTGCCTTCCTCTGTCTCAGTATAATCACATTTCCTCTCAGAAAGACTCCAGTCAGATTGGATTATCATACCCTAATGACCTCATTTTAACTTAATCACACCTTTAAAGGCACTATTTCCCAATACAGTCACATTCTGACATACTGAGACTTAGGGCTTCCACATAAGAATTTTGGGAGACAATTCAGCCCAAAATAGTGTTTTTATTAAGGAAGAATTTAGAACTTCAAAGTTCCACAGCATGTGAAGTGAGTTTTGAATGTAAAATTTTTATGACATACCACATTATTAGACAACATTTTGTTAATAAAGTTCACCAAGCATTCGTAAACTTGAATATATTCTGTCAGTGGAGATTGACAAATGAGTAAGTGAGGGTACTCAGATTTAACAATATACAGTTTAAAAATTACTTGAATTTTCAGATTAACAAAGTCAGTACAACCTGCTGCTCAGTTTAGCTACCCTATACCTATCTGATGCTACCGTAGAAGAAATATCTTGAGCATGTATTTGAGAATGAAAGGTAGAGAAGAAAACAGAATGTTTTGGTATTTGGAATTTTAATTTCATAACAGTGTTATCTATACACATGCATATGTGTATTTGCATGTGTTTGATGGCCACCTATGTTTGAATTAATACATGTTTCCAGTACAGTGTCTTAAGTGGACTTTTTATGGCTTGGCTTTAACAGTCTAATCGTAATTTACATTGTTATTTCAGGTTGTTTCAGACAATCAGAAAGTACTGATTTTTAGAATATAACCTATTCTCATCATTTGGAAACTGTCTCTATAAAAACGTATTAGGTTCCAACAGAAATTGTAGTTCCTGGTTATTTAATATCTTGCAGAAGTAGAAAATATGATAGCTCTTGTTTGATAGTATGTTTTGAAGAGTGAAGCAAACTGGCTCTTTTTCTGGACTTCAGGTCTAGGAGTGGATTTGTTCTGACAACATAGCTGTGTGTTTTGTTTGTTTTTTAATCTATTTTAAACTGGCGTTTTCTGGAGTAAAAGAAATCTTCCTTCAAATTTCATAGCCATTAAGCTACTGGATATTTACCCCAAAGATAAAAATGTAGTGATCCAAAGGGCCACCTGCACCCCAGTGTTTACAGCAGCAATGTTCACAGTAGCCAAACTATGGAAAGAGCTCAGATGTCCATCGACAGATGAATGGATAAAGAAGATGTGGTATATATATATATGCAATGAAATACTACTCAGCCATCAAAAGAAATGAAATCTTGCCATTTGCAATGACATGAATGGAACTAAAGAGTATTATGCTAAGCGAAATCAGGGAAAGACAATTATCATATGATCTCACTGATATCGGAATTAAAGAACAAAACAGAGGATCATAGGGGAAGAGAGGAAAAAAATAAAACAAGATGAAACCAGAGAGGGAGATAAACCATAAGAGACTCTCAGTCATGGGAAACAAACTGAGGGTTGTTGGAGGGGAGGGGTAACTGGGTAATGGACAGCAAGGAGGGCATGTGATGTAATGAACACTGGGTATTATACAAGACTGCTGAATCACTGACCTCTGCCTCTGAAACCAGTACTATGTTATATGTTAGTTAATTGAATTTAAATTAAGTGGATTAAGCCGCTGCCTTTGGCTCAGGTCATGATCTCAGGGTCCTGGGATCGAGCCCCGCGTTGGGCTCTCTGCTCCGCAGGGAGCCTGCTTCCTCCTCTCTCTCTGCCTGTCTCTCTGCCTACTTGTGATCTCTCTCTCTCTCTCTGTCAAATAAAATAAAAAATAAAATCTTAAAAAAAAAAAAAAAAAAAATGGAAAAAAATAAATTTCACAGCCATTAAGAGATGTGATAACACAGAAGCAGCTACTGTCACCTAGCAGAATTTTTTAAAAGGGTTCCTCAGTTGGTTTTATTTATTTTTTTTTAAAGATTTTATTTATTTATTTGACAGAGAGATATCACAAGTAGAGAGGCAGGCAGAGAGAGAGAGAGAGGGAAGCAGGCTCACTGCTGAGCAGAGAGCCCGATGAGGACTCGATCCCAGGACCCTGAGATCATGACCTGAGACGAAGGCAGCGGATTAACCCACTGAGCCACCCAGGCGCCCCCTCAGTTGGTTTTAGAAAAAAGAAGCAGTGCAAGTTTGACAAACTTTATAAATTTGGAATGTTTAATTATGATTGTCATAAATTCCATTATATTCTTTTCATTAAAGTCATTTTTATAAATAATTTCCTGAGGAATAAAGGAATAATGAAAAAAAAACCTTCATTACAAATTTTGATTAGATTTTAAACATAGCAGACCCAATATTTAAAATCAGCTTTACAGAGATAAAATTGTGATATAATCTGTAATATTAAAAGGGTACAATTTTACAAGTTTTGACATATGTATAGAGCTGTGAAACCATCACTATAAGCAAGATAGTGGATATATCCATCACTTCCATAGATTTCCTCAAGCTTCTTTTCAATGTTTCCTTCTCATCCTCCCCACCCCCTCTTCTAGGCTACTACTGGTTTGGTATCTATCATTACACAGTAGATAAGTTGAAATTTTCTAGAGTTTTATATAAATAAAATAATAAAATACATTCTATTTTTTAGATTCTGTATTTTGGTTTCTTTCAGATTAATTTGAGATTCATCTGCATTATTGCCTATGTCAGTAGTTCATTCTTTTTAGCTGCTGAATAGATTTCTATTCTGTGCGTATAAAACATTTGGTTTTAAAGATATTTATATCCAAAATGTGCAGTGTATCTAAGCACTCATGAACTAACAACATACGTGAACATGCACTGTATATCCATTTGGTATGTACTGATTCCAGATATCAGATAAGTTCTGGTTTTTCACTTGATATTAAAGCAGGATACTTTTGTAAACTTTGATGGCTTGTAATTTCGTAGTAGAGAAGACATTCATTTGTCTTTGAATATAAGTGAACATTTGTCTCTACATAAGTGTAGAGAGTTTCATTTCAGATTTATAAGCACCAATTGGAATGATCAGTCTAGGATGAATTATTTTATTTTTGCATCATCTGTTTCCTTCTGTTCACCTTTGTATATATAGCTTTAACAGTTGTACTTACAAACTTCATGAAACAAATTGTTGTGCATAAATCTAAAAAATAAGAGTACTATCATACTTCCTTTTTAGAGTGTAGGAATGATCCAAGTTCTTGTCACAAAGTGTTGCAAAAATGCCATATTTTCTTTTTGTCCTTAGTTTTTCACTCATCTCTTCTTGAATTTGAGAAAATACATTTAGAACGTTGTTATCTGAAGACTTCTAGCCTCAGGTTTCACTTATATAGCCAAATCCACCATCATCATTCATCTATTGTTACTCCCTTTATTTTCATTCATCCTCTTATCAGTTAGTGATTATAAAATGTCTTTGGAAGTTTTCTTTTCTTTTTCATTGTTGATGGTATGCAGAAAAGAGTTAACATAATCTAAATTGCTATCCTTGAAAAGATCTGCTTGCATGGTTGGCCCTTGCCTGGTCTCTGGGAACTTTCATTTTCTTTTTTTTTCCTTCCTTCCTTCCTTTCTTTTTTGTGGGGAGGGGGAGATATTACATTACAAGAGGATGCCACCACTAACTGATAAGAGTTTCACTGTGCCTAAACTGTGCAAACAAAATGGTTTGTGCTAAACACCACTTCTGGGAGTCTGGAATTTCCTCACATGCTAGACAAAGGCCTAGCCCATGTGATCAGCCCCTAGTGAATACCGTGGGCTCTGAGTCTCTCACAATTTTTCCTGGTTGGCAGCATTTTATATGTGTTATCACAACTTATAGCTGGGAAAATTAAGGGCATCCTGGGAGAGGGATCTAGACTCTTGCTCCTGGTTCCCCCAGACTTTGCCTTGTGGGTAGTTTCCCTTTGTTGATTTTCACCTTATCATTTAACTGTAATCATATTTCTAGGAGTGACTTACAATCGGTCTCATAAATCCTCCTTAAAAATCATTGGACCTGGGGTTGATCTTGAGGATCTTTCAACACATACAGGCAGAAAGTTAAGAATTATGAATTCCCAACTAAAAACTATAAACAATGAAACCCAAAACCTAAAAACCCTTACAAAGATGATATCTGAAGGATGATACAGTCATAATGACTTATTTCAAGAAAGAATGAATTTTGTTCTATATACGAACAAGTCAAGTTCCTCTTTGTTCTATGGAAGATCTTAAGGAAGAACAAAAATTATAGAAAAGCAACACACACACACACACACACACACACACACACACACACACACCCCACCACCACCACCACCCCCCCACACCCCCCCGTTAAACCCCGGTAGTCCACCAAAGGTCTAATAAAATGTAGTTTCAGGCTCCTGCGTACTCAGTTGATGAAGCATCTGCCTTTAGCTCAGGTCATGATCCCAGGGTCCTGGGATCAGGCATCCCTGCTCAGTGGGTAGCTTGCTTCTCCCATTCCCTCTGCACACTGCTCCCCCTGCTTGTGCATGACGCTCGCTCTCTCAAATAAAATCTTTAAAAATTAAATAAAAATAACCATGAGGAAAAAATGAAGAGGGACTCCTACATCATATAAAAACAAAAATTTATTTCATACCCAGAATGTATTTTAAACACCTTCATAAAACAGTCAAGAAAACCAACAAAGAGGCAGGGAAAAGGGGTGCCTGGGTGGCTCAGTGGGTTAAGCCTCTGTCTTTGGCTCAGGTCATGATCTCAGGGTCTTGGCATTGAGCCCTGCATCAGGCTCTCTGCTCAGCAGGGAACCTGCTTCCCCTTCTCTCTCTGCCTGCCTCTCTGCCTACTTGTGATCTATCAAATAAATAAATAAAATATTTAAAAAAATAAAATAAAATAAAAAAGGTAGGAAAAAAATTAAAGGATACTTAATTGTGGTGGTCTGGAATGGAACCCACAATATCTCTGAGCAATGCTTGTATCTAGGCCTTTTGAAGTCCCTGTTTGCCCCCTTCATGAAGATCCCATCCCATTCCTTTCTATAGTAAATATGAATTCTTTATTATATATTCTATACATATTATATTAGAATTAAAAATTCTATATTGAATTCTATATTAGGAATTCTTTTCTTTGTAACTTCTGAACAAACTTTACACATGCCTTTAAAAGTACTTTATTGCTTAAAAAAAGGCTATCATTTGAGTTTTCAGCAAATTGTAATGACTGATCACAGAACACTGTAACAAATATGATGATAATGGAAACGTTTGAAATATGAGAATTACCAAAATGTGACATGGATTGAGCAAATGCTGTTGGAAAATGGCACCAATAGACTTGCTTGACACCAGGTTGCCATAAACCTTCAATTTGTTTAAAAACAAAAACAACGCAGTGTCTGCAAAGCACAATAAAGTGAAGCATAGTAAAGCAAGTTATGTCTGTACTTACTATATTCTTTCCCATGTGTAGGAGAGTTGGAAGGCTTTCTATCTTTTTCATAGGGGTTTGAGGTTTTTCATATATATTTGTGGAATTAGTTCTTTGATTGATGTTATAAATTTTTTTTTTACTTTTTGATAGCTGATCATATTTATAAGTCATTTTTTAAAATGACTTTTTCATTTTATGTTATAGTCACATTGGTCTCTAAACTCTAGTTATAAAAGATTTGTCTAGAAGAATCTTGGGTTTTTAGGTTTGCATTTTAGATTTTTTTTTTTTTTTTTTTTTTTTATTTATTTGACACAGAGAGAGAGATCACAAGTAGGCAGAGAGGCAGGCAGAGAGAGAGGAGGAAGCAGGCTCCCTGCGGAGCAGAGAGCCGGATGTGGGGCTCGATCCCAGGACCCTGAGATCATGACCTGAGCCGAAGGCAGCGGCTTAATCCACTGAGCCACCCAGGCGCCCCTAGGTTTGCATTTTAAACATCTTTTCATACATTTGAAAATTTTTATGTAACAGCTACCCATTTTCCCCCTTATTATTTTTGAATAATCTGTCCTTTCATCCAGTGATATTGGTTGGAAATGGAAAATGGAAAAATAAAATGCCTTTATCAGCTAGTACTAAAATTCTATTAATAAGGTACTGGTTTTCTTTTTTTCACTGAACTTTTTGTTTACCCATCAGTACCACCATATTTTAATTATCAAGGTTAAATTAAGTGTAAAAATTTGTTGAAGATAATTTACACTTACTACTCTTTATTTGTAGCTTTTCTCTCTCTCTCTTTTTTTAAAGATTTTATTTATTTGTCAAAGAGAGAGGATACACACAAGCAGGCAGAGAGGCAGGCAGAGAGAGAGGAGGAAGCAGGCTCCCTGCCGAGCAAGGAGCCGGATGCGGGACTAGATCCCAGGACCCCAGGATCATGACCTGAGCCGAAGGCAGTGGCTTAACCAACTGAGCCACCCAGGCGTCCCTGTAGCTTTTCTCTCTTTATGCTGATTAGTTTTCATGAATTTTAGTTACCTCTTCTATTCCTAAGTAAACACATAAATGTATTTATGATAATGAATAAGTTCATCCAATAAATGAGTAAGTTTCTTGTTGGTCTTCTTGGGATCATTTTAAATTTTTTAAAAGCAAGGATGGGAGATGATATCTTGAAGTTGATTTCTTCCTGCCAAGACCGTGGTATGTCTTCCTTTTCCATTTGGTAGTTGGACATTTGGATACCTCAAATGTATTTATGCCTGGACATTTTATCTTTTTCATTTCTATTACAAATACAGTCTTTTATTTCATCCTACCATCCGATTGATTATATAAGTTTAAATTGGGGGTCAGCAGACTTTTCTGTAGGGGCCAGAAAATAATAATTTTTAGGCTTTACAAATCATCAACTTCTCAGCACCACCGTTGTATTGAGAAAGCAGCTCAAAAGCAGCTTCAAAATGACAGTAATCAATACATACATTACAAATGACTATAGCTGTGTTCTAGTATAACTTTATTTACCAAAAAAGGCAGCAAGTCAAATTTGACAGGTCAACATAGTTTATAGATCTCTGACTTAAAGAAAATTACTGATTTCTGTACATTCATTTTCTTAACCGAATTTCATATTTCATATGAAATATTCATAGCTTAACCGAATTTATATTATTTTCTGCATTTCTCCTGGGATTTTTGGGTTTACCATTAGTTCATCGGCAAATTGTGATAATTTTATTTCTTTTTAATTTTATATTTCTTATAACTCCTAGACAGTGTTAGCAGCAGTTGTGATAGTCGTATTTTCCCTTATTGCTGACTTTAATGTGAACAGTTGTGGTGTTTTTCCATTAATTAGAATGTTGACTTTTGGGGTGGATAAAAGGATATTAAATCAAGGACATATCTTATGTAATTAGGATGGGTTTTGTTTTGTTTTGTTTTGTTTTGTTTTGTTTTAGCAGGGAGGGACAGAGGGAGAGGGAGAGAGAGAGAATCTTAAACAGGCTCCATGCCCAACATGGAGCTTGATCTCAGGGTCCAGCGATCATGACTAGAGCCAAAATCAAGAGTTGGTTCCTTAACGGACTGAGCCACCAGGTGTCTAGGAGTTCTTTATAAAATAAGAATAATACGGAGGGACATCTGGGTGGCTCAGTTGGTTAAGCCTCTGCCTTTGGCTCAGGTCATGACCAGGGTCCTGGGATCAAGCCCTTCATAAGGCTCTGTGCTCTGCGGGGAGCCTGCTTCTCCCTCTCCCTATGCCTGCTGCTCCATCTGCTTATGCGTGCTCATGCTCACTCACTCTCTCTCTCTCTCAAATAAAATGCTTTTTAAAAAAGAATAAATTACAATTTTTTAAAAAAAAGTCTTAGAAGAGTCTCTGGAAGTGATTTGATTCTTTACATTGTAGATTATTTACTTATTTATTTCTCAAAGGCATACTGTGGTCAGCAAATAATGTCCCCTCCCCCACAGAGATCTGTGTTTTAGTCCCTGGAATCTATAAATATGTTAGGGTTGCATAGCAAAAAGAAATTAAGGTCAAGTGGAAATAAGGTTGCTAATCACCCGATACTAAGACAGGGAGATTATCCTGGATTGTTCACATAGACCCATAGACCCAGTGTAATCACAAGGTTCCTTAAAAGTGGAAAAAGGAATTGGAAAACAGAACCAAAGATACAAATATGTGAAGACTTGGACTGACACTGTTTGCTATGACGATGGAAAAAGTGGGTTAGTTGCCAAGGACAGCCTCCAGAAACTGAAAAAGGCAAGGAAACAGATTTTTCCAAAAGAAGTACAGCTGTGCTGGCATTTAGATTTTAGCCCAGTGAAACCCATTTTGGAGTTCTCAAGTACAGAACGGAAAGAATAATAAATTTGTGTTGTTTTAAGTCACTATATTTGTGGTAACTTGTTATAACATCCATAGAAAAGCATACAGTTGATTTTATTTCTGATTTTACTGAGTGCATGGCTGATATTTTGCCATTAACTATAATGTGGTGGTTTTTGGTTTGATTTATGTAGAAAATTGCCCTCTATTCCTGTTTCACTCTAAGAGGTGGTAGTCATTGTAAAAGCATCAGTAATGGATATTTTTAATTTGTTGACCATTTGACATTTGTTACTATAATTTTTTTCCTTTTGACTTATTAGTGAGGTCAGTTGTTTTAAATTATTGTATATATTTAATTATTCTGACATTTTTGGAGTATATTCTACTTGGTTTCTAATACTATTTTTATGTTCTTCCAAAATGTGTTTGCTCATGTTTTATTTTGGAATTTTGCATTTACTTTTTTTTTTCTTAAGATTTATTTATTTGAGGGAGAGAGAGCTGTGGGGAGGGGCAGAAAAGAGAGGAAGGAGAGAGAGAATCTCAGGAAGACTCCATGCTCAGCATGGAACTTGATGTGGGACTCCATCTCAGGACACAGAGATCATGACCTGAGCCAAAACGAAGAGTCAGAGGCTTCAGGGGTTGAGCCAGGTGCCCCACAAATATATTTCTAAGTGAGATTGGTTTCTAGATTTTTTTTTTGTTTTTTCTGAGGAATTATTTTTTGAAGATACTCTTTTTTTTTTCTTTGTAGTTTTTGTTTAAGATTTTTATCTCATCTATGGCTAATTTTTTTTTTAATTTAATTTTTATTTTTTTGACAGATAGAGATCACAAGTAGGGAGAGAGGTAGGCAGAGAGAGAGGAGGAAGCAGGCTCCCCGCCAAGCAGAGAGCCCGATGCGGGGCTTGATCCCAGGACCCTGGGATCATGACCTGAGCGAAAGGCAGAGGCTTTAACCCACTGAGCCACCCAGGCGCCCCTCATCTATGGCTAATTTTAAAGTGTGTGTATTCTTACAAAATCATAAAACAGTGTGATTTTATTTTTACTCTATTTTGTTGTTCCTTCCTCTATCCCCTTCCAACCCAGGCTTTGTTTCTGGGGGAAGGTGAAGGTGATAAATAGCAATATTGGTAGGGCAGATTGTTTCTCACACATGGCTTTATCATATAAAGACCGAACACATTATCTGTAAGCTTAATACCATTTGGTGTGTGGGAAAATCTTTTATCTTGGCTTGTCACAATTCCTTTCTTAAAATGCTTTGAATTAGTAATTCTGTTCAGAATTCAGTAATTCTGAAAGGCCTTAGCCTTTCAGCAGTTACCGTCAGTGGTTCTAGGGATTTTAAATTTGTTTCTATTCCAAGCAAGTGAATAGTTGAAAGAATTGTTCACTTAAAGGTATTTATCAGTAATATAATGATATTAATAAATATATAATGATATGAATATAATATAAATTGTTATATGTTACATATATAATAGATAACATAATGATATAATGATATAATATCAGTAATATAATGATAAAAGGTATTTATCAGTGATCAATTTTTTGGCCAAATTATTTCCTTGGTTGTATAGATTGGTTTCTGTTCCTACTGGCTGAAAACTAAGAATTGTTTAACTACAAGCAATGTTTTAATTATATCTAAAATTTTCATCCCAGTTCTCAGTTAATGCATGTAATAGTTAATTTTATTAACTAATAAATAGGAAACTAACTAACTAATAGGAAAAACCATATTGTAGTTGCTATCCCAAACCAGCAGATGTTTTACCAATAACATGGTTAAGCCCACTTTAAAATATTTTGCCTGGAACTGGCGGTAAGATGGTCTTGAAACAGCTTTTGTCATGGACCAGGAAAATAAGCTCTAAATCAATTTAATATTAGTGGTTATAGTTATATGATTCTTCTGCTCTATTTCTCCAGTTTCATTTTAAACCACTGTTAAGAACAAAACCAATACAGTGTTTTGTATGCATTTTTGTATTGCATTTATCTCTTTCAAGATTGGTAAGGAAGAGAGAATGATGTTAATGTAATGTGGAAGTCACATTGGTTCATATCTAATTATTCCTAAGCAAACCATAGGAATAAAACTATAATTTTTAATTGGAACGTAAAAGAGCTCTTGGCTCTTTGCTACCCTAAAAGCAAGGGGTTCTTTGAACTGTACTTAAGAAAATTAAAGACAAGTTACCTGCACTAGGGCCTTTTACTTAGAGATTTATTCCCAACCGGACACGATTCTTTGCAGTTGATACATTTCATTGCTTTCTGTGCCTATCTTAAAAGTAGCTCCCCACTGCTTTTGTGGCTTTGACCCGTGCCAGTTTGGCACCCACCAGCCCTATTTTAATTACTGTTGACCCTTGAATAACTTGGGGGTGGTTAGAGACATAATACTCTGCACAGTTGAAAATTGTTTAACTTTTGACTCCCCCAAAACTTGATTAATAGCCTACTGTTGACAGGAAGCCTTACTGATAACATAAAGAGTTGATCAACACATATTTTGTTATGATATATGCATTATATACTGTATTCTTAAAGTAGCTAGAGAAACCTAAATTACTAAGAAATAATAAGAGAAAGTACAGTACTGTCATGTCTTTGTCAAAAAAAAAAAGCTATATATAAGGACCCATTTTCAAAGGTCAGCTGTATAGTGTTGCCAACATTTTCAGTCATTTGTGCTGTGGCTCTAGGCTGCCGGAGTGACAAAATTTAATGCCTATTTCTTTGTCTCTGAGGCCATTTACTTTGACCTTGAAACTGAAAAGTGTATTTTAACTCTTGAAAATGATTTTTAGCTGTTAAAGTTCCAAAGAGTGAAAGTAATGCTTTTTGAGAAGGATACAGAACATTTCTCTGGTTTTAAATGATTGTATTTCATTGATTGTAAGAGACACTTTCTTCTCATTTAACCCTTTTGAATTTCAAAGCATTTGTAATTGATAGACTTCACAATTTGTTTTTTTTTTTTCTTTTTAAGGTGTACATATAATAAGTGGGGTGCTGTATGATTGATGATATGTACTGGATTGGGTGAAATGTGGTATTAGCTAGTAGATCAATTTTAAGAAATTAAAATATCCTCTTTTTTCAGGAAACCCAGTCTTTTGAAGTTCACACTAAACCTATGGGTTTTAGAACTATGTTTTCCAAAAGTTCATAATACAGATTATGACAAAGTTTTCTAAATATTTCATGAAATGGAAGTTTAGATCTTGTTATGAATAGTAAACTTTGAAACTACAAAATGGTTTCCTTCATTTAAAACAAAAAATTTTAAGTGAGAAAAATAGCCCATTTTTCTTTTTAAAATTCAGGTTTTTCTTTATAGTCATAATTTAATAGAGCAAAGTGGAAGTTATGACTAGAATTATGCCTATTGGATTTTACCATTTATCCATTTGTCATAACTTGTCTCATCATGTAAGAATGACTTATTTGGCGTTGCCTGGGTGACTCATTTGGTTAAGTGTCTGCCTTTGGCTCAGGTCATGATCTTAGGGTCCTGGGATCGAGCCCCGCATTGGGTTCCCTGCTCAGCAGGGAGTCTGCTTCTCCCTCGCCCTCTGCCCCTCCTCCCAACTTGTGCTCTCTCTCAAATAAATAAAATCTTTTTTAAAATGACTTATTTGCTTATTATATTTTAAAATTAAAATTCTTATACACAGTATTCATACACATATTTTCTCTTCCCCAGCTTAGAATCTTCCATCACTTTTATAGCATATCTAAAAGTGATCATTCTGATCTTGGCCCTTCCCTGTGCACCAACCCCCAAACCCCCAAACTTACTTAAACTAATTATCCCAAATCTCTTTTAAGAAACTGACTAAAGCTCTGAGCATCTGTTCTGAAAAATGTTCACACCCCTTTGCAATTTTGGGGAGCAGTTTTAGGAAGTTCTTTCTTTTTTTAAAGATTTTATTTATTTACTTCAGAGAGAGCGCAAGCACAGAGGAGGAGTGAGAGGGAGAAGCAGACCTCCCCACTGAGCAGAGAGCCCATTGTGGGGCTTGATCGCAGAACTCTGAGATCATGACCTGAGCTGAAGGCAGACGCTTAACAGACTGAGTCACCTGGGCACCCCTTTTCTTTTTTTGCTTTTAGCAGATTGTTTAGAAATGCTAGAAAAATAGTAAGAGTGATATTGCCTTGATCTTCACTTTATAGAAATGCTTTTAATGTTTCATCATTAAATATGATGATTGTTGGTTGATGCTTTAAATTCTTCATTTTCTCTATTAATAAGAGCTGCCCCACTGCTGTAATTAGGAATAGACTTAACTTTGTGGCAGATTCTTAGAGTATTCTTTAAGCATCTACTAAGATGATCCTGTGAACTTGGTTTTTTGATCTGTTCATATGGTTTTTAAAAAATGAATACATGGGGGCGCCTGGGTGGCTCAGTGGGTTAAGCCGCTGCCTTCGGCTCAGGTCATGATCTCAGGGTCCTGGGATCGAGTCCCGCATTGGGCTCTCTGCTCCGCAGGGAGCCTGCTTCCCTCTCTCTCTCTCTGCCTGCCTCTCTGTCTACTTGTGATCTCTCTCTGTCAAATAAATAAATAAAATCTTTAAAAAAAATGAATACATGAACCATTGTATTTAATTTGCTGTTTCGCCTTCCAAAACATCTTTGTCTTCATATTTGAAGGTTAGTTTCTTGTTTTAAGGTTCTGTAAACTGATTGTCTAATGAATTTAGAAGCTTTCCATCATCCTCAGAAATGCAGGAATGCACTATTCCTTGATAGAATTTAAATGTACTTATAATACATTTACATTTATTGCGATCATTCATTTTTTAATTTCCTCTCATCATATTTTATATTTATCACAGTTTTCATGCATGTGTTTTAATTTCTTCCCATTTCCTAAGTTTTTTTTATTATGTTAGTCACCGTACAGTACATCATTGGTTTTTGATATAGTGTTCCATGATTCATTGTTTGTGTATAACACTCAGTGTTCCATGCAGTATGTGTCCCTCCTTAATATCCATCACCTGACCCACCTCCCCTCTAAAACCCTCAGTTTGTTTTTCTGAGCCCATAATCTCTCATGGTTCATCTCCCCCTCTGATTTCTCCCCCCTTCATTTTTCCCTTCCTTCACCTAATGTCCTCCATGCTATTCCTTATGTTCCACAAATAAGTGAAACCATATGATAATTGACTTTCTCTGCTTGACTTATTTCACTCAGCATAATCTCCTCCAGTTCCATCCATGTTGATGCAAAAGTTGGGTATTCATCATTTCTGATGGTTGAGTAATATTCCATTGTATACATGGATCACATCTTTATCCATTTGTCTCATGAAGGGCATCTCAGCTCTTTCCATAGTTTGGCTATTGTGGACCTTGCTGCTATGAACATTGGGGTGCATATGGCCCTTCATTTCACTATATCAGTATCTTTGGGATAAATACCCAGTAGTACAATTGCAGGGTCATAGGGTAGCTCTATTTTTTTTTTTTTTTAAGATTTTATTTATTTATTTGACAGAGACACAGAGAAAGAGGGCGTACAAGCAGGGGGAGTGGGAGAGGGAGAAGCAGGCTTCCCACTGAGCAGGAATCCTGACATGGGGCTTGATCCCAGGACCCTGGGATCATGACCTAAGCCAAAGACAGCTGCTTAATGACTGAGCCACCCAGGCACTCCTATTTTTAATTTTTTGAGGGACCTCAACCCTGTTTTCTATAGTGGCTATACCAACTTGCAATCCCACCAACAGTGTAAGAGGGTTCCTCTTTCTCCACAGCCTCTCCAACATTTGTTGTTTCTTGCCTTATCTAATTTTGCCATTCTAACTGGTGCCCGTTTCCTACCTTCTTTAATTTCAATTCTTTCCTTCCTTCCTTTCTTCCGTCCCTCCTTCCTTCCTTCCATTTCTTCTCTCTTCTAATTTTTATGAGTTCTCTTTCTATACAGGTCGTTACCACTGAATTTTAACAGATATTTAAAATATTTTCATCAATATCTAAGTTTTATTTGTCCCCATATTTACAAACACCCACAGTACATAGCCAGCACTTAAGTTTTTATTGTAATTTGGAAATTGGGTTCCAAACTAGTAGTGATTTTGTCTCTGCATTCTTCAACATATGATAATCTTCTTTCTACTAATTTTCTGTTTTAGAAATTAATTTTAAAGCCCACCACTGCACTTAATGTTGATGTCTTTTATTTTATTTTATTTTATTTATTTGACAGAGAGAAATCAACTAGGCAGAGAGGCAGGCAGAGGAGGAAGCAGGCTCCCTGCGGAGCAGAGAGCCCCATATGGGGCTCAATCCCAGGACCCTGGGATCATGACCCGAGCCGAAGGCAGAGGCTTTAACCCACTGAGCCACCCAGGTGCCCCTAATGTTGATGTCTTATTTGTTGCTTTTCTTAAAACAAATATGTTGGGGGTACATGGAACAGTGTACTAGTAAAACATAGGTGGTGCAAAAATATTTCTTTTTAATTTATTGCAGAAACAAATGTTTATAGGTTGAGAGGTAGATAAGGAGATACAAGCTAACAACTATGTTTATTCTACTGATCAGCATTAAGAAACTTATTCTAGTAAAATAGAAAGATTTTGGTCTTAATTTCAACCATTTTTAATTTTCTGATAGACTTGGGAATCTCTGCGGTGTCTATTAATCAGAAAACTTACTGTTTCTTAAGAAACAGTTCTGGAAAATATGTAACAGCAGTGAAGTAGTAATGTATTTACATTCAAAGTTAAAATAGCTTTCAAACCACTATAGTCAGTAAGTAGTAATGTTGCCATATTGGTAACCAAGATGAAGAGCAGTGGAAGGTTTGATACTGAAGATACAAACCTTAAACATAAAAAAGAATGGGGAAATTTCTAAATGGGTATTTAGAATGTTCTTAATACAATCATTTTTAAATCTTCCTTCTCCATCCCCATTCTCTCATCCCCATTTTGTAATTCTTTTCTAGTATAAGGGTGAGCTAACTTAGATGTGGACCATCATTGTAGGAGGGTTAGTTTTATGCATTCTACTGTATTAGCAAACTCGTTTTATATGAAAAGTTTTCAGTGTTAAAATTTTTTTGGTAATTGGTTGAGCTCAACCTTTAGATATTAAGTGTCAGGTATAAGGGGACTCAGATGAATAGAGTCTTACTGGCTAGAGATAAGACAATTTGAGCTTCCAAAAGAATATTTGCAGTGAATTTGGCCAGTCAAGTATGTTTAATCCATCCATTTATAATGACACCTTAATAGTAATTTTTAAATTAAAATAATCACATACCATAACATTCATCCTTTTTTAGTGTGTATAGCTCTGTGCACAAGGTTGTGCAGCTGTCATCACTAAATTGCAGAACATTTCCATCACCCAGAGAGAAACTGTACTCACCAGCAGTTGATTCCCATTTCTTCCTCTCACAAGTCTTTGGAAATCACTAACCTACTTTCTGGTTCTATGAATTTGCCTGTTCTGATCATTTCATATAAGTGGAATTATATAGTATGTGGCTTTGGTGACTGGCTTCTTACACTTAGCATAATATTTTCAAAGTTCCATGTTGTAGAATGTATAAATAACTTATTTATTATAGCCGAAGAATATTCCACAGTATGGATATAACACATTTTATTTATTCATTTATAAATTGATAGACATTTAGGTTGTTTCCACTTTGGGGCTATTATGAATAATAATACTATGAATATTTGTGTACAAGTTTTTGTATGGATGCACCTTTTCAGTTCTCTTGGCTATATATGCAGAAGTGAAATTACTCAAATGGTAACTCTTTTTACCTTTTGAGGAACTACCAAACTGTTTTCCAGAATGGTTTCACTATTTCCAGAATGACTACATTCCCCCAACACTGAGAGTCCCCATTTCTCTATATCCTCACCACCATGTGTTATTATTATCAGTCTTTTTGGTTATAGCTATCGTGGTGGATGTGAAGTGATAGCTCATTGCAGTTTTGATTTGCATTTCTGTGATAACTAATGATGTTGAACATCTTTTCATGTGCTTATTGTCCATTTTTGTACTTTCTTTGAAAAAAAAGTCTGTTTAAATTCTTTGTCCATTTTACAATTCGATTTTTTATTGTCGAGTTGTAAGAATTCATTATGTGTTCAGGAGACTTAACCAGACACATTATGTTTTCTAGATACTATTAACAAATATATGATCTGCAAATATTCTCTCCCATTCTGAGGGTTATCTTTTCACTTTCTGCATAATGCCCTTTGATGAACAAGTTTTTCATTTATATCAAGTCAAATTTATCTGCTTATGCTTTAGTTGTTGTACCTAGGAAACCACTTCTAAATCCAAGGTTGTAAAGATGTATATTTATGTTTATTTCTAAGAGTTTTATGTTTTAGCTCTTATATTTAGATCTTGATCCATTTTGAATTAATTTTTATACATAGTGTTAGAAAGAGGTCTGATTTAATTACTTTGCATCTAGTTGTCTCAGCATCATTTGTTGAAAAGACTCTTCTTTCTCCCATTAAATTCTCTTGGCACCTTGTTGAACGTCAGTTGACCATAAATGCAATGATACGTTTCTGGACTCTTAATTCTGTTCCATTGATACACGTCTATCTTTACACCAGTATCACAGTCTTTTTTTTTTTTTTAATATTTTATTTATTTATTTCACAGACAGAGATCACAAGTAGGCAGAGACGCAGGCAGAGAGAGGAGGAAGCAGGCTCCTTGCTGAGCAGAAAGCCCTATGCGGGCTCCATCCCAGGACCCTGGGATCATGACCTGAGCCGAAGGCAGAGGCTTTAACCCACTGAGCTACCCAGGCGCCCCCCAGTGTCACAGTCTTGATTGATACAGCTTTGTAGGTGCACCTGGGTGGTTCAGTGGGTTAAGCGTCTGCCTTCAGCTCAAGTCATGATCCCAGAGTCCTGGGATCAAGACGCACATCAGGTTCCCTGCGCAAAAGGGAATCTGTTTCCTCCCTTTGCCCCGCATGCCGCTAGTGCACTGTGTTCACACTCATGCGCATGCGCTTCGATCTCTCTCTCTCTCTCTCAAATAAATAAATAAATCTTTAAAAAATACAACTTTGTAGAAATGTTTTGAAATTGGGAAGTGTGGGTCCTCCACTTTGCTCTTTTGTTTTTTCCTTTAAGATTTTTATTTATTTATTTGACAGAGAGATACAGAGAAAGCACAAGTAGAGCAGCAGGCAGAGGGAGAGTGAGAAGCAGGCTCTCCGCTGAGCAGGGAGCCGGTTGTGCGGCTGGATCATCAGGACCTGAGCCTAAGGCAGCTGCATAACCGACTGAGCCATCTAGGTGTCCCAACTTTGCTCTTCTGTTTAAAGATTGTTTTGACTCTCCTGGGTCTTTTGCATCTCCATATGAGTATCAGGATTAGCTTGTCGGTTGCTGGGGAAAAAAAAAAAGCCAGATGACATTTTGATCAGGATTGCATGGTATCTAAAACCCTCCTAATTGCTTTAAGAGAATAATAAGGAACCATTTTTTTTTAAAGTCTTGAAAACTGGTAAATAAAGTAACAATTTAAGTATTTCTTCTGTTACTCATATGTGAACCATATAAGTAGGTAACCAGATAGTAGGTTAAGAGAAATATTTATGTATATACTGTTTAATAAATGAAAATGAAATCGTGGAATTAGACTGTCACCATTTTGCAGCTCACAGTGAGTGAATTGATTAAAGCATTGAGTATCAAGAGCTCCTAACATAGCAAGAAGAGATAACCAGACCTTATGTAATTCTTGATAAAAGGACACAGTACTATCTGTAGTCTTGCCAAAAGGATTAAGCATGAGACTGGTCAAGCTATTGCATTCAGCTGCCACTTTGCAGAAAATACAGAAGCCAAAGGGCTGCATTGAATGGTTCCATGAATATAGAGTGATTTTTACTGGGAAACGCCAGGTCAGATGCCTTGAGTTTTTTAGTAATTACAAGGGGTAACATCTATTAAAAAAGATATTTAAAAGACAGATTTTTTAGTGATTTCTTTCCTTTTCAGTATGAACCCTTTTGTTGTTGTTGTTTTAAATCCTTTTAGATTCTCTCACGTTACTTGTGTACATTCATGGAAATGGAGAGAGATGTACACACATACACTAGACATGAAGATATGTATATATACATGTATGCACATATTGCACATGCATTTACATATTATACATATACATAAGTATACTATTGATTTGGTTTAAAATGTTCAAACTGGGGCATCTGGGTGGCCCAGTTAAGCAGCTGCCTTTCGCTCAGGTCATGATCTCAGGGTCCTGGGATCGAGCCCCACATCGGGCTCTCTGCTCCGCAGGGAGCCTGCTTCCTCCTCTCTCTCTGCCTGCCTCTCTGCCTACTTGTGATCTCTCTCTCTGTCAAATAAATAAATAAAATCTTTAAAAATAAATAAAGTCTGAAAAATTAAATGTTCAAACTGTTAGCTTCAAAACATGCTTTCTTCATTCAGCAATCTGTGTTTTCAGGTTTTCCTATAAAAAGAAGTAGATTTTTACCCTAAATGTCTATAACTTTTGTAGAATGTACCATAATTTCATTAGCCTTTTTTTTGGGGGGGGGGGTATATTGATAGGAAGCTTGTTTTCCAGTTTTTCTTCACTACAAATTTTAGTGAATATCTTCCTGCATGTACTCTCATCAAAGTACATATTAAGTTGTGAAGTAGCTGTAAAGTTTGAAAAGATGGCTATGGGGGGAGTCTGGGGAGAAGGAAAGAAAAAAAATGATAATTGAGTTTCTTTCCTTATAATCCTATCTACTATTTAAGTGTATGTAGATTTTTTTCTTCTGCCCAGTTGACTATTTAAACTGTGTTAAATTTTGTGTTTTTATACCTTCAGCCATACTCTGGATAGAGAATTCTTTCCATTGGTTTTGAAAATAATTTGAGGTTAGCGCATAAAAATATTTCATATATCATGTTAAATGAACTAGCTAATAGTGATATGAGCTTGATTGTTTTCCATGAATTTTACCATTTCACAGAAGGATGTTATTTAAAAAGTGATGCTGAGGTTGTGTATTAACTTGCAGCACTGAAATTCAGAGTTAAAGGGATTTTTAATAATTTTACAATGTATATATTTGTATACAACAAATATTTATGCTCCTTACTGATGCTGTATGTAAGATTAGTTTCTAGAAGTGGAATTATTGGATTAAGGAGTAGAAACATTTTCAGGACTTGTGAAACATTGCAATCTGCCCACCAGAAAAAGACCCCTACCAAGAATATGATGATTTATGCCCATTTCTCTGAATGCTAACATTGTAATTTTTACATACTAAGGAAGTTGTGTTTTTTCTAGAAGTTTACTGATCCATTTGTATGCCTTCTGTGACTGTCCCATTATGATGTTTGCTATTTTTTTTAATGATTTTAATGGCTAATAATTTTGTGTTACAAAATTTGTTTCTATTGTGGCTTGTGTCTTTTTCTTTATGAGTATTTTTCTTGGGGGAGGGGGAGAATATTTTAGTTTGTTTTTGGTTTTGTGTGTATGCATACCATTCTCAGCTTGAGTTGAAAAACATGTACTTTTATTTTCTACCAGTTCATATAATTATGATTTCCTTTACTTTTGTGTATGGGGTAAGGTAGATTTGGTTTTCTTAAAATTATGTTCCTTTAAAAGTAGAAGAATAGAGTTATGTGTGAGGGAGCGAGAGAAAGAGACAAAAATTCTCTTGTAGTTAAAAAGAAAAATACTGTTCCCTAATAGACTAATTTTCAGTTAGGATTTGAAAAAGCTTTTTTCATTTTTATATCCATTAACTGAATAAGAAAATCAAACTAATTTAGTCAAACAACTTTGGCTTTTCATTTTGACTTCACTTAAACAACTGTGTATTTAGAGATAACAGCATTCAGCTGACATTGGGTAAGAAATGAGCAAATCAGTATTCAGATTTCTTTTTCACCTTCCTAGCTCTGAATTATTTCTTAAACTTCTTCTTTTTTTTTTTTTTTTTAAAGATTTTATTTATTTATCTGACAGAGATCACAAGGAGGCAGAGAGGCAGGCAGAGGTGGGGGGGGGGAAGCAGGCTCCCTGCTGAGCAGAGAGCCCGATGTGGGGCTCGATCCCAGGACCCTGGGATCATGACCTGAGCCGAAGGCAGAGGCTTTAACCCACTGAGCCACCCAGGTGCCCCCTTAAACTTCTTTTTTTTTTAAATGGTAAAGTACACATAACAAAAAAGTTTACCATTTAACCATTTTTAAGTTTATAGTTCAGTGGTATTAATATACATTCACATGATAATGCAGGCATTAGCACATCCATCCCCCTAACTTTTCATCACGTGAAAGTGAAACTTGATGTCTGTTAAGTGTCACAGTTCTCCCCTCCCCACAGCCCCTGGCAGCAACCATTATAACTTTAGGTCTTTATGATTTTGACTACAGTTGAGCCTTGAACACCATGCTTTTGAACTGTGCAGGTCCACTGATCTGCAGACTTTTTTCAATAAATATATTGGAAAATCTTTTTTTTTTTTTTTTTATATTGGAAAATCTTTGAGATTTGCAACAGTTTGAAAAAACTCACAGATGAACTCCATAGCCTAGAAATACTAAAAACATTAAGAAAGAAATATTCATAAATGTAAAATATATATAGATACTAGTCTGTTTTTTCATGATTATAAAATTATAATTACGTCTCTCTCCGCTTTTTTGTAGCTTTATTGTAAGAATATGGTTTATAATATAACATACAAAATATGTGTGAAGTGTTTATGTTATTGATAAGGCTTCTCAGTGTGGGCTATTAGTAGTTAAGCTTTTGGGCAGTCAAGATTATACACAGATTTTTGATAGGGGGTTGGTGTTCCTGACCCCTGTTGTTCCAAGGATAAAGCTGTATTTTAGGTACACGTATACATGGAATTACACAGTATTTGTCTTTTTGTGATTAGCTTATTTCACTTAGCATAATGTTCACAAGGTTCATTCACATGTAACGTATTGCACAATTTTTTTTACTTAAAGCTAAAAATATTCCATTGTATGTATATACCACATTTTGCTTATTCATTCTCCATTGATGGACACTTGGGTTTCTTACATGTTTTAGCTATTGTGAATAGTACTGCTATGAACATGGGTGTACAAATAATCTCTTCAGGACCCTGCTTCCAGTTCTTTTGGGTATATACCCAGAAGTGGAATTGCTGGATTCATATGGTAATTCTATTTTTACTTTTTTGAGGAACCACCATACTACTTTCTACAGTGGCCGTACCATTTGCATTCCCAGTAATGCACAAGTGTTCCAGTTTCTCTTGGAACTTTTCTCTTTTTTCAGTAGGAATCATCCTAATGCGTGTGAGGTGTTATCTCATTATAGTTTTGACTTGCATTTCTGTAACAATTAGTGATGTTGAGCATCATTTCATGTGCTTAGTGGCCATTCATTTATCTTCTTTGGGGGAATCTCTATCCAAGTTCTTGGCCCATGTTTGAATTGTTTGGTTTTTTTGTTGACTTTTAGTTAGGAGTTTTCTATATATTTTGGATATTAATCCTTCATTAGACATATGATTTGCGAAACTTTCTCATTCCTTGGGTTGCCTTTAACTCTTTGGATAGGGTCTTTCAAAGCACAAAATTTTAAAATTTTTATAAAGTCCAGTTTGTCTTTTTTTTCTTTTGTTACCTGTGCCTTTGGTGTCATATCCAAGAAATCATGGCCAAATGCAGTGTCATGAAGCTTTTGTGTGGTGTGTTTTCTTTTAAGAGTTTTATCGTTTTAGTCTTCCATTTAGGTCCTTGATGCATTTTGAATTTTACCTGTGGTAAAAATTAGGTAAGGATTCAGCTTCATTTTTTTTTTTTTAAAGATTTTATTTATTTATTTGACAGAGAGAAATCACAATTAGGCAGAGAGGCAGGCAGAGAGAGAGGAGGAAGCAGGCTCCCTGCTGAGCAGAGAGCCCGATGCGGGACTCTATCCCAGGACCCTGAGATCATGACCTGAGCGGAAGGCAGCAGCTTAACCCACTGAGCCACCCAGGCGCCCCCTCAGCTTCATTTTTTTGCGTGTAGATATCCACTTTCCCCAGCACCACTTGTTGAAAAGATTGCGTTTTTCCTGTTGAGTAGTCTTAGTGCCCTTGTTGAAAATAATTTGACCATTTATGTGAAGGTTTATTTCTGGACTTTTATTCTGTTCCATTGGTCTATACGTTTGTCTTTATGCCAATACAAACTTGTTTGAATACTTTAGCTTTGTAGTAAGTTTTGAAATGAGGAAGTGTGAGTCTTCCAGCTTTGTTCTTATTCATGATTATTTTGGCAATTTAGATTTCTCGAGATGCCACATGAATTTTAGGATGGGTTTTTTTCTCTTTCTGCAAGAATTCTCATTAGTATTTTGACAGGGATTGTAAATTGCTTTGGGTGGTATTGACATCTTAACAATATTTAGTCTTCCAATCCATAAACGCAGAATGTGCTTCCATTTTTTTTCTGTCATCTTTAATTTCTTTCAGCAGTGTTTTAAATAGTTTTCACTGTACAAGTATTTCACCTTGTTTATCCCCAAATATTTTATTCTTTTTGATGCTACTGTAAATAGAACTGTTCTTGTAATTTTCTTTTTTGATTGTATATAGAAATGTAACTGATTTTTGTGTGTTCACTTTGTATCCAGCTACTTTGCTGAATTCATTAGTTCTGACAGCTTTTTGCTGAGTCTTTAAGGTTTTCTACATACAATATTATATCATCTCTAAACAGAGATCATTTTACTCCTTCCTTTCCAATTTGAGTGTCTTTCATTTCTTTTTCTTGCCTAATTGCTCTAGGTGCAACTTCCAGTACTGTGATGAATACAAGTGCTGAAGCTGACCTAAATTAATCACGGTTTACCATCCCAGTTAACCCCCTGGAAAATTGCAAGCCTTCAACAGACTCCACAGTTCCAGAATAGTTAACATCAGACAGATCATTCCTGTGTAATTGTCTTAAGTGGAAAGACAAATTTTTTGTGCTTCCCACTCAGCCATCTTCCCATAATCTGAAATAGTTTTTTTTTTTTTTTAAGATTTTTTATTT
Source organism: Meles meles (assembly GCF_922984935.1). NCBI lineage: Eukaryota > Metazoa > Chordata > Mammalia > Carnivora > Mustelidae > Meles > Meles meles. The sequence goes on along the minus strand of NC_060069.1, from coordinate 44,603,966 downwards.
ATTTATTTGACAGACAGAGATCACAAGTAGGCAGAGGCAGGCAAGGCAGAGGGAAGCAGACTCCCCACTGAGCAGAGAGCCGGACACGGGACTCGATCCCAGAACCCTGGGCTCACAACCTGAGTCAAAGGCAGAGGCTTTAACCGACTGAGCCACCCAGGCGCCCCTGAAATAGTTTTAATAATCAAATATTTTATTAAAAACTGGTATGATTAAAACGGAGGCCTATTTTTCTCAGACTTTATGCATTAAACTATACAGTACGCTTTCCAGATAGTTCAATATTATTGATTATTTGACTAGTTATGAAACCATGATTTGAATTGAACTCACTTTGCTTTTCAGGACTTTTTCATATATTTGAATTTTCTTTACAGAAATACCGGTATCAGGATGAAGATACACCTCCTCAAGAGCACATTTCCCCACAAATCACTAATGAGGTGATAGGTCCGGAACTAGTTCATGTCTCAGAGAAGAACCTGTCAGAAATTGAGAATGTCCATGGATTTGTTTCCCATTCTCACATTTCACCAATAAAGGTAGGATGAAAACTTTATTTTGTTGCTATGAATTATATATTACTTTTGTTACTCGTATAGCTCATGCTCAGAGAGAACTCTTTGTTCATGTAGAATTTTCATCCCTTGTTTATGGTTTCATAGTTATAGGGAATTGCATAATATTTATTAGCATTCTAAAAACATTTTTAAGGATATATTTTATAAATGAATTTTATTCAGTGATACTGTCATTAAGCCTAAAAATTCCCACAAAGGAAATAACTATTATATTTCAAATACTACACATTGAAGTGTTTAAAATGTGTTTTAAATATTAGTAGGTACAGAAAAAGAGCATTAATACAAACATAAACTCCCTTCAGAAATAACTACAGTCCTGGTTTCTTCTAAAGCTCTAGCACACATTAAGATCTCCAATCAGTATATTATTTATTTTGCTGATTTTACATTTTATATAAATGATTTATAGTGCATATAATGTCAGCTTGACTTTTTTGCTCAACATTATATTCCTGAGATTGTTTTCACTGCTCTGGAGTTTTTTCTTTCATTAATACACTATAATTTATCTTACTTTTGATGGATATTGAATTATTTTCAGAATATTTCGAATATAAAAAGTGCTATTTAAAACATAGGTTATGTATACATATCTTTGTGGATAACACTAGATTATCTTCCAAGTAGTTAAATAATTTACATTTTCAGCAGCAATAAAAAGAGTTTTAACTGATCTGTATTTTTATCAGTACCTGGTATTCTTATTTCTGCCATTGTTTGGGACTTGAAATAGTATCTCATTGTGATTTTAATGTGCATTTCCCTGTTTGATAATGTGGTTGAATGTATGTATTACTCATCCAGGTTTTCTGTTCTGTGATATAACCTCTCAAGATTTTCGTTCCTTTTTGTCTTTGGTGTCCTTTTTCTTTTTTTCTTTTTTCTTTGGTGTCCTTTTTACTGATTTTAAACATTTATATATTTAGAGTAAGCAAGCGAGTAGAGGGAGGGGCAGAAGGAAAGGGAAGAGAATCCTCAAGCAAACTCTGCTCTGAGTGTGGAGCCCAAGGTGGGGATTGATCCCAGGGCTCTGAGATCATGACCTGAGCTGAAATGAAGAGTCGGCTGCTTAACCAACTGAACCCTCAAGTGTCCCTACAAGTTCTTTATATATTCTGGATAGTAATCTTTTGTTGGTTGTATGCATTGTGAATAAGGATTATTTTTTCCTAGTAAACTGTAACCTGTGTTTTATAATTCTCTTTGAAGGATGATTTAGTATTTCTAGTTAATATTTTTAATGGTTATACCATTTAGATTTTTCTGTTAATAGTTTTGGCAGGTTATTTTTTCTAGGAATTTGTCCATTTTATATTTCAGAATACTGTTATTAATATGCTGGGAGTTTTGTCTATAGCATATTTAGGTATGGCCCCCTTTTCATTCCTCATAATGTTTATTTGTGCTTTGTTTTGTTTTCTTCCCCTTGACCATTCTTGCCAAAAGATGGTCTTTTCAAAGATTCATCTCTTTTTAAAAAAATCTTCTTTTGTCTCTCCCCCATGTACTGTCATCCTCACCCTCCCTGTTTTCACACACACATTTACCCACATAATATATGTGTTCCAAGTAAATCTGTAAATATAAATCTGTGGATAACCTACATATTAACTAAGGTTGTGTTTGGTAGAAGCAAGCTGACCTTCCCTTGGAAGGCTAAATAAGAGATACAGAGAGGAAGAAATTGGTGGGTATTAGTGACAGAGACAGTTCTTTTATCTTATCCCCCTTCTCCTCTTAACAGTGTTTTTTCTCTTCTGCTTTTTTTGAGTTTATTCTGTTTGGGTTTGGCGGTTTTACTTTTTTTTCCCCCCTAGTTTCTTTAGTTACGTATTATAACAGTATCTGCCTTTTCTAGGAGTAGTGGAGTTTGTAAACTTTCCTTTTAATATCACTTGTATCAGCAAGTTTTAACATGTAATTTTTAAAAATCATTGTAACATTTTGTTTTATTTCCCTTGTGATTTTATTTGCCCCATGAATTTGTTTCTTAATTTTTAAACATAGTGATACAGGCAGTTTTGGTCTGAGAACCCAGAAGTGGGGGTCCTTCAGAATCAGGCAAGAGAGTGCTTGGCTTCATGCAGGGCAGAAATCAAACACGAGCTGGAGAAAGTGAAGGCAGAGTTGAATGAATAGTCCAAGTGACAGGTGGAAGATAGTATCTGGAGGACTCAGGAAGGAAAGGAGAATGAGTCTCTGCACTTGGGGCTCAGCCTTTGTATTTGAAAGGGTTCCAGGATAAGTGGTCCTTCAGGAATCCAGAGTAGGGGCTCATCAGAGGCGAATAACAGGTGAATAATGGGTGTTATTTTAGAAATCATTAAAACTAGAAGGTATTGATGCCAGAGTCAGCTGCAGTTTTTCAAAGCTAACTTCCTGGAATGTATTTAGGATCTGACTCTTCTCAGATGTTATCAGGTGTTTGGGGGCCTGCGACAAACCTCAGAAAATAATTAACTTTCTTGCTTCTTCCTTGGAGTGGGAACATAGCTTCTTTGACTTTTACTCAGATGCACAATAGAACATGAGTAAATGGGCCCTAGCAGAAAAATAGCAGAAATAGAGCCTTTCTAAAATGTAGTTCCTTCAGCTTCTCTAGCTCAACAGGAGACATTTATTCCTTTCATATCTTACTTTCAATTATATTTTCTCATGTCTTATCTCTCATCTTATTTGCTTGGAAGTTATGTGTTTCTCTTCCTTGAATGGTTATCCTAGAAATTTTAATATACATTTTTAACTTACAAAACTAAGGTCAGTACATCTCTTCTGTCTTCATTCTGAATAACATAGAACTTTAGAACACTTGAATTCTAAGCACTCTGTCCTGCTGGATATGCTATTCTTATTTATGCCTGTTTTCTCTTGACTGAATTAAATTACTTGAGTCATGAAATTCCCGAGGTAAGCATAATTCTTCGTTTCTGATGTTTTGAATTTCCGGTCATTCTGTTGGTTACAAACTATGCAAAGTCAATTTGCACACTCTCAGCTCCTCACCCTTTTGGTAGTTACTTCCATGTGTATGCAGATTCTGACAGGGGTGTGGGCAGTGAGGGTCCCACCCCCTTTTCAAAAGTTGAATATAAATAAACTGATACATATTTTAGCAAATTGACAACTTAAAATAAAAACGAGAGTCTTAACTAATTTCAGGAGAAGGTTGATAGTTGCTGGCCCTTGGATTCAGTGCTCAAGGTCAAACTAGATTATAGGTTCACTTACTTGTGTACTTTTTGTCTGTTTTCCTGCTAGAAAGTAAGCTTTAGAAAGACAAGCATATTTGTGAAATCACAATGAGGAAGGTTGTGGTGAAGATTATAGTACACGTAAAGCCCTTATGGTTGACCATGGGCATTGCTTAACTCAGTATAAGATTGAATGCACCTGTAACCAATATGAGTCTCTGGCAGATGTGAACTTTTGCAGTGACTATTGTCAGGTTTAAATTTTTGAAAACTTTTGAATAAAGTTGATTATAAGATTTTGGGGAAAAAAATCACCTGCCAGAATATTAGTTTTGTTTATCGAATAATACATACCTTTAACAAACATTTATTAAACCTCTATGCAAGTAGCTTTGTTAGATTTCAGTGATTAATATTTTTATGGAGAGATATAACACAGTATGTAACATGCAAAAATAAAGAGAAAAATTAAATTTTTGGACTATTCTAAAAAAAGAAAATGAACATTAGGACAAGGTGTTGAAGGTGTGAACAAGATGCCAGTTCAGAGGAAAGGCAGTTACTGGGGAAAATAAAGTAGCAGGGTGATAATCAGAGGAAACTGTAAAAATTCAGGAAAGTTCAGTATACTGTAGCTTTGGGAACTTGTTAGTAAATGGGGACCTCAATCCTGAGCTGATGAGTGGCCCGATGAAGGGTTTGCCGCCGTGAAATGGGCTATGAAATAATCTTAACAGGTTCTTGCAGTACTGGTGCTGATGCTCATTACTGAAAAAAATGAATGAAATAAGATAGTGATTGAAAGTTACTCTATTCAGCCTTATTTAGCCTAAATATAATTATGATTTAAGACTCTGAAAGGGAAACTTTTTTCCAGTGCTGGGCAGTTCCAGGGAAGAAATTGGCAATATAATGGTGAAGAATTCTATGGAAGAAAAGGACACAGTGGGTAAATTTTCGTGGTATATAAGAAATCTTCAAAGAAAGTTTAACTTTTAAACAGTTATGAATATAATAGTGTATCATAATAAGAACAGTGTCAAGAGTCCTAAAACTGAAAATGAGCTGGCAATTAGGAAAAATGGTCAGAACAGTAAATTGAACAAATAAAACTCCAGCCTATTTCAAAATAGATTAAATCAGGATGAATTGATAAGGAGGACAGTAGGTGTACTGCTTAGTATGGGACGTTGTGTTGGTGATTGAAGAAATTAAAGAACTCATATTTGGCTTTTGTTTTCATGGCAAGGAAAATTATGTTCAAACCAAATTGTGCAAAGTAAATATAGTTCAGCAGGACTTGAAATCGAAGATAGAACAGAGTATGTGAGCAGATAATTATTTTAAATATGTATATCAGCTAGCCTGGGTACATTTCATCCAGTAGTATTGAGAATACTAGCAGATCACTGCTAATGAGATCACTAGCAGTAGTTGGTAGTTTTTCAAATATTGTTGAGAAATGAGGGTAGCAGAAAAATAGACATAAGCAAATATATGCCTATTGAATAGAGTCTTACCTATTTTAAGTGGGTACTTTTGAAATCAATTTTGTTTTGACATCTATGGAATATATTAAAATGTTGAATTTTATCTTTTTTGGATGGCTCTGGTATATTAAGGTAATCTTATGGTCTGCATACAATTTGACCACAAGATGGTGCTCTTACAGAAAGGATTTGTGCGTATAAATGAGCAGAGTTTTTCTAAGCAAATAACCAATCTGTGTCATCAGTCTTCTCAGCTTTGTTCTAGGGGAAAACCCCTAGAAGAAAACATAGGTAGTAATCGCCTTGACATAGGTCTTCGTGACGATTTTTGGAATCTGACACCAAAAGCAAAAGTAGCAAAAGCAAACTACTGGGACTACATCAAACTAAAAAGCTTCTGCACAGCAGAGGAAGCTGTGCCAGCAAGATGAAAAAGCATACTACTGAATGGGAGAAAATAATGATGAATCACAAATCTGATAAGGGGCTAATATCCAAAATACATAAAGAACTGATTCAACTCAATAACAAAAAAAACAAACAACTGATTTAAAAATGTCAAAAGATCTGAGGAGACATTTTTCCAAAGACGACAAGGCTGACAGGTACATGAAAACATAGATGCTCAGCATCATCAGTCATCAGGGAAGTGCAAATCAAAACCACAAGATACTACCTCACACCTGTTAGAATGACTCTTAACAAAATGATAAGAAATAATAAGTGTGGCAAGTAGATGCCGTAAAGGAAACCCTCATGCATTGTCGGTGAGAATGTATAAATTGTTGAAACTGTTGTGGAAAACAGTATGGGTGGTTCCTCAGAAAATTAAAAATAAAGCTATCATATGATCAGAAGATCTACTTCTGTTGTATTAATTTGAAGAAAATGAAAACACTAATTCAAAAAGATATATATGCACCCTCTTATTCATTATAATATTATTTATAGTAGGCAAGATATGGAAATAATCTAAGATCCATCAAGGAAAGAAGAAAATATGATATATGTGGTAAAAGAGAATGAAATTTTGCCATTTGGGACAACATGGATGGACCTTGAGGGCATTATGCTAAGTGAAATAAGTCAGAGAAAGATAAATAACCAGTGATCTCTTTTATAACATGGATAAAAATATTGGTGGTTATAAGAGGCAGGGTAGTGAGAAAAGTGAACTGTGTGTTTTTTGTTTTGTTTAAATACATTAGGTAGAAAAAAGATTTTTAAGTCTTATCTTAGTAGAGTTTCACGTTTTGAAAATTAATAAGCCAGGTCATAAAGAGAAAAGTATAAGGAAAATGCCTATTAAGTTGCATTTACAGTATAGTAGCTTTGTAGTTACTTAGTGATTTTTTTTTTTTAGTATTTTAGAATTTCATTATTGTTTTTCTTCTCAACCTTTTAAGTTTTTCATTGAGATTATTTAATCCTTGCTTTTGTTACTATACCTGAAGACTTGAATAGGCTTTTTTGTGAGTTTGAATGGTAAACAAATAATTGGGGGCCTATCTATTCTACATATATTTTTGAATGGTCCTTACTTGCATTTAATATTACAAAATAAATTTCTCACAGTTACAAATTCTTCATAATTGTATTTTTGGTTATGTAATCATTAAATGGATATGCTCAGTTTACTTAAGCTTTATTGTTTAGGGTTCTATTATAGACTCTATCATTTTGCGGAAAAAAGTAAACTGCACAGAAAAAATATTTAAATCATTAAAATGTTAATAGTTATTCAGTGATTTCGACATTGTGTATTTTTTTAATTCATTACTTTAAATAGACTTTCCAAGTTCCGTAATGAGCTTAAATTTTGTTTTAATGGAATAGAGTTTATTTTTTGGCTCCGCTATATGAGTAGGGCTGTTCTAAAGCAGGTATCAGTGAGGAATTGGTCACCTTTGATCTCCCAGTCAAATCATATGAAACCATTTATGGTTTAAGTACACATACGGTTTTGTATGCATCCATTGACTACTGGGCAATGGATGAGATGATCCTAGATTTTTGTAGTACAGGTAATGGGTTATTTTGATAAAGAAGCCTTTCTCAAAACTCAGAGCTGCTTTTTAATGTCAGTGGATTTGATTACAAAATCTGTGCCTTGAAAAGTACTTTTGCCGGTACTTAGGGGGTATACGGGATATCAGCATTAGATTGTTTTTGAGCTCTTTGGCTTCCTGGGATAAGAAATCTGTGTACACAAATGGCTTAGTATTCATGGTCTGTGTTGTTATTGTTTGCAGTGTGAGTAGGAAGTTTCATTCAGCATTTGTGTACAATATCTTCATCCATACCAATCCAGAATAACAGAACTTATATCAGTTCTAGGGTTCCCCCATCTTGGATTTTCATCAGACATGGATCATCAAGGCACATCTTTTGGAGCCAAACCAATTATATAAACCACACTAGCCAGTTGTTTATTAAATATGTGGTCCATATTACTGTGTTTTTTTAAAGAGGTTTAATTTTTTTTTCCTTCAGAGGATTCTTAGTTCTCTGTTTACCCTTAGTGTTTTCCTCTGTTGCTTTAACCCCAGATGGATAGGACCAGTCTGTCTAGGGTCACAAAATTGCCAACTACTATCTGCAGAGTCCTTGGGAAGAAGCACCAAACTTTGTGCTATAATCTCTGTCAGAAAGCATCTTAGCTTTCAGAGAGTCCCACATGACTCACCTCTTTTGGGCATGTGTCTGTATCTTAGGGATGGAATCAGAGAGAGAGTATTAGCATCTTTGCTTGCTGAATCAGGATTTTCAATGAATCTGGAGGTCACAGTTTCTACTTTCCAATAGATTTCATTTAGTTGGTGCAGTAAGCACATAGTAAGCAAGATTTTTTGTCAGTCCACATCTGAAAAAGTATATGGCTGAGGTTGGGATTTGTGATGTACTTGTATCAACTTAAAAACTAAATTACTCAACCATTAGTACATTATCAAATGTCATTTTTATTCATATAGTGTTTTAAAATGACCACATATTATAAAATAATGTAGCAATATTAGCAGGGCAGAGTTACAAATCTCTGCTTCTTAAACTTGAGGTTGCTCGAGTCACTTAAGGGCCTTTTTTAAAAATGAAAATTTCAGGATCCCTCTTACTCTAAAAAATTCTGGTGAGGAGAGGGGATACCAGTTTGCATTTTTAAACAGCATCCTAGGTGATTCTGAGGTAGACTACTATGTTGAAAAACACAGACCTAGATATTAAATGTTAGAAAATGTCGGTCTAGCAATCAAACAATATTATTTAGTTGAACCTCAGAGTATAAATGTAGTGTTGGATAAAACATGCTTTGCTGATTTTAAAACAAAAAATTTACTTTAATTCTTTGGCATTTTTAAAAATTTATAACTTATTAATCTAAGTGTTTATAATATATGAGAGAAATGATAGTAATAATTTAAGTTTTTTTTAATCACAGAAGTTCAGAAGTCAAATATTTATTTTGCTGATTAATCTGTTTTTGCCTCCAGACTCAATTATCAAAGCATTAAGAACCAATATATTACGTAAAATGATCATGCCATATTACAAATGGATTTTCCTCTAGCATTAGATCCTCAGAGTTGAATGAAAATAGTACCTTTAAAAAACTTAGAGCCTAATTAATGTGAGCTCCTTCCTGATGTGGAAATTTGTATGTGAATGACAAAGGCTCCTTCAGTAAAATTAAACAGTCAGAACTATTGGCAAGAAAATCATCTTGTATATTTGAATTCAGTTCATATTTATAATTATTTAAGCAGTGAAGATGACGCTGGATTTTACTACAGACTAAGATTGAAACTTCGTAATCCAGGGTTTCTCCACCCTGTGCATTAAAATAGGCATCCCCAAAGGGTCTTGGTAGTCCAGTGTTTATAACATCCTTCTTTACCTGCTAATCGACCTCACTTCCTGGATTTCATTCCCTCTAGTTATCAGCTAACAAAAGAACAGCTTTTGGTTCCTGCAGACGCTGGTGAAAAAATAATCATGAGAAAGCCATCAACCTTATGCCGTCCTTTTTGTCTGCAAATATAAACTCAGCCATCATACAACTAACAGGTACAGAGGGAAGATACAAGCTCTTTCATGGGAAGAAATTACAGAGAAAATGAGCATCATTTCTCAAGATTTTTATTTTCCCTGATCTACAAGTGATGCTGCTGTAATTCTAGCTGCAGTTTTTACCGATCATTCACCACTCAGCAGCTGGTAGAGAAGTAAGACTGCTTGGCAACCACCTGCAGGGCTGCAGAGATGAATTACATTTTCGGGAACAACACACTTCTATACTCTCGCGCCAGTCGAGGAGGCAATACTAGCTCTAGCCATGGCTCAGTAGGCCCAAAGCAGAAACATTGGGCAAAAAAGGGTTCATCAGATGAACTGCAGGCTGAGCCAGAACCTTCACGCTGGCAGCAGATAGTTGCATTTTTTACTCGAAGACACAGCTTTATTGACTGCATCTCGGTAGCCACCAGCTCCACCCAGGTAACATACCACTTGTTGGAATTATTTTCAATATATTTTTGGTTTATGTTTGCTTTGCAGTTGATTTAATATAGATTTCTTATTATTTAAAATATAGTCTTAGGCACTGAAACCTTGGATGTGCAGAAATGCATGTTTTCAGTCCATCTGTGTAGGTCTTTAGCATGAAAGGGGAAACAAAAAATATTTTCTCTTTTGCTCTTATGTAATACCAAACAATACAGGCTCTGATTCTGTTGAGGGACTTCTCTAAAAATACAAACCATTGATAAATTACAGTGTAAATTAATAATGCTTGTCTCCTTATTTTTAGGCTGTTAAATGCTATAAAGTACAATGTCTAACCAAAAAAAAAACCACTTTAGCTTCTGTATGTCATTAGATAACCTTAGGAAGATTGTTATGGTAAACAAACAAGATACAGAAAGATTTTTATTTTCTAGTGTTTTGAGAATAAATTGAATACAGTTTACTGTTGCTATATACTTATATCTTATGAAGTTATAATTATGGTTTATTCAAGGAATTTAGTTAATCTTTCCATTTCTATAAATATATGTTATCTAGGGTTAATTTAAAAGCATTAAGCTTGTGTAACTACACAATTATAGTAATATTTTTTTTCAGATAGTCAGTTGATAGTTTAGAGATGAGCAACACTAACAATCTCCTAACTTAAAAAAAAGATCACATAAAACCAAATCTTTTTGAGGAAATGAGTATTAAAATAATGGGGGAATAGAAATCAATAGTAATTTAAGTGAAATATTTATTTGTCATTAAAGGAGGTTGGGGGACTATATTTTAAAATATTTTCTGTAGATATTAAACTTTAGTAAAAATGAAAGGATAAGAAATAGTCTAATTTAAAAACAAGGGGAGATTGCTTTTGTCCTTTCACATCAGTAATACTTAATAAAATTTATACACATATCCTAGTGCTTTTTAAAATAAATTTCTTTAAAACCATCTTTTTTAAATAATTAGAAGCAGCACAATAAACTGTCAACAGCTTCTTTCTTGCTTTTGGTTACCAGAATTAATCTTTCAATAGTTTTGATTTTAAAATATTGTCAAATTTCTTAAGTAAGAAATTGTATTTATTTTTCCAACATGTGTGAGAGAAATGGAATTACTGGGCTAGAAGGGATCATTAAATGTTCTTATATAGGCACTGATGTTAGCTTTAATCAGAACTTCAGAAGCAGTGATATGATTTAACTCTTAGATTGAATACTGCCTGAAGAATTTAACTAACTTGATTTGACTGCAATTATACATACCAAAAAGGGATGCAAAAACTAAGGCTTGGTGTTGTTAATTCCTAATAGATTAATATTAAATGATACTTTCTATTGTTAATAGAAAAAGATGTGCTAAAAACTTTTTAAAATTTACATGAGGTTTATGTAAGTACACAGTACTGTATATGTATACATACACACTACCACTGATACATAATCTTATTAGGGGCATACAAATGAAAAGGCAAGCAAAATAGTTTACATATAAAACTATCAAAACCACAGAATTACATTATAATTACTTAGGAATTGGAGAAAAAGCTGCTTATTATATTGTACTAAAGTAGAGTTATAATTTCAATAAAAACTTCACAATTCATCCTACAAAGCCATTTAAAATTTTATTTTACTCCCATTTGGTTCAAACCATTTGTTATACTGATAAATGACTTAGTTTTTATTTCTTTCATACTTCTTTTTTACTTGTCTTTCATTACCTTTGTATTTCATTTTTAGAAGTATAAACATTAGGTCAAAGATTTTAGCTTTTATTTCTCCTGCTCTAAAGTACCATAATACCATTTTTCATTCTATATATTTTTCTAACTGATGATTGGGATATTTTATATATCCAAGTCTTCTGTTGTAACTCACTGGAATTCATTTTACTAGATAAAATATGATGGGACCAAGATAGAACATTAGACAGATTTGGATCTTGACTGATGCTAGACCACATTTTTCTGTTTCATCTACTGACCCATGGCTGACAGTTTTTAATTTCTAGCACCAGAAGGATTTGCATATTGTTAAAAACAAGTAGATTAATGAAATTTTGTAATTTATTGAACATATACTATGTTTCTGTGAAGATAGTACTATGATAGTGTTTTGTTCTGTAATTGATAAATAGCAGCAATGATAACCAGATTTTCTATTTCATTGTTGTTAGAAATATTTTTTCTAAGATTTGATAGCAAGATTTAAGTTTGAATGTAATTCCTTGTAACTATGCAGCATGATACTTTCAGCAGTGTGGAGACTTGCTATTAAATCTAGTTTTATTAACTTGAAAGTCATTATCCTGATTTAATAACCCCCAAATACCTTCTGTAAATAAAAAGAAAATTTATTTAGGGATTCATTTAAGTTACTTGTGTGTTAGAAATACTCATATTCATAACTCAGATTATGTGCCAGTTTCTACTATAATAACTGGAATTTAGTATGAAGTCACTAATTTTTTTTTTTTAATGTTAAGGAAGCTAAGTAGTTATAAACTTCTGCAAGACCCCCCCCCCCCACTTTTAGGGTAGGGCTTGGCATATAGTTGGTGCTCAGTAAATGTTTATGGAATTGATTATTTTCCATTTCAGTCACCAAAACCTTGTTAGTTTATGGCCTTCCAAAATATAGTACCTAATCCTAAACCTCCTGGGTACCTGTTTTTCTTGGATCCACTTTCCTTCCCTCACCAGTGCCTTTAGTTCTTCACAGTACCCCATTTCTTTCTCTGTTTCCCTTATCCTCCCCTCCATTCTTCATGTTTACTTTAGGCCACCAAATTCCCCATGTACCTGATTTCCTCACCCCTCTGGGTCCCCACACAATGATGTTAACTGTATAGTTTACAAACTATTTCTAGTTTTTGTCATTTGGTTATATCCCAGAAGTTCACATGAATTGCTTTTTTTTTTTTTTTTTTTTAAGGATTTTATTTATTTGACAGATAACAAGCAGAGGGAGCAGTAGAGGGAGAGAGGGAGAGAGAGAAGCAGAAGCAGGTTCTTCACTGAGCAGGGAGCCCTATGTGGGGCTTGATCCCAGGACTCTGGGATCCTGACCTGAGTTGAATGCAGACACTTAACCAATTTGAGGCAGCCAGGTGCCCTTGCGTTGTTGTTTTTGTTTGTTTTTTAATGTTAAATTAAGAGGAGTTTCTAATTTTTTTTTGTACTTTGTTGTAAGTTTTTCTATTTTGCGCTTCATACTACTTATGTTCTTAATTTTGAATAATTACTACAGAAAAAAAGGGCCTACATGTTGTCAAACCTTCCTCATGTCTTTACCTCAGAATTTCCCCTATTCTTCATTTAGGATCACTTAATACCAATCTGCCCTGTCCTATTTAGCATACTCACCTCTATTCCAGACTAGGACCAATTTTTAAATTCATGAGGGTTTTAAAAGAACTCCAGTATTTCTAGTCTTTGCTACTTGATTAGCCTTCTTGGTGATATCAGTGTTTATTAATGAGTATAGTAGTCATATAAACTTAGAACAGCTGTGAAGTGGTAGGTCACTTTGAATGTGTATTTAGCAGCTGTGCCTGTAATTTGGACCACCTAAAAATCCCTAGCATGGATCATTATAAATAGCCATTATAAATTCTGCCCTTCCCCCAACAACTGACATGCCAAGTTGAGCTGAAAACAATAAAGTTCTTTTCTAGGAGTGAATGGAACAGATATGATGACTTATCATAATTGAAGAAGAACAATAAAATTTTAAGAATTGAATAGTCTTTTTAGAGGAAAAACCTGTCCTGCATTAAAATGCAGGAAAACACTTTTCAGATACCCATGTGTGGAAAAATATATAGGCTAATTTGTATAAAAAGAATACTGTTTGTCCTAAACAGATACAGTCTAGATTATCAAGGATTTAATTCTGTAGAGATGTGCATTGGATATATTGTCCAAAAATGTATATAATACTCTCAACCTCATGAGTTAATTCTATTAAATTATTTAATATATGTATCATACTTTGAACAGTGCCTGGCAGCTATTACTAATATTATTATTTTCTCTTTAGATTACTTAACTTTTGATAGCCCATGAACAAATTCAAGTATAGATAATTAGGAATTAAACCACCCAGGGTAGTGCACTTTATTCAGATATTCAGTAAATTGTGTTGACTGAATAAGTTAACTGTAAGTACAGCCATGTACTTTTTTAAGAATTCCAAACCTCAGCACCTTTAATTGTAGAATTTAAGGGGAGGTGGGCCTAAAGAGCACCTCACTTCTTGGTAAGACCTCAAATTCCCTGACTTTTCCTCTCCTCCCAACATTCCCTTTTGCAAATTGTTAAACAAGTCACAAGTAGACAACTAAGTTAATTGATTGTTCATCTTTTTTTTTTTTTTAAAGATTTTATTTATTTATTTGACAGTGAGAGAGAGATTACAAGTAGGCAGAGAGGCAGACAGAGAGAGAGAGAGAGGGAAGCAGGCTCCCTGCCGAGCAGAGAGCCCGATGTGGGACTCGATCCCAGGACGCTGAGATCATGACCCGAGCCGAAGGCAGCGGCTCAACCCACTGAGCCACCCAGGCGCCCCTGATTGTTCATCTTTTACCAAGCTTTCCTAGGTGTATCATCAGGACTAATTTTATACTCTATATCCTTTTGCCCTTAATCACCCCAAAAAGTCCAAACCTTCCAGATCACTCTCATTCATTTCCTTATCCTCAAACTCTTTGTGATGGATCACCCTTTTTTTTCTCTCAGACACCTGGCATTTCCCTGAGGATACTGTTTTGTACTATATCCTCGCAAAAAGTGGAAATTTTGTCTGTCTTTCTTGCTTATCAATGATATTTGTGGATGACTGTATTTCCTCTCTCTTTAAAAAAAATGTAGATGGCATCAGATAATATTTTCCACTTCCCCTCCTTTTCTAGTCATCTTCATCTCTCTCAGTCACTCCTGCTCATGGATGATTTGAACACCTGGTTTACTGTCTTTTTTCTGCCCACTATTCCTGTTAATTATTCTTAGTGATTTTCAGTATCCTTGTATGATCTATCCAAAATCTTGACTTTCTCAATTCTTTGATATCCTTATCCCTAGGAACCTTGTCTTTTCTTTCACTTGGGTGATCTGCTTAAATAGTTACATTTAAAACCTTATTACCATTGACTATACACTTACAAAATCTTAGTTGCAAGCATTTCAAACTGTCTGACTAGCACTTACTTTCTTTTTAGCTCACTTCCCCTATTACAGTGATTTTTTAAAAAAAAATTTATCTTCTGAAGACCTTCAGCATAATTTTCTATTATCTATCACTCCTTTCATGCTTTCACTTCCCTCCTTGCCTCACTCAGATTCCTTGGTCCATGACTCAGAGTGCTGCCTTTCATTAACTGTTGCCCCTCTGTCACTTCATTGGTAAGATTCAACCTTGGTTAATTGCAACTTTGTCTCCTACACACTGGCTCCAAAGCTGCACATTAAATTTCCAGTAGTCACTGCCTGGCCCTCATTCTCAGTTGATGATCTTAACTCTTTATTCTACCTTGTTAAAATGAATGATCCATCTGTATTCCTACAGCTCACCTTTCACTTCTTGGTCCCTTGGACTATTCAAGAACTTCTGCAATTCTGTCTTCACTGCATTACCTGTCTTTCTCCTCCTGAATCGTTCTCATCAGCATATATGCCTCTTCTAATACCTCTCATTAAAACAACCAACCAGAAAAGCCTCTTTTGGAGTGGATTGTCAAATCCAATGATTGGTTCAAAGTTTTTGTTTTACTTGACCCCACAACAGCTTTTACACAACTGACTGTTCCCTCCTTTAAATTCCTTTTGCCTTTGACTCTTGAACACTACCTTTTCAGTATTCTCCCAAATTCAGTTTCCTTTGCAGTATTCTCCTCCTCTTTCTACCACTAAATGTTAGAGTGCCTCAGGGCTCAGTCCTTGAGCTTCTAGCTTTTTATACTCACATTTCAGGTGATCTCATCCAGTCCTGTGCCTCTAAAAAACATCAGTATTTGTATCTTTAGCCCAGAGCTAATCCTCGTACACTAGACTTGTATATTTAACTTCCTGTTCAGTATCTGCACTTGGATTAAATATCTGAAAGTTAACATGTCAAAAACAAGTGTCTAATTTTATTGTTCTCCCCATCATCTTCTTTCATCATCACTCACTGAGATGCTGAAGATAGAAACTCTTGGAATCATTTTCTATTATTTTTTCCTTTGGTCCACATTCAGTCTAACAGCAGATCCTATTGGCTCTATGTCCAGGATATATTTATGATGTGGCCACTTTTTAGAATTTCCAGAACTACTAGTTTTAAATTATTTAATTTGCTGCCTTAACTACAGCAGTAGACCTCTTACTGGTCTTCCTGTCTCCATTCTTTCAACAGTCTGTTCACCCATTAGCCAGCGTCATCCTTTGAGAATATCAGTACTTTATTTTTAACCCTTCTGTGGCTTCTGATCCAATTTATAGTAAAATTCTAAATCCTTCTTAACTACAGACCAAAATGCCTATATGATCTCATCCCAGAAGTGCATCCAGTCATGTTTGCTACTGCTCCTTCACTTAACTCTGGTTATACTGGCCTTGTTCCTATTCCTCAAATATATCTGATGTGACCATCTAAGAGCCTTTATCTTGATGTTCCCTTCTTCCCCCTCACTGCCTTCAGATATCTCCTTATCTGTACCTTTTCACAGGGCCTTCCAAGATACTTACTTAGGTTACAGGTTCTCTTTCACTCTGAACATTACTGTCTTCTTACCTTTACAAAATTGTTTCCTTATAGTCTTCAATACTGTCTGATTCTTTACTATCATAAATTTTTATGTTCCTCAGAATTTCTCCCTTAGACCTTCTATGAACCATATATCACCCTTTATCTAGTGTTATTCTGATCCTCTAGCTGATGATTCTCTTCCTCTTTACCCCTCCGGGAAGAGATACTCATGAGGAGGTGAGCGGAGAGAAAAGAGAGAGAAACCATTTAATTTCATTGTAATTAGGATGACTGTGTAACACATCAACCAAACTGGAGTACTTTTGATGGAAAGAGAAAACTATTAATAAGTAAAATGGGACAACAGGCATAAATACAGACTTACCAGGCAAACAGAGGCATATGGTTCGTCATTTATAGCCATTTATCTGCTGATTTTTCTCACTAGGCAGCAGGTCTGAATAGTCACACCAAGACATCTCCACCTTGGACCGTTTTGAATTGGCCTAACCTTCCTCAATACATGTTTCATACATTTAGACTCATGCCTAATGACAGTTGTATTTTGAAGTGTTCTGTCAAATTAATATATTTTTCTTCACCTCTAAGGAATGAAATGGGTTATGTTCAGCAATATATTGCCTTTGTATTAAACTAGAGTATATATAAAGTAGGTAGACAGTCCTCTTAAACTACTTCGGAAATGCTGATCCTGATAGGATAGTTTCTAGGAGAATAGTTAGAAATAGTCTCCTTTGAGTATTGACAGACCAAGAAACCAAGGTTGGGATTAAAAACTCTTCTATACTGGTTGTGAGGTGCTGCCTGTTGGCAAAGTTTAATTGCCCACTCAAAAGACCACTAAAGCTAAGTGGTAAGATTGGTACCATGACTCAGATTTAGAAATTAATTGTTCCCTTTTTCACCTGAAGAATATTGTGGAATTTCTTACAGGGAATCTATATGTACCCACTAAAAATTTGTTCAAACAATGTTTAAGACCCAGTCATTTGTACAGTAGGACACTTTAGAAAAGTGTAGAGATGAAGATTAAACAAAAAAAAATAATTGTTACAATGGTTATATAAGCCTTTTAAAAATACCAAATTGACCATACAGTCCGGCATTGCACTCCTTAGTATTTACCCAGATGTGTTAAAAACTTATGTCCACATGAAAACCTGCACACGTGTTTATAGCACCTTTATTTATGATTGTCAGAACTTGCAAGGAACCAAACTGTCCTTCAGTGGGTGAATGGATAAATAAACTCTGGTACCTTCAGACAGAGGAATTGATTTATCACTAAGAAGAAATGAAAAGGCATGGAGGAACCTTAAATGCTTGTTACCAAGTGAAAGAAGCCAATCTGAAAAGGCTACGTACCCTATCCTTTTAACTGTATGACATTCTGGAAAAGGGAAAACTATGGAGACAGTACAAAGATGAGTGGTTTCCAAGAGTTAGGGAAGAATGATGATCAATAGGTAGAACACAGAGGACTTTTAGAACAGTAATTCTATTCTGTATGATCCTATATTGGTAGGCAAATGACGTTATAAATTTGTTACAACCTATAGAATGTCCAAGAGTGAACCCTGAACTATGAACTTTGAACAATAGTGGTGTGTCAGTGTAGCTTCATCATTTGTACAAATGTATCACTCTGGTGGTAAATGTGGATGATGGGAAGACTAGCGTGTGTGGGCATAGGCTATATGGGAACTCTGTACTTTACTTTTTTTTTTTTTTTTTTTTTTTTTAAAGATTTTATTTATTTATTTGACAGAGAGAGAGATCACAAGTAGGCAGAGAGGCAGGCAGAGAGAGAGGAGGAAGCAGGCTCCCTGCAGAGCAGAGAGCCCGATGCGGGGCTCGATCCCAGGACCCTGAGATCATGACCTGAGCCGAAGGCAGCGGCTTAATCCACTGAGCCACCCAGGCGCCCCAAGGAACTCTGTACTTTATCCTCGAGTTTGCTTTGAACCTAAAAACTGCTTTGAAAAATAAAGCCTATTAAAAAATTAGTATCTTAATGGAGATTCAAGTAGCTATAGCTTAAAGAACTAAGCAAATGAAATTTGTTTATATAAGCTCTTTATAAATAGGAAATGTGTTGTATTCATCTTTGTAACTTCTGTATAGTGTCATGATTGTTAGATGGCCCTTTTGTCAAGGACAGATAGGTAAAAAGAAATTTCACAAGCTGCAGCTTATATATTTTTAATATATTCAAACGGGTTTTAAAATTAACCTTTAAAATAATGTTAATAACAGTGCTGAAAAATTATCCACTGTTCATGAGGTCAAGATAAGATACTCAGCCTTTGTAACATTTTTGCCTGTATTTTCAAGCAGTGTTTGTTCTATGAGATTTGTACTTCATACCTCTTATCACAACTATAATCAATTTATTTCGGGTAATCAATTGAGAATAACTTGTTTAATATTAGCTGCTGAACCATAAGCTTCACAAGAGCTGATAGTATAAGATGTGTATTTTCTTATATCCCCAGAAACTATCATGGTGAATGTGCTTGAAAAACATTTGTTGAACTAATAAACAAATATTATATACTTGTTTATTTTCATTTAATCTGATGCTGGCTGTGAGGAAGTTTGGAGCTTCTGAATATGGTTGGCCACTATAAATTTCCCAAGCACTTTATATGTAGAACTATGGCTTAAAAAAATTTTTTTTAAGTTTTAATTTAAAAAAGTCTACACTACAGGATTTTGCAAAATCATGTATATTTCAAAAGTAATCCAAAGCTCTCTGCGAAAAAATTAGGCATATGTATTCTTATACATATGAAGAATTTAAATTCATATCGTTAAAATTTGACTTAGATTCATTTTCTTTAAAGATTTTTTTCTGTGTTTTTCTTTGTACTTCCTGGCACTCTAATTTAGATTACATTTCAGTCCTCCATTTTTAAAATTTAGAATTTTTATAAAGGCAAAAATAGTTGTTCAGACCATGTGGAGAACAGTAGCCTACAATTAACACCTTATTTTAAAAACTTTAAATAAACCAACTGATGTAATAATTTTACAGGCATATGCAAATCAATCAAAAAAGACTGGACCTATTTTGTGCAAGTATAAACCAACTGGCAATGACATCTGGAGGTAGTGGAATTTTAGGAAAGCCTAAACACAACTTCTGCCTCTAGATAAATGTGTTTAAAAGACTTTCTCCTTTACCTCTTAAAAGGATTCCTGCCTATTAATTCCTTATCCTTTAGTAAACCACAATTTAATCCTATATTTCTGAACAATATTTTTTAGTTTTTGTGAAATCTAAATTGTGGCTATTAATTTAGCCAGCTCTGGAGTGTGAAGCAGTTATTGTTAGGACAGGATAGGGCCAGTTGATTGCCTTACAGATTTTTTGTTGGTCCTGAGAGAAATAACTAGAGGTTATAATCTGAGATTTGGATCGAAACGGATTCCATCTTCATTTTTCTGTATTTAACTCTGACTGATCTTGGTAGAGCTACCTAATGTATCAAAGTATTACAGATTTGAAAAAAATCAGTTTGAAGGTATTTTGAAAACTGGAGATAAACAAGATGCATACCCCAGTCTTAGGAATTAACTGCTTCATCTGTTTATGTACCATAAACAGGATTTGGCAAGGGGGTGGGTAGGAATGGGAAGCAGAATAAAAATCATGTCATTTTTAATCACTCTTCCCAAACTGAAAGGCTACATACAGTATAGAGCCTATATTCTTTCAGTTATAAGAACACTGCTTTATTATATAAGCCTTTTTTATAAAAACATTTTAAATAACTATAGATGAAATTTGAAATGTCTATATGCATTATTTTTTTATTTTCAATTCCATGATCTTATGGGAGGAGTTGCATATTTTTATTATCATAGATAAATGAAGTTTTATTGGAACACAGCTCTGTTTGTGTATTGGGTATAGCCATTTTCGAGATACTGTAGCACAGGGGCGCCTGGGTGGCTCAGTGGTTTAAGCCTCTGCCTTTGGCTCAGGTCATGATCTCAGGGTCCTGGGATCGAGCCCTACATCGGGCTCTCTGCTCAGTGGGGAGCCTGTTTCTCCCTCTCTCTCTGCCCGCCTCTCTACCTACTTGTGACGTCTCTCTCTGTCAAATAAATAAATAAAATATTAAAAAAAAAAAGATACTGTAGCACAAAGTTGGATAGTTGCGACACAGAAACATGGCCCATAAAGTCTAAAATATGTATTATCTGGCCCTTTTTAGAAAATGTTTGCTAATCCTTGAGCTAAGGATTGAACAAGTATTCTGTTTCTTTTGGGGGGTATTATATATTGTCTTTGCAGTAAAACATGATAGTAACAATAAGGACCAAATAACTCTTTTTAAAGTATTTTAAAGACAGTGTAGCATACTGGTTGAGTAGACTGTTGTTAGAGGATAATGGCCTGAGTTTCAGTTTCTATTCTGCTATTTACTAGCTGTGGCACTTTAGACAAATACATCTAAATACTTTCTCCACCTGTAGAAAATAGAGATGAAAAAGTGTTATCCACATCAAGATTTAGTGGAAATTAAATGAGGCAGTATAAGCAAAGCCCTAATAATACCTGATAATCATCATCATTACCATCTTCATTACCACCATTATCAGTAGTTCCACAAAATATTCTGTTTTTGTTTTTGTTTTTTTAAGTTAGGAATCTAGAGGTGGGAGAAGCAATCTAATTATAGAATGGTAAAGAATTATGTTTAGCCAGAGGCTTGGTAACCTTGACAGGGTGTCCAGCGAGGAAAACAGGAACCACAGCATTTATTTTAACAGAATGTTATATTGGGGGAGGAAGGTACTTAAAAAAAAAAACCAATTGAAGATTTGAACAGGAAAAGTGAAACACCAAAGTAAAACAGATA
Source organism: Meles meles (assembly GCF_922984935.1). Taxonomy (NCBI): domain Eukaryota; kingdom Metazoa; phylum Chordata; class Mammalia; order Carnivora; family Mustelidae; genus Meles; species Meles meles. The sequence continues at coordinate 44,582,572 of NC_060069.1, read as the reverse complement.
GTAACCATAGGAAGCAGGTTCCACATGTGGTAGGGACCTAGAAACAAGTTGAAATTAGTAGAACCTAGAAATTTGGAAGATAGGCACCACAGCTTTTAAATATAAGCCGTCAGTGAAAAATACTTACTAATACAGGTTTTAAAAGAGAAGAGGGGCACCTGGTGCACTTAGTTGGAAGAGCATGCAACTCTTGATGTTGGGTGGTGAGTCTGAGTCCCACATTGGTTGTAGAGATTACTTAAAAATAAAATCTTTAAAAATAAAAAAAGATGAAAATCTATTGAGCAAATGTACCTAAGCAAGACGTGTTTGTTTTCAAATAGGACATTATTAGGCAATTAGCTACTGCTCGGTAGAGAAAAACGTGAAACTGGCAATTTTGGGGCACTTTCATATTTTTGAAACTTCTGTCCTAAGTTCATCAAATAATAGAACATTTTGAACACCTGATTGGTAGTGGCTCCCCATACATACAGAAAAATCTTTTTGCAATATCTCCTACATATATTTGATACTTGAATAAAGTCATGAAAGAAGTAATGGAATTGAGCCATGTGGATATCTGAGGCAAAAGCATTCCTGGCAGAGAAATAGTAAGTAAATAAAAGACTGAGACCAAAACATGTTCAGGCTATTTGGAGAACAGCAGGGAGGTCAGTATGGCTGAAACAGTAAGTGGTAGGAGAATAGTAGAAAGGAAACAGGGGCTGGAATCATTACGGACTTCTAGAAGAATGAATAGAATAGGGTAAATGTATGATTACTAGAAAGCATTGAGGGCGCATTTTATATCAATAATCAACTCCATGGCTGTGTAGGTTTCTCTAACCATTTTCTGGTTTAAAAATCAGGATAAAGTATATTGCAGTTTGTAGTTTTATACCTACTTGTTAATAATGTAACCATATCTTTAAATCCAAGTTTAAGGTCTCTTTACTTTAAATTTTTAGTGGTTGTTGATTCATCCTTCTACCAGTACAAAGTGAACGAGCTGAATGCTGATAGAATACCATCTTTTCATAATAAAGGAATGATAAACTTTAATTCATTATCATGAATCTTGCCAGCAGATACAGATTCGCGGACTAGGTAATCTGTTTGAAGTAACAAAACTGTACCCATGTTTCTATAATAAGATTATTAGTCACTGGATCTATTTTCTGATCTCTCCTTTGTTATTTTAAAATCAAGGGGCGCCTGGGTGGCTCAGTGGGGTAAAGCCTCTGCCTTTCGCTCAGGTCATGATCCCAGGGTCCTGGGATTGAGCCCCACACCAAGCTCTCTGCTTGGCAGGGAGCCTGCTTCCTCCTCTCTCTCTCTCTGCCTGCCTCTCTCCCTACTTGTGATCTCTATCTGTCAAATAAATAAATAAAATCTTTAAAAAAATAAAATAAAATAAAATAAAATCAAAACTTTGTAATTTAACACCATTAGTGATTTGTTTTTAAATGTACCTGGTTTATTGATGTTTGCTTCTGAGAGAATTATGATGTGGATGTCACATGTAGCTGGTTCAGATAACATTTTTCCCCCTGCACCAAGGAGGAGAGAGTCAGACTTAAATAATGAAAAATACCTTTATTCTAAAGATACTAGACCCCTGTTCAGTACAGTGATTCCCAAGTAGAGTTTTGATAAATCTGCTCTGCTGTATTCTTCCATAAACATTGCTGGATTTTTTTGTTTTCCACCCCCTTCTAAACAGCTTCTTTGACATTTAATCAGAGAAGTATATCTCATTACAGCATAGTAGATCTTTAAACAAAGGAACTTGAATTAAGAATATTAACTATGCCATACAAAAATGAAATAAGGTTCTTATTGACCAACAGTGGCACAAGAGTAATTGCTTTTCCTTGTTATCTAAGGTATTAACAAAAGATTTGCTAGTTCATGGATTTCATCTTCCCTAAATATGGTATAAATTTATTTAGACCTTATTGAATCTTTGTGTATATTCTAAGCTCAGTTTACCTCATTCATATAACACATCAATGTAAATTATCCTGTAATATGATTTCAGTTATCTTTCTTCAGGTTTTTATCTTCTGCTATGAAAATCATTTTAATAATTTAGCAATAAAAATGTATTCAGATAGCCTTGCAAATCTTTTATGCTTGGGTCTATGATGTAAAAGATCATTTTTAATAGCCAAAGTGCATGTTATTTTTTTTTTTAAGATTTTATTTATTTATTTATTTATTTGACAGAGAGAGAGAGAAAGAGATCACAAGTAGGCAGAGAGGCAGTTAGAGAGAGGGGAAAGCAGGCTCCCTGCTGAGCAGAAAGCCCTATGAACTCTATCCCAGGACCCCGGGATCATGACCTGAGCCGAAGGCAGAGGCTTAACCCACTGAGCCACCCAGGCGCACCATGGGTGTTATTCTTAATAGTCTTTCCTAACTCCCAGTTTCCCATTAGTCACCAGATGACACTAGGTGTACATTCAAAATCTATCTTGATTTGACTACTCATGTCCATTTTCACCAAGTCACTGATGACATCTCAAGAATCTGGATTATCACAGCAGCATAATTGTCCTTTCTGTCTCTTCCTGTATCAGTCAGGATTCATATGCACATATAAGAACCACTTGAGCTATTTTAAGCAGAATGCGATTTAATAAATGGGCTCACTCAATATACGTTCCTGATTGTATACTGAATTGGTTACATGGCTGGATTAGTTATCAGCTGTGGCTAGGAAATTGTGTGTGTTGATATGTTATTTGTTTTTGAAGAGTTTTTCAGCAGTATTTGCTTTCTTAAGTAAGAGGCCAGGGGCATTTATTGTTGCATGAATGGCAGTGAAAGAGGGTGGTGCATAGTCATGAATGTTGATATACAGTACACATTATGCATGTGGCTGTACCTAATAAGGCTTCAGACCACTTCAGTGAAAATCTGTTACATTTTAAAAGCTGACTTCATAATTTTACGATCTTACATTGAATTTAAAATGTAAACTGTGAAGAAATTTAATAAGAATCTCTAAAAATGATTGTTGAAACACTTTCCCAGAAGCTATCAATTTCATACTGTCATAGAAAAAGTACTTTTAAAATATGTACAAGCCAATTATTTTACAGGAATTTACAATTTTCTGCAATGTTCTTTGAGACACTGTTAATATTATAGCCTCTGTTGTCATGGAAACAAGTCTCTGAAGGCAGCCTCAGAGGCTAATGATTCTATGGTGTTGCTATGGATAGAAACAACTGAGACTGTTGTTAGTCACATGGTCATGATTTGAAAAAAGGAAAACCTCTTTGGAGCTGATCTTATTGAGTGATACAAATGGAGCAGGAAAGGATGATGGTATAATAGTTACCATTGTCTAATGAAATATGTATATAAGATTTTTCAAGTTAAAGTGCTTATGCTGAATTTCTCCTTTTCTGTAATAACCCAAATATAATGGTGACTCTATTTTGCTACCTCATTGTTTACCTTAGGATCTAAAGCATGACATTTTCCAATTTAGAATCTTCTACAACTCCCCAGAATTTTACCCTGCTCTAAATCTTGTGCTTAAAATATCTTCTTACCGGGCGCCTGGGTGGCTCAGTGGGTTAAGCCACTGCCTTCGGCTCAGGTCATGATCTCGGGGTCCTGGGATCGAGTCCCGCATCGGGCTCTCTGCTCAGCGGGGAGCCTGCTTCCCTCTCTCTCACTGCCTGCCTTTCTATCTACTTGTGATCTCTCTCTGTCAAATAAATAAATAAAATCTTTGAAAAAAAAAATATCTTCTTACCTTTTTATTTTACTCTATTATCAGATCTAACATCTGTGCTGTTCCCGCATCACTCAGCCTTCATTTGATTGTCTGTTATTTGTTTGGGGCTGTATTTTTGTTTCAGATGAGCGAAATGAATTATTTTGTTGTTCTGTAATTCTTTGTTACCTGAATTAGTTATCAGCTGTGGCTAGGAAATTGTATGTATTGATAACATTACTTGTTTTTGAAAACTTTTTCAGCAGGATTTGCCTTTCTTAAGAAACTGGCAGAAGCTGTGTTCTTTTTCAAACTACTTGTTCATTGCCCTATAGAGAGTGGAGTGAATTAAGATGGCATAAGTTGTGTTAGGATTTCTTAAAAATGGTATTCAGATCCTTATCTAAAGGACATAGATTTTAGAAGAGACTTAAAGCCAAGGTTACCGTAAGGTTTAAATGTAATATTAAAGGATTTATAGTTTATCATAAAGTCTTGGAGAGAAGCTGCCTAGTGGAGAAAATTTTTGTGCTTGATGTTGCAATTTGATATAAGCATTTTAGCTCAGTTTATTTTTATGTTAAAGTAGATTATTGATCAGCTAATATCTGACCCTGTTGAAGAGGCATAAGGAAACTTTAGAGGTGATAGATATATCTGGTATCTTAATTGTGATGGTTTCACAGGTACATGCATATGTCCGAACTCGTGAAGTTGTTTACATGAAATGCGTGAAGTTTTTTGTGTATCAATTATACCTTAATAAAGCTGTTTAAAAAAAACCTGATATTACAAAAAATAATTACAAACTTTAGACTCTTTTTTCTTTGATACTGTGGATGACTGCAGCAGTTATTCTGTAGTAGTATATCAGTCAATTTGGGTTTGTCTGCTATTTGGTGATTGGATTCAGGTTACGCATCTTCGACTGGAGTTTCTGAGAAGTGATAGGTTCTTTATCCTATCAGGTAGCACGATTTTGAGTTGTCCCATCCTTGGTACTGGTAACTTTGATTAAGATAGTATCTGCTAGATTTCTTCACTGTAATTAATAAATGTTTTTAAGAGAAATACTTGAGTGGATCCATGTGTCCTATTTAAACTTTCATCTACTAGAATGAAAGGGAAGGTTCATTCAGTAGCATTGGAATTTTTATATCTATTGATTTTTTTAATGTATTATTTCTGTGGTGGTTGCCAAATTATGATTTTAAAATTCCAGAATTCCTTCTACATCTTTTAGTTGGCATCCTACTATAAGGAAATGCTTTCTCATCTTTTCATTTATTTTTATAATTATTAAATCAATATGGACTCTTGGAATCCTGTTTTTATTCTGTGTATGCCATTGTTATCTTTATTTTGAATCTCAAATTGTTTCCAGTCTGACTGATCAAAACTCTTCAAGCTAACTCCTGTGTCTTTTGTCGTGCCCTCATTATTCCTTGAGCACTTCTGTTATTTTCTGGCACAGCAAGTTGTTCTAGGATCTTATTGTACTTGCTAAGCTCTAGCACTGGAATTAGCCATTTTGAAATCCAAAGACTCCTAGTCTGTTATTTGTTTGTTTTTTAATTTGAGAATTGGTATTTAGAAACCATGATCTGAATGCTGGGTGTGTTCATGCTATTGGTGTGTTACTGGCCCCAGATCTTCTTTGTGGGCAGAGTTAGGGAATATATGTATATATATACACACACGTATGTCTGCGTTCCCAAGTCTATCTCTATATATTGAAAGCCGTGCATTCATACTAATACCTCCAGTTCTATTCTGGAATCATAGGTATCATGCTAGTTTTTTCCCTTTCCATATTCATAACTCCTTTCTCTGACATGAGGTATCTTATTCCCCTTATCCTTTATGTATGTATTTTTTAAGATCAAAATCTCCCATGTGTCAGCAATCTCCCATCACCACTTCTCTTGGTGGGACACCCTCCTTACTCTGCCCAAGCTCCATCGTATCTCCTTTTTACTCCACTGAGGCCCCTACACTTCATGCCGGACTACTGCTACTGCCACATTTAGGTTCGAACAAAACACATCAGCCTGCTTCCACTGCTCTGCCCATATGGATACCCTCCTTTTCCTGCTCAGGCTCCAAGCACCCTGTTCTAGACCGCTGCCACCCCTCTACTCCCTGCGTACAGACACTCCCCTCACCCTGTTTGGCTTCAATAATCTGTACCTTCCTGTTAAAGAAATCTTTACCTACACCAAGGTCATGGTGACATTCTGTCATTATTATCATCTAGAAATCTAATTTTTGTACTTCTCTTATGTTAGCAAACAGTCTGCAATTAATCTTAAGTATTGTATAAGGTAGAGATGGGATTCATTTCATTTCCTGTAGGTATACCTAGTTGATCAAGTGGCAGTTCTTTTAAAACTACCTTCTTTCTCATACTTCGTTGTAAATCTAGAGTCAGAACCTCAAAAATTTTTAAAAAGTGATATGAGTATTAAACTGAAAGTTGGTTAATATTTAAGTGATGCATTTTAAACTCATAATATGGAATTTAAAGGTTTTTTTTAATGGAAACAATATATAATTAGTGACTAGAGTCCCAAGCCAGATCTACAGACTGTTCTTACAGATGATTTTTAATTATTGTGTAATATTTAATCTTACATAATTATCATTATTTGTAAACTTAACCATTCCAGCACCTTTGGATATTTAGGATATTCCACATTTCCCAAGTATAAACAGTGGTCAGTAGAATGTATTAAGACTCTTAGAATATATTTTTTTTTAATTGTTCACTTTGGGTAGATTTCTAGAATTAAGTCTAAGAGCTTAGACTTTTTTAAGGCTGTAGATAATTACTACTAAATTGCTTTTCTTAAAGTTTGTATGAATTTATACATCCAACAACAGTGGGAAAGGACCTGTTTCCATGCATTAAGATTTCCTTTGAGAATTTTTTGTGAAGATTTTTATTTATTCACTTGATAGACAAAGATCACAAGTAGGCAGAGAGGCAGGCAGAGAGAGAGAGGAGGAAGCAGGCTCCCTGCCGAGCAGAGAGTCCAATGTGGGGCTCGATCCTAGACCCTGAGATCATTACCTGAGCCAAAGGCAGAGGCTTAACCCACTGAGCCACTCAGGTGCTCCTACTTTGAGATTTTTATTGTGGCAAAATATATCTGACATAAAATTTGTCATTTTAGCCTTTTTGAATATATAATTCTGTGGCATTAATTGCATTCACAGTGTTGCAACCATCACTATTAGATTTCCAAAACTTTTTTTTTTTCTTCCCATTTTATTTATTTTTCAGCGTAACAGTATTCATTGTTTTTGCACAACACCCAGTGCTCCATGCAAAACGTGCCCTCCCCATTACCCACCACCTGTTCCCCCAACCTCCCACCCCTGACCCTTCAAAACACTCAGGTTGTTTTTCAGAGTCCATAGTCTCTTATGGTTCGCCTAGATTTCCAAAACTTTTCATGACCTCTCACAGACTCTGTAATCATTAACTTCCCATGCTCTTCTCTCCTAGCCTGGTAAGTTCCATTCTGCTTTCTATCTTTATGAGTATACCTATTCTAAATGTTTCATATAAGTGGAATCATACAATATTGTCCTTTTGTGTCTGATTCATTTCACTTGAGAACATAATGTTTTCAGTATACATCTGTGTTGTATCATGAGTCAGAATTTCATTCCTCTTTGTGACCCAATAATAATTCATTGCATGTATATACAACATTTTGTTTACCCATTTGTCTGTTGATGGACACTTGGGTTGTTTCCATCTTTTTGGCTGTTGTGAATAATGCATCGCTGAACATTGTGATGTAAAGTATCCAACTCCCTGTTTTCAGTTCTTTTGAGTGTATGTATACTTAGTAGAATTGCTGGGTCATATGGTAATACTATGGTTAGCTTTTTTGAAGAACCATCAAACTGTTACATAGCAGTTTACACCATTTTCCATTCCTACCAACAGTTTTTGAAGATTACAGCTTCTGTACATCCTTGCCAACGCAGTTTCTTTCTGTTTTTGTTCTTTTTTTATTACAGCCTCCTAGTAAGTGTGAAGTGATTTATTGTTGTAACTTTGATTTGCATTTTTCTAATGAATAATAATTTGTTGAGTATCTTTTCATGTGCTTATTTGCCATTTGTATATATCCTTTGCAGAAATGATCACCCAAGTCCTTTGCCCATTTTTTAACTACCTTTTTGTTGTTGAGTTGTAAGAGTTCTTTATATATTCTGGCTATTAAACCCCCATCAGATGTATGACTTGTAAACATTTACTCACATTTTGTAGGTTGTCTTTGCACTCTCTTGATAATGTCCTTTGGTAGACAAAATATTTTCATTCTGATGAAGCCCGGTTCATTTATTCTTGTCACTTATACTTTTGATATATTTAAGAATTCACTGTCAAATCTAAGGTTAAGTAGATTTACCCCTTTGTTTCTGGTTGTATGAGTTCTAGTATGTATATTTCGATTATTGATTAATTCATTAATTTTTGTATATGATGTGAGAGTGATATAACTTCATTATTTTTGCATGTGGATATCCAGTTTTCCCGGCACCATTGTTGAAGAGAATCCATGCATTTTTAATAAATTTTGATTAACTGATAGACCAAGAAGATCAACATTGTAATTTTATTTTGTATTTCTTTTTTAGGAAAAGCATAGTTGTGATTTCAGCAAATTTGTTCTTCCTGTTCTAAGTCTCTTTTAATGCACCTTGTCCTGTAATCAGTTGGATTTTAATGTTTCTCTTATACATGTAGAATATGTTATTGGTTAATAAATGTTTATGAATTAATCCAGTTAACAAGGTTTAGGACAAGTTACAAAACACGTCATGTTTTACATTTACATCTTTGTAAAATTAAATGAATCAAGCCAGATAGAGTAGTTGAGTGTAGATATCAAAGCCCCTTAGTTTATGTTACTAGAGTTCTTTTTTAATTTTTTCTGGAATATGTGTGGCACATAATAGTTACTCAGTGTTAGTTGAATTAATGACTTTAAAGGCAGTTGTTTTAAAAGATTTATTATTTATTTGAGAGAAAGAGCATGGGTACGGGGGAGGGGGTCAAGGGAGAGGGAAGGAGAAACTTAAGCAGGCTCCCTTCTGAGCTTGGGGCTTCATCCCACAATGCTGAGATCACCACCTGACCCGAAACCAAGAGGCGTCGCTTAACTGATTGCACCACCTAGATGCCTGTTTGAAGGCAATTTTAAGGCAGCTTAGTACAGTTCTTAATAGTAGAGGTCAATAGCATAGATTTTAAAAAGTGATAATAGATTCAATTTTTAAGTCCTTTGAATCCTTTGTGAATTTCTAAGCCCCAGTTTCCTGCCTGATGGGCTAATAAAATTGCTTTTGATTCCTTGAATGCAAGGAGGAAAGTAGTCAAATAATATTCTGAATCCTGGAAAAATATTTTGTAGTCTTTGAAGTAAGTGTTTTGTCTCCTAGAGAAGGAAAATTGTAAGTCATTATCTTTTATTATTTTCATTGAAATATCTAAAAAGTAGTCTCTCATTTTAATTACAGTTATTAAAATTATTATTAGTGGCATAATGATTTCTAAAATAATTTCTGGAGAGTATTTTCTCATTTAAATTGAAGTAGCATATTAATATTTTACCTCTTTCTCAGTTATTTCTGAAAACTATAATATATTATGACAAAATTTTCTGTTATGTGTTTTTCTTTTATTTTGGTATTTTTCCTGATTTTTTGTCATTGATGATTTTTAGCCAACAGAAGCTGTACCTCCCTCTTCTCCCACTGTCCCTGTGATCCCTGTCCTGCCAGTCCCTGCTGAGAATACTGTCATCCTACCCACCATACCACAGGTTTTTATTAGTTTCTTTTTTCTTTATAAAAATTTCATTTGCTTTTAATGTTTCATTTGTATTCTTTTCAAACTGTTTTAAAACTATTTCTTTGTTAGATTTAGTAATTCACTTTGGACTTCACCTGGTGTTTTTAGGGAATTAAATATTTGGGATTTAATATAAAATGGGCTCAATATGTGCCATTTTTTTTAGGTTAAAATGAAAGAGGACACATTTTAAACTTCGTAATATTGAACTTCCTTAGATTTGTTACCATGCATTTTGTATTTATAAATCTGTTTGAACCAGTTTTCATTTGCTTTAGGAAATTTTCCTTTTTTTTTTTTTTTTAAGATTTTATTTATTTATTTAACAGAGAGAGAAAGCACAGGTAGGCAGAGAGGGAGGGGAAAGCAGGCTCCCTGCTAAGCAGAGAGCTTGATGCAGGGCTCTATCCCAGGACCCTGAGATTATGACCTGAGCTGAAGGCAGAGGCTTAACCCACTGAACCACCCAGGCACCCCAGAAAATTTTATTTTCTAAAGATAATAAAAATCTTTATCCTCACATTACACTGGATGTGTCATTCATATTTGTTTCCCAATATATATTTACCTTCTTTGGAAATATTTCTTTCTCTGTCATTTGGTTAGATAACATTCATATTTATCTGTTAAAAATAAGAGCCCATACGTGTAAAGTATATGGGAACTCTTTGTGCTATCTCTGCAACTTTTCTGTAAATCTAAAATTACGCTAATAAAAGTTTATTTTTAAAAAGGTAATGTGTGTACGCGCACGCGCGCGCACACACACACACACACAGTGGAATATTACTCAGCCATCAAAAAGAACGAAATCTTGCCGTTTGCAACAACATGGTTGGAGCTAGAGTGTATTATGCTCAGCAAAATAAGTCAGAGAAAGATAGATACCATATGATTTCACTCACATATGGAATTTAAGAAACAAAACAGATGAACGTATTGGGGGGGTAGGAAAGAGAGGGAAGCAAACTACAAGAGACTCTTAGAGAACAAACTGAGGGCTGATGGAGGGCGATTGCAGGGTGGGGGTGAGCTAGATGCGTGATGGATATTAAGGACAGCACTTGTTATGATGAGCACTGGTATTATATGTAAGCAATGAATCACTGAATTTTACTCCTGAAACCAACATTGTACTATATGGTTTTTTTGGTACCATATGTTAACGAACTAGAATTTAAATAAAAATTTGAAAATAAAAAGTAACGTGACAGTCAAAAAATAAAATGAAATGCTAGACAAATCCTTCAGTAGTTTCAAGGAATGACTTAATAAGACATTACCTACCCTATAAAACTAAGTCATCCAAAGTCAAAATAATGATAGTATTATTGCATATAATAACTCAGATCTTGGTTGTGTACAATCTCAGTCTCATTTAAAGTATAAATAAATGCATCTTTAGTTATTTTTACTATTACTGATCTGTGCATAAAATCTAGATTAAGATTGTATGCTTATTGTGTAAGTTCCATTGGAAGTAAAATGGGATATCAATTATTACTTGTCTCAGTGCCCTTCCCCTCCTAAAAAATGAAAATCAATAGGGACATTATACAAAATAGGATTCTGGGAGAAATTACAGATACTCCACTAAGACTTAGTCTGTGTTATAATGTTACTATTTCTACATAATTGTTCACCCTTTGTGAAAATCATTAAAAGTTAAATGGTAAATGATAGAATAGATAAATCCAGATGGATTTTTTCTCTGTGTTGCATAGAAGAAATTGAACTTACAAATAAAATACAATTCTAAGTAAGCAGCCTATGTTTTATTGTAATATTGTAATAATATAACATCTCTCCAAGCATCTAGGATTTAGTAATACAGTATTTTTTTTAAAGTAGGGGATTTGGAAGTTTATTTTACTCTTGTCATTTCAATTCATCTTTTTGAAGTTAAAATAGTTCCTAAAATCCTTTGAAACTTCGTAGTAGTTTTTATTCTTATGTTGCATAAGGAACCTGTCCTTTCCTGCTCAGAGACCTCTGACTTATTTATTCCAAGTGTCCCTAACATCACACTATATTTAGAAATGGTTGAGACATTACATAGCCTTGTAGTTATAAATGAGAGCTCTTAGAGGCAGATAGATCTGGTTTGGAATTCTAGTCCTACCACTTTACGAGCTATGTAACTCTGAGCAGTTTCCTTAACCACACTGAGCTTCTCTTACTTCATCTGTTAACACTGAAGATGATAGTACTAGCTTGAGATGTTGTTGGAAGAATAATGGCATATGTGCAGCTGGCACATAATCTTGGCTGTTCATATTATTCGTGTTATCTCATATTTCTTTGAGAGAGTAAACCAGGGAACAAGTTAGAAAAACAAATGAGGATATGTGCACAAGACAAGATTCTACTTTGCCTCATTTTAAGTTTTAAATACACTATGAAAGCCCATGTAGAGTAGATTAATCATTTATGTTGTATAATGTGAAAAGCCTATAGGTGTGCCTCATTTTTCCGGAATCAGTAAGTGCGTTCCTGATTAATGAAGTAGAATATGGACATTATAAAAATTAGTATAAGTGATTAAAATGTCCTCAAATAAATTTGAAAGCTATCCTTAATCTATAACCCAGTTTTAACATTTTAAATGGAAATAATTTTTCTTCTAAAGATCTACTACTTTACATTTTAGATGCATCAGGATGTAATAGAAATAGAAGTAGAAGACATAAGGTTTGGATTCGAGTCCTACCTTTGCAGTTCAAACAAGTTATTTAACCTCTACGTTTTATCCTCCCTTCATCTATTAAAATGGAGGATAATGCCTCCCTGACTACTTCTAAATGCTTATTATCCTTTTCAGAGTACTTTTATATTGGACTTTTAAATTTTTAAAAGCTTTCCGCAATAGGAGTTATTAGGCTTATTATACACAGCAGTACAGAAAAAGACAAAACGAATGGCTACTTGAAGTTGCATGAAGAGCGCAGACTTTATAGTGAGACCTGACTACCACTTTCTGGCCTCACCCCTTTCTGGCTGTGTGAAAGTGGAGAAAAGACTCAGCTTCTAATAGCCTCAGTTCTCCACATAGATACTGACCTATTAAATGTCTTTTTTCCACCCCAGAGTAAATACTCTGCTTTAAAACCAGATGCTTGGGGTGCCTGGGTGGCTCAGTGGGTTAAAGCCTCTGCCTTTGGCTCAGGTCATGATCTCAGGGTCCTGAGATCAAGCCCTGCATCGGGCTCTCTGCTTGGTGGTGAGCCTGCGTCCCCCTCCCTCTCTCTGCCTGCCTCTCTGTCTACTTGTAATATCTGTCAAATAAATAAATAAAATCTTAAAAATAAATAAATAAAACCAGTTGCTTTAGACTCGTTCTTCCAGTTTTGTGGATCTGTCATGTAATTGTTAAAAGTGACTAATTTGTGTGTATAAAATTCTTTGTACATATTCATATATGTGCTTTAGAGGGATTGGTGTTCATTCAGTTTTTTGTTGTTATTCCAATCATATCATTACTAAGATGAATATAACATTATCCTTGTCCTCTGGGAGCCTCCTGTCTGTCCAATAGACAAGTTAACAATTCCCACATGACATGAGAGTGGTTACATAAGAGGTTCAGCCAGTGCAGACCATTTTTTATTGCTTTTGGACCGTTCAAGTTTTACAAAACATCTGAGCATTGAATCTCAAATCACTTGATCATTAGTAAAACCTAAAGGATGACTTGATATATTTTCATTTTACTGGTAATCTTAAACAGAAGACCATACTTCGAGTTACCTTGATGAGCCTTTTTAACCACACATTACTATCTGACTACGGTGCCCTTTATTCTATATGTATTTTGAGTTTGTTTTGTTTGGTTTATTCTACATTATTTTCAGATCATTTCAGATTTAAGAAAGTTTCAGTAATAGTGCAGTGAATTCCCATATACCTTTGCCCAGATTCCCCAATTCTTAACATTTTTACCTACCGTATTTGCTTTCTTATTTCCCTTCCTATATATTACTTTTCATGAATCATTTCAAAGGAAGTTTCTCTCATGTCCCTTTACCACCAAATACAAATGCTTTATAACACTAAATGTTTTTTCCTGAGAACAGAAATATTACCACAGTACATGAGCTACATCAGAAAATGAACATTAAAATAAAATTAGTGTCATTAATCTGCAAACATTATATTTTTCCGTTTGCCCCAATAATGTTCTTTAGAGGAAAAAAAAAAATTGGTCAAATAGGTCCTTTGGCAAATCCAAGATTTCACATTGCCTTCATGACGCTTTAGTCTCCGTAATCTGGAGTAGCCCCACTGTCTGTCTTTCGTGAATGTGGGATTTTAGAAGAAAGCAAGCTAGTTATTTGTAGAATATGTTTCAATTTGTCTTTAATGCATTTATTAATGAGTATGAAGTCATACATGTTTTCCAATTTTTTTAGTTGTGGTAGAATACACATAATGTAAAAATTTACCATTTTACAGCCATTTTTAAGTTTATATATCAGTGGTATTTAAGATTTTATTTATTTGAGAGTGAGCAAGAGAGAGAAGACAAGCAGGGGAAGTGGCAGAAGGCAGAGGGAGAAGCAGGCTCCCCACTAAGCAGGGAGCCTGATGTGGGGCTCCATTCCAGGACCCAGGATCATGACCTGAGCTGAAGGCAGACACTTACTGAGCCACCTAGGCACCCCTACGTATCAGTGATATTAAGTACATTCATATTATTTTGCAACCATCACTGTCATACATCTACAGAACTCTCTTCATCTTTTCATATGTGAAACCAACTGCAATCATTGTACTCAGTGGTGAAAGACTGAAGGCATTTCCTCTAACAAAATGTAGACAATAAAAAGTGATGTTACAACTCTTACAATATTAGCTTTTATAATTGCTCTTGTATTTATCTTTAACTTAGATCTTTATTTCTTCAAACACCTTGTGTTACTCTCTCGTGTCCTTTAATTTCAACGTGCAAGACTCTCCAGCAAAGAATTTTGTTCAGGGCAGCTGTGCTAGTGATAACTGCATCCCCCCCACCCCAGCTTTTGTTATCTGGGAATATTTTAATTCCTCCCTCACATTTGAGGAACAGTTTTGCCAGATACACATTCTTGGTTGACAAAGGGTTTTTGTTCTTTTAGTACTTTAGATATATTGGCTCACTGCTTTCTCACTTCCAGAGTTTCTGATGAGAAACATGTTGATAATCTTATTGAAGATCCCTTGTATGTAATGAGTCACTTTTTTCTTGCTGCTCTCAAAATTGTGTTTTTGTCTTTTAAGAGTTTGATTACAATATGTCCTAGTGTGAGTCTCTTTCAGTTCATCCTACCATGAGGTTGTTGAGCTTGGATGTTGTTCTTCATGTCTTGTTATGGTTGTTTGTTGTTATCATCAAATTTGGGAATGTTTTGGTGATTATTTCTTCAGATATTTTCTCTGCTCCTTGATCTCTCCTCTTCTGGGACTCCAGTGATATATGTGTTGATCTGCTTCATGGTGACCCAAAGTTCCTTAGTGTCTGGTCATTTTCTTTAGTGCTTTTCTTTCTTTTCTCAGACTTAGTAATTTCCATTGTCCTATCTTCAAGTTTGTTAATTCTTCTGCTTGCTCAAATCTGCCTTTGAATAGTTAAATTGAATTTTTGATTTATTGAACTTTGTTTTTGTCAGTTTTATACATTTTTTTAATTTATTTTTTCTTTTTAATTTTTCTTTCATTTTTTAAAATTTCTTTTCAGTGTAACAGAATTCATTGTTTATGCACCACACCCAGTCCTCCATGCAATACGTGATCTCCATAATACCCACGAGGTTGGGGGAGCCAGGTGGTGGGTATTATGGAGGATTTACTGAACTTTTTTGCTTCAGAATTTCCTTTTGATTTTCCTTTAGGTTTTCTATCTTTTATAGATTTTTCTATTTTATCTTCTATAAATTTTCCCTTTTATTTTTTCATTTTCTTTGTTCACCTTCTCTTTTAGTTCTTTGAACATCTTTAATATGGTTTTTTAAAGTATTTGTGTAGTAGATCTGGCACCAGGTTTTTTTTAAAGCCCCTTCCTTCCTTTTTTTCTTTTCCTTCTTTCCTTCATTCCTCTTTTCCTTTGAATGGACCACACTATATTGTTTCTTTGCATGCCTTTTGATTTCTTTGCTGAAACTGGACTTTTGACTCTTACGATACTCTAACTCGGGAAATCAGATTTTCCTCCTTTCCTAAGGTTTTATTTTTATTTTTTTGTTGTTGTTTTGGGGCTTTTTAATTGTTGGAGGCTATCTCTGTGCCAAGAATCAGTCTGCAGTATAAACTTAAGGTCTTCCTCAGGTCTTTTTTTTTCTGCATGTCCTTGTGTATGTGGCTGCTTTTGAATATCCTAGATTTCAGTGTCTGACTCTCAAAAGGGGAAAAAGAGAAAAATGAAATGGTGGGAGGAGATGTTGCCCTTTAAATCCTCTGGAGTCCCGTCAACCAGAGGGGAAAGACTTGTATCAATTATGGGCAGTTCAATAATGGCCACTACCTCTTTGCACCCCAGTGATCAGAAGCAGGAATTAGCAATCAGCGCACAGATTTCCTGTATTTGGAGGGTAGTTTTTGTTTCTTTTTGTTTTTTTCCCCCTCCTGGGTTGTGTAGTTTTTGTGCCGGCTGCTCCAGGAACACTAACCCAACTAGCTGTTACAGGGCAGAGGATGGGAGTTGAATAGCTGCTACTGTGCTAAGAGCTAAAATTGACTGAATTAACCACAGTTTACCATCCAGTACTTCCCCTGGAAGTTGCAGGCCTTCAACAGACTACTCTGGAACTCAATACAGTTCCAAATTAGTTACATCACATAGATTCTGCCAGTACAGTTATTGTGTGGGTGACAAATTTGTGGTACTTCCTATTGTGCCATCTTCCCAGAATCCATCCTATTTATTTTTACATACACTCTATCTTACATTGATTCCTTAAGTGATAGCATTTACTTTTTAATGCAGTATGTCTCAAATTAGAATCTAAGATGTATTCTCTGGGGTTTGTGAGTACTCCATATGAAAACACTTGTTTATAATTTAATAGGGGAGAAGGAGATAGACATTAAATAACATAATAAAACTTTGATAAATGGTAAAAGGAGAAGTACAATGCACACCATTAAAGTATTTTCTAAACTCCTAATTTTGGCCTGTTTTTAAATAACTGGATTTAAGAATTATTTTAAGGTTTTTTTAAAAGTGTAATACTGCGTTTTGAAATTGTGTAAGGATGCTGCAATGTGTTAACAGCAGCAATCCCTGTGAGACCCACTATTAATGAAATGGAATACTAAAAATTGCATGAGCAGAATTAAGTTTCTTAAGTCTTGTTATGGATACTTGGTCAAATTCTTTAGGGGTTTAGGGGTACCTCTTTTTTAGAATATTCCTGTCCCTTTACTAACCCCAACCCCATCTCTAATTGTATTATAGGACTTCATTATTATCCTAGTTGAAACATACACAATAGTATATTAGATTATAATATACTAATATATTAATATATACTAATAATGGATTAACAGTAGGTTCCTGTAGTTTACAGTAAGTTTTCCTTTGTATTTGCTGTATCTTTACATAGTCCTCTTAGGTAAAGACATGTGTTGCTATCTCTCTATAGATGAAATAAATGAGTTTAAATATCACTTGTGACTTACCTGTATAGTGAGATTTACTTGAATGGTAGAGTGAAATAGAGACAGCACCAGAACCAAGTCTTTTGGTGTCACTTGAAGTCACTTGAAGTAAGGTGCAAGGGAAGGGGTTTCTTCACTTGAAATAAGTTTCAAGTAGATTCTTCTTAAGTCTTGTTGTTGTTAATTGACTGCTAAGTAAAGCTGATAATTTCATGTCACGTGTTCTGCTATTCACTGTCCCAGTTACAGATCCCAAGGTCTTAAACTAGCCAGATTTGCTACCATTTCTAATTTCAGTGCTCTTTACCTCACTATTTCAAAGTGTGTGCTTTCTGGGGCCAAATTTTTCTGCATCGCTTCCTTTAGAAGTACCCTGTTCTTTAACTTTGTTTCTAGGGTGTTGTGTCTTTCTGAATTGTGTATCATACCCTCCAAACCCATTCAGGTTGTCCTACCCATTTATTTCCATTCCTACCTCCTCCAAATTGGAGAGCTAGGGAGTATTACTTTCTCAGAAACCATTTCTGTATTTCATAATACAAATTATAATTAAGTAAAATTATTAAGTAAAAATAGAATTAAGTAAATTATTATTAAGTAAAAGTATAGTTTGTTCCAAGTTAAATGTCTTAATTCTATACTTGCTAATACAATCTTAAATATTTTTATCTTTATTTTAGGCATCTAGACTTGAGACAGACATCATGCCTCTTGAGCTCCTTTATATAGGCTCTTATTCGAGACTATTTTTTATGACCTGTCTTTTTAAAATAGCTAGCTTTTCTTACCCTGACATTACTTTTGGTTGAAATTCTTGCTTAATCCTCAATGTGAACACTCTTGTTTCTTGTCCAATTTCATGTTCTTTATTACCATCATTTCCCTTCAAGTATGATCACTCACTCATGTTAATTCTAAAGATACATCTGAAAATAACTTATTGTACGTACATTACCATGTTCTTCAAGTCAAAATTGCAAATTATTTCACCAGTCTATATTTTTTATTTTGAACAGAACTTCAAAATTAAAATAAATTTTATGGTGTGAATGCTAATATCTTTTTTTTTAAAGGATTTTTTTTTAATTTATTTATTTAACAGAGAGAGATCACAAGTAGGCAGAGAGGCAGGCAGAGAGAGAGGAGGAAGCAGGCTCCCTGCCGAGCAGAGAGCCCGACATGGGGCTCGATCCCAGGACCCTGGGGTCATGACCCGAGCTGAAGGCAGAGGCTTCAACCCACTGAGCCACCCAGGTGCCCCTGAATGCTAATATCTTAATAGCAACTCTAACCTATAGTATTTTACAAGTGCCATAGTTATTAACCTCCTACAAACTGAGGAGTTGACTCAATATAATTTTTTTGCTTTACTTTTTATTAAAAATTTCAAAAATACTGGGGCACCTGGGTGGCTCAGTGGGTAAGCCTCTGCCTTTGGCTCAGGTCATGGTCTTGGGGTCCTGGGATCGAGTCCTGCATCGGGCTCTCTGCTCAGCGGGGAGCCTGCTTCCCTCTCTCTCTCTCTCTCTCTCTGCCTGCCTCTCTATCTACTTGTGATCTCTCTGTCAAATAAATAAATAAAATCTTAAAAAAAAAAGATAACTTCTATACAACGATGATGGTAAAAAACAACTTTTTTCACTGTATGTTTGTTAAT
Organism: Meles meles; assembly: GCF_922984935.1. NCBI lineage: Eukaryota > Metazoa > Chordata > Mammalia > Carnivora > Mustelidae > Meles > Meles meles. Next base: position 44,563,693 of record NC_060069.1, on the reverse strand, counting down.
AAATGGGCAGAGGGAAGCAAAAGGCTTTGTTGCCATAATTTTTGAAGAATGTAACTTCTTTTTTAAGTACCCTTTTCTTTCTTGCCATCCTCTGTAATTGCTTAAACAAAATAGGGTGAAGTTGTACCATTAATTTTTTTGTTGAAGTGAAATACTATCAATTTGAGGAATCTCTGTGGGTCATTGGATAATTTCAGATATTCATAAAATCTCAAATGTCTGTAAGTTGACTACTTTTACTTAAATAATAATCATACAAAGAGTATTTGTATCATGTTGATTAATAGAATTTAAATTAAAAATTTGAAAAACAAATAGTATTTGTATTTATTAGGTTTGGTTTTCACTAAATTATTTGAAGATAAATTATTACAGTCAAAGGTAGGACCTGCATATAAAGTAGTTAATGTCATGTTTATCTAATAAGGTATTCTCATTTTTAACCTACTGCTTCATGTTCATGCAACTGTGTTGTCCTTAAGCATTTTATCACTTTGCCAAAAATAGTGTAAAACATTTGAACCTTTTAGGAAAGCCGGTACACCTGGAAGAAAATGGTTATTTTGTGTATAATGTTTCTTTCACACCGTTTTTATGTTTAATTCTTTAGTTAATTGGAATAGCAGAATTATTAGTGTTCATAAACATACCTCCTAAAATTTGCTTAAAGGATAGTCATTTTTTTTTATTCTAAGAAAATGTCATTTGAAATGGTACTTTTATACTCTTAAATATGCAGGAGAAAGATGATTTTGAGGGGAATCATGTCAGTTTTCTGGTATGTTCATGATATGTTCTGATATGTTTTTCATTTGGTATTTATTGCATTTTATTCCTTAAATTTTATTTCATCTACATAATAATTTCCAGGTCATCCCGAAAACCAAGCTTCTTTCGATCCATATTTAATCAGGCATATTTATTCTACTTGGTTTTTTTGCTGTTGTTTTGCTTTTGGTTTTTTTGACTCTTCTTATTCTGTGAGTGGTAACAGGTGGTAAGCAATAATTGCAACTGAAAATAGAATTTTTTTCTGGGTAATAAAAGATTGGAATCTTCCTGGTATCCTTGGGAATAGAAAAGCTAATGATATATGAGCAACCTGGGAAGAGTTCTTATGCAAAGCATATTTGTGGATTTTTTAAGAAGACTGGTAAACTCCTTTACAAATCTTAAGAAAATTATGTCTGTTTCAACAGAAATAATTTATTTCTCAAAAGCAAATTTAACTGTTTATACTTAATTCTTTTCATCTGGTGCTGGAAACTGTATTCATTGATTAACATATGGAAAGCTCATATAAAATTAAAATTTAAGAAATAGCAGATCTTTCATTTGCTTCTGACATTTATGAATGTTGATATGGAATGTGTCGATTTTCCTGTTAAGCTAACACATTTACAATACTTTTCTTTAAGGCAAATCCTCCTCCAGTTCTGGTCAACACAGAGAGCTTGGAAACGTCAACTTATGTAAGTCCAATTTCCTCCACACATTTAAATAATTCTTCTTTTCCTGTTCAGTTTTTGATACATATACAAAGATCACAGCTTCATTTTCTTTAATACATTGTACTTGTGATGTTCTTTCACTGATCTGTAGTTGTTAAAGTACATGAACCAATACAGCCCCTTTTTGATTATTTTTTTCCCCATACTTAATGTAAAGCAGAAATGTTGAAATAGAAATTTATGGTTTATTTTTAAATTAAAATGGTCGTTTTTCACTAAAGGTTATCATTGACCAGTGGTCACTTACACAGTGCCATATATTCAGTCATTTTAGAAATCTAGTTGAGTGACTAGATTTTTAGTACCCAGGTTTATATGTATACTCAAGTATTAGTTACATAACTTCATACTGAATTGAGTAGTACTTCTCTATAAAATTACTTGGTTAAAAAGCCCTTAAAGATAAGCACCCAGAACAGCAGAATCTAATCCAACATTTTTTACTCCAGAGGAAAATGTCTTTGGAGATATTTATGTCGAAGTAGTTCCTATGCTTTTTTTTTTTCCATTCAAATGGTATATAATTTTATAGACTGTAAAAGTTCTTTTCTTTCCCATTTTTAAATGTAGTTGATTTCAGTTTATACTTTAAAACACTGGCTAATCCAAGGTCATGAGGACCCTTACATTTTCTTCTGGGAGTTTTATAGTTCTAGCTCTTACACTCAGATCTTTGATCCATTTTGAGTCAGTTTTGTATGTTGTGGGAGGTAAGGGTCCGACTTAATTCTTTTGCATATGGGTACCAGTTGTCCTGTCCCATCACCATTTGTTGAAAAGACTATTTCTACATTGAATGGTCTTGACATCTTGTAGGAAATCAGTTAGTTATAAATATATGGGCTGAAGCACCTGGGTGGTTCAGTCCATTAAGCATCCGACTCTTGATTTTGTCTCACATTCATTAACATCCAGCCCTGCGTCTGCCCTAGTTGTGGATGAGAAGCATACTTAAGATTCTTTCTCTGGGGGCACCTGGGTAGGTCAGTGGGATAAAGCCTCTGCCTTCGGCTCAGGTCATGATCCCAGGGTCCTGGCATTGAGCCCCACATCGGGCTCTCTGCTTGCCTCTCTGCCTACTTGTGATCTCTGTCTGTCAAATAAATAAATCTTTAAAAAATCTTTAAAAAAAAAAAAAAAAAAGAGCCCCCTCTCTCTCTGCTGCCTCTCTGCCTACTTGTGATCTCTGTCTGTCAAATAAATAAATCTTTAAAAAAAAAAAAAAAGATCCTCTCTCTACCTCCCCCCAACTCTGCTTGCATGCATGCTCACTTTCTGTCTCTCAAAAATATATATATAAATATAAATATATGGGTTTATTCTGGATTCTTAATTCTCTACTAGTGATGTTTATGTGTATCCTAATACCAGTACCACATAGTATTGATTACTATAACTTTGTAATATTTGGAATCAGAAAGTATAAGTCCTGCAACTCTTAAAGTTTGTTTTGGATATCCTGGGTTCTTTGTGTTTCTATATGAATGTTAGGATCAGCTTGTCAATTTCTGCATGCAAAAAAGGGACAGCTAGGATTTTGATAGGAATTTATTTCAATCTGTAGGTAAATGTGGGCAGTACAGCCATCTTAACAGTATTGTGTTTTCTAATCCACGAACACAGGATGGCATTCCATTTGTTTACATCTTTGTTTTCAGTAATGTTTTAATTTTCAGTGTACAAGTCTTAAACTTCTTTCACTTAAGTTAACTTCTTTCACTTCACTTAACATTTATTCCTGAGTATTTTACTCTTTTAATGCTGTTGCAAATGGAATTGTTTTCTTCATTTTATTTATGGATTTTGCATTGCTAGTGTATTAGAATATAACAGATTTTTAGGAATTCATTTAGAAATATAATAGATTTTGATCTTCTGTCCTGCAACCTTACAGAATGTATTTTCTAATGTTTTTGTGTAGATTCCTTTAAATTTTGTATATAAGACGATGCCATCTGCAAAAGGAGATAGTTTTACCTCTTCCTTTTATAATCCAGATTGATTGGTTGCCTAATTGCCCTGGCTAGAACTTCCATTACAATGTTTAATAGAAGTGTCAGGAGCAAATATCCTTTTCTTGTTCCTGATCCATGGTTAAAAAGCTTTCAGTCTTTTTCTGTTAAGTATGATGTCTTATACTCAATTTTTAGTATTAATAGATATAATTTCATTGGCATTGGGGTTGGTTCTGTCTCTGTGCATTCCTGCTCTTTTTTTTATATAGTGAAAAATATTAAGGGAAGGCAAGTTAAAAATTCTGAGTTCTTACTGGTTTCGGTAATAAGATGAAAATGAAGTAATTTGGTGAAATTCTCATCTGTCTTTTTTTCCTTAAGATATCCTACAGATAGTGAGGTTAGGAAAATTCATTCAACTTGACTTTGGTAGTTTTCTTACATACTTAGAAGCTTCTTCACTTTTTCCATATATAAGATAATTGATAACTGCCAATATTTTTAAATCAACCTAAAACATTGCTGTTCATTGATTGTTTAATAAAATCTTATAAGTAAATTCTTTGAGGTTAAGACTTTTGTATTTAGTTATGTTAATTTTTCAGTAGGAAGAATATTTTCTTCTTCCCAAATACATTTTTTTTTTAAAGATTTTATTTATTTATTTGAGAGACAGAGAGCACAAGCAGGCAGAGAGGCAGGCAGAGAGAGAGGAGGAAGCAGGCTCCCTGAGGAGCAGAGAGCCCGATGCAGCGCTCGATCCCAGGACCCTGGGATCATGACCTGAGCTGAAGGCAGAGGCTTTAACCCACTGAGCCACCCAGGCGCCCCTTCCCAAATACATTTTTATTTTTAGGTTCTTACCTTGTGATGGTATAGACTTTGATGTTTTTAATTGCCTGAAATTATGCATTAATAGGAACTATGAGTCACATGACTGTTGATAAAATCTTTACTTCTAATATATTAATCTACAGTTAGAAAGGAATTAATTACTGAATTGAACCTAAATAATAAGTAATTAGTAAATTAGGCTTATTTTAAAATCTTCCTTTGGAGAAGTCTTATACTGATTATGTAATAGGATTTGTTGGTCCTGTTCGGATATATTGGTATAGGCTGGTGAAAAAATGAAAATCTTTGGGCCTATAAGGGACTGAGGACATCTGTGTTATAAATTTTCCTCTGCCTCTTAATGGCATGTATGTACCCATAATTAAAACAAATTGTATTAAAAAGAAAAAATTTTTACAGGTTAAAAATTAATAAATTAGTGCTCTTCCCAGTATACTAGCAGCAACTAACTGTAAATAAGTCCATTAAATCTATTGACAAAAATATGAAATACCTAACAGTCAGCTTAATAGGAAATTATAGACTTTATAGTAAGAAAACTATAAAACTTTGCTGATGGCTTCAAAGAATACCTAAGTAAGCAGAGAACAGATCTTATTGCTGAGCAGGAAGACAATGTAGAGATCGTCATTTTCCCCAGATGAATTTGGTTTAGGACCAGTTATAACCCCCCAAAAGAGAGCAGGTGAGTTGGGGGGGGGTGCAGGGAAAGGGGTGGGGAAGAGGGGGAGAAAGGATAAGAAAAAGAAAGAGGAAGAGTTTTAGAATTTAGTTGCTCTGTTGTACTAACCACTTCAGTCACCATATGTGGGTAGTAACTCCTGTATTGGACAAGGCAGATGATAGAACATTTTATCATCACAGAAACTTCAGTTGAACAGTGTTGATTTATAAAAAAGTAAAAACTCAAGAGTAATCAAGTAAAATTTAAAATAAAAGTAATTGTGAGAGATTTCCCTAGCAAATAATAAAACATATTATAAAACATCATTAATTAAAACAGCAGTTTTAATTAACTGGATAGATCAATGGAATACAACTTAACCTACACATATGTTATATAATCTGATTTTCTTTCCTGGTCAGGTTTCTTTTAGATTAGTTGCTCTTAGTTATAGCTTTATAGGATTTTTTCTCCATAAATGTTAGGATTTTTTTTAAATGTTTAAGAATTTACCACCTATTCTTAAATGTCTGTGTAATTTGTGCCTTTTATCCAGACTACTGCCATAACTTCTTCACCAGTATACTTTTTTCCAGTTGTTCTTCATCTGTTCCATACTATCATAGCTCCCTTTCTGGAAAATCTTTAAACCTATTTGATGCTCAGAAACTTTCAAGAATATTTCTCACTGCTTACTACAGCATTCAAGACCTTTCACGGTCAGGCCCCAGTCGACCTCTAGTTTCTGTTCCAGTTTTGATCCCCTACACAATCCTATTTTGTTGATAGGCCTAAATTCAAAACCCGGAAAATGCTAGCAATGACAGTTCTCAGGAAGTATTCTAGATCTACTCTCCTAATTTTAAAGAAGAAAAAAATTATTTTGTTAATAATATATTCATTTTGCCTAAAGATCAGTCTTCTCTGGTTTTATTCCCATGTTATACCTCACCCATCCTGCTAATTGAGAGTAATAAACCTTACATAATAATACAAATAATATATTAGTCAAGCATTTCATTCCTATTGGAAGCCACATTTTGTTAAGATATAAAAAGAAAACTAAGCAAACCAACCATTGTGTAGTTTTGCTGGAAAACATACTGCTGTTAAAAATATTATAGCACCATTGTTTTTTTCACTTTTACTGTTAATGAAGTGCTACCTACAGAGCAATTTGTAGTTTTGGTAATGTACTCTTAGCATTTTGAAGCCCAGTTTGAGTATGTTTAAACAGACAGTTTTAAGTTATGGAGGGTTTAAGACTAAAGTCATTCAGAGTCCCTCTGTTCTTCTCACTTTTCACCTTTTAAGATCACTCTGTGTTACCTGGAATCCTCACCAGCTCTCAGTGACTTAGCATTAAATTAACTAAGCAGATTTACCATATATTTACCTTTCGAGAAGGCTTAATGGTGAAAATCTCAAATTTCTTAAAACAGAAATCATAAGGTCACAGTATAGAAATTTTACTTATAAACACCAAAAGGACCGTATAAGCACACTTACGTTGGAATGTTTTCCAGAATAAAATTTCAGAGTATTTGGAAATAAACAAATGAACAAAAATAGAGCCCAGTGTAGCAGTTTGAGATTTGCCAAAGCCATGTGCTGAGAAAAATTTATTAATTTTAATGGATGTTTTTAAAAAGAGAAGAGTAATCAGCATAAATTAATTGGGTGTTCACCTCAAGAAGCTTTAAAAAAATGTCTAAGGAAAGAATAAAGAATTGATAAAAATAAAAGCAGAAAGTAATAGCACAGAATGTGATAGATTAATTAGTATTAAAACTACTTTGATAAGGACTGACACTTTTAGCAAGTCTGAGCAAGGAAAAATAAAGGTGATACAGATAACCTTTAGAATAAGGAAAGTGGTATAGCTGCAGATAAGGGTTTTATTTTTCTCATACAAAAAGGACTTACAGTCAAGTTGGTAGGATGTATATGTATAAACCTCCTGCATTCTAGATGCATAGAAATCTGTTAGAAGGTGGAGGAGGGACAGTAAAATATCCTCTAAACTGAGAAGGCAATTTGAGATGAAAAAATGAAGCAGGCTGCTCCATACAGTTTACACAGTTCTGTTCAGGATAACTTACTGACAGAGAAGGGTGGGTTTGGGTGGACAGTCTGAATTGTCAGCAGCTGCATGGCTGTTCCCCGTGAAGTCTGACCTTGGTTCACAGATTTTGTAGAGTGAGGGGACTTGCAGAAGAGCATTGTAGTGAGATCGAAGGGTTCACATGCACCTAATTGACCACTAACCTTTAAATGGATTTTGTGGCGCCATCTGTTCATCAGAGAGGGGAAAGACCATATTGTCTCTTATAGATTTGTGGGAGGCCAAAGGAAGCCTCCCCATATCCAGGCCATGGTGGGGATTTCTAAGACATGTGTATTAATCTCCAAGGGGCATGGTACTTGGGGTGCCCAGAAGTCATCAAGCAAAACATATGAACAAAATGGAGGGCCAAAGATGGAGTCAGTATTGTCCACACTCCTACAGAATGAAAGATTAAAAAGGAAGAGAGAGAGAGAGAGAGAGAGTGAGTGTGTGTGTGTGTGTGTGTGTGTGTGTGTGTATGCATTCATAACATAATCTCAAAAACAAGAAAAAAAGCTGTTTAGGTAAGAAAGAGAGTTAAGAAAGTAGCAATTGGGTTTGAATCCATTAGAGCCATATAACCAAAAAGGTAGAGGAGATAGGTTTCAGAAGCCCTCAAGAAAAAAATCCTGAGCCCTGAACTGGACCTGAAATAGGGGTGCTTTCTTATAGTATGGTGAAGAAAGCAAAGTAGCTTACATAAATATCATTATTCTGTTATTTAACTATTCTATTGATGTATAACAGACCACCCTGAAACTTCAGTGGCTTAAAATATAGTTCATTATTCTCACAATTTTTTGGGTTAACTGGAAGGTTCTTCTGCTTCATATTGGCTGGGACACTGGAAAAGGCTGGAAGATCCAAAATAGTCTCATTCATGTGACTGGCAGTTGATAATTGTTGCTAGTTAGTGCAGCTGGGGCTTTTGGCCAAGGGCCTTAATTCTCCTTCATTTGAATCTTCCATGGGCTGTTTGATATTCCTCACATTATAGCTAAGTTTTTTTTTTTAAGATTTTATTTATTTATTTGAGAGCAAGAGATCATGATCGGGGAAGGGGGGTGCTGCAGAGGGAGAGAGAGAGAAGCAGGCTCCCCACTGAGCAGGGAGCTGAATGTGGGGCCGGATCCCAGGATCTCATGACCTGAGCCGAAGGCAGAGGGGTAACTGATTGAGTACCTTCTAAGACAAAGGCAGTTATTACAAGTCATCACGTGACCTCGAGAACCCACACAGCATCATTTGTGCCACATTCTTTTCAACAAAGCTCATCTGGGATCTGCCTAGATCCAAAGGAAGGAGAAATAGATGACATCTATTCATGATAGGATGGTTTAGCCATGTTGCTAAAGAACATTTAGGATGGAAGATGGGAGAGAAATTTGGTTTATCACAATTCCTGTTTGACTTATCAAGTATTTTGCACCTCATATCAAAAATGTTTAAAGCAATGACATGAACCTGAATTAATCCAATTCCAAGGATTATTTACCTTTCAGCCTCACTGTGAAAATTACTAATTCCAGTAGGGAGTAGGGAATAAATTGAAAAGAATAAGATAAAGTGCTTGGTCTATAAGATGTGAACAAGAACTTGAGTGGGGAATCAGATTTGGACATGAAATATTTAAGTGAAATTTGTGACAGAGGAATCAGTAAAGTAACAGATGCAGAGGTGGAAATTTGCAAGATATGTAAAGAGCAAATCATTCAAATTTGATGGTATGTAATACTCATGAAGAAGTGAATTATGTATATTAGGAATGAAGCTAAGTGATAAATTGGAGTCAGTTCATACAGAACCTTATATGAGTGTTTCTGAAAGTTTAGGAGCAGTAAGTATGTTATTGAACATGGGCCCCAGAAAGATCCATCAGTGTAAAACACATTAGAGTTATTTGGGCAGCAGAGAACACTAGTCCGAGTGTTGGGTAGATTACATTGGCAATAATCCAGAGGAGATTAACAAAGGCTTGAATCAAGGTAGTAGAGATAAGAATAAAGAGATAATGGTTTTCAGAAAAATTGAAGTATTCAAATCAATAAGAATTGGCACCCGATTAGATGTGTGGATCAAGGCAGTGAAAAGAGTTGAAGTTCCATAATATTAAAAGCTGTATGGGGGCGCCTGGGTGACTCGGTGGGTAAAGCATCTGCCTTCAGCTCAGGTCATGATCCCCAGGACCTGGGATGGAGCTTCACATCAGCTCCCTGCTCAGCAGGAGGATGGCGGAGGGCTGGCGGTCTGCTTCTCCCTCTCCTTCTGACCCTCCCCAGTGCTCATGCACATGTGCTCATTCATTCTCTCTCTCTCAAATGAATAAATTTTTTAAAAAATTAAAGCTGTATGTACCCTTTCTGTAATTTAAGGTCATAATACATGAATTGTCAACTTATTAATTACATTTGTACTCATCTATCCCTTGAAAATTTTACCTAAAATTATTAAAATGAAGTCAGATTATTTGATTACTACCACATTTAACAGGTTTGCATTAATAAATCCTACAAAAATTATGTCTTGACATTTCAAATTTTGTATTCTAAATTTCTATGCTACTTCTTTTTTCCATCAGGTTAATGGCACTGATGCAGATTACGAATATGAAGAAATCACACTTGAAAGGGTAAAAACTTAATTATCTTAAGATTTTATGCATAAATCTGTTGCTTAAAGAATTCTTTAAATATACTGCTCTTTCATACAGAATTCAAGGGAAAAGATTTTTCAAAAACATAACTATGTAATATTAGTTTCTTTTATAAGTACACATATTATAAAACTAACCATGGTATTTTTAGAACATGTTGCTCTTCTTTAATAACTTTTTTTAAAAATAAACTTCTTATTTAAAAGAGTTCTAGATTTATAGAAGTTGTGCCAAAAGTTTCCACTTATCTTGGCCTCAGTTTTGCCAGTTGTTAACATCGTACATTACTAGAATACATTTGTTTCAACTAATGAACCGATATTAAGTATTACTATTAACCAAAGTCTATACTTCATTTGGATTTCCTTAGTTTTTGTTTTTCTCTTTCAGAATCCCTTCCAGAATAGTACATTACACGTAGTTATCATGTCTCCTTAAATGCTCCTCATCTGTATCTCAGATTTTTCTGTTTTTAAGTTTTATTTTTATTTTTCATGTAAAGCATTATTGATTTAAAGTATTTTAGTATGCTAGTAATATGCTTATTGTTAACAGTTTTCTTTTTTAGCATAATGATAACCACAGTTATAGTGGACAAGATCCTATTGAAAATTTAGACACTCCCCCAGTCAGAAAATAATTTAAGGGTACAATTTAGATGTGTAAATTTTCTTGTAATAGTTACCTCTTAAGAATATTTGCATTCAATTGTTGATGGATTGCAGTAATGCCACCTTGCCTGACAAGCATTTTTGAGAAATGAAGTGTTTCACAGAAGTAAAATTTTCTAAGTAACTGAATGTCTGTTTAAGACTGAAATCCAGGGTGCCTGAGTGGCTCAGTTGGTTAAGCGTCTGCTTTCCGTTCAGATCATGATCCCAGGGTCCTGGGATCAAGCCCTGCATCAGGCTCCCGGCTCCGCGGGAAGCCTGCTTCTCCCTCTCTCACTCCCCTGCTTCTGTTCCCTCTCTCGCTGTGTCGCTCTCTGTCAAAATAATAAATAAAATCTTTCAAAAAAAAAAAAAAAAGACTGAAATCTTAGATAATTAGGCTTGTTTATATGTGAAGCCAGAGTGGACTTTGAGTGAAAATAGACCTGAGAGGGTCTTTTACTAGATGTATGCTAGATCTTTACTGCCCACTACCCAAATTTGGGTTACTCTAACCGTAGTACCTGTATTTTAGTATGGTATTTTTTTATTTAGTTTTTTCCCAGCTTTATTGAGATATAATTGACATGTAATTCTAACTTTTTAATCCTACTCATTTTCATTTTCTCCCAGTGCCTTATAAATTTATTTAGTTAGGAGTGGACATTGCTTTTTCACTTATTAAAAAACTTGAGTACCAGGAATTGGAAAGATGTTAAAGACTACAAACTTAGATGAATTAATTTCTAGAGATATAATGCACAGCATAGTGATTTTAATAATCAATAAGACTATGTTATATGCTTACAAATTGCTAAGAGACTAGATCTTAAATGTTCTCACCACAGAAAGAAATGACAGTTATGTGAAATGATAGAGATGTTATCTAAAGCAGTGGTTATAATCATATTGCAATATGTAAATATGTCAAATCAGCACATTGTACACCTTAAATTTATATGTCACATGTAAATTATATCTCAATTTTTTAAAAAAGCAAAGAAAAAGAACATGAGTACCTGAATGACTTGGTAACATCACACAACCATTGATACTATTATTCGTATTCTAGTAACTCTAGTTTTACTCTAGTAAAAAAGTTTAGACAAAAAAATGATTAAAATAGAATTTTAGGACACATCACAGTAGAGGGAATATTTAAGCTATTTAATTAACAGTTAAGTAATCAGTTCAGATGTATCTGCTTACTTGAGTTGCCTGAAAGCCAGAGTTAGAAGATTTTTGCAAAAATAAACAATTTTTTAATACCATTGCTTAGAACATTGATCTTTAAAGACTTTTTCGAAGCAGTAGAAACTTTTTTCAAAGAAAATCTTACTTAGAAATCCAGTATGTAAAACAAGTAAAAACTAGCACTGCTTTGTCAAAATTGACTTTGTTATCAAGAAAACTCACCAATTGACTTCTTAGGTTGGACTTTCAGTATTAATAATGCCCTTTGCTATTCAGCTGTGTTGGTTAAAGATGTCAGGGATGGGGAAAAAACATGTCAAAGATGATGACTTAACACATATAACTTGGTCATTTTAAAGTCAGCTGATGGCAAGGTTAGTAAAAGAAAAGCACCATCCCCTACCCCATTTTTAAAAAGTTGAAATAATGTTAATTTTACCTACTCAGAAATAATTGTAGTGGGAAAATCGCTTTATACTTTTTTTTCTTTAAAGAGACGTTTGCCTTACCAAACGTGAGTGGGATACATTCTAAAAGAGACCTATCAGTGACACCTCTGCAGAGAGGTGACTGATCTAAGGGCAAATTGCATATACTTTGAAAGAAATAACCATAATAGACTATACTTCAGAAGTATTTAGTTCCTACTCAGAAGTAATGCCTTTGAATTCTTCATAGAGAAAAAAAAGCTTCCTTATATTTCTTAATTTAGAATCTTCATGTCTCCTACATAGACACCTTTATGTATATGTTCTCCATGTTAGTACAGTTTCTAGGTTCTAAAATGACAGGAACTTCTCAATAAGGGTAATTCTTACTCAATCTCAATTTTTTTTTTTCTTTATCCATAGGGAAATTCAGGGCTTGGTTTCAGCATTGCAGGAGGTACAGACAACCCACACATTGGAGATGACTCAAGTATTTTCATTACCAAAATTATTACAGGGGGAGCAGCTGCCCAAGATGGAAGATTACGGTACATTTTGCATTTTATGTTGTGATGCTGAATATAATTTGTGTATTTTAATTTAGGCAGAGTGAACAAGGAATCAATACAAATAAACACAATCATAATAACCAACATAAGGTAGATGTTCAAATAACAAATGAATGAGATAATTGTGCACTAAGCATTGTTTCCCGCTTTTCATTTAGGAGTTAGTTTTATCTCAGATATTATAACATGTTGAAAAATAAATTTGATTGATGGTTTTAAATGTGAGCAAATTTGGGGCAGCTGGGTGACTCAGTTGTTAAGTATTCAGGTCATGGGCCAAGCCCTCCCATTCTAGCTCCCCCTGCTTGTGTTCGCTCTCTCACTGTCTCTCTCTGTCAAATAAATAAAATCTTTTAAAAAAAAGTGAGGAAATTTATAGAAATCAAAAAATTCCCTTTGTATTTTTAAATGTATTCACAAAATGTTTTCCATTTGTTTCCTGGGTAGGAAACATGTGTATAAACTTAGGATACAAGAGATGATACATAGCTGAATTTGTATCCTGTACCACAAAAAGTAAAGATTATGCAAACTTTAAAAAAGTAATACATTTTCTTAATTGAATGAATGAAAGTAATACTGATAACTTGTTTAAATTCAGTGTTCCATTGTAGAAGATAGCTTTAGCATACTTTGTTGTTTCCTTAGGCCATAGATTGTGGCACTTTTCCTATGCCCTTTTTTGGTGTGTATATATGTGTGTGTATATATATATATAAATAAAGTAGCAGTCACAAGTTTTAGGACTAAGGATTTTTATATGTTCTGTTAAAAATAACATCCGTTTATAAGGCTTTTGGTGCCTTCTGTAGCTCTTCAGTTTCTTGCCTTCTCACTGGATATGATAGGTGATAGATTAATGAAATCAGTTGGATATAAAATTAATAATTTGACCATTCCTGTAAATGCAGACATTTACTTCCTGATTCTATTACAGGCCTTTTATTTGTCCTTATGTGAAAATTAATGTGTTCCATTTGTTTCAGTGAAGAACATACCTTTAATATTCTGTTATATCACTGTCTTCGCATACAGAGTTTCTTTCCTCTTAAGAAAGTTAATTACAAAAAAAAAATTACAGAGAAGCTTATCAGGAACAATTTTAATATTTTAATTGCCTTTTGTTCTCTTTCCCTGCCCAATTACAAATGATTTCCCCCCCACCCCCGATGGAATGCTATGTAATTTAAACTGAGACCAGAACTGGGGGGAAAGTTACGACTAGAACATATCAAACTTTAAAAAATATATTCCGGGGTACCTGGGTGGCTCAGTGGGTTAAAGCTTCTGTCTTTGGCTCAGGTCATGATCCCAGTGTCCTGGGATCAAGCCCTGCATCCAGCTCTCTGCTCAGCGGGAAGCCTGCTTCTCCTACTCTCTCTCTGCCTGCCTCTCTGCCTACTTGTGATCTCTGTCTGTCAAATAAATAAATCAAATCTTAAAAAATAAAAAATAAATATATTCCTTTGTCAAATTAAAATACATTATTTACATGAGAAACCTTTTAATTAAATGATGTAATCTTTAGCTTCATATAAATTTCAAGAAATAACTTTATTTTTTTAGATCTATCTAGTTTGAAAAAGCAAGTCAAAAAATTACTTCTGGATATATTAGTGATTATCTCAGTTTTGCCACCACTGTCTCCGTGACCTTTAACTAATTATTTTGTCTGCACTTCTGTTTTCTTTTCTTTGAATCACAGCTCTGTCAGTCATTATCTGGGTGACCTTAGGAAAAATTATTTAAACTCTTTGCGCCTCAATTTCTCCATTTGTGAAATAAGAATAATAAGTATATAACTACCCTATAGGTTGTTGTAAGGGTTAAAACACTAAAAGAAGTACCTGGCATGTGGTTATTGCTAAATAAATACTAACATGCTGAATAAATAAAGCATAATGTATCTTAATGCTTACACATAATAAGCATATAAGAACCATACAAATTATAGTTGTCATTATTATTTAATATTTTTGTGTGATAATTTGTTACTTGCACTGTTTCTTTTGCTAGCCCTTGGAAAATATTTGTATTTATTTATACGAGTATTTGATACAGTGGAATTTAACAAAAAGTTGTTTTTCTCTAGTAAATGTATTTTCTCTAGTAAATAATTCTCTTTACCTTAAAAATGAAAATGACAAATTATCAAAGTGAAAATTAGATATTTTAATATTTAATTTTTATTTTTAATATTTAATTTTTATTTTTAATATTTTGGGGTTTTTTTCTCAGGGTCAATGACTGTATATTGCGAGTAAATGAAGTAGATGTTCGTGATGTGACACATAGCAAAGCAGTTGAAGCATTGAAAGAAGCTGGGTCTATCGTACGCTTGTATGTAAAAAGACGGAAACCGGTATCAGAAAAAATAATGGAAATAAAGCTCATTAAAGGTCCTAAAGGTATGGGGGGCACCTGGGTGGCTCAGTCAGTTAAGTGTCTTCCTTCAGCTCAGGTCATGATCCCGAGTCTGGGATTGAGCCCCACATGGGGCTCCTTGTTTTGCAGGGAGTCTGCTCCTCCCTCTGCCATTCACCCCACTCATGTTCTCTCTCTCTCTCTCAAATAAATAAAAACTTTTAAAAAAAGGTATTAAAGGTATGTAATAATGAAACTAGGATTATTATGAAATTACTGAGATAAATGTAACTATCAACTTGTTCACACATTCTAAGATTCACAGTACTGGTAATGTACAGAATGTGTGTGAAGTTTCAGAATTTCTATTCTGCTGCTATTTTTGTCTTAAGTAGAGTTTACTTAAACACTTGTAAGTCTTGTATAGTGTGGCTATTGTAATCATCAGTCTACAAAGTACCTTTAAATACAGATACACAGGCTAAGTTAAAAGATGAAAATATTTATGAGTGTGTCGTTAGTAGTTATATCTGCAGTGAGGACAGTTAATATTTGATTTTTGAATTTTGAAAACATTGATGGGATTGAGGATAAATGGAAATACTGATTCTAATTTATAGCTTCATGGAAGAAGTAGTATTCCAACAAATGAAAAAAAGAATAGAAAGCTACAGATTTATCTGGTTTTGAAGCTATGGGATTTATGAATTACAGAAATTCTTTATTTAAAAAATTATGATCATAGAGAGCCTCATTGGTGGTATAGTTAGTTAAGCATCCAACTCCTTGTTTCAGCTTAATTCCTGATCTCAGTGTTTTGAGATGCTGCCTGTGCTGGGCTCTGGGCTCAGGGCAAAGTCTACTTAATAAAACACTCTTTCACTCTCCCTCTGCCCCTCCCCACCTCCCTCACCCCATCCCCCTACAATCGAGCTCTTTTTCTCTAAAATAAATAAATCTTTAAAAAAAAAAAAAAGTAATTCATAGACTATTGGGAAAAGAACAAAATTATCCACATTTCTGAAGGCTATTCTGCTCACCACCAAAAATTTTATTTTTCTCAATTGTTTTAATCTTGTGAAGGTATTAAAAGTGTTAGAAGCACAAACATTATGGCAATAAAAGTGAAACGTAATTTTGTAATGCCTCTTTGAAATAAATAAATGCACTTACAAAAAGACTTTAAGAAGTAACCTGGTGGGGGATGGGGAAGGAACTTATTTATAACTATAGGAATACACACACACACACACACACACACATATAAATGATCATCTACTGACAACAAAGCAAATACATGAAACTTAAAAAGTAGGGAAATGGCACCTGGGTGGCTCAGTCACTTGAGCATCCAACTCTTGATCCCAGCTCAGATCTTGATCTCAAGGTTGTGAGTTCAAGCTCCCTTTAAAAAAAAGGCAAATAGATTCTTTTGTGTTTAAAAAAAAAAAACATGAATGTGATAAGACAGTCAATTTCTAGTTTTTAACCATTTCTTTGGACTTAAATTCATGTTAAATGTTGAAATTTCAAAACCAGTGTTTTCCAAACAGGTCTTGGGTTCAGCATTGCTGGAGGTGTTGGAAATCAACATATCCCTGGGGATAATAGCATCTATGTAACCAAAATAATTGAAGGAGGTGCAGCACATAAAGATGGTAAACTTCAGATTGGAGATAAACTTTTAGCAGTGAGTATAAGAAATTTGTTATTTTAAAAATCATTTTGATGTCTTCTCTCTCTCTCTCTTTTTTTTTTTTTTGGTTAACAAACTAGAATTTCTGCTTGCCAAAAATGTCCTAAATAATATTTAAATGAGTGAATACTAATCTTGGTTTAATCAAAATCTGAAAAAATGACTCTTGGTATTATCTGATTGTCTTTTTTTTTTTTGCCCCCTCTACTAGCTTCCCCTTTTTTTTTTTTTTCCTCCTCTTTCTTGTTGAAGGGTTAGGGAGTTGGATGCACAGAATTGTTTAAACAGTGTCATCTTTCATATGTGACTTTCTTCCCTCCCTTTTTTTAACTTAATTATAGTATAATGAAAACTGCTAAAGTCTTTACCCAACCCAAAACTAGAATATCAACAGTTTGTGTTTTATTCATTTGCTTTTTAAAAAAAATTGTTTAATCAGGGGAGCCTGGGTGGTCAGTGGGTTGAGCCTCTGCCTTTCGCTCAGGTCATGATCTCAGGGTCCTGGGATTGAGCCCCGCATCAGGCTCTCTGCTCAGCAGGGAGCCTGCTTCCCCTCTTCTCTCTCTGCCTGCCTCTGCCTACTTGTGTTCTCTGTCTGTTAAATAAATAAATAAAATCTTTTTAAAAATTTGTTTAATCGCATACATATGCCTGAATATTTTGTGTAATGTTAATTTATTGGGAAATTTTTTTTTAAAATATTTTATCTATTTGACAGAGAGAAATCACAACTAGGCAGAGAGGCAGGCAGAGAGAGAGGAGGAAGTGGGCTCCTGCGGAGCAGAGAGCCCGATGCGGGGCTCGATCCCAGGACCCTGGGATCATGACCTGAGCCGAAGGCAGAGGCTTTAACCCGCTGAGCCACCCAGGCGCCCCTGGGAAATTTTTTTAAAAGGTTATTGTGCTAAATGTAATCTTTTAATACTTTCTTTTACTTAGTATTGGTTTACTGAGATTTATCCATATTGTTGCCTGGAGCTAAAATATTCATTTTACCTCTACATAATATTCTGTTCTGGAACTATGTGGCAGTTTATTTGTCCAGTCTTCATCAATAACTGTCCTAGTCTATGTTCCCTGGGAAAATACCTGAAGAAAAGCTACCATGCTAAGGTTTTGTGGGGAGGTATAATCTTAGAAGCTTAGAGTGAATAAAAATGAAAAATGAGGCAGACAGGGAAAGTCAATACAAGCTATTATGTTTCTGAGCTAGCCATAATTTCATAAGAAAATGTTGCTATAAGTGCCTGTCATATAGGACAGTCTTCCAGGCAGGTGATATGACAGTTAAATAATCTTTAGATCCAGCCATCCAGAGAAAAGAAAGGATTTATCTCCCTGTCTCTTCTTCGGTAGAATCTGTCCGATGGGGCTAACTGTCCCAAATTTCTGGACTGTTACTCAGCTCCTCTGGGCAAATGCTAGGGAAGCCAGCTTCCATACTCCATAGCATAGTATTTCCTCTGAACTCAAGTGGTGGAAAGAACCAGAGCCTCAGTGATCTAGACAGATCAGACACAGGCTTTTGGACATATTAACTCTCACTCTACAGAACAACATATCAGCCATATCCAAGCACAGCCCTTAACCTAGGGCCTTCAACCCTAGATTGAAAGAGCTGATACTGGAGGAGACAAGGTGAGAGAAGCAGTAGCCAGGTCTCTCCAGTAAGCCCACAGCCAAAGCCTAGTAGGCAGGTAGGCTCAAGCAAATCTAAAAAGGCACATAAACTAGGTCTGATATAGTGGGGAGTTGGGTTATTTCCCTTTTTTTTTTTCTTCTTTCTTTTTTTCCTGGTAGTATGAATAATTCTAGGGAGAGCTGCTTTGTGTTCTGGTGAACATATATATACAAGAATTTAACTTAACTATTTATCCTAAGCAGTTGTCATGGAATATCCTCTTAGTAACATTATAGCAAAAACATACTGTTTTCCAAACCAATTATAAAAATGTACACTCCTGTCAGCAATATATAAATGATTTCTTTGTTGTACATGCTATCCAGTACTGCCTATTGTGGCAGCAAGGAGATAGACTGATTGTTTATGAGTTAATAATGGGGAAGAGGAAAGAGCTGACTTTGAACTACTTTTCTATACACACACACACACACACACACCCAGTTGAAAACAGCCTTCTTTCTCCACTGAGTTTTTCATTTGTACTTCTTAATTTCTTAGATACCATGTTTTCCTTTTATGGTTTTTCCAGAATCAGTTTTAGTGCTTGGGAAGCCAGCAATGTATGCTGATTGACCATTTAATAAGGCTTTGGTTGTCATAATTCCACTGAAATTATCTAATTCTTAGTTCTCATTTTAATTGACACATCAGGCATGGTTTCCTACTTCTTCAGACACTTTTTCCATTTTGCTTAACAGTTATACCTTCTTCTTGGTATTCCTCTTACCTCACTAGTCTTTCCTTCTCATTCTTCTTTTTGGTGCATCTTCTCCCTAACCTCTAAACATTGAAGTGATACAGGACTTGGTCCTTGTACATTTTTTCTTTTTGACAGGTGGTCAAATAACTTACTGTTTCATTGCACATGGTAGGCATTAAGTATTGTTTTCTGACTTCCGTTTTATTTTTATACATACACATATTTTGTGCTTGGCTGTAATATAAATTTTTTTTTAATTTTATTTTATTCTTCAGTGTTCCAAGATTCATTGTTTATGCACCACACCCAGTACGTATGCGATACATACCCTCGTTAATACCCACCACCAGGCTCTCCCAACTCCCCCCACCCCCCAGAACCTTCAGTTTATTTCTCAGAGTCCATAGTCTCTCATGCTTTGTCCCCCTCTCTGATTTCCCCCAACTCACTTCTCCTCTCCTTCACCCAATGTCCTCCATGTTATTCCTTATGTTCCACAAGTAAGTGAAACCATATGATAATTGACTCTCTCTGTTTGACTTACTTCACTCAGCATAATCTCCTCCACTCCCATCCATGCTACACAAATAGTACAAATTCTGGTTGCAAATATACATACGTGCAAGTCTTCTTTTGGAAAATCTCAGTAACAAATCTTTTACATTCTCCTTTCAATTCAGTTTGCTTGACAGGTAAATACTCCTAATTTTAACCTTTTGCTGGACATAAAATATTTTTTCATTTGCTTTTAAGGAATTGCCTTTCAGGGCTCCTAGTTAATTGATAGCATTCAATCTCACTTCTAACCTTGAAGAGGCCCAAGCTAGATACATTATCCAGCCTGTGCATGGTCCTTCAAAATGTATGAAGTTGAAAATGCCCCCCCCAAAACTCTACTTTCAACATTTCTTTTTCCTTTCAAAATTTGTAGTATCTCACTATTTTTGGCATCTGAGGATATTTGGTAATATAAAAATTTTTAACAGTGGTTCCTGGTAAAACAGTTGAAAAACCCTAGAAGATTTCATCTAGTCTCCTTTCGTATGTCTCAAGAGTCCTGTCAGATTTAATATATCTAAAAATGAACTTCTGAGTTTCGTCCTACGCCCCACCCACCACCCTCAAGTCCTGTTCCTTGCACAGTCTTCACATCTCATGAAGTGGGAACTTTATCCTTCTGTTTGCCCAGGTCTAAAACTTCAGGATCATTCTTCTTCATACTCCTTATTGAATCCCATAGCAAATCTTGTCAGCTCTTTTATCTGTTATCTAAAGCTGCTTAAGAAAACACAAAAATTAGTGGCTAAAACAACAATAATAATTATTTACACTTCTGTAATTTAGGTGGGGTTCAGCCAGGGCAGTCTGTCTCTGTTCTGTATACTGTCATCTGGTAGCTGAGCTAGGGCCAGAAATCAACTTCCAGGTTCACTCATTTATGGCAGACAAGTTGGGTGGGCTGAGTGCAGCTGGAGCTGTTAGCCTGTGGTCTCCCCACATGGCTACATTAGGTTTCTCACAGGATGGTGACCAGGTTACAAGAGGGATATACCAAAAAGACAGGCTCCTGTGTGTGGCATTTATCAGTCCTCTTTTTATCATAGTTACGAATGTCTCACTGGCTAAAGCTAGTTACATAGCCAAGCAAGGTTCACTGTACAAAGGGATTTTACAGGGGTGTGAATACCAAGATGCATGGCTCACTGCAGGCCACCAGAGGAACAGTTTACTTTATATTTCAAAATGCAGTAGACCTTCACTGTACATGGTAGTGTGGGACCATAAAAATGACCGTGTAGCTGAAACCCTGCAAAGCAGTATTAGTAATTGGTGGTAAAAGTTAATGATTGTTCTATGACCTTTAAAAATTTTTGTTGGAATGTTGAAAACTCTCCTGGGTGGCTCAGTGGATTAAAGCCTCTGCCTTCCGCTCAGGTCATGATTCCAGAGTCCTGGGATCAAGCCCTGAATCAGGCTCTCGGCTCAGCAGGGAGCCTGTCCCTCCCCCCTCCCCATCCCCGCCTACTTGTAATCTCTGTCTGTCAAATAAATAAATAAGTAAAATCTTAAAAAAAAAAAAAAAAACTCTCCTGTCAATTATACAGGTACAAATTAGGGAAATGAAAAATATACTAAAATGAGTATTTGTTTAGTACATTGTAATTTTAAAACATTAGAAACAATTATGATGTTTTATTTCTTTTTGTTGTAAGATTTTTTTTTATTATTTGACAGAAAGAGAGGGATCACAAGTAGGCAGAGGGGCAGGCAGAGAGAGAGGGGGAAGCAGGCTCCCCACTGGGCAGAGAGCCCGATGTGGGGCTCAATCCTAGGACCCTGAAATCATTATCTGAGCTGAAGGCAGAGGCTTAACCCACTGAGCCACCCAGATGCCTCTGATGTTTTATTTCTTTGCCAAAGAAAAAAAAAATTACCAAAAAGAGGAGCAAAGTTAAGCTAAAGCTAGTGGAAGGAAGAAAATAATAAAGATTAGAGCAGAAGTTAATGAAACAAGGAATAGGAAAATGAGAGCAAGGATAACCCAAAACTTGGTTCTTTCGAAAGGTGAACAAAATTGACAAACCTTAGCTAGACTCATTAAGAAAAAAAGAAAGGCTCAAATTTCTAAAAGTAGAAATAAAAGAGGGAACATAAGGAAATACTTTTATTTATGAATAATTATAGACCAACGTATTAGATAATTTATATGAAATGGACAAATGTCTAGAAAGCCACCACTACCACTTTTTTCAGACTGTACTGAAGAGTGTAGACAGGAAAATAAAAAGATATGCGGATTGGGAAGGAAAAAGTAAAAATTGGTAGATTACATCTACAAATGCAGTTTTACTTGCATATAGAAAATCCTAAGGAACCTACTGATAGAATAGTAAGTTTAGCAAGGTTGTGGGATATATATCACTACCTAAAAATCGATTCTGTTTCCATAATAGGAGATAAATGAATGGCTAATAAATAACTGAAAAACTCGACTATTAAACAGTGGAAATAAAAAGTTAATAATGTACAAATTGAAGCATGCTTTTTTATAAATTGATTCTGTCCAGTGTTGGCAAAAGGCCTGAGTAGATGGGTATGACACGCTCATATTCTATGGTAGTGAGTATAAGTTGACTAAAACAGTTTAAATACTTGTTAATATTGGAATGGCTTAATAAATTATGGTATAATCACACAATGGTGTACTGTGCAACAGTTTTTTAATTCTGTGTGCCCCAACATGGAAAGATCTCTTCAATACCTTATATTAAAAATTCAGTTGCAGAATAAAAACTTTAATATAGTCTCACTTTCTTAAAAAAAAATTTAAATATACCTTACATATATTCATAAATACCTGAGAACAGAAGAAGAATTAGGCTTGGGGTCGTGAGGAATAGGGACTGGAATTAAGATTGGCTATTCCAGGAGTGCCTGGGTAGCTCAGTCCTGCCTTTGGCTCAGGTCATGATCCCAGGGTCCTGGGATCAAGCCCCATGTGGGGCTACCTGCTCAGCAGGAAGCCTGCTTCTCCCTCTCCTACTCCCCCCTGCTTGTGTTCTTTTTCTTACTGTTTGTCTCTCTATCAAATAAAGTTTTAAAAGAAGAAAAGATTGGCTATTCCATTAATACACATAAACAACTTCCTGATGTGATAGACAGTAAAAATGGGTATTTTCTTTTTATATATCTTTATATTCCTTAAATCACTCCTGCTTTTCCCGTATTCTGGTATAATTGTTTATAACGAAAAAGCAGAAAGCTAGTGAAAATGTCCTAAAACAAATGTCTTTTGGGATTTTCTTTTAGGTGAATAGTGTGTGTTTAGAGGAAGTTACTCATGAAGAAGCAGTAACTGCCTTAAAGAACACGTCTGATTTTGTTTATTTGAAAGTGGCAAAACCCACAAGTATGTATATGAATGATGGCTATGTACCACCTGATATCACCAACCGTAAGTCTGTTTGCTTAAATCTGTCTTATTTCCCTATTTTTAAATATTTTAAAGAAACCATATTAAGCATTTTAACTTAATAGTTTTTAAAAATCAAATTTAAATCAATCTTGATAGTAAGAAGGGGTGTGTCCTTTTTCAGAGTTTTATGTAGGTAACAGTCACCAAAGGTATTTGCAAGTAATGCACATTCTTGTTATGTCTAATAGTTTCGGGATGTAATACAGAAATTTACTTTAACAAGCAATTCTTTTAAAACCTTGGTAATTTTGAGGTGTCTGGTGCTGCTAGTTCATGGACTATACTTCAAGAAATACTAATATTAAATATTTCTGAAACTTGGGCTTTTCTGTGTTCTGTTATGTGAGCACAGATCTATTTTTGTACAAGCTCCTAGTATATTACCTAACTGTATTTGTATGCAGTACAATTGTGTTGCCTAGAAATGAACTGTTGTGAAAAG
Organism: Meles meles; assembly: GCF_922984935.1. Taxonomy (NCBI): domain Eukaryota; kingdom Metazoa; phylum Chordata; class Mammalia; order Carnivora; family Mustelidae; genus Meles; species Meles meles. Next base: position 44,540,245 of record NC_060069.1, on the reverse strand, counting down.
TAGCAATGTAATTTTAAGTTTCCTGTTTGATTTCCAGTTTCTTTTTTAATGTACAGACTGGGATAAGATTTAAAGAATGTGTTTTGTGTTTGTTGAAAATGGAAGTTTTATTTCTTTGGTGCATTGAGTTGATATGGCCCCACTCCCTCTTTCATTGGGTTAAAGCCTCTGCCTTCAGCTCGGGTCGTGATCTCGGGGTCCTGGGATCGAGCCCCGCATCGGGCTCTCTGCTCAGCAGGGAGCCTGCCTTCCCCCTCTCTCTCTGCCTGCCTCTCTGCCTACTTGTGATTTCTGTCTGTCAAATAAATTTAATAAATAAATAAATAAATCTTTAAATAAAGCATGATTATAAATTGGGCTGACAGATCTGAGCTGGTGTCAGAGCATAGAGGTGCTTTTTTTTTTAATAGACTTTATGTTTTAGAGCAATTATAGATTCACAGCAAAATTAAGCAGAGGGTACAGAAATTTCTTACAGGCCATCTGCCCCCATCCATGCACAGCCTCCCCTATTATCAACGTCCCCCACCAGAGTGAGATATTTGTTACAACTGATGAACCTGTATTGCTACATCTTACCCAAAGCTCACAGTTGACATTAGATTTAACTTTTAATTGTATATTCTGTGGGCTCGGACAAATATATAATGACCTGTATCCACCATCACAGAACATACAGAGTAGTTTCACTTACTTAAAAATCCTATATTCTGCCTGTTCCTTTCTTTCCTCTAACCTGTAGGACCACTAATCTTTTTATTGTTACCATAGTTCGGCCTTTCCAGAATGTCATATAGCTTGTATCATACAGTATGTAGCCTTTTGAGGTTGGCTTCTTTCACATAGTAATATGCATCTAAGGTTTCCCATATCTTTTCATGGCTTGATAGCTCCTTTCTTTTTAGTGCTGAATAACTCTTTGGGTGTACCACAGTTTATTTATCCATTCACCAATGGAAGAACATCTTGGTTTCTTATAAATTTTAGAAATTATGAATAAAGCTGCTTTGAGCAGGTTTATGTGTAGACATAAGTTTTCATCTCCTTTTGGTGAATACCAAGGAACATGATGGCTAATATCATATGATAAGAATACGTTTAGTTTTATAAGAAATGTCCAAACTGTCTTCCAAATTGACTGTACTCCAGCCGTATAGTATGAGGGTTCCTATTGTTTCATATTCTTTTTTTTTTTTTTTTTTTAAAGATTTTATTTATTTATTTGACAGAGAGAAATCACAACAAGGCAGAGAGGCAGGCAGAGAGAGAGAGAGGGAAGCAGGCTCCCCGCTGAGCAGAGAGCCCGATGCGGGACTCGATCCCAGGACCCTGAGATCATGACCTGAGCCGAAGGCAGCGGCTCAACCCACTGAGCCACCCAGGCGCCCTATTGTTTCATATTCTTAACAGCATTTGAGGTTATCATTGTTCGGTATCTGAGCCTACTAATAGATGTACAATTTTAATTAGCATTTTCCTGATGACATACGGTGTGTGGAGCACCTTTTTCATATTCACCACCTTTGGTCTTTGGTGAGATATCGTTAAGGGTCTTTGGCACCTTTTAAAATTGAGTTGTTTTCTGGGCGCCTGGGTGGCTCAGTGGGTTAAGCCGCTGCCTTCGGCTCAGGTCATGATCTCGGGGTCCTGGGATCGAGTCCCGCATCGGGCTCTCTGCTCAGCAGCGAGCCTGCTTCCCTCACTCTCTCTCTGCCTGCCTCTCTGTCTACTTGTGATCTCTCTCTGCCAAATAAATAAATAAAATCTTTAAAAAAAAAATAAATAAAATAAAATTGAGTTGTTTTCTTACTGTTGAGTTTAAGAGTTCTTTGTATATTTTGGCCAACAGTTCTTTATCAGGTATGTCTTTTGCAAATATTTTTCTCCCAGTCTGTGGCTGGTCTTTTATTTCTTTATTTTTTTAAAGATTTTATTTGGGGGCGCCTGGGTGGCTCAGTGGGTTAAGGCCTTTGCCTTTGGCTCAGATCATGATCCCAGGGTCCTGGGATCGAGCCCCTGCGTCGGGCTCTCTGCTCGGCAGGAAACCTGCTTACCCCTCTCTCTCTGCCTGGCTCTCTGCCTACTTGTGATCTCTGTCTGTCAAACAAGATTTTATTTATTTGTTTGACAGACAGAGATCACAAGTAGGCAGAGAGCCAGGCAGAGAGAGAGGAGGAAGCAGGCTCGATGCGGGGCTCAAGCCCAGGACCCGGGGATCATGACTTGAGTCGAAGGCAGAGGCTTTAACCCACTGAGCCACCCAGGAGCCCCAGGTCTTTTAATTTTTTAGATAGTGTCTTTTTCAGAGTAGAAACATTTTAATGAAATCTAGCTTTTTTATACTTTTTTTCATGGATCCTGCCTTTGGTGTTTTATCTAAAAGGTCATTGCCAAATCCGGAGTCATCTAGATTTTCTCCTATGTTATCTTCTAGGAGTCTTATAGTTTTGTGTTTCATGTACAGTCTTTGATCCATTTTGAGTTAATTTTGTAAGGTTTATGTCTTGATTCGTTTTTTTTTTTTTTTCTTTTGCATGTGGACATCTAGTTGTTTCAACACCATTTATTCAAAAGACTGTCTTTGCTCCATTATATTGCCTTCGTTCCTCTGTCAATGATCACTTGACTATATTTATCTAGGTATGCTTCTGGTCCATTTCATCTAGGTTATGAAATTTGTAGGCATAGAGCTGTTCATAGTATTTCTTTATTACCCTTTTAATGTCCCTGGGCTCTGTCATTATGTCCCCTCTTTGATTTCTGATATTAATGATTTGTCTTCTCTTTTTTTCTTAGCTTGGCTAGAGGATTACCAATTTTATTGATCTTTTCAAAGAAGCAGCTTTTGGTCTTAACTGATGTTTACGGTTGATTTCCTGTTTTTTAATTTCATTGATTTCTGCTGTAATTTTATTCTTTCCTTCTTATTTTAATTTGCTTTTTTTAAATTTCATAAGGTAGAAACTAAGATGATTCATTTTAGATTTATAGTATTGAATGTATTCAATTCTATAAATTTCTCTCTTAGCACTGCTTTCACTGTATCCCACAATTTTGATACATCATGGTTTTTTTTTCACTTGGTTCAAAATATTTTTTAGTTTCTCCAGAGATTTCTTTTTTGATCCATGTATTAAGAGTGTATTATTTAATCCCTACATATTTTGAGATTCTTCAGCTATCATTTTGTTACTGATTTCTTTTCATTCCATCATGATCTGAGAGCAGACATGATATGATTTTTTTTTTTAATTTGTTAAGTTGTGTTTTATGGCCCAGGTTGTAGTCTGTCTTGGTGAATGCTCCATGTGAGCTTAAGAAGAATGTATGTTCTGTTGCTGGATGGAGTAGTCTATAGGTATCCACTGTATCCTGCTGATTAGTAATATTGTTGAGTTCAGCTATGTCCTTACTGATTTTCTGCCTCCTATATTTGTCCATTTAGAAGAAAAGAATGTGGATCCATCTGTTTCTCCTTGCAGTTCTGTCATTTTGTCCTCACATAGCTTGACAGTATTGCTAGATGCATATATGTTAGGGATTGTTATATCTTCTTGGAGAATTGACCCTTTTGTCATTGTGTAATGCCCTTCGTTATCTCTCACACCTTTGTTTATTTTGAGTCTTCTCTGTCTGGAATTAATACAGTTACTCCCACTATCTTCAGTTAGTGTTAGAATGGTAGTATCTCTCTCCATCGCTTTATGTGCCTTTATGAAGTGGCTCTGTTATAAACAGTATAAAATTGGGTCTTGTTTTTGATCCACTCTGATAATCTTGGTCTTATAATTGGTGCATTTAGACCATTGATGTTCATAGTGATTATTGATATAGTTGGATTAATATCTATTATATTTGTTACTGTATTCTATTTGTTGTTCTTGTTTCTTTATTTGTTATCCACTCTTTTTCTGTCTTTTACAGTTTTACTGAAACATTTTATTCCATTTTCTTTCCTGCCTTAACAGTTAAAGTCTCATTTTACTTTTTCAGTGGTTGCCCTAGAGATTGCAATATACATATCAACTAACACTATACAGCTTCATAGGTAGTGTAATTACCTTAAAATAATCCTAATTCCCTTCTCCCATCCCTTATACCATTGTTGACATTCATTTCACTTATACATATACACATATATATACATAAGCAAATATAGTTGAATACAGTGTTCCTACTGTTACTTTCTGAGAAGTTAAGATGTAATTCATATCTTTATACCTCTATCAATATAGTGGGTTTTTTCCCTGTGACTTCTTTTTTTTTTTAAGATTTTATTTATTTATTTGACAGACAGAGATCACAAGTAGGCAGAGAGAGAGGAGGAAGCAGGCTCCCTGCTGAGCAAAGAGCCCCATGCGGGGCTCTGTCCCAGGGGGCAGAGGCTTTAACCCACTGAGCCATCCAGGCCCCCCTCCCTGTGACTTCTTTTTAGATTCCTCTCCTTCCTCACTACCTTTTTCCTCTTCTTTGAAAAGGATATTTCTGTGTGTAATTTTCTTGGCATTTGACCTACTTGGTGTTTTCTGACCTTCCTAGATCTGTGGTTTGATGTCTGATGCCAATTTAGGGGAATTCTTAAGGTCATTATTATTGTTTCAGATTTTTCTTCCATTCTTTCTTTCCACATTTGGTATTCCCATTTCATAAATGTCACACTTTCTGTAGCTGTCTCACCATTCTCGGATATTTTGTTTAGGTTTCTTTTGTTTTGTTTCTTTCCTTTTTTTTTTTTTTTCTCTTTGCTTTTCAGTGTTAGTGGTTGCTATTGAGATATCCTCAAGTTCAGAGATTTCTTTTCTCAGCCCATCAAAGGCATTCTTCATTTCTGTTAACAGTGTTTTCGATGTCTAGTATTTCATCCTGTTTCTCTTAGAATTCCCATCTCTCTGCTTATTAATCATCTGTTTTTGCATAATGTCTGTCCACTAGAGCCATTAGCATATTGATCATTGTTGCTTTTTTTTTTTAAGGTTTATTTATTTATTTTAGAAAGAGACAGAGAACAGGGGAAAAGGATAGAGGGAGAGTGAGAGTCTTAAGCAGACTCCACACTGAGCACCAGCCTGATGTGGGGCTTGATTTCATGATGCTGCGATCATGACCTGAGCCAGAACTAAGAATTGTTCACTTAACTATCCGCATCATCCAGGCACCCCTAATCATTGTTGTTCTAAATTCCTGGTTTGATATTCCAAAAATTCTGCTGTATCTTGAGTCTGTTCTGATTCTTGCTCTGTTTCTTCCAACTGTGTTTTTGCCTTTTATTATGTCTTGTAATTTTTTCCTGATAGGCATGATGTATTGGGTAAAAGGAACTGCTGTAAATAGGCCATTAGTAATGTGATGATAAGGTGTTAGAAAGGGAAAGTGTTCCTAGCCCTGTGATCAAGTCTCAAGTCTTTTAATGAGTTTGCACCTCTGGAATGTAAGCTACACAGTGCCTCTCAGTATTCTCACTTCCTCCCTTAGGTGGGATAGGATGATTAGAATGGACTGGAGTTGATTATTAACCGTACCCCAGGTCACTGGTCTCTGATAAAACCCTAGCAGGTTAGGCTTTGATCATTTCTCCTGAGGGCAGACTCTGTTAATGAAAAACAGAATGCTCTTATATATTTGAAAATGAGTTGTTTTCCCTTCCTCCTGTCAGTAGCATGAGGAGATTTTTCTCCACTATTCACTGTGAGAGCCTGGTAGAGATCCAGGAGGTAAAACTCACAAATATGTGGGCTCCTCCAATAACAAGGGTCCCCCAGAAGTGTTTTTACTGGCCCATGCTGAACCTCCAGTGATTTGCAGTTACAATTCAGGTTTCTCTATCCTAGCACTAGTTTCCACAGAGTTTTCTGCTGTGGTAAGTTATAATTCTCTGTATTTGCCTACCATTTTCTCCAGTTTGGGGGCAGGAGCTTGCGCTGTCATCCCCCTTATCCTAAAGGTCTAAGAAGACTTGAATTGTTAGTTTGTTTAGCTTTTTAAGGTGTTGTTAGAACAGAGTGATGACTTCCAAGCTTCTTATATGCCAAACTAGACCCAGAAGTCCCTTAATTATTGTAAAATTTCGTGGAGCATAATCTTTGTGAACCTATTTTTTAAGCTTTCGGTTTTCATTATTTACAATTAAATTTTAAGTAATAGAAATTTTTTTAAACTTAACCTGCAAAATGACGTCTCAGAAAAATTAGGTTATTGTACTTTAGATTTTGTATTACAGTCTTTAATAGGACAGCCTTTTAAATGACACTTCTTGGATTTCACTGTGCGAATCAGTTAACGTAAAACTCCTTTTTAGTTCTGTTTTTTTAAGAGAAGACAAACATGATAAGTTTGCTTACTGACGTGAATATCTATACTTGTTTTTACTAGTATAGTAAACTTGAGCTTGAGCTTGTCTAATTTTTTAGAAAGTTGAGCTTGTCTAATTTTTACGTGGTCTTTTCTACCAACTTACATAAATAAATGGATATGAATTATACATTAACTAACCTTAAAATTGATAATTCACAAATGCAGTTCTGAACGGCTCATTTTACTTAAAGTCTTTTTACTTTATTTTGAAGCTGCTTCTCAACCTGTTGATAACCATGTTAGCCCATCTTCCTACTTGGGCCATACACCAGCATCACCAGCCAGATACTCACCTGTTTCAAAAGCAATGCTTGGAGATGATGAAATTACAAGGTAAGGAACTGAACATTTGTCATTCATAAATAAAACCAACTGTTAGAAGAAGTTGTAATCAGCCAAGTAAGATAGCCACAATTTTCAGGACTAAAAGATTTTTACTGACAGAAAATGAACTTAAACCTAAATTTTTTTCATTGGAGGGTTCTTTGAGGAGGCTGAAATATATAAAATTATTTTATATTCCAGGGGCACCTGGGTGGCTCAATGGGTTAAAGCCTCTGCCTTTGGCTCAGTCATGATTTCAGGGTCCTGGGATGGAGCCCCGCATCAGGTTCTCTGCTCCGCAGGGAGCCTGCTTCCCTTCCTCTCTCTCTGCCTGCCTCTCTGCCTACTTATGATCTCTGTCAAATAAATAAATAAATAATTTATATTCCAAATGAATCACTGCCCTTTTTAAAAACATACTACTTTTTTTTTCAGAAATGGTTAATTGTGCTTAGAAATTAGCATAGATTAAACTAAGTTAAGAATATGCTATGTATATTTAAAACTAACTTTTCATATATCCCTGTTTAATATATATCATAAAATTTTTTATAGCAGTAATTTGATTCATGTTTAGAATTCAACAACTGATATTTTCTTTCCTTGGTATGTATCCATGATATCCTCACTCCTAAGATCTACCTTGATCTGACTTTACTGTTTTAAATAAAGTTTGTAAATCTGTCATTTAATCCCAAAGAACTCTTAAGTATGTGGGAAAAAAATAAGTGAAAAGTGTTTTGGATCTTTTACACATTATTTACTATAGTAATAAGGATGTTATGTTTATACAGATTGCTTTATGATTTGTACAAGTATTTCATATTATAACATTTAACGTTAAATGTCTGCCAATTAATGTCTGTTTTATGTTTCTATTAATTGCATTATTGTTGGCGTTATTATTTTTGAGCTTTCAAAATTGTAATTGTTCTTGTCAGACTCCTGACTCTCTAGGCAAGGATTCTTTAAGGGCAGATAAGAAAGGATATTCATCTATGTCCTTTTCTTTAAAAGTTAGCAACATTGAAAACTTAATTTATAGGGGCACCCAGGTGGCTCAGTCATTAAGTGTCTGCCTTTGGCTCAGTTCATGATTCCAGTGTCCTGGGACTGAACCCCATATTGGGCTCCCTGCTCAGCAGAAATCCTGCTTCTCCCTCTCCAGCTCCCCCATGCTCGTGTTCCTTCTCCCACTGTATCATAAAGAAAGAAAATCTTTAAAAAAAAATTGTAAATATGTACTCAGTAATTGTGTTGGGAGTGAAAATTAGAAAAACCAGTTTTTGTGGTTATCTCTTTGTGATATGAATTTTCAAGACTGTTAAGTCTTCAGGCTGTTCTGCTGTGCTGATCTTTCATGGCTTTGTTGTTTTCTAATAGTGCCAATTATAGAAATAAAGAGGAAAAATAGTTAATAGTTTATCCAGTCTTTAATTTCTACATATTTTTCAAACTAAAAAATATGTTATATTGGTGTCTTGATTGCTGTTCCCCATCTTTTTTCATTCTATATCTCTTCTCTATAAAAAAAAGTCCATTTTATTGGACTTTTTTGGTATTACACAAGTCTACCTGTTTTGTTTACTTTTATGTGAAAATCAGGTGGTTGATTACTGCATACGCCTTCCTGAAACGTGTTTTAGCACTCCCTTTTAATAATTACACAACTTTGTCCAGATATGAAGTACAAAAAATCTTTACCCTCACATTAGAAGTTCTCCACAATTTGACCCTAAGCAATCTTTCAGAGGTTATCTCACATTACCAATTTTAAAAAAGGAAAAGAGGACACCTGGGTAGCTTAGTTGGTTAAGTGTCTGTCTCCAGCTCAGGTCATGATCTCAGGGATGTCCTAGGATCTAGCCCCGCTTCAGGCTTTCTGCTCAGCAGAGGAGCCTGCTTCTCCCTCTCCCTCTGCGGCCTACTCTCTCACTCACTCTCTCTCTCTCAAATAAATAAGTAAAATCTGTTTAAAAAATAAATAATATAAAATTAAAAAGGAAAAGAAATCCCAACATACAGAAAATTGATGATTCTAAAGTTTATTTTATTGACAGCTTTATTGAGAGATGATCCACATATCATACACTTATCCCATTTAAAATGTAAACGCAGTGATTTTTGGTATATTACATTATTAATTTTTAAAATTTTTTAAGGACTCCTTTTTTTAAAAAATAACTTATTTATTTGACAGAGTACAAACAGAGGGAACGGCAGAGAGAGGGAGAAGTAGACTCCCACTGAGCAGAGAGCCTGATGGGGCTTGATCCCAGGACCCCGGGATCGTGACCTGAGCCAAAGGCAGATGCTTAACTGCCTTAGCCTGGTACCCCACATTATTAGTTTTTTTAAATGTGCGATTCATGGGCATTAATTGCATTCACGATGTTAGGCATTCATCACCATCTATTCCAGAACCTTTTTGCCACCTCAAAACAAACTATAGCCATTAAACAGTAATTCCAAATTTCCTCTCCTCCCAGTCCCTGGTAACCTCTAGTCTAGTGTACTTTGTGTCCTATACATTTGCTTATTCTGGATTGTCCATGTAAGTATCATCTTAAAATTCTGTTGTGTCTGACTTCTTTCATTTAGCATGATGTTTTCAGGATTCATCCATGTTGTAGCATGTACCAAAACTTCATTCCTGGGGTGCCTGGGTAGCTCAGTCAGTTAAGCGTCTGCCTTTTGCACAGGTCATGATCCCAGTTTCCTGGGATGGAGCCTCGCATCGGGCACTCTGCTTAGCAGGGAGCCTGCTTCTTCCTTTCCCTCTGCCTGCTACTCCCCCTGCTTGTGTGCTCTTGTGCTCTCTCTCTCTGTCAAATAAGTAAATAAAATATATATATTTTAAAATCTTCATTCTTTATGGCTGAATAATAGTCCATTATGTGTATATACCACGTTTTATTTATCCATTCATCTGTTGATGGACCCTTGGTTGTCTCTACCTTTTGGGTATTGAGAATAATGACCTGATAAACATTGGCTTGCACTTTCTTGCATCCTTGTTTTCACTTCCTTTGGATATATACTAAAGTGTGGAATTACTGAGTAATATAGTCAGTATGTTTACATTTATGAGGAGCCATTTGTTTTCTGTTGCAACCATACCATTTTACATTCCCACCATCAATATATGAGGGTTCAGTTTCTCCACATCCTCACCAATACTTGTTTTTTTCTGTTCTATTCTGTTTCATAGCCATTGTAGTAGGTGGGATATATCTCATGATTTTCATGCATTTCTCTAAAGACTAAAGATGTTGAACATCTTTTCATGTGTCTGTGTTATTTGAAAAATCAGAATTTATGGATTTTAGCAGAGTGTTTTAAATTACTTATATAAAATTTATATTTATATAAAACTAATATATATGTGTAGCTTTTTGCTTCATACATACATACATATATATATGTATTCTTTTTTAAGTTTACATACAGTATAATACTAGTTTCCGGTGTAGAATTTAGTGATTCAGCACTTACTTACAACACCCAGTGCTCATCACAAGTGCTGTCCTTAATACTCATCACCCATTTAATCCATCCCCCCTCCCACTTCCTCCATATATGTTCTAAAGTAATAGAAACCCTATACTATAAGTCCATCATCTAAGAGTGAAATAAAACATCGATATAGTGAAATTTATTTTGTCCCCTGATCCTACACTGCCTCACCAAGTGAACTGTTTTCCTGAATTTGGATTTATTATTCCCTTTTTTTCTTTTATATATGTGTGCATGAGTTTAATATTTTCTAAACAATTTATTATTTGGTTTTACTGTTTTTGACAAAATATAATTTTGTTTACGCTATAAGTGAACTGGGAAAGCTGAATAATGATGAAAACCTATGTATGACTGGAAAATGCCAGTTTAGGTGTTTAGCAAGTGCTTTAAATTAACTCCACGTTATATGGAAGGATCCCTAAAATTCATCTTTTAAAAATATTTACCTCTGGCGGCTCCTGGCTGGCTCATTCAGTTAAGTGCCTGCCTTCAGCTCAGGTCATGATCCAGTGGTCCTGGGTCTGAGCCCGTGCATTGGCCTCCCTGCTCAGCAGGAAGTCCGCTTTTCCCTCTCCCTCTGCCTGCCGCTCCCCCTGCTTCTGCGCATGCTCTCTTGCTCTCTCTCGGTCAAATAAAATGTTTAAAAGAATAAAAATTTACTTCTTGTTAAGCCTTTTGTTACCAATAGCTTTTTGAAATGTTTTAGAAAAATCCAATTAAATTTTTAAGATATTTACCAAATATGATACCTTCTTATTTCAAATGATATTCTGTATCTCATCTGCTGCTGGAATTTTCATGGTTTTACCGGAGGTATACATGGTATTCACACAACCATTTATAACTGGCAACAAATATGAAACACTACTAGTGGTAAGATGTATTCTGATTTCAGAGATTTTAAATAGGGGGTGGGGAAAAGCCTTATCTTAGAATGGATGAACAGCAGAGAGAGTTGGAAAGGTATGACCTAAGTAAAACTATTTAATTATTTTATACAAAAAGTTTAGAGATGGTCAGTTCAGCATTTGTGTAGCAACCCTTAAGTTCATGGTGTCTCTGGGATTCTTCTGGTCTTACCCTCATGGTTATAATATATGTTTAAATCAGTAATGGGATTTTATTGTTTATTTTTTGTGTGGTGGTTATTTTGGGTGGGGAAGGGAACAGAATGTGCTTTGTTTTTGTTAGGGTCTATCTTTCTTTGGGAAATAACAATAAAATTTACCTTTATTTCTCAGAGGTCAAAATAGGGTTATAGCCTCAATTTAACAAAGAGGAATGAGATTGCTATGACTGGCTTAGGTTAGTCATGATTCATCCTTTTGAGACTGGAAAAAGGCCTACCTTTTCTAAGATAAAAGGTTATCTGCCTTTTACACTATCTAAGAAGTAAGGGCAGTGACTGATTCCTAGGTAATGAGATGTGTACAACCTCAGTTTTTCTTAAGTGTGTGTATTTCTTGAGTAGGTTCTTTATGTCATTATTTTTTTTAATTATCACAACTTTTTTCTCCTTGTTTTAGTTTCATGTTTGTTTTTTAACAAAAATCATTGATTTTTAACATGTGCTTTTAGCTTTTATTTAAAATAAGAATTTTTCCTTTAATTTCTAAGCCTGCTTTGTAGACTTAGAATCTCTGCTCTTTGTCTTGAAAACCTTAACTTTCATCTAGCTTTATTTATAATGTGATAATATAAGAGTTATCAGTAGAGAATTCTCACTGATAAAATATGAAGTTCTATATAAAATTTCTAAGGTGTTCAATATTTTTCTAATTTTTTTAGGGAACCTAGAAAAGTTGTTCTTCATCGTGGCTCAACAGGCCTTGGTTTCAACATTGTAGGAGGTGAAGATGGAGAAGGAATATTTATTTCCTTTATTTTGGCTGGAGGACCTGCTGATCTTAGTGGAGAGCTCAGAAAAGGAGATCGTATTATATCGGTAGGATATGTTAATTAAAATAACATTTTTATTATTATAACTATGACCTACTATTAGAAGCTTTGTTTTTTACATCCTAAAGTTATGGAAGATATTTTGGTTATTTTCCTACCATTTTGCAGCTTAATTGTAGGATTACAGTGTTGTCTGAGAACATATTCTATAGGATAGATTTTCTTCTGGTATTTGACTTACCTGTAAGGGGGTCACTCTTTATAAATGTGCTTGAAGAAAGTTATGTATTCTCTATTTGTTAACTGCAAGGTTTTCTGTATGTTTACTAACCTTGTTATTTATGTAGTACAGATCTTCTTTATATCTGTTATATCTTCTATATATCTGTTGTCTGATCTATTATTAAAAGATATTTTTTAGGCTGTCTGAAGTGATGGTGGATTTAGCAGTTTGTCTTGCAGCAGTTGTTAATTTTTATATCTTTGAAACCTATGTTATTAGATGCATCTAAGTTTAGAATCATTATTCCTTCCTGGTGAGTTGAAATTTTTTTATCATTATGTGATAATCCTCTTTATAATAATGGTTTTTACCCTAGCAGCTATGTTGCCTGATATTAATATGGCTCTTTTGTCCTTGATATTGCCTTATCAAATTATCTTTATTTCACCCTCACTTGTAAATATAATTTAGTCTAAAGAGCTAGGTTGACAGCTATTGTCTGTCAGTACTTTGAAGATACTGTTTTATGCTCTCTGGTTCTTTTATGCTATTTACAAAAAAAGATCTGCACTTTGTTTGCAAGTGATTTGGTTTGGTTTTCTTTTTTTTTCCACTGACTACTTTTAAAGTCTCTTACTCTTTGGTGTACTACAATTTAACTAAAATGTGTTTATGGCTAGCATTTTATTTATTTGTTTGGGATTCATTGTGCTTCCTCGATCAGCGGAGTTCTGTCTTTAATCAATCCCGCAATCTTAGCCAGTATTTTTTCAAATTTTGCGTTTCCCACATTGTGTGGATTCTGTCCTTCTTCAGTTCCTATGAAAGGATATTATCTTTCTGTTCTGCATATCTTTTAACCCCCATTTCATACTTATCAACTCTCTCTCCTTGTACTTAACTTCAGTCATCCTGTTTTCTAGTTCATAAATTTTCTTCATCCACTCTTTAAGCCAAAACCAATTTTTAAATTTCAGAATATCCTTTGCTTTCTAGAAATTCTTTCTTGTTTTTTTCAGTCTATCTTGGTGGTTTTTGTGGATTCTTTGTTATTTACAGTTCCTAATATTCTTTTAGATTTTTCTTTTAAACCTATTTTATATTAAGTGCTATAAAAGTTCTGTTTTTTGAAGCTTACAGGTAACTAATACATGTGACCTATGATAAATTGTTTTATTCTAAATTTTGCACTGTGAGTTTATTTTCAGTAGTACTCAATAGAGTGATGGGAGAAAAAGAAAGAATAGATGGGGATGAGGGAAACCAGCCAAATACCTAACATGTAATGGCATCACTAAACTAGAAAAACTAATAAAAATTCTAGGAAGCCACAGACCAAGTCTTACACCTGTCAACCCTTTCCTGTTGGTCTTCATTGAGTGCTCAGATGCAATAAACCAAAGGTTGGGAACCAACAGAAGAGAATTGAGAAAAAATGATTCCTGAATCATACAAGGTACCTGTTCATAAAAATAGGGGACCTTGGGCAGAAGATCTGTGAAAACCAGCCCTAGGAACTCCGTACTTGAGGTATTAAGATGTAAGAGTTGGGTGGGGGGTGGCGGATAATAGAGTTCAGAAAAAGCCTTCTGAGACTCTGTGGACAGAGTGATACCTCCAAAGACACAGCAAGCCTGGGCCAGATCTTGAGAACAAAGAGAACTTACCAGCAACTCAGAACCTGGCAGTAGGTTTATAAAGCAGTTTCAAAAGCCAGCAGTTCAGCTATAAAACACTAAGTGATCCTGGTAATCTCTAGGATCTTGTGCTAGTACCCCATCTTATGTCCCTCACGGGAAAAGGTCTTAATCCTGCTCTCAAAACACATGAAACTGGACTTAATTAAAAACTGCAATAAAATGCAGTTGTAGTTCCCCCACTGTTGTGGCCCAACACAAGGGTTGTTCCCTATTCTGGGATTAAATAGTATTTGTTTCATCCTCTATAGTTACTTTATCTGAAATTGTCTACTTTACAATTAAAAATTACAAAACATGCAAAAAAAAAAACAACGACTAGTTGTCAGGACAGAAAGTAGTCAATAAAATTAAATCAAGAGAAGGCTCAAATGTTGAATTTATCAAACAGGGACTTGAAAATAAGTATGATAAAATCATGGTGATGATAATGATGATAAATACTAAAGAATATAGAGGTAAAAGTAGAAAATACGGATGAAAAGACTGGAGAATTTAGACAACGATATCAATACTACAAAAAAAGGATCACATGGAATGGCTAGAAATTTTTTTTAAAAAACTGTCACAAATGAAAATTTTATTTAAAAGACTTAATAGCACACTGGACTCAACAAAGGAAAGAATCTATGAACTTGAGCATAGGACAAAGTTTCCAAACTGAAACATAAGGGGCAGTGTGTGGAATTGGGGACGAAAAAGCAGACCAGAGCATCCAAGATCTATGAAAACAGTATCTGTAATGAAGAAGAGACAATCTGTGAAAACATAATGACAAGTTTCTAAAACTGACGAAAAATACCAACCTACAGGTCTGTGAAGCTCAGCAAATGGGACCTAGATACATCATAATTAAAGTATTAGACAGCTACACTAAAGAGCATGTGTTAAAATCAGTCTTAGAAACAACACATCTACATAGGAACAATAGAAATGACAACTGACTTCTCAATATTAATATCAAAAGGCAAAGCCAACTGAGGGATATCTTTAAAGTGCTGAAGGAAAAAACTATAAATCTAGAATCCTATATCCAGTGAAATTATTTATGAGAAATGAAGTTGAAATAAAGACATTTTCAAACGGACGATAGCTTAGAGAATATGTCCCTTGCAAACGTGCAAGAAATACTAGAAGAAATTGTTCTGATTAAGGAGAAATTATACCAGATGAAACCCTAGATCTGCAGAAGGAAATTAAGAACCACAGGAAGTGTACCTGGGTAGATATAAAAGGTTTTGGAAAAAAAAAAAAAAAGTACCTATTTTATAAGACTATTAGCCATTTAAAACAAAAATATTGCATGTATACTAGGGGGTTATGACATATAGAAGTAAAATACAAGGCATTAAAGCACAAATTGACAGGAAAAACGGAATTATACTAGTGTTTCTTATAGCTTGTGAAGTGATAAAAATTTATTTGAAAATGGACTGTGATATCTTATATTTACATGTCATTGTTTCTGGAAGAAGCCCTAAAAATACTCCCAAGAGCTATAGTTTTAAAAATTCAATACAGGAAATAAAGTGAAATATAAAAAAAAATCCATGCTTCTTACAAACAAAGGCAGAAAAGGGGAAAAAAGGGTAAGTGAAAAGCAATATGAAGATGTGAGATTGAAATCCAACTCTGTCGGTATCTACATTGTAGTTAACACTCTTAATTAAGATGCAGAAATTATCAGATTGGTTAAAAAAAAAAAACCAAGACCCAAATAATGTATCTTCACTAGAAATTCTCTTTAAATAGATGCATATGTTCTAAGTAATAGAGTAGAAGAAAGTATAAACTATACGAACAACACATGAAAGATGATGTGACATACTCCTTTGAGGCAAAATAGACTTCAACAAATATTATTGATAGATTTTTATAATGATGAAAAACATTATTTCATTGTGAAGACATAACAGTGTTCAGCATGCATGTGCCTAATAATTCTTTCAAAATACGTGAAGCAAAAATTACCAGAACTAAGGAAAGAAGTGGAAAAAATGTACAATCAGGTTGGGGATTTAAACACCTTCTTTCATAATTAGTGGAATAAGTAGACAAAGGAAAAAAGAAATTTGTGTCCTTATCACTCATTATCTACAAAATTTAATTTGAAATGGATGATAGAACTAAATTTCTAGGAGAAAACATAAAATCTTAGCGAACTTGAATTAGACTAAGATTTCTTAAATAGGACTACAGGGCTAAGTCAGTTCAGTGGTGAAAAGAAAGTATTTTTTTAACATTTATTTATTTTAGAGAAAGGGAAAGCAGAGCAACCTAGGTAGGTTAGGGAGGAGACAGTAGGGAGGAGAAAACAGATTGTCAAGCAGACCTCCCCCTGAGCACAGAGCCTGCCTGCCTCAGGGCTCAATCTCACAACCCCCAGGTCATGACCTGAGCCCAAATCAGGAGTCGGATGCCTAAATGAGCCACCCAAAAGCCCCCAAAAGAAAATCTTTTTACATAAATGATGCTGAAATGACTAAATATCTATATAGAAAAATATGAACTTCAACCCCATCTTAGTCCAGATGTAAACATTAATTCTACATGGATTTTAAATCTAAATGTAAAGCCCAAACCATAATCCTCCTAGAAGAAAACATAGGAGGATATCATTGCAACCCTGCGGTAGACAAACAAGTCTCTTGGACAAGATACATAAAATACTAACCATAAAAAGGGTGCATTAAAAAACCAAATTGGCAAGGAACACAGTAGGAAAAAATATTCTTACTGCCTATATCTGACAAAAGACTTGTGTCCAGAATACATAACCATCTCCCACAAATTAACAAAAAGATGAGGAATGCAGTTTTTTAAATGAGCAGAAGAATTAAACAGATACTTCACAAAACAAGATATATGAATGGCTTGTAAGTACATGGAAAGGTACTTAACATAAGGCATCAGGGCAGTGCAAAAAAAACCACAGTGAATGAAGAGGTTTGTCAGAATTTGGGTAGGAGTGATTTAACTTTTCTGTATCTTGATTGTGACAGTGTCTATACACAACATGTGCAGTTGTCAAAACTCTTTAACTGTAAACTAAAAAGATTAATATGCCTAAATAAAAGGAAATAGAGGTGATCTTTGAACAACATGGGGTTGAACTGCATGCATTCACTTATGTGCAGATTTTTTGATAAATACAGCCTAGTATGCTAAATGTATTTTCCTTTTAAGATTTATTTACTTATTATTAGAGAGAGAGAGTGCACGAGTGAGGCGAGGGGCAGAGGAAGAGGGAGACAATCAGACTTCCCACTGAGCTGGGACCCCAGTGCAATGCAGGGGTGAAATCAAGAGTTAGACACTTAACCAACTGAGCCAGGTGCCCCCCCCCCATGATTTTCTTAATATTTTCTCTATTGTAAGAATAAGGTATATAATATACAATTGGTAAGACTTTTAGTCAGCAGTAGGCTATTAGTTGAGATTTTGGAGAGTCAAAAGTTGTATGTGAATTTTTAACTGTGGAGGGCCAGCATATATTCCATATCCCACCCAGGTGAATGGCTTGAAAAAAAAAAAAAGATGACAAACATTGGTGAGGCTGTGGAACACTGGTAGCTCTCATTCATTTTTGTTGGGCATATTGTATAGTCACTACAAGAATTTTGGGGGAAGTTGTTGAGAAATTAAATATACAACTAACCTTATCACCCAAGACTTTACCCAAGAAATCATGTCTACAGAGAGAGTTAACAGAAATGTTCATAACAGCCTTATTAATAATAATTGAGATCTGGAAATGACTCAGGTGTCCATCAATAGCAAAATAGCTAAATAAATTGGAGTACATTTATACAATATAACGCTACTAACCAATAAAAAGTAACAAACTGGGGCGCCTGGATGGCTCAGTAGGTTAGGGCCTCTGCCTTCGGCTCGGGTCATGGTCCCGGGGTCCTGGGATTGAGCCCCAAATTGGGTTCTCTGCTCGGCGGGGAGCCTGCTTCCTCCTCTCTCTCTGCCTGCCTCTCTGCCTACTTGTGATCTCTCTCTGTCAAATAAATAAATTAAAAATCTTAAAAAAAAAAAAAAAGGGTAACAAACTACTGAAACAGAACATAGATGACACTAAAGAACATCACATTGAGTAAAAGAACCACAAAAACACAAACAGTAAGATTCCAGTTACATGATAATAGATAATAAAAGATAGATAATAGAAGACAATAATTTCTATTGAGAGAAGTCAGAGTGGTTGTCGGTAATCATACTGATTAAAAGAGGTACAGTGAGTTGGATGATGGAAAAGGTATATATCTTGTTAGTAGTTGTGGTTTCATGGGTATATACAGTTGTTGAAAATTCTTTAAACTCAACTTCAAATTTTTACATTGTTTGTAATTTTATACTGTAATTTAAATTTTTTAAATAAATTATAGTATATTAAGGACAAATTGGTGGAAAGGAATGAATTTGTTAAAAATAAATGTTAGATAAATTAGCTAGTTGTTTAGGGGAATAAAATTAGCTTAGAGCCTCACTTCACACTTTGTGTCAAAATAAATTTTCAGTTGGCTTAGAGATAGGTGCAAAAAATTCAAAGCAAAAATAGATTTTTTTTTAAATTGTCCATGTGGAACAACTTTATATGGGTCACTGACCTACTGCTGGAGTATGTTAGACTGACCAACACAAACTTGTTCACGTAGAAATTTCCCAGTTTCAGCACTTAAAACCCTATGTCTGGAAAGCCTTTAGTCTTGATTTTAAAACTGAAAATCCCAGACAGTCCAGGCCACTTGCTCACCCTAATGTGAGTGTAAGTTGCATATGGCTTTACATTAGGCCATATGCATCAGTAGCCTTAAAATTTTAATGCTTACTAAGCTTCTTTATGGAAGTAGCCTAAAAGCAGTAGGAAAAACCCCAGGAGGAAAACATGAAAAAAGATATTCAAAACTAAAATAAAAGCCTGTTAGGAACAAATTAATTTTAAGTACCTCATTAAACAAAATTTAGCTGTCTTCAGTCTTTATCTTGAATCAGAATCACTTCAAGGCCTTATTAAAAAAACAGATTTTTGGAGCACCTAGGTGGTTCAGTGAGTTAAGCCTCTGCCTTCGGCTCAGGTCATGATCTGATGGTCCTGGGATCAAGCCCCCCATCAGGCTCTCTGCTCAGCTGGGAGCCTGCTCCCCCTCCCCACCTCTCTGCCTACTTGTGATCCCTCTCTCTGTCAAATAAATAAAATCATTAAAACAAGAACAGACAAACAAAAAACAGATTCTTAGAACCCTTCCCTGAAGTTTTCAATTCAGTTTCAATATGACTTGGGTAGGATCTAAAATTCTATATTTCTAACAAGTTTTCATGAGATACTGATGTTGCTGCTCTGGGGACCAAATTTTGTGAACTGCTATTCTCAAGACCATCCCTCTTATTGATGTTCTTAATGATAACCCATATCACTAAGAAAAGTATGAATAAGTTATTTGGGAAAGCATGGAAATAAATCCTAGGTTTTATAAAATATTCTTTTTGATACATTTAATTTTGTTGAAGAAAGAAGCTTTTGAAATCAAGATTCATTACATATGTAGAACACTGTAGTTTTCAGTATGGTATAAGTTCAGTGTTCCCATTATTCTAGTTATGAGAAGTATGGTATAGAATACAATTTATATTTGCTAAAAATTTAGACTCATACTCTTAGAATCACAAGTGACCCAAAAGACTTCAATGAAAATTCTCTCTTCTGTAAAGAAAGTGAGAAAAGTGGCCAGAATTGTTAGGATGAAGTTGTTCAGAACTCTAGAATTTAACCAGAGGCTTTCAGCAATTCAGGAAGTTTATTCAAACAAACAAACAAAAAAACCCCTCAATCTTCATGAGAGTGAGCTTTTGGGGTTTTAACTGGCTTAATGTCTTAAGTTCCATCCTCTGCTCTCCAGGATCACATTAGCCTTGAGAAATAATCCACATTTATAGTGAAATCAGTAACCTCACAGCCACTAGAGAGCAAGATAGGAGTAGAACTTTCAGAACCTCTTTCCCAGAGAACTGTCATAATTTGACCTGTCTAGTCATTCTTTGAAAAGCCACTTGCAAGGCTCTCTCTTTTGACCTGAACCAGAGCTCCACCAATGCAAAAGCCTTTTTCCCTGGGGTACTTGTTGAAACAATTATAGGCACATTATGGCTGCCTGAGACATTGGATAATAGTTGAAGCAAACAGTAGGTTAATCAAAACCTTAAAAGGATAAACTGGGGAATGAGCTCTCCATTAAGGGCTTTGAAAAACTCTGACATATTCCTTGGAATCTAGGGAGACACATGTATGTTCTGGACACTGCATACTCAGGAAAGACCTGAAAAGGTCCTAAACTCTCACCTCTGACTGACCATGAGGCTCTGTGTGGACAAGAAGTGATAATTAAGGCAGAGTTATCAATTGCCTAGCTGTGTTTTGAAGGCATTACCCAAGAAGCACTCAGAGCCCTTCAGCAAAGAGTCCAATCATTAAAACAAAATCTCTTTCCAGTCATTAACTGATCACCAAGCTAACCAGGCAGTGACTTCATTGGCAAACACATCAAAAAATACAAATTTCATTGAAATTTTACCAAAACCAGGAAAGTCACCAAAAACAACTATCATAAGCAGCAACAATAACAAGCCCTGGGCAGGAGGACATATCTAATTTCTGGAGTTGCTACATTATATTATTTCAGGTGTCTAGTTTTCCACAACAAAATCATGAGACATGCAGAAAAACAAGAAAATAAGGCTCATACACAGGCGGGGGGGACACAATCAATAGAAATTGTCCCTAAGGAAGTAGAATATTGGATTTAGTAAACTAAGACATTAAATCAGGTATTTAAAATATGTTCAAAGAACTAAATAATGAAAGGAAAAATAAACTATCTCAGCAGGCAGAGAATACCAATAAAGAGGTTTCTATTATAAAAAAAAATAGAAATTCTGAAGTTGAAAAATACAGTAACTGAAAAGCAGAAGTGCTCTAGACAAACTCAACAACAGCTGTGAGCTAGCAGAAGAAAAAAACCCAGCAAACTTGAAGATACATCTCTTGAGATTATCTAGATGAAGAACAAGGGGAAAAAAGGAATGAAGAAAAATTAAGAGCCTTAAAGACTTGTGGGATATCATCAAGTGTATAGCATATACATAATGTATATAGTATATACATAATGAAGTCACAGAATGACAGGAGAGCTAGGAAGATTGAGTAAATAATGACTGAAAACTTGCAAAATGTAATGAAAATCATTCTACACTTCTGAGGAGCTTAGTGATGAACTCCAAGTAGAATAAACTTGAGATCCATACCATGCACACATATTGAATCTTGATAGTAGAAAGAAATGATTAATTACATGCAGGAGATTTTCAATAAGATTAACAGCTGATATCTATTAAAAAAACATGGAAGGCAGAAGACAGTAGGATGACATACTCAAAGTTCTGAAAGAAAAAAAAGTTATTTTCCGAGGATTCTATATCCAGGAACAAAACTATCCTTCAGAAACAACAAATCAAGACATTTCCAAGTAAACAGAAGCTGAGGAAGTTCATCTCTAGTAGATCTGTCCTGCAAGAAATACTAAAGGGAATCCTTCAGACTAAAATAAAAAGACAGTAAACAGTAACTTAAGTCCATATGAAGAAATAAAGAGTGTTGTTAAAGGTAACTACATTGATAAATG
This sequence comes from Meles meles, assembly GCF_922984935.1. Lineage (NCBI taxonomy): Eukaryota > Metazoa > Chordata > Mammalia > Carnivora > Mustelidae > Meles > Meles meles. The sequence continues at coordinate 44,518,547 of NC_060069.1, read as the reverse complement.
TAATACAGTATAAGTATATTTTTTGTTTGTGACTCCTTTTTTCCTGTCTGATTGAAAAGACAACTGAATAAAGCAATAATTTAAATGTGTGCTAATGGGCACACATTTTATAAACATGTGATTTATGTGACAATAGTATCACAAGGCGGGTAGAGGGCACAGAGTTACATAGGCCCAGAGTTTTATACAGCAATGAAATTAAGAAAGTAGAACTTGTGTTAATTATAATCCAGAGGAACCACTAAGATAAATAACTGAAAATATAGATAATAAACAAGGGCGTTAAAATGGTGCAGTAGAAATTATCTCTTTAACAAAAGAAGGTAGAAGTGTAGTAATGAACAGAAAAGATATCAGACATGAAGAAAACAAATAGCAAAATAGATGACAGAAATCTTAACTTTTTCAGTAACTACATTAAATGTAAATGAATTAAACATTCCAATTAAAAGACAGATATTGACCGGGTAGATTTAAAAAAACAGGATGGTGGGTAGGGGAGGCACCTGGGTGGCTCAGTTGAGTTGAGTTGAGTTGAGTTGAGTGTCTGACTCTTGGTTTTGGCTCAGGTTACAATCTAAGGGTCATGAGATCTAACCCTGTGTCAGGCTCTGCACTTACTGAGGAGTCTGCTTGAGATTCTCTTCCTCTGCCTCTACCCCTGCCCCCCCCGCGTGTGCATGTATGTGCTCTCCCTCACTGTCAAATCTTTAATAAAAACCAGGATCCAACTATATGCTGTGTATGACAGACACATTTTAGATTTAAAGACAGTGGTTTACTTTTCAACAAAGATTAAAAGGTTAGAAAAGATACACTATGCAGGCAGTAATCAGGAAACACCTGGAGTGACTATATTAATATCATACAAAGAAAACTAAGATAAAAATTGTTACTAAAGACAGAGTACATTTTATAATGTATATGTCCTATAGATTACATATGATATAGTATATATTGTATATATTATATCATTGTTGATGAATTTCTAGAAAGACAAACTGTTGAAACTGACTTAAAAAGAAATTGAAGGGCACCTGAGTGGCTCAGTGGGTTAAAGTCTCTGCCTTCAGCTCAGGTCCTGATCCCAGGGTCCTGGGATCCAGTCCCACGTCAGGCTGTCTGCTCAGCAGGGAGCCTGCTTCCCCTCCTCTCTCTCTGCCTACCTCTCTGCCTACTTGTGATCTCTATCTGTCAAATAAATAAAATCTTAAAAAAAAAATTGAAAATCTGTATAGGCCTATAACAATTAAGAAGACTGAATTGATAAAACATTTCACAAAGGCAAGAGCCCAGGACCAGATGGTTTCACTGGTACAGTCTACCAAACATTTAAAGAATTAACACCAGTCATTCACAAACTTCCCAAAAAAGGAAAAGGCAAAAAGAGCACTTCCCAATTCATTCTAGGAGGACAATATTGTTTTTATCAAACCAGAGAAAGACATAATAGAAGGAGAAAACAACAAACCAATATTTCTTACATCCTTATAGATGTAAAAATCCCCCCAAAAATTGCAAACTGGAAACAGAAGGATAAAAAAACATTATATACCGGCATAAAAAAAGGACTATACACCATAACCAAGTGGACTTTATCCAAGAAATGAATGGTTTATTCAGCATTAGAAAACTAATCAAAGTAAGCACTATATTAATAGAGAATAGACATAAATGACGCAGTCATCTCAATAGACACAGAAAAAGCACTTCTCGAAACCAGCACCATTACATCTTTCCCTCTAAGATCATAAACAAGACAAGGGTGTCTACTCTTGTCACTTGTATTCATCATCATACTGGAGTTTCTAAACAGGGCAGTTAAGCAAGAAAAAGAAATAAAAGCTTTCCAGATTTAAAACAATGAAGGAAAACTGTATTTGCAGATTCATGATCTCTTACATACAGACAGTCTTAGAAAATCCAGCAACCATACAGACAATCTTAGAAAATCCAGCAGCAACAACAAAAAAGCTATTAGAGTTAATAAACAAGTTCAGCGAGTTTGTACGACAGAAAATCACTCTACAAGAAATAGCTGTATTTCTGTATACCAACACTGAACTACCTGAAAATGAAATTAAGAATTTCTTTCCTGATTTGTTTTTCAGAGAATTAGAAATTAGTTTTACTTTATGCTCAAACTAGAACTATTTATACGTTGTGTTGAGTTTTTTTAATAGCCCAGCTAGAAATAATCTCCAATAAAAGCACATTACATTGTGTTACATTTCTTTAGATTGAAGTTTTTTTATCTTGATTTTTCATTCAAGAACTACTAGGTATTTACCTAAGGAATACAAAAATACTAATTCAAAGGGATACATATACCCCAATATTTATAACAATGTTGTCTACAGTAGCCAGATATGGAAACAACCCCAATGCCCATTGATTGATAAATGGATAAAGATGTGGTGTATTGTGTGTGTGTGTGTGTGTGTGTGTGTGTGTGTGTGTGTATTTACATGCACACAAATGGAATATTACCCATAAAAAAGAATGAACTCTTGCCATTTCAACAACACAGAACTAGAGAGTATTATGCTAAGCATAGTAAGTCATTCAGAGAAAAACAAATACCATATGAATTCACTAATATGTGGAATTTAAGAAACAAAACATGATCAGAGGGAAAAAGAGAGAGGCAAACACTAAAACACTCTTAACTATTGAGAACAAACTAAACTGATGGTTACCGGAGGGAGGTGGGTGGGAGATGGGTTAAATAGGTGATGAGGATTAAGGAGGGCAATTGTGATGAGTACTGGGTATCGTATAGAAGTATTGAACCATTAGATTGTACACCTGAAACTAACTTTACACTGTATGTTAACTAACAGGAATATAAATAAAACTTGTTTTATTTTGTTTTGTTTTGGGTTTTTTTTTTTTTTGACAATGCTTAATTGTTACAGATGACATCAATGGAGCAACTGGTGAAATTGAGTAAATTCTGTACATTAGTTAGGGGCACTGCACCGATTTTAATCTTTTTTTTTTTTTCCGGTGTTCCAGGATTCATTGTTTATGCACCACACCCAGTGCTCCATGCAATATGTGCCCTTCTTAATACCTACCACCAGGCTCACCTAACCCTCCACTCCCCTCCCCTCCAAAACCCTCAGTTTGTTTCTCAAAGTCCACAGTCTCTCATGGTTCATCTCCCCCTCCAATTTACCCCAATTCACTTTTGCTTTCCTTCCCCTAATGTCCTTGGTATTATTCCTTATGCTCCACAAGTAAGTGAAACCATATGCTAATTGACTCTCTCTGCTTGACTTATTTCACTTATCATAATCTCCTCCAGTCCCATCCATGTTGAAACAAAAGTTGGGTTTTCATTCTTTCTGATGGAGGTATAATACTTCATTGTATATATGGACCATATCTTCTTTATCCATTTGTCTGTTGAAGGGCATCTTGGCTTTTAAAGTGTGTTTGTTGTAACTTAGCTGCATAATGACATCCTTTATAAATATTATCAAGTATCAGGTCTTTACATGGCTAAAATGTTCTTTTATATAAATTTTAAAATCCCAAGAATTTCTAGGCTCATAGACATTTTTTCCAAAATTGGTATATGATCTTTCACAGGTTTGAGACAAAACACACTTGCATATAAAAATTGCTTGACAGTTGTTCTTTCCAAAAATATTTGTTCAATGTTTCAAGCATTACTGTAGTCTATTCACTGCTGATTTTCAGGGGGGAAAAACAACTTAAGTATTTAAAACTATTACCATTCAAATATAATGCTCACATGAATATCCATTTAAGTTTTGCTAATAGTGGAAAAGGTACAGTGTCTTAAGATAGTGTGTTTGCAGTATATACTAGGTATTGGCAGCCTTTAAGAAATAAGAATTGGGATGCCTGGGTGGCTCCGTGGGTTAAAGCCTCTGCCTTCGGCTCAGGTCATGATCCCAGAGTCTTAGGATGGAGCCCCGCATCGCATCGGGCTGTCTGCTCAGCGGGGAGCCTGCTTCCCTTCCTCTCTCTCTGCTGCCTCTCTGCCTACTTGTGATCTCTGTCAAGTAAATAAATAAAATCTGTAAAATAAAATAAATAAAGATTTTATTTATTTATTTGACAGAGATCACAAGTAGGCAGAGAGGCAGGCAGAGGGGTGGGGGCGGGGGGGGGGGGGGAAGCAGGCTCCCCACTGAGCAGAGAGCCTGATGCCGGGCTCCATCCCAGGACCCTGGGATTATGACCTGAGCCGAAGGCAGAGGCTTTAACCCACGGAGCCACCCAGGCACCCCATAAATAAAATCTTTTAAAAAAAGAAAAAGTTGCTTACTTTCAAGTGGAATTGATCACATCAATAATTATTTCATCCAAGGAAGGGCCCTGTTTTCAAAACACATTTTGTTCATTTGATAACATTTACTCTGTCTAAATGTCAGTCTTTGAAATCTGAGCTATTTTAGTACTTTTAAATACTTGCCTCCCTATTACTCCAAGAGAATGAAAGCTTAGTCAATATAAGTCAATTAGAGAAAGACAATTATCATATGATCTCTCTGATATGAGGAATTTGAGAGGCAGGACAGGGGACGTGGAGGGTAGGGAGGGAAAAAATGAAACAAGATGGGATTGGGAAGGAGACAAACCATAAGAGACTCTTAGTCTCCCAAAACAAACTGAGGATTGCTGGGGGTGGGTGTGGGTGGGATAGGATGGCTGAGTTATGGACATTGGGGAGGGTATGTGCTATGCTGAGTGCTGTGAAATGTGTAAGCCTGATGATTCATAGACCTGTAACCCTGGGGCAAATAATACATTATATGTTAATTTAAAAAAAAAAAAAAAAGGAAGCTTAGTTTGGGGAAAAGAATTGGAACTAAAACGAGTAATAGGAGGGAAAGTGTGGCAGAAGTTGAAAGGATGCTACATAAAAAATTAATGTCCCTCCCATTGCTTGAGTTGCTAGTGATAAAAGCTGTACAAAATATTTGTTGATATTTCAAGTTACCAAATTGAAGTATGTTTCCCAAGACATTGGTAGGCAACCTCCTGGGAAACCTGGAAGAAAATGTTTTGGTTTTGCTCACTTGATATTAAGCAAAATATTCCCAGTGGATAAAATTGCTTTCATTAAGAGTAATGAAAAGTAAATAAAAGTAATATTTTATTTTACTGTATGATATACTTTAATAAATTGGAACAAGAAAATGTTTTAGTGATAAAATTATTGCATGTAATTTTTTTCTGTGCCTACTCAAAGAACAGGCTATTATGGCTTCTAATCAATGTGAATAATTTCTTTCAAATTTAAGATTCAATTTGATTTACAGGTAAACAGTGTCGACCTCAGAACTGCCAGCCATGAGCAAGCAGCAGCCGCTTTGAAAAATGCTGGCCAGGCTGTCACGATTGTTGCACAATATCGGCCTGAAGGTAATAAATTTCTTGCTGTCTGTGTTTATTGTTTATTTCAGTTTTTAGAATTCTTCCTCTTAGTAATGTTTAACTTTCCAAGCTTAATGTTTTTGTTTTGATCTCTTTTATTAATCTAGTATTTGTTTGGTCTGAACCTACTTCACAATCCAGGTCAAAATGTGTTCAGTAGGATGTAGAAATTTGTTTGAGTATTTCACTGTTACTTGGATTAATTTTTGAGTGTTTATTTTTTAAAATCTATCCTCTAACCAAACACATACATTGTGTTTGTAGGATTGTATAAAAACCATGTACAATGATAGTAGCATTGCCAAAGAAAGGTAGGTCATCCCAATTTTTTCCTACTTTTGAATTAGATTGTATGTTAATATCAAGATTTAAGATACATTCATAATAGTCTTTATTGCTGTTTAAAATAAAGAGGAAAAAAATAACAAATTTGGTATGTAATGTGTTTCTAAATAGTCAAGTATCATGGACACGACCTGACTGAGTTCCTAGGGGAAGAAGGTGGTAATGGAAAATTTAAGGTCATGCCATATTTAAGCATATGTAAAACTCTACTGGTGTACATCAACATAACCACTTCTCCAATAACACCTCAGTGGAATTTAAAAAGCTTAAACACCCAGAAGAATACATAACATCCTGGCTAGTGTTCATAAACAACAAGATGAAAAAGTAAAGAATGATGTGCTAAATGAGTCAGTGAAACAATTTCTAATTTAGTAACTGTTAAATTTATTATTTTTTTCTTAGTTTCAAAGTTATTTTTGCAACAAAACCTAATAAATTTTTTTAGCTAATCAAAGTAGCATGTAGGGCTTTCGTTGCTATTTCATAATATGTACAGTTGGGTTTGTTTTTTTTTTTAAGACTTTATTTATTTGAGAGAGAGAGCATGAGAGGGGAGAAGGTCAGAGGGAGAAGCAGACTCCCTGCCGAGCAGGCAGCCTGATATGGGACTCAATCTTGGACTCCAGGATCATGACTTGAGCCAAAGGCAGTTGCTTAACCAACTGAGCCACCCAGGTGCCCCTAGTAATATGAACAGTTATAAACCTCAGCACTTTAGGTCCATTAACTGAACAGAGGTAAATCTGCTTATGTAATAGATAAATTCCAAATAAATTTACATTAACCAAACAAATAGAGACTAATATATGAAATCAGAATGCCAGTTTGTTAATTCAGTGAGAAACAAAACCTCCAGTGGGGCACACATACTATTATCTTCTAGCCAACACATTCTCGCCCCCATAGGTATGCTATGTGGAAGCCAAGTTATCAATATTTACTGAGATACTGGCTTCTTAGTATTATAGAAGGGTTCCATTTATATACATGTATAAGGAATATAGACTATTTAGGTATGATTAAAGGTAAGTCGGCAGACCTCTCCCAGAAAAAAAACACAAAAGCAACAAGGAAAATAAAACATACATGCACTTCTACCAACAGAACTCCACCTCACATTAAGCAAAACTAAGATGACAGATATAAGACCTGGACAACAAAACATAGGCAAAGACTTACTTATACAGCTTTGAGGTCTGGTAGAAGCCACACAGAGAGAGGGAAGAGTTAAAAACATGGAATGCTGAGAATTCTCAGTGGTGGCAGAACTTAGAATATGACAGAAAATAACTCTTTCTAAAGGTGAGGAGCTTCTTTTCTGAGGTATAAAAACAGGAATTGGAGTGAACATGCTAAAACAGAAGCCCTCCTTGATGTGGTTTGGTTTAAAGAAGTAGAGTGGTTGTATTTGGGTGAAGGAATCTCTCTTGATAGCATCACATGAAGTAATGATTGACAGTCCTTTGGTTTCAAAGGCCATGAAGATAGTATGCTTCCATCCCTCCTGCACCCCTTAACTTTCTGATTCAGCCAAATAGCTTGTCCAGCAAAATCCAACTCATTTGGTAATAAGTGGCAATAATAAGTTAAAAAGTAACTGTTCTGACATTCATACAAAGATAAGAAGAAGAAGTGGAAACAAATAACAAAGCTTAACAACAGATAAAAGTTAGTCACAAGCCCACAGACACAAACATTGGCATAGATGAGATGAAAATTTGATCTTCATATTTTCGGCAACTAATACATTCAATTCTTTGAAAGAAGATCACTAAATAGAAGTGTAAGGACTGTACAGAAAAAATGGCTTCACAACCAAGAGATTGATTTTGAAATAGCAGAACCCAGGAAAGAAAAAGCAATTTCTTAAATTGAACACAAAGACAAAAGAGATACTGCAGAAAAAATCAAAAAGGACATAGAGGATAGAAGAGGAAACATAAAATGAAACAAATGAGAATTTTAAAACAGAAAATATTAGCAATGAAAGACAGGCAAGTATGTATATGCAGTATGTACAATTAGACTTTCTAAAAAAATTTTTTAAGAGAATAAATGTTTGAAATTATACATTGAAGCAGAGTTTACTGAATTAAAAAGAAGTGACTCTTTCTCTTGAAAAGACATAACATGATAGGAAATTGACTCAGAATCATCAAAATTCAGACATACTCTAGTTAATGTTTGCCAGGAAAGAATCTTCTGAAACCCAGGTAAAAATACTGGTTATATTTAATAAGGAGTTAAAAATTGGTGATAGGAAGAACAACTACTCTAATGCTTGGTAAGCATAGACCAGAACAGGGATAGTTAACTTTTTACCATTTTTTATATTTAGCAGCTTTTAACTAAGCCTCATTTACATCTATAAGCACTAGACATACTTGTCACTGATGGTTGAAAAAGGTAGGCTACTGTTTTCCTACGATAGTTATTGAATGGGCCCAAGAATCTTCCTTTCAGATTGTCTCTTTCTGTGCCTATACTGTTTTTATTTTCTTTTGTTCTTTTTTGAGATTTCTGTACTTCATAAGAACCTTTCTGATTGATACTTTTTCTTTAGTTGTATTCAAAATTTAAACTGTTCTCTTAAGGGAGCCATTTTTTTATCAAGGAGAATTTGCGTTCTACTTTGATTATTCAGATTGCTACTGTTTACTAGTTTCTGTTTCCAGGTTAGACCCTTATGTAGATTACTTTTACAGATATATTTTTTTCTAAACATCTCATGAGCACCAGACTTACTATTTATCTTACTTGATGTTGCCAACTGTGTTTCCCCATAGTGTTTGCAGTTGTGCATTCCTGAAACAGTTATTTTACCATTTCAGTACATGGCATCTCCATTGATTCTTAAGCTAGAAGCTGCAGAGCCCCTTTCTCAGTCTCTTTGTCACCAGATACTTCCCTAACCAAAACCACCATCATCTCTTACCTATTCTAATAGCCTCAAACAAGTCTTATTTTGTTCTTGATTTTCTCCAATTCATTCTCTGTTCATCAAGCAAAATGATCTTTTTAAATACAAAGATTGCATTGTGTTATTTCTCATTTAAAACATTTTTCATTAACCTGTGAATAAAATCTAAACCCTTTAATAGGACCTGGAAGAAAGGCCTTGTGTGATTGAGCACAGCACAATACACATGATCACTGCATGCCCTCCTCCTTTCCTTTGCTCCTTTTTTTTTTTTTAATTAACATATAATGTATTATTTGCCCCAGGGGGTTCAGGTCTGTGAATCATCGGCTTACACATTTCACAGAACTCAGCATAGCACATACCCTCCCCAATGTCCATAACCCAGCCACCCTATCCCTACCCCACCCCCAAGCAACCCTCAGTTTGTTTCGGGAGATTAAGAGTCTCTTATGGTTTGTCTCCCTCCCTATCCTATCTTATCCTTTGATCCTTAAGCTCTAACTGTACAGGTCTTCTTTCAGACCTTTTTATTGCATCATATACTATCCTCATTCTCTGATCATTCTATACTATCTTAGAGTGTTCTTTTTCCCTCTTTACATTGCTGGCTCTTTCTCATGATTCCATTTCTGAGAGCACTGTGATATTTTTTCTTTACAACATTTAACACAGTTTATAATTAGACGTTTATTTAGGTGCCTGTTTGTATATTATTTATTTAAACCTTGCGTTAGAGCCTTACGAAAAACATAGAGATGATGAGATAAACTCAGATAACAAAGCTAATAATATATCTAGGATTCAGTCCCTAATCTGTTACCTTCAAGATTTTAATGAGTGGGAATATTTTAATGAGTGCTTAGTCTGGCATTGTTGATGTTTACTGTATTCTTTTACATTAGCTATGGTACTGTTGCCTAATAAAAACATGATAAGTACCAATAGAGCACAGAAGACAGCCTTTGCCTTAGGAATTCAAAGAAAGTACCTCATGTTGCCTGGCATGAGAAAAGATACCATAGAGTAGAATTGGGGCTTAGGCAACCTAAAGAATGGATAGGATTCAGATGGGCAGAGAGAAGAAATGACATCATAGGTTAAAAAAAGAAAGAAAAAAGGCCAAAAATAGAAGAGTTAAAATTTAAAAGCATGTTTTGGGTACTTTGAAAACACTGTCCTCCTTGCTGTATTGCTTACATTGTTTATTTACAAGGCAGTTATGCTATAGCTTTATGTTTCATTTTAATGTAAGTAATGTATTTTTAACAAATGTATTTTTATGATACAGCATTTTTTTAAAAAATGTATATTCTGTATCATCAGTGTATAACTGCTGTGAGGGCCAAGGATGTAAGTTGAAGGCTGATTTTCTTTCTCAGTGAGAGAAAGAATATACTTTTATACTATAAGAATTACAAAAGGAGTCACCTGACACTCTGTCTCTGCAGTTAGTATCTTCACTTTACTAATGATGAATCCCTTGGGATTCTGCTTCATTGACAATCTGACAGACATGTGTTCATACAGACAAAGAACAAAGAGGTAAGCTTTTGATAGGAGTAAGTTTTTGTCTTTCAGGATCTATAGCTCTAATCAAACATGGGCACTGGAATTACTGTGCTAGTTTTTTTACTCCATGTTCAGAAGTTACGAAATTTTGACAGTTTCTGATCTATGTAGTTCAAGATCTTCCTGTGGATTAGATAATAGAATACAATAGAAAAATTGTGTGCTGGATATGGTACTAACCATGTTACATTTATTAACTCTTTTAATTCTCATAAAACCTGTAAGGTAGGCACTATTATCTCCATTTTACATTACAGGTGAGTAAACAAAGGCACAAAAAGTTTTAAGTAATTTGCCAGTTACACAGCTAATTAAGTGGTTAAGATTTCTTCTAGCCTCTTTGTAGAGGAGGAAAAACTTTCTCTCTAACCTTTCGGTTTCAGTTGCTAGGGCTTGCAACTGAAACGGACAAAAGACCAATTCACATGAGGGAAGCGTTTATTTTATATGCCTGTGAGGAGCCAGCAAAAGAAGTAGGGCTTATTAATTGCTTATATACCTAACTTAGTATGGAAAAAAGAATTGAGAGAAAAACCTATGGGAAAAACAAATAGGTTTCTTTAGGAAGAACATGGGTTTTTAGGAGAAAGTTTGTAATAATGTGTCTATATAAATAAGAGTAGCCTTTCCTTCTCAAGTCCCCCAGGAGAGGGGATTTATGATAGCCATATTTATTTTGGTCAGATAATGGAAGCTCTGCAAAGGCTTTTTTTTCTGCATTTGTTGAATCTCCAGTGTCTTCAGTTTAAAATAATATTTATGACAACTCTGGGGTCCAAGTGGGTCCCCACATCCTGAAACGCCCTAAACTCAGATAGTTAACTCCTTGTTCCTCAGGTACAGTATGTCAGCTTTCAGACCCTAAATCTAAATTTTTGGTTCAAAAATATTGATTATATCACAGTGATATTATAAAAGAAAAAGAATTAAACTTAACGTGAAACTTACATTCTCTTTCCCATTGGTTGTGTGAAATTTTGAACTGTTTTTTTCCAGGAGGAAAAAAAATTCCTTGAAGTTGATATTATTCCTAATTTTTAAGTGACTAAACTAGAATCGAGAAAAGTGAGAGTTTGATCAGAGCCACTTAATTTGTCTGAATTCCAAAGCTTTAATTTAAATCTCACCTGCAGAGGTAGAGTTTTAACCCCCATCTCCTCATTTTACTTGCATTATTTCTTCCTGGTGACAACCAAAGAGAGGAGAAATACAGACTAAATGGAGGGGTTAGATTGGACCAGTGGCACTTCTTTGTAAGCAAGCATTTGTCATCTCTTATACTGATTTTCTCTGGCTGGTTCCTAATTAAATTTTGTTTTAGTCTCTTACTTTCCTTTCTGTGTCTTTCTACCCGTAGCTACTACCTAACCAGCCTGCCTTCATTTTCTCCTTTACCAGTTGTATCTATTCTCTGAGAGCTCTTGCTCTCAGATGTTAAGTTCAGCATTTAATGTATTTCATTATAGAGTATAAATGAGTTTTTTTTTCCACAGTTGGGATTGCAAATTTAAAGAGATTGGGGGAGATACAATTTATCCTCACTCTCGTCCCCTAATTTCTTTATCTTTTCACTTCTAGCAGAGTCAAAACAAAGAAGTTGAAAAGGGGAATAAAATGCAATAAATAAGCCGTTAAACATTTCTCTCCTCTTAGAAGCATACACATTATTTAACTTGTGGCCAGAAGTTCAGAGACTCCCTGAATGTGTTTCATGACAAGTTTGAAACTTTCTGAAGTACGCAATGGAGAAAACTTTCTGTATAACATTTCTGTTTTCTCCCAGTGCAGCTTTCCTGGAATGAGTTGTGATACGATTTCTAGGGGAGGGATATAAATAACTTAAGTGAAAAAAGAAATTAAACTCTCCCCCCAAAAGAAAATCTAAGAAAATGGTATACAGGATGGGTATACAGTGGAAACTGATAGAGCTAAAAGTATGAATTGATTGGACAGGAAAGTGAGGAATCTTAGCTACATAAATGAAATGGAAGGTTTAAAGGAAAAGTAAATTTGAGGAAAGTGTTGGAGTATGTTCTGAACAGACAGATGGTTAGGAGGAATTTTAAATATTAAGTAAAGACTATAAATATGAAAATCTGAATAAATACAGTGAGGCACAAGTTTGAAAAATTAGTAGGAATTGACTTAGCTCTCTAGTATCTTTAAAATTTGAAGAGACTTTAATTGCTACTTGTAGTAATTTAGGAAAGAGTATTCTTCTTTACTATAAAAAGTAATGTGATAAAAATATGTTCTTTTTACAGAAGGATTTTAAATTTCTGAAATGTAGAATTTTTAAGTCACTAAGGCTTTCCTTCATTCAACTGGCAGATTTACTGCAAACCACTAATAATGCTAAAGGCATCACAGAGCTGTTAAGGCAGTAAGGAAGCACAGACATCACTTTTGTATCAGAGCTGTGATATAATGGCTTATAAGAGCCAAATTGTCGAATTTTCCAGAATTTTGTGAAGTAGTTGTTAAATAGTCATTATTAAAATTGTCAGGGCGCCCGGGTAGCTCAGTGGGTTAAGCCCCTGCCTTCAGCTCAGGTCATGATCTCAGGGTCCTGGGATCGAGCCTCACATTGGGCTCTCTGCTCAACAGGGAGCCTGCTTCCTCCTCTCTCTCTGCCTGTCTCTATGCCTACTTGTGATCTCTCTCTCTCCCTACTGAATAAATAAATAAAATCTTAAAAAAAACAAAAATTGTGGGGGATCTGGCAGGCTCAGTCAGGTGAGCCCATGACTTGATCTTGGGATTATAAGTTCAAGTCCCACATTGGGTGCAGTGATTACTTAAAAAATCTTTAAATGAGTGAATGAATAAGTAAATGTACAAATACGATATTTAAAAGATTAAAATATTTTTAAAAAGCAATAAATATTGAAAACTCATCACTTCCTAATAATTTTCTGGTACAACCACTGAAATAATGGATTGATAGAGCAATGGGACACATGGAAAATTAAAAATAAGATAGTAGATTAAAAGTTAATCGCCCAGAAGTACCCCCTCCCCATTAATAGAAAAAAAAAGCTGGATAGCAAAACCAAGATTTATTTAAAAGATCCTTAACAAAACTAGATGAAAAGATATCCCAGGAATCCCAAAATACAAGCAAGTATAAACAAGTTATCAACAGCTATGAGATCCTATAATACCAGCATCTGTACAAAGAAAAGCAACGTAAGAAGCCCAAAAGCCAATCAGTACTCACTAGAAAATGCAGTGCCCAATTTGAGAACAGTACCTACAACTGTAAGGGGTTTTGCACAATCTACATTTTAAGTGTAGGGAATCTACAGGTATAAGGGAGATGTGCCCTCTGACACATTTAAACAATGATAGCTCCGTTTTCGGTTTGAAGCCCCACACCAAGAGAAAACTGAGAATAAAATCCAAACTGAGCAGGATAGGGATAGTAGGGCCAAAGGAAATAGAAGGTACGGACAAGTAGGGGGAAAGTACAGCACCAGGAAGCCTTGCAGTGTATGAGATATCATATCTTTGAACATTTGTCAGAAACAACAAAAGAGGGAGCTCCAGAGCTGTGAAGATAGAAAAGCTAGCCTAACCCAAATAGTCTTATCTAAAAGTGCAGGAAAACTGGGGAGCCTGGGTGGTTCAGTCAGTTAAGCATATGCCTTCAGCTCAGGTCATGATCTCAGGGTCTTGGTATCAAGCCCCAGGTTGGGCTCCCTGCTCAGCGGGGAGTCCACTTTCCCTCTCCCAACCCCTCCATTTGTGGATGTGCTGGCTTACTTGCTCTCTCTTTCTCAAATAAAGTCTTTAAAAATAAAAATTAAAAGTTCAGGAAAACTAATTCGATATAAAAATGAATAACAGAGGGGCTCCTGGGTGGCTCGATGGGTTAAAGCCTCTGCCTTCTGCTTAGGTTGTGATCCCAGGGTCCTGGGATTGAGCCCCATATCAGGCTCTCTGGTCAGCAGGGAGCCCGCTTCCCTCTCTTTCTGCCTGCTTCTCTGCCTACTTGTGATCTCTGTCTGTCAAATAAATAAATAAAATCTTAACAGAAAAGGATCAGTATTGAGTCCAATGGAAAACTGTTTGAAAAAATGAAAATAAGGATCAGAATAACATCTCCACAATGAAAGTACACCAGAAAAACATGTCCATGAAATAAATGAAAAGTATAACCTTAATATTTCAAAACAAGTTAAAAATAATTATGGAGTATATGAAAGAACAACATAAGTGAGTTGGTAAAACATAAAATTTTATGTAAAGATATGTAAAGAAAAAAATGCATTTTAAAAAATTAAGTTTAACCGAGCAAAGGGAGGAGGTAGCACATGGGACTGGTTAGAGTTTAGTCAAGGAAGTGGATGGTAGTAGAGACAGAAGACTCCTTACCTACAGAGAGACTGATCCAATGAATCCATATATGCTAAAAGTAATATTATTTATAATTTTCATTTTTAGAGAAGGGGTAAATATGGAAAGGGAAAAATCTAAAATAAAAACCTGTAAGATTAGAATTAGAAAAATTGGTATAAACATAAGGTTTTCAATTTATATAAACAAATATAAATATGTGTCTATTTAACATATATAATGTGTGTGTGTGTGTGCATGCATGCACATAATTCTCTAGCTCTGTCCACTAAGAGAGCCTGGGCCCAATAGCAGTGTGTACACCTAACACTGGGATCTTGGCTTCTAAATACTCTTCCCTGCCAAAATTACCAAGGCTCTTGGATTAATGGCCAGTTCCTGGGGTGGGGCAAGGAAAATACCAGGTTATTCTGTAATACTCTGTTCCAGAAAGCAAGTAAATGCTGAAGGAGTGATGGTCACGTGTCAAAAGGACAGAATATCCAGTCTGAAAGGGTTTCCACTGGCTAAATTGAACAAAAATTTGAGGTTATACTGCACTGAGTAAATTCAGAAATCCTGAGTCTTTACTAATAAAAATAATTGTATTAGTTGGAAGTTTGATGAGAAGGGAGAAGTGTTATGATTTCAGTAGCTTACTGTTTGCAAAGGGAAGAAGTAATTTCACAGTAGAGAAACCTGGCAGTTACAAACTTCATCAAGTGCTGAACGTTAATAACATTAGTAATGAAAAATCAAAATTTTAAAACTACCTGCCCAGGGTGCGATGGAGAGAACATCGTATCTCTTCCTTGATATTCCTGCCAAATTTGCATAACCAGAATCTAATCACCTGGAAACATCAGACAAACCTAAAGTGAGTGACAGTCAACAAAATAACTGGCCTGTTATCTTCAACAGTATCAAGATTACAAAGTCAGAGGAAGACTGAGGAACTGTTGTGACTGAAGGAAACTAAAAAGATCTGACAACTAAATGCATATATGCTCAGATATGACAACTCATGATTTCAAACTAGATCCTTTTCTATACCGGGCATTATTACGGAAACTTCAGAGAGGTGTGAGCATTACATAGTAGTAATGTATTAATGTCACTTTTTTATTTTCATGGCTTTGTTGTTGTATAAGAAAATATTGTTATTTATAGGAAATATATACTGTTCAAGGGCGAAGAGACATTAGGGTGGCAAGTTATTCTTAAATGGCTCAGGAAAAACACTGTCTGATTACTTCAGTCTTTAGAAAATATATTAATAAAAAACCAGTAAAAATAGATTTGAGAATGACGGAATAGACAAAGAATATTCAGCATACATGTGGGAGTTTCATAGGGAAAAAAAAAACAATGCATATAGAATGTATAAAGAAGAAAACTCTCCTAAAATTGAAAAAAAAAAAATCAAACTACATATCAAAACATTCTGTTTACCTAAGGTGATAACCAGCACTGGGAAATATTCTCATAAAATTAGTGGGATTAAAAGAAAACTGCATACACATACCCTACCCTCCAACCCCCCAGAAGCCCCTTAGCCTCTCTGCTTTTCCTTCTCTCCCAGCTCAATTCCCCTGGGATTCATCCCCTCCCAGGACCAGTCTGTCCTGTTCCATGTGTTCAGGATGACATTGAAACTAAAAACAAATTGAGAGAGAACAAACCAAAAGTTGTATGGCAGTTTTTACTTTCTGCCACTCATTTTTAACTTCACAAATAAATGATAACAAAAATCTCAAAAAAGTAAAAAAATTCAGTGGAATTCCAGCCCCCCCCAAAAAAATGCCATTTAAAGGAAAGAAAATGAGGTAGTCATTATAACTTCATTCAGCAGTGAGTCAATATACTCAGAGAATCAAAGAAAGAAACTGAATCAAATAGACTTTCACATATAAAGGTTGCAGTCAAATGTATAAACAACAGACTGATAATTCAGGTCACTCTGAGAGGAAAGAACAAACTTCAGACACCCAAAATGATGGGAGGGGTGCTGCCCTAAGGACTGCTGCTAGCAATTAATTTAGTTGTAAGAAGTAGAGTATATAATTGGAGAAGACTATATGCTCTGACAATTTGGATAAAGTACAATTATCAGAAAATGGGGAAAATTTGAAGATCCTATAAAAATAGCATAAGTTTTCTAATTGCTTTAAAGTTTTTAACTGGATATAAAAGGATATTTCAGTTCAGCTCTGTGGAGATTGCTCATGGTGAAGGGGGCAAAAAACAAACAAAAGATTACCGTTAGAACAGAAGAATAAACCTTCCTAATTGTATATTTATATATTTATCTTTGAGAGTATATAAAATGTATTTGAATATATTTTATTAAGTATGAATATTTTATGAAATATTAAATATTAATGTTTGGGATAATTTAGTATCTTTATAAATACATTTATAAATATAAATTTAATTTATATGTAACTCCTTGTTTTAGGAATTTAATATATATTTTTAATTTTAAGGCTTGTCCTTTTATGTTTGTGTGTGTCTAAACAAGAGACTGCATAGCAAGAGTGTGTTCTAGTTACTTTTGTTTCATAACTACTCCAGAGCTTAGTGGATTAAAACAATATCCATTTTATGGATTCTGTAAATTAGGAATTCAGTCACGATTTTGTCTGGATAGTCAAATAGTGTCATACACTGAGGTCACTTAACAAGATTCAGCTGTTGGGTGAGGGTCCAAAATGACTTTACTCCCCTTGTCCTGTGCCTTGGTGATACTAGCTGAAAGTTTGGGCTCAGAACACCATCATGGGACCTCTGCAGCATGGCGCTTTGAGGGTTATCAGACTTCTTATATGGTATCTGACTTCCCCCTCAGAACAAGCATCCCTAAAGAAACAGGTGAAAGTTTCATGGCATTTTCTACTCTAACTTTGAAAGTTGCATATAATCATTTCTACCATGTTCATTTGCATGGGAGTCATAAGGCCAGCCAGAATTCAAGGAGAGGGTGATTAGACTCCACCCTCTTGATGGAAGAACATCAAGGTCACATAGTACAAGAACATGTGGGATGCAAGCACGTATCTTGGGAAAATACACTGTGACACAACTACTCATATAGCAGGTTTGCATATATATCATAAAATAGTATGAATAGAACTGAGATCAAACAACTTCAGTTATATCAAAAGTTACCTTAAATGTTCAAAGAAAACAATTTTCAGATTTGCTGATAAAGCAGAATCTCTTTACAGTATCTTTTTGTTAACAAAGAAATGAAGGTTAAACACAAAAGAACTATATAGTCATTAAAAGAATGAGAGATGTCTATATATGCTAATCTACAGTGTCCTTACTCTTACTGCTAGTAAGACTACTATTGTACTTGTTAAGTAAAATAAGCATGTTGGAAGAAATGTGTAGGTTACTGTTTAAGAAAGGAGCAATACGATGTGTGTGTGTGAATATATAATGTATATACACACATTATATATTACATATATTAAAATAACAGAATATGTGTGAATATATTTACATATATGTATGTATCTGCTTCTGTTACTAAAAATGGAAGAATAAACATTTTTTTTCATTTCAATTTTTGATTTTTTTTTTTTTTAAAGAAGGAGTTTTTGGCAGGTGGAGGGCCAGAGGGAGAGGGAGAGAGAGAATCTTAAGCAGGTTCCTCACTCAGCATAGTGCCCAGTACAGGGCTCCATCTGACAACCCTGAGATCATGACCCAAGCCAAGATCAAGAGTTGGATGTCCAACCAACTGAGCCACCCAGGTGCTCCTGGAAGAATAAACCTTTCTTAAAATGTTTTTATATATAGTGACCAGGAGAGAATAGGTTAGGAGAAGGGCTGGAAGCTAAACTTTATCTTTAATATCATTGTTTTAGGGGCACCTGGGTGGCTCAGTGGGTTAAAGTCTCTGCCTTTGGTTCAGGTCACGATCCCAGGGTCCTGGGATGGAGCCCCCGCATTGGGCTCTCTGCTCAGCAGGGAGTCTGCTTCCTCCTCTCTGCCTGCCTCTCTGCCTACTTGTGATCTCTGTCAGTCAAATAAATAAAATCTTTAAAAAAAAAAAAATCCTTGTTTTACAGCTACAACCTTGGAACTATTTTACCTATCTATTAAAAACAGTGAAAAATTTAAAGAGCAACCCCTAAAAATTAAAGGTGAAACTAAGTAAGAAAGAATGGACCTAAATGTATATCCAGTTGGCAACATTAGCGCCTAGGGAGGAACTATTCAGAGCCACTTTAAAACAACCATTAAACTGTATCTCTCTTTCTCTGTCTCTGTAGACCGCGCTCTAAGTAAGATAAAAAAGAAGTAGGGAAAGTATTTAGCTATTTTCAATAATGATGCCATGGTCTTAGTTGTTGGTGTTGTTATTTTAATGCTGTTGTGAATGTAATATTGGATAAAATTTAAGTCACCATGCAGTCCTCTGTTATTCCCAGTGTCTTGAGAAGTAGAATTCCTCTTACACAAGAAAACACATACAGATATAAGATAGAATAGATTAATTAAAAATCAACAGTCCTACTTTTTAATTAGAAGAACCAGTATACGGGTGCCTGACTGGCTCAGTCAGAGGAGCATGCCACTCTTGATCCAGGAGTCATGAGTTCAAGCCCCATGTTGGGTGTAGAAATTACTTAAATAAAACTTATAAAAAAGAAGAAGAACCAGTATAAATTCAAACTTCATTTCATATTTTTATCCCTATCTCCACCCATCAATCTTCTGTATCTCAGCTGTGTATACACAAATATGGTTTGCCATGAGTTGTTAATTGTTGAATTGTAATGGATACATTATACTGTCTACTAATATTTATATTTAACATTTTCTATTTTTAAAGAAAAATAACATCTTATTACATATTAATGTGAGCTTTTAAAATGTTTTTTAGTTTTTTGATAAATTGTTGCTTCAGTTAATCTTAGTACCTGTGAAACAAATTTGGTGACTTCCGTGGGAGGAAGACTACCTCCACAATATTCATGCTTACTCTTAACTCTGTCTTCTTAAACTATACAAACTCCCAAGCATGTATTTGCTCTTGCTATAAGACTGGTTTTATAAGAAAATCTGATAAGATCTAACCTAATTTCTATAAAATAATTTATTATGAATAGAGAAGAAGGTATAAGAATGTATAAGTGTATAATTGCAATATATTTGAAAAAGTGCCTAAGGTTTTAATAGATTAGGTAGGTTTTATGATATAGCCTAAAATAGTTCATCTTCAAAATCATACTTGTTTTTATATAAAAACAATCTTAGAATGTTTATCCAAATTGCTTTGTGTCTTATTTTGGCATTTTAAAAATTTATAAATTACAAAGTGTATGAAATTTGATTTATTAATTTTTAAGGCATATTTTTGCTATTTATTGACTGTACACAAGTTCTCTATTTAATCACATAAAAGTAATGATTTCCTCAAGGGGAAAAAGGCAGTAAACAAAGAATCTATTACAAATCATATTAGGTTTGTTCTTTTTAGGTATAAAAATTAGAATTATGAGTTTTAATTTTTAAAATTTATAGTTAAGTTAGATAGAAATATGAAACTCATACTGGTATTTTGATGCATGAAAGTTGTCTTTTACTTGATTAAATGTGATATGAACTTTAAAGTAGCATATGAGAAAGTTCTCATTCAGCCCATCTAACTTATTGTACGTTTAGAAGAAAAAAAATTTTTTTTGAAGTTTACATTTTGGCCAAAATCTTACACAGGTTACTCTTTTAAGGTTCTAACCACATTTAATCAAATATAAGACCACTAACATATTTAACACTTTATTTTCAAATACTTTATTTTTTAGAATGTAAAGTATAAATTTATTTTTTTTCCCATCAGAATACAGTCGTTTTGAAGCCAAAATACATGACTTACGGGAGCAGATGATGAATAGTAGCATTAGTTCAGGATCAGGTTCTCTTCGAACTAGCCAGAAGCGATCCCTCTATGTCAGGTAAATTTTTTTTTACTTCTAATTATGGCAGTCCTTATTTATGCATGCAGATTCCTTCACATTTTTTACTATGACTTAGTTTTATTATAGAAAAATACATTGCAGGGGCTCCTGACCAACTTAGTCGGTGGAGCATTCAACTCTTGATCTCAGGGTTGTGAGTTTGAGCCCCATATTGGGTGTAGAGATTATTTAAAAATAAAATTTTTAAAAAAGAAAAATATTTTGCATCTCAAGAAACATAATTTTATGATTGATTTCCTGAGTGTGTCTTTTGTTATTATAATTGTATTAATGAAAGTTATACAACCCCTTGAATAATAATGAGTGATTATACTGTAGCTTGGTATATCATAACATCCAACACTTACTTTTACTATATTCTTCATAATAAAATGTTCTGAGTAACATTGAGTTACTATAGCAATTTCCATAATAGCAAAGAGAGCATATGGAAATAATAGCTTAAAATAACCTCAGTAAAGGACACAGATTCAGGAAATTTCTACATGCATTTTTTGAATATTTGGGAGAAGTCAACCTTATTTTTCTATAACTAATTAATGTGATAGCTTAAATCTAATAATAGTAAACAGATACCATTAGTATGTAAACTGTTCTTACTGATAGATGACCTATTTGTATTCTGTATACACCTTTTTTTTTAAGCAGAGCTTTTACTCAGCACTTTATTATACTATTATATTAACTGTAGTAGATGGCTATAGGTGATCTCTACAATTTTTCTTATTCTTTCATTCCTTCTGATACTATTGGGGAACATTTCCTAGTATGTTTTATTTATTCTTCTGATGAGAGATGATATATGTTCTGTAAAATAGGCAAGTATCCCATACATGTTTACATATGTGTATAAAAACATTTATGCAAACAAACGTGTACTCTGTATTTGTTTACATATGATATTTTATTCTCTCAAATAATTTTATTCTGTGATAACATAATAAAAGGAAATTTTTCTCACTTTCTTCACTTCTTCTTTTCCTACCCCTACCATTCCTTCTGTCGTACCAGATACTAAGGATCTGGAATCCTTAGTATATCAGATTTTTCTTTCCCTCCACCAATTCTTGCTATATTTATTAAATACATATATATTATATATTATATATAATATATATATATTCTTTTCCAGAGTCCTTAAAATATTTTATGTGATACTGATATCCACAGAAAAAGGAATAACATTTCTGTTTATACTCTCCTTCTTTCATTTTTTTTTTAAAGAGGTTTATTTATTTGACAGTACAAGTAAACAGAACGGGAGGCAGACTAGAGAAGCAGACTCTCCACTGAGCAGAGAACCCCCATGCAGGGCTCTATCCCAGGGCCCTTGGGATCATGACCTGAGCCAAAGGCAGCTGCTTAACTGACTGAGCCACCCAGGCACCCATCTTCTTTAATTTTCTTCTTCTTTTTCTAATTTTAGTATAATTAAGTGTTGCCTTATTTAATAAGTGATTCATTAAAAACTTACAAAGACACAAAAATCAAAACATTAGGTTATAATTGTTTTAGGTACATTTAATGAATCATCTTTCCTTTTTATTTTTTAAAATAAATATTTTTACAAGTTATATGTTACCAAAAAACTTAATGAAAAATAACTGTCACCTCCAGACAATCTCCAATTTCATTCTCTAGAAATAATCATCTCCATTTTCTTAACAAACTCCCTTGCCTTTCTCTCTGTATTTCTAAATAATATGCATATACTGCTGTTTTCCAGTTTACCAACTTTGGACATTATGGACTTACTGCTATAGTAGATAACAACTTTCTCTTTCATATCAAATCATTTTGCCTCTTCCTCTATCAAACATAGTGCCATCACTGCTAATAAAATTAAATGCATTTAGAGTCATGTGACTATGTAGTATCTGTCATTACTTACTGAAATAATATATTATGACCATGCTTCCTTTCTTCAACCTTCATTTCTCCTGGGCATAATAATTGTGTCATTTTTGTTTGCTTAATTGTGCATGTACTTATTATTAAATATCTTTATCTTACAGTTCTCTGGAGTTTTTCACATGGTGAAACGTGATTGCACATATGATCTTACCACTTCAGATTTTTTCCATCTTGTGTGTGTGTGTGTGAGAGAGAGAGAATAGAAGCGTATGTGAGCCGGGGTGGGCAGAGGGAGGCAGAGGGAGAGAGAAAATCTTAAGCAGGCTCTTGCCCAGTGTGGAGCCCAACATGGGGCTTGATCTCATGATCCTGAGATCACAGCCTGAGCTGAAATCAAAAGTGGGATGCTGAACCAACTGAGCCACTTAGGCACCTCGATTTTTTCCATCTTTCTGCTCCAGTCTGGATTGTTGCTCTATAGACTTGCCGTATAGGTCTGACATAGGACTTGCTTTGCCACTGTCCTATTCCTTTTAGCTCTCTGCCATGTCACCATCAGTTTTTTGAGATGCCACCTTTTCTTTCTCAACTTAACTTTTATTTTACAAAAGCACATTCTTCAATAAATATTAAGGAAAGGGTGTGTGGGGGATACTTTTTAATCTTAGCATGTCTGAAAATGACTTTATTTTGCCTTCTTCTTCATAGAGAATTTGGGGTGTAGGGGAAGGGGATAATATCCTGTTTTATTTTCTGAGAGCCCCTTATTTAATCAACCTTAATTTTGTCATCCTCTTTTTATTTCATAGACATAATATCTTCCCATGTTTTTCTAATATTCTCCTCAGATTCTCTGCTTTCATTCTCTGCTTTCTCATATTTCTTTTTTCGAGTTTGCTTGTTTTCTTATTTTTTATATAAGGTGATCTTTTTTAAGATTTTATTTATTTATTTGACAGAGACACAGAGAGACAGGGAACACAAGCAGCGGGAGTGGGAGAGGGGGAAGCATGATTCCTGCCGGGATCCAGTCCCAGGACCTGGGGTCATGACCTGAGCTGAAGGCAGATGCTTAAGGACTGAGCCACCCAAGCACGCCTCTGTGAAGTGATCTTTAAATATTTAGTGATCCTAGCCCAGATGGGCTCCCTTGCTCAGTGGGGAGACTCCTTCTCCCTCTGCTTGTGTTCTCTCTCTCTCTGTCAAATAAATAAAATTTTTAAATACATATATTTAGTGAAGCTAGTGGATTTAACTAGAAAATAATTATCTTTGTTCATTGCCCTCTCCCACCCCAGGTCATTTTTTTCTTTGGGGTCTTTAAATATCTCTAGAAAAGAATCCTTAATCCCTTGCCTGCAATATAAAACAGGTTGCTAGTACTTGAGTTTTCAGTGTGCAGATTCCTTTTTAATCTATTTTTAGGGGCACCTGGGTGGCTCAGTCAGTTAAGCCTCTGCCGTCAGCTCAAGTGATAATCTCCAGATCCTGGAATCAAGCCCCGAATCGGGCTTCCTGCTCAGCAAGGAGTCTGCTTCTTCCTCTCTCTTTCCCTCTGCCCCTCCCCACTTTCTCTCTCTAGCTCTGTTTCAAATAAATAAAATCTTTTTTTAAAAAAAAATCTGTTTTTAGTTTAGCACTTTCCCCCTCCCCACCAAGTTCCAAAGTACAGAGCTTCTCAAATTCTGTTTCTTTGGAAACTAAACCTCTTATCTTCTATGGGTTTGGGAACAGGAGAAGAAATCTAAGGGTCTGAGTGCTATATGAAGTGTTTCTACCAGTTCTTCCGTTTTCACTGCTGTAACTTATCTCTGGATCTTATCTACCTGGATTCTATACACTTCTACTTCCTGAGCATTTCTAGAGTCTTGCTGAGTAAATTATTTCAATATCCCTTTCTTTAGACACCCCAATTAAGCTTCCTCTAATCTGCAGCAATGAATAGGTCTACCCTAAGATCCAGCAATACCATCAGGGAAAATCAAAACCACATTGAGATAACACCTTATGCCAGTTAGAATGGCAAAAATTAACAAGGCAAGAAACAAGAAGTGTTGGAGAGGATGTGGATAAAGGGGAACCCTCTTACACTGTTGGTGGGAATGCCAATTGGTGCAGCCACTTTGGAAAACAGTGTGGAGGTTCCTCAAAAAATTAAAAATAGAGCTACCCTGTGACCCGGAATTGCACTACTGGGTATTTACCCCAAAGAAGAATGTCATGAAGAAGTAATGAAAAGAAGGGCCATATGCACCCCAGTGTTCATAGCAGCAATTCCACAATATTATTCAGCCATCAGAAATGATGAATACCCAACTTTTGCATCAACATGGATGGGACTGGAGGAGATTATGCTAAGTGGAATAAGTCAAGCAGAGAAAGTCAATTACCACATGGTTTCACTTACTTGTGGAACATAAGGAATAGCATGGAGGACATTAGGAGAAGGAAGGGAAAAATGAAGGGGGGCGAAATTGGAAGAGGAGACAAACCATGAGAGATTATGGACTCTGAGAAGCTGAGGGGAGGAGGGGAGGAGGGAATGGATGGGTTGGCCCATTGATGGGTATTAAGAAGGGCATGTATTGCATGAAGTGCTGGGTGTTACACATAAACAATGAATCTTGGAACACTACGTCAAAAACTAATGACATATGATGACTAACATAGCATAATAAAAATTTTTAAAAAGAAGAAAAATTAGGTATCCTGCCTTATTTCTCTCAATACTGAATGAGAAATTTTTATTTTTTCCCCCGCCACCCCCCTGAATGAGAAATTTTTAAAAATGCTTTTAATATAATCCAATGGCAAGCCATATTGAATTCTAAAATGAAGATAAACCTAGAGAGTTGCCCTAAATTTATAAACAAAGAGTAAATATTAAAAGGTACTCTTCTCTTTATTTTGGTTATACACACTGGGTCAGACAAAATCCCTGACAGATCTGAGTCATTAGTTGTAGACTATAAGACTGGATTAACAGAGTGATTATTTTGTCAGGTAATTATTCCTTCCATTCATTCACAAAGCTAGAGTCAATAGAATTTTCAGAGTCAATAATAATGATGAAAACTAACTACAGAGGACTTTAACTCCTGCCAAATATTTTAGAAAAAATATACTGTATTAATATAGTAACTGTAAAATGTTAATCTTTTAAAATTTGATAAAAAGAAAAATTGTGTTCTATTACTTGATTAATGTACAATACTTAAGTTCTTATCCAAAGGAGTTCTTTTAAGGAAAAAATCCTAGCAATTACATTTATAATATAATATAATTCATTTTTGGTTCTAATTTGGCAACTGGAAATTAGGATACAAATATAGAACTTCCTGTAAGTCAGTTTTACTATTTCTTTTTTGTCTTTCTGTTATAGTGCAAATTCTTGAGCTTGACATTATTTTGCCTAGTATGGTATATTGTTCAATTATTTGAATTATACATACTTTCAGAATCCCATGTTAACTTAATATTGGTACTGTGATAACAAATAATCTTGAGGGGGCACACCTGGGTGGCTCAATCAGTTGAGCATCTGACTTTTAGTTTTGGCTCAGGTCATGATCTCAGGCTGTGAGATGGAGACCCTCATTGGGCTCCTCACTCAGCAAGGAGTCTGCTTGAAGATCTCTCCCTCTGCCCCTCCCCTACTCACACGTGCACTCTCTCTCTCTCTAAAATATAAATAAATCTTTAAAACAAACAAAAACACCAAATAAACATGCACATTTTTCTTCTTAATCTAGAGCCCTTTTTGATTATGACAAGACTAAAGACAGTGGCCTTCCCAGTCAGGGATTGAACTTCAAATTTGGAGATATCCTCCATGTTATTAATGCTTCTGATGATGAATGGTGGCAAGCAAGGCAGGTCACACCAGATGGGGAGAGTGACGAAGTTGGGGTAATTCCCAGTAAACGCAGGTAAGTATGAGTCCATTACAGTCTTACTACTTGAACGTAGGGCAACATAGACAAATAATTGTTGATTTTTTAAATTATTTTACTGAGGGTGATTTTTTTTTTTTTTTGGTTTTCCATATTGTGTTTCAGTCATTTAATTTTGTTCACCTTATGTTATCACCAATGGCATAATTAAAGAATATGATGCCCCTAAAGAGAAATCTCTCTAAAGCTCCTATTTAGTTGCTCAAAAAAAATAAATATATTTAAATAACTTTGCTATGTATCTTTACCTTTGGAGGGAGAAAGATTTAAAAGCTTCTGTACTTTATGCAGACAGGTGCATATTTTCAGGATTTTTGATTTTGTGAATTTCCTCCTTTAGACTTGGAAATTGAAAGTGTAAATAAAAATTTTTAGAAGTATCTGGTATTTGCTTCACATCTCTTTCCTTGCTTAATTTAGAAGTGTTGGTACATTCCCTGATCTTTCCTCTTCGCTTTTCACCATTTGTTCTAAGTGATACATACTTATTATCTACTGGCAAAAATGGTTAAGTGGAGATAGTCTTTGAACAAGATGATCCCACCATAAAGAACTCTTTGTAGGTCTATGAAATGCTGCTGAGTGTTCCTTTTTTTGTGGGAAAGGTATTAAAATGTCAGTTTGTATGTCTCCCCAAATAACTTGTTTTTGAGGTCTGATTTGTGCAAATCTTTGCCTGAAAGTCTTCGTAGGTTTTAAAATAGCCTGCAAAAATCATTAATGAGACATTAATGTTTATTCTAGCTGGTTAATTCACGTCAGGTCAAGCTTATGATGTAATACTTATTTTAAGAGTCTATAATTGATAAGTATGCCAAATCATATACCTATTTATAGGACTCTCTATATATTTATATTACTGTTTATAGAAGTTGAAGAGTAGGAATATTAAGGTATAACCAAGATTTGTAGTTGTGGTTTGGGGATTTATGACTGTTCTTGACTAGATCCATATTTTTAACAAGATCCAACTATTTGGCTAGATCGTATATTTGGTAGCAACTCCTCTTTTAGCAATGCAGCCCTCAGCATAACTTTTTTCCTAGAATAGAACATAGTCTGCTTTAAATTCAGAAATGCTTCCTCTGTCTCTGTGCCTCATTGAGTCAGTAGAAACCTCACATCTTAAATACCAAAGTCAGAGTTCCTAAAAATTGTCTTATTCTTTGGCACCTCCTATCTTGCATGGGCTTTATGTGTGTCTGCAACAAATAAGAAATACACTGACTTTGGTAGAAAGTGATTCTTCTTTTTTGTGTAAAAATTCTATAAAGTTGGGTTTTTAAGTCAGAAGTGCTGCAGGAGACTTAAGACCCCTCTAAATTTCCAAATTCACAAATAACATTATAGAATGTAATTTTCTTCCATAAACCACATATGGAACCACAACTGATTATGCCATTTCATTTTGAATGTATTCAAAATTTCAATTTTCTTAAGTAAAACTATCTTTTAAACGTTTTTACTTCTAATAGCCCAAGGAATTGTAGTTAGTACTACTACTAATAAAAGTTTTCAGCTTTTATTCAGGAACAGTATTTACAAATAAACACAATTTAAGTCACTCAGCTACTTAGTGAACAAGGTAAGGATGAGAAAACAAAGCCATTTTAAGTTGTAAACTTTTACTCACTAAATGTTAGTTTTGCAGTGCGCTCAATAAGTGCCAAGGCAAAATTACAGATTAGTTAATTTAGAATAGTAAAAACAAGTGTTAAGTCCATGACTGCTAAGGTTCTTCTATACTCACAGTAAAACTGTATCACTAGATAAGGAAGAAAATGCATTTATTTATAAACGATTTTGGTAGGTTTTCCTGCTATATACTAACATAATTGCTATGTTGAAATTAAGGATAAAAAGTTTAATTGACATGAAAGTTTACAAGGTTTGTGTTGGTATTGCAATCTACATGAAACATTTATTTTGGGGTAATTTTATAGGCTTGCTTATTTTGAATAGTTAACACTTTAACAAGTTTCAGAATTCAGATCTAAAAGCTATACAGGCTTCCTCTTAAACTATACTCCTGGCACTCTTTTCAGTTTTAGAGGGATGACTAATATTACCAGGTCTTGTATATCCTTCCACAGGTATTTTAAAACTCTTTAAGATTTTTTGTATACTATAATTGGTTACTTTATGTATATACACAAATCTATCACTGGAGATAAATTTAATTTTTGTATTTCCCATTTTTTAATAAAAATTTCAGAGCTACAGCAAAATACACAAGGAATAATAGTACAAGGAACACCCACATATCCTTCACCTACTTTCACCAGTTGTGACCATTTTGCCCTATTTGCTTTCTCTCTCTCATGCTTGATTTTTTTTTAGCATATATGCATGCCCCATGCTAAGCTAATACTGAAACAAAAACACCAAAAAAATCCAGAAAATTGCTAAACTCAGAAGTGGTTCCTAATAATAATTTCAGAATAATTATGGAATATGAATTCATCTATAAGTACACATGTACTGTTTTTTGATACTTCACAAGTGGTTTTGTTTTGTAATGACCCCTGTATTTCACTTTCAGAAATTATTTTTAATTTGGGGATACAAACCTAAATGGTTTCTGAAGGTTTTAGAATATAAAAATGCCCCATACTAAAGTATTATTTCTGATGATTTCTAGTTAGACGGTTAGATATTTTGGTGTACTTTAAAAATAACATTCTGTACTTTGACAGAGTTGAGAAGAAAGAACGAGCCCGGTTAAAAACAGTGAAATTTAATTCTAAAACAAGAGGAGATAAAGGGGTGAGTATATGAAATGTCTTTTCCTAGATATTAATAATTGAGAATAATAGGCTTTTTCATAATTCTTGCCAGAGCTACACTATTAAAATTAGAAGGATTTTGCCATAAGAGTTAACTATCAACAGCTCTTGCCATGATGCTTTGTAATAGTAGATGCTGAAGTAAGTAATTTATTAAAGCACTTCATTTTACAGACCTTTCCAGATTATTGAAACTATCATTTGATACATTCTTAACAACATACTTTGGTAAGGTTATTTTTACAAGTGAAATAAATTCAGCTTGCCGTTAGATGTCCAGCTAGAAATTTGTATTAATCATGATAGCTAATTTAATCATCTTCTGAGAAGATATGCCCTAGAATATTATTAACTAGGTCATAGTGTAAGTTTTCATTTCCCCCTTCACAATTTATTAAGAGAATCCATGCTTTAAATATTTGAATCAATATGAATTTTTATTTTAAGGGAATAAAGAAAGGGACAGTAGAGGATGAGTTTATAGACAGTCAAGAAATACTTCTAAATTCTTTCATATATAATTTTAAACGTGTTTTTGTTTTCATTTTTAAGTTCTGCTTGAATCTAATGGATGCCAGTATATGAAATACTGCAGGCTTTGTCCTGAATGATGTGTGTAATCCTACAATGGAGTATTTTAGTAATAAGCCTGAAGAAATAAGCTGAACACATAAGTTGTCTTGAAATACTATTCCTAGGAATGTTTTGGATTCGTTTTTTTTGATCTAAAGCAAAAGTTTTATACATCATTTGATCATATTTCAAATGAATGTGTAAAGTTAACTCAGCAAATTAATTAACCTTATCTGTACTTCTCTGATAGCACTAAGCACTCAAACATAAAGGCATAAAATTAAAGATAAGCAGTATCCTCAATCAAAGAAATTAAATCTGAGTAAATTGTATAATGTATTCAGTTATCTTAGAAATGATAATTTCCTTTAAAATTGCAGCTTTCAGAAAATAAAAAATTATATAATATGATCTGAAACAATATTTAAAATAGAAATTTGGGGGAGGGAAAAAATCCCAAGTAAATGCTCAGGATTTGAAATCTATACAATGCTTTTTGTGCTTGTTTTATATATGTCTTTAAAAATAACTTAGTAAAATACACTGTCAATGTATTGAAAAAGAGGTTGCATGTTGTAACTTTTCTTCCATACTATAAGAGGTTAACTGAATTAACGACATTTAAATCTTAGTCTTGTTTGTTGACTGTAACCAACCTTATACACAGTCACTGTGTCCTAACACAGCACCAGAGGATGCATGATACTGAGTGGGGTAAAAATACGCTTGCCATTGATGCAGAACTGCATTTCTTTCTGTACTACAATTTCCCATTCTGAGTTCATCTTCTCCTTTCCTTACGTGGTGGTTTATGGTTATTTCTACTGCAGACTTATAACATTTCAGTTTCTCATTAACATTTTTAACATCTATTTAGCTATTTTGACATACCACATAGAGAAATTCTATGCTTAATATATATCATGATTTTGTGATATTTCATCAGTTCTTTTATTTATTATACTCTCTTGCAATATAGCATTAATAACAATAAATAGAGTATTTTGTATTGAGAATGTAGACAATCCAGAGGTAGTATGTTTCTTCAGTTTTGTGTTGTCCCTACACATACTTGTCTTCTTTGCTTTGTGCTATTTTTTCTTCATCGAGAGGACATTAAATGTAATACAATTAATTCTTTCTTAACTAACAAGCATTTCTTTCTGTCCTATATTATGATATCTTTATGATATCTCATTTTGGCTAACTGCAAAGATACCAAAAATCAAAACATTTTAAACTTCATGTTTCTTTTGGTTGTTTGCTGTGAAACTGACTCTGACCACTATATATGCAGTAGGAGGGATAAATACCTTTTATTAAAAACATAACAGTTTTATTAGATACCATAAAAATTGTTACTTTATAAATTCATTGATGATTTTTATGAACAAGAAGATTTAATCCTTCCCTAAATTAGATTATCATAAATTGTTCTGTATTGAAACCTAAGTTTTCTTCTGTTTCTCTTTTCTAAAATTTGGATTCAAGCAAAGATTTTTATTTAAATAATGCTACTTGACAGTTGTAAGTCCAAATTTCTGGACAGTATTTTTTCTTATCAACTTAATTTTTAACTTCTGCTTAGCATTATCAGAGCCTCCAAATTTTAGGATTGAAATCAGGACAATCTGTTGGACTAATGAGCTCTATGAATTTATTAATCCTGAATTATTGATATGAAAAGGCAAAAATAAAAGTTTAATCTTGTTTTAAAAAAAAAAAAAGTTTAATCTTGTTTTTATGTTAAGATTCCTGCCAAAACAAATCCTTTCAAGTAATAGAATTGGAGCAAAAATTACTTTATTCTCCCTCAGCACCTAATTGCCAGACATCACGTGCTTAAAAATACAGGCATGCCAAAACATACTTCCTGATGTGGATATACTTCAAAATAATGATAGCATTTTATGACATTGGATTAAACTCAAGAAAAGTCAGAACAAGATTTTTTTATCCTTTATATTGTTCCTGCTTCAAAAAGTAATAATTCCTAAGTGTCATTGCTAGGTCAGGCCATTTCCTTCAAGACATAATGTTTGTGACAGAAATTACAAAAGAAGTTATTCCTCTTTAAACTCATCACCTTTCTTAACGTGGCCTGGTTTTAAATCTGTGAAGGCACAAATGGGACATTGAAGAAGGGAGAAAATCTCTTTCCAACATCTGTGTCGTAGGGGACATCAGATCAGCTGTGCAGCTTCTCCACAGCAGTACTGTATGATTATTAGGATCTTCATTGCCCTTTTGGTTTTTATAGGCACCTGAATTTTTATTTCCTATTCAAGATATGGTGCCAGTGAATTTAATCTGGTTCCAGTTTATTTATATATACTTTTAAAAATAGATGAATATAGTAGAACTTAAAGACAAATCAGTTAGGATGGCATTCATGTTGGCCAAGAGAGCTCTGACTCTTCTTTCTTGGGATAGCTTCAATAAATCTTTTGCTGGATTATGTATGCTTGATGGACCCCTCTTAGTTTTCTTCTCATTTTCTGATTCATACCATAACTATTTATCTTTTTTCTCTTCAAAAAAAAAAAAAAAAAGATTGGTTCATTGTTTTTAAATATTCAGAACTAGCAACTTTCTCAGTTGTTTTGGTTTTCTTTTTTAATAGTGGCTTTTTGTTAGTTCATTGGAGCCACCAAAAAGGGGAGGGAGGGAATATGCTCAAGTCAGAGGAAAATGAAGATTATTACCTACTGCACAAAAAATACTTGAATAGCCTAAAGTAATGACTTAAAATAGCTTTTGCTATAGAGCACTTCATACCTGGGAATCTTCTAGAAAAATATGGATTGATAAGAACAGAAGTTAGCAGGTTTGTACTATAGTAGTAACTAATTTGAGTTACTCTTCAAGTAGCACTTACTCCTTATTTCTAGGGTTTTTTTTTTTTAATCATCTAGCACTTTCTCCTTATTTCTGGGTATTACTGAATTGCATTGTAAATTTTTCAATATTTTAAATTGAGAAATGTTAGGAGTTTATACAAAGTTAGAAATTCACTTTGTGATTAATAAATTCATATACAAACTGCACACTGTGGTCACAAGAGTCAGCTTCCACAAAGCTGCTAAGCTGGGCCTTTGTACACACAGATAGTAGACATCCCTTTGTTTTGCCCCTCCTTCTCTTCTTCAGCAGTCATTCAATGACAAGCGTAAAAAGAACCTCTTTTCCCGAAAATTCCCCTTCTACAAGAACAAGGACCAGAGTGAACAGGAAACAAGTGATGCTGACCGTAAGTATGTGGATCCAGTGGTCAACTGAAAATAAATGTAGAGGGACCTACTGCCCTGCAGTTGGTTGTTACCATGGAGACAGTTTCAAGAGCTGCAACAGGTTACTAATTGTCTTAACCAGGGGCAACTTAACAGATGTAAATTAATTTGCATACCAGTCTTAACTTTTTCTGGCACCTTAGGAATTCTTAATTTAAAGCTAACAGTATTTTTAAGCTGTGTGTTTAAAATAAAGTTACTTGTTGGAAGGGTTCTTAGAAGAAACGCTTAAAATACTCTCAAATAATATTTTAGAGGAATATTATGGACACCTGAGAAGCTACTTAATGATTACACTATATGTAATTAATTGGTCATTAAGCATTGACAATCTTTGATCATAGATCCTCTGGAATCATTCCATTCTATCTTGTATCTTCACTATATGTAGACAGTGAATTTTACTTTTAAAATAACAAGAAATCTCAAATTTTGCTTCTCTAAATCAGCTTTTAAGCTAAAACTTTGATTTCTTTAGTACATTACATTCAGCTGCTAGCTTATTTCAAACTTTCAGAAATCTACAAAAACACTCTAGAATATGTGCACCTGTAATGGTCTTGGAACTGTCTCTTATTGTAGCACCAATTTTATGCATTACTGACAACTATTTTCTTTGATTATCTTTTTATTGCTTGCTCTCTGGGAACTACTCTCTACAGGAGATCCCTGACGACATGGGATCAAAAGGCCTGAGTAAGTGATCAAAATACTCCCAAGTTATTTTTTAACCTCCATCTACAGAACTACCTTTTTCAGATACGTTTTGAGATTCATGGTAGCGCCTTTCTGGTATGAGGAGGTATATGATTTAGATTGCTTTTAGACTTTTCATGTTAATAATGTGCTTGGGATTTTTATTTCTATAATACATACCTTTTGTTTTTCTGATGCTCCATTTTTCACATGTCATTTGAAAAAATTGCTCATAATTATATTTTCCTTTTTGTAATCTTTATGACAGGTATTTTTTTTAAGTAAAAGACTTTTTTTAAGCTTTTTAAAATAATACTACCTGCCTTCATTACTAGAATGTAGAAAATAATCTTGCAGTTTTCGTCCGCCAGGCTTTTTTGTTAAAATAAGTTAAAATCACTTCGATTGTATGTTAGAAAAGCATTGCTATGATGTGAAACTATAGAATATAATGAGTCTTAAATTAATAGAAAACAATTGTGGACCTCAAATTCAAGTAGCAGTTGATATAAGGGGATGGAAATTGTAGATCTCTTTTTCCAAGGAGGTTGTAAATTATTAAAAGAACTATGAGAAGTACTATCCTTTATTTTTCCTTTAACCAAGATGTTGTCAGTGGTTTTGAGTTGTTCTTACTTAATTTTCTAACTAGTACTTAGTTTTCATATAAACTTGGTACACTCTGGTATATAGGAGTCAGTAAATGTTAGAGTGAATAGATGAAACAAGTCATTTTTTAGCAAACAAAAGTTTAAATTTATGTGTTCTCAAATTGATTATATATGAAAGTTTATCAAATATTACTAAGTTATTTTAGGTGACAGTGACTCATAGAAATAATAATCTCTTAAGCTAAAGTTTTTTCCTGGATGGTTATTTCTATTTGGATTACTAAGCATTTTGAAAACTTAACTTTTTGTAATTCCTTGGTCATTAAGGATATAAGTAATACCGGGGCACTTGGGTGGTTCAGTCATTTAAGCATCCAGCTATTGATCTCAACGTGGTCTTGATCTCAGGGTCGTAAGTTCAGGCCCCATATTGGGCTCCATGCCCAGCATGTTAAAAAAAAGATAGGGTCACCTGGGTGGCTCAGTTGTTAAGCATCTGCCTTTGGCTCAGGTCATGATCGTAGGGTCCTCAGATCGAGCCCCACTTCAGGTTCCCTGCTCCGTGGAACACCTGCTTCTCCCTCTCCCACTCCCCCTACTTATATTCCCTTTCTCACTGTCTCTCTGTCAAATATATAAGTAAAATCTTAAAAAAAAAATTAGAGATCAGTATCTTTTTAACTTTTTAAGATCTACATTAATAAACATTATATTTCATAGAAGGTTTTTTTTCCTTGATTTCTGCTAACTTTATACTGGAATTTTAATCTAAAGTAAAGGTACTTTTATTTCAACCTAATGATTAAAGGTTTGTATTAGATTGAAGACAGTATACTTTATATGTAATTATTTCTATATAGATACATTTTGCTTGTGCCTTTTTACGATTCAGCAAGAGCCACAAATTTACTATTACTAATGGCACCCTTTTTTAATCTTTTTTACCTTTGGTAAAAATCTTTAAAACTGGAAAATATTTACATAGATTCTTAATGCTATAGAATTTATTTTGAGAACGATGTGTTTTAAAGGTGGTATGATTCAGCATAAGAACCCACAGATTTTTTTATTATCTGCTAAATCATTAGAGACCTGTGGAAAACTCATCAGAAAGGAACTAAATGGATTTGTTTACTATATTGATACTGTCATGATGGATGTAATTAAACCTTGACCATATCTTATTTCCATCTCTCATTTGGACAATTGGGATTTGAGAAGAGAAACGAGAGAAAAATAGTAGCTGATTACCAGACAGTGTCCTTTAGAAAAGGATTTAATTTTCTGGAGAGAGACTTAAGATCCCTTCATGATAGGTTTTGTGCTTCATCTCACAGGAACTAAGATAACTTATTCACCTGGTAACGTGATCAAATCAAGAAGATTTTGTTTGGAAAATACTGAGGGAGATAGGAAAATATCAGTAAAAATTCTAAACCTGGATAAAACATATGACTGGCAATTGACAAGGTGCCAATTGTTATATAACAGAAAATGCTAGGGAAAGGGTGGTCAGGAACATTATTTGTAGCCTCAGTAATCCACATTCTGAAGTTTCAAATACAGGAAATAAACTAAGCAGAATCCTGAGATTTTAATGTAAAGAAATAAATATGACTTCTCTACGTAGTCATCAAGCCTTATTGAAACAGGACTCGTGAAGGGACTGAGAAGAAAAGGCATAAATTCAGAGAAACAAATCCACTGAAGAAATGGAATAATACTGAAAACAAGAAAGATATACATCTACATGTAATTTCATACAACCTGTGAAAAATAGGGTATTTTAATTAAAGAGAGAAAAGTGATAACCTAGAACACTTTTCATACACATGAACTCAGTGATTCTACAGAAAAGAGAAATAAATCATTGATTTGCCCTGTTGAGAGCAGAAGAAACAATGAGAATTGGCCTTTCCAATCCTATTTTGACTAACAACTAACTAGAATATGATGGAAGTCTGAGAGAATGCAAGTAAATCATCATAGCTGTGAAAAGCTAGAAATAGAGATGGGTGCAGCTTGTATATCTTAAGAAGGCAACTTTGAAAAAGGTCAGAAGGAAAAATGTAAGATTCCTTTTAACAGAGACTTTTAAAAAAGTAAGTTCAGGAGGAGCTATGTAAGGTGCTCAAAAGTGAAATCATGATACATGGTTTCAGGTGAGGTTTGTAGCTGTAGTGCAATTTTTACAACTTTCCGTTTTGTAGAACATCTCAAAAACTCTTAGGTACATAAGAAAGAGATATGTAATGGGAAGCTTTCTCAAAGACTT
Organism: Meles meles; assembly: GCF_922984935.1. NCBI lineage: Eukaryota > Metazoa > Chordata > Mammalia > Carnivora > Mustelidae > Meles > Meles meles. The sequence goes on along the minus strand of NC_060069.1, from coordinate 44,481,923 downwards.
ACAGAAGCAAAGTTGTGTGGAGCTCTTAGATGCCAAAACCAGACTTATTGGTAAAGAATGAGAGTAGTAGTATTGCTTGAGATTGGTGATGTATATAGGTAGTAAGGAGAGCACGGAAAAGGCATTTCATACATTCTCAGGAAGAAATGTTTGATGAGAAAGGGGAGACTTGGTTAGAGATTTGAAATGGCTGTGGTCATCAAACTTCATAAAATCAAAATTAAAACTCAAAGAATATACCATGTATGTCAAAGGGGGATAATGCCTTTACACTACGAATTCCTAACAGATCAATAAGAAACAGACAAATCTGGGGCCCCTGGGTGGCTCAGTGGGTTAAGCCGCTGCCTTCGGCTCAGGTCATGATCTCAGGGTCCTGGGATCGAGTCCCACATCGGGCTCTCTGCTCAGCAGGGAGCCTGCTTCCCTTCCTCTCTCTCTCTGCGCCTGCCTCTCTGCCTACCTGTGATCTCTCTCTGTCAAATTAAAAAAAAAAAAAATCTTAAATAAACACCTTTGCCTTGTTGATTAAAAAAAAAAAAGAAACAGACAAATCTTCATTTGATAACTGAACGGAGGATATGAGAAGAATGCTCAAAAGATAAATGAGTGTATGAAAATACTTGATGTCCCCAGTGATCAGTAAACAAAATTATAGTTTCTGTCCATCATCTTGACAGATATTTCTTTTAAATTTCCTTTAAATACCACAGAACCCAGTGGTATTGTTTTGTGGAATCACTAGTTTTAATATATAACCACTATGCATATCTGGAAAAATGTATCTTTTTTGACCTACTAATTCCTCTTCAAGGAATTATCCTAAGTATGTAATCAGAGATAGAGATAAAGGTTTATATATCAGTAAGTTTAATTTTATTGAGAAATTACAGTCAAAAAAATACAAAACCATCCTAAAATACCTTTATATTTGGAAAGTGGTTAATGAAGTATGATTTATCTGTATTTTGTAATATCATATAACCATTGAAAATCGTATTAAAACATGACATGGGAAAATGCTCATAATATAAATGAGAAAAAAAGAATATGATACTATATTATCTCAGACTTGTAAATAAACATATATTTATGGTAGTTTGGAATAGTGTTGCTTTGAACAGGCTTGCACATGTCCTCTGGTCAACATATATATGTCTTCGTGTTGGGGAAATACTGAGGAAAGGAATTGCTAGGTCATACATACATACATCTGTTGAGATTTAGTAGTGGCTGCCAAATAGTTTTCCATAGTCATTGTACCAATTTCCCCAACCCCAGTAGTATTTGAGTTCCAGTTGCTACTTACCTTGTCTGTGTTTGGCATATCTGTTTTTGGTTTTGTTTTTTTTGTTGTTGTTTCTTTGTTTGTTTCCATTATAGCCATTCTGGTGGATGGTAGAGATACCCGTTGTGACTTTATTTTGCATTTCCCTGATAAGTAATTACAGGAAAAAATTAGAACACCTTCTTATATGTTTACTGGATTTTTTAATACCTTTTTTGATTAGGTTCCTTAAAAATATATTTTTAATTATCAAGAAGAAAGCATTTTACCTTTCTAATAAACTCCCAGCAGTGGTGACAATGCTATCCAAGAGCCAAGCTTTGAATAGCAAGATTTTACTGTAGAGTTACGTAAAGGGATACCTGAAAGAACGAAGAATTGATTGCATAACAACTATAGGTAATCTTAGAGAACTCAAAGGAGAAATCCCCAGAAAAGACAAAAGAGATTTGTAATAGCTTTAACTTTTTAACTGTATAACATGCCAAATATATTCAGTAGTAGAAGAATAGTAAAACCCTGCAAGTATTCATTTACCCAACTTCTGTAATTGTCAACTCATGGTTAATTTTGTCTCTTCTGCACTCCCACTTACTTTCCTCCTTCACTCACTCCATTGCAGCAACTAATGTTACTATCTTTTATGTATTAGAGATTGTAGAGTACAATACTAATCCTAATATAAATTTTAATTTTTTTTAATGTGTCGTTCCTACTTTCAGGAATGAATTTTAAGGAAATAAGACAAGTTGTATAAATGAAAACATTCCTAATTACTGATGTTGGTGGAAAACAATTTAAAGCAAACTAAAAAGTCTGGGTAATAAGTAGGTAAATTATGACTTATCAGTTCAATAGAATATGATGCAACAATTTAAAATGATTGTTTCGAAGTACATGGGTAATATGGGAAGAAATTTTTAAATATAAACTTTTTAAAAACATTTTATATGTGCTTGTCATATATTATTCAGCCTTAGAATTTTTAATGTCCCTGCTATATTTAAAATATTTATAATCATAGTTAAGAAAGTTGTATCTTTACACCTGAAACTAACACAACATTGTATGTCAACTATCCTGCAATTTTTAAAAAGGAAAAAAAAATTATATCTTGTTTTTGCAGGTTAGAATAACAGACTTATTTTTCATTATGACAGCAATTCAAGAACTATTATCTTCATTTGAAATCTTACATTCTGCCATTCTCAGAACTCTTCAGTAGTACCTCTTGATTTTAGGAGATTCTGTGGGTGGCATGGTACAGCAGATATTTCTCCTCGAGCTATTCTCTTTCCCTTAAAGTTTTTTTTTCCTTTGCCTCACATAAGAAATTTTAGATTTCTCTTTCTACTGTGGAAAATTTTGTTTTTTATTTTTTATAATTTTTTTTTAACTCTCTGGAGATACTTATTGAGAAAACATTCAAGATTATGTTTACATGGGGAGAGTACCTGGTGTTTACCCAACAAGTTATGAGATAGAGTCATTTTCAAGGGGAGGCCAGGCAATTTGCAAGTAGATGTATTTGCTTTATCTTTTTTGTTTTGCAAAAAGCAGAACAGCCATTGTCAGTTTTATCAAAACAGAGTTTCTCAGAAATACTAGTCTAGAGGCGCCTGGGTGGCTCAATGGGTTAAGCCTCTGCCTTGGGCTCAGGTCATGATCCTCGGGGTCTTGGGATTGAGTCCTGCATCGGGCTCTCTGCTCGGCGGGGAACCTGTTTTCCCCTCCTCTCTTCTCTGCTTGCCTCTCTGCCTACATGTGATCTCTGTCAAATAAATAAATAAAATCTTTTAAAAAAGAAAGAAAGAAAGAAATACTAGTCTATTTTAAAATACAGTCCCACCTTCTAGAATTCCCTTCCGTTTGACTTATTTTGGTGCATATGAATCTATGACATCTAAAATATTTTGTCTGTATGATCTCAGAAACCTGGATTTTCATTCCTCTTCAGGAACAAGAAAGAAGCTGAACTAAAAGCAAGATCATTTATTTTTTTAAGATATCCCTTCATTAAAATGGGCATCTCTTTGCTCAAATATAACTTGTGTCTTTTGTTAGTCATTACTGTTTCAAAAAATTAAATTAAATGGTGCCAACTGCATTTTTCTCTTTTTGGGTTCTTTGTCTACATTTGGACTAATTAAGGATCACTTTTTTCTACTTGATTATTTGTCATAGGTTTTGTTCATAAACTGTTGTACAAAAATGGAGCATTGTCTTTAATTACAGTTTCTTTCCTTCCTAATTCATATTTATTTGGGGGGAAAAAACTTTTCAAAGAAAATCAAGAATGCTTTTTTAAAAATTCTTTGAGTATGTGTGATCTATACCTCAACATTTTGTAATGTCGCCTTGTGTTTATTTTGATAATTTGCTTCTTTAAACTCATGACACTGTGTTTTCTTTATTTTTTCCATTGTCCTGCAATTTCAGAGCATATAACTTCTAATGCCAGCGATAGTGAAAGTAGTTACCGTAAGTGTTTCAATACTTGTTCTTTTGTAATCACAAGTAATGTATATCCTTTGGGAGTTTTTTTGTCTTAGTGATATATTCTAAATACTGAACATCAGGTGCTTAATATTTTAAAATCAGAGAGAGCCAAGTAAAATTCTGTACTTGAAAAATAAAGTCATACTATGTATAAATGTTAACAGAGTTCCCAATTTTTCATAAAACTCTAAAATCCTTTTTACAGACAGTGCTACTTGTGTACATAGTACGTGTGTGTGTGTGTGTGTGTGTGTGTGTGTGTGTGTCTTTTACAAGAAAATACCTGGTTAAATGAGGGGTAAACTTATATTTTACCATTTTCTTTAGTTAAATCTATTTTAGTATGAGCATTAAAATATTTTTCAGTAATGCTAACTTATAGTTAGCTTTATTTCCTTTTTTATTTTTTGTTACCAGTAATTATCTAGATCAAGTTATTGTTTACTACCAGCTTCTGGTGAACCTAAACGAAGAAGGAACTATATTCAACAGTTGCTCAAACAATAATACTGATTTCTTTTTTGGTATCCTTATGTTACATTTTTGCTATTGTATTGTTAAGTGAACTATACAAGCATCTGGAGTTTTTAAAGAGATTTGGGTATGGGAGAGGGAAGTACATGAATATTATCAGTTGTGGTACCTTAAAAATTAAAATTGCTTTTCTAACTTTTTTTTTTTACTGCTGTCTAATATGAAAGTAATCTTGATTACAGATGAGTATGGCTGCTCAAAAGGTCCATCCTGTTAATATCAGTCTCTGATATTTTTCATGTTGACAATATATACTTTTAACCCTCATTCGATTGGTTGTTATTTTTTTCATAATAGTTACATAATTGTCTTTTTTTTTTTGGTGTGGGAATGTGATTTCTTATTAATGTTTTATATATAATCATATAATCAGAACTCACCATAGAGTAGTTGAGTAACTTTCTAGACTTGGGAGGAAAAAAAAGAGGTAATGAAAGTATATACTGTCTGTCGCACCATTTGCATGAATTGTTAGGTGTGGAATATTTGAATTGCATGTTTTTGCTAATATGTAAACCCTGTTTTACATACAGTATTTTTAAAGTAGCTTTTAAGTATGTATTTTATATATTATAATAAAACAGTGAAATACACTTTTAAAGCCAATATATGAATTTAAAAGATCATAGCTGCATACCTATGATATAAAACCAGTGCCAAATTTAGTGAAAAACTTGTTATAGAATCATGATAATCAAGGAGAAAATCCTCAAATATGTTATCCGACATTGTTTGTTTTCATGGAACCACTTGAAGTAACAGTCCTTCCTAATTTGTTTTCTATACGTGTGTGTGTGTGTGTGTGTGTATGTGTGTGTGTTAAGAACTAGAATTTTTAACTCTTTCAGCTCCTTTTGCTGAGTCAAGATACAATTTCTTTAGTTTTTTATTGACAACATTCTTAAGCTCTAAACTTTTAATTTAATCTGCGAGGATTTAACTTCTAAAGTGCTTTCACATAATTAAAAATTAAAAGCAAAATATATTTTATTTCATTTGCTATCTATCTGATTCATAGTTGGAGAGGGAAGGGAAGGATTTCGTTTTATCCAAAGCCTTTTTTTTTTTTTTGAAGCTCTAATTGGCTTTATTAAGCAATTTATGAATTGTGCAACATCCCATTCCAGCAAGTAGAAGGGAGCACCCTTATCTAAAGCTTTTTAAATTCATTTTTAGGTAATTTTTTAATTGAATAAATGAATTATTAGAACAGTGGATTTTTTCCATCAGTGAAATAGTGACAATAGTTTTACCTTTATATTAAAAATTTTTATTATAAAATAGTTGTAATTATAAAAATGTATATATATCCTGTTATATATTGTATCTGGTGGGACCAAAACATAAGCATATTCTTAATAACAGTAAATTACATAAATACTCACATATGTAGAACTTTTCAATCAAGTATTAATCTTTAAAAGATTTAACAGTTCTTAGCTTCTAATAAAAAATTAGTATTGCATACATGACATCACAAATGAAGATTTTAAATACATCTAATGACAATTTAAAACACAGAATATCAGAAAGGTACTTATTAAATAACACATTTATATCTTGTTTCTACATTTATCAGACTTATCTTTATTACTTCATAATTTGCTATTTTTTTTAACTTAATCTTGCCATAAGTTATTTGTAAAGTCCCTTTTTCTACATCTTTGCTATTTTCTGAGGAAAGTCCTAGCAATTTATATGTTACGTATGAAGAATTAAATTAGCATTAATTATCTTAATAGATTTTCTCATCTGTATTTTAACTAATAGGTGGTCAAGAGGAATATGTCTTATCTTATGAGCCAGTGAATCAACAAGAAGGTTTGTGAAGCCTATTGATGTTTTTTAATCTTCTAAAAAAATATACTAATTAGTTTAGAAAACAGATCTAACGTATTTTGATAATTTGCTTTATTACAAATCTGATAATTTACAAAATAATGTTTTGTTAGAATTTTGCTATACATTTTTTTCTGTTAAGAATATTTATTGAAATTTGCTGTATGCATTTTATGAAACATGGTTTAGTTCACAGTATGTTGAAATCTAGTCATTTTATATTAACTGTTTTTTAATGCTGTTTTTTTTCCTAAGCAGCTTCTTTCTTGTGCTCATGATAATGTCACTGTCCTTCACTGACCCTTTTTCAAAATTTTGGAAACATCTTCGATCTCTCTGTTTTTTCATCTCCCTTGTCCAGTCAGTTTCTAGGCTCTATTTATCCTTCTCTCCTATCTTTCTTATTTATATCCTTCTTTTTATCCCTTCTACCATGTTAGTTCTGGTGCTTACTGTCAGTCTCCCTTCTTCTAGCATGATCCGTTACAATCATCTGTCTAGACCACAACTGTGATTTTATCACCTCTTCTACCCAGTTTGTTTTTTGCCCTTCTTTGATCTGCTTCCTAACAATTTCTATTTCAAAAAGGATCAGTAAAACACTAAACTGTGTTTTCTCATTTGCAATGAGGTGATATTAGCAATGTATAGAACTATATTTTTTATAATTTTTAAGGATACTTTTGTTCTCTAGTCTGAAGAACACTGATGTTTGTTGAGTGTTTATGCCTTTTAACATGCAGTTTATCTTTATAGTTAATTATACTCGACCAGTGATCATATTGGGACCTATGAAAGACAGGATAAATGATGACTTGATCTCAGAATTTCCTGACAAATTTGGATCATGTGTTCCTCGTGAGTAACCACATAAAAATTCTTAATTATTGCTCTTAACATTTTGTCACCATGTGTGGTAAAAGTACACATTACCATTTTTTAGTGGTTTATACTGTGTTATCACTTACTCTTCCATATTACTGTCCTTTTTAAAATTTCAATTAACTGCTGTTGTGTTGAACTTTACGAGATATTGAAGCAGAAAATAGATTTGTTTGGCACCTGAGTGGCTCAGTTGGTTAAGCGACTGCCTTCGACTCAGGTCATGATCCTGGAGTCCGAGGATTGAGTCCCTGCTCGGCAGGGAGTGTGCTTCTCCCTCAGACTTTCCCCGTCTTGTGCTCTCTCTCATTCTCTCCCTCTCAAATAAATATATAAAATCTTTAAAAAAAAGAAAGAAAGAAAATGGATTTGTTGTGTTTAATACTGAACACTTCAAGTTATTTTCTATTAAAGATACAACTAGACCAAAACGAGACTACGAGGTAGATGGAAGAGATTATCATTTTGTGACTTCAAGAGAGCAGATGGAAAAAGATATTCAAGAACATAAATTTATTGAAGCTGGCCAGTATAACAACCATCTGTATGGAACAAGTGTTCAGTCTGTGCGGGAAGTAGCAGAAAAGGTAAGCACTATGGGTACCTGGCTCAGGTGCCTGGCTGACTCATTCGATAAAGCATACGACTCTTGATCTTGGGGTTGTAAGTTCAAACCCTGTGGTAGGTGTAGAAATTACTTAAAAACTTAAAAAAAAAAAGGAAGGCACCAAAGTGATTCTAGAATATAGTTTCTAATCAGATGTGCCTTTGACAATATAAAAGAATGATGTAATAGAAACTTTTAATTCATATTTTTGGAAAAATACAGGATAGATGTTATAGAATTGATCATTTTAAATAATGTTATAAATTTATTCAGTTGAATATTTAATTGTGGTGGCCTAGAAAAATGCATACAAAGTAAAGTAGATCGGGGTACTTAGGTGGTTCAGTTGGTTAAGCATCCGACTCTTGATTTCCGCTCAGGTCATGATCTGAGGATTGTGAAATCAAACCTCACATCATGCTCCACGCTGGGCATGGAGCCTGCTTTACATTCTCTCTCCCTCTCCCTCTGGCTTTACCCCAGAAAAAAATAGGTAAGATCAACAAAGAAAATGAGAACAGAAATGGTAAAATGAATCTAAGGGAGGTTATTTTAAGGTGATATACATTTGCCAGACATACACCTTGTATTTAGCAATAGCTTTACAACATCTAGCATAATTAAAAAGCAGTGCTCATCAATAAAATTAAATTAAATAAAATTAGGGGCTCCTGGGTGGCATAAAAAGAAATAGATCATTTGAATAGTCCTGTACCTACTAAAGAGATTGATTCACATTGACATTTTAATACCACACACAAAAAAATCTCCAGGCACAGATGGCTTTACTAATAAATTCTACCAAACATTTAAGGAAGAACTAAAACCCATTTTTACCATAAAATTTAAAGAGAGCGAATACTTCTGAGTTCATTCTGAGTCCAACATTACCTAAGTTTCAGAACTTGAAAACACATTATAAAAAAAAGCTATAGACCTCCCATGAACACAGATGCAGAAATTCTAAACAAAAATTAAGCAAATGAATCTTAACAATATATGAAAAAAGATAATATGCCATGACCAAGTAGGGTTTATGCAGTAAAGTGCAAGGTAAATTTAAACATTAGAAAATCAGTTAGCATAACTCACCATCTTAAACTAAAAAAGGAAAATCATACAATCATCTCCATAGTTCAAGAAAAGCATTCAGCAAAATCCAACACCCAAACCACTTGTTTTCAGAATTATAGTAGACGTCCTAGCCAGTGCTGTAAGTTCAAAGGAAGTAAGAACAGTTTTTCAGATTGGAAAGGAAGAAGTAAAACTGTGTTCATTTGCAGATGATATGATTGTAAAAAATCTGATAGACTCTACCCAAAAAACTACTAGAATTAATAAGTTTAGCAAGAATGAAGGATACAGTATAAACTTAAACCAGTGATAAGTTGAAATTTTGAAAAACATTATTTACATAACTTACATAATGTAAATGTTTACATTTATATTCAATTACATTTACATTTATATTAAAATGATCAATTCTGTAATACTTGTATTTTTCAAAAATAAGAATTTATTAAATAATGTAAGTTATTTATATTATTTACATAAAAATATTAAATACTTAAGAGATAAAGCTAACCAAAGATTTAAAGATCAGTACACTAAGAACCACAAAGCATTGCTGAGAGAATTAAAGATATAAATAAATGGAGAAATATATCATATTCATGGTTTTCTAAGCCTTAATATTATTTATATCTTTTTTTTTTTTTTTTAAGATCTTATTTATTTGACAGACAAATCACAAGTAGGCAGAGAGGCAGGCACAGAGAGGGGGAGGCAGGCTACCTGCTGAGCAGAGAACCCGATGCGGGACTCGATCCCAGGATCCTGGGATCATGACCTGAGCCGAAGGCAGAGGCTTCAACCCACTGAGCCACCCAGGCGCCCCCTAAGCCTTAATATTATTTAGATGTCAGTTGAACTTTCAGACTTAGTACAACCCCAATAGAAAATGGCATGCTAATTCTCAAGCTTATAGGAAATGCGAAAATCTAGAATAGCCAAAACAACTTTGAAAAAAATCAAAGATATGAAGGACTTACAGACCTTGTTTTTGAGACTTAGAAAAATACAGTAATCAAGATTCTATGGTACTGGCATGAAGACAAAGAAGTAGATCATCAGGACATATTAGAGAATCCTTAAATGGACCCACATATATATGGACAACTGTTCAAAACTAGACAAAAGTTCAAAGGCAGTTCAGTGGAGAAAGGAGTAGTCTTAAGGAGCCTGGGTGGCTCAGTTAAGTGTCTGCCTTTGGCTCAAGTCATGATCTCAGGATCCTGGGATTGAGCCCTGCATCAGGCTCCCTGCTTAGCAGGGAAGCCTGTTTCTCCTTCTCCCTCTGTTGCTCCCCCTGCTTGTTCTCTCTCATGCTCTCTGTCAAATAAATAGAATCTTTAAAAAAAAAAAGGAGGGAGGGGGGATAGCCTTTTCAACAGACGGTGCTAGAACAATTAGCTAGCCATGCCTCACATAATATACAAAAATTAACTAAAAATGGATCATAAATGTAAAGCCTAAAACTATAAACTGTAGAAGAAAACAGAAAAATCTTCATGACTTTGGGGTTAGCAAAGATTTTTTAGATAGTATACTGAAAGCACAATCCATGAGAGAAAAAATGATGACAAATCGGATTTCGTTGAAAGTATTAAAACTCTGCTCTTGAAAAAAAACTCTTAAGAGAATAAAAAAGGCCATATACTAGGAAAAGATATTTTCAAATTATGTATCTCATGAAAAACTTGTATTCAGAATATATAAAGAAGTCTTGAAATACAATAATAAAGACATCCCGATTTAAAAATGGGCAAAGTATTTAAAAAGACATCTCTCTAAAGAAGATGGCCAGTAAACACATAAAAAGATATTCAGTATAATCAGTCATTAGGAAAATGCAAATTGAAACCATAATGAGTTCCTATTACACACCCATTAGAATGGCTAAATTATTTTAACTGACCATTACTAAGTTTTGACAGAGATATGGAGCAATTGGAACTCTCTTACTCCACTAGGTGAAAATATAACATTTTATATACAACCACTTTGAAAAACAGTTTGAGGATGCCTGGGTGGCTCGGTCAGTTACTTATCCAGATCTTCATTTTGGCTGGGGTCATGATCTCATGAGAGTTATGAGACTGAGCCCTGCATCAGACTTACACTGGGTGTGGTGGACCCTGCTTAAGATTCTGTTTCCTCTCCCTCTGCCTCTCCCCTACCTGCCCTGCCCCTTGTATGCCAGCATTCTCTGAATGAATTAATGAGATTTAAGAAAAACAGTTGCCCAGCATATGATCCGTTTCTGGACATTTACCCAAGAAAAAAGCGTATGTCCATACAAAGTTATCTATAATCACAGGAGACCAGTGGTTGCTTGGGAAAGGACTAGAGGGAGAAGTTTCAAAGAGGCATGAGGAAACTTTTGAGGGTGACTAATACATTTAGTATCTTGATTTTTATGATGATTTCAGGGTATATACATATGTCAAAACAAATTGTGTATTTTACGGGTGCCTGGATAGCTCATTCGGTTAAGCATCTGCCTTCAGCTCATGATCTGGGGCTCCCTGCTCAGTGGGGAGTCTGCTTCTTCCTCTGCCCCCCACCCCCCGTGCTTGTGCTCTCTCTGTCTCCCAAATAAATAAATAAAATATTTTTAAAAAATTTTTTAATTGTGTACTTTAAATGCCTGCAGTTTATTGTATGTCATTTACACCTCAATCAAGCTGTTTAAAATAAAAACTGACAGTCCATCCTTGCTGAACTACTTAAATGTTTTGTCAACTCACATATATTTTTTTACACTAAAAATAATTAATAAAATGTTTTTTAAAGAATTTAAGGTAGAAAAAAAAAGAATTTAAGGTAGAAAATAGAAGATCTAGAAAAGGTTAACACAATAGACAAACCATGAGCTAATCTAATTTTTTTAAATTTTTAAAAAAATATTTTATTTATTTGACAGATCACAAGTAGGCAGAGCAGCAGGCAGAGGGGGGGGGGAAGCAGGCTCCCCACCAAGCAGAGAACCCGACGCAGGGCTTAATCCCAGGACCCTGAGATCATGACCTGAGCAGAAGGCAGAGGCTGAACTCCCTGAGCCATCCAGGTGCCCCAAACCTAATTTTTTTAAAAAAGGAAAAATAATAAATAATAGAAATAGAAATGTCAAGGTGACATACATATCATACCAATCAAGGTGACATACCATATCATACTACCAAAGTAGTAGACTACTTTGTATATGTCTATATAAACAAATTCTAAAACTTGTTTGTGATGGATAGTTTTTTTAGAAAAATGTGGTTTACTAAAATTGACCTATTAGAAAGGGAAAGATTTCTTTAGAAGAAATAGAGCAAATTATCAAGGAACTACCTGACAAAGAACCCCAAACTCAAATGGCTTCTCAGGGGAATTCTACCAAATCTCAAAGGTTAGATTGTTCTAAAGCCCTGTAATCTGTTCAGGAACATTCTTTTTTTGATATCTAAGCATGCTGGAGACAAGAAAAATCATAGACCAGTATCACAAATATTAATGCAAAAATGTTAAATATTTTTAGTAAACAGAATCCAATACCACATTGCAAAAGTAATACACTGTGACCAAATGGGACTAAAGGAATTTAAGATCAGTTCAAAGTTAGGAAATTAATTAATGTAATCTTACACAAATCTAAAGAAAAAAATCATATATCCATAGATGCCTAAAAAGCTTTTGGTAGAGTACCTTTCCTTGGGGGGGCGTCTACTCAAAAATCTAGAGATTGGTGTTACATTTTAAAAAGGAAAAAGAAGGGGCACCTGGGTGGCTCAATGGGTTGAGCCTCTGCCTTTAGCTCAGGACACAATCTCCGGGTCCTCTACTCAAGCCCGACATCAGACTCTCCACTCAGCAGGGAGCCTGCTTCCCCCTCTCTCTGCCTACTTGTGATGTCTGTCTGTCAAATAAATAAATAAAATCTTTTTTAAAAAAATAAAATAAAAAGGAAAAACAAGAGAGAGAGATGAAAATGGATGAATGGATAGACAGATATTCTTAATTTAAAATCCTTAATAGGAGAAATATGAGGCAAAATACAAGGCAGTTCCATTATTGAGGAACAAAGCAAGGATGTCCATTATCTTTACTGCTCTTCAGCATTGTACTCAAGTTATTCATTGTACTTGAGGCATTAGTGCTGTAAGACAAGAGAAACAAAATTACATGCACAAAAATTGAGGAGGGGAAAGTAAAACTATCTCTATTCTCAGATAATAGTATACCTGGGGAATCATATAAAATCTATCACAATATTGATAAAATTTATTTTGTAAAGTAAATTACAAATTCATTATAAAACTAAAGACTATTATAAAATGAAAGATACTTTTTAAAACTAGAACAAGGTTAGCAGTATATAAAATTAAGATGTATTGCTCATGGGCACCTGGGTGGCTCAATCATTTGGGTAGCCACTCCTCTTCATTTCAGCTCAGGCCATGATCTCAGGATCATGAGATCAAGCCTTGCTTTGGGCTCCGTACATAGCAGGGACTCTGCTTGAGATTCTCTCTCCCTCTTCCCTTCCACCCCCTACCGCCCACTCTTGCTCTTTCTGTAAAATAACAAATAAAATCTATAAATAAATATTCCTACTAAATTGAAATTGTTCATTGAAGTATACTTAAGCCCTTGGATTACAAAATGTATTATGAGGGGTGCCTAGGTGGCTCTGTTGATTAAGCATCCCACTCTTGATTTTGGCTCAGGTCACGATCTCAGGGTCCTGGGGATTGATCCCTGTATCAGGCGCTGCACTAAGTGGGGAGTCTGCTTAAAGATTCTCTCTTGCTCTCTAAAATAAACAAATCTTTCTTTAAAAATGCATTATGAGGCAGTACCTGATTTAAAATATAATAAAATCTATTTAATAAGTTATGATTACTGCCCTATTTAACATAGGAACACTTCATAAATATAAAAATCCAAATGGCCTTGGTAAGTGAATTTAAGCATGTCAGAAAAATGTCTTAAATCCAGAAGTGGGGTTCCTAATTGCCAGTTTGTGATAAAGTTTTTGCTGGTCCCCAATAAAATGAGAAACAGATTAGTGGTAATGAGGTTTTATAAGTTTATATTTATTCAGTTTTAAAGATTCTCCTTCATTTTAGGCTTTTTATCTTCTTGTGGATTGTATATTCTTTAAAGAAATGATAGTTATAAGGGTGCCTGGATGGCTCAGTCATTAAGCGTCTTCCTTAGGCTCAGTTCATGATCCCAGGGTCCTGGGATCAAGCCCTGCATCAGGCTCCGGGCTCAGTGGGAAGCCTGCTTCTCCCCCACCCACTCCCCCTGCTTGTGTTTCCTCTCTCCCTGTGTCTTTGTGTCAAATAAATAAATAAAATCTTTAAGAAAAAAAAATGATAGTTATGGTAAAATGGTAGCTTAGGGTGGTTGTTTTTCTTGGCAAAATAAAATTTAAGAGCCCCATATTGGTTGCCATTTTGAGACTGGGCTATGAAAGCTAGGAGTAAGGGAACTGTATTTTTATTCCTTTCTCAATGTAATATTTGAAAATGGAAATTAATTATTCATAGTCCTTATTCATTGTCTTCATTTCCCCTCTGAAATTTGCTAACAGAAATGACAAGTTTGCTTAAAATGAACAGGAGCCAAACATATCATAATCCAGATTTTGTACCTGTAGGAAATGTACCTTTGATATAATTGAAAATACTTTGTTCACTTGTTTTTCTTCTTTATTTCCTCTATTTTAGGGCAAACACTGTATCCTCGATGTGTCTGGAAATGCCATAAAGAGATTACAGATTGCACAACTTTACCCAATCTCCATTTTTATTAAACCCAAATCCATGGAAAATATCATGTAAGTATAAATGCCTAAAGCACAAACCTCTAAGTACAAATCCAGTCTCCGTCACTTACGAGATTGGATAGTTTACTTACCTTTGCTGCATCTCAGTTCCCTTATCTGTAAAATGGAGAGAATAATCGTATACTCACTTCAAATGGTTATTGTGAGGATTAAATAAGCATTCTGTGATACTAGCAATCAGCAGCAGCAGCATTAATATACTAAAGTGTATACGGTAACATGTATTAGAATTTTAAGCCTAAGTAGTCACATGTGGCTAGTAATTACTGAATGGTCTAGCTCTGTGTAACCACTAAAAGAATAAAATAATGTGTAACTACTTACTAATAGAGGGCAAAAATTGAATTTAAATTAAAACTAAAAAGATAAAGAGCAAATAGAACAGATGGGACAAAATGGATACAGGGGCGCCTGGGTGGCTCAGTGGGTTAAGGCCTTTGCCTTCGGCTCAGGTCATGATCCCAGGGTCCTGGGATCAAGTCCCGCATCGGGCTCTCTGCTCGGCAGGGAACCTGCTTCCTCCTCTCTCTCTCTCTCTGCCTGCCTCTCTGCCTACTTGTGATCTCTCTCTGTCAAATAAATAAAAAATCTTAAAAAAAAAAAATTGATACAGATAGGAAGATGATTTAAATGAACCCAAATATTTCATTAACTAAATGCTAGACTAAATGGTCTGATTAAAAAACAAGGATTGTCAGAATAGTTAAAGAAAAAATAAACTAGATGTTTCTTTTGTAGGAGGGGAAAAAATTCTTTTCTCTCTACTAGGTTTTCACTTGGACCTCTGTAACAAAAGACACATTAACATACAAATCTATTTTTAATTCAGGTTTCATGTGACATGGGAGTATTCATAAGGAAATGAAGACCCAAAAAAACAGTTAAATTTGAACATTTTTATACTAGGTTTGGTGACAAATGGACAGTCCTGGGAAAATGTGATAGTACCAAAAAATATAAGTGAAGAGTAGCAAACTAGGGAAACTTACCAAGGCCTCTTTGTTCAAATTCTTCTCCGTGTCCAGCCATCTTTGGAGATAAGGATGTTTGTTTCCTCCAGGTATAGAAATGCCACCTCTCACATGAGGATCTTTGACCTGCCTCAGGGAAGGTCAGAGTCCTTCATATACCTGCCATTTTTTCAGATTCCTTCAGTTTAAAATATTGAGTATGCCAAAGTGCCATATTTTGGAATAGTGTGTTATGATACCCATCAACTATATGTTGCTTTCATAAGACACACCTTAAATATTGGGCCATGGAAAAGCTAAAAGTGAGAGTCTAGAAAAACAGGTATGTCATACAAACATTAACAATGTTTGTTAATACAAACAAAAGTAAGTTTGTTTGTATTTGTTATCAAAGTATATCTAAAGGCAGGAAATTATTGCTAGACATAAAAATGGGCATTTCATAAAAATGAAGGAAAGGTTCAGTCCATCGGGAAGGTATATTTATACATTTGTACTTAATACAGTCTCAAAATACGTAAAGCATAAATTGATAATTATATAGGAAAGAAATAATTTCAAAATCACAGTGGGAGAACTTAACAGATCAGTCAGGAAGTAATAGAATAAGAAAACAAACATATCAGTATGGATATAGAACACAAAGTAAAAACTTTACCTAACATATGTAAAAAACACTGCATTCAACATCTGCAATGTGTAAATACACATTAATTTCAAATGCACATAGAACAATTACCAAAACTAATTATATGCTAAGCCACAAATTTCAGTGATTGAAAACAAATATTCTCTGACCATGGTGAAATTAAAATAGAAATCAAAAATTAAGATAGATAACTAGAGGGGTGCCTAGATGGCTCAGTCTTTGGGCGTCTGCCTTTGGCTCAGGTCGTGGTCCTGGGGTCCTGGGATTGAGCCCCGCATTGGGCTCCCTGCTCAGTTGGGGACCTGCTTCTCCCTCTCCCACTCCCCCTGCTTGTATTCCCTCTCTTGCTATCTCTCTCTCTCTCTCTCTCTGTCAAATAAATTAAAATCTTTTAAAAAAAAAATAGATCACTAGAAAATTCCCATATATTTGGAAATTAAGCATTTTACTTCTGGATGGGTCAAAGAAAAAAATCACAGCATAAGTTAATAAATGTTTTGAACTAAATGACAATGAAATTGTCAAGTAAATGAATTTGAAATATGGTAGCCTTGGTGACGGAAAATCCACAGCCCTAAATATTAGGAAGGAATGTAGGAAGTCAAATATTAGCAGTCTAAGGTCTTGAGAAATTAGAAAAAGACCAGTCAATGAAACTCAAAGTAGAAATACAGTCAAAGAGAACAAACATGGTAGACAAGATCAACAAAATCAAAAATATTTTCTTTAAAAATACTGCATACCATTAGTGAGAAAGATCAAGAAAATAAAATAAAGGCATAAATAGTATCAGGAATGAAAATGGGATATCACCGCACATCAGATAGACCTTTAAAAGGTTAACAAAAGCAACCCAATAGAAAAATGAGCAAAGGACTTAGCTCACGAAGGAGATATCCAGATAGTGAATAAACATATGAGATGGTACTCAATTGGACATAGAAACACAAGTTAAAACTGTAACATCGGGGCTCGTAGCTGGCTCAGTTGGTAGAGCACGCGACACTTGATCTCAGGGTCGTGAATTCAAGCCCCACTTTGGACATGGAGCCTACTTAAAAAACAAAAGAAACACAAAAAACCCTGATGTCATATACTGCCATCCACACACCAAAAATAGCTAAAATGAAAACAGTTGTTAGCAAGGACATGGAACAACTGAAACTCATAGCACTGATGGGAGTATAAATTCGGTACATCCACACTGGTAAATGGTTTACAGTATCTCCAAACTGGACATACACATAACTTAAAGATCCAGAAATCTCATTTCTAAATATGTGCTCAACAGAAATGTTTACGTATGTTCACCAAAGACAGGTACTATATTGCTGATGGAAGTACTGTTCAGAATAACCAAAAACACTATCCAAATATAAATCAGTGAGTACATAAATTATGACCTACTTACACAATGAAATATTGTACAATAATGAGAATCAGCAATCTCCAACTACACAAAAAAGTATGGAAGAATCTCACAAACATAATGTGAGGGAAAAAAATCCATACTTAAAAGTGTATGTCGTGTAGGATTCCTTTGTACATACTCTATGATATCAGTGTAATCATGGCTCACAGTAGTCAAATGGAGGTTACTCTTCAAAGGTAGGTAGGTGACTAGAATGAGCGTACCCAGATTCTGGGGTACTGATGTAATGTTCTAGATCTTGATCTAGGTACTAGATGGTACACAGTAAATTTAAGTTGGTTAAAATTCATCCAGTTGTATATTTATGATATTCCTCTTCTATCTTTGAAAGTTATACTTTAAAAATCTTTCTGAAAAGTCTTAAGAAACAGAAAAGGAAAAAACGAAATAGAAAATCTAATGCCATTCCTATTAAAGAACTTAACACTCTTACGAAAAAACCTTCCAAGAAATAAAACACTAGGCCAACAGGACTTATTGAATTCTGCCAAAAGCTAAATAATATAAATCTTAACACAAATTCTTCAACTGATTTTATGGACATTAATTTAATACCAAAACCTGACGAAGACCTCATAGAAAATGAAAATGATAAGACAATCTTAACACAAATATAGATGCAAAAATCCTTGCCAAAATACAAAATAATTGAGTTCAACAATTAATTTTTTTTAAATAAGATAAAATAACCAAGTTGGGATTATTCAAGAATGCAAGGTTAGTTAAACATTTAAAAATTTGTCAGTGGTAGAGCTAGAGAGAAGATGGAGTAAGAAGCACCAGGAATCCATTTCCCCACCTAGACACAAATGGACTTAACAGAATTTGTCAGAAGGAACTACTTGGGAACTCAGGAGTCTATTGAAGGCTTGAAGAGGAAGGTTTCTTGAAGGGGAAGGCTTCTAGGGGAAGGTTTGAATGGTTAATTTTGGTTAATTTCAGCTTTTAGGCTGATAGCAGCTACCTATTTCCCTACCTTCAGCCCATAGCAGGCCGCCATGCATGCCTTTCTTGAGCAGCTTGTGGGGACCAAGGTGGGCAAAAAGGTTTGGTTCTCCAAATTTCAGACAACTGTGCTCTAATAGCTGATTGCTTCTTTTGGTTGTGGAGGTGCAAACACAGAGGCAGGTGTCCATTATCATTGTTGCAAGTCCCTACCCCTAGAAAGTGTCCATTGTCATTGTTGCAAGTCTCTACCCCTAGAAAAAGAACAACAATCTACACCCAGAACTAACAATAGGAAGGAAACAATAAAGATTAGAGCAGAGATCAACAAAAGACAAAATAGAAAGTGATAGAGAAAATCGGTGAAAATCAATGAAACCAAAAGTTGATTCCTGGAATAAAAAAGACAGACCTTTAGCTAGATGGACTAAGAAAAAAATTGAAATTACTGAACTCTGAAATGAAAATGGGGGCATTACTAAGGAATCTATAGAAATAAAAAGGATTATAAGAGTACTATGGCCAGTTGTGCACCAAAAAATTGTGTAACCGATGAACAAGCTCCTAGAAACATAAACCTACCAAGATTAAATAAAAAAAGAAATAGAAAATGTAGAGAAACCTATAATGGCTAAGGAGCTTGAATCAGTAATCAAAACCTCCTAAGAAAGAAAAGCCCTGGAGCTGGTGGTTTCACCAATGGATTTTATCAAGCATTTAAAAAATTAATGCCAATCCTTCTCAAACTTAAAAAAAAAAAAAAAATGAGAAGGAAACACTTCCTAACTCATTTTATGAGGCAACCATTACCGCGATACAAAGACCATACAAAGACACTGCAAGAAAACTACAGACCAGTATCTATTATGAACATTGATACGAAAATCCTCAACAGAATTCTAGCAAACAGAACTCATCAACATATTAAGAGGATTACACACCATGACCAGGTAATTTTCTCCTTGGAATACAAGGATGGTTTGATATATTTTCATATGTCAATCATGTCAATATGTCAAATCATAAGATGCCATATCAACAAAATGAAGGAAAAAACACAAATCATCTCAGTGCAGAAAAAGCATTTGATAGGGGCACCTGAATGGCTCAGTCTGGTAGAACATGTGACTCTTGATCTCAAGGTCATGAGTGTGAGCCCCACATTGGGCATAGAGATTACCTTTTTAAAAAGGGTACTTGAGGCTAAAATTTAACAAGTCAGGAAATGACTGATGTTAGCAAGGATACGGAAAAGGGGAACCCTCCTACACTGTTGGTGGAAATGCAAGCTGCTGCAGCCACTCTGGAAAACAGCATGGAGGTTCCTCAGGGAGTTGAAAATAAAGCTACCCTACGACCCAGCAATCACACTACTGGGTATTTACCCTAAAGATACAAATGTAGTGATCCAAAGGGGCATGTGCACCCGAATGTTTATAGCAGCAATGTCCAATACCCAAACTATGGAAAAAACCTAGATGTCCATCAACAGATGAATGGATAAAGAAGATGTGGGGTGGGGGTGGGAGTGTGTGTGTACGTACACACACACACACACACACACACACACACAGGAATACTATGCAGCCATCGAAAGAAATGAAATCTTGCCATTTGCAACAATGTGGGTGGAACTAGAGGGTATTATGCTGAGCAAAATAAGTCAATCAGAGAAAGACAATTATCATATGATCTCTCTAATAGGAATTTGAGAGGCAGGATGGGGGTTGGGGGGGTAGGGAAGGAAAAAGTGAAACAAGATGGGATCGGGAGGGAGACAAACCATAAGAGACTCTTAATCTCACAAAACAAACTGAGGGTTGCTGAGGGGTGGGGGGTTAGGGGGAGGGTGGCTGGGTTTTGGACATTGGGGAGGGTATTGCTATGGTGAGTGCTACGAAATGGGTAAGCCTGATGATTCACAGACCTGTAGCCCTGGGGCAAATAATACATTATATGTTAATAAAGATAATTTTTTTTTTAAAAAGGCATTTGACAGCACCCTCTCATGATTAAAAAACGCTTAGTGAAATAGGAATAGAAGGAAGCTACTTAAATGTGATAAAGCCATGTATGAAAAACACACAGCAAACATACTCAGTGGTGAAAGACTGAAAGCTGTTTCTCTAAGATCAGGAACAAGGCAAGGATACCTGCTTTTACCATTTCCATTCAATACAGTTATTAGAAATACTAGCTAGAGGAATTAGGCAAGAAAATAAAAGGCATCCAAACTGGAAGGGAAGAAATAAAATTTGTTTGCAGACCATATGATCTTATCTATAGAAAACCATAAGGACTGCACATAAAAACTCTTAGAAGTAATAAATAAATTCAGCAAAGTAGCAGCATATAGAGTCAACATAAAAAATTAGTTGCATTTCTATACACGGACAATGAACAATCTGAAAAGGAATTCCATTTACAGTAGCATCAAAAAGAATAAAATGCTTAAGAAATATTTTAACCAGGGAGATGAAATATTTGTAAAACCATAAACCATAAAGTTTATAAAGCATGGCTGAAAGAAAATAAAGAAGATAAAAATAGATGGAAACACTTCTCATGTTCATGGATTTAGGAGACTTAATGTTGTTAAAATGTCAGTACTACCCAACATGATCTACAAATACAATGCGATGTTTGTCAAAATCCCAATGACATTTTTTGCAGAAATAGAAAAACCCATACTAAAACTCACGTGGAATCTCAAGGGACCCTTAAATAGCCAAAACAATATTTTTTTTAAAGATTTTTTTATTTATTTGACAGATACAGAGAGAGCACAAGTAGGCAGAGCAGCAGGCAGAGGGAGAGGGAGAAGCAGGCTTTCTGCTGAGCCGGGAGCCCCATGTGGGGCTCCATCCCAGGACTCTGGGATCATGACCTGAGCCGAAGGCAGCTGTTTAACCAACTGAGCCACCCAGGCGCCCCCAAAATAATACTTTAAAAGAAAAAAAACTGGAAGATGTGGTACATATACACGATGGAGTATTATGCCTCCATCAGAAATGATGAATACCCAACTTTTGTAGCAACATGGACGGGACTGGAAGAGATTATGCTGAGCGAAATAAGTCAAGCATAGAGAGTCAAGTATCATATGGTTTCACTTATTTGTGGAGCATAACAAAGAACATGGAGGACATGGGGAGATGGAGAGGAGAAGGGAGTTGAGGGAAATTGGAAGGGGAGATGAACCATGAGAGACTATGGACTCTGAAAAACAACTTGAGGGTTTTGAAGGGGCGGGGGGTGGGAGGTTGGGGAACCAGGTGGTGGGTAATAGGGAGGGTACGTATTGCATGGAGCACTGGGTGTGGTGCAAAAACAATGAATACTGTTACGCTGAAAATAAATTAAAAAGAAAATTGGAAGACTCAGGGTTCCTAGTTTTATAATTCACTACAACAGTACAGTAACCAAAACTAGTATTGGCATAAAGACAAATATGACCAGTAGAATACAAAACTATAATGAGATGTCACCTCACACCTGTCAGAATGGCTAAAACCAAAAACCAAACAAACAACCAGTGTTGCCAATGATGTGGTGAAAAAAGGAATTCTCATGCACTATTGGCAGGAATGCAAATTGGTACAGCCATTTTGGAAAACAGTTTGGAGGTTCCTCAAAAAAAATTTAAAATAGAACTATCCTATGATTCAGGAATTACCACTTCTGGGTATTTATCCAAAAATACAAAAACACTAACTCAGGGATACCTGGGTGGCTCAGTTGGTTAAGAATATACCTTTGGCATGATCCCAGGGTCCTGGGATCCAGTCATCTTTTGGGCTTCTTGCTCAGTGGGGAGGCTGCTTCCCCCTCTTCCTGCAGCTCCCCCTGCTTGTGATCCCTCTATCTCTCTCTGTCAAATCTTAAAAAAAAAACAAAAACCCACTAACTCAAAGGTATACATGCACCCCTATATTTATTGCAGCACTATTTACCATAGCCAAACCATGGAAGCAGCCCAAGTGTCTGATAGATGAATGGATAAAGAAGAGGTGGTATCTATATTCAATGGAATGTATATACAATTAAGCAATAACGGGGGCGCCTGGGTGGCTCAGTGGGTTAAGCCTCTGCCTTCGGCCCAGGTCATGATCTCAGGGTCCTGGGATCGAGCCCCGCATCGGGCTCTTCGCTCAGCAGGAAGCCTGCTTCCCCCTCTCTCTCTGCCTGCCTCTCTGCCTACTTGTGATCTCTCTCTGTCAAATAAATAAATAAAAATCTTTAAAAAAAAAAAAAACAATTAAGCAATAACAAAGAATAAAGTCTTATCATTTGCTACAACATGGATGGTGCTGGAAGATAAGCTGAGCAAGATAAGTCAGTCAAAGACAAGACCATATGATCTCACTCATGTGGAATTTGAGAAACAAACAAGTAAAGGAAAAAGACAAACCAAGAAACAGACTTAACCACAGAGAACAAACTGATGATTATCAGAGGGGAGGTGGGTGGTGGGATGGAGGAAATAGGGGATGGGGATTAAACAGTACACTTATCATGATGAAAAGAATTTGGGGACGCCTGGGTGGCTCAGTTGGTTGAGCGGCTGCCTTCGGCTCGGGTCACGATCCCAGCGTCCTGGGATCAAGTCCCACATTGGGCTCCTTGCTCGGCAGGGAGCCTGCTTCTCCCTCTGCCTCTGTCTGCCATTCTGTCTGCCTGTGCTCACTCTCTCTGACAAATAAATAAATAAAATCTTTAAAAAAAAAAAATTTAAAAGACCAATGGAGTAAAACAGAGAAGTCAGAAGTAAACTGTTACATACGTGATTTTTTTTTTTAACAAGGATACAAAACCATTCAGTGGGAGAAAGTGCAGTCTTCTCAACAAATGGTGCTGGGAAAATTGGGTATCTACGTGTAATAGAATTAAGTTGGAAAAAAAAAAAGAATTAAGTTGGACCCTTACTTAACACCATATGCAGAAATTAACTCAAAATGGATCAAGGACCTAAATGTAAGATAATAAAACTCTTAAAAGAAAACATAGGACATGCACTGGGTGTTATGCATAAACAATGAATCTTAGAAACACTACATCAAAATTAGTGATGTATGGTATGGTGACTAACATAACACAGCATAAATTTTTTTAGAAAGGGACAAAAGCTTTACAACATTGGATTTGGCATTGGTTTATTGGATATGACACCAAAGGCAGAGGTAACAACAACAGAGATTAGTTTCCATAAATATTTTTTTTTTAATATTTTATTTATTTGAGAGACAGACTGAGAGAGCACAGCAGGGCAGAGGAAGAGGGAGAAGCAGACTCCCAGCTGAGCAGGGAGCCAAACATGGGACACAGTCCCAGCACTCAGGGATCGTGACCGGAGCTGAAGGCAGTCGATGGAGCCTGTGACTTTTGATCTCAGGGTTGTGAATTCAAGCCCCATGTTGGGTGTAGAGATTACTTAAAATCTTTAAAAAATAATAAAGTTTTGTATATCAAAAGACACGGTCTACAGAGTAAAAGGGCAGTCCACAGAATGGGAAAAATATTTGCAAATCATTTATCTAATAAGGGATTCATATCCAGAATATTTAGAGAACAAAAAAAAAGACAACTCAAAAATGAGGAAAGGACTTGAATGGACCTTTCTCTGAAGAAGATACAGCCACACAGCCAATAAGCACATGAAAAGATGCATAGAGTTACTATATGAGCCAGCAATTCTATTTCTAGTTATGGGCTGCTTTTTTGAAGAGATACTTGTACATTCATGTTTATGGTAGTATTATTCCCAATAACTAAAATGTGGAAGAAATCAAAGTGTCCATCAGTGAATGTTCTGATAAGCAAAATACGGTACATATATACAAAGGAAGGAAATTCTGCAGTATGTTCATGAATGATGGTTGCAGGCATTATGCTCAGTGGAATTAGCCAGTCACAAAAAGACAAATACTGTATGATTCCACCTTTATGAGGTACTCAGACTGGTCAGAATCATTTTTAAATAGGAATAGAATTTTGGTTTTTACAAAATAACTGTAGGGTTGGATGGTGGTAATAGTTGCACAACAATATGAAGATACTAATGCTAGCGAACTGTACACTTAAAAATGGTTAAAATGGTAATGTCTATGTTATGTATATTTTTTCATTATTTTTAATGAATCTTTTAAAATCCATGTAAATGTGCCACATTAAGAGATTTTAGGAGTAAAAGCATAGGATCGTTTTAATAAATGTAGGAAAAGCATTTAATAAAATAAACATTCATTCATGACAAAAAAAAAACATTTTTCAGACAATGAATAGAAGGGAACTTCCTTTATCTGATAAAAGGTCACTTACAGAATATCAAAGCAAATGTCATACTTAATGAAAAAATATCAGAAGCATTCTCTTTAAGTTGGGAACGAACTCTCATATACCCATCATCCAGCTGCAGCAATAATTATCAGCTGTGACCAATCTTGTTTCATCTATCTCCCTATCCCCCTACCCATCCACACCAGATTATTTTGACACAAACCCCAGACATTATATGATTTCATCCATATATTTCAGTATATATTTGAAAGATAAGAATTATGTTATTAGAAAACATCTCTCGTGGGCGCCTGGGTGGCTCAGTGGGTTAAGCCGCTGCCTTCGGCTCAGGTCATGATCTCAGGGTCCTGGGATCGAGCCCCACATCGGGCTCTCTGCTCAGCGGAGAGCCTGCTTCCCTTCCTCTCTCTTTGCCTGCCTCTCTTGTGATTTCTCTCTGTCAAATAAATAAATAAAATATTTAAAAAAAAAAAAAAGAAAGAAAACATCTCTTGTGTGTGTCACTTAAAATGATTTTTTATATCATCAGATAGTTCCAATTTTCCTGATTGTCTCATCAGTTTTGCCTATGGTTTTTTTTTTTTTTTTTTTTTCAATTTGCCTGAATCAAGTTCCAAATAAGATCTGTTTGTGACAGTTGGTTATTAATTCTTTTAATGTATGGATTCTCCCTCATTTTCTCTTTTTTTTTTCCCAGTTTGTTAAAGAAACCATGTCATTTCCTCTGCAGAGTTCTCCCCAGACTATATTTTGCTTATTGCCTTCTCATGGCATTGTTTCATGTGTTTATATATTATCTTTGTTATCCATAAATTGGTAGATAGATCTCTAAGCTATATCTTAATATGAAACTTTCATCAAAGTGAAAAACATCAAATTAATGGTTGGTTTTTTTAGCTGCCTTGAGCCAATGCAAAAATTTATTGAAACCCTCTGTCAATTCAAGCATACAGCTTAATATACCTAAAGTCACTGAATCTAATTTTTTATGACATTCATATTCTCAACAGAGCTCAGCTTTTCATGGTTTTATGCTTTATGTGTATCTTCTCCTTTGTCATCTTTTTTCAAGAAGGATTATAATGTACTAATTGCTAATTTCTAAATTTATTTGCATAGGGAAATGAATAAGCGTCTGACAGAAGAACAAGCCAGAAAGACATTTGAAAGAGCCATGAAACTGGAACAAGAATTTACTGAACATTTCACAGGTTGGCATCATGTGTGTCTGTGCCCTGACAGAATTTTTATTTGGAGCCATATAAACTGACCCATTGAACTTTGAACTATGCCCACATCTACCAGTAATTAATTACATGGCTAATACTATATATTAATACTATGTAATTAATACTGTGGTTTTCAGAATAATTCATCTAACCTAGGCAGTGGTGATGAGGAATCTTAAAAGTTAGTATTTCTTAAGTGGTTCATTAGGACATATTAGACTGGAGAAAAATAGATTCAGACTTGATTTCTTCTGTGAAAATGACTTTTCTGATCTTATGCTTTATAAATTTTGATCCATTTTAGGATATTATTGGTTTTTAAAAAATGAGTGGGTAGCAATTCCCAAATAATCTCTCATTCATTTTGTCCTTTAAATTATTCTTCAGGTGTTCACACTAAGTACATCAATTGCCATGATGGTGTAACCCATGTGCTTTTTTTCTTCTTTTTAAATAATTTCAGACTTAGAGAACATTCACAAGAGTAGTACCAGCAATTCTCATACACTTTTCACCCATATTTTCTAAATGTTAACATTTTATCACATTTCATTTTTTTCTGAAACATTGAAGAGTAAGTTGCAGGCAGATGCCCTTTTGCCTCTTAACTACTTCGGTGTATATCTACCAAATATGCAAAAGCAAAAATCACCAAATCTCACCTTTTGATCAATATTTAAAATTAAAATCCTTATATTTTTCAAGTAGGAAAATTACTGAAATGAGTGCCTATTACTAAGCAAACAATACATAAATGGCCTTTTGCTGGATGAATAACTAATTCTAAGGTTTCACTTCTGTTTCACCAATAATTGTTACCGTAAAGATAGACAATTAATGGAGTTTCTAATTTTGTTTAATTATTACAGCTATTGTACAGGGAGATACGCTGGAAGACATTTATAACCAAGTGAAGCAGATCATAGAGGAACAGTCTGGTCCGTACATCTGGGTTCCAGCAAAAGAAAAGTTATGAGGACTGATGTTTCTCTGTTTCTCTTTTCCACGATCTCATTTTCTCTGACACTGCTTTGCCCTTTCCTTCTGGAGTCTGTCTACAATACTCCTTCCACATTGAATCATATCCCACTCATCATGGTCTGCAGTTGTGCTTAGTTTTGACATCTAGGGTCTCCTTCAAGTTGTAGCATCTGTATTATTTTATGTCATTATTGGTTTGTGGCCATTTTTCAGAACTGAAGATGGAATGGCCTGACCAGCTATTAAGGATCTGGGGAGACTGGGAAATTGTGGTAAAATTCCTTAATGTTTAAGGGAAAGTAACTTTAAGAGATTTTCAGAAAAGCTTTATATACATTCTTTTCAAATTTCAGTATAAATGAAAGAAAAGTGGTGTTAATCAGTGATTTAGTAAACTTTGAGCAACAGTGCACGCTTAACTTTAATAGCATGGTTTGGCCAGTATAGTAACTTTCAAGTCCTTATCTCAATTGACTTGTGTTATCCAAATATTTCATTATAGACAAATAAGGAAAATACATTTTTTAATTTCAAAATTAATGTCTGCATTAACTTTCATAATTTCACAAAGGGATATTCATTTTTCAGAAGAGTTCTTCATGTCTTATTGTTTGAGGGTTTTTTTTTCTCAATACATTTGCTAGGAATAGCAGTGTTATAAATGTTTTTAATCTACTTGTGCAGCACTATTTATAGTGTCTTACAAAAGTTGTTCATACATAATGATCATCACATTTTCTGAATTGAGGCCATGTTTAGGTGCTAGGGGAGCTCACCTTTTACACATAAGGTTGAGGAAATTTCATAGACATAAATACAGACAGAACAGACATTACAGTGATGATGTAGTAATCATTATGGCAATGGAAAAGGAGTCCAATTCATAGTCTAAAACTTTAAATGTATTCTTAGGGATCAGATTTTAATGAATATTTTACCCACAGTAACTGCCTATTTTGTTATAATAAAATATATATATATATAAATATATATAAAACTTTCTTTAACTAAACTCTGTAACTATGGGAATTATTTTCTTTACATAGTTGCGCACACACACACAAACATATATATATATTTAAAATATATTTTTTCTTTTGCCACCTACTCTTAACTTTTTGTTTGGTTTTTAAATTAAATATTAATTGATTAGACTTTATCTTCCTTAATCATGTGAACTGAAAATGGGGGTATGGTGGTTGTGGAAAGAAACCTTTAGGGAAATTAGATTACATACAGAAGTACAGGCGTGTTCTCCTCTTTTCTACAAAAGTTTTCAAATGGTTCCTGGTTCTGTTTTGAGTTTGTTTTTTTTTTTTACTGCTTTTCTTGTCATTGGGTTTGGATTTGGTCTTCTGCCTCTCCTTCCAGTTCTCCTTTCACTAATAGGCAAATAAGCAAAAGCCTCATGTGTGTGTTTTCCCCTCAGACTGCACACCTTTTACCTCTTGTAGCTGCTCTGCACTAGAATTGCACAGATCTTCATGGAGAGCAATTTTAAGAGGTTTTAGTGAAAGGTAGTTATGATTTCAGAAATCAGCTTCTCTGGTCTTTTAATGTTTGGCTTCCCTTTGCTTTTTTGGAGTTGTTTATTAAATATGTGTTTTTGACAGCCTCCTCATTACAATTCTTAAATGAGTACTGGTTTGTAAAGGATTATTGACATTATCCATTCCATTTATGAGAAAGAGGAGAACAGCTAATAAACTTTGTTGTAAAATCCATATGTTAATGTGTCTTGAATTCTGAAAGAATATATTGTTTACAAGCAAACCTTTTCTGGAAACAACTTGGAGCATCGTGTAATTTATAAACTGGATTCATGGGCCATTAGGGAATCTAATCAAATTTTCTTCGGTAGGTCTTGGAATTGAGTATGTTAACACATTGAAATAAATACTATCGCAATAACAATAATTATACTAGGTCGTTACCAAACATAAAACAACTAGAAGAAAATTATTGTAAAATAACCTCAAGAGTCCCAGAAATCACTCTACCGCAAGACCCCAGCATAAGCCATTTTGAAATATTTACTGGTTACATGTTCTAAAATATCAAGAGGTTATAAAAATGATGCCATTTATCTGTTACAATGTGTATTACATTGCTTTTGGATGTCCTTGTCAAGTGATGTTTTTGTAAGAAAACACAACTTTTGTTCAGCTTTCTAGATTGTATAGAATTATTAATAAAAGTACTAATTGCTTAGTACTACTGTGTAACAGCTTTAGTATATTATCATTTAATTTTAAAAGATAAGAATTCAAGAATTACTAGCCCCACTGTAAGGCTTAAATGAAATCACTTGCCCAAGATAACTTAGCTCTAATAAATGGCAGTGCTTGGTATTTGCTCTGCCCCATGTTCTTTCTAATATATTAATGCTGCCTTGTTTTTCTGAGCCCCTACTATGTAAGGCACTATGACTCAGGTTAGTGCCCCTTTATAGAGACACCCTTAGATGAGGTCCTTGCCCAGAGTCACACAGTAAGTAAGGACAGATCCATAGAATAAGTCACTTCATATCACAGCTGTTTCTGGGAGACAAATCAGCCCAGCACCATCACAGTGACATACAAAAAACTTCTTTGGAACCAAAAATGGGGAGACGGGGCAAGGGTGGGGTAATGGAACAGTGTTCGTTAGGGGGAAAATCCATTAGTCTGATACAGAGAGAATAATAATATTTCAAATCTTTATAAGATATTCCATATTTTTACTATGTTTCATGTTTTTAAGTTGGCAAAAATTAAAATGCCTCTTAAATGTGACTACACATTTCTGGTTGCTTTTCTATTTCGCATCTTCCCACGGGTTTTCAAAAATTATGGAAACAAGCTTGCAGGAAAGACTCTCACACCTGGTAATACACTACATAGTATTTAAATTCCAAGATAGCAATTTGGAGGCTTACTCATGAGAAAAATTTGTTTACTAAAGTATTAAACAGTTTACTTCCAAAATTCTGTCTGGAATACTCCTAATTTATATGTGGCAAAATAAGCCCAGAGATCCCCATGTCTTATCCAAAGTTATACTACAAATCAGGAACAGAGCCAGGATTAGAACTTTTGATTCCAGGATCCTGAGACAGTGGTTTTTCTACCATCCAGTTCCTTTTCTTCCCATGCTATAAGCTGAATTTAGTGGGTTATTCAGTCCCTCAAGGTTTGAATTACTCATTAAAAGAAAGTAAATATCTATAAACCTAAAAGATTTTATTGCGGTGCTTCAGTTTGAAAGATACCAGGGGAAAACAACAAATGTCACTTTTCTGACCTAAGTTTAGATTATCTGGTGTTCTAGTCCAATGTCAAAGATTCCATTTATGTTCCTCCAGAATTGCACAGTATAGCTCCTACTGGCTTTGGCAGTGGAGTACTATAATGTGAAGGATGTAGGCTATGGAATCAGAGCTTAAGTGCTCACTTCGGCAGCACATATACAGAGCTTGACTTAAATACCAGCTCCGCCACTCACTGGTTATGTAACTAACCTTGGGCAAGTCATGCCATCCCTCTTTCTGTTTACTTATCTCTAAAATGGAGATATTTGAGGGCACCTGAGTGGCTCGCTCAGTTAAGTGTCCCAAGTCTTGGTTTTGGCTTGGGTCATGATCTTGGGGTCCTCGGGTTGAGCCGCAGCAGGCTCCGTGCTCAGTGGGGAGTCTGCTTCTCTCCCTCTTCCCTTCCCGCCTGCACATGCGTTCGCTCTCTTATACACACACAACTAAAATAGAGATACAGAGATACTTTAAGAATAAGAAAGGAACTTAGCACACAGTACATTCTAAAAGTTAATTCCCTTTTCCTTTAGAATCAGAAGCCTGGAATTGTTGCAACTTACTTTGTACAGATTATCTTGAGACCTCATTTTAAATGGGATTTGAATGACATCTTGCAGGATTGTTTTAAGGGTTAAATAAAGTAATGTGTACAAAACAGTGATCATAGCATCTGATACTTGACTCTTCCTGCCTTCCTCTGGAGTATGTTTATGATTGGTAACAAAAGACAGAATAATATGGTCTACCGTTCTTCATCAACTATAGAGAAATTTTCTTTAATGGACTTTCAGTGAAGAAAGTATTTACATTTCAGTCCTTATAATCATGTTTACTCATCCCTACTCTGTCAGAGATGTGACTTTTGCCTACTCTACCTCAGTCTTGAACATGGGACTGGAAGACATCAAGACTTCATTAGCCATCCTCACATCTGCACAGTGCTAGACACAACAGTACCTAACAGTTTAATCTCTATTGAGAGTCTAGGAACAGGCCTGGAAAAGATTATTTAAATCACCCAGGTAAGATACATTTTCTTTTATTCAGTTTGACATAGAATAGTCACTATTTATCCATGATTACTTTCTCTGACTGCTACCAGCTCTTTCTTCATATGGTTACCTGAGAGTTGCCAAAACAAATCCTGGTCTGCCAAACAGCAGTGTGGACAGCACAGCATTTGTGGTCAGGTAAACTGATGTCGTTTGAAACTTAGGAACAGGCACCAAACCTGACCAGGGAGAGTTTCACAGTACAATTTTTTCTAGTAGTTTTTATTAGTATAGTAGAAGGAGACCAGAAGACAGTGAAGGCTGGAATTCTCTCCCACTACCTTTTTTTGTTGTTGTTTACTTGTTATTGAAGTATACATATATAAAATGTAGAAATGTCATAAGTGTACATATACCTCAATGCATTTTTACAAACCAAACCAACACCCACATAATCAGAATGAAGCTCAAACAGAACATGACCAGCCCCCCAGGTACTCCGCCACATCTCCCTCCCACTCATTAGTCCTATTCCAAGGAAAGGCACTATCCTCTTTTTTTTTTTAAGATTTTATTTATTTATTCATGAGAGACAGAGACAGGCCGAGGGAGAAGCAGACTCCCCGCTGAGTAGGGAGCCCGACGCAAGGCTTGATCCTAGGACCCTGGAATCATGACCTGAGCCAAAAGCAGATGCTTAAGGACTGAGCCACCCAGGCGCCCCCCACCACCTTTTTTTAAGCTTTTATTTGGCAGAGAGAACGCAGTTAAGGCAGAGCAGCAGGCAGAGGGAGAGGGGGAAGGGGCTCTCTGCTGAGCAGGGAGCCTGATGTGGGTCTCCATCCCAGGACCCTAGAATCGACCTGAGCCAAAAGCAGCTGCTTAACCAACTGAGCCACCCAGGTGCCCCGCCCCTCGCTTTTTTTTTTTTTTTAAGATTTTATTTATTTATTTGACAGAGATCACAAGTAGGCAGAGAGGCAGGCAGAGAGAGTGAGAGGGAAGCAGGCTCCCTTCAGAGAGCCTGACGTGGGACTCGATCCCAGGACCCTGAGATCATGACCTGAGCCGAAGGCAGCGACTTAAACCACTGAGCCACCCAGGCGCCCCTCGCTTTTTTTTTTAAAGATTTTATTCATTCACTTGAAAGACAGAAATCACAAGTAGGCAGAGAGAGAGAGGAGGAAGCAGGCTCCCTGCTGAGCAGAGAGCCCGATGCGGGGCTCGATCCCAGGACCCTGGGATCATGACCTGAGCCGAAGGCAGAGGCCTTAACCCACTGAGCCACCCAGGCGCCCTGCGCTTTTTTTTTTTAAAGACTTAACTTATGTTAGTGAGAGAGAGCATGGTGAGGGAGAGAAGCAGGCTTCCTGACAAATGTGGAGCCCCCGGCAGGGCTCGATCTCACAACCCTGAGATTGTGACCTGAGCTGTAATCAAGAGTCAGATATTTTAACTGACTGAGCAATACAGGCACCTCCCTAATTTTATATCTTTTTAACTTACATACAGTAAAATTCTCTATGGTGTCCAGTTCTGAGAGTTTTGACCCATGTATATATAGCATGTAGTCACACCCAAAACTTCTAGTCCATAACTTCTCCTACCCCCAACCTGTGATAACCACTGATATTTTCTTAGTGCCTATAGTTTTGCCTTTCCCAGGATGTCCCCTCAATGGAGCCATATCCTATAAAGTACTTTGGGTGTGGCTTCTCAGACCTAGCAAAATGCATTTGAGGTTCATCCAGGTTGCTGCAGAAATCAAGTTTGTTATTTTCATTGCTAAGTAGTAGTCCCTTTTATGGATGTATCATTCATTTATCTTTCCCTTCACTGAAGGACTTTTGGATTGTTTTCAGTCTTTTCCACTATACT
This sequence comes from Meles meles, assembly GCF_922984935.1. Classification (NCBI taxonomy): domain Eukaryota; kingdom Metazoa; phylum Chordata; class Mammalia; order Carnivora; family Mustelidae; genus Meles; species Meles meles. The sequence goes on along the minus strand of NC_060069.1, from coordinate 44,448,710 downwards.
TTTGTGCTCTTTGCAGCTTTAGGTCTGCAGGAGCAAGAACCAGAACCAGAAATGGGTTTCTGACCTGACAGCTGTGACAGGCCCTCCCACCTCTACCTCTCTCTCGCTCCAGTGAGCATCCACACATTTGGGCAGTTGTACAGGAGCTTATTATCCTAAAAACTTTAAATGCAGGATAATATATCCCAAGAGCCTGTTTACAGAACAAAATTATATTTAAAGTAGGAGAGTACAAGAGTAAGTAATTTCAAGTTTTTAGATTTTCAGATTCCCAGGAATAATACTCAGATGGTCCAAAAGCTGGATGTGCCAGTGACCCGTGCCAGGTTCTCATTGCTAGTGTCCAAAGGGAGATAAATGTAGTCTACTTAGGATAGTAGTAGATGAGATGAAAACAGTCTGAGAAACCAATGGAAACATTTGTTGAAGGTGAGATTAATAGCCTTACGATTTAGGGAGCAGTCCTGAGACAGCCCTAATCTTTCAAGAAAATCTTGTTTGTTGAACACCAAAGGATTGTAGTTTGTGTTTTAAATTAATGACTACCAATTTCTCTTAGCTGGTAACTTCTCTGTATCTTAAAAGTTACTAATATTCTATGATTAACAAATCTAATTCCAATGCAGCATATTTTTTTTAAGATTTTATTATTTATTAGACAGAGATCACAAGTAGGCAGAGAGGCAGGCAGAGAGAGAGGGGGAAGCAGGCTACCTGCCAAGCAGAGAGCCCGATGTGGGGCTCAATCCCAGGACCCTGGGACCATGACCTGAGCCAAAGGCAGAGGCTCAACCCACTGAGCCACCCAGGCACCCCTCCAATGAAGCATATTTGAGGAATCCTTGACCCAGAGCTGCCCCTCCCCTTCACTGACGCATGCAGATAGCACAACTGGCCTTGTCTGTGTTCGGCATCCGTATCGTAATATGACTTGATCTCTCTTGTGTATTTTCAAAAACAACAACAATAACAACATTAGGTCATTCCTCTTAATTGGTGCCAAGCTAAACCTTAGGAACTACTGGTGTTACCCAAAATAGGAATAAGACATTCAAATTGAGCATATATTCATCCCTGTTTCTGCAAATCAACTGTTAATGACCAGTCTCATTTGGACAGTTTTTACCTACAGTAAAATGATTTTTTAAAAACTGTATAGAAGTCTGTGCACAAAATAATTAGCATGTGAAACAAGACATGGTGAATTCTCTGATGGAAGAAAAGATTAGAACAAGTGATCTAATCTTTCTTTAGGATGTCTAAAATCAGGTTCATTCACCTCACAGATGGGAGGGCTAAAGACAAGACTTAAGTCCCATATGTTTCACACTATGAATCTCTATGAAAAGGTTTTCTAAATCTTGTGACAGTCATTTGATCAAAAATACCACTTCCCTAGTGGTATTTAAGACTAGAAAAGATGTCTTAATAATCCCTTTCTTTCTCTCTGAAAGTTTAGTGCTTGCTTCAGATCTAGTTTATCTGACATTCCTTACTTACTCTTACTAGGAAAAAACTTTACTAACCTTTTAACTATTTTTCTACCAGTAGCTAATAATGGTTGTGCTTAATATAGAATATTCTCTCCATCACCCACATTTTAACCTTAATGCTTTTTGACATTTCTCTTCCCCAAATATTGTCACCAAATATTGATTATTCCTTAATGTCATATTTTTCTTGCTATTTCTTTTTTTTATTTTTTAAAAGATTTTTTATTTATTTCACAGAGAGAGATGACAAGTGGGCAGAGAGGCAGGCAGAGAGAGGGGAGGGAGCAGGCTCCCCACCGAGCAGAGAACCCAACACAGGGCTCGATCCCAGGACCCCCGAACCATGACCCAAGCCTAAGGCAGAGGCCTCAACCCACTGAGCCACCCAGGCGCCCCTTCTTGCTATTATTTCCACTGTCATCACTCTAATCCCTAACCCACCCACAACTCCAAGGGCTGATTCCTGAGGTGGCCTCTTAATTCATCTCTCAGCCTCTTAATTTGCTCCCTTGCTGACCCAGCCATCACCAGATGACTTCTCCTAAAATGCAGCTTGGATTGTGTTTCTCTTCAGTGACCTTCACAGGTCCCAAATCCAAACCAATTAACTTACCTGTCTAATAGAGTTTGGGAACATAGTATGAGATCCATCAGTCATCTCCCGCCACCTACCTCTCCAGCCGTGTATCTCAGCAGTTCTTGCCTGTGGCTGTTAGTCATGCAAAGCCCTGCCTTTCTTCAAGGCCCAGCCTAAATCCCTCCTCCTGCAGAAGACTCCCCCGTTACAGCCCTGGACCCTGAACGCCTGCAGTGTGTGTACACTGGGGGTCCACCGAACACCAAGGATGTTCTCCCTGTGCTGCTTCTACCTCTTTAGGTGTTTGGTCTGTCTCAGATTGGGTGGCCTTCTCCTTGTGTTCGTCTGCCCCAGTTCGGTACCCACGGCAGGAGACCAGAGTACACAGCTTGTGGGCCTCTCGTGCAGCAAGACAGTCTGCACCGCCTTGGCTTTTCATGACCCGAGAAGATCACCGTGTAAGTGTTAGTGGCCACTTCTTTTGCAAATTGGTCAGAGTTGGGAGGGGAGAGTGAATGGGAGTGAGTAAAACAGTCTGACTACAGATCTCTAAATCAGCCAAAGTTTTTTATTCAATTATAGTCCTTTCTGGTCCCTGGTATAGTAGTTTTCCTTCCTGAACATGCTTTGTGATTTTTCTCTTTGTGTCAATTTTATCTTCCTTGTGAATATGTTTTCATGGTAAGTCATCTGAAACCCTCCTTGGAAGTAGCTGGGGTAGGAATAACTCCTTTGTGAGTCTTAGTGACAGAGCCAAATATAGTATTCTTGATCTTATTTCTTTATTCTTTAGCTTCTTTTATACTGGTTTCCACTCATTAAATCTTTTTTTTTCCCCTTTTTATTAATTTTTTCAGCGTAACAGTATTCATTCTTTTTGCACAACACCCAGTGCTCCATGCAAAACGTGCCCTCCCCATCACCCCCCACCTGTTCCCCCAACCTCCCACCCCTGACCCTTCAAAACCCTCAGGTTGTTTTTCAGAGTCCATAGTCTCTTATGGTTTGCCTCCCCTCCCCAATGTCCATAGCCCGCTCCCCCTCTCCCAATCCCACCTCCCCCCAGCAACCCCCAGTTTGTTTTGTGAGATTAAGAGTCATTTATGGTTTGTCTCACTCATTAAATCTTATATTAAGTGAAACAGATGGAGATTTATTAATGGCATAAAAACTCTATCTCTGGGGCTGATCTCGGAGCCCACTAATCCTCCTTTACATTTTAAATTCTGGGTTGCAAGGAAAGTTTTCAGGAGAAAAAAATACTTACTTGTTTGATATTAAAATAATAAGACAAGCTCTGGGATGCTGGACTTACATTTGAATGCAGGTTTGACTCAGAGTTTTTTCCACCCCTCTTCTTGCCCATTTCCAAGGAGGAAGCCTCATCCCTTTTCCTTTAAGATTACCCTCTCCACTTGTCCTCCTGATCTTACTTCTTACATCCTCTTCAATTATCCCTCCCCCCACCCCATGCCTTTTCCTGTATCTTTAGTCTCCTTCCTGCATGGCTTACTTGTGCTCTGATTATATGATCAAATCTCTCCTATCCTGATGCCTGAGTGACTCAGTGGGTTAAAGCCTCTGCCTTCAGCTCAGGTCCTGATCTCAGGGTCCTGGGATCGAGCCCCGAATCAGGCTCTCTGCTCAGCGGGGAGCCTGCTTCCCTCTCTCTCTGCCTACTTGTGATCTCTGTCTGTCAAATAAAATCTTTTAAAAAAAATCTCTCCTAACCTATAAAAACTTTCCATTGACTCCTAATCCCCTTGAAGCAATCTCTCTCCTCTGCCTTTCTTAAGCCAAATATCTTTAAAGAGACACTCTGTCCACTTTCCATTGATTTATAATAATAATGATTTGTTGAATGCCTACTGTATTTTAGACATGAAGCTAGACATTGGGAATGATGGCAGATGAGCCACTACCCTGCTCTCATGAAGCTCAGCCTCCTGGCTAAGCCTCAGCCCTTGCCCTTGCCCTCCCACTGAACCTGCTTGGACAAAGCAGCCTGTGGACCTCATTTGGGCCTGTGGAGCCCAAATTCTGTGGCTCTTCTCAGTCCTTCCCCCTCAGCAGCATGAAACACATGAACAGTAATTAGTAACATCCTAAAACTTAATAGAAATCATCCTCCATACTCAAGACCCTGTGTTGAGTACAGAGAAGAACAAGCCCAGAATCTGCCTATGAAAAACTTACACACAGAGCCTCAGGTAGCCCAAGTGACCAGGGCTCCCCTAAGTGAAGCTTCCTGGGGAAAACACTTTTTTAAGAGGCAAAAGCTCGTATTCACAAAACTTGCTCAACATATCTACCATTGATCTCAACAAACAAATTCAGGTGTATTAGCCAGTCAGCAAGTACATGGTGGACGATGTCAGGAGTGAGATCATAATACCCTCTGATAACACATTTACTGCCGAAATGTTGACCACTGCTAATACTCTCTGTGCATACCAGTCCATTCAAGGGCTCTCCAAATAAAAAGAGTCTGGGCTTATTCTTAATTAGTCAAAGACATCACAGCCATAGAAATAGAAAAATATAAACCATGGTTTATTGAGATGAAAAAATATGAATTTTCCTAAGATTCTGGGTAAAAGAACTGTGCGTCCATATTTTGCTGGTTCATTGGCCCACAATTGTCAAGAGAGGTTCTCCACCTCCTGTCATCAAAGGCCCCTTCTTTCTGAGTCCCCAGAGACTATCTTTAATGTGTTCCATCCCATAGCATCTGCTATTGTATCTCAGTTCCCTGGCAAGCAAGCTCCATGTGGGGTGGGGGCACCCTGAATCCAGACTCAGATCTGTGTCTTTGGCAGAGTGTAGTAGAGTTCTTTGTATTTCATGTTATGGAGTAGAGTCAGGGAGAGAGAGGTAGTCCCAAAACAGTTGTTTAGGTCCCAACATGTTATAGAAGTCTTACTGAAACTAGTTCTTGTTTCTAGAAGGAAGCTCGAAGGCACTCTTCCTTTCCTCAGTCCTCAGTATGAGTCCAGAAGCGGGCCCAAACTATGCTCAGTGCTTCTGCTCCACTAAACAGCTGTTTTTAGGTTAAATTACTGGGTCATTATTCTCCCACTGCATCCCACCCATTCCTCTGATACACCCAGGGATGTCCTTCCCTCAGAAATAGCAGGATCCAGGCTCAAGCCAAATCAAGAGTTCCCCATTACATATAGGTATCTATGTGTGTAACTGCCATGGCCAAAGCTGTGTCCGTGCTACGACCAAGCAAATGAATCAGACATAGAAGCCTCTAGAGCCCAGAGACAGCAAGTTCACTGGTGAGTCACAGTTGGGAAATGACTCTCCAGAGATAGGGAAAGGACCTCATTGCGAAATTGCTCACCCAAGCTCTTAGGTTGTAGCTGCCTAGGTTTTGCTAGAGGAGTATCTTCATGAACAAAGGTACTTGCCAGTACCTTCTGGTTGCTCCCGGACTACAACAAAATGAGCCTTTTCATCCTCATGGTCAGGACGGTGAGACTTAGTAAGGACGCTTCTATTTATTTCATCCTCTCAGGACAGGCCATAGTCCCTCTGCCAGGGCCACCTACTAGGCTGTTTGTGTGACTCAGAAAGAGGGGCCTCCTGATGGATTCAGCTCAGAATGGAAAAACAGCTTCCCGTACATGTCCCCGTCCGATTGTCCAGAGCAGACATCTTTTGGGGGAGGAAGAACGGCACATCAGAGCCATCATGACCTATCTTTTCCATATCCCAGAGAGCGGAGGACGAACCCGCCCAAGGCCACAAGGTGAGCCAGTGATCACAGAAGAACAAGGTCAGGTCTCCTGAAGTCCAGCCCGTGGAACTGCCACGGATCATCTCAGGGTGTGAGAAGCAGCAGCCCCCTGCCCCACGGAGCAGACTAGGCTCCAGGACTCAGACACCCGGATATTTCTCTCATACTCAGTGTTTTTACTACCTGTGTCCTCTATCCATGACAGGGAGGCTCTCATTCCCGGGTACTTACAAGAGGGCAATGACAAAACATAAGGACACAAATGGAAGCAGAGAAGTGAGTCAGAATTTCGACAGCCCACTCCCCACTTCCGGTCTACCTAGAACAGTGTTTCTCAGACTGTGCTGTGCACGGAAGTGGAAGCATACATAGCTGGCCCTACCCCCAGAGCTTTGATTTAGCAGATCAGAGGTGGGCCTGAGAATGTGCATATCTGACACGTTCCTGGAGGGGGGATGTGCCCAGGCTGTGGGGTCTAGGGCACACTTTGAGACCCCGAGGCCTAGAAAAATAGACAACTCAGCCTTTCCTCCCTCATCTTCTTCCTTCTCTTTCTCCTTTCATGTCCCTCTCTGTCCTTTTCTGCTTCTTCCTCCTCCCCCCCCCCTTTTTTTTTGGTCTTCTTCCCATCTTTCAAACATGATGGGATGAGCCAAGCTGCCAGGGCTGCGGGTTCTAGTTCCAGCTCTGTCACTTACTAAATGTGTGACCGCAGGGTGACGTCACTTCCCTAGCGTAGGCCCAAGGAGAGACAGCCCTACCCCCACCCTCCCAGCCCCTCCCCAGAACACAGCCACCCGGGCTCATCCCTGTATCACCAGACACTGTGCGTTATGTACTTGCGTAGAGGCTGGTGAATGAATGTGCTGGTCTTTCAACTTGCAGTCCAGACTCTGGGAATCGACTTCTTCCTTCCAAATCTGAGCTTCTCCCTCTTCAGTTGCACATGATATTAAGGATCCTTCTAGAACAAGGGGAGGGGAGGATGGTTGAGGGGAGAGCTCTCTAGAACAGCCTGTGAACTGGGGTAATCAGACCCCCAAACAGGCACCTGACATTCAGGGACAGAGGAGTACCGGGGACCCCGAGTGCCAGCGGCTAGACTCGGTCACTAAGGGCGGCCGAGGTTCCAGCAGGGGGCGCCAGAGAGAGGGCCAAGACCCGCGTGGTCCTCCCAGGTGTCCAGCCTGGGGTGGGCGGGTGCGCCCGAGGGGCGTGGACCCCGCCAAGGCACGCCCCGGCCGCGCTTAAGTAGGGGCAGACCAGGGCTAAGGAGGAAGGAGGGGGAAAGCCCCGGCTGCTGCTGACCCGGCCGGACCTAGAGCTAGACCCTCCCGGACGCGGCCCGGCCTCCCCCGCTAGCGCCCGACCGCGCCATGCGGAGCCGGAGCGTGATCCTGTGGCTCTTCCTTGCTCTGCGCACAGGTGAGGCCCGGCCGCCTGGCCTTGGGAGCAGGAGCTGGGGCGGGGAGCCTCCAGTTGTCTCAGCCTCCCGAGCAGGGTCTCGGGGAGTGTGTCCTGAATCCGTATCTCCCCGGAAAGGGGGGAGGCGTAGAACGGCGCCAACCGCAGCTGAAGGCGGCCGAGGGAACTAACTCTAACTTCAGCTGCCTGTGATGTCTGGAGGGCTTCTTGGAGGAGACGGCATTGACATGGGCCTTGAAAAAGCGGGGCCTTCTGACTGGCCAAGGAGAGGAGCAGTCGGAGGCGTGGAGGGGAGAGCCTTAGAGGGTCAGGAGGAGAGCTGGGAGGATGGACGCTTTTGATAGGTGTGGACGCTCCAGGAGGGTTTGGGGGCCAAAGCCCCTTTGCTTCTCCCGAGTCCCCACGAGAGAAGATTCTAAGGGACTGGAAGGGAGGGGCGGAAGATGCGACCTGGAGCCAGCCCCAGGGCGCCCTGCAAGGTGCAAGGAGGAGGAACTTGCTGCGGGGTCTTCTCCTGGTGTCTGCACCACCTCCTCCCAAGGCAGCCAGGGCCCAGCGCAGTGAGGGGTGAGGTTGGGCCTCCAGGAGCTGCTGGCAGGGTAGCCGGACACCGGACCGCCTCACCACAATGACTTCATGAATACACTGGACCCACCACTGCAGTCCCAAGTCTGCAGTTGCCCGCCTGGCCTACCAAGGGGCAGTCCTGGGGCTCTGGAGAGGGGGAGGCCATTTCACATTACAGGGTGCTGAGGGGAGTTGAGTCACAAAAGTTAGGCTGTGGAAGAACTTGCAGTCTTGATCCCTAGGGTGGGGTTGGGAAGGGCAGGCTGCCACAAGAGGATGGCCTGGTCCCTGGGGGCCCGGAACGGGACCCAAAGCTGGGCCACATGAGTGCTGGATGGAGGAGCTTGGGTCCGCAAAGGCATCCACCCCAAGGAAATCTGGCGCCACTTTTGCGGGGCCCCCAGGCTGGGAGCTCTCTGGGACTCTGACCTGGTCAGATGCCAGGACCCAGTAGGGAGGAGGGACCTAAGCAAAAGGCCACTGAGGACCGGTGCCTCCTGGCTCTTTATGTAGGTTTTTTTCAGCACAGAAGATGGATTTTCTCATCTGTGCTCTCAGATGACAAAGCAAGTTCAGAGAGGTCAAATAAGTTGCCCGAAGTCATCAGCTCCTTCTCCAGGAGCAGAAACTTAAGCTCAACCTGCTGATTTCTCAGCTTCCCCTAGGCAGGGGTTGGGGAGCCTGAGGGTGTATTTGTAATCACAGACACTCCAGGAGGCTGCCAGGCTCCTTGAGGGCCACCACCATCACCTCCCAGTCTCAATTCCAAGTTGGTGAGGAGGGCTGAGGGGACACTGAGTGAGAGACCCTACTGCCCTCTGGTTGGAGGACACAGAGGCCCAAAGGGGCCAGAACAGGGGCAGGAACTTGACTGGTCACGGAACCAAACAGGACTCCTCAGCCTCTTTCCACCCAGCAGGCTGCTCTCCAGGCCAGTGAGCAGGCTTGGGACTAGCTGAGTGCTACCCTAGGAGACGCACCCCCCAACCCCCGCCTTGGCCTCTGTAAAGTGCCAGGTCCTGAGCCGCCCCATCTGCCCCAAGTGCGGGGATGCATGTCCCTACACACACAGACAGACCTCTGTGGTCTGACACCTCTTTTTACCTCAGATCTCCCAGTGGGAGGGCAGGGCTATTGCACGGGACTGGCTGTGCATGCTCAGGGGTGGCACAGCTTCTGGGGGTCGGGGGCAGGGGCTGGGGATGCTAGGGGCGCTGGGCCTCTGGCCTCACGGGTCCGTGTCCCCAGTGCTCAGCGGGATGGAAGTGCGGTGGTGCACCACCTCAGACCCAGAGCAGCAGAAATGCGGTGACATGAGCAAAGCCTTCCAGGAGGCCGGGATCCAGCCACCCGTCGTGTGTACCCAGGGCACCTCAGTGGACCACTGCATCCAGCTCATTGCGGTGAGTCCCAGCCCCTCACTCCACCAGACAGGAGGGCTCTGACTCAGGAGGGAGCGCACAATAGCATCATTCACAGAGAAAGGTGCTTACTTCCCCTGCCAGGGCCAGGCGGAGGCTCTCCGGAGTTCCCCAGGCAACAAGGGCCGGCTTGTTTCCTGCCAGTGCCCAGCCCAGGCATGGGAGGCCACAGGGAGGAGGGCCCTGGCTCAGATGGGCCCCAGCAGGGAAAGGTATCGAAGAGGCAGAGTTTCCCTTCCACCAGGCCCCTGCTAGAGTGGGGACACTACCCACCCCATCAAGGGGAGCCCAGACAGCAGACCTCCCAGGGGCGGTTTTCCAGAATGGGGCTTGTGCAGTTTCTCAGGAAGGAGGAATGGGGCTCCCCGGCCTGGGTGAGTGAAGGGGGGGTTACAAAGAAGTGCTGGGCTGCAGATCTGCTCAGCTAGCCCTGATATTACTCAGAGCTCGGACTCCCTGGCAAGACAGGGTGTGGATGGAAGCCTGGGGACCCGGGTTTTCACTTCAGCTCAGCCCTTGATTTCTCCCCAAACCTCATCCAAGTCACACAGGGGCTGTGGGCTTAGGTAGGCTCCATGGTGAGGAAAGCAATTACACTGAACTAGAATTTTACCACGCACCTCGGGACACCGAATGGACACCTAGGCATACTGCCATTTGTGTCTGAAATGAAAAGGGCATTTCTGGGACTCAGTCTGCATTCTAGAAAACCTGAGAAACAGGCTAACAGTGGAGTCGGCGCTGAGAAACAGGCAAACGAGGGAGATTCCCTTTTTACTACGTGCCATTTTGTATGGCCTTATTTTTTTTTTTTTAACTATGGAAAGCCATTAGAAGCCCTAGAAAATTACTCATTTTTAAATAACATAATTAGAAAAACAAGGCAAGCCCTCAGCCCAGGAGAGCTGTCACCGAGGATCTGGTAAAGGGTAAGCCTTCTAGGCCCTGGTGGTACAAGGCCAAGCCAGGGCAGGGTTCCCGGGCCAGACAGAAAGGACCAATGTGGACCTCTCTGGCTTTTCAAGGGGCCCTGGGCAGACTAATGGATGCCCCTGAGCTCCTGGGTGACTGGGTCAGGGTGGCCAGCCTGCACTGACCCGCATGTTCCCAGCAGGCCCGGGAGGCTGACGCCATCACCTTGGATGGAGGAGCCATTTATGAGGCAGGGAAGGAGCACAGCCTAAAGCCCGTGGTGGGCGAAGTATACGATCAAGGTCAGAGGGCTGGGTGGGATGGGGGGTGGGGGGTAGGGGGGTCGGGGGGCGGGCTGGCGGGAGGAGAAGAGGCTGTTGTCTCTCTGCAGTGTGTCCTTGCTGCACCTGGCCTACCCGACAGCCCTCAAGCTGGTCAGGAGCCCTGTCCCCAGAACAGTCCTGGGATCCAGGCCAAACAAACCCACAGAGACCCCCGCAGCTAAGTCTCTCTTGACACCTCCCTCAGAGCAGGGATGCCAGAGATACAGAGGGCTGACCAGAGTCCATTCTTCCCTGTGGGGAGCCCATCACCCCTGTAACTTGCCCCCACAAGCTCTCACTGTGGGGCTGCCCCATGTCTGCCACAGAGTTGGGCTGAAGTTCAGCGGCCCTGTCAGAAGCAGCGGGAGGAGGAATAGAGTAGAGGAGTTAACTAGGACCTGAGAGCCCAACAAAGCAAGAACGCATCCCAGTTCTACCCATTCCTGTGAGCCTCTGTGACTTTAAACAGCCTTCCTTCCCTGACTGGAAAACGGGGACAGTGACACTTTCCTGTCACACAGACTAGATGAGTCAGCATGGGCACACCTGACCTGTGGTGTGTGCTTAGAAATAGGAGTTCTTTCCCAGTCCCTGCACCTCACCAAACACATGCCTCTAATTCAGCCGGCCTTTTGGAGCTCCCCCCCCACCTCTATTGTCCAGAGGGCTAGCCCCTGTCACAGCCCAGCTTGCTGTCACCCCCGAGACCACCCCCGAAAGGGCTTCTCTTTCCTGCTTTCCTGGAGCTCTGACTCAACACTGTTAAGATCCTGTCCTCTCCTGCTTTTTTGTCTTTGTCCTCACCACAGTGAGTCCTTGAGGAAGGGCCTGGTCCTCATCTCTGTAAAGCCGCTGGTACCTGGTACCTGGTACCCGGCACAGGGCTTCACTGGGCTGCTTGGTGAACTGATGACCGTCAGATGACACAGGACACAGTCTAAAGTGCAGCCCAGCCAGCATTTCCACTCAGGCCAGGAACTGCCCTGCCTCAGTGGCCCTCTTTAATTAATTCAGCACACTTTTGAGCCCTTGCTGCATGCCAATCATGAGCACGGAGTCATAATCAAAAGAGAAGCCAGTTCCTGCCCTCAGAGAGCAGGAGTCAGGTAGTGAACAAATAAACACAAAGAAGTGTAGTTAGCAGTGTGGGAGGTGCTTTGGAGGAAGTAGAGGCCACAGGAAGAAGGGAAGGAATGTGGGGGAACCTACTGAAATAGAGCAGACAGGAAGGCACCTCACTTCTCTGAGGTGGCTTTGCAGCTGAACCCTGATGAGGGTTCCAGGCGGGACAGAATTTGGTATATTCCAGGAATCAGAAAGAAAGGGCATGGTGGGTCCATCAGAGGGTGGGGACAGGCCAGGCTGCTTAGGTTGGCAGGGGGTTAGCTCAGCTGTGCAAGAAATAGCACTGGCTTTGTTTCTAGAAGTCCACTTCATTCTGACTGTGGCCATCCCACCACTACAGGGTAGTGGGGGGGGTGACTGGGGAGGGAGGATGTGATGCCTCTGGTCATCAGTCCCCGTGGATGAGTCATCCCTGTCTTGTCTGAATGGCCCGTTCTGGGCCACATTTGGCCCAGGGGAATCTTTTGCAGGGCTGCCCACCCACATACATCCCATTCACGGTTCTGAGAGATTTGAAATACTGATAGTTTCATGTATTCTCTCTCCTTCTCTCCCTCCCCTTTCCCCCTCCCTCCTCCTCCCTACATTCTCAGCACCTAGTGAGGTGAAGATCCTGCCTGCCCCATATGCTCCTCCCACCACTCTCTCCCCATAACCACAATAGCACCCCTCCATCCCTCTGCGTTCCCGTGGGGGCCTGGACTTGGGAGAACACAAGACTTGCAGGCTGCTTCTGCTCTCCGTGTGGCTACAGAGCCCCGCTGACAAATGTAGACTTAGCCAAGTCCCTGCTGGAAGGAAAGGAGAGGAATGAGCCTTGGGGGGATGGTGTCCACCATGTGAGACAGGAGGGGGCTGGGGTCTTCATGCTGAAACGTGGATTGTACCCACTTGTGCTCCCAGCAGCTGGGAAGCCCATGTACACCCCTGCACACTTGTACCCATGTGCACACGTGCCCAGGGAGCTGTGCACACACATGTGCACACATACACACCCGTCTCCCACAGCCTTCCCACCTGCGTTCCAGCCGCTCTCGTGGCTTCTCCCCTGCCACCCTCACTCCTCTCCTTTCCCTCCTCCTAGAGGTCGGTACCTCCTATTACGCTGTTGCTGTGGTCAAGAGGGGCTCCCACGTGACCATCAACACCTTGAGAGGTGTGAAGTCCTGTCACACGGGCATCAACAGGACGGTGGGCTGGAACGTGCCGGTGGGCTACCTGGTGGAGAGCGGCCGCCTGTCTGTCATGGGTTGCGACGTGCTCAAGGGTAAGGGCTTTGGGCCTGGCAGGGGCTTCCCCTGCAGGGGCTCTGGGTCTCCTTCCTGGCCACTGCCCTGACTTCCCCTGACGGGTGCCCTCTCTCGGGCTCCCCTTGAGACTCCCGTAATTAAGGAGCACCATTGCACCACCTCCAGGGCCTCTCCGACCCCAGGGGGGTGCTGTCACCCCTTCCTCGTTAGTGCTGGCCAGCCTGGGGCGGTCACATTGGAGCTCTGGTGGAGCAGCCCTTGGGGGTAGTTGATATATGACCCTCGCTCGCTCCTCCCTGGACCTAGGACACAGCCAAGCACAGGCCCACCCATAGCTGGGAGGGGGTGATGCCCAAGAAGCAGCTCTCACCTGCTGCAGACCTGTGCAGGTCCCTTTTTCCAGAAACACGTTCTCAGACAGATGAGAAACTTTTTTCAGGACCCCCAAACAAGCTGTCAGCTTGCACCCAGAAAGCTCACAACTGGGGAGAGACCTACGGCTCCCCAGTTGATTCACTTATAGTGAGAAGAGGGCTGTCCTGCAACTAGAATGTTCTCCTGCGGGAGTTGAGAGGGATCCGAGAGGGGTTGTCGAGAATAACACATGCTGGGGGAGTGAGCTGAAGCCCCAAGCGCCTGGCTGGAGTCCCCAGCTGTCAGCCCAGGGGCCGGGGCACAAGTCCTGCTTGTCCTGCTTTGGGCTTCTCCTGGCCACCCTGCTCTGACAGTCTGTCCACTGGGGGCTCCAGACGGTGATGTGGCCCCTGACCTCTCGGGGTCAAACTCACACCCCCAACGGTTCGTCCATGAGTGCAGCCTCCTGCTTTCCCCTCAGTGACCAGTACTTCAGGGGCTGGGAGTTGGTGGGAGAGCCCAGACTTCGCTGTCAGAGAGCGGTACATGTCAGCCCTTCCCAGCATGGCTGCCTTCAACTACACGACTGCCCTGTTGAACTTCAGTGCCCCATCTGTCAAACAGGTCAATGCAGAGTCCCAGACTGTGGCGCTGCCAGGGCTGCAAGAGCTCACTGGACTTTTCCATGCGATGTATGTCCCCGAGTACATCCTCGCTGCCTGGAGCTGCTGTTATTAGAGCTCGACTTCGTGCCCCTTGGGGTTACCTTGCTTTTGGCTGTGGCCGCCTGCACACACCTACACACAAACCGCTGTGTGCATACACATACACAAGCCTGTACAGCATGTGCCTGTCCGTGGACACATTCATAAACTGCTCCTGGCAGCTGCAACTACCGTGTCAACCAACACGACCCGCGGGAGCATGGAGGCCGGGTCCTCTCAGACAGTGGCCGGGGACGGGTGGTCTGGCAGTCAGTTGGTGCACGTATTGAATTTCCACTCCCCTGGGATGATGCCAAAAGAAAACCAGGAAAGGCAGCCCACTGGGGCAGAGCTGGGTCTAGCGGGCTGGTGCACCAGAGTCCTGCTCACCTTATGTGACGCTGAGGAGACCCGAGCACAAGATGAACGGTTGTGCACAGGGTGGACGCTGGGTCACGGCGCTGGCAGGGGCCCCGGGACTACGCAGATCTGACCGCTTCCCCATTGAGGCCTTCCTGCCCAGACCCCTGCCCTCCTCCTGTTTTGAAAAGCCTTGTCTATGAAATTGTAGGCATTACATCATAATTTCTTTTTCCCCCACTTTCATCAGTTAAGTATAACTGACTGGAAGCGAAACCTGCAGTGGGAGCAGTCAGTATGCAGGAGTCGGATGCGGCGGTTTGGGGATAACTGTTTCCTTCCCTTGAGCCATTTTAAAATTACACCACTCCAATGCCCCTTGCTGCTTTTGTGACCCCAGTTTGGGAATCACTGGCCCATCCCATTCCCCCGTTTTTTGCTCAGACTGAAGCTCAGAGGGTCCGGCACATCCCTGGGGGGTCCAGCCCCACTGCAGCCTGAGGGGGTGAGCCCTGGGGGGGGGCTGGTGGGTGGCTGACGGGCCTCCCTCTCCCTCCTCCTCCCCGCAGCTGTCAGCGACTATTTTGGGGGGAGCTGTGTGCCCGGGGCAGGAGAGACCAGCTACTCAGAGTCCCTCTGTCGCCTGTGCCGGGGCAACGCTGCTGGGGAGGGCGTGTGTGACAAGAGCCACCTGGAGAGATACTACGACTACAGCGGGGCCTTCCGGTGAGAGGGCGGGGGCGGGAGGAGCAGGGTGGGGGCCCTGGAGGCCACAGGGAGGGTGGAAAACAGCAGGGCACTGCGAGGGCCCCAGGGGAGTGGCCCCTTGGCTGCATCTCCTCAAAGCGCCCTTTATATAGTTCATGTGCCTCCTTAGTTTAAAAACGTCCAACTGGAATACGCCAGGCTGGGTTTGCTCACAAAGTCAACATGTTTGGTATTTTTAGAGATGAGGACTTAGAAGAAAATGGCAAAAACAGCCTTTAGTCACTTTCAGGTCCCCATTCTGGTGCCTCAGACCAGCAGGGAGGGTGGGGAGCATGCCAAAATGTGGCAGGAATCCCTGCCGTCTTGGTCTTCGGGGCTGGCCTCAGCTCTGCACCTGATTAGGGCTGGCACTTTGGGTAAGCCGTCCATGGGGCCAGAAGAGTCCCCAGCAGCTGTGGGACAGCTGCCTCTGTCCACAGATGAGGGCACCTCTCAGCAGGGCTTGGAGTGGAAAACTGCAGAGCCCCTCTAAGCGTCTTGGCCTTAGTGTTTCTACCTAGAGAGCCAGCTGGGGCCCCAAATGCCCAAATGGGCCCACCAGGACAGATCCCTCCATTCCAGAACAGGCCTCCCAGAGAGCAGAGGAGCTCAGCCCCATCCAGGCTCACAGTTTCTGTCCACAGGTGCCTGGCGGAAGGGGCTGGGGATGTGGCCTTTGTGAAACACAGCACGGTGCTGGAGAACACGGATGGTGAGTGGGAGGGGCCGGGCCCAGGGAGCAGCATCTCGGGCCCTGCAGCTGTCCCTGGAAGGAAGAGAGGGGTGTTCTGAGAGGAGTTCAAATGGCTCCGTGGGGCGAGGGGGGCTGGTAGACATGTCTGCCCTGCTCTGCTTTGTGTCTGGCACTGGCTTCCACTTTAAGACTGGGCCCCAGTTGTGCAGAAACATTTGCAAGTCTCTGCATGAATCCTCTCCTACTCTTCCTCCTCCCGTTATCTGGAGAAGCCATCCATTCCTGATCCGGTAAGATCGTAGTAAACGGGGTTAGTGTTATGTGTAGATCCACTGTATTGTCATTTAATTTTTTTAAATTTTGCAATAATTGAGCTTTAGAAAAGTTGCAAGAATAATTCAGAGAACTCCCATTTTTTCCAAAGATTGATTTATTTTAGAGAGAGTAGGGGGAGGGTTAGAGGGAGAATCTCAAGCAGATTCCCCACTGAGCCCAGAGCCTGCGCTGGATCCTGAGATGGTGACCTGAGCCAAAGTAAAAGATGTTTAGTCAACTGAGCCACCCAGGCAACCTCCCACCCCCGTTTATTATTTTTACCCAGATTCCAACTTCAAGCATTTGCCACATTGGATTTATCATTCTTTCTATATTCATATGTATTCTTTGAGAATACATTTGCCTGCATCACACCCTTTAATATTTTAGTGTGTGTCTCTAATAACAAGGAGATGTGGACCTAGCCACAGCACAGTTACCAAATTCAGTAATTGTAACGTTGACACAGTACCATTATCTAATCTATAGCACATAGTCCAGATTCACTACTTGTCCCAATTCTCTCCTTTGTAGCAATTTTTTTGAGGTCCAGGACCTAATCTGTGATCACACACAGTAATTAGTTGTAGTTCTTTTTAGGTTCCTTTAACTGCTGAGCAGTTTCTCGATCTTTCTCTGGTTTTGTGGCATTGACATATTTGAAGAGTCAGGCCAGTTACTTTATTGAATCATGCCCTAATGTGGATTTGCATAAGGATCATTTATTTGAGATACAATTTGCATGCAACAGAATGCACTCTTTTTGAAGTACATGTCCATGAGTTTCGGCAAAAACACAGGTGTATAATTACCACTGCAATCAAGATAGTGATTGTAACTAACCTTCCACCCTGTAAGTTCCTTGATGCCCCCTTCTGGCATTCACCAGTCACTTTTGTCTCCCTCTAGTTTTGCCTATTCAATAATGTCTGATCATTGTCTTTTTTTTTATCATCATCTTTTTTTTTTTTTTGACAGAGATCACAAGTAGACAGAGAGGCAGGCAGAGAGAGAGAGGGAAGCAGGCTCCCTGCAGAGCAGAGAGCCCGATGCAGGACTCGATCCCAGGACCCTGAGATCATGACCTGAGCTGAAGGCAGCGGCTTAACCCACTGAGCCACCCAGGCGCCCTCATCATCTTTTTTTTTATCATAACCTTTACCTTTAAAAGCAGAAGGTCTGTCATGTGGTCTTGACATTCAAGAAGACAAACAATAGGAGCCAGATTTGGAAAAGAGAAATGATTTGAAAAAGAAGGAAGCACGTAGGATTATCTCCAGGGCAAGATGATGGAGGAAATGGGCAGCCGGGACTTGGGCTTCAAGATCAAGCAGGGCAAAATGTCAGAGTTGGAGAAAGAATAAGGGTGTATTGGGTTAAAGTTCACTGTTTTTTAAATTAATTAATTTATTTATTTAAAGGGAGTGGTGGAGGCAGAGGGAGAGGGAGAGAAAGAATCTCAAGCAGACTCCCACTGAGTACAGAACCCAGTGCAGGGCTAGATCCGTGCCCCCAAGACTATGACCTGAGCTGAAATTGAGAGACCCTAAGTCAGCTGAGCCATCCAGGTGCCCCTAAAATCAGCTTTTTAAAAATGTTGATGGTAGGGGTACCTGGGTGGCTTAGTTGGTTAAGCATTCAGCTCTTGATTTCAGTCATGATCCCAGGGGCCTGGGATCAAGTCCTGCATTGGGCTCCTTGCTCAGAGGGGAGCCTGCTTTTCCCTCTCCCACTGCTCCTTCCCCAGCTTGCCTGCACGCTCTCTCTCCCTCTTTATCTGACAGATGAAATCGTTTAAAATTTTAATTAAATAGGATAAAATGTTGATAATTTAAGGAAGTCTAAGGAGATAATTTTTTAAAGACTACCTTTATGCAAATGATTGGTAAGAGCAGAAACGGGAATTGACATTCCAACTGTTCGAAGACCAGGAGTGGCAGATTGAAATAGCTGAACGGTGCATTTGCGTTTTGGGGAAGGCCAGACCATCCCCCAGAGCTCCATACAAAGGCTTTGCAGCAGATGAAAAGCAGAGAGCTGGGGAGGGAGGCAAGAATGACACAGTGATTGCTAAGAATGCTCGAGACCATCACACAGGCCTTAAACCTCGACCTCCGTGGAGGCTTCCAAACTATAACTCTCAGTTTGGGGGTTTGGGAGTGAAGAGTTTTCATGACCCCACGAATTATTTTTACCCCTTCTGTTTCCTAGTAGAGGCTTATACTCCTTATTTGAAAATTTTAAAAGTTGTAAAAATGTTGTTATATAAGACCATCTGTTGAGTTAGTTTTGAAATTAGACTTCTTAATATTCCTATCTGGTGTCCATAGTCACTCTTCAAATAAATCTGGCTTTCTATTATAAATGAGTTTTATGGAAATCTTCCAAAAGGGTGGGGAAAATACTTTAAAATGACAAGTGAAAAAAAAAAAGTAGGGTGCAAGGGGCTCCTGGCTGGCTCAGTTGGGGGAGTGTGCAACTCTTGATCTGGGGTCATGAGTTCAAGCCTCACAGTGTGTGTAGAGATTACTTAAATAATTTCTTTTAAAAAAAGTAGTGAGGTGCCCGGGTGGGTCATTGAGTTGAGTGTCTGACTCATGATTTTAGCTCAGAAGATGATTTCATGGGTCGTGAGATAGAGTCTTCTCTCAGGCTCCATGCTCAGGGAGTCTGCTTGGGATTCTCTCCCTCTGCCCTTCCCCCTTCTCTCTCTCTGTCTCTCAAATAAACCTTTTAAGAAAGTAGTAGGAGCAGCCATGTGCTGCTCAGTGGGTTAAGCCTTTGCCTTTGGCTCAGGTCATGATCTCAGGATCCCGGGATGGAGCCCCACATCGGGCTCTCTGCTCAGTGGGGAGCCTGCTTCCCTCTCTCTCTGCCTGCCTCTCTGCCTACTTGTGATCTCTGTCAAATAAATAAATAAAATCTTTAAAAAAAAAAAAAGGGGGCAGGGTGGGAGGTTGGGGGAACCAGGTGGAGGGTAATAGGGAGGGCACGTATTGCATGGAGCACTGGGTGTGGTGCAAAAACAATGAATACTGTTACCCTGAAAATAAATAAATAAATTTTTAAAAGTGGGGGGCAGCAGGATACAAGATTGCCTATTGGATAGGTCCTTAACTGTGTTAGAAATGGTTAGAAAATAGAAAAAACGACTTGGAGTAAATATCCTGAAACACGAATAGAGTAATATTGGATTAATGCATGGGCAAAGCTTTGAAGAGAGCTACCCTTTTCTCTCGGGCTACCATTCTTGGTCGATTCTGTTTGGCTGTGTTCCCGCCATGGCCCCTGCCACCTGCTCAGAGTCTGATTGAATGTCCAAGGGCAGCAGGGACCTCCTGGCACATTTCTCTCTCCTTGAGCTCCCCTGAGTCTCCTAGTTGTCTTAACGTTAACGAACAGGCCTGTTGACACGTGCTGTATTACCGTCACGTACCTCTAAGCCACATGCTTTATAGAAACAGTGAGGGTTTGGAAATGCAAGTCAATGATGACAGTCTCCTGAGGTATCTGGTCTTGTGGAATGCAGTCCCCAAGCTCCTTGTCATTCCCAGCTCTGGGTCTTCACCTCCTCTGAAGAGTTTGTTGTCACCTTGAGTCTTTGACCCTCCCCACCCTTTCCTGGGCCTTTCTGAGGCCCTTCCCAGACCCCTTCCAGGACAGAAGTTGGCTCACCACAGCCTTCCCGTCTTCCCAGGGAAAACTCTTCCCTCCTGGGGCCAAGCACTGCGGTCCCAGGACTTCGAGCTGCTGTGCCGGGATGGCAGCCGGGCTGATGTCACTGAGTGGAGGCGATGTCACCTGGCCCGGGTGCCCGCTCATGCCGTGGTGGTCCGGGCGGACACAGATGGGGGCCTCATGTTCCGGCTGCTCAATGAAGGCCAGGTGAGTTCAGTGCATCCCCCCACCCCCTTCCTTGCACAGCTTTCCCATTGGTACTGAACCTCCTTGTCTCTTGCCAGGGTAGAAGCTCGGCTGGAGCCATTGCTGGGCTGGGCCAGCCAGGCCAAGAGGGGCAGGACTCAGACACCCTCCCCTGGGCCAGACTACAGCTAGGGAGGTCCCTATAGTGTCCAGCCTTAGTGTGAAGGAGGGACCAAGGGTGTGAGCCAGCAGCCAGAGAGGCAGATTGGGGACCAGGGCACCCGGGCACCTGGGCACCCTTCCAAGATAGCTGCTTGTGTTTGTGGCTCTTAGAAGTAAATCCAGAGTCTGTGAGCCCATGAACAAACGACAAAGCCAGCAAATGTCAAAGGACACCATTGATTAAATGTGAATAGTGTTAAGCTGATATTTATAAGCACAACAATCTCTGGGCACCCGAGCTCTAGCTACGTTTGCCCCCCACCTGTGCCATCATGGCCAGCCCCGTCCCACGTCCTCAATCCCATTCCACACCTGGGCTGTGAGTGTGACAAGGCGGAGTGCACAGGGGGAGTACGGAGGATGGGGTTGGGGGTGCCTGTCAGAGGAGCCGCGAGCTGATCTGAGAGGAAGGGACACGCTGCCCTCCCCACTGGCCGCACCTCCCCAGCCCCCCCTCCCGTCCCCAACACACAGCGTCTCTTCAGCCATGAGAGCAGCAGCTTCCAGATGTTCAGCTCCAAGGCCTACGGCCAGAAGGACCTGCTCTTCAAAGACTCCACCACCGAGCTAGTGCCCATCGCCACACAGACCTATGAGGCTTGGCTGGGCCGCGAGTACCTGCACGCCATAAAGGGCCTCCTCTGTGACCCCAACCGTAAGTCCACCTGTCCCTTGTCCCACCAGCTCCGGCCCAGCCTGACCACAGGCATGCAATGCTTTCTGGAGAGGCAGCTGAGAAAGGACACTCACCCCCAGGGGCTGTGCCCCTTGGCCTCCACCTCCCTGCCTCTAAGGGTTTGGAGAGGAAGCTTCTCCAGAGATGCATGGCCTGCTGTATCCTGGATGCCCCATCAGCTCCAAGGGGTGGAATCCAGACCCATCAGGCCACGTCTTGGAAGCATCTCCCTGCGTATCCACACGGAAGTCATCAAGTCCCAGCATGCTCTCTCCTCAGTGCCTCATGCTGCCTCCTCCCCACCCCACGGCCAAGGCCGTGGCTTGGGCGTTGTCTGTTGACTGGACCATTGTTAGTCTACCGTGGGCTTTCTGCCTTCTGTCCCCTATATAGCTAGGGAGACGGCGTGCTGCTCAGACACACGACAGCCATGATCTTCCTCAGGCCGCCTCATAGCCTGGTGAAAGAGGCACAGTTATCCCCTTTCTGTGAGAGGAAACAGAATCAGAGGGTTAAATAACTTACTTCTCATAGATAATGAGGGAAAGAACCAGAGTTTCCCTTGGGCCTGACTCCAAGCTCTCCCTACAGAGGGTACAAGCCCCCATGATTCCACCCCACAGGCCACGCGCAGGACCAGCCCCTGAAGCGGGTGAGTGTGGTGGTGACCACAAGCGCTCTCACACACACAGGGCTGCCTCACTACCTGCGCTGGTGTGTGCTGTCCACTCCCGAGATCCAGAAGTGTGGAGACATGTCTGTGGCCTTCAGCCGGCAGAGGCTCAAGCCAGAGATCCAGTGTGTGTCGGCCGAGTCTCCCCAGCACTGCATGGAATGGATCCAGGTGGGGGCCGTGCCCAGGGGCGCAGAGTGGGCTGGGGGGGCAGGCGATCGCTGTGCCTGGAATGGTCCTTCCCAGCCCCAGCCCTTGCCCTGTGCCACCCGGTCTGAAGCATAGGCAGTCTCCTGCGCCAACCTCAGAAAAGAGAGGAGGAAGGACCGGCAGGGACCAGCCACCCCGCCTCAAGGGAGGAGGGTGGGGGTGGGGGGCTGTTTCCTTTCAGGGAACCCGGGAACCCTTCCTCACTGAGTGGGTGAGCTGAAAGCAGAAGGAACGTCCGGAGAGGGGCCCAGCAAGATACTGCTTGTCCTGTGGCCTTGGGTAGAGAGGCGGGAAATGAAACAGTACCGACCCTCACTAAGTACAGCGTACCCTGGTAGTATCCATTGTACTCCATCCTAGTCCTTGTTTCTAAGCTTGTCATGGCCCATTACATGGCCTTTGGCACCCGCTGATCTGGTCGGCAGCCGCAGGTAAGGACCCTGCCCTGCTGTGCTTCTCTGACTGGAGACTGAGGCCAGAGCTTGGAGGAGGCCCCAGGGCCCTGCAGGCAAGGTGGCTGTAGTGGTCACAGGTGCCCCCCCTGGTTCCTGAACTCCTCCCTTCTCTTTGATTTTTTAAAGATTTTATTTACTTTTAGAGAGAAAGAGCAAACAAGCAGGAGGAGGGGCAGAGGGAGAGGGGGAGTGTCTCAAGCAGACACTGTGCTAAGCCCAACATGGGGCTCGATCTCAGAACCCTGAGATCATGACCTGAGCCAAAACCAAGAGTGGGACACTGAACGGACTGCATCACCCAGGAGCCCCCTCCCTCCTCTTTTTTATGAGCGAGTGTGTGGGGCCTATGGGCTTACGATGAGGAGCCCTTCTCAGGGCAATCCCCGAGCGCAGGCCGGACCACTGCCCCTCGGGAGTGTCCACGCTGCCTCCCGCTGACTTAGAGACCCAGAAGAGGAGAGAGGGCAGAAAACAGGAGGCCAGGATCACGCTAGAGGACAGGCTCACACGCATGTGAGTACCACGTACCGCGCACTGTGCCAAGACTTGCCGTGGACCCGTTCCCTTAACCGTCACAGCAGCACAGGGTGGGTGTGACCGCTGCCAGGAACCCGAAGCTGGCAGAGGTTGGAGAAGCCACCTGCCCACAGTCACCCAGCTCGGGGTGGGGAGCCCCTCGCCCCAGGGGCCCAAGGAGGCTGGCCTGACCCTGACCACAGGTAGTGCTGAGGGAGAGGTGCTCAGCTGGAATGGAAGAAGGGGAGACTGGAGGGGGAAGGCGGGCTGTCCTGTTGGGGGGGCCGGGGGTTGGGTCCATGGGCTAGAAAACAGGGAGAGATGCAGGAGGGAGGGTTCAGCTCCCCGTGGGCAAGAGCCTTCTCTCTGTTTAAACTCAAACAGGGCCAAGGGACTGTCCAGCAGAAAAGGAGCAGACTGGATGGTTCCTTGAGAACCCCCAGAAAAACACTCAGATGCTTCGTTCTCAGGCTCTCGTGGTGGTGTCCAGTGGACCTCTGACTCCCATGTGCTTCCCAGCCACAGTGGTCCGCGGAAGAGGGCTGTCAGCCGGACTGGGTTCCACCCTGCCCCCACAGTGGCTTGGAGGCCTGGGTGGGGGGAAGAGAGGGCCCCCAGAGGTGGACACTCTGGGCTCAGAAATTAAGGCCACTGCCTGTTACTCCAGCATCACAGCTTCTGGGCCCAAATGGCCTGGGGCACCTTCCTGGGAGGCAGGAGTCCCCTCTCTCCCCCTGCCCCGCCCCTTTTTTTCCCTTGGGGTTTGTCGCACTACTGTGTCTCACTCATTAACCCTTATTCAGGTCTGAGGGGCAACCTGTCCAGAGGCTTCAGAATGGGCAAGAAAGGGTGGACAGGGGGAGACTAGGGGGCTTCAGGCAGGTGGAGAGGAGAGGGCCCCGAGGCCCTTCCTGTTCCTGGGGCAGAGCTTTAACCACAAAACTGCTGTCTCTTGAGGCCTGGCTCCTTCACGCACACGCATCGGCATTTAGCAACTATGTACTGGCTTGTGTGGTGGGCCAGCCCTTGGCCGGGGGCACGGGGATACAGCATGGCCCCTGGGCGTCTGCGGGCTGCAGTCTCTGGGGAGGGCAGGTAGTGCACAGTTCTGACAGCGGGAGCAGCAGCCCCCCAGGGGTGGAGTGCTAGTGCCGGCTACTTTCCCGTCTCTGGTCTTCCAAACCCCTCTGTGGCCCACGCATCCCACAAGGAGGGGGAGGGGGTCCCCAGGGGAGAGAGCCTGAGAGACCCAACCCTAGCACCTCTGTCAGGTCCCGACACTTCCCCTGCCCTGTTGCCCTTTCTTGTCCCCTTTCAGAATGGGCAAATCGATGCGGTGACCCTGAAGGGCGAAGACATCTACACAGCAGGAAAGAAACACGGCCTGGTCCCAGCGGCGGGGGAGCACTATGCCCGTGAGTATGGGGACCCGGCCCCATTCACTGCTAGGAGGCAGCTGAGAGTTTCATCTGGATATCATCAGTCTCCCCCCACCCCTCCCACCCCCCTGGGCCATTTTCCCAAGCTCCCCTTCATGGTCTCTCTCTCCGGGATGGGTTACTTTCTGTCACAGGCAAGCCCTTCTGCCTCAGGCCTCAGTTTCCCCATCAAATCATTAAAAGCCTGGCAGGTGTGGGCAAACTTTCTGTTTGAGAGGTCAAAGAGTAAACACGTTAGGCTTTGCAGGCCACATGTTCATTGGTGGTTTTGGGGTTTTTTATTATTACTTTTTTTACAACCCTTTAAAAATACAAAAACTGTTTTATACGGCTAAGCCAGGTCGTACAAAAACAGATGGAGTATTTGCCACCCCCTCGACGAGAGGGCCTCCTCTGCCCCTCCCGCCTACCCATTGGGGCTCATAGAAGATTGCCCTGGGGAACCCCCCCCTTCCAGTGGCCTTGGCTGGGGCCTTGGTGCTCTGTCCTCCTAAGTGGTGACTTAGGTCCTTTCACTTGGATGTGAAGAGTCTTGGCTTAGGAAAAATGCTTGTGCGGCCCTCGGCTGTGCCTCCACCTTCTCCCAGGAGGTGAGGAAAACACCACCTGGGTGTAAGGAAAGAAAAATCCCTTGGGGTGAGGAATGATGGGGGACAGGGTGGGGGAGACAGAACTCTGAAAAGCGGAGCGAAGGGCTGCTTCTCAGCCTTGGTTGGGGGACAAGCAGGGATCCCACTGCTGGATGTGCCCCTGGGGCTGGGACACTAAGCAGGGAGAGGTGCACAGGGTGGGACCATAGCTTGAGGCAGCAGGCGCCCTAGGGAGTGGGTTGAAGGCCCCCCCGGGACCAGCCCCAGGCTCTTGCCTGGCCAGGCCAGGAGCGCACAGGTGAGGGGCCTCACTGGCGTCCCCTCCCCACAGCGGAGGACAGTAGCAACTCCTACTTCGCGGTGGCTGTGGTAAAGCGGAACAGCTCCTACGCCTTCACCCTGGACGAGCTCCGGGGCAAACGCTCCTGCCACTCCGGGTTCCACAGCCCCGCGGGCTGGGACATCCCCGTGGGAGCCCTGGTGCAGAGGGGCTTCATCCGGCCCAAGGACTGTGACGTCCTCACAGGTACTGCCCTCTGCAGGGATGCACATGTGCGAACTCCTTGGCGGGGGGGGGTCTGAGGGTCCGGGGGCTGTCTCCCAGCAGGAGCCCACAGAGCAGCCCAGAGAGATTTCCTCTTCATCCTTGAGGTGCCCCGTTCTCTTGGGAAGGTTGGGAAATACTGTTGGCCGCACTTGTAACCATCTGCGGGGGGTCTGTCTGGTTCTGTGGGGGGTGGCACCGGCTCGAGCAGGCATGAAGAGCAGGTGGCATGCCTGCACTCTGGGCCTGGCTGGGTCACTGTCCAGTCATGGGGCTGTCCCCATATCCTGGCAGCCACTGGGCATCTGGGGGACCTTTATGGAAAGTGGCCAGCCATCTGTGTAAGTGCTGAAGAAGACACATTTACCAAGCAGCTACCATATGCCATAACCAGCCCCCCGCCACGTGTTAAATCACATACAGTCATGGGGAAAGGAAGGCAGTAGGAAGCTGGCAAGATCCTGGGCTGACTGTGCACGCACCTCTGTCCCGTCTGGCACCTCAGGAAAAAAACCACATTTTTTCTTAATCCACCTCCACAAGCATACATGGAGTGTTAGGGTTGGCTGCTCCCACTCCTATACAGCTGGGCAGTCGCCCTGACTGGAACAGAAGAACTTATGAGGTAGTGAGTTCCCCATCCCTGAGGGAGTCCAAGGGAAGCCTGGGTGACTACTAACCCAGAAGTGGTGCATGGGGTTCCTGTATCTGGACAGCCTCTGTAGTTGCCTGACCCTGCAGTGCTCACAGGAGGAGATGGGCCCCTCTGAGCTGGGGTGGGCAGTGGAGCCAACGGATGCCCTGGGAGACACAAGGCCAGGCAGAGTGGGCAGACCTCGGGGCAGGGGAGGCCCTCCCATCCCTGCTGCCCTTCCCTCTGCTGGCCCCTCAACTCAGCCCTCCCCCTGACCCCCGCCCCAGCTATGAGCGAGTTCTTCAGCGCCAGCTGCGTGCCTGTGAACAATGCCAAGAATTACCCATCCCCACTGTGCGCACTCTGTGTGGGGGACGAGCAGGGCCGAAACAAGTGCGTGGGCAACAGCCAGGAGAGGTACTACGGCTACAGCGGCGCCTTCAGGTACCACGGCCGCCTGGGGTAGGGGGTGCCTAGGGCCACTGCAGAGGCCAGGCCCTCCTGCTCACGCTGGCCTTGGCATCTCCCATGGCAGGTGCCTGGCTGAGAATGCAGGGGATGTCGCCTTCGTCAAGCACACGACTGTCTTCGAAAACACAAATGGTATGTGACTGGGCAGAGGTAGGGGGGCTGGGGCCAGAGCGGGGCTGGATCCTCCAGGAGCTGCTCCCCATCTCCAGCATGGTCCGGGCCCCAGGTCTTGCTAGGATTGGGGCGGAGCAGCAGCTGGGGAAGAGAGAGGCTAGAAGGCTCTGCCCATGGGGGATCCCAGGGGCTCCAAGGTCCTCAGAACAGACCTCGGGCCACATGTCCAGGTGTGTAGGACACATGACAGTCTTGACCAGTCTAGGAACCAAATCTCCATTCCACCAAAACGAGATTCCTTCAGGGGGCCCTGATGGAGCACCGGGGTGCGTGGTGGGCGTGGCAGGGTCCTCAGCCCACATCCGCGTCCGGGCTTCAGTCCTGAGCAGGTCAGTCCTTCATGCAGGGAAATCACTGCAGCCGGTAGGTCATGCCAGGCAGGGCATGCCCCCATTCCCATCACATGGGTGTCTTTTTCTCTGCAGTCACCTTCCTGGGTCCCACCTGGGGAAAAAGCACCCTGAAACTTTATGCCCCAGGCGCCCCCCTGAGCCCACACCTGGTCCTGTCAGGGTGCGGGGCCCTCTAGCGTGCCTCACTTCCCTCCCTGCTCCTGTCCCACTTTGCCTTCAGCACTGGTCTTTCTCCATACAGTGCCTCCACGCAGGCTTTGAAACCCCAAATGCTGGAGGCTCAGTCCTCCTCACTGAGAAATTCTTCCCAAAAACTTAGTGCAGAAAGGCATAATGTGGTCCAAAGGGGAGGAGGAGCCTGGTGGAGAAGAAGCAAGACACGCAAGGAAAAAACATCAGGATTTCAAAACTTGGATTCCACCCTGCCTGTGAAGGTCACCCAGGCTTGGGGGGCTCCCAGGCCCTGTTGCCACCACCCCTCACCGCTGCCCAGCTCCCACTGAGGACACTTGGGATGATCCTTCAGGAGGAGGGAGCTGTGGGCTCCTGCAGGAGCCATTGAGCCCTGTCTGGCCGCAGGGCTCTGCGGTCCAGTCCATGATAGGGGTGGGGAGGGGCCCTTTCAAGATTCACCTGCAGCGAGGCCCCCACCTTCTAAGGCCACTCCTTTCCCTTTATTTTTATCTCTACTTGAGGGCCCATGTGGAATTCTTCTGGAAATGGGAAGATGGTGGATATTGAGTCAGTACCCGAAGACACAAAACTAATGTGATTCCCAAGAGCAGTGTTTCTCAGGAAGCCCTTGTGACTCCCTGCTTCAGCCTCAATGGGTTGCTGGTTTAAAACAGTTTTCTGGGCCCCACCCGAGCCGTACCAGGCCCAAGACCGGGAACACCCAGATGGGGCTCTTTGCCTGGGACAGATTAAGAGTCTTAGTTTTTCCACCTGTGAAATGGGGGGTGGTCACACTCCCTTGGTGTTACTGTCTTGAGGCTAGAGCAGGTGCTTGTAAAATGCTTGCGTCATTCTAGGTGCTCCCATGTCCCTACCCACAGTGGTTCTGACCAGTGTTAGCAGCCCCTATGGGCTCCCGGGTCCCGGCAGTGCAGCAGGGCAGCTGGGGAATGGAGTTGGGAAGTTGGCCAGACATGGTCAAGGATTTGGGGATCCAGGAGGGGAGCAGCCTCTCTCTTCTCTGTCCCTCTGCTCCCTCCCTTCAGGCCATAATTCTGAGCCCTGGGCTGCCCAGCTAAGGTCAGAGGACTATGAGCTGCTGTGTCCCAATGGGGCCCGGGCCGAGGTATCCCAGTTTGCAGCCTGCAATCTGGCACAGATGCCATCCCATGCCGTGATGGTCCGCCCAGACACCAACATCTTCACTGTGTATGGACTGCTGGACAAGGCCCAGGTGAGCCAGGGCAGGGGCTTCATCACTCGGGGGTGGGGGATGAGTTGAGCTGGGCCCCCAGCGCCTCAGCGTACCCAGAGCCAACCAAGGAATGCTGTGGGAAAGTTCAGAGACTTTCACTTAATCAGGCCTTTCCTTAACTGTCCCTTCTGTGTCCTGCTCTATTAATGTTTCCTTCTCAGCCGGACCTGCCCTGAGCAAGATCATGGGGGTGTGTGGTGCTAAGTCCAGTGGCTGTTTCTCAGCCTACATCTCCCCGACCCTTCAGCAGCACAGGCCACAGCTCCCACCTGCTGGAGGAACTTGTCCCCTTGGCTCTGGGGCCACACCCGCCTGGCTCTCCTCCCAGGCTCTATAGCCGCTCCTCACTTCCTGGCTTGTAACCACGGAGTGTCCCAGGGCTCCACTCCAAACCCTTCACCTGGGTCTGCTCTCCCGTTGACATCCCCCAGCCCCATGTTGTTAACAGCCATCTGTATATGGACAGCTTCCAAACACAGCCTCCGCCCTGCCTTCATCCCACCCTTCCATCTTGAACAACTGCCTGCTTGACATTTCTACTAGGATTTCTGACAGGCTCCTCAGCCCAAACAAGCCCGTAGCTGGCCTGCCTGCTTCCCTCCGCCTCCCCAGCTGCTCTGAGTGGCACCTCCAGACGCCCATTTCCTCAGGAGTCGTCCTGAACACCTGTCTTCCTCTCGCATTCTACATCTAGCCCCTCTGCAAACCCTGTTGGCTGGACTTTCATAATACATCTGGAAGGAACCCAGACTGTCTGACAACAGGGCCCTTCGTTCCCAACCACCCCCCACTTCCACCTCCCCACCTCCCCTCCTCTCTCCCATCTCCCCTTCTCCCCTTGGATGTGGTGTGGGGAAGAACCCCCTGGCAATGCACATTTTCCTGGAGAGAAGGCTGACCTGTCCTCAGAATCTTCAAGCATCCATGAGCCCCCCCCCCAAAAGATTGGTGGCCACTTTGAACCTTCTTACTGTGGTAGCTGCCCTACTCAGATCCCCTTTGATAACAGCTCAGCAAGTGGTTGGGCTTACGCTGTCAGGTCAGCGTCGGTGCCCTGAAGGTCCTCACTCTTTGGTTTGCGGTGTCAGAGCCATGAACAGCAAGCAGCCCCTGAGTAGCGGTGGGCCAGAGGAAAGGCAGGTCTGCCTGTGGTGCTTTCAGGACCTGTTTGGAGATGACCACAATAAGAATGGCTTCAAAATGTTCGACTCCTCCAACTATCATGGCCAAGACCTGCTTTTCAAGGATGCCACCATCCGGGCCGTACCTGTTGGGGAGAAAACCACCTACCGGGACTGGCTGGGCCCCGCCTACGTGGCGGCTCTGGAAGGCATGCTGTCCCAGCAGTGCTCAGGTGCAGGTAGGGCCTGGCCTGCTGGGCGGACAGGTTCCCCCTTACCAGAGGGAGAGCAGGTGTCCTGCCACATGCCCCTCCCCTACCCGGCATCCCTCCTAGCCTTGCACCCCCAATCCTTGAGTGAATTCATGGATGCCCTGGGTGGCTCCAGAAGATCAAGGTGAGGTGGGGGTGGTGGGAGGGTGGTCTGAGCTGGAGCACCGCAGACAGCAGGTAGTGCCCGTGTAACCCGGAGGGACCCTGATGAAGGATAGGAAGCCTACAAGGAATGTGCCGAGAGGACTGAGGCAATCCCATACCTACGCATGAGGTCTCATTTTGAAAGGAATGAATATGTAAAGAAACCAGGGGAAAGAAAAATTGTAATAGGGCAGAAAAGGGGAGCCTTTTCTTTTCAGAAAAGAAGCGCCCCCTGGGTCACGAGGCAAACGCCAGTGCCAGCTGCCTGCAAATGCTGTTCCAGGCGCCCGCGCGGAGGCCCTGACCCCATGTGTTTGCTCCCCCAGCGGCCCCCGCCCCCGGGCTGTCCCTGCTGCTGCCATCGATGCTCCTGCTGGGCCTCCCGGCCAGCCTCCTGCAGCCCGCCCTCTGAAGCAGCCCCGGGCAAGCCCGGCCCTCCCGGAATGGAAACCTACTCCGAAATGTCTATAAATAAGCTGTTCTCCCCGCTGCGGGGGCCGCGGGGGATGGGAGAGGAAGGGTGAGAAACCCTGGAGCTCCCCGGAGCTGCGATGCCGGCATCGGGAGAAGCTGCTGTGATTGCTTCAAACCGGAATAAAGGCGAATGTGAAAGGAAGGGGCCCCCGCCTGCAGCCGAGTTGGACGCGAGCAGGGCTCCCGCGTGAAGCAGCCCCCGCCTCCCCAGCACCACCTGGCCCGCGGCTACCTGAGGCGCCCGCTGGCCGGCCTCCCAGTCACGCCGCACCCACGGGCTGGCAGGCTCCCACCACCCGCCTCGCCAGGCTGCGGATTGGAAAAGGCCAGTTACCAAGGAAACAGGCTGAGCCCCGCTTCCCACACGGCCCCCTCTGCCAGGCAGGCCCTGACGAGCTGGGGGGCTCCCACTCCCCCTGCGGGCAGTGCACAGGCCCCCGAGTACCTCCGTGAGCCCCACTCCGTCTGGGCTCTAACTCCCGCTCCCTGCCTCCCTCAGGCCTCTGGGTCTGTCCCTGGAGGCATCCGCCATATCAGGCTCCACCAGGCCTGCCCAGGAGGTGAAGCTGCTGGACACAGACAGCCCTTTGTCGTCTGTGGCTTGGCCTGGCCCAGACCACGGGACACCTGATGGGGCTGGGCTGGGAGGGGAGGGAGGCTAGGCCCCAGGAGCACAGGGCGAAATCCTTAAGGGCTCCTTGGGCACAGGAAATGCTCCTCTGACTTTCCTCGTATCCTCAGAACTCCCCCGAGTTTCCATCTCAAGAGTGTCCTCTTCTCCTACTCCTGTGTGACACCCACGGCTGCCCCCGGACATCTAGCAGAGCAGTGGTCTCCAGACTGAAGAGAGCTCCAGGCGGGGAGCTGCAGGCGGCCCAGGGCTCCGAGGCCACCCAGGCCCACCCAAGCCCTCTGAAGAGGCAGGAACAGGCTGTGCCAGGCCCGGGTTAGGCGCCGGCAGGGAGCCCCCACCTCCTCAGGGATGAGCAGGAGGTGGTCTCAGCCTGCTCCAACTCAGGACAGGGCAAGGGTCCCTCTGTCTCCTTTCCCGAGCCTCAGAGGATCTTCTCTACTCCATTTTCTCCATGGTTGTCAGGGGAGCCAGAAAAGTTTCCAGAACTGCCAGCTCTTCCTCTAAATTTTGCTCCCGGAGGAAAGAAAAAAGAGGAGAAGCGAGCAAGCCACCCTCTCAGACTGGGAGCTGCGTGGGTCTGGAGCTATTTGCGGCTGGATCTGCGGGGGCCTTGGGGACACCGATGACAGGCTGGTTCCTGGTGCTTCGCCCCCAGCGGTGGGGGCGGATCCATTCCATCTCCCAGCTGCCAAGGAGGCCCCTGGCAGCATTCTGGCCGCAGTCCTGCCATCCAAGGTGCCCTAGTCACCGTGCTGGGGAAGCAGCCGGGAAGGACACCGCCAAGCCTTGTACCCTCTCCCCTGAGGGCACTGAGTGATTCTCCGACCTAATGATTGTTTGATTTTTTTTTCTTTTTTGTTTAATGATTTATGCAGTAAGAGTGTATGTGTTTGGCTATGCCACGCTGGGGTGACACCAGGAACTGTAAGTTGGGTTTCTACTGTAAGACAATCCACAGCATGGGGCCACCTTTGTGTCAGTGCTAAGAAAAGATGTTGCTTTGTTTTTTTAATAAAGCGAAACCCAGTACACGTTGAGGCCTGGAATCAAACTCTGCTGCCCTTTGACCTGTCTTCTCCGGTGGCCAGAGGCCTACCTGCCTCACACCCTGCTCTGCCCAGAATGGCAATTTCCACTCAGAGCCCCTTTCCCTGAGAGCCAGAGCGAGGACCAGCCCAGGCCTTGGGCCACTGAGGCCCCCAACTCCCTACTCCATTCGGAACTGGCTCCCAGCTGACTCACTGGAGGAGGGAAGGGGCCCTCTCTCTGCCCTTGTCCAGAGGTGTGCAGTCCAGAGGTGTGCAGCAGCGGGAGCTGGTCTTGGTTCGTGTGCCTTGCTCTGGGTGGGGAGGTGGAGGTTCCCTGTGCTCCGCTCTCCCTGGCTCCTCTACCCTTCCAGGCCCCCCTCCCTCCATCCCTGCAGCCCTCCCACAGTGCTGGGTCTCACTCCCACTATCCTCGACCCTGTAACTGGGAGGTCCGCCTTACCTCAGCAAGCTGGGCCAGGACCTGGGCCTTAGAAACTGTCCACATTGTCTCCGTGCCATGTGGCTCTCTCTGGGCTGCCACTCCCAGCTAGAAGCTTTGGGAGAGTTAGCAAGCATCTGAGTCCCATCTCCACATCTGAAACAGGAGCTGGTGAGATGGGTGCTCAGGTTAGATTCTACTGTAAGACATTCCACAGCGCACTTGGCACCCCCAGATGCAGGAAAGACATTCGCTGTAACTTGCTAGTACTAGGACTCCCAAGAGCTTGTCTGGGGCTTTCCTGGGAGAATCACCTGATCGCCCAATGTGGGTCAGGTGTCTTCTACTGGACCGCTCAGGCAAGCATCTGGCCATCCTCAGAATCAGGCCACAGAAGCCCAACATGAAGAGGAAACGAAATCATAGTGAACCAGTCGGCAACCCCACGTGGTAACTACCAAGCCTGCTTTAGGCGATAGCTGGCATTTGTCGAGCACATGCTTATTAGTACCTATTGTTAGGAACCCCTAGACAGGGCCTAGAGGGACTATGCCCCTAGGTTTTGTGCTTTAGAGCACTGCTTCTTTAAAGGGGGATGTGCCTCTGCTTCTAGGGATTTGGTTAGAAACAGATTGTGATTCACAGGTGTGGAGTGTGGCAGTGGTTCTAACCGGCACTCAGGTGGGGCCCACACAGCGGGTCAGGGGAACCACACTTTGAGAAACAGGCCCTCCTCTGACCACACCCCACCCACAGCAGGAGGAATCACAGGGGAAAGGGGGTCTGTGTTCGCGCCCAGAGCCCATGACCCATCATTTAGACCATGCTTCTGGAATTCACATTCCAAAGAGCCCTGAGCCAACCTCTTTTTCAGGTCCTGCCTCCAAAGGGTGATCAGGAGGTTCCATCCACAGGAGGCGTAAAATGAGCTTAACGAACGGGCCGCAGGGTCCACTGGCCTGTGCATGAGGCCCTCAAAGCATGGGCTGGAGCCTGGGTGGGAGGAGAAGCAGGGAAGCTATGGGATGGGCAGCTCTTCCCTTCGCATCTCCTCTCTCAGTCCGCCACATCTTTATAGAGGTTCATAAGCCAAAGTCAAAGGAATTTTTAAGTTCTTTAGCTCGATTTGCAACTTCTAAATTTGTAGCCACAATGGAAGGTGAGCCTCCCTTGGTACTCTTGTCCTGGGCCCCACCAACAGTTGGGGGAGGTCGGCCTGTCGTGGATACAGCTGTTAGCATGGACAGCCCTGGGTTCTGGAAGACACCAAGAACTTAGGTTAAGGGCCGCTGCCCCTGCCTTCGGTCTCATTTGGAGAGGCCACTGGGTTGCTGTGATGGAAACAGCGACGGTGACAAGGCAAATGACCTTCCTCACTACCCTCCCAACACGACAGGCAGGTCCTGGCCTGCACAGCACAGATGAGACATCACCCCTATCTTCAGACTCCCCTCCAGGGCTTTCTTCACATATTTATGATGATGATGGATTCCTCAGGGCCATGTTCTTATAACAGGTGCACACATTAGGTACAAATGCCTTCGATTTTTTTTTTTTTCAAGATACTTCAATTGGGAAAAAAGAATGGATCGCTCACCTAGGGTTCAGGAAGCTTGCCTGCTGGTTCCACTCTTGTTATTCACAAACGCTTTCTCCGGCCTCAACCTCAGCTCCCAAATCCATACCCTGGGAAGTCTCGGATGGCCCCTCTGTGGTCCCAAGCTCCCACGGCCCTTCTGAGGCTCAACGTCCCCGTCTTTGTAGGATTCTCCCCTGGTCTATGCCGAAGCACAGAGGGGCCCGGAGAGCCCTTCTTTTTTTTTTTTTAAGATTTTATTTATTTACTTGCCAGAGACAGAGACTACAAGTAGGCAGAGAGGCAGGCAGAGAGAGAAGGGGAAGATGCGGGGCTCGATCCCAGGACCCTGGAACCATGACCTGAGCCGAAGGCAGAGGCTTTAACCCACTGAGCCACCCAGGTGCCCCCCGGAGAGCCCTTCTTTACATCTGCCTTTCCCAGCTGCCTTTGGTTGCTGCTAACAGCCCAGAAACGGTTTCATAGGCTGAGAGTCACGGTGTGCCCATGGTTCTCTGACTTGAGGGCTTCGGAATCACCTGGAGGGCTTGTGAAACCAGCGTGCTGCCCCTACCCCGAGTCCCTGATTCCAAGGCTGAGAACTTGTTTCTGGCAAATTCCCAGGTGATGCCAATGCTGCTGATCAGGCCACCTGGCTTGGAAGAACCCTGTTAAAGACCATGGGAGCTCCCAGGGCACGAGAACAGAAGTGCCCGCCCAGTGGGGTCGAGGATTTGGGTGGGAAGGGTGAGTGGTGGGGACGTGCTCACAGAGGACGCTGAGCCCAGCCCGGAAGGAGGCGTGGGCCCGGGTGACCGGGGCCCCGTGCTGTCCAAGGAGAGAGGGGATGGGCAGGATGATGCTGACACATCTAGCCCAGGGCTCCCAGCAAGGTAGCTGAGGGGCTGGGGCAGCGTTTTCACTTCACTCCTGCCCGGCACGCGGCTCCATCCTCCCACAGGTCCAGGGCCCTGCGCCCCACCCCAGGCATCTCTGAGAAGGACTTCTCCGGAAGAGAAGACTGCAAGGTTAGGGTAAGGGTGCCATGTGGCCAGAACACCCCTCTTCCTTCTTCCCAGCAGCTGATGTCCCCAGAAACCTCTAATTCAGGGGAAAACCCACTATTCTCTACTATGGCTGACTGTGGGACCCTGTGGGACGAAGAAGAGGGCCCGGTGACTACTAATCAAAATCCCAATCCAGGCGGCTTCATGGCAGACTCCGTCTACGGTCACCCCCTATCCTTCTCCCTGCTTCCTTCTTGGCGGTTTGGCTCAGGACGGCAAGATGCCCAGCTACAAAAGTTTACTGTGGGTGACGCCACCCAGTTCTGGCTGATGAAACCTCAGAACGAATTCCAGGGTACAGATTTCCAGGAGGCATTTTCAAAAGAACGGGACTAGCACAGGCTTTCCCCTTTCCTGCCCAGAAAGCAGAGGCGAAAACCAGAAAATGGAGCGGGCTGCCTTGCGGTGGGAGGCAGCAAGCAAACAAAGGCACAGTGAGCAGAGCAAAGGAGAAAGACTAAAACCCTGGGATCAAAAGGCAGTACCCAGGCCTGGACTGGCCTGATCCAGTTCCCCGGCGACCAATCCAGTCTTCTTATTTTCAGCCGAATGTGTTCCTAACTGACATCAGCGGTAAAGGTGAAAAGACGACAAGATGGGCCCCTGGGACTTGTCCTGGCTTTGGAACAGGCTGTGTGACTCAGGGAAAGTCATGGGCCCTCTCTGGGCCTCAGTTTCTTCATCTGTGGGGATGAATGACCAGTCTTCAGGGTCTCTTTAAGCCTTTCTGTGACTCAGAATCAAGACCCAGAGCCTCTTCTAGGTCAAAGGTCTAGGCATAGTGGGGAGACTTCAGTGATGGGGCAGAAAGTCACCAGGGAATGGTGACATCCTAGGGTCTTATCGGTGGTCAGCCAAAGGGAGATCCAGAAACACAGAACAAGGGGCACCTGGTTGCTCAGTCAGTTAAGCATCCAGCTCTTGATTTCAAGTTGGGTCATGATCTTAGGGTTGTGAGATCAGCCCCAAGTCAGTCCCATGCTGGGCATGGAGCCTGCTTAAAATTCTTTTCTCTCTGGGGCCCCTGGGTGGCTCAGTCAGCTAGGTGTCAACTCGAGGCATCTCTCTCTCTCTCTCTCTCAAAAAATAGGTCTTAAAAAAAAAAAAGATTAAAGTAGGTCTTGCCTAGTTAAGATCTAGATGGAAGTCTGATAATGGACTGACTGTCCCCCAAAATCCTCCAGTCCTCCTTCCTCTCGCCAAGCACATGAGAATTGCTTGTCACCCTACGGTTATCTGAGTGTGGTCTCTCCCCTACCATCTGTGAACCTTGTGTTCTTCGACTGGACGTATCTGCCCCTACCGCAAACCTGGCTAGTGCTGTGGACAAGAACGAATAAAAGCGGGAATCCATGGAGAACCGGACCCAGACCTGCATTCTGGCAGGCACCCCGCATGCCCATTAACAGCCTTAGGCCTGAGTTTCTTCAGCCCCTGCCTGGCCCATTTGCCTCCTTAAGGGCAGAGATAAGCCCCTCAGAGTTGCAGGCCACCAGAAGCCCCAGCAGACTCCAGCAGGACTGATTCTTGGAGATTCTCGTGTCTTTGGACTTGGGAATTCCACAGCTTAGGACGCAAGGGCACACCCCTGCCTCTTACCCAGAGCTGCCCAAGGATAAAGGGACATTCCTGAGCACATCTCTGCTGACCTGCCGTAGGAGCCTCTGGGAGGAAGGCCACTGGCCCATCAGGGAGAAGCCCCTGGGAAACAATCCACTATTGGAACGAGGCCGCAGAGTAACGGCCGGAGCTATGGGAATTTTTCTCTAAGATCAGCCTGCTAGAATGTGCCCGAAGACACTCGGTGGACATGCAATAGTGTTTGACCTAGACCTTTTGTGATAGCAAGATACTGGAAACAACCTAAATGCCCAGCCGTTTTGGGTTGGATCAATAAAAGATGGTACATACTTTAATTTGCAATGAAATACAGTGGGTAGTCTGCAGCCATTAAATAACGGATAGAGCTATATTTAGTGATGTGGAAAGACTCCCATGACATATTGTTGAGTAAAAAGAGCAGGTTATGAAACAGTGTATGATCCCATTATAAAATCACACACACGCGCACGCACACAGAGCCGTCTGGAAATCTGTTCACCAAACTGTTAACAGTATCTCCAGTTGGTGGAATTTAGGGTAATTTTTACTTTCTTCTTTAAACTCTCTATTCTACATTTAAAGCATTCAAGATAACTAATCAGCTGGGAATGAATACATAGCAAGCAAACAAAAAACAGGATAAGTCCCTCACTGTCCAGATCCCTGTCCAAGCGCTCAGGTTTCCTCAGCCCCTGCAGACAGCTGTGAGGTGGCCTGACCAGGAGGCAGAGAGGCTGGGGAGGGAGCCATGAGCTCCTGGATGTGGATGTGGCTCTACTGGGAGCTGTGAGACCTTGGAGAAGACCCTCAACTGGTCAGAGCCTCTGCTTCCTCCATGAGTGTCTGCCTCTTGGGCTGGCTGGGAGCCCACGTGGTCTTCTGGAGGGGACAGAATGAGGCCTCTGTCTGCCCCCGCCCAGCCAGGAACTCAAACCCAAGGCCTCACAGACTGGAAACAGAAGCCATAAACATCAGACATTCGTATGATTGTTGGGATTAAAGTGTAGACTGTGGTTTTGACCTTTCCAATTTCTGCCACTCCATATGACCTGAGCCCACAGCTTCCTGCCCAGGCTGAGGATAGGCCTGGGGGGAAGACAGGGATGTCTGCGAGGCCAAGGTCATCCTGGAGGACAGGGACAGAAATATAAGCTCAGCAGGGCTGGCTGCAGGTGCCCTGGCATCAGAAAGGCCTGGAGGAGGACTGGGGGCAAGGGAGGAAGCCAAGCCAGGGGGCCTGAGCCCAGGATCAAGCAGGCTGCCTTGGGCAGGGTGGGCTGCAGAAAATCTCTCCGTCCAGCCACCATCCTTGATTATTCACACTCCTGGCTCCAGAGTTACTCCCATCCCACCCAAACCCATCTGAAGCTTGGGTTAGTGTTTGACCTAGATGTAGGAGGCCAGAACCGGAAGGACCTCAGTGAGTCAGCTTGTCCAGTCGGTGTGGCCTGTCCCCTCCTGTTCCGGACCAAGGCCTTCAGGAGACAGGGCTTTCTGCTGCCAGGGGCTTGGCTCCAGGCTCAAACTGAGTCTTGTTCCCAGCTCTGGCTCATAGGACGCCATGGACAGCGACCTGCACCCACTGGGGCCTTCCCTTCCACAAGTATCTCACCCAGTTCACCACCAGGAGAGTGTTCACGACTGCGCCACAGGTGTGTACCTGGGGTCCTCAGGGCCAGCTCACCCCAGGAGACCGGCACCAAAATCCTGTGTTGGAGGCTGTTCCTAGGATCTTCCCTGGCACCACTGTCATTGGTGGAGGTCCCCAGAAAACCTGCTCTGAGACAGATGTGTGTGCTGGTTCACTGGAGAGTGCTTTCAGCAAGCACGGGGAATCTGGAAGGTGTCGAGAGGAGCAGAAATGCACGCGGTAGCACAGAAGACCCCAGCTGATCTGGCCCCGGGATGCCCATGTCCCTGCGGAGTTATCGTGCCTTGAGGCACAAGGGCCTGGCCTTTTATACCCTCTACCTCGACCACCTAGTGGATGCAAGTTCAGGGGCGGAAGAAGGGCATGTCTGACCTCAAGCAAGGTGGCTGTCTTGCTGAGATCAAGTCTCAGAGAGAAACCCAGCTGGGACCCATCAACCCCCAACACCCCCAGCGGGAGGGGAACGAGACCCTCAGTCCTGGTGGGGGCTCTGGGTGGCAGACCACAGTGGCCACTACACAGAAGGGAAGAAATGTACCTGAGATCACATGGAGTAAAGGATAGAATGAATTTGAATCCAGTTGGCCAAAGCCCGAAGTTTAATCCCAGTAATCGTAAGAATGTCTGACACTTAAAGGATGTGTTTACTGCGCTGGGCAATGTACTAGACACTATCTGTAAGCTCTGTGGTC
Organism: Meles meles; assembly: GCF_922984935.1. Classification (NCBI taxonomy): domain Eukaryota; kingdom Metazoa; phylum Chordata; class Mammalia; order Carnivora; family Mustelidae; genus Meles; species Meles meles. Next base: position 44,409,748 of record NC_060069.1, on the reverse strand, counting down.
TACCTCTCGAATGAGCCTCAGAAGGAGGTATTAGTATGATCGGCACAGTTTACAGATGAAGCAACTGGGGCTCGGAAATGATAAGTGACTCGTTCAAGGTCATTCAGCTGATAAGCAGGGAATTCCAGCCCAGGCATTTTGATCCCAGAGCCACTACATGATAAGGCCATGGTAACAAATTGGACCCTTGCCTTGCTCAGGAGCTTGTGGATAACAGGCATTTTTTTGAGTGTGTATTTTTGGGGGGTTTTGGGGGGTGGTTTGGAGAGGAAAGCATGGTGAACCTTGACCTCCACAGCCCCCAGAGGAGGCTGAGGCTGCTTTGGGGCTGTGCGGCCCCACAGACTCCCCACTCTAAGCCCTCAGAGGCCTTCCCTCACCCAAGGATTGCGGCCCGGCTGGAGGATCCTGACCCCTGCTCAAGCCCAGGTTCACAGGCCAGGTCCACGCAGATCCCGGGTGGGGGGTGGTGCCGGCACCAACCAGGAGGCTTGGACTTTGGCCCCACGATCTCCACAGAGCCCTGCCTATGACTCTAGGCATGTTGGGGTACTGAACTGTGAACAGTGGGTCATTCCTATCACCCATCGGGTCTCTTGGAGAAGGCTGTCAAAGAGAAAGGGTCTGCCTCCCCAAACAACCCTTTAAGGCAGAGACTGAGGCTGCCCTCTGCCCACTTCATGTCCAGGGCCAAGCTTCACCTGGAATATAGCAGGGATCCAATACGGGATTTGCTGGCTGAATGAATGAATGAGATAAGGATGTTCATTTTGCATTCTGGAAGGTGAACCGCTCCTGGGGAGCTCCCCCAGTGCCGAGTGGCCCCGCCCTCCCCGGCAACTCCCAGACTGTGGCACTGACAAAGAAAGGGTCACTGTTGGCGTTGGGGCTGGCCAGTGTCTACCCCCATCCTGACGATGAGTCACCAACATTCCTTGTCACCTCGTCTCCTCCTGCCCAGGGGAACTATTAATACTGCCCTGATTCTACAGGACAGGCAGGTGGAGGCTCTGAGAAGCGAGGGACTCAGTGGGATGTGAACGCAGGCCCAGCCAGCCGCAGAGCATAGTGTGGGGAGGGGGCAAGTCTGCAAGGGCCAGGCCACAGTCAAAGTGAATCTGCCCCCCTCCCCACACCCCGTGCTGCCTGGATGGCCTGCCTGCCAAAGTCCAGGTGTGATTGTCCTTATCTTCCTTGTTCCAGATCTCCGCATCTTCTCGGGGGCCGGGTCAGGCAGGCCCCTGACCCAGAGCAGGAGGCCAGGGTCAGCACTTCTCAGAGCCCACACTCACCACTGATAACAGCTGGCCCAGCTGAGGTTAGAGACGGGAGGAGGACTGAGCTTATATTGAGAGGTCAGCGTCCTGCAGCAGAGCTTGAAGTCCCTTCCTCCTCTTGCAAGGGGTACCAAGAGCCAAGAGCCCTTCAGCCTGCAGATGTGCTCGGCCATCAGCCCTCCTGGCTGAGGGGTCTCCGGCCCCACAGCGGAGAGCCAAGATGGCTAGGGAGGAGGAGCATCCCAGCTGATCACTTCCCCCAGCTCCTACGACCCAGAGGATGGTTTGCTTAGCTGATGTGTTTCAATAGGACACCAGTTCTGAATGAGTGCGTGTGCGAGCACCCACGCATACATTATGGATGTGTGTTCACAAATGTAAGCACCCCTCACAAATGTCGAAGGCCTCCCCGCTGCAACAGGACAGAGGGGCGGCTCTTGCTTGGCAGAGGATGACAAGCAATGTCCTCGCCCAGGACCATAGGCTTTAAAAGCCCTCACTCACCTTCCCATTCCCATTTCCATCAGAAGCTTAACAAACTTCTAAGAATTTTTTTCAAGATTTATTTATTTACTTGAGAGAGAGAGGGAGGGAGGGGGGAGAGAGAATTCTCAAGCAGACGGCACAGTGATGGCACAGCCTTACTTTGGGGCTCCATCCCAGTATCTTGAGATCATGACCTGAGCCGAAAGAAAGAGTCAGATGCCTAACTGGCTGAGCCACCCAGGCGTCCCTCAACCACCTTTTTTTTTTTTTTTAAGGTTTTTTTTTTTTATTTATTTACTTGACAGAGAGAGACCACAAGTAGACAGAGAGGCAGGCAGAGAGAGAGAGAGGGAAGCAGACTCGCCGCCGAGCAGAGAGCCTGATGTGGGACTTGATCCCAGGACCCTGAGATCATGACCTGATCTCAGCGGCTTAACCCACTGAGCCACCCAGGTGCCCCCCTCAACCACCTTTTAAAAGCCAGACTTCCTCGCTTCCAGCCCAACCTCAGATTTCCCCCAAGACTGAGAAAGACCCCCAAGGGGTGGGGTGGAGGTGGCATTCACAGTCTTCTCTTAGTCACCTCTGTATTTTTTTAAATTGTGGTAAAATATATGTAACATAAAAATTTGCAGCAATGTTAACAATCACTTTGTGCTGCAAACATCATACCATCCGTGTCCAGAACTTTTTCCATCTTCCCAACTGAAACTCTGTACACATGATAGACCGTCCGTTTCCCTCTACCCCCAGCTCCTGGGAACCACCATTCGACTTCCTGCCTCTATGAACTTGACTACTCTCCCATTACGGTCTGTAAGTGGAACCACACAGTGTCTGTCCCGTAGTGACCAGCTAATTTCACTTAGCATGCAGGGTCCTGGTTCGTCCATGTGGTAGCCTATTGCAGAATTCCCTTCCATTTTAAGGGAATGTATGTAGATACTATCCTGACTGTCCACTCAGCCATTGGTGGGCTCTTGGGTTGTTTCCACCTTTTCACCATTGTGAATAATGCTGCTGTGAACATGGGTATACAAATATCTCTTTGAGACCCTGCTTTCAGTTATTTTGAGTATATACCCAGAAGTGGGATGGCTGGATCCATACAGTAATTCTGTGTTTCATTTTTTGAGAAACTACCCTACTGTTCCAAGATGGCTACCGCACTCTACATGCCACATTTCATGCACAATCATTCTAATTTCTCCACATCTTCTCCAGCACTTGGGGTTTTGTTATTGTTGTTGTTGTTTTCTCTTTTTCTTTTTCAGAATAGCCATCCCAGTGGTGTGAAGTGCGATCTCATTGTGGTTTGGGTTTGCCTCTCCCTGACAGAGATGCTGAGCCTCTTCTCCTGTGCTTACTGGCCACTTGTGTATCTTCTTTGGAAAAATGTTTACTCAAGTCCTTCAGCGATTTTACATTTTTTAAAAACTTTTCTTCTTGATGCTCTGCAAGTTGCCATTTGGAACCATTTCTCTCTGAGAGTTCTTGCTGGACCTGCTCCCCTCCCATACGTTCCTGTGGGAGCGGGAAGTGAGGGGGAGAGGGAGCTGCAGGGAGAAACCTTACCCACCTGGAAAGCTAGCCTGGAGGATTTCACACTTTAACTGCTTAAGAAATCCAGAAGCTCGAGTTGAGATGGAGCTAGTGTCTGGATGGCTCCCGTTCAGCAGGGGCGTCCCCTCCCCCAAGACAGATGCAGTTTGAGGGGACTTTGCCTGGGCTGGGAGGGCAGCTGACCCAGTGTCTGGTGCCAGGAATGGGCAGTGCCCACCTCCAGAGCTGCCTTCAGGCCCCAGGTATTTGCGATTTTGCAGGGAGAATTTCAAGTCTGAAGGGCACATGACCATTAGAATCATTTACAGACACACAAACCTTTCTGCTGATCGGCAAGATTTGCAATCAGGTATGTATCCGGAAAGGACAAGGCTGAGCTTATCGTGGGCCTCAGCTCAGAGTTGAACACCACCCGCCCACAAGGCTCTTCCCTTGTTTTACTTATTTATCATCTCCCTTTATCCCTCAGCCCAGTTCCTGGGGGACCCCTCCCCCACCCCACCATGGGCATCTGTTGTGATACGTTTGAGGGGTATCCTTGCATCTTTGTAAAGCAGGCATGTTTTCATGTACATGTGGCTTTAACAAACCTTGCCGCAGACTAATAAATCTCATTCTCCCACTCACTTGATCTTGCATTTGACACTGTGTTTTAAAAACCAATCCATATTTGGGGCGCCTGGGTGGATCAGTGGGTTAAGCCTCTGCCTTTGGTTCAGGTCATGATCTCAGGGTCCTGGGATCAAGCCCCGCTCGGGCTCTCTGCTCAGCAGGGAGCCTGCATCCCCTCTCTTTCAGCCTGCCTCTCGGCCTACTTGTGATCTCTGTCTGTCGAATAAATAAAATCTTTAAAATCTTCAAAAAAAAAAAAACAAAACAAAAAGAAAAAACCAATACATATCCATTGCATGTTTCTAATTCAGAAGATTCCATCCTCATTTTCACCTCTGGGAGATGGAAACCCGGCCTCCATCTGTTGAAACGTCTTCACTCTTAACATTGTTAACTGAGTCAATCAAATCATCTATATCTTTGCTTCAGTACATCTCTTTCTGAGGAGGTGGCTTCATTAAAATCCAGCTCTGGAGCACCTGGGTGGCTCAGTCTCCAATTCTTGATTTCAGCTCAGGTCATGATCTCAGGGTCGTAGGATCGAGTCCCCAGTCTGGCTCCACACTCAGCAAGGAGTCTGCTTGAGATTCTCTCTCTCCACCTCTCCCTTCGCCCCTCCCCATTTTATGTGTAATTATTGTTAATACTGCTATATTAGGATTTGTTTCTATCTTGTATATTCTATTTATAATTCATTTTATTGTTGGTTTTGCCTCTCCTGCCTTCAATGAAAGAGTCCAATTTTTTCCCGCTGATTTGAAAGTCTTTTTTTTTAATATAACCATGTAAAATACTGAATGAATAAATGACTGAATAAATAAATGGGAGGAAAGGGACAAATCTTCCTTGCAGAAGAATTTCAAATAATAGATGCAGAAGGCATGAGAACAATAGGACATCACCATTAGCACACTAGTGACAATTCCTGCAGGTACAATCCACAAATAAATGTTCACATCAGTGAGCCAGACTTTAAGGAGAAGCAGGATATTTGCATAGACACGAAGTATTTCCTCCAAATTAATTACTGCATTGGTTTTAACACACATCCAGGAATTCTTTGATACTCTTCTTTCTGGGCTAAGGAGTTTAATTCCTCTCTCCTTGTGGGTGGGCTGGACCCAGTGACTGGCTTTCTCACGAATGGAATTTGGAGAGGGAGAAATAATATTACATGGAGAAGTCAGGCAGATACCATCTTAACCAAATGAACAAGAATTACTCTTACTAGTAATAAATCATGTTGCAATCAGTGACACGGTGACGGTTGATACTGATATGATGTGATGAGGAGGGCACCTCTGTGATATTCTTCACCCAAAGCCAAACTGAGGTCTAATCCTCCTGAGAAGATATCAGACAAACCCAAACTGAGAGATATTCTATGAAACACCTGAGCGGCCTGGGTGGCTCCGTCGGTTAAGCATCCACTCTTGGTTTCAGCTCAGGTCATGATCTCAGGGTCGTGAGATCCAACCCAGAGTTGGGCTCCACACTCAGCCGCGAGTCTGCTCAAAGATTCTCTCCCTTTGCTCCACCTCCCCCCAAATAAATAATCAATCTTTAAGGAAAAAAGAAATACTTGACCAGCATTCTTCAAAAGTCAAGGTCATGAAAAGCAAGGAAAAACCGAGATACAATCACAGGTGTAGGAATCCAAAGAGTCTTCATGACTAAGTACCTCACAGTATCTTGATGGGATCCCGGGACAAAAAGCGAGTGAAATCTGAAAAAAGTCTGCAGTTTGGTTAATAGTGTTACACTGATGTTAATTTCTTACTTTGGTAACTATGCCGCGGTCATGTAGGATGTTAGCATGAAGGGCGTTGCACGGTCTTTACAATTCTCCTGTGAATGTGAAGTTATTTCTATATAAAAGTTTTAAAATACAGCTGTATATGAAAAGTTGAAAGCAATCACAAAGATGAGGTCATAACGCAGTCATGATCAGACATGAACAGATTTAAAAAATTTTTTTGAAATGAAAGTCTAATTCTCATAATAAAATGCCAGTTAGGCACAAAGAAAGAATGGGGGACCTGGGAATAAGTAAATTAGCAAAAAGCAACAAGGAGACAAGTAGAGGGGGAAACATAAAGGAGGCACTGAGTAAGAGACAGGAAGGTGAGGGTACAATGCTCTACTAAATTCTGTGTGTGTAACCAGAACCTCAACCATGGAGGATAGAGAGAATGAAGAAACTAGAGTATTTAAAGAGAGAACGGACGTGAGACGTTTAGAACTGGTAGAAAACATCGTATCAGACGTTTAGGAAGGAAAACAGGATATACCTAGCAGAGTAAAAAAAATAAATCCATACACAGCTCAGTAAAACCAAAAACTGAAAACAAAGACAAGGTAAGTTGGTAAAAACAGCCAGAAAGAACAGGTCACCTGTAAAGAACAATTAAGAAGACAGCAACTTCTCAACAGCAAAAGTCAGAAGATATTGACTATAATCTTGCAAATACAGATACAAAATAACTGTCAACATGGGATTAGAATTATGAACTCTGAGAGACTATCTTCCAGGTTTGAGGGTGGTTAAAAATTAAGAATTTACCACCAAGAGAACTGCACTGCAGGGGAAAAATGATCTCAGAAAAAGAGTCTAAGAAGAAGATAAAGGAGAGAATGCTGAGTAAATGTACAGAAATAATGGATATAAACCAAAACTTGTCTTTAAAAATAATAATAGTCATTGTTACGGATATTACGGAATTGTGCTCCTCGAGATTGTCCTGGTTGACAAAACCACCAACAACATATGAAAATATTCATTTCCGGGGCACTTGGGTGGCTCAGTCGTTAGGCCTCTGCCTTCAGCTCGGGTCATGGTCCCAGGGTCCTGGAATGGAGCCCCGCATAGGGCTCTCTGCTCGGCGGGGAGCCTGCTTCTCCCTCTCCCACATCTCCTGCTTTGTGTTCCCGCTCTCGGGTCTCTCTCTGTCAAATAAATAAAATCTTAAGAAAAAAAAAATTCATTTCCTTCTCTCTCTGGCAACCTACGGCCAGACTTGATGATTTTTCCTAAACAGGTAAAAATGGTACTTCACTAAGTCCTAATTTACATTTTTCTTAATATGAATCTGTCGATACGTCTGTGATTCCTTCCCAGTTTTTTTTTTAATATTTTATTTATTTATTTGACAGAGATCACAAGTAGGCAGGGGTGCGGGGAAGCAGGCTCCCCGCTGAGCAGGGAGCCCAATGTGGGGCTCGATCCCAGAACCCTGAGATCATGACCTGAGCCAATGGCAGAGGCTTAACCCACCCGAGCACCCCTCCTGCCCAGTTTTTGTTTTGTTTTGTTTTGTTTTTGACAGAGAGAGATCACAAGTAGATAGAAAGGCAGGCAGAGAGAGAGAGAGAGGGAAGCAGGCTCCCTGCTGAGCAGAGAGTCCGATGCGGGACTCGATCCCAGGACCCTGAGATCATGACCTGAGCCGAAGGCAGCGGCTTAACCCACTGAGCCACCCAGGCACCCCCTGCCCAGTTTTTGACTTTGCCTGTGACTGTGGTATCTTTTGCGTAGTGAATTTCTTTCCTTGTATGTAGCACTGTTTTCTCCTTTTCTTTCAAGGCTTATAGGTGCCGTGCCATACTTAGAAATGCTTCCCCTGCCCCAAATGATTTTTTCATTCTCCCATTGCTGCTTCAGTACTTTGTGGTCTCATGTTTTAACATTTACATATTTGGTCTGTCTCGGAATTATTTTGCTGTGAAGTTGAAGGTGTGGCAATAAACTTGTTTTTCCGATGACCACCCTGTTTGCCCAGCAATTTTATACTGAATAGTATCCCTCCACCAATTTGAAATTTTAACATATCCTGAATCCCTTTGTATTTGAATCTATTCCTGTGCCTTCTCTTCTGTTCCATTCATCTGTCTCTTGCTGGCCTGGAAGCACACTAGTTTAATTATTTTAGCTCTGTAAGATAAGACACTTAATCTCTAATAAGTCTGGTCCCATTACATTTGTCCTGGATATTCTTGTTTGGTTACCAAAAAAAGATCCTGCTGCTATTTTTAGGGGACTCGTTAAATTTATACAACCTAGAGTAAATGAACTTTCTAAAAATGGGCTTTGTCTTTCCGTTTGTTCAGGTCATCTTTTGTATCCCTTAGCGGAGTTTTAAAATTTTATTCAGAAATATACTGCATAAATCTCATTAGGCTTATTCCCAACTGTTTCATCTTGTGGTTATTATTGTTTTTGTTATTGTTTTTCTAGTATATGTACATTATTTTCTTCCATTAGTTTTTTTTAACTAGTTCTTTGCCGCTTTCCTAACGGGGCACGGGAGAAGAATGAGGCCCAAACAAGGCAGCTGGAAGAGAGAGGAAGCAGGGGACCACAGCGGGAAGGACTGTCGCCCCACCCCCAACTCCTCCAGTCTCTTATTTATTAGATACAAGATAGCAACAAAGGAGAAGAAAAGAAGGTTATACAATAGCCATAGGTCTAGTAGGTAAGCAAGAAGGAATGTGAGTCACATGTTGGTCCCAGGTCTTAGAGTAAATGGGGTAGACAAAAAGAGGAGTAAGGTGTGTGGGGCTCCAGTTGCACGGATTTGTAATTGAGCAGGTGTACTTAAAGGGATTACCTTAACAGCAGGCTTTCTCTGAGGCAGGGGAGATAGGGAAAAAGGGAAGCAGGCGGCTTCCACCCTCAGAGAGCAGCCACAGCCGCTGGGCTTCAAGGAAGTGTATCATCCCCTCCACCGGAGGCCTGCTGCTAGGACAGGTCTTTCTCAAGGTCATCTCTAAGCATGCTTGCGTGACCAGTACAACTCCTAATTAGCTAAAGATATATTTTGAGCAGTTATTATTCTGAGGGATGGTTACAGTTGTTGCTTGTAAATGTGAAATCTATAGTTTCTGAATATCAATTTTTAAAAGATTTTTTAAATGATTTTATTTATTCATTTAGAGAGAGAAAGACAGCGCAGAGAGACAGGGAAATCCCGGGGTCCCTTTGACTGGAGAGCCACAGACGGATGGCCCAAAGGACCTCTGCCCCACATACAAAGAAACAGCCTTGCTGAGCTCTAGCCAGACAAGATGGGCTCTTTTGCCTGTCGACCTGGCCCCTGGGTCAGGAGTACGGGGGCCAGGAGCCTCACCCAGCCTTCAGGTGAGTCACTCCCAATTCTTAGGGTCACCAGTCAATTCTGTTAATGATCTGAGATCTTTGTTTCTCAACTTCTTTCACAACCCTGGGGGTACAAGGCCAGCATCCCTTATGAGAGAGAGCAGTAATAGGAAGCAGGGAACAGAGGTCAGGGTCACCGGGCATGGTGTGTCAAATGGGGGACCTCTGCCTCTGCAAATCAGATCCTGTGATCATTAGCCTACCGCCTCTCTTGTGTGCCTGGCTCTGTCCTTATCTCTGATGCTATCTTTCTGGCTCTCTCTTTCCAGTTTGGATGGGTCCTTTGACCCCAAGTGTCTAGCAGCAACTCCCGGCTGATAGCGAGTGGGGATTCTCACAGGCTCAAACAGGGACACAGCCCAGTCTTCCTAAAAACTTCAGTGGACGAGTCCCTGAAAAGGGTCAGTGTTTAGCTGAGATGAAACCAAAACGAGGGGCTCCCGGGTGGCTCAGTATGTCTTGGGCTCAGGTCATGATCCCAGGCTCCTGGGATGGAGTCCTGAGTCCAGCTCCCGGCTCCACCCGGAGTCTGCTTCTTCCTCTACCCCTCCCTCCTGCTCATGATCTCTCTGGTTCACATTCTCGCTCTCAAATAAATCTTAAAAAAAAAAAAAAAAAAAAAAAGCCAAAACAACCCCACCCAGGGAAAGCCACACCTCAAGCTTCAGGTAGAACTATAGGAAACCGCCAATAATCCGTTGGTTTCGACCCACCAAAACATGGCTGTGGTTCAAACTCGAAAGCTGCCTTTGAGAAGGAAACAGTCACAGAATCAAATCTGTGCTGCCACCCAGTGGTCAGAGCGAAGAAACAGAACTTGTTCCTTTGAGGGTGGTGGTTGATAGGGTAATCTTCCTGCTACACGCGGGGATTAGGAGCTCTACACAAGTGATTATTTAGAGCTACTATGGCTTATGGCAATAATTACTTATTTTGATGTGCCACAAACAGTTCTTCTGAGGTAGGCGATAGGCATTTATCCCCATTTTAGAGATGAGTAAAATGAGGTCCCAGGGATTGCAAGATCCCACAGTGAGGGAGGCTCACCCAGGTTTGAGCTCAGAGTCCTGACTCAGAGCACGGCTGCTCACATCCGGCAGTTGCCCTTCCCATCTTAGAACATGAGGCTCCCACTCGGGAAATCCGAATCCCCGGAGGTCCCAGCTGAGGCTGTTCCAGGTGCACACTCCTGAATGTCTGAGCACTTTGTATTACACAGGAACAGAGGAGGTTTGTGGAACCAAGACAGGCTGTTAAATGAGTAGTTTTTAAAAACTGTGTTAAAAATAGTTCCTGAAGGGACATCTTGGTAGTTCAGTTGGTTGAGCATCCCACTCTTGATTTCAGCTTGGGTCATGATCCCAGGGTCCTGGCTGGGGAATCTGCTTCTCCCACCCCTCCTGCCCCAACCTACGGCTCATGTGCTATCTCTCTCTCTCTCTCTCTCTGTTCTCCCTCACACACAAATAAATAAATAAAATCCTTTTTAAAAAAAAAGACGCTTTTAAAAAAGTTGTTCATTAAAACAACAACAACAAAAAAACCTGTATGCTAAAAGAACATTGATCAAGTAATTGTCAGCTTAGTGAAGTTTGCTCTGGAAAATTCTCTGTCCAAACATTAAGCAATATTTGTGTAATTTGGATTTCATGTCTTGATTCAAATCTTCCTCGAGAGTAAAAATGTCCTCTGACTCAAATGGTATATCCAAATAGTAAAGCCCGAACATTCCTTCTCCTGATGCCCTGGCTGCTTCTTCCCATCCTGTAAGGCACATGGGGACAGGAGAATGCGGAGTAGGCAGGATGTCCGCCATCACTGAAGGCTTGCGAGCTGGGGGCGAGAGCCAGAGGGCCGCTGGGACGGCCAAAGAGAGGGATCATTAGCCTGCTTGGGGTCACACACCTCACTGGCAGAGGAATCAGCTCATTCCCTGACTCCAGCCCCTCGAGGACCAGGGACGCACTGGACTTGCCCCTTGTGAGTTAGGAAAACCACAGGAAGACCTGAGCCCGCACAACCTGTGAACTTTGGTCCCACCCCATGTGGACCGAGAACAGAGCGCACAAAGATGGTTTCAGCACAGGCATTCTGCCCCTGCCTTCCAGTTTCCGACAGAATCTAGTCCTGATTCAAGATGGCCACAAGGAGGAGTAGGGAGATGAAAGAGGAGGGGGGACAGAGGAAGAGGTGGGGGACTGGAGGACAGGAAGATGGGAGGCTGAGCCCTGACCCAGAGAAGAGAGAGCTTTAGGCTTACTCCATTTCATCTTCAGGCTTAGGAAAGGCTCTCATACCAGGCTGCTGTTTCTCATGTAAGCTTTTGGTGTCTGTCTGAACTTTGTAAACTGTACTTGTATATTACTTTGATTAAGAATGTACATTAAGGGGCGCCTGGGTGGCTCAGTTGGTTGAGCGACTGCCTTCCACTCAGGTCATAATCCTGGAGTCCCTGTATTGAGTCCCGCATCGGGCTCCCTGCTTGGCGGGGAGTCTGCTTCTCCCTCTGACCCTCTCCCTTCTCATGTTCTCTCTCTCTTTCTCAAATAAATAAATAAATAATCTAAAAAAAAAAAAAGAATGTACATTAAAGGGGGACGCGTGGATGGCTCAGTCGGTTAAGTGGCTGCCTTTGGCTCAGGTCATGATCTCAGCATCCTGGGATCGAGTCCCACATTAGGCTGCTTGCTTGGCAGGGAGCCTGCTTCTCTCTCTGCCTCTGCTCGAGCTCTCTCTCTCTCTCTCTGACAAATAAATAAATGAAATCTTAAAATAATAACAATAATAATGAAGAATGTACATTAAAGGGGCACCTGGGTGGCTCAGTGGGTTAAAGCCTCTGCCTTCAGCTCAGGTCATGATCCCAGGGTCCTGGGATTGAGCCCCACATTGTGTTCCCTGCTCAGTAGGAAGCCTGCTTCTCCTCCCTCTCCCTTTGTTTGTGTTCCCTCTCTCACTGTGTCTCTGTCAAATAAATAAATAAAATCTTTTTTAAAAATTTTAAAAATGAACCTTAATCAAAATTAATTTGAATGTGTCATAAACCTAAACAAAAAGCTAAAACTATACAATTCTAGGAGAATATTTGTGACCTCAACTTAAGGTAGGCAAAGACTTCTTAGGGCAAAAAGCATAAATCACCAAGAAAATTAGACATAATTAGAAACTGGCTTCTTGGGGCGCCTGGGTGGCTCAGTGGGTTGGGGCCTCTGCCTTCAGCTCAGGTCATGATCTCAGGGTCTTGGGATCGAGCCCCGCGTCGTCGGGCTTTCTGCTCAGCGGGGAGCCTGTTTCCCTTCCTCTCTCTCTGCCTACCTCTCTGCCTACTTGTGATCTCTGTCTGTCAAATAAATAAATAAAATCTTTAAAAAAAAAAAAAAAAGAAACTGGCTTCTTACCTTTAAGAAAATGCAGAAATAAACTACAGTGGACTTTCGTGCATGGCTGGTGGTAATATTAAAATAGTAGAGCTGGGGCTCCTGGGTGGCTCAGTTAGTTAAGTGGGGAAGCTTGATTTCGGGTCAAGTCACGATCTCAGGGTAGTGAGATGGACCCGGCCTTGGGTTGAGGTCCCCGCTAGGCATGGAGCCTGCTTGGGATTCTCTCTCTCCCTCTCCCCTTCTAGTCCCTCCCCCCACCCCACCCCCCAACCCGGCAGCCTTACAAACACTCTCTCTCTAAAAATTATTAGTTAAGGGGTGCCTGGGCGGCTCAGTGGGTTAAGCCTCTGCCTTCTGCTCAGGTCACGATCTCAGTGTCCTGGGATCAAACCCCACTTAGGGCTCTCTGCTCAGTGGGGGCAGGGGGAGGGGACTGCTTCCCCCTCCCCCTTTGCCTGCTTCTCTGCCTACTTGTGATCTCTCTCTCTCTCTCTGTCAAATAAATAAATAAAAATCTTAAAAAATAATAAAAATTAATGAGTTAATTTAACTAATGAATTAAAATGAAATAGTATAACCACTTTGACAAACAGTTTGGCAGTGTAGAGAGTAAGATGGGGTCCCTCGTGTCAAGCAGCCACGGAAGCAGTTAAGGGTATCGCAGCTAGGCGATAGGGCTGAGACCAGCATTAGCTGACAGCCCAGAACTGACAAGAGCAGAGGCAGAGGACATCTTCAGGAGCCCAGCACATTAATTCCCTTTTTTTTTAAAAGGGGGAGGATTTTGTCAGCAAACTGTCAGACTCTTCACACCTGACTCCTCTTATGCCTGACCACTTTAAAAAGGCAGCTCCTGCCCACGCCTACACCTGATTGTTCTCCAGTGGGAACCGAGATCCCTCCCTGCATAAACATCAGAAGCATAAGTGCCCAGAGCTGACCGGCACTAGCCTGGTGGACTTCGTGTTTGGTTTGTTTACTTCCTATGCCATTCGGTTATCTTGTTTGTGGCTGTCCTCATTCCGCTCCATGCGCAAGAAGGCAAGTTAATCACACGGTGAAATGTCACTGAGTTTGGAATCCTGAACCTGCTTTATAATTATGTTAACCTTGCCTTATGATTGAATAAAGCTGACATCGTGGAAAGACAACTCATATGTACCCCTTACAGTGTGCTCATGACACACAGCTTCCTCGAAAGTGAAAAACACCATACAACCAAGCCATCCCATCCACGTGTAGGTATTTTATCCAAGAGAAATGGAAACACAGATCCACACTGTAAGGGCCTATTTAGCCTGAGGGATTCCATCTCGGTTAAACAGTGATTTTGTTGTTTATGCAGTAAAACTTAAACTGACCCTGCCCACCCCACCCCCCAGGGGAACTTACTTAAAAGCAAGTCCGGGAAACCAGTAAAATATGGTCGACCAGTCCCTGATAACAGAGCCCAGAATACATCCAATCAGTAAAGTGCACATACTATCTCCCTAACTACCAAAGAATGTGGGCCCCGCCTTTTGGGCGCCTTTAGGCGCCAATTCTGACCAAGGTGATAGGCTGGTTCAAATAGCTACAAGGGTGAACTGTAACTCAATTGGCCACCCGTGTGTGACCTAGCAGGACTGTGCAACCTACTCCATGTGTTGCAATCTCATTGGCCACCTGTGTGTGGCCAGGCTCAACCACATGGCCTTTGCTCTATAAAAGTTAGTCTGTGAGCCTGGGAGGGGTTGCTCTCTCTGTAAGAGGTGGCCCTGACTGGTCAGGTGGCCCCAACCAGTCGGTTTGATTCTCAGTTTGATTCTTGGTTTGATTCTCGATGCTTGGCAAGAAATAAAGCTTTGCTTGACCTTCACTTTGTATCAGTCTTGCTCCTTTGATCACAGACCGTAACACACACAAGGATTTTTTCTAAAAAGATTTATTTATTTGAGAGAGCGAGCGCATGCGACCAGGGGAAAAGGTAGAGAAAGAGAAGCAGACTCCCCACTGAGTGTGGAGCCCAACATGGGGCTCGATCTCGAACCCTGACATCATGACCCTGAAAGCCTCGCCCAACTGACTGTGCCACCGAAGGACCCACACACAAAGACTTATAGGAATTTTTTTTTTAAGATTTTATTTATTTGACAGAGAGAGCACAAGCAGGGGGAGGGGCAGAGGGAGAGGGAGAAGCAGGCTCCCTGCTAGCAGGAAGCCCAATGTGGGACTCAATCCCAGGATTCTAGGATCATGACCTGAGCCGAAGGCAGTGGCTTAACCAACTGAGCCACCCAGGCGCCCCACTTACAGGAATTTTTTTTGTTAAGATTTTATTTATTTATTTGACAGATAGAGATCACAAGTAGGCAGAGAGAGAGCAGAGTAAGCAGGCTCCCTGCTGAGCAGAGAGCCAGATGTGGGGCTGGATCCCAAGACCCTGGGATCATGACCCAAGCAGAAGGCAGAGGTTTTAACCCACTGAGCCACCCAGGAGCCCCAGGAATTTTTAAGACAGTTGTATTCACTAAATCTCAAAACCGAAACAGCCCAGGTGTCCAACAGCAACCCAAATGTCCTTCGGGGTCCTCAGAGGATACCTCCCCACCAGACCAGCTGGGCCTCCCCAGTCTACCCACCTCAAGTCCAAATGGACAAACAGCAAGCTGCATATGCATACAATCAAATACTACTCAGCGCTGAAAGGAGGGAGCTACTGATACACGCAATCACGCAATCACGTGGATGACCCTCAGAAGCATGATGCTAAGTGAAAAGAAGCCGGGCACAAAAGATCACATCCTGTATGGTCCTACTTATGGGAAATTCCAGGGAAAAGAAAAGTGTAGTGATAAAAATCAGATAGTCGGTTGTCTGAGGCCAGCGAAGAGAGCGTTGACTGCAAAGGGGCAGAAGGGAACTTTCTGGGGGTAAAGGAAACATGCTATATCTTTTTTTTTTTTTTTTTTTTTAGATTTTATTTATTTATTTGAGAGAGTGAGAGAGCATGAGAGGGGAGAAGGTCAGAAGGAGAAGCAGACTCCCAGCGGAGCAGGGAGCCTGATGCAGGACTCCATCCTGGGACTTCAGGGTCATGACCTGAGCTGAAGGCAATCACTTAACCAGAGCCAGTCCCGGACTGGGAACCGTACTGTATCTTGAACTGGGACAGTGGTTAGCCTGGTGTGTTCATCGGCCAAAATTTATAGAACGGTATACAGTATGTAAAATTTCCGGTATTTACCGTATGTAAATAAACAAAACAATAACCCTACTTTATTGAGGTATTTTTTTAATGAGAGAGCTGCTGTGAGGCATGAAGGAGAACACAGGTGAAGGGATTCTGCTAAACACCTTCCCAAATGATTTTGAGAATTTAATTTGAGAAAGGCGAGAGGCTCTCACGTTTCTGCCCGGTCAGCCTCAACCGGGAGGTTGAGTGAAACATTCCCCCCGCTAGGGGGCGGTGTCAGCCAGGCCCCACCGCGCGTCACAGTCCCCGGCGCCCCCAGTGGCGCCGAGACCCCCGGGACGCGCCGAGCTCCGCCCGGTAGCCCGCGGGTGGGGGCCTCTCTTCCCCGCGGGGGGCCGGAGAGGTGGTACCCGCGCCGCGTCCTGCGCCGATGGGGGCTACGCGGCGCGGCCCCACGCCCTCCTCCCAGCCCCCTGCAGCCCAGCGGCCGGCTCGCCGTCCCGCACCCGCACGCTCTGCTCGGCCACCTCTGAGGGCCTGGCGTCCGGACAGAGGAGCCGCGGCTCCCGGGCACACGATGACCGCCCCCCCTCCAGCCCCGGCTGTCGGGCAACGTGGGGCCAGCCCTCTGGCCGCGACTGGCGGAATACAGAAGGGGGAAGCGGCGCCCGCCGGGGGACGGCTTCCAGGGTGGAAGGCGCTGCAGCTGGCGGTTGCGGGGACCCAGCTGCGTTCCGGGCGGAACCGCCCCGGCCTCTCTGGCGCCGCTTCTGCGACAAGGCCCGCAGAAAGACACCGCGGCGCCTCTTTCCTCCCGGATCTTCTTCCTCTCAGAGCAGGTCCTCAGAGCCTTAGCCAATCCCCACCCATACAGAACTCCGAAACTGTCATTTTGAAGGACAGAAGAAGTGGCCTAGAGATGTTTTGTTGAACTGTTCCTCGAGCTAATGAGGCGGCCCCCAGGCGTGGCGCGCCAAGTAGGGGGCTGTTAGGGGCATGGGCTGGAATGCGGGGAGGGGAGAGCTCTACCACTGCCCGGCGTGCCAAGGCCCGGGGACACCCAGACCCTCCGTTATCACTCTCCCTCCTCGCCCCCCTCCGTGGCCACCGCCCACCACGGGACCTCAGGGGAAGCACTTGGGCGGCCCCGCCCGCCGGCGCACTTGTCTCCGGCCCTCTCCGCTCTGGCTGGCGCACTGCGTGGTGCGCCTAGTTCCCCGAACCCGGCAGAGCCGCAGCTGCGTTGAGGACACACCGCACCCCTCGCGCCCTCTGGTCGGGGTGTCTCCGGGCCCACCCCCGGTCAGGCCCTGGGGGGCGGTCGACGCCAGCGCCGCAAGTGCAGCCCAGAGGCCGCGCGCCGGTGAGTCGGCCCGGGCGGCTCCAGCAGAGTTGATGGGGGTCAGGGAGGTAGGAGGGCAAGGCAGGGAGGACGGGCAGTTGCTTCCCTTCCTACTTTTGCTAGCTTCCAGGAGACCAGCAGATGCTCCAGACTGGTGAGGTGGGCAGTTTCCCCCAGACCCGGGTCTGCGGGCTCTGAGCACTAACCGGACCCAGGCTAGGGGAGACCTTCTCGGGAAAGGGAGGCGAGGCCGTGAGTATACTTTATTTAGAGCGCTCGCCTGGGTCCCAGACAGAGGCCTAGGCTTGACTCCTCTCCTGGTACCAGCTGCTGTTCTTTGGTGGTTCTGCAACTTTACAGAGCCTCACTTTCCTCATTTATAAAATGGGAATATCATGCTACCTCCCAGGGTCCCCGTGAGGACGAACCCAAAAGACGCTGCGAAGGGCTGAGCACTTAGTCTGTGAAGCACAGAAAGATCTGCATTAATTCAGCCGAGAAGAATCTCCACTTCCGGTCCTGCCGGGTGCATTTCGGGTCACGCCTGCCCTTTCACAGACTGGGAGGATGGGCTCTTTGCCCAGGAGTCGCATGCGCGCAGGGACAAGGGCAAAAGCTTGTAGTCCAGGAGGCTCAGGTAGCCCTGAGCACCTACTGTTCTGGTTGGTGGCCGTCTGGACCTTCGCGGGGGAGGGGGATGGCGAACATACTCTGTGGCAAAGATGGCTGCAGTTTTCCCTAAGGGGCACATCCTTCACCGTTACTTCTGAACATCATTCTTCGCCCTCAGACACTTAGGCCTCATAAAACCGGGAACCAGTGTCACAGTTATTAACACCCAGAAATTCCCCATACAGAGCAGAGTTCCCATTTTGCAGAACAACCTGCGGTCACAGGTTGTTCATGAATACCTGCCAGTCAGTGGAGATCCCTTAGTGCCTTCCACTCTCCCGCAGGTGTGTTCCGTGTCCTGCGTTGCATTCTCTCTTAATCAAAGGATAAACACGGGCACGTTTGGCCGGCCCGGGGAAAGAGGAAGCCAGAGTCAGGCCTCCCTAGGCTTCCAGGGTGGGATGCCCTGCAGGGCTTACTGGGGCCATCAAGGTTGATATGAGGATGAAATCGACGCCAAACAGGCAAATGGACTCAGGACAGCGGCTCTTGCCCTATGCCCGTGCGATGGGCTTCAGAGTTTGGACAATATCTTGGCCTCGAGGGACACGGTCCTAGCACGTCTTATCTGAAGATGCCTTTGGCTTTTGGGCCAGGGCCGCCTCCTCCGACACTCCCTGCCCTACTGTCTTCAAAACCTGTTCCAAATGCTGGGTCCCCAGAAGGGGCCGAACCGTGGGATCCCCCCACCCCCCCTCCCGTAAAGCAGTGCCCCAGAGCTTTGTTGAGAAAGTCTGAGTTTGAAGGTAGGGACATTCCTTGGAAGAAGCCACCACACCATGGCTGCCGTTGTGGACCACGCTCGCTCACAGCTGTGTCCCCAGGGCCAAGCAGTGGGCAGGGGAGAGAGGTGGGGCACCGAGAGCCGGCCCCGCCCTCTGACTCAGCGAGAAAGACAAGTGTTTCTGCACACCCGCAGCTCCCCGGAGCCGCGCGGCCTCCCTTCCCGTCCTCTCGCCCCACTGAAGCGATCTCGTCCCCAGCTTCACCCCCCACCCACCCACCCCCGACGCGCCCGGACCAGTGGTTTCCGCTTCAGAGTACCCCTGCCACCGAGATGGTCTCTCCCTAATGCCTGCCTTCACACAACTCCCCCCCCCGCCCCTCACACGCGCTGGGATGTCCCTGTCTGTGGTTATCAGCGCCCGCTCTCCGGCCCCGCAATTAGAGCTCCGTGACCCCGGGCGCTGTCCCTTTATTCTAGAACCTGCTGTTCCACTGCCCTCCTGGAGACAGTCACCCTGCCCATCTCCCCCAACCCTCCCTTCATCCCCGTCCGGGAGAGGGCCACACAGCTGTGACCGCAGGACTGGATCTCCACTTGGGTAGTTTAGCGTGCTCCTGGGCAGGCATGAGCAGCCTCCTATCCTGATTGGGTTTAGGTGAGTAGTGGCCACACCCCGTGGCGTTGGCTCCTCCCCCTTGAACACCTGGTCGAAGGGACCAGTCCTGCAGCCTCGCCTCCGCCTGGGGAGCTGCAGGGGAGCGGCACCCTGGTCTTTCTGGAGAACTTCCCACACTTGTTAAGTTCAGTGTCCTGCTGCGTTGTCACCTCCTCTGGGGACCTCCGACTCTGTCCTTGACCCCCCGCCCCACAGTAAGCACACGGGGTGGATTCTAGGTGCTGAGATAGGTACCAGCGGATCCCAGACCTGGAGGAATCTCAACCAGACTGAGAAGCAATCAGACAGCGCCAGGGGTCTGCACCGTGAAGCACAGGACTCTGTGGAAATGAGATTGGGGAGGGCTTCTGGGGGATCTCAGCAGTTGCAGCAAAATGAATAATGAAAGAAACCACTGTTATGTTTTGTTTTTTATTATTTTATTTATCAGAGCAAGCACAAGCAAGGGGAGCAGCAGAGGGAGAAGGAGAAGGAGACGCCTGCCTCCCTGAGCAGGGAGCCCCATGTGGGACTGGATCCCAGGATCCCAGGATCCCAGGATCATGACCTGAGCTGAAGGCAGACGCTTAACCGACTGAGCCACCCAGGCATCCCTATGTTTGCTTTTTCATGTTGTCTTCACAACAGCTCTGAGGTAGGTACTATTGTTAACTTCATTTTACAGATAGAGTGCCCTTTTGTCGTGAGCAAGTGACAGCAAGGATTTGAAATTGGCCCTAGGACTCCAAAGAGGTTTTAACCTTTATATTATAAGCATATCTGGCCAAGGAAGCAATGTGAGCAGAGGCACTGAGGTGAGAAGGCAGGATAGAAGGGGTAACTACAGAAGGACATGATGTTTCTGGAGCGCCAAGTTCTGCACCCACAGGGGTGAGAGTGGGGATGGTGGGGACTGGTGGGCCTTGTAAACCGGTACCAGTTGGTAAAGCATGCAGCTCTTGATTGTGGGGTCATGAGTTCAGTGAGTTCGAGCCCCACTTTGGTTGTAGAGATGATAGGGAAGAAGGAAGGAAGGGGGGGGAGGGCGGGCGGGTGGCAGGAAAGAAGGGAGGAAAGAAAATTAGTATCACTTAGTGAAGGAGTGAAGAGGGAAGATGACCCCTGGATTTCTGTACTGAATAACTGGGCAAACGGTCATTCCACCCCTGCTGTAGGGGATGGGGGCAGGGCTGGTTTTCGGGAAAGAGATGAGTTCTGGCTGGCTTCCCTGTGTTCAATGTGGGGGCAGGAGCCTAACAGGCAGTGGCTCCAGGCTCCAGGGTCAAACAGTCTGGGTCCAGCTCCCACCTTCATCACCCTACTCTTCTGTCTCATTGGGCAAGAAACTAGATCTCTTTAAACCTGTTAATTCATCCATAAGATAGCAATAGTAATAGAATTTTAGGGTTGGGATAAAATGAGAATAAAAGGAGACAATGTGTGGTGTCTGGAACATAATACATATCGAAAAATGGCAACTCTCTTATTGTTATTATTTATTATCAATAAATCTGAAGCTCAGAGAAGAAGCAATTTCAGAAGTCATCAAACGGAAATTGAAACCAGGAGAGTAAATGAGATGATCCAAAAAGAGTGTAGAGGCTGAGAAGGGCGGAAGTTGAAGACCAGGAGCCCTGGCATTTCAGGGTAGACAGAGGAAGAGCAGCATCAAAACAAATGGTTATAGAAAAAGGAGGAAAGCCACCAGAGCTTGGTGCTGAGGAAGTCACATGTAGGAGCCACACAGCTGACTGATCCTCTGTCTTCTTCCTCCTTCCTAACAGAACCTGGCGTTCTCAGGGTCAGCACGTTCGGGATTCTGTGTGTCTCAGAGAAGGTAGCCCACAGCCCCAGCTCGAAACCAGCAGCACGGTTGCCCCTGGTTATCCCATGGCCCTTGCCAGTGATTAGTTTATGAAAGGTATTTGATCCCTTTCTGGCCAATGGGACCTGACAGAAAGTCTGTTGAGGGACTTCTAGAAGATTTTTTTGATTAAAAAAAAAAAAAAAAGATGCCCATGAAGACGACAACCACAAGGAGATATCATTTCACACTCACTAGGATGACTAGAATCAAAAAGTCAGATAACATCACATGTTGGCCAGGATTTGGAGAATGAGAGCCCTTATGCATTGCTGATGGGACCGTAAAAAGGAACAGCCACTTGGAAAATGATCTTGCAGTTCTTCAAACAATTAAACGTAGGGTTACCATATGACCCAGCTGTTCTACTCCTAGGTATAATACCTGGGAAAATGAAAAAATTAGGTCCCACAGAAACTTACACACAAATATTTATAGTGGCGTTATTTGTAATAGCCAAAAGGTGGAAACAACTCAAATGTTCGTTGACAGATGAATGGATACACAAAGTATGCTACATACAAGCGGTGGGATTGTATTTGGCCATAAAAGCAGATAAGTACCAACACAGGCTATACCATGAATGAACTCTGAAAACATCATTTTAAGTGAGAGAAGCAATCCACAAAAGGCCATGTACTGTATGATTCTAGTCATATGAAAGTCCAGAATAGGGAAATCTGGGAGATAAGGAAATAGGGAGAGAAAGTAGGTAGCACTTGCTTAGGGCTGAGGTGGTGGCAGGGGAACGGGAGATGATTAAATCACTGGTATGCATTTTCTTCTTGAGGTGATCAGGATGTTCTAAAATTGACCAGAGGTGGGGCGCCTGAGTGGTTCAGTGGATTGAGCCCCTGCCTTCCGCTCAGGTCATGATGTCAGGGTCCTGGGATGGAGCCCTGCCTTGGGCTCTCTGCTCAGCAGGGAGCCTGCTTCCCCCTCTCTCTCTGCCTGCCTCTCTGCCTACTTGTGAGCTCTCTCTCTGTCAAATAAATAGATAAAAATCTTACAAAAAAAGATTAAAATTGACCGGAGGCAGTGGTCACACAAATATGTGAAGATACTAAAGCTATTGAGTTGAACACTTTTTTAAAAAAAGATTTTATTTATTCGAGGAAGAGAGAGAGAGGAGAGGGACAAGCACATTCTGTGCTGAGCACAGAGCCCCATGCGGGACGCACTCCCACAACCCTAAGATCAGGACCTGAGCCAAAACCAAGAGTCAGAGGCTTAACGGACCAGCCACCCAGGCACCCCTGAATTGAGCGCTTTAAGTGCGTATGTAGTATGTTCATTATATCTCAATAAAACTGTTGCAAAAGAAGCAACAATAAAAGTGATACACAAGGGAGGAATCTATGACTCTTCTCTCACTGTTGTCGTGTCTGGATGGAATGGCTGAGACAAACTGTCTTGCTACCAGCCTGAGGACCATGTCCACACAAAGAAGCAGAAATTATAAGGGTCACTGGGAAGTAGCAAAGGAGCCCTGTTGGCACCAGGCTCTCGTGGTCTTGTCATATGATGTAATGAATTGTTAAAGCCTGTGTGAATCAAAGTTTTTGTTGCTGATATTGTCTCCAAACAAGAACTATAATCACTGTGGGATTTAATTTAGGGAAGTAGCTGCTTATGAACCTTGGGAGCTGCTGGATGGTCAGGGTCTTGACTTCTAGAACACTGCAAGACTGACCCTCGGTAGGAGCTGCTGCCTCTGTGGCTGTGTCAGGAGAAGGTGACACAGGAGGCCGGCGCCGGAACCTCTGACTTCCAGATCACGGGGCTGTGTTTGCGATGCAAGAGTCGGGCAGCTGTGGCCAAACCACCCCAGCTGCCTGCCAGCACCCACACAGCCGGTGAATTAACAAGGAACACTGCGTCAGAAAACTTACATCAGGGTGCCAGGGTGGCTCAGTCGGTTAAGGGTCTGCCTTCAGCTCAGATCATGATCCTGAGGTCCTGAGTCCTGAGTCAGGCTTCCTGCTGGGCAGGGAGTCCGCTTCTCCCTCTCCCTCTGCCTGCCGCTTCCACTGCTTGCGCGCCCGCTCTCTCTCTCTCTCTCTGTCAGGTAAATAAATAAAATCTTTAAAAAAGAGAGAGAGAGAGACAAAGAAAGGAATAAAACTTACCCATCGCCTTGACCTTACTTGCCAGAAGAAAACAAAAGGAAGAAGGAAAGCTTTTGCTTGGCTTCTACGTCCCAGATATCTCCCTTCTAATAACCAACTTTTCTGCTCCTTATTCCTGCTTCCATCTCAGACCTTCTCTCCCGCATCATTTTTCCTTCTACCTAATACATATATTACATGTCCTTTGAAATGTTCTGAGGGTCTGCTTGTGGAGATCTTTCAGTTCTTATTTGCCAGAAAATATCTTTGTTTTGCCAAAAATTTTTGGACGTGGAAGGTAGACTACTAGTTATTTTTTTCATTTTCTTTTTTTCCCCATGCATGTACGTATGTCTGTCTGTTCTTGTGGGAGGCAGGGGAGCATGTGTCTGGGCCCTTTCACAGTTCTCTTTCCCCCACAGGGTGGACCCAATTGTGGGCTGGGGCCTGGGGCCCAGAAGGTCCACAAGAAGGGTGACAAGGGGCCCTTCAACGTGGAGGCACTGGATGAAATCAGAACGAGACGCAGGGTCAAGATGGAAAAGCAGGTGAGTGCAGGATGGTTTTGCTGGTGTGGTAGAGCTCGGGAACTGAGAAGCGCTGGGCTGTGGGGACAAGCACGAGGAAGGGGGGAGGCTGTGCAGCTCAGAGCCATGGCCCAGAGCATCCGCTACCCAGGAGACCTACGCAGAGCCCAGGTGTTCCCTGCTGCCAATGCCAAGTTACTTTCTTTTAGCGTAGGAATGTCCTCATCCTTGAGGGCTTGCTACCTACAGCCACCTCTGGACCAAATGACCAGAGTTCAGTATGAGAAATAGAAGCCAGCGGAAAAGGAATTTATATACAAGAACTAAAAATTGTGGGGCATTGGAAGGAGTTGTCATTTGGGCCTCCAGGGGAGACGCTGAATCCCCAGAAGTAACTCATGAGAGGGAGGCGTATGACAGTCAGGCAGGTGTTAAGGCTCCTTTGGAACTCAGTCATATTTAGGTGCTGAGAATCAGGACACCGCCCTAACTGCAGCCGTGTCTCTGTCCCTACAAAGCTGGGGACAGACACTGGAAAGCTGCTGCAGGAAAAACTCCATATCTCCATAACCTTGTTTACCCAGAGAAGACAAGGCCAACTGCAGAAATATGCTTGTCTCACATCTGCTTTCCCGGTTCTTTTTTTTTTTTTTTTAAGATTTTATTTATCTATTAGAGAGTGAGCAAGTGAGCATGAGGGGTGGGGAAGGGCAGAGGGAGAGGGAGAAGCAGGCTCCTCGCTGAGCGGGGAGCCCAACATGACAGGGGGACGACATGACAGGGAGATGGCAGGGGGACTTGATCCCAAGACTCCAGGATCATCACTCGAGCCAAAGGCAGATGCTTAACCAACTGAACCACCCATTCACCCCTGCTTTCTCAATTCTTAAAACCTAATTTGTATAACCCAACTTCCAGGGGATCTACAAAAGGTAGCTTTTTATTTCCCAGCCTTTTGTGGTGTAGGAAGGCACCGCAGAAGGTGACGGGGAATTGTGGAAGGGCTCCCTGTTGTCAAATGGCATGCAAGGTGGGGGCCTGAAGTGGTCCTTGCATTGACAGTTGGAAAAGCAAGGAGGCTCTTGAGGGCTGTGTCAGCACAGTGGAGGTGGGCAGAGCCAGCAAGACGTGAGGAGCGAATTCGGTGAACGTGGATGTTTTAAGGAATCCTTTGCAGGGCAACGGAGAGAGGGATAGCGGATCGAGGCAGCTCAGCTTCAGAGAGAGTTTGGGTTGGTGGTTTTTCTAGGAATGGTAGAGAATCAAACATGTTTATGATGAAGGGAAGGTGCCGACTGAAGAGAACAGGGGGAGCAAGGAGGTAGGGAATGGATGGAAAGATTGTGGCTAGTAAGAGGGGACGCTTACAACGTGTGGAAAGATGCTCATGATATTTTGCTAAGCAACAGAAGCATATGAAACAAACATTGTGTGGTTCCTTTCCTCTTTTTCTAAAAATTATTTTTATTAACATATAATGTATTAAAAAAAAAACATATAATGTATTATTAGCCCCAGGGGTACAGGTCTGTGAATCGCCAGGTTTACACACTTCACAGCACTCACCATAGCACATACCCTCCCCAATGTCCATCACCCAGCCACCCTATCCCTACCCCACCCCCCTGCAACCCTCAGTTTGTTTTGTGAGATTAAGAGTCTCTTATGGTTTGTCTCCCTCCGGATCCCATCTGGTTTCTTTTTTCCTTCCCTACCCCTCAAACTCCCCGCCCTATCTCTCAGATTCCTCATATCAGAGAGAACATAAGATAATTGCCTTTCCTCTTTAAAAGTATATTAGATACACTAAAAGGCCTCCCTGAATTGTCAAACAGCCCCCAGAGAGACCAAACTCAATCCTATGGTTCCTAGTCGCAGCCCTGAGTAGTAGCAGGCCAGCCGCAGGCGTGAGTGTGGGTAGAGCCGGTGAGTAGAGGTCGGCTTCAGCCATCCCAGCCAGTCCCTCTCTTACCCTGCCCCTACTCTTGGAGGCCATATGGCCACAGTCTGGCTTGTTCTGTAGGCCTCATTTTCGAGTCATTATCCCAAAGGTCCCCTGATCACCCACCATCCCGTACGTGGAGGAGCAGCCTCCCGGCAGTTCTAGACGCAGCTTCAGAGGCCTTGACATGGTATCTTCCCATCCCATCTACCCTCAGTAATTGTGGAGACACCCAAATTCCCCGTAGGAGTTTGGGGACCGCATCCTGAAAAAGCACCTCTGTGGCTGCAGCACGGTCCTCTCACGTTTCCTGTCTCAGATAATGACCACGAGATTCTCTGACCAAAGCTGACTCCCGAGTGCATGACTTCCTTGAAAACTACCTGACACAGTTGAAACTAACGTAGCCTTTCCCAACCCCCATCTTATCTCTCAGCGTGCTTATTTCTTATGCCAACCCTTCTCTCTACAAATAAATGTGAAATAATAATTCATATATAATCTATCAGATGTCATTACTGTATATGCATTCTGAGTCTGGGACCATTTCTAATCATTATCAGCCCCAGGCTTGGGTGGTTCTTTTGTTCTTGTGGGAGGGGTAGTACCTGATCATGTGAATTCATGCTAAAAAGCTAGACTGAAGGGAGGCTCGCGGTCACACATTCTCTGGGGAGAGCCTGTGCCCTCCCTAATCTGATTAGCATTAGATTCCAAGAAAGGCAGTTCTACTTGCATTCCTCTGTATTATTTATACAAAACCTATTATAATAAATATAACAATATGTGGGCTGAACAAAAGGTAAGGAATGCTAAGTCACCAGAGCAGGGGCCTAGAGAGGCCTGCAGAGCCTTGAAGCCAGACTTGGACTCGGGACCCATGCAGAACTGAGTGCATATGAGCATGGGTTTTTGTGATCTCTCAGGACTGGCAGGATGGAAGATAAATCCTGAAGCCCACTCGAGAGAGAAGCCTGACAGGAGACTCTCTCTCGAAATGGGGACTCCAGAGGACTACATTCTCAGTATAAAGGGGACCTAGAAATAAACTGTTCCATCCCCAGAGGACTGTAAGGAAAACTGCCTTTCTTGGATCTTGAGGCTAATCGAATCAGGGTGCAGGTAGGGCAGTCTGTTTCTGGGATTGTAACCACGAACCTGCCCTCATATAGATTTTTAGCCTGAATTCACATGATTAGGCACCAGCTTCTCTAAAAGAAAACAGAAACAAAAACCTGGAGCCAATAATATTATCAAAATTGGTCCCAGACTTGTGATACCCCCAGGTACCTGACAGAAGCAAGTGTAAATCCTTTTCAGTGGAATTCAGAAATTTGCCTTCATCCCTGGCCTCAAATAATTCCCACAGGTTATGTCCACGGAGTAAATGAAATAAAATAATTTAGTAAATATAGAAGTTAACAGGGCACGATGAGTGAGAACCAGCAGTAACAAGACAGCAGATTCAGACCTAAAAAACTTTAGATGTTGGAATTATCAGATCTAGTATAACAAATAAGTATGCTTAATGTAATATAAAAATAAAAGAGCCTCGAAAATATGATAAAAGAGCAACAAATGTGGGAAAAAAAGAACAACTGATAGAAAAGAAAAATATAAAATTGAAAAGTAAACCTCAGTAGGTTTTTTTTTTAAAAGATTTTATTTATTTATTTGACAGACAGAGATCACAAGTAGGCAGAGCTAGATCCCAGGACCCTTAACCATCTGAGCCATGCAGGCATCTCTTAGTAGGTTTGACAGCTTGTTAAATACAGCTGAAAGGATGATTAGGAATGTAGAAGATAGAGCAGAAGAAATTAGCTGAAAGACCTGACAGACAAAGATATAGAAAATACAGAAGTAGAAGTTAAAATGACATGGAAGATAGACCAACAAGGTCTACCATACATTTAATCATACTTCCAGAGGGAGAATAAAGAAAGAAGAGAGAAGAGGTAAAATTTGAAAGAAAAAAAAAGGAAGATTACTATCTATAGATGGAAAAGGGCCCTTATCCACAAAGTCAGGAAGCCAAAAACATTTCTAATTATGCTAAAAAGAAATGCACACCCAGGGGTGCCTGGGTGGCTCAGTGGGTTAAAGCCTCTGCCTTCAGCTGAGGTCATGATCTCAGGGTCCTGGGATCAAGTCCCACGTTGGGCTCCCTGGGATCCTGCTTCCTCCTCTCTGTTTGCCTGCCTCTCTGCCTACTTGTGATCTCTGTCTGTCAAATAAATAAATAAAATCTTTTAAAAAAGAAGAAATGCACACCCAGAATCATAACATAGTGAAAGCACAGAACATAATGTATTAAATATTACAGTACTGGCCACCACCGGCAGCCCCCGCGGTGCCCCGTCCCTGGAGGAATTGCTATCAAAAGGCAATGCCAAGAAGACTGAGGAAGAGCTAGAGGAAGCCCTTTTGGAGAGATTGTGGGGACTATCAGAAATGTTCCCAGAAAGTCTGCCGTCTGGGGCTGGAGCCCCTTTTGATCTCTCCATCTTTGTGGCTCAGAAACCAAACAGATTTTCCACCGCAGCCCTATGGGTTGGGACCACCTCCTTCATGATCCTCGTCCTCCCTCTTGTTCTTGAGACAGAGAAGTTGCAAATGGAGCAGCAGCAGCTACAGCAACGGCAAATACTTTGTAGGGCCTCACATAAGGTTCTCAGGAGGCATGCCAAGGGCTCGACCTCCACTTCGTGGAAAGATCTAGATTGTTACTCTGTGACTTGTCTTGGTGGGACAAGTTTGAAAATTCAACAGTGTTGGAACTGTTGATTATTTGGATTCTTCTTCTTCTTCTTCTTCTTCTTCTTTTTTTTTTAACACTGGCACATTGATCTCTCTACACCCGCCATGGAGAATTCTCCCCAGTGTCTCACAGAGACTCCCAACTTGCAACTGTGCCCTCCATGCTGTCCCATTTCCTCTGTCTTCACTCTGACACCAGAGTGCAGCAATGCGGATGGTTACTCCAGCTCTGGCCATCCCACCCCTTTCGCCAAATCTCTCATGACGCGAAAATCTCCTCACTCTCCCACTGAGGCATAGGGACTGATGCTCCTGGGAAGTATGTGCCCCTGGCCATTTTTGTGTTTGAGCATGGAGATGTTGGGAAGTGACATACACACAAGTATGAAATACAGAAGGCATTACAGCTGTAGTTGGAAAGCATCCGCTGTGAATTTCTGTGTTGGAAAGGAGGAAGGGCTGGCAGCAGCTTTAACCATAGGGTGGGGACCATGGCGGACAGAGCAGGAGCTCATTTTCTCGCCCATTTTGGCTACTAGAGACCTGTGTGTGTTTCTGTGTGTGTGTGTGTGTGTGTGTGTGTGTGCGCACGCGCGCGTATGTCTAAAACAGAAAAAAGGGCTCAATTTTTGTGTTTAAATATTAAAAGTGATTCCAACAGAAAAAATTTAAAAATAAATATTAAAATGATATACTAGTAAATACTAAATAAGAGAGAGCTCATGTAAGTATATTAATATCAGAGAAAATATTTTAGGGACAAAACATGAGAGATAAAAAGATAACTGTATAGGGATGCCTGGGTGGCTCAGTCAGTTAAACATCTGATTCTTGATTTCAGTTCAGGTCGTGATCTCAGTGTTGTAGATCGAGCCCCACATTGGGCTTCATGCTCAGTGGGGAGTCTGCTTGATATTCTCTCTCTCCCTTGTCTCTCCCACCCCCCGCACATGCACTCTTTCTCTAAAATAAATAAATCTTTAAAAAACAAGATAGGGGTGCCTGGGTGGCTCAGTGGGTTAAGCCTCTGCCTTCGGCTCAGGTCATGGTCTCAGGGTCCTCAGATCGAGCCCCGCATTGGGCTCTCTGCTCAGCAGGGAGCCTGCTTCCCCCGACCTGGCTCTGCCTGCCTCTCTGCCTACTTGTGATCTCTCTCTCTGTCAAATAAATAAATAAAATCTTTTAAAAAAAGATATATTTTAAAAGATAACTGTATAATGATAAAATGTTCAATTTTCCAATAAGGCACAACAGTTATAAACTTTTATAAAAACAATGACATAGCTTTAAAAATGAGCTAAAATGACAAAATCACAAGGAAAATTAGAAAAGTTCACTACCACATTGGCTCTTTCAACACACATTTCTGTGATGTGTAGAATAAGCGGTGGAAAATTATTAAGGATGTAAAAGGTTTGAGCAACACAATTAAGAAACTTGATCTAAAGAACAGGTGTGGAACTCTGTCTCCAGTAACTAGAGGATATATGGTGTTCTCAAGCATCCGTGGAATGTCTGCAAAAATGGACCCTTACACATTAAATGTTGGAGGTGGGAGGGATGAATAGGCAGTGCACAGAGGATCTTTAGGGCAGTGAAAATGCTCTCTACAATACTATAATGGTGGATACGTCATCATACATTTGTTCAAACCTATAGAATATTCAACATCAAGAGTGAACTGTGATGTAAACAGAGGACTTCAGGTGACGACGATGACAAGGTGGGTCCATCAGTTGTAACAAATGTTCCGCTCTGGTGGGGGATGTTGATAATGGAGGGGGGTGCTATGCATGTGTTGGGGGAGGGGGATATATGGGAAACCTCTACAACCTTCCTCTCAGTTTTACAGTGAACATAACACTGCTATAAAAAATAAAGTTTTGATCAAAAAAATTAAATTCTTCAACCATAAAGCATTAATCAAAGGAGAAATTACAATTAAATTTTTACCAACAAGGGTCCTTGGGGTCTCTGAGCAATACAAATTTGTTAGAGGCCAAAAGGAAGTTCCAGGCAAGGCTGTTATGGGGGTTTATGCTCCAGCACCAGGAAGACAGCAGAAAAGGAAAGCGTTCTTCTGCCAGATCTCCAAACAAAAGCAGGGGAAAGTTCCTAAAGAGATTGTGGCAGGAAAGGAGTGACGTCTGAGTGTGCAGGGTGGAGAGAGACACAGGAAGTCGTGTGTGCGGACACAATGAACAGGACATGCTTCCTTAGGCATTGCATGTCTCATTAATACGAGACACGAGGTTTTAGTATTATAATGAGGGGAAAGGTCAGTGATAGGCCAGCGCTGGGGTCCACCCTAGTGCAGACTACTTTGAACTCTTCCTTTGAGAGGCATCCTGCTTTGCATTCTTGCAAGATATGCTAGTCAAGAGGCACGGGGTTTCCACTATCAAGGAACACTGGATTTCCTGGTCAGGACTGAGGGGATCCCAGTCCAGTCCCTGCTCTGTCTCAGGATTAGAAAATCTTGATAACCAAATGTGATGAAAATACGGGAATATTATGTAGTATAGCTTGTGGGATGCAAGTAATACAGTATTTATTTATTTTTTAAAAAGATTTTATTTATTTATTTCAGAGAGAACAGTGAGAGAGAACAGGAGAGGGGAGAAGGTCAGAGGGAGGAGCAGACTCCCGGTGGAGCTGGCAGCCCAATGTGGGACGCAATCCCAGGACTCCGGGATCATGACCTGAGCTGAAGGCAGTCGCTTAACCAACTGAGCCACCCAGGAGCCCTTAACACAGTAGTTAAAGAAAAATGTATTATCTTAAATATTTCTCATAGAAAAGGGGTTCAAAATTAATGAGCTGAAAAGTTAAAGGCTTGAGACTCTCTCCCTCTGCCCTTGCCCCTACTCTCTCTCTCAAATAAATAAATCTTTTAGGGGCGCCTGGGTGGCTCAGTGGTTTAAGCCGCTGCCTTCGGCTCAGGTCATGATCTCGGGCTCTCTGCTCAGCAGGGAGCCTGCTTCCTTCTCACTCTCTCTGCCTGCCTCTCTGCCTACTTGTGATCTCTCTCTGTCAAATAAATAAATAAAATCTTAAAAAAATAATAAATCTTTTATTTTTTTTAAAGATTTTATTATTTATTTATTTGTCAAAAAGAGAGAGAGAGAGAGAAGGTGTGAGAGTGAGCACAAGCCAGGGAAGAAGCAGATGCCGCACTGAGCAAGGAGCCGGATGCGGGACTTGATCCCAGGACCCTGGGGTCATGACCTGAGCTTAAAGCAGATGCTCAACTGACTGAGCCACCCGGGTGCCCCAAACAAACAAATCTTTTTAAAAAATAAATAGTAAAATTCAAACACGGTTATAAACCCCAGATTATTTAGGGTGTGGTGGTCAGTTTTTTGTGTCAGCTTGACTAAGTGGTAGTCCCCAGTTAATCAAACACGAATCTACCTGCTGCTGTGAAGGTATGTTGTAGCTGTGATGACAGTAAAGGTCAGGTCTATCATTGTCTTGGGGTCACTCACATGGGGCTTGCTGGCTCAGGGCCATCCTTATTGCTTAAAGGGGTAGGTTTGGTCTTCCCTCCCCTCCTCCCTGGGGTGCTTTGCTGGCAGGGTCTTTTGCCCAAGTTAAGAGATAAGCTGGAAAGAAGGATAAATGAAGAGGTGGTCCATATATACAATGGAATATTTTTCAGCCATTAGAAATGAAGAATGCCCACCATTTGCATCAACATGGGTGGAACTAGAGGGGATTATGCAAGTGAAGTAAGTCAAGCAGAGAAAGACAATTATCATACGGTTTTACTCATATGTGGAACATAAGAAATAGCAAGGAGGATCATAGGGGAAGGGAGGGAAATCCAAAAGGGGAGAAATCAGAGAGGGAGATGAACCATGAGAGACTGCGGACCCCGAGAAACAGTCTGGGCATTTCAGCAGGGAGGGGGTGGGGAGATGGGGTGACAGGGTGATGGGTATTAAGGAGGGCACGTGTTGTGATGAGCAGTGGGTGTTATATGCAACTAATGAATCATTGAACACTGCGTCAAAAACTAATGATGTACTATAGGGTGGCTAACTGAACATAATAAAAAGAAGAAGAATTTAATCAGTGATGAAGTACAGGCTAAGGTCAAAACAGAGGAAATTGAAGTTCTTTTTCAGGCATTGCCTGGGGCAGAATAGAATCCTTGCTTGCATCCCAGCACCAAGCTTGGCCTCAACTTCTCTCTAAAAGTCGGGATACTCGTTCACTGGCTCTGGAGAAGAGGATCTGTACAATTCGGTCCAAAAGCTGGAGCAGAGACTGCAAAAGTTATCTTTCAGACTCCTTGAGGTGTTAGTAAGGATCAAGAGGCCCCTTGTCAGCCTCTGCTAGAGTCCTGTTCTGGTGCTTCCCTCTCTCTGCTCTCCTCTGTGAAGACATATTCCACCTGAGAACAATGGCTGTTGAAGGCCATGCTTTAAAATATTGAAGTAAGGGATGGGGGGGGCACCTGGGTGGCTCAGTGGGTTAAGCCTCTGCCTTCGGCTCCGGTCATGATCTCAGGGTCCTGGGATCGAGTTCCACGTTGGGCTCTCTGCTCATCAGGGAGCCTGCTTCCTCCTCTCTCTCTGCCTCTCTGCCTACTTGTGATCTCTATCTATCAAATAAATAAATAAATCTTTAAAATAAAATAAAATATTGAATTCAGAAAAAGAGTCACCATGTGTCTCCTTGGAGGAGAATCAAACTTGTGTTTCTGTGTACCTGAGATGATACGAGGGTGCTGATGTCTGAGAAGGAGGCCCATCACGCCACGGGCTCAGAGTCCTACTGACTTTTGAGTCAGGGGAGTAAAAATCCCCACAAGGAGGAAGTGTGTTCACGTGCTCAGGCTGCTGTCCCAGAATTCCACAGACTGGGTGCTTAAGAAACAACAGAAATTTATTCCTCACATTTCTGGAGGCTGCAAGTCCAAGGTCAAGGTGCCGGCATGATGAGAGCCCTCTTCCTGCCACCCTCCCACTGAATCCTCACAGGATGGAAGGGAGGAGGGAGTTCGGTGGGGTCTTTTTTATAAGAACAATAATCCCCATTCATGAGGGCTCCACCCTAAAGGCCTCACCTGTCTCACACCATCACATCAACCATTAGGATTTCAACACCTTAGTGGGGTGGGGCGCACACAGCCAGACCATAGCTATAAGTTCTTATCACCTTCCAAAGGTAACTTTCAGGGTGTGTGAAGGTTGGAGGGAGTGACTGGAGACAGTGGGGTCACATGTCGTCTATTTTTGCAGGGAAATGGATGGAATGCATTGAGGTTGCAAAGTTCTCAGAAGTGCAAGAGACAGGCTGCCATGCTTGCCTGTAGACAGGAGCTGGTGAACAGGATGGGGCAGTGAGACCCGTATTTAGAGGCCACCCTAAATCCTATCTGCAGATGTCATACTTAGACACTTAGCAAATACGGTTGGCAAGTAACCAGGTCACTCAGCAGAGGCCTTAGTTTCCCTGTATGTAAAATGGAGACAGTAAAGAATGTCTGAGTGGCTCAGTTGGTTAAGTGTCTGCCTTCAGTTCAAGTCATGATTCCAGGGTCCTGGGATCAAGTCCCAAGTCAGGCTCCCCACTCAGCAGGGAGTCTGCTTCTTC
The DNA here is from genome assembly GCF_922984935.1 of Meles meles. Classification (NCBI taxonomy): domain Eukaryota; kingdom Metazoa; phylum Chordata; class Mammalia; order Carnivora; family Mustelidae; genus Meles; species Meles meles. The sequence continues at coordinate 44,375,899 of NC_060069.1, read as the reverse complement.
CTCTCCTTCTACCTTCCCCCCAGCTCATGCTCTCTCTCTCTTTCTCTCTCTCTCTGAATAAAATAAATAAAAATAAAATACAAAATACAAAATAAATAAAATCATTAAAAAATGGCCACAGTAAGACCCACGGCCCCAGACTGTAGAAAGGATGACGTGAGACATGCATGTGAGGTTCCTGGTACTTAATGAGCATTTGTAAACATCAGCTCTTACTGTTTGTAGACCCGTTTTAAATTTGTTCGGACAACTGAACACAGTATAATTCCCCTTGTAACAACTAACACAGGCTATCCTCAGCAGGTGCGGGTCCATGGAACCAGAATAGTGTCTGCAGCGGACTGAGAAGCCATTCCAGATATCCAGCAGTTTGATCTGAAGATGGCCCTCCGCGTGCTGTGGGCCAGCCTCAGCCTTCTCCGCCTGGTGTGGTGTCTCCTGCCGCAGACAGGCTACGTGCACCCAGATGAGTTCTTCCAGTCACCCGAGGTCATGGCAGGTAAGTTCCCTGCATGCGGTTAAGATATGCAGCAGCAAAGTCTGGATGGTTGCTGTCTGGATACTCAGGGGGAGGGAGAATCTTGTCTTTGGGGTTGAGCAGTAAATCCTTGAGCCTGTCTGGAATAAGAACTTGCAAGTGGGAATTTCACCTCTCCTTCCTGACCAGCAACATTGACCTTCTGGACAGTACTAATGAAATGCCAGCCTCTTTGATGTTTTCCTCCTTGGAACAACAGTACCGATTATTCAGAATGAAAGTTGTTTTGGACTCCTCAGTGGAGAGATTTTAGAGCGGGGCTTCCTGGGTGCTTAGGGAAACTTACATAGGGCTGTGGTCTGAGATACTGAAACTTTTATTTTCTGGGTTCTTCTGAGGGGTGAGAGAATCCAGGCCTGGAATGCTCACTTGTTAGAATTTATCTGCAGAGTGCTGTAGAATATATCAACGGGATGGCTGATAGGGACTATCAGATGCTGTGGGCACATGGGTTCCTCCTTCACATGGTTCATAGTTTTGAACCTCCACATGGTTCAAAATGACTGCTTGAGCTCCAGCCATCAAGTCTAAAATCAAGTCTTTCCAGCCACTGGAGAGGAGATGGGCATGCGTGCTCTCTCTAAGGGCATATATTTTTTTAAGATTTATTTTTTTAAGTATTCTCTACACCCAACGTAGGGCTCAAACTTATAGCTCCAAGATCAAGAGTCACATGATCCTCCGACTGAGTGAGCCAGACACCCCTTTAAGGGCATATTTTGAATGTCACATACTTTTTGCTCATTTCCATCCCATTGGTCAGAATGTATTACATGAACACACCTAGCTGTGAAGGAAGCTGAAAAATAGTCTTTATATCTGACCAAATGCCCAAGTGAAGAGACTAAGGAAGGAAGAAAGCAATGGATACTGGGGAGACATGCAGCTGGCCCTGCCATAGGGCTCACAGCGGGATTTGTTTCTTCAGGTGAAAGGTCCAGTCTTTGCTAGTTTTTTTTAACCTGAGCCAGTAAAAAAACAAAAACGAAAACACCCAGCCAGATTGATCTGACCTTGATTTTGTTTCCTTTTTACCTTCTTCTTCTTTTTGGGGGTTGGGGGGTGATATTTATTTTAGAGGTGGGGGAGGGGCGCAGACAGAGAATTTCAGGCAGACTCCCTGCTGAGCATGGAGCCTCAAGAAGGGCTGGATCTCAGGACCCTGAGATCATGACTTGATCCAAAATCCCGAGTCAGATGCTTAACCTACTGAGCCACCTAGGCGCCCCTCCCTTTGGGTTATCACCTACCCAACGGTCCCGTCCGCTGCAACATAACCCAATCACCGGCGTAAAACCCACGGTCCCCAGAGTCCGGGGAGTGTGTGCGGCATGCTGACGAGAGGGTGGGAACATCTTGGGGCCGCAACCCCTGTCCTTGAGCTTGGACCTGGCTCACCTCCGCTTCTCTGTCCGCAGAGGACATCCTGGGCGTCGAGGCTGTGCGGCCTTGGGAATTCGACCCCAGCGGCTCCTGCCGCACAGTGCTCTTCCCGCTGCTGACCTCCGGCTCCGCCTTCTGGCTGCTCAGGCTCTGGGAGCAGTGGGGGCCGCGGCGGGGCCCAGTGAGTGGCTACGTGCTGCTGGTGGGGCCCCGACTCCTCCTCACCACCCTCTCCTTTGCCCTGGACGTGGCGGTGTACCACCTGGCCCCGCTGTGGGGGGCGGAGCGCTGGAACGCCCTGGTCCTGCTGTCCGGCTCCTATGTCACCCTGGTCTTCTACACAAGGACCTTCTCCAACGCCATTGAGGGACTGCTCTTTGCAGGGCTGCTGGCGGTGGTGTCCCCCCAGTTGGCTTGGAGCCCCACCCGCAGGAAGCCCGCCCCGGGCCCATGGGGGCACAGCTGGCTGCTGGGGGGCATCGTGGCTGCTGGCTTCTTCAACCGGCCCACGTTTCTGGCCTTTGCTCTGGTCCCGCTCTTCCTCTGGAGCAGCCGCGGGGCCGCAGGCCCTGGCTTCAAGTCGCTGGCGAAGGAAATGCTGGCGCTGCTCCCCGGAGCGAGCCTCGTGGCTGCGGTGTTCGTGGCTGTGGACAGCTGGTATTTCTCCAGTCCCTCTAGATCCAGCACCCTTGTTCTTACACCTGCCAACTTCTTGTACTACAACCTGGATCCTCAGAACCTGGCGAGGCATGGCACACATTTGCGGCTCACTCACCTGGCCGTCAACGGTTTCCTGCTCTTTGGGATGCTGCATGCCCAGGCCCTGCAGGCGGCGTGGCTACAGCTACAAGCCTGCTGCCAGGCCTTTGCACAGATGGGCTTCCTGAGAGCTCTGGGGCGCAGGAGGCTGCTCTCTGGCCCCAGGTCTCGCCTCCTGCTCCTCTACTTCACGCCTCTGGCCCTGCTTTCTGCCTTTAGCCACCAGGAAGCTCGGTTCCTGATCCCCCTCCTAGTCCCCCTCGTCCTGCTTTGTAGTCCACAGACCCAATCTGTGCCCTGCAAGGGCCCCCTGGTCCTCTTCAATGTCCTGGGTGCCCTCTTCTTTGGCTGCTTGCACCAGGGGGGCGTAGTGCCCGGCCTGGGGCACCTGGAGCAGGTGGTTCATGCCCCCGCACCCCCCAGCCTACCCACCCACTACACACTCCTCTTCACCCACACCTACATGCCCCCCAGGCACCTTCTCCACCTCCCAGGCCTGGGCTCGCCCGTGGAGGTGGTGGACCTGGCTGGGACTGAGGACTGGGTCCTGTGCCAAGCCCTGAACAACTTCACCAGGCAACCAGCCTGCCAGGTGGCTGGTGGGCCGTGGCTCTGCCGCCTCTTTGTGGTGACCCCGGGCACCGCCAGGCCTGCCATGGAGAAGTGCCACTTCCCTCTCAAGAGTGAGACGCTCCTGTTTCCCCACTTGACCCTGGAAGACCCACCAGCCCTGTCCTCTCTGCTGAGTGGGGCTTGGAGGAACCATCTCAGCCTTCACATCTTGGAACTGGGGGAGAAGCCTGGCAATGTGACCAAAAAGCCACCGCCCATGCATTGGCCGTAGGTGAAGGCACCACTGCACCTTCTGTGTGGGTAGCTGGGCTGGAACAGAGCCCTGATTCTCTTCCATTCCTTTCCCTTCCAGAAGTCCCACTTCGGCCTCTCCTGTGCATGGGCTTTGGCTGCTCTGCCTTCTGGGTAAGCTGGCACCCTCCTCCCCTTAAAGACCAAAGATCTGACCAGTCACAATCCTGACACCAAGTTCCCCAAAGAACCTGGTGTAACCGATGTCTGGTGAACAGCCTCAGGTCTGTTCCTGCCCTATTCCTTCTAGCCACTGTGATATTTTGATATGTAATAGCACCTGGTTATGAAAAGAGAGAGATCTGCATGCAGATGGCATTCCTCTCTCAAACCTTCCAGGATGCCTTATCTCTTCCTGTCGGGATAACCCTCCGGCTTCCTAGATCACCAGGAAGGAGGCAGTGGTGATGTAGAGAGCGGGCAATTCATATTCCAGAGACCCGAGTTCTAGCCCTGGTCTACTTGCCACTGTCTGGCTGTGTGATCTTAAGAAAGCCCCTTCCCCTCACCTAGCCTCAGTTGTCAGTCTGTACAGTGGATAAAAGTGTCTCTGAGGTGTCTACCAGCTAACGCTGTGTCATGCCTTGGTCTGCAGTGCATGTCCCCCATCTAAACAAGCATATCTGTCCCAACTCTTTTTTTTTTTTTTTTTTTAAAGATTCACCCATTTGACAGAGAGAAATCACAAGAGAGGCAGGCAGAGAGAGAGGAAGGGAAGCAGGCTCTCCGCTGAGCAGAGAGCCGATGTGGGACTCGATCCCAGGACCCCGAGATCATGACCTGAGCTGAAGGCAGCGGCTTAACCCACTGAGCCACCCAGGCGCCCCCTGTCCCAACTCTTTAAGCAGCCCCAGTGTGGCGGTGTATTTAATGGCACTCTGGGGCCTGCTGTCTCCGTGTGGGGTTATTACCAAAACAAGTAGTTCTAGAATTGCTCTCCTCACTCTCTTCTACTCCTGTCCCTGAGGGAGGGGGTAGGACCTTTCTGCATCTCACGCTTTAAGGATCATTCTCCCGGATTGGGGAGCCCAGATGTTCCCCGTCCTCAGCCTGCCTGAGTGGGAATGGAGAATTAGTAGCTGTCTCCACTTGGGAGCTCTCTGGTGCTCCCAGAGACTTCTTAAATGCAGTCTGGTTGCTCACGAAGCTCAAAGCCCCCATCGGAAACCGCTTCAAAGGATAGAGAGCAAACCCCATGCCATGTGGGTGATGAAAGCTATCTTCACAGCCCCAGGCAGGGGCACCCCATCTAAGGGCACGCCTACCAATCCACTGGGAACGTGAGGCGCTGCAGCACTCACCCTCTCCTCATTCTCCCTCCTCAGATCTCTACCACCTCCTGAAAATAAGAGGCACCCAGGCCACAGAAATCATTGAGCTGTAAATCAATACAGAGCTGGAGACCAAACCGACACTAATGACCAAGCCTGAGCATTCTTCTAGTCCTGCCTTCTGCTGGCTAAGGTTTGGGGCAGCCCAAAGCAGTGGCCCTCCCAGTCACGCTGTTTCGTGGCTGCTGCTTGTTCTTGGTGCCACACGCTCCTCCTGACTCCAACCCCAAGGACAGGCAGGGTCAGTGATATGCTGGTAAATGTTTAGCAACCATTCTCTGGGGGCACAAAAGCCCCCATGTGGAGCGTTTGCCGATTTCCGTGGCATAAATACTCCCACCTCAACTGATTTCAAACTACAATGATGCTACTGAACTCCAAGTTGAGAAGAGATGCCAGTAGACATTGGCTCCAGCAAACTACTGGCCTTTTCCCTCTTTTAAATTCTGTAGTAATTGCTCTTGTGGTTTATGTTTCTATGAACCTCTTATTTGTCTTCCTATCCCTAGTGCTTAGCGTCATCTCTGGCACACAGGAAACACTTCCTCCTTACTTTGCAGCCTCAGATGGCTTTTCTGCCCAAGTGCCATCTTGGAGACACCTGACTCCAGGGTCCCAAACTCCTCCCCCAGTTGGATCCACAATCTCAGAATTTCCTGGAGGAATTCCAGGGAATTGGTTGTAACAGTCTGTGTAGATTGTTGATGGTCTGACTGCTAATAAATTTGTCCATAAAGCGTTTGTATCTAAGTCTATGGAGCATCAAGGTAGGAATCAGAATTGCCCTGCAAGATAGCAGGATGAGTTGCTTCCCTGCTTCACTCTCTAGCAGAATTTTGAAAAGCATGCTGGGAGATTGCCACCGGGGGTGGTGGGAAGAATCTGATATTTCTTTAGTAATGGGATCATGGATGGGATGGCAAGTCACCTACAATCACTGGAGTCTCCTCCAGTGAAGCAGAAGGCATCCGAAATCACCTGCAGCTGGACCAGAAAGGACAGTTTTCTCTCTCTGCTCCGACTCCCTCTAAAAAAGAGAGAACTTAGTTCTTACCCACTTCCATGAGAAATAAACACAGCCCCCTTCTCTTTCTTTCTCTCTTTTCTTACCAAAATGACCAGTTTGTCTAGCAGCTTCATTGCATCCTGCCCCACTTCCCTTTTTGTCCCTGCCAATCTGGAAGAAGACCTCCCAGTGAGTGTGCTTGCCTGTGCTGAGGATAGGGAGTCACAGGCTGTCCCTGTCCCTGTCCCTCGGGCTGGGGACAGCTAATACTCTGCTGCTGAGATCCAGAGACAAATGAGTGGGATTGAGACCAGTGTGGCAGGAAGGCCAGAGAAGGAACAAGCTCCCCAGGCTCCTCACTGCCAGCCTCAAAGGAGGATCCAGAGTTGCCTCTGATCTGGGATGAGGATTTGTCCTTTAATAGGATTGGGGGGGGGGGGGCAGATAGGATGCCAAACCAGGACTTTGGTCATTATGGGACTCCAGGCCTCAGGATTAAACAGCAGCACCTCTAACGGGATGACCAGGATAGGATATCAAGTAAGTCAGAAGTATGAACATTTAGAATGTTACTTTAGCTTCTCTATTCCCACAGCAGGCCTCTCCGCCCCTATCCAGCTCTTTCTCTGTAACTATCAGAAAGGCCAGGATATAATTTCTGGTTGGTCACCAGCCTAAAAGCATCTCCTGTGGCTTCAAGCTTTCTAGATTGCATGATTAACTGTGGAGCAATCAGAAATTCGGTCAGAGGCCTCAAATGACCTGGCATTTCTGTATACCACGGATTTTCCACTCATGGTTCCAACAGCTGTCTCGATTGTATCCCAGACCCTCTAAAACTGGCGACAGGAATCCAAGTAGCTTGTTCCATAATAGGCAGTTCTGACGCCCAATGGTGATAATGGAGGTCGGGGAGGTGAAGGCAGGCATTGAAGGTCAGGATAAAGGCTCAGAGACTTGCGGTTAAGGACTTAGGCCCTGGAATCAAACATCCCAACTCTGTAAGGATGCAGCCTCACTTCCTCCTATGAAAGTGGCTTTAAGGAGTGAGATTACCCACACAGACTGCAATTACCAAGTGCCAGCACAGAACAAACACTCAAAATGTGTTAACTAGTATTACCATGGGCCTAGTCCCCATGACCCCTAACCCATCTCGCGGGGTAAGTACCACACTCACACCCATTACTCGGCTCACACATTTAATCAGAAGATTTTGGCAGCTGTGTCTTTCCATCCGTGCTCTCCCCTGAAGTGGCGCACTGCTCTATCAGGGCAGAAGCAGCATCACTGAACACGAGTTTGGGTCCCACTCGCAGAGGGTACACGCCTCCGGCTGTGGTTCGGTTCACGACTCTCCGTATGTTGTGCAGCAGGCTCCGGGCTTGGGGGGGTCATTGCTTCACGCCGTGCCCAGTCCGATCACAGAGCTTCACCGGGGATGTCGGTTTGGCATGGGCTTTCTGATGAACGAGGCCTCTGAAGGCGAACAGTCTGACTCCGGATTCAAAGCCGTGCACTGTGCCCAGGATGAAGCTGAGCGCCGAGGCCCGTGTCGAGCCCAGAAGGGAAAGCCGGCGACCCTTGCCCGGCCCAGCCTGGGTTTAGGGATTAGCGCCCGGGCCCCTCTGGTTACCTGGCGGTGATCCCGGGCGTTCCCGGAGGCCGCGGCGCAGCTCCTCAGAGAAGGTGTCCCTGAAGCGGGCAGCGCGGCGACCTAGGGAGCCCGCGGGCCCAGCCGCGAGGGCTCGAAGACGCCGGGCTGCGTCCTGGCCGCGCAGCTGGGCCTGCATCAGCGCGAAGGCCGTGAGCTGCGCGGCACGCCGGATGGGCTTAGACTCGGACAGACGCTCCACCAGCCGCGGGCTGTGCAGCAGGGCCGCCAAGAGCCGCCGAAGCACCATCCTCAGAGCGACCCGGAACCCGAAGCACGCCGCTCTCGCTTCCGACGGGCGACAAATAAAGACGGACCACGTCTGCGCCCGCGCCGCCCGCTGACGACACTGCTGCGCTGGGATTGGTCTACAGGATGCTCACGTTTTGCAGTCGCTTCGCGCGTTTCCGCTTCCGCCACCGCCGCGGCAGTCTCGTTGTGACTGGAGTGGGGGTGTTTTCGTCCACCTTTCTGCACCATGTCCGGCGGCCTTCTGAAGGCGCTGCGCAGCGACTCCTACGTGGAGCTGAGCCAGTACCGGGACCAGCACTTCCGGGTGAGGGAGACCGGGCCGCGAGAAGGGAAGGCCCAGGGCCGGAACGCTGAGAATCGGCTTGCTCTTTTCTCGTTGTGTCGTTTTCCGTTCTTTGGTTTCCATAAACGCGAAGTGAGGCCCCGGTGCCTGCTGGGGAACAGAGCTGCAAGGGCGTTTGGATACTACTGAATCCCCTTATCTCATAGAGCATTTGAGGCTCGCTTCCCCATTCCCTTGCAGCTGCTGCCTTTCCCAGGCCAGTGCAGAGGGATTCCAGTGGCGGTAGTAACGGCGGCTTGCATTTGCACAGGCTTTGCCTCAAGAAAGTGACTTTGTGATATGAGGGGCGGTGGTGTCCTTTGACAACTGGAGTACGGGGAAAGGGGGCGTCTTCCTGAACCACATCCTCTTTATAGCTTTTTAGTTTTAACTTAGATCAGCCCTGTGGCGCGTGGAACCCTTCCCTTCCTTGGTTTCGTAGAACGGTCGTACCAAGTTCTACGCGGTAGCTGGGAGACACAAAGTTGAGCCTTGTCTCCAACCATAAGGAATCCTAGGAGTGGGCAGGGAGACTGTCCAAGCTAGGCACTTTAAGAGTCTAGGTGTCAAGTTCAGAGAACTCGGTTTCAGAAGAGAGGTTTTAGTTTGGCCCATGTCATTGTGTATTTTATGGGAAAAGGGAAGGCGGCAAATACTTGAGGTGGGTTGCTCAGTCTCAACAAAGGCGGAGACGAGGTGGTGCGACACTGGTCAAGCACCGATTATTGGGTAACTTTTATTGAGGGCTGTTGCTTAAACCTATTAAGTCCTAGAGGGAGAGGGAAGACAGTGTCCGCACCCTAAGAGTTTATAATTTTCCAGTAGGGATTGTAAATGCTGGCAAGTAATCATAATCTAGAGCAGAAATGGTGAGGGGAAAGGGAATCTTGTGAGGATTCAGAAAAGGGAGGCGGCATGTGAAAGGAAAGGAGGGACGCGTTTAGAAGAGGATAGGCGTGGAGGGTACAGCGTGTTAGCGGGGTGGGGAAAAGGAAATTTTGTTTGAGGCCAAAGTGAGGAAGGCCTGAAATTCATTCACTAAGGCAGCCGTTTTTAAATGCTGCCAAGTAAGGTTTTCACTTCTGTCTCTTACAGTTCTAAAGTTCCACATCATTACCATCTTGAATTTCAGGCATCCTATGAGAGTAAAAGTGTGAAAGGTTTCAACTTGTTCTGTTACTCATCTGTTCAGTCTAAGGCTTGTAGCTTTATTTAGATAGTAGTAAGATACTGTCATGAGGAACTTCTAGAGTTCCCTGAATGGAATCCAGGTTAATATACCTTAAGGACTTACATCACAGTTGTCTTAAACTATAGGCTGTTTGTTTAGATTACTTACATGTGTGAGAGGAGTGGAAAGAAAAAAAGGCCTCCCAGGTAATTTCAATAAATATTTTAACAGCAGTGATATAAATAAGGTGAATCTACTTTATATAATGCCTCATTCCAAAGTTCTGAAAACTTGTTTTTAATGTAGAATGACTTTACCCTGTGCACTTTTTAAGAAAGTATGAAATTGGGCATAAGACTGGGTTTGGGGGTGATGGCGGAGACTGGGTTTGGATTCCACCTGCAACTACTGAGTAGCTATATGACCTTGAACAAGTTACTTAACTGTCAAGTGTAAAATAAGGCTAATAAATTTGGACCTACTCCATTCACTTCTGAGAATTAAATGCAACTTCTTACGTGGATATCTCTGACTTGTGACCCCTTGATTCGCCCTAGAGGAACATGTACCTATTTCTGTGTATGAGACCTTTTATATTCGTACTTTAAAAAAATGTGTATTTTGGAGCATACCCCTCACGTTGTTCTCACTGTGGTCATCACTGTCTCAGAGATGTTACTTACAACTGCACGTGCATATACATTTTTCTTGGGGCTGCATAGTTTTATATTTATTGATGCACCATAATTTATTTCATTTTCCTTTTGATGTGATTTCCTTTAGACAGTTTCTTTATCCCTCCATTCTGCCACTGAAGGTGATCACGTGAGACCTGTTAGGCTGAGCTCTATGCTACAAAGCTTTCCGAGACAAATAATGCAAAGTCTTGTTCTCAGAGTGAGGGAAACTGGATCAGAATTATATACGGAGTAGTAAATGAACAAGGGAGGTCTCTTGAAAATGCTCTAGGGGCCTAAGTGTAGATCTATTCAGCTACTTTCCAAACTGGAATACCACTGTACAGTTGGTGTTAGAGTCTTAACCTGAGAGTCTGAGAGCAGGTCAGTGGATAGGCCTTCTCTTTAGTTATTAGCATTTGTCCTCCCCAATGTGGAGATCAGAAGAGAATGTGAGAGGACAACCACGTGGTTTCTGTGCAGGCGCGTAAAATACCATATCTAGCCCATGAGGAGCCCCAGGGATTGCCAGGCAGGTTGACCAAAGTGCAGTTATATTCTTGTCTCTGGCTTCATCCTGTCCTCCAAATTAGGAAGCCTGTTAAGAACCTAAGTTTTCGGGCGCCTGGGTGGCTCAGTCAGGTAAGTGTCTGCCTTCAGCTCAGGTCGTGATCCCAGGGTCCTGGGATGGAGCCCCAAGCAGGAAGCCTGCTTCTCCCCTCCCACTCCCCCTGCTTCTGTTCCCTCTCTGGCTGTGTCTTTCTCTGTCAAATAGGTAGAATCTTTAAAAAAAAAAAAAAAGGGCAAGCTCTTGTTTTTAGTGATCACTACCTTTTCTCCTAAACTCAGAAAAATATCTGAGCATGTAAACCATCTAAGCAGTTGTTCTGAACATTTTCTACGGGAATATTGTAGGGGATACCCTATCTCTGAAAATCCATTTATTTTCACTACAGAAAAAGTCTTCCTAGTATATTGGTTCAAGGTCCAGAAGTTAAATTCAAGCAATGGGAGGTGCCAGTGCTGAGGATGTGGAGCTTGCAGAGAAGGCAGGCCATTTGCGTGGCAGTCCGGCCCAGGAGGAAGGCCACATGCTTCACTCTTCAGCAGTGACTGTGTCCCGAAAGCAGTCTGGACCTGCAGAAGGGCGTCTTAGAATGTGAATGCCTGTCTCTGTCTCTCTCTTTGGCAAGGGATTTGTGGTAGACTGGGATGATGACAGAAGCTGATTCCCAAATTAGAATTAATGAGAGTTTTTGCCATACTTGGGCATACTATTTAAGCAGGACTCTTCTTGGATTGTGTTGCTTAACTTTTTCTCTGACATTCCAGGGTGACAATGAAGAACAGGAAAAATTACTGAAGAAGAGCTGTACGTTGTATGTTGGAAATCTTTCCTTTTACACAACTGAAGAACAGATCTATGAACTCTTCAGCAAAAGTGGTGACATAAAGAAAATCATTATGGGCCTGGATAAGATGAAGAAAACAGCATGTGGGTTCTGCTTTGTGGAGTATCCTTCCTGTGTGTCTGGCCTAGCTATTTGGTGAGGGTGGGGCCAAGAGTGGCTAGTTAAAAAAAATGAATGAGGCCATCCACTAATTAGCATCCCTGTACTTTACCTCTCCTTCTTTCATCTACTTACCTTCTGCCCAATGTGTCTACATTCCTGCATTGTGAAAGCTGCTGACACTTATATTCTGTTTGAATATTTATATTCTGTTGATTTTTTAAGAAATAATCTTTTGAGAATAGATGCTCCAGAGAGAATCAAGTATCACATGGTTTCACTTATTTGTGGAGCATCACAAATAACATGGAGGACATGGGGAGATGGCGAGAAGGGAGTTGAGGGAAATTGGAAGGGGAGATGAACCATGAGAGACTATGGACTCTGAAAAAGAACCCGAGGGTTTTGAAGGGGCGGGTGGTGGGAGGTTGGGGAACCAGGTGGTGGGTAATAGGGAGGGCACGTACTGCATGGAGCACTGGGTGTGATGCCAAAACAATGAATACTGCTGAAAATTTTTTAAAAAGTGAAAAAAAAAAAAAAAGGAAATAGATGCTCATGGTGTTTACAGAAGTACAAAGGGTATAGTGAAAATAAAATCTCTGTACTGTTCTAAACCCAGAGAGTTACTGGTCTCTCTTGACTAGCTTTCCAGCAGTGATCCTGTGGATGCATAGTAGCCTACCGCATGCACTGTTTTTTCCCCCACCTTAGAGATGATGTTCACCCACATACGTCTACCTCTTTTTTAAGTGGCTGTGTAGTGTTTTGTTATGTAGATGTATATAGCTTGATTTTATATAAAGTCAAAACCAAACTATTGTCTCCTTGGAAATTCAGATATTGGACCTCCTGGATTTTTTGCTTGGGTTTTTTTTCTCCTAACATTTTCTTTTTTGGTCATTTTGTTTTATAATTCTGAGAAGTTTCCCAGACCTCGTCTAACATATTTTCAAAAATTTTGTGCCCCAAATTACCAGGGTATTTTTTTCTCTTTTTGGGGGGTTGTGTTTATGCTGTAAAATTTCCTTAAATGTTTGGTGATCCCTGGGCTTCCAGTCGTAATTACAGGAAAGAAGGCTAACTTTGTGGGCCCAAGCAGAGCTCTCTCAAGTTGTTGCCTCACCTTTGTTATATGTGGGTTTCCCAAATGCCAGAATGAAAAGAGATTCTATTTTGACTTAATAACGTCAAAGACACTGCCCTACAGGGTTCCTCCAGTTTGTTCAGAACCCTGTTATTCTATTTTTATTTGCCTGGGTTTAAATGCCTTCCTGCTAGCAGATCATCTTCCCACATACAGACCTTTTAATTAAATCCTGTTTGCTGTCTCCTTCTTTAAGCCCCTTCAAGAATATTTCAAACTGTGACTTTGTTTCAACCATTAGCACTCTTCCTTCATCTTTCTTGAACCTCTAGTTTGCTGATAACCTCTTCTATTCTTTGGGTGTATGTATCTTTTCTGTCATTTTATGGGGTCTTGAAAAGGAAATGAGGAATATGCTCACTCTATCAGCTCGAACTAGAAGCCCTACTTTCAGACTTATTCCAGAATTTTAATTTTGGTGTCTGATTTCTGATTTCTGCAAGCTACTTCCATTCTCCCTTCAGACATAAGGGTCAAGAGTGCCCAAATTTTACATTTGCCTCGGGTGGCAATAGCATCAAAGTTCACAGGGGACAGGGAGAACAATGAGAACACACAAAGCAAAGAAAATCCACCTTGTGGGTAATATCAGCCCCTGAGAACTGGAATGCTTTTGCATTTGTCTTGTGTGTCACAGATCCACAATCATAACAGCAGATGATTACCAAAAGAGAAGCTGCCATTGCCAGTGTTTTTCCTCACTTTGCCCTTTTATCATGTCATTCATTCAGCAAAAAGTTACTGAATGCCCATTATGTGCTAGGCATCATGTAGGTGCTGGACACTGGGATTTTAGCAAGTGCTTCCCTGAGCCCAGCTAATGAGCGTAATTGCTTATGGATTTTTTTAAAAATATCACCCCAAAGATAGAGTGAGTGGATCTGATTAAATAGGTTTGGGAACAACTAACTTGAGTGATAGGATACTGATTCTTTCCTTCTAAGGAAATGCAATGGCAATTCCATGTGCACTGTAACCTTCTCTCTTTATTAAGGTTGTTGTATTTGCCTTTGGAATATACAGTTCCAAATTTGGATGCTTTTGTTTCCTTGGATAAGTATGCATTGTGTGCTCTAACCCTGCATTGAACATATTTATACTTTACAAACCAAAATATGGGGACAATGGGACCAAATAATCATCAGCATGATTTTCCAGGAAATCACGATCAGTAGCCTTGGACAAATCGTAGCGGACTCTGCAAGTGCTCCTGGACCAACCTCAGACAGGGTCATGCAAACCAAGTTACTGTCTCTGAAATCCATCTGGTTAGATTTGTTTTTGTATTCTTTCTTAACAACTCAGTTTCATTTAGATGTGGCTTCCTGTATTTCCAAAAATGGAGAAATGCTATATAGTGTTCCTTAATACTTACAACTTAAGATACTACTCAAGAGCAGATGCAGAAAATGCCATGAGGTACATAAATGGAACTCGTCTGGATGACCGGATCATTCGCACAGACTGGGATGCAGGCTTTAAAGAGGGCAGGCAGTATGGCCGTGGGCGATCTGGGGGCCAGGTATGCAGGAATGTTCTCTTGGCTCAGTCTTTGCCTGGTAGTTCATTCCTAGTGACAAGGGCTTTGTCAGTGTGTGTGTGTTCTTTTAGAAAATAATCTTGTGCCTTTAATCTTGGCTTGAAGCGAATCTGAAAACCACACATTAGGATTGGTAAATTATATTCTGTACATTTTCATAAGCCACCATTATTGGACTTCTGCTAGGGGCTATTTTGCACTTGTGAGGGTCTTAAACAAAAGGAAAATTTACTGAAATAAGTTTTAAGTTTCTGATTGTAAAATAGCCTAATTTAAGTACTTATTCTTTGGAATATGCTACTTTTCAGTGCTGGTGAGTATGAGCATGATGTTTGGTTAAAAAACAAAAAAACAACCAAAAGCAAAAACATATTAGATAGGGGCACCTGGCTGGCTCAGTTGGTAGAGCACGTGACTCTTGATTTTGGGGTCACGGGTTCAAGCCCCACGTTGGATGTAGAGTTTTATTTAGTAAGTAAGCAAATAAAACCAGTAGGTAATCTTAATTTTGCAAGGCAGTTGAGCTTTATATCCGTTGCTCAAGAAAATGTTATGTCCTGCTTGAATGTTCACATTATGGCACCTGAAAAGGCTAAATAGTTCGCTTGCTAGTGTGTTTGTGGGAGGCATATTCCTTACACCAGTCTGCTCTATAATGTAACTTGTATTCTTTTCAATTAAGGTACGAGATGAGTATCGGCAGGACTATGACGCTGGGAGAGGAGGCTATGGAAAACTGGCCCAAAACCAGTGAGTGGTGAGACCCCATCATGAAAACTCACTCCTTTGGCCTGTTGAATTTGCTGTGCATTACCCAAGGTCTGCAAACCTGCCCACGTTTACCATGCTTTGATCAAGGTCTCTACTGAGCTGGAACCCTTTTCATGGTTTTCTTTTGAAAACTATTAAAGGACAGAATCCAAAGGAATGCCTTTATTCTGTAGTCTTAGGATCTTGGCCATATGTCAGGTTGCCAGAATGATTTTATGTCACCGTTATCAGAATTTGTGTTCTGTGGCAACAGATTTGTTCTGTCAGCCCAAAACACCACACTTCTTTTAGGAAGATGGAAAATTTTTAAAAATTGATAATAGATTCATGGTCTTCATGGGGGCCTTAAAATTTTTAAGTTTGCAGGAAATAAAAAAGTGTAATAAATGGGGTTTTGCTATGTTGTTTAACTTTGAATTAGTGAGATGTTTGACCGGAGTTTGTTTTCTGTGTTGAGTTCTGGTCTCTAAAGCCAAACTTAGAGTAGTCAAGGGAGCTTCCTAGATTACTGATGCAGAAGCAAGCCTTAAAGCACTGCCCTGGGGGACACCACCGGCTTGTATGCTTTATGTAGTAAGACTTTACTAGTATTTACTGTACACACTTTCAAAAGATGTGTTCTACTTAAGATTGATTTTCAGAGCGATCTCAGGAATAGGCTGGGTTTAAAAAAGAGCTTGAAGAGCAAGAGGACGCTTACAAAGAACAATCAGAATTGCTTCCCACAGGAAATGTGTTTCAGCCAGTTTTCATTTGAAGTTTTTTTTTCCCCCCTAATTGTGCTTGCCGAGTTTCAGAGCCTGGATAGTGACCTGATAGTCTCTATAGTGAAGGGAGTCTGTAAAATTTACTTTGCATTTAAAGGTACAAGGTGATTTCTCTAATATATATGAACTACTACTCATTAAACTGTTAGTCTAATGTGATTTTCCCTTAAATGAAATTTTTTCATCTAGCAACAGAGTATCTCCTAACTTCCACTAGAGTTGTTGAAAGTTGGTGCTGAAGTATCTCAGTGTGAACATCTTTCCCATTACAGTAAGTATAGGTTCTCACATTAAATTCAACCTGATTATTTGGATTATTAAGAGCTATAACTATTTGTAAGTGCTTAGGAAAGAACCATCTGCAGATGTTTAATGAGGATATATCATTTTGAAAATTTCTTTCACACTATAGTTTGAATTAATGTATTTTATAATTTTGTAGTAAAACCTAACTCAGATTTCTACAGGCCTTAAAACCACAGACGTTTGAATTGTCAGACCCAATTATCATTGTCTCTGCCCACACGTCACCTATAAAAAGAGTGACACTGGAACTCTTACTCTGGAATATTTAGGAGTAAGGTGAATTTGCGTGTCTGTTTTGTGATTTGACAGGTACCTAATATGGTAGCCACTAGTGATGCTTAGAGAACCCTGCCATCATTGCAGAAAATTCTGCTGGGCAGTGTTACGGAAGGGTAGGCTGCGTAGGCCTATACTGGTCACTGTTCATAAATGAGCCTTGTCATGACAAGAACATGCCTTTGAAGTACATGTTATTCAAGAGAACACACATTTATAAAGGTATTTAGTTTATTTTTCAAAAAAATATTTTTGCTAGAAGGTTTGAGTAATTTTACATGATCACAATCTTTAAATAAATTCTTTTTCTGACCAAAAGGTACCATTTAAGTGAACAGCTTATCTAGGCCTGTTTTTGTAACACCCAAATACAATTAGCACTTCTCTGATGATATATTCCCTAGATCTTAATTATCTATAGGCCAGGAGGCAGAGCCTCACATGTAATAAAAGCAGGTGTTTTACAACTGCTGATTAGTTCGGTTTCTTAACATAATTAAACAGAGCAGGTAGTCAGTATATTCAGTTCACACTATTAGCACGCCTGAAGGGTCTGATACACCCAGAGCTCTCCCAGTCAGCACTTCTAATGCAGGGAAGCAGTGAACCAAAACTGCAGAGAAAAAGGGCAGCTCTAGACTAGTGATGGCTGTGTCCCAGTTAGGGCTGTTGTTCTGTTCCAACTATGAATCCAGCATGACCGGTGTCACTCATATTCAGTGATAAGTAGAAAATACAGTGCAAAACCAAAAAGTGATTTGGGGACTTTTGGCAGCAACTGCTGCTTTTCCCTTCCTTAGGGTCCCTTAAGAGAACTCAACTAAAAGGTCAATTAAATCTATATTCATTGCTATAGATTTAATGTAAGGATAAATCACTGGAAAGAAAGAACTATAATAAGTTTGTTGATGGACAGGACTGGGCACAGCTTGAAGGCACATTGTAAGCAGCTTTTAGTTTGTACAAGGCCTGCACTTAATCCTAAAAGCGTAAGGGCTGCTCACCTTGTGGGCACCCAAACAATTTAGTGCCAAGCTAGTGACAGTAATGCCTGCCTCTTCCACCAGCAGTCCAGACTACATTTCAAAAACGTCTTTGTTGCAAGGAAGAAATTATTGCAAACATCAGGACAAAGGCCCTTCTGATATGGGGCTTGAGGTTCACACCTAATCATGAGAATAGGGGGGAAAAGCAACTATGTGTGCTAAAACCAAGTTCCACGAACAGAGAAACATTTTGAATCACATTCTTAAAATATTTGACATTTAGGCAAAAGCATGCTGGACAGTACACCTCAAGGCGCCTTATTAAAGTGGAAGTAAAAGGGAAGCTGGCCTTGGACAGTTCACTTTAGTTACCTATGTGCACCCCTGCTTGCCTCAGCACCCAGAGGGTGACCATTTCTCGGACTGTAGGAAATGGCAATTCAAGTTTGGGACATGAAGATTCAGTTTTGTTGGTGTCTCTTCTACATACCTGGTTCTGTCAGTGAGGAGGTGAACTGGAGCTCTGAAGTTTAAGATACTGAGAGTCCACAGCCTAGTTATACTGGCTACTTTGTATAACTGTCTCCTTACCCCACAAAAGTTAGGCAAATGTCTTACATGCAGATCTGAAAGAACTTCACGTGTGGGTAATTACTTCAGAAAACCTCAAGACGATATCCTCCCTGCTTAAACTGTCCTCTTTGTTAATGATGACATAACCCTAACTGTAGCAGCATAAAGTGCCTCTGATCGCAGTAAGGAATACTGAGCTGGTTTTACAGTAAGTCCAGAGGGCTCTGGAGAGTACTGGGGCTCTTTACAATGTAAACATTGGTGTTGGTGCTTGGAATGTCTGGGAGTGGGAACCCTGCGTGTAAACATGTTCGGACTCTACCCTCGACTGCTGGCAACCTCACCTTCTGGCCAAGTTCAAACTGCATGTTTCAGCTGCTTATTTTCAATACTCACACCTAAACAGGCATAATGCCAAGTATCTTCTGTCATTTACTTGGTATTCTGTGTAAACTTCTGAGACTCTTACATACACCTTTGTGGTTTTTTTCTGCCCCAGTTCAGATAATTGGGTAATTTAACATGCATCTTTCCAGATTCCCTTTCCTTTCAAGTATCACAAAAGGCTAGAATAAAGATGCAAGATCCATTACTTTAATCCTACTGCAGCTAAGCGTAAGGACAGGGTCACTTCCACTTTCCTCCAGTAGGCGAGGCTGATAGAAGAGAAAAAAAAAAAAAGGACCCCAGCGCTAGAGTCTCAGGGTGGTCAGGAGAGGCCAGATGAGGAGCCTTGCATGCTGCTGAGATGACCAGAGGGAAGAGCAAAACACATTATCTGCTGTGCTCCTCTGCAGTCCAGTCTTGTTACCCTTCCTCTTCTCTCCTCCCTACCCAGCTGCAAAAGACCTGGTCAGTCTTTAGTTTTGAAGATTCATATTTTAAACACCTTTGGGAAAAAAAAGATGTTTGGCAAATCTTAATTTCTTCCATATGGGAGACCACACAAGGATAACAGCTTGTACTCAGGCTGAATTCTCATGTGTCTGACCACTAGTTTAATGGATATTAACATTTTTAATAGGCCAAAACCAAAAATCCAGAGAATTCAGTGTTCCAGCCAAAGCCTTCATAAGACTTAGGCCTTTTTGTTACAATTCTTAAAGCCAAGACTGAAATTTCTCATGTCTTAACTGGACATCCAAAGTTGTCTTTTTCTCCCACCTCAATCAACTCTTCCCAAAGTAGGCACTGCGCTTTATATGTGCCTCTCTAAACAGAACACACCAGTCAGGTTTTGACCACTTTCTTCTCACCCTTCAAAAGGAATGCAACTCACTCGGCAAGACTCACTTGGGAGAGGGAAGTCAGTGAAAGGTGCAGCAGGTAAAAGGACCGGCTTTGTCAAAACCACCACTCCTAGCTACCCTTTATGCCCCAGGGAACAACTATCATTCTCAGAGTTATGTTGAATGAAAAACATCCTGCACTTTTAGGTTCTGGGATTAAATTTTAAACCTGTACTCAGTCCACGTCTAACTAAGTTTCAAAAGCCGCACCAAATCTACTAGGCTTTTTTTTTTTTTTTTTTTTAATACTCTGCACTGCATGCTCTGTCTATATGCATGCGTTTGGATAATAAATATTAAATATGGGGGGAAACACACGGAATCCATAAAATTAAAAATGAAACCAAACTGAACATTAAAAAATAGTACACGGTAGCTAGAGAAATGAATAGGGCAAAAAAACAAATTTGAGGTAACAATAGTGGCCCAACACCACTGATCTGAAATATCTGTAAAAATTCAAATAAGTGTTTGGAGATTCAAGTAACAAACCATCTGCTTCAACTTGGTCAGACCTCCCAGAGTCCCTGCTGAGTTTCAGTCCATGAGCCGGCACTCACACAGCTCCTTGTAAATCCTCTTCCGCACTCGGGGCATGTCCTCTTGGGAAAACTGGAAAGGCTGCTCTAAGGCGAGGCACTTGCAGTACTGCAAAGGTCGCAGAAACACTTAAGTGGCATGTGGAGCTAGGAAGCAGCCCAGTGTATTTTCCCAGATGCAGACCTAATAAAATAGGGTCTAAGGCAGCATTTTAAAGTTTGGATGTAAAACACATTGCTTTAAAACATTTACCTCCAAATTAGAGTCACCTTCCCTGGTAAGTATCTCACTTGGGGACTCCCCTTTGGCCACACAAGACTGTAAGAAGCAGAAACTGATAAAATAGGCTCCAGTTCTCCTAGAGGTGTATCGTGCAGAGACGGCAGCTAGACCCTCAGTTTGTTTTCAAACCCAAGACGTTCATGAGTCAGAGGAATGAGCCCATCTTTCATGATCTTTGCAGATCTCTAAGCTCATGAATTATATACAATTTCCTTTGTAAATATAATGTTTAACAAAATTTTCAGTAGCCCTTAAAGATCACTAAGGAACTCACAGCAGGAGAAAGCAGTTTTTGAATGTGGCCCTTACTTAAAATGTAGCTTTTACTCTGGTTAAAGACTACTTGCCAATGGCTAAAAAAAATAGTTAATTCTGCAAATGCCAAGGGTTTACAATACAGATTCAGATCAGTCTCCAGTGTGCCTTACTAATAACCTCTGTTAAGAGGTGGATACCTGTTGTTCATTCTTGGCTTTAGAAGGTGGTGCTTCTAAAGATAAAGCATCTGAAAGTGTAGAATCTATAGCTCGCCAGCAACAAAGGAAGGGAAGGAGGAAATACTCTGTTACCTGTTCCTAGTGCCAGGTACATACCACAGGGGCTCCCATCTGTCTAAGCCCAACAAATTTTAATTCACACATCCTAAATTCTGGAAAAAGAGATATCTTTACCTGGAGCACAAAGACTCCACAGTCACTGTCATTTTTCTGTTGTGGAATACACTAAAGAGAAAAACAAAATGATCATTAAAATAAAATCCAAGTACTTGTCTTCAGATAATTTGTTTTTATGGAAAGATGAGCAAAAGACAAAAATCCATCTCTGTCCAAGACTGCTGGTGTACTGGTATATACCTTTGGTATTTAAAGTATGGGATTTTATGGAAGTATCTAGCCATATCAAAAGAGCAAGCAACCAACTGTAATTTATAGAACATTTTGCCTAAATGGGAGAAATAGGAAATCAAAATCCCACTTTAAAACTTCCATTTGGATTACGAGTTCTGCTGTCAGATTACTGACCAAAATAGGATTGTGGATCAAAAAGCATATGCCTCGACTCTGAATACTTCCTAACGATCCTGCTTAGCAATCTCCACTTTTGATCTCCTACTACACAAATCTTTACTTTTTCAGAGAGACCATAAAGATAAGCAGGTTTCCAAAAGAACTAGATATGTATTCTGCCTAAAATGGGAGTATGAAAGATCCTGACTAAATTTAGAGTACCTGGATATTCTGTAAATTTAGGAAATGTACAAATTCAATTCTGGTTTAAACTAAAAGACTAGGTTATTAAAAGAAAATTTATGCTTTTAAACCTTAGCATTCAGTACAGTTCAAGGATGAACAAATCTGGTCCTTTTGGGTTTGGCTTAAAGTTTCTTTCAAGACTCTACCTCTTTAAGATTGTGTTCAGTGATCCAGACAGACCTGAGGTCAAGGACTTGACTCTGAATAGTTCTGATGGCCTTTGGGGAAGGTCACACCTATGCTTCAGTTTTCTCACCTACAGAATAAAGATGCTCATCCCTAAATGACCAATCTGCCTACCTCACAGGTTGTAAGGATCACATGAGATCACACAGGCAAAAACACTTTGAAAACAATAAAGCAGTGACCATAAAATGTTAAGACACGGGTATCTGCGACAGCAATGAGAAGACATGCCTGGGCACTCTGCCCCACGTATAGCCTGAGTATCTATAGGGCAAACGTAGTGCTGCTTTCAGATTGAAACACTCAAGACACTGTCTTCCCCAAATGCCTGGTAAGAAGCCCAGTGCACTTCCTCCCTTAGTGGATCCAAATGGCCATTTCAGCATTTCTCTGGGTCTATGTGGGTCATCTGGAAATAAGAGGCAAGAGGCAGGCACCACCAAAAGAAAAAAGTTACATATCTATTTTTTTCTTTTTTCCCCCCTATACAGCATTCATATCATTAGCAGCTGCCCCAAGGAAGAAATGAGTAAATTTGCTCCCCACAAGCACTGGGAAACGAAGCCGCTAGATGATCAATACTAAACAGAGGTTTACTCTAAGCTGCCCCTCTGCAGCCTCAAGACTCTAACTGGTTATCTCCATCATCAGTCTTAAAATGCTTCTTAAAGACACCCACCCCTAAGATGATTCCATCCCCCTGACATGCCTGAGTTTTCATTTTTGTCACATACTTACCTTTGTAACAGCAGTCTGCCAACCCTGAAGAAATTCAGGTCTATTTTTTTCTCTGGCTTCAGTCAGCAAATACTTTCTTATATTCTGGTTAAAAAGAAACCACAACACAGATGCTGTGTTCCATCAGTTGGTGAAAAATGGAACCTGCCCACAGCAGATAGAAGCAAAGGAGGAGGCTGTGGCCCCACCACTGGGCAAAGTCTGCATTAGAGTTTAAAGTTTAAGCTGAACCTTATTTCTGACCTTTCACTTCACAGTGACTCAGACCTTCTATACTCAGATATGCATTTAGGCTGTGGACACCCGTATATGTTTTAATTGGAACTTTTTATAAGATGGTCAGCCTTTTCCAGCAGTAAGCCAACTTGCTGAATGAGAAATTTAAATAAATACTGGCAAGAAAAAAGTCTGCCAATGCTCAGTACAAAGAAGGAACCCATGGCAGAAATCAATAACTGGAACTAAATGAAAAACATTCCCAGCCTTAGATACTCTGTATTTTGAGGGCTGTAGGTAAAGGTATAATGCAGTTTCTAGAAAGTTATACTGAAACCCATTCTGGATACTGAATACAGTCAAGTCCACTGCAGAAATCTCTACCAGGATGAAGCCTATCAGAGTTTCAAACTTTCCTTGTGCCTTCTACATCCATAGCGCGCTCTGCATGCATCTAAGATGAAGTCAGACGTTACAGGACTTAAACTAACCCCTCTGAATATGAAGTATGTTTATACATACAACTGTGTGTTGATGCACACGTGCATGTACACACATGCATACATATTCTACCACATCATTCTGCAACTTGCCTTTTAAAACCCAGTACATTTTGGAGATCTTTCCATGTTAGGATGTGGAAATCTGTATTTTTTTTTAACTGCTATGGTCAGTTTAACAGTATGAATATACTATAGTGTATTTAACTATTCTGTTGGTAGAGCTAAATTTAGGTGGTTTTGATTTTTTTACTATCAGTAATGCTGCAGTGAACATCCTGGTACTTGCCCTATCATTGTGCACATACATACACAAGCATTTTTATGGAGCAGATACCAAGAAACAGAGCTGGTGTGCAATCGGATGTGCTTTTTTTTTTTTGATAGGCTGCATGCTCAACATGGGGCTTGAACTCATGACCCTGAAATGAGTGCATATGCCACTGACTTGAGGTAGCCAGACGCTTCTAGGACATACACCTTTATAAATTTATAAAACACTTAAAACTGATCAGAATTTTAATTCCCCCCAAGGGGCTTGCTATATCAATTCATAGACTCCATCAGAAAATAGGAAAGCTGGTTTCCTTATATCCACATAAACACCTGAATACCATCAAACTTGCCTAACAGGCAAAACATGGAGCCCTGATACAGTTTTATTTTGCATTTCCTGTACTTCTGGTAAGACTGATCATCTCTCCATGTGTTGATAGGCTGTTTGCATTCTTCCTAAAAATTATTTAATTTAACCTTTGTCCATTTCTATTAAGTCCTTTTATTCATTTGTAGGAGTTCTTTATATATTCTGGGTAGTGATTATTATATATGTCACAAACATTTTCCCCACGTCTACCCTTATCTGTGAATTTCATGGCATACAGAAGTTCTGAATTATGGTCCAATTTATCAGTGTGTTCTTCTATGTCTTTTTTTGCTTTTATGGTTCTATGTAAGAAATCCTTCCCTAATCCAAGAACTTAAAATTTTCTGTATTTTATTCTTTTAGAGTTTTGTGTTTTATATTTAGGTCATTGTTTTATGTGGAATTTGTTTATACAAATAGTGTGAAGGAGCTGTATTTTACTTTTCCAAATAGACAGCTGCTTTTCACAACAGCATATACTGAATAGCCTGTCTTTTCCCAATCTTATCATATACCAGGTTCCCTCATATACATGAGAAATTTCTGGATTCTCTGTGTTGTTCCACCAATTTACTTGTCTATTCCTAAGCCAATATAAATACAGTTTTATTTATTAAAACTGTGTTTATGGTTTGATATGTAGTAGACCAAGGATTCCTTCCCCCATTGTTCATGCTATGAATTCTGCAATATGGGTTTTACGATAAGCTTATCAGGTTTCATTCAAAATCCTCTTGGGAAACTGATTATGACAAATGGGTATATATTAATTTGAGGATAACTGATCTCTTTCTAATACTGAGTCTTCCTATCTTTCCATCTGCCCAGAGTTCCTTTAAATATAGTTTTTTCATCTTAAACAACTTCCATAATTTTTGCTAGGGTATACTCCTGGGCAATTTACATCTTTGTTGCTTTTGAAAATGGAATCTTGTTTTTAGTTGAATTTCCTAACTCATCCTTCTTAGAGAAAATCAGGGAACCTATTGATTTTTTTCTTGCTTTGCCTCCTACCATCCTGTTGAACTCCTGTTAGTTGAGCTCTCATATTTTGCCAGCTGATTCTCTTGATTATCTCATTCTGCATGTTATTTTGAAGCTACAAGCCCATTACAGCTCTAAGAGAAACCAAAGAAAACGATTTCTGTCCACATACAAAATGTAGCTTTATGGGAAGGCAGGAAAATATTTGACAAAATCTAAATAGGGCATGTATCTCAGAGGGGGGATCCAGATCACAGACAGCTACCTCCCCCCAACCCGGGGATTCCTCTTGCAGTAGTCCTTATCTCTCCCAACATTTTTGAAAATCTGCATGACAGAAACTGATGCTCTATCAGACTGACTTCTGCTATTCTAAGATACTGTTTGATCACAAGATAAATGAGAAAATACAAGCAGTATATTAACTTACCTCTACACAAAACTTAAAATGGATGCCTTGGGAATCATAAAATGAAATAATTCGATTAGAGAGTGTCACGGTAATGAGAGACCAGTGGACTTCCAGGTGAATAGGAATCAACAGAAGACTCTTTTTAAACAAATCCACCTGATTAAAAAGAAAAAAATGCAGCCATCACCACAGACTATCCAAAAGAACAATGGCAGCAGCTTCCGTTTACTGACTTTTGACCCGCCCACGGCCATAAAAGCAGAAAGTGGTGAAGCCAGAATTTGAACCCAGGCTGGAATCTAAAGGCTCATGCTTGTAACTACTAAGCCTTAATAGACAATAAGAAAACTGAAGATCTAGAAAGTACCACTTCACATTTAACCTGACACACCTGTGCATACACCTTTTCAAGTAGTTAACATTGCTTAGCCTCTTACTTTTATGCTTAATTTTCTTGTGTACACATTTGACTTTGACTCAATTCTTACTGAGAAAGGAATCATGGTATTAGAAAACAGCAGACTATAAGCCTTCTTTTTATAGACTCCATATCATAGTTATGATCATGGGCTTGGAAGTTAAGTCTGGTTAATTACACCTCCTCCACCTACTGGCAAGATGACTTTGGCAATTTTTGTAGCTTCTTTGTTACTTGATTTCTTCAACTATAAATTACAGATAACAATATCTACCTTATGAAGCTGTTGAGAGTGATAATACATGTAAGATGTGTAAGACTGCTTTCACACATTACATGTAGCCAGTGAATCTTAACTATCACCATTTTCACTACGCTCAGGTTTCCCAGATATTGAAATTGAGAAAAATAGCCTTAATAATTATTTACACATCTTTTACAATCTAGAAATATTTACTCTTCCATTCAAAACCCCAGTTGTGGATTGGTTGTTAAAGTAGTAGGTGCTCAATAAACACTTGTAAAAAAGTGAATGAATTTCTTTTTTCAGATATTTTTTGAGGTGTTTTTTTTTTTTTGTTTTTGTTTTTATTGATTCCATAGGTTAAAACAATCACAAGGCTATTTTCAACTACATCACATTCTTACAAGGTATTTCTCAAGCCTTCCTTGCTTTCTGATATTCAGGTAATGTCCTGCTCTAGATGAATCTACTAGTCAACATGATCTTGGAGCAAATCACTTTAGCAGTTCTACTTTTCCAATTTTTACATCCATTAACCTGAGAAGTGAGGTGGACAGAAGGGAATATAAGGACAGCTGGTCCTTCCCAATGCATAAATTGTATCTAAAACAAGGACTCTCATCTAAAATACAATATTAAAAGAGACCAAATTTATATTCTTCTCAATTAAAAATTTTTGAAATACAGAAAAAAATACACTTCAGTGTGTATCTTTCCAGATAATTTTTCTTTTTAACATTTTCTCATACTTTTTTTTCTCTCAGAGATTCTGAGAGAGAACATACTCAAGAACATGAGTGGGGTGAGAGGCAGAGAGAGAATCTCAAGCAAACTCTGTGCCGAGCGCAGAGCCTAGTGCAGGGTTCAATCTCACGACCCCGAGATCATGACCTGAGCCAAAACCAAGAGTCGACACTTAAATGACTAAACCACCCAGGCACTCGCCCCCAACACACACTTTATACATACAATTAAGAGTGATACATGTGGAAGATTATATTGGTTGATCCCAATTTGTTGTCCTCCCCGTAAAAGGAGTACACAGAAGCTTCACTATCCCTCCCAGGTGAAGAATATAGTCCTATCATGTGATCTGCTTTAACCCATGCTCTGTAAACAGAAGCAAACTTATGTCATGATCAAGCTGAAACTTCCAGAGCCATCATGTGGCCCTGAGACTGTTAATGTCTCAAGAGTGGTGCTGTTCCATCACTCTGGATTCCATTTAAGGAATAAAGATGAAAAAGCATAGGAACCTCTCCTTAGATGAAGGAAAAGCATTTGATAAAACTCAATATCAATTTAGGATTAAAAACAACAAGGGGTGCCTGGGTGGCTCAGAGGCCTTTAGCTTGGGTCATGATCCCAGGGTCCTGGGATCGAGCCACGCATCGAGCTCTCTGCTCTGCAGGGAGCCTGCCTCCTCCTCTCTCTCTGCTTGTCTCTCTGCCTACTTGTGATCTCTGTCTGTCAAATAAATAAAACCTTCAAAAAAAAACTCTCAGCAAACTAGGAATAGGAGCAAAACTTACTTAACCTGATAAAGATTACCTACAAAAAAATCCCACATGGGTGCCTGGTTGGCTCAGCCAGTTGAGTCTCTGACTCTTGGTTTCCGCTCAGGTCATTATCTCATGGGTCACGGGACTGAGCCCTGCTCTGGGCTCTACACTCAGTGGGGATTCTCACCCTCTGCCCCTTCTCCCACTCATGTGTGCTCTCTAAAATAAATATGAATCTTAAAAACAACAGAAGCAGCAACCCTCTGATTGACATCACAAATACTAGGGAAAGACTGAATGCTTTTCTCCTAAGATTGAGAATAAGGCAGACATTCTAAGAGAAGTCCCAGCCAGTGCAATGAGGCAATAAAAAATGGCATACAGTTTAGAATGGAGGAAATAAAACACTACTTACAGACATGATTATGAAAATCTGACAATCTACAAAAAAGCTCCTAGAGTAGGAGTGCCTGGGTGGCTCAGCTGACAAACTGGCTGACTCCTGATTTCAGCTCAGGTCATGATCCTGTGGTTGTGGGACTGAGCCCTGTATTGGGCTCTGTCCTCAGCAGTGTCTGGCTTGAGAATCACTCTTTCTCCTTCTGTCTGCCCCTCCCCCAACACGTACACATGCGCTCTCTCTCGCTCACTCTCTCCAAAATAAATAAGTAAATCTTAAAAAAAAGCAAAAAAGCTCCTAGAACCAGTGACTCCAGTAAGGTCAATGGCTATGAGGTCAATTCATACCAAACAACTGGAAGATAACATTTAAAAATTCTATTTATATAAGTTTCAGAAATATGAAATCCTTAGGGTTTTTTTTCAATTTAAAAATTCTATTTATATAAGTTTCAGAAATATGAAATCCTTAGGGTTTTTTTTCAAGATTTTATTTATTTATTTGACAGAGATCACAAGTAGGCAGAGAGGCAGGAAGAGAGAGGGGGAAGCAGGCTCCCTGCTGAGCAGAGAGCCAGACATGGGGCTTGACCCCAGGACCCTGAGATCATGACCTGAGCCGAAGGCAGAGGCTCAACCGAATGAGCCACCAGAGAATGAGAGAGAGAGAGAGAGGGAGAGCACAAGAGGGGAGAGATCAGAGGGAGAAGCAGACTCCTCACCAAGCAGGGAGCCTGATGTGGAACTTGATCCCGGAATTCCAGGATCATGACCCGAGCCAAACACAGTTGCCTAACCAACTGAGCCACCCAGGCACACCGGGGTTATATTTTTAAAAAATATGTGCAAGACCTGCCTACTAAGAATTACAAAATACTGCTGAGAAAAATGAAGAGCCAAAATAAAGGGAACATACACCACATACATGGACTGGAAGACTTGATAAAGTCTTGCTAAAATGTCTATTCTCCCCAAACGAACATATAAACACAATCCCAATCAAAATCCAGCAGATTTTCTTTAAAAAAACAATGACAAGCTAATTTGAAAATTTATATGAAAATGCAAAAGACCTAGAATTCCCAGTCTGGGAAAAGAATAAATCTAGCCATCTTACACTGATTTCAAGATGTACTATAAAGATACAGCAGTCAAAACTGTGGTATTATTAACACTAAGAACAGAGGTCAATGGAAATGAGCATAAAGTGCAGAAACAGACCCATACATACGTGGTCAGGTGACTTTCTACAATGGTGCCAAAGCAATTAAACTAGGAAAGAGAAGTCTTTTCAATGCAAATGACATTGGAACAACTAGATATCCATACGGAGAAATCCTCAAAATTAAAGATCTTTACCAAAACACACACTTAAAATAAACAGAAAAGCTACAGACTGAAATCACAAAACCTAGACCTGACAAAGGATTTATATCCACAGCAGTAATAACCCTTTCTTTACCACCCATTTTTCTATTTAGTTGGTGAAGTCTCTGTCTTATCCATTTATATAAACCCTTTATGCATTAAGAAAATTGGTTCTGTGACGTTAATTTTTTCCCAGTTTGTCTTTTTTTTTTTTTTAAGATTTTATTTATTTGCCAGAGAGAGACAGTGAGAGAGGGAACACAAGCAGGGGGAATGGAAGAGGGAGAAGCAGGCTTCCCGCCGAGCAGGGAGCTCGATGTGGGGCTCAATCCCAGGACCCTGGGATCATGACCTGAGCCAAAGGCAGTCGCTTAAGAACCGAGCCACCCAGGTACCACTCCCAGTTTGTGTTTTTACAATTGCTCCCATTTTGTTTTTGTTTTTTTGAGAGAGAGAGAGAGCTAGAGTGTTCTCATGCTGGGGAGCGGGGTGCAGGAAAGGACAGAGGGAGAGAACCTTAAGCAAGCTCCATTCCCAGCACAAAGCCTGACCACAGGACTTGATCTCACAATGATGAGATCATGACCTGAGCTGAAATCAGGAGTGGGATGCTTAATAATCAACTGAGCCACCCAGGTGTCCCTACACTGCTCCTGTTTTAAATAGTTATTTTTCTTGTTATGTAACTGAATTAATTCATTTTTCTTTTGTAAACTTTTAAGTTGTACAGAAAACAGACTTAGCTACCCTGAGACTATTTTTAGCAAGTTCTTGTAAGGACTTTCTTAGTACTTTTCTTAGTACTTTCATGGTTTTATTTATTTTTGTTGCATTCAAATCCTTGGTCATTCTGTAATTTATCTTCATATAATCTAATTTAGTGAGTACTTAATTCTTCTATTTTTCATTTTTTCTTTAGTGATAAAGGCATTTATGGCCATTAACTTTCTTCTCAAACCAGCCTTCATTATGTTCCACAGTGCTTGGTAAGATGTGTTCCCCCTTTCCATCCCTTTTTAGACAATTGGTATATAATTTCTTTTTAAAGTTTTTAGATCCAAGTGTTTCATATGCAGTTATATGCATATCTGTAAAATTTTCAGATTGTTAGATTTTTTTGGCCACCTTTATTTTTTACTGAACTGTGATCAAAGAATAACATAGGTAATAATTTTCTATGTGGCCAAATAAATGCATGATCAGTTTTTACAAAATCTAGTATAGAGCTATTAAGCTAAATGTAGTATTGGTTGTATTATTATTTTATGATTTTGTTTTATGTCAGCCTCCTCTATCCAACTACGAGAAGTCTCCTGCTATCACTATTTTATCAAGGTCTCCTTCTGTAGTTTTGTTAGATTTCTATATATTGAAATCTTATCACACAATCTACTTTTTACCTTAATATCTACTTTATCTGCTCTTAATACTGCCATTCCTCCTTTTTGGCTACCACTTTCTCTCGGTTTACATTTGTCTGGCACCTCTTTAACTGTCACTTTGTTTTCAACCTTTCTTGTTCATTTTATGTTTGTCATATACAGCATATGCAGATATACCTCAGAGATACTGTGGGTTCAGTTCCAGACCACTGAAATTAAGTGAGTCAAATGAGTTTTTTGGTTTCCCAGTACAGATAAAACTTATTTACACAAACTGTAGTCTATTAAGTATACAGCATAAAATAAACATACCTTAATTAAAAAACAATAAACATACCTTAATTAAACAATAAACATACCTTAAATTAAAAATACTGCTAAAAATGCCAACCGTCATCAATGCTAACTCACTCTCAGGGAGCCATAATCTTTTTGTTGGGGAGGGTCTTCCCTCAATGTTGATGGCTCCTGACTGATCAAGAAGGTTGGGTGGCTGTGGCAATTTCTTAAAATCGGGTAACAATGAAGTTTACAACATCGATAGAATCTTCCTTTCACAAACAATTCCTCTGTAGCATATGATACTACTTGACAGCATTTACCCACAGAACTTCTTTATCAACCAGGTTTACGTAATACTCTAAATCCTTTCTTGTCTTTTCAGCAATTGTCACAGCATCTTCACCAAAAGTAGATTTCATCTCAAGAAACCATTTTCTTTGCTCATCTGTAAGAAGCAATTCCTCAGGGCGCCTGGGTGGCTCAGTTGATTAAGTGTCTGCCTTCAACTCAGGTCATATAGGATCAAGCCCCACATTGGGCTCCCTGCTCAGTGGGGTGTCTGCCCCACCCCCGCTTATGTTCACTCTCTTTCAAATAAAATCTTTTTAAAAATTTAAAAAAAAAAAAAGTCCTCAACTGTTCAAGTTTTGTCATAAGATTCCAGCAATTCAGTCAAATCTTCGGGCTCGAAGATTTTTTTTTTTAAGAGTTTATTTGAGAGAAAAGAGTGAGTGCAAGTGGGGGAAGGGGCAGAGGCAGAGAGTCTCAAACAGACTCTGCTCTGAGCACAGAGGCAGATGCGGGGCTCAATCACATACCCTGAGACCACGACCTGGGCCGAAACCAAGAGCTGGACGCTTTACCGACTGCAGCACCCAGTGCCCCATTCAGGCTCCACTTCTAATTCTAGTTCCCTTACTATTTCCCACATATCTGTGGTCAGTTCTTCCACTAATATCTTGAAACCCTCAAAGTCATCCAAGAGAGTTGGAATAAACATGCTCCAAACTCCTATTATGTTTCTATTTTGACCTCTTCCCATGAATCACAAATGTTCTTAACGGCATCGAGAATGGTGAATCCTTTCCAGAAGATTTTCAATTAACCATGACCAGATCCAACCAAGGAATCTATGGCAGGTATAGCCTTATGAAATGTATTTCTTAAATAATACAACCTGAAAGTTGAAATTACTCCTCAATCCATGGGCTGCAAAACGGGGTTTGTGCAGGCATGAATACAACATTAACCTTGTTACACATCTCCATCAGAGCTCTTAGGTAATCAGATGTATTGTCAATGACCAGTCTTATTTTGAAAGACATCTTTCTGAGCAATAGTTCTCAACAGTGGGCTTAAAATACTCAGTAAACCATGTTATAAATGGATGTGCTGTCAGCAAGGATTTGTTTTTCCATTTATAGAACACAGAGAGAGAGTAGATTCAGCATAATTCTTAAAGGCCCTGGGATTTTCAGAATCAATGAGCACTGGCTTCAACTTCAAGTCAACAGCTGCATTAGCCCCTCCCTAACAAGAGAGCCAGTCTGTCCTTTGAGCCAAGTATTCTGACTTCTCTTCTTTACTATGAAGGTCCTAGATGGTATCTTTTGCCAATAGAAGGCTGTTTAATCTGCACTGAAAATCTGCTGCTTAGTGTAGACACCTTCAGGAGTTATCTAAGCTAGCTCTTCTGGAGAACTTGCTGCAGCTTCTATATCAGCACCTGCTGCCTCCCCCTACACTTTCATGTTACGGAGATGGCTTCTTTCCTTAACCCTCATGAACTCACCTCTGCAGGCTTCCAACTTTTCTTCTGCAGCTTCCCCTCACCTCTCTCAGTGTTCATAAAATTCTTGAAGAGAGTTGGGGCCTTGCACTAGATTAGGCTTTGGCTTAAAGGAGTGTTGTATCTGGTTTGATCCTCTATCCAGACAATCGAAACTTTTGTTGTTCTTAGCAATAAGGCTATTTTCACTTTTTTGTCATTCATGTGTTCACTGGAGTAGCACTTTTTCTTCAAGAACTTTTCTTCTGTGTTCACAGCTAGGCTGTTTGGCACAAGATGCCTGGTTTTTAGCCTGTCTTAGCTTCTGACATCCCTTCCTCACTACGCTTAATCAATTATAGATTCTGATTTAATAATTCTGTGATTATTCCTTTCACTTGAATAGAGGGTTAATTTAACTTGAACACACTGTGGTATTACTGGCCTAATTTCAATATTCCTGTGTCTAGGAATAGGGAGGCCCAAGGAGAGGGAGAGATGGGGAACACTCAGTGGGTAGGACAGAACACACCTAGCATTTATAAAGTTTGCCACCTTATATGGGTATAGTTCATGGCACTCCAAGACTATTATAATAGGAACAAAGATCACAGATCACTATAAGAAATATAATAATTAAAAAGTTTTAAACACTGCAAGAATTACCAAAGTGTGACATAAAACAATGTGAGCAAATGCTATTGGAAACACAGTGCCAGCAGACTTACTTGATACAGGGTTGTCACAAGCCAATTTGTAAAAAATGCAGTATCTACAAAGCACAGTAAAGTGAACTACAGTAGAAGAAGGTATGCCTGTATGTGGCTTGTACCACTGGATGGGCTGCAGTGGTGTTTATACAAGAAAAATTAAGGATCACTATTAGGGGATTGTTCAAATTAAAAATATATACCGTATAGTGGGATGCTACTTAACCAAGAAGAGTGATGTAGATTAGGAAAGATAATCATACTGTACTTGGAAGTCATTTTTCACATTTCCTTCTCCTTCATTCCCATAACCAATCTATCACCCAAGTGACAGATTTTACTTCCCAGATTATACTCATATTTATATACATATCCCATCTGTCCTACCATTCTAATCCAGAGTACCATCAACAGTACTTCACAATAGCCTTCTGTTCTACGCACAGCGGCTTTGCTCCCACACCCATCTTCTTCAGTGCTGCCACAAACTGGATGATGTCACCTAAAACCTTCAGTA
This sequence comes from Meles meles, assembly GCF_922984935.1. Lineage (NCBI taxonomy): Eukaryota > Metazoa > Chordata > Mammalia > Carnivora > Mustelidae > Meles > Meles meles. Next base: position 44,342,429 of record NC_060069.1, on the reverse strand, counting down.
GATTCCTATACATTTAGGATAAAATTCAAAACCTAGACCTTAAGGTCCAACATTTCTGATCAGGTCTACTTCACGCCACTCTCTTCTTTGCTCTCTGCATTCCAGCTACACAAGCCGCCTCACATGCTTCTTCCACCATAAAATAATGATTATCACTGTGTGTTTACCATGCGCTCAATGGTTTACACAAATTATTTCATTTAATCCTCTCAACAAGGTAAATAGTCATGATACTACCACTTGACAAATGAGAAAACTGAAGCTTAGAGGAATTCAGCAATCTGCCTAAGGTCTTACAGCTTAAGTGAAGTATGGACCAGAATTTGAACCCAACTCTGAGTCCTGACTTCATTCTGTCTTATTCCAGATTTGCACTCTTCAACCATGTTTCATTTATCTTGGCATTACAGATGATGCTTTGCACATATTACCTAAATAGCAATGTTCATTCAGGTGCTGGTACTTAGCAAAAAATTACTTCCATCCACAGCTACTCACAACAAGACTTACTCCTAATTTCTATAACCAATCCAGTATAAAAAAGTGAAAGGCTACAGTATCTCTAGACCTATGGCTGGAATTTGAACTCACTGGTAATTTTGTCAAAATATCAAAAATAGAATATAAATAGGCTTTTAAAGTAATGTTTCTGGCATTAGTCAATGGCTACAGAGAGAAATTAAGGTTGCAAGGAGCCTTAGGGATTACTCTGATTTATCATTTTGTTTTATAAACAGCATTCTAAAGCCCAGAAAAATTGTCTTGTCCAACCTGCACAGCAAGCTAATAGCAATGCTGGAACCATGAACTTCCAGCCCTGTGCTTTCAGTTAGAGAATATTCCAATCAACTGGATACATTCAGAATTTTACTAGTATCTTGTGTTTCAAACAGTAAGATGTTAAAAAAAAAAAAAAAAAAAAACCAGAACTATCATATTAAAAACAACTATCATATTAAAGAGTTTTTTTTTTAATTTCTTTAAAATATTTTTTAAATTTATTGATTTGACAGGCAGAGAGAGAGGGAGGAGGAAGCAGGCTCCCTGCTGAGCGGAGAGCCTGATGCGGGGCTCGATCCTCGGACCCTGGGATCATGACCTGAGCCGAAAGCAGAGGCTTTAACCCACTGAGCTATCCAGGCGCCCCTAAAGAGTTTTTTTTTTTGAAAGAGTCATTCTAATTAATATCATATTGACATTGAAGTTGTTACCCTTCTACTCAAAATGGCTTCTCTGCATTTCAAATTTAGAGTCAAAAAGAAATAAAGGGAATACCTTTTTAGTCCATCTCTTTACTCCATTATATCCTTTGGTTACCAGCTGTCTGTGAAAAAAGCTGTTGAAGAAGTGAACCTAGAAGAGACATCAAATACAAGCACCCAGATTATATTAAGCTGTGCAGATTTAACTTCAAAAGAAAATGGAAATTAAAAAAACCCTTGTATGTAAGATAGATGAAAAAATGAGGGAAAGTTTCTTCTATAGAAAACACATTACATGATTCACAGAAGATTCTGTTCCAGATTTTCTTAGAACAATGGTGTTCTATAGTCAGAACTGGGACAGTTTAAATAAATAGATCACCTAAATCTAAGCAAGTGGAGAAGCAACCTGACAAATCTCTCCAAATCTTGTGATGAAACTGAAAGAGACTAAGAAAGAATGGGGTAGGGGTGCCTGGGTGGCTCAGTGGGTTAAGCCGCTGCCTTTGGCTCAGGTCATGATCTCGGGGTCCTGGGATCAAGTCCCGCATCGGGCTCTCTGCTCAGCAGGGAGCCTGCTTCCCTCTCTCTCTCTCTGCCTGCCTCTCTATCTACTTGTGATCTCTCTCTGTCAAATAAGTAAATAAAATCTTAAAAAAAAAAAAAAAAGGAAGAATGGGGTAACATTACCTTGTACTCAAGGGATATGGCTTACAAAATTAACACCCTCTAAGGATTTATGGTTTATATTTATATTTATATATATAAATATATATTTATATTTATTATGGTTTGCAGACTGCTGCTGTCATAACAACTACCAAAAGGCTTTAAAATGAATATTTCTAGCACTGAAATTTCTGACTTATAAATTAGGATCAGCTCAACTGAGAGACTAAGCATCTTGTGGTCTTAAACTGTTCACTCAGTAACTCTGATTCACTTGAGATGAAAATACTTCCCCCTAGTTGAGGTTCTCAGGTTGCGATCACCAGATCAGCAGTATCAGCATCACCTGGGAACTTGCTAAAATGCAAATTTTCAGGCTCCACCCCAGACTTCCTAATGAAGAAACTGAGGGTAGAGCTCAGCAATCCAGAAGATCCTAATGCACATTTGTTTTTAGAACTCTGCAGCTTAAGATGTCAATAAAAAGAGCTTGTCGCAGCTATTTCTAGAACAGTGATTCTCAAACTTCATGTGTATCAGAATCCAGAGGGCTTATTAAAACACAGATTGCTGGGCCTCACCTCCAGCTTCTGATTTCGTAGGGGTGGGTTAGAGTTCAGAATTTCATATCTCTAGTAAATTCTTAGGTAATGCTGATGCTGCTGGTCTGGGGACTATACTTTGAGAATGACTGCCTTAAGTATCCTTTTTTTTTAGTAAGTATCCTTTTAATCCAGTGAAGGTTCAGAATTAAATGTAAAAGTAATGAAGGTAAATTATATCCTTGAAATTAATACTTTTATGTTAAAAATCATCTATATGTGTTTAGGTTTAAACCTTCTGGTGATGATGAGAATTTTACGTAAAAGAGAATCCAACAGACTGCCTCATGATTCCAATTTATTTTTTATTTATATTTATTTTTAAATTCATATTTATCTATTTATTTATTTATTTATTTGACAGAGAGACAGGAAGAGAGGGAGTACCAGCAGGGGAAGAGGGAGAAGCAGGCTTTCTGTTGAGCAAGGAGCCCAACTTGGGGCCCAATCCCTAAACCCCAGGATCATGACCTGAACCCAAGGCAGACGCTTAATGACTGAGCTACCCAGGCGCCCGTCATGATTCCAGTTTAAAATGGAAAACAGATTTGTGGTTTTAATGGGAAGTTATATGACATTTTGTCTATATTCATAGTGTTGGAACCTCAGATGCATTATACCTACCTGTTTAAATTATTAGACTTATAAAAGTTTATAAAGTACTTGGAAAGGTTTTGTATGTTGAACTCAAAGGCTGCCCATCAGGCAATCTGCATATTCAGAAAAATTAAATTAAAAAAATAATTTTAATAATATCTAAGTTCTTACGGGAATTTTTGAGTTCAAGGAGGGTTTTTTGGGGGGAGGTTGGTTTTTTATTTATTTTTTATTTTTTTGTTTACAATTTCTCTCATTCATTATTTGACACAGAGGAGGGGGGGTGGGGAGGGAGAACAAACACAAACAGGGAGAGCAGCAGGCAGAGGGAGAAGTAGGCTCCCCACTGAGCAAGAAGCCCAACGTAGGGCTCAATCCCAGGACCCTGAGATCATGACCTGAGCCGAAGGCAGCCACTTAACTGACTGAACTGACAAGTTCCCCAGGTTTGTTTGTATTTAAACACAATACCAAAGATTAATCTACAAAAAAAGTGATAATTAATACCACTCTATTAGATCTTTAAAGAGAACGAAACTTTTAAATTAAAGGTTAAAGCAAATAATATATCCCTTCTGTGTATCTCCCCACTGTTAAAAAAGAGACAGCAAGCCCAAAATGGAATCTTAGTGTTGACTTATGCTTAGCCTATGTCACCAAACCCAAAATACCTAACCTAATTGCAACTTCACTCTCTCTCAGGACTGCAGTCTTAATAGAACTACCTGGTCAGCACTACTAAGGTAATTTGCCTGTTAGACCCTGTCGTCCCCTAGAGGAAGGTGACTTTGCTGCAACCAATCTGCTCTTTGCTAGTAACTTCATTGTCCTGCTCTTTCTGCCTTCTAAGTCTTGTATTTTGTACGGCTCTTCAAAGCTCCATTTTACCTGTTAGTAAGATGCCCAGTTCATAAATCATTTGAATAAAGCCAGTAAGATTCTTAAATGTACTCAGTTAACATTTAATACTTAATACCTTTTTTATTTTTAAAAGATTATTTATTTATTTGACAGAAAGAGAGGAAACAAAAGCAGGGGGAGTGGGAGAGGGAGAAGCAGGGTTGTTGAGTTCAAGCCCCATGTTGGGTATAGAGATTACTTAAAAAGAAAATCTTTAAAAAAAAAAAAAAGGTCTCCTGAAGAATCAGCATACCCACTTTGAAACAAATATGCAGAAAATGATGGCATCAGACTTTTTTATACTAAAATATTGTAGAGAACTTCTGCCAAACCCTAGTACCTGAACAAGGCAAAATCGAACACTTTTAAAAATCTAAGCAATGTCAGGGCGCCTGGGTGGCTCAGTGTGTTAAGCCTCTACCTTCAGCTCAGGTCATGATCTCAGGGTTCTGGGATCAAGCCCCATGTCTGGCTCTCTGGCTGGCCTCTGCTCAGCAGGGAGTCTGCTTCCCCTTCTCTCTCTGCCTACTTGTGATCTCTCTCTCTCTCTGTCAAATAAATAAATAAAATCTAAAAAAAAAAAAAAAAACTTAAGGAATGTCAGGGATGCCTGGGTGGCTCAGTCAGTTAAGCATCTGCCTTCGCCTCAGGTCATGATCCCAGGACCAATCCCCCACTGGGCTCCTTGCTTGGTGAGGAGCCTGCTTCTCTCTCTGCCTGTCACTTCCCCTGCTTGTGCTCACTCGCTCTCTGACAAGTAAATAAATAAAAACATCTTTAAAAAAAAAATCGAAGGAATATCAAATAAATACATAAAGTTTAAAAATCTCATTTTAATACACAAGGATTCTCTCTCCTGAAGAAGGGTAACTTTGCACTTACTTTGTCTGGGACTGCATCCATTATCAGCTCACCGTACATATTAATGACCTATAAAAAGTCAACATAAAACCAGCTTACTAACCCTATACAACTCATAACATCCCACATAGAATGAGTAACACTGACAATTTACCATTTGGATACAGGGGTTAGTGAATGAGTCACTTCAGTAAGGGTAAAGAATCTTTGATTCTAAAAGATAACTGCGAGGCAAACCCAAAGATTAATTATATTTTATGGTCCAACATCCTCTGCAACTTTTCCACACCAAGAACCCACAATATACTAACCTGGTCATTCAACCAATTCTGACCATCCAGTGTTGCTAGATCATCCATATCTAGCATGTGCTTATTGTAGAAGATGCGGAAGTTGCATTTTTGATGTCTGGCCCGATAGTTTGTTATTTCTCTATTGATAAATGGTTTTCTGAAAAAGAAAGATTTTGAAAGAAAAGACACATGGGTTCTACTCAATTTATTGCTAAGTATCTTCTTTTTTTAATTAAGAGAAAAGTCATATATACCAACAATTTTATTTTCAAGGGCTTAACTTAAGCATCATTGACAAACCTATTAGAAAAGTCTTCATTAAAGACGTCTTTCAGTCTTCCAAGGACATCTTTTTCACTGAGTGGGACCAAACTGCCATACTTCTTCATAACCTCATCTAGGAATCCTTAAATAAAGGAATAAAAATTACAGTGGAAAAAACATTTCCAGAAAAAGTCATTCTCCCAATACTTAACCTATACATGACACTTACCACACAGTAACCTATAATACCATATTATGCTACAAGGAAATCTTTTAAAAGTTACGTTTTGTAAAGGATAAAATAAAATAGATCAGGCCTTCACCATTCCAATCTAAAGAGAAATGCCCAGAGAACTCCTCTACTTACTACATGGAATGCCTCCTGATACATGAACCAATTAATAAAGTTAATTAGATCTTTAAATTTACTACACTGAATTTTTTTTTTTTTAATATGGCCAATCTGGATGACTTTCAAGAAACAAAAGAATGTATCGGTTTGATATTGGTGGAACATAATAGGAGCCAGCAGAAGATATCCCTCATGAACTGGATGTTAAATGACCCATCAAGCCATAAAGTTAACATGTACAACAGCACTCCACCAACAAACAGAAATGAGATTCTGGACCCAGTTCCAGCATGGGGGTATGTTCCTTCCACCCATAACACCAAGCAATTCTTGGACACCAGCAGGCAGTCCAAAAATTCAACTCAAGTCTGATCCTATCTAGGGATGCCTGGGTGGGTCAATTGGTTAAGTATCTGCCTTCAGCTCGGATCATGATCCCAGGCCCTAGGAGATCGAGCCCTTCATTGGGCTTGCTGCTCAGCAAGAAGCCTGCTTCTGCCTGCCATTCTGCCTGCTTGTGCTCTGTCAAATAAATAAAATTAAAAAAAAAAAAAAAAGAGAGAGAGAGAAAGAGAAATGCCTGAAGGTAATATTTCACACTGGCTTTTTAAGCTACTGATGCACTATTAGGGAATCGCTAGCTGAAATAAAGACTGACATCCTTCAATAGCTTAACCTTGAAGATGAATCCTATCTCCTGAAGAGTGATACCTAAAGGGTTTAATCACCTGGTTAAATGTCTATCACATTTGGTGACTGAAGGCATTATCTTTTTAAAAATTACAATCACAGGCTTTGCGCAGTGGCAGTATCGTAGCCAATGAGGTTTATCCGAGGCGCGATTATTGCTAATTAAAAATTACAATCACAATTTAATTGTTGAGATCACTGTCACTATGTTCTTTGGCAAATGTGTGTAAATTTCACATCTCATAGCAAGGGACAAATTCTAAGGCATTTTTAATATCATATAATTGGGTGGTGTTATTATACTTCTGACACCAAATAACCCTGTAAGGTGAACTGGGTAACAACCGGGGAGGCACATTTTAAGAGGGGAAAACAAAGGGTGACCTTGGCCAGAATACAGGATCGTCTTCAGGTGGCTTCCCAGAGGATCCACTGAAGAAACATACCTGAAAAAGTCCTAGGAAAGTAGAACCAGAACATTATTTCTAAGGAAATACAAAGAAGCTGAGGGAAGGCTGAGAAGCTCACAAAAGTGCTGACTTAACGGTATTTATTCATTGATGCTGAATGGGCAAAGCAACAACCTAGTTAACCATCAGTCTGACAAGTCTACTGAGTTAAAATGGAAAGAAAAGATATTGTTATCCACTTATTTTACCCAGCTCCTTTTTCTCCCTTTCTAACTTCGAGAATGGCCTCTGGTACACATGGATACAAAATGGACAAAAAAGAGCACAATGAAGTGACTGTCCCAGGAGTGGAGTGGTGTATTTTGTGGGTCTTTCTGAGGGATGGGCAGACAAGGGTATGAAAAACCTATCTTCCTTCTGTTAGTCTCCCACCAGAAGGCCCCCAATTTGAAACACTTAAGAGCAAAGATCAGGACATAGTAAACAGGGAAGAGTGCTTGTTTGCCTGGTTGTGGTCTGGGCTTTAAGCATACAGAGACAGAAAGGGAATCCCTTGTTGCAGCTTGGTAAGAGTAGGAAGTAAGGATTTAGGGCCTCTAAACTAGAAATAGACCCTGCAGTTGCCTGTGTTTACAAGATCCTATAGTTACCTAAGAACAGCCTTGTGTCTACTGAGGAGAATGAACCCAAACAGAAGATAAGGAATTCCAACATTTGAGATACTGCATTTGCGGAACAAATTTTATACAGAATAATGCCCCTAATAACAAAAGATTAAACTTTAGACCCAGCAACCTTAATTAAGACTCCTCAAATAAGAAAGCAGTTTCTTCTATCGGGGATATGGACCCCAATTCCAAACTAGTATCACAGGAAAGAGGTGTCCTTGCTAACAATTTTATTATTTATAGATAGTAGTGTTTGGGGGATTTTAAGTTATTATATATTTTTTCCTCTTAACTGTATTTTTGTTTTCACTTTCAGATAATAAACAAGGATTTCCAGTGCAATAGAAAGGCCCTGCCTGCATCTTCAAGGAGAACCCTTCACAAAGATAAACACATCTCACTGGGACCAGAAGTAAAATGGCAGTCAAAGAGCACTATCATAAACCAAGCACTAATACATCTCATTTCATCCTTATAACTACCCTGTGTTAGACAGCATCCCTACTTTACAAATGGAGATAGGAACCTTATGGTGGTTAAGGAACTTTCCCAAGTACCCTTAACTAGCATATGGCAAAGTGAAGATTCTGATTGTGATCATGGTTATAGGACCACAGAACGTGAACCACTAACTATTATGCTGTGCTACATCCAAAGCAGGATACCTATTATCTTTTCTCTACAGAAGCAGCTTGTTTTTCCATTTGAATACCCATTGGCCATTTCCCTTCATCTTTCCCTTTTAATACCCATTGGCCAAGAATTACCCAGAAAACTTCTTAAAATGAGAATTAAACGCATTATTCTTTACCCTCTTGCATTCATGAAACTAATGACCCAAAAAGGAAAAAATGCATCTGGAATACACAATTTCTCTTACTCCCAAAGTGCTAAAACATCAATGTGACCAAGAAACAAAGGATTAAATGTTAGGAAAAAACAAAACAACAAAAGCTACAATTCAAATTAGAGTCCATCCTACAAGTACAAAAGGTAGCAAAATAGTTCTTCCCCTCGCTGGCTGCTTGAAGCTTGTCCAAGAGCATGAACGAAACAGTAACTATCAGGACCACGAAGTTCATGACCAACCTACTACTTTAGCAGAAATAAATGGTCATTGATGTTCTTCACCCCAGAAAGGCAACAGTAACTAAGACAGAAATTCACCAAACAGCTAGCCAAAATGTATAAGACCATACCAGATGTCATCTTTGTATTTGAATTTAGAACCCATTTTGGTGGAAAGACAAGTGGCTTTGGTATGATTTATGATTCCTTGGATTATGCAAAGAAAAATGAACCCAAACAGACTTGCAAGACATGGCCTATATGAGAAGAAAAGAAAAAAAAAAACCCTCAAGAAAACAGCAAGAACAGAATGAAGAAAGTCAGGAGGACAGCAAAAGCCAATGTTGGTGCTGGCAAAAAGGAGTAGATTCTGCAGTGACTTATCTGTGAAGACTGTGCAGATTTTTCATGAGGATTAATAAACTAAGAACTTAAAAACAAAACAAAAAAGCCCCCACAAAAGGTAGTAATATGAAAAACACAACCTGAGGTGTTATTTCAGAAGTTAAATTGCTCAGTTTTTTTAAAAGATTTTATTTATTTATTTGACAGATAGAGATCACAAGTAGGCAGAGAAGCAGGCAGAGAGGGGGAAGCAGGCTCCCTGCTGAGCAGAGAGCCCAATGTGGGGCTCAATCCCAGGACCCTGAGATCATGACCTGAGACAAAGGCAGAGGTTTTAAGCCACTGAGCCACCCAGGCGCCCTAAATTGCTCATGTTAAACGAACTCTGTTGGACAGTTTTTTCCTGAGGTAACTGCCGGATCACATCCGGCCGTGAATATGGAATGGAGTTCATTGCGTTGGGCAAACAAGTGGTTACAAGAAATGTAACCACTTGGTTCTCCGAACAAAATACAATACCCATGTCAGAAAGGTCCCATCAAAAACATGGAAGGCATAGGACACCTGGCTGGCTCAGCTGGGAGAGCATGTAAACTCCTGATCTTGGGGTTGTAGGTTTGAGCCCCACACTGGGTGTAGAAACTACTTAAAAACAAAAGCTTAAAGTAAAATGAAAGGCATGGAATATCTAAGACTAACCTTAAGGAATGTGCAAACCTGAGTAGGAATCGCAAAATTCTAGTAAAGGATATAGGTTAATAAATGGAGTAATTCTTTGTTTTTAGACAGAAAAATTCAATACTGTAATGAATGCAATTTTCCCTAAATTAGTCTGAAAATGAATACAGTACCAATCAAAAGCCATTATTTTTATTAAATTGAAAAAACAGGGACGCCTGGGTGGCTCAGTCATTTAAGTGGCTGCCTTTGGCTCGGGTTATGATCCAACGCTCCTGAGATCGAGTCCTGCATGGGGCTCTTTGCTCAGCAGGGAACCTGCTTCTCCCTCTGCCTCAGCCTGCCACTCTGCCTACTTGTGCTTGCTCTGACATATTTTTTTGAAAAATCTAGAAAAAACAAATCTTGGGACCAAAATGTACAAAATTCCTAGAAATTTTTGAAAAGGATTAAAGAGGAGATGTGAAAAAGGAGGGCAAGAGAGAAGGAAGGCCTTGTCCCACCAAATTATAAAACAAACTGGTATAATGAAAGCAGCCTAGTGCTAGCATAGAAATAGAAAAACCAAGTCCAGAAAGAGACCCCAAAACAGGGAGCAATTCATAGCCACGAGGAAAAGATGAATTACTCAATAAATAGTATTAGAACTATTAACTAAATATTTTATTTACAGTTTGAATTCATTTTGATGTGAAGAATGCGGTAAAGATCCATCTTTACTTTTTGCCAAATGGCAAAATGTAAAAACAACACATTAATAGTCTAGAAAAAAACAGGGTTGGGGGCACCTGGGTGGCTCAGTGGGTTAAAGCCTCTGCCTTCGGCCCAGGTCATGGTTCCAGGGTTCTGGGATCGAGCCCTGCATCAGGCTCTCTGCTCAGCAGTGAGCCTGCTTCCCCTCCTCTCTCTCTGGCTGCCTCTCTGCCTACCTATGATCTCTGTCTGTCAAATAAATAAATAAAATCTTTAAAAAAAAAAAAAAAAACAGGGTTGAACATTTTTATGACCTTAAAATGGCAACAAGCTTTAATTTTAAAATTAATTTTTTAAGAAGATTTTACTTATTTGACAGAGATCGCAAGTAGGCAGAGAGGCAGGCAGAGCAGGGAAGCAGTCAGAGAGCCAGATGTGGGGCTACCCACTGAGCCATCCAGGAACCCTAAAATTTAAATTTTTAACTTTTTAAATTTTATTACTCATTATATATATGTGCATGATTTTAATGTTTATAGAGTCAAACTGCTTTATTGCTTTTGAGTTTCCTATCATGCTTTAACATATATTATCAATGTGAGATTATAAAGTGGTCTTTCTTGTTTAACAGCTTTACTGAGTTGTGATTCGCATACACACACACAAATCACTCCTAAAGTGTACAGTTTTCTGTTTGTATATTCAGAGCTGTGCAACCATTACTGCCACCTAATTCAAGAACAACTGCATTAATCCACTAAGAAAATGTGTACCTGTTACCAGGCACTCCTCATGGCTCCCTCTGTCTAGCCCCTGGCAACTATTAACCTTCTTTCTCTATCTCTGTATTTGCCTACTCTGAATTTCTTCTTTTTTTTTTTTTTAAGATTTATTTATTTATTTATTTGACAGCTAGAGATCACAAGTAGGCAGAGAGGCAGGTAGAGAGAGAGGAGGAAGCAGGCTCCCTGCTGAGCAGAGAAGACTGATACGGGGCTCGATCCCAGGACCCTGGGATCATGACCCGAGCCAAAGGCTCGGCTTTAACCCACTGAGCCACCCAGGCACCCCGACATTTCAAATCAATAGAATCATATAGTCTGTGGCCTTTCGTGCCTGGCTTTTTTCACTTAGCATGTTTGCAAGTTCATCCACACTGTGTACAAGTTTGTGTGTCTGTATTTGTTTCTAATTACATTTTTAATGCATTTGGAATATACTGACATAGAAATCTATTTCTTTTCCTTCCAAAACCAATTTTATGCAGTATTTAATACAATTATGAAGTAAGTAAATTGTAGTAAGTACAACTGGCTCATGATAAATCCACTGCAATCCACTGCAGTGAGCATAATGCACAGTTACACTGGAGGAGAGCCAGCATGCAGCATACCGTGGAACTTAATATTAGCTAATGCTATAGAAGTCAGTTAAAGGAGCATCTACTGTACTGATTGTCCCACACTGACTCTTATTATAATTGCTTTATTAATCCTGATTAATGAGGTTCCTTTATTCGTTGAAGTCGTCCTTTTCATTGTACTGGCTTTCCTCAGAGGTTTGGTGTTCGACTGTGGGCTTATCTCCACTTGGGTGATTTGCTGATGTGGGGAGGGCTGTGATGGGCAGTAGCTATTGCTCTGCCTTGAACTCTTTCTGGTGGGCATGGAAATACTAAGCAAACCCCTAAAATGGTTCTTCAGGTTCTTTTTTCCTTCAATCTATTAAGATAATTACTTTATAGATCACTAAGTGTACATTCTGTAAAAATTCCTATTTCCTGATGTCATGTTCTAGTTGTACTGTATGCCATAGTCAATTTATCAGTTGCTTTTTTAAGTACTATATCTCTATAAGTTAACTGGTATCTGTGTAAATGCTCACTTTCTCAGGCTTATGTATCATATCATGGTTCTGCTAACTTTACAGTAGGAAAATTTGTCTTTCCCTATTCTAGGACAGTATAAACATCAGAAATAGTTCTGTTTTTTTTTTTTAAAGATGTGCTAGGGCTCTGTACTTTGTGTCTTTTTGTAGAGTAAAACTTTTTATATATACTTCATGGTTAGGAAAACAAAGTGTTCAGAATTGTTTAAACTACCAACAAGTAATGCTCTTACCTCCCCAGAAAAAGCCCTTTATATCAATTTGAGGGGGGTGCCTGGGTAGCTCAGTTGGGCATCTGACTCTTGGTTTCACTCGAGTCATGGGATCAAGCCCCATGCTGGGCTCCACATTCAATGGGGAGTCTGGTTCCCCTCTCCCTCTGCCCCCTGCCCATGTGTGCATGTGCACTCTCTAAAGTAAATAAATAAATCCTTTTAAAGGTAAAAAACAATGACATATCTTTCCAGATACAACCTATACAAATGCACGTGCACAAATATACATGTACTTATCCTATATGTATGCATCTCTCTCTTAACAAAATGGTATCATCCAGTTTTGCAACTTGTTTTTCCTCTTTATACAAGACAGCTTTCAGTTTCAAAATACAGATTGAATGTTTTCCTTAACAACTTCATAGTATACTATTACGTGGATGTGCTGTAACTTATACTTCCATAGAAACTTTTTTTAGTTGTCTCCTGTTTTTTTACTACCAGGACAATACTATAATATCCCTGTACAAATATATTCATATCTTGAATAAATTCCAAGAAGGGGAATGGGTCAAAGAGTGATATTGCCACAATATCTTCCAAAAATGCTTACATCAGCTTACTCACAGGGTAGATTTTGACAAGAAGACTTCTTAAAGTAGGATGTAAAAACTTGAACCCATAAAGACAGGTAAGTTTCACAATGAAGAATTGATAATTTCCTTTAAACAGAATCACCACACACTAAATCAGGGTACTTTTACCTTTGGAAAGGAAAAACTTAAACTCTTGTCACATTTATTTCATAAGATTTTATTTATTCATCTGACAGAGAGAGCACAAACAGGGTGAATGGCAGGCAGAGGGAGAAGCAGATTCCCCGCTGAGCAGGCAGATCGATGCAGGGCTTGATCCCAGGACCCTGGAACCATGACCTGAGCCAAAAGCAGATGCCTAACCAACTGAGCCACCCAGGTGCCCCGGTTATGACATTTATAACTAAAATTTAACATTTTAGAATGATGCTAAGGTCTAGGAAGGCAGGAACCAATGTTTCCCGCTCCCTGCCACATTCTTAGAACTAACACAGTGCCTGCCATATAGGAAATTCTCATATACCAAAATAAATAAAATAGAAATAACCCAATCCAATAGCAAAATAGGCAAAGGAAAATATATACCAACAAAAAATGGCCAAGTAACACAGAAAAAGATGTTTAAACTTTAAACTTAAAAATGCAAATCAAGGACGCCTGGGTGGCTCGGTTGGTTGGACGACTGCCTTTGGCTCAGGTCATGATCCCTGAGTGCCGGGATCGAGTCCCGCATCGGGCTCCCAGCTCCACAGGGAGTCTGCTTCTCTCTCTGACCTTCTCGTCGCTCATGCTCTCTCTCACTGTCTCTCTCAAATAAATAATAAAATATTTTTTAAAAAAATGCAAATCAAAACAAAAAGAACACAAAACAAATCAAAACAACTTCTGGGGCACCTGGGTGGCTCAGGAGGTTAAGCATCTGACTTCATTTTGGCTTGGGTCATGATCTCAGTGTTGGGGGACTGATGCCCACATCAGGCTCCACACTCAGTGAGGAGTCTGCATGGCATGCTCGCTCTCCCTCAGCCCCACCCCCACCAAGCATGCACACACATGCCTCTCTCAAATAAATTAATAAAGTCTTAAAAATAACCCAAAACTCTCATGAGCTAGAGGGTTAGTAAAGTTTAGTAAGTATAAATAAACTCATTCAACTTTCTGGAGGGTAATTTCACAATTCTCTTAAAAGTTTGTTCTTTTACCATCAATTCCACTACTACAGATTTAACTTACAGAAAAACTTGTTTAAATATACAATTTCACTGCACCATCATTTATAGAAGTAAACAACTGGAAGCAACACAAATGTCTATCAACGAAGACTTAAATTAGGGAACATTTAGGTCATACAGCAATATAGAAGGCTTCAAAGAGAACTGCCTAAGTGCTTTAAGGGGAATCTATGGGTGGAAGGAAAAAACAGGACTCTCCTGGAAAAGATAATGAACAGCAATTGTGGGCTGGAGGTTGGGGGAGAATAAAGAAGAGTGCATACCAGAAAGGCAGACGGACAGCTGCTCATCATCCACTGGAGAGGCTTTCTGACTGTTCTTCCCACTTCCTGCTTGATTTTCTAGTTTGAGTCCACTGCATGTCAAGGGAGCCTCCAGTGGACTTTTACAGTAAGGGTGGTCCAGCAACTTAGAACTAAGAATGTTCTGCTTGAGAGATCCATCCTCATCCATCTGGCATGAGCTCTGATTCTGAACAGGATTTTCAGACACAGGCCCATCTACACTACTCACAGATTGATCTGCCCCACACACTGACAGTTTTACTCTGTCATCACTGACAGTACTTGTCCGATTTTCCTGACCCAGAGTCATGACTTCTCTTTCGGTTTCCGAGATAAACACGTTACTAGAATGATGTTCTGGTAAGGGAAGGTCATGAATCAGCTCTGTACACTCCCACTTAGGAGAGGAACAGGGTGACTGGTCCCAGGTATATGTGGCAGTGCCATTCTGTTGGTCAGGGAATGCTTCATCTAAACTAAGCTCCTTGCCCAAGAAAGGGCTTCCTTTAGTGTGGCCATCAGGCACATGAGAGTTCTTTCCCTTCACCACAGCATTGCTGTCCATATCTGGAAAGTATGGTTGATGCCGACAAGAAGGGTCTTTAGGTTCTGGGGAAGGGAATGGGCTGCAACTGCCACCCTCACCGTTCTCCCTAAGGGTTTCTTGATGGTCCCCAGTGACCTGCACCCAGCTTCGCTGGGCTTTTTTTAGCTTGCAAACTTTGCTTTTTGTTCTGAAGTGCTGGGATCTGAGAATCCTGTACCGAAATCTAATCATGGATAATTTCTCATACATCATAAAAGGAGATACTTTTATTCTTCTATGTTGGTTAAGTTGAAACTTTTTTGGAATCAGGGGTCCCCCATTCCTGTGGTGCTCCAGACCTTGGCAGCAGCCATAACAAAAGCGCTTTCTCTTATGGTTGCTCAAGGTGACCACAATTGTGCCACTCTCACCTGGACTTTGGCTCTCCCCATTGAACTTCACAGGAAAGTCAGAAGCTTGTGGCTCCGTCCTAGGTCTGTGACCATTGGCCTGACCTAAAACATTATTTGCTGGTAAGTCAGCAACTGCCTTCAAGACACTTTTCTCTCCACAGTACTCATGGTCACAGTTCTTTGCTGAGGACAGCAGCCTCTCTGCTTGGAGTCTTAGGAGGGTCCTTGAGGAGGAAATGAAGTGTTTAGAGTCTTTTCTTTTCACTTTAGAGGACAAAGTACTAACATTTTGAGCAGCCACACTGGACTTTGTCTTAGTAAAAACAGGTGCATCCTGGATCCACGTTTTCTGGGTTTGAAGGGCCTTCTTTCTGCAATGGAAATGCCTCAACTGCCTGCTCCAAGTACTTGGCCTTCCCAATTTGGCTTTCAGAATGCATAAGTGTTGGTGAAAGCAGAACTTCTTAAAACCTCCAAACCCTGTATTCCATTTCTCAGAAAAGGCTAAATGAATTCCTTTCCTCCATAGAATTTTCTTCTGTTTTTTCATTTTTCTGATGCATAATGAGATCTTGATGAAGCTGAGAGAAAGAAGAGAAAGAAAAGTTACTTCTACCCTAAAAATAAGGTCATAAAGATATAATCACAGCAATATAAGCTACAAAATTCAAAGAAAAAGAAGAGCATATAAAATTCAATTTAGATTATCAGACCCAGGGGCACCTGGGTGGCTCAGCAGGTTAAGCAATGGCATACCTTCAGCTGGGGTTATGATCCCTGGGATCGAACCCTCATCGTGCTCCCTGCTCAGTGGCAAGTCCGCTTCTCCCACCCCCCCTGCTCACTCGTTCTCTCAAATAAAATAAAAAATAACAGACTATCAGACACAATGAAATCCTTACCTCATCAAGGTTTTCCCTATAGTGAAAGCTGGAACACATAAATACTCTCACATGACCCCATTTGGTATAGCTGCCTCTGACAGAAATACATTTCAAGAATCATTTCCATCAGTTTTTGATGGAGTGGACAGGGTAGGGAAGCAGAAGAGAATCTTTAAGTGTTGGCACTGCTTCTCATTAGCTAAGTTGACTTTAAGTCACCCAAATTCTGTGTTCTCACTTGTAAATTAAGGGATAGGGAAGGAAGGAGGGACCACACACCATTTAAGACCAGGGGCACCTGGGTGGCTCAGTGGGTTAAGCCTCTGCCTTCGGCTCAGGTCATGATCCCAGGGTCCTGGGATCGAGCCCCGCATCAGGCTTTCTGCTCCACAGGGACCCTGCTTCCTCCTCCTCTCTCTCTGCCTACTTGTGACCTCTGTCTGTCAAATAAATAAATCTTTAAAAAAAAAAAAAACGGATTCCATATTGAAATACTTTGTTCCATACATCACATTTTAGAAAGAGCAGGTACTTTGGGTTGTAAATAGACAGGCAAAAGCATTTATTAAATAAATGCATGCAATAACTATTTCAAGAAGGAAACCAGCCTCCTCTTCGTCAGTCAGTCAGAAACTTTGAGTGACCATGCAGGGACAAAAGTCTATCAAGTGCTTTCACACAGTTAGGGTTTGGGCTCTGAAGTAAAAAGCACATGTGCATACACACGTGTGCACACACACGCACGCACGCACAAGCTCTGGTAACACACTTACTAGTAATGGTAGATTAGTGCTCGCTTCAGCAGCACATATACTAAAAAAAATGGTAGATTAAAATGATAGTCAAAACCAAACAGGATTTCCCCTCAGATTTAATAAGATCCACTACTACTGAAGGCTCTTCAGCATAGAAAGAAAGGTGAGAGCCGTTAAAGATGGGACATAAACAATACTAGACTATGAATTAAAAAAACAGTACTCTAATTTCAGCTTGCTAATAACTTAAAGATTTTATTTATTTATTTGTCAGAGAGAGGGAGGGAGAAAGACAGCAAGCACATGAGCAGGAGGAGCAACAGGCAGAGGGGAAAGCAGGCTTCCCATCAAGCAAGCAGCCTGATGCAGCACTCGATCTCAGGACCCTGGGATCATCACCTGAGCTGATGGCAGATGCTTAACTGACTGAGCTGGGGGGAGGTGAGTTATTATTTAATGGGTACAGAGTTTCAGTTTAGTAAGATGAAAAAGGTTCTGAAGATGGACTGTGGCCATGGCTGCACAACAATGTGAATGTCTTAATGCCATTGAACTGAACTATATACCTAAAAGTGATTAAAATGGTAAATGTTATGCTACCTATATTTTACCACAGTAAAAAAACAAGAAGGAAGAAAAAAACCAATACGAAAAAAAGAATAGGGGTGCCTGGGTGGCTCAGTCAGTTGGGCGTCTGCCTTCAGCTCAGCTCATGATCCCAGAGCCCTGGGATCGAGCCCCTCATCAGGCTCCCTGCTCAGTGGGTAGTCTGCTTCTCCCTCTGCCCCTCACCCCACCTGTGCTTTCTCTTTCTCACTCTCTTCCTCGCAAATAAAAATAAATGTTTAAAGAAAAAAAGAAAAAAAAATCCACTGAAGGGAAAGAAAAGAATAGGCTATTATATTTTTTAAGAAACAATCACAAACAATTGGAAATGTAAAATAGCAGAATTCAAAAACTCAACAGAGAATAAAGGGCTGGGGCACCTTGGTGGCTCAGTTGATTAAGCATCCTTTTCAGCTCAGGTCATGCTCTCAGAATCATGGGATCAAGCCCCCCCCCCCCCTCAAATAAATTTCTTTTTAAGGTGGGGAAGGGTGCCCAGGGGACTGCCAGTTGGACAACCAACTTGATTTCGGTTCAGATTGTGATCTCAGGGAGGTGAGATTGAGCCCCACATCGGGCTCCATGCTCAGTGGGGAGTCTGCCTGAGGTTCTTTTCCCCCCTCTCTCTCTGCCCCTGACCTTCCCCCTGCACGTGCTCATTCTCTAATAAATAAATAAATTAATAAATCTTAAAAGAAAACAAAACCAAAAAAGCCTGATGGAAAAATGGGAAAAAAGACATATGGAGACAATTCACAAATAAAGATTTTTAAACAGCCCTTAGACATAAGATGTTCAACTTCACTCAAAAAAAAATGGGCAAAGGGGTGGTTGGGGAGTTGCCCAAAATGGGTGGAGGGACAGGTCAAAAAGGTACAAACTTCCAGTTATAAAGTAAGTAAGTCATGGAGATATAATATGCAACAGAGTGACTATAACTAATAATGCTGTACAGTATATTTGAAAGTTGCTAAGACAGTAAATCTTAAAAATCCACATCGCAAGAAAAAAAACTTGATTACCATATATGGTGGTAGATGCTTACTAGACTTACCACAGTGATCATTTTGCAATGTATACAAATAGCAAGTCATGTTTTACAACTGAAACGGATATAATGCTAGATGTTAACTATACTTCAATAAAAATACTGGCAAAAATTATGACACATTCTGTTGGTGAGAGAAAAGAAACTTTCATACTTTGCTGGTAGGAATACAAACTAATAAAACCCTTTTGGAAGGGAATTTGGTAATCTAACAAAAGGTAAGTATTTACCTTTTAATCCAACAACCCCATTTTTAGTCATTTATCCTTAAGATACATCTCCAATATTAATGAAAATGCATAACACAAGGTTATTCACTGCAACACTATAATTACAAAATACTGAAAACCTACAAGGATAGCACTTGAATAAAGTAGGGTTCTACTACACTGCTTCTTCTTGAGTAAGTTATACTTCTACATGAGTAAGTTATGAAAGAATAAAGATGGGGCATCTGGCTAGCTCAGTTGGGAGAGCATGCAACTCTTAATCTTGGGATTGTGAGTTCAAGCCTCATGTTGGGTGTAAAGATCACTTAAAAATATGTTAGAAAAGAATAGGGGCACCTGGGTGGCTCAGGTGGTTAAGTGTCTGCCTTCACACTGGGTCATGATCAACCTGGGTTCAAGCCCTGCATGGGATTGAGCCCCTGCTTCTCCCTCTCCTCTCTGCTTGTTCTCTCTCTCTGTCACAATCTGTCTCTCTCTTAAATATAAATAAAATCTTTTAAAAAATTAAAAAAGAAAAGAATAAAGAGGAACTCTATGAACTAATATGGAATGATTTCCAGGTTAGGTGAGAAAAGTAAAGTTCAAATCAGTATTGACAGTGCATCACCAAGACGGTGGCATATAGACACCAACTACAAGCTCAGGGAGTTCACAAAACCACCCTCAGTTCTGATAATTTGCCAGAAGGACTCATAGAACCCACTGAAAACTATTATATTCATAGTTACAGCTTATGAAAGCTGAAGAATATAGATTAAAATCGGCCAAGTGGAGAAGCACATAGGGCAGAATCAAGAGAAGTAACAAGTCTGGAGCTTCCAGTTGTCCTCTTACCATGGAATAGAACAGCTTTACCCTCCTGATATCAGTGTGTGACAATATTGCCAGCCAGGAAAGCTCACCTGAGCCTTGATATCCAGAGTTTTTATTCAGGGATTTTAAGCAGAAGTGATTGCCCACATGATGGAGCTCAGTTTTTCAACCCCTCTGGAGATCCGCTGATGCCAAAGTCATTACCCTAAATCATTCCACTGGTCTTTCTGTCAAAGCCAACCCCCATCCTAAATCAAGCTGTCTGTTAGACTGTTGGTATCCAAAGCCCCCAGGCAAATACAGACATTCGAATCAGATATGACAGTCCAAAGCCTTCGAGATTACTTCCCAGAAGCCAAGGATAAAGGATTTCTTTTGAGGCAAGGTTAAATTCTTTACCAAACAGCCACCTTTCATAAAAGAAAAAATAAGAAAATAAACATGTATCTGCCCTTTTGTGCTCCACCCCCACCCCACCCCTGCCAAAATAGACAAAAAATAAAAATACAAACATGAGGAGAATAAACCAGAAAGTAATGAGAAGTATAGGGTGTGGTAGATGTGAATGGGATGAAAACAATGAACAGGAAAATGGTAGAGGGATGAGAAAGGAGTGGCACTTCTCTAAATATGCCTGTTTGAAAAGTTCTGACTTTTACAACTATGTTAATGCCTCATATACTTAAAAAGCACACAAATAAAATTAAGGTCAAGTAGAATGCAAAAGGAATCCAAAATGAAATACAAATAACAAATGAACCTAACTGTATGACAGATAACTGCATTGAAAAAGGCAGACATAGAAATTTTTTGACTGTAAAGGACTAGATTCCAAAGGACTGTATACAAATACTGTCCTTTACGGGTGTCTGGGTGGCTCAGTTAAGCATGTGCCTTCAGCTAGGGTCATGATTCCAGGATCCTGGGATCTAGACCTACACTGGGTTCCCTGCTCAGCGGGGAGCCTGCTTCTTTCCCTCCCACTCCCTCTGCTTGTGTTCTGTCAAATATATAAAAACTTTAAAAAATTAAAAAAGAATAACTATAATACAAAGAGAACTGGCCCCACAACACTGTTAAAAGATAGGAGAGTTGCTGGGACTCTTCCAGAGTTGAAGGGACTAGCAAGTGTCAGTTTACAACCCCCCATCCACCCTGATGGCATGGATGGGGTCAGGGTCCGGGTGCTCTGCCTTACTGCCTCAGTGAGCCCCAGGCTCCTGGTCTATACCAGCCCCCACCAGAGTACCCCCTGTACTCAGACATCCCAGAACACCCCAGCTTATACCCACTTCAGCTTCAGCTGTTCTACCCAAGCACCCTCTGTGCAAATGCACAGGGACTGCACCAGCCATGCCCACTTCAGAACCTCAGAACTCAGTGAAAACTTCCAACAAGGATATAGAAAATATAAAAAAAGAACAAAGGTTTAAGAATACAGTAAAACTGAAATGGAAAATATATTAGAGGGAATCAACAGTAAATTGGTAGATGAGAAGAAACCATCAGTAATCTGGAAACAAGGCAACAGAAAGCACTCAAGCTGAAGATAAAAAAGAAGGAAAAAAAAGCACCTAAGTTGAAAAGGAAAAAAGAGAAATTTAATGAGGTACATTAAGCAATCTCTTGGTCAATATCAAGTGAACAAACACTCACATTAAAGGGGTCCCAGAAGGAGAAGAGAGAGAAAAGGGGGCAGAGGGGCGCCTGGGTGGCTCAGTGGGTTAAAGCCTCTGCCTTCGGCTCAGGTCATGATCCCAGGGTCCTGGAATTGAGCCCCACGTCCGGCTCTCTGCTCCGCAGGGAGCCTGCTTCCTCCTCTCTCTCTGCCTGCCTCTCTGCCTAGTTGTGATTTCTTTCTGTCAAATAAATAAAATATTAAAAAAAAAAAAAAGAAAAGGGGGCAGAGAAGTTATTTGAAGAAATAATACCTTAAAACTTTCCTAACTGGGAGAAGGAAACAGATATCCAGGTTCAGGAAAGATAGTTCCAAACAAGATGAACCGAAGGAGGTCAACACCATAACACATAATAACCAAAATGTCAAAGTTTAAAGATAAAGAGAGAATTTTTAAAAAGGCAAGAGAAAAGTAAGAAGTTACATACAGAGGGAACTCTATGAGGTTATCGGTTGATTTTTCAACAGAAACTTTGCAGGCCAGGGGCGCTTAGGTGGCTCAGCTGCTTAAGCAGCTGCCTTCGGCTGAGGTCATGATCCCAGGGTCCAGGGATCCAGTCCCGCATTGGGCTTCCTGTTCAGCGGGGAGCTTGCTTCTCCCTCTCCCTCTCCTCACTGCTCACCTTACTCGTGCTCTCTCTATGTGTCAAATGAATAAATAAGATATGAAAGAAAAGAAAAGAAAGAAAGGAGAGAGAGAAAAAGAAATTTTGCAGGACAGTGCATGGAAGGGAAAAAAACTATATCCAAGAATATTCCACCTGGCAAGATGATCATTCAGAAGTGAGAGAAATTTTCTGAAACAAAAGTTAAAGGAGTTCATCACCACTAAACTGTCCTTACAAGAAATGGTAAAGAGGGTGCCTGGGTGGCTCAGTGGATTAAGCCACTGCCTTCGGCTCAGGTCATGATCTCAGGGTCCTGGGATCGAGCCCCGCATCGGGCTCCCTGCTCAGCAGGGAGCCTGCTTCCCTCTCACTCTCTCTGACTGCCTCTCTACCTACTTATGATCTCTCTCTGTCAAATAAATAAATAAAAATCTTAAAAAAAAAATGGTAAAGAGACTCTTTTAAGTGGAAAAGAAAAGGCAATAATTAGATGTAAGACAATAATGAATTAAAAGATGTAAAATACAGAAACATGTACATAAAATATGGAGGGGAAATAAAACAAGTTCTTTTAGAATGTGTCTGAACTTAAATGACCATCGACTTAATATATGCTCACTGCTATACACTTAGGATATACTTATATATACTACAAGCCTGTAGTGATCAAAATAGTATGACACGAACACAAAAACAGATCAATGGAACAGAATCAAGAGCCCAGAAATAAACCCATGCTTACATGGCCAATTAACCTATGATAAAGGAAATGAGAACATACAATGGGGGGAAAAATCTATTCAATAAATGGTGCTGGGAAACCTGGAAAGCCACATGCAAAAGAGTAACACTGGACTACTTTCTTATACCATACACAAAAATTAACTCAAAATGGATTAAAGACCTAAACGTGAGATCCGAACTGTAAAACTCCTAGAAGAAAACATAGGCAGTAATTTCTTTGATATTAGCCATAGCAACACTTTTCTACATAGAAAACGTATAAAAAATTCCCCCCAAAATTAAAAATAGAACTACCATATGATCCAGTAATTCCACTACTGGCTATTTACCCAAAGACAATAAAAACACTATTTGAAAAGATACAAGCACCCCTATGTTTACTGTAGCATTATTTACAATAACCAAGATATGAAGCAGCTCAACTGTCTCATTCATAGACAGACAAAGAAGTAGTCTGTACATATGTGTACATATACACACAAGAATATTACTCAATCATAAAAAATGAAGTTTTGCCATTTGTGATGATGTGGATGGACCTAGGGCATATTACACCACATGAAATAAGTCAGACAAAGATAGACAAATACCACATGATTTCATTTATATGTAGAATCTACAAAGCAAAACAAATGAACAAAAAGCAGAAATAGACCCAGCATCCTGGGATCAAGCCCTGCATGGGGCTCCCTGCTCAGCTGGGAGTCTGCTTCTCTCTCCCCCTCTGCTGCTCTCCCTGCTCATTCTCTCTCTCAAATAAATAAATCAAATCTTTAAAAGAAAAAAAAAGAAAGGAAAAAAATCATTGTATATCATAGAGTAATACACAGTTTAGCTGTAACTACCATTTATATAATCATAAAAGGGTAAACACTGATCTAATCCAATAGTCCTCAACAAGATACACCATATCATACCTCATCCCAACATCTGGAATATGTGGGAAATTCTTGGTTGTTAAAATGAATTCAGGTTGGTACTGATATTTAGTGCACGGTCTAATGCTAAATATCATGTAATAGGATAATGAAGAACAGTCCCATCCAAAATGACAATACTGCCCCTACTGAGAAAAACTGCTTCTAGCCAAATTACAGTATCACTATATAATGAAGATAGGTGGAAGGCAGATAACATGTGTACGTGTACATAGAAGTGAGAAGCACATGTGAAAGAGAGCTAAATCTTTATCTTCCATAGTAAATAAAGACTAAAACTAGGAAATCAAAAGTAACATTATAAAAGGGGTAATTTAGGGGTGCCTGCCTGGCTCAACTGGATGAGCATATAACTCTTAATCTCAGGGTTGCAAGGTCAAGCCCCATGCTGGATGCAGAGATTACTTAAAATCTTTAGGGGCCCCTGGGTGGTGCAGTCAGTTAAGTGTCTTACTCTTGGTTTCAGCTCAAGTCGAGACCTCGGGGTCACTGGGTTGAGCCCATTTTGGCTCTGAGCTCAGTGAAGAGCCTGCTGGAGTTTCTCTCTCCCTCTCCCTCTGCTCCTACCCATGTGCATGTGCTCTCCCTAAAGTGAATAAATCTTTAAAATAAAAAAAATAAATAAAAACAAATCCGTAAAAAAATAAAATAAAATAAGGTAATTTAGGGCCATGCTGTTTATACCAAAAGAACAGATCAAAGACTTGAAAGAGGCTGCCAGTGGGAAATAGGAAATGGTGGAAGGGGCAGGATTCTAGGAACTAAGGAAAGAGGGCTAGAGGGTTCTCCTTAAGAATGTATTTTTCTACTCAGCCCTTTTATAAAAGCACTGTACCCCCTTAACTAGGCATCGTTCTTCCAGTACAGAGATTGTTTTACTCTCTCAAACTAAAACTAAACCTTTCGTTATCCTGTTTTTAAGCATAGAGAGAAGAAAATGATAGTTCTGGAAGTATTTTTCTTTCTTTCTTTTTGTTTCTGGAAATACCTTTTTTCTTTAAAGATTTTATTTATTTATTTGAGAGAGAGAGAGTGAGAGAGAGAGAAAAGCATGAGAGGGGGTTGGGTCAGAGAGAGAAGCAGACTCCTCACTGAGCAGGGAGCCCAATGCAGGACTAGATCCCGGGACTCTAGGATAACGACCTCAGCCAAAGGCAGTCGCTCAACCAACTGAGCCACCCAGGCACCCTTTAGTATTTTTCTTAAAGATGACTTTCAGGAGTGCCTCTGCAGCGCTGTCAGTTAAGCTTCTGACTCTTGGTTTCCGCTCAGGTCAGAACCTCAGCACGAAGTCGGCTTTAGTTACTATAAGCTGATGGCTTAAAGTGGAATTCCTGAGATATCTTCTTCTTAAGACTTCCTGACCTGTATATCCAATAGTGTATGTGCAGTATTTTTTTTTTAATCATCACAGCAACCAACAAAAACACAGGTTTGCAAAGATATGTCATCAAAAGGAATAATATACCAGGATATAATCTGAAGTCAGGTGGACTGTCTCTCCCTCTCCCCCTCCTGCTCGTGCACACTCTCTCTCTGAAATAATGAAATTTTTGAACAATTAAAATTAAAAAAAAAAAAAAACTTTCAATCAATCACATATTTTTGGTCTCACTTTCACCTTCACTTCCACAGTACATGACACCACTAATTCTGAAACTTGTAAAAGGTTCTAAAACACAAACATGATGACTTGTTGGCTCTCTCCACTTGTTGGTTTAGGATTCAGCTTTCTCAAGTCTGCTAACCAGTTACCACTAATCTTGTCTGCTTTCCAGCTTCCAGAAAGTTGTTATTCTCACTGCTTCCATTCTTTGTCATTTGCGGAAAAAAACAAAAACCTAACAACAAGAATTCTACAATTCTACAGTTTTTTAAGTTAAGTTCTATGTCCAACATGAGGCTTGAACTCACCACTCCAAGATCAAGTCATGAGTTCTACTGACTGAGTCAGCCAGGGACCCCTCGCTTCTCTATAGTTTTAACGGAGTTTCCAGGCTGGTGTGGAATTAAATATGTACATTCAACCCAATTTCTTTACCATAATAATACACCACTGAATGAAAAAAAAAAGTTGTAAACAATACGTATGAACCCATTTTTGTTAAAAAGAAAAAAATGTGTGTATATTTTAAGAGTTTATAAGTTGAAAAATGTCTAAAAGAATATACACAAGAGGTTCAGCCTCAGGGTGGATCAGTCAGGTAAGCATCTGACTCTTGGTTTCAGCTTAAGTCATGATCTCAGGATCATGAGATTTGAGCCCTGTGAGTCTGGTTGAGATTCTCTCTCCCTTTGCCCCTACCCCTGGCAAATAAACAAATCTTAAAAAAAAAAAAAAAAAAAGGAATTTACATCAAACTATTAACACTTTAGGCCCACAATTCCTAAAATGTGCGCCAAGATACCCTGAGGTTCTGCAGTAACTTCACAGGGATGTAAAGTATTTGAAATCAGAGGGGAAAAAATTATATTCTTTATCTGTCACACCTGTCAAGCACTCCACAAACTACCAGTTTAATATAATTCAGTTTCAAATTATATCCTGGTATATTCCTTTTGATGACATCCTATCTTTGCAAACCTGGGTTTTTGTTGGTTGTTGGGATGATAAAAAAAAAATACTGCACAAAAATCAATTTGGAATAGGAAATGTGGGTGGCAGTCTCTAATGGTTCCAAGGTTTGAGAAGTTCTGTAGTGCCCAACAAGTGCATTATGTAACTGTGGTTTATTAAGAAAGAAATAAAAAAAACTATATCGTCTTTCAATTTATGTGTATTTTTTTAAACAACTAATAGGCTACTAGGGCATACTTATTAAGTTGTTTGGATCTAACTACCTAAAGCCATTACTAATTACTTAATAAACTAGTGGGCCTAAGGGCACTATGAAAAAGTCATGAAGGGGCTGTGAACAAAGAAAGTTGGCAACCTCTGGTTTAGGATACTTTATTTTACTTTACTTCTTTATCAATGAAAAAAGACATTTAAAAAAAACTTTTTTTAAAGACTTTATTTATTTGAGAGGAGAGATAGAGATAGCAAGAGCAAGCATGAGCAGGGAGGAGAAGGAGAAGCAGCCTCCCACCAAGCAGGGAGACTGATGTGTAATTCAACCCCAAGACCTGAGCCAAAAGCACACCATTAACCAAGTGAGCCACCCCAGGCATCCCCAAAATACACTTCTTAATATGAAATTCAAATATACTCTCACTGTGTACTACCAACATAAAAGATTTGTAATTTATTCTTCCCAATACTTAAAAAGTAATATAATCACTGAAAAATCGTATTAATAAGATGTGTACTCCATAAATGGTTTGTGTATTTTATTGTGTATTTGCATAATTTATAAGTAAGAAATGGAGAAAGATTAGAAGAAGATTATACCGGCTATGCCTTTAGTTTTAGACATGTTAGATCTGAGGTGACCTAAGGAAATCCAAGTGGCCATACACTATTGGATATACAGGTCAGGAAGTCTAAGAAGAAGATATCACAGGAATTCCACTTTAAGCCATCAGCTTATAGTAACTAAAGCTATGGAAACTAGTAAGCTCACCTAGGGAGAATCTGTAAGAGGTAGAAGCAGACACACCCTATGGCAATCTTCTGAGGAAGTCTAGGATGCAACAGTGAGGTAAAGGAAAAGACTACTTAGCAAAGGGAAGTGAGAAGAAATGAACAGGGGAAGAGGTAGATAATTAAAGTTTCTAGAAGGAGGGAAATGGTCAAAGGCTAGTGAAAAGTCAATCAAGACAAGGACTGGTTACCTGGCTGACTCAGTACAGCATGAGACTCTTGATCTCAGGGTCATGAGTTTGAGCCCCATGATAGGCAGGAAGATCATGACAAAAAGAAAGAAAGAGGGAGAAAGAAAGGAAGGAAGGAAGGAAGGAAGGAAGGAAGGAAGGAAGGAACGGAGGGAGGGAGGGAGGGAAAGGAAAGGAAAAAAAAAGAGAAGGACTTAAAAGTCTCCATTTGTGTTGGTGGGAAGGCAAGCTGGTACAGCCTCTCTGGAAAACAGCATGGAGACTCCTCAAGACGTTAAAAATAGAGTTACCCTAAGACCCACCAACTGCACTACTAGGTATTTACCCCAAAGAAACAGATGTAATGAAAAGAAGTGGCACATGCATCCCAGTGTTCATAGCAGCAATGTCCACAATAGCCAAACTGTGGAAGGAGCTGAGATGCCCTTTAACAGATGAAAGGATAAAGAAGATGTGGTACATATACACAATGGAATACCATTCAGTCATTAGAAAAGATGCATCGGGGCGCCTGGGTGGCTCAGTGGGTTAAAGCCTCTGCCTTCAGCTCAGGTCATGATTCCAGGGTCCTGGGATCGAGCCCCACATCGGGCTCTCTGCTAAGCGAGAAGCCTGCTTCTCTTCCTCTCTCTGCCTACCTCTGCCTACTTGTGATCTCTGGCTGTCAAATAAATAAATAAAATCTTAAAAAAAAAAAAAAAAAAAGAAAAGAAAAGATGCATCAACATCAGTGGAACTGGAAGGGATTATGCTAAGTGAAATAAGTCAAGCAAAGAAAGATAATTATCATAGGGTTTCACTCATATGTAGAACATAAGTAATAACATGGAGGATCATAGGGGAAGGGAGGGAAATCTGAAGGGGGAGAAATCAGAAAGGGAGACGAACCATGAGAGATTATGGACCCTGGGAAACAAACTGAGGGTTTCAGAGGGGAGGGAGTGGGGCAATGGGGTAACAGGGTAATGGGTTAAAGGAGGGCATGTGTTGTGTACATGCAATTAAATAATCACTGAACACGACATCCAAAACTAATGATGGGAGGAGCAAGATGGCAGAGGAGTAGGAGACATAAATTTCGTCTGGTCCCAGGAATTCAGCTAGTTATCAAACCATTCTGAACACCTACACTAACTCAACAGGAGATCAAAGAAAAGAATAACAGCAATTCCATGAACAGAAAAGCGACTACATTCTGGAAGGTAGGACTTGCGGAGAAGTGAATTGGAAGCAATATACAGGAAGATAGACTGCTGGGTGGTGGTGTGGGGTTGGGGGGGCTTCACCTGATGGCTACAGGCAAGGGATGGAGCAGCAGGGCACAAAATCAGAACTTTTAGAAATCTGCTCCACAGAGGTACGTCACTCCAAAGACTAAGCTGGGGTGGGGGGTGGAATCCTTCCTGGGACAATGTGGTCTTAGAAGCCTGGGGATCACAGAAAGACCGTGAGTGCCTGAGTGCAGCAGAGCTCCCAGGTATCGGAGCAGGGAAGCCAGCTGCAAAGACAGAGCCAAGGAGTGGGCTCTCAGCTCACAGTTGCCATAAACCATGATCCAAGGCAAAGTCGGGCCACCACTCTACCAGCAGGGACTCCACAAGTGGCAGATTTGGGGAGACCACCCCCCCTTCCTCCACTGGAAGGAGCAGCATGGGAGCATGCTCATGGGAGCAGGAATCTGCTGGGTTTGGAGACTCCAAACAGGGCAGTGTGCCAGAGACAGAAATGCTTGATCACAGGCCAGGTGAGCACAAAGCATGGCTGGAGACCAGGGAAATAGGAGTGACTGACTTCTTTTCTCTGAGGACTCACTGAAGGCGGGGGCCCTCTGAGGCCCAGAGGTGGAGAGGCCACCATTTGCATGCTCATTCTCCAAAGCTGTACAGAAAGCTTTCAGGGAACAAAAGCTACTGAGAGCAAACCCAAGCAGATAACATAGCCCAGCCCCTGGCAAGAGCAGTGCAATTCCACCTTGGGCAAAGACACTTGAGGATCACTGCAACATGCCCTTCCCCCAGAAGATCAACAAGAACATCCAGCCAAGACCAAGTATAGGGATGAATGAGAACTGCAAAACTCCAGTGCTAGGGGAATACAGCACATAGAATTCATGGCTTTTTCCCCATGATTCTTTAGTCTTTCAAAGTTAAATTTTATAAATTTTCTTTATTTTTCTATTTTAATTTTTCCTATTTCCTATTTTAACCAACATCTTATCACTACTTTTAAAAAAATCTTTTCATTTTCATTTTTCACTCATATTCTATCACTTCATTGTATTTAACATATATATATACATATTTTTTCTTTCTTTAAAATTTTGGAAGGAAGTGTCTTCTAACAAACCAAAATACACCCCAAATCAAGTGTATGGCTCTGTTCTATTCACCAGCCTGATCATTTTTTTTCTTTTCTTTTCCCCCCAGCTTTGGGTTGCCTCTGATTTGTTTAGAGTATATTTTTCTGAGGTCATTGTTACCCTTTTAGCATTTGTTCTCTCATTCATCTCTTCTTCTCTGGAAAAAATGACAAGGCAGAAAAACTCACCTCAAAAAAAAGAACAAGAGGCAGTACCGACTCTTAGAGACCTAATCAATACAAACATTAGTGAGATGCTGGAACTAGAGTTCAGAACGATTATAAAGATACTAGCTGAGCTTAAAAAAAAGCATAGAAGATAGTAGAGAATCACTTTCTGAGGAAATAAAAGAAAAAATCCAACCAAGTTGAAATAAAAAAGCTATTAATGAGGTGCAATCAAAAATGAAGGCTCTGGGCACCTGGGAGGTTCAGTGACTTAAGCATCTGCCTTCACTCAGGTCATGACCCTAGGGTCCTGGGATCAAGCCCCTCATTGGGCTTCCTGCTCAGTGGGGAGCCTGCTTCTCCCTCTCCCTGCTGCTTCTCCTGCTTGTATTCTTTGTCAAATAAATAAATATAATCTTTAAAAAAATGGAGGCTCTTACTGCTAGGATAAATGAGGCAGAAGAGAAAATTAGTGATATAGAAGACCAAATGATGGAGAATAAAGAAGCTGAGAAAAAGAGATAAACAAATACTGGATCATGAGGGGAGAATTCGAGAGATAAGTGATACCATAAGATGAAACAATATTAGAATTGGGATCCCAGAAGAAGAAGAAAGAGAGAGGGTCAGAAGGTATATTGGAGCAAATTATAGTGGAGAACTTCCTTAATTTGGAGAAGGAAACAGGCATCAAAATCCAGGAGGCACAGAGAACCTCCCTCAAAATCAATAAAAATAGTTCAACATCCCGACAGCTAATATTAAAATTTACAAGTCTCAAAGACAAAGAGAAAACCCTGAAAGCATCTCTGGACAAGAGGTCTGTAACCTACAATGGCAGAAATACTAGACTGGCAGCAGATCGATCCACAGAGACCTGGCAGGCCAGAAAGGACTGGCATGATATATTCAGAGCACTAAATGAGAAAATATGCAGCCAAGAATATTATATCCAGCTGGGCTGCCACTGAAAATAAGAGGGAGAGACAGAAAGCTTCCAGGACAAACAGAAACTAAAGGAATTTGCAAACACCAAACCAGCCCTACAGGAAATACTGAAAGGGGTTCTCCAAGCAAAGAGAGAGTCTAAAAGTAACAAAGACCAGAAAGGAACAGAGACAATATACAGAAACAGTCCCATTACAAGCAATAAAATGGCACTAAATTCATATCTTTCAATAGTTACCCTGAATGTAAATGGGCTAAATGACCAATCAAAAGACAAAGAGTATGAGAACAGATAAAAACAAAACAAACAAACAAAAAACAAGACCCATTGATATACTGTCTGCAAGAGGCTCATTTTAGACCCAAAGACACCTTCAGACTTAAAGTGAGGGGGTAAAAACCATTTCCCATGCTAATGGACATCAAAAGAAAGTTGGGGTGGCAATCCTTATATCAGACAAATTAGATTTTAAGCCAAAGATTAAAATAAGAGATGAGGAAGGACACTGTATCATACTTAAAGGATCTATCCAAAAAGAAGATCTAACAATTTTAAACATCTATGCCCCTAACATGGGGGCAGCAAATTATTAAACCAACTATTAACAATCAAAGAAACACTGATAATAATACAGTAATATACAATAATACAAAACTGATAATAATACAATAATAGTAAGGGACTTTAACACCCCCTCCCTGAAATGGAGAGATCACCTAAGCAAAACATCAACAAGGAAATAAAGGCTTTAAATGACACAATGGACTAGATGGACATCACAGATCTAGTCAGAATATTCCATCCCAAAGCAACAGAATACACATTCTTCTCTAATGCACATGGAACATTCTCCAGAATAGATCACATTCTGGGTCACAAATCAGGTCTCAATAGATACCAAAAGATAGGGATCATTCCCTGCATATTTTCAAACCATAATGCTTTGAAACAAGAACTCATCCACAAGAGGAGAGTTGGAAAGAACTCAAATACATGGGAGGCTAAAGAGCATCCTACTAAAGAATGACTGAAGTCAACCAGGAAATTAAAGAAGAATTTTAAAAATTCATGGAAACAAATGAAAATGAAATCACAACTGGTCAAAATCTTTGCGATGCAGCAAAGGTGGTCCTAAGAGGAAGGTATATAGCAAGACAAGCCTTTCTCAAGAAACAAGAAAGGTCTCAACTACACAACCTAACACTACACCTAAAGGAACTGGAGAAAAAACAGCAAAGAAAGCCTAAACCCAGCAGGAGAAGAGAAATAATAAAGATCAGAGCAGAAATCAATGAAATAGAAACCAAAAGAACAGTAGAACAGATCAACAAAACTAGGAGCTGGTTCTTTGAAAGAATTAGTAAGACTGATAAACCCCTGGCCAGACTTATCAAAAATAAAGGGAAAGGACCCAAATTAATATAGAGATCACAACCAACACCAAAGAAATACAAACAATTATAAGAATATATCATGAGCAACTACATGCCAGCAAATTAGACAACCTAGAAGAAATGGATGCATATATAGAGATATATAAACTACCAAAACTGAACCACAAACCAGTAAAGAAACTGAAGGAGTAATCAAAAACCTCCCAACAAACAAGAGCCCAGAGTCAGATGGCTTCCCAGGGAAATTCTACCAAACATTTAAAGAAGAATGAATATCTGGTCTCCTGAAACAGTTTCAAAAAATAAAATGGAAGGAAAACTTCCAAACTCATTTTATTAGGCCAGCATTACCTTCATCCCAAATCCAGACAAAGACCCCACCAAAAAGGAGAACTACAAACCCATATCCCTGATGAATATAAATGCAAACATTTTCACCAAGGATGCCTCAGTGGTTCAGGTGCTTAAGTGATTGCCTTCAGCTCAGGTCATGATCCTCGAGTCCCAGGAACGAGTCGCACATCAGGCTCCCTGCTCAGCAAGGAGCCCCTTCTCCCTCTGACCCTCCCTCTCATGCTTGCTCTCTCTCAAATAAATAAATAAAACCTTAATATAATAAATAAAATCTAAACTTAGCCAATAGGATTCAACAGTACATTAAAAGGATTATTCACCATGACCAAGAGGGATTTATTCCTGGGCTGCAAGTTTGATGCAACATCCGCAAATCAATGTGATATGATACATTAATAAAAGAAAGAACAAGAACCATATGACTCTCAATTGATGCAGAAAAAGCATTTGACAAAGCACAGCATCCTTTCTCAATCAAAACACTTCACAGTGTAGGGATAAAGGGTACATACCTCAATATCATAAAAGACATCTAGGAAAAACCCACAGCAAATATCATTCTCAACGTGGAAAAACTGAGGGCTTTTCCCCTAAGGTTAGGAACACGCCAGGGATGTCCACTATCACCACTACTATTCAACATAGTACTAGAAGTCCTAGCCTCAGCAATCAGACAACAAAAAGAAATAAAAGGCATCCAAATTGCCAAAGAAGTCAAACTCTCACTCTTCGCAGATGATATGCTACTTTATGTGGAAAACCCAAAAGACTCCACTCCAAAACTGCTAGAACTCATACAGGAATTCAGTAAAGTGTCAGGATATAAAAATCAATGCACAGAAATCAGTTGCATTTCTACACACCAACAACAAGACAGAAGAAAGAGAAATTAAGGAGTTGATCCCATTTACAACTGCACCCAAAACCATAAGATAAGAGGAATAAACCTAACCAAAGAGGCAAAGAATCGGTACACAGAGAACTATAGAATACTCATGAATGAAACCAAGGAAGACACAAAGAAATGGAAAAATGTTCCGTGCTCATGGATTGGAAGAACAAATATTGTGAAAACGTCTATCCTACCTAGAGCAATCTACACATTTAATATAATCCCTATCTATAATATAATATAATATAATATAATATATATATATATATATATAATATAATATAATATAATACCCTCAACTTTTTTCAAAGAAATGGAACAAATAATCCTAAAATTTATATGGAACCAGAGAAGACACCGAATAGCCAGAGGAGTGTTGAAAAAGAAAACCAAAGCTGGCAGCACCACAAGTCCAGACTTTAAGGTCTACTACAAAGCTGTAATCAAGACAGTATGGTACTGGCACAAAAACAGACACACAGATCAATGGAACAGAAGAGACAGTCCAGAAATGGACCCTCAACTCTGTGGTCAACTAATCTTTGACAAAACATGAAAGAATGTCCAATGGAAAAAAGACAGCCTCTTCAACAAATGGTGTTGGGAAAATTGGACAGCCACATGCAGAAAAATGAAATTGGACCATTTCCTTACACCATACACCAAAACAGACTCAAAATGGATGAAAGAGGGGCGCCTGGGTGGCTCAGTGGGTTAAGCCGCTGCCTTCGACTCAGGTCATGATCTCAGGGTCCTGGGATCGAGTCCCACATCAGGCTCTCTGCTCAGCAGGGAGCCTGCTTCCCTCTCTCTCTCTCTCTCTCTCTCTCTCTGCCTGCCTCTCGGCCTACCTGTGATCTCTCTCTCTCACTGTCAAATAAATAAATAAATAAAATCTTTAAAAAAAAAAAAATGGATGAAAGACCTCAATGTTAGGTGGGAATCCATCCAAATCCTTGAGGAGAACACAGGCAGCAACCTCTACGACTTCAGGCACAGCAACTTCTTCCTAGAAACATCACTAAATGCAAGAGAAGCAAGGGCAAAAATGAACTACTGGGACTTCATCAAGATCAGCTTTTGCACAGCAAAGGAAACAGTCAACAAAACCAAAGACAACTGACAGAATGGGAGAAGGTATTTGCAAATGACTTATCAGATAAAGGGCTAGTATCCAAAATCCATGAAGAACTTATCAAACACAACACCCACAGAATAAATAATCCAATCAAGAAACAGGCCGGGGCGCCTGGGTGCTCAGTGGGTTAAAGCCTCTGCCTTCAGCTCAGGTCATGATCTCAGGGTCCTGGGATCGAGCCCCGCATCCAGCTCTCTGCTCTGCAGGGAGCCTGCTTCCTCCTCTCTCTCTGCCTGCCTCTCTGCCTAGCTGTGATTTCTCTCTGTCAAATAAATAAAA
Source organism: Meles meles (assembly GCF_922984935.1). Lineage (NCBI taxonomy): Eukaryota > Metazoa > Chordata > Mammalia > Carnivora > Mustelidae > Meles > Meles meles. Next base: position 44,307,374 of record NC_060069.1, on the reverse strand, counting down.
TAAAATAAAAAACATTAAAAAAAAAAAAAGAAAAAAGAAACAGGCTGAAGACATGAAGAAGTTTCTGCAAAGAAGTCAACCAAATGGCCAACAGACACATGAAAAAGTGTTCAACATCACTTGGTGTCAGGTCAAAACCACAGTGAGATACCACCTCATACCAGTCAGAATGGCTAAAACTAACAAGTCAGGAAATGACAGGTGTTGGCAAGGATACCGAGAAAGGGGAACCCTCCTACACTGTTGGTTGGAACGCAAGCTGGTGCAACCACTCTGGAAAACAACATGGAGGTTCCTCAGAAAGTTGAAAATAGAGCTACCCTAAGACCGAGCAATCGCACTACTGGGTATTTACCCCAAAGATACAAATGTAGTGATTGGAAAGGGGAATATGCACCCCAATGTTTACAGCAGCAATGTCCACAATAGCCAAACTATGGAAAGAGCCTAGATGTCCATCACCAGATGGATGGATAAAGAAGATGTGGTAAATATACATACACACAATGGAATACTATGCAGCCCTCAAAAAACCCCGAAATCTTGCCATCTGCAATGACGTGGATGGAACCAGAGGTTATTATGCTAAGCAAAATAAGTCAATCAAAGACATTTATCATATGATCTCACTGATATGAGGAATTTGAGAAACAAGACAGAGGATCATAGGGGAAGGGAGGGGAAAAATGAAACAAGATGAAACCAGAGAGGGCAACAAACCATAAGAGACTCTTAATCTCAGGAAACAAACTGACAGCTGCTAGAGGGGAGGGGAAGGGGAGGGATGGAATGGCTGGGCGATGTACATTGGGGAGGGTATGTGCTATGGTGAGTGCTGTAAATTGTGTAAGACTGATTAATCACAGACCTGCACCCCTGAAACAAATAATACATTATATGTTAATATAAATAAATATATATATACTAATGATGTAGCTAATTTAAAATTTAATTTTTTACTGAATTAAAAAAAAGAAAAATTAATCTCCCAAATATACTGCCATTACAATCCCAATAAAAACCTTTGAAAATGAAAAAAGTAAAATTAAATTAAATTTAAAAGTCTTCATTTGATTCTCATGACATTTGTAATAAAAATTTTAGTAGAATGAAGAGGACAAAACCAAGATGGAGTAAAGACAACCATATATAAAACTGCTCAAGAAGCCCGAGTAAATCGGAGAGAGACCAGGCAGAGGTTTTTTGGTGGAGACAGTTGTACATATTTAAATGCTGACAGTATACTTTACTTACGGAAAAAGACGGCAGATTGAACACATTTTACTCTTACTCCCTCCTAAGTCCCATTAAGATGAAAATAAAGCACTGTTTTAACTTCATTTTTTAAGATATAATTTATATACAATAAAATATACAGGTCAAAGAGTTTGGGCTTCTTTTTTTTTTTTTAAGAGTACAAACGCAAAATGGAAGAGAGAACAACAAACCCTTTTGGAGGTTAAAATGTAGATTGACGTAAAGACTGAAGAAAATTTTAAAAAAAGAGAATGAAGAGAGTTAATCTCAAGCTTGTAATGAGGAAAGCAATCCAATTTATACAACACTGCCTCAAAACAGGTCAGGAATTGGCAGCAACAGGTTCCATAAAAGAGATATGAACGTGGTGCTAAAAACAAGATTGGTCAAATCCCTTAGATACCCTCCTACTCTCCACAAAATACAGCCAACTACCCCTAACTGACACTTGCAGAAGCATGGAGCATTATTTTCTATACTAAAACAGTGCAATCCAATAAAACTTCCACAATAATAGAAATAGTTTATATCTGCCCAGTCCTATACGATAGCCTCTGGACACATACAGTTACTGACCACTTAAAATGTGTCTATGATGCAAATGAGGAACTTATTCTTTAATTTTAATGATTACATTTAAGTTGCTACCTTTGGCTACTGGCTACCAAATTGGACACTGCAGCTCTAGAGGGTAAAACAATGGATTCCTGGACTGAAAACAGCTGGTCCAGCTAAGAATGAAGGTATCATACTGAAAAGAGTTGAGTGAAATGAACGTAAGCAGAGTTTACACACTAAGGGCTAAGACCTCTAACCCAGACTGCTGGATGCCAGCTTATAAGCTCCAAGCAGAAGATCTGAAAATTCTTTTTTGAGGAATCTAACTCACTCAAGAGGAAAGCCAAAGATGTTGCTACAGAAGGTTCACCAATAAAAGAATCCATCAGTATACCCCAAAACCCACAAATCCCAAGCATGCATTCCCAACTACATGTAATTAAAATTAAAAGCAACCTCCACAGGTGGTTCCTCTACATTTCTGCCCCAGTATTCTTGACACTGCTGTTGTATTCATGTTCACCAAATACCAACATATGTTCAGACATAAAACACACACACAATGAAAACAAAAATGAGCTTTCAGGGCGCCTTGGTGGCTTAGTCGGTTAAGCATCTGCCTTCGGCTCAGGTCATGATCTCAGGGTCCTGGGATCAAGCCCCACTTCAGGCTCAGCAGGGAGTCTACTTCTCCTTCTACTTCTCCCCCTGTGGCTTGTGCTTTCTCTTTCTTGCTCACTCTCTGTCACTCTCAAATAAATAAAATCTTTAAAAAACAACAAAAAAAAAGAGCTTTCAACTTTTATGAGACACTCACTGACTCCCAGACATCCCTAAGTCTGAACAATCCTTAAGGGATCCAATATTTGGGAAAATGTTTGCAGTGCAGCCACCATACAGGTTAACTCAAGCACTGCCATGAAAAAGTTCTTTTTAGCAGAGGTAAAAAGACAGTCATAGCTGTTGTACAGCAAATAAATAGGGATGGGGTTACCCATCCCAGAAATATGAGAGAATGAAGGGCTTGTAGTACGAAACAAGATTTTATTTTCCACTAAAGATTTATTTATTCTAGAGAAACAGCACAAGCAGGAAGAGAAGACATTAAGAGAGAACATCAAGCACACTCCACCTGAGGGTGGAGCCTGATGTGTGGCTCAATCAGAGGACCATGAGATCTGGACCCAAGCCAAAACCAAGAGTCAGACACGCTTGACTGACTGAGTCACCCAGGTGGCCCCCAGCAGGAATCTTAACACTTTTCATGTGCGTGTTTAGCCTAAGCTCTAATTTTTGCTCCTCTTACAAATAAACTCAGGATAACTCCCTACCAATCACACCCGAGGCTGGCTGTACATTCTGCCAGTCATTTGAGGCCAATGCCACCTTGGGCTGGGGCTAAAGGAAACAAGATTAAAAACAAAAACAAATAAAAAATAATGCCCACTGGCATCAGAGAACATGAATAAACCATAAAAAAGACCAAGACTGAGAACCAGAGACTTACACATTTGTAGTCCCTACTGGTAATACTTTTATCACATTCAGCCACTGTATAAAAAGTAGATTAAGTATCCAGTTTTGGTCTCAAATCCTCATAGACATAGAAGACTGCCTCAAGGACCAGCAAATGACTTTCACTAGGTCTTCATGTTACTACCCTCACCCTGCCTCTGTTTCTATGTTAAATCTGTAATATCAGTTTAGACTAAAATAGGGACTCTGGGTCCATATTTATCCTTTTTAAGTACCTCTACTTGAAAAGTCTGCTCTGTCAGAATCTGAAACAGCAATTTTTAAAACCTCAGAATTAGGGTATTTCAGCACAAAAATAAAAAATTTAGAGACTCCATGACTTGGCTTTTCATCCCAGACATGTATCATAGGTTTCTCTAGACTCAAATTCATGTACAATGCATTTGTTAACATGATTTGTCTATTTTAATTATTTATTTAAGTAATCTCTATACCCAATGTGGGGCTCAAACTCATGACCCCAAGATCAAGAGTCACATGCTCTATGGACTAAGCGAGGCACCCTGTTAATATGTTTTTATTAATGAGCAAGTTTAGAATGCCCTTTGTCATCTGGTAGTAGAAAGGTAACATATTATAAACAAGATCACTTTTAGAAAATAATTCAGCATCCACCTCTGGAGGATTTGTAAAGTAGGGTCCATTTCCATCTCTACTAATAACACAGAATAGGAATACTAAAGCTATATATATATATATATATATGATCAACTGATTAGGTGGTAACAGTGCTTCATATGTACCTTTCTTAGAGTGGAAAAGCCTCATGAGATAGATATAGAGCTTTTCCACTCTAAGAAAAGTACATATATATCTCTCATATGAATGTGATGAAAAAAAATATATCTATCTACCTATCTATCATGAGGCTTTTCTACTCTAAGAAAAGTGCATGTGAAGCACTGTTCTCACCTCATCAGTTGATCCTTTCCAGGCATCTACCAAATGTTTTAAAATCAGTGGCACATTACAACTAAACCAAGAAAAGAAAAAGGACTAAAAATTCAAGCTTAAATACTGAAAGCCTCTAATTAAATTAGGTGTTTATAGGCAATTAGAGACCTTCAGAGCGCAGTTCTCAAACTGCACTCCACTGGAAGCTGATTAGAGACACAAAGTGGCCATGCATACCAGGAGGGAGGAAGGGGTTTAAAGAAAGAAAAAAAAGGCAACCTGTGTATGGTGCACTGGGTTTATAAGCCAAAGCAAAAGGAAAATTTTCTTAAATTGAAATTTTTCCATGGTTTATGAAAGCTTGGCATAAAAGCCTACTAAAAAACTGACGTACAAAGTAATATAACCTTTATATACTTATGCCAAAAAACAACCTAAGCAACATTTAGTAAGACGTAAATTTTACTGTAAAATCTAATACTTTCTTCAGAGGGCTTTAAGAAGTTTTAATGCACAGGAAAATACAAAAAGAATTATACTGAGCTACTGACTTACAGGACCTACCTTCTGGGCTCAGAGTGGTACAAAACCTGAAAGAGTACTACTCTTTACTTAAGTAAAGTTATTTGTTAAGGGCATTACACTTTGGGAGCCTGTTCATAAACTAGTATGTGAAACTTACTCTACATCTGGGTTTTCAAAACATGAGTATCACCTGAGAAGCTATTTAAAAACCACAAATACAGAGATCACACTTCCGATCTACTGAGATAGCACCCAGGCACCCAGACTTTTGTATTAATTCCCCAAATGATTCCAATGCCCAGCCAGGTTTGGGAACCAGTGGATTAGATGACCCTCAAGATCCCTTCTGTGTCCATGTGCAATTCTGTACTAAAGGAACTGGAGATTGCACTTGGCTACATAATGCATGGCAGCCATCAGCATCATGTTCCACTGAAGAGGACGGGAAAGCATCCTTAATTTGTCTGAACAAGCAAATGTAAGAACAGGCGCTCCTCACTCAGATTACTTAACCGCACTGCCACACCCTCTTCCCTGAACATTCCTCTGACTTAATGTCTATTAAACTTCAGAGTGGGATATGTCTTACTCTCCAATACAGAGAAAGGCAGCTCCTCAGGTTAACTCATGACTGTAATATCCAGCCACTCAAAGGGTCATTTCTCTGCAATTCCCTGCACATTTTCAACTCTGTTAGAAGCATAGTGCAGGGGTCCTCAGAAATACGTGCGAAGAATTCCTGCCAAAGCGGGCGAAAGTGTAAATGAAGCCCCTCCAGCTTTTCTTTCTAGAAAGGGCCCACTGGGCACAACAATCTGGCGAAAGAAGCAGAACTGATTTAGGTTATTCCTCATAAATCAGCAATGTTTTATTAATAAACATAAGATACCTGGGTAGCTAGGAGAGTCTGACCTCTTCCTAATGCTGCACAACCCCAAGCAGAGCCTGCACTTAGGTTCTAACCACACACCCTCCTCCATACCAAACTTAGTTATTCTGCGTAAAAGACATAATTAGGAACCTACCCTTAAGTGTCCAGGATATTCTTAAATCCAAAATATCTAATGACTGATGTTCTGCTTTCTTCACTCCATTTCATTCTCCCTATTTATATAGGCATAAAAAAGCGCCCCTTTACGTGTGGTTAAAAACGTCGAAGTATCTAGCACAAGATTAAAACCACCACCAAATGGCAGGCTAAGATTTTAACTCAGCTGTTCCGACTCTTGAATACAAAACCCTCATTTCCCACATCTTCTCCGCGTCCCTCTTTCCCCAGCGCAGGAGCCCAGTGCAACGGGGGTTGATACTAACTAGCATAGATAGAAAAATAGAAAGCTTTATAGAAAACAAGATTCCCACCACCCTAGCGTTTAATTGTGCCATACCCATTCACTACAACAAGGTCCCAGGAGTGCGGGCTGAAGGAACCAAAAGCAGGAAGGAAGCAGAACAGTCCGAACAAATATAAACCTTTGGATTCCCAAGCCGCAGTCCGGGAGGACCTCTAACAGCAGCTCTTCCTTTCAAACCTTTCCCTGGCCTCAGGAGGGGCGGCCGGGGGCGCTAGCTTTCTTTGCTTCTGCGTCCTACAGTTCAGACTGGGGAGGAAAAGGGGACAACGGTGCCTCGGAACGAGCTCCCTGCCCGCCCCCAGAAAAGAACAACAGCGCCCAGGGAGAAATTTGCTGCCTCCGGTTCGGGTGTGGGGGGAGGGCAGCGCCTGAGGCCTCCAGGCCGGGGTGCTGAGCTGGCGCGCGCTGGCGCGGGAATGGCCAGCCAGCCCGCTCCGTAAGTCATTCCGATTTGACACCCGGGCTCCTGCTTACCTACGTCCCTCGCTGCCGGCACCTGCCGCACCGGGGGTCGAGATAATTGCGGCAGTTCAGCCTGCGGCCCCGCCTTCACCAGTTCTAGAGAACAGTGGTCAGTGAGGAGGTGCCCGGCCTGCTCGGAGCGGCCACAGCCACCGAGCTTCCTTCACAGCCGCCGCCGCGACGCCGGCGCTCACTTACAGCGTCACCTCCTTCCGTGCCCTTCCGCCTCAGCCCCGCCCGTCCGTGGTGGGGGCAGCGGAAGACAGAGCTGCGGCCCGGCTCTAGGGCGTGGCTCCGCCTTCCCTCCGCTTCCGGCGGCGCGCTTCCCCGCCTCCCCGTATATAGGCCAGGTGTTTCCCGCTGGTTCGCACGGTCTGTTGCTCGCGTCTCCCTTCCTGCGCGTGAGATTGGTGGGAACGGAGATCCAGAAATTGCAGAGGCCCGTCAGGGCGGATTTGAGACCTCTGTTCCGCCTCCTCTCAACTTTTTAACCCCAAAAGTGCTAAGGCAGACCACCGCTAATCCCTTTCCCTTTTGCCAAAAGCGAAGGGGTACCTTCCTGCACTAGATGCGCTTTGAGGCCTAGCCCGGGCTTTGCTTGGGAGTTTTCCCGTGATCTTACCCCTTGGTATAGTAATTGCCTCTTTATCTGTGCTCCGCCTCTCAACTGAGAGCACTTCCCCCGCAGAGCAGAGCCGGGTCAGCGTTGTAGTCCCAGCACCAAACAGTGACTGCCTACAGGTGTCTACGTAGGTCTGTGCAGTAGAGCTATGATTTTTTTTTTTTTCTTCCTCATGAGAGAGGAAAGTGGCTTCAGCCTGATAAATGTTCAAGCACTATTCACTCAACGCGCGTTTCTTGAGCGTAAATAGGAAGTATTCTTTCTCTTGCAAGCCCTCAGTCTAATTGTGGGAGTCATTAATGGATAGTTATAATACACTGTCTTGACATAAAACAATAGGTTTGTAGTGGGTGATTAATTAAATTTTGGGCATTTGATTTGGAATAGAAAGGAGATGAGTATAATTGAATATCAAGGGTGGGGTGCTTCACAGCCTTGCACCCCAATAGGGAAATCCTCGGTCTTTGACTCTTCAACTACAGTTTTTGCTTCATTCTGTCTCCTTCCCTCTGGGATTCCAACTACATATGTAAGATTCTTTGACCTTACTCACTTATTCTTTGTTTTGTTTTTTTAAGGTTTTATTTATTCACTTGACAGAGCACAAGTGGGGGAGCGGGAGAGGAAGCAGGGTGCACAGCTTTCTCGGGGTTCCATCCCAGGACCCTGGGACCATGACCTGAGCCAAAGGAAAACGCCCAACTGACTGAGCCACCCACCCCTCACCGTGTGTTTTAACACTTTGTACTTTTTTTTTTCCCTTGAGGCTTCAGTTTGAGTCTTTTCCATTGTCCTGTCTTTGAGTTTCCTAATTCTCTCTTCTGTGATCCTCAATCATCTGTCAAATCTCTACACTGAGTTCTTAATTTTTAACACTGTATTTTCAGTGTTTTTCATTAATAAATTTTAGATTCCAGTCACCTATTGAAAGTCTCCATTTGTTCATGTTGTTAATCTTTTCTTCTGTTTTCTTTATCTTTTAGTTTTGTGGGGTCCCCCCCCCCCCAGTCCTTATTTGCTACTTTAATATTTTGGTCATTTGTTGATCTGGTTCAGTGGTTCATTATTCCCTCATGATTATCTGTCACATTGTCCTGCCACTTCATGTGTTTGGTAGTTTTCTTATGTGTCAAACTGTGTGTATAAAAGAATTATGGAGCCACCACATTATCATCTACCAGTGAGGATTCCCCTTTCCCTTTGTTAGGCTGGCTGAGGGGCTGGTCATCACAATCCAGTCAGGGATTGAGATGAGTCTTGGCAAGGTTGCCCTCTTAGACATATCCTACCTCTAGTTCTTCCCGCAGGGGCAGACCAAGCTTTTGATAGACAATCTCAGCCCTGAAAGACTACAGTGTTTCCAGTTCATTCCTCTAGGGCTTTGAGCTTAGCTCTTCAGCCTCCAACCAACTCTGCTTCAAAATAGGAGAAATGTCAGGGCCCCTGGGTGGCTCAGTGGGTCAAGTGCCTGACTCCTGATTTTGTCTCAGGTCATGATCTCAGGGTCCTGAGATTGAGCCCACATCGAGCTCTCTGCTCAGCGGGGAGCCTGCTTCTCCCTCTCCCTTTGCCCACTGCTCTGCCTACTTGTGTGCTCTCTCTTTGTCAAATAAATAAATAAAATCTTTAAAAATTTTTTCTCAAAAAAAAATTTTTTTTTCTCTCTCCCTCTGCCCTAAACCACCCCCCAATACCCTGTTCATGCATGCATGCATTCTCTCTGAAAAAATAAATAAAAATTTTTAGAAAGATGAGAATCTTTCTAAATCTCTTGAGGGAGAGATTTATCGTGTGACTGAGGAGACCCATGTCCCTCTAATGGGGTATGGTTTCTTAGGCACCATGACTTTTTAAACCTTTTGGTTCAGGGGCACCTGGGTGCCTCAGTCAGTGAGGATCTGACTCTTGGTTACAGCTCAGGTCAAGATCTCAGGGTCATGGGATCCTGCCCTGTGTCAGGCTCCCAGGTCAGTGTAGAGTCGACTTGGGATTCTCTCCCTCTCCCTCCTCCTCTATTCCTTCTCCACACTCATGCTATCTCTCTCTCTCTCTCAAAATAAGTAAATTAATTAAATTAAAAATATCTTTAAAGTTTTGGTTCATTTCCACAGCCTCCCAAGCAGGTCTCAAACTCAGAAAATGCCCCACATGGAAAACCAGTCATTCACTGGGGCTCTTCTGCCTTCCAGTCAGACCAAATAGCCTGCTAAAAGTTCCTCTGGGTTTTCTTTGCTCCCACAGATTCCCTCTGCCTAAGTTAAGACTGATCTCAGGGGCACCTGGGTGACTCAGTGGGTTAAGCCACTGCCTTCAGCTCGGGTCATGGTCTCAGAGTCCTGGGACCAAGCCCCACATCGGGCTCTCTGCTCAGCAGGGAACCTGCTTCCCCCTCTGTTTCTGCCTTTCTGCCTACTTGTGATCTCTGTCAAATAAATAAATAAAATCTTTAAAAAAAAAAAAAAAGACTGATCCTCAGCCTGTACCTAAAATCAACAAATGTTTCCAGGAGCAGGGGAAGCTAGTGATTATCAATGCACCTTAGAAGGCCTTTCCCCATTCTGGAATTTTTGTTTACGTAAAATTAGGTAACAAGTCCTTACTTCCCAGCTCTCTGATGTATTTTAAACAATGATATTTTCAACTTATTCTGCATTTTTTTGGGTTGTCGAAGCAGGAAAATTGTCCTCCTACTACATCTTATTCAGAAGCAAAAGTCACTTGTTAAAACTCCGTTATATCGTGTTTACAATGCCCAAGGGTAAAAATGATACCTTCTGCTTATAACCGTAATTCTCACATTTCTTTAGACTTCTTTAGACATTTATTTAAATTCATTCCTCACTACAAAACCTTTCCTCCATAATTTTTCCATCCATGATTTGGTTGACTTAAATTTGTCTTCTAGGAGATATTTTAGGAGGTTTTTAAAAATTTTTTATTTAAATTCAATTTAGTTAACATATGCTGTATTATTAGTTTCAAGGATAGAATTCAGTGATTCATCAGTTGCGAATAACACCCAGTGCTCATTACATGAAGTGTCCTCCTTAATGCCCATCACCCAATTATCCCTTCTCCCCACCCACTTACACTGTTTGTTCCCTGTATCTGAGTCTCTCATGGTTTACCCTCCCTCTCTGTTTTCACCTTATTTTTCCTTCCCTTCCCCTATGTTCATCTGTTTTGTTTCTTAAATTCCACATTTGAGTGAAATCATATGGTATTTGTCTTTCTCTGGAAGATTTTTTTTTAAGATTTTATTTATTTATTTGGCAGGCAGATAGAGCAAGAACACAGGTAGGCAGAGCGGCAGGCAGAGGGAGAGGGAGAAGCAGACTCCCGCTGAGCAGGGAGACGATACATGGTTCAATCCCAAGACCCTGGGACCATGACCGAGCTAAAGGCAGCCCCTTAACCAACTGAGATACCCAGGCATCCTACTTTTTTTTTTTTTTTTAATAAATAACCATGGGACGCCTGTGTGGCTCAGTTGGTTAAGCGGCTGCCTTTGGCTCAGGTCATGATCCCAGCGTCCTGGGATCGAGTCCCACGTCTGGCTCCTTGCTCAGCGGGGAGCCTGCTTCTGCCTCTGCCTCTGTCTGCCTCTCTGTCTGCCTGTGCTCACTCTCTCTGATAAATAAATAAATAAAATCTTTAAAAATAAATAAATAACCATAACTGGGACACCTGGGTGGCTCTGTGGCTTAGGTGGTTGCCTTCGGCTCACGTCATGATCTCAGGGTCATGAAATCAAGTCCTGCACTGTAATCCCTCCTCAGCAGGGAGTTTGCTCCTCCATCTCCCACTCTCCCTCTCCCTCGCTCATGCTCTAATAAATAAATAAAATCTTTTTAAAAAGTAAAGTGTTATTTTTATCTCTTACCTGTACATCTATGATCCACTTGGAATTGATATTTGCATATAGTGTAAGGGTCTCCATCTTCATTCTTTTGCACGTGGATATTCAGTTGTTCCATAGTTGGAACATATTTTGGAAAGACTATTCTTTCCCTTATTGAATTGTCTTGGCACTCTTGTCAAAAATCAACTGACCACAAATGTGAAGATTGATTTCTGGCCTCTAAATTTTATCCCATTGATTTTATGTCGATTTTTATGCCATTGCCACACTTTATTGATTACTGTTCCTTTTGTATATTGTTCTTACATCCTGAAACTTTGCTAAACTCATTTATTCTAATATTTTTGTATCTATGTGAATTCCTTAGGATTTTCTTATTAGATCATGTCATCTGGGAATGGACATCGTTTTGCTTCTTTCTCTAAATGCCTTTTATTTCTTTTTCTTGCATAATAACCCTGGCTAGAACATCTAGTACAAAGTTGAATAGAAGTAGCAAGAATGGACATCATTGCCTTGTTCCTGATCTTAAGGGGAAAATGTTCAGTCTTTCACTGTGAAGTATGATGTAAGTTGTGGGTTTTGTAAATGGTTTTATCAGATTGAGGATGTTCTTGTTTTCTTGGTGTTTTCTTCATGAAGGGATGTTGAATTTTGTCAAAGGTTTTATTCTGCATCTATTGCAATGTTAATGTGGTTTTGTTACTTTGTTCTATTAGTATTTATGAATTTGATTGATTTTCATGTTAGAACAACCTAATGTGTTTCTAGGAATTTGCCCACTTCATCTAGGTATTATCTAATTTGTTAGCACACAACTGTTCATGGAATTCCCTTATAATTTTTATTTCTATAAGGACAGTAGTAATGTCCCTTCCTTAATTTCTGATTCTACTAATTTGAATATTTCTCTTTTTTTCTTGGTCATTCTACAAAGAGATTCATCAATTTTGTCACTTTTTTCAAGGAACCAACTTTTAGTTTCATTGATTTTCTCTATTGTTCTATTTTCTAGTTCATTTATTTCTGTTCTCATCTTTATTCTTTCTCTCCTTCTACTTGCTTAGGGCTTAGTTGGCTCTTCTTTTTGTACTTTCTTAAGATGGAAGGTTAGGTTACCGATTTCAGATCTTTTAAAAAAAAAAATACAGGTGCCTAGGTGGCTCAGTCAGTTAAGTGTTAGACTCACGATTTTGGCTCAGGTCATGAACTCAGGGTCATGAGATCAAGCCCCCTTGCTGAGCATGGAGCATTCCTAAGATTCTTAAAATTCTTAAGATTCTCTCTCTTCTTTTCCTTCTGCCCCTCCCCTACCCTCTCACAGATGCATGTGCACTCTGTCTAAAAAAATTTTAAATAAATAAATATAGCCATTGGGGCATTTTACTGGCTCAGTTGGAAGAGCATGTAACTCTTAATCTCAGGGTTGTGAAATCAGGCCCCACATTGGGGATAGTGATTACTTAAAAAGAAAAAATACACACACACACACATACATACATACATACACACACACACACACACACATACATACATATATACGTATGCACCTGGGTGGCTCAGTCAGCTAAGTGTCTGCTTTTAGCTCAGGTTGTAATATGGGAGACCCAGGATCAAGCCCCGAATCAGGCTTCCTGCTTGGTGGGGAGTCTGCTTCTTTCTTTCCCTCTGCTCCTCTCCCTGCTCATGTTCTCTTGCTCACTCTCCTTCTCAAATAAGTAAACAAAATATTTAAAAAATATATATTATATATGCACCTCGGTGGCTCAGTGGGTTAAGCATCTGCCTTCAGCTCAGTTCATGATCAAGCTCCTTGTCAGACTCTGTGCTCAGTGGGGAGTCTGCTTGTCCCTCTCCTTCTGCCTGCTACTCCCCCTGCTTATACATGCTCTGTCAAATAAAATCATTATACATATATATGTGTGTGTGTGTGTGTGTATACATATATCCATTTACATCTAATATATTTCCTTCTAAACATGGCGTTAGTTATGTACCGTAAGTTTTTTTTTTTTAAGATTTTATTTATTTATTTGAAAGAGAGAGATCACAAGTAGGCAGAGAGAGAGAGAGGAGGAAGCAGGCTCCCTGCCAAGCAGAGAGCCCGATGCGGGACTCGATCCCAGGACTCTGGGATTATGACCTGAGCCAAAGGCAGAGGCTTAACCCACTGAGCCACCCAGGCGCCCCCGTAAGTTTTTATATATTCTGCTTTTGCCTTCATTTATCTCAAGGTATTTTCTAATTTTCTCTGTGAATTCTTTGACCCATTGGTTATTTAGGAGTGTGTTATTTAATTTCCATGTATTTTTGTATTTCCCAAATTTCATTCTATTACTGATTTCTAATTACATTCCATTGTGCTTTCAGAATGTATATTTGTATGAATAAGTAAAATCTTTAAAAAACTTTTTTAATTAAAACAATTAAAAAAATTTTTTTTTAAGATTAAGAATTGGATCATGTATTTTATTCTCAAATTTCTGTCTTTTAACCGGAGCATTTAATCAATATGCATTTAATGTAATTACTGGTAAGATAGAATTTATGTCTGCCATTTTAAAAATAATACTTTATTTATTTGAGAGGGAGAGAGAGAGAGAACACACAAGCAGGGGCAGAGGGAGAGGGAGAAGCAGACACCCCGCAGAGCAGGGAGCCGAATGTGGGACTCTATCCCTGAGCTAAAGGCGAACACTTAACTGACTGAGCCATCCATGCACTCTATGTTTGCTATTTTGATATTTGTTTTGATATGTCTCACGTCTTTTTTCTTTCTTTCTACATTACTGACTTCCTTTATTTTAGCTATCTTCTACTGTGCTATTTTAATTCCATTGTCATTTCTTTTACTATATAGTACATATGTGTGTAGACAAACATACACACACTTCTACTTTGGGTTATTTTGTTTCCCTAGAAATTACAATCAACAACTTTATTTACAACAACCTAATTCATATTAATATCAACTTCATTTGAATGAAATACAGTAACTTTCCTCTTTCATAGCTCAGTTCTCTTCCCCCTTTTGTACAACTGTTATATAAGTTACACATTATGTGCATATTAACAGTTTTTTTAAAAAAGATTTTATTTATTTATTTGACAGACAGAGATCACAAGTGGGCAGAGAGGCAGGCAGAGAGAGAGGAGGAAGCAGGCTCCCTGCTGAGCAGAGAGCCCGATGTGGGGCTCGACCCCAGGACTCTGGGATCATGACCTGAGCCGAAGGCAGAGGCTTTAACCCACTGAGCCACCCAGGCGCCCCAACAGTTATTTTTAAAGATTTATTTGTCAGAGAGAGAGAGTGCAAGCACAAGCAGGGGGAGCTACAGGCAGAGGGAGAAGCAGGCTCCCCACTGAGCAAGGAACCTAATGCAGGACTTGCTCCCTGGAGTCTGGGATCATGGCCTGAGACAAAGACAGCTGCTTAACCCACTGAGCCATCCAAGCATCCCTCAACACGGATTTTAAATGACTGCTTTATACATTTTTCTTTAAATCAGTTAGAAGAAAAAAGTATTATGAAAAAAATACACGTGTGTTATATTTTATATTTTTGGGTGTAATTATCTTTATATATTCATGTGCTTTCAAATTACTCACTAGTGCCTTTCAATCATAAAGTCTCCCTTCAGTATATAAGGCAGGTTTATTAGTGAAAAATTCTTTTTTTAAAAAAGATTTTTATTTATTTATTTATTTGACAGATATCACAAGTAGGCAGAGAGGCAGGCAGAGAGAGAGAGGAAGGGAAGCAGGCTCTCCACTGAGCAGAGAGCCCGATGCGGGGCTCGATCCCACGATGCTGGGATCATGACCTGAGCCAAAGGCAGAGGCTTTAACCCACTGAGCCACCCAGGCGCCCCTCTCTTATTTTTTATTTATCTGATAATATCTTAATTTCTCCTTTATTTTTGAAGAAGCATTTTGCTGGGTATAAAATTCTTAGTTGAGTCTCTTTCTTTCAGCAATTTGAAAATGTCATCCTACTTCCTTCCAGCTTCTATGGTTTTTGACGGAAAATGAGCTGTTTATCCTATTGAAGCTCTTTTTTTGCTTGGTGAGTTGCATCTCACTTGTTGCTTTAGGAATCTTTGTTTTTGGCTTTTGGCAGTTTGATTATGATGTGTCTAGACGTCAATCTCGTTGACTTTATTCTACTTGAAATTTCTTGAGCTTCTTGGATTTGTAAACTTTTTCATCAAATTTGGGAAGTTTTTAGCTGTTATTCCTTCAAATATTCTTTTATTGCTTTCTCTCTCCTCTCTTTATCAACTTCCATTGTGCATATTTTGGTAAGCTTGATGCTTTCCCATAAGTCAAGTCTTCATTTATTTTTCTTCATTGTTTTCTCTTTCTGTTCCTCAGATTAGGTCATCTCAATGGACGTATCTTCCAGTTTGTTGATTCCTTTGCCAGCTCAAATCTGCTATTAAGCCTCTTCAATTTTTCATTTGTTATCAATCACCCTTCAGCCCTTTTTTTCCTATAAATTATTATACTTTCCAACTCCCAAATTTCTATTTTAAAATATTTTCTCTCTATATTGATATCTTTTATTTGGCAAGACACCTTCTTTTCATTCTCTAACATGGTTTCCTTTAGTTTTTTGAACATATTTAAAATAGCTAATAGTCTTTGTTTAATAAATTCAATGTCTGGGCTCCCTCAAGGATAATTTCTATTGATTGCTTTTTTTTTTTTTTTTTTTTTGGCTGTTTATGGGCCAGTTTCTTGTTTCTTTGCATGTCTTATAATTTTTTGTTGTTGAAAACTGAGCATTTTAAATAATACAGTGTGATAATTCTGGGAATCAGATCTCCTCCCTAGGGTTTATTGCTGCTACTACTTGTTGCAGTGGCTACTTGATTTTTCTGAGCCAATTCTGTGAAGTATGTATTCTTTGTTGTGTGTGGTCCCTGAAGTCTCTACTCAGCTTAATGGACTTGTTAGCTAATGATTAGACAGTGATCTTCCTTTTTTTTTTTTTCTTTAAGATTTTATTTATTGAGATGCCTGGGTGGCTCAGTTTGTTAAGTGGCTGCCTTTGGCTTGGATTATGATTCCAGGGTCCTGGGATTGATTCCTGTGCCAGGCTCCCTGCTCAGCAGGGAGGCTGCTTCTCCCTCTCACTCTGCCTGCTGCTCCCCCTTCTTGTACTTTCTCTTTTTCTCTATGGCAAATGAATAAATAAAAATAAAGAATGTATTTACTTATTTGAGAGAGAAAGAGAGAGAGACCATGAGAGGGGTTAGGAGCAGAGGGAGAAGGAGACTCTCCACCATGGAGGGAGCCCAATACAGGACTCAATCCCAAGACCCTGAGATCATGACTTGAGCCAAGGGCAGATGCTTAACTGACTGAGCCACCCAGGTGCCCCAGAGATCTTAAATTCTTTTTTTTTTTTTTTTTAAGATTTTGTATTTATTTGACAGAGAGACACACATAGAGAGAAGGAACACAAGCAGGGGGAGTGGGAGAGGGAGAAGTAGACTACCTGACAAGCAGAGAGCCCGATGTGGGCCTTAATCCCAGGAATCTGGGATAATGACCTGAGCCAAAGGCAGACACTTAATGGCTGAGCCACCCAGGTGCCCGCAATCTTAAGTTCTTGGAACCAATTAAGTCTCTTTGCCAAGGGACTCTATGTGTATGCTGCAGTATGCCTTCACTATTGCACCATGCAATTTACAAATACGATTTACCTTTTCCTTCCTGCTCTCTCTGAGCCTTAAAGTCAGCCAGAGCAGAGAGCGTAAAGCATTGTCAGGTGTTTCCTGAGAATTCACACAGCATGAACCACCCTGAGCATGCATGTGGATGTCTATGTTCCTGAGAATATGTTAAACTTTTCAAAACCCTTGTGGATATCTCAATCCTCAGTTTTTCCTTGCAAGTCTTCTGCTTAGTCTATTGTTCTCCAGCTCTGCTGTGGGCTGCCAAGCTGATTTTCACCACGGACGCATCCTAGCGGCAGATTGATAAGCCTCACCTTGAGCATACAATCAGAGGCAACTCATGAAGTCCTTCTTGTCTCAAAGTCAAATTCTCAGTTTATAAAGGTCAGAAAATGTCCATCTTGTCATGTCCTTATGTGTTCCTTCCAGCTCATCCACAGCCACAGGACTTAGTTTGAAAGCTCTCAGGACTTAACACTTGGCTCATGAATGGTGCTAGGTGCTGCTCATCATCTTCAAATAATTCAGCTTAAAATTTCTTTTGAACTATGTTTTTCTTCCTTGTACTTGGACCTCTGATCCACTATGGATTAGTAACCCAGTTTTGCATTAGCTAATTGGCTGTAATATGACACCTCCAGGAGACACTTCTGCCCATGCTACTCTCTTGGCTGGAGATACCACAAGTCCCCGAGCAAGTAGCTACTCACCCCAACCCCCCATCTCATATCATGGAATTCTGCCCCTGTCCAGCCCTGAGCTCTTTCAGCATCTAAGACCATTTCCTCAAAGACCCTCGAGAGTCAAAGTGAATAAAACAATTCCTCACATCTACCTAGCTTGTTTGGCTGGAACAGACACATTATGTGGATGAAGGCCTAAAGGAAGTCCCAGAAAATTAAGGTGAGTATCTTGAATGCTTGATGGTGTTACAATGCTGAACACCAGGGAATAAGGATGGGTTGAGAAAATAAAATTCTTGGGGCACCTGGGTGGCTCAGTCGGTTAAGCATCTACCTTCAGCTCAGGTCGTGATTCCAGGGTCCTGGGATCGAGCCCCACATCCGGCTCCCTGCTCACCAGGAAGCCTGCTTCTCCCTCTGCCTACCTGCTGCTCTGCCTACTTGTGCGCTCTCTCTCTCTAATAAATAAATAAAATCTTTTAAAAAAGAAAAGAAAATTCTCTTTCTTAAAAACATAATCTTAAATGCAATGTGGTACTCTGGATTGGATTCTGAACAGAAAAAGGATATTAAGTAGTGGTGAAATCAAATAAAGCCTATAGTTTAACATTATTGTACCTTTTTTTTTGATAAATGCACAATGGTTAGTAAGATGCTAATATTAGGGGAATATTAGGGGAAGCTGAAAGAAAGGTAAATAAGATCTCTGTACTATATTTGGAACAGTCCTGTAAACCACAAGTTATCTTAAAGTTAAAAACTTAAGTTAAAAAGTTAAAAATAATAATAACATGTATTAGGGGATTTCTATGTGCTAAGCACCTTAAGTGAACTATTTCAAATAATCCTCACAACAATCCATGAAGTGAGCACTACTGACTCCATTCTACAGCTATGGGAAGATTTAGGCCATTCTACGAACAATGCATCAGGACAGTCTAATTAAGCAGGAAAAGAGCTGGGATGGGGAGACAGTTTCTTGTAAAGTCCTTTCCCATGCCCTGCAGAAAGTAGAATTTAGCTGGTTATTAACAAAAGGAAAGAGAAGATGTGGAATCTCTCTCCTCTATATCCTATGAGATTTAATTAAGACTGGTAGATAGGCAAAAATGGATAGGTCCTATATTGGGCATCCCAAGTATGGACTTGAAAGATGACATAACTAGGATACAACTATGGCAGAAATAAAAGTCTCTAAAGAATCTAGTCGTTAGGGGCACCTGGGTGGCTCAGTGGGTTAAAGCCTCTGCCTTCGGCTCAGGTCATGATCCCAGGGTCCTGGGATGGAGCCCTGCATCAAGCTCTCTGCTCAGCGGGGAGCCTGCTTCCTCCTCTCTCTCTGCTTGCCTCTCCGCCTCCTTGAGATCTCTGTCAAATAAATGAATAAAATCTTTTAAAAAATAAAGAAAGAATCTAGTCGGTAGGGGTGCCTGAGTGGCTCAGTCGTTAAGTGTCTGCCTTCGGCTCAGGTCATGATTCCAGGGTCCTGTGACTGGGCCCTACATGGGGCTCCCTTCTCAGCAGGAAACCTGCCTCTCCCTCTCCCACTCCCTCTGCTTGTGTTCCCTCTTTTGCTGTCTCCCTCAGTCAAATCAATAAGATCTTTAAAAAAAAAAAAAAAAGAATCCAGTTGTTAGAAGATTCTGTCTTTGTAAAAACTCTCATTGCCTTGTGGAACTTTTAATTGGGCTGAATTCCAAGCCTCCAAGAACTATGTATAAACTTCTAAGGATCCATGGGGCACCTGGGTGGCTCAGTCGGTTAAGCATCCGACTCTTGATTTCAGCTCAGGTCCTGATCTCTGGGTCATGAGATCCAGCCCTGAGGCAGGCTCCCAGCTCTGCAAGGAGTCTCCTGGAGATTCTCTCTCTTGCTCTGACCCTACCCTCCACGTACTCCCCAGCTCACTTTCTCTCTCTAAAATAAATCAACCTTAAACATCTAAGGATCCTGAGATATGATTATATAGACTTAGCCATACTGAACTGGAATTCCAGACAGTGGAAACAACATCTCACTGAACCTCTGAGACTAATCCTGGAGGTACAATCTGCATCGGCAAAATTACATAGTGCAGTAAATCTCTGACATCCTGATAGCATCATACATTCCCAAACAGCACTAAGTAACATAACGTCCCTCAACAAACAAAAACACTGCAGTAGAACTGAAAAATTAAGTGGCCCCTGGTAGCCATATATTAGTTAGTGCGTCCATGCCAGTTAGAAAAATGTGCATAAAGAGTGACCAGCTAAAATCATTGCCTGGCCAAGCAAGCGCTCCTCTTTCCTGTGTCAGTAATTTTCCTTTAGTGAAACGATTAATTTCACTAAATTAAATGCTTATTGCAAATAAACATTTAAATCCATATTCAACTGCGTGTGCCCAAAACTTCACCTGTATCACAT
The DNA here is from genome assembly GCF_922984935.1 of Meles meles. Taxonomy (NCBI): domain Eukaryota; kingdom Metazoa; phylum Chordata; class Mammalia; order Carnivora; family Mustelidae; genus Meles; species Meles meles. Next base: position 44,287,528 of record NC_060069.1, on the reverse strand, counting down.
CTGTAATTTAACATGTTTTAGCAAGGAGAATGTGTGTCGTTCTAATAGAAATTTCACACACGAGGTGCGGTGAGCTCCTAGTCAGAGAGGCCACTCTATGGACAGCTACTACAAGCACCTCTGTATCTATATCTCAAACATCATCTGAGCTCTGCTAACAAGCATAATGAAGATGGGAAATGGGGGGTTTCCTTATGAAATTCATTGCTTGGTAATTAACAATGGGCTCTCAACAGTGAAATTAAAGGTATTCAAGCTACTTGGATTGGCTAAAACTGCAGCCTTGCATTGGCAGGGTTTAAGGATCTAGTGAGGCCTGCCACCTGACTCCTTCAAAGATGGCCCTCAAAGCTCTGTCCCTAAATGAACACTGTTTAGGAGGATGTCTGGTTCCTTGATGGCAAGGCTGACAGAATTCTGGCCTCTAGAATGTTTCTCTGCCCCTTAAAGTGAAACCTTTTTGCAAAGTGTGGACAGAGCCCTTAACAGGACAGACACCAAGGATGATAATGAGCTATAGAACAGGTCAAATGAATGCTCTTGCTAATAACTGTTTGCTTAATTAGCTTCTAGATGTGTGGCAGAGCTTGGTTTGAGATTAGCTCATAATCTAGCCACACAACTGTCATACATTAGTTACCCCCCACCATTTCCAATTTTTTGGGTGCCTAGCTGTACCCAAAGAACCTAAGAATAGTACACAAACTTACTTTTTTTTATTTTTGCAGTAATTCACAAATCATGCTTTTCTTTATCCCTTTCTACCTTTTCTCCCTTCAAAAGTCCAGAGACTGCTTAATCACAAAAGATCCCCATTACAGAAGACCATGGTACCCTGTAATCCTGAACATGGTCAATCTTCAAATTTGCCTTGTGCTCTTTCCCTACCTACTAATCCATCCCAATCCAGTGCTAACTAGGTATTGCACATTTAATTATATGACTGAAGAGCTTTTGAACCATAAAGTTTGCACTAAATCACCCTGAAAGGCAAGGGGTGGGGGTGAATTAGAACATCTTTTCATCTCTACTTGATTCCTCTTTTCCTCTTCCTCTCAGCAACAGCATGACAAGACCTGAATTAGGATGGGTTGTAAATTACAACCTTAGAAAGCAGTCCCATTTAAAACACTGTTGACACCAAGCCAAGATTTTACCTAAGAAAACTTGAGAAGGCAAGATTTGTCAGCGTTCTATCATTTTTCTAGAATATTGCCCATGGGGCACCTGGGTGAGTCAGTGGCTTGAGCATCTGCCTTCAGCTCAGGAGCATGTTCTCAGGGTACTGGGATCGAGCCCCACATTAGGTTCCCTACTCAGCGGGGAGCCTGCTTTTCCCTCTCCCACTCCCGTGCCTGTACTGTCAAATAAAAAAAAAAAATCTTAAAAAAAAAAGGGGGGGGATACTGCCCAGTATTTTTCTTCTAATTTACACCCACTACTGTCAAGGTCCTCTGTGTCCTGAAGACCTTCAAACGTCAGAATTTTTTTCATCCATTCTCTAAGAGATTAATGCTCAACCAGAATTTAGATTAATGGATTAATGAGAAGGGGAGAGGGGAGATGTCTAAAACTTCAGGGGATATTTGCAACAAAGAGAAGGTCATAATCCAAATGAGTATCTTCTTTTTTAAAAGATCTATTTATTTTAGAGAGACAGCATACAAGTTGAGGGAAGAGGCAGAAGGGAGAGTGAGAGGGAGAGACTCTCAAGCAGACACTGCACTGAGCGGAGAGCCCGACTCGGGGCTCGATTTCATATTCCGGAGGTCGTTTCCTCAGGAGGAACCAGGAGTTGGAGACTTAAATGACTGAGCTACCCAGGTGACCCCCAAATAAATATCTTATTCATAGAATGGACTGGGACATAATTTCAACACTTATACACTGGAGGAAAATACCTGAAATTATTATTATTACTTTTTTAAATCATCAACTTCATCTCTTTTCAGCCAAAAGTGATCTCAGGGCCTCCAATTACAAGTGAAAAGAGGATTCTCGAATTTATTTATTTTTTAAAAAAGATTTTATTTATTTATTTGACAGAGTTCACAAGCAGGCAGAAAGAGAGGAGAAAGCAGCTCCCGTGGAGCAGAGAGCCCGATGTGGGACTTGATCCCAGGACCCTGGGATCATGACCTGAGCCAAAGACAGAATCTTTAACCTGCTGAGCCACCCAGGCGCCCCAGAGGATTCCAGAATTTAATCAAGTTTCTTGACTGGTAGGATGTTTAGCAGTCAACAAGATGTGGCTCTGTGGAAAACAGTTTCCCCCAAGAACTGGGGACAGCAAATGGGTGGGTACATTCCTTTGGGTGAAGTGGCACATACAAACGAAACTACTATCCAAAGAGTCTAGATTAGTATACAAGCCACAGTATGGCTTCTAGGAAGTGTCACCTTATACTAAAACTCAGGAGAATATACAGTTCTGACTCTGAACCAATGTTTCACTAAATTGGGATAAAGTGAATCAAATTGTTTCACACGTTTATCTTCTTTTCAACATTCACACTTGAAACTATCTCATCCATAAAGCAGTTTCCAACCCAAATTTAAACTCTTTCAATAAGGGGCGCCTGGGTGGCTCAGTTGGTTAACATTCTGCCTTTGGCTCAGGTCATGATCTTGGAGTCCTGGAATCGAGCCCCACATTGGGCTCCCTGTTCATCTGGGAGCCTGCTGCTCCCTCTACCTCTGCCCCTTTCCTGCTTGTGCTCTAATAAAGGAAAATTGTAAAAAAAAAAAAATCTTTCAATAAAATCTTCACATTCTCTTTATAAAGTTTTTTGTTTTTGGGTTTTTTTTTTTGCCTTACTTATTTCTAGGTACTATTGGTCTATTATAAATGGTAGATTTTTTTTTTTTAGGACTTTTTTTTTTTTTAAAGATTTTATTTATTTATTTGACAGAGAGAGATCACAAGTAGACAGAGAGGCAGGCAGAGAGAGAGAGAGGGAAGCAGGCTCGCTGCGGAGCAGAGAGCCCGATGCGGGACTCGATCCCAGGACCCTGAGATCATGACCTGAGCCGAAGGCAGCGGCTTAACCCACTGAGCCACCCAGGCGCCCCTATAAATGGTAGATTTTTAAGATAACTTCAAGAGATTCTTGCATATTGTATATTCAGTGGTAAAAATACAATCCTACTAAAAGCTTACCAAATCAATAGCTGTATCATATTCCAGAACTTAGTTCAAAATAAATGTTTGGTCATAGCATTTAAAAGCTAGGAATAGGGACGCCTGGATGGCTCAGTGTAATTTTCAACCCTGCCTTCGGCTCAGGTTATGATCTCAGGGTCCTGGGATCAAGCCCCACATTGGGCTCTCTGCTCAGCAGGGAGCCTGCTTCCTCCCCTCTCTGCTCAGCAAGGAGCCTGCTTCCTCCTCTCTCTCTGCCTGCCTCTCTGCCCACTTGTGATCTCTGTCAAATAAATAAAATCTTAAAAAAAAAAAAAAAAAAAGCCAGGAGTAGGGGCACCTGGGTGGCTCAGTTAAGTGTCTGCTTTTAGCTCAGGTCATGATCCCAGCGTCCTGGGAGACCCATGTCAGGCTCTTCTTCTCCCTCTCCCTCTGCCCCTCCCCCTGCTTATACTCTTTCTCTCTCAAATAAAATCTTTTGAAAAAATAAAAGCTAGGAATAAAAGTCCTCTATTCTGCAACAAGGAAGTCTGAAAACAGTAGAATCTTAGGAATCCTGAAACCATCCCCCCAAGTAAGCACACTAGCTACCAGCTGAAGGAGTCGTCTTTTTGATGTATCAATGGTGATGTTGGTTAAGAGTAGTTTCAGTGATATGCTGAGGGGAGAATCAAGGTGGTAACAAAGAGAGGAACAGTCTCTAGACGTTTTAGCTGAGAAAAATCAAAGGGAATTTGTTATAATAGGAAGATACGTGTGCATGCTTGTTTTGCTGAGGGTTATAGGTTGCAGGCAGAGGACAGCCAAGTAAGTCAGTGACCTGAGGATCTGGGAGGTGGTGAAATATGGAAACAGGTCCTTGGTGAGATTAGCTGCAGAGAGCGGAGAACATCTTCCACTGAGACCAAAAGGAAGAAGGTAAAGATAGAAACACGTAACATTCCAGCTTTAGGGTAGAAGAAAGTGTTAAGATGATAGGATAAAGGGGTTGAGAGTCCTGAGATACTCTGGAGAAAGTAAGAAGGAAAAAAAAAAATCTAGGACCAAAATGAATGAATGATATGCACCACCAAGAAAACCCAGCTGAGGATTGAGAAAAATCAATGTATAAATGAGTGCTTGTTTAGTGCAGCACCAAACAGTGCAAAATTACTGTTGTTATAGAAACAGCAAGTATGCACCAGACATCTGTAAAAAGTCTATGGAAAGACAGAATTAAAAGCAAAAAAGAACCCAGAAAAAACACACAATCCAGAGATAATATGGCATGAATGCCCCCAAATTAGTATGTTGAAGTCCTAACTCCCACTGTATTGGTATTTTTGGAGATGGAAGTCTTTGGAAGGTAATTATGGTTAAAGGACTTAAGGGTGGGGCCTCATGATGGGATTAGTGCCCCTCTCAAGCGACACCAGAGAGATGGCTCTCTCTTCATGCACACATACAAGGTAGGGGTCCTGTGAAAACACAACAAGATGATGACTACTGATAAGCCAAGGCCTCAGAATAAAACCTACTGTGCCCAACACCTCAATCTTGGACTCCAGAACTGTGAGAAATAAATTTTTGTTGTTTACATCTTTCAGGCTATTATATTTCATTATGGTAACCTGAACTAGAAAAAAACTCACAATTAATACATCAGGAAAGATATTAAATTCATGAAATAAGAACAGAAGGCTACAAAAATGAAGATTAGAAAACATGAATGAGCTTTTGGAGATTAAAAATCTGATAGTTGAAGGGTGCCTGGGTGGTGCACTTGGTTAAGCATCTGACTCTTGGTTTCGGCTCAGGTCATGATCTCAGGGTCATGAGACGGATGTGGCTCGAGCCCCACACCATGCTCTCAGTGTGGAATCTGCCTCAGAATCTCTCTCCTCAACATCTATCCCCTTCCACTCGTGCTCTTTCTAAAATAAATAAATCTTAAAAAAAAAAAAAAAAAAAGGCAAAGAGGGGTACCTGGGTGGCTCAGTTGGTTGAGCATGACTCTTGATTTCAGCTTGGGTCATGATCTTGGGGTTGTGAGTTCAGGCTCCACGCTGGGCTCTGCACTGGGCATAGAGCCTGCTTAAGATTGTCTCTGCCCCTGGGGCGCCTGGGTGGCTCAGTGGGTTGGGCCGCTGCCTTCGGCTCAGGTCATGATCTCAGGGTCCTGGGATCGAGCCCCGCATCGGGCTCTCTGCTCAGCAGGAAGCCTGCTTCCTCCTCTCTCTCTCTGCCTGCCTCTCTGCCTACTTATGATCTCTCTCTGTGTGTCAAATAAATAAATAAAATCTTTAAAAAAAAAAAAAAAAAAAAGATTGTCTCTGCCCCTTCCTCACTTTCTCTCTCTCTCCCCTCCTCTCTAAAACAAAAACAAACAAAAAAACAAAAGGCAAAGAGATGGAAAAGCAGAAGAGAAAGCCAAAGAAAACAGATGATTAATGCTGGAATTCTAGAAAGAACCGGGAGAAAAAAATGGCAATTTTTACAGAAATAATGTAAGAAATTCCCAGAACTGAAGAAAAGGAGTCTGTTATCAAGATGGCTTGCATTATGCCCAAAGCTAACAGAAGCATCTACACCCTCACCAAGGCACTTAATGGTAAAATTTCAGAACAGGTGGCTGAAAAACAGTTACATGTCAACATACTATCAGCAATGGCAGGTATAAGACAATGAGTTTAAAATTCTCAAGGAAGACAATTTCCAACCTAAAATCCTGTGTTATCAATTAAATAAATTTTCTGACAAATTCTTAAATATTTGACCTTTATGTGCTTTTTTAGGAAATTAGTGGAAGACGTCCTTTTTTGAAACGAGGGAATAAATGAAGCAAGAAAATACGTATCCAAGAAACAAAGGCTCTAACTCAGAAGAAAAGTGAACTTGAGTTTCAGATGCCGAAGGGGTAGAAGGCCTGTAGAACAACACTGCAGTCCCAGCCAAGTTCCAGGAAAGAAAAAGGAACTGTCATTATCTGAGACATTTAATTGTTAGAAAATTGTCTTCAGAGGGTTTTTCCATTTTGTGGCAAGCCTGGGATAACCTGGTTAACAGGGACAGAGGACACTTTGAAAAGAAACAATAAGAAAGTTATCAGTAAGAAAATTAACGATAAGACAATTAACAACAGGAAAAGAAAGAAATGCTAATGTAATGACAATAAATTACTTAAGTGAGCTGACTACTGGGGTGCCTGGGTGGCTCAGCCAGCTAAGCCTCTGACTTGGGTTTCAGCTCAGGTCATAATCTCGGGGGTGGTAAGATCAACACCCCTACTCCCTGCCACGGGCTCAGAACTCAGCAGTAGTCTGCTTAAGACTCTCTCTTCCTCTCCCTCTGCCGCCCCACGCCTCTCTCTCTAAAACAAATAAATATTAAAAAAAGAAATAAAATGGTTACTTGAATATTGTTACTTTTTAAAAAATAGTAGACTCCACACCCAGTGTGGAGCCCAATGCAGGGCTTGGACACTCCACCCTGAGATCAAGACTTGAGCTGAGATCAAGAGTCGGGCACTCAACCAACTGAGCCACCTAGGCGCCCCCCCCCCAAATTGCTACCTCACTTAAATGGGAGACTAGATGGAATGAAATGGGAGAATGGGATGGTGTGACCGTGCCCAAATTCTCAACTGTCATAAGAAATTACTAGATAAAGTAAATTGTAGAAGTGTCGAGAAATACCTGTTGGAAGTATACAATTTTGAAATGTGAAGACTAGGGGCGCCTGGGTGGCTCAGTGGGTTAAAGCCTTTGCTTTCGGCTTGGGTCATGATCCCAGGGTCCTGGGATGGAGCCCTGCATCGGGCTCCCTGCTCAGCAGTGATCCTGCTTTCCCCTCCCTCTCTCTGCCTACTTGTGATCTCTCTCTGTCAAGTAAATAAAATCTTAAAAAAAAAAAAAAAAGAAATGTGAAGATTAATGCCTACTAAGAACAGCTCAGCATTAAAAGTAGAATCCTCTGTGGAGTTGGGACTTGGCAGTGGGAAGTTTAAAGCTGGTAACCAGCACTCTTTATTACAATTTCTTTAAGATTATTTGGATTTATAATCTATGTACTTTGGTTTGTTAAAAACCTAAAATAACTAGGCCTGAAAAGACACTTCCCTTCGTTCTCCTTTTTGAAAGATAAAACTTGTTAAATAATGTAGCATAAAAAATATCTTCCTAATTAAAAAATAAAAGCCACAAACTAGAGGGTATTATGCTGAGTGAAATAAGCCAATCAGAGAAAAACAATGATCATATGATCTCCCTGATACAAGGAATTTGAGAGGCAAAGTGGGGAGCTTGGGGGGTAGGGAAGGAAAAAATGAAAGACGATGGGATCGGGAGGGAGGCAAACTGTTAAGAGACTCAATCTCACAAAACAAACTGAGGGTTGCGGGGTGGTGGGGCGGTAGGGAGAGGTTGGTTGGTTTATCGACACTGGGGAGGGTATGTGCTATGGTGAGTGCTGTGAAGTGTGTAAACCTGGTGATTCACAGACCTGTACCCCCGGGGCTAATAATACATTACACGTTAATTAAAGAATTTAAAAATTAAAAAAAAAATCCTATTATCTCAGCAAGGTAAGCATTAGAATTTCAGGCCAAGTTACTGGAGGTATTTAAACAGATCAGAAGTATTTCTCTGGGTCTGACAACCAGAACATTTGTAAGAAATGTATTCTAAACCTGATTTAAAAGAGGGAAGGCTCATGCTACCCATACATTTCTGGAATCTTTTCTAAATTGGAGCTCTGTAATACCTTAAAAATAGTGCCGTGTTTAACAAATATTTATTCTTAAAAATATCAAAAATACTTCTTAAAAACCCATTATCTTTATTCTTTTAAACTATTCTGATCTGAAGAAAGAACTGAAATTTAGGAAAGGGGAAAATGAACATAAAAAAAAAGTTTATTTCTAGCCCTGAAAGAACAAAATTATTGAACAAAGTCATCAAATACAGCAGTTAATGTCAAGGTAACAATTAAATAATTGAACGGGATTAAATTAAAAATAAAAGTCAATATAAAATTTGAAGACAAAACAGAAAAGACAAACTACTTTCACTTAATTCCATTTCTATCTACCAAAATAAGGGGGAAAAAAGGTAACACGTTCCTACCAAAGATGTCCAATTCTTAATATAATTCTTTGCTTTTCTTAATATAGAATGAAAATTTGTCTGACAGAATTATACATTTCTTTCTCCCTTTCATTTGGCAACATTCTAGAATGGTGAGTGAAAAGGACTTCAGCTCCCTCAAGGGCAGGCCAGTGCTTGATTCTCCCTTGTAATTCCCACAATAGCTACCACAGTATCTTTGCCAAAGTGGTCAATAAATGTGTTCAGTGATTAAAAACTCTGTGTATTTTTTTCCCTTACAAACCCACATATACACACCCTGTGGAAAAACGGATTTTAACTGTCTAGCTTACCTACCATGGAAGCAATGGAAACAAGGAAGACAATCTTCATTCTATATAACGATGAAATTCCACTATAAAAAACCCAAAAGGAGTATGAATCTGGATTTTAACCCTAATTCTACAATGTTGTGGTTTTTTTTTGACATTTCACTGGATATGGATCTCATTATATTTTAAATTTTTAGATTAAAAAACTGACGCAAATTCTTTAAGCACCCATTTTTTTCTAGCTATACCTACAGCCCAATTAGATTTGAAATTGCTCTGGCTAGAATACAGTATATATAAACAGACATGTATTTATGTGAACCCTATAAAGAAATACTCATAGGTAGTTTTAAATTGCTTATTAAAGGCACAGGTTCATTCAGGACTGGTGGTAACTGGATACATTTTAAGCAGCTTAATATTTATGTGTGGAAGGGAAGAGAATTTATACTATGTGCCAGGCACTCAACACATGAAAAAAGAGTTGTGTTAGCTTTGGTTTCTTACGCTACCACAACTGCTCTACTTTTTTACTAGTCTCAGGTAGGATATAATATTCACTATTTTCATGGTTCCCAGTTTTAACTGTCCCTAAAAGCAGCAAAAGGAACAAGAGGAGAAGGAAATTTAAGACCACCAGAGAGTCTGAAATACAATAAATATTATAGTAATATTGTTTTCATAATACAAGAGGAGACTAAGGTAACTGTTAGATTTAAATGGGAATTTTCATTCTAAAGTGATGACAAAAAGGGTGAATACAAAAGGTAGTTATTAAAAAAACATGAATCTTGATTCAGATATAATTTTTCTTTCAACAAGATCTAAACATTTTAATTTAAAATTAACTAATAAATCACAATTCCATATTGCCTTTAGGATTATTTTGTTCGAAAATGACACATTTCAGAATTAACCAAAGTATATTTCTATTACAAGTTAGTTTATCCAAGTAAGTAAAGAATAAACCACAGTGTAGCTCCCTTAACCTAGGAGTCAGGTTTTAATGACAAAGTCCGTTGCCAGCAATGGACGTGCAGGTAACCCTCAAAGTTGTTGTAAATACAAATCCCAAACTGCTTCTATAAACTGAAAAGACCTTTGTTGAGTCACAGGCATAAAAATGGGGCATTGGCACTGTATTCAATGAACATGGTCTTTATGACATAGGTATGGAAGGGCCTTCTAGAGTTGATCATGACGATCAGTCTTAGCATCTAGTTGGTTTTCTATTTCATTGGTAGCATCTTCTTTATCGTAATCCATCCAAAAAACTATTGACATAGAATGTTCAAATCGGAAACTCAAGAGGCACTGCAGATTTTCATCAGAAATACACCAGCCTGTTTCTGTAATTTAGTAATAGGTGCAGGTGGCCAAAATAATCCAGAGAAGAATGAAATCCAGAATCAAACTGAAAACAGAGACATTAAGTGCTCTAGATACAAGTTTCACTATTTTACTCAGCTTTATGAAAACCTTCTTGCATTATCAATAAAAAACAGCCACTGCTATCCTTGTATCTTAACATAGATGTGATGAAAATGATAGGAAATAAAACTATTCGTTTTCCTAATGTATCCAAAATATCAAAATTATTTTTATTCATGACCTGTACTACTGCAGGATGGCAAATAGGTGTGAAGTTAATGAAAAGTGGTGGTGGGGAACAAACCGTCTGAACCAAACCAGATTTTTTTTCTCTTACATGGCTTGTGGCATGTCAGAAGTGATGACACCGCTTCCACAAGCAGAACAACAAAATATAAGGGAGAAAAGAGACCAGAAGTGGGGTGGAGAAGAAAGGATACTCTCATAACTAATGCTACAGGTCACAGACCCTCTTCAAATTTTTAAAATAAAGAAAGTATTGCTATCAACAAGCACATTTCATTTTTCTTCTCCAGTTTTTTTACACACTTATTTTTGAAAAAAATCTAAAGTAACTCAACATCTCAAATAATCCACGAATTTATCAAGTACTTAAGTGACTTCAGTTCTCATACGTAGTAAAATCTTGGTAATGGGCTGGAAACAATGTTTATAACCAATCTCTACAGTTTACTGGTCAGAAGCTGCATCTCTATGTAACCGTCATTTCTCTTTCATGAATATAATCTTATCTAATTATTTTAGAGCTCACCGAAGTTCTAGCCTCTCACTTTGTTTCTGCTAGTTCCAAGTATTTTTCTCCTTTAAATGGAAAAAAATTAACTTTTAAATTCTGAAAATTCAATGGTTATTATATTATTTACCAGAGGAGGAGGGGTGGAGTAGGATGAGAGAGGGTTAATTAAAAAACAAACTAAAATTACAACATATACAGAAACTTATTTCCAAAATGAAGGTAAAAGGAGAAAGGGCAAAGTAGCGGTAGCAACCAGTTACAAAGCCCAAGTTGGACAAGAAAGAACAAATCACTTTGGTTCCTGAAGCCCAATCTGGAGAGGACACAGTCAGAAAAGAAACAAAATTGTAAGGATGTATAATGAATGGGATTCTTTTTCTGTCTCAATGATTTAGTTATAAATATAGATCATTAGTCTCTCTATACATGTAACAAATGCCAAACAACTCACTACCAGGAAATTTCTAAAACTGACTCTTTCACATTTGTTAAAAAAGGTAAAAATCACGTATTTTTCTTCCCTTCCTTCAGTTCAAATTAGGAACTGAAATACTACATGTAGTAAAAGCTGGTCCTAACTTCTATACATAGCTAACCGATTTTGAGCTCCTTTGCCAATATAAGGAGCTACATAGTTTTTATTACATCTGCCTTCAATTTAGGCACAAGAAAAATTTCTCAAAGCAACTCAAAGGAGCAAGACAAGGAAGAAGAAGGCTATGAAGAAGAGAGAAAAGACCAGCAGATGAAACAAATACTCTGAAAAACTCAAATCTGCCATTCAAGTATTGAAAATACTCCCCAAAAGGGACAATGAATGGGATCTATTATGATGAAGTCAGCAAAATAAAATGCAAATCTCAAACACTATAAAATGGCCCTGATGGGCAGTCTGCTGAAAGAAGTAAGGCTAGTGATTCAGTCTGCAATTCCTTTTGGACCCTATAAAGAAGGGAGTCAATAGAAAGCTGTCATTCTGTTTCACAATTTTCTCTTGGCTGTCTTCAGGAAGTAGTAGTTTGTTTTTTCCTCCATGTTATGCAGACCATTTCTTTAAACCCCAAAAGAGTAATCATTTTCATATATTAAAAGATTTCTTTTAGAAAATGGAAGAAAGAACACGAGGCGATGGCAATGATGCTAACGATTACTCTTCATTGCTTCTTTAGCTGCCATGATCAGTGGTGTCAGACTGGACAAGGGCTTGGCCAGTTTCAGGAAGGGATGCTGCCAGAGAAGGAAGGGAAATACTTATCAGTGTCACCAGTTTAGAAGCTAAATATTTCCTTTCAATTAAGCCCCAAAGACTATTTTATGGATTATAATTTATTTAACAAGTATGTATTTCAGGATGTGTATAAAATCAACATAATCAATATATCACTTTATAGTTGAAAGCAGTCCTTTTAGTTAATTTAGTATTATAAAATCTCACCTAAATGACCCAGATACCCACGCCAGCAAATGACCTTGTCTGAGAAGTGACAATATGCAAAAACTCGTGTATTTGATTTCAGTATTATAGCTATTTTATTCCCAACAGATAAAATCCTAAACTACATCAACTGCCACGCTGCTGGTGATAAAATGAAGAGTGAAATGTTATTAGTCCTATGTAAACTTTGTTGGTTACTCAAAAAAATCAACTTTATCCCAAAATAGTTTACTTCCAAATTCACCTGTAACAATTCTTTGGCCGAACCCCTTTTCTCCACATCCATCTCCAAACAACGGTTTAAGAAATCCCGAAATATTGGGGAAAGTTTCTCTGGATTCTGAAGTTCTGGAGTTCCATTAGTTGCTATCAGGTACAAGGCCTAAAAATAGAAGAGTATTGCTGACATACTTAAGGTAGCATAACAAAGAGACAGCACTTTATAAAAAGTTTATGGATCTTTCACTTCTTCAATTTTTTAGAGAGATTTTTTAAAGTAATCTCTACACCCAATGTGGGGCTCAAACTCACGATCCTGAGATCTAGAGTTGTACACTCCACTGACTGCGCCAGCCAGGCACCCCGGATCTTTTACTTCTTTAAAGACAGTCACCAGAAATAATAAATTGAGGTGTAGTATTATTTCTGCCCATTTGTAGTAGTTCTTTTCCCTGTACTTTTAGATGTTACATTCCCCTAATTTTTTTGCAGAAATTATCTTTACCTTTTTGGGGAGGGGTTATAAATGCAATACATGTTGATAAAAGAACTATAATACATAGGGGTACAAAGAAAAATAAGCACAATCACACTACTGACATACAGCATCCATTTGCCTTTCTCAAGATTTTATTCCAAGTCACACCAGATTTCAAAACAAGTTTTTATTTACATTCTAGTTAGTTAACATATAGTGCAATACTAGTCTCAGGAGCAGAATTTTGTGATTCAGAACTCCCTCCTCTTTTAAAACTAGCTATATCTATATAGCTATACATGACACAGGCAGAACAGGGGATTTTTAGGGCAGTGAAAACACTCTCTTATGATAATGGATATATGTTGTTCATTATATATTTGACCAAACCCACAGAACTGTATAATACCCAAGAGTGAACCCTAATGCAATCTGCAGACTCTGGGTGATAATGATGTGCCAACGTAGGTTCTCCAAATGTAAGAAATGTACCCGCTGGTGAGGAATGCTGATAATGGGAGAGGCTCCTTACCTTAATATGGTACACTGGTTACAAGTGATGAACCACTAACGATACACTTTTATTTTTATTACGCTATCTTTATTTATTTATTTTGAGAGTAAGAGCGAGCTAGCAGGGGGAGGGACAGAGGAGAGAGAATCCCAAGCAGACTCCCCACGGAGCCAGGAGCCAGACACAGGGCTCCATCCCACAACCTGAGCAGGAACCAAGAGTTGGTCGCTCAACCGACTGAGCCACCCCAGGTACCCCTACACTCTTATTTTTAAACCTTTTTGTCTGTTTCAAGTTCTTATTTAAACTCTAGTTAGTTAACATATCATGTGAATATTGGTTTCAGGAATAGAATTTACTGATTCATCACTTTCATGTAACGCCCAATATTCATCACAAGTGTCCTCCTTAATACCCATCACCCATTTAACCCATTTCCCTACTCATCCACCTCCCCTCCAGCAACCTTCAGTTTGTCCTGCAGAGTTAAGGGTCTCTGGTACACCTTCATTAAACAAGTCTCTGGTTTACACTGGAGTTCACACTTCGTGTTGTATAGTCCTAAGGATTTTGACTAATGCATACTGTCATGTTTCTGACATTATAATATCATACAGTACAATTTCACTGCCCTAAAAATCCCTTATGCTCCACCCATTCATCTTCCCCGCCCCACCCCCATAAACACCTGGTAACCACTGAATTCCCCCCCCCCCCCCGCCCCAAAGACATACGTACTTATTTTAGAGAAGAGAGAACATGAGCAGGAGGGGCAGAGGGAGAGGGGGAGGGAGAGGGAATCTGAAGCAGACTCCATGTTCAGTGTGGAGCCCAACGCTGGGCTTGATCTCATGATCATGAGATCGTGACCTGGGCCAAAACCAAGAGTCAGAGGCTTAACCGACTGTGCCACCCAGCTACCCCCTCCCACTTTTTTTTTTTTTTAAGATTTATTTTAGAGAGTACGACTGATCTTTTTTAGTCTCTATAACTGGAGTCATACAGTATGTAGCTGTGCTAGGCTGGATTTGTTCACTAAGCAATATGCATTTCAGGTTCTTCCATGTCTTTTTGCCGTTTTTGTTTTTTATCTTTTTAATGTCATGGAATAACACTGTACCGTATGAATGTACCACAGTCTATTTATACACTCACTCTTTTTAAATAAAGTATATTTATGTACTTCACATCTTGGCTGGTTATTCTGATTTGAGGCAATTACGAATAAAGATGCTATAAACATTTGTGTGTAGGTTTTTTTGTGAACATCAATTTCCAACTCATTTAGGTAAATAATAAGGGGCACAACTGTGAACTGCATGTTAGGAGCATGTTTAGTTTTGTGAGAAACTGCCAAAACGTCTTCTGAAGTGGCTGTACCATATTCCATTTCCACCGGCAAGGAAATGTGAGTTGCTATTGCTCTGCATTCTAACCAGCATTTGGTACTGCCATTAAAAATTCTTAGGCTTGGGGAGCCTGGGTGGCTGTTAGTTAAGCAACTGCCTTTGGCTCAGGTCATGATCCTGGAGTCGTGGGATTGACTCCCATATCAGGCTCCCTGCTCTGCGGGGAGTCTGGTTTCCCCTCTGACCAGTCCCCTCTCATGCTCTTTCATATAAATAAATAAAATCTTAAAAAAATTTTTTCAGGCCATTCTAATAGGTGTGTATCTTACTGTTTTTTAAAATTTTGCAGTTCCCTAACTGCATGATGTTGAGCACCTTATTATATGCTTATTTGCCATCTGTATCTTCTTTTTCTCTTTTAATATTTATTTAAGTAATCTCCATGCCCAACAAGGAGCCTGAACTCATGACCCCAGGATCAAGAGTCGTACTCTTGCTCTACCGACTGAGCCAACCAGGAACCCATCTGTGTTATCTTCTTTAATTGTCTGTTGAGATCTTTTATCCATTCTTACATTAGGTTATTTTCTCATTGTTGAAGTTTAAAGAGCTCTTTACATATTTTGGATAGCATCTGATTAGCAGGTGGGTGTTTTGCAAATATTTTCTCCCAGTCTGTGACTTGTCTTTCTATTCTCTTAATAGTGTCTTTCTCAGAAAGGAAGATTACCATTTTTTTTTTTTAGTTTTATTTAAGTAATCTCTATACCTGACATGGGGCTTGAACTCACGACCCCAAGATCAACAGTTGCACACTCCTCCAACTGAGCTAGCCAGGATGATTCCAATTTTAATTTAGTCCAATTTATTCTCTCATGGATGGATCATGCTTTTTGAACTAAAAACACTGCCAAACCCAAGGTCGCCTATTTTTTCCTGAATTATTTCACATTTCTGCAGTATAACCAAAATGCCATAAAAAAAGGGATACTGACGCTCAAACCGTCAGGATGTGAGTGTGCCCATTTCCTCGCTATCTGCACTCTAACGCCCATCTAGCGCTGCACACTCCCCTTTCTGCCTTCATTTTTTCTGTACCATTGCCCTACCCCTCCTCTAAACCACTCTTCCTCTAAGCCCTCATCTACTAAGGCCTGCCTCATCCATAGCAATCTCTAGGGGTCACCGTTCCCTCCCGGACTTTGCGCCACTGCACCTAGAGTAGGAGGGTCCTTGTGGCTTCTCATTGCCTGAGATACCTACCCTGTCCTCCAGAACTCCCGGGCTTGCAGACTCATATCCACCACATCTACCAAACACTGTTGTCATTGTCTCTAACAGTACTCATAACTCCGAGGGATTTCAACAGCTTGAGAGGCTGGTGAGAGTTCCTTGCCCTCATCTTCTCCCATGCTTTTGTCCTCCAGCCTCCCTCAGCCACACAAGCCCATGGTCACAGCCTGTGCCTCACCATCAGTACTCATGACCACAAGCCTGAAAATACAGCTGCTCTTTACCTCCTACTTTTTTCACTCTGGGCACCCCCCAAACCAGCAATCCCTTGACTCTGCTAAACCTAAACCCCACTGATCTTCCAGTGTTCATCATAAACGCCTCTGATCCTCTTGCACTTCACAGTATTCACTTTGCTACACATTAAAACTGCTTACCCTTGCCTGTACCTGTACAGCTAAGGACAGTGGAAGAAAAAGATACATTCCTAATGACTGGCATCATTCACCTCGTTATTAACAGGCCCGTAGGATGTCCAGCATTCCTACGACATATTTCCCCGTTTCACTCACTCTCCCACTCTCTGCTCTCTGTTTCAGGACACTCATATCTCCTTAGCTCCTCTTGGCAGTGACAATTTCTTCGCTTTGCTTTTGATGACTTTGACAGTGTGGAGGAGTACTGGTCAGTTTTTATACTGTAGAATGCCCGATACTGGAATTTGATGCTTTCCTTGTGATTACAGACTTTGAATATGGGCTTTGGGAAGGAAGATCACAGTTAAAGAGTGCCATTTTCACTGCATCATATCAAAAGTACATACTACCAAATTAATTTATGACTGTATGTTGACCTTATCTGAGGTCTGTGCTTGTCAGGTTTCTCTTTTGCTAAGTTACTCTTTTCTCCACTTTTTATACTCTGTTCTTCAGAAGAAAATCACTATGTGCCGTCTATACTTAAGGAGTGGGGAGTTGTGCTCTATCTGCTTTTTTTTTTTTTAAGATTTTATTTATTTGACAGATAGAGATCACAAGTAGGGAGTGAGGCAGGCAGAGAGAGAGAGGAGGAAGCAGGCTCCCTGCCAAGCAGAGAGCCCGATGCGGGGCTCGATCCCAGGACCCTGGGATCATGACCTGAGCTAAAGGCAGAGGCTTTAACCCACTGAGCCACCCAGGCGCCCCTGTGCTCTATCTGCCTTAAGGGGGAACATCCACATAAATTATTTGGAGTTCTTCTCCTGAGATTTGTCCCTTCTGCCCCACTTACCTATTTACTCACTTATATCAGCACGGACACATAAACATACTGCGGGTTACTATCCCATACTACTTTATACTGCTGCATCTTTGGCCACTAGAGCTCTTTCAGTTGGCCCTTGCCCCTTTCATGAACTCATCAGTGTGAGCTCTCCTCTTTAATTCAGTATGACTTAGGATCTTATCTCCTTAGCTGAATTTTATCAGGTGTAATTCATTATTTTAGGGCTTGCTGAAGAAGTGAGAGCATGTATCTTTCCATTCACAACCATTGCATTATTACAGCACTTCCCACAGACTGCATCAATTGTATGGTTCTCCCCCTCAGCTTTATGCTTTTGTCATTTTACTTTTATCTACGTTCTTTTCCTCCCCCTCCATTATTACTTTCACGTAAATTTTTTTTTCATGTGAAGTTTTATCTTTTAAAGATATTTACATAAGGAAAAAATCTTATATATTTACTCACAAAGTTACTATTTTTAGCACTCTTCGATTCTTTTTGTAGAGCGCTATTACCATTTTCTTTCTGCTTGAAAGACTTTCTTTAGTATTTTTTTTTTTAAAAGATTTTATTTATTTTCTTGACAGAGAAAGAGATCACAAGTAGGCAGAGAGGCAGGCAGAGAGAGAGGGGGAAGCAGACTCCCTGCTGAGCAGAGAGCCCGATGTGGGGCTCGATCCCAGAACCCTGAGATCATGACCCGAGCCGAAAGCAGAGGCTTAACTCACTAAGGCACCCAGGCGCCCCTCCTTTAGTATTTCTTATACTGTAGATCTGCTGATAATAAATGCTTTCAATGTCTGTGTCTAGAAAAATCTTTATTTCACCTCAGTTTTTAAAAGATATTCGCTGGCTGCAGAAGTCTTGATTCCCCCCCACCAAACTTGGTTACACATATATTAGAACACCTGAAGTTGTCTCACTATTGCTATTTTTCATCTTTTTAAAAATTTCATTTCTGTCTCTATTCGCTCCAAATGCCACTACCCTTAACATGTGAAATGCAGTTACAAAAACTGCTTTAATGACTTTGTGTGCTCTTCTGTCAGTTCTGGTCTGCTGCAATGGGTTTTCTCATCACGGATTGTGCTTTCCTGCTCTTCTGTCTGTCTGATAAACTCTGACTGCATATTTATGTGCTTGTTGGATGCTGGATATTTCCATATTCCTATAAGTATTCTTGAGTTTTGTTCTGCAACACAAGTTACCTGGGATCTCTTCAGGTCTCGTTTTTCAGATGGGTTAGCTAGGACTATAGCAGCAGGTTGTCTAGGGGTGATTATTTCCCACCAGTGAAGCAAGCCTCTTTTGAGTCTTCTATTCAATATCCTGTGTATGACAAGATTTTCCACTGCGGCTGACAGAAGCAGGCACTATTCCCAGCTTATGTATGAGCACCAAGCACTGTTTTCTTCAATCTTATATGGGTATACCCTTGACCTTGGGTAGATTCTTCACACAGATGCACCACTATCTGCTGGATGCTCAAGGGGACTCTGTAGATTCCAGAATCTTCTATGAGACTTTCTCCTCTCCTGCTCTCTGTCTTGTAAACTCTAGCCAACTTGGTCTCCTCAGACTTTCAAAAAATCCTTCTCCTTAATTTTAGGAGGCCATTGTGTCCCACCTGGGTTCTTCCTCCCTGCACAGGGCTTAAAACCCTCTCAATACATTAAGCTGGACCAATCACAGCGGTCACCTCCAGCCTCTCCCACCTTTGGAGATCACTTTCTTCACAGATGTCCAGTGTCCTGCAAACCATTGTTTCACATATGCTAATTTTTGCTGTTTTACTTTAGGCAAGGGTGGTGAATCTGATACCAGTTACTCTGGTAATTTTCTGCTTGCTAAGTTTCCAACAATTACATTCACACACTGCCTACTTGAATGAGCGTTTTAGCCCTCAACTTACTTGATTAGCTGTGGTTGCTGACAAGCTGATGTCTCCCTTGCTTTTTGCATGGAGAATCAAGGGCATGTGTTTATTTGGTTTTGTGTACCTCTCCAGCAGTTCCTCCTCAGTCTCCTTTGCTGGTCTGCTACATCAAGTGTTAACTATGGATTGAATGCTTCAGGATGCAAGCTGAATCTTTTCTACTGTCTACCTATGCTTACTTGACCTGGTGATCTTATCCAGACATGTAACTTCAAATTCCGTAGCTAACGCGTCTCAATTTTACACCTCTGGCCTGATCCTAGATGGCCATACCCAACAGCCTATTCAACATAATCACTTGGATGCCTCCCCCCGCCCCTTTTTATTTATTTATTTTGAGAGAGAGGGCGAGCACTCGAGCCATGTGTGCAAGAGGGGAGGGAGAGGTAGTGGAAATCTGAAGCAGACTCCATAATGTGGTTGGGCCGTTGCAGGGCTAGATCTCACAATCCTGAGGATCATGACCTGAGCCAAAACCAAGAGTCGGATGCTTAACTGACTGAATCACCCAGGCACCCCCTCACTTGGATGTCTTAGTAGGCATTACAAACCTGACATGTCTAAAACATGCTAAAATGTTATCTCCTGAAGTCCCACCTGCCACCCCCACACACCACTCTACTTGCAGCCTTCCCCAATTCAGTTAAGGTGAACTTGAATTTCATCATTCCAGTTGCTTAGGCCAAACTCTTAGAGTCATCTTTCTCTCTTTCTCTCCCAGATAGGCTCTCCTTTTAAAATATATCTGGAATCCAACTACTTCTACTACTTCCCGTATCTACTGATACGATTCTGGTCTAAGGTACCATTATGTCTTGTCTTCTAATTGGTTTTCCTGTATCTATCTCTGCCTCACTTGAAAATCTTTTCTCAAGCAGTCAGAGCGATCCCATTAAAATACAAGTAAGACCATTTAACATCTCTGCTCCAAACTCCCCAGTTGTTTGCCTGTCTTACCTATGTAGAAGCCAGAATTCTTATAAAGGCCTGAAAAGGCACTACATAGTCTGGTCCCATTTCTTCACTGATCTACCTTTTTCCTCTTGCTGTATGCTCCCTGCACACTAGCTATGGGGGAAATCCTCAATGCTCTCTGAATATACCAAAAATGCCTCTGCTTCAGGGCCTTTCAGGTGCTGTTCTTTCTGATTGGAATGTTCTTCCCTTTGTAACTCAGTTTAACTCTCTTATCTTATGTTCAAATGTCACCCCAGTAAAGCCCTCTCCAAGCACTCTTGTGAAACCAAACACTCTCTTGACTCCCTCCCTACCAGTCCCAGCACTTAGTCTCTATCACTTAATATATTACATATTATTCTTATTTTTTCTCTCTACTTTCTATGGGGGCAGGATTTTTAAAAAAGATTTTATTTATTTGAGAGACAAATAGTGCATAAGCAGGGGGAGGGGCAGAGGGACAAGGAGACTCCCCAATGAGTGTGGAGCCACACATGGGACTCCACCCCTGGACCCTGAAATCACGAGCTGAGTGGAAGACAATTAACCCACTGAGCCACCCAGAAAACCGTGAGGGAAGGAATTTTTGTCGGGTAGATAGCACTTTGTACGGTGCCTACCACAGAGCAGGTATTTGAATCAATATTTGTTAAACGAATGAAATGAGAGGGATTTAAAAATTGTCCCAAAAGTGTTCTAAAGCTAATCACCTCTATAAAAGTACTTAATTTCTCACCTGAACTTTTTTTTTTTTTTTTTTGCAAGGAGATGAAAAACATTCAGGAAAAAGAGCATCAAAATACAATGCCACCCAGAAAGGGCCTCTCCTACACATACCCATTACCTGGCCTCTGGAGCCCACTTTATAGCAAATCCAACTTAGTTGGAAAAAAATTAGGAAAAAGATAGTCTGGCAGTAAGCCTTTAGTCATATATGGTAATTTAAGAACTTTTAATAATAACTGCTTCATTGAGGGGTAATCCATGTAATCACCCTTGTAAAGTATGTAATTCAGTATTCTTAGTGTATTCTTAAAGCTGTACAACCATGACAACTAATTCCAGAACATTTTTATCCCTCTAAAAAGAATACCTACGTGTATTGTAGTTATTCCTTCTTCCCTCTTCTCCTCAGTTCCTAAAAACCATTAATCTCCTATCTTTATGGATCTGCCTATTCTATTTATTTATATATATAGATAAATAAATATATCTATTCAGAGATTTCATATGCTGTTGATCCTCATTACTTGCAGATTCCTTACATGTAAACTCACTTACTCATGCTAAAATTTGTTTAACCCCAAACCAATACTCTCAGTGCTTCTGTGGTCATTTATGGATATGCGCTGAGAGGCAAAAAGCACGGCGCTGATGTGCCGTCTGGTGTCCTAAGTGCAAGGAGTCTGTGATGCACCTTGTGGAGAAAACACATTTGGAAAGCTTTATTCAGGCATGAGTTATACGTATACCAGCTGTGACTTCAACATTACTCAATCAACAATATGTATGAAAATGGCTTTAAGAAGAAACACACATCAAGCAAGGTTATGGACTGATCAGTTGACAAAAATGGGACCATAAGCTGGGGCGCCTGGGTAGCTTAGGTGGTTGAGTGCCAACTCTTGATTTTGGCTCAGGTCGTGATCTGAGGGTCATGGGACTGAACCTCGAGTTGGCTCCGCACTCAGCGGGGAGTCTGCTTGGGCTTCTCTCCCTCTGCTCCTCCCCGACACTCACACACTCTCTCTCTCTCTCTCAAATAAAATAAGTAAATGAAATCTTAAAGAACAAATGTGACCACAGGCTTGCAGGAACCCAACCCTGTATTTCCCCTAGCAGCAACAGTTCAGCAATTAATTGGTTAATTCAGTTATCTGTGGCTTTGCAAAACCTAATTACCATGAATGACAAAAACTGATTGCAAATGGAATCACAGCATATGTGATCTTTTGTGTAGGACTTCTTGCATTTAACCTAATGCTTTCAGGTTTAATGTTGTTTATATCTGTACTTCATTACTTTTACTATGACTAAATAATCCCATTGCATTGATATACCACTTTTTTTTTTTTGATATACCACTTTTACTCACTCATTCATCAGGTGATAGACATCTGGATTGTTTCTACCTTTTAACTATTATGAATAATGCTGTTTGAACAGTTGTGTACAAGTATTTTGTGTGGATTTTGTGTATGCTTTTAATTCTCTTGGGTATATACCTAGCAGTGAAATTACTAGGTTATATGGTACTCAATGTTAACTTTTGAAGGAACTGTCCAATTGTTTTTCAAGTGCTGCATGCACTATATTACATTTCCACTAGCAATGTATGAGGGTTCCAATTTCTTCACATTTTTCACTAACACTTATTGTTGTCCATCTTTTTTTATTTTATTTTATTTATTTATTTGACAGACGGAGATCACAAGCAGGCAGAGAAGCAGGCAGAGAGAGAGGAGGAAGCAGGTTCCCTGCTGAGCAGAGAGCCCGATGTGGGGCTCGATCCCAGAACCCTGGGGGATCATGACCCGAGCCGAAGGCAGAGGCTTTAACCCACTGAGCCACCCAGGCGCCCTTACTGTCCATCTTTTTGATTAAGTCATTTTTATAGGTGTGATGTAGTTATCTTTTTGGAGTCTGATTTGCATTTCTTTAGTAACTAATGATATTGAGTCATATATGTTAATTTAAAAGTAGAAGTAGAAGGAAAAAGAAAGGAAAGACAGAAAGAAGAATGAAAGAACTCAACTCTCCACCTCTGCTGCTGAAAAGCCTAATTGTTTCAAGTCTACCAATCCCATCTGTAACTCAGGACCCTCACTCTTTTGTTTGACTGTGAGCTTTAACATTGCCATCTATCCAGATTTCTTATAGATGTGACCTTGTTCTCCTCTCCTGTGTACCTGGCAGTACAGAGGCCAAGGTTCAAAGCTGACTATCTGAAGAGTACATATAGAGATCCTTTGCGGAAAAGTAAACAAAGTCTTACTTAAGTGCAAAATTTAATACCATACAGTTTACTAAAAATCTACAAACTTTTTACCTAACACGTTCAACTCAATAATCCGGAAGAAGCAAATATTTTTAGATGCAGAGACTAGGTTATATCGACTTTGTATCCTAAATTTTTGCCTAGTGGCTGGTGCAACAGATTCTAAATAAATGTTCTGAAGAAATGTGCTTTCCTAAAAATAAGGCTGGTATTTAATTGCTCTTACCCTCAAGGGATTTTCATTGAGGTATGGAGGCTCTCCTTCTACCATCTCAATAGCCATGATACCCAGAGACCATATGTCCACTTTAGGGCCATAAGCTTTCCGTGTAACCACCTCTGGTGCCATCCAGTATGGCGTTCCAACCATGGTACTTCTCTTGCTCTGCTCGGGGGTGATCTGGGCGCAGAACCCAAAGTCGGCTATAAAACAAAACAAAACAAAACATATCTGCAGTTAATGGTGCCCATGGATACTTTTATCTAAGAGCTCATGACAGATGACTTAATTAATTACATTTGACTATTCAGCCTCTTCTTTTTAAAAACTGTATTCAAAAAGTAAACCAGGGGCACCTGGCTACTGAAGAGTCCATAGAGCATGTGACTCCTGATCTCCGGGTCGTGTTGAAGCCCCACGCTGTGCACAGTGCTACTTAAAAAAAAAAAAAAGTAAGCCAGAATGGGTTTACGAGGTACAATGTCGAATGCAGAATGGGTTTACAAGTATCTTGATGATGTTATATACTCTCACTTTGTTTACTTTTATTTCCCACAAGCAAAGGCCAAATGATCAGGTGGTCTTTTATTCTAAATAATTATCCCAAAAATTTTTAAAAAGTTGAAAAAGGAAAGTTACCAAAGGTGAGCATCAAAACTAAAATTCCACAAATCAGGTAAAAAGGTCAGGAAATGGGAACTATATTTGAAGAAAACAAAAAGAAGCCAGAATTACTAAGTATCTGACCTAGCAGACAGCCTAGAAAAAGAACAGCTTTAACTGCAACTGTACCTAAACAGGTCCTCGCCAGCTTACTCTACTCCAACTACCTCATTTTGTAACAGGCACAGAAAGCCTAGGTTAGCACTGAGTGTTAAATTTACTGGGATGAGAATCTATAATTTTTTTCCTTCCTTCTACAGACCCATTCTATTTCAAACTCAACTACTACTAACATTTAGGTTTGTAAGCTTTGGACTTTTTGTTATGAATTTACACAGGTACAAACATCACCTGCAAACTGAATGGTTTATTCGACCTAGTTAGGACACTCTGTTAAACTCTTTTTTAAAAAAAGTAAACTCTACCCCCAACATGGGGCTTGAACTCACCACTCTGAGATCAAGTGTCACATGCTCTACCAACTAAGCCAGCCAAGTGCTCCAGTAAATTGTTTTTTAAAATTTATTTTTAGAGACTTTTCCATAGTTGTAACATTGATCTACCTCATTACTATAACCACACAATATTACAAAATAACAAAATTATAATTTACCATTCCCATACTGCTAGACATTTAAGGTACTTTTTGTTGTTCTTTACAATGTTACAGAGAACGACTTTGTATTTACTATTGTGCGTATGTTCAATAATTTTATCCAAGAGAATACTAAGTTGTTCAGTCAAATCATATTTATAGCTAAAATGGGTACTTGTAACAAACCAGGTACTGTTCCAAGTATCTTATAGGAAATCAACACACCTAATCCTCATGACAACATTGAGATAGGTACATTTATTAATATTATTCTCATTTTACAAACTGAGAAACTAAGGCATACATATTTTTAGATAAGTTATCCAAGATCATTCATCTAGTATGTGGAAGAGCCAGGATAAAATACTATCCAAAAAAGTCTAAGTCAGCTTACATGTGTATCCACCAAAAAATTATGAGAATGTCCATTTCTATTTTGCCTGCTGATTAAGATTAGTAATCATATTTTTGACCATCTGGTAGAACCCCTTGTGGCTGAATAACCCCCAGAAGAAATATCTTTAAAAAAGAGATACTGAAAAAGGAGTCAAACACTCCAACAGAACAGAAGGAAAAAATTTTGATCTGCTGATCCAAGAAATGCCTTGAATTTTGCATAGTTGGAGGAACCTCAAAGAAGTTCTTCTTGAATCCTCTAGGTGGCAGTGGTTGAAACTGACAGATTACAGCCAGCAGAAGAAAAGAAGTCCAGGACTTCTCCCCCCATGGTTCTATCAAGTCTGATACAGAAGACAATTAGGAACAGAGGTTTTGTTTCTAGTCATCTCTCAGGTCAGGGTCATAAAGCCCTCCCCCAAATAGGCCATGCTCTATCAAATCCTAAGAAAGCTGAACAGCATAATGAGAAAGATTTACCCTAATAACAGAGACAAATTCAAGCTTATCTTTAGAAGACAGTACCAACATGAGAACAGTCCCAGGCACTGTTCCTCAGTGCTTTACATTTTTAATTCTCAGAGTAACTGAGACAGTAATTATATTATATATCTGAGACAGTAACTATTATTTTCCTTACCATCTGAGAACATTTAGAGATTAAATAACTCACCCCAAATTATTCAGCAAGTAGTAGCTGATCTGCTATTTAAACCCAAGCTGTCCAGCTGAGAGTCCATATTCTTTACCATTTTCTTCCTCCCCTTCCATATATTAAGTCACAAAAATATTAATAGGTTTCATTTTACTTAAACAAAAGGCAGAACTATAGTAATAAATGTTACTTAATCATTTGCTACTTACTAAGTTTAACGGATCCTTCCATTCCCAAAAGCACATTGTCACTTTTGATGTCTCTGTGGATCACTTGATTAGCATGTAAAAACTCCAATGCCTGTAAGCACTAAACAAGAAAAATACCCATCAGTGAAACAGTCCCTGAAAAGTCTAAAGGAAGTGAGTCAGGCTTATGGCCTAAAGCGTAAGAATTCTAATCTAGCCCCTGAAAAGTAGGTAAGAACCCGGGAGGTCCAGTTCTATCCAGCTGTTCACTGATGTGATGTTAGGATATTTTCTTCATTTCTTTTAGAGCAGATTTTACATAAAGTGATTTCGACAACTTAGATACCACTGATGAAAGAGTAACTTTCCTCTTAGGCCATGTTTCAGAAAGCATAGAGTCAGAAGTAAGGAAAAACTCTGCCCCCTTCCTTAAAATTCAAGAACAAGATTAGAGTTTTAAGATCTGCTTGCCCCTGTTTTTTAATATTAACTGAATATAAAATATAAGCTTGGAAAAATCTGTATTTTTATTTCTTACCCCCACTAGAGGAGAACAAAATAAAGACTGTACATTATGAACAACAACTAAAAATCTCATTTAAAATATTATACCATCCATTCAAGGAAAGACAAATAAACTGTACTACATTTACCAAGCATTTTTTTTAAAGATTTTATTTATTTATTTGACAGAGAGATCACAAGTAGGCAGAAAGGCAGGCAGAGGGGGGAGGGGGAAGCAGGCTCCCCGCTGAGCAGAGAGCCCGATGTGGGGCTAGATCCCAGCACCCTGGGATCACACCTGAGCTGAAGGCATGAGGCTTAACCCACTGAGCCACCCAGGCACCCAAGCATTTTTTTTTTTTTTGAAGATTTTATTCATTTATTTGGCAGGCAGAGATCACAAGTAGGCAGAGAGGCAGACAGAGAGAGAGGGGGAAGCAGGCTGGGCTCCATCCTAGGACCCTGAGACCACCACCTGAGCTGAAGGCAGAGGCTTAACCCACTGAGCCCCCCAGACGCCCCCCAGGCATTTTTTTTTAAGATTTTATTTATTTGTCAGAGAGAGAGAGAGAGAGCACAAGCAGGGGGAGCAGAAGACAGAGAGAAGCAGGGACTTCTCAGTGTGGGAGTTGATCCCAGGACCCTGAGATCATGACCTGAGCCAAAGGTAGATGTTTAACCAGCTGAGCCACCCAGGCTCAGTTCTGCATTTACCAAGCATTTAAGCAGATTCTTGAGAACAAATCCTCCCCAAAACACTTGTACAACAGAAACAAATTTGTCACAATTCGAGGAACTCCTAAAATAATTTTTAAAACAATTATAAAAAGAAATTATTGGAGAAACAAATTAAGTATGGATACATTCTTAAGTTTTTGTCAGCTTTTAAGTGACCACTCTTTGTTAGAGCTATGTTATTAAAATACCATATTCATAACTGTTAAAGAGTTCTTATATCCTCCCCTCCTGAAAAAAACAAATGGTCTACCCCTTTGGTGGAGCATAATTCACTCAGAAATAAAAATTTTTCGTTTTAGTTTAAACTTAGGCAATTTGGCAGAATTTTATACTGGCTTAAGCAACGGTACATCTAAAAATTAAATAGTGAATATCAAGAAACATCTAGCTTTTCACCTCTGAGGAGATTAATAAAGCCAGAAGCAGACTTAATACTTAAGGTGAACATGTGTCCTGCTTTGTGAGAGACAGTCCTTGTTTCTACTGTTGAGCGGCCTTTCCTTTCACTCTTAAAAGTACTCTGTTGGGATGGTAAGTTCTAATGATGACCTCCTTGAAATTTACCTGTGAGCTGGGCTCTTCAAAAATCCATACTTTATTCCAGAATTAGCTTGCACAGGAAGGATTAAATGGTATGGAGACAACTTGCACAGAGTATGTAGAGAAAGTATCGCACATAGTAAAAAATCACCTGTGCGAAAACTCTCCTCCATTTTTTTTTTTTTAACCTCCTGCCAACTACGCATGGCTGTAACCTACTGGAAAGGGAGTGCACTCACCTCTCTGCAGACAGCGGCGATCTGTGCTTCATCCATGCAGGTCTCTGTCACAACATCAGTAAGCGATCCCCCAGCAAGGTACTCCATTACCACAAACAGTTCATCTCCCATCAGGTAACTAAAAAAACATGAAAAACACACAAAATACACACGTGTTTTTACTTTCACACCACTCTGCGCTGAAGAATTCAAATGTCAGACTCCCTAATCAGAAAGCTAGAAAGCTGGAAGCTGTGAGGGCCAGGAAGAAAACCGGCCAGCTGCAATCCCATAGTGCAAGAAAGTAATTGACAGGCACTAGGACTTTTCTGAGTGATTTCAGAGCTGCCCTACAATTGTAACTTGATCATTTCAATTAATATAACACTGCAAGGTGGCACAGATTTTAATGGTAGATGTTGTTACATGTATTCATGTACAGAGCAGAAAGCTAGTAAAGGATGAAAGAATGACAAAAAAAAATAACACTGTAAGGTAGGAATCATTCGTTCTGTTTTACAGATGAAGAGATGGAGGCTTGGAGAAGTTACTCATCCAAGTTCACATAGCTACTAAGTGACAGTACCAGAATCAGAAGCCAAGTGTAATGGATTGCAAAGCTATGGCTTATCTTACCCACCCTGCAATACCGATACTTTCAAAAGCAGGGAAATAGACCTAGAAAACTGATTTTTATAAACATGGCCTCCATTACTAAGGCTAAAATCTAAAAATGTATTATCTTTTCCCCATTCTAAATACATTTAAATGTGGAAATAAGAAAGTCACCTATAATCTTCTATCTCCACCACATCACTATTTTAATTTTCATTTATTTTTCTATTCTTTCATTTCCATATATGTAACTGCTTAAGAATCCCCATATAATTGTAGAATATAATTTTCTATTCTGCTCTTTGTTCTGTTATTTAACATCAATTCTTAAATGCGGTTTTGACAAACTATTTGCCCATGAAAGACAGGATCTAAAATAGAAACATGATCTGAAAGTTTAAAAACCATGTGGCCAGGCACTGCTGTCAGTCAACACATGAATCATAGCTCATTTTCTTAATGTTTCTGTTTCTGATCATTTGTAGATGTTGTTACATGTATTCATGTACAGAGCAGAAAGCTAGTAAAGGATGTGCGAATTTGTAATTAATATAAGCACCAGTAGTACTGTCCTTCATTTAACTGCTCTCCCTTACTTGCCAGGTGATATATATGTAGAAAAAAGCCCACTAAAGTGCAATGTGCCCCCCCTCCTTTTTTGAAGATTAGAGAGCTAGCAAGTGTGTGCACATGGGGGGAGGGTAGAACAAGGAGGGAGAGGCAGAGGGAGAGAATCCCAAGCAGACTCCCACACTGAGCATGGAGCCCAAGGCCTGGCTCTACCCAGGCTTGATCTCATGACCTGGAGATCATGACCTGAGTGGAAATCGAAAGTAGGACACTTAACCAACTGTGCCACTCAGGTGCCCCTGCAATGTGCTACTTCTTCTTTTACCTCTCTTCCTCCTTCAAGCTTACTTATTGACACCTACTCTGATCAAGTGCCTGAGTTAGCCCCCAAACCACAAGATATAAAATTTCCACTTTTCCCCCCCACTGTTTAAGAAATATTTGTATTTACCTGTCTAAGAAGTTAACTATGTTGGGATTCTTTAGTTCTTTCATCACCAGAATCTCATTAATGATTAATTCCTTCTTTGGCTGTTTCTGTAAATTAATCTGTTTGATAGCAACCTATGATGGAAACAGAAATTAAAAAAAAAAAAAAAATCAGAACAAGTCTCCCAATTCTCTCAGAAAATTACAAACACCAACCAGGTAATGATTTACTTTATTGTGTATCTATTACGTTATACAATGAGACTGTAACTTACTCACAGGTAGTACTTTTACTTCCACACTGCCTATAAACAATGCTTTGTAATACTTAGAGCCTAATTACTTTAAGATTACTCCTGAAGCTGATTACCCAACTTAGGGTCATACCAATGCCAGGAATTAATCCTCTTTTCATTCCAAGCTGGAAAAATAATTTTTTAAAGATCTGCTTATTTATGAAACTCAATACATAATTTCTTTTCTCCCCTATTAAGAAAAGTGCTATAAAATACATAGAGCAATTCTTTCAACACATTCAACTGAAAAAAAGATTCCCATTGATTATTCATAGGTTTATCTAGTTTCCTCCTATACTAAAAGCTAATGTTAACACCCAGAAGTATGAAAAAGTAGCTACCTCCTGTCCCAATGCCACATCAGTAGCAGTGAAAACTGTACCAGAAGCCCTAGGGGGAAAAAAGACATAACCAGATTTAAGATTTCTAAATCACTATTATTTATATATCTAAAGACTTTATACTTAGAATAACTAGAAAGGGATTAAAGAACATTTAAGACTTAACATTTTTAAGCAGGAGTAAAAGCAAGCACAAAAGGGGAAAAAATAAGAAAAAGGCAATCCTTCTAGCCAAAACTTATTAGAAATTTGTCATAAATATACCTACGAAAATGTAGGAAAAAGATAAAGAAAAAATACATACTCAAGGATCTACATCCCTGCTTAAGAAACAAAAACCAACAAATAAATTTGAAGTCCTTGCATGTGCTTCCCAAAGGCATCCTCCATGCTCCCAAAAGTCATCAGTATTTGGTGTTTATTCTGTAGTTGATGTGCATCTTTTCCATGCATTTGCCTACACTTTATGTCTATCAATGGCCTAGGTGTGTATCACTATAAAATATATTCAACTTAATTTTTACAACTTCTTATAAATGGCTT
Organism: Meles meles; assembly: GCF_922984935.1. Classification (NCBI taxonomy): domain Eukaryota; kingdom Metazoa; phylum Chordata; class Mammalia; order Carnivora; family Mustelidae; genus Meles; species Meles meles. Next base: position 44,256,970 of record NC_060069.1, on the reverse strand, counting down.
CATTTTATGTATTTTTCTGCAATTTGCTTTTTAATTTTTTTAATTTATTTTTTATTTTATGTTTTGAGATCTGCTTTCTTAATTTAACACTGGATTTAGGGCAGGTCTTATACTTGCTTCCTCATTACTATTATTTATATTATTCAATATATTATAATTTATCCATTATCATGCTCAAGAATATTAAGATGATTTTCAATTTTTGTTATTAAACCAGTTATGCAACAAAAATTTAGTTCTTTTTTTTTTTTTTAAAGCGAGGTAGAGGTGGAGGAGAGGTAGAGGGAGAGGAAGAGAGAGAACCTTAAGCAGGCTCCACACCCAGCATAGAGCCCCATGAGGAGCTGATTTCACAACCCAGAGATCATGACCTGAGCAGAAATCAAGAGCCAGATGCTTAACTGGCTGAGCCACCCAGGAACTCCACCTAATTTAGTTTTTAGAACAAAATTCATAAAGAGATTTTCAAAAAAGACTTAAGCTCTCTTTCTAAATTCACAGAATACTGTCCAGAGATTAATAATAATACAAATTCAAAATGTTCATTTGCTCCCAGACAACAGAAACAAAGTTAAGTATATTTTAAAAACACAAATTACTGGACAAAATCAGATCAGTAGACTCAAACTTCAATACTCAATAATGTTCTTATTCTTTTTACATACATTTGGTGGTCAAAAAAATATATTTGGTGGTCAATTTTTCCATCTAATCTCTTAACCACCAACGGGAAACAATACTTAAAAAAAAACCAATGTACAGTCATTGCTCAATAGGTCAGTTTTGTAAGAGCAGGTAGAAATAAATACATTACTTATTTACACAAATCCAAGAATACCACGCATAGAATGCTCTATGCGCTCAATGTCAACAGGCAGAAGAGATACACTATACACCCAGGAATTACTACCATACTGTTTAATACAGTCACAAATACTTACCCTTGCCCAATTTTTTCATATCTTGTGTATTTTTTCTTAGGGTCACCTATGCTCACAATAGTTCCTATTTTAAACAAAAAACAACAACAGAAAGTTGGAAGCTCAGTCAAGCATTTCAAAATTGTAAACTAATATCATGACTCCTTTTAATAAACTCTACTGATTTCAGAACACTGATTTTCAAACACAACTTTCAACCACACGTTTCAAAAATTACGTATGCTGGGGCGCCTGGGTGGCTCAGTGGGTTAAAACCTCTGCCTTCTCAGGTCATGATCCCAGGGTCCTCAGATGGAGCACTGCATCAGGCTCTCTGCTGAGAGCCCTCTCTCTCTGCCTACTTGTGATCTGTCTCTGTCAAATAAATAAATAAAATCTTTTAAAAAATCACGTATGTTTCAAACACAGAACACTAAAGAAACTTAGAAGAAAAGTATCAGAAGCAAGAAGACATTTCCATGAGGTTGGACCTCCTAGCTAATGTCTTAATTATACTCTTTCTCAAAAATAAACACTTTAAAATGACCAACTGTGTTTAGTCTGCCTAACAATAAAGGGCTTCTCAGGATGTGAGATGTTCAGTCTTTTTTTTTTTTTTTTTTAAGATTTTATTTATTTATTTGACAGACAGAGATCACAGGTAGGCAGAGAAGCAGGCAGAGAGAGAGGGAGGAGCAGTCTCCCTGCTGCGCAGAGAGCCCTATGCGGGGCTCGATCCCAGGAATCTGAGATCATGACCTGAGCTGAAGGCAGAGGCTTAACCCACTGAGCCACCCAGGTGCCCCGTGAGATGTTCAGTCTTAATCGAGAAGTTGGTCATTCTACTTTTCATACTCCACTGAAATGTATTAAACTAACGGTAAATTATGAAACTACTTATTATCAAATATATAAATGATATCCAAATAAATAACCCTAAATGGCTTTTCTGACTCTTCCCACATACCTTCTATCTTCCAATATATTTAGGAAACCACTTATTTCTATAAAGATTACTCGACTTTAGTATGAACTAATCATTATCTGTTTTAGGGAAGTTCACAAAGTCACAACTAAGAAACAGTTTTACCATTAGTATTTGGATATAAAACTGTAACAATATATTCTTATTACCACCAAGCCAAAACATGAGAAAACCATGCTAAGTTTTCACTTGCTCAAGGTAAAAGGAGGTATGATCATATTAAGGAAACTCACACAAATAACCCAATTTTATATAAGTATCCAATCTTAGGTCTACAGCCACTTAAGCTACAGTACTTTTCCGTGATCCTTGATCCCTCTATGTCAGTGTTCTTTATAACTATAGTTGCTGTAGACTTGTAATTGGACATTCTTGCTAACCTCTCCCTGGCACTGTGTACATTATTTCCAATGGTTGACTCAGGCCAATGACAGTTAATGGATGAAAAGGGAGAAAAGAAAAAAAAATACATTTAATGTTTGCACATATATCTATACAGGAAGGCCATATTGTTTAGTTATTTGGGAACATTTTGTATTCTTGTATTGAGAAACTCTAAGTATATATAAATATATACAAATTTCCTTTGATAAGGGTTCCAGCCATAACCCTCAGATTTGGCCCTTTGGGAAAAAGTATTGCTCCCGAAGGTATTGATCACCGCATATGTTACTCAACAGTCAATACATAATAAACAAGCAAATCAGAGTATGAATTTGGCTTTACTAGATTTTAACAGAAGCGACTGTTCCTAGAAGGAAATAATTTATAATTTATGTCTTTTTATTCTTTAAGATTTTATTTATATATCTGACAGAAAGAGAGACAGACAGAGGGAGTAGTAGAGGGAGACGCAGACTCCCTGCTGAGCAAAAAGCCTGATGCAGGGCTAGATCCCAGGACCCTGGGATCACCACCTGAGCTGAAGGCAGACACCGAACCGACTGAGCCACCCAAGTGCCCCTATAATTGATATCTTAAGCCAAAACAGAGGGTATAAATTAAAATCCATCTGAGCCAAATGTGTCAAGAGCTGTTAATAATTTAAGAATAATGTAAAATAGGTAACATACTTAGTTTCTCCATAATCTCTTCATCTGTCATTTTGGTCTTCTTTTTCTGTTTGTCCGAAGACTTGGCACCGCTATCAACATTAGAATCACCAACTGGTGCAGGGATAGGGTCAATTACAGACCGTGTATAAATCTGCAGAGAGACAGCTCGTTACTGAGATCTGAGGGAAAGTATTTCTAGGTATTCTTACTGAATAGGTACACTATTCAGTTCTTTGATTCTTAATCAAAACTAGTTTTCTCTAGTGTTCTAAAGAATGAGAATAATATTTTCAACTTGTCTTAATAAAAGACCTGTAACTAAGATGAATAAATGTTAAACACTTTTGACACATGATGTATAGATTTTAAAGTGTCTAGCAAAACACCAGATCTCTGAATGAAATTTCAGTTTAGCCAGATCTAAAAGGATATGCCAGCATTCTTACCACAAAAGAGAAATAAACAGCAAAATTACAGAAACCATGATGTTGAATTAACTATTAATTCTCATAAAAACTTTTGCCAAAAAACCCCCAAAGAACAAAAAAAACCTTTTACCAAAGATGATTTCTACCGTTTCATTTTATTTTGTTTTTTAATGTTTATTATTTTTTAAGCTTTTTATTTAAATTCAATTAACATAGAGTATATTCTTGGTTTCAGAGATAGAGGTCAGTGATTCATCAGTCTTATATAATACCCAATGCTCTACCATTTCATTTTAAACAGCCAATTCTAGGAGGTAAAGCCAGAAAACAAAGCCCTTTACTGTTAGATCAGGACCCAGCAGCAGCAGTCCTCAAAGCCCTCCCTGCTGATTGTGCCAGCACTCCACCACACACCACCTTCCCGCCCTTTCCTTGTACTGGCACAGGGATACAAGACTCTTTCTCTAAGATCATTATTTTGTTTTTAAGACCTTATTTATTTATTTGACAGAAAGAGATCACAAGTAGCCAGAGAGGCACGCAGAAATAGAGAGTGGGGAAGCAGGCTCCCCGCTGAGCAGAGAGCCTGATGCGGGGCTCAATCCCAGGACCCTGAGATCATGACCTGAGTCGAAGGCAGAGGCTTAACCCATTGAGCCACCCAGGCGCCCCTAAGATCATTATTTTTAAAATTTTTCCCTATCCGGTTGGGAATTTCATTCTCTGCAGCCTCCTGAATGACACCAAGACTTTAAGAGAAATGTAAAATGGGAGATTATCTACACAATCTGGGTAAGAAGTAAGATTTAAGTTTTAGATATAGCAGTTATCTGCACTGAGAAAAACAGAGAAAGCCAGAGAAATAGATGAATTCTCTGGAAGAGAAGGGGTAATATAGAAAGGAAAAACAATGAGGTAACTATTTTAACTTTTAAGGAAGTCATTTAATTTTAATTAAAAAAAAAACAAAAAAACCCACAAAAAAACCTAGTTTTTGATTAATGATTTTTAGGTAAAGATCTCCTCATCAAATTTCCCCATACTGAGGGCTTTTGAAAATTAATCACTGGCAGACAACTACAGACTGCTGTTTCTTAAAAACACACATGCCCTGACATCCACGGTCCAAGTACCCAGACACGCACTGATTTTGTATGATCCGGTCGTGGGGCAATAACAGGAGGAGCAGCCTCTTCATCATCATCATCTTCCTCTGTTACTACTGCAGACGTTTCTGATCCCTTGGTACTCAGCTGCATTAATCACATGAGCAAAGCAAGGAAGACAAGTCAGATATAACAATAAACATACTTGAAAAAATGTATTTCTTTAATAGCTCATTTCAAAATGATAAAACCTCATTGGTTCTAATCACTTAAAAAGTAAAAGGAATCCTGTAACTTATAGAAAAGTTTATGAAATGTTTACAATAAGTACCAAGTTTTCTTAAGAGAAAATCTATACCTTTTATATGGACAATTTTATGTCCCTTAAGCCCTAAAAGGAACCAATCACTTTGTTAAAGCCAAAAATAAAGATCCTGTAGGATTTGTGTAAGTCAGAGTCATTTTCAGTCATTTAAGACAGCTAGATTCACCTTCAAAAATGGTGGTTGACGAAATAAAAGAAGACGTTAATTTTTATAAAGAGCTTACTACATGTCAGGTGTGTGCCAGGTAGGTACGTTTCTTACTACCGCACTTTGTCTTCATAAAACTCAAAAGAGATTGTTTCCTCCTAATTGAGGAAATTGTTTACTTAATATGGGTTCCTTACTTGCTTAATCAAGTGGCTAGTTTAAAACATATTAAGCAGTTATTTATTTCTGATGGCTGTAATTTATTTTAGAAAGCTAAATAAAAACTGAGATTCGTTTTGAGTAACTTAAGTTAGAACAAGAGCTACAAGAAGTAATATATTAACTTACTGCTGGTGTTCCAGAAGGGAAGCCATCTTTCTCTGAATACAAAACAGAAAATAATGCTAAGTCAACAACTCAAAAAATAAAATGTCTATATAATAAAGAGAAGGAAAAAAAATAAGAGGAAGAAAATACAAAGCAGAGCAAGTAAAATGTTCTTAGACTGATTACATTTGAAGATGAAGTAACCCTTGAAAAAAATGACAATACCAGTAATCAAATATGAATTTATATGAGATTGTGTTAACAAATCTCAAATCTTAATGGAACTCTGTAAATTTACTAAAAATCACTGACTTGCATACTACGAATGGGTGAATTTTATAGCATTTGAACTACATTTTAACAAAGTTATTAAAAACATTTGTAACTATACTTCTCTCCATGTGTATATATTAAAACAGAAGTTTATTCATAGCAACACTTTCTCCAGAAAAAAAATTATCTAGAAACTTAAAGTAACTTTTCAGACAACAGCAACTGTGAAAAGGAAAATACTTGACATAAATTTTGATCAATAAGAAAGCATATTCCTGAAGGCAAAACACAGTTTGTGAAGACTAAACGTTGAAACATTCATTCTGGAGTTTAAAAGAGCAAGTTTTGTTTTGTTTTACTTTTCAATAGGCCCAGAGACTTTTACATTTTTATACATATATATAATATCTAGCAATATATGCTAAATAAGATCATTAACTAATATAATTATGTAATTATAATATACATTAATATTATTTAACATATACTATACATTAATAAACATATACAACATACTTATTTTTGTTATTTGTATAAGTATATAAATATATATTTATAAATATGATTATATTAAAGGTATATAGTTACTATAACTTTAACATATATATTAACTACATAATATGAAAAATAGGTGAAAAGAATATATCATTTTCTGGTCAAACACTGATTTAAAAAATACTAATTTACAGAGTTACTGACACAGAAGTTCTAGGGACAAGTCTGACCTTTTGCTAAGGATACAGAGATCAATATCTAAGTAAAAAAGTCAAGATCATTTGGCCAAGTGCTCTCTATTTTTTCTTTGAGCACAGCCCCTATTTCTGTGAAAATGTAATCAGCTGCAATTAATTAATACTACATGTATGATTTTAGGGGTCAGAGAAACATAAATGAAGACACCTTGGGGATGTAATTAGCAAAATCCATGGGTCCATGGGTCAACAAATAAATTACAAGGAAAACAGCTTCCATGTGAGGGAGCCTAAACATCAAAAGAGAATCAAGAGACACAGCAAGCAACTATATTGCATGGTCTTTATTCTGACCCTGATTTGAACAAATAAACAAATTTTTTAAAAAACCCACTATACTCTAATTCTTACCTAATGATAATCTAATTCCAAGGTATAAAATCTTTTCATTCTAATGCTTATTTTATGTTTATATATTTGATAAGTTTTAATTTTTGAATGGACTTAAACATTTTTTACTTCAAAGTCTGTGTATTTAAATATGCAAACAACGCTCCTCCTGTCCTACTGACAATAAATATATTTCTAGTATGAACAGGTCTATAAATCAGCACCTTTCTCTTTTATTGCTGGGAGTCATTCCAAAGCAGTGACATGAAAAAACAAACAAAAGGCCAAAACATCCACTTTTGGCAAAACTAAGAGATTAACATACTCCCCAGACTCCAAATTATGCGTAAAAGCTGCTCCAATTAGTTTACAAAAGGCAGATCTACACCACCGGGGCAACAATAGAGACAGGAACCATACCACAGCTTTTTACTCTTCCAGAAGCAATCTTTTTATCTAGGTGGGTTTCCCAATTCTGCAATCCCATTTGAATCAGCCTTTTACCACAGTATGAAGTCTTACCAGGAGGAGTAAAGCTCAGATATTTCTGCTTCACCGTGTTGGAGTCATAGAACTTTAAGACATCCAGGACAGCCTGAGGATTCTTCTTTTGTTCTAGTTTGGTGATATTAGAGGTCTGTAATAATCGAGCCCACTGTTCTGGCATGCCCTAACAAAAAAATATTCAGAAATTAGTTGTTTTGAGTTGCTCCAATAAAATCAATTTCCAAAAGTAAAAGACAAAACACATAAAAAACAAGCCAATCAACTGTAGCCTTGATTAAATTATAAAATGTCTTATTTTTCTAGATCTGTTTTGTGTAATTCTAACTAATGGGCTCAGCTCCCTAAGAAAAAGATACATCCAAACACGAACACTTTTATAAGAAGTGAAAAGCACTAAGAATTCACAGTTAATACGTGGATAGAACAGTTACCTTGAAACTAAATACTGCAAAGAAAGGTTTGAGAGCTGATGTATAAATGAGTCCCAACTGGGTAAACTTACAGTGAATTCTCCAGTAACCGCATCAAAGCCAACATGAATGGTATGCTCAAAATCAGATGGAGGAGAAATTTCTGGCCGTTCCTTTTCCTTCTTCTTACTTCCTAGAGGGCATTCAAAAAAGAATCAGCCTATTTAAACAAGATTAATCAAGGTACTCATAAAGCTGTTTCTCCGAGGAACCAATTAGGAACAAAGTTTTTCTACAAGAGATTTCCCCTAGTCTACGGCCATACCACCCTGAACGCGCCCGATCTCGTCTGATCTCGGAAGCTAAGCAGGGTCGGGCCTGGTTAGTACTTGGATGGGAGAAGAGATTTCCCCTAAAGACACTGGCTGATAGGAAACTGATAAAAGTAAAGTAACCTATTCTGTCTTCAAGCAGGGGTGGGGACAACCATTGGGTGTCCTGATTAAAGAGGTACCTGGATTGACCCAGCACCAGGTCTGAATAAAAGAGCACACCACAACGACCAGCCCTTTAGAGCACTCGTTCTCTATAGAGGCTTATACTTCAGATACTGAGCAATCTGGGAAACAAAGTCTATGAAGTCCTTATTTCCATTTGGCTCTATTCATCCCAAAAGAACAACTTACATTATTACCACCGACCACCTAGATAGTATAGACTGTATAAACAAAGAGTTTACAATAAGCACGCCACCTTTCTTGACCAACTCTAGCTTTCCTCTTTTTATTCAAGTTAATAACTGCTACATCTTAATGCTTCCTGGTCTTTCCATGGTTCCACCAATTATTTCTGACACATGTCTATCAATAGTATTCTCTGTAAGTTCCCCCATCCCCATTCCTCAGATCTTCCTGATCTAATCTGCAGTAGTTTATGCCTAGACTTCTGGCACAGTTATCCTCCTAGCACATTCCTTCCCTTTTACCCTTGCTAGAATATTTTCTGGATACTTTGTTCTCTTCTTTTGGTTTACCCCTTGATACTTCTTGATCACATATATATATTTAGGTTGAAAATGCTTTCCCCCCTCAGAACTTCTAATTTCCAGTGTTGCTATTTAGAAGGTCAATGACATTTTGAACTACTGTTGAAAACCAATTGTCCATATATGCCTGGGTTTATTTCTAGATACATAATTTTGTTGCAATGATCTCTTTATCTTTATGCCAATACCAGCCTGCCTTGACAGTTGTAGATATAAAAATAAGCCTTGAGGGGGCCTGGGTGGTGTAGTTAGTTAAGCATTTTGCTGCCTTCGGCTCATGTCATGACCCCAGGTTTCTGGGATCAAGTCCTGCACTGGGCCCCTGCTCAGTGGGGAGTCTGCTTCTCCCTCTCCCTCTGTTGCTCCCCATGCTTGTGCTCTCTGTCAAATAAATAAAATCTTAAAAATAAATTAATAGGGAAGTATTCCTTTCCATTCAATGTTCTGGAAGATTTATGTAAAACTGTTGGTATTTCTTCCTTAAACGTTTGGTAGAATTCACCAATGGAGCCATATGGGTCTGACACATTCTTTGTGGATGGTTAGTAATTACAAACTAAATTTTCTTAGAGACAGTGTTTTCAAGTTACCCATTTCTTCTTGAATGAACGTTGAAAATTTGTCTTTCAAGACATTTTCCCACTTTTTCTAACATGTTTGAATCTGTTCCCTAATCATTTTTAATATCTATAAAAATGCGATCTCTTTCATTTTTTTTTTTAAGATTTTTTATTTATTTGACAGAGAGAGAGATCACAAGTAGGCAGAGAGGCAGGCAGAGTGAGTGAGAGGGAAGCAGGCTCCCTGCTGAGCAGAGAGCCCAATGCGGGACTCCATCCCAGGACCCTGAGAACATGACCTGAGCTGAAGGCAGCGGCTTAAACCACTGAGCCACCCAGGCGCCCCCTCTTTCATTTTCAATATTGGTAATTTGTGTCTTCCCCCTACCCCTCTCCAGACTGCCTAGAGGTTTATCCATTTTATTGATATTCTCAATAAATCAGCTTATGGTTTCATTGATTCTTCTATTTTATTGATCTCCACTTTGAATTTTGTTATTTCTTTTCTTCTACTACTTTGGATCTTACTCGCTCTTCCTTTCTAGTTTATTAAGATGGCTTAGCTTAAGTCACTGACTTAAAATCTTTTTCTTTTCTCATACAGATGCTTAATACCTAAAATTTCTTCTAAGTATTGCTTTAACAGCATCATACAGATATTGATGCTTTGAATTTTCATTTTCATCCTGTTTAATATACTTCTTAAGTACCCTTTTGATTTCTTCATTTACTTGCAAGTGGGGTTTTTTTTCCCCCAAATATTTCCAGGGATCCTTCTGTTATTGATTTCTAAGTTAAATATACTGTGGTCATAGAATATACTCTGTGGATTTGAATCTTTCTACATTTATTAGGGTTTTAAAAATCTCCCTAGAATGTGATCTAGCTCAGTAAGTAGTCTATGTTCACTTAGAAAGAATGGGTATTCTGCTAGTGGAGTATTCTATAAATATCAACTAGTCAAAGTTGATCAACAGTTTTAGCAATTCCCTGTCTACTTGCTCTACCAATTAGTGAGACAAGTGTACTTGAATCTCCAACTACAACTGGAATTGTCTATTTCGCCTTAAAACAATATCTGCTTTTGCTCTATTATTAAGTACATAAATGTTTACTTCTATTATATCCTCTTGATGAACTAACCTTATTACCATTCTAAAATAACCTATTCCCTATCTTTATCCCTTAAATATTTAGGGCATTATTTTTTGCTCTAAAATCTACTTTATCTGATTTTAGTCAGTCCAGATTTCTTTTCACTGTTAGCATACTTTTAAAAAATCCTTTTATTTTGACCTATTTTGTAGTTTTATATGTTTTAAGTGGATTTTTAAAAAATTTATTCATTTAGGGGCGCCTGGGTGGCTCAGTGGGGTAAAGCCTCTGCCTTCGGCTCAGGTCATGATCTCAAGGTCCTGGGATCGAGCCCCACATGGGGCTCTCTGCGCCGCGGGGAGCCTGCTTCCTCCTCTCTCTCTGCCTGCCTCTCTGCCTAGTTGTGATTTCTCTCTGTCAAATAAATAAAATATAAAAAAAAAAAATTTATTCATTTATTTATTTATTACTTGACAGAGAGACAGAGAGACAGAGACAGCAAGAGAAGGAACACAAGCAGGGGGAGTGGGAGAGGGAGAAGCAGGTCTCCTGCCCAGCAGGGAGCCTGATGCAGAGCTGGATCCTGGGATCATGACCTGAGCCACCCAGGCACCCCTTTAAGTGGATTTCTTGTGGATAGCATATAGTTAGTAATCTAATAACCTCTGCTTTTTATTTACTTTTTAAAAAAGATTTTATTTATTTATTTGACAGAGAGAGACACAGCAAGTGAGGGAACACAAGCAGGGGAAGTGCAAGAGAGAGAACCAGGCTTCCTGCCAAGCAAGTGCCCCTGATACAGCTGGGTTTAAACCTACCATTTCATTATTTGTTTTCTAATGCTCTCTATTGTTTACATTTTTCCTCTTTTTGATTAAATATTTTTTATAATTCCCTTTTATCTCCTTTGTTTTTTAAAAAAGATTTTATTTATTTGACAGAGAGAAAGAGATCACAAGTAGGCAGAGCAGCGGGGGTGGGGGGTGGGGGGGGGAAGAAGCAGGCACCCCGCTGAGCAGAGAGCCCAAAGAGGGCCTTGATCCCAGGACCCTAAGACCATGACCTGAGCCAAAGGCAGAGGATCAACCCACTAAGCCATCCAGGCACCCTCCTTTGTTGTTTTTTTAAAAAATAACTCTTGGGAGCCTGGGTGGCTCAGTTGGCTAAGCCGCTGCCTTCGGCTCAGGTCATGATCCTAGCATCCTGGGATCGAGTCCCATATCGGGCTCCTTGCTCCGCAGGGAGCCTGCTTCTCCCTCTGCCTCTGCCTGCCTCTCTGCCTGCCTCTCTGCCTACTTGTGATCTCTCTCTCTCTGTCTCTCTCTCTCTGACAAATAAATAAAATCTTTAAAAAAAAATAAAAATAAAAAATAACTCTTTATATACCATAAAGTTCATCTGGGTTTTAGGATATATATAGATAGATAGATAGATAGATAGATATAGATATATATATATAGATATAGATATAGATATATAGATATATATCTATATCTATATACACAGAGAGAGAGAGAGAGAGAAAGAGAGATATGTGCAACCATCACCACAATCTAACTGTGGACATTTTCATCATCCCTAAAAGAAACTCTGTGCTCATTAGCAATCACTTCTCATTGTTCCCTCTCCCCCTCCCAAACTCTAGGCAACCACTTTCTGTTTGCCTATTCTGGCCATTTCATATATACAGGACCACACAACGTGCAGTCTTTTGTAAATGGCTTTTTAAACTCAGTTTCTGAGGTTCATTTATGTGATAGAATGTATCAGAATTTCATTTCTTAAAAACTCGGGTTTAAGCCTGGGTGGCTCAGTGGGTTAAAGCCTCTGCCTTCGGCTCAGGTCATGGTCTCAGGGTTCTGGGATTGAGCCCCGCATCGGGCTCTCTGCTCAGCAGGGAGCTTGCCTCCTCTCTCTCTGCCTGTGTCTCTGCCTACTTGTGGTCTCTGTCTGTCAAATAAATAAATAAAATCTTAAAAAAAAAAAAAACTTGGTTATTTTTTAAAGAGATTTAGATTAAAAAAAAAAACTTTTACCATTTCCAGTGATTTCCATTCCTTTATGCAGATTCACATTTCCATCTGACAAAATTTTCGTTCTGCCCGAATGATCTGGCTTAACATTTCTTACAGGGCAGGCCCACTGGCGATAAATTCTTTCAGCCTTATATATTTAATATATATATATATACTAGCCTTTATATATTTTAAAAAGTCTGTTTCCCCTTCATTTCTGAAAGATATGTTCACAAGATACAGAATTCTAAGTTGACAGATTTTTTTTTCTTTCAGTACTTTAAAGATGTTCCTTATCTTCTGAGATGCACTGCTACTTCCATGAAATCCACTGTCATATTTTGTTCCTCTAAATGTAATGTGTCTTTTCTTTCTGGCAGCTTATTTTTGGCTTACAACAAGGTTTTTTTGTTGTTGTTTTTTAACAGACTATTTTTTCGAGCAGTTTCAGGTTCACAGGAAACTGAGCGAAAGGTCTGAAATTTTTTAAAATGTTCTCTTTATCACTAGTTTTAAACAGTTTGATTATGTGTCATGGTGTAGTTTTCATCATCATATTTCTTTTGCTCTGGAATTCACTGAACTTCTTGAATCTATGGGTTTATAGCTTTCATTAAATGTGTAAAGTTTTCAGCCACTTTTTAATAAGCTTTTTTAATTTTTTTAAGATTTTTAAAGTCTCCATTTTTTGGAGACTTCATTTACACTTACATTAGCTCTGCATGTAGTTTGTCCCACAGCTATTCTCTTTTGTTTCACTTTTCTTCTTCTAAGTTTCATTTTGGATGGTTTCCATTGCCATGGTCTTCAAATTCACTTATCTTTCCTTCTGAAATGCCTAATCTATTGTTAATCTTGCCCACTGGATTCTGATTTGGTTTTTTTTTTCTATTTTCCATTACCACTTCTAAATATGCTGAATCTTTCCTTTGGGTTCTTCAACATATGGAATATAATTTTTCACTTTTTTTTTTTTAAAGATTTTACTTATTTGACACACAGAGAGAGAATGCAAGAAGACAAAGGGAGAAGCAGGCTCCCTGCTGAGCAGAGAGCCCAATGTGGGGCTTGATCCCAGGACCCTGGGATCATGACCTGAGCTGAAGACAGACACCTAACCAAATGAGCCCCCAGGTGCCCCAGTATTTCACTGTTTTAATATCTTTGCTTACTAATTCATTACTCATGTCATTTCTGAATTGATTTCAATTGATGGATTTTATTCATTATGGGTCTTTGCATGCCTGGAAAATACTAAATGGATGCCAGACACTGAAAATTTTTCCCTGGTAGGTACTAGATATTTTTGTGTTCCTATAAATGTGAGCTTGTTCTGAGACACAGACAGCCTATTCTTAGCTGTTTACTCATATGGGGGAGAAACAAATTTATGAAGAGTTGATTCTTTTAGGTATTAAAATTTTGTTAGGCAAAATTGGAGCAACATTTAATAGACAGCTAATTCTACCCCATTAATGTTTTTCTGAATGGTGTGAATAGGAAATATTCTAGGCCCTGTGTGGACATCGAGGATAGTTTCCTCTCGGCATTTCCAGTGGTTCCTTTTCCAGCTCTGGGTAGTTATTCTCACATACAAGTGCTGCTGAAGACTCAAGGGGGACTTCTATAGATCTTTCTCTCTCTTGGGTATGTGTATAAAAACTAGTTGCCTTGACCTCTCCCAACTCCCAGTTCTCTTTCTTAGCTCTAGGAGACCACTTAATTGTCCTCCCTTTGCTGCAGCCTGACAACTCACTCCAGACAGTAAGCTGGATCAATTGTAGGATTTACCACCATTGTTTCCCATTTCTCAGGGACCGCTTTTCTTTATTATCTGATGTACAACATCATAAAAACCATGTTTTTGTATATTTTTTGCCAGTTTTTAGTTCTTTCACATGGAGGGGTAAATCTGGTCCCTGTTACTCCATCTTGACTGAAAGTATAATAGGTTTTGCTGTCTTATCTGTGGTATTATGAAATTTCAGGATGATACGATTTGATGAAGTCTTTATTCTTTCATTGAGCTGAGTACTCAGTGAGTCCCTTCCATCTGGAAATGATATTCTTCAGATCTGGGAAATTTTTTCTTTTATTCCTTGGATTATTTTCTTTGTTCACTATTAGTTAGATCAGTAAATCATATATTTCCTATTTTCCATCTTTGCATTTTTGTCTAATAATCTGGGAGAATTTTCTTGAGTGTCTTTCAAATCATCTACCCACTGGTATCTTTGGTTTGGTAATCTTAAACGTTTTCCCAAGAATTACTTTTCATTTTTTCCGATCATTCTTTCTCTGAGAATATTTTCCTTATTTCATGGATGCCACTGATCTTTTTGAAGATTATATAGTTTACTTGTATGTATAAATTGGTTCCCTTTACGTCCATTGTTTCTTTCTTCTATATTCCTTTTTTATCCCGTTTTGTACTCTCTTGTACCAAGGGTGTTTCTCAAATGTCTAGTAATCCTTTGCTGTCTACTCATACAGAAAGTCTTAAAAAATTAACTAGGAGATAAGTCAGCCTTTTCATTGAAGGTGGGGGTGGGGTACTCTAAAGTATTTTTTTCCAGGGCATTTGTTTATCCAAAGAAAAATCTTCCAATCTCTGGTCTGAGGGCTTAGAAACAAATTTAACATGTTAACTTCAACTTGCTTTGAATCTACCTTCTCCCTCGCCCTTTTTTTTTAAAGTTTCAGAGAGAGAGTTTAGTGATTCATCAATTGCGCCTAACACCTAGTGCTCATTACATCAAGTGCCCTCCTTAATGCCCAGCACCCATTTACCCCATTCCCCCACCCACCTCCCCTCCAGCAACCCTGCTTGTTTCCAACAGTTAAGAATTGTGCTACACCTTTCACTGACTCCTCTGACAAGAATGAGAAGCCTCGTAGGTTTAATTTCTCCTCAAATACATATGAACATTAGTTTGTTCTTTTCTTCTGGAGGATGGGACTTGAAACATTTCACTGCCTGTATGGGGTAAAGAAGGGATCCTAATGGGCCTTTGACACCACCAACATAGATCCCCCCCCTTCAGCCTGTGTATTATAGCTCCCCACCCCACCACACACATGATGTTTTATGTCCCTAAATCCTACGCCTCTGAGATTTTTACAAGGAAACCGGTTAACTTCTCACAGACATTCCCATCTGCAAATGCTTAGGATAGGTCGACTGTTCAGGTTAGTCAGATGTCACTTTTCCACCCTTCTTTCAAATATGTATACTATGTCTCTTCTTCTATTCTCTTTGCCCTTGTGATATTAAAAACATCTTTTTAACTGTCATTTTACTTGGGTCTGGGGAGGGATAGCGAATAGAGGCATGTGGTCAATCTGCTGTATTGTCAACCAGAAAAGTCTTCTACTATAAATGAGCTAAAAGTCATGTTGTTTGATAGGTCTGCATATCTACAGTTGAAAGGTCACTGTACACACTATTCTTTGTTTATAAGATGCTACTAACCCAGCATTAGTAAGAAACATATTTTTTGACTAGTGATGATGGATTTGTGCTCAACTGTCCATCTCCTTTTTAGGTCTCATGACATGCATTTATTTACAAGAGATATGACTATGGTAAGCGGGCAGGGCAAATTAGGTGTAGCAAGGAGCAGAGGGAAACGCAACTGCAAGGGTAGTATAAATTTTGTTATCTCTACTGAAATGCATAGTTTCATCCATCATAAACAACCTCTCATTTTCAACTACACTGTGAGTGTTCAGACGACATGCCCTCTACTTCTCTTTGGAAGACTCTTTTTAGAAATCCCTAGACTTCCAACTCCATATCTGCATATAGGAGGAAATATTTTTTTTTTTTTTTTTTATTTATTTATTTGACAGAGAGAGATCACAAGTAGACAGAGAGGCAGGCAGAGAGAGAGAGAGGGAAGCAGGCTCCCCGCTGAGCAGAGAGCCCGATGCGGGACTCGATCCCAGGACCCTGAGACCATGACCTGAGCCGAAGGCAGCGGCTTAACCCACTGAGCCACCCAGGCGCCCCAGGAGGAAATATTTTTTAACCAACTATAAACTAATAGTTTACTTTTTATACAGTTCTGAATTGAAGACAGAAAAGCAATTTCATATACTA
Organism: Meles meles; assembly: GCF_922984935.1. Taxonomy (NCBI): domain Eukaryota; kingdom Metazoa; phylum Chordata; class Mammalia; order Carnivora; family Mustelidae; genus Meles; species Meles meles. Next base: position 44,240,587 of record NC_060069.1, on the reverse strand, counting down.
TTAAAGTACTTGTTTCCTCTTCTTTTAAAAAAAATCTGCTCAGCATCCCACTTTTGATTTGTGTATGGTTGGCAAAGATACTATTTTCTTAAATGACCTTGATTACAGATGACTGGTGCAAGGTAGGCATGAAATTCAAGACAGGTCAGCCCTTGTTCCCCCCACACTCCCAGCCAATAAGCATGATTCGGGAGTGCATACCTAAACTAAGCCAAACTTAACACCCAAAAATCAGTCTCTCACTAGTGAATGAAGTTATAAGAAATAAACCCTCAAGAACTGTTGAGGGCTGTTTCTAACACACAGAGAGAAAAAAAAGCCTGAAATTAAAAAAATAAAGCCATGGGGAGCCTGGGTGGCTCAGTGGGTTAAAGCCTCTACCTTTGGCTCAGATCATGATCCCAGGGTTCTGGGATCAAGCCCCACATCGGGCTCTCTGCTTGGCGGGGAGCCTGCTTCCTCCTCTCTCTCTCTCTGACTACTTGTGATCTCTGTCTGTCAAATAAATAAATAAAATCTTAAAAAAATAATAATAAAGCCAAGTAACATGGAAAAAGAAAGACCAGACATAGAGCCAGAGAATTCCTGGTTCCACCTGTATCTAAGGCCCAACCATATTTTTCAACTTGGGAATGCTGAATTTAGAGACCTATATTAAAGAAAGTTTCATCTATATTAGGAGTACAGAATAAAAAGTTAAAGAAAAGAAGTAAAAACAATTAAGCAGAACTTGAGACACATATAAGTACATTAGTCCACTATAAAGGAAATGACCCAATATCTTAAAAATCTACTTAATCTCATTTGTCTTTTATTTTTATTTTTTAAAAAATATTTTATTTATTTATTTGAAAGACAGAGATTACAAGCAGACAGAGAGGCAGGCAGAGAGAGAGGAAGGGAAGCAGGCTCCTTGCCAAGCAGAGAGCCTGATGCGGGACTCAACCCCAGGACCTTGGGATCATGACCTGAGCCGAAGGCAGAGGCTTTTTTTTTTTTTAAGATTTTATTTATTTATTTGACAGATAGAGATCACAAGTAGGGAGAGAGGCAGGCATAGAGAGAGAGAGAGAGAGGAGGAAGCAGGCTCACTGCCAAGCAGAGAGCTCGATGCGGGGCTCGATCCCAGGACCCTGGGATCATGACCTGAGCGAAAGGCAGAGGCTTAACCCACTGAGCAGCCACCCAGGCGCTCCTCATTTGTTTTTTATATAACACACACACATATATATATACAAATACTCCCTGTATTTTAGTTGTCTTAAGAAGGGAAAGGGGTTATTTTAAAAAATATCTAAAAAAGATAGTGAAGTAGGTCTCAAATTAAACCATCTGTGGGAAGGCTACTATTACTAAAGAGAATCATTCCTTTATAACTCTGGAAACCAAGAACTAAAAGGACCACCACCAAGGAAAAACCCCATGATCATCTATCGAAGATGTCCACCAGGCAACTGGATCACTTGCTGGGAAGTAATGGATCAGGGAAAGAAACTTCCAATAAAACCCACAACTTGTTAGTGTAGGAGGGGGGAAAAAAGATTCTTAGAACCACCTTCCAACTTTATCAGACAAAACAAAATAAGCAGGCAGGCAGCACTTTCAGCTAAGAGGTGGGGCCCTTATGTCATGTGTTAGTTACACAGAAGGTGCTTAACAATCCTAAGTAAATAATTGCCATATTCTTTAAGGTCACCACCTTATAGGCCTCATTAGAACTGAAGTCTAAGGCTAAAAAATCCCCGTCTCTTTAAAAGGAAGACTCTTCTGGGGCGCCTGGGTGGCTCAGTCTGTTAAGCATCATCCTTCAGCTCAAGTCAGGATTCCAGGGTCCTGGGGTAGAGTCCTAAATCAGGCCCCTGAGTGGGGAGCCTGCTTCTCCCTCTGCCTGCCTTTCCCCTGCTTGTGCACGCTCTCTCTGTCAAATAAATAAATAAAATCTTTAAAAGGAAGACTCTTCTATTTCTACTCTAGGAGAATCAGTGATTCTCAACAGCTTCAAAATTAGTAAACCTTTGTTTCATCACAAAGAAGGGTGTTCTCTAAAAAATAGGAAGATGGGTATGGGCTACTCTTATTAATCTTAGAATTCAGTTTTTAGACCAGAAGGGTATTTACAGTTCTGTCATCTTCATCACTAACCAGAGGTGGAAGTGTGCATAGACTGAATAATTAGAAAATCACCTTGGAGGTGCCTGGGTGGCTAAGTGGGTTAAAAAAAAAAAAAGAAAGGAAGAAAAAGAAAATTGCCTTGGTTAATAAGTACTATACCATTCAATACTGACCAGAGGTTTTTGTTTTTGTTTTGTTTTTTAAAGATTTTATTTATTTGACAGACAGAAATCACAAGTAGGCAGAGAGGCAGGCATTGAGAGAGGGGGAAGCAGGCTCCCCACCAAGCAGAGAGCCCGATGCGGTACTCGATCCCAGGACCCTGAGACCATGACCTGAACCGAAGTCAGAGGCTTAACCCGCTGACCCACCCAGGTGCCCCCCGGAATAGAGCTTTTTAAAAATAAGCCAAGACAGTGGCTCATTGCCATTTTTTTTAAACATTTTATTTATTTATTTGACAGACAGAGATCACAAGTAGGCATAGAGACACGCAGAGAGAGAGGGGGAAGCAGACTCCCCGCTGAGCAGAGAGACCGATGCAGGGCTCAATCCCAAAACCCTGAGATCATGACCTAAGCCTAAGGCAGAGGCTTTAACCCACTGAGCCACCCAGGCACCCTCACTGCCATTTTATTAACAAAACTACTGGCCTTGTTAAGCCATTTCTCACCTGGACTACTGCAAAGTCCTCCTAACTAGTTTCCAACTTCAGCCTTAGGCCTCCAACATACCTACTTTCTATATAGCTACTGTCTACTTAAGACAGAAATATGTCCAGGTCTTTCCCCTATTTAAAATTCTGTAATGGTTCCCTAGGAAACAGGATAAAATCTGAGCTCTGTAACATGGAATACAAGGCCCTTTATGACCTGCTCCCTGCCCGCTTATTCAGCTTCTTTTCCTGCCTGCAGTTTCCTCCACACATCATGCTATTCTTCTTCCCCTCTCTGCTTTCGAGTCACAATGGACTGTGCGCAGCTCCATGCGTGTGCTATGACCCCTCCTGGATGTGGGCCACTGAAACTTTTGTAGGCACAGGACACACATTTTAACTATTATAATCCTCCTACCTATTTTCACTTATTCATTCTTTAGTCTTCAGCTCCACTGTCACGTCTTTAGGAAGCTTTCCCAGAAAGGACAGTCATCTTAACTATGCCTACCACCACTTTTCACAGTTCGTAATTTTATGTTGTAGTTTAGGTGTCAGGAGAGCAGGGACACCATGTGCTTTGTTTATCTATCTCTGATCATGCACAGGATTCATACGATACATCTGTAACAAAATGTGAAAAGATTTGTTCAAGTTGTCATAAAACATCTAATTTCTAATTTTCTTAACTCTTTAAGTGACACTGATTAACCAAAAATGAGTAACTGAAGATAGTCCAGCTTTTTTTTTTTAAATGAAAACATTAGCTATCTATTAGTAAGGACAGTAATAGAGATGTAAATTTGAGTAGCATAAAATGAGTATCTCGGGGCGCCTGGGTGGCTCAGTGGGTTAAGCCTCTGCTTTCAGCTCAGGTCATGATCTCAGGGTCCTGGGATCGAGCCCCACGTCGGGCTCTCTGCTCAGCAGGGAGCCTGCTTCCTCCTTTCTCTCTGCCTGCCTCCCTGCCTGCTTGTGATCTCTCTGTCAAATAAATAAATTTAAAAAAAAAAATTTTTTTTAAAAAATGAGTATCTCTAGATCAGGCTTTATAGTAGAGACAACAAAAATCTTAGGGTAATTATGATTTCTTTAAAATAAGAATACAGGGGCGCCTGGGTGGCTCAGTAGGTTAAGCCTCTGCCTTCGGCTCAGGTCATGATCCCAGGGTCCTGGGATTGAGCCCCACATCAGGCTCCTGCTCAGCGGGAAGCCTGCTTCTCCCACTCCCACTCCCCCTGCTTATGTTCCCTCTCTCGCTATATCTCTCTCTGTCAAATAAATAAATAAAATCTTAATACATAAATAAAATAAGAATACAGGGGTGCCTGGGTGGCTCAATGGGTTAAAGCCTCTGCCTTTGGCTCAGGTCATGATCCCAGGATCCTGGGACTGAGCCCCGAATCAGGCTCTCTGCTCAGCAGGGAGCCTGCTTCCCCTCTCTCTCTCTGCCTGCCTCTCTGCCTACTTGTGATCTTTCTCTGTCAAATAAGTAAACAAAATCTTGAAAAAAAAAAAAAAAAGTACAGTTTTTCTCTTCTAGACTCCTGTTTCAAGATGATAGACTAAGGACACGCTGTAGCCCTCCTCCTTTAGAACAAATGTTTTTATTTATCATGGAAGAAAAAGAATGAGGAATGCCTCAAGATGAAGAGCACTTCAGATAAAACTGAGGAGAGAAACAACCACTCAGGATATAGGCAGGAGAAGGCCAGTTCAGAAATCTTGGGGTTGATTAAGCAGGTAGATCTCTGTGCTCATTTAAGCATGAATGTGTGTACACACACATGGCTCTCCTTTCCTCCTAATCATCAAAGCTTCAGGTCATAGTTGTGTTGGAAATGTCAGCTTCCAGGAAGAACAGTAAGTGTGGGAGGCTGCGCTCGAAAAGGAGGGAAGAACCCCCGGGAATGAGAGGAATTAAGGAGCACCCAGCCCTCCAAACATTTCATCTCTCTCTTCCTCCCTCCCTCCAACTAGGCTATAAAAAGTGCCTCTGCAGGTGCTCTACTCACAACTACAAAGCTGAATGTGATTCTTCCCGTCCAGCTCTGCAAATTCAATCCAATTGTAATCAAAATATCAACAAGTTTTTTTTTTCTTAAGTACATGATAAATTCCAAAATGTACAGAGAAGAGCCAAGGGCCAAAAGATCATAAAGAAGAACTTGGTTGGTTTGCTCTCTCAGGTATTAAGAATTAGCAGTTATAGTAATTAAGGTGAGACAGTATTAGCTAAGGGACAAATAAGCCAATGCAATAAAAGAGAACACAGAAACAGACCCTGGCATACCTGGAAACCTGATCAACAATGACTCATACTGCAGGTCAGTGGGGAAATGATAAAAGTGTCAATGAAAGATCTGGGTCACTGGTTTTTTTAAAAAGTGAATATGTATCTATCTTTACAGAAACATAAAAAACAAATCCAGATAGTTCAAAGGTTTAAACTGTAAAACTTTAAGGAAAACATAAGAAAATATCTTTGACCCCTAATTTGGCAAAGATTCCTTTCTTTCTTTTTTTTAAAGACATTTATTTGAGAGTGAGAGGGAGAGAATCTTATGCAGACTGTGTGCTAAGCACAGAGCCCAGCATAGAGCTAGATCTCACAATCTTGAGATGACCAACTGAGCAGAAACCAAGGGTCTGACACTTAATCAACTGTACCACCCAGACACCCCTTTGATAGAAAATTTTTTAAGAGAAAAGAAAAATAAGAATTGAGTAAGAAGGCAAACTTTGTTTTCATTTGTTTTTTTTTAAACAGCCCGTAGGGGTTCCTGGGTGGCTCAGTTGGTTAAATGTTGCACTCTTGGTTTCAGCTAAGGCATGATCTTCAGGGTCATGGAACTGAGTCCCACATGGGGCTCAGCGCTCCCTGCTCGCTCCCTGCTCAGCATGGAGACAGTTTGGGGTTCTTTCCTTCTCCCAATCTCTCTTTCCCTGTCAAATCAATCAACCAACCAACCAATCCATCTTTAAAACAATAAAATAAAATAAAATAAAGAGCCTGTAAAGTTTTAATATTAACACTAAAAAGTTATTAGACCTTGAATATGATTAACAAAAGAAAAAGACTGGAAATCACAAAAACAAAATTTAACGGTTATTAATTACGGCTCTCAAGAGCTGATAAACTTAAATGCAATCAGAGCCATCCTAGGTACCTTCATTCTCTCTTTGTATGGGGGGACCTTGAGTTAGTAATAGCTGATGAGTAATGGAGGGAAAGAAAGGGAAAGTGAAGTTAAGAAGAAGGTAAAATGAGAAGATTCTCAAAATGATCAGAGAGATGAGTATGCTCTTTTCAACTTATGTAAATGCACGTTCAACTTGCTCACAAACCCTACCATTAACCCATTTCCTTTTGTGTGCTTTCTGCCTTTCCAAGGCAGTCCCTAAGTCCCATCATGAGCATTTCCCTACCCCACCCTTTTATTAAGATTTTATTAAGTACTCTCGGGCGCCTGGGTGGCTCAGTGGGTTAAGCCGCTGCCTTCAGCTCAGGTCATGATCTCGGGGTCCTGGGATCGAGTCCCGCATCGGGCTCTCTGCCCAGCAGGGAGCCTGCTTCCCTCTCTCTCTCTCTCTGGCTGCCTCTCTATCTACTTGTGATCTCTCTCTGTCAAATAAATAAATAAAATCTTTAAAAAAAAAAAAAAGATTTTATTAAGTACTCTCTACATACAACGTGGGACTAAAACTCACTACCCTAAGAATAAGAGTCGCATGCTCCACAGGCTGAGCCAGCCAGGCACCCTTCCCCCACCCCACTTTGCATTCTGTTTTCTATAGGCAAGTCATTTCAACCCTGTCAGCAATTTGGTACTAACCTGCATAAATTTGTTTTCTAACCTCCACAATTATAAATACTGTGTTTACATGGACATTTTGGAATTTTCCTACTCCGTACACTAACTTACTACCATGGAAGAGAAGCATTCAGTGCTCTCCAACACACACACTTGTCTGCCCTCTTCCCATACAGACTTAAAAAACATACTTCCATGAGGGTTTTCAGTTACAAGCCCACATGAAATCTTAAAAGCAAAATGAGAAATAAGAGATATACCACAGAAGGAATAGGTTTTCAACTGTCCCATGATTATATCCTGTCTGCAAACCTAATTTCTCAAAGATCTGATTCTTTATTAATATTAAATATATTACATCATACATATTTTCACTGATTATGTATTCTTAACTCTCAAGTTAAATGTGCATTTATTATTATGTATAAAGCACTAATCCTGTTCCACTTGTGTTTACTTCTCAATGTTAACCTAGCTATAAAAGTGAAAATATATCCTTATCTTCACTTAGATGTATTACTGGCTATCAGAGCCATATGGTCATGCTTAATGTAATCAAATAAACTAATCCCTAATTCTTACTCTGAAATCCACTACCAGTCCATAACCCCTATCTAATTCTAAAGTTGAAAAAGCGTGCTCGCTTCGGCAGCACATATACTAAAGTTGAAAAAGCTCTGAAAACCCAGGTTTTTTCCTTAGGTTTGTTTTCAAAACAAATTCAGTGACCTCAACTTAGATGAGATGACCATTTAATGCACAAGACAGAACCCTTCACGAAAAGTGTTATTTGGCCCCCAAATGCCAATCTTACTAAGATTAAGAAACCCTGGATTGGGGGCGCCTGGGTGGCTCAGTGGTTTAAGCTGCTGCCTTCGGCTCAGGTCATGATCTCAGGGTCCTGGGATCGAGTCCCACATGGGGCTCTCTGCTCGGCAGGGAGCCTGCTTCCCTCTCACTCTCTCTGCCTGCCTCTCTGCCTACTTGTGATCTCTCTCTGTCACATAAATAAATAAAAATCTTAAAAAAAAAAAAAAAAGAAACCCTGGACTGGACTAATGTTTGCAGAAGACACAGTGATATACTGATCACTGAGTGCCTACTCTGACGTTTCTTAGGGCATAACAGAATACATGATAAAAAGTGCAAGTATTACTACTATTGAAAAATCAGAAACTTTCTTAAGTAGATCTTTCTCAAATATCCAAATCTCATTAATGTTAGGAAGCCATAAACTATGGCCCAAGTCTTAGAAAATGGAGAGGATTACAGAAATTCACTGGATATATCAAGTAGCTAAGCCAACATACTTAGTTTAATTCTTTCCTATCACAGGTTAAGAGAAAATCGCTTTTTTAATAGTGCCTATATACCAATATTAATAGTTTTCTTGGATCTGTTTATTGCCCTCACCATAAAAATCTCAACTGTCTATATACGTCAATTAAAAAGACATCGAAATCGGGGCGCCTGGGTGGCTCAGTGGGTTAAGCCGCTGCCTTCAGCTCAGGTCATGATCTCGGGGTCCTGGGATCGAGTCCCACATCGGGCTCTCTGCTCAGTGGAGAGCCTGCTTCCCTTCCTCTCTCTCTGCCTGCCTCTCTTGTGATTTCTCTCTGTCAAATAAATAAATCTTAAAAAAAAAAAAAAAAAAAGACATTGAAATCGTAACATAAAATAACTGAGACTCTTGAAGTGATAGTAGGTATTTACCTTTCTCCGTGCCTGAGAATATAGAGATGATTTTATTCCTGGGCTTTTTTTCTTCTGGAACAGAGGGCAATGGTTTTAAACTGTGATTGGCTGACAAAGGGTCTTTGCCTCCGGTGCTAAAAATGGTACTGCTCATTCGCACAGGAGGTGCTGGAGGCTTGTCTTCCAGTTCTCCGTTATCAGACATGATTTGGAATTATGATATGGCCTGAAATACATAGGCAAAATCATACAGTTAACAACAAGTTGACAGCAAGGTAAAAAATAGTACAGACAAGCACAAACAGTAGTAATTATCCTCCTTCCAACTCTGAATTAGAAAAGGTCATCCATTTAGGGTGCAATCTGCAAAATTTGTAAAACTCAATGAGTAAGAGATGAAATTGGTTATTAATATAGGTAATCTCCCCTAACAAAGTTGGTAAATGGTTAGTTGAGGGAGTGTTTGAAAAGCCAAGTCCAATTAAGAGAACGATGGTAAGTTTTGGGAAAGCATGATGATACTAACATATCAAAATATTCACCTGAGTCTAAGAGTATATATTCCAATGAAAAGACAGACAACATGGGAGTCTTAAAAAGAGGGAGAATTCTGTAGAGAAGACTATGCTCTGACTGATCAATCCAAAGACAGGTCTCTGATAGGTCCATTTCTAGAGCAGAGATAGAATGCTTGCTATTAAACATATCCACCAACACCACTTTCTGTGAAGAATCCGACTCCACACTCACTAGCCTTGTGATTACAACTCAGCCTTCACATAAACTTTCCTAAAGGATGAGAATGTGCCACTGATGCAATATTTGGTTTCTCTAAAAATCTGACACTCTAACTACATGTGTTAGTCCCTTGTAAGCTTTGCAGATAGTCCCACAGAACCTGACCCATCTGGGAACACTGACAAGTTAAATCCAGAGTCTGGCTGAAAACCAAAGTATGACCAAATCCCAGGATCTGGTTATCCTGTGATGCCCTGTCCAGGCAGTCTAGTTACCCCTCTTAATCTACACGTGACTAATTCAGTGGAAACTTCAACACTGTTTATATATAAATCAATATTGTAGGAAATATATATATGTACATATATATGGCCTTTAAAAACAGTAGATTGTACACATTTAAAGCCAGCAGGAAAGGGAAGGAGATGCTTAACTTCCAGGTTGAGTTCTTTTTTTTCCCCAGATGAGTTCTGAAACAAAAGTATACATTAGGAAAACAACACATTTCTGCAGCGAACAAGATTCTGATTGGTAATCAGATCCTGATTTGATTATAGTTATTTAATGCATGCAAGTGAACAAAACATTGTATATGTACAATGAAAAGAAGGCCAACTGTATCTAAATAAAATTAAAATTAAATTTTTTTTTTTATTTAGTTTGAATGTTAGTGCCTAAAAGAAAGTAGGTATCATTTGAGGAGAACTGAGGAATGAAGAGATTATGGTACCTAATTCCACTTCAACAGCTTTTGTTTTCTTGACAAGAGTATGTGTCCCTAGAACTGCCATATTTTATCTGCCATAATGACAGTTATTTCAGCCTACAAGAGAAGGGGGAGAGAAGGTAAAGGGGAAAAATGAACTTTTCTGGGGAGAGCTAGCTACAGGAGGCCTGGGAGAAGAGAGTACAAAAGAAGATCTCTCATCTGTGAGAAAGACGCCTGAAGTGAAATCACTGCTGGTGGTCAAAAGACGAAACAGGGTTGGAATCTAGGAACGTGATGCAGAAGACACAGTCAGGTGATTCATGGGGGCGGGGGTTCGGTTTGCTCTGGAGGGAGATGCACCTGGTTGTTCTTCAGTGTGGGCTGTCACGTATGCATCACCAGAGAGGACTTACCTACTGCTACAAATGGAAGAAAGGTAAGGCTTAGTCCAGGTACTTGCAGGACTACTTGAGAACACGATCAATCAAGACAGATGTTTTTTTCTAATGTGACCAGAACATCAAGACAAACCAGATGAACCCTGCAGCAGCTCACTTTCATCTTGATCACCAGTTCCAACAGACACAGCATGTTAGGATTTTGGTTACACTGTGAATGCTCCATATTTATGCATATGAAATTTGAAAAAATCAGGGTAATATGATGTCTGGGTGGAGTGGTCAGTTAGGTGGCTGACTCTTGGTTTTGGCTCAGGTGGCAATCTCAGGGTCATGAGATCAAGCCTTGCATCTGGCTCTGCACTCAGCACCGAGATTGCTTCAGATTCTTTCTCCCTTTCCCTCTGCCCCTCCCATTCATGCTCACCTTTCATGTGCAAGCTCTCTTTCCCTCCCAAATCAATCAATCAATCTTTTTAAAAAATCAGGGTAAATACAGGAAAATATATTTGCATAAATTCAAAGAAAGAAATGCACCAAAATATTAGTAGTAGTTACCTGTGACTAACAAGTAATTTTTAGCTTGATTATAATCATCACAGCTGTGGTTAAGAAAAAAATCAATATAAAACAGGGCACAACAGGGGTGCCTGGGTTGTGCCATTGATTGAGTGTCTGACTTTTTGTTTCGGCTTAGGTTGTGGGGCTGGTGAGGTCTGCATGCTGAGCATGGAGCCTCCTTGGGATTCACTCTCCCTCCCTCTCCCACTGCCCCTCCCACTTGTGCTCACACTCTGTCTCAAGATAAAATAAATCTTTAAAACAGGGCACAAGGGCACCTGGGTGGCTCAGTCAGTTAAGAATCTGCCTTTGGCTCAGGTCATGATCCCAGGATCCTGTGATCAAGCCCCCACATCAGGCTCTCTGTTCAGCAGGGAGCCTGCTTCTCCCTCTCCCACTCCCCCTGCTTGGGTTCCCTCTCTGTCTCTCTCTGTGAAATAGATAAACAAAATCTTTAAAAAATAAAATAAAATAAAACAAGGCACAATAATTTTTTTTCTTTTTTTTAGGGCACAATAATTTCATAATGTAAACTGACTACAAATTCTGTCCTTAAGGTTGGCTCATAGATGGAACCTGACTAGACACTGCCAGTACCCCTTCAGCCATGTGCTGCCTAATGTTGAGATTAAGAGCATGGGTTGTGGAATGAGATCCCTGGGTTGGAATCCTGGTTCCACCATTTACTTCAATTTGTGTCCTTGGACGAATTACTTAACTGTACCTTAGGGTTCCTTAAAAAAAAAAAATAGCTGGGGCGCCTGGGTGGCTCAGTGGATTAAGCCGCTGCCTTCGGCTCAGGTCATGATCTCAGGGTCCTGGGATCGAGCCCCGCATCGGGCTCTCTGCTCAGCAGAGAGCCTGCTTCCTCCTCTCTCTCTGCCTGCCTCTCTGCCTACTTGTGATCTTTCTCTATCAAATAAATAAATAAAATCTTTAAAAAAAAAAATAGCTGGTTCTAGGACTGGGACAGGGGAAATAAAAGATGAGCCTAGAGTATCTTATATTGTCAGAAGGTAGGAAGTACTTAAAAAGGATGAGGAACACACACAGGAAAGAGTTTTCTTTCTTTTTTTTTAATGATTTTATTTATTTGACAGAGAGAGAAAGAGAGAGAGCACAAGCAGGGGGAGTGGGAGAGAGAGAAGCAGGCTCCCCATTGAGCAGGGGCCCAACAAGGGGCTTGATCCCAAAACCCTGGGATCATGAGCTGAGCTGAAGGCAGCAGTTAACTGACTGAGCCACCCAGGTGCCCCAGTAAAGAGTTTTCAAAAGCCAGTGCTAGAATGGTTTGGAGCAACAAAATTAATAAAGTAGCATTATATTTGACCCAATGTATAAAATAAATATAAACAATTCATATCAATACAAATAAATGAATAAATAAGGGGAACCTGGGTGGTTCAGTCAATTAAGCATCCAACTCTTGATTTTGGCTCAGGTCATGATCTCAGGGTCATCAGGTCAAGCCCTGTGTTGGGCTCCACACTGGGCAGAGACTGCTTAAGATTCTCTCTCCCTCTCCCTGCCCCCCAAAAGAGTAAATAAAATGGTGGGGTACCAAATTATCCTCACAAAAGAATTCCAAATAATAAATGTAGACAAATTCTCTCCTAGCAGTTGGAATTTTAACTTCCCTCCCCACTTGAATGTAAGTTGGACCTAGTGACTCATTTCCAAAGAGCAGTGTATGGAAAGGGAAAAATAACTTCATGGTGGAAAAATGTGGAAATACTGCATTAACCAAGTGATCAAAGGATAACATCTCTAATAATAACTTATGCTGACATCACTCACCACCTGATCTAATGTGATGAGAAACATAGTTCACCTCTGCGATATTCTTCCCCCAAATCCATAGCCACAGTCTAATTATGGGGAAAACATCAAACAAACCAAACTGAAGGACGTTTCACAAAAATTCCTGATCAATACTCCTTAAAACTAGCAAGGACGTGAAAAACAAAGAAAGACTGAGAAACTGTCACTGAGCAGGAGTCTAAGAAGACATGACAATATTATACTCTGGAACAAAAAAGGACATTACTGGAAAACTGGTGAAATCCAAATCAAATCTAGAATTTAGTTGACAGTAATGGACCAATGTTGGCTTCTCTGCTTTTGCTGACATTTTAGGGCTTATATTAACATTAGGACAAGATAGGTGATACGTATACAGGAAATCTACAATCTTTAGAATTTCTCTATAAATCTAAAATTATTCCCTGATAAAGCCTATTTAAAATGAAATTATGGTGTTCCATGGAGCTAGAGTGTATTACGCTAAGTAAAGCAAGTCAGTCAAGAAAAACAAATACCATATGATTTCACTCCTATGTTGAATTTAAGAAACAAAACATAGGGCAAGGAGGGGAAGAAAGGAAAGCAAACCACAGCAGACTCTTAACTATAGATAACTGAGGGTCACTGGAGGGGAGGAGGGCATGGGAAAGGCCAAATGGGTGATAGGTATTTAAGGAGGGCACTTGTTACAATGAGAATTGGATGTCACATGTAAGTGATGAATTACTAAATTCTACTCCTGAAACCAATATTACACTCCATGTTAAACAGAATTTAAATAAAATCTTGAAACAACAAAAAAATAAAAATGGCATTCAATGAAAAAGGGGCTCAATCACCACAGTGCCCTCATCAAGTACATTTTTTTTTTAAAAGATTTATTTATTTATTTATTTGACAGAGAGAGAGAGAGAGATTGAAACAGTGAGAGAGGGAACTTCCACAAGCAGGGGTAGTGGGAGAGGGAGACACAGGCTTCCTGCTGAGCAGGAAGCCTGATATGGGGCTCCATCCCAGGATTCCAGGATCATGACCTGAGCTGAAGGCAGACGCTTAACAATTGAGCCACCCAGGTGCCCCATCAAGTACATTTTTAAGTAAAACTAGCTTTAAAAAAACAAAGAAACAAAAAACAAAAATAAAAACAAAAAACCTCCAAGTGGTGGGGCATGGGGGAGTGCCTGGATAGCTCAGTTGGTTAAGTGGCTGCCCTCAGCTCAGGTCATAATCTCAGGGTCCCAAGATCGAGCCGAGCTGAGGCTCCATCAGGCTTGTTGTTCAGCAGGGAGTCTGCTTTTCCCTCTCTCTCTGCCCCTCCCCCAGCTCATGCTCTCTCTCTCTCTCAAGTAAATAAAAATCTTTAAAAAAAAAAACAAAACCGGGGCGCCTGGGTGGCTCAGTGGATTAAGCTGCTGCCTTCCGCTCAGGTCATGATCTCAGAGTCCTGGGATGGAGCCCTGCATCCGGCTCTCTGCTCCGCAGGGAGCCTGCTTCCTCCTCTCTCTCTTCCTACCTCTCTGCCTACTTATGATCTCTCTCTCTGTCAAATGAATAAATAAAATCTTAAAAAACAAAACAAAACCTACAAGTGGGAGTGCCTGGGTGGCCTAGTCCTTAAGCGTAGAACTCCTGATTTCAGCTGAGGTCATGATCTCAGGGTTGTGAGACTGAGCCCCACATAGGGCTCCCCACTAGGTACGAAGTCTGCCTAAGAGTCTCTCCTTCTCTTTCTGCCTCCCCCCACTGCAACAACAACAAAAACCTATAAAGTGCGTGGCCACTACTCTGATTTCTGTTCAAGCACAGGCAGTTTTACCCACCACTACTTTTGTACCAGCAATGCAAATTTCAACAGTATGAAAAGCAAAGAATATCTTAGTACTGTTACAAAAATAGATTTTGACCTCATAGATCCCAACAGTACCACAGACCACACTTAAGAGAACTGCTGCCTTAAAGTATATCCCAGCTCTCTATCACCCTCATACCCCCAGTTTTAATGTGCTATTGGGGTGGCAGAAGACCCCTATTTATTCATCCTACACTCCCCACATTTTAAACGTAGGAAACGGTAAGGCATATAAACCTAATTAAACCTTTAACATGGTTGAAAATCTATATACAGTAGAATTTACTACATTACTTTTTATAACAAAAATCAGAAAGAGCAGTAGGCTTTCCTGGGTTAGTCAGAAAGACTAATTTAATTGCCATCTGTATGAAACACACACACACACACACACACACACACACACACACACACACACAATACTAAGCAGAGAATACTACATGGCAACTTTCAGAACACAGCCTTACCTTATACTTTGGTTATCCAAAAAAAATTTCTTTACTGCTCTATTTTAATATACTGCACAGCAGCTTTTTAATCTGCTGTACAAATTCAGTCCAATAAAACTAAAGGGGAATATATTATTTGTCTGTTTTAAAACATTCTTCTTGGTGATTGTACATTATAGATAAAGCTGAATTAGCTGTCTCAAGGAAATCTCAATTAACATGATGTACCCTGTAGGCAACACATGTCTAAATAAAGCCCAAATTTAACATGAAACATATGCATTACAGATGTCCTTAATGAAATTACTCAAGACAACAGATATGATAGCAACAATTCTAAGTAACAGGCCTCATAAATGATTGGATCTTAGTAATGATACCCATGATCCTTGATACACTGACACCAACTTAGCAGAAGATGACTTCATCACTTCATTTCAGGATTTCTCTAACTAGTATCTATGTCTTCAAGCTGCTGTTCAGAGGAAGAGGATAAAAGCTGTAACAGCTTCCTAAAGAGTTTCTATGCATTCAGGTTTTGCTTAGAGCTACCCATAACCAACAGACTTAGGACTAAACTCTGATATTTGGGACATTTACTACTGAATCAATCTGATATCATATAAATGCATCACAAAAATCATATGCTTTATGTTGCCCAAATACACCAAAGAATTTTCTGGCCTAAATCATCTTTGTATATGTATTTTTCCATTTTTATATTTTCTTCATCCTTTTCTCTATCTAACCCCAATCTTTCAATGCTTAGCAATAATTATTATTATTATTATTTTTTAAAGATTTTATTTATTTATTTGACAGACAGAGATCACAAGTAGGCAGAGAGGCAGGCAGAGAGAGAGAGAGAGGGGTGGAAGCAGGCTCCCTGCCAAGCAGAGAGCCCGATGCGGGGCTCGATTCCAGGACCCTGGAATCATGACCTGAGCCGAAGGCAGAGGCTTTAACCCACTGAGCCACCCAGGGGCCCCCTTAGCAATAATTATTGAATAAATATTGAAGAAGGATAGACAGAAATGACCTTATATAATTATTTCCTATATAAGGTCATTTCTGTCTATCCTTCTTCAAAATGACCCTTCTTCTGAACAAGAATGATCCCTCACACACGCGAAAAAAGACCCCCTCCCTCCCCCATGTCCTCTGAATACAAGTTACACAGGAAAACAAATTCACAGAGTAGTAAAGTTGGACTAGAATTGATCTGGTCTACTTTCCTATTTTATATGAGAAGGACCTGACGCCCCAAAGAATAAGCAGTTTGCCTAAAGTGACACAAATCTAATTACAAACAAAACTAAGACCAGAATTCAAGGTCTACTAACAACTCTTAATCTCATGCTGTTTTTTCTTATTTATTTATTTTAAAGATTTTATTTATTTATTTGACAGACAGAGACCACAAGTAGGCAGAGAGGCAGGCAGAGAGAGGAAGGGGAGCAGGCTCCCTGCCAAGCAGACAGCCTGATGCGGGGCTCAATCCCAGGACCCTGGGATCATGACCTGAGCTGAAGGCACAGGCTTTAATCCACTGAGCTACCCAGGCGCCCCTCTTTTTATTTATTTTTTTTAAAGATTCTACTTGTCATAGATAGAGGGAGAGGGAGAGCACACAAACAGGAGGAGCAGCAGGTAGAGGGAGAAGCCAGCTCCCTGCTGAGCAAGTAGGGGGATTTGGAACTTGATCCCAGGACCTGGGGTCATGACCTGAGCTGAAGGCAGAGAGGCCCAACTGACTGAGCCACCCAGACATCCCTGATGCTGTTTTTTCTCAATCATTTTAATAGACTGGACCATTCTGGGGGGCATGGGGGTGGCATCTGGTTGGCTTAGTCAGTAGAGCATGTATCTCTTGATCTCAGGTTTCTAAGTTCAAGCCCCACATTGGGTGAAGAGATTACTTAAGGGCAGGGGGCTGGTTGGGGGGGGGGGGTAGAGGGGGAATAATGAAACAAGATGGGATGAGGAGGAAGACAAACTGTAAGAGACTCTTAATCTCACAAAGCAAACTAAGGGCTGCTGGGGGGTAGTGCAGTAGAGATAGGGTTCCTGAGTTATGGACACTGGGGAGGGTATGTGCTATGGTGAGTGCTGTAAAATGTGTAAGCCTGATGATTCACAGACCTGTACCCCTGAGGTAAATTCTACATAATATGTTAATAAAAAATAATAAAATAACTAAATCTTTTTTTAAAAAACCCAAATCTTAAAAACAAACATATACATATGGAATCACTATGGCAATGAATTTTAACTGTGCATCATTTATTATTTTAGGTGCCTTTCCTGCTCAAGACTTTAAGCAACTGAAAAGCAGGGATTATACCACCATCACTATTACACATCATACTATCTACTACTATTATTATACATGGTACTACCTCCTTTAATGTATAACACAGATCGTTGCATGTATTAAGACAGTAATATCTACTGATTTATGGTACTCTATTGCCAGATGAAATATTATCCTTCCTAAATTTATTAGTTCTCTATTGAACAGCATTTCACTTGACAACATATGAACTACTCAATATTAACAAAAGTACTGGAAAGATTTATACTTTTCCTTTAACAGCTGATTTATGGCCTTAGTCTTTGATCCTTTTCCATAAGACAGTGTTATTTTTTTGTGTATTGCTTCTACTGATGGTATCAAACGCCTAAAAAGTGCTAGATGATGATGCAATAAAGTTCTTTACATCTTATATTTTAGTCAGAAGCAATAAAGAATATAAAAACAATTTATGATAAATTCTGGTTTACTAATGTCTCGCTCCATCATTACCCAAAAATGTTTTATTAAAAAAGTGGTAAGTGTACAGTGTCTCTCTCCAAATCTGCTCAAACACTTTTTGCTACTTTTCAGTGAAAAACAAGTAGGCGAAACAAAAAGCAAGCCCAAAACACACTGTACTCTTCTAACAGGCCCATTGTTTAATTGTGACACGACTCAAAGACAAATAATTCCTCATTGTCTATTGAAGGAGATTAGGGGAAGCTAAATATACAACAGAAATTAAAAAAGGAGTGGTGTCTGGAACCAGTCAAACTAGTAAAAATGACTAATTTTTTTACAATCTAACTTGGATCAACTATGGTACTTCAAGTATAAATCATATAATTACTGACAAACATGACAATTTAAAAAAGCACAGTTTGCTTTATATTTTCACTTAAAAATTTTTTTTTAAAGATTTAATTTATTTATTTGACAGAGAGAGAGATCACAAGTAGGCAGAGAGGCAGGCAGAGAGAGAGGAGGAAGCAGGCTCCCTGCGGAGTAGAGAGCCCGATGCGGGGCTCGATCCCAGGACCCCGAGATCATGACCTGAGCCGAAGGCAGCGGCTTAATCCACTGAGCCACCCAGGCGCCCCTCACTTAAATTTTATGTAAATAACAAATGAACCTTAATTTTTCAGTACCTTATGAATTTAATAACACAACAGTATTTAAAAAGACTTTCAGCAGTCTCTAATAAGCTACAAGAGCTCCCAAACCACTGGCCTCTCTTCCCCTCCCACTCCAAAAAAGCCTCAAATGCCTTTGAGAGTGAAAGTATCCATTGAAAATATCCTAAATCACCTCAAATGGACAACACACACTATGGAAGGCAAGTCCACAAATTAAAAGGTAAGGAATGTTTTTATTTGGTGGCAATGGCCATAACATTAGGCCTATTTAGTAGCAAGCCAGAAAGGAAAAGGGAAAGAGGGAAACAAGATGTAGAAAACACAACTGGGGCATTGGAAAAGAATAAAGAAGGAAAGCGGAAAGAAACTTTGCTTCAAACTCAAATAAATGAGTGGATAACCTATCAAACGTATAAAAATGCAAGGATAGGCTAGTTAAGATGAAAAGAATGTTTCCATAGAGCCCAAGGCTGAGTGAAATCAAGAACAAGAGAGTAAGCAATTTACTAAATCCAGTTATTCTTGGGGGATTTTTTTTTTTTTTTTAACTAACTCCTAAAGACCTTCAACTTCCACTTTGATGGCTGTCACAGGGAGCAAGTAATAAAACCGAGTCAGCCGAGACGCCGCCAGCGCCGCCTCTCGCTCGCCGAGCTCCAGCCGAAGGAGAACGGGGGTAAGTAAGGAGGTTTCTGTACCATGGCTTGTACAAAGCAGACTGCCCGCAAATCGACCGGGGGTAAAGCTCCAAGGAAGCAACTGGCTACAAAAGCCGCTCGCAAGAGTGCACCCTCTACTGGAGGGGTGAAGAAACCTCATCGTTACAGGCCTGGTACTGTGGCACTCCGTGACGTTATCAGAAGTCCACTGAACTTCTGATTCGCAAACTTTCCTTTCCAGCGCCTGGTGCGAGAAATTGCTCAGGACTTCAAAACAGACCTGCGCTTCCAGAGTGCAGCTATTGGTGCTTTGCAGGAGGCACGCGAGGCCTATCTGGTGGGCCTCTTTGAAGACACCAACCTGTGTGCTATCCATGCCAAACGTGCCACAATTATGCCAAAAGACATCCAGCTAGCGTGCCGCATACGTGGAGAACGTGCTTAAGAATCCACTATGATGGAAAACACGTCATTCTTTAAAAAAAAAAATTTTTTTTTCTCTTCTTCCTGTTATTGGTAGTTCTGAATGTTAGATATTTTTTTTCCATGGGGTCAAAAGGTACCTAAGTATATGATTGCAAGTGGAAAAATAGGGGACAGAAATCAGGTATTGGCAGTTTTTCCATTTTCCTTTGTGTGCGAATTTTTAATATAAATGCGGGGACATATAAAGCATTAATGCAAGTCAAAATGTTTCAGTGAACACGTTTCAGCAGTTCAACTTTATAGCAATTATAAATAAACCTGTTAAATTTTTCTGGACAATGCCAGCATTTGGATTTTTTTAAAACAAGTAAATTTCTTATTGACGGCAACTAAATGGTGTTTGTAGCATTTTTATCATACAGTAGATCCATCCATTCGCTATACTTTTCTAACTGAGTTGTCCTACATGCAAGTACATGTTTTTAATGTTGTCTGTCTTCTGTGCTGTTCCTGTAAGTTTGCTATTAAAATACATTAAACTATAAAAAAAAAAAAACAACAAAAAACCGAGTCTGCCTAAATTGAAAAATCTAATAGAAGGCCCTTCCACATAAGACTGAGACCTAAAAAGTATAATCTATATAAGACTAAATCAGGAATAAATCCCTCTGGGTCAAAGGGAACAAGAAAATCGTAAATATTTTGGGTCCAATATTTTTGGTTAGTATGTGGGTGGGGGATGAGGGTGAGGATCTCTGAGTAATCCTAACAAGAAAATGCATATTTTTTGGTCTAAATTCATCCTACCTTTAAGGTCCCCAAAATTCCCAAATAGGTATAATTGAATATGGTCATGCTAGTAAATGGCAAACTCAAACAAAAAGAACTTTAATACAGGTCTCAAATAATAACCAAAGATAAAATTCTGAGGAAAAGGAACATCTCATAGCTAAAATTCAGAAAATGAAACAAGGCACTGGGATTGAGAATGACCCAAAACAGACTGATGAAATAAATGTGGAATGATCTGACAAAGAACATGTCAAGAAACCTGAAAAAAAACCAAATATGAAAAACCACCAAAGACTACTTTCAGTAAGAAAAAACCATAATACCTGAAAATGGGAACTAGACATTTGCAGTAAAAATTAGTATAGATGCAACAGAAGAAAGAATCAGTGAACTGGGAGAGGTACGTATCTTTAGAAAGTCACATTAGAAAGCAGCACGGAAGACAAAGAGAAAATATGAAAGAAAAGTAAGATGAATAGGTTGGATAACCTAAGATATAACTATTGGAGTTTCAGTAGGAAAGGAGAGAATGAATGAGGGACTGATTTACTAGATAAATCAGTAGCTGAGAAATTTCTAGAACTGATGAAGGACACAAATTCTTAAGATGAAGAAACCTAATAAATCAAAAGCAGCATAAAAAAGTAATTGAAGTAAAGACACATCATAGTCAAACTAAGGTCAAAGACCAGAGTTCTTAAACTCAGCCAAAGGAGGAAGGAAAAAGGGCAACTGGACTTCAAGCTTACTTCTTGATACCAATGATGATAGCCAGAAGACACTGGAACATTCTCAATCTTCTGAGAAAGAGCCAACACACTGCAAATTCAACAAAACTCTTTCAAGAATGAGGACAAAATAAAAATATTTTTGAGACAAAGAAACTTTTCAAAAGATTAGAAGTACTCTATACTCTTAACTGAAGTCAGTTGCTGGAAATCAGTAACAAAAAGATTTAATTAGAAAAATACTGTGTTAAGTTTGGAAATTTAAAAACACCTCTAAAAAACTTAGGTTAAGAAAAGAGATCATAGTATTCCTTCTCTCGCTGTCTCTCTCTGTCAAATAAATAGGAAAATCTTAAAAAAAAAAGAGAGAAATATCATAAATTAGAAAATACTTATTAGAACTGAATGAGAAGGAAAAAGCTATGTGTCAAAACTTACAGGATTAGATAAACAAAATGTTGTATATACCTACTATAGAGCATGTTTATCTTTAAAAAAGATGTGAAGGGGCGCCTGGGTGGCTCAGAGGGTTAAAGCCTCTGCCTTCAGCTTGGGTCATGATCCAGGGTCTTGGGATTGAGCCCCGAGTCAGGCTCTCTGCTCAGTGGGAAGCCTGCCTCCCCGTCTCTCTCTGCCTGCCTCTCTGCCTACTTGTGATCTCTGTCAGATAAATAAAATCTTTAAAAAAAAAAAAAAAAGGATGTGAAATTTGATATATGCTATAATAAGGATGAACTTTAAAGACACTAAGCAGTATGAGCCAAACACAAAAGGACAAATACTGTATAATTTCACTTCCAGGAGGCATCCATGGACCACTTCCATGGTCACATCCACGACTGACCATCCCAGAGTGATCAAATTATTCATAGAGACAGAAAGATTAGAGATCATCAGGGCCTGATGGTGGAGTGGAGTGGAGACTTACTGTTTTAATGGGTAGAGAGTTTCTGTTTGGGAAGACAAAAACAGTCTTGAAAATCGCAAGTTTGGGTGCTTGGGTGGCTCAGTTGGTTAAGCGACTGCCTTCCACTCATATCATGATCCTGGAGTCCTAGGATCAAGTCCTGCATTGGGCTCTCTGCTCAGTGGGGAGTTTGCTTCTCCCTCTGACCCTCTCCCTTCTCATGCTCTCTCTCTCTCTCTCAAGTACATAAATAAAATCTTAAAAAAAGAAAATGGCAAATTTTATGTTAAATGTATTTTACTACATGTACACAAACTTGTAGAATATGATTAAAGCACTTAGGGACACTTATAGTTCTGAAGTTTTACTTTAAAAAAGAACTAAAAATTAGTGAGTTAAGCATCTAGCCTAAGAAGCAAAACAAAACAACAAAGTAAACCCAAAGAAGTAGGAAGAAAATAATTCAGATCAACACTGAAATTGCTTAATAGAAGACTATTACACATACAGTGAAAATGAATAAATCTAAAAGTTAGATCTCAGATAAAACCAGTACAATACCTCTGACAAACTTAATCAAGAAACAGAAAGCACAAAAAAAAAAAAACACCCATAGGAATGAAAAAGGGTTTTAAGGGCTCTGGGTGGATCAGTTGGTTAGGGGTTCAGCTCTTGATTTTGGCTCAGGTCATGATCTCATATTGGTGGGACTGAGGACCCGCTGGGCTCCATGCTCAGAGGAGAGTCTGCTTGGGTCTCTCTCTCTCTCCCTCTGCCTCTGCTCCTCCCCCTGCTTATACATGCTCTTTCTAAAATAGATAAATCTTTAAAAAAAAAGGGGGGGGGGTTCTACTGGTATTTAGAGAGCAGATGTCACAGATATCAGCACTCTGCAATGTGCCAGCAAGTCCTCACAACTCTTTATGTTAAAGATTTTATTTATTAGAGAGAGAGAGAACAAACAGGGGGAAGGCAGAGAGGGAGGGAGAAGTAGGCTTCCTGCTCGATCCCAGGACTCTGGGATCATGACTTGAGCTGAAGGCAGACACTTAACCTGACTGAGCCACCGAGGCCCACCCTCACAACTCTTTTTTATAGTTATTTTTATTTTTATATTTTTATTTATTTTTTATGTCGGCTCCATACTCAGTGTGGAGCCCAATGTGGGACTTGAACTCACAGCCATGAGATCAAAACCTGAGCCAAGATCAAGAATTAGTTGTTTAACCAACTGAGCCACCCAGGCACCCCACATCCAGACAACTCTTAAATATCCCATCATGTACTAATTCACAGTTAAAAAAAAAAGAAAAAAAGGAAAAAAAATATGTAAAATTATCTGAACCTAGGGCACAGTTCTATTTTGCATATAAGAGATATTTTTTAAAAAAGATTTTATTTATTTATTTGACAGAGATCACAAATAGGCAGAGAGGCAGGCAGAGAGAGAGGGATGCAGGCTCCCTGCTGAGCAGAGAGCTGGATGCCGGGCTCAATCCCAAGACCCTGGGATCATGACCTGAGCCAAAGGCAGAGGCTTTAACCCACTGAGCCACCTAGGTGCCCCTATAAAAGATATTTTTTTACACAGTTTCAACACACACTGAATTTTCCAGCTGTGCAACCACTATGAAACCAAGAGGAGCTTGGAATTCGTCTTGCTCAGTTCATTTTTACAGAGAAGTTACTGTTATTTACTATTTGGAATATCATATCATTTAAAGCAACATGCTCACTGATGGAGTTACCAACAGCAGTACCTCTGTATGAGACTGCATTAAGGCCAAGCCTTAATGTAACTAAATAGATAGATACAGGCATTTCGATCTGATTTTTATAGTATGCTGTGATCAAGTATTTACAAATATATATTTACAAATAGAAATATATATTTTATTACAGTTTTCCTTTATTTTTTTCTGTTAATTTCTCCCTTAAAACTGATTTGGAGAGGTGAATTAGGGCATTACATTGATTTTTTTACCCTGAAAAGAGGACTGGTTTAAATAATCTCTAGGTTTTATTTCACAGGAAAGCAGTACAACACAGTATTTTGGAGTACAGATCTAGATATCCCGGAATCCCAAAGACACAATGGCAAAAATACAGACAAACATATATAAATGGACATACATAAATAACAGGCTGTATTACCTATAACAGCAAAAGACTGGAAGCATCTCAAATGGCAATAAATATGAGACTAGTTAAATTAGCTATGATGTACCCCCCCACTCAAGTACTAGGAAGCTGTAAAAATGAGTGAGGAAATTAATCTATCCCACAGAGTGCTCTCGGGGTATACTACCAATGAAAATCCAAGATCGGAGAAAAATATAAGTATGGTATGCTACCCTTTATCTAAGTGGAAAGGAAAGGCATGTCAACACACACACACATGCACACATACACACACAACCTTATTATTTTTTTTAACGGAAGGATAAACCATACCTTTTCTCAATGGTTACTTTGGGGAAAAAAGGGAACAAAATGGAGGGGACTGAATTAAAAGTCAGATTTCTCTGAATATATCTTGCTTTGTATATTTGATTTTGGAACTTTGGAAGTTACATATAATCATCAGCAAAAGTAGAATGAGTAATACTGCTTGAAATAAATAAGATATCACAGAGACCCAATCACATAGTCCACTGGACACTAAAAATATGCTTGGGTACCGAGTTCCCTCCTTAATACTCATCACCATCTAGCACACCTCCCACCCAACCTTCCTCCATCAACCCCTCAGTTTGTTCTCAATCGTTAAGTCTCTTACGGTTTCCCTTTCTCTCTTTTTTCCCCTCACATATGTACATCTGTTTTGTTTCTTAAATTCCACATGAGTGAAAGCATACAGTATCTGTCTTTCTCTGACTTAGTTTTCCTAGCCTAACACACTCTAGCTTCATCCACATCATTACAAAAGGTAAGATTCCATTTTTTGGAAGCTGAGTAATAGGGGTGGGTGTGTGTGTGTGTGTGTGTGTATACACCACATCTTCTTTACCAATTCATCAGTCAATAAACATTTGGACTCTTACCATTGTTTGGTTATTGCTGATAATGTCACTATAAACATCAGGGTGCATGTGCCCTTCGAATCTGTATTTTTGTATCCTTTGCCTAAATACCTAGTAGTGCAATTGTTAGATCATATGGTAGTTCTACTTTTAACTTTCTGAGGAAACTCCATACTGTTTTCCAAAGTGGCTGCACCAGTTTGCATTCCCACCCATGGTACAAGAGGGCTTCCCTTTCTCCCTTTCTTCCCTTTCTCCACAACCTCACCAACATCTGTTGTTTCTTGGGTTGTTAATTTTAGCCATTCTAACAGGTTTGAGGTGGTATCTCAAAAACTACAATAAATTAAGATAAACACAAATTTAGCAAATTTTGCAAGATATAGAGGAATATCCAAAATTCAACTGCATTTTTGTACACTAAACAAAATGAAACTGGAAGGGGAAAAGATACCACTTATAACATAATATAAAAAAACATGAAGTTCCTAAAACAGAAGTTCCCAAACCTTCTCAATTCATGGTGCCCTTACTATTCTCAGCAATTATTCACAATGCTAAAAGAAATTCTTAACAGTTTCATTTATTTAGTAGTTAGGTACAAACAACTGTATTAGTATTTATGTTCCCAAAACTTAGTAGTTATTTTAAAAAGCAATGCACATAAACTGAAGATTTCTTTTCTTTCTTTCTCGATCACTTAAAAAGTGGAAACATGCACCCGATGGGCACTGCATCATACAAAAACTCAGGCACTGCCCACCCTCACTTTCTGTTCCACATTGATTTCTGTACCCCTTTAATCATAGCAACTGCTTCATAAAGACAGACATTATGAAAGGTATCAGAACTTAATGTTCAAACTGTGGAACTCCCTAGGACTGGAAGACCCCACGCAGTGTTCAACAGGTGTCGATCACTGATTCTCTCTAAAATGTAAAATACCATGGTGCCTCTGAGTTCAGGGGGTATCTCCGGGTACACTGGCACGGTTTGGGAACCATGGAACTAGAATCTTTATACAGGAGGAAAATATATTCAAAGATATTAAGGAGAACTAATAAATGGAGAGATACTAACATTCAGGAATTTAAGACTCAAACTGGGTACCTGGGTGACTTAGTTAACCATCTGCCTTCAGCTCCAGTCGTGACCTTAGGGTGCTGGGACCCAGCACCACATGGGGCTCCTTGCTCAGTGGGGAGTCTGCTTCTCCCCTGCCTGTGCTTGCTCTACCCCGTGTCAAATAAATAAATAAAATCTAAAAAAAAAAAAAAAGAAATTGTAAACAAAAAAGAAAAAAATTTAAAAAGACTCAGAATTGTATAAATGCCAAATTTCTTCAAATTAATCTAGATTCAAAGTCATCTTTTTTTTTTTAAAGATTTTATTTATTTGACAGAGATCACAGGTAGGCAGAGAGAGAGAGAGAAAGGGAAGCAGGCTCCCTGCTGAGCAGAGAGCCCGATGTGGGGTTTGATGCCAGGACCCTGGGATCACGACCTGAGCCGAAGGCAGAGGCTTTAACCCACTGAGCCACCCAGGCGCCCCTAGATTCAAAGTAATCTTAATCAAAATCCCAGATGGGTTTATGAAAAATTGGACAGTTAATTTTAAAATCTATGTGGAAGAACAAAAGCCCAGGAAGAGCAAAGACATTCCGGAAATAGAATAAATAATGTAGAGAGACCCTGACAGGAACATTTTTTATCTAAGAAGCTGGATCCTGTACTAGATACCAAGTTTGTTTATCTTTTCGGATCCTTTCAGCCTCACCTATCTCTTATTCAAGCTGCTACTCCACCTACCAGTTCTAGATTGGATGTGGCCAACTTTTAAATGGAGGCACGTGACAACGCCTCACTCACTTCATTCCTGAGCTGCACACCACCCACTCAACTGCAACCTGGTAGTGCAGGGGAGTTAACAATGGGGTGAGCCTATGACCAGCATAAGGAGAACAGATCCTATCTGATTAGATAGATCCTTTTTCTTATCCCCCGTTAGATGATCCTGAGAATGACTTTCTGTAACTTCTGGGAGGCAACATAAGGAGACTGAGCTATCAGTTCCACTTCCATACCAAAAATATCTTTAGATGAATTAAAGATTTAATGTGAAAGGCAAAATTCTAACTTTCAGAAAATCATATAGGAGGGTATCTTTATGTAGAGGAGTTAGCTTTATGATATAAAGGAAAAGACTGGTAAATATGACAACATTAGATATGCTGCAAACCAGGAGATATTTGCAAAAGCAGCAGTTGACAAAAATTATATTCAGAACATACAAAGAATTTCTATAAAGAAATAACCTAAAGGGCACCTGGGTGGTTTAGTCGTTAAGCGGCTGCCTTCTTCGGCTCAGGTCGTGATACCAGAGTCCTGGGATCTAGCCCAGCATCAGGCTCCCTGGTCAGTGGGAAGCCTGCTTCTCCCTCTCCCACTCCCCCTGCTGTGTTCCCTTTTTCGCTGTGTCTCTCTGCCAAGTAAATAAATGAAATCTTAAAAAAAAAAAAAAAGGGAGAAGTGAAAGACAAGCAATCCAATCAATAATGAGCAAATGACCCAAATACCACTTCGCAGAAGACAAAGTAAATAAATACATAAGAACATGCCCAACCTCATTAAAAAAATCATGGAAATGTAAGCTAAGGCCAGTAGCAGATACCATTTTATACCTTCTAGATTGTCAAAAATTAAGAAAGCTGACCAAAATCAAGTACTATCCAGGATGTAGAGCAAAGAGAATTTTCCTAACTGCTAGCAGAAGTGCAAAGTAAAAACTACTTCAGAACATAACTTGGTATTAGCTTGGAAAGTAGATCGTCTGTTTTTACATTTTGCAACTCAGCAATTTTACTCCTGAATATAAATCCAAGAAACTCTTACACATGTGCAAATTGTAAGAACATTTATAATAGCAATGTCATACCAATAAAAGACCAAAAACAACACTTTATCAGACCAGGCTATGCACTGGTAACAAATATATCCCCAAATCCTAATGTTTTAACACAATGAAGGTTTATTTTTCGAGTGGACACCAAACATAAGGAAGTCAGTTCTCCTTGAGATGATTTATGGATCTAGGCTGCTGCAATCCTCAAGTTCCACTATCTTAACAAGTCACCAGCAAAATGGAAGAGAGAGACTGAGAGGGCATGTAGGCCTCTCAGTGACATAGCTCACTTCCCACCTCGTGCTCAAAAGGACCTGCCATATACAAGGCCATCCATGAATGTCCGCTAAATGAATGCATGTGTACGGAGGGGTGAAAGATCACATCTATCCCTTCAAAAGAGCATCACTGTAACTTAAAAAATGATGTAAAGAACAGTTTGCACAGATAAAACATGGGGGCAGGATATTCTAGGTACTACCAGAGATGCTGACAGCCAGCAGGCTTCACTTCACAGAGCTACTCTGAAGGCTCCCGAGCGGCTGGCTGCCATGTCCTGTATGCTGTGATGAGAATTCTGAGGCTGCATTCCTCTTATGGGAGGGAATGAAACAAAATAATCAGCAAGGACAGAAAGGCAAAAAAAAGAAAAAAAAAAAAAATCCCTCCTTGCTTGAAGAAAAATGTTTTTTTGAGAAGTGAGATAAGTTAAAATATATATATATTCCAGGGGACCTGGGCAGTTCAGTGTTGATTAAGCCTCTGCCTCTGGCTCAGGTCATGATCCCAGGATCCTAGGATTGAGTCCCCCAGCAGGCTCTCTGCTCATGGGGAGTCTGCTTCTGCCCATCTCCCCCACTTGCTCTCGTACTCTCTCTCTCACTCTTTCTTGCTTTCTCTCAAATAAAATCTTTAATATATATATATTCATTTTTAATATATTTTTATATATTTCTTCCTTTTTTTAGAGGATTTATTTATTTGACAGAGAGGCAGGCAGAGAGAGGGGGAAGCAGGCTCCCTGCTGAGCAGAGCGCCCAATGCGGGGCTCGATCCCAGGACCCTGAGACCATGACCTGAGCCAAAGGCAGAGGCTTTAACCCACTGAGCCACCCAGGTGCCCCTATTTTTATATATTTCTATATTAAATATATATTTTATATATTTAAATATATTTACACATATCTATAAACAGTATCAAATGGCATACGAGGTTTAAAAAACCAATCACTTAAGGGGCACCTGGCTTAGTCAGTAGAGCACACAACTAACTTTTAATCTCAGGGTTCTGAGTTCAAGACCCATGTTGGGCATGGGGCCCTACTTAAAATAAAAAACAACAACAAAAAACTGAACACTAAAAAGTTTTTCTTTAACCCCACTTCCCTCTCCCTTAATCCCAGCTAGACTGAATGGCTAATGACAAGTATGCCGTATTAATCTTTGCCCTAGCACACAGTACAGAGTATGGCATGTTCTATGTGCTTAACAGATGCATATTAAAATGAATCAAGACTGGGTGTGTAAGTAAGGTTATAAAAACAGATATCACTGAGGGAGATGCATCTTTATTTTAATCTTTTTAGTCGTCTCTATGGCCAACATGAAGCTCAAGCTCATAACCCTCAGATTAAGGGTCATATGTTCTACTGATTACACCAGCCAGGCGCTCCAGGATGTGCATTTTGAAGATACCTTAAAAGAAGAAATGGATCGCCGTCACATTTTAGTAATTACATTTGTGATACAAAAACATTTTCAAAATATATCAA
The DNA here is from genome assembly GCF_922984935.1 of Meles meles. Taxonomy (NCBI): domain Eukaryota; kingdom Metazoa; phylum Chordata; class Mammalia; order Carnivora; family Mustelidae; genus Meles; species Meles meles. The sequence continues at coordinate 44,211,163 of NC_060069.1, read as the reverse complement.
ATTAAGATATGTGGGGAAAATGGGGGCGCCTGGGTGGCTCAGTGGATTAAGCCACTGCCTTCGGCTCAGGTCATGATCTCAGGGTCCTGGGATCGAGCCCCGCATCGGGCTCTCTGCTCCGCAGGCAGCCTGCTTCCTCCTCTCTCTGCCTGCCTCTCTGCCTACTTGTGAACTCTCTGTCAAAAAAAAAAAAAAGATATGTGGGGAAAATGGAAATACTATCAGGTAGAGAGGCTGACCACCTATAGGAGTTGCTCCTAAAGTCAAATATACTTGTTTTAAAACTGGTTTCCTTGTATTCTGTAAATGGTGCTATCCAATATAGGTAGACATACTGGCCATACATGCCTATTTAAATAAAATTCAGATACTTAGTCACATTAGCCATATTTCAAGTGCTGAACAGTCACATGTGGCTAGTGGCTGCCATACTGGACGGCACAGATACAGAACATTTCCATCATGGCAACAAGTTCAAGTTGAACAGGACTATTTTTTTTTTTTTATTTTAAAGCTTATATTTATTTATTTGAGAGAGAGTAAGCTTGCACAAGCATGGTGGGGGGAGGAAGAGGGACAAGCAGATTCCCCACTGAGAAGAAAGCTCAACATAAGGCTCAATCCCAGGACCCTGAGATCATGACCTGAGCCAAAGCCAGATGCTTTACCAACTGAGTCACCCAATTGCCCCAAATCTAGCATTATTCTAAACACTTCTACACAACTACTCATACATAATCAGAGGAAGAGTGGTTATTTTTAAACTGGGTATTTCTAAGTCAAAGCTTATATCCAAAAGGTTTAAAACCTATACTGTTAGTAGTTTTCTTAAATTTGTCAAAAATGGAAAGCAGGGCGCCTGGGTGGCTCAGATGTTCAGCAGCTGCCTTCGGCTCAGGTCATGATCGGCTCCTGGGATTGAGGGCCACATTCAGCTCCCTGCTCAGGGGGAAGTCTGCTTCTCCCTCTCCCACTCCACCTGCTTGTGTTCCCTCTCTCTCTGTCTCTCTCCGTCAAATAAATAAAATCTTAAAAAAAAAAATGAGGGGTGCCTGGGTGGCTCAGTGGGTTAAGCCTCTGCCTTCAGCTCAGGTCACGATCTCAGGGTACTGAGATTGGGCCCCACATAAGGCCTGCTTTCCCCTCTCTCTCTGCCTGCGTCTCTGCCTACTTGTGACTCTCTCTATTTAAAAAAAAAATGAAAGCAAACAATTCACTTCTCTACCTACCTGGTTAAAAGTTAGTAAGTCAGTAAGAACTAGTCTAGATTTAGTAGTAGAGGATTTTTCTCTGAAAATGTGCCTAACATTATGTATCCTGACCATTTATATGAGCCCAGTTGTGGGTTAACAACCAAGAACTTCATTTTCATTCTCTAGAATTACTTTCCAACTTTTAAAGTATAAATGCCAATAATCAGTAATATGGTATTATAAAGTCTTTCTCTCTTATGAGAATCCTTCAGTCTTTGATATCTAGGGAGGAATTAATTCCTAAACCTCAACAAGGGCAAAGTTTATTTTTCAATTTGTTTTCTCAGATTACTGTTCCTACGAGGAGCATTCATACGACAATATTTGAACAAAGAGGACTAAAGCATGATGACTTAGGAGATGCAACATTCCATCAATGTGATTACAATGTGATTATCTTCCTAAACAGTCATTTAAAGAGCACCAAAGTGATGTCTAGTGATTGTCTATTTGACAAACTTAAGTTACATAAATAATACATCAAAATAAAAAGCTTCTGCACAGCAAAAGGAAACAAACAACAAAATTAAAAGACAATCTACTGAATGGGAGAAGATATTTGTTAATGTATAAGTGATAAAGGGTTAGTATCCAAAATATATAAAGAACTTACACAGTTCAACACCCAAAAGCAAATAATCCAATTAAAAAATGAGCAGGGGGAAAAAAAAAAAGGCAGAAGAGCTCCCCCAGCTTGTGCTTGAGCACACGTGTGTTCTCTCTCTGACAAATAAATAAAATCTTTAAGAAAAAAGTGAGAAGAGGGGCGCCTGGGTGGCTCAGTGGGTTAAAGCCTCTGCCTTTGGCTCAAGTCATGATCCCAGCATCCTGGGACCGAGCCCCACATCTGGCTCTCTGCTTGGCCAGGAGCCTGCTTCCTCCTCTCTCTCTGCCTGCCTCTCTGCCTACTTGTGATCTCTGTCAAAAGAATAAATAAAATCTTTTAAAAAAAGAAAAAGAAAAAAATGAGAAGACAACAGAGATTTCTCCAAAGAATACCTACAGATTCCCAACAGACACATGAAAAGATGCACAATATCACTAATCACCAGTGAAATGCAAATCAAAACCATGATATCTCATCACCTCACACATGACGGGAAAATAAAAAACACAAGAAACAATTGTTGGCAAGGACGTGGAGAAAAATGAACCCTCATGAACTGTTGGTGGGAATGCAAACTGGAGCAGCCACTGTGGAAAACAGCATGGAAATTCCTCAAAAAATTAAAAATGCTACTACCATATAATCCAGCAATTGTACTACTGGGTATTTACCCCCCAAAATTAAAAAGCACTAACTCAAAAAGATATATTCACCCCTAGGTTTATTGCAGCATTATTTACAACAGCCACATTATAGGAGCAATCCAAGTGTCTACCCATAAATGAATGGATAAAGATGTGGTATATAAACAGAGTGGAATATTACCCAATCATAAAAAAGAATGAAATCTTGCCATTTGCAACAACATGGGTCAATCTAGAGGGTATAAAGTTATGGAGAAATAAGCCCGTCAGAGAAAGACAAATACCATATGACTAAACTCATACATGGAATTTAAGAAACAAGACAAATGAACAACAACAACAAAGAGATAAACAAAAAAACATACCCTTAAATATAGAGAAAAATATATATAAAAATATATATAAAAATATAAATTTTTCTCTTAAATATAGAGAAAAAACTGATAGTTATCAGAAGGGAGGTTGGTGGGGGGAGTATGGGTGAAATAGGTGAAGGGGGTTAAGAGTACCCTTACTGTGATAAACTCTTGAGTAATGCATACAATTGCTGAATCACCTGAAACTAATACAACACTGTAGGTTAATTACACTGGAATTTTAAAATTAATACAATTCAGATATAATAAAACATTTAAAAAGAACTTACACAAATGTATTTCACATAAACACCAGACAGAAAGTTCCTCAAAATGCTAGTATATATCATTTAGCGTTATTGTATTTTTTTTTTTTTTAAGATTTTATTTATTAGTCAGAGAGAGAGAGAGAGAGAGAAAGAGCACGAGCTTAAGTAGGGGGAGTGACAGGCAGAGGGAGGAACAGTCTCCCTGCTGAGCTAGGAGCCTGGTATCAGACTTGATCCTGGGACCCTTGGATCATGACCTGAGCTGAAGGCAGGCACTTAACCTGCTGAACCACCCAGGCATTCCTAGCATTATTATATTTCAAAGCCAATTTTTTCTGTAAACAAATATACAAAAGCAGCTGCAAAACCACCATAGAAAGCTTTTCCTCCCCACTATCTCCTCTACCTAGCTATATTTTATCAAATGATTAACAATGGTTCTCTTAAGGGTAATAGAGCTGACTGCTTTTCCCATCCTTTTTTAATATACACAAGGACAAAAATAACTGTCCATATTCTAATTAATTTTAAAATGAACATGTACTGTTTTTGTAATGAGGAAAAAACAGCTGTCCTCTTCAATTAAAAAACAGCAACAACAAAAACAACCAACCCTGGGCAAAATAGTAAAGGGGCTTAAGGGGTACAAACTTTCAGTTACAAAATATATAAGTCACAGGGAGAAAAATACAGCACAGGGAATACAGTCAGTAATATTGTAATTACTTTGTCTGGTAACAGATGGTAACCACACTTATTGTGGTGAGCATTTCATAATGTATAGAAGTGTCAAATCACGGCTCAATTGGTTGGGCAGCTGCCTTCCACTCAGGTCATGATCCTGTGGTCCTGGGAGTGAGCCCCATGTCGGGCTCCCTGCTCGGCAGAGGAGTCTGCTTCTCCCTCTCCCTCTGACCCTTTCCCTGCTTGTGCTCTCTCTCTCTCTCTCACTCACTCTCTTTCAAATAAATAAATAAAATCTTTAAAAAAAAAAAAGTGTCAAATCATTATGCTGTACACTGGAAGCAATATAACATTGTATGTCAACCACAGTTGAATTAAAAAAACAAACAAACAAAATACACACCCTACTGATCTTCAAGAGTTCATACACTACTACTTCTTCAACTGTCATAATCTCATAGGAGCTCTACTCCTATGAGCTCTGACAGCACTAATATCATTCCCATGCTAGTTACTGATTTAGTGTCTCTCAATTTCAAGTTCATCCTTTTTGTCTACTCTGAAAATAGATCTGGGACCTTTCGGTGTTTTTCCTTGGCCAGCTGGCACAATATTAAGCTTTATCAGTAGAGGGCACAGGAGACAATGTAGGAGAAAAGTTCTGCTTCCTGGTTCTGGTGTGTTTGCTCCCCAAACTCCTCCAACACCAGGCTTCTGTACCGCTAAGCGACCAGCATCATATCCAGCAGCCCACAGCTTCTCCCACTCTTTTTGGGAGCTTCTGTAGTGGATTTAACACCTCCCTGTCAACAGCTTTCTCTGGTGCCCTAGAGAGCAGATGTCCAGCAAGTTCTGCCCACACAGCACCTCTACTATTCAAGGATCTGCAGCCATCTCTCTTCAACAAGATCTGGATCTCAGCTCTAGGGGAAAGACAGCTCCTTCCTAGGTGCTGAGATGTGAGCTCTAGGGGCAGCAGCTGCTCCTTACCTGCTACTGCCATTTACTTCTTACTAGCTCATCCCTCATTATTCTATATTCTACTCTCTTGTTATAGTTAATAATTCTTTCCATGTTCAAATTACTGTGTAGTTTCTCTCCTGATTGGACCCAGAATGATACAGTGCTATCCATAAGTTTTACACTTACACACATCTTTGTACTTCAATCTTCAGCATCTTTCTTTTCTTCTATAAGAATTTAAACTCCTGGCTTGCAAGAACACTTTTCTTAATTTGCTGTATCCATCTGACATTGTCCAAAATAATGCTTTTAACACAGAAGGACTAACAGTGTTCAAACTCACTTCAATGCTTCAAAAATACTGTATCCACCCTCATTAGTTTAAGGCCACTATAAACAAATAAAATACTTTCTAATGACCCACAACTGTTTCAGAATTTCACCACTCAAAACACAAAATAACCACAATAGTGTAAGAATGCATTCCTTGGTGTCCCTAGACTAACAGGTTTCAGAGACAGAACAGCCTGCATGCTTAGACCTCCTATAACTTTTAAGACAGGAGATAATGAACTGCTCATGCTCACAGACTGTTCATGGCTACAGGATCAGAAAGAGGTTGAGGATGAATAATGCTTATTTCCATATAACTATAAATAATGAGGTAAGAAATTATGTTACAGAACATCAGGACAAGGATGTGACAGCCAAGTGATAAGTTATTTATTTATAAACAAGTAAGATAACTACATTGGAATTTCAGGGTGACATGATTGGAAGTATACGAAGCTTTATGGTAAACCTGCATTCTGTGTTTCTGAAAACCTAGCAGGAACCTCCCCTTCACAAGCACAGTGTCATCCACACTGAGGGAATCTCCCGTGCGGAAAACTTGGAAATGGTCAGAAGGCTGCCCTCACTGGCTGCAAATCTCAGGTGCCTTGTCTTCTGCTGAAACTGGACCCTCTAGCTTATCCCAATAAAACGTCACTTGCTTATGTAAAATCCGTATGAAATGCTTGTTTTCATCAAGTCTCAAAACCAGCCTTCTGGGGGACTACCTCAATAGCAAGTTAGAATTGGGAGTCAGAGCTGGAAGTACAGAATACAAGAAACAAGCTATGCCTTGAGTTCAAACACAGAAAAAGCTGCACTGCTTTTCAAATGCCTTTTAGTAATTTAAAGCAGTACCACTCAAAGAGTGCTACATGGACTATTTCTTTTACCAGTACTCAATGAAATACGGAAATTAAGAAAAAGTGTTTAGAAACTCTCAGAGCAATCTGACACAATAATTTGCTGTTGACCCTAACAACAACAACAGCAACAACAAAAGGGGCTTGTATTTTGTACGTCTGGTTTTTCTTTTATTTCCATTTTATAGTATTTTACAAAAGATTTTAGTTTATTACCAAAAGATTCTGAGAGGCATTGCTCTAAATCAACTCTGAACATAAAATTCTTTTCCAAAGGATCTGAGTACCTATTTCTCTAAAGATACACAAATGGCCAATAAGCCCATTCAATGATACTTGACATCATTAGCCATTAGGGAAATGCAAATTAAAACCCCCAATGAGATACCATTTCATACCCAGTAGGATGGCTCCATTCAAAAAGACAGAAAGTAACAGGTGTTAGTGAGGACAGGGAGAAATTGGAACCCTCACACACCGCTGGCAGGACTGCAAAATGGTACAGTTGCTTTGGAAAACAGCCTGGTAGCTCTTCAAAAGGTTAAACATGAAGTTACCCTATGACTCAGCAATTCCATTCCTATGTATATACTCAAAAGAAGTAAGAATATGTCCATACAAAAACCTGTAGACAAATACTCACAGAAGAACTATTCATCTAACATGTCAAAAAGTGAAAGCAACCCTATTTCCAGTAACCCATGAATGGATTAAAAAAATGCAGTAAACCCATAAAATGGAGTATTATTTAGTCATAAAAAGAAATGAAGTATTCATACATGCTACAACCCTGAAAACACTGTGCTAAATGGAAGAAACCAGTCACGTAAGACCACGTTTTATGTGAATCTGCTTATGTGTCCAGAATAAATTCATACAGACAGAAAATACATGAGTGGTTGCCTGGGACAAAGGGGAGCAGTTGGGGAAAATGAGTGACTGCTATCGGGTACGAGATTTCTCTCTGTGATAATACATTCTAGACTTAGAGAGTGATGATGATTACACAATCTTACAAATACAGAAAAACAAAATCCACTTAGTTGTATACCTTTTAAAGGGTGGATTTTATCATAGTGAATTATCCTCTCTAAGGGAAAAGCAGTGACAGTGGGGCAGATGTAGACACAGAAAGAAAGAGAGTGATGGAAACAGGCAGAGACGGACGGTTCCCCTCTGGGGAAGAAACAACTCTGAAGCAATTGCTGCAGTCTCCTCCAGTACTTTAAAAAGAAGACTTCTAAACAAATGAAGAATGGAAGCATCACTGGAAAGATCATACAGCCTTGCAGTGGGACTACTCTCAAGGTGACAAACGACCTAAAGTCATACTTCTTGCTGTGCTCGGAAAAGGAATCATCTTCAAAATTTCAAAGTTAACGCCTCCTATCTTCTACTCTGCTGGTCTTCATTTGTGGAAAAAAGACCGGCTGTCATCATTTAACAAAAAAACAAAACTGCTCTCTGGATTTGTGTTCTGCTGGTAAAATGTCTATCAGCTGACAAAAATATGGAAGTAAATTAAGAAATTAGTGTTCAAACAATTTTTGAAAATCATTTGTTTCAGAGGTTTTCACACTCTCTAAATATCCTAATTCTCAAAACTATCCATGCCTCTGAAAACGTCTAAGTCACTGCAGCCTACGACTTAATCACTGTTATTTATTATCCCCAAATGCACTCTCAGCCCCTCCCAGTCTATTCTTCACACTGCAGGGGGAACGACTTACAAGTACATTAAACTCTGCCATGTCAGTGTCCCACTTAAAGCCTTCAAGTGAGACTGAAGACAGAGCTCAACAGTATGTGCATGAGCAGGCCCCTAATTTTCCATACTCATTTTTGTAGTTTTAAAGAGCTCTCCTGTAGCTTTGTCCATTTTTTCAGTCTTTTTAACAGCCATCTCAGGCCTGACATCCTAGGAAGATTTTCTATTCCCTGACCAATCATTCCACCTCCCTGGGACACCAGACTTTCAGCACTAAACCCAGGAAAGTCCTCAGCAAACAGGCATTGAGTTGGTCAACCTACCTTTTTTCCACCAGCTCCACCTGTCAAACACTCACTTCAAGTACTGACTAAAGGCCACTTTCTCAGAATACCTTCTCCTCACTCTCAACCCATGCATATTACTTTATTTCCTTTAACATTCATCACACTGCATTTGCTTTAATGTCTATCTTCCTTAACTACGTACGTTATAAAATCCACAAGCCTGGATCCACTGAGTATTTTGCGGAACACTACATCACTAACACCTAGCATTGTATCCAGTTCATTTGTCTATATAGTAATTGCTGAATGAACAATCCACCAGTGAAAGGTTTATCTGTGATGGTATCAAAGTCAACGGAAGGTTTTTTTTCCTTTTTTAGGCCAGAGGAACTCAGCACAATTTGAAGTAACAGTCACTACTCTGTCTTCTTTCAGATCACTATTCTAGAACTAAGACAATTAAATGCTCTATTTATTTTGATCCTCACAGTTGATAAAACTGATCCAGGAACCTCATCTTAACCATCACACACTCAATATAAGACCAGCACAACAATAAGCAGTCTAAATTCTCACTACTCAATCCCTACTACAATCTCAATTTACAACAGAGCACATTCCCATCTAGAAGACGGGATTCTGGACAACCAGAACAAGTAGGAACAAGTATGATCTAGTTTATGAGAGAGCAAGAAGACAAGAGGGCATACAGCAGACTTTTCACAAGTAGTGAAAAATCAGATTGTGGGGTAGGACCAAAAAGTCACAGGTGCTGGGCAACAGGGAGCACCTGGAAGTTTGAGAGGTTGGTCTTGAGTATTTCTTATTCTCAAAAGTAGTGCCCGATCTTTACAGAAACAAAACCAAAAAACCCAGACTAGAATAAAATCTAAACAAAAAAATATTTGTAACTCCACTTCCCAGAAAGATCTGTTTTTTTCTATTTTCACACTAGAAGCAGGGAAATGACACAGTTGAAGGAAAAAACCTTAGTCTCTCCTAAGTCAGTCAAATATTTATTTTGTGCCTACACTGTCAGATGCTAGAGATCAAAGATAACTATGATTCAGTGTCCCCTTTGAGCTGGCGTCAGTGGGAAAATAACAGACAACTACTCTGAAATAAGGTAAGAGCTTATAGGGATGTGAGGAATACAATGGAAAAGAGGAACCACAGCTCCCATTTATGAGTTATTAGGCCACGAAATAAGACAATTTTTTTTAAAAGATTTTATTTATTTATTTGACAGAGAGAGAGATCACAAGTAGGCAGAGAGGCAAGCAGAGAGAGAGGAGGAGGCAGGCTCCCTGCAGAGCAGAGAGCCCGATGTGGGGCTCGATCCCAGGACCCTGAGATCATGACCTGAGCCGAAGGCAGCGGCTTAATCCACTGAGCCACCCAGGCGCCCCAAGACTTAATTTTTGAAGGATGAGAAGAAATTTACCAGGCAAGGAAAGAGAGGAAGGTCTCTATATACAGAGGAAGCAGGGTGTGTAAAGAAACATAGTAATCTAAATGTGATCCTTCTTTATTTTTTTTCTTTTTCCCCTTGGCCTTCACCCAATCTCCACAGCGAAAAGTGAAACAATGACTAAGCATGAAAAAAGGGACAAGACTCAGAAATGCTTCAAAATGACCATAAGGTAGGGAGTGGGGAAGTAAGGAACAACCATTTAAAAAAAAAAAAAAAAGGTGGCTTTGGTCACAAAACCCAAATGGCAATTCAAAAATGAAAAAGGTGGGGGGCAGTAGATTTATGAAATGTGTTCAACTTCAGAAGAGATGCCAACTGAAACAAGATAACATTTCCTACTATCACAGTGATAATCAATCTAAAAATAAGACCTTTGACTAAAAAATGGTTAACAGCAGACAGATTACTTGATTCCTGCAGTGGTTATCTAGGTTAAACAAAAACTGGAGCCGGCTTATTCTCATAAAACAATGGTATCAAACTAGAAGCCACCCAAGTGGTCTATCACAAATTTCCACGAAAACAATTTATATCAGATCTCTGAAGGATATCCACTACAATAAGGTCAATTTTAACTAAGATTCATGACCCAGCCATGCTTTGCTTTATAAAACTAAGTTCAACCATCTACCTAAAAGAAGATATGAAGACATGTTGTCCCTCTCTACTAGCCATCCTTTTAAAGACCAAGTCAGCGTCAAAGAACTCAACTAGTCTCCGGCCCTTGCTAAGCTGTTTCTTGCTATGCAGAGAGAGGTTTGGGGCAACCAGAGATCCTTATTTTTTCCCCTCTGATCTTTCTACATAGTTAGGATTTTACCATGCAGGTTCCAAAACAAAACAAAACAAGTGTCTATGTGCCCGTGTGTCTGTAAGATTCACGTGGAGTTGTATAAGCACAGAGAAACATGGACTGGCACATGGCTTCCTGAGAGGTGTAATCATATAAGCAAAGTATTGTGTTGTGGGTATAAGGCTAGTATCAGGAAGAGCCCCTCAGGGCACAAGTCAGAAACCAGGGTAGGATAAGATCCCACCAGAACTACTATATCAGATGAATGTCTATTAATCACCGGAACACAGGCTAGGAGCTATGTATTCTTTGGCAATACACCTAAGAGGTTTCATTCAGAATCCCAGCTAACTACAGCAAGGGTAACCCACGAACACTTCTAACAAATATACATCAGATAATATATAACAATTACAATTCAAAGATAAAGAAGCAGAAAAAATATTCAACAATTTTTGTTGATCCCAACAAAAAATAATGTAACACAAGAAAAGATAATACCCATCACATAAAGCAGTCTGACTTCGATGATGAATCACCTCAAGACACAGAACTAATTTCTAAACAGTCTGGCAAACTGGGGAACAGGCATATGTGGAGAGAAAAACCAAAGATAATATGAAAGTAATTTAAGAAAAGGGAGTGGCACAAATTTTTAAAGGATATAATGAAGCTAAAATTTCAATAGCAGAAATAAAGCCTACATTGGAAGAGATAAAGGGAAATCAAGACAATATATTTGAAAAGCTCACACAAGGGACAGAAATGACAAGCCAACCTAATTACTGTTAAGTATTTTCAAGAAAGAAAACTAAAACAACGGGGCGCCTGGGTGGCTCAGTGGATTAAGCCGCTGCCTTCGGCTCAGGTCATGATCTCAGGGTCCTGGGATCGAGCCCCGCATCGGGCTCTCTGCTCCGCGGGGAGCCTGCTTCCTCCTCTCTCTCTGCCTGCCTCTCTGCCGACTTGTGATCTCTCTCTCTGTCAAATAAATAAATAAAATCTTTAAAAAAAAAAAAAAAAAAGAAAACTAAAACAAAATAACCAAAAATATTTCTGGAAATTAAAAAAGAACCAAGTACAAAGATTGTAAGGAGCTAATGTATCAGGTAATATTAAGGAATATGATATCCTTAATATATGATGATATAAATGATCTGTCAAAATATTTCAATAAAAAGAAAAAAGGGGGCACCTGCTTGAGGATTCTCTCTGCCTACCTCCACCCCTCCCTCTGCTTGTACACTAATAAATTAAACAAAAATTAGCTGAAAATGCTGGTTGACAAACTTAAATGAATGAATCACCTTAAAAGTAAGCCTGAGTAAAATTGCAATGAGCACCAACTCCATCTAAATAGAATTTAAATAATTTGTGTTAACATTGAATGTAATTAACAAGATAGAAGACTTGAAAGAAGTTGAAAACATGAAGTAGGTAAAAAATATACGAACAATACAAAGTTCCAAGTTCACTGGAGAGGAAAAGCAGATAAAGTGAGGGTGGATTAAGAGGAGAAGCTAGTCTTCTTTTTTTTTTTTTTTTGAAAGATTTTATTTATTTATTTGACAGACAGAGATCACAAGTAGGCAGAGAGAGAGGGGGAAGCAGGCTCCCTGCCGAGCAGAGAGCTGGATATGGGGCTGGATCCCAGGACCTTGAGGTCATGACCTGAGCCAAAGACAGAGGCTTTCACCCACTGAGCCACCCAGGTGCCCCTAGTCTTCTAATTTAGGGGAAGTCAAAGTATAGTTTTCTTTCAGACTGACAAACCAGAAAAATTAGTTTTTTTCTAATTTAGATTTATACTTGAATTCATTTAAACTATAAATCAGTGGACTTAAAAACAAGATGTATAAATTCCAAATAAGTGAGATAAGAGCAAGAAACTTAATTTACAAAGCAAAAACTAGAAAACACCAACAGATAACTGGATAAACAAAATGTGATATACAGCTGACCTCTGAACACCACAGGTTTGAACTGTGCATATATGCCAGTTTTTTGATATAGTACTACATAATTTGTCTAATGATTTCTGAGTAACATGTTGTTTTATCATAAGACTACAATCTATAACATATATAACATGCAAATTATGTGTTAATAATTATTCATGTTATTAGTAAGACTTCTGGTCAACAGTACGCTATCAGGGGCACCTGGGTGGCTCAGTGGGTTAAGCCTCTGCCTTCAGCTAAGGTCATGATCCCAGAGTCCTGGAATCCAGCCTTCCATCGGGCTCTGAGCCTGCCTCTCTGCCTACTTATGATTTCTCTCTGTTAAATAAATGAAATCTTTGAAAAAAAAAAAAACAAAAACAGACAAACAAAACAGTAGGCTACCAGTAGTTAAGTGTTGGGGAGAGTAGTCAAAGTTATACACAGATTTTGGACTGTGTGTGCAGGCGCTGACACCCCTAATCCCCACATTTTTCAAGGATCAAACATACACACACACACACACACACACACACACACACACAATGGAGTACTATTCAGTCCTAAAAAAGAATGAAGTACTAATACATACAATATATAAAATACACCAAGATGAAAACATGATGTGCCATGTGAAACAAACCAAATGCAAAAGGGCAAATATTGTATGATCCACTTACATGACTCATCTAGAACAGGCAAAATTCTAAGACACATAAAGAAGATCAGAGATAGGTTGCCAGAGATTGGGAATAAGGAGGAATGGAGAGTTAGTTTTAGTAAGTATACAGGTTCAGTTGGGGAAGATGAAAAAGTGGTTGTGGGGGCACCTGGGTGGCTCAGTGGGTTAAAGCCTCTGCCTTCGGCTCAGGTCATGTTCCCAGGGTCCTGGGATCGAGCCCCGCATCGGGCTCTCTGCTTGGCAGGGAGCCTGCTTCCTCCTCTCTCTCTCTGCCTGCCTGCCTCTCTGCCTTCTTGTGATCTCTGTCAAATAAATAAATAAAATCTTAAAAAAAAAAAAGTGGTTGTGATGGGTGTACAACAATGTACCTGTACTTAATGCTAAAGAATTATTATGTAAAAATGGTGAAGATGGTAATTTTTATCTTATGTATATTTTACAATTAAAGAAGCAGCAAGGAATCATTAAAAAACAGAAAACATTAAGTAAAATGATAGAAACACACCCAACAGAATTCATTATGACAATAAACAAATGTTTTAAGCATTCATTTTTAATTAAAACAAAAATAAACTACAGGGGTGCCTGGGGGCTCAGTCAGTTAGGCATTTGACTCTGGTTTTGGCTCAGGTCATGATTTCAGGATCATGGGATTAAGCTTCACATTGGATTCCACATTCAGTGTGGGGTCTGCTGCTTGCTTAAATGCATTCTCCCATGTGTTCTCTCTCAAATTAATAAATAAACAAATAAGTAAATAAAATCTTAAAAAAAAAAACCTACATGTAATTTTTTTTTAAAGATTTTATTTATTTGTCAGAGTGAGCACAGGCAGACAGAGTGGCAGGCAGAGGCAGACGGAGAAGCAAGCTCCTGCTGAGCAAGGAGCCCGATGTGGACTCGATTCCAGGATGCTAGGATCATGACCTGAGCCAAAGGCAGCGGCTTAACCAACTGAGCCACCCAGGTGTCCCCCAACATGTAATTTTTAAAAGGCACAACTAAAACAAAATGGCATGGAAAGACAAAGTTGGATAATTTACTGAACAAAGACATTTAGTACAGACAGGAATTTAAGTAAAATACAAGATTCAGAAAGTATGATGATTATTTTTATTATGTATAATTCATAATGAGACCTTTAGCAGTAGATAACTTACATATACATCAAATAATACTGCATCAAAATACATGATAAGGGCGCCTGGGTGGCTCAGTGGGTTAAGCCACTGCCTTCGGCTCAGGTCATGATCTCGGGGTCGTGGGATCGAGTCCCGCATCGGGCTCTCTGCTCAGCAGGGAGCCTGCTTCCCTCTCTCTCTCTCTGCCTGCCTCTCTATCTACTTGTGATCTCTCTCTGTCAAATAAATAAATAAAATCTTTAAAAAAAAAATACATGATAAAAATCATTAGAGTTGGGAGAATGAGAAACAAGTCACAGACCGGGGAAAAAAATACCTGCAAAAGAAATAATCAGATATAAAGGACAGTTACCCAAAATATACAAAGAACTCTTAAAACTCAGCAATAGAAAAAATAAAAACCCAATTTAAAAATGTGCATAACTTCTGAAGAGATACCTCACCAAAAGTGATACACGGATGGAAAAGCAGCATGCATCATTAGTACTGATGCTCAACATCAGTCATTAGAGTACTGCAAATCAAAACAATGAGATACCACTACATACCTATCAGAACAGCTAAAATCCAAAACACTATAAACAAATGCTTGTGAGGATGCTGAGCAACACGAACACTCTCACCCACGGTTGGTGGGAAAGCAAAATGGTAAACCCACTTTGAAATTCAGACAGTTTAGAGATTTCCCACAAAACTAAATATACTCTTACCATACCATCCAGCAATTATGCTCCTTGGAATTTACTCAAATCGGCTGAAAACTTATATCCATACAAAAATGAAACAGAGATGTCTATAGCAATTATATTCATAATTATCAAATGTGAAAGCTATGAAGATGTCCTTCAGCAGGTGAAAGAACTAACTGCAGTACATCCAGTCAATGGAATAAAATTCATTGCTAAAAAGGAATGAGCTATCAAGTCATCAAAAGATGTGAAGGAAACTTAAATGCATACTGCAAGCTGAAAAGGTTACATAGCGTATGATTCCAATTATAGGACATTCTGGAAAAGGCAATATTAAGGAGACAGGAAAAGCACTAGTAGTTGCAAGGAATTAGGGAAAAGGGAGGGCTAACTACGTGGAACACAGGAGATGTTTAAGGCTGGGAAACTGTTCTGTATGACACTGTAATGATGGATACATGTCAATATCCACCATTTGTCCACACCCATTAAATGTATAATATCAAGAGTGAACCCTAAACTATGGGCTTTGGTTGATAATGGATGTGTCAATGTTGGGTTTATCAATTTAAAAAAAAGTATCACACATGGTGAGATGTTGATGGTGGGGGTTAAGGGAGTAAGGGAGAGCTTGGGATATAATAGGAACTCTGTACTTTTTACTCAATTTTGCTGTGAACCTAAAATTGCTACATAAAATAAAGTCTATTAATTAAAAAATTAAAAATCATTAGAAATAAAAGAAACTGACATTCAACCAACATATAGTTACTGCATGCCCATGTGTTAAGTTCTAAATAGAACAGCAGCAAAGAAAGAGAGAAACAAGAAAATGAACAAAGCCAAATGACTTCAGATGAAAAGTGCTATACAGACAGACACAGAAGGGCAAGAAGTTAGAGACCAAGTGGGGTAGGTGGAGGCTACTTTAGATGACTGATCAGATCTCTAATCAAGAGAAAAGCAGAAATCAGGGAATCAGAAAGCAGAAAACCAACAGGATAAATCTGAAAGCTGGTTATTAAAAACTAAATAGATGAACACTTGGCAAATCATGAAAAATTAATAAAATCACTAGTAAAAGGTGGAAATAAGCACCACAGATTTTAAGGTAAAATATTACATATATTCATACAATAACAAATTTGAAAATCAAAAAATATATATAATCCAGAAAAATACAAATGATCAAAACTGACTCAAAAAAGTAAGGATTCCTCAAGATTTTACAGAACTACAGAAGTTACCACATGGCCTGTATACTCCTATTAAACTAAATTTCTGAGATTTTTTTTCTACTCTTTCTATAACTTCTGTACACTTGACTAATATGAGTGGGATTCTGGTTCCTCATAAAACGTGCCTTTGGCTATTAGCAAATTTATTAATATATATCCTTATTAGTAGTTAAAAGAAGAAAAACCTTAGTTAGTATCACCTAAAGAAGTGTTACAAAAACATTTGATAAAATTCAGAAGCCATTCCTATTTTTTGCAAAGTCAGAACAGAATCTCTCCCTAAAGAATCTCTCTCTGGTGCTCCTGGGTGGCTTAGTGGGTTAAAGCCTCTGCCTCCAGCTCAGGTCATGATCCCAGAGTCCTGGGATCAGCCCCGCATCGGGCTCTGCTCATCGGGGAGCCTGCTTCCTTTCCTCTCTCTCACTCTTTCTCTCTCTCTCTCTGCCTGCCTCTCTGCCTACTTGTGATCTCTGTCAAATAAATAAACAAAAAATCTTAAAAAAAAAATCTCTCTCTCTAAAACCAACAACTGCCATCATTCTTAATTGTAAAAATATCAGATACTCTAAGACAATTGTCACCTCTCTTACTGAACCACGTCTTAGAAATTCTGATCAATGTAATAAAGCCCTAAAACAGAAATCAATATTGTGACTACTGGAAAGGAAGGAAAGGTTATTATAATATTTTCAGACAAGACAAGGAACCTAGAAAACAAAAATAAATAAAATTTTATTGAAGACCAATAAAATAATAAAAATATTAGAAACAAATATCTAGTTACATCTGTGTACTTATCAGAAGTAAATCAAATTAACTAAAACAAAATTACAATTTAAACAAGAAAGGCAAATTAAACTGTATTTTTATTTTCCTAATAAGCAAATTTTATTAATTTAATTAAAAATGATGGCTGCTTCACTGAGGATAGCAATCAAATGGGATACACACTGCTAGTGATGACACACAGCAAGCTTCTCTGAAGGATAATTTAAGACTGTTACATGCTTATACCTTTTCATTCAGCAATTCCACTTCTAGGAAAATATTCTAAAATAATCAGGGATGACTAGAAAACCATTTATTATAACATTTTTATATAAAATATTGAAAATAAGTTATACATTCAGCAATAGGAAAAGAGCAAATAAGGCACAGCTGTACAATGGAATGTCAGGCAAACATTAAAAGATGATTTTAAGAGAATCTTTAAGAACAAAGGGACACTTTCAAGATTTAGCATGGTAACAAATTATACAGAACAGGATTCTAATTTTATAAAAGTAAAATATATGTACACACACATACATATAAAGAAGAAAAAGTACTGGCAGGAAGCATACCAAAATATCAACAGTAGTTATCCATACATAATGGAATATGGGGTTTAAGAAAAAAAAAAGGCAACTTTATTCTTTTCAAGTATTTAGTCAGGAAGGTGAAAAAAGTTCAGGAAGAATTTACAAGAGACACCTTATCAAACATTTAGCTCTATTTCCACTATTTTTTGTGCCAATGTACCTTCTCCTTTTTTTAATACTTTGCTCTTTAGAGCACCTGAAATTCTGTTTAAATGTTTTACCCACCTCTTGCTGCTCATGTTTATTATACAATAATTCTGTTTCACTTTTAAGCCTATAAATCACAAACTAAACTAAAAAAAAAAAAACAAAAAAAAAAACCCAGTAATTAAAAATTTAAAAGCTGAGAAAGTATCTTAAAATTCACCTTGCGGGGTGCCTGGGTGGCTCAGTGGTTTAAAGCCTCTGCCTTCAGCTCAGGTCATGATCCCAGGGTCCTGGGATCCAGCCCTGCACCGAGTTCTCTGCTCGGCAGGGAGCCTGCTTCCCCCTCTTTCTCTGCCTGCCTCTCTGCCTACTTGTGATCTCTGTCTGTGAAATAAATAAAATCTTTAAAAAAAAAATTCACCTTGCTCTCCCACTCTGCGCCCTGCGTGGAGCCCAATGTGAGACTTGAACTCCGAATATAAAGACCTGAGCCAAGACCAAGAGTTGGATGCTTAACCAATTGAGCCACGCGAGTGTCCCAAGATACACCTTTTCTGATGAAATAAATGCAAGGCAAAAATAAAACTCTGTAGCTTTCCAGAACCTATTAAACATTTACCTGAAAAAATATTACCAATGTAACAGCTTGATCAGAAAGATATGAGGAAGAACTCAGGAATGTGAGTTAAAAGTGCTCTGCATGTGTGGGTATGTGTGTGTTTCACTTTTAACCAACATTAATGACTTCTTCCTTACATCTCCCCGTTTGATTAGTTTCAACTGGCAAAATTTGAGAAATAACTCTCACTTAATAATTCATGCTTTCCGCACACCGAAAATAAGGATTGTGGATTAAAACATGTTAAGAAAATATATTAAGAAGAATATTTAAATCATAGTAGAGATCAAGAAAGACTCCCAAAGAGCTACACTCAACGATGGAAATTTGAAGGATGAGGATGAAATCAGTAGATGACAAGAAACAGGGGTCAAGGGGCACCTGGGTGACTCTGTCAGTTAAGTGTCTGCCTTCGGCTCAGGTCATGATCCCAGGGTCCTGGATAGAGCCTCACCTTGGGCTCCCTGCTCAGTGGGGAGCCTGATTCTCCTGCTCCCTCTGTCTCTCCCCTTGCTTATGCAGTCAATAAATAATGAAATCTTAAAAAAAAAAAAAAAAAAAAAGGAAAAAGAAGGGTTAAAGGGGGCATTTTTTTTCGTTTTCAGATGTGAGCTTACAATGAAACCATTATAATATTATTCCCTGAATTTCTACGATCAATTTATTTTCACAGCAACCTACAACTCCTGAAACTTTTTCTATACCTGTATTTCATTTCAGTAGCCAAGCTATTTTACATTGTTAAAACTCTTACTTGCCCCCACACATATTTCAGAAGGATTTATTTATTTATTTATTTATTTATTTATTCATTTGACAGAGAAATAGAGAGCACAAGTAGACAGTGGCAGGCAGAGGTGCTTAACTGACCGAGCCACCCAGGAGTCCCCATATTTCAGAAGGATTAAGATTAAAATACAAGGGGCACCTCGGTGGCTCAGTGGGTTGCGGCCTCTGCCTTTGGCTCGGGTCATGATCCCAGGGTCCTGGGATGGAGCCCCGCATGGGGGGGGGGGGGGGTCTCTGCTCAGCAGGGAGCCTGCTTCCACCTCTCACTCTGCCTGCCTCTCTGCCTAATTGTGATCTGTCAAATAAATTTTTTTTAAAAGATTAAAATACAATTGTTGGGGTGCCTGGGTGGCTCAGAGGGTTAAATCCTCTGCCTTCGGCTCAGGTCATGATCCCAGGGTCCTGGGATCGAGCCCCACATCCCGGCTCTCTGCTCAGTGGAGAGCCTGTTTCCGTTCCTCTCTCTCTCTCTGCCTACCTGTGATCTCTGTCAAATAAATAAATAAATAATCTTAAAAAAAACAAAATAGGGCGCCTGGGTGGCTCAGTGGATTAAGCTGCTGCCTTCGGCTCAGGTCATGATCTCAGGGTCCTGGGATCGAGTCCCGCATTGGGCGCTCTGCTAGGCCTGCTTCCCTCTCTCTCTCTCTCTGCCTGCTTCTCTGCCTACTTGTGATCTCTCTCTGTCAAATAAATAAATAAAATCTTAAAAAAATAGAATAAAATAAAATAAAATACAAAGTTTTATTTACTTAAGCAAACTCTACACTGAATATGTTTAAATTTTTGAAGTTTTATTTATTTAAAGCTTTTAAATTTTTATTTATTTATTTAAAGTTTTATTTATTTAAGTAACCTCTACACTCAATATGGGGCTCGAACTCACAACCCTGAGAATAAGAGTCACATGCTCCTCCGACTAAGCCAGCTAGGTGCCCCAATACAACAATTAAGAAGAATGTTTTTTTGATAAAGGTGAAATGGGAAAGATCTTCCTATGAGAAGGTGAAGGATTACTACCTATGACGTATGAAGAGCTTCTACAATTTGATGAGGAAGTATAGACTAATGTAGACTTTGACAGTAATTTGGCATCTATCAAAATTTAAAATGCTCACTGAAGAAACTTTTTTATGGAAATACTGGTACATATATGCAATATGCACAAAGATCACAGAAGCTCAGTAAAGCTCCAGTTCTACTTGCTCAAAATTGAGAGAATAAAGACGGTCCCTGACTTACATGGTTTGACCTACAGTCTTTCATCCTTACGAAGACATGAAAGTGAAGTTTCCACACTCAGTAGGAACTGTATTTTGAATTTTGCGCTTTTCCCGGGGTTGGAAATATGCAGTACCATACTGTCTTATGACACACGGCAGTGGCAGCGAGCCACAGTTCCCAGTCAGCTACGTGATCAAGAGGATAAACAACTCATACACTTAAACCATTCTATTTTTCCCTTTCAGTAAACTACTCAATAAAGTACATGAGACAGTCAACAACACTTGAAAATAAAGTATTGTTAGAGAGTTCTGCCCACCAGCAGTCTAACCTAAGTGTTCTGAGCACGTTTAAGGCAGACTACGCCAAATGACGATGTTTCACCTTATGCCATTTTCAACTTACAGTGTTTTTATTGGGACAAAATCCCCTTGTAAGTTGATGAAGATCTGTACAGTAGTCCCTTTTACCACGGTTTCTCTTTCTGCAATTTCAGTTACCAGCAGTCAACCGCCACCCTGGATCCCATGGCTGAGGTATCATCTGAAGGTCAATGGTAACCTATCGTTACATCATACTGCCTCTGCCATTCACCTCACTTCATCTCATCATGTAGGCATTTTATCATCTCACATCATCACAAGAAACATGAGTACAGTCTAATGAGATATTTTTAAATAGATCACATTCACGTAACTTTAATTACAGTATATTGTTATAACAATATGTTCTATTTTTTTTACCAGTCACTGTTATTAATCTCTTACTGGGTTTAATTTATAAACTAAACTTTATCACAGGTATGTATATAAGGAAAAAAGACAACTTATATAGGCTTCACTCTATCCGTAGCTTCAGGCATCCACTGGAGGTCTTGGAAATATCCTCTGTGGATAAGGTGGGATTACTGCAACATAAAGAACCATGAATAGGGCACCTGGGTGGCTCAGTTGGTTAAGTGACTCCTTCGGCTCATCCTGGGGTCCTGCAATCCAGTCCCGCATCCTGCTCCCTGCTCTGCGGGGAGCCTGCTTCTCCCTCTCCCTCTGCCTGCCACTCCCCCTGCTTGTGTGCATGCAAGCTCTCTCTCTTGCTCTGTCAAATAAATAAAATCTTTTAAAAAAATGAATAATTATAGGACAATGGGCTATATCATGACCGTTAAAAAGATTTAGTACAACTGTATATATTGAGATGGAAAAAGAATATGTAATAACCAGACCTTGTATTTTTAAAAACTGGTTAAAACCACATAGTGCTTATTTCTGCATAAAGAAAACAAAATTGTTAACAGGGGGTACCTCTAAGGGAATGGGACTAGAAAGTGAGGAAAGAGCAATTTTTACTTTTTTATTCTAAATAACTGGGTTGCCTTGAACCTTTTATAATAAGCACATGCTACTTTTGGAATTTAAAACTAAGGGGGAAAACGCTAGTCCATTTGATGCTTATTTCTGGGGGCTGAGGCTAAAGTGATTTTTGTACTGTCTCTTAATAATCTTCGCTACGCTTCAAACTTTCTATGAGAAATACACATACTTTTTAAAATTTGAAAAAAACCTGTATTTTGTATCAGTGGCAAAGCTTTTTTCCCCCCAAAATTTTTATTTTATTTTATTTTTTTAAAGATTTATTTATTTGACAGATCACAAGCAGGCAGAGAGGCAGGCAGAGAGAGAGGAGGAAGCAGGCTCCCCGCTGAGCAGAGAGCCCGATTCGGGACTCGATCCCAGGACCCTGGGATCACGACCTGAGCTGAAGGCAGAGGCTTTAACCCACTGAGCCACCCAGGCGCCCTCCCCCCAAAATTTTTAATTTAACAGTTATGGTCTCAGAAAATTGGTCCTGACATCCCAACCTCTTCCAGAAAGTGTACTTCTTTTTTTGAAGATTTTATTTATTTATTTTAGAAAGGAAGAGAGAGCATGCCCAAGGAGGGGGAGATGGAGAGACAGATTCCCCAGTGAGCAAGGAGCCCCATAGGGGACTCACCCCAGGATCCCAGGATGATGACATGAGTCAAAAGCAGATGGTTAACTGACTGAGCTACCCAGAGACCCCTCCAGAAAGCATTCTTAAATCTAAGTTTGGGAGCATAATATTTGCTACAGAAACAATTAAATGTAAAATCCATTTTATTTTTATTTATTTATTTATTTTAAGACTCTATTTGACAGAGACAGTGAGAGAGGGAACACAAGCAGGGGGACCGGGAGAGGGAGAAGCAAGCTCCCTGAAGAGCAGGGAGACCAATGCGGTGCTTGACCGCACGATCCTGAGATCATGACCAAGCTGAAGGCAGACACCTAACGAATGAGCCATCCAGGCGCCCCAAACCTATTTTAGAATGGAATATTAACTAACCTTTATTAAGAACTTAAGCACTGCATTTGCAAGGTACTTTACCTGCATTATCTCATTTGCTTTAAATAGCCCCACGAAAGTTTTATTATATTATTATTGCTATCAATCCCCATTTTACAGAAGAAGACAACCAAGTCCGGGAAAGAGTACATGTCTTACCTAGGGTCAGGTAGAATAGCTATGATTCAAATCCAGGTCTCCAGCATCTAACTATTCAAGACACATGGAAGGGTAAGTACTAATGTACCTCAGAGATAATAAATAGGCTAGAACTCTGAAATCCCGCATGAATGTTCAGAAAGGCTATCCTTAAATAGGTTAATGACCCTAAGATGAAGAAGTAGTGAAAATTCTGATCACAGAAGAAAACAATCAGTATTTCTTCAAGGCAAGGGGGGCTATTTTTCCTTCTCTTTCTGCTTCTACCAAGGTACAAGAAGGATACAAGGGACAACTCTGATTTTTAAGTAACTTACCTGCCCTCTGACTAGTCTGGAATTAGCCCTCTATGTAACTTGATGGGTTTTTGAAAACAAACTTATCAGAATCCTAAAGCCTTAGCCTTGAACAAGACCTAGTTTCAAGTTTTAATCAAAAGGAGAAATTTCAGGGACGCTTGGGTGGCTCAGTGGGTTAAACCTCTGCCTTTGGCTCAGGTCACGATTCCAGGGTCCTGTTGAGCCCCACATAGGGCTCTCTGCTCAGCAGGGAGCCTGCTTCCCCACCTCTCTGTGCCTGCCTCTCTGCCTACTTGTGATCTCTCTCTGTCAAATGAATAAATAAAATCTTAAAAAAAAAAAAAAAGAAATTTCAGAAAGTCAAAAGAAATATTATACTTGATTATTAGAATAATCGATATTGACAGAAGAAATACAGGAATGACTTTAAAGTACCTACTTATTTTATCTTTATTCCAACAAGTTCTCTTTTTAAAAAGTATAATTGAGGGGCGCCTGGGTGGCTCAGTGGGTTAAAGCCTCTGCCTTTGGCTCAGGTCATGATCCCAGGGTCCTGGGATCGAGCCCCTCATAGGGTTCTCTGCTCGGCCGGGAGCCTGCTTCCCCCTCTCTCTGTGCCTACCTCTCTGCCTACTTATGATCTCCATCTGTCAAATAAATAAAATAATTTAAAAAAAAATAAATAAAAATTAAAAAGTATAACTGAAAGTTTATCCTTAGCTATCTGAGCAAGTTTTATGTTTTTTCTTTAAAAAACTATAATTAAAAAGAAATATACACCACGTAAACCATGCCTACTTGGAAACCTGCCTATCATAAAGATCAGAGAACCAAGGGAACCCTTATTCATTTGTTTAGCAGATACACTCCAAATATAAACTTATTTGGGGTTTGGAAGGTTAGTATTAAATGTCACTAAGTCCAGAAGATTAATTCTCTTTTTGCATAATGGTAAACCAGGAATCAAACCCCTAACTGAAGAGACTATCCAGTCACTCTTCCTTGCTAAAAGTATCTGCTTATAGAAGAACTGACAGAGAGGCTGACATCAACAGACCAAATTTCACACTCCAACATTTCTGTACATTAGGCCCCTTTGACCAATAAGACCTCTCAAATTGACAACTGACACTATCAAATGATGATAGTATTAAAGCTCCATACAAAGTCACTTAGGTAGAAGTATTTAGTGAAAGTAAAATTCACTGAATTTTGATCAACCACTTTCACCAAACCCTGAAACTGGGCTTAACAACCTACATATATTACAAAGTCAAAAACATTTTAAGGTTAATTTTTCACAACGTAAATCCGTTTTCTTGGGTAATTAATAGATTTAAAAGCTAAGGATTAAAGAATTGCCTTAATCAATACCCTATATTAACAGAATATGAACAAAGCTTTCCATTCATATGTATCTGTATGTGTGTATATATGTATGTTTCCACATATCCATAAGATACTTAGAAGTTAGTGTGAGTGTGTTTTACAAATGCCATAGAGCTGGGTGCCTGGGTGGCTCAGTGGGTTAAGCCACTGCCTTCGGCTCAGGTCATGATCTCAGGGTCCTCGGATCGAGTCCCGCATCGAGCTCTCTGCTCAGCGGAGAGCCTGCTTCCCTTCCTCTCTCTCTACCTGCCTCTCTTGTGATTTCTCTCTGTCAAATAAATAAATAAAATCTTAAAAAACAACAACAACAACAAATGCCATAGAGCTTCTGGCAAAGTTGACAAGTTCTAACCTGCTTTAAAAATTACTATTCACTGTCTTCACCCCAATCTAATTTTATTTAATGTTATTCTTTTGGATAACCATACAAAAAACAAAACCCCACAAACAAATTCTTGTACATTTCAATATCCTGCCTACTTATAAGAGCGGAAGAGTCAAACAGAGAAGGGGAAAAAACGTGACGTGCACAACCTTGATCCAAAACACAGCTCGTCGTTGTCTAATTTTAGGCCTAACCATTTGGATTGTCTTTTACAGAGGTTAAAAAGAAAACAAACAACTACCGATAACTTGTAAAGTAGAACTGAAACAATTATATCAATGGGAGTTGGCATGATTTATCAAGGAGGAAACAAATCACGCTCACGACTTCCAATTAAATTGAAGCTACAAGGAGGATACGGCCCCCACCAACCAACAACAGAAATTACTTTTCACACTTTAGCTCTGGGATGACTTTATCTTTAAAGAATTAGTCAAAAAGCTGAGACCACCGAAGACTGTAGCAACGTCCTATGTGCGTTGGGTTAAAGCCAAACACGGTGAAAAGCCAACCTTCGCCTAAATTACCTAAAGAAGCAACTATTCACCCCCTGGCTGAAGACCAAACAAGAATCACGAGAAGCTCCGAAAGTTCGGTTATTAGGCGAGGCCCTCAAATCCTCGGAAGACTAGACGTTCCCACTAACGCGGAATATGGAAGAGACCGCACACTGCAGTTTAGAACAGAGTAAAGGGAGAGACAATATGCCTAACCGATGAAACTAGGACGACCGGAGAGGTAGCGAGGAGAGGCTGGGACTCAGTACGACAGGAAAAATCGAGGACTAAAAGCCGAGACGTGAGGTCGACCACTAAACTGAGAACAGGAGGACGCTGAAATGCGAGGGAAGGGAGACCGAGAGTGGGCAGAGCCTGTGGCGCGACACGGCCCTGGGCAGGGCTGGGTCCAGGAAGAGTTAGACTTCGCCAGCCTAGCGAGCTTCCCATTTCGGGCTAAAGCCGAAGAAAACAGCCCTAGGGAGCAGACAATGAGCCACCGCCCCAGGAGCCGCGGCTCCAGGCACGCAGGTGGCGGCTGCCCCGGCGCTGCCCCCGGCAGGTAGGCTGCCGCGGGCCGCTTGCGCCGGCCAGGCCGCGGAGGAGGAAGGAGGAAGAGAGCGACGGCCCGCGTCCCGGCCTGTCTGAACACTTACCCCAGGCGAGGAAAGGTCCCCGCCCCAGCGAGGCGCCTCGGTCCGAGCTCCCGGCGGGCTCCGGAGCCGCCCCGGGCAAGCGCGCGGCGCGGGGCAGGCGGGGACGGAAGGGGAAGCGGGGCGGGAAGACGAGCCGCGCTGGAGCGCAGCCGCTGCTACCGCTAGGCCGAGCGGCAGCCGAGCCCCGCGGGCGCCGGCAGGGGAGGGCAGGGAGCCTTCGGCAATGGCGACGGCCCGGGCCGGAGGGGAAGCGGAACAACCGCCGCCGCTGCGCGTGGCCACAACCCTGGGGGAGGGCGACGGCGGGGAGCGGGCAGGGGCGGGGCCAGAACACCGCCCCTCTCTGGCCCAAGCCGGGAGCTCCACGGGGCGGAGACCAGCACCACATCCGGATGGGCGGGCTCACGCGGGGGCTGCTGGGAGTCGTAGTTTGGAAGCGTGCGTCCGGCTCTTCTCGCTTTCTTTCACGCTCTTTTTTTTTTTCCTTCTTGGCGGTGGGAGGGGCGGGGACAGTGTTCTTTAAATTGAGAAAGACAGACAGTCCCTCCTTTAATTGAGCATTATCTCCATTCGGGTCCGTGCCAGTCAAAGATGCTGACCAACATTGCTGTTACAGAAATCTGCTTCCCTACATTTGTTTGTGATAACTACATTGTTATCCATTTTGTATTTTACTTACAAACTCTTACTGTTTTTTTTTAAGATTTTATTTATTTATTTGACAGAGAGAGATCACAAGTAGACAGAGAGGCAGGCAGAGAGAGAGGGAAGCAGGCTCGCCGCTGAGCGGAGAGCCCGATGCGGGACTCGATTTCAGGACCCCGAGATCATGACCTGAGCCGAAGGCAGCGGCTTAACCCACTGAGCCACCCAGGCGCCCACTCTTACTGTTTTTTGCTGCTAAATGAAGTCCCACCTCTTTGAAATTAAAGCCGTCATGTTTTATCCAGGAGGAGTTCATCAGCGTATTCAGTAATTCTACAAACATTTGAACATCTAAAATGTATCATTTAGGCATCAGGGATAACGGATGGACATGAATCCCTTTGCCTTTGTGAAGCTTACAGATATGCGAACAAGTAATTAAACTCATGATATCTGGTATGAGAAGAAAACTGGGGAGATTATTTTGGATTGGGTGGCCAGAGAAAGCATCTTTTTTTTTTTTTTAAAGATTTTATTTATTCATTTGACAGAGAGAGAGATCACAAGTCGGCAGAGAGGCAGGCAGAGAGAGAGGAGGAAGCAGGCTCCCTGCGGAGCAGAGAGCCCGATGCGGGGCTTGATCCCAGGACCCTGAGATCATGACCTGAGCCCAAGGCCGAAGGCAGCGGCTTAATCCACTGAGCCACCCAGGCGCCCCCAGAGAAAGCATCTTTAGGGAGACAACATTTAAGCTGAGAACAGAAGAGAGACATGAGAAGCTCCTAGGAGAAAGCATTACAGGCAAAAGGATCAAGAAAAAGGCTTGCTATGATCAGTAAAGAAGACCGGTGTAGCTTGAGCTTAGTGCAAGAGTAGTGTACTGTGAAAAAACACCAGCATAGATAAGATTCAGGTCAGAAGAATCTTGAATGCCATACTAAGGAGTTTGGATTTATTTCAAAAAGCTATTAAAGAGTTTCAAACAAGGAAGTGAAGTTATCTGGCTTATACTTTAAGATCACTAGATTGCTATATGGAAAATGTAGTATAAAGATGCAAGAATAGAAGGGAAATGAACTAGAAAGGCAGTAATCATAGCTGATACTAAGGACATGGTAGAAATGGAGAAGGTACCTAGATTGTGCTTATGCATAGATGTAGAATAAAAACCCAGCTGATGTTGAGAGAAAGGAAACAAAGAGCAGTATGACACAGTATTATTAGGTAACCTGAAAAACAGTCCTATTATTAAACACAGTGAAATGCTGGATAAAAAAGAGCATCCCTTCAAAGGCATAACTAAGCTTTCAAGGAAGAAAGAGGAATACCTCTGATAGTCCTCCAAACTCCACACAACCCAAAGGGGGAGCAAGAAACCTGAGTGGTAAGCAGCAGGATGGTGAAGCTATGGTTGTTGTGAGGGTATGTTAACTATCTCAGAAATCTCTGTGGTTTTACTAGCTGCACATAAGACCAAAGACAAGGCCTTGGGCATATACAAGGAGTTGGGACAGTGATCCCTGCTTAAGGCTGGGAAACTCACAGGAAACTCACAACTCCAAGAATAGACTAGGAATTAAGAAAAAAAAAATTTAATCCCTTATACCAGCCCAGGGAGACAAGCAGAAATTAGTACGTTTTAGTCTAGAGTGGCATGGAGGGGGAAACAATCTCCCTTTAGAACTCATAACCACGAGCTTTTCCTCACATGGGTTTGAAAGTTCAAATTTTTAGTACCTATACTGTCCAAGAAAACTTAAGTCAAGAAAGTGGTCCCAGCCTGTAGTGCTTGGAGGCCCAGAAGAAACAAATACAAATCCTCACTGCACAGGTTCACTCTTAACCCAGGATTGAAAGGATTTCCAAAGATAAAGAGGATTTCAAAAGCTAAATATGAGCACCCAAAATATAATTATAATATATATGAGGAAATAAGCCACCATGAATGAATCAACAGAAACCACAAACAAAATAATGAAGCTTGTGAACTTTAGATAGTGGAACTATTGGTACAGAATATAAAGTAATTTTAAGGATGCCTGGGTGGCTCAGTCATTAAGCATCTGCCTTCAGCTAAGGTCATGATCCCAGGATCCTGGGATCAAGTCCTGCATCCAGCTCCCTGTGCCTGCTTCTCCCTCTCCCACTCCCCCTGCTTGTGTTCCCCCTCTCCCTGTCTCTCTCCCTCTGTCAAATAAATAAATAAATAATCTTTAAAAATAAAATAAAATAAGATAAATTTAAATGATTAAACAAAATAATACAGGAGTAAGAAACAAGATATTGCTTTTTTAAAAATATGACCACGCAGCTTTGAGAAGTAACAAGTAGATCTTCTACAAATAAAGAATTTAATAATTGCAACCAAAGCCAATGTTTGGGTTAAACAGTAGATTACACATTGAAGAGAGAATTAGTAAACTGGATGACAGATCGAAAGAAATTACTGAGAGCAGCCCAGAGACAAAGGAAATATGAAAGAAAGATCAAGAGACATTGGGGATATATTGTGAAGGTCTACCATACACCTAGTAAGAACTCTGAGAGAAGAGAGAATACAAAAGGGACAGTATATGATGAGATAATGGCTAAGAATTTTCCAGAACTGAGTAAAGACAAGAATCTTCAGATTCAGGAAGCAAAATGAAGCCCAACCAGGATAAGTAAAAGGGATCTTTTCAAACACAACAATGTCAAACTGCAGAAAACCATAGATAAAGCAACAGGAAAGGAAAGACATATCCTACAAAGAAACAATTATTAAATTTCTGAACATTTCTGAACTGAGATAATGGGTGCCAGTTGACAGTGGAAAAATATTTTCAAAGTACCGAGATAAAATAACCACACTTACAATGTAGACTGAGCTAAATTATCAGTCATATGAGGGTGAAAGAAAGATATCATCAGGGGTGCCTGGGTGGCTCAGTCATTAAGCGTCTGGCTTCGGCTCAGGTCATGATCTCAGGGTCCTGGAATCAAGCCCCACATCAGGCTACCTGCTTGGCGGGAAGCCTGCTTCTCTTTCTCCCACTCACCCTTGTATTCCCTCTCTTCTGCTCTCTCTGTCAAATAAATAAATCAAATCTTAAAAAAAAAAAAAAAAGGCATCAGACAAAAGCAGAGACTGTTGCCGGTATTGTAATAGTGTTGTATGGTGACAATGGTACCTACACTTGTGGGGAGCAGAGCAAAACCATAGACTTGTGGAATCACTATGCTGTACACCTGAAACTAATGTAACATTGTGTGTCAGTTATACTTCAATTAAAAAAAAGAGAAAGACCTACTAAAGGAACTCATTAAAAAGATATACTTCGGGAGGAAACTGATTCCAGAAGTAAGGTCTGAGATGTGGGAACTCAGATAGCTAGCTAAACCTACCCATCCTATCACTGGTTAGGACAATCCTGAAGAGCATATTTAATCCATATTATCTCATTCTCTCATAGCCTACCAAACCCTACATTCAACTACCTGCCAGTAGTATATTTTCTAAGTTTGGAGGATAATGTGGAAAGGTGTTAGTCATCTCACCTAATTTATCTCCATATCTTGAGCACCAATTATCAAGATTTTTTATTTGTCAGAGAGAGAGTGAGCACAGGCAGACAGAGTGGCAGGCAGAGACAGAGAGAGAAGCAGGCTCCCCGCCGAGCACGGAGCCCGATGTGGGACTCGATCCCAGGACACTGGGATCATGACCTGAGCCGAAGGCAGCCGCTTAACCAACTGAGCCATCCAGGTGTCCCGAGCACCAATTATCAAAATATAAATGAGTACCTAAAATAAATAGAATATCTTCCTCGAATCGTTCTTAAACTCATTATATTCTGAAATCAATAGAGCTGCATTAGATCTTTCCAGTTTCCAAGCTATATATATACCATCTTCCATGAGACCTAGCTAAATAATCTAAATTCCTGGTAGAGTGGTTTAGATACACACACACACACACACACACACTTGCCCCATCACCACCCTTAGCTGAGGTAACTCATGTCTCTGTTTATCTAAACAAACATAACCTAATACTTTTAAGAAATATAAACCATAAAAGTTCCACATATACTGGAACAAAATGACCAAGAGGACAGTACCCATTTTCTTCACTTTAAACAAAAAAGGCCATACACAGAACTACAAAACTGATTTTAAAAATACAGTGCTTGGTGCGCCTGGGTGGCTCAGTCCATTAAACAGCTACCTTTGGCTCAGGTCATGATCCTGGGTCCTTGGATGGAACCTGCTTCCCCCTCTCCCTCTATCACTCCCCCAACTTCTCATGCTCTCTCTCACTGTCAAATAAATAAAACCTTAAAAAAATAAAAATTAAAAAAATTAAAAATACAGCGCTTAGGGTGCCTGGCTGGCTCAGTTGGTAGAGCATGTGACTCTTGATCTCAGGGTCATGAGTTCAAGCCCCACGTTGGGCACAGAACTTGTTAAAAAAATAAAGTGCTTATTCAAAGTATCCAAAGAAGATAATAAAGAGTTCAAAACCAGAAATGTTCTATCAAAAGTAATGTCAAAAAAAGTGATGTCATCTGCAACCATTTATTAGGCAAAAAGAGTCATATCGAAGTACTCTTCATTCACTTTCACATTTTTATTATATCCTTGAATACTTGTGTAAGTGAATAAATGGCTCAATCATATCCCAGGCCACCATCTCAAATATTAACTTGAAAACTCATTTAAATCCTGATGAAACTTGGTTCTGATATGCAAAAGAATATAGATATATATATATGTATATATACGAATATATATATTCATATTCATATATATATATTCATATTCTGCCCCTTGACATATACTTTTTTTCCCCATATATACTCTTAAGAAGTAACACGTTCCCGTCCAATCATACTTCAATATGCTGTCTGTTCATGTTACTGAATTTTAACTGACATATAATTTCATTTCAGTGTCCCCATATTAATCCCACTGTAAAGAAATGTTTGTAAAAAACAGGAATTCTTTCTTGTAAGAAGATACTAAACAAGTATAAAATTAGACTGGGTTTGAAATATTAGTGGTCTCTAGCTTTGCGCAGTGGCAGTATCGTAGCTAATGAGGTTTATCCGAGGCGCGATTATTGCTAATTGAAATATTAGTGGTCTCTAATATTTCTTGTTTCATGGCACTCAGTTGCCTTTTTCAACACTTACGTTCTTAAACATCCCTTCAAAAAGAACTATTATGACTCATCAAGTCATACATGTCAAATTTTAAAAGATTTATTCCCATAAAAACACCAGAATGTTTTAGGAAGCTAAGCAGTGCTAGCATATATAAATGTGTATCATTCCATTATTCTATGAAACAAACATTGCAAACAAACCCTGGTTTACTGGCTTCTGTTTTGGAACATGCTTGTCCTCAATGCATTGCCCCAAATAAACAGAAGGATGTGCTTGCCTTTTAATTTTTATTTTTTTCTTCAAAGACTTTATTTTTAAGTAATCTCTACATCCAACGTGGGGCTCAAACTCAAAACCCTGAGATCAAGAGTTACATGCTCCACTGACTGAGCCAGCCAGGTGCCCCATATGTTTTTTATTTTTATTATTTTTTTTAAAGATTTTTTTTTATTTATTTGACAGAGAGAGGTCGCAAGTACTCAGAGGCAAGTAGAGAGAGAGGGGGGAAGCAGGCTCCCCACTGAGCAGAAAGCCTGAGGCGGCGCTCCATTCCAGGACCCTGAGATCATGACCTGGGTGGAAGGCAGAGGCCCAACCCACTGAGCCACCCAGGCGCCCCCACCTTTTTATTTTTTAATTAGCTATGGCATTTATTTTCTAACTTTTCCCCAAGAAAAACAGTAGAATAAGAACCTTTGTTTAAAAAAATTCACTGAAGATAACACAAAAGAGGGGTACCTAGCAGTGGTCGGTAGAGCATGTGACTCTTGATCTCAGGGTCATGAGTTTAAGACCCAAGTTCAGCATGGAGCAAAAGATACAGAAAATATTTTTTTTCATAAATGTACAACTTAATAAAACATACTCTAAAATGACAATCTGAATTGTCTTCCTGACAAATTCAGTACTAAACAAAAACTGTGTCTTAGTACTTAGTATTTAGTTTTATCTAGCCATTCATAGATTCAAAACAGTATAATAAAATACAAAAAGAGAATGGAAATGCTTTAAGGAATAATCAATCTTGATATTAATAATTTCTTAGCTGTCCCACTTTATTTTCTTTAAACTCTGGATGAGTAACTTTAATATTCTAATAAAATTAATGTTGAAATAAACTGATTCACCCAAAATATTTTATTCTCATTTATAACGATTTTCTCAATTTTTAGCTGAAATTAAAATGTTTCTATTCATAAAATGAGAATATTTTGTCTCTAACACATAAAGTACTCTTTTCATGACTGTAATGAAAATAAAATCACTTCTCACAAAATAAATATTAATTGAACAAAATTAAGTTTCCTCTCCTATTGGCACTTGCTTAAAGATTATCAACAGTCTATACAACAGAGCACTAAATTCTGGAATGGGTTGAAAATGGTCCAAAATTTCCTCTTGTACACAAAATTATAGCCATAAATGAAGACAAAAACAATGACATAATTGTAGAAGAACACTCTTTCTTTTATTTCTTTCAAACATTTTATTCATTTATTTGAGAGCTAGAGTATAAGCAAGGGAGAACAACAGAGGGAGAGGGAGAAGCAGGCTCCCTGTGGAGCAAGGAGCGGGATCTCAGGACCCTGAGATCATGAACTGAAGGAAGCCACTTAACCGAATGAGTCACCCAGGCATCCCTAGAAGAACACTTCTGATAGCAAGTAAATAGGTCTTATTTAGGTTTATGGGAAGCATTAAGCTCCACAAAACTTATAGGGAAAAATGGCCATATTTGAAAACAGCCACAAGGATCAGAGTTGAACACAGGATGGTAATGAGCAGAGTCACAGAACATACTAAAGAGGTGTGTATAGTTAGTCCCACTGGAACCTGTAGAGTCACGTTCTTATATACCTAGAGAGAGAGAGAGAGAGAGAGAGAGAGAGGTTAGAGACATTTAAAATGCAGGACCTAAGATGAGACCACTATTTCTTTGACTTTTAATGTAATTTTTTTCTTTTAGTATCTTTCAGCCAATGCTACACTACATGTAACATTACTGTTTGAGCGATTCTTTTGGATTCAACATTTCACTTAATGTAACAGAATCAGATTCATCACAATAATCCTTAAATTCTCATTAGTTCTGACTTCTACTTTTTACTGATGCTAGCTATCCCCCATTGTCACCTCTGTAATCAGTATAAACATTTACTTCTTTTTGTTACCTTTCTATTAGAATACAGAATTATCTCTCAGTCAAAGCCCTAAAGGAAAAACATTAAAACAACAATAAAGCTTAAGTATCCAATCACTTCTGTTTTGCTGTTTCTCTCTCCAAAATACCTTTAAAAAGTCTATTATTCACAAATTACACAGTTGAATGTGTCTTTTACTGTTAAAACATCAAAGTCACTGTCATCCTGACCAACAAAACAGTTTTCCTACAGTTCAACTTGGTTTCTATTTTCTATTTGGTTTTAACGATAAAGAGGTAAAAACTCTAGGAAATTTTGTGGTTTAAAATAGTTTTTTAGGGACACCTGGGTGGCTCAGTCAGTTAACTGTCTGCCTCCGCTTAGGTCATGATCCCAGTCAGATGAAGTCCTGCATCGGGATCCCCGTTAAGCAAGGAGCCTGCTTCTCTCTCTGCCTGCTGCTCCCCCTGCTTGTACTCATGTTTTTTTTCTCTCTCTCTCCCTTGATCTCTGGTAAATAAATAAGCAAAATCAGGGCACCTGGGTAGCTCAGTGGGTTAAGCCTCTGCCTTTGGAGGCGCCTGGGTGGCTCAGTGGGTTAGGCCTCTGCCTTTGGCTCAGGTCATGATCTCAGGGTCCTGGGATCGAGCCCCACATGAGGCTGTCTGCTCAGCAGGGAGCCTGCTTCCCCCCATCCCCGCCTGCCTCTCTGCCTATTTGTGATCTCTGTCTGTCAAATAAATAAATAAAATCTTTAAATAAAAAAGAAAGTAAAATCATAAAAAAAAAAAATCGGGTTTTTTTTTTAAAGATTTATTTAAATTAAAATGAAAGCAGATTTGTTTGTATGTGCCGTTGTAGATTAATATAGATTTGAAGTATTTTCCTTGGAGTTGCTTTGAAGCCTGTCTACCAGCTAGCCTAGAAAACAACTAGCTACCGTTAAGTCTTACTACAAAGCACTGCTATTTTGTAGTGGGGAACTCTCTTAGAGCAGACAATTATAAGACGTATGACTCTGCTAATGTTTTGCAGTGTAGAGTTGCTTTTGAGTAGATTTCCATTAACATATGGAACCTGAACTCTTTTTGTACACTCTAAAATACATCTGGAGAATTACATGTGATTTTCTTATGTGAATGAAGAGTATAATTAGTGTTTATAATTTATTAATTTAAAATACTGGTAGTGTGCGTTGCTACAAAATAAGTAATTACCTTATTAAAACATTCAGAATTCAGTTCTCTTTTAGACCATGTAACTTGAAAAGGTCTTAATGAACCCTTTGATTTGTGTGTGTGTTAACATTTCTTGTGTATATATATCAGGAAAATAGGTGACCATTACTGAGGTGGTGATCTACACTAAGTCTTGTTTGTTTAAGACACCATTTTTTTAAAAGATAATTTTTAGGTGGCTTTGTTACAGATTATGTTATTAACATTTGTTTTGGATGTGAAATTATACTCCAGATATTTATAAAAAGGAACCAAAAATAAGAGCATTCCTAAGTTACCTAAATTTTAATATTTTTAAAAACCGATTTTATTGGGGTGCCTGGGTGGCTCAGTGGGTTAGGCCTCTGCCTTCGGCTCAGGTCATGAGGGCTTAACATTTTAATTTATTTTACTTTTATTGCAGACTCATTTGACTCCTTGTAAAGGTAAATTGTAAAAATGATGACAGAGATTGTGCTATTCCACCAAAGGAGGCAGACCTTAAAAAGAATTAGGGTCAAAGTGAAACACAGATAGTACAACCATCAGTTAAAATGCAGCTCAAAAAAGAGGAAGGAAAGGTCAGGAAAAGAGGGAAAGAAGAGAGATGGTTGTATAAGACTTGCCACTCTGAACAGAGAGAAGTAGACCATGTTAACTAAAGAAGGTAAATAGAAAACTGTACACTCCTCAGGCAAAACCAATGTTAATGAAGTAAGAATACTTACCTAATTTATTAACTGAAAACAAGGTCGGGGTCAAAACTATTAAAATGGCTGACCACAATCTGGATTTAGGTATATAAATTGCAATACAACTGTCTAGAAACTTTATCATAGTCGAAATAGTACTACTTGGAGTCTTTATTTCCCTTTTCTCACTCTTTCTATGTAATATATTGAAGTTAACTAATTGATGTTGTTGTTCAAAAATAAATAAAAAGTTCTAAATAAAATAAAGTACCTATAAAGTAAAACCAAGAATGAAACTGGACTACCTTCTTAAACCATAAATAAAAATAAACTCAAAATGGACTAAAAACCTAGATGTGGGACAAGAAACCATCAAACCCCTGGAAAAAACATAGGTAGTATTTCTTTGACATCAGCTGTCGAAACATTTTTCTAGATAAAGTAAAACCTGATGGACATAGCACTGTTTTTTGTTGCTACTCCATACCTTTAGAAAGCATATTAGCTTACTTGGGTTCTAGACTAATATAAGGCATGGAACTAACCCTAAATCTCCAGTCCCCAAATTAAATGATTCTATGACTCTACAGAAATGAGGAGCCACTGTTGCCATTAGTAGCAAAGAAACAACATTAAAAACAAAGAGCTCCTGGATGGCTCAGTTGGTTAAGTAGTTGTCTTCGGCCCAGGTCCTGATCCCAGGGTCCTAGGACAGAGGCCCACATTGGGCTTCTTGCTCAGCAGGAGCCTTCTCCCTCTCCCTTTACCTCCCTCTCCCTGCGCTTGTTCTCTCTCTATCAAACAAATACATAAAATCTTTTTAAAAAAAATTTAAAAAATAGGGGCGCCTGGGTGGCTCAGTGGTTTAGGCCACTGCCTTCGGCTCGGGTCATGATCTCGGGGGCCTGGGATCGAGTCCCGCATCGGGCTCTCTGCTCCGCAGGGAGCCTGCTTCCCTCTCACTCTCTCTCTGCCTGCCTCTCTGCCTACCTCTCTGCCTACTTGTGATCTCTCTCTGTCAAATACATAAATAAAATCTTTTAAAAAAAAAATTAAAAAAATAAAAACAAACAAAAACAGCTTTCAATGGTAGAATATAAAATGCTAATCCCTTAAATGTGGCAGAAACATTATGAGTTTTCAATAATGCAGCATGATCGAAAAACACCTCAAAATATTAACTTACTGATTTGTATTTCATATTGTTCCACTGGCATATATCCTTATTCTTCAAAGCACAAGGAGCTGCCACTTGTGACTGAGCCCAGCATTTCAAAATTGGAAACTCTGAGAAAAAGTGGTAGAACATCATATCAGAAAACATGCATCCAGACTAGATGCTAAGCCAGTCTTCCATGTTGAGATATGAGTACTCATACACGTTGCCACACAATGTACAAGACCTGAATCCATCTATCACATGCCATTTTATTTTAGCAACCTGTTCTAAGAGGATGCCTAAGAAATTACAAAATTACCAAGACTGTACAGAAGTGAAGCATGAGTTCTTAACAAATTCTATTACAGTAGGTGCCACTTTTTTTTCTTAAGATGTTATTTATTTATTTATTTGAGAGAGAGAACGAGCAGAGGGAGGGAGAAGCAGACTCCCCACTAAGCAGGAAGCCAGCTATGGAGCTTAATCCCAGGATGTAGAGATCATGACCTGAGCTGAAGACAGACACCCAACCTACTGAGCCATCCAGGTGCCCCCAGTGGGTACAATTTTTTAAAAACTTTAACTTAAACTTTTTTTAAAGTATAACATATACTCAGAAAAAATAACAGATCCTAAGCATACAACTGAAAAAAATTTCCATAGACTAAACAAATCCATATAAAGAGCATTCAGACTAAAAAAATAAAACAAAACAAAACAAAAAACAATACCAGAACTCCAGATGGTCTCTGAAGAGAGGGCATTTTTAAACTTTATTCTGAGTAATTAAAAGAAAGAAAACTAGGTTGGATGAACAGATCTAACAAAGTTGAACAGTTTATTATTTTCTCATCATGAAATATACCATGGCAGCAAAGTATGATTAAAAACTTCCTATTGGGGCACCTGGGTGGCTCAGCGGGTTAAAGCCTCTGCCTTCCGCTCAGGTCGTGATCCCAGTGTCCTGGGATCGAGCCCCACGTCCGGCTCTCTGCTCCGCAGGGAGCCTGCTTCCTCCTCTCTCTCTGCCTGCCTCTCTGCCTACTTGTGATCTCTGTCTGTCAAATAAATAAATAAAATCTTTAAAAAAAAATAAAAAAATAAAAACTTCCTATCTCCCAATCTTTGGTGCTACTGATTTGTGAATATTCTTTTTTTTTAAATAGACTATTTTTTTTTAAGATTTTATTTATTTATTTGACAGAGAGAGATCACAAGTAGACAGAGAGGCAGGCAGAGAGAGAGGGAAGCAGGCTCCCTGCTGAGCAAAGAGCCCGATGCGGGACTCGATCCCAGGACCCCCAGATCATGACCCGAGCTGAAGGCAGCGGCTTAACCCACTGAGCCACCCAGGCGCCCCTGATTTGTGAATATTCTAATCAACCTAAATTTGGAGACACAAAGCACCAAAATCTGAAAGGGACTTCTTAAAGTCCTGATTCTAGGAAGACTGAAAATGAAGAAGCATAGTTCCTTGTTTTGTTTTGTTTTTTCATTCAAATGCACACACAAAAACAGAAAGAACAATTACTCCCAAACCCAAAAACTCATGGCTAACATTTACACAAAACTAGGTGGTAAAATATTCCCTCAAACACAAAAATCTATACAAGTATAGACAAAACACCAACAGCTGTAAGTTCTGCAAATCAGCATAAAGAAACAGAAAGCAGCACAGGGGCAGAGGATCAATGGCCAAAAAAAGAAACACGCCAGACATTGTATGAGTGGTCATACAAGAACATAGCACCACCTATAGTCTTGTCAAAAGAATAAAAGCTGAATCTGATCACAGCTCTGGAGCCAACAGCCAATTTCCAGGAAATAAAGAGGCTACATGAACGGCATAAGCACAATCACCAAAACCCCAACTATGAGAAATTAGACAGGTCAGATGACCCAGGTTTCTCAACAGGTGAATCTAAAAAAAAGAAAGGGAAAGAGGGGAAACCTGTAAATTAAGAGACTTAGTGGAAATATATTTCCTCAAATGGGGAAGGTGAGGCTTTACTATCCACGAATGCCCACTTGGGTGAAAAAAGTATAAAGAAACATAAGCAACTGATTAAAAGTCAGGATATGGGTTAGTCTTAGAGGAAAGGAGGAGGCTATGATTGAGACGGGACACACAGCTGCTGCTAGGGTGACTGGTAAAGCTCTATTTCTCTACCTGGGTGGTAGTTACAAGGGTCTTTGACTTATAATAATAATAATATACTAAACTATTTATTTGTGAAGTTTTTCTATACCTATGGTGTATTTTACAATGAAAAGGTTAAAAAGGAGGGCTGCCTGAGTGGCTCAGTCAGTTCTTCTTCAGCTCAGGTCGTGCTCCTGGAATCAAATCCCACATCAGGCTCCTTGTTCAGCAGGGCGCCTGCTTATCCTTCTCCCTCTGCTGCTCCCCCTGCTTGTGCTCTCTTTCTCTCTCTGACAAATAAATA
Source organism: Meles meles (assembly GCF_922984935.1). NCBI lineage: Eukaryota > Metazoa > Chordata > Mammalia > Carnivora > Mustelidae > Meles > Meles meles. Next base: position 44,171,904 of record NC_060069.1, on the reverse strand, counting down.
AATAAATAAAATCTTAAAAAAAAAAAAGTTAAAAAGGAAAGAAAAAAGAAACCTTCTGTCATCCCTGTCCTTGACTTTAGACTTGCCACCATACCTTTATTTTTTATTTTCAACCCGCAGAAAAGACTTGCAACTCTCACCTTGGTCACAATACATCAATAAATCAGGGTTATTGACCACAATAAAGGTTTCTCCATCTTTACTATGTGGCCGATGATAGCGGTAGTGCACAGGCAAAAAAGCTTGGAAACAATCAATGCACTGAGAATCTTGTCTGGCATAAATAAGAACTTCGGATTCCTTAGACAAATAATTGGGAGCTTCTATATTAAAGTCTTCAGAAACCATCACTGCCTATCAAAAAGAAAACAAATATTAATCCAGAAGAAGAAATGGAGGAGATTAATAAAACCAGAAGAATGCTATACAGATGAACAGAAATGTCAAATTCACTCCCCCTATAAACAATTCCCATTTCATTCTACCCTCAATTTTAAATGAAAAATAAGATGTGATCTATGTTTAATAAAAGTTTGTTTACTAAAAGTAAACTGAGAAATTATACTCGGGGGTGTGAAATTTCCCCATAACAAAAATTATGTATTTATAATATCCTTCTCAAGCTTTGTTTAGGTGACAAAACAGGTACTAAGAAAAGAGAAATTTTGTGAATACAGCATCATTTAATAAATATGAAAACTATGACAAAAACAGTTAACCCAGTACTGGTTGAAATGATTGGTATCATTCTGGTAATTTCCTGTTCTTCAGAAAAGTAGGTAAGATGGCAGTGAGTAAGATAGAGCACTGTGGTGAGGAAGTCAAAGCAAAGGTCAGCACTTTTCCCATATTAGGTATAAAAAGTTAAAAGGAAAATAGTAAATGATTCTTTAAAAAAATAATATGGTAAAAACCATTTAAAAACAGGTATTCTAGGGGCGCCTACGTGGCTCAGTCAGTTAAGTGTCAGCCTTCAGCTTTCTGTTCGTGATCTCAGGGTCCTGGGATGGAGCCCTGCATTGGGCTCCCGGCTCAGGGAGGCATCTGCTTCTCCCTCTCCCTCTGCCTCTCCCCCCTTCTCATGCTTTTGCTCACTCTCTCTCAAATGAAGAAATTACAAAGATCTTTAAAAAAGAAAAAGGTATTCTATTCCAAAAGTAAAAATGCATATGTGAGAGAAAATAGTCCTAAATTATAATGTAAGTACATATTATATATGTATGTATATCCATCCACACATATTTCTGTATAAACATACATACACACATTCACATTCACATATATTTATACATACATATATACAGGCACTATATAATCTGTGAGTCTGTGTGTATGTACAGATGTATACACACACAACTTGTCTCTAGATTCTCTATGTGAGGCCCTGACATATCTCTAGGGAAAAAAAAACAAACAGAATTAACGTCTTCCCATCATGGCAAACATCCTAATTCTCCTGTTTCAGAGTGACACCAAGTGCTGTATTTTTTCATGTTTTTCCTTCTCTGTTAATCACAGGAATAAAAAAGTTCATTGGCAAAGGGCAAGGAATTTAATCTTATGAGTCATAATGAACTTTAAAGGTGATTAAATTAAACCACTGTCAATGAGGGCATTGTTCAAGAATCCAGGCACTGCTTCAATATGCTCAGTGACTAAAATGGAGGTTATTACTTTGAGTCATATCATTTTATCTTCCATTAAAAGGTTGTATCTTTTTTTTTTTTTTTTTTTAGATTTATTTGAGAGAGAGTACAAGAGTGTGGGAGGGAAGGGCAGAGAGAAGAGGGAGAGAGTCTTTTTTTTTTTAATAAAGTTTTTTTTTTTTTAAGATTTATTTATTTGAGAGGCAGAGATAACAAGTAGGCAGAGAGGCAGGCAGAGAGAGAGAGGTGGAAGCAGACTCCCTGCCGAGTAGAGAGCCCGATGCGGGGCTCCATCCTAGGACTCTGGGAGCATGACCTGAACCGGAGGCAAAGACTTTAACCCACTGAGTCACCCAGGTGCCGAGGGAGAGAGTCTTAAGCAGACTCAGTGCTGAGTCCAGAGCCCGACACAGGACTCGATCCCACAACCCGGAGATCATGACCTGAGCCAACAACCAGGAATCAGACACTCAACCTACTGTGCCATCCAGGTAACCCCATTCCTTTTTTATAAGTAGAAATCTGATGCTCTGGTCTTTAACATTCACAACTGTCCTTGCTTACACTATCTACAATAAATCTATTTCTTATTTCACTAAGGGTCACTCAAACATCTCCACTAAGTTTTCTCCTCCTTAGAGAAACAGTCATAGTTCTCTTAGGGGTGCCTGGGTAAACAGCAATAATGTAGTATCAAAAAACCGAAATGATACACAAAAAAATTCATTAAACAAGAGCATATACTTGTTAACAGCCATGGACCTATTCCTTTTCACAATACTCAACTAACACATGTCACAAACCACCAGAGCTAAGTTAAATGAGTTAAGCTATGAAATTGTGCCATGTCTGTAACATTTGCCAGATCTTTCTCTTATGAACTACAGCTCTTTCAAAAACAGGAAAAAATTCTCCCAATTAAGACACAGTAATTGGTGCCTTTGAACAACTTATACAATCTAAAAATATAACTTTATAAAAAAATGAAATGTAGACTACTTTTCTGACACTGGGATGTTAATTCTAACAGCACATTTTAAAAAAATGATCTCTCTAGCTAAAGGTTCACCAATTTTATGCATCTCAAAGAACCAGCTTTGTTTCACTGGTTTTCCCTATTGTATTTCTATTTTCTAATTCATTGACTTCTGCTGTTTTTACTATTCCTATTCTCCTACTTAACTTTGGTTTCACGTGCTCTTCTTTTTATAATTTAGGGAGGCTTGGCTATCACTAATCTGAGATCTTTCTTCTTTCTAAAACAGGCATTTTAGGACTACAGATTTCCCCCAAATGCAGCTCTACCAGCACCCTACTAATTCTAATATATTGTGTTTTCACTTTTATTCAGTTCAAAATCCCTTATTTCCCTTTTGATTTCTTCTTTGACCCACGGACTACTTAGAAGTATGTTGATTGGTGCCCAAATGTTTGAGCCTTTTCCAGAGATCTTTCTTTCTTTCAAGATTTTATTTATTTGAGAGAGAGAGATAGAAAAAGACAGCTCGTGCACAAGCAGGCAGAGTGGCTGGCAGGATAGGGAGGCTCCCAGCTGAGCAGAGAGCCCGACATGGGGCTCGATCCCAGTACCCCAGGATCATAACCTAAGATGAAGGCAGACACTTAACCAACTGAGCCACCCAGGCACCAAAGATCCTTAATATCCTTAATATCTACTTTAATTCCTCTGTAGTCAAAGAACATACTTTGTAAAACTTGAATTTGTCTAAATATATTGAGACTTGTTTTATGACATAGAATATGCTCTATCTTGATACATGTACATCTAAAAATAATGTATATTCCACTATTGCTAGGAAGAGTGGTCCATAAATGCCAATTAGGTCAAGTTGACTGTTTTATTCAAATCTTATAAAGTCTTACTAATTTCCTGTATCAATTAGTGAGAAAAGGGTAGATAAGTGTAGATTTGTCTATTATACCTTACAGTTCTACCAGTTTTTCTTCATCCATTTTGAATCTGTGCTATTAGGTACATAAATGTTTATGGTTATTATTTCCTCCTGATGAGTTGATCCCATTATCAAAATGCCTTCCTTTAGCTCTGGTGATAGTCTTTGCTCTGAAATCCACTTTACCTAAAATTAATGTACCCACTTCAGCTTCCTTTGACCAGAGTGAGCACATCACATCTTTTCTTTTCTTTTTTTTATTTATTTATTGAATATATAGAGAGACATATCACAAGTAGGCAGAGCAGCATACAGAGAGAGAGCCCGATTGAGCAGTGAGAGAGGCTGTTGAGCAGAGAGCCCAATGCAGGTCTTGATCCCAGAACCCTGAGATCATGACCTGAGCTGAAGGCAGAGACTTAACCCACTGAGCCACCCAGGCACCCCCATATCTTTTCTTTTAAAATTTAAATGTTTTATTTTATTTTTTTTTTTAAAGATTTTTATTTATTTATTTGACACAGAGAGAGAGCACAAGTAGGCAGAGAGGCAGGCAGAGAGAGAGGAGGAAGCAGGCTCCCTGCGGAGCAGAGAGCCCGATGTGGGGCTCGATCCCAGGACCCTGAGATCATGACCTGAGCCGAAGGCAGCGGCTTAATCCACTGAGCCACCCAGGTGCCCCTAAAATTTAAATGTTTTAAAATAAAACATTTCTTGTAAGCAACATACAGTTGGATCTTGCTTTCTTATCCAATCTGATGATCTCTGTCTTTAAATGGGGTTATTTAGACATTTATATTTAATGTGACCATTGATATGGTTAAGTTGAAATGTATCATCTTGTTTTCTATATTTAACATCCATTCTTTGTTCCTTTTCTGTTCTTTCTCTGCTTTTTGGATTGAATATGAATATTTTTTATAATTTCATTGTATCTGCTTTGCTGGCATATTAGCTAAAACTCTTTGTGTTTTTCTTAACTTTTACTTATTTTTAGGTAGGCTCTAGGCCCAATGTGGGGCTTGAACTCATGACCGTGAGAACAAAAGTTGCCTTGCCCCAAAACCTGAGCCAGCCAGGCACCTCAAAACTCTTTGTTATTTTTATGGTTACTTTAAGATTTAGAGTAAACATCTTCAATGTAGCACAGTCTACCCTTAAGTGGTATTAAACTACTTTACATTTAGTGTAACAACCTTATAAAAGTATGCTTCCATCTTCTCCTTCCCAACTTTGTGATATTTGGTGTCATGCACTTTATTTTTACATATGGTATGAATGTTATATTATTTTTGTCAATTATCTGGTAAATAAAAAATTTAAGTAAGAGGGAAAAAATTCTTATATTTACCCATGTAGTTATCATTTCAAGTGCTCCTCTCTACCTAGTGTAGATACAGATTTTATCTGGTATTATTTTCCTTCTGCCTGAAAGACCTCCTATAACATTTCTTATAGTGGAGGTCTGTTGGTGATTAATTCTTTTAGATGTCTGAAAAGTATTTCACCTTCACTTTGAAAGATATTATAACTGCATACAGAATTCAAAACTCACAGGTTTCTTTCCATACTTTAAGGATGGTGTTGTACTACTTTCTTGTTTGCGTTATTACTTTTTAAAAAAGATTTATTTCTTTCTTTGACAGACAGATCACAAGTAGGCAGAGAGGCAGGCAGAGAAAGAGAGAGAGAGGAGGAAGCAGGCTCCCCGCTGAGCAGAGAGCCCGATTCGGGGCTTGATCCCAGAACCCTGGGATCATGATCTGAGCCGAAGGCAGAGGCTTTAACCCACTGAGCCACCCAGGTGCCCCTTGTTTGCATTATTTTTGACAAGAAACCTGTTACCTTTATCTTTGTTCCCTTATATTTTACATGTTTTTCTTTCTCTCTTGCCACTTTTAAAATTTTCTCATTCTCTGGCTTAAATCGACAACGTAAGAAACAACAGGTGTTGGCAAGGATATAGAGAAAGGGGAACCCTTTTGCACTGTTGGTAGGAATGCAAACTGATACAGCCACTCTAGAACACAGTATCAATGTACTTCAAAAAATTAGTGATCCAGCAATAGCACTACTAGGTATTTACCCAAAGAATACAAAAATATTAATTTAAAGGGATACATGCCCCTTGATGTTTATAGCAACATTTTCTTAGCTAAATTATGGAAACAGCCTAAAAGTCCACTGATTGATGAATGGATAAAGAAGATTCAGGGGTGTCTGGCTGGTTCAGTCAGTAGAGCATGTGACTCAGGGCTGTGGGTTCAAGCCCCACGTTGGGCAGGGAACCTACTTAAAAAATAAAAAAGATGACGGGGCGCCTGGGTGGCTCAGTGGGTTAAGGCCTCTGCCTTCGGCTCAGGTCATGATCCCAGGGTCCTGGGATCGAGCCCCGCATCAGGCTCTCTGCTCGGCAGGGAGCCTGCTTCTTCCTCTCTCTGCCTGCCTCTCTGCCTAGTTGTGATTTCTCTCTGTCAAATAAATAAAAAAATATTTAAAAAATAAATAAATAAATAAGATGTAGTATATAAATACAATGGACTATTATTCGGCCATAAAAAAGAATGAAATCTTGCCATTTGCAATGACATGGATGGAGCCAGAGAGTATTAGGCTAAGTGAAATAACTCAGAGAAAGACAAAAAGACAAATACTGTATGATTTCACTCACACATGGAACTTAAGAAGGAAAACAAACAAACAAGGAGAATAAAAAAAAAAAAAAGAAAGAGAGAGAGAGGGGCAAACCAAGAAACAGATTCTTAAATAAAGAGAACAAACTGATGGTTACCAGAAGGGAGGTAGGTGGGGGATGTGTTAAAAAGGTGATGGGGATTAAGGAGTGCACTTGTTATGAGGAGAACTGGGTGATATATGGAAGTGTTGAGTCACCATTTAGTACACTTGAAGCTAATATTACACTGTATGTTAACTAACTGGAATTTAAATAAAAACTTAAAGTCTTTTTCTCATTCTCATTGTTGTTGTTTTTTTTTAAAGATTTTATTCATTTGAGAGAGAAAGACAGTGAGTGAGCACAAGGCGAGAGAGGGGCAGAGGGAGAGGGAGAAGCAGACTCTTTACTGAGCATGGAGCCCAAATGGGGCTTAACCCCAAGACCCCGAGATCATGACCTGAGCCAAAGTCAGACGCTTAAATGACTGAGCCACCCAGGTGCCCCTCATTCTCATTGTTTTAAACAATTTGAGTACATGCACCTCGGGATAGTTTTCCTCATGTTTCTGGTACTTGAGCAGCTTAGACATATGGATTTATAGTTTTCACCAAATTTGGAAATTTCTCAGCCATTATTTCCTCAAAGTTTTTTTCCATCTCCATTTCTCTCTTCTCTCCTTGGAGATTCCAATCACACCTTCCCTACCCCACTCCCCACAATGAGCTTCACTGAGATATAACTGACATATAACACTGCATAGGTCTAAGGCATACAACATCATGATTTGAAATATGTTTATAATGCAAAATGATTGTCACAGTAAGGTGAGTTAACACATCCATCACCACTCATAGTTACCTCTTATGTGTATGCGTGTGTACAATGAAAACTTTTATTTTATTACTTTTTAAAGTAATCTCCACATCCAGAACGGGGCTCAAACTCATGACCCTGAGATTAAGAGTCGTATGCTCTACTGTGCCGGCGAGGCACCCCTGATGAACACTTTTAAAGTATACTCTTTTAACGATTTTCAAATATGTAACACACTATTGTTAACTATAGTCACCATGCTAAACACTAGACCCCCTGAATTTACTCATCTTATAACTGGATGTCTATACTCTTTGAACACCTTCACCTGTTCTCCCACACTCTTGCTCCTGGCAACCATCAATCTACTCTGTTTCTATGATTTCAGGTTTTTTTTAGATTCCACATACAAATGAGATCATACAGTATTTGTCTTTCTCTGACGTATTTCACTTAGCTTGTAGCAAATGGCAGGATTTTCTTCTTTTTTATAGGTGAATAACATTCCATTGTATCCTATTTTCATACATATTTTCTTTATCCACTCATCTGTTGATGGACACTTAGATTTTTCCACAGCTTGTCTACTGTGAACAATGCAAGGAACATGGGGGGCAGAGATATCTCTTCAAGGTAGTCCAATCACAGGTACAGCAGGCCACCTGAAGTTGTCCCACAACTCACTATTATTCACTTTTTTTTTTTTTTTTTTTTTAGATTTTATTTATTTATTTGACAGAGAGAGAGAGATCACAAGTAGGCAGAGAGGCAGGCAGAGAGAGAGGAGGAAGCAGGCTCCCTGCGGAGCAGAGAGCCCGATGCGGGGCTCGATCCCAGGACCCTGAGATCATGACCTGAGCCGAAGGCAGTGGCTTAATCCACTGAGCCACCCAGGCGCCCCTATTCACTTTTTTTTTTTTTAAAAGATTTTATTTATTTGACAGGCAGAGACCACAAGTAGGCAGAGAGGCCAGCAGAGAGAGAGAGAGAGAGAGAGAGAGAGAGAGAGAAGGAAGCAGGCTCCCAGCTGAGCAGAGAGCCCAACGCGGGGCTCGATCCCAGGACCCTGGGATCACGACCTGAGCCGAAGGCAGAGGCTTTAACCCACTGAGCCACCCAGGCACCCCACTCTATTCACTTTTTATGTTTCTCTCTCTCTCTCTTTTTTTTTTTTTATCTGTTTTAGTTAGTTTCTATTACTATGTCTTCAAATCTATTAATCTTTTCTTTTGCACTGTTTGAAATGCCATTAATTTTATCTAGAATCTTTTCTATCTCATACACTGTAGTCTTAATCTTCACAAGTTTAATGCTCTCCTTTTACAGATCTTCCATATCTGTACTTAATTTTTTGAACATATGGAATACAGTTATTGTAACTGTTTTCATAGCCCAATTCTAACATCTGAGTCAGTTCTGGATTGGTTTTGATTGATTCACTTATCTCCTCATTACAGGCCATATTTCTCCCCCATCATTGCATCGAATTTTTTACTAGAATCAAGACACTGTGATTTTGATATTGTTGGGTGCTGTATTCCTATAAGAATTCTTGAGCTTTGTTTGTATGTAGTAAAGTTACTTATAAACAGTTTGACCTTTTAAAGGTCGTGCTTTTAAGATTTGTTAAACAGGACTGCCATGATGTTCCTTCTAGCGCTAAATATTTGCCACTACTGAGTAAAAGTTCTTCTGTTTCTATACTCTACTGAATGCCCAATGAATTATGAGGCTTTTCCTAGCATGGTTGCTGGGAACAAACACTACTACCGGCCCTATGTGAGTGTCTAACACCGTAACCTCTAATTTTTTCATAAGGTCTTTTCAGAAGCAAGTAGTTTCCTCACAAAAATGCACTAATCAGTACTCGACTATGAACTTGAGGGGAACCTTTTATGGATCTCTGGAGTTGTCTCTGAGCAGTTCTCTCTATACTGCCTTGTCAATTCTGGTGACCTTCATTTTCCCAGGATTTCACGTTCATTTCTTAAACTCAAGCAGTCCAAGAGGCTCTGCTTGGGTTCTTGCTCCCTATGCTACAGCTCGAAAATTCTCCAGGGCAATAAGCTGGGACAACAAGATGGTCATAGAGCTCATCTTATTTATTTTCCATTAATTTCAGACATCACTGCCCTCACTGCTTGGTATTCAATGATCTTTCCCATTATTTCATATATTTTGTCTATTTCTTGGTTATTTCAAGTGGGAGAGTAAATCTGCTCCCTGTCCTCCAACTTGGTGAGGGCATTAGGTCCTGTTACTACATACTTTGATTGAGTAAAATTTATGATTTCAAAAACACAGCATTTCCATTTTGACCTACAGAACAGCAGTTTCATATGCTTCAATCTAATATTATGCCTTTTTCAAAGAACATGAGAGTTTTTAATTAAATATATCAAATAGCCCTACCTAAAAAATGAAGTGAGATTCATTTGAAGTGCCTTATTCATTGTGACTCTGTTTAAGGCTTGTCGTTATTTTCAAATTGCTCACAAACCATCACAAACTCCTTACAAAACATTTTATTGCCGGGGCGCCTGGGTGGCTCAGTGGGTTAAGCCGCTGCCTTCGGCTCAGGTCATGATCTCAGGGTCCTGGGATCGAGTCCTGCATCGGGCTCCCTGCTCAGCAGGGAGCCTGCTTCTCTCTCTGCCTGCCTCTGTGTCTACTTGTGATCTCTCTCTCTGTCAAAAAAATAAATAAATAAATCTAAAAAAAAAAAATTAAAAACATTTTATTGCCACCATAACTATTTAATTTGAACCCATTGTTCTATGTGCTCCAGTCACAAATTTTATCTCATGGAATAGTTAAGATCTCAATCTAAATACATAAGTATCAATCATTCCCTACATATAAATTTCCTTCTATCCAGTTTTACTCCTCATTTAATACCACTTCTTGAGACAAAGTTTCTCTACACAAAGGATTGGGCCACAGTCTCAACTCAGGAAGGCAGAATGAAATAGCATCTCATATATCAGTAAATCAACTTCTAATTATCTATGGGTCACAAATGAGACATCTATTTGAAATGAAAAAGTAAGTTCACTTAAAAGCCTTATAATTAGGGATTAGAAAATTAGGAAACAGAAAATTAAGATAAAGAAAAGCTTGTCAATCAATCCAGAGTGGCATCCTTTGCCTGCCCAGTTTTCTAGTTACAATTAATCTGCACATACCCCAATCTCATCCCAAGACGGTGGGCATGTGATCTCTTTTTGGGTACTCCTATGCAAAAAAATATTCCCTTTTCTTAAAACACTGTAGGCAATTTTATTAAGTAGGTTTAAATATGATTCCAATCCATGTCACTACAAGCCAAGAACCACATTTAAATTTGAAACCTATTATTTAAAATTTTAAAAGCCTCATTCAGAATTCATGACTCAGTGAAGGAAAGAAATGAGGAAAAAAGCAATGAGGTCTTTCTACATGTGTAAATGTACTGAGACTGCCATATAAATGAACATGTTTATTTAAACTGTAGTATGTGTGCAAAAAAATAGAACACAGGAAGAAACTTGGTGAATGGGGGTCAAGATAGGTGGATGCTTATCATTGTACACCTTTTTATATCTCCTAAATTTTGAACGATGAGAATATAATCACCTATTCAAAAAAATTTAAATAATTAAATAATTACTTGATAAACAAGTAATTGAAATAGGTGAAGAAACTGGCCTAAACCACAACTATAAACTGTCATCATAAATGACTCCAAGTATGTCTATTTTGCCTCTTTTATATTCACATATAGATTATAATCTTAAGAATAAAGATGAAGTGTTTGCCATAATTTCTTTTTTTTTTTTTTTAAGATTTTATTTACTTTTTTTGTCAGAGAGAGAGAGCGAGAACTAGCACAGGCAGGCAGAGTGGCAGGCAGAGACAGAGAGAGAAGCAGGCTCCCTGCCGAGCACGGAGCCCAATGTGGGACTCGATCCCAGGACGCTGGGATCATGACCTGAACCGAAGGCAGCCACTTAACAAACTGAGCCACCCAGGCATCCCAATTTCTTTTTTTTTTTTAAGATTTTATTTATTTATTTAACAAACGGAGATCACAAGTAGGCAGAGAGGCAGGCAGAGAGAGACGGAGAAGCAGGCTCCCTGCTGAGGAGAGAGCCCGATATGGGACTTGATCCCAGGACCTTGGAATCATGACCTGAGCCGAAGGCAGAGGCTTTAACCCACTGAGCCACCCAGGTGCCCTGCCATAATTTCTTAATAGGAATTATCTGAGTTGTTAAAACAGATTTTTGGGTCCAATCTAGACCTACTGAATTAAGCTTTCCCAGGAAGACATAATCTGCACAAAAAGTGGCCCCAAGTGATTCTTACCAAAAGTCAGAGAACCCATTAATTAAGGAATAAAATTCATTTCTAGAAAGAGCAACAACTTTATAATTAGACACCCTGGATATATCTCTTGGCTCTTCCATTTACCTGTGTGATCCTGGATAATTTACCTGGCCTCTTTGTGCCTCAGTTTCCTTATCTATAAAATGGAGAAATAATACTTCTAGGGTTGTTATAAAGACAGATCTGGGGGGAGGGGGGTATAAAGAGGGTATTTGGGTTATGGACATTGGGGAGGGTATGTGACATGGTGAGTGCTATGAAGTGTGTAAGCCTGACGATTCACAGACCTATACCCCCAGGGGCAAATACTACATTATATGTTAATAAAAATAATTTTAAAAAATCACACAAACACAAAAATGGATCTATGCATGGGTTTGGGACATAATCTTTATCTAATGCTTAATTTTACCTTGCTTCCTTAAAAAAAAGAGAGAAGAAGAAGATATCTGACATACAGATATCCAATAAATATCAGCTTCCTTTCCTCCCACATCCAAATTATACAGGTGTTGATGTATAGGTCACTCAAACAATACTGTCAAATGCTGCTGCAGCAGTATTTATAATCTTAACCTTCTCAAAGACATATAATTTTCTTAGTTATGAAACTAGGAACAATTCTAACAAAAACCATTTTAACTAGCTCAGTTCAGTTGGCTTATTACTGACAAGCTGGACACATTATCACTTTTTTTAAATAATACTCCCACCCTACCTAAAAAAAAAAAAAAGTTACTTTATACACTTTAACAAAATGAATAAAAAGTACAATGTTGTCTTGTCTATTGTTTCTCCTTAATCCAAATGACAGCATTCCTAAAATAATTTCTCTCAAAAAAAAAAAAATCCTCTAATAATTATACCTCTGTTATGTTTCTCTCTCTTAATGAAGCCAACTCATATGGATCCACAAAAAGTCCCGTCGGGATGTACTGTTTAATTAAGAGTCGGCAGGTCTGTAAGTCCTCAATGCTTTCTCCAAATTTCACTTTTATTAAAAGGTCTCTGTAAGAGAAGTATGTTTAAAATATATCTCTTCATTCACTTGTTAAATGAGATAGCATAACATTACATTCAAGTTAGTGGAAACACTGTATTTCAAACTCAAAATCTATTTTCAAAACATTATAAATCAAATAAGTATTTGTTTCATGTCAGAATCATTAAATTAGATCTTTCATAAATTTCTGTCAAGAACAACAGTATAGTATTAGTATGAAAACAGACAACAATCAACAGAAATAGTCTAAAAATAGACACACACATATTTATATGGCAATAAACGGGCCAACATGATTTGAGGGGGAGAAGAGAGTCTTTTCACCATATGGTACTGAAACAAATACCTATATAGAAAAAATGAACCTTAACCTCAATCTCATACCATATACAAGTATTAATTTGAAATAGATTGTAAACCTAAATGTATAATTGTCCCAGCTTTCTGTCTGAAGGCACATTTGGGACCAAATGCAAGGAAGGAAATCCAAAGCACAACATGGTGGTTTTGCTTAAATTATAAAACAGAGACAGAAGTTAAGAGAGACTAAAGTGGCTGGAAGTCAAGGTGCTAAATTCCAGAGAGGCGGAACTATGCAGAAAGAGTTCTATAAATCTGAGTTGCATTCCCTTTGATTTTTTGTTGAATAGTAAGAAAAGCATAAGCAAAGTGTAATTCCAAAAGATGATGCAAAGAATTCAGGGAACTGAATAAGAGAAATTCGAAAATTTCACACAGTTGGGAGAAATTTGCATTCCAACCAACCAAAGTATAGAGATCACAGCTTTTGGTAGAGACACCAATAGGGTAAGGCCTTAGTGGCTAAATTAGCCTTGTAGCAAAGGCCACTTTAACTTTAGACCTATACAAAAAAAGGTTAACATAATCAAGCTGATAAACAAGTAACTTAACTAACAGAAAAAATAAGACAAACACACTAAAAAATGCTCATATCTACAACATCTACAGTGTTCAGTATCCCATCAAAACTCACTAAACATGTGGGGTGCCTGGGTGGCTCAGTCAGTTGGGCATCCAACCCTTGGTTTTGGCTTGGGCCATGATCTTGGAGTTGTGAAACTGAGCCCTGAGTTGAGTTCCATGCTCAGCACAGAGTCTGCTGGGATCTTTTTTCTCTTCCTCAGCATAAGCACACTCTCTTCCTCTCTCTCTAAAATAAATATATAGGGCACCTGGGTGAGTCAGTCAGTTAAGCGTCTGCCTTCGGCTCAAGTCATGATCCCAGGGTACTAGGATTGAGCCCTAAGTCAGGCTCCCTGCTTAGCAGGGAGTCTGCTTCTGCCTCTGCCCCTCCCCTTCACTTGTGTTCTCCTTCTGGCTCTCTTTCCCTCTCTCTCTCAAATAAATAAACTCTTAAAAAAATAGATAAATAAAATCATTTTCAAAAAAAAGTCACTAAAGACGCAAAAAAGCAGGGAAATGTGACCAATAATCAAGAAAGAAATTGTTCAATAGAAACAGACATAGAGGGGTGCCTGGGTGGCTCAGTGGGTTAAAGCCTCTGCCTTCGGCTCAGGTCATGATCCCAGAGTCCTGGGATCGAGCTCCGCATCGGGTTCTCTGCTCAGCAGGAAGCCTGCTTCCTCCACTCTCTCTCTGCCTGCCTCTCTGCCTACTTGTGATCTCTGCCTGTCAAATAAATAAATAAAATCTTAAAAAAAAAAAAAAAAAGAAACAGACATAGAAGTGACAGAAGTGACAGAATTAGCAAAGGATGTTAAAAGTCCTCTTAAATATGCCCAACACGTTCAAAGATTTAAAGAAAAATACGAACACTGAGAGAAAGAGATTTTATATCTATATGTTTATATAGATATAAACAGACAACAATCAACAGAAAGAGTCTAAAAATAGACACACACATTTATATATTTAGAAATAAATTAGAAATATAATTTAAATTATAAGTATATATATAATTTATATAAATATAAAAATATAAATTCTATATTTATATAGATATATTATTTATATATAAGATTTTATATGAGATATTTATATCTCATATATATTTATATATAATTATATACATTTACATATAATATATAATATATATTCTATACACACATATACATACATATACAATATACATATATTATATATAATATTAAATATTATATTAAAATATTTTAAGACATAACAGCTGAAAAATTTCTGAATTTCATGAAATTTTATGGAATTTCATGAAAAAGATAAGCCCATAAACCCAAGAAATTCAACGAATCCCAAGCAGGATAAACATAAAGAAAACCACACCAAGGGGCACCTGGGTGGCTCAGTGGGTTAAAGTCTCTGCCTTCGGCTCAGGTCATGATCTCAGGGTTCTGGGATCGAGCCCCACATCAGGCTCTCTGCTCAGTGGGGAGCCTGCTTCCCCCTCTCTCTCTGCCTGTCTCTCTGCCACCTTGTGATCTCTGTCTGTGGAATGAACAAAATCTGGAAGGAAGTAAGGAAGGAAGGAAAACAAACCACACCAAGACGTATTATCAACCAGTCACTAGAAAAAAAAAAATCTTAAAAGCCATCAGAGGAAAAAGCAGCATTATGGAGAATAACGAAGAACAAACCAGAGGACAATGGGACGAAGTATTTAAAGTATTAAATGAGAAAAGGCTATCAATATAGAATTATATATCCAAAAGGAGAACCCTTCAAAAATAAAGGCAAAAAAAAAAAAAAAAAAAGCTAAAACAAATGTGAAGAGACTTTGTCACTACAAGAACGGTAAAGGAAATTCTTCAGGCAGAAAGAAAATGGTATCATATGGAAATAGGGAAAGACAAGAAAGAAGAGCAAATGCTAAGTATGTGAGTGAATATAAGAACTTTGTTTATTTTTTAATTGCTTTAAAATTTGATCGATAGAAAAATTGAAACTCTGTTCATTTCTTGGTGGAAACATCAACTGTTACAGCCTCTAAGGAAAACAGGATGATGAGTCCACAGAAAATTAACATGAATGATGAACACATTATGTTAAGTGAAGTAAGCCAGTGACAAATACTGTATGATTCTGCTTATACGAGGTATCGAGAATAGTCAAATTCACAGAAACAGAAAGTGAAATGGTGGTTACCAGGGGCTGGACGAAGAGGAGAACTGGGGGCTATTTAATAGGTAAAGTTCCAATCTTGCAAGATGAAAAGAGTTCTGTAGACGGATGATGGTGATGGTAACACAATAATGTGTATGTCCTAAATGCCACCCAAGTGTACAATTAAAAATGGTTAAGATGGGGGATGCGTGACTGGCTCAGTCAGTAGAGCATGTAACTCTTTTTTTTTTTTTTTTAAGATTTTATTTATTTATTTGACAGACAGAGATCACAAGTAGGCAGAGAGGCAGGCAGAGAGAGGAGGAAGCAGGCTCTCTGCTGAGCAGAGAGCCTGATGTGGGCTTGATCCCAGGACCCTGAGATCATGACCTAAACCGAAGGCAGAGGCTTAACCCACTGAGCCACCCAGGTAGAGCATGTAACTCTTGATCTCAGGGTCATGAGTTCAAGCCCCATGTTGAGTGTAAAGCCTACTTAAATTAAAATTTTTTTTAAATGATGTAAGTTTTATGTGATGGGTGCTCTTAATTAAATAATTAAGAATTATTAATTAAATAATTAAGTAATTAAGTAAGAATTGATAATAAGAAATTAAATAATTAGAAATATATGACTATTCAAAACAAAAATAACAGTAGTGGGGATTATTAGTAAAACATAAAGTTGATACATGTATGGCAACAAAAGCATAAAAGGGGGTGCCTGGGTGGCTCAGTGGGTTAAGCCACTGCCTTCGGCTCAGGTCATGATCTCAGGGTCCTGGGATCGAGTCCCGCATCGGGCTCTCTGCTTGGCAGGGAGCCTGCTTCTCTCTCTCTCTCTCTCTGCCTGCCTCTCTGCCTACTTGTGATCTCTCTATGTCAAATAAATAAATAAAATCTTTAAAAAAAAAAAAGCATAAAAGGGAGGAGAAAAAAGTAAAGTATTCTAATATTTATACATTATTCATAGTATGGAATAATATTGGAAGGTAGACTATGATTAAAATTGCACACTGTAAACCCTGAAGCAACCAATTAAAGAAAGAGAGAAGTATCGTTAATAAGCCAAAATGGAGATAAAATGGAATGCTTAAAGAATTCTCAATGTATCTAAAATAAAGCAAGAAAAGAGAGAAAAGATTAGCTAGGACAAACAGAAAAGCAAACAGAGGAGTGCCTAGCTGTTTCAGTCAGTTGAGCCGACTCCTGATTTTTGGCTCAGGTCATGATCTCTGGGTTGTGGGATCAAGCCCCAACTCAGCCCCCATGCTGGGTGAGGGGCCCGCTTGAGACCCTCTCTCTCTCTCCTTCTACCCCTTCTTCTCCTCTCTCACCCTCTCTAAAAAAGAAAAAAAAAAAAAAAGAAGAAAAGCAAAAAGAAAAAAAGGGGCAAGATGGGTAGATTTAAACCAAACCAACCAAATCAATATTTATATTAAAAGTAAATGGTCTAATCACTCTAATTAGAATGTAGAGATTGGGGGCGCCTGGGTGACTCAGTGGGTTAAAGCCTCTGCCTTCGGCTCAGGTCATGATCCCGGGGTCCTGGGATCGAGCCCCACATCGGGCTCTCTGCTCAGCAGGAAGCCTGCTTCCTCCTCTCTCTCTGCCTGCCTCTCTGTCTACTTGTGATCTCTGTCAAATAAATAAATAAAATTAAAAAAAAAATGTAGAGATTGACCTACTGGTTAAATAGAAACAATTATATTCTGTGTACAAGATACACATTAATAATAAAAATATGGAGTGGGCATATTAATATAAAAATGCAAAAAAAAATGCAGACTTCAGAACAAGGAATATTGTCAGGGATAAAAAAGGAAATTACACCAATATAAAAGGATCAATTCATCAAGAAGATATAACAATCCTAAATGTGCTGTATGCACCTAAAAACACTGCTTCAAAATATTCATGTATTTTACTTTACAGCAAAAACTGGGAGAACTTCAAGGATAAATAGATAAATCTGCAATTATAGCCAGAGATTTTAGTATCCCTCTCTCAATAACGGACAGACTAAGTATAAATGCAGGAGAGATATAGAAGGCATGAACAACCTTCAATCAAGTTTATCTAATTGATGTATATAAATGTTCTACTAAACAAAAGCACATTACACAGGCCATATATATAACTATATGCTGGGCAATAAAATAAGTCTCCAAAAGTAGCAAAAGACTGAAATTAAATTGTGTATAGTCTCTAACCATATGGAATTAAGTTAGAAACCAAAAGGAGGAAGAATCACAGCCTTCACCGAAGCCACAGACTCAGGCTCAGTCTCCTCCTTTGGCTATGCCTGGGATCTGTTGCCCGGAAACTTTGACTTCACAGCTGCTTGTGTCATCTCAGGTTTCTTACCTCCGGGGGAAAAAAAAATGGAAACCTCACAACCTGAAAATTCATTTAGGAGTTTGAAATTAGGGATTTCTTTCAAATCTGGACATGGCTAACTGAGAAGCAACAAGACCCAACAAGCCAAATATTATAAATAAAATATACCAGTTGAAACTAGTACTTCTGGGAGAGTCTGCCGTTGGCTAATGAAGCCTAGTTCTTTGTTTCATGAATTTCAAGACAGTACCATTGTGGCTGCTTTTTAACCCAAGGCGTCTACCATGACAGGTTGCAGTGTAGTCTGAAATACGGGATACAGTGGTCAAGAATGAAACTACAGCCTAGCACCAATGTATTACAGAGGAGCACAGGAAGCCATAGTTGAATATGAGAGCTCCAATGAGGAGTCCCTTGCAAGAGCGAAACACTGGGTTAAAAAACCTCAAAGGAAAGCAAGTCCTAACACTGTCATAGCTTTACCAGGAAATAAAGCTAACCTAGAATAAAAGGGCTACAGATTGGGGCGCCTGGGTGGCTCAGTGGTTTAGGCCTCTGCCTTCGGCTCAGGTCATGATCTCAGGGTCTTGGGATCTAGCCCCGCCTCCGGCTCTCTGCTCAGTGGGGAGCCTGTTTCTCCCTCTCTCTCTGCCTGCCTCTCTGCCTACTTGTGACCTCTCTCTCTGTCAAATAAATAAATAAAATATTAAAAAAAAAAAAAGGGCTACAGATTCACAGGAAGCACAGTCCTATGCAGATGACAAGTTTATTATTCATGGAGACATCAGCTAAAACCTCAATGTATGTGAATGAAATATTTACAATTATAGCTAAAAAGCTGCCAAATAATGAACCACAGAATCTAGGAGCAAATTCTGCCCGCGAAGAGTAGCAGAACTTACTGAACCCAGGCAGCCAACCAGGGGACAGTGTAATTAAACCTCCAATTTGAGCTAGCTGGACTATTCTTCTGCTTCCTAAATGTAAATACCAGTGAAACTGGTGCACCTAACCAGTCCAGTCCAGTATAACTTCCAAAAAGAGGCTTATGATGGTCTCTTTTTTAAAAAAGATTTTATCTATTAATTTGAGAGACAAAGACAGAGAATGAGTGGGGGTGAGGGGGACGCAAAGGGACGAAGCCACCCAGGGACCCAGAGCCAAGTTTCTTTCTTTCTTAATTTTTTTACATTTTATTTATTTATTTGACACAGAGACACAGCGAGAGCGGGAACACAAGCAAGGGGAGGTGGGAGAGGGAGGAGCAGGCTTCCCGCAAAGAATGGAGCCCGACTCTGGGATCATGACCTGAGCCGAAGGCAGCTACCTAACAACTGAGCCACCCAGGTGTCCCAGAGTCAAGTTTCTAATACAGAGTTATTTTAAATGTTTCAAACTTAATTTTTAATAAACATGTATGTGTCCCTCTGCCTGTTTCAGCAATACAAGAAAATGAGAGCTGTGTGTCTACTTGCTTTATTGAAAGGTTAGGGGAAATCACTTCTCATCACCAGAGATCTAACAAATGACTATATGGACCACCAGTTAACCAGACAGTTCTATGAAAAAGTCTACGAAAAAGACTTTGAACTTACTGATTTAGACTTTCCAAAAAGGTTCTTTTTTAAAAAGGAGGTTCTAAAGATGCTTATAGTTTGCTACAGTAACTCAACTAGTAATTTCTCCTAGTATCTACCTTTAAAGCATATATTCCACATCTTAAGAAATTAACAGGGTCAGCTGGCTGGCTCAGTCCATGGAGCATGCAACTCTTGATCTTGAACCCCACGACAGATGTAGAGAATACTTAGAATCTTAAGGGACACCTGGGTGGCTAGGTTGATTAAGCAGCTGCCTTGGGGCTCAGGTCATGATCTCAGGGTCCTGGGATTGAGCCCCATATGGGGTTCCCTGCTTAGCAGGGAGCCTGCTTCTCTCTCTCCTCTCTACTTTTCCTTCTCCTCCCTGCTTGTGCTCTCTTCCACTCTCTCTCTTAAATAAAATCTTCAACAAAATAAAAATAAAATAGAAAATCATAAAACAAAACAAATTAACCACAAGAAAACCGTCCCAATAGATGCCTGCGTGGCTCAGTCGGTTAAGCATCTGCCTTCGGCTCAGGTCATAATCCTGGGGTCCTAGAAGCAAGTCCCACATTGGACTCCTTCTTCAGCAGGGAGCCCACTTCTCCCTTGGCCTGGTGCTGCCCCTGCTTGTGCGCTCACACTCGCTCTTTCTCTCTGACAAATAAGTAATTTTTAAAAAAAGAAAGAGGGGTGCCTGGGTGGCTCAGTAGGTTAAAGCCTCTGCCTTCGTCTCAGGTCATGATCCTAGGGTCCTGGGATTGAGCCCCACATCGGGCTCTCTGCTCCGCAGGGAGCCTGCTTCCTCCTCTCTGCCTGCTTCTCTGCCTAGTTGTGATTTCTCTCTGTCAAATAAATAAAATATTAAAAAAAAATAAAAAAGAGAGTCCCATATCTTCAAGCTAAAGAATGAATATCAGTGGCATCTAAACTGTAACTAGTCCTGTTATTTTAAAAATAGCCTTTAAGGTAAGGGTGCCTGGGTGGCTATTAGTTAGGCATCCACCTTTGGCTCAGGTTATGATCCCAGAGTCCTGGGACGGAGTCTTGTGTGGGGTTCCTTGCTCCGCCGGGAGTCTGCTTCTCCCTGTGCCCCTCCTAATACTCATTCTTTAAATCTTTCTCTCTAATAAATAAATAAATAAAATCTTTTTAAGAAATAAATAAAATAAAATAGACTTTAAAAATATCAAATGTGGGGCGCCCAGGTGGCTCAGTAGGTTAAAGCCTCTGCCTTTGGCTCAGGTCATGATCCCAGGGTCCTGGGATTGAGCCCCACATCAGGCTCCCTGCTCAGCAGGGAGCCTGCTTCCTCCTCTCTCTCTGCCTGCCTTTCTGCTTACTTGTGATCTTTGTCTGTCAAATAAATAAATAAAATCTTAAAAAAAAAAATCAAATGTAACCATAGCTAGCTTTAGGAATATGAAACTTGATAAATGCATTTTTGCGGGGGAGGGGCAGAGGAAGAGGGAAAGGGAAAATCTCAAACAGGCCCACACCCAGCATGAGCTTGATGTGGGACTTGATCCCACAACCCTGAGAACATGACTGAGCTGAAATCAAGAGTCGGACCTTTAACCGACTAAGCCACCCAGGCACCCCATGATAAATGTATCTTAATGAATAGCAATTCCTGCAACCATGTGAGCTCTGCAACAAAAATGAAACAAACCAGATGTGACTCTGTTTACTTACTGATTTTGATTTTGTTTAGGGGCTAAAAAGGGGCTTTTGTTTCCTTTGGAGACAATAAAGTCAATGCACTAACAATATGTACATTTAAACTCATTTTAAATTCAATCTTCAACTGTATTGTAAGTAGGGTACTACACTGAAGCTTCCATATGTTTACTACTTTTCTGTAATATTAAGAGTTGTTTAAAAGTATACGAACTGTACAATTACTAAAACAGCTGATTTTTTCCTCTCTCCTCCTTTGAAAGGAAGGGCTTCAGTTATTCCTATATGGCCAGAACCACCATAAACAGGATACCTGTAATCTGTCACATGAATGTTGCAATATATTGGTAATCTTGCAGCCTTGTTTTCCCAAATTCATTTTATTTTGATCCGTTCGATGTATTGCACTAATTGTTTTAGGTATTTCCACTATGTGTCAGAAATGATTTCATCTATTAAAGTAATGAACAGTCAGCAGAATTTATACATCTACAGTAATTCAGAATTAGTAAGGAAAACAGTTCACCAGTGTTTAGTTTTATATTGAGATGCCCAGGGTGGAATAAAATAGTACAAAAAAAAAAAGGGCAGTAAAAAATTTCTGGAAAATCTCCCAAAATCTTAAAATCAAACAACGTATGTCTAAATAACTGATGTGTCAAAGAAGAAATAAAAAAGGAAATTAAAAATATACTGAACTAGGGCGCCTGGGTGGCTCAGTGGGTTAAGCCGCTGCCTTCGGCTCAGGTCATGATCTCAGGGTCCTGGGATCGAGTTCCGCATCGGGCTCCCTGCTCAGCAGCGAGCCTGCTTCCCTCCCTCTCTCTCTGCCTGCCTCTCTGTCTACTTGTGATTTCTCTCTGTCAAATAAATAAATAAAATCTTTAAAAAAAAAAAATATACTGAACTAGATGGAAATGAAAACAAATGTCAAAATTTATAGGATAGACCTACAGCCCTGTACAGAAAGAAACTTATTGCCATAAATGCAAAGACACTTATATCAGGGGAAAAAGATCTAAAATCAATGACCTAAGCTGCCATCTTAAAAAGCTAAGAAGGGGGGCACCTGGGTGGCTCAGCAGGTTAAAGCCTCTGCCTTCAGCTCAGGTCATGATCCCGGGGTGCTGGGATTGAGCCCCGCATCGGGCTCTCTGCTTGGCTTGGAGCCTGCTTCCTCCTCTCTCTCTGCCTGCCTCTCTGCCTACTTGTAATCTCTATCTGTCAAATAAATAAATCTTTAAAAAAAAAAAAAAAGCTAAGAAGGAAAAAGAAATTAAAATCAAAGCCAAAAGGAAAGAAATAATAAAGAACAGAAATCAATGAAACAGAAAGTAGACAAATAAACAACGAAACGTCTTCTTTCCAAAGGTCAGTAACATTGATGAATCTCTGTATTGATCATGAAAGAGAAAAAGCACAGACTATCAGTACTAGGAATAAAAGAGTTGGGGGTGGGGAGTTGTATGGGTGGCTTGGTTAGTTAAGTGACTGACTCTTAATCTCAGCTCAGGTCTTGATCTCAGGATCATGAGTTCAAGTCCTATGTTGGACTTCATGCTGGGTATGGAGCCTACTTAAAAAAAAAATATGGGGGGTGCCTGGGTTCAGTCAGGCATCTGCGCTGGCTCAAGTCATGATCTCAGTGTCCTGGGATCGAGCCTCGCACCTGGCTCCCTGCTTATCAAGGAGTCTGCTTCTCCCTCTTCCTCTCCCAACACCTACTCCCCTCCACCATCATGTGGTCTCTCTCTCACTATCTCAAATACATAAAATCTTTAAGAACAGAAAAATTTTTAAATAAAATATTATTTTTAAAAAAGGAATAAAAGAAGGAACATTACTATACAACCTCTACCTATGAAGAGCACAATAAGGGAATACTTGAGTAATTTTATTCCAATTATCCCAATAAATTAAGCAACTTAAATAAAATAGCTAAATTCTTGGAAAGAAAAAAATGACCAAAACTGACAAAAGAAAAAATAGAGCACCTGAATAGCTCTGTATCTTCAATTTGTAATTTAAAAAAATTTAAAGCCTTCCATATAAAAAACCTCAGGCCTTTTTATTGTTGAATTCTATTGCATATTAAAAAAAATAATATCAGTGCTACACCATCAGAAAATAGAGAAGGAAGTATTTCCCAATTTTTTTTACAAGGCTAGAATTGGTCTGACACCAAAACCCAAGTGAGGCATCACAACAAAAGAGAAGTACAGACCAATATCCCTCATGAACTGAGAAGTAAAAATCCTTAACAAGATACTAACAAATTAAACCCAGTAATATTTTGAAAAGATAATGCATCATGACCAAGTGATAGGTTTACTGGAATTATCAACATATGTACTGTACCATACTGACAAAATAAAGTAAAAAAATCATGATTCTCTTAGAGTAGATGCAGAAAAATCTTTTGACAAGATTTGGGACACCTGGAGGGGCTCACGTGGTTGGGCATCTGCCTTCAGCTGAGGTCATGATCTCAAAGTCCTGGGATTGAGCCCCACATCACGCTCCCTGCTGAGCAGGGAGCCTGCTTCTCCCTCTCCCTCTGCCTACTACTCCCCCTGCTTGTGCTCTCTCTCTCTATGACAAATACATAAAATCTTTTTAAAATTTTTTTTTTTTAAAGATTTTATTTATTTATTTGACAGAGAGAGATCACAAGTAGGCAGAGAGGCAGGCAGAGAGAGAGGAGGAAGCAGGCTCCCTGTGGAGCAGAGAGCCCGATGCGGGGCTCGATCCCAGGACCCTGAGATCATGACCTGAGCCGAAGGCAGCGGCTTAATCCACTGAGCCACCCAGGCGCCCCTCTTTTTAAAATTTTTAATTAAATAAAATAAAAATGGGCAAGATTTAAGCAGATGCTGCACAAAGGAAGATAAACCAGTCCCCAAAAAGCACATGGAAAGATGCTCAACACCATTAGTCATCAGGGAAATATCCCATTAAAACCACAATGAGTTACCACTACACACCCACCAGAATCTCTAAAATTAAAAAGACTGACCATACCAAGTGTTGGTAACGATGTGGCATGGACAGAACTCTCATACACTGCTTGTAGGAATGTAAAACAGTATAACCACTTTGGAAAACAGTTTGGTGGTTTCTTAAATTCCACATATACCTACCATATATCCAGGAACCCAAAAGAAATGAAAAAATGTTCACACAAAGTCTTGTATACAGATGTTCATTATAGTTTTATTTATCTTAGCCCAAAATTAGAAATGGCCCCAATGCCATAAAAATGTGAATGGCTAAACAAATTTTAGTACTCAGCAACAAAAAGGAACAAATTACTGCCATGCATAATATGGATAAATGTCACTGATATAATGCAGTGAAAGAACCCAGACATCAAAAAGACCACTTGGTTTCATTTACATAAAATTCTAGAGAATCTATATAGTGAAAGAAAATAGATCACTGGTTGGCTGAGTCTGGGTATAGGTGAGGATGAGTAATTCCAAATAGCACCACATGGGTATTTTTGGAGATGATGAAAATACTCTATATTTTGACTGGGGTGGTGGTTACATGGGTATAGAGAATTGTCAAAACTCAATGAAGTTGATTAAAAAATCACTATGAGGGCACCTGGGTGGATCAAGACCAACTCTTGGTTTCAGCTCAAGTCATGATCTCACAGTCATCAGGCCCCACACTCAACAGAGTCTGCTTGAGATTCTCTCCCCCTCTCCCATACCCCTCCCCACCAAAATAAATAAATAAATAAATATTTTTAAGAATCACTATGAAATAGTACTATAATAATTCCTCTTTTCCCTGTAAGAAATTAAAGCACCAGGGTTAAAACACCCGTGTTACTGTTTTTATAGAAAAATTGTTACCTCTAACTCAAAAAGTATGGGGAAATGCTTTGAGACTTTATATAAATGTATGATATTAGGTTTTGGTTCTCAGATAATCAATAAATTTTTATGGACTAATTGCTCCAAGAACACAGCAGCAACTTCAAGAATTGAATATTAAGAGCAGCTATACAGAAAAAGAACTGTTTTGGATTTTTTTTGTTTTTGCTTATATTCTTCCAAATAGGTAATTTTACATATAGAATTTTATTTTCCTAATAATTTATATTCATTGAAAGAATTCTGAATAATATTTACAGTATTGTTAATTCTATTTTCATCCAAATATATAATTTCTAGTGATGTAAAAGCTAAGGGCATAATACGCTAATCAATTAAATCTAAAAGGATTTATATTAAATTAAATCCAAAAGGATTTGAAGAAACAAATATTTTTCCTTCTCAAATACTTTCCCTCCTCAAAGAAAGAAAGAAAGAAAACCGCAGCACTCAGAAACTAACTTAGCCAAGAGCCAGGTTTCAAACCCCAATAGTTTTACTCTAATGCCCACATCCTTAGCCACTATATCACTCTGCCTCTATAAAAGTAGAATATGCCTATAATCTCTTTTCTTCCAGATAATGTATATGTATTCATGAACATGTACTATTTTATAATTAGAAAAAATATATATACTTAAAAAGACAGAGACTATTCAGGACCTCACTCCAAGATGACATTCAATCTATTAATCGGAACATGTTGGATAACTTTGTTGATCTTTATGAAGTCATTCAACTGTTTTAGCTTTCAGTTCACATTCTTTATCTTGTTCACAAATACAACATGTAAAACTTCATCAAGTCTTGCAGAAAATAAGATATACTGTATCTACAGCATTTCTTCCATCTACCTAATGGATCTGTACGAAGGACCTAAATTTGTCATAAATTCATGCTAGTTCCCAGAGACTACCACTTCCTCTTTTGTGTTTATACATCATCCTTTTAACAATCTGGGCTAGACCAGAAGCTACAGCAACTAACTCCCAGATTATCCAAAGATTACAAACAGACAGAAGTTCAGCAATCACTTAAGTAAATTCTTCTACTGCCCTAAACTATAGATTATCACAGAGGGGAGACCCTAAACTCATTTAAAATAGTAAGGTCCTTTTATATAATTCCCTTATGTATTCTGCACTTCAGTTTCCTCCTACCAGTATTTGCTTGGCCTTCTCCAGAGTGGAAGTAATTCTTCTTGACCAAGAAGACAGAAATAAGAGAACGTAACTAATTCTACTCTCTACAATCTCTTAATGTTTCCTTCTCTACCCAGCAGCAAGATTACACCTGCTCTAAACATAACAGAAAAGCCTTTCACTGGCATTATCTGAAGGTTTCCAGTAACTCTGAGATTTCTAGTTTCTGAGTTTATTCTTGTGGATTCTGTCACTCTTCATCCTTGGTTTTATATCCTGGTTTTTACCTTCAGTACTTCTAACTGGACAGCTACTTTTGCTGTCACAATGGCCTCTTCAGGCACTTCTTTCTTCCTCACTGGAGTCACTTATAATTGCACCGCCAAATTTGCATTACTGAGTATTTCCCATTTCTCTTGAGAATACATCCTAATTTCTCTAAAAACAGGTTATAACCTTGGCATGGGGCGCCTGGGTGGTTCAGTTTGTTGGGCACCTGACTTTGGTTTTGGTTCAGGTCACGATCTCAGGGTCCTGGGATGGTGCTCAATGGGGAGTTTGCTTGTGATTCTCCCTCTCTCTTTGCCCCTCCCCCTGCTTGCACACACACACTCTCTCTCAAATAAATTAATCTTAAAAAAAAAAAAGCTATAACTTCGGCATAATTACGTGACATTGATTAAAATTTGTCTGAAACCCGGTTAAAAATTCCTTTCAGAAGTGACTTCCCTCCCAAAATCAGTTTTATTACTGTGTAGTCACATCTCCTCTTGACTGAAATTGTAGTGCCCAATTTGATCATCTATCACGTTGTTTGTATAAGAGCTAACATTTCCGATGGATGTACTATATGACAAGCACTGTATTAAAAGACTTCCTATATATTCTTAGATTCAATCCTTGTGAACCTAATGAGGAAATACTATCATTACCTAATTTTACTGGTAAGGTGGCAAAGATTTAAGTAACTTGACTAAAGCCACATAGTTACTAAATAAAAGAGCTACACTCTGAGCCCAAGTCTGTCTGAGTTAAAAAACAAAACAAAACAAACCCCAAGTTTTTTCTACTGTACCTCCTAGCCATTCACACGTAGGCTAACTCTGAAGAGGGTGGAGAGTGAGATGTCTCAGTTTAAGATGGCTTATAAAATGCAACTATTTAAAAAAAATAAACATATCAGATTTTATAAATCATGTATCAGAACTATTTCAAATTAATTACCTCGAACACTTTAAAGTATGGGAAGTTTTCTTACAGAACAGTTTCTACAACTTTTTACTAGTCTTTTTTTTTTTTTTTTTTTTAAGTATTTTATTGAGATGCCTGAGTGGCTCAATGGGTTAAGCCATTGCCTTTGGCTCAGGTCATGATCCCAGGATCCTGTGATCAGGTCCTACATTGGGCTCCTTGCTTGGCGGGGAGCCTGCTTCTCTCTCTGCCTTTGCCTGCCACTCTGACTGCTTGTGTGCACTCTCTCTCTCTCTAATAAATAAAATCTTTGAAAAAAAAATAAAGTGTTTTTTTATTAGCAAGAGAGAGAGAGAGAGAGAAAGAGAGAGCAAGCTCACAAGGAGGGGAAAAGCAGGCAGAGGGAGAGATAGGCTCCCTGGCAAGCAAGGAGCCCCCCCGTGGGACTCATTTCCAGGACCCTGAAATCATGACCCGAGACGAAGGTAGACACCCAGCTGACTGAGCCACCCAGGCATTCCTACTAGTCTTTTAAATATCTTCAATACTGGTCAAATATTCGTTTTTGAGAATCTTTTTTAAGGGGCTGCAAAGCAATGCTTATTGAGTGATAGTAAAGTTTACTGAATGATAGAGTACAAAGCTCCTAAAGAGAAAGGGGACCTGAGAGGGTTGCCCAAGAATAATTTCTATTTTGGAAATAGCATGGTCATTTGGAACCAATTCTTATAAATCAGAAATGGTGATTTAGAGTGATATAATATCTTAGAACATGAGGGCATGGCTTTGGAGTATGACAGTCATAAATTTGAGTTAGAACCTTACCACCCTAACTTCTACTAAATTATTTAAATTCTCTGAACCCTACTTCTCTCATCTGAAAAGGAAAAAAGGGAATCACTTCTTGGCCTCCTGGCTAAGATGAAGTGAAAAGGAAGAAAGATATCATCTATCTCACAACCATGTGAAGATTGCGTGAATCTGGCTGTATGTATGTTACATATTATATACATAAAATACACATGTGGGGGTCTGGGTGGCTCAGTCGGTTAGATGCCTGCCTCCAGCTCAGGTCATGATCTTGGGGTCCTGGGATCCAGTCCCATGTCAGGCTCTCTGCTCAGGTGGGAGTCTGATTCTCCCTCTGCCCCTCCACCCTCCCCCAATCATGCTCATGTGTGCTCTCTCACTCACAAAAATAAATAAAATCCTAAAAAAACCCACACATGCATGATAAATAATAAACATTTTTCTCCTCTTCTCTACTGTTATTTTATTTATGTATTTATTTTAACTATTTATTTGACAGAGGGAGAGAGTGTGCTCACAAGCAGGGAGAGTGGCAGGCAGAGGGAGAAGCAGACCCCTGGCTGAGTAGGGGACCAACACAGGAGTCCATCCCAGGACCTGGAGATCATGATCTGCGCCGTGGCAGATGCTTAACCTACTGAGCCACCCAGGCGCCCCTCTACTGTTATTTTAATCATTATTTCAAACTGTGAACCACATATGATGAATCTGTCCCTTATAACATTTGTAATAAAGCAAGAGATTTTCGGTTTATCCATTTTCCAGCTACTGATTTTTTGCTCTAAATTATATGAAACAGTATTTTGACATTAGTGAACGTCAGTGGGCAACTTACCTGTGGAAACCATCTTTCAAAACTTCTTGCCTCAAAATAATTTCTGAACAAGTAGCCCTTATGCCTATAAGAATCAGAAGATTTCTTAAAATAAGCGCTCAGTGAAAGAACATTTAAATAATTAGAAAATAATTGCTTGAATAGGCTTTACTTGCCTGAAAAATCTAACCAACCTATAAACAAAAGCGTTTAAAACTTAAAGAATTTGAGCTATCTAAAAAGCTACTTATAATATAGCAGAGGCATTTAGAACACTGACCTTGGAGTAATACTGCCTAATTATAACCCCAGTCTGTCCCTTAAAGCTATGTGACTTTGGACAAAATACGTTTATTTCTCTGCTATTTGTCATGAGTACTGAATACATGTACAAGCACTTAGAACAGGGCTACCAGATAGTAAGAGCTCTGTATAAGTGTTTGTCATTAATACTCTTTTTTCAGATGATCCCAGGACACGAAAAGGAACAGACTAGCTAAAGAGCCAGGAAATCTCAGTTTTAATCCTGGTTCACTGAAACTGTATTTTAGATACATACTGCCAACTTTTGTATTCTATTGTCCACACCTGGAAAACTGAGAAAATGGTACACTTACACCTTGTGGAGATTTTGGGAAGGTTTAAAACAGAGAAACAAAAACTTGAGGGTTTCAAGGATTCAAAGGGTTCCTTTATAAACTTAGAATAACCCAAAATCTCACTGTAATGACACCATGCAGAATTCAAATGTTAAAACTATTATTCAATGTCAGCATCATAAAATTAAAAATTCAGGGGCACCTGGGTGGCTCAGTCAAACGTCCAGTTCTTGATTTCAGCTCAGGTCATGATCTCAGGGTTGTGAGATCAGCCCTGAGACAGGCTCTGCGCTGGGTGTTGAGCCTGCTTAAGATTTTCTCCCAACTCCAAATAAATAAATAAATAAATAAATAAATAATTCCATTACTAATGACCACCAACTGTTCTGAGTAACCTGCTATATGGAACATTAATCTATTTTCAAAAGCTGGAAGTGCACTAACATTAAAACAAACACAAAAGGGACAACTGGGTGGCTCAGTGGGTTAAGCCGCTGCCTTTGGCTCAGGTCATGATCCCAGGGTTCTGGGATCAAGTCCCACATCGGGCTCCTTGCTCAGTGGGGAGCCTGCTTCTTCTCTCTGCCTCTGCCTGCCACTTTGCCTGCTTGTGCTCTCTCTCTCTCTCTCTGACAAATATTTTAGTATATGTACTGCCAAAGCGAGCACTCTCTCTGACAAATAAATAAAATCTTTAAAAACAAAAAAACCAAACACAAAAAAAACATATACTATTATGTATTGCTAAGTCTATTAGATTCATTCCTGAAAAGATGCACACACACAAAAAAAAAGATATGAGAACACCAAAATATACAAGGAAAGGAAAAATGATATTTATTAAATGATATCCATATGACAAGTCCTCTACTTGGGGCTTTCACATATTTTAACTTTCACAACTCAGCAAAATAGGTGAAATTACTGCCATTTGCACACAGGAGGAAACTGATTAACAAACAGTTCTCACTGGCTCTAGGCCATACCACTAAGTAAGTTACTGATTAGAAGCAAGATCTCCTAGAGTTTTAAAGCCTAAGATATTTCCACTTACCTAGCTATCTAAAAAAAAAAACCCTTATTTGCTTCAGAGAAGCATATATAATCATTTCCGAAAAATACATTTGGGTATCTTTTTTACAAATCCAGATGTTTCACTATGTTTAATTTTAATAGGGGTGGAGAGTCAGGATTTATATCTATCTAGAACTTAAATTAGAAAAAAAAAGTCAGATTAATAGGCTTAAATTCTGTTGGGATATACACTGGAGAATACTGAACCCCTTTCATCTCGGGATGGTAGAAAGGTTAATTCACAAATAGTATAGCAAATAGATTATTCCTAATTTTTTAATGCAAAAACAACATTTTCTTTTTTTGGAAGATTTTATTTATTTATTTGACAGAGAGAGAGAGAAAGCTAGAGAGAGGGTCAGGCCTTTTTTTTTTTTTTTTTAGATTTTTATTTATGTATTTATTTATTTGACAAAGACAGAGGTAGACAGAGGGCCAGGCTCCTCAGAACAGGGAGCCCAATGTGGGGCTCGACCCCAGGACCCTGAGATCATGACCTGAGCCAAAGGCAGATGCTTAATGACTGAGCCACCCGGGTGTCCCAAGCAAAAATAACATTTTCAAAATAAATTTGTTGCATCTGAATTGACCGTCAAGATTTTTCCTCCTTTTTTTTTTTTAAGACTTTTCCTCTTAAATATTACTTTATTTGATTACAGTGGCTAGAACCGGCTCTGAAAATTGACTTCTTTTTAATGATAAAATACCAGGGCTGGAAGAGTCTTTAGAAATCACCAAGTCCAGCTGTTTAAAAATTCATTTTGGCTTCATAATACTTCAAGTAAATCTGGAAACCTAGTATGTGAAGACACAAAAACAGTGATTGACCCTAGTCTAATATTCTCACTTTACAGATGGAGAAACTTAACCTAATTTGTACTGACTTTCCTTATGTAATTACTACTGCACTTCCCCACTACTCTGCAAGTTTCACGAGGGTTGGGGCCATATTTAGCTCAGCCCTGGATCTACAGCACCTAGCACAGCACTTCGGCCCTCCAAGTAGACCCAAAGAAATGATCAACTCACTTGCCCAGCCTGTAGTTAGAAGAAAAGCCCTAGCCTAATCCAGTCTATCACAAAAAATTTTTTGTTAAATAAAACTAGTTGTCCACCCTTCCCACGCGCTCACCCTGTCAGTCTCTCCATTCTGGACTGGGATTCTCACACCCCATAGGGCACTGTGGCCTTGCTGATCCTCTCAGGGGTCCCAAGCTTCATGCATCCCAAGACACTTGGCTGTACTGCCTTCCCGATATTTTAGTAATAGTACGGTTAGTACTACCTCTGAACGACAAAGCCCGACTCTCCAGAGACCCAAGAGACGCCTCGGAGCAGTGGCTAGGCGGGTGGGAAAGGTGGGAAGCACATGGCCTCGGTTCTTAACCTCCTCCAGGTCACCCAGCAGGTTCTAGGTCCGCGCGACGAGAGGCGCACCGTGGAGGACCTAGGAGTCCGGACAGTCCCCCACCCGCCGGTCTCCCAACCCCGTCCCTCGTTTACCAGCGTCGGTGGGGGTGTTAGTGAAGGCCGTAGCGGGTGTGGTGAGTCCAGCCGCCTCCCAGAGGAGCAGCCAGGCCACCGCCCGGACAACCACGTCCGTGGCAGCCAGGACGGTGGAGAACGCGCTCTCCAGAGCGCGCGGGGACGAACTGCGGACTGAGGAGCCCGAGCACGACCTACGCCGCTCCTAGAGCGTGCTGCCACGGAGTCAGTGACCCGCACGGAAGACAACGACGCGCGTCTGCGTTCCTGTGGTTCCCCGGGTCCCCGCAGCTCTGGTCCCCCCGAAACTTCAGGCGTGGCGGGAGGCCACAACCCTACCGCGGTCTTTGATCCCTTGTCGCCCCGCCCCTCGCCGTCGGGTCAGGGGGCGGAGCGAGGAGCGGCGCACGCGCCCTGACGTACGCCGGGGCTGTTGCTGTGGGAACGACTCCCTGGGCCCGCATCCAGACCCGGGTCCTGGAGCAGTCGGGCGAGCGGTGTTGGGGAACTCTGTGTCTCCACCTCCACTTCCAGGTACGTGCGGATTCGGCTCTCCTGCGGGGGAATTCACCCTGCAGTCACGTCTGCGGGGCTACGGCTGTCGCTTCTACCTGCAGCGCCAGGCTCCGCCCGGCCTGAGTCGAGTTAAGTTTTGTGTGCACTGCGGTTGGGGGGAAGCAAGCCCCTCACGGCGCTTTTAAGCTCTCCCCCCCCCCGCCCCCCGCAGAAGATGCACTTTCTCTGTTTCTCTAAGGGTACAAAAGTTAGCCTTGCAGTAGCGGGGACGTGAGTTTGGGAGAGGATCGTCTCTCTGTTGGGCAAAATCCGTACACTTTTAGGTGCTGTGGGGGATGCTTAGCAAGATTATGGCGGTCACTGATTCCTGGGGAGAAAAGTATTAAAGCCTATGAGGAAGAGTTAGGTAAATGTGTGGTCTGTCTTCTTGAATTAAAGTGAATCTGTAAGTAGGTCTAGATGCAGACTGGAGCTAGGACAGGTGTTTGCAAGAGGAAAGATGTCAGAATGTACCATCGGAAAGTGAAAATAGCAGTATAAGCATGGTATTAAGAAATATGGAGATAAATTTTGGAAGAAACACTTAAAAGAATTGAAACTGGTTGACTATGAAGAGAGGAAGGGCAGGGGACAACAGTTTCTTTGTTATAATCCTCAGAATTATTTTACATTTTTAACAGAATATAAACATATTAGTGCAAATAAAAGTTTAAAAAATTTTTAAAGATTGTTTATTTATTGATTTATGAGAGAAAGAGAAAGAGGCGCAGAGTCAGAGGGAGAAGCAGGCTCCCCGCTGAGCAGGAAGCCCAATGTGGGACTCAATCCCAGGACCTGGGATCATGACCTAAGCCAAAGGCAGAGGCTCAACCATCTGAGCCACCCACACGCCCCAAAAGTTAAATTTTATTATTATTTTTTTTTAAAGATTTTATTTATTTATTTATTTGACAGAGAGAGACAGATCACAGGTAGGCAGGGAGGCAGACAGAGAGAGGAGGAAGCAGGCTCTCCGAGGAGCAGAGAGCCAGATGTGGGGCTCGATCCCAGGACCCTGGGATCATGACCTGAGCCGAAGGCAGAGGCTTTAACCCACTGAGCCACCCAGGCGCCCCCCAAAAGTTAAATTTTAAAAAGAAAAGACTCTGTAGTCAAAAAAACATTGTTATCAATTGCATACATCAGTCATGAGTACAGCCATTTGCTTGAGTGTGTGGAATTTATATTGTGCTCAGTAGGATCTCTTAGAAAGCTTACTAACAGACCACATTTTAATGACATGAACTGGGAGTAGTATTTGAAGAAGGGGGTGGGTGGGATCGTTTGTGTCAGATCAGAGCACAGTAATTTGAAATGGCAGTTCTTTAAGATGAATTTCTTAAGAGTAAAAATTCTGATGTTCAACAATAAGAAGTGAAAAGTATAGGTGATGCTATATCTATAAGACAAAACACTTGACAGTCATAGAAATGTGTGTTTTAGTAAAGCATCGAAGGACAGAATCATGTAAGTTATTACATTTACAAGGCAGGAAATAGATGTATAATGTAAAAAATACTATACTAAAAAAACTATATGTGTAGACAAAAACAAATCAAAGGTAATCATTATATATATGTTTGTTCCTCCTCCTCCCCCCCCACCCTACCTCCAGTCTTCTCCAATGTACTGTGTTCCTATGGTGATTCTCTAGAAAAATCAAGTTTATGAAGGTATCATCACTCTATACTCCTTTACCTTTAGGTTCCTTGACATTTGCAAATCTTCCTGAGAATATCAAAGTCCTACCTAAAGCAGTCGCTATAATTAAGCATATTTTGGCACTGGGCACCAACAAGAGGGAATAGAAAGTATTAACTGCAAAAGAGCTGTGTTTCTTGTAACTGAGAAAACAGAGAGACAAATAAGTTGAAATAAAAACATTGTAAACTTTATTGACTTGTGTATGTAGAGGTTGAATCTGTACCGGGTCTGCATTTTTTATGAGACCTGTAGACTATAAACACTTAAAGGATATACAGAGGCTGTGTCTTATATTAGTAGATTAAATGAAATTTTTTAAATGATTGTATTTATTTATTTGAGAGAGAGCTTGTGTGTGCACGAACGTGTGTGCACGAACGAGCGAGGGGAGGAGCAGAGGGAAAGGGAGAAAAGCAGGCTCCCTGCTGAGTGCAGAGGCCACTGTGGCTCTCTGAGATCATGACCTGAGTGGAAACCAAGAGAGGGCCCCCTCAACTGACTGAGCCCCCCAGGTGCCCTTAGTACATTAAATTAAACAGGTATGTATGGTATTTTGCTGGGATATTCTGATGAACAGTGGATATGTTCCCTGCCCTCATGCTGCATATACAATAGAAGGGAGGATAAGTGATTCAATAAGTAATCATAGAAGACTTCATGAGTAAAATGGGAAGGTACGGAGGAGACAGACCCAGTCTGATGAACCTCTCAGGACTTAATGTTTAAGGTTAAAAAATCATAGTATCTTGCCATAGAGGGTGCTTGTACGTACTTGTTTAACTGATAAATAAAAAGATCCTGTAAGTTGATTCTTGGGCTGACTCGGGTTCATGTACAACCTTTGGTTAAGAATGCAGTACACTAAGAGGTCCAGGCAACTGCACTTCCAGGCTCATGTGTGAACAAACTTACATACCTCATTGAACCAGGGATCCAACAACAAAGGATAACCCCAGGGCTATACTGAACTTTCAGGGTAGCTCTCAAAGTATTGAAGTTGACGGGCTAGCATGCATCTCTATAACTGGACTAGAGCCAGATCTGCTGGGGAGAAGGGGTACTGGGGAGTGTGATTTATTCAACACTTATATTTTTTTGTCCTTCAGCAGGAAGTCATTATGTTACTAACATATTTTCATCAGATTTCCTCCGATTTACCCTGAAGTGCATGTGAGAATGATGTGCACTGCCAAGAAATGTGGAATTAGGTTCCAGCCTCCAGCTATTATCTTAATCTATGAGAATGAAATGAAGGGGAAAAGTCGCCAACGCATCATGCCAGTCCGAAACTTTTCAAAGTTTTCAGGTACCTCATGTTTTATCTTGCTTCCTATCTTAAATATTCTCTAAATCACTTATTAAGAATGATTTCAGTCTTGTAATAGAGCACCATGGCCTTCAGAGTTAGACAGCCCCAGGTTCAAATCATGACTATCAGGGTAGGTAGATGAACCCCAGCTAAATTGTCAGTGAGCTTCAGTCTCCTGATCTGTAAATGGAAATTGATAATCCCACCCTTTCAGAATTGTGATATGGGTTAAATGAGATTGCTTTATTCAATAATACTGACTCCCGTCTCTCCCTCCAAATGTGTTTTTTGTCTTGATATTTTCTTAGTCTAGATATTTTCTTAGTACCAGTACTAATACCTGAAACTGTAATAAATCCTTTTCATCTTAGATGTTTTCTCCAGTTGCAAGTGTTTGACATCTCCTTAGAGTGATTTTTTTTTTAAGATTTTTTTTTTAATATTTTATTTATTTATTTGACAGAGAGAGAGATCACAAGTAGATAGAGAGGCAGGCAGAAAGAGAGGGAAGCAGGCTCCCTGCTGAGCAGAGAGCCCGATGCGGGACTCGATCCCAGGACCCTGAGATCATGACCTGAGCCGAAGGCAGCGGCTTAACCCACTGAGCCACCCAGGCGCCCCTTAGAGTGATTTTTAAGTTAAGGAAATAAAAAATGCATCCCTCTTCCGCCCACCACACTCAAAGCTCGATATAAAGGAATAATAGTTCTGCAAAATAATTCATTCTGAAGCCGTCACTTAGCTACTTGGCTCTCATAGCAGATAATGCTTTCAGTAGTTTGCGATATGTCTGTTGTGTGTGGTGTATAATTTTGTTTTTCTCTCCTAGATTGCAACAAAGCTGCTGAACAATTAAAGAATAATCCACGACACAAGAGTTACCTGGAACAAGTGTCCCTGAGGCAGCTAGAGAAGTTATTCAGTTTTTTACGAGGTTACTTGTTGGGGCAGAGTTTGGCAGAAACAATGGAACAAATTCAACGGGAAACAACAATTGATCCTGAGGAAGACCTGAACAAACTAGATGATAAGGAACTTGCTAAGAGAAAAAGCATCATGGATGAACTTTTTGAGAAAAATCAGAAAAAGAAGGATGATCCAGATTTCGTTTATGACATTGAAGTTGAATTCCCACAGGATGAACAATTGCAGTCTTGTGGCTGGGACACAGAGTCAGCTGACGAGTTCTGATATCAAAAACTCAAAGAATTAATTGAGCTAGTAGAAACTGCATGTTTATACAAAGGATGTATAAACGTGGTTCTAGAAAAATCTGTAAAGAACACTAAATGTACATGTTGGGTCAAGTTTGGATTGACCATGTTACTTTTCAAAACCAGGACATGTGTCTACTGTGTAGATACATGAAAAATATACAAAAACCAGAATTTAGGAATCTGCCTTTAAGGAGCTCACAATCTAATTGGAAGATAACTCAGAAACTTGTGAAAAGCTAATTAACAGAATTAGGCAACAAAAAGATTAGAAATGCTTGATAAAAGTTAAAGGGGGTCAGAGCCTAGATGACGATAGGGTTAGAAAGTCAGGGAAGACTGAGTCCTTTAGTAGAGAGATGGGACTTTGCCTCGTTCTCGAAATGGTAGTGTTTGGATAGAAGTTTATAAGACTCCAGATGAGAGAAGCTGGGAGAAAAAAGGGTCTTGGGGGAGGGTAGTGGTAAAGAGATAGGGACTAGAACATTTTATTTGAGGAACAGTAAGCAAATTATAGTTTGGTAAGATTGGAGGGTGCTTATGGTTACCAGGGAATTACCCTGTGTGCATTATGTTTTTATATGTATTGGACTCTGCAAGGGGGTGTCATCTGATAGACAGTAGGGGAATTCTGCCACTCCAGGATCAGGAAACCTGTACTAAAGATATTCTGAAATCCTGAAGGTCTTCCCATAACTGAAGTGGTTTGTTTGTAAAATGGGAAATCTAGCCATAATGAATAAATAGGCATTGCCAGTTTAGGCCTATTCATGTGTTTGGATCTACAAAGAGAAGATCTTTGTTGAACCAGGTTATATGTGTACAGATACATCTTTCTTCTCATTAGAATTGGCAGATATTCATGTTTTCTGAAAGGAGATTGATACTCATTAAATAAAGCTGTAAAAATTATTTACTCTTTCCACCTATTCATCTCTACTGTCTTTACCAGTAAAAGCCCCATGAAAGGGGTCACTCTTATAGTGGTATCACCAGGGGCTTAAGATGGTCAGGCATCACATGTATATTTGCCAAAGGTAGCAAAAAAATTTCAGAATCAGAGATCGCCTATATCTACACAGTATTCCATTGTACAGATGTAGATGATACATTTTAAAAGTTGACCTTAGGTTGTTTTTCCTTTCACTATTACAAGCAATGCCACAGCAAATAACCTTGTACATTCTCTGTTTTGTGCACTTGTAAAACTATAAGTAATGCCTAGAAGGGAATTGCTGGGTATGTCTGTTCCAAATTTTAATAGATAATTGCTAACTTGTCCTTCAGAGAAGTTCATTCATTCATCCATTCATTCAGTATGTGTACTTAATGAACACATATTACATGCTGAGCTGTATTATTCTGGAGTCTGAGTATGTAGCAGTCCTTGCCTTTACAAGGTTTACAATCTAGTGGCAGAAGAAAGATATTAAACATAAATACATAGAATAATGTCACATCTGTGCTTGGAATTAAAAACATGGTAAAAAGACAATGATGGAGGGGTTGGGAGCCGCTTTTTTTGACAGCAATCAGAGAATGCCTCACTGTAGAGGTGGGACATTTGAGTAAAGACCTGAAGGAGGTTAAGGAAGAAATGATGTGCATTTCATGAGTTGTAGAGAAAGGTAGGTGTGTGGGCCCCCAGAGCTGGAATGTGCTTGGCTTACCGAGGAAGAACAAGGACACAGATGTGGCTAATACAGACTGAGGAGGAGAATAATGGTAGGAGATGAGGTTGGAGTGTTCTTACCAATGCATAGAACTTCCATGAAGGCTGTACCAACTTAAACTGTTGGCAGTACATGAAGGTACCCGTTTCCCCACATGCGCATCAAGAGATAGTGTTCTCAAACTTGTTGATCTTTGCCAATTTTATAATCTAAAAACGGCACTTCATGGTTTTAACTTCTTTTATTATGAGTGAGACTGAGCATTTTCATACACTTGAGAACAGTTTTTTATGACAACACGTCATTTGCTCATTCTTCTGTTGTGTTTCTGGTCTTTTTCTTACTGATTTGTAAAAAGTTCTTTATTGGGGCACCCAGGTGGCGCAGTTGGTTAAGCCTCTGCCTTTAGCTCAGGTCATGATCCCAAGGTCCTGAGATTGAGGCCCGCATTGGGCTCCCTGCTCAGCGGGGAGTCTGCTTCTCCCTCTTCCTCTGCCTGCCACTCTCCCTGCTGTGCTCTCTCACTGTCAAATAAATAAATTAAAAAAAAAAACAAAAACGTTCTTTATTAAGGAAAAGAGCCCTTGGTCTGTGATATGAGTTGCAGATACTTTACCTTTGTCATTCGTGTTTTCACTTTGTTTATGATAGTTTCCAGGCAGATTTTTTTCAAGTCAAACTGATCAATATTTTTCTCTGTCATTCTGCATTTTTGTCATACTGAGAGAGGCATTCCTCACTCCAAGTTTTTTTTTTTTTTTAATCCCATGGTATTTTGTACATAGAAATTTATTTTGGTATAAGATAAAAGATGTGAATCCCAACCTTACTTTTTTCCAGATGCCCATCCAGCTGTCTCAGCACTACTGTATACCGAATTACCTATCTTTCCCCCATTGAGTTGAAGTGCATGCTTTATTATATATAAGTTCCCATATGTGTCAGAATAGTTATCTTTTGATTGTATTAATGTCATCTATAGCACACTCCCAATCTATGTTTTTTGATGTTTATTGAGCACATCCTGTGAAGAGCTACAGTAAGATACAAAATGGGCTGTAACTTTTGCCTTTGGGATATTAACATAGTTTACCCAAACAAGAAAACTAGCATATATGAGCTAGAGGTACTGACTCTATCTAAAGCAGGAGGGGGAGATCATGTGAGCTGAGCGGTTGTGGATTTTTTTTTTCTTATGTGCCTTATCCAAATCAAATTCTGTTGACCTCTTTCACATTTTTTTCCATTATAAAATGAATATATACTCAATACCATTATCCTTTTTTTAAAAGATTTTATTTATTTATTTGACAGAGATCACAAGTAGGCAGAGAGGCAGGCAGAGAGGGAGAAGCAGGCTCCCCGCTGAGCAGAGAACCCAATGTGGGGCTCGATCCCAGGACCCTGAGATCATGACCTGAGCCGAAGGCAGAGGCTTTCACCCACAGAGCCACCCAGGCACCCCTCAATACCATTATCTTAAAATTTTAGATAGAGTGTAAAAGTAAAACGGGAAAATTCTCAACTTTACTCAGTTCCAACTCTGCAGAGAATTTGGCTTCCCTAGAGGACTCTCGATCCCATCTTTTGTTGTGACCTTGCCTCACCAGTATTCTTTCTCTCCCTGCCTCCGTCTTTCTCATTTTCAGCTTCAGTCCCTTCTGGCTTATCCTCTACAGTCTGTAAACATGCATAAGATCTTGCCATATTAAAACAAGAAGACATCACTTTGCCTTTCTTTACCTCATATTGTATCTAACCAAATTATTGCTCATCTAGTTATTAGATAAATCTAACCCTTCCCCGACTACTGCACCCTTTAGAGCAGATCTGTCTGTAGTCTGATTCTAGATTAGACTAGACTAGACATGCTCAGCCTATGAAACTCAATACTTTGAGAGCTGCCCTTAAAGTTCAGTTTGGCTCTGGCTTCTTCTCACTCTGTTGGATCCCTAAGAACCTCTGGTTCATTGAGAGGTGTAGGTTTGTTCATATGTAAGCCTGGAAATACAATACAGTTTGGATCTCTTAGTGTACTTAATGAACTGTAGTCTTCACCAAAGATTGTAAATCCCTGGGTCAGTATAAGAATTGAACTAAAGGGTCTTTTCTATTTACCAGTTCAGCAAGTATGCAATCAAGCACCAGGAACATCAAGGTACTGAGTGGTCACCTTAAACATTATTTCCTGAGAGTTTCACCCTCAGGGATCTGCTCTCTTGCACTTTTGCAATTATTTTATATATTTTATATTTAATATTTATATTATTATTATATAATATAATATAATAAATATAATTTATATTTTATTTATTTATATATTTTTATTTATATAATTATAAATAGATAATTATCTTTTATAATATAATATTAATGATATTTATTATAATATTATATATAAAATATTATATTTAATGTTTATATTAGTTATTATGTATTTTTAATTTATATTAATATTTAATATTATAATATAATGAATAGTATTTATATTATATTTTATATTTTATATATTTATATATTAAATATTTTATATTTTATATTTTATATATTTTATATTTTATATATTTTATATATTTATATATATATTTATATATCCAAATATATTTTATATATTTATATTTTATGTTATTTATATTAATATTTAATATTATAATATAATGAATAGTATTTATATTATATTATATTTTATATTTTATATATTTTATATATTTTATATTTTATATATTTATTATATATTTGCAAAATATTTAATATTTTGCAATTATTCTACTCAGGGTTTTTTTGGTGATTATTTCATCATCTACCTAGTACTTTGACAAAAGTAGTAGATGAAAATTGAGGAAAGGTCACTGGATTTGGCAACTAGGTCTCTGTTAATATTCAAGAATGAAGATTGGGGGCGCCTGGGTGGCTCAGTGGGTTAAGGCCTCTGCCTTCGGCTCAGGTCATGATCCCAGGGTCCTGGGATTAAGCCCCGCATTGGGCTCTCAGCTCAGTAGGAAGCCTGCTTCTCCCTCTCCCACTCCTCCTGCTTGTGTTCACTATCTCTTGCTATGTCTCTGTCAAATAAAATCTTTAAAAATAAAAAATAATTTAAAAAAAAGAATGAAGATTGAAGGTGGGTGATTGGATAGAAATTGCAGGATAGGGACACCTGGGTGGCTCATTCAGTTAAGTGTCTGCTCTGACATATAAATAAAATCTCAAAAAAAAAAAAAAGAAGAAAGAAAAAGAAACTGCACGATATTATGAAGGAAACATAGGATCATAGACCTAGATGAGAAAGCTAAAACTGGGGGGGGAGGGAAGCTGAAACTATATAACTTTTAGAAGAAAATAAAGAGAAAATCTTTATGACCTCTGTGTCTCACTTCAGGCTATTTTAATAAAACACCATAAACCGGGTGGCTGGTAAACAACAGAAATTTATTCCTCATAGTTCTGGTGATTGGAAGTCTGAGAGCAGGGTACCAGCCTTGTCAGTTTCTGATAAGAAGATTTTCCATGTTGCAAGCTATGCACTTGCAGAGGACAGCAAGCCAGCTCTTTCATGTCTCACTTTAAGAGCACTAATCCCATTCATGAGAGCTCCACCCTTATGACTCCATCAATTCTAATGACCTCCCAAAGGCCTACCTTATAATACCATCACTTTTGGGGGTTAGGACTTCAACATATGAATTTTGAGAGGACTAGTAAATATTCAAGGCATAACACTAATTAGGCAAAGAGATCTTTGGTTTGATACTAAAAATCTGATTTGTAAAAGGAAAAAATTTATGTATTGGATTCATCAAAAATTTTTAAATTTTGTACTCTGAAGACAATGTTGAGAACATAAAACAGACTGAAAGAAAATATCCACAGATCATATAACTGAAAAAGCACTTGTATCCAGCATATAAAGAGAACTCTTACAATTTGGGGTGCCTGGCTGGTCTGTCAGTGGAGTATTCAACTCTTGATTTCAGGGTTGTGAGTTCA
The DNA here is from genome assembly GCF_922984935.1 of Meles meles. Taxonomy (NCBI): domain Eukaryota; kingdom Metazoa; phylum Chordata; class Mammalia; order Carnivora; family Mustelidae; genus Meles; species Meles meles. The sequence goes on along the minus strand of NC_060069.1, from coordinate 44,129,390 downwards.
AGCATTCAAGCCCCACGTTGGATGTACAGATTACTTAAAAGTAAAATCGTAGGGGTCCCTGAGTGGCTCAGTTGGTTAAGCATCGGCCTTCCGCTCAAGTCATGATCCCAGCCAGGGTCCTGGAATTGAGCCCTGCATTGGGCTCCCTGCTCAGCAGAGAGCCTGCTTCTCCCTCTCCCTCTGCCTGCCACTTTGTTTACTTGTGCTCTCTACCTCTCCGTCAAATAAATAAATAAAATCTTTTAAAAAAATAAAAATAAAGTCTTAAAAAAATAATTCTTACAACTCAGTAATAAAAAAAAGAACCCAATTTAAAAATGAACAAAAGATGGATGCCTGTGTGACTTGGTTGATTAAGTGTCCAACTCATGATTTTGTCTCAGGGATGATCTTGGGGTCATGATATTGAGCCCCAAGTCAGGCTCTGCACCTGGCACACTGTCTGCTTGGGATTCTCTCTCTCCCCCTGCCCCCTCCCCCAACACACTCTCTCAATAAATAAATAAACTCTTTTTTAAAAATTGACAAAAGACTTACATACACATTTCTTCAAAGAAGATATGCAAATGGTTAATAAGCACTTGGAAAGATGTTCAACATCATCAGCCATTAAAGAAATTCAAATTAACAGGGAAAACTGACTCAATCAGTAAAGCATAGAACTCTTGATCTCAGGGCTGTGAGTTCAAGTCCCACAATGGGCAGGGAGCCTACTCAAAAACAAACAAACAAACAAACAAACAAACAAACAAAAAATACAAATTAAAACTATGGTGAGATACTATTTCACATCCATTAGAATGTCTATAATGAAAAAAAGATAATTACAAGTGTTAGTGAGGCTGTAGAAAATTGGAATGTTGTTGGTAGGAATATAAAATGGTAGAACCATTTCAGAGAACAGTTTGGCACTTTTGTAAAAAGTTACACATATACTGGGGCACCTGGGTGGCTCAGTCAGTTAGGCATCTGCCTTTGGCTCAGGTCATGATCTCGGAGTCTTGGGATCAGCCCTGCATCTGGGCTCCCTGCTCAGCGGCAAGTCTGCTTTCCTTCTCCCTCTGCCCCTCCCCCACAGGCCCCACAGCTTGTGCACACCCTTTCTCTCAAATGGATAAGTGAAATTATTTTTTTTAAAGATTTTATTTATTTACTTGACAGACAGAGATCACAAGTAGGCAGAGAGGCAGGCAGAGAGAGAGGGAAAGGGAAGCAGGCTACCTGCCAAGCAGAGAGCCCGATGAGGGGCTCGATCCCAGGACCCCAGGACCACAACCTGAGCTGAAGGCAGAGGCTTTAACCCACTGAGCCACCCAGGCACCCTGGATAAGTGAAATTAAAAAAAAAAAAAAAGCACATAAACTTACTGTACTATCCAGCAGTTCCACCCATGGACTCTATGCAAGAGAAATAAAGACATATGTCCACCCCAAGAGTGTACTTGAATTTTCATAACAGACTGAAAAGGGAAACGCTCCAATTATCCATCAGTTGGAACATGGAGAAACAAAAGTGTAGTACCTACATGATAGAATACTGTTCAGCAATAAAACATTATGCTAAATGAAAGGAGCCAGACACAAAAAACTACATATCATATGATCCATTTATATGAGAAAACAAAAAGGCAACTCTGTAGAGACGGAAAACAGACCAATGGTTGCCTGGGGCCGGGGATGAGCAATGGGAATTGACTGCACATGGGTCAGTGAAAGATGAGGTTGATGGAAACACTCTAAAACTGGATTTTGTGATGTTTGCACAATTCTGTAAATTCACTACAAATACTTGATCTGGGCACTGGAAAACAAGCAAATTTTATGGTGTGTATATATTTAGGTATGCATGTTTACCTCAATAAAGTTATTACAAAATAGGGAGGCCCCTGGGTGGCTCGGTTGATTAAGCATCTGACTCTTGGCTTTGGCTCAGGTAGTGATCTCAGGCTTGTGAGATCCGACACCCCTTCCCCCGCCTTTGGCTCAGTGTGGAGTCTACCGAAGATTCTTTCCCTCCCTCTCCTTCCCCCTCTGCTCCTCCCCAACTTGCGCTCTCTTTCTCTCAAATAAATACAGAAATAAAATCTTAAAAAAAAATTGGAAACAGAATAGAATTAATGTCATCAGATCATTTGTTCTAAGAATGAACAAGAGGGTTAAAAATATGTGTTAAACCTCTCTAAACACTCGTAAGAGATGGAGCTTGAAAAAGACTGGAGGAGGGGTGGAATAAAGGCATTCATTTAATAGACACTTGTTGAATGCTTACTCTGTGGAAACTCTCCAGGAGGTTTGAAAAAGACATCTGGTTTGGGGAAAAGTTTTCAATTAGCAATAATCGCGCCTCGGATAAACCTCATTGGCTACGATACTGCCACTGCGCAAAGCTAAGACATCTGGTTTTAAAAGAGGTGGAAGAGGGGCACCTGGGTGGCTTAGTTGGTTAAGCAACGGCTTTCAGGTCAGATCATGATCCCAGAGTCCCAGAATTGGTCCTGTATCGGGCTCCCAGCTCCACGGGGACTCTGCTTCTCCCTCTGACCTTCTTCCCTCTCATGCTCTCTCACACTGTCTCTCTCTCAAATAAATAAATAAAATCTTTTAAAAAAATAAATAAAAGAGGTGGAAGAGCCAGAAGACTGATAAGGACCAGACAGGATGGCAGGAGCAAGTTGCAGTTTATGACTTTGGTCTTTTCCTTAATGAACCTGGCAGAATGGTCTGATTGCAGTGACGAGGACTTAGAGGAGAGTGTGAGGAAGTGGGGTGAAAATGAGAGGTGAGCAGAAGAACTTTTGTTCAGATGGAAGGATAATGTTGGATGTGTTCAACAGACATGGAGAAAGTAGAACGCAGGGGTTGAATGAAAATCTACAATCCAGGAGTTACAAACGAAAAAGAATGTTCCCTGTCCTTACCTCCTCTCCCTTAAAAACAAAGAAAATTACTTCCGGTGGTCAAATTTATAGGAGTGTTGGATGACTGAATTTACAACCAATCTTCAAGCTCAAAACTTTTAGCTTTTATGGCTATAAAAGTCCTTGTCTCAATGGTTCACCATTTCACATGATAGCAGACGCTGTGGATTACCTACCCAATATCCTTTTCCCCTTCTTCATTGCCTGCAGAGGCCCAGTATTATTTGGTAAGGTGTAACTGCTCCCACAGAAGTCACAGATCCAGAGGCAAATTTGATTGGTCTCAATAAATCCCAGTGGTCCCATTTCTTTGTCAATGATTGGTTTAGAGATGGGCGTGTTACTCAGTGATAGCCAATGACATGTGTAGAGGATCTACAAGGACTTGTGGAAAAAGTGTTCTCTATTTGTTGGAGAAAAGAAAAGTCCCCTCTAGTACTCCGGACATGTTCTATCTGGATGTGACACCTGGAAATACTGTAGGCAGCCTGAGGATAACACTGGTCATTTAATGAGAGCAGAACAGAGAGAATCACAGGAAGATGGATCCGGAACCCTACCAACTAACAACCGGAGTTAGGGACTCCTGCAAAATTACAGAGTCTGGAGGAAGCAACCAGTCGGACGTTGAAAGGTCCTGGGAACACTGAGAGGCAGAGGGCAGCAGAAAATCAGCCAGATCCTAAAATCATTGGGTAGGTATAAAATGCTTAATGGTTTGGGACAATAGTGTCAATAATTCAAAGAAGAAAATGTAAAAGGACGGAATTAATAGTGGATGTGTGGAAAGAGTAAGAGAAAAGGTACAGGGGAAAAAAATGTTAAAAGATTAGGTTTTGGAGCACCTGAGTGGCTCAGTGGGTTAAAGCCTCTGCCTTAGGCTCAGGTCATGATCCCAGAGTCCTGGGATCGAGCCCCGCATCGGGCTCTCTGCTCCGCGGGGAGCCTGCTTCCTCCTCTCTCTCTGCCTGTCTCTCTGCCTAGTTGTGATTTCTCTCTGTCAAATAAATAAAATTTTAAAAAAAAAAGCTCTTTAAAAAAAAAAAGATTAGGTTTTGTTTTGTTTTGTTTTTAAGTCAGAAAAAGTTCTTGTTCTATCAGAAGCAAACAAACAAACAAAATGGCAGTACACGTTCAAGACAGGCAGGATATTCTTTGAACGAATGCTCCTTGTTCCTTTTTTTTTTTTTTTTTTTTTTTTTAAGATTTTGTTTGTCAGAGAGAGAGTGAGAGCATCTGCAAAAGCAGGGGTAGCTGCAGACAGAGGGAGAAGCAGGCTCCCCCACTGATCAAGGAGCCTGATGTGGGACTCGGTCCCAGGATACTGGGATCATGACACTTAACCAACTGAGCCGCACAGATACCCCGATGCTCCTTGTTCCTAACCTAAATATGGACACCCTACTGTATGATTATGGCTGTAGGAGATTTTGAGTTTCTGGTAAAAACTCTTAGGTTAACAAATTCCATTAGAACTGCCTTCTTGACGTTTACCATATGCTTCACTACTTAAAAGGAAATTTTAACCAGAGCCAAGCATCTGTCATCACCACCATTAAGTATTTGTTGATTCCACTGTCCTTCTTTCCTGTTATTAGATATTGGGTACTTCATAATTTTCACATTTCTGATTGGATGCATTCTCCACTGATGAGAAACTCAAAGGTATGCCTTATTTCTGATAATGAACCACAAAATAGAATGGATGCCTTAAAATCCTAATGTAATCCTCTAAAGTTCATTTTACCCAAAACTTAATCTCTTCCCTCTCTTGACCTCTTTTCCCTCTGCTCTACACCAAACATTCTCACTATGAAATGAGTTATCACCTTACAACAAAAGCAGTTTGGGGGAGTATCCACTCTTTACTGTTTGAGAAGTACTAACACTCCAAAACAGGGAAAAGACTAACAGTAGAAGTATATACAAGCTTTATATTAAAAATGTTCGGTTCTGGGGGGCGCCTGGGTGGCTCAGTGGGTTAAAGCCTCTGCCTTCGGCTCAGGTCATGATCTCAGGGTCCTGGGATAGAGCCCCACATTGGGCTCTCTGCTCAGCAGGGAGCCAGCCTGCTTCCCTTCCTCACTCTCTGCCTGCTTCTCTGCCTACTTGTGACCTCTGTCAAATACATAAATAAAATCTTAAAAAATTTTTTTTAAAAAGTTCAGTTCTGTAAAATATATATCTACATATATATTAAAAATATAAAGACTTGTGGTAAAAAATTATCCCAAACTTGTAAATAAGGGAAAAGATGAGGGCCACACATCTTTTTCGTTATACTGCCAGCATTATGGCAAACTATGTTTGACTTGGCTATTTACTATTTGATTAAAGCCCAGATACTGTCCATTCACATGTTAATTTAAAAATTTCTGTCCAGTAGAGAAGGTAATCAATAGGTTTATTTGCCTCCAGGACATTAACCTAGCAATCGTATTCTAACATTCCTTTGTGAAAGCCTATACATTCTTAGTTCTTCAAAATATTTTTTTAAAAGATTTTATTTATTTATTTGATAGATCATAAGTAGGCAGAGAGGCAGGCTTTCTGCTGAGCAGAGAGCCCGATGTGGGGCTCGATCCCAGGACTCTGAGATCATGACCTGAGCCGAAGCAGAGGCTTAACACACTGAGCCACCTAGGCACCCCTCTTCAAAATATTTTTGAACCAGTTTTACGTCTTACTGGTCCCCTTCGTCAGTAAGTTAGTAAGCCTCAGACACATGTTCATTTTATATTGGTATGAGAGTTACGGGTTTTTATATTTTTTTAAACTATACTCTGACACCTGGTAGCCCATCTGATAAAAGGATTAATGGGGACATAATTTTGACATAATGGGGTGACATAATTTAAACTTACAACTTTTGACATTTCCACCTGTGAGAAGAGCCGGGAACAGGAAATAGGCAGAAGATGAAGAGGCCAAGTTGCGAAGTCAGACAAATAAAGGAAAACTGCCATATGAGGAGTCACCCCACTTTGGGCTCCAGCTGGCCCTGGCAAGCAAGCGGTGTCACTATCTTCCTGACTTGGCCCCTCGTACAACCCAGTTAACCAGTGGGACTCCAGACTAAGAGTACTGAGGGCAGCAATCTTGCTGGAAAGGCTGGGGAAAGGGTGGTAGCCAGAACAATTGCCTTGAACACATATAGCAAGTACACTGGTTTGTTTGTTTGTTTTTTAAGATTTTATTTATTTATTTGTCAGATAGAGAGCACAAGCAGGCAAGGTGGCAGGCAGAGCCAGAGGGAGAAGCAGGTTCCCCGCTGAGCAAGAAACCCGTTGTGGGACTCAATCCCAGGACCCTGAGATCATGACCTGAGCCAAAGGCAGAGGCTAAACCCACTGAGCCACCCAGGTATCCCCATAGCAAGTACATCGTACATCTTAAAGTCCCTCTCCAGCCACTCCTTGGCTCTGCCATTATTCACAGCCATAGTTCCCCTTAAAGGGAACTGGGATATTTAAGTATTCCTGCTAAAATTAAAAACAAAAAGCCCCCACTACCATTAGAGGGCAGTGTGTATGTGTGGTAGTGTGTGTGTGTGTGTGTGTGTGTGTGTGTGTGTGTGTTTAATCATCAAAAGGCAGCTTTGGCTTGGCACTGGAAGGATGTTAGTAATATTTTCTTAAAAGGTAAGCCATGTGCCTATACTCACATTCAGAGTGAATCCTGGGTTGAACCTTTACATTGTTTTTAAATAATCTTTTTAAAATGCTAGGTTTTCTGGGGCATACTTAGATTCATTCATTTTAAGCATCTACTATGTGCCGAGCACTCTTCTACACAATAGTGATACAGAGGAGAACATGGCAGACAGGAACCCATGTTCATGCAGCTCACATTTCAGTGGGGAGAAATAAGTAAATAAGAAAAATCTCATATGACTATAGATGCTGTGCAGATAAAGTAGACTGTATGGGGTTAATCCTTCCCTTAATCATCATTTCCTCCTACAAAATGTAGAAAGGAAAACAGGGAAAGAAAATTCAGCCTGATAAAGCCACGAATGGAAATTCCAAGATCACGTAACTAAAACACCTGTATGACCAAGTCACATTTTGTAACATTTTATGCCCAATACACTTTTTTATTTTAAAGACTTTATTTCTTTATTTGACAGAGAAAGACACAGCGAGAGAGGGAACACAAACAGGGACAGAGGCAAAGGGAGAAGCAGGCCTCCCACTGAGCAGGGAGCCTGATGCGGTCTGATCCCAGGACCCCGGGGATCATGACCTGAGCTGAAGGCAGGCGCCTAACTACTGAATCACCCAGGTGCCCCTTAACTTTGTTTTTAAAATCCAACTTCAGGGGCGCCTGGGTGGCTCAGCAGGTTAGCGGCTGCCTTCTGCTCAGGTCTTGATCCCAGTGTCCTAGGATCTGGCTCCCTGCTCAGTGGAGAGCCGGCTTCTCCCTCTCCCTCTGTGTGCCTCTCTGCCTACTTGTGCTCTCTGTCTCTCTGTCAAATAAGTAAATAAGATCTTTTAAAAAAATAAAAATAAAAAATAAACTCCAACTTCATCTTTTCCTAGCTGTTTCTAATTTTTGTCTATTCTCATGTGTGGCTTCATCTTCTTCAAAAGGCTAATGAGAGGTCACCTTAAGGGAAAGGAGCCAGGGCTTAGTTTTTCTGCTCTCCCTCCCCCGGGGCCAATCTTTTCAGCCACAGCTGAGCCAAAGCCTCCCTTTAGGGGGAGGCTGATGAGGTTTGTGTGCAAAGGAGAACCTGTACACTCAGTTGTCTCTGAGACGGATGACCGCTGAGAAAGATCCCTCAGAGACCCTTAGAGAACAGAATACCGTCCTCTTTGTCCCCTCCCCACCATTTCCTCATGTGTAAAATGAGACGTTAAAACCTGTTTTCACTGGGCCAGCGTAAAGACTCATAAGGTAGTGTATGGGTATGAAGCATCCGGCAAGGAGTCAGTATTCAATAGATGGAAGTTTGAAAAAATGTCTCTTGCCCTCATGCACTGCTGGTGGGAATGTCAACTGGTGCAGCCACTGTGGAAAACAGTGTAGAGTTTCCTCAAAAAATTAAAATTAGAAATATCCTATGGTCCAATAATTCCACTACTGGGTATTTACCCAAAGAAGATGAAAACACAACTTTGAAAAGACACACGCACCCCTCTGTTCATTGCAGCAATATTTACAACAGCCAAGATACGGAAGCAACCCAGTTCCACTGAGAGATGAGCGGACGAAGAAGATGTGGACTATTAGCCATAATGCACAATGGAATATTGGCCGTAAAAAAGAACCATCTTGCCATTTGTGACAACATGGAGAGACCCCAAGGGCATTCTGCTAAGTGATGTAAGTCAGACAGACAAAAACAAATATCATAAGATTTCACTCATATGTGAATCTAAAAACACAAAAGGGACAAACAGAAAATAAACTAAACGCAACAAACAGAGCCACAAATAGAGAAGACAAGCTAATGGTTGCCAGAAGTGAGAGGTGTTGGGGGGCTGAGCAAAATGAGTGAGGAGTGGGAGACACAGGCTTCCAGTTAATGGAATGAGTAAGCCACGGGAATAAAAGAGCATAGGGAATATAGTCAATAATTCTGTAATAGAGTTGTATGGGGACAGATGGGAGCTACCCTTACGGTGAGCACAGCACAGTGCGTGGACTTGTCATAGCACTATGCTGACCACCTGACACTAATTTAGCACTCTGTGTCAACTATAGTTCGATTTAAAAAAATATATTTTTATTTAAAAATTTTTTAAAAAAGATTTTATTTATTTGACACAAAGAGACACAGGGAGAGAGGGAACACAAGCAGGGGGAGTGGAAGAGGGAGAAGCAGGCTCCCCGCAGAGCAGGGAGCCGGATGCAGGGCTTGATCCCAGGACCCTGGAACCAGGACCTGAACGGAAGGCAGATGTTTAATGACCTAGCCACCCAGGCAAGCCCCCTCCAATTTTTTTTTTAACTGGGAAGAAAAGGCTCTTGCCTCTAGTACTCTTGTAAACTCCAGATACATGCTAGTGTGTACATCTGTATTTCCAGACATACAGAAGGAACACTAAAATTTAAGGCAACTGAGGCTGGGCAGTAATAGCTCACTGAGGAACAGAATCAAGATTTTATAATATTTTGAAGGACTGCACTAAAACCAATAGGATGAAATATTACGGAGATCAAAGTCAAGTCCAGAGCTTCCATTAAGAAATATGAACTGCAGGAGCACATGCTGGGCAAGAATTCACTTAACAGCAATTAGTGTGAGACAGAGGGGGTTTAATTGACAGTAGATTCAGCCTGAACAGACCACAGAGCGGCTGCCAAGGAAGCTAATGTAATCCCAACTGCACTAATTGAGGTTTAATGTCCAAATCCAGGGAAGGAATGGACCATTGTACGCTCCTTTGTCCAGTTCCTGTCTGGAGCCATGTTCTTTCGGGACCCTCATTTTAAAAGGGACATTGATAAAGTGGACCATGCCACATGAGAATCTATGAGGAGACATGCTGGGGTTTTTGCCTGGAAAAGAGAAGATTGCTCTTAATGCATGTTATTTAAAGAGTTTTTGTATGGAAGAATGTAGCAGTACTTCCGGAGGGCAACTCTGGCACGGTGGGTAAACGTTTAAGGAGCAGATCGCAGCTCAATAAAAGGGAGAACTTTCTGAGGATCAGTTTCCAGCAATAGGAAGGATAACTTCCATTAAGTAATGACCTGACCGTCCCTGAAAGCAATCTAGGAAGGCAGTGATGGGGAGGTTAAGTGGATCAGTGGTTTTCAAACCGCTTTCTAGGGAGTGACATCCTAAGGAACTTGCGTGGAGGAGGGGAATGGTAATCATTCCAGAGTGATTAGAAAGGAAGGAGACTAAAGAGGTGGAAATGAGACCCCTACTTTAATCACAGCGGCCTGGTTCTTCTGTTTTCAGTTTTCCCCATTTTTGGAGTTCTACTTGAGATATTTGTCAAGGGCTCTGCTGTTAAATCAAATTTTTGAAAACCACTGGGGACTGATGGCTTTCTCACCAACTCAGGTGTTGACATAACACCCATCTCTTTGGCCCAAGACTGGTCAGAGAGCACTCTAGAATAGAATCTAGATAAGTATTAGCCCTCTCTGTGCTCAGTCATTTCTGGAGCTTTCTAAATGGCCCTTCCCTTCCCTTCCCTTAAAACAAAACAATAAGGTAGTCTTAGCCTTTCCGTCAGCAGCCCTTTGTCTGTAATCCTTCACAGCGTGCTGGATACCTAGCATTAACCTTTGAGCTTTTCCTCACAAGCCCCCTTCCCACCTTGGTTTGCCTGCTCATGCAGGCCTTCCTCCTGACCTCTCTCCTGACCTCCCTCCTCCATCAATCTCCACTTCTGGCAGATAAGGCTTGCCTCTCCATCCCCAAGGGGGAGAGAAATCCTGGGGCCAAGATGCAGTCAGAAGTCTAGCCCTGGACATCTGTACCTTTCCTGTCCAGCAGGCCTTCAGGAGACACGACTGGACCAGCACAGCCCTTGGAGGGGAGCTCTCCAGGTAGGATTCCTTTCTGCCCACTTGGGGGTTCCCTACACCCCCTACTCCAGTCTTGAGCTCTCTCCTCCCTACCCAGAACCTCCTCATTACTACCATTTATACCAAGGCTTCCCAAACTAGGCTTCAAAAAAGTTGAGCAGTTTTTTCTAAAAGTACAGACCCAGTAACTCCACAGATGGGTTGAATCAGAATCTTGCAGGGTAGGATCTGGGAACCTGTCTTTGTAACAAGTGTCTCCCCAGGGACCCCATTTGGGAACCAGTGGAGTCTATCACTCTCTTTGGCTCGGAGCCCATTTTACCTTTCATGATGATTCCTATCTTATACATCCTGTCTTCCCTTAAAATGAAGGAACATGTGTCATCTGGATTTGTTCCTCCATTTCCCATCACCAGGTGGGAATTCAGCTGTTGTACCTGAGTTTTCCCGTCTGAGAGACCACCAAGGAGCCAACACCAATGCAATCACACTAGGATTTATTTAACAAGCTTAAGCTTGGTCCCAAGTATACCCGACACAGCGGAGTAGGGACTTGGACCCCCAGCTTAGTTAAGGCAGGGGTATTTATGGGTTCCTGTTACTAAAGCAGGGTGGGGGTTTCTGGAACCAAAGCAGTGGGGGGGTCTCTGGAACTAAAGCAGGGTGGGGGAGTCTCTGGAACTAAAGTAGGGTGGGGCTCCTTAGAACTAAAGTAAAGTAAGGAATGTTCAGCCCTTGGGCACAGGGGTCTGAGATGGCTGTACTTATGCTAAGGCTAAACCTGAGGAGGGATGGCCTTGGTTTTTCTCACCCTCCACACAGCAACTGACAGTGGAGGGGGGTAACACCTAGAGTCTTCCACTTACTTTACAACCCACAGGACTTTGGATCGCAGAAGTCTCTTCAGACCTACTGGGAGCGTTTGTTAAAACACACATTGCTGGGCCCCACCCACCCTTGGAGTTACTGATTCAAGGTCTGGGATGGGCCTGAGAATTGGCATTTCTAACGAATTCCTGAGACCACCCTGTGAGAAACACTCCCTGAGCCTTGCTTTCCTTCTTTCTTGTGGTGGATGTTCTGTTTCTAATCTGTGATTCCCTTTGGTTCCTGTTAACTCCAACATATTCCAAAGTGCCCTCTGCTTATTGGCCTCACCTCTCGCAATAATATGATTTCTATGAGATTCATGTATAGTGTGGCCTTCCATCTGGAACCTTCCCACAACCTCTGGTTCTGTGCCCATTTATCTGTGGCCCAGGGGTTCCCCTTCACAAGGTGCTGTACACTTAGAGAGCCTTCTTGCTGAGGAGATTCAGAGAAGGGAGAGACCAGCGTAGGCTGGAGCAACTGGGAAAGCTTCAGAAAAGGGATCAGATTTCAGTTCATCCTCAAAGGGAGAGTTGTCTGTTTAGCCTGGGTGGCTCAGTAGGTTAAGCATCTGCCTTCAGCTCTGGTCATGATCCCAGGGGGGAGCCGGCTTTTCCCTCTCCCTCTGCTCCTACCTCCACCCCTCTCTGCCCCCTGCTCGTGCTCGCTCGCTCACAAAAATAAGTAAATAAATAAATAAATGAAATAAAAATCTAGAGTTTTTTGGAAAGAGTATTCCCGACAAGTAAATCAATAGCCAACAACCCCTGAAAACACATATATTGGGATGACACTGGGGGGGACAGGCCGACCCTGGCCCACGCGTCTCTTGGACAAAGCGGTGAAGTATTACTATGGGAAGGCATCCTGTCTGTGGCCACAACTGTGAGAACATATGAAGCCGCGCAGGCCAGGAGGCACTGATTTTGTTGTATCAGTTCCCTAGGCTGTAGAGGATCCCCAGGGGAGGTGGGGGGCGGCGCTGTGTGGGCCAGGCAGCTCCGGGGAGGTAGTGGGCATGTTTACTCCCAACGCCCTGGAGAGATAATTCCACTTCTTCTTTCTGTGGAAAAGCCCCCACCCGTGCAGGGTGTGGCAAGAGCGGACCTGAGGAACAACTTTTGCTCAATAGGAAATGAGCTCCCGTGTTGCAATGCGGAAGTCCTGCGGGACTTCAGTTGGACGGTTTTGAATTACAAAGAGAAAAGAATGTGTCAAAAGTGAACCTGATAGTGGAAAATGGAAGCAGCCCAAGCATCCTTCAGTAAGACGTTATTCCTGTTCCTGCTCCTGGTGCCAAAAAAAAAAAAAAAAAGACATTGGTTATATAAATTGTAGAGTTGTCCATGATGGCATATTGTGACACACATAGGAAAAAGGAGGTAGGGCTGGACTAGTGACCTGGAAAAGTCTCCTAGTTACACAGTTAAGCGAGAAAAACAAGTTGCCAAATGAGTATATTATAATCCCATGATTTGAAAAATATATCAGTAAAAACTCTTGAAGAATGATTACAAGAGAACTGTTAACAGCTGCCTCTGAGGAGGGAAGGGAGGTTAACATGGGAGGTGGGGAGCTTGGGAGTTTAGGTGGGATTTTTAATTTTTTAAAATTGAATTTCTGTATGGTTTGAGATTTTTTACATGTAATTAGAAGAAATACTAGCTAATGCTTACTGAGTACCAGACACTGTTTTTGACCTATTAACTTACTGTCTTTCCCATAAATCGATGGAGATAGATATTATTAATTTCCCCCATTTTACAGATAAAGAAACTGAGAGGCCGCATTTCAATGGCCTATCCAAGGCCGCACAGGTAACAAGCAGAAGAGCGGCAATCTGAACCGAGGTCAGCTGGCTCCAGAATTTGTGCACTAAACCCTCTTACTAATACATTTCTCAACGGACTATTAACTGTACGTGTAGAAGTAGCCTAACTAAAAACAAACCATACACATAGAAAGAAAAATGGAAATTAGGTTCTCTAGAGCTGTCCTTTTAAAATATTGATCCAGGGGTGCCTGGGTGGCTCAGTGGGTTAAAGCCTCTGCCTTCAGCTCAGGTCATGATTCCAGGGTCCTGGGATCGAGCCCCGCATCGCATCGCCGGGCTCTCTGCTCCGCAGGGAGCCTGCTTCCTCCTCTCTCTCTGCCTGCCTCTCTGCCTACTTGTGATCCCTGTCAAATAAATAAAATATTTAAAAAATAAATAAATAAAATATTGATCCAAAAAAGAAAAAAAAATACGGATCCAAAGATTCATTCTGAATTCCAGCTGAGATAGGATAATCCAGGCATAAAATAAGAGTGAATTCAGAGCATGGGAAAGCCTTGCTTCTCTTCCCTCTCACAAACTGCTGGTTAACACTTCTTTCTTTCTTAAAACTTTATTTATTTATGTATTCATTCATTCATTCATTCATTTAACAGAGAGCAGGAACACAAGCAGGGGCCGAGGGAGAGGGAGAAGCAGACTCCCAGCTGAGCAGGGAGCCGGATATGGGGATGTGGGGCTCGATCCCAGGACCCTGGTACCATGACCTGCGCCAAAGGCAGCTGCTTAATGAACTAAGCCACCAAGGCACCCCTAATGATTCTTGAACAAGGGCTAAATGTTTTTACTACCAAACAGAGGTAAGGTTTAACTTGCAAATATTTTGGCACAAGATGTAACCATTTCAGATAAGACTGTATAAATCTCTGATTTATTACTAGTTGGGTGTGGATAGCAATTCTACACAAAGATCAGGTCATGATAGGGGAAGGGGAAAGACAGAAAGGAATGAGAATCTGAGAGTACCATAAAGTTAATCTGGGGAGACTGGAGGCCTCAGATGATCACATATTAGCTTTTTTTAATGCCACTGCTTGACAGTGATAAGAACCTTGCTTTTTACAAGTACTTGCCCATGTATTTTACACACTTGATCTTTACAACTTCTTTAAATTCATTTAAAAAAAAAAGGAAAAAAATGTCTAGTTGATACAAGCTCTAGACGTTTAGGGTAATGAGGTCCCCCCTCCCAGGATCTGAAAACACCAGGCTGCCGTCCAACTGATACTCTCCTTGTGTCCAGCTGGGTGTCCAGTTGGGATGACAGAACAGGAACCCTGGTCAACCAAGAAGCAAGGGGGCCAGGCTCTTTGCTCTTACCCCTTCCAGCACCCCACCTGCATTACTGAGATCTTCTTCCAACTCCTTTTCCTTCTGTCTTTGCTTCCCATCTTTCTCCAACTCCAAACTCACATTCGCCCTTATGAAAAGCAGGAAAATACACTTTTTAAAAGATTTTATTTATTTATTTGACACAGAGAGACACAAAGAGAGAGGGAACACAAGCAGGGGGAGTGTGAGAGGGAGAAGCAGACTTCCCGAGGAGCAGGCAGCCCGATGTGGGGGTAGATCTGAGGACCCTGGGATCGTGACCTGACCCAAAGGCAGCTGCTTAACAACTGAGCCACCCAGGCACCCGAAAATACATATATTTTTTAAAGATTTTATTTATTTATTTGACAGACAGGAGGGCACCTGAGTGGCTCAGTTAGTTATTTATTCGACAGACAGAGATCACAAAGTAGGCAGAGAGGCAGGCAGAGAGAAGGGGGAAGCAGGCTCCCCGCTGAGCAGAGAGCCTGATGCGGGGGGGCTTGATCCCAGGACCCTGAGATCATGACCCGAGCTGAAGGCAGAGGCTTTAACCCACTGAGTCACCCAGGTGCCCCTTGAAAATACATATTTTTAAGAAAGAAATTTGCGCCTGGGTGGCTCAGTCGTTGGGAGTCTGCCTTCGGCTCAGGTCATGATCCTGGGGTCCTGGGGGGCATCCTGCTCCGCGGAAAGACTGCTTCTCCCTCTCCCACTCCCTCTGCTTGTGCTCCCTCTCTCGCTGTGTCTCTCTCTGTCAAATAAATAAATAAAATCTTAAAAAAAAATAAAAAGAAAGAAATTTGCTCTACCAGTGGGGTTGGATTGGTAATCCTATTCGGTTGAGTCCACTTAAAAGCCCTGATAATTCTTTGAACTCCTTTCCACTTAGTCACCTAATTAGGTTGGGTAAAGTTTCATAACTCAGTGGCTTCACTTCTTAATTAAATTCAATTTATCAATTTACTCCATTCAATCTTGAATTTTTCTCATATTCTCTACACCCTCTAGTGCTACAGTTTTACATATTTAAATGATCTCCTGGTGAATATCCTGTTATCTCCTATGGTTTTGTTTGACTCTGTGGTCACACCTCCTAAAAATGCCAGGCTAATGACAAAAAGACATGGCTATGCTCCACAAATCCTTGAGATCTGGAGGAGAAAGAAATATACAAATGCAAGCAAATATACTACAGTTCCCCTGGGGTAATTGGATGACTCTTGAAATTTCCTGCAGTGTGTGCTTGGACTAGTAGTGGAGGGTAAAAGCACGGAGGAGCAAGAAAATTAACAACCAAAAAGCTAAAGTGCGCTACAAGGAAGGCATCTCGTGATTTTTGTTTTTGCAGTTTCCACATTTTATTTGTGCCCTTACCTCAATCCACATAGTTCTAAAAAATAACCACCAGGGGGCAGGAGTGTGCCAATGTCAGATGCTTGAATCTGCGGATTTGGAATCCTTTTAGAGAATTTCCTTACAGAGAAATTTCTGTTTGGATAATACAGATTAAGAAACTAAGATAGAGTGAAGTAAATAGTAGGCAACCTAGCATCATGTGAGTGGCAAAGGTAGGATTTGAACACTGGTTTCAGTAATCTGTCAACTAGGCTTTTTTAGAACTCAGCCTGTCTTTGTAGCTGATATCTACATCCCCTCCCCCACAAACCCTACCAATGTTTACAACCTCTAAAAAAAAAAAAAAAGGACTTGATGAAGACCCAGGACTCTGTACTCCATTTCTTTTGGAACAAAAAAAATATTGTTCTCTCGTCAGGATTCAGCTACCATCTTGTCAAACTCAAAAGGCCAGGAATGTTCTGGATCACAGGGACCATTTAGGAGACAAGCCCGGAGTACCATCATCCGGGGTCTGGACCACCAACCTGTGATCCTGAACATGCAATGGCAGAGATGCTCTTCAGGATTTTTAGAGAACCCACACATGTTGGCACACTGCTAATTTCAGCAGTGAAACATCTCTAATATCCATTCTGCTCATTAACAAAGCCTCTGATGGGACCTAGACACAGAACGACTTGTTTCCAGTGAGGTGGAATGCTTAAAGGGACAGAGCCCTGGGGCTTCATCAAGTCCACAGAGCTAATTTTAGGACTGTTTTTATACCCGCTTGATAATGAACATTATGTGTGTGTGGCCATACTTGGGCTGAGACTTGCTTTCATTGTAGGAACTTCATCTGTTGAATACCAAATCAGCCCTAATAATTATAAACAGCCCAGTTGCCTTAGGCTAGTGCAATATGTTTTGTTTGCACCCTGCTTTGGAAAAAAAAATCCTCTCTAGAGATATATCTGCATCTCTTTCCTTCTTCCACGTGAGAAAAGTAGTCACCTTCATACTTAATGCCAATCGTTCACCACTTGCCAGAGAAAGCATCTCTCTCTTTGTTACTCACAGGCCTGATTCCCACAGCTCCTTTTTTGTTTTTGTTTTCTCACAGTTTGTTGCGTGTGTTAGGTAATTAACAAGCCCTTTGGCAACTTTTCCTAAACTTGGTTGTAACACCTGGCAATTCACTTTTTGAAAGAAAATATTTATATCAAATATTTAAAGCCAAAGTCAACTTTAAAATACAAGATACAATTGAAAAGAGAAGAAATACATTTAGTTATTATGAGATGGCTATTTTTACACTTTTCTTTCTTTCTTAGTAGTTAGTTGATACTACTAAGTCCTGAAGAGTCAACTCAGAAATTATGACCCCCAGCCGCCCCAACATCCATCTCCATATCCACTGCATTGGTCCTGACTTTTATTATTGTTGTCTGCATTGTTATTATGTCTAGATTGGTTACTATTCTTGTTCCATAGTTCTTTTTACGTTATTGAAGTGTAGCAAAGTGTGTCAATTTTTTTTTTTTTTAAGGATTTTAAGTACTCTTGGACGCCTGGGTGGCTCAGTCAGTTAAGTGTCTACCTTCGACTCAGGTCATGATCCCAGGGTCCTGGGATCAAGTCCTGAATCAGGCTCCTTGCTCAGCTGGAAACCTGCTTCTCCCTCTGCCTGCCTCCCTCTGCTTGTGCTCTCTCTCTCTCTGACAAATAAATAAATAAAAACTTTAAAAAAAAAAGGATTTTGAATAATCTGTATACCCAACATGGGACTTGAACTCACCACCCTGAGATCAAGAGTAGCATCCGATACGGACTGAGCCAGCAGTGTGCCCCAAGTACATCAATTTTAAATGTGCAGTTCGGTGAATATTTTCATATATACGTCTATGTAATGCCACCAAAATAGAGGTAGAGCACATCTCCAGCACCCCAGGAGACTCCCTTATGCCCCTTCCTTGTCATTACCCACCTCCCTCAAATATTACAACTACTCTGACTGCTACAACCATAGATTGTTTTCATCTTTCTTGAACATGATTGAATCAAAAAGTATGCATTCTTTGGCATCCAGTTCCTTTGGTTAACATAGGGTGGGAAGATTTCATCCACTGTTATATGTAACTATATATATATGTTATTTGTATATGTTATATGTAGCGATGTTATATGTAACAATGTAACAATAATTCACTCTTTTATATCTCTATGTGGTATTCCATTCTATGAATTACACTATGAATATCACAATTGAATTACCCAGCCCTCTATGGATGAACTTTTAGCTTGTTCAGAGTGTTTAGTTATTATGAATAAAACTGCTAGAAATGCCCTAGCACATAGTTTTTTGGTGGAGATTTCCTTGGGTGTATACTAGGAATGGGATTGCTGGGTTGTAGGATAGGCATTTAATTAGCATAAATACCTACTATCCTACTATTTCCCAAAATTATCCTGCATTCCCACCAGGATAGAGTTCAGTAGTTTCATTTACTCATCAACACTTGGTATTACTAGTCTCTTAAAAATACGAGTCATGGGGGCGCCTGGGTGGCTCAGTGGGTTAAGCCGCTGCCTTCAGCTCAGGTCATGATCTCAGGGTCCTGGATTCGAGTCCCGCATCGGGCTCTCTGCTCAGCAGGGGGCCTGCTTCCCTCTCTTTCTCTGCCTGCCTCTCTGCCTACTTGTGATCTCTCTCTGTCAGGTAAATAAATAAAATCTTTAAAAAAAAATACAAGTCATGGTAGTGAATGAGTCTTACTAAATTATTGTGGACTGAATTGTACTTTCTTTATCTGAGCTTCTTTTTATGTGCTTATTTGTCCATTTGGATATCCTCTTCTGTGAAATCTTGTTTGTGACTTTTGTCCATTAAAATAATTAGATTGTTGGGTTTTTTCTTATTGATTTGTAGATGTTCTTTGTATATTCTGATAATGAATCCTTTGTTGGCTATAGAAATTGTGAAAATCTTCTCCAGTATAAGGCCTGATTTTTCACTTAATAGTGTTTCTTTGATATCCAGTCTTAATTTTAATCAGTCTAAAGCACCTTTTTATTCTTTTGTGTATTGCCTTGTATGTTCTGCCTAAAAAGTCTTTTCCTATCCCAAAGTCATAATGATATGCTCTCATTTCTTTTAGAAATTTTATTGTTCTAGTTTTAACATTTGGGTCTATGATCCATTTCAAATGAAATGTTGTAGGTGATATGAGATAGAGGATCTTTTTTTTTTCCTGTGGACTCCAGTTGCTCTAGTCCCACTTATTGACAAGACCGTCTTTCCCACTGAATTTCAGTGGTGCCCTTGTTATACATAAAGTGACAGTATATGTGTTAAGTTTACTTCTGAATTCTCTAGTCTCTTCTATGAATGTATTTCCTTGACTTACCCCCATACAATGCAGGGTTGGTTAATTGTAGCTTTATACTAAGTCTTGAAATCTGGTAGTGTAACGCCTCCAGCTTTGCTCTTCTTGAGTATATCTTGACTCTTCTAAGTCCTTTGCATTTCTGCATAAACTTTTAAAAATTTCCCATCAATTTCTACAAAAAATAATCTTCCTGGGATTTTGATTGGGATTGCAGTGAATCTGTAGATCAATTTGGTGAGATGCAGCATCTTAGCAATATGAGTCTTCCAATCCATGAACATGGTATATTTCTCCATTTATATATATCTTTAATTTCTCTTAGCAATATTTTATAGGTTTTAGTACAGGTCTCTTCTCTTGCACATCCTTCATTGTTTTTTATTTCTAAGTATTTGGTGTTTTTATGTTATTATAAGTTCCGTTTTTAAGGTTTTGATCTTCTAATTGATTGTAGAACATATAAAAGTACAGCTGGTTTTTGTATATTGATTTTCTATCTAGCAATTTTATTTAATTCATGAATTCTAATAGTTTATTTGCAGATTCTTTTAGACTTTCTATGTATATTGTCATATAATCTGTGAATAATGATAGTTTTGTTTCTTTATTTCTCATTTTTATGCCTTTGTTTTTTTGCTGTATAGTACTTGCTACAACCTCTGGTACAATACTGAATATTGGTGGTGACAGCACCACCAATCAGTCATGTTTCTGATGTCAGGGGAAGCGTTCAATATTTAAGCATTAAGTATAATGACACTACAAGGTGTAGATAGATGCCATTAATTAGATTAAAGGGTTTCTTTCAATGAATGGTTTGCCAAGTGTTTTGTCACTAACAGGTATAGAATTCTGTCAAATGCATTTTTGCTGTTGAGAGGATTACATGATTATTCTCCTTTAATATTTATTTATTTATTTTAGAGATTCCATTTATTTATTTGAGAGAGAGAGAGAGAGAAAGAGAAAGAGAGAGCTTGAGCAGGGTGAAAGGCAGAGGGAGAAGCAGATTCACTGCCAAGTAGGGAGCCCAATGCTGGGCTCCATCCTGGGACTCTGGAATCATGACCTGAGCTGAAGGCAAACACTCAACTGATTGAGCCACCCATGTGCTCCATCTTCTTTAATCTTTAATGTAAAATTTACATTCATTGATTTCAACTGTTATACTAATCTTGCATTACTGAAATAAACATGACATTACTAATCAAGGTGTGATATATTTTTTTGTATATTGCTGGGTTTGACTTGCTAATATTTTTGGTTTAGATATTTATATCTAGGTTCATGAAAGATATTTATTGGTTAATAATTCTCTTTTGTGAGGGTGCCTGGTGGCTTGTTAGTTGAGTGTCCAACTCTTGGTTTCAGCTCTGGGCATGATCTCATGGGTCATGAGATTGAGCCCCTCTCTCCCCCCATTGGGCTCCAAACTCAGGGAGTTTGCTTGAGGATTCTCTCCCTCTACCCTTTACCCCATTTGCGTGTGCATGCACACAGTTTCTCTCTCTCACTCTCAAATAAATAAATCTTTAGAACAAATAATTTTGTGTAATGTAATGTAATTTTTCTTTTTTGATATCAGATTATCTTCACATCATAAAACAGATTGGGAAGAATTCCTTTTACTCTTTGAAAGTATTTGAACAATATTTATATTGTATCTTTCTGTTTTTCTTTTTCTTTTTTTTTTTAAATAAAGATTTTCTCTATTTGAGGGTGCCTGGGTGGCTCAGTGGGTTAAATCCTCTGTCTTCTACTCGGGTCATGATCCCAGGGTCCTGGGATTGAGCCCCACGTCGGGCTCTCTGCTCGGCAGGGAGCCTGCTTCCTCCTCTCTCTCTTGCCCGCCTCTCCACCTACTTGTGATCTCTGTCTGTCAAACAAATAAATTAAAAAAAAAAACTTTAAAAAAATTTTTAAAAAAAAGATTTTATCTATTTGAGAGAGAGACACACAAAGTGAGAGAGGGAACACAAGCAGGGGGGAGTTGGAGGGGAGAAGCAGGCTTCCCGCTGAGCAGGGACCCTGATGTGGTGCTTGATCCCAGGACCCTGTGATCATGACCTGAACTGAAGGCAGACACCTAACTGACTGAGCCACCCAGGTGCCCCTTCTCTCTCTCTCTCTTTTTTCTTTCTTTCTTTCTTTTTTTTTTTTTAAGATTTTCTTTATTTATTTGACATGCAGGCGGGGGAGAGCAAGCACAAGCATGGGGAGTGGCAGGCAGAGGGAGAAGCAGGGTCTCCAGTGAGCAAGAAGCCCGATGTGGAGCTCCATCCCAAGACCCTGGGATCACGACTGGAGCTGAAGGCAGCCGGTTAACTGACTGAGGCCCCCAGGTGCCCTATATTGTGTCTTTCTTAACTATTTTGAGTAACTCACTAGTGAAGCCATCTAGACATGGAATTTTCTTTGTGGGGTGATCTTTAATTGCAGATTTAATTTATAGAACTATTCAGATTTTTTCTTTCTTCTGTATCAGTTTCCTTGTATTTTTCAAGGACTTTGGTAATTTTACCTAAATCACTAAATTTATTACACAAAGATAGTATGTCATCTCATAATCTTTTTAATGTTGTAGGATCTGTGGCAATATTCTTATTCACATTCCTGATAATGGTAATTTGTGTTTTTTCCTCTTAGTCAGTCTTGCTAGATAACTTTTTACATAAAATTGTTGCTTTGGAATAATTTCGGATTTACAGAAAAGTTGCAAAGACAGCACAGAAACTTCTCATACCCCTCCCAATTTGTTTCCCCTTGTTAGAACTAAGAAACCAACATTCGTACATTACTATTAGTTAAACTCTAGACTCATATTTCACCAGATTCTCTGATTAATGACCTTTGTCTATTCCAGGATCCAACCCAGGATAATATGTTGTGTTTAGTTATTAGTTTCTAAGTCTTTCCTTTTTTTCATGACCTGGAGGTTGTGAGGAGTACTGGTTAGGTATTTATAGAATGTCTCTCAAATTGGATTTGTCTTCTGTTTTTCTCATGATTAGACTAAGGTTATGGGTTTTTGGAAAGAATACCACAGAGATGAAGTGCCCATCTCACCACATCATATCAGAGAGCACGTCATATCCACATGACATGCCTGGTGATATTAATCTTGATCACTTGATTAAAAGTGATGCCTGCCACATCTCTCCACTGTAAAGTTGCTATTTTCCCGTCTCCATATTCTTTGGAAGCCAGTTGCTAACTTCAGCCCAGACTCAAAACCAAAGGAGATGGGAGGAGTCTGTTTTGCCTTTTAGAGTGGGGGATATCTACATGCATTATTTGGAATTCTTCTGTAGGGAATATTTCTTTCTTTCTTTCTTCCTTTCATTAGTTTTTTTTTCTTTTTCTTTTTAAAGATTTTATTTATTTATTTGACAGACAGAGATCACAAGTGGGCAGAGAGGCAGGCAGAGAGAGAGGAGGGGAAGCAGGCTCCCCGCTGAGCGGAGAGCCTGATTCGGGGTTCGGGGTTCGATCCCAGGACTCTGGGGTCATGACCTGAGCCGAAGGCAGAGGCTTTAACCCACTGAGCCACCCAGGTGCCTCTCTTTCATTAGCTATCAAATCATTTCTTTATATTGGTGTGGATGGATCCAGAGCAAAGCAGGCAAGGGTCCAGAATGGATTTGAAAGTAGTATAAGTAGGCCATTGACTGGCACCAGGGCTCAAGCCAATGTTACTTTTCCTGAGTTTCTTTGGGATCCTAAGGCTCAGAGCAGGGACTCAAGAATCTTTGGGATGACTGGATCTGTGACAGATTGATGTCTGTGTCACCCAGCTTTAGCATCACGAAGGAAAAGGGGCCCCTGTGCAGATTTGTATTATGTGGCAAATGTGTAGTTGACATAGGAACAGAAACTCTTTCGTCTTTCAGGAGCGCATCAAATTAAGAAAAGAGCATATGTTAAAAGAGTGTGTGGCACTCTCTTTCTTTCTTTTTTATTTTTTTGAAGATTTTATTTGCTTATTTGGCAGAGAGAGAGAGCACAAGCAGGAGGAGAGGCAGCCTCCCCACTGAGCAAGGAGCCTAATGTGGGGTTCAATCCTAGGACCCTGGGATCACTATCTGAGTAGAAGGCAGATGCTTAACCGACTGAGCCACCCAGGCGTCTCCTGACACACTCATTCTGAAATTGCCCGAATATAACAAGGAGTACCTCAGCCCTATACTCGTCAGAGTAGTGGTAGTTCAGGACTCAGGTCTCAAGGAGACTGAGCAGAGTCAAGAACAGTGGAAGAGGAGCAGGAGAGGGAAGTGAAGAAAAGTAACTGTAAGTGACACTCAGTGAAAAGAAAAATAGCTTTGTATGAGTCCCCGGAGCTAACACATAGCGGACACAAAGCAGAGGCTCACTAAATATTTGCTGAGTAAATAAGTATCTTAGGGATCTGTGCCCACTTTCTCATGTAGAGCGCCAAAGGGCATGGAACAAGGAGTAAGGTATTTCTGGGCATCTGGACTTGATATAAACCCCAAGCAAATGAATGACTCTTCTTAAAAAGTTAAACAAAACCGGGGCACCTGGGTGGCTTAGTCAGTTAAGCAGCTGCCTTTGGCTCAGGTCATGATCCCAGAGTCCTGGGATTGAGCCCCACATCGGGCTCCCTGCTTAGCGGGGAATCTGCTTCTCCCTCTCCCTGTGCCTGCCGCTCTACCTATGTGTGCTTGCTCTCTCCATCTCTCAGTCAAGTAAACAAATAAAATCTTTAAAAAAAAAAAGTTAAACAAAACTAAAGGGTCTGTGATGTTGAAATCATAGAGAAGACACTGAGCTGTAATTCCCTGATAAGGACATCAGATTTGAGGATGTGGTAGTGGAGTGATAAAGCTGTTTCCCTTTTTTTTTTTTTTTTTTTAAGCCCCGGTTGACTGATACCAAGAAACCTGTGGGCAGTTCTCCAGCAGAGCACCCCTTGTCATGCTTGGTAACTTCTAACTTTCCTCTTGCCCTGTTCTCCTCAGCTGCTGTCCGTTGGTTTGGGGCAGAGGGGAATTCCAGCCCAATTTGAGGGCATTAAGAGAGAGGTTTCTGGTCAGTATCCCTTAGGTAGATCCTGGGACCCTGAAGAGAAAGGTAGAGCTCAGACATAGCAGTCTCAGAGGGTTACTGGACCAAAGTTGGTGAAAGCCTCACAGACAACCGAACAAAAAATCCATATAATTGTTCTCAGAAATCTGGAAGCTCACAGTTATACACAGTAAGATAAAATGTATAGCAGAGGCTAAGGCAGTTTTATTATCAGCTCTGGGCTATCAGCACGACATACTGCTTCATGTCTTACCTAAGCTGACCCCCGACTCGGTCTAATTTTATTTTTCAAATTAATATTTTATTTATAAACATTTATAATAGTTGCCAGCTTCATTCACATAGTCCAACAGAAAGCTCCTTAGAACCACCGAATGTTAGATTTGCAGAACACTATAGAGATGACTTAGTCCAACTTCCTTATTTTGCAGGCGGGGAAGGTGAAGTCCAAGAGAGAAATGTGTGTATTTAAGGAGACATGTGGAGTGAGAAGCCATGCTGGGACCATACCCTTGGCTGTAACTCCCAGTCTAAACCTCTTCTGTTGTCCCAGTGTGCTCCTGTCTTGTGAGTAACCTCAGAATAGATTCAACAGCCAGCCCTGAGACCGTCCTGCCTTCCTACTATCAGTGCTCAGGAACTGACGGTGGAAAAACTTATCATTAAATGGCTAGTTTAAAAAAAAATCGTGGGGCACCTGTGTGGCTCAGTGGGATAAGCCCCTGCCTTAACCCTCCTTCCTCTCTGCCTACTTGTGGTCTCTGTCTGTCAAATAAATAAATAAAATCTAAGAAAAAATCAGGGTGCCTGGGTGGCTCAGTGGGTTAAAGCCTCTGCCTTCAGCTCAGGTTGTGATCTCAGGGTCCTGGGATCGAGTCCCACATCAGGCTCTCTGCTCAGCAGGGAGTCTGCTTCCCCCCTCTCTCTCTGCCTGCCTCTCTGCCTACGTGTGATCTCTGTCTGTCAAATAAATAAAATCTTTAAAAAAATTTTTTTTTAAAAATTAAAAAAAATCATTTATGTAGAAAAGAATAGCTTGGGCTTGGGAAGAAGACTATCTCCCATGAAAGGTAGAAATTGTTAGTCACTGAGGACTGAAAAGAGCAGGATCATTCAAACAGCAGCCCTCCCTCATTTGATACAAGTCCCCAGAAGAGACTATATTCAGTCATCTCATAGGAAGTGATGAACAAGCATTGTCATACCCTGCCAGAAATTAAGCAGGATCTAGAATTTAATATTGAAACCCAGTAATATGAGAACCTAGTAGTTTCGGCTACCAACTCAAACTTGAATTGTCCTCTAAAAATGAACAAACCTTACGGACACGAAAGTTCAGGCATCAGTTAAGTCTTGACAAACGAGCCATGACGGTCACCATCTTGGTTACCGTGCAACAGAACTACTTCTCCCTAAATGACTCAGTGATTCAAACTACAAACAAAATACAAAAATAAACAGTAAGTCCAACATTTTGCGAGAGCAGAGACTGACGTTTATGGGGCAAATAAATCAACATTGGACCTCCAAAAGAAATGAAATTTGGTCATGAACTCACAAAAATATACCCAAGAAGAGCACCTAAAAACGAAAGAAAAGTGAGGAGTGGGGGCGAGTGGGTGCAAACTGGTAAGGGAAGATTAAATAAATCAGGAGGGGAAAGGATGATCAATTCAGTGACAACCCAACGGATTTCAGCACCAGCCACCAGACGCTGAGCTTCTTGAGTAATTAAAGTATTAGCAATATTCTTCCTTTGAAGCTTGGGAAACAAATTGTACCTATTTATAAGGTCTTAAATGCCAAAAAGGGGAGCGTACTTAAGTTAATAGCTGTCAGAAGAAAATAAAATCCAGTCATTAAAAGGTTTTACCACTTGTCTGAATTAACTTAGAAAGTACAAAGTTGGGGACGCCTGGGTGGCTCAGTGGGTTGGGGCCTCTGCCTTCGGCTCAGGTCATGATCCCGGGGTCTTGGGATTGAGCCCCGCATCGGGCTCTCTGTTCCGCTGGGGGCCTGCTTTCTCCTCTCTCTCTGCCTGCCTCTGCCTACTTGTGATCTCTGTCTGTCGAATAAGTAAATAAAATCTTAAAAAAAAAAAAAAGTACAAAGTTGTTCTACCTCCTAGAGGAGGAGGGTGGGGTGTGGGACCGCCCAAACCCAGAGAAAGCTAAATAGTTCAGGAACTCCTCCCCCTTGAGAACCTGAATGCAAGTACCAGCAGCCAAAAGTAGACAAAGATATTTTATTTATTTATTTTTTTAAGATTTTAAAAATTTATTTGACAGAGAGAGAGAGAGTGAGAGAGGGAACGCAAGCAAGGGGAGTAGGAGAAGGAGAAGCTGGCTTCCCGTCGAGCAGGGAGACTGACATAGGGCTCCATCCCAGGACCCCGGTACCATGACCTGAGCCGAACAGACGATTAATGACTGAGCCACCCAGATGCCCAACAAAGTGTATTTTAAAGAATCTGTACCTTCAGTCCTTTCATGCACAGGATTCTATTTCAGGAGGGACTTCACAAATACCAGTTTCTTGTTTGTGAACACACTATGCAAACAGTCCTTTTGTTTCTGAAGGTAACTGTCTTTATGAAATCAAATCTCTTTACTTTCTTCCCCTTTTAAGTCTTTTTTGTTATTAATTTGTCCTATTTCATATTTTTGTACACTTTGAGTTTCTACTGTTGTGTTAAGCTTTTATCCTTTAATATTCATAAAAATTCTTTTTCCATTTTTGGACTGTCTTTTTTTTCTTCCTGTATAATTTCTTCATCTGTCTATCCTCATACAATATCCAAATGGTACTGAAATCCGTGTGAAACTGGAACTTAGATGAAGGTCTCTGTGTCTTTGCCTTACCTTGGGCAACTATTTTCTCTAGATGTATTAGACTGATCTTGCTCAACAATTTGTCACACTCATGAGCTACACTGTGTTTTCATTTCTACCCAATCCACATAATGTTA
Organism: Meles meles; assembly: GCF_922984935.1. Lineage (NCBI taxonomy): Eukaryota > Metazoa > Chordata > Mammalia > Carnivora > Mustelidae > Meles > Meles meles. The sequence goes on along the minus strand of NC_060069.1, from coordinate 44,102,223 downwards.
CCCCACCCCTTTTTTACATTATGATCTTTTAAGCTTTCAATTCCTGGACTATATCTATATAGTCTTTTCATTCTTCTTTCTCCTTCCTTCCTTCCTTCCTTCCCCTCTTTCTCTCTTATTTTTAGTAGGCTCCACGCCCAGTATGGAGCCCAACATGGGGCTTGAACTCGTAACCCTGAGGATCAAGACCTGAGCTGAGATCAGGAGTCAGATGCTTAACCAAGGGAACCACTCAGATGCCCCCAGTTTTTCCTTTCTTAATGAACACTTGCATCGTATTGACTTCAATTAATGCTTTAGTAGAATTGGTAGTCATTTTTGCAATTAATGACAGCATTCTGTTTCAAGAGTGAAAAGGAAAAGAAAACTTAACTTGGTCTTCATCACAGTGCTCGCCACTCCCAAGAAGAGCCAACCGAGGGAGTTGGGCACCTTCCTCTGCAGCCCTTCGGCGTGTCGGGTTGTCCCTTGACACAGACATCAGGTCTTTTCTCCAGGATATGATATATATTGCAGAATACCTGATAATCTTCAAGAACCTTCAGTCCAGAAGTTAAATACTGTTGGAGCTTCTGGCAAAGAAGAGTGGAATGAGGTAGGAAAACATTATCTTTAGAAATAAAGTTGGATGTAACAAAAAAAAAAAAAAAAAAAGCAAGCAAGATGATTTTAGCGCCCAGGATATCAGTGCCTCTTTGCCTCTGTCACCATGCTCCGGCAGCAGATACTTGGCCAGTTAGGAAAACCATAGGACACGCAGTTGGGACAGACAAACTTAGTCATATTTCAAGAGGAAAGTATGACATTTTTGAAAAGTCAGAAAGTCGGAGGGAGTTTCCTTTTCTAATGGACCGTTACGATCACAGTGGAATTTTTGTTGTTTTTATCTCCTTCGGAGGAAGGATGTTCTGTGATGTGAAACACAGGCAGTAGAGGAAGATAATATTGTTAAAGAAATAGAGTTCAGGAAAGTCAAGGTTGGCCTGAAGAGTTTAAAAGAAGTTTCTTGCATCATCTCAAAGTTTTAGGGGGAGGGGGCATTAGCAGACTGCAATTTGAAAACAGCCTTTCCCACAGATCTCCAAAAAACATGATCTAAGAGCAGGGCTTGGGGAAGGTACGTGGCCAAAGCAGATTTTAATGGGGATAAAACTGGCTTTTTAAAGAACTGAAGAAAAAAGCTGGTCAGTGGAATGGAAGGCGAGAATGGTGTGTTTTGCTAAGTGGTAAGTTTTCTGATGGTATAAATAAGTATATCCGTACATATGGCAACCTGTTGCTGCCACCTGTTCACTGCCACCTGTGTACAGGGGCCAGGACGTTATTTCAGTTAAATCTCAGGAAGTATCTCGCAGAGGGCGAAGAGCAAGAAGATGCTCGCAGCAGCAAAACAAAACCAAATCTGATTCTTTCCAACACTGTAAAATGTTGGGGGTAACTTCTCATAAACAGAAGGGTCTTAAGGGCATTGTACCAGCACGCGGGGGGCGGGGGGTGTGGGTGCATTTCTTTGGCAATATCTCCCTGTACACATTTCTTTATTCTTCCTTATAAGATCTTTGACTTTGTTGTCTATTCTGTTGTCTTTCAAAAAGGTCCTTTTCATGGGAGATGATTTTCTGGATCCTGATTGATGTGAGAAGCAGCTGACATCTGGGATGTAACTTTTTCTCTACCTCTCCAGGAAAAGGGGAGCTGCGTTTCCGCCTGGCGGCTGGTATCCCTGACCTAGCCAGAGGAGCTTCCCATTGCTTCCTCTTTTCCCCATTTTTCTTTATTTCTAGCTTGCATTTTGCAGCACTGGTAAGACAACAGGAAACTCGGGGCTTCCTCTCCAGGGCATTCAGCTGAAGGGACGTGCTTACCGCATCGATAACAGTAGCCGGAAAAGAAAGAAACACACCCACCCTCCAGAAAGCATGACCCTCCTGTTCGCTCTCTGTGCCCTCCCCACGTTGGCCCCATTTCTCCCATGGAGGCCCAGAGGCCCCTTTGGGGTTGTACTTTCTAGGCCAGTCCAGTGTTCAAGCCCAATTTTATCCCCATTTAAATTGGATTTGGCCATATACCTTCCCCAAGCCCTCCTCTTAGATAGTGTGTTTTGGAGATCTGTGCAAAAGACTGTTTTCAAACTGTGATCTGCTAAGGCCGCCTCCCCTAAGATTTTGAGATGATGCGAGAAATTTCTCTCAGTCTTGGCAACATGGGGGGTTGCCTGAAGTAAGTAGGGGTTAATCTTTGTGACACAGACTCAGTTGGTATCACCAACACTGTGCATGGTCTTACATATAAAATGGTTCGTGTTGCCCTTTATAAGCGAAATAGCCGTGAAATAAGCCAAGGGAGGGACTGTCATGTCCAAGGATAAGAGCTTTCAAGATGACAGAAGTTTGGAATCTAGTTTTCCATATTTTCCTTATTAAGGGATCTGAAGGCGGCAGATGTGCAGGACTGAGCGCCTGAGGAATGTCCACGAAAGGCTGCTGAGGACACCATTGCGCGGACGTGATGACGGGACAACGAAAACGAAAGTGTGAAAGACACAAGCAGCCCCTGGGAACAGGCATTAAAGAGCATTTTAGGAGCCCTGAGAAGACAGTGTGAGAGAGGCTCCATGTGGAATTTGGAGGCCTGTGCCTGGCAGTTCTCCTCTGCTCATCCTTTCTGGGGTTTTGGGGTCCTCGTGGACCACACATGGTGACACTGAGACCAAGAGCCACCTGAGCTCTCGGAGGTCTTCAATACTGTGGACTTGCTCACCTGTGCCCCATGTGAACCTCCCCATACTGACCATTTAGGCAGCCCATGTGCGCTGGTCAGCAGCGGCCAGCCCCCTGGGGGGTGCTGTCCGAGGATGGTTGGGTGGACTTGGTAAAGACGGTCAAGTTGCCAAAGCCCCATTCTCTTCTTCAGCTTAAAGCTGATGTCTCCCCGCTGGTCCCGCCCCCCTCACTTTGACCTTGGGCAAAACTGAACTGCCCTCAGCCCGAGATTTCCCCAAGTTAAGTGAAATTCTCCATATAAAAGCTTAGTCCCAAATAAACACTTACTAATTAATGATAAGGATGGAGAAGACACTGTAGTTAGTGAGGAGTATTTTCCTTTCTCTTTGGTTTATAACACTTTTCTCCCCAGCCCCATGGCCTGTTTTCTTTGGCGCCATGCCATCACAACACCTAGGTTTCCAAACTTTCTTTACTTATTTATTTATGTATTTAGAGAGAGCGCGTGATCAGGGAGAGTTGGGGCGGGCAGAGGGAGAAAGAGAATCTCAGGCAGACCCCCCACTCAGTGCAGAGCTGACACGGGCCTCAATCTCACAACCTTGACATCATGACCTGAGCTGAAATGGAGAGTCGGACGCTTAGCCCATTGAGCCACCCAGGTGCCCCACAATACTCACACTTTTTAAAAGAAGGTCTGCAATCCTGGAAACCTCTCCCTCTCTAGTTTGGAGAGAGATGACCAGCTACAGGGGATTTGCCTCTATACCCCTGGCTGGATCCTTTAGCCTTCTGTGGCTTTCCGGCATCAGTACCAAGACTTCCCTGGCTCAGCATTACTAAATACATAGCCGACTGCATTCCTCAGTGTCCCACTGGAACCACATGGGTAAATGTAGGAATCCTAGTCAAACAAGGATAACTCGAGGAGGATTTAGGAGACTGTTTATGGAGGGATGGGTTGAGAAAGGCAAAGCACAAGGACTAATGCAATGACATAGGGCTGGGAATGACAGAACTTTTACCCATCTCTAGCAGCTCCTAGAACCTTGATACAGCAGTGTGTGTAGAAAGTGCTACCTTAAGAGGAGTGTGAATTTTGGTTTTAAGTGTGACCAGTTTGAGACAAATCCACAGGGAACACCCTGACCTCACTATCTTCTTCCTCTCTGATCTACCAGTGCTTCTTCTTAGTCAATTACCATTGGAAAACACAGAACAAGGGAACGCATTGAGGTCAATCTCCCGGGGCAAGACAGGGGAGGGTGGAGAGTGCATCTGGAGGGGCACATGGAAGCTCTCTGGCACATGAAGCAAAAGTGGACCCTGTATGGATCCATGATGACAAAGGACCAGTGATACGAAATAAGGATTAGAGTTTAGCCAATTTTTTGCAACTAGGGGCCTTCGAAAAAATCAGTGGACCCCTAGCAACTTATTTTGTGCCTCTGGGAAAAACTTAAGCTCTTGTTTTATGACTGGGTTTTAAAAATCTGAATAATTCTCACTCAGGTTAACAGTTCAGTCTCTGACATTATTTATCTTTGATTCTGAATATTCTGGCATGTGGCAACTGGAGGTGGCCCCGCTTTCTACCCATTGAGGAAGACCCACTTGGTTTAGTCTGGCTGTCTGGCTGTCTGGGAGGCCCTAGGCACACACCTTCTGGTCCTGCCAGGGAACTCGAAACAGGCCCTGTGGGTCCTCATGCCTCTAACCTGCTCAGAGTGGAAAGTAGAGTAGACTCTTCTCCTGTAGGTGGAGAGAGGAATGGGCCAAGGAAGACAAAGGTACAGAATTCGCTGGTGAACCCTAGCTCAGGACGGAATGCAGAAATCCACATGCTCTTCCCATTCTTCTCACCATATTGACACAAACTTAGGAAATCACCTTTGGACCCTGGTGATGGACTGATCAACTTAGACAAAGCCACAGCCTTCTGAAGTCATTACCAGGGGCAAGAGGAGGACTCTGTCCTAAGTCTTTGCAATTCGCCATTCTGCGAGGCCAGGCCCTAAGAACAGGTAGAGTGTGGGTGGTGGCTTTGAAAGCCTCGTCCAACCCCTCGAGTCATTCCTTCATGCCAAGAATTCGCTTCACGAAGTCCTCTGCTGAATGCGCATGCTGCCTGGAAGGGTGTGGTGCACATTTGTCTTTCTGTCTTCTCAACACTGAACTTCCCTTCCTGTTTTGAGAACTCCACCCCTTGCAAGTATTTATAGGAAGCAGAACCCGTTTTCTGCTGCCTGGGCAGGGGCACATGACCTAAGGTCAACCGACTCTGGGCTGTGGCTCAGGAGCTAGTGACACAAGATGGCAGAATTTGGGAGGCCCTTTCGTTTGGGCAGTGGGTGGCAGCAGGGGTGGTAACCCCAGTGGCGGCGGCTCCGTCCAGAGCTGTCCAAGGCAGTAGAGCAAACTGCGTTGTCCAGCAGTGATGGCTTGTGGCATGATTTGGGCTGTGGTCCCCATGGTCGAGTAGCCTCCCAGTTCCTGCCCATTTCCCAGCTCTGTTCCTCAGCCTTCCCAGAGAGGCTGGGCTTCCAGATGTCCTTTTACTCGAACTGCATGCTGCTTAAATCAGACCGAGATCATCCTCAGTTGCAAGAAACTAAGAACAGTAACTGATGTGAGGGGTGACACATTAACTCAACAGAGGCCATGAATGCACAAGCCGTGGAGAGATTGATTTGTCTCATTTAACAGCAGGACCCCAGGAAGAAGTGTTTGTGTGGATGGGAGGGGAAATCAGGCCAGTCTGGTCTTTGGGGCATGGGCTACCGGGGCTTGCCGGGAACAGCACTGGACAGAGGCTCTGAGGCGTTCTGAGGGATGTGCAAGTCTCTGGGCTGGGGCATGCAGGCTGGAGAGAGCGCACTAGCAGGAGAAGGGGAGGGAAGGGCAACCACTAGTGAGCACAGGTTGATTCGGTGAGTGCCAGAGTGTGGAGCCTTACCCAAAGGGCCTTTTGTGCCCTTGTAGAGCTGCTGAGGAAAGTCTCTGCTTTGTCAAATGAAGACCACTGTTTTTCTCTCTCTGATCAGCCCAAACACTTCTGCTGATGTGTAGTCTCCATGGTAATAGAATCAGCTTGTGGGCCTTCTGTCCTTTACCCACCCCCTCACCCCCAAACCCACCCCTGAAGCTGGGCCCTTTATGATTGGATAAACAGGGATAAAAAGTGCAAGGACAGTGACAATTCTAAACTACCAAAAGGGCAAGTCCGTGTCACCCACCCCACTCCACCCCCCTCCCCACACCCTGCAGAGGAGAAAAGACATTGTTCTCTATTCCCACTGAGGGAAGGAGAAGGAAACCAGGAATGTCGTGAGTGCAGGTGTTCTCTGCTGAGTTGTTTGTGGTTTTTGTGAAGAGTAGGGGCAGCCTACAGGTCAGCAGAAGCCACTCCTGTCTACATTCTTTTTTCCTTTCCATCAGATCAAGGACTGTGCCTGGTGTTCAGTTTATCGCTTGAATAAACTCAGGGCCTGGTTGTCATTCTCTTAACTTCTCCACGAAAGGGCCGTGTTTGCCTGCACAGACTGCGGGCACGAACCCGGGGCATTTGGGCCACCCTCGCTGGGGTGGCCGAGCCAGCCGCCACAGGAGATGAGAACCCTTCTCTCAGACTCCCAGCTCAGAAATTCCTGTCCTTGGGGAACCCCCAGGGTATGGACTCTCACATCCACAGGACAGGCTCTTGGAGTTGTCATCGTCGGGAGCTCTGACCTGCCGCCCTCTCTGGTCAGCTCCATGGGGGTCACCCAAGGGGAGGACGCTGAAAAGTAATCTGGGTGAAATTACCAAAAAATACAGAAGAAAGAGAAAACGAGCCAGGTTTGATTTAAAAAATATTTAAGAGACACGTGTTTTATTGTCACAGAGCATCACTTAATAAATATTTTAGCAGAATGATGAGCCTGAATCACAATGACAGAGGAAGAGCTTGGGGACAACTAGGAAGGCAACATTTTAAACTTTTAACGTAAACCTCAATTCGCCAGCTCCATCCTCTGCATCAGGCCCCGAGGTCGGGCGGAGAACCTATGTCCTTCGGCGCAGGGGCCCAGTGTCTCACCTCGGCGTGGAGCCGGGTCAGTATATGGAAGACCAGTGACAGCGGCTCTTGATGACCTGAAGCAGAGGCTTCCTGAAGGTGAGGAAGATGACAGTGCAGGCCACCAGCAGGGTGAGGCAACTGGGAAGAATGAGCACGAGGTACAGCAGGCCCATGTCCACCCGCTCCCATTTGCAGTCCTGAGGCATGCCTCTGGGCAGTTCCATTAGGCGAATGACCTTGGAGGAGAGGTTGCAAGTGACCATGGCCAGGTCGGCAATGGTGTGCAGGTGTTGCAGGGACCCCCAGCCCTCCACCCCACAGCAGTCATAAGGATTCTGACTGAGGTAGATGGTCCGCAGACTTCGGGTGAGCTGCTCAGACACAGCCCTCCAGGGAAGGGCTGTGAGAGAGTTTCTGCGCAGATCCAGGGTCTGCAGGGCTGGGTTGCCCCTGAACCGTGGGAAACTGGTCAAAGAATTCCCTGACAGATCCAAGTCTCTCAGATTCCCAAACCCAGAGAAGTCCAACTCTGTGGAGCTGGAACTGAGGCCCACGTTCCTGAGAGACAGGACCTGTAATGTGGGGGCGATATCCCGGAGAGGGGTGACAGTCCCGTTCAGAACCCCCCAGTTGCCGGAAAGGTCTAAGTGGGTGAGTGCGGTCCCCTGGAATGAACAGTCTTGTAAGGCCCCCAGCCCACAGCCCTCCAGAGAGAGGCTCCTCAACGAGGCCACGTTCCGGAAATCCACACAGCTTGGGGGGCCCAGGCGGTATAGGTCTGCCGGCCAGGGGCAAAGGGAGATCTGATTGTGGCTCATGTCAATTGTAGTGATGTTACTGGCATCAGCGAAAAGGCCAGTGGGGACGCCCACAAGCTGGTTGGAGCTCAGGTTGAACAACCGGAGGCTCCTCAGGCAGCCATGGAGGCCTGGGGCCAAGTGCAGCTCTGACAGCTGGTTCTGGCTCAGGTCCAGCTCTGTGAGTGCCCCGGGGAGCTCGTGCTCTTGGATATGAAGCGTCACCAAGCAATTCTGGTTGAGGTTCAGGTGCGCCAGGGAAGGCATTTTCTTCAGGAAGCCGTCAGGCAGGTACTGGAACTGGTTCTGGCTCATATCCAGGAAGCGCAGCTCAGAGAGGTCGCTGGAAGCAAACTCCTCCCAGAGGTTGACGGTGGTGATGTTGGTCACGTTGCCGTCCACGAGGAGGAACTGGGCCACCATCTCCTGCGGCGAAGAGGCATTGTACAGATCCCTGTAGAAGCCCATGTTGTTATCCCGCAGCAGGAGCGTGTGCAGCTTGCCGCACTGGGGCAGGAGTGGGAAGAACAGCAGCTGGTTGTGCGAGAGGTCCAGCGTCTCCAGCTCGAAGGCAGCCTCGGGCCCGGACGCCAGGAACCATTCCAGGACATTGTAGCTGACGTTGAGGAGGCGCAGCTGGGTGAGGCTGAAGTCCACGATGCAAGGGAGGTTGTTATAGGCCAGGTTGAGGTGTCTCAGCTCGGTCAAGCCATCGAAAGCGCCACCCTCAATCTCAAAGATGTAGTTTCTCTGCAAATCCAGCTCCCTGAGGTGCCCCAGACCCTCAAAGACGGAGTCGTCAAGCCTCATGACGGTGTTCCTCGCCAGGGACACGGACTCCAGCGAAGACAGGTTCCGGAGCATGAGGGCCACCATGTCTTCCGTCAGGGAGTTCCCCGACAGGTCCAGCGTCCGCAGAGCCCGCAGGCTGCGGAAGGCAGCCGCCGTCTCTCTGTAGCTCTCGGATAGGGAGTTGTCAGGCAGTGCCAGGCTGCGTAGACGGGCCTGCTCTCGGAAGGCGCCGTGGCTGATGCGCTCCAGCTGGCAGCCTCGCAGACTGAGGCTCTCCAGGAGCGGGTAGTGCCGGAGGGAATGGTTCCACAGGGTCCTCAGTGGGTTGGCGTCCAGGAGGAGCATCTGGGAGTAGGGCGGGAGATGGCTGGGCACCAATTCAAGCTTCTGCCCTCGGCAGTCGGCCACTCCATCAGCCTAGGCCCAAAAACACACTGGTCAGCAGGGAGGGGGCCTCCAAGGCAGACATTTATGCACAGAATCCTGGCCTGTTCCCTGGACTATTCCTCCAACCACTGGGAGGGGCTCTAGAGATTGTACTTTTTTTTTTAAAGGGAAAAAAGGACAGGAAAATGTTGCACAAAAGGAACTTTTCTCTGTTCTTTACTGTCACGCTCAAACAGTCAGCTAGGAGCTGGGGCCCGGACCTCACTCGCGACCCACTCGTATCAGAGGAGAGCTGAGCTCCTGTCCATTGGCTTCTGAGCAGGGACAACTGTGCTCGAAGTGTGGTTTCAGCTGTGAGAGGAACTGAGGATCAAGGTGGTACCTGGGTGTGAATCCCACCTCTGCCATTTATTTCCCAGGCGACCTTGGACAAATAACTTAGCCTAAGTCTGTTCTTTCCTGTGAAGAATGGAGATGAAGTAGAGAGTGCCTACCTCAGAGGACTGCAGTGGGATTGGAGGGGAGGCCGCATAGTGCCTGACACAGGAAGCACCGTTCACCCAAATGGCCACTGTCATATCCTTTTCGCTATTACCGTGACATCTGTGCGTCCAGCAGGATCAACGCCAGACAACTGAGATGCTGTGGCATCTTCATTGCGCCCGAAGTAATTTTGCCTGGGATGTTCCTCTACATTCTGGATTGATCAATATTAAAGCCGAAGAGGACTTTAGAGCTCATCGCCCCTCTGAATGGTACAGAGAAGTGGGGCCTGGAGAGAAGTGAAGAGCCAATGGCATTGCAGGGACAGGAGCCCAAAGCTCCTAATGCCCAATTCAGTGCCCTTCCTGGGTGCTGTTCCACCACGACTGTGCAGCATAAGGAGGCAGGATGGATGGGATGACCCTGTTCTCACTGCAGAAATCACACAAGCCTCAGGATGCTTCAGCACAGCCCCATGTTTTACGAGACTGGCAAGAACAATCTGTTGCAGGATGTCAGATGTCTAGGAAATAAAGTTTTAAGGGATAAGATAGAAGAACAATGGCCTTCCTTTTCAAGGATTGGTCAGTTAAGACAACAGCAGTGACTGTGGGAAAAAAATTTTTTTTTTAAAATTTTATTTATTTATTTCAGACAGAGAGGGAGAGAGAGCACAAGGAAGGGCAGAGGGAGAAGCAGACTCCCCGCAGAGCAGGGAGCCTGATGTGGGGTTCAATCCCGGGACCCTGGGATCATGACCTGAACCAAAGGCAGATGCTTACCTGACTAAGCCACCCAGGCACCCCCCAAAATTTTTAATGAGACCACACTCTGCAAACTGTCCAATAATCTACTTTTACCACCCTTGATAATATGTGCAGACATATTGCTGTGGCAAGAAAAATAAATTTGACCACATCTGTTAAGCAGCTGTATATTACTTCACTGCACAAAGAGCACAGTGTTAAAGAACAAGAGTTCTAGGGTCGGTCCAGTCTGGTTCTGCTTTTCAACAAATGGGTGACTTTGGGCTGTTACCTAACCAGTCGGGACCTTCATTATTCCATGTGTAAAACGGAAATTATATTTATAATTTTCTCACGGGGGCTTCTTCTTCTTGAGGATTCAGTGCAATTATTTATGTAAAACAATACAGAACCCGGCACGTAAGTGCTTGATAAATGTTGGCTATGATGATTACCATGATTTGATTAATTAATCTATTGTTGAGCATTGGAGTTGTTTCTAATTTCCAGATGAACATCAGAATGAATTTGTCAAGTTCCTGTCACACTCCCCCTGAAAGACTTGGGAATTTTGATTGGGATTGCATTACAATTATGGGTTAATGGGGGGGGTATAACTGATGTCTTTACAAAACTCAATCTCCCGCTGCAGATATAATGTATTCCTTTATTTGAGTAAGTGTTGGTCTTCCCCTAACAGGGACTCTCTGGAGAATGTTGTGGTTAGGGGCTTTCTTCAAGCCATGGGACCCTGTTTCAGCACAGCCACTGCAACTCTGGGGTCCCACCTCTGTAATCCCCTGGCAGCCCCAGTGAAGGGCTACAAAAAGACCACATGACTGTCAGAGCCCAAGAGAACCTCACCATGGCCACTTTATGACCACAAGGTCAGGTAAGGAGGGGCACTGGAGATAGCTGGACACGGAAACTCTCCGCCCTAAGAGAGCCACAGGGAATCCAGTCTTTGAGCTCCTGGCAGCCCACCCCCACTCCTCCCCACCAGGCTGGAAAGGATCGGGCAGGGGGTCTAGCCAGAGCCCTGAAAGGCTATCAAAGAACTCACACTTTATTCCCTCTTTGTTCTAAGCCTGATTCCCTCCTGAATCAGCTACTGGGAAGTTAATCTTCAATTGCCTCTGTAAGGGAATAACGGAAGTCTGAAGTTGTAGCAGAGACTAACAACAATAATACTAGATAAAACCCATAGCTCCTATTACATACAAGGCACTGTTCTGGGAGCCTTATATACATGATTTAATCATCATAACAATGCAGTATTATGGTATTATGGGCTGGTACCACTATTCCGTATCTTACAAAGGAGGAAACTGAGACACAGAGTGCCCCTGCCCCCCACCAATGTCACCAGCTGGTAAGCTGGGGTTTCAACCCACTCTGGCTCATAACCACCACTCCATACTGGAGTATCTTACAGCACAGTGGTTAGAGGTTACTAAAAGTGGTTAAGAACCATGACCAGCTGGGCTTTTGAGATTTATCAGCGTTGAATGTAGGTATTACCCCGACATTCAATTTGTCCTCCCAGTGCCTTTTATATAATAGGACTCAAGGACTGCATATTAAATGTATGTTTCCCAAGCAGACTTTTGATATCACAGACTTACAGGCAAGGGAGAACATTCCAGAAATGTGCTCAGTCATTATGAGCCAAGTCTGTTTGCACATACAGGCCAAAAGCCCTGCAGAGGGTAAGCTGTAAAAGCCCAGCTCTCCACTCCCTGGATCATCCTCAGCCTGAACATGATCGAGGATGCCGCTCTCGGCAGCACCCCTGTATTTGAGCCCTTGCTAATGGCTCACCCACAGGCTCTGAGTCAGGGCTTCTCCAACTGTACTACGCCCTGCTCAGCGATTCCGACACCATGAGTGGATCTCGACCATCCAGACTTTTAACAAGTTGTTCTTTTTCTTGACCTCAGTCTCTGGGCCTCCTGTCTTCAGCAGGTATGAAAAAGATGGGGCAGGGACTGCCTGGTCTTTCCCAGGTATCATCCTGACCTTTGGTTCAGGAACAGCTTGCAAACGACAGCCCGTGGGCAGCTACAGAGTGACTCAGACGCCTTCCTTCTCTGCCCTCTTGGATGGACAATCCACCAAAATGGGCTGATCTTTGTCAGGGCAGAGGCAACAGACAGCTCAGAGTTCCTGGGAAAACTCACCAACTCGCAGCCCCCTTCAGAAGCTGCTGTGGCCATTCCACTTCGATTTCTCCATTCCAGTGTCAAGAAGTGAAAACCCAGGCAGAGCCAGAGGGACAGTAACTCCATCTCAAGTGCAGCACTGCGGACAGACGGCAAGGAAAAAGTGGGTGAGAGAAGGACATCTCTGAGGGCTGCTTTGCACTCTCGGTGGAAGGAGCTGGTTCCCAGCTGTGTCTGGTCTTGGAGGCCCACAGCTATAAGGAGGCAGAAACCCACAGATTCTTCAAATATCTCAGGTTAGCCAACACTTTCAGCCTCTCACTGCAACTACAGACGGCACTTATTTTTGTTTCGCCTCTGCCGTTTGAGGGACAGGTGGCTGAACACTGAAACTTGTAAGAGAGAGGCAAAGGACTCAAGGAATCAGGTCTCAGGTCACCTGGAATTTGCCATGTTTTGTAGTTCTGTTGAAGTTTTCTTCCCAAAGCTCAAATCTGCCCGATCCCTCACCTGAGCTCAATAAATATTTGCTGAACAAATGAATGAATGAAAGAACAGTGAATTGGGATTGAAATATTAATTGTAGCTTCTGGTCCCATAAAGTTACTAATTATTGTATTGACACGAAGCTTTTGGGAGGGCAGATCTCATTGGAGATGGGCCCTTTGAATACAGCCCTTTGGGAAAGAAAAAGGACTTTGATATTTTGCCTGGATGAGAGAAAAAAACTGAAGGGCAAATGGAGAGTCATCTTCAGATATAATAAGGATTACTGATGAAGTGTGGTCGCCAGCCCTCTTACCTGGCCAGTAAACACAGAACAGGAAGCAGGAGAAGGCTTACATTTATACATCTACCAACAGAATTTTGGAACTAAGAGACTATAACAGACATCTGGTACGTCCTCTGCCACCACAGTTTTACAGGAGAACATTCAAAGGCCCAGAGATAATAACGGCTTATTCAAGACTCCGATCAACTTAGGACAGGGCTGAGAGCAGGCCCCAGGCTCCCTTCCCTGAGCTCCTGTAGTAAGCAGCATCATTTCTCTCCCTGAAGGTGCTGTTGAAATGAGTGCCCTCTTGTTGGGAGGGCTGATAGCCCAGTGGCATTCCCCTCTCAGCTCTGCATTCCTTACCCTCAGAGGCAAGCGCCTGGCCCCAGCATTTCAACGGCTCCATCCTCTCCTTGACATCCCCCCAGGAGGGAGCACAGGCCCTGATCCCTTGTCTTCTCCTAAGCCAGCAGCACCAGCAGTCATATGAACCTCCTCACCTATTTCAAGGGACCCACAGACCTTTCTCCCTCACACATCCAGGCCATCTCAGGCCCCTTCCTCTTTCTCTTTCTTTGAATGAGTTTACACATCTCTGAGGCTACCTTTAACTTCCTGGTCAGATCTGAATACTCACCAGTGAAAACAGACAGGCAGAAAAGCAAAGTGAAACCAGGTAAATCAACTATAGTTTTTATGTTAGGTCAGGTCAGCTCTCCTTACCACAGAGGGAACCTCTAACTCAGAATTCATCAGTCTTTGCTGGACACTGGGAATCCCCTTCCAATCTCCCCCTCCGCTTCTGCATCTGTGTAGAAACTATTACCTCGTGGCAGGTACAGGGCACAGATGGCAGAAGCGGAACCATATGGGCTTTGTCCTTAGGATCATTGAACACACACGAACACACACACACAGGAAACAACCTTGGGATCATTGCCCACCTTGAGATAAGGTTGCCAGATTTAGCAAATTACAGGATGCCATTTGAATGTAAGATAAACAGCAAATAACTCTTAAGTGCAATATGTCCCTTGCAGTATTTGCATCATACTTAAAAGAAACTGTTTATCTGACATTCAAGTTTCACTGGGCATCCTATATTTTATTGACGACAGACAGGGAAACGGCAACCATGGACTTGCCCCCTGCCCCCTTCCTCCCTCACCCCCTCTATCAGGCTTGGGATGGTACATGCTGCTGTCACAATCAACCTTCCAGAAGAGCCATTTCAATTTATATCAAAATGCCAAATCTAGATGGGTGCAGGACAAACTTGCGATTTCTTCAGGGAGAATGTAACTCTTTAGACTGGAATGCTAGATAGGCCCAATGTCATGCCCAGAGTGTAATTTTAATTTCTGGGTCAACGAGAAAACTTTTGCGAATTTAAAACACACTTTCTCCTTCCTCCTAATCAGCCAACCAGGAAAGAAAAATTATTGCTGTTCCTTCTGGGCGACTCCTCTCATGAGGCAGCATGGGAAAATCATAGGCTTTAGAACCAGACAGACAAGGGTTTGAATTCTGGCTCCAGCATTTGTTCTCTATCTTGAGCAATTCATATAAAGAGTCTAAGACTCGGGGGTGCCTGGGTGGCTCAGTGGGTTAAAGTCTCTGCCTTCGGCTCAGGTCATCATCCCAGGGTCCTGGGATTGAGCCCCACATCCGGCTCTCTGCTCCGCAGGGAGCCTGCTTCCTCCTCTCTCTCTGCCTGCCTCTCTGCCTAGTTGTGATTTCTCTCTGTCAAATAAATATTAAAAAAAAAAAAAGAGTCTAAGACTCAGATAGTTCTTCTATAAAATGGGGATAATAATAACTATTCAGAGTTTTTATGAGGTCGAGTAGCATATGTGAAAGTGCTTCATTTACTATGAGGATGCGTAATAAAATAATTACGATTTATGAGTCTCAAATACCATTGAGCTGGTTGAGTGGTTGTTATTTATCAACTCCAAGGTAATTTAAAGAAGGAAAAAGAATGAAAAATGTGGATGGAAGAAGAACGATATCATTATGCCAACTGAACGTGTGAAAGGTATGCGGGAAGACTGCATTAAAAATTCTGTGTTAATAAATTCAGAACAAGGCTAATCCCACTAACAAGTGATTATGCTGGTTGAGAGCTGGTTGTCCTCGGAGAGCAGTCTTACCCTGCTCTGTACCACAGGGAGGTGACTTCTGAAGGCTGTTTCCCCAGCTCTGGGTGTCAGCTGCTCTCCCGCTGGTTCAGTCAATGGGAGGCGCTACGGGAGGTTAGACAGCAGTCCTTGAGCTTTGACTGATGACTACTAGACTCTAGTAACATCCCCTTGCATCTATCCTTCCCCTATCTATGGAAGATCACAGCTTCCTGAAATTGCTAACCTCTGGATTGACTGTCTACTTGCCCATTACCTTCTTAGCCTCTTCCATCATGTTTAACCAATTTCCTGCATTAAATTTCCTCCTTAAAAAATAATCTGGGTGTTTCTGTTTCCTGGTTGGGCCCTAACAGACGCGATGACATAAGTGAGAATGGCTTTGGATCAGTCCTAAATAAAAAGATACATAATGACCTAAAAAGAATAAAAGGCTTTCAAAATAATCACCATTCAGGTTGAGAAACACTATTCCGGGAGCATACAGAACGATTCCTCAGAGCCATAGTATTGCAAAGAGTACAAGATGAGTTTGGATGCCAAGTCTTACCGGAAATCCCAGGAACCCTATATTGCATGCTTACAACTGCTTCCCCTCCACTCATAATGAACCCCAGCTGGGAGAGGACCACTCCACAGAGTATCCAGCTGTAAGAGAGCTTCTAAGCTTATGGCAAATAATAACTGTCCCACTTCACTCCAATCTCTCTGACATCTTCTAGAAAATACATCCATGTATAAAGCCAAGTCATCTTAACTACATTTTTGATAGAGAAAGAGAACTGAAAGGAAAATAATTATAATGGAGGACACACAGGGCAGTATGACATTAATAATTTAAATAAGGTAAACTGGAAACCCACCCCCCCACCCCAGATTTAAAATGGCCTGGATCTACGGTTCCATTTCACGGACTGTGAACCACTTTCAGGAACCACAGAGGAACTGGAGCCACAAGGAACTGCCAATCAACCTGAGTAGGGTTTGAGTAAGTACCACGTCTCCTCCGGGTCTGGGTGGCCACTGGGGAAGTCCCCTGTATAAAAACTGAGGCCCTGACAGGAGAAGCACATGGCATCTACAGACTCTGCTTGTATCTTCTTCTTAAACCAGATAACAAAATTGAAGTGTTCCTTCTAAGTGTGGAGGCAAAAAATGGTAAGTCTTGCTCTCTTTTGTACAGAGTCTAAAATTCTGTATTCTTCTATTCAGTTAACAATTTCTATAAGGTCTCTATTTTATCCAGTCATGGTTTTCATGGTCATGGCTAACACCAGAGATTGTGAGCTTCTAATTAATAAAAGACAGGCACTAGTGACCCAGGTGCTAGCCAGGTCTGTAATACATCTCACCTGGAGGTATGAGGATTCTAAATCTGACCTTCTGTTACAGGAAGTCCTCTTAGTATTGCATTTATATTTCTTCTTTATTTTCTATTTTGTGTTTAGTCATCACAAAATGTCCTTGCCAGTTCTTCCCTAAGAAGTCCTTGAAATATTAGGACTTCCAAATGCTTTATGGCATCCCCTGGGCAATCCTTAGTCTTGAGACACAGCATTCTGATTGACTATCATGGAACCCTGTGATTCAACCCATATCAACCCCATGTCTATAACAGTGTTCCTTTAAAAAAAAAATTATTCATTTTAAGTGATCTCTATGCCCAACACGGGGCTCGAACTTTTGACCCTAGGATCAAGAGTCGCATGTTCCACCCACAGAGCCAGCCAGGCGCCCCTATATAGTGTTCCTTTCTTAGGCAGAAATATGATATAGCTTTTTGTCTGGTTTTTCTCTGTTCATACCTAGTTATAATAAATAAGTGGTGAAATTCATTTCATAAAAGCAACATGAATCAAGACTGTATTCTAGAACAAGAGAACACTAACAGTGAGGAAGAAGATTGCAGATCCGCTGTAAAAATTCCTCTTTGTTTTGGAAAGTATGCTTGTTTGCTTTTTCTGGTTCCATAAAATAGTACGGAGAAGATCCTGCTTCACTGAGCCAAGTAAGGTCAAAGAAGACCAAGTGAATGGTCGTGCGGGCGGAAAGGGATAGAGCATTTCCTCCTCTCAGACAGGGTGTCCCAATCCTGCCGGCAGCAACTAGGCTGTATGCTGGGGGAGCGCTTTCCATATCCATTCCCATGCCCACCTCAGTTCTGGGCTCAGGACTGCTCGAGTGCAAGATGGCAACATGTGGCCAAGGAATGGCTTTAGTGAGGGGCCGTGCGGGTGTTGCTTGCTTTTGCAATGGACAGGGAAGAGAGGGTGAGTGAGATACTTTGACTGATCTCTGCTCCTTGAAGTCCTGTCATTTCCATGTCCCCGTCGTCGCAAAATTTACAATTGTTCAGGAGTGCAGCAACATCCCTAGTTTTGTTAGATCGTCTAACACTGAAACATATATGTATACTACTTTCCCCCCCCAATGCATGTAGATTTTCCTGTATTAATAAAATAAAACTTTTCAAAAAGAGTGATTAATTCTAAATAGTTTCCTGTCATGATGTAATGTCTTAATCAGCAGGTAGTAAAACACAACCACACATAAAGGCCCATCCACAGGTATTTTTGTCCATAAGAAGATCTCATACTGAAAGGTTGGGAGTACTAAGGAGTAACTCTGACTTGAGTTTTGGTTTTGTTGTATGGGAGGGTTTTGATTCATTTTCAGGAAAGGATGCTGGATTTCTAATATCCAGGGGCACCCTGAATACCTCACCTCCACACTCTCACCTCCCCACCCCCTCTCACCGCTGCTACTACAGAGCGGGGATGGTACCCTCTTTGCTAAAGGTGCTATCAGTAAGTGTTAAGAGTGTTATACATACATTAGCATGTAATTGAGAATTTTCCCCTTAAAATAATCACAGAAGCTGAAAAAGCTTTAAACAAAGGGGTCTTTGGAGAAAGACGGCAACTCAGAAGTGCTGGTGTCAGAAATAAATATTTATCGGGACACCTGGGTGGCTCAGCCATTAAACGTCTGCCTTCAGCTCAGGTCATGATCCCAGGGTTCTGGGATGGAGTCCCACATTGGGCTCCCTGCTCAGCCGGGAGCCTGCTTCTCCCTCTGCCTGCCGCTTCCTCTGCTTGTGCTCTTTGCTCTCTTTCTCTCTCACCCTCTCTTTCTCAAAAATAAATAAGTAAACAGATAAATCAACAAAATCTTAAAAAACAGAAATATTTATAGACTGGTCTGAGGGGAAGAAATCTCTAGCACAGGGTGTGAATGTGTGAGGTTGGCCTCTGTGAACATAAAAGGCACAGGTGTTAGCTGGAGGTCTCCACAGAAAGGGAATCTGCCTTTGTTTAAAAGTAAAAGAGAAAATCCCACCTGGGATCCTGGAAGAAAGAGAAGGGCAGCTGGTCACACACTGTAGAGAGCAGATACTAAAGAACAGAAACCCCAGTCTGTGACCACTTCAAATAATTCCTACTACGAAGAAGTATTTGGAAGCCTCGGGCAAACAGCTCTGGTCTCTTTGATCCATAGCAAAAAATGACAGTGACTTTAGTCCTCAACAAATGTTCAAATTTAGTATCTCCCATGGCGAGACCACGTGACACTCTGAGCTTCCAGGTAGGGCGCCTTGGGAAACACAGAGCCCCATCTCAGCAGCACCCTTACCAAGAACATTTGCCCTGGACCCAGTCATGAGGAAACAATCAGATGGATCCAGGCTGTACACTGTCCTACAAGACAACTGGCTTGGGCTCTTCAAAGAAGTCAAAGTCTTGGGGCACCTGGATGGCTCAGTGGGTTAAGCCTCTACTTTCGGCTCAGGTCTTGATCTCAGGGTCCTGGGATTGAGCCCCGCATCGGGCTCTCTGCTCAGCAGGGAGCCTGTTTCCCCCTCTTTCTCTGTCTGCCTCTCTGCCTACTTGTGATTTCTTTCTCTGTGTGTCAAATAAATAAAATCATTAAAAAAAAAGAAGTCAAAGTCTTGAAACACAAAGAAAGGCAGTGGAGGGGAAAAGGGGGAGGTCTGAATACAAGTGAAGAAGAAGCACAGTAACCAAGGGTAATGCATGTACCTCAAGTGGATTTGGGAGTTTAAAAATCTCTAAGAGAGGGCACCTGGGTGGCTCAGTGGGTTAAGCCTCTGCCTTCGGCTCAGGTCATGGTCTCAGGGTCCTAGGATTGAGTCCCGCATTGGGCTCTCTGCTCAGCAGGGAGCCTGCTCCACCTGCGTCCCCCACCCCCCACCTGCCTCTCTTGCCTCTCTGCCTACTTGTGATCTCTCTCTCTCTCTCTGTTAAATAAATAAATAAAATCTTTTAAAAAAAATCTCTAAGAAAAATTTGAGACAACTGGGGTAAATTTATATGTGTCTCGAATGATGTATTTTCAGATGGTATTATGTACAAGTGATATTATCAGATTACTGCTCATTTTCTTAGGTATGAAAATGATTTTTTGGCTATGTAGGAAAGTGTCTTTATTCTTGGGAAATGTCTGCTGAAGTATTTAGGGGTAAAGTTTCACGACATCTACAATTTATGTAACCTACTTTCACATGGCCTGGGCTGGGGGTGGAGAGAGAAAATTAAAGCAAAATATTACCAAAAGGTAAATTTAGCATGATACTTTCTTTTTTTTTTTTTATCTCTGTGCACACATATACATATTTATTTTTTTTCCATTTTATTTATTTTTTCAGCGTAACAGTATTCATTCTTTTTGCACAACACCCAGTGCTCCATGCAAAACGTGCCCTCCCCATTACCCACCACCTGTTCCCCCAACCTCCCACCCCTGACCCTTCAAAACCCTCAGGTTGCCCCAACCTCCCACCCCTGACCCTTCAAAACCCTCAGGTTGTTTTTCAGAGTCCATAGTCTCTTATGGTTCGCCTCCCCTGATACTTTCTTTTAACTTCTCTGTAAATTTGAAATTTTTCAAAATAAAAATAAACAGGGAACATGAGATAAATGTTGGAGTTCCTAAAAGAAGAGGGGTAATAATAGTAATTTGTTGTCCCAGTATTTCTTGGAACATAACATTTTTTTTTTTTAAGAATTTATTCTTTTTGTCAGAGGGAGAGCACAAGCAGGGGGAACAGCAGCAGAAGGAGAAGCAGACTCCCCACTGAGCAAGGGGCCTGACGCAGGACCCAATCCCAGGACCCTGGATCATGACCCGAGTCGAAGGCAAATACCTAACTGACTGAGCCACCCAGGCGCATTCCGGAACATAACATTTTTCAAATATTCTCCTGAGAAGAGTGCTCAGTAAACATCTGATAAAAATGCATATACACAAAAACCTTAGAGATAGCCAAAAAATTCTAGCATTTGACATTCAACCTAGAGCCTACAGACAGCTTCTCTCCTATCTGAAAGGAACCCCTGAGTGTTAGATCACATGTTCTGACTTGAGGTACTAATATAACTTCCACTGTCCAGGTCGGCCGGTAGCTCTGTCCACCACACCTGCAGTCCTTTTGAGAGGCAGCCCTCAGGGGAAGCACATGACCTCCCCGCCACCTTCACCTCTACCTCTACCTCCAACAAGCTCATAGAATCTTGGGGGAGCACCTGACCAGAGGAGGTCAATCCTTACATGCAGCCAGCACCCTCTGAGTGATCCCGATGCAGAGACAAGAGAGAATTAGGTAATTTTTTTTTTTAAATGGGCTCCACGCCCAGTGTTGGATGCTTCACATGACTGAGCCACTCAGATGCCCTAAATTAAGTAATGAACAGTGGAAACTGGAGCTAAGAGGCACAGAGAGATGGCAGAATTGAATGTTTAAGGGCTCTTGCCATGAGGAAGCAGAAGCTATGAATTAGATGACAAGGTGCATGAATAGAAAAGAATGAGGGGCGCCTGGGTGGCTCAGTGGATTAAGCCGCTGCCTTCGGCTCAGGTCATGATCTCAGGGTCCTGGGATCGAGCCCCGCATCAGGCTCTCTGCTCCGTGGGGAGCCTGCTTCCTCCTCTCTCTCTGCCTGCCTCTCTGCCTACTTGTGATCTCTCTCTGTCAAATAAATAAATAAAATCTTAAAAAAAAAAGAAAGAAAAAAGAAAAGAATGAGCCTGCTGGGGGGTAGTAAGGAGGACATGTATTGCATGGAGCACTGGGTGTGGTGCATAAACAATGAATTTTGGAATACTGAAAAAAATTAAATTAAATTAAATAAAAAAAAGAAAGAAAGAAAACAGTCAACAGAGGGCAGAGATCAGAGAAACTGAAATAGGAAGAATGACAAGAAGGTGGGCCCTGCAGGCTGGGTGGCAAGGATGGGCTCTGAGGCTGCCTTTGGGGCTCCTGATGGTTCTCTGCAAGGCCAGGTCCATTTCCAAGCTCCATGTTTTCTCATGATAACATCCCCATGCCCCAACCCCCCAAGGGCAACTGTTGGATCTTGCCAACAAAAAGGAGTTAACTAAAATAAGACTTGTTCTTTGGGCACCTGGGTGGCTCAGTCGTTAAGCACCTGCCTTCGGCTCAGATCATGATTCCAGGGTCCTGGGATCGAGTCCTGAGTCGGGCTCCCTGCTCAGTGGGAAGCCTGCTTCTCTCTCTCCCAATCCCTCTGCTTGTGTTCCCTCTCTCACTATCTCTTTCTCGTCAAATACATAAATAAAATCTCAAAAATAAAATAAGACTTGTTCTTTAATAAGCTTAAACACAAAGGACAAGATTGAGCAACAAGGTGCATGTGAGTTTTATGATGCTACCTGAAAATTAGAGAAAGTGGCTGAAATACGAATCTAGCAACGTCTTTTTCAAAGTGCATCTTACAGGCAAGAATGACAGAGGGATAGGAGAACTAAAGAGCAGATATTTGTTGGGAAACAAGTTATTAAACTAGTCTTGAATTATCTCCCTACAGATTACTTATTAATTTGCAAAGGCAAAAATAGCAGTTATAAAGTGGAGAAACTGGCAGACACCTCCTTAACCAGATGGTCAAGTTACTACAGGGACTTACTGGGGTTACTTGGCAAAATACGAATATAAACCATGGATGAAATAACAATATTATATAGGGGTGACTGGGTGGCTTAGCTGGTTAAGTGTCTGACTCTTGATCTCAACTCAGGTCTTGATCTTAGGGTCGTGAGTTCAAGCCCCTCATTGGCATGGAACCTACTTAAAAACAACAACAACAACAAAAAACACAGTATTATAGTAATGTTAAATGCCCAGATTTTGATCATTGGGATACATTTATGTAAGAGACTAATCTTGTTCTTAGAAAATATACACTGAATTGTTTGGAGGTAAAGGGGGATGTCTGCAACATTATTCTCAAACCATTCAGGGAAAAAAACCACATGTGTGTGTATCTGTGTTTTAAGTAGGCTCCACGCCCAGTGTGGGGCTTGAACTCACAACCCTGAGATTAAGGGGCATGTGCTCTACTGACTGAGTCAGCCAGGCACCCCCATATATGTAGTTTTCACTAAATAAATAAAGAGAGAGAAGGAGAGAAAACAAATATGACAAAATGTTAAGAACTGGTGAACAGAGGTGAAGAATTTATGGGAATTCTTTCAGTTAATTTTACAATTTTTCTGTAAGTTCAAAATGGTTTCAAAACTAAAAGTTACAAAAAATTAACACATAAGTGGCGCCTGGGTGGCTCAGTGGGTTAAAGCCTCTGTCTTCAGCTCAGGTCATGGTCGCGGGGTCCTGGGATCGAGCCCCGCGTGGGGCTCTCTGCTCGGCGGGGAGCCTGCTTCCCTTCCTCTCTCTCTGCCTGCCTCTCTGCCTACTTGTGATCTCTGTCTGTCAAATAAATAAATAAAATCTTAAAAAAAAAAAAATTAACACATAAGAGCACAAACAGTTTTAGGGGCACCTGGGTGGCTCAGTCAGTTGTGGCCAACTCTTGATTTTGGCTCACGTTATGATCTCAAGGTTGTGAGATCGAGCCCATCATGGGGTTCCGTGCCGGGGGTGGAGCCTGCTTAAGAGTCTCTCTGCCCTGCCCACCACCCCACCTCCACTGACCCTGCTCCCTCCCTAAAAAAGTAAAATTAAAATTAAAAAAATAAAAAGCGTACTCTAAAACTAATTATATTCTTGTAACAGGAAAATTGACTTATTCTGGGTACTGACAAATCATCATGTTAGATAATTGTAGACATCATCTCTGTTTTATGAGAATCTGCACATAAAACTAACTTGATTTGCAAGATTTTTGCTTGGAGAAATTGTACTGACACCAAGCAAATGGTTTAGGAAGATATATTTACTGCTTAAAATGTAGTCTGGAAAAGGAAAGAAGAACGGGGAGGGAGAAAGGAAAGGGAAAAAAAAGAAAAGCAAGAATAGCATTTTGGCTCAAATTTTAAATTCAAGATGAGAGAGAACCTTAGTCCTTCTGACCAAGGTCCAAAAGATAGATAGATAGATAGATACAAGATAAAAACTATTCAACTTTTCAATAGTGAGTTTAGGATTACTTCAGTAACAAGCTATGAAATATAAGAAAGATGTCTAAAAATTTTTTAAATTTAATTTGTGCTCTCTTTCCCTACAAATAAGCCACAAGGCATAATTCACATACCATATAATTCACACATTAAACACGTACAGTTCAGTGGTTTTTAGGATAGTCACAAAGTTGTACAGCTATCACCAACATCTAATTCCAGAACATCTGCATTACCCCAGAACAAGGCCCTATTTCTATTAGCAGTCACTTCCCCATCCCTTGGCAACCACTAATCTCCTTTCCATTTCTACGGATTTGCCTATTCTGGACATTTTATGTACATTGGATCATACAATATATGGCTTTTTATGCCTGGCTTCTTTTACTTAGCATAATGCTTTCAAAGTTCATCCATGTTATAAGCATGAATCAGTCAGTAGTTCCTTCCTTTTCGTGGCTGCATAATATTCCACCATATGGCCAAATTTACCACATTTGCTCATGAATTCACTAGCTGATAAACATCCAGACTGCTACCACCTTTTGCCTATTATGAATAATGCATCTATGAACATCCATGTTCAAGTTTTTTTTTTTTTTAAGATTTATTTTTTTGACAGATAGAGATTACAAGTAGGCAGAGAGGCAGGCAGAGAGAGAGAGAGGAGGAAGCAGGCTCCCAGCCAAGCAGAGAGCCCGATGCGGGGCTCGATCCCAGGACCCTGGGATCATGACCTGAGCCGAAGGCAGAGGCTTTAACCCGCTGAGCCACCCAGGCGCCCCCATGTTCAAGTTTTTATGTGGCCATGTTTTCAATTCTCTTGAGCATACACCCAGGGAATAAAATTGCTGGGTGCATCATCCTTCTGTTTGATTTTTGAAGAATTGCCAAACTGTTCTCCAGGTCCTGCACCATTTTACATTCTCCCTGGCAATGTACGAGGGTTCCAATTTGTCCCCATCAACACTGGTTATTTCCTGTCATTTTTATTCCAGCCATCCCAGCAGGTGTGAAGTGCTATCCCTTTAAGATTTTGATTTGCATTTCCGCAATGTCTAACAATGTGGAGCATTTACATGTATTTATTGACTTATTTCTACATCTTCTTTGGATAAATGTCCAAAATGTGTATTATTAATTCCAAAGATATTTTAAACTTGATTTTGGTATTATATGTGAAAGAAAATGAAGAATAGTTATAAAAGTAAAGAACTGGGTGGTTCAGTTGTTAAGCGTCTGCCTATGGCTCTGGTCATGGTCCCAGGGTCCTGGGATGGAGCCCGCATCCGGCTCCTTGCTCAGCAGGGAGCCTGCTTCTCCCTCTGCCTCTGTCCCTCCCCACGGCCCGATAGTACTCTCTCTCTCTCTCCCTCTCTGTCTCTCTCAAATAGATAAATAAAATCTTAAAAAAAAAAAAACAGTTGTAAATCTTTGGCTGTATTAGTACATTCCTATATTATGTAAAGAATCAATGTTCAGATGGCTAATACGTCTAAAAAGAACTGACAGGGGGCCTGGGTGGCTCAGTCATTGAGCATCTGCCTTTGGCTCAGGTCATGATCCCAGGATCCTGGGATCAACTTCAGCTTGGATCTGGCTTCCCTTGTCAGTGGGGAATCTACTTCTCCCTCTCCTTCTGCTGTTCCTTCCTACTTGTGCTCTCTCTCTCAAATACATAAATTTTAAAATTTTTTAGATTAAAAAAAAAAAGAAGAACCTACATACTGAGGATTGGGGTAACATGACATTTTAAATTTTGATGTGTGAATTCTGACTTCATAATTTGCTTCTCTGGCTTTTTCTCTTAATAATGAACTTGTTAAAACATAGGCCCTTAAACTTGTTAAAACAATGGCTTTTGAGGACCCTTTGCCCCCAGAACTTAAACCCTGAAGACGGGAGAGAAAATGGGCACACATTTTCTAAAGGACAAGTTTACAAAATTTATTGAAGGTGTTGAAAATGTAGATTACTTTTGATTCAATAATTCCACTCCTAGGGATTTATCCGAAGGAATTATGTGTAAAACTATTTTTACAGAGATACTCAGTGCAATATTAGTAATAATAATCTTTAAAAGTGGAAACCAGGGCTGCCTGGGTGGCTCAGTGGGTTAAGCCTCTGCCTTTGGCTCGGGTCATGATCTCAGGGTCTTGGGATCGAGCCCCAAGTCCAGCTCTCTGTTCTGCAGGAGCCTGCTTCCCCCTCTCTCTCTGCCTGCCTCTCTGCCTACTTGTGATCTCTCTCTCTGTGTCAAATAAATACATAAAATCTAAAAAAAATAAATAAATAAAAGTGGAAACCATCTACAAGTCCAACAATGAATGGATTGGTTAAATATATAATGATACACCCATATGATGGGAATACTGTGCTGCAATTAAAAATGCTTCAGTGGCAATAAACTTAGCCACATGGAAAGATGATCACAATAAAATATTAAGAAAAAAAAGGAAGATGCAAAATAGAATGTATAATGTAATCTCCAGTTTGCTAAAGGAATGTGCATTCATGTATGTGTATGGAAAATAGTTGAAAAAGTTTTAATAGTTGAAAAAGGTACACATCTGAATCTCAGCAGTGGGCAGAACTGCACCTGCTATTTGCTTTTTCCATGTCTGTATTTTTGCTTCTTTGTGTTTTCTGATTTTCCAACGATCAACTTTAATTACTATATTAAGACAAGGTGTGGGGCACCTGGGTGGCTCAGTGGGTTAAAGCCTCTGCCTTTGGCTGAGGTCATGATCCCAGGGTCCTGGGATCGAGCCCTGCATCTGCATCAGGCTCCCTGCTCAGCGGGGAGCCTGCTTCTCCCTCTGCCCCCCACCTCGTGTGTATACACCGTCTCTCAAATAAATAAATAAAATCTTTTTTAAAAAAAAAGACAAGTTTTAGAAGAATGGAATCAATTATTAATTAAAATATATGTTATAATCAGAGCCTAATAAATATCACTGAAGTAGAAAATTTCTTATAGGTACTTAGAATTGAAATTACTGTGAGCATGCTTAAAATGATCATATTTGGAGTTAATGGAAGAAAAATATATCATTGACTAATAACCAAAGTAAGTTGTTTTATAGACATTTTCTTTTTCGGGGTCCAGGGGATTTAGATTTGGGGCTGCATGTTGTCAGTCTGGCTTCTGGGAAGGTGGCCATTAAGGGTGAAGGAGCAGCACAGGCTAAGGGGACAGATGGAACAGGTTCAAAGCCTGGCTTGACCTTGAGTACATCATTCAATGTCTTGGCCTGGATTTCCTCCCCAGGAAACTGGGAATCATAATGTATGTGTTATAAGGCAAGTTTTCAAAGAAAGTTCAAGAAATAGTCTTTGTCATATTTATAGTGTCATCCTTAGCAGGTTAAAGGTTATCGACTTGCCTGTGCTTAACCACACCCTGGGTGGGAGCCCCCTGCTTTGTAAGTAGCTGGTTGTGCAAATACCCTTCCTATTTGCTTCTAGGACTTGGATCCCACACTCAGCCTGCACAGATAAGCGAGGAGTTGTAACCATTTCAATTTGCTGGCATCCTCCTTGGACGTGTGGCCCTAGGAATTTATGCGAGAAAGGACTCATCTGTTGCACATGACTGTCCTGGCACATGCCTGTTCGTTCAAATTTAGTAACCGACCATATTTTTCAGAACTGTAGCATTTCTGAAGGCACTGCCCACCGGTATTTTAGAGGTGAGAACACTCAGGTCAGAGAGATGAGATGATATGGGCAAGGTGCCACAGGGACACAGTGTCATGGTTTCCAAGCCTTGGTTCAAAATACAGATGTCTGGTCCCCACCCCAATTTTCCTCGCTTGGGCTCTTCCCTAGTGACAACGTTGGGCAGCCAGTGTGTGGCAGTCTGCTTAAACACTATCCTGCCGGACTTTGTCTCCTGGGGCTACAAAGGAGTCAGTGGCTTCTCTGTGTGCTCAGGGTCAGCCGTTTAGAACGAACAGAGGTCAGTTCACTCCATCCTGTTCCACGGCCACAGGTTTAAAAAAAAAAAAAAAAAGGCAAACAAATGTGCTTCCAGTGGGGGTGACAAAACCTTGCTCTTACTGGGCTGGCGGTGGGAACGTGTTGTCACTCTTGTTTATGAGAGCCTCACATAATCTCTGTGGACAGGCACCCAGCCAAAGATGCATCAGTTTCAAACCTATCATTTCCTTTCAATATCACAGGTTTGTTCTCTCTCACACTCCAGTGGGGCCGCGGGTGACAAGGAGGCCCTCACCTTGCTGATCTCACAGGGTCATGTCAAGACTGAATGAGAGAATGTGTGTGGAAAACATTGTCAATGTAAGGAAACGTGTGGACTTCATTAGTAAGACAAGGTAGCATCAGAGTTAAAGGGAAGGCAGATTTCCTCTGTGCCAAAGGGGAGCGGGTAATAAAATAAACAAGACGGAGGAGCGGCAGTACTGTCTCCCATCTGAGCTGTGGAGAGTGGACCTGGGGACATTCAGAGGTGGAGAGACCACCCAGAGTCTGTGGGAGACTATGGGCAGGAAAGGGGTTATAGGTGAGAACCAAGGCTTATGGCCCAGAGTGGAAACGTTTCTGCCGCCCCTCCTACCTTGGCTCTCTTGAGAAAGAGCCCAACTGAGGAACAACACGATACAGATTCCGGAGGACTGACCAGCTCAGTGGGGTAGGATTCAAGCTTCCCAGCTTGCTCCCCAGGCTCTCAGTTGCAACAGCTAACGTTGATCGAGTGCTCACCTTGGGATAGATGCTGTTCCAGGGTTTTTCCATATAACGATCCTCACAAAATCCTAGCAGGTGAAATGTTATCTCCATTTCATACATGGTAAATTGAGGCTCACAAAGGTGTAGGCCGTGGAGCCAGAGAATGTCAGAGCTGCAATTGAAACCTTGTCTGAATCCAGCAAAACTCAACCTCAATACCGCAAGCCCCAGCCACCCCCAGATATTTGCTATCCATGACTAAATCATGTATTTTCACACACTGGTTCCTCTGTGGGAAAGGCCCTTTTTCTGGTCTCCTCCAGCTGCCAAACTCCTATTCATCCTACATGGCCCAATGCATGTGTCTTCTTCTCATCCCATCCTAAGAGTTCAGTTGGGCAATGATCCATATAATAAAATTTGGTACAGAAAGTTGTAGCTCTTACAGAAGTTTTTAAAAAATTTGTATTACTTGATTTTACGTTCTTGAAAAGGAGTATGAGCAGTTACTAGGTATTGTTAGTAATTTAACTTTTCCCCAATATTTTATTATGAACATTTTAAACATACAGCAATGTTGAAAGAATTTGATGGAGCTTGCTGGTATACCCACCACCTAGCTTCTACTCTGAACATTTTACACTTTACATTTTACATTTACATTTTACACTTGCTTTTTTCACACAGCTCTCCATCTACCCATCCCTCTATCCAGCCTTCAATCCACTTTAGTTTTTGATGCATTTAGAAATAGATTGTAGTCACCAGCATACTAAATACTTTAGGAAGCATATATAGTGATGTAACTAAAAATAAAGTTACTCTTTGTTCAATCTTCTGGATCAGTTTAATTAATTTAATCTCCATTTAATTGAGATTGCAAAGGCTATTTGGGGGAAAGTTTGTCTTGTTAAAACCAAAAATAAGATTTGATAACCACTGCCTTAGTGCCCTCAGCCAGAATTAGGAAGAAAGCAGTTGCCACTGCAGTGTGAATGACTGAAACCCTCTTTTATGTGCTGCTCTGTAATGGGTATTTAGATAGGTAATGGTGAAAAGTAATAAAGTTTTCATGGTGTAGTTTCAGGATGGCAGGGGAGATCATTTTGTCTTTTTCAAAATCCCTCAAATTGTACTGGCAAGGTGGCTATTTGTACTAAGGCGGTTTTTTTTTTTCCTCTCTAAAATCTATTTGAATTCACAGAAGAATGGGAATAACGGGATTTAAAAACAAAAACAAAAACCCTTCCTCACCAAAATAACAATGGTTTGTTTGTTTGTTTTTAGGACTTCTTGGATAAAGCCAAAACAAGTGGATTGTAATTTACTGCTACTGGATACTAATGGCAATACCAGCACTTGAGGTTGCAAAGGTTTCTTACAGACATTTGATCTCACTTAGCTCTCTGCAACATTTTGACAAACTAGGCGGTATTACCTCTAGTTTTTACTGGGGTAAAATACGCATGGAATCTACCATTCTAACCCTTTTTGAGTGTACAACTCAGTAGCATTAAACACATTCACATTGCCATGCAATTTCACCATTGTCCTTCTCCAGAACTTCCGCAGCATCCCAAAGAGAACCTCTGCCCACTAAACAGTAACTCTGTTCAACGCCCCCGCCCCGCCCCCTTAGTTCCTGGTAGCTGCTGTTCTTTCTTTCCCTAAACCTTCACCTATTCTAGGTACCTCCTCTAAGTGGGGGTTATATATCATATATCACGTCATATATCGTGTCCTTCTGTACCTGGCTTAGTTCATTTAGTCTAATGTTTCCAAGGTCCCTCCATGTGGTAGCAGATACCAGAACTTCATTCCTGTTTATGGCTGAATAATGTTCCATTGTACGTACAGATCACACTGTGTTGGTCCATTCACCCATCAGTGGGCACTTAGGTTGCTTCCATCTTTTGACCATTGTGAACAATGTTGTTGTGAACACTGGTGTGCAAACATCTAGGTTCAAATCCATTATCTCCATTTTACAGATAGGAAATTCAAGGCTCAGAAAGGGCAAAGATAATTGTTCGGCAAAGCCAAAACTGTAGCTGAGTTCAGGCCTGGGTAGAAGGTGCTGGAAATGCACCTACTTGTTGAGTGAATGTTCAGTGGGAGCACAGGTTTGTACTTGTTGGTAAATAGATATCCTATGAGCCAGGCTCCTCTCCTGGACCTGCCAGGACTCCACAATGATCCAGCAACCAAGGATCCAGCAATCTAGCAACCTCTGGCCTGGCAGAGATCCTAGGACACCACTTTTTTTTTTTTTTTAGATTTTATTTATTTGACAGAGACACACACATTGAGAGAGGGCACACAAGCAGGGGGAGTGGGAAAGGGAGAAGCAGGCATCCCACCCGTTGAGCAGAGAACCCGATGTGGGGCTCCATCCCAGCACACTGGGATCATGACCTGAGCCAAAGGCAGACACCCAGGCGCCCTAGGACCCTGCTTTTAATGACAATGTCCATTCTGACTAGACAGTGCCCATTGCATGCAGTGTTTGATGTTCTGAATAGCACCCTATAGTGTTCATGGGGGCTCGGGGGCTTTTGTGGGGATGAGGTAACCTGTGAATGCCCTGGAGTGTACTTGTGACAAATATGAGGGCCTTCACAGTTCTGCAAAAGCAGTTAGAAAGCCTAGAAAAAAATCTGGGCCGTTAGAAGGAAATAAGAAGCCATTATTACTAAATATAACAGAAACTTCAGTTCAGGTCTTGGAGGAAGGGCTCAAGAACCTCGAACAAGAGTAAAGCCACCAGGAGAGTCCAATGAGGAGGTCTCGGGGTGTCAGTCTGGGCAGCGATAGGGAAACCATTAACGTTTATGAACTGAAGGAGGTGAACCAGGGCCAACCATGGAATGACCTGAGGGGGAGAACCCCGGCTTGGCATTGGGTGGGACCCCCAAGGAAACATCAGAAAGGCAGGAGAGACCCAAGGGACTGCAGCTGGACCAGATGAGGAGTAATAACAGGGAGGACAAGGAGGAGCCAGCACCCACCCTGACATCTAAAAAGGAGTGACATGAGGTTACTGAAGAACATGATGTGTACCCCAAGATGAGCCCCTGCTGGCATTGTGGGTGCTGGGCTGCCTCAGACATTGAGGTTCTGCTTGACAAGAGTCAAGGTAAAAAGACAATGCTCAAGTGCTAACTTCTGTGGAGAAATCCCCTCCTGATTCTTTTCTTTCCTGGAGGCGCAGCAGAGTGTCTCTTGGGACACGCAGCTAGCCCCTGACCACAGCGACACTTGGGTTTGGGCTGGATGTGGGGTGTCCCTGTGTCCTCACAGGGCTTCGTGGCCACATTCAGTCCATCACAGGTACTAGCCCTGCGCCTCTTGCCAACCTTGCTGCTAAGAACATGACGCGGTTCTACTTCCTCCTTTATTCCCTTTGTTCAGTCTGAAATCACTCATGCATTTAAGTGAGAAGACACATGTGGTTTGGTCTCAGCACCTGACTCCATTTACTCTGGAAATCAGTTGATTTTTCCTGCCCACAATCATTTCGCCTTCTGGTAACAACTCCTCAATTCCCTTTGAGGAAATCACCCTTTCCTTTTCCTTTTCCTTTCTTTTCTTCTTTCTTTCTTTCCTTCCTTCCTTCTTTCTTCCTTTCTTTCTCTCTTTCTTTGATTTTTTAAAAAATTATTTATTTGAGGGCACCCGGGTGGCTCAGTTAAGCGTCTGCCTTCTGCTCAGGTCACAATCCCAAGGTCCTGGGTTCGAGTCCCACATCAGACTCCCTGCTCAGCAGAGAGCCTTCTTCTTCCCCCTCTCCCTCCGCCCCCTCCCCCTGCTCATGCTCAATCTCTTTCTGTCAAATAAATTAAAATCTTTTAAAAAATTATTTGAGAGAGAGCGAACGCGTGCAAATGAGCAAGGAGGTGGGGCAGAGGGAGAGGGAAAGAGAGTTCCAAAGCAACTCTGTGCAGGGTGCAGAGCCCAACACAGGGTTCCATCTCACCACCCTGAGATCATGACACAAGCCAAAACCAAGAGTCAGATGATTAACTCACTGTACCACTCAGGTGCCCTTCTTTTTTTTTTTTAATTGTAAAATACACATAACATAAAATTTACCATCTTAACCATTTTCAAGTGTAAAGTTCAGTAGTGTTAGGTACATTTACATTGTCATGCCACCAACCGTCTTCCTTTCTTAAGTCCATGTTTGTTTGCGTTTGACCTCAATCCCTGGCTCCAAGGAGAAGCCTAACCACCAGGCTGGGCCCATCAGAGCCCTCTATTTTCTTAACCACAGTGATTGGCTTACAATGGGTACATCACAGATGACAAGCTCATGAGAATCAACAGAAGGATTGTTGTTAAAACTACCGGGGAAAGAGGCTTTCTGTTCCTGCACCAGATGCCAAACTGGTGGGAAATAAGCTTGGAGCTGCAGTTCTTTGAATTCACAGAGGAATGGGAGTATCTTTGCCACCAGCTTTAGGACCTGCCTAATAACAGAAAAAAAGCAAAGCTGGCCATGTTTGAGCACCTGGATCCAGCCATGCCTGAAGCTTTTCCACAAAGACTTTTTATTTATTTATTTATTTTTATTTTTATTTTTTTTAAAGATATTTATTTATTTATTTGTCAGAGAGAGAGAGAGAGAGAGCAAGAGCGAGCACAGGCAGACAGAGAGGCAGGCAGAGACAGAGAGAGAAGCAGGCTCCCTGCGGAGCACGGAGCCCGATGTGGGACTCGATCCCAGGACGCTGGGATCATGACCTGAGCCGAAGGCAGCCGCTTAACCAACTGAGCCACCCAGGCGTCCCGACTTTTTAGTTATTTAAAACAATACCTTTTTTTTCCCCATGAAGCCAGGCTGAGTTGGGTTTTTGTCATTTGCAACTAAAAGACCCCAGAACTCATGTTTACAGTAGCTTGTGAAGCTCCTTAAGATCCAAATACCAGTGTCCTTTACCACTATCTTCACCTCTGGGAGCATTCAGAGAGCCTCACCTAGCCTAGCCCAGAAGCCCCCACACACTGAGCATGTAATGTTTGTTCAGTGATGTTGAGAAGAATAGTTTGAGGGGTGGGGAAGGTGTGTAATAAAGAAGTTCTATCCAGGACAAAAATATTTGTCACGAATATGCAGACCTGTCAGTAAGCATCACTAAACATACAGTATCTCCTGAGAAAGATCATGTTTTTCAGCCATGGTTGAAAGCCCACTGTCCTCTAATTTATGTGGTTGTAATGTGGGTCTGAGAACAGTGTGAGGCACATCCAGTTGTCCATCCAAGAGTCTAGTTACACACTGCAGCCAGAACGAAGATCTTAATTGGTACTGGCACTGCTCTTCTGTGATGAAGAAAGACGCCAAGGACAGACAGAGGTCAATGCATTCCCAACACAGGGACTCCAGGCCCTCTCTGTCTGGGAGCTTCCTGCTCTTGGATGACAGGTGTAAGCACTAAGTGGGATCAGGTGTATATGAGTTTTCATGAAGATCCTATGAGGGGACCCACTAGATGAAATCAACTTCTTTGTGAAACTGGCTTTTTTGTTTTGTTTTAATCTAAAGGCAAGAATCAAAGTCTTGTTTTGTTCTACCTTTTTTTTTCCCTTGGCCCACGATTCCCTAAATCACCTCTAGGAACTCTCAGACATAACACGTACAAACCTATAGGTGTGTGAGGAGAAGAAATAAGTCTCAGGGCTGTGAAACCCAGCAAACCATCGGCATCCACAGAAGCAGTTTTTGCGGCGTAGTGGGTAGGTGAAGGGGGCACGCGTGATCTCACAAGGCAGGCCCTATGTAGTGAGTGTTTCTACCATCCAGACTCCTACAGGCTGTACCTGCCCGCGAAGAAACCTCCAGTGGGGTCTCCTCTGTTCCCCTGCAAGTGCGCCACTCACGACCAGGCCTATCCAGGTGCTCCCTTCTTAGGAACCTGCTCAGCCTCCTATAGTCCTAGGCACGGTTGGACACGTGGCCACCTTCTCTCTGGGGCAAAGTGAGCCAGCAGACCATTCTGAGGGCATTCCGGAGAAGCCTGGTCAGTGACCCCTCACTTAAGTCAGCCCCTAAGTGCATGGGAATACAGCTGAACCCGCTATAATCTGGTCCACATGGAGAGGCCACCAGGGCTGGGAAGAGTACTGGACAAGGGGTCAGAGGCCCGAGGTTTGGTTTCTCTCTGATATAACAAGCTGAGAGGCGAAGTAACAGAACCCTACAGAACTTCCCAAGGACAAACACTTGGGGGAAGGGGCTCTGCCTGTCTTGCTCAAGTTCTATCCCCAAAGGCTTGAACACACCTACCCACTAAGACAGCCATAAATACGTGTCTCAATACCTTCGGCTATGAAATGGTGGTTCTCAAACCACGTTATGCGGGAGGAAGGGAGATCCAAGCACTCAGCAGGCTTAGTATTCACCGATAGTCTCATTATCTCCAGTCACTCAGCCCAGGGAGGGAGCATTATTGTTCCCATTTCACAGATGAAGAAACTGAGGCTCAGAAATTCTCCCCCGAGCGCTGGGACGCAAACCCTCAAAAGAGGAATCTGAAGGCGCCACCGTTTCCACTACACCACACCACCTCTGTCAGCTCAAGTGCTCCCAGAGGGAGGTTTTCCACCTCCCCGGCGCGGTGGCCCCCAAACTGAGCAGCAAAGCGGTGGCGTTCGTAGGCAGCAAGCCACAACTTCCCCGTCCGTCCCCGGCTGTGGGCCCCGGACGCGGACCTCCCATCAGCCGGCGGCGCCCGAGCTTGCCCACCCCAGCACGGCCGCCCCGCAGGAAATACTCACGGCTCCGGCAGGCCCAGGCGGCTCCGCGGGGCGCATCCTCTCCCGGGGCTCCGGCCTCCTCGAGAGCAGCCGAGCGAGGGGCTGGGCTGCCTCCTCTCCCTGGGGCATCGGATTATTTTAGCACTTGCGGAAGGAACGGACGGAAACTGTAGTCACATGGAGAGCGAGGCGCTCAGCGACTCAGCACTCGCGGAGAGCAGGCATCTTAGAGGGAACTGCGGGCGGTGGCAGGGGGATGGGGGGGGGGGGGCGGCCGGAGAGACGCAGGGCCCCGGGGCGCCTGCAGGTGAGCCAGGAGGCTGGTGACTTAGGGTCTCCCAGCAGCCCTAACCAAGGCTCC
Organism: Meles meles; assembly: GCF_922984935.1. NCBI lineage: Eukaryota > Metazoa > Chordata > Mammalia > Carnivora > Mustelidae > Meles > Meles meles. Next base: position 44,066,954 of record NC_060069.1, on the reverse strand, counting down.
CAGGAGTTCTTGGCTTAAAGATTTTTTTAAAGTTTTATTTCAATCCCGTGCTGTTCATCACAACACGTGCACTCCTTAATCCCCATAGCCCTGTTTGACCCATTCCCACACCCACCTGCCTTCTGGTAACCATTTGTTTGTTCTCTACAGTTAAGAGTCAGTTTCCTAGTTTGCCTCTCTTTTTTCCCTTTGCTCATTTGTTTTGTTTCTTAAATTCCACATATGAATGAAATCGTAGGGTATTTGTCTTTCTCTGACTTGCTTAAGCATTATACTCTAGCTCAATCCATGTGGTTGTGAATACCAAGGTTTCATTCTTTTTATGGCTGAGTAATATTCTATAGCATCCCATAGAGCATTGCATATATACATATGTACATATATTCATATATATACATATATGTGTGTATATATATATGTATACACACACACACATATATATATTCACATCTTCTTTATCCACTCATCAATCACGGAATCAATGGACACTTGGGCTTCTTCCATATCTTAACTAATAGTGCTGCTATAAACATAGAGATGCATGTATCCCTTAGAATTAGTGTTTTTGTATTCTTTGTAGTATGATTACTTGATCATAGGGTAGTTCTATTTTTTTTAGCTTTTGAGGACCCTCCATACTGTTTCCCACGGTGGCTACAGCAGTTTGCATTCCCACCAACAGTCCATGAGAGTTCCTTTTTCTCCACACCCTCACCAGCACTTGTTTTTTCTTATGTTTTTGATTTCAGCCATTCCGACAGGTGTGAGGTGATATCTCATTGTAGTTTTGATTTGCATTTCCGTGATGATAAGTAATGGTGATATGTCTATTGAACACTTGTATGTCTTTTTTAAGATTTTATTTATTTATTTATTTAGAGAGCACAAGCAGGGGAAGGGCAGAGGAAGAGGGAAAAATCTCTAGCAGACTCTGTGCTGAGCATGGAGCCTGACATAGGGCTCTATCTCATGACCCTGAGATCATGACCTGAGCCGAAACCAAGAGTCAGATGCTTAACCTACTGAGTCACCCAGGTGCTCCCATCTGTACGTCTTCTTCTTCTTTTTTTTCTTAAGATTTTATTTATTTATTTGACAGATGGAGATCACAAGTAGGCAGAGAGAGAGATGGGGAAGCAGCCTCCCTGCCGAGCAGAGTGCCCGATGAGGGACTCGATCCCAGGACTCTGGGATCATGACCTGAGCCAAAGGCAGAGGCTTTAACCCACTGAGCCACCCAGGCGCCCCTGTATGTCTTCTTTGAAGAAATATATGTCCATGTCTTCTGCCTATTTTTAATTGGATTATTTCTGGTTTTTTGGTGTTGAGTTGTATGAGAGATATATCTATATATATATAAGATATATATCTATATATATGATATATATATCTTTATATATAAAAGTTATGATATGTATATATTATATATAATATATATCATAACTTTGATATATATATCATAACTTTTTTTTTACAGCATCATCATTTTTTAGAAATATTTTATTTATTTGACAGAGAGAAATCACAACTAGGCAGAGAGGCAGGCAGAGAGAGAGGAGGAAGCAGGCTCCCCGCGGAGCAGAGAGCCCGATGTGGGGCTCGATCCCAGGACCCTGGGATCATGACCTGAGCCGAAGGCAGAGGCTTTAACCCACTGAGCCACCCAGGCGCCCCCATAACTTTTTTTTTTAAAGACAGAAAGAGAGCACAAGTAGGCAGAGAGGAAGGCAGAGGGAGAGGGAGAAGCAGGCTCCCTGCACAGCAGGTAGCCCGATGTGGGACTGGATCCGAGGCCCCTGGGATCATGACCTGAGCCGCCGAAGGCAGATGCTTAACAGACTGAGCCACCCAGGTGCCCAAGTTATTTATATATTTTTGAGTACTAACCTTTTATCAAAAATGTCATTTGCAACTATCTTCTCCAACTCACTAGGTTGTCTTTTAGTTTTGCTCTTTCTGTTCTATGTAGAAGGCTTTTGTTTTGTTATCCAAGTAGTTCATTTTACTTTTGTTTCCCTTGCATCATGGGACCTATCTAGAAAAATGTTGCTAAGGCTGATGTCAGAGAAATTATGGACTGTGCTCCCTTCTAGGATTTTTATGGTCTCAGGTCTCATATTTAGGTCTTTAATCCATTTTGAATTTCTTGTCTTAGAGATTTTAGGGGGTGGCGAATCACTGCCTATGAACTCTGTTGACCTAGAAACTTTTCTTCAAGGTTACATCCAAGGGTAAAGCGGGAGCAGACTTAGGAAATGGGGAGGACATGCATTTTTCCAATCAGGAGAGAGTCCACCTTTGGAAGGGTCATTTGCTCAGGTAATCTTTATTAATAATCTCCTTTTATGGATGCCAGGCACTATGCTAACAGCTTTATTTGCCTTATTCATAGCTCCTGTTCTCAAGAAGCTTGAATCTAGTGGAGAAGACAAGATATTTACAGTGTCTGCTGCATCCCAAGTGAGAAATGCAGGCAACCACACTAGGAAAGTCAGAGAAGGGATCTCCAGTTCTGTTCCTTCCTATAGAGCTAGAGGTTTGAAGTGTCCAGGAGGGTTGGCTCGTATCTCTTATAGCTTGTTGATTTGTGATTCTGTGTGGCATTATTATCCTTGGAACGTCCATCCTAAGAAAACAAGAGGGCCCCTGGGTGGCTCAGGCAGTTAAGCATCTGCCTTTGGCTCAAGTCATGATCCCAGGGTCCTGGGATCAAGTCCTGCATCAGGCTCTGCTCAGCCAGGAGCCTCCTTCTCCCTCTGCCCCTCATCCCACTCGTGCACTCGCTCACTCTCTCTCCCAAACAAATAAATAAAATCTTCAAGAAAAAATTTAAAAACAACAACAAACACGAGCAAGTCCTTCCTGCTCCAAACACCCAACAAGTTATCTTTGCTCCCAAAACTATTCATCCATAATGGTAATAATGATGACATTAATGAAAAAACTAAAGTCAAATGAAAGAGAACAAAGGCTCTCTCCCAGGCCTTTTTCTTCACGTGGTATTCATTTTCTACTCACCGGGGTGTAATCACCTTTGTGTCTACGTATATGTTGATAACTCCTGGATTATAATCTCTAGCTCCAATATTCTCTCCCAAGCTCTTCCCAAGAAGATCCAGACTTATATATTTAACTGTCTGCTGGTCAATTACTCCTCCCAGAGTGGCTGCAACACAATGTGTCCTTAACTGAACTCTTACCGTCTGTCGTAGCGGGTTTCTCTCCCTGTTTGGCCGCCACTGTTAATGGCACGCCTGCATCCAGGCAGCCCAGCCCCTGACGACTTCACCACTCACATCCAAGGGGTCACCCATTCCTGCTGATTCTCACTAAGAAATGTTTCTTTTCTTAAAAAAAAAAAAAGATTTTATTTATTTAGTTTAGAGAGAGGGTAGAGGGCAGAAGGAGAGGGAGAGAAATCTCTAGCAGACTTCTCACTGAGTGTGGAGCCTGACCCGGGGCTCAATCCCATGCCCCCGAGATCACACCCTGAGCTGAAATCAAGAGTCTGGACACTTAACAGACTCAGCCACCCAGGCACCCGAACTCGGAAATGTTTCTTGAATGCAAACCTACTCTTCGTCCTTTCTGCTATTGCCGTGGGTCGAGATTCATCATGGCGCATCTGAACTATTTCAGCAGCCGACTTAAACAGGGCTGTCTCCAATTCTGATTCCGCCCAGCAGCCACGGGCATCCTTCTAAAATGTATATTGGATGGTCTCGCCCTGACTTTAAAGCCCTTTCATGCTTGCCATTGCCTTTCTTACCTTAAAACCAGGTTCAACAGCTTTAGGGGTCCCCAGAGGTCCTGCCAGACCGCCTGGTGGGACTCCAAGCACCCTATCTCCTATTTATCCCAAACAATTCCGCTTGTAAATTTTTTTAAAAATTTTATTTATTTATTTGACAGGCAGACATCCTAAGTAAGCAGTGAGGCAGGCGGGGGGAGGGCGGTGGGGGTGGTGGAGGCAGGCTCCCTGCTGAGCAGAAAGCCTGAGGCGGGACTCGATCTCAGGACCCTGAGATCGTGACTTGAACCAAAGACAGAGGCTCAACCCACTGAGCTAAATGTTTTATATATTAAGGTTCTTCACAGTATTTATTTTGAGGAAGGCAGCTGTTACCCCTCGAAAGAATCCTTAGAAAACCAGCAGTCTTGATGGATTTGCCGAGAAAAGCCAGTTTGTTGGCAAACAGCCAACAAGAGCCCTCTCGTCTGGACCAAGCTGAAATGACCTGAGACTTCCAGCTGAAATCGATGCGGCTCTGCAGCTGAGAACAACACTTTCCCATGCCAGCAAGACTGTACCCTGACTGCAGAGCTCAGGATCCGACCCCCTCCCCTGCAGGCCGCTCAAGGCAGAGGGGATCGGACTACTTCCTCTGGAGCACAACCGATGGCACATCCCTCCTTGGGACAGTGAGAGTTTGGGGGGCTATGTGCCTTTTTCTTTGCGCCTGCTCCAAGCATTGTGGGTTCCGTACCCATCTCCTGTTCAACTGTATAACAAAGCCACGTTTAGTGTCCAGGAGGACACCAGCATTTCTGAGGAGAGCTAAGGTGAAAGCAAGGAGCTGGGCACTTCTCAACTAGAGGAGAAAGTCCAGATGCCTCGTGTAGCCTAATCTTGCCTGTAGTCTCTCTTCATTATTACCTGCCATACTTCAACATGTGTCCACAAGTGGGTTTCATCCAGTCATTTTTTTTTTTTGAAAGAGAACTGTTATTAATTTTACATATGGAAAATCCAAAGCATCTGCTCAGCCTAGTTTGGTGACCGAGTCTCTAGCCTTTGTGTCTTCCAACTTGGCAACGTGAGCCACCCATTTTGGACCCGGGATGTTGCCTCTCCAGTGATGGTGGGTCTCATCATATCTGTCATTGTAATTGGTCCTGATGGCTTCCACCAGCTTGGACAGAGCTCCTCTGTCTTGTGAATTAACCTTTGTGAAGGCAGCAGTGGTGCAGGTCTTCCCATGGACCGGATGCCCCAGCCTGGCCTTCCACTTGGTAATGCGGCAGGGGACCGCCATCTTACGACACAGGGCAGGCATGAAGACAACCATTTCAGTGGGATCCACATCATGTGCAATCACTACCAGCTGAGCCTTCTTGTTCTCCACAAGGTGGTGACAGCTTGAAGGACAAGAGGCCTCTCAGTGGAGACATCTGTTTTGCTGACAACTTTCTTCTCAGCCCAGGCCAATGGTCTCGGCTTCTTCTCTTGCTCTGTCTCTGGTCTGTATCTGGGGGCTACCTTGGGCAGTTGAGCAGCTGTTTGGCAGTCCAGAGCCTGAGCAAACTGGTTATTCACGGGAGGCACTTTTAGACGTTTATGGAGAATGGCCCTTTGTCACTGCAGCCAGATGTAGTGGGCCCACTTGACGGGTGAGGTCCCTTTTGGGCGGGACATCCCGTCTGATTCCAGAATTCTTGGGCCTTTTCTCAGACAGGGGATTGGCCATCTTCTTGTCCTCCTGCTTCTTTCCCATAGCAGGGACTGGGGCCACCTTCTTCCTCTTAGCCTTCTTTCCTTGGTGGCATCTCAGATGGCGGGAGGAGAGAGCGGGTTTCATCCAGTTCGATCTGCTCACAACTTCCCTAAACACAGAACAAATGTTCCCCACTCTGTACTTGCCGTACAGTAGGGTTGTACAATAAGACCTCCCTTCCTTGCAATGGTATCTCCTCCGCCTACCCCAGCCCTCCCCATCCCCAAGCCATTGCTTGGGCTCCCCTCTTCTGGGAAGCCTCCCCAGCGAGACCTCCACCTGTGGTGTTTTCCACTCTGCCTTGGGTTCTCCGCCCCGGCCACTGACCGGCAGCCCGACCATCTGGGCCTTGACTTTGATGGCTGGGCCTGGCCAAGCAGTGAGCTAGTGCCTCCCCCGCTTCTCCCGGCCTCAGCACATGACAGGGAGGGGATTTCCTTTGGGGCCTTAACTGGGAATTGTTCTCTTGCCCCACGTCAGCTGGCTCCTGGGGGACAGTCTTCAGTAGTTTCATTTCCCTCATTTGGAATATAGTTTTTAAGAACCAAAAGTCGAAAACGGAAAGAGGAGAGGCCACCGCCCACATTGGAACCACTCAACCCCTCATGATGCCAGTCCTGGAAGAGCTTAGGGGTCAATGCAAAGACTGAGGGAAAGTGAGGCTGTCCCGGCTGAAGGTCCTTCTTGGCTTGTATACTCCTCTGCTCCAGCCATCTCAGGGAGCAGGTGGGTCCCAAATCGTCGGGTCAGCTCCTCTTCCTTCTTGTGGCCCACCAGGTGGGGACTCACACAGTTCACAAAACTCTCCCAGGAGAAGGAACCCATGGCCTCCCTCAGCCACTAATTCCAGTGACTGGCCTCTGTGTGGACACTGCCTCTTCCTTTTCCGGAAACACTGACAGTATCAACATACGATCAAAGATTTTGTGTGGTGCACCGCGGATGACAAGAATCTGGCAGAAGTCTCCTGTCAGAGCCAGGGTGCAGTGAGCCCTGGGATGTTGAGGGGGAGGGACATGCACAGTAGGCATGGTTCCGTTCAGGGCAGAATTGCGGTAAATCATAGACAGGAACGAGGCGCTGGGAGGGTCGTGGGAGAAGCACCCACAATAAGTGGGTGACTTCAGAGGCAGTTTTGTGGAGGAGGTAGCATCTGAATTGTGTCCTTCAGAGTTGGCATTGGGACTGGGGTCAAAGACTGAAGGAGAGATAAGGAAGAGGGTGTGTGAGATAAAGTCCCCTCGAGGAAAGACTGTAGGAGAGATGATGGGATCTCTTTGTGTCTCTACGGGACTCTGATCACAGTTCGGTCTAGTGCTGCCCAAGGCCAGTTCTTGTTCTGATCCTGTGGGTCCTGGAGCCAGGGGTCCTGCCAGAGACTATGGTTTGCTCATCTTGGTGTGCATTCCCAATAATACCTAGTCTAGCACCTAGTGCGTACCTAGCAAATTTTTTTTCTATTTTATTGAATTATAATGGGCACACAATATTGTATTTGTTTTAGGGGTACAACTTAGTAATTCAACATCTATATATATTAAGAAGTGATCTGTGATAAGCCTAACTTTTGTCACCATACAGGGTTGTTACAATATTATTAACTATATTCCCTATGGGATATATGACATCGCCTTGATTTATTTATTTTATACCTGGAAGTTTGTGCCTTTTAATCCTCTTCTCCTATCTTACTCATCCCCCCAGCCCCCTCCCTCTGGCAACCACCAGGCTGTTTTCTGTATGAGTCTGTTTCCGTTTGTTTTGTTTTTTAGCAACAAAAATTTCTTTAAATGAATGAAGGTTAAAGTGTTATTTGCTCTGGAGCAGTTGGAGAGGTTGAAGTTTTGAAAAAAATCACTTGTTGATCATTGAGAAATCCTTTTTCATAATTGATGACTATAAATCTGAGTCCTTACCATGGTTTCTAGACCTTGCATGATCTGGCCCTGTTGGGGAATGTGATCAAAAAAGACATGACCACTGGGATGCCTGGGTGGTTCAGTTGGTTCACCGTCTGTCTTCGGCTCAGGTCATGACTCCAGGGTCCTGGGATTGAGTTCCGCATCGGGCTCCCTGCTCGTTGGGGGCCCGCTTCTCCCGCTCCTTCTGCCGCTCCTCCTGCTTGTGCTCTCTCTTCTCTCTGTCAAATGAATAAATAAATAAATAAATAAATAAATAAAATCTTTTACTTAAAAAAAAAAAAAGACATGACCACTGATTAACCCATGAGCTGGACCAGGGTACTTTCAGGTTCTTCACTCCTTCCCATATCCTGGTAATGTGGGTTCCACTTGCCTTTCCCGCTCCCAGAGGTTGCTGCATGGACATAGCCTTGAGATGGTGGCAAGACGTTGAAAACACATGCAGGGTATATGTGGCTGAGCCTGGTTAGGTCCTCTTTATAAACTTTTGAGATTGGAGGGCAGGTCCGGGGATCTATTCAACTTGCTGCTGCCCACGACAAACCTGGTATGTAAGTTTCCTTTGCTATTATTAAAACTGCCACCTAGCCATCTTCCTCCCAGGTATATCGTCTCTTAATAACTCTGAGAAGTAGGTAGAAGTAGGTACTGATAGTCTTAATTAAAAAAAAAAAAAAATCAGGGGAGCCTGGGTGGCTCAGTTGGTTGGGCGACTGCCTTCAGCTCGGGTCATGATCCCAGAGTCCTGGGATCGAGTCCCACATCAGGCTCCCAGCTCCATGGGGAGTCTGTTTCTCCCTCTGACCTCTCCTTTCATGCTCTCTCACTCTGTCTCTCTCTTGAATAAATAAATAAAATTTAAAAAAAAATCAGGCTCAGGTTGATCACGTGTTTTGCCCGAGGCCACACACTCAAAAGCATCAGTACCAAGTTGTTTTTAGTAACAGTTAGTGGTTTCTTTTTAAAAAAAATTCCGATTATAAAAGCATTACATATATACTGGAAAGGCTAAAAAGAAGAAAATCAACCACAGAGGCATAATACAGAGACAACTCATTATTAACATTATGTTCTGCTGCCTCCCAAGCTTTTTCTATGCCTAAGTGATATTTTTTAATATAAAGTTAAGACCAGATTCCATGTGTTCTTTTTAAAACTTATATATAAATAATTTATAACAATACACTGGACTTGTTTTCCTAGGTCCTTAAGTTTTCATGGGTAGGATTTTGATTTGCTCCACAGTATTCTGTCACATGGGTGTCTCTAATTATGTATCAGTCCTCTTTCTTGCGGCATTATAGTCCAGGTCCAAAATAATTGGTTCTTATGCCAAAATCCTGGGGCCAAAGGTGTTTTTAAAAATCATAATTTTTCATGAGTTGTAAGGGTAACACAGGGCATATGCCCGCTAATTCTTTCAACAGGGTCTAGAACCACACTCCCAAATCTCCACATTAATATTTTGGCAATAAACGTACATATCCACATTCGGGGGTAAATGATAAAGGGAACAAAATAAGCTTCTGTCAGCTCAGGTCAGGTTTTGCAACCAAATGAGTTTGCGCCCAACTCACAAGAAAAAAAAAATGCTGGCTTTTAGAGATTTTTGGGTTTCAGAGTGGTGGACTCCTGGGGCAGATTCGAATCCCGGCTTGTTCCACATGCCTGAAGACTATGGCATTCTAGAATGGCAGCAGAAGGAAAGGCATAACCATGAAACAAGGTTCCGACTCCTCAGGGACGAAAAAGAATTTTTTTAAAAAATGGTGGGTGGCATCGGGTGTCTTGCTCCGCGGGGAGCCTGCTTCTCCCTCTGCCTCTCTGCCTGCCTGTACTCTCTCTGTCTCTCCGACAAATAAATAAATAAAATCTTAAAATGGTGGGGGGATTCCTCAACAGGGAGGGGTGCAGGCCTGAAGGCCAACTGTAGGACAAAGGGCAGATTCCTTAGAAGTGAGGGAGTGCTCGGGAGGGAAGGAAGTGCAGGTTATGGAGACCAACAGGGCCTCAGAAGTGAGGTAAAGTGCAAATGTCACAGAGCACTGGTCAAAAGCTCCCAAATTCACTACACACACACAGACACACCCCAAAAGCTCTACATGTCAAAGAGGAAGACTACCGCAGGGGCTCCTGCCAGGCCTCCTGAGACCCTAGGATTGAGGAGAGAAAGGCCAAAAGCTCAGAAGCAGCCTGTTGTGGGAGAAGAAGGTGCACAACCTTGTTGATTTCATAGAGTAGAGTGTGGGCCCCATTCTCCTCCCTGTTCCTGTGTCAAGTGTGGTTTGCTGTCAAGTGGTAGCAGGTTCAGCCACAGCCAAGGCAGGTAGTGGGGAGAGGCGCCCAGAGAGCGAGAGGCCCTGTGCTGGGCGCCCTGAATCCGGAGGGTGATTTGCTACGGCTGCTTTCAGCTGGCGAACAGAATGAATGGTGGGGACTGGGGCTTCTGGGATGTGCAAGGCATGCTGGGAAGTATGGGTTTTAAGTGGCAGTTGGGCAGTTTAGCCACAGGCTGGGGGCAGGGTGGGGTCCGAAGAGGAGGGGAAGCTGGTGAGCCGGAAACAGGGAGGAGTGATCTTTTTTTTTTTTTCTCATCAGCACACCAGAGGATGACTGACCTATCAGAACCAATTTTTATTGGCCTAGCACTGAGCAAAAAGGCTGAATTTAGGTCGTCCCCCGCTCTGAAGGAAATTCTTCCTCTTCTTCGCTTCTCAGCACAGTTACCAAGATCCCTCACAGCCACGATGCATTTCCCATACGCATCTCGCCAATTCCCTCCTTTAGGAATCTCATCTCTACCAGGTTATTGTCATGACCCTCTTAGTGATTTCACTAAAGACTCACCTCCCCAGAAACCTGCTCCAATGAATCCCATCGTATTCACTCTATTATCTCACCTCACATAAAAACACCACCTAATTCTTCCAACTGTGAGCATCTTGATGCTTGAAAACATTATACTAAGTGACAGAGTAACACGGTACTTGACCATACTATCTTGAGGGAGTGCAGAGTTTCTCTTCGTAGCTGTAGGGTATTTTGAGGATATACATTTAGCTTTCCAAAGGAAAAATATTACCCTGCCATTGACCTCTCCCTTTAACATCTATTTAAATGTTTTTAAATGTTATGTTTTGGAGATTTTTTAAGTTATAGATTTTTTTATTTATCATTCCAATTTTTGTATATGTGCTGCCAGAGGGAGTGCTACAGATTTCTTATTTAAAATGGAATTATCCGGGACACTTGGGTGGCTCAGTGGGTTAAACCTCTGCCTTCGGCTCAGGTCATGATCCCAGGGTCCTGGGATCAAGCCCCACATCTTGCTAGCTGCTCAGCAGGGAGCCTGCTTCCTCCTCTCTCTCCCTCTCTCTCTCTCTCTCTCTCTCTCTCTCTCGGCCTGCCTCTCTGCCAACTTGTGATCTCTATCTATCAAATAAACAAATAAATAAAATCTTAAAAAATTAAAAAATAAACAAATAAAATGGAATTATCCTTGGGGCGCCTGGCTGGTTCAGTCAGTTGAGCCTCTGACTCTTGATTTTGACTCAGGTCGTGATCTCGAGGTCATAAGAATGTCTCTTGAGTGGGCTCCATGCTCAGCATGGAGTCTGGGAGCCTCTGCCTTTCCTTCTGCCTCTACCCCTCCCCCTGCGCATGCTCTCTAGCTCTCACTTAAATAAATAAATAAAATCTTTAAAATACAATTATCCTGGGGGTCCAGGGTGGCTTAGTCAGTTAGGCATCTGCCTTGGGCTCAGGTCATGATTTCAGGATCCTGGGCTCGAGTCCCACATCAGGCTCCTTGCTCTGTGGGTAGCCTGCTTCTCTCTCTCTCCCGGTGCCTGCTGCTCCCTCTGCTTGTACTCTCTCCCTCTCTCCCTGTCAAATAAATAAATACAATCTTAAAAATATATATAAAAAGAAACATTTCTTTCTCTCTACATGTGAAATAAAGAGCCCTTCGGCCTTGACTAAGAAAAGTTTTAAAAAATAAGGAAAATAGGGGCACCTGGATGGCTCAGTTAGTTAAGCAACTGCCTTAGGCTCAGGCCATGATCCTGGAGTCCCAGGATCGAGTTCCCCATTGGGCTCCTTGCTCAGTGGGGAGTCTTCTTCTCCTTCTGATCTCTCCCCTCTCCTGCTGTCTCTCTCTCAGATAAATAAAATCTTTTAAAAATAAACAAATAAAATAAAATTATCCTTAATCCTATGTTGGAGATGGTTACTAAGGAGATCTTTAATGTATATTAATTAAACTATATTAATATACTATCCAATTATTTTAAGTATAATATAAAGATAATAAATACTTAAATATTTTAAATTCATATAATTTAATGTAAAAATTAATTATATATCATTAGATATCAGAAAATTCCAGGCCGCTGGTATTCCTTGTTAGAGAGAAAGGGGCACTCATCCCTCTGAGAGCAGAAATGACTCCCTTCATCTGTTTGGGGAAAAGAAGACTGTGTACCTAACGTTTAGATCTATACTTGTATTTGCTGGGTTGTTTCTGAGGAGTGGTCAGCATCCAAACCCCCTTACTATGTAGGGCAGTCATTCTTTGTCTGGCCTTGGTAGGAAACAGAGCCCTATCCCTTGGAAATTAGGGAATGATTGCATGATCCAGGCTCATCCATCTGAATCAGAGAACCATGGGTCTGAAGTAAGCAAGACAAAGAAGCTGACTGCACCAGAGGCATGGCAGTAACCTCTGATGTCTGAGCTAATGGTGGCAGCAACACCAGGGCCAGGGCTCAGCAGCCAGAGTGACACCGCTTTCCAACCAGGCTGTCCCCTTAGCATGACCACGGCTGTGGTTACAGCTGCCCACTTCCCCTTGGTGCTGCTCATTTGCTCATCAGGATCTTCAGCCTTCACATTGACACCTACCCACTATCCTTCCAAGAATCCCTTTCCTGCTCAAAGGAGCCAGAATCAGTTTCTGTTGGGTGCAGTCAAAAATCCTTTCAGTCGAGAATCCCTCCAAATGGGGAAAAAAAATACAAAAAAAAAACTTCTTAAAGTTGGAAAAGTTGATAGAGGATAGACGGGGGAAGGGAGGAGGTATTGCAATTTAGAAAGGTAAAATATAAGGTTTTTCCTGGAATTAGCAGAAAGCCATGACAGCAATAACTCTTGCTGGAATAAGAACACATTAGGGGCTCCTGGGTGGCTTAGTCAGTTGGGCATCTGACTTTTGATTTCAGCTCAGGTTATGATGGCTTAGGTCATGATCTCAGGATTGTGAGATCAAGTCCCACATCAGGCTCTATGCTCACTACCGAGTCTGCTTAGGACCCTCTCTTCCTCTGCCTCTCCCCACCGCTCCTGCTCTCTCTCTCAAATAAATACATAAATCTTTAAAAAAAAAAAATTCGCTCTCCCTCCCTCTGCCTCGCCCCTCCCACCCATCTCTCTCCCTCTCTTTCTAAAAAAAAAGAAAAGAAAAGAAAAAAGGGATAAGAGTACATTACATTCAGTTATGAGCAAAGCTGTTGGACTCCCAAAACCAGGACTACAATTCAACTGGCACAAGTCAAAAACTAGAGTCCACCGCCATAAAAGGACTTGTGTAAATGACAAAATTCTTTTCAGAGACCGCTGTGTCTGATATTCTGAAATGGTGTTTTTGGTGGGTGTACTTTAGGAGTTAGGTCTGGAAAAACATTAAAGAACAAGAGTGAAATGTTAGCCAAAACTTGATAATAAGAAAACTGAAATATTTAAAACATGCCAAAAATATTAGAGGAAACATTAAGAAAGAATAATTTTTTCAGGTGAAATCATCTCAGCTCAAACTTAAAAACTGAGAGAATAAGCTTATGATTATGTGGTAGAAATATTGCAGTTTGGGTTATAATTACTATTTAAACTATTCTGAAATTAGAACTCTATGTAATTATAATCACAGTTGTTATAATTGAAATTATTGACAAGAAAATGGTGTTTTCTAAGTTTATAGTGATTTATAGGTTAAATTTGGCAATGCTGAATTTAAGATCATTTTAATGAAATCATCCTTCTTCCAACCTTAGGATCATACATCTTCAATCATATAGATGGGGTGATGACTGGGTTTTTTATTACGTGGGGTAAAGCCAGATATACTCCCGGTGACTGGAAAAGGAAGCAGGCTTGGGCAACAGCTTAATTGAAACAACGATACTTAAGAAACCCAAAAAGTATAGCACTCTCCAAACTCACATAACTTTAGAAGAAAAAGAAAAACAAACAAACAAAAAGAGCAGAACTCTTTCTTCCAAGGAGGAGCCACAAGGAATAACCATTCTACTTGGAATCCATCGCTAACCTCAGCAGTCCCCAGAAGTGTGCCCCTGTTTTCATTCTGCCAGCCGTGTCTGTGAGGAGTGCGAGATGGTTCATTGGCAGGAGAAGGCAAAGGTGTTTAGGAAAAGCCTCCCTGCGCCACTTGTCCCAAGAGGGAATGACGGCGTCCTGGGAGGTTAGGAATGGAAATGGTGTAGGGTTGTAGGTCATGGGGATCAAAGGCTGAATGTGGAAGGAGAGAAGAGATCCAGAAATCAGATCACCAGCCTCTGCACATCAGAAAAATCTCCCAAAGTGGGGAGATGCGGCTGGAGGGGGAAGATCTTTCTGTCCTCAGGCCGGCTGGATGTCTGTCCAGCTAGAACCAGACCGTGTGACAAGCTCTTTTAACCAGAGACAGAACTTGGGCTTCAGAGTCAGACTCTGGCTCGATGCTCATGCTTCAGCAGCTGGCAGGAGGATGAACTTGAGCAGACATCTGTGTCCTTTGGGCCTCGGCTTCCCCATAGGGAAGGTGCCTCTCACACAGCAAGTGTTCAATAGACCTTAGCTATTATTATTGCCTGCTGACAATTTCATCTTCCAGAGAGCAGAGGAAGTACTAAGGGGAACTGCCACTCTGAGCCTAAATTTGGCCAAAAGGAGGAATTGGTTGGCAGAGTGGAAGTGACAGAACCTTGCGAGAAGGCAACTGTGTCTTCTTGAAGTTGGCGGTGGTGAGAAAAAAGAGCGCACTGGGAAATGTGGTCCCTCGATTTTAATAATTTTAATAATTGAAAGAAAATACAGGGCTTGAGACTTTAGAGAGATAATTTCTTTTCTTTCTTTTTTTTTTTTTTAAGATTATTTATTTATTTATTTGACAGAGAGACACAGCGAGAGAGGGAACACAAGCAGAGGGGGTGGAAGATGCAGGCTTCCTGCCCAGCAGGGAGCCCCATGCGGCACTCCATCTCAGGACCCTGGGATCATGACCCAAGCCAAAGGCAGACGCTTAACGATAGAGCCACCCAGGCACCCACAGTTCAGTAGCTTCTTAAGAATAGTCACTTTACCCCTCAGATCCCAAGTCAGTGAAAAAAGGGAAAGGAGCTTAAAGAAGCCATATGGGTACATACATGTTTGACTATAAGAGAAAGGCAGCCTAAGATGAACAGAGAGGGGCATGCCCACTGGTGAACACAAAACATGGAACGGATACCCAACACACTTTTGAGAAAGTGAAAGCCTCACATGAATAGAGGACCATTAAGTGCTCCGTAAAGTCATATTCAAAGCAAAAAAGGGATACGCTGTTTGTGGTCAATGCTGTCATGTTGGTGGGTGACAAAGAGATAGCAGAACTCCTCAATTTGTGTTTTGCTTCTGTTTTCTCTGTCAGCGGGAATGTTCTTAGAACAGAAACACCCGGAGGAAAAGTTAACTCAAGGCAGGAGAAAAGGTGACAAGAGACAACCCCAGTGTCTCTACACGAATTCCAGGAATCCGACCAGAAGAAATGATCTTCCAGAATGTGGGGGGATTTGCAAATGAATTACCCTGGAAGCATGGTCCAACTGTGGAGGCAGGCACTCATCACAATGTTCAAAACAGTGAGAAAATTCAGTTCCACACACCACAAACCATTGTAATTATTCTGATTCCTAGAACCAAAATGGATTATTAATGAGATGGTTCATGGGCACCTCAAAGGGACAGTGGTCACTAAGAGTCAGTGTAGAGGACTACACATTTTGATCCTTGCCATCTCGTCTCCAGGGAAGTTTGCAATGCAAACACTTTAAATGAATTATGCCAACATTGATTAATTTCCATCAGGAATGTGTTTTCTGGAACAAACACGAAGTCACTTTAATGCTTTGATCATCTTTCGATGACACTGAGACATTTCCATTTTATCTGTTTTAATTTTAGTAAACTGAAAGATTTTTCACCAGGATCAATGCTTCTTCATTTCAGGTTTTAAATTTTGTCTCATGGCTTGGTTCCTTTATCTGTGTCAGATTGGTCTCAAATTTTACTAAAGTTCCTATCATTTTAGGTGACATTGTGGTTGCATCCCTGCCCCCCCCAACCACATCTATTTCCTTATTCCCAGTGACTACCCCAACTTTTGTCCATATCTCCACCAGGCAATCTGGGAACTCTGAGGGAAGCAACACCACCCCTGGCTGAAGCAATGGGATGTTATTATGGCAGGAGATAAAATTTTACTTAATTCAGGCCAATGAGGTTTAAAAAGGCCTTTTTTTAATTTTGTGGGGGCTTCTAGGGAAGCAGTTCCCTTCTCTTCCTTGCCTAATGTGGTATGAAGATGTGAAGCCTAGAAGCACTGCAACCATTTTGCTGCCATGAGGAAACCTCAGCTGAGGGCTAAGCCAGCACACTGGGTAGGTCAGGACCTGGAGGCTTGCATGGAAACTAAGCTGACAAACTACGTTTGAAGGAGTTATTTATGGGCTTTATAGTTGTAGAAGCCATTAAGTCCCCTCTCTGCTCCCCCTTTTTTAAGCTAAGTTTAGTTGAGCTTTCTGTTCCTTGCAACTGAAACTATCTTAACAACTCTTAGGAGTTGTTTAAATGGCCATCATGGGTATAATTTTTCTTTTTTTTTTTTTAAAGTTTATGTATTTATTTTTAGCAACCTCTACACCCAATGTGGGGCTCAAGCTCACAACACCAAGATCAAGAATTGCATGCTCTTCTGACTGAGCCAGCCAGGCGTCCCTACGAAGTCCAATTTTTCTGCCTCAAAGTTTGCAGGCCTAAATTTTGTTAAAAATTTTATTTTCAATTGTTTAGTTTAAAAATTTGGTGGGGTGCTTGGGTGGCTCAGTCCTTAAGCATAAAGTAAAAACTGGGGGTGCTTGGGTGGCACAGTTGGTTAAGCATCTGCCTTCAGCTCAGGCCATGATCCCAGGGTCCTGGGATCAAGCCCCACATCAGGATCCCTGCTCCCCCGGAAGTTTGCTTCTCCCTCTCCCACTCCCCTTGCTTGTGTTCCCTCTCTCACTGTATCTCTCTCTGTCAAATAGATAAAATCTTTAAAAAAAAATTTTATGTTTTATTATAAGCAATTATCAGTTTTATTTTCTATTGATTGTGTCTGTCAGTGATAGTCATTATGAATGGGATAAAAGATTAAAGGTGGTTTATATTTTTTGGTGAATTCATGAGGGTATTGCTAGCAGTGAGTCAGAAAGAAGGAGGGAGAGAAACAGGTGGAGGGTAATCCTGCAAGCATAATGTAAGAATATAAATGTATGCAACAGAGAAAACACTCAACAAAGCTAAAAGGCAACCTACAGAATGGGAGAAGATATTCACAAATGACATATCAGATAAAGGGCTAGTATCCAAAATCTATAAAAAACTTATCAAACTCAACCCTCAAAAAAAAAAAAAGAAAAGAAAAAATCCAGTCAAGAGATGAGCAGAAGACATGAACAGACATTTCTCCAAAGAAAACACACAAAGGACCAAAAGACACATGAAAAAATGCTCAACATCTCAGCATCAGGGAGACACAAATAAAAAGCACAATGAGATACCACCTCACACCAGTCAGAATGGCTAAAATGAACAACTCAGGAAACAACAGATGTTGGCGAGGATGGGGAGAAAGCAGAACCCTCTTGCACTGTTGGTGGGAATGCGAGCTGGTGCAGCCACTCTGGAAAACAGGATGGAGTTTCCCCGTGAAGCTAAAAATAGAACTACCCTATTGACCCAGCAATTGCACTGCTAGGTATTTATCCAAAGGATAAAAAATGGTGATTTGAAGGGGTATCTGCATTCCAGTGTTTATAGCAGGAATGTTCAAACTATAGAAAGACACCAGAGGTCCACTGACAGCTGAATGGATAAAGAAGATGTGGTAGGGTGCCCGGGTGGCTCAGTGGGTTAAAGCCTCTGCCTTTGGCTCAGGTCATGATCCCAGCATCCTCAGATCGATCACTGCATTGGGCTCTCTGCTCAGCAGGGAGCCAGCTCCCCCTCTCTCTCTGCCTGCCTTTCTGCCTACTTGTGATCTCTGTCAAATAAATAAAATCTTAAAAAAGAAGGGAAAAAAAAGATATGGTATAGGGATGCCTGGGTGGTTCCATTGGTTAAGCAGCTGCCTTCAGCTCAGGTCATGATCCTAGGGTCCCAGAATTGAGGCCGGAATTGGGCTCCCTGCTCAACAGGGAGCGTGCTTCTCCCTCTCCCTCTGCCTGCTGCTCTGCTTACTTGTGTTCTCTAGCTCTCTGTTAAATAAATAAATAAAATCTTTTTAAAAAGAAAAAGAAAGAAACAATGTCTCTGGGGGCATCTGGGTGGCTCTGTCATTAAGCCTTTGTTTTCGGCTCAGGTCATGATCCCTGCTCAGGGGTAAGCCTGCTTCTCCCTCTCCCACTCCCCCTGCTTGTTTTCCCTCTTTCACTATCTCTCTGCCAAGTAAATAAATAAAATCTTAGAAAAAAGTAAAAATAAAATAAAAATAAAACAATGTCTTTGTCTGTGAGTTAGAAAGAATGCCACTCCAGCCAGACACAGCCTCCCAGTAAAAGAGGAGGTTTAGCCTTTCCTCCTCCCCTTTGCAGTAACCTAGCACAACTATATGGCGTGGTGGTCAGCTTGGCAGAAACTTTGGCCCATGGGTCATGTGACTGGGAGCACCCAGCTGAGGGACCCAAAGTCTCAGGGACATCAGTCTGGGTCATGAAGGGATAGTCTGCTGAGGAAAGAAGCAATGACGGGCCAAGTAGGTTGGCTCAGGGCTGTATAGCCTCCCAAGAGCAGGGCAAGATGAAGTGGCCCCAGCATCGGTCTTATTTTAAATATAGATTAAATATTAAGTAATTGTAATTAATTTTGCTAGGTATTATATTTTGATTTCAGCTCTGCTGGAAAATATTCTTTTTTTTTCCCCTAAAGATTTTATTTATTTATTTGAGAGGGACAGCATGCAGGGGTGGGACAGAGAGAGAGGGAGAAGGAGAAGCAGACTCCCCACAGAGTAGGGAGCCAGATCTCGGTCCTGGGATCATGATCTGAGCCAAAGGCAGATGCTTAACTGACTGAGCCACCCAATCGTCCCTGGAATATATTCTTATGTTGTAAAGATATATATGTAAGTATTTAGGAGCAAAATGGCATGATGTCTTTAAATACTTTTAAATATGTTAACAAAAATTAATAAAGTGAGCTGAATGGAGAAAAAATATTCCCAGAAGACACTAGGGACACAGGAGGAGGAAAAGGGAATATGTCAAGGTTGTAGTAAACATCGGGGTAAACCCCAGCCTCCCGGGCCAGGAAAGAGCTCACTAAGGGCATTGTTCTCAGCATTTCCTTCCCACTTAGGTTCCTGTCCTGACTCCCTTTGGGTTTGCAAGTTTCTGAGAAACTCATGTTCTTAGCAGGATCTTCCTGGGGTGTGAGCAGTCAGCCTGAGGACCAAGACATCTGAAGGGCTGTCCCATGTAGAGATGGCAAAAAGGACTGAGAAAAGCAGATTTCAGCTGGAGAAAAAGCAAAACAAAGCTGATTTCTTGGGGAAGCAGCCAAACTCCCATCTCTGGAAGTATCAGGCACAGGCTGGAAGACTTGAGAGCGTTGGCCTTGACTTCTACACCCTTTCAGCCTCATAGGCCAGGATCCAGGGAAAGGGGTGTGTGAGGCCAGAGGCATCAGAACAAGACAGAGCTGTAGGAAAGGAGGGGCCAGAGCTGGGCCTTGAGCTATTTCTCTGGCTTCCCTCCTGGACCCTGCCTCATAGTGCTGCTTCCTGTCTCTCACCATCTGGAGAAGTCTGTTTCCTTCAGTGGCTGATTTCATTTGATAAGGAAAGGGAGGGGAGCCCCAAGTTAAACCATCATGGGGCCTGTCCTTGAGCAGAAACTGGAGTTCGGTCTCTCCAGTTCCTACTCCCATCCTGCTCGGTCCCCCAAGGAGGGAGAGTTAGGAGAGAAGATGCAAGCCAAATTATTGCTGCAAGGTTTGTTTTGAACTTGACAAATACTGTATTTCAAGAATGGGGACCACCTGGGTGACTCAGTCAGTCAAGCATCTGCCTCCAGCGCAGGTCCTGATCCCAGGGTCCTGGGATCAAGTTCCATAGTAGGGTCCCTGCTTAGCAAGGAGTTTGCTTCTCCCCCTCCCTCTACCCCTCCCACTTGTGCACATCCACTCGCTCACTCGCTCTCTCTCTTTCTCAAATAAAAAAGTAAAATATTAAAAAAATAAAAAGGATTTTCTATCTCTGTTGAGGACAGAACAATATAGGTCAGGTCAACAAAGAGGGACCCAGGACTATTTTGTGCTGGCCTTAGATGGGATATGACAATGAATAGAGGCTTTCCTTCCCTCAGAGCATTCAGAAACTGCAGCCAAAGGGCAAAAATAACATATATAGACTCACTGTAAAACATACCTAGTTCTGAGTTACCAGGAGAGAATACGGAATTTCACTGGGAAGACCTAACAGACTATCTGCCACATTCTTTCTTATCCATCTGGTATAGTTTAGGCGCAGGCTTAGGTGAGGGGCAGGGAAATGGTCAGAGACTAATGACTCTCTGGTGGTCTTGTCCAGACCAGAATTCTAGAGGGAGATATATCCTTATTAGCCTCTCTTGGCCACGGGTTGGGGGTGGGGTGGAGAAACCCTCCTCTCACAGAAGGTTAGAAGCCAAGTCCCTAGAAAGAGTCCCGCTCTGTTCTGTCCTGTCTTGCTTCTCAATAGCCCTGGAACCTTCAAGAATCCAATTTGTCCCCATACCTCATTCTGTGCCCATGAAACAGGAGACAGAGAACTCCTGAGGAAGAAATAGTCATGACAAAAGATGTTTTGGAAGACTTCTATTGGTCGTAAAACCTTACCGTATCATTATCTTAGGTGACTATCTCAGTTCTGTGAGGTGGTCATGGAGAGCACCGTTAACTTCCATGGGCAGAGGAGAGAACGAAGGCTTGAAGGTAAGTGATTGGCCAAAACCACACAGCAGGAAAATCAGCATGTAGTTTTTGGCCAAGCCCCACCAGGCCCGAGGTGATAAACTCCCATGTCCTTTCTCCTCCCCACACTGCCTCTACTGGAACATGCCGGAGTAGAGAGACTGTAGAAGGCACTGGTACAGTGGATTTGGGGAGCAAAGCAGTGAGAAGGTACTAGGGTCACATTCTTTTGGAATCCCCGCCAAACTATCCCTCACCAATGTGCTTTGGTCCCCAACCCCTCATGTTCCGGTTCCCCAGGATGCCTTCCCCACATGGCACGTTGGAGCAGACCAAGCTACAGTCCGGACTTTAAGTGGGTGCCTGCACTCTCTTCCTGTCTCAGCAGGGGATCCTGCAAGTGACGGAAGGTATGTAAGAGATAGATTGTCAGAGGCGAACGAAGTCTTGAAGAGAAGTGTGATCCTCCTGGGGGCAAGGTGAAGAGCTAGAGGAGCACCTCGCTTTGCCCTCCTTCTCAGTGCCTCTCTGCTCCCACAGTGACTGGATGTCAATAAGGAGATTCTGTAGATTGGTTAATAATCGTGGCAGTGGGAAAATGGAGGAAATGAAAGAACAGGAGAAAGAAAGCTGGAGGAACTAGAACTTTCATGGGCAAAAGCAGAAGATAAAGAATAAGGAAAAACAAAGAACAAAACGTCAGGTCCTCAGAACTATTGAGAGCATCCTCCTCCTTCTAGAAGAAAAACACCATCAGCTTTACAGAAAACACGGTGTTTGTGGCTTAAACCACCACAGGGTGGTGTTTGGCTCTGAAGTGGAACTGAGGAACTAGTTAACTTTTTCCACTCTATGGGTTTCCTCCTACAAGCTCCTCCCCTCAGGGCCCCTCACAGCACCTACCCTCCCACTAGCACCTGAAGTGTACCACTGCTGCCCCCTGCTGGGAGAACCCTGCTGGACTCCCAGAAAAGGGATGCCTTCCGAGGGTAGCCTCTTTCCACATCAGGGGCATTTAAAGTACTCCAAAGAGTAGGCAGTAAAACACAGTATTTTAAATACAGAAACACACTAATGCGGAAACTGTCTGAAAGGTCTGGGCTTGTAATAAGCATATAGGCCTGTTAAAAGAATGCAGGATAAGGAGAGATCTCCCCCACCCCCCCAGAGACAAAAGGATTTTAATGAGGCTTAAACTATCCATCTTCTCCCTCTGGTCTTTCTGAAATATATTAACCTTCCTAAAGCACAGTGTTTATTGTGTGTGGGGGGGGGGCGGGGGGAGGGAAGTCTTCAGAGACTACATACATAACTAAGAGAATAATGTTGAAAATCTTCAGGTATGATTTTCTCACCTCTTATTCCAAAGTCCACAGACTGACGTGGACCTACCTTTTCAGCCTTTCCTCCCACGGTTCTTCCTTCCACAGACTGTGCTGCTGCTGCTGCTGCTTCTTCTTCTTCTCCTTCTTCTTCTTCTTCTTCTTCTTCTTCTTCTTCTTCTTCTTCTTCTTCTTCTTCTTCTTCTTCTTTTTTTTTTTTCTTCTTCTTCTTTTTAAAAAAGATTTTATTATTTATTTGTCAGAGAGAGTGAGAGAACACAAGCAGGAGAAGTGGGAGAGGGAGAGGCAGGCTCCCCACTGGGCAAGCTACACTTGTGGTGAAATTACATAATGTATAAACCCATCGAATCACCATATTTTACACTTAAACTAACGTAATATTGTGTGCCAACTAGCCTCTTTTTTTTTTTTTTTTAAAGTACATGCTGACTTCTAAGCAAGATAAATAAAAACAAATTTACATCTGGGCACGCTGAGGTGGAATGGTGAAATAATAAGTATAAAGAAAATATCTTAATAGCTATCAGAGAAAAAAAGATTAACTACAGAGAGGTGATAAGACTGACAGCAGACTTCTTATTATCAACTATTCATGACAGAAGATAATAGGGTAATATTTTCAAAGTGCTAAGGAAAAGGAATGGTTAACTTAGAATTTGTTTCACTAGTCAAACCTATTCAAGAGTGAGGACAGGGCACCTGGGTGTCTCAGTTGTTTCAGTGTCTGCCTTTGGCTCAGGACATGATCCCAGGGTCCTGGGGTCCTGGGATCGAGCCTCATGTTGGTCTCCCTGCTCAGTGGGGAGTCTGTGTCTCTCCCTCCCTCTGCCCCTCCCCTTATTTGTGCTCACTCTCCCACTTGCTCTCTCTCAAATAAATACATAAAAATTTTTTTAAAAAAGATTTTATGTATTTATTTGACAGACAGAGATCCAAGTAGGCAGAGAGGCAGGTGAGGGCAGGGAAAGCAGGTTCCCTGCTGAGCAGAGAGCCTGATGTAGGGCTCGATCCCAGGACCCTGAGATCATGACTTGAGTCAAAGGCAGAGGCTTAACACACTGAACCACCCAGGTGCCCCTAAATACATAAAATCTTTTTTAAAAAATGAGGCAAAATGAAGACGTTTTTAGACACTTAAAGCATTAAGAGAGCCTCACGAAAAGATAATTGTCAAATGCCCAGATTTTATTTTCTTTTTTTTAAAATATTTTATTTTATTTATTTGACAGAGAGAGAGATCACAAGTAGGCAGAGAGGCAGGCAGAGAGAGAGGAGGAAGCAGTCTCCCCGCGGAGCAGAGAGCCCGACGCGGGGCTCGATCCCAGGACCCTGAGATCATGACCTGAGCCGAAGGCAGCGGCGTAATCCACTGAGCCACCCAGGCGCCCCCCAGATTTTATTTTCTAAATACCATTGCCTACTAAAAGAAACCAGGGCTTCTTGCTAAAACCATTGACTCCTGGTCTGGAACAGGAAAGGTGCAAGATGAACCTAGGACATCTTGTTATACAAAAATCTTCCCATGTACAAGATTATTTATTATAGCATATCTGTAATAAGGGAAGACAGAGCATAACATAAATGACCATCAATAGGGTAATAAGTGATTATAGGTAATAATAGGGTAAATAAGTGATGGGTCATCCGTATGATGACCTCGCATTAGTGTGGAAGAAGTTTGGGGATTTAGTGTGATGACTCTGGAATCAGACTGCCTAGACCAGAGCCATGTCTCCTACTTTCTAGGTTTGTGACTTTGAGCAAGCTACTTAAACTCTTCATTGACTCAGTTTTCCCTATCTAGAAGAGGAATACTAACAGTGCATAATCCATAAGATTTTTCTTATGTTGCTTAAAAAGGGGTCACCATAGATAAACTGGTAGAATTCCTATATGCTGTTAATAACCAATGAGAAAATGTAATGTGAAACAAATTCTATTTTAATTTAAAGAAATCAGACACCTTAGATACCTCTAAGGAAGAATACTTCTTTCCTACTTGTAAGATTTTTATCCATTTGAAAGGATCTGTACTGGTGGGGTTCTCCATCACTCTGCCCCATTACTCATTCTGCTCCTTGGAGGACACAGTGACATTAAATAGCATGTTTAGGAAGAATAATCTGTTTTTCTTCTTGGGGAGCAAACTGCTGACAGTGTCCTATATATAACTATATCTATTAGATTATTTGCATACATCTTTTGAGTGCCTACAAATATTTGTTGGCTTGATCTACTAAGCACTTGGTTATCTAACCTAAAGCCACATCTTCCAAGCTGGTCTCTATCAACAATAAAGGTAATATTCTGGGTATTACTCCTGGGTACCCTCTTGGGTTCTACTGGGTTTTTTCCTCAGTTTGTTCCAAACCTAAGTGGGCAACCTAATCTAATTATTGTATCCTCAAAGATAATATTGAAAGATATAAAAGATGGTAAGATATACCATGATCATGGATGAGAATACACTTTATCATAAAGATAACAGTTCTTCCCAAAGCTATTAATTCAATATGTATATTGGTGCATATTTTCTATATTTATTTATTATTTATTTTTAAAAGATTTTATTTATTTATTTGATAGAGAGCGCACAAGTGGAGGAGGGGCAGGCAGAGGGAGGGGGAGAAGTAGACTCTCCACTGAGCAGGGAGTCCAACACAGGCTAGATTCCTGGACCCTGAGATCATGACCTGAGCAGAAGGTAGATGCTTAACTGACTGAGCCACCCAGGTGCTCCTATTTATTTATTTATTTATTTATTTATTTATTTATTTATTTTAAGTAGGCTCCATACTCAGCATGGAACACAAGGGCTTGAACTGACCCGGAGATCCAGACCTGAGCTGAGATCAAGAGTCCGACACTTAATTGACTGAACCACCCAGGTGTCTCTGTATTTTCTACTTTTAATACAAATAATAACAAAACTTTCAGGTAACTTGGCAAGCTAGGTCTAACGTTCATATGAAAGAGCAAAAAGGCTAAGAATAATCAAGACAATTTTTAAAAATTACAAGTTTGAGGGAACTGCTTTTTAAAAAATGATCATAAGAGGCTCGCCTGGGTAGCTCAGTCATTAGGCATCTGCCTTCAGCTCAGGTCATGATCCTGGAATCCTGGGATTAAGCCCTGCATCGAGCCCCACATTCTAAAGTAAGAATAACTAAGAGTAGATGAATTAGCTTATGTGTAGATAAATAGACCAAAGAAATACAAGAGACAAAGAAATAGAACAGATAACATATATGGAAAAATTGGTAAGCACAGAAGGGGCATTGCAAGTCAATGGCAGAAGGCATGTGAACCATTCTATAAGCAGCATTACATATTAATCACATCGTTTTATTTTTTTTTAAGATTTTATTTATTTGTTTGACTGAGAGCAACACAGCAAGAGGGGGAACGCAAGCAGGGGGAGGGGGAGAGGCAGAAGCAGGCTTCCTGACAAGCAGGGAGCCCGAAGCGGGGCTCGATGCGGTGCTCAGTCCTAGGACTCTGGGATCATGTCCTGAGCTGAAGGCAGATGCTTAACAACTGAGCCACCCAGGTGTCCAATCACTTTGTTCTAAATAAGGAAACTTTGACTTTCTCCATAATAAAAATAAGTTCTAGATTAAAGACCTATATTAAATTTGCTTAAACACTCTCCCTTTGTACTACAGAAAGAATAAAATGCCTTAAAATACCTTTTATAAAAATACCTGTCACAGTCCATGATGCAAACTCATCACAATGTTGTCAACGAATACACGCCTTGGGTTAGAAAGCCCATATTTAATAAGCTCGCAGGGCCAAGGTGAAATGCAGAGAGATAAACCAGCTTTTCACCTGAATAACCATGGTGAGCCTCTCTCAGATGGCCTAGCAATAAATTGACTCTTCAAGGACCACTGCAAAGCATCTGGTGTATAAATTCTCTGAATTATTGGGCTGTTTCTAACACATTTCTCATGCCAGAAAGGCTGACCCCTTAATCACAAAGCCAGCTTGGTCAGACAATCCTGATTCCTCCACACTCCTTTATAAACATGTGTGGCAACAGGAATTCTGCTAGAGTCTTTCTGGAGTCTTTCTAGAGTCTTTCTCTGGTACACAGGGCATGTTATGTCCAACTGTGCCTGGCCTGAGTACACTTGCCCATGAACTGGTCAGAATCTGGGGTTCCACATACATCCCCTTACTCCCACAGGTTGAAACGTGCTTATATCGGGTATTATCTGTGGGTTTTGCCCTTGCACCTGGCTTGACAAACAGAAGTGTAGCTCAGCAGAGTAATTGGTCTAAATAATTAATAAACAATTAGGCAATGTCCAGCAAAGATAAAGCTGGGTTATAACCTATAACCCCAGAGTGCCATTTCTAGCAAAACCTTCTAGAGAGAGGATACCATTTGTACAGAATACATCCCAGTTTTGTTTGTAATAATAAAAAGTAGGAAAGAACCCAAATGGTCATCAACAGAAGAATAAATATATTAGAGTATATTTGTAAATGGAATACTATACAGTATTTACAATGAATTAACAGGTCTATGATCAAGTTTGGTTAAGCCACAGGACATAACGTTATAAAAGGACGTAAGCGGTATTATATACTCATAGATGGTAAATATGCAAAACTATAAACATTCTTTATGGAATGATGCATGTGTAGAAAGTATAAAAACTAACATGGGAATGACAACTGTCAGAATCTGGAGGGGAAGGGAAAGGAAAGGAATCAAATCACAGGCAAGGGCTTATAGGAGCTTCAACTGTATCTATAGCTTTCTCTGTCTGGGAAAAAATTATCTGGAGCAAATATGGTAAAAATGTTAAGATTTATTAAAGCTGCATGGTGGGCACAAGGGTGTTGTTGTTATTCTCTTTACTCTTCTGTTTATTTCAAAGATGTCAAAATTACAAAGGAATAGTCACAAAGCAGAGAAAACTTCAAGCATGTGTCAGGAGCAGGGGGTACAAATGGGAATCAAGTCAGTGCAGTCACAGAAGCCCAGGGAGGCAGAGAAATTGATTTTTTAAAAGATTTTATTTATTTATTTGACGGAGAAAGATAGAGCACACACAAGCAGGGGGAGCTTCAGGCAGAAAGAGAGGAAGAAGCAGGCATCCCTCCCTGAGCAAGGAGCCCAATATGGGCCTTGATCGCAGGATGCTGGAATCACGACCTGAGCTGAAGGCAGACACTTAACCGACTGAGTCACCCAAGTGCCCCGGGAAAATAGATTTAAAATTGAATGGAAAAGAGAAATAAATCTTATACTATTTCTGACATTTGGGTCATGAATATCACCAGAGATTAAAAAAAGGGGGGGATGAACTCATTATTTGGAAGTCTTGGTGAAAAAACCCCAAATTGCTATAGATTCTACAAATACTTAAAAGAAACAAGGTTTTAGTGAGCTGATCATTTGACAAATTGATGCACTGCTATTAATCAGTGTTCAATGATTTAATGTTTAGCAAATTGAAAGACGTTTAAACAGTATTTATCCTTTGATAAATGTCGTTTGCTCAGATGACACCTCCTCCGTGAGGTTGCCCAGATTGAACCACTTGCTTCCCCCCAAATGTCCTCTTCTTCCTCTGAAGTCCCACAGCATTCGCTCTGCACTTTCCTCAGGTGATATTTTCTGCCACATGTTTGTTACAGGTTTTTAGACGGGTCTTAGGCTTCCTTGCAGGGCCACGAGATGCCCAAGGGCAAAGTTTTATTTGTCTCTGCTTGCCTGATAATGTGGTGCCCATGGTAGGTCCTTAGTATGATCTGAACAGAGGAAAGGAGAGGAGAGAGACCAAGAACTCTGAGGAAAGAATCAAGTAACTAAAAATGTCCGCTTCTTTCCAGTGTGCAAAGTGAAAGAGGTTTTTACCTGCCCATGCTTTGAGTTTAGGCTGCAAATTTCTGCTGTTTCAACATTTTGTCCTCTTGGGTCATTTCCTTTGAGATGAACTTCTGCCAGTTTCTACCTTCAGGCTCAGCCTGTGGGATTCGAGGAAGCAAAGTCAGAAGAAAAATGATGAGACCTTTTCCCTGCCATGACAGTGGCCCCCAGTGTCCTACCAGGCTACAGACAGCGGCAGAGGAGGAGTGCTTGTGGGGGGAGCAGAAGCCTAGCCAACCTGCTACCAGGATGCTACACGGAAAAGCCACAGGTTCCCAAGGCTGTTGACAGCTGAGACAAGACAAGAGGCCTCTGGCTGGCTTTTAGAGTCACCAGATTTAGCAAATAAAAATACAGGACACCTGGAGGAATTTGAATTTCAGATAAGTGCCGAATAATTCTTTTCTTTTAAAGATTATTTATTTATGTATGTATTTATTCATTTATTTAACAGAGAGCAAGAGATCACAAGCAGGCAGAAAGGCAGGCAGAGAGAGGGGGGGAAGCAGGCTCCTTGCTGAGCAGAGAGCCCGATGTGGGGCTCGATCCCAGGACCCTGAGATCATGACCTGAGCCGAAGGCAGAAGCTTAACCCACTGAGCCACCCAGGCACCCCATTGTGCCGAATAATTCTTCAATATAATTATTATCTCAGGCAACACTGGAGGGGCATACTTAAACCAAAAAATGATTCATTTATCTGAAATTCAAATTTCACTGGGCATCCTGTGTTTTCTCTGGCAAGCCAGACATGGGCCAAGGATTGTGTAGTTATTGGTGGTTATAATTAATAGGCAGACTAAGAGGGATTAGTTCGCAGAGGTGGGGAGGGAAGAAGAGAGGAGCTCATCCAGACCCTGACTTAGCCTTCGGGACAGGGAATTATGTGTCCCAAGCCTGAAAAATAAAACATATGCCTGTGTCTCCAGTCTCTCCAGGCAAGCCAGTCACTGCCACTGCTCACGTCTGCCTCTTGAGGAGCACCCACCTGGTGATCTGTGGACATGTCTTATTCCCCCTTGAATGGATAGTGACCAAGGTTTTGAGTTAGAGATCTGGGTTCAAACCTGAATTCCGACACTTAACAGCTGGGTGACTTGAACTGGTCACTTATCTGCTGAAAACATCCATTTTTCTTGCCTATGGAAAAGAAAAGCCATCATGGGGTGCCTGGGTGGCTCAGTCTTTAGGCATCTGCCTTCAGCTGGGGTCATGATCCTAGGGTCCTGGGATCGAGCCCCACGTCAGGCTTCTTGCTCAGCAGGAGCCTGCTTCCTCATCTCTCTCTGTGAGCTGCTCCCCCTGCTTATGCTCTTTCTCTCTGTGTCAAATAAATAAATAAAATATTTTTTTTAAATGAAAGCCATCGAGATGTTGTGATAAATACACGAGGTTGTGCAGGTAAAGCCCACCACAGGTGCTCCGACCTAGGATGACATCTCCCAGGACCCGAGGACGGGGTCTTCCGGGCTGTGGGCTGTGGAGGAGGTGCTCGGCAGATGCAGGGACACGAATGAACAGTCCAAGTGAGGAGGGTGAGCTCTTGATTCATTATCTACACTAAAGGCTCTTAAATTTTGTTCTTACTGTTAGTCATGATCTGATGGAAAGAGATAAGAAAGCCTCAGTCATAATTTTCCGCCAGAGGCTACCGATAAGGCTGTGAGCGAGAGAGGCCCCATGGGCAGGGCCTGGGGGTGCTCTTGTCACTTAGCTGGTCCTGTGCTTCCTCCCGGGAGGGGCCCCTGTGAGGAAGAGCCCCAAACTCCTCATGGGGTCCCAAAAGAGGGCAGGCCACAACAGCTTGGGCCATGTGGGGACACCGGTCCCGAGGGTACAGCAGGTCCTCTTGAGCCCTCTCTGGGCAGATGCCTGGCTCCATCTTCCTACAAGAGCTCCTTTTCTCCATCACAACCTGCAGCCCGGGGCGCCTGGGGGCTCAGTTGGTTAAGTTAATGCCTTTGCCTCAGGTCATGATCTGAGTCCCGGGATCAAGTCCCTGTGTCGGTCTCCCTGTTAGGAGGGAGTCAGCTTCTCCCTCTGCCCCTCACCCTGCTTGTGCTCGCTCGCGCTCTCTCTCTCTCTCTCACTCTCGCTCTCGCTCTCTCGTGTGCACACGTGCTCTCTTACTCAAATAAAATTAAAACAACAATAACAACAAGGAAACCCTGTAGCTCCACCCATGAGAACCAGGAGCGATTTCGTTTGGTTGAAGCAGTGAGGCTTTGAACAAAAATTCCCTTTTGCTATCTGTTACGGACGGAATGATTTCTACCAAAATTCATAGGTTGTGACCCTAACCCCCTCCCCCATGTGACAGTATCAGGAGGCAGAGCCTTCTGGAGGTAAGTAGGATTAGATGGCTTTGCAAGGGTGGGGCCTCAGTGAGGGGGTTAGTGACCTTCAGAGTCAGGGGAGAGCACACATCATCGCTATGCTCTCTACCTTGCTGGGGTACAAGTCTGAAGTCAGTCATCGGAAGAGGGGCCCTCACCACAGGCCAGCCCTGCTGCTGCCCTGATCTCAGACTTCCAGTCTCCACAGCTGTGAGAAATACATTTCTGTCATTCACAAGCTACCCTGTCTGTTCATGGTATTTTGTTATCATAGCCCATCTGACTAGGATGCTGTCCTTTCCCTAAAATATTTCCTCAGTTTACCACATCACCAAACTCCCCTCCAGACTGACCTTCCCTTTATGCAACACCCCAAAAGCAACTAAAATTAAACTCGGGGGCAGATCACTGAACTGGCTTTCCTTTGAATTACCAACCTCACCCTCCTTGACTCTCTTAAACAGGGAACAGAAGCTTGAGGCAAGAAGCACAGTCTCTTTTTCCAAGTTCCGAAAGACTTGAGCTTTTTATTCTTGCCCTTGGCGAAGCCTACCAGCTCCTGCCAAGACGCAGCCCCTGCTGTTGGGGCAGTGTCTGTTGCTTCTCAGAGCTGACTGTGGCGCTAAGAAGCAAGTCCTCTCCCTCCCTTTCAGCTTCCTTTGTCTTTTCATGTTCTTGGATTCCTTAAGAACGCTACTCTTTACCTGGCCAGACTTTGAAATTACAGCATGTCTGTCAGTGTCCATGCAGCACCTGGCCTCTCTGCTTTGTGACTGCCCCCCACGGACCACCCCCACCCCCGCCAGCCACAGAGGCTCAGAGCCGGGATCCCAGCAGCTTCCCAGGTGCTGTGTGAACCTCCTCCCACCCCTTGACCCCAGCTGAGGGGACCAGCAGGGAAGTGGCAGCCCGGGCTCCAGAATTTGGTACTGGGACTATGAGTCCAATCTGATCATGGCTTGATCTCTTAAAAGGAGGAGATGTACTGGCAACTATTTTTCCACAATGTGGACTGTGCAAAAGATAAAGTTTAGGGAAAGAGGGATGTCTCAGGGGTGTGACAAGGAAGAGGTGAATTTCTGGTCTAAATTTCTATAATGAACTCCTTTTGCTTAAAATACTTCATGTTTCTGTTGCTTTAAATATTTTTAAGTGTTTCCTGGTCCCAATTTTAAGACCAAATGAGTTAAAAGTTGTTTTTCACACATACATACAACCTAGAAAAAAGATTGCTTTTCTTTCATGGTTGGTTCCTAATGATATTTGCGTACTGTAGACTCAGTAATAATATTGAGAAATGGGGGCGCCTGGGTGGCTCAGTTCGTTAAGCCTCTGCCTTCAGCTCAGGTCATGATCCCAGGGTCCTGGGATCGAGCCCTGCATCAGGGTCTCTGTTCAGCGGGGAGCCTGCTTCCCCCTCTCTCTCTGCCTGCCTCTCTGCCTACTTGTGATCTCTCTCTCTCTGTTAAATAAATAAATAAAATCTTTAAAAAATAGTAATAATTTTGAGAAATGTACTGAATGTTTACTATGTTCCTGGCACTATTCTAAGCTGCTCAATGTGCCTTTCCTTTCATCCTCACAACCCTTTAAAGGAGGTAGTACTCTTCTACACATTTTACAGATAAGGAAACTGAGGCACAGAGAAATCAAATATCCTCCTCAAAGTAACAGAACCAGTCAGTGGTAGTACTGGGTTTGAATCCAAGCAGTACCGACTTACTCACTACACTACACGCTTTCCGAACATTACCGATGCAACCTGACAAAAGACCTCCCAACAAATCTCTCACGCCCTAAAATGTTTCCTGGCCCTTGTTCCAGCAAACCAGCAAACACAGCATCGAAGTTGTCTCCACAGAGAGATAGCAGGATCCGTAAAGAGCAAACTTACCAGGCATGCTAGTTTCCCAGGGCTGCTATAGGAAAATACCACACACGGGGTGGCTTCAACAACAGTATCATCTCACTGTTCTGGAGAAATCCGAGACCAAAGTGTGGGCAGAAGTGGTTCCTTCTGAGAGCCGTGAGGGAGGAATCTGTTCCCTGCCTCCTTCCTAGCATATGGGGCTTGGCTGACAGTCTTTGGCATTCCTTGGCTCCTACTGCATCATTCCAGTTTCTGCCTTCCTCTTCACATGGTGTTCTCCCCTGTGCATGCCTATGCCCCAAAATCCTCTTTTTATAAGGACACCAGTCACACTGGATTAGAGGTCCAGCTTTCTCCAGTATGGCCTCAACTAACTATACCCGCCATGACTCTATTTCCAAATAAGGTCATATTTGGAGGTCCTGGGAGTTAGGACTTCAATATATATATGAATTTTGGGGAAGCCACTATGCCACCCATAAAACAAGGTTTTATTATTTCTTTCCTGTTGCAATTTTTGTAGTTGATGTAATTAATGACACAGGAAAATATTATGAAACAAGCTGGTTACAAGGAGGGGGTAGAGGATGACTTCCGTTCTGATAGAAAAATTTAAAAGTATATATGCAAAACATAGGATGGCTATGTACGAAAATATTGACGGTATTTACCTCTGCTCGGTGATTAAATATTCTTCCCTTTGTTTTTGTGTATTTTCCTGCTGCAATTTTTAGTGATTATAGCTCCTTTTTTTCAAAGTGATAAAAAGTTTGATTCTAAGATGTGACAAACCTCAGGTGCAGATTTTCAGCTTTGGTTTATTTATTTATTATTTTTTTATTTTTTAAAGATTTTATGTATCCGTTTGACAGATCACAAGCAGGCAGAGAGACAGGCCAGGGCTGGGGGAGCAGGTTCCCTGCTGAGCAGAGAGCCCGATTCAGGGCTTGATCCCAGGACCCTGAGATCATGACCTGAGCGGAAGGCAGAGGCTTAACCCACTGAGCTACCCAGGCACCCCTCAGCTTTGGTTTAACACTCAAATTTCATTGCTACTCTGCTTCAGTAAGAATACCAACTACACTGTCCCTGAAGAAATCCCGATAAGGACACTGACCTCTCTCGCTCCCTTTTTTAAGATTTATTTATTTTAAAGACAGAGAGAGAGTGTGAGTGTGTGTGTGTGTATGTGTGTGTGTGTGTGAGCACAGGCAGGAGGGACAGAGGGAGACAGAGAGAGAATCTTAAGCAGACCCCATGTCCAGCATGGAGCCCAACACCTCTCCATCCCACGACCCCTAGACCATGACCCAAGCCAAAACCTAGAGTCAAAAGCCCAACCGACTGCCACTTAGGCACCCCAAGGACACTGACCTCTTTTAAGTGACTGCATAAATGTACTCACTAAGGGACATAGAAGGACCAACAGAAGAGATGCCTTCAGTACTAGTTCTGGCTTTGCCAGAAACTTGCTCTCAGCGTATGGTTACTTGTTTTTTGTTTTTGTTTTTCTGTATGTATTTTCCTGGTCATAAAACAGAGATTTTGCCTCTCCTCTCAGGCTTCTCAAAAATCAGTCCTGGTGCTCGCTTCGGCAGCACATATACTAAAAAAAATCAGTCCTGAATCGTGATCTCTTAGTTCAACGGAGAATTACCTGGGAGCTTAAAACACAACAAAACAAACGGACACTGAAGCCTGAGCGCATCCCCCACGCTCTCTAATCTCATTTGCCTGGGCATTCTATCTTATAACATCTTCCCAAGTATACAGTCTCTTGATCATGATGGGTGCGTACAGACGTCAAAAATTATCAAATTAGGACACTTAAGTGGCTCAGTCGGGTAAACGTCTGCCTTCAGCTCAGGTCATGATCCCAGGGTCCTGGGATCAAACCCCCCACTGGCTCCTAGCTCAGCGGGGGCCTGCTTCTCCCTCTGCCTGTTGCTCCCCCTACTTGTGCTCTGTCTCTGACAAATAAATAAATAAAATATTTTTTAGATTTCTAAATTTTTTCGATTAAAATTTTTTAGATTTTAAACTTTTTAATTTTAGTCTTTAAAATTAAAAGCCTTCCAGATGATTCTAGTGGGCATCCTAAAATGAACACTATTGAGCTGGGAAAACCTCCTGGGTTGAGCAAATGAAGAAATGGCCCTAGAAGGGAAGAAGTCGGCTTGGGCATCATGTCATGGCCAGAAGCGCCACCAGCACTTAGAACCTCTGACTCCTGCCTAATGCACCAGTGTTATTGCCTGAAAACCAAAATGACAGGACATTTATAAATTTAAAAGGGGGCATTAAAATGTATGAAGGACTAGGATTGTTACTCAGAGATGTAGGGCACACAAGAGCTAAAACAGAAAACAACCCACCAACGTTTACCTGATAGAGTCACCACTTGGAGAGGCAGTTGGGTTGTCTTGTCCATGTCTTTTTACTCTGCCCCAGCCCTCCCCCCAGGGTTGTGGGGCCCTGTGGGGCTAGGAAAGTGAGGAAAGCAACATGTCAGCAGCTCCCGCTCTCTGTCCAGCGGCCTGTTGGCTGCCTCTTTCCTTAACTCCAGACTTCATAGTTCCCACTGCTTTTTGAGTACTTCCACCTCAGATTCAGCGTGTTCAAAACTGAACTCATCTCCTTCTCCTCCGATCTATTCCTCCTTCTCAATTCCTTATCTTAACAGAGTGCCATGATTCCACCAAATACCCACACTAAAAAGAGTACCTCATGGGGCACCTGGGTGGCTCAGTGGGTTAAGCCTCTGCCTTCAGCTCAGGTCATGATCTGAGGGTCCTGGGATCAAGCCCCACATCGGGCTCTCTGCTCAGTGGGGAGCCTGCTTCCCCCTCTCTCTGCCTGCCTCTCTGCCTACTTGTGGTCTCTCTGTCAAATAAATAAAATCTTAAAAAAATAAAAAGAATACCTCACCGTCTACACACAATGACGTCCATTTATCTTTGATCTCTTAAATACATCCTTCCTTTACATCTTTACAGTCACTTTTGGGTCCTGGTCATTGCCTGCCTAGGCCTCCTAACTCATCTCCCATTTTTCTCTCACTGCCTTTTGCAGCTAGAGCAACCGTCCAAGACCACAGATCATGCCTTGCCCCCACTTGAAAACCTTTGAACGGCTTTCCCCATGAAAAATAGGATAAAACCCAAACTCCTTGGCATGGCAATTACGATCTGGCCCCAGTTGTCCCATTTCATATCCTCTCCCACCACTCCTGCACTGACCCCATACATACTGGGTCCACTTACACCTCTGTCTCATGTACATGCTCTTCCGTGGGCCTACAACAGTGGATCTACCCTTACTAACTTGAATTTGTCTTCTAAGACTTTAAATATCACTCCGGGAACACCTGGGAAGCTCAGTTGTTAAGTTTCTGCCTTTGGCTCTGGTCGTGATCCCAGAGTCCTGGGATTGAGCCCCACATGGGGCTCCCTGCTCAGCGGGAAGCCTGCTTCTCCCTCTCCTACTCCCCCTGCTTGTGTTCCC
The DNA here is from genome assembly GCF_922984935.1 of Meles meles. Classification (NCBI taxonomy): domain Eukaryota; kingdom Metazoa; phylum Chordata; class Mammalia; order Carnivora; family Mustelidae; genus Meles; species Meles meles. Next base: position 44,031,358 of record NC_060069.1, on the reverse strand, counting down.
TCTCTTTCTGTGTCTCCCTTTGTCAAATAAATAAATATATAAGCTCTTTATAAATAAACAAATAAATAAATCTCACTCCGGATTAAGTCAAATACTCCCTCGCTCCCATGCCACACTACTCTGAATACATAATTCCATGAAAACAATTTTTCTACTCTTTCATGGTAGTCTATTTCTACATGCTTTCTCACTAGATTGTGAACAACTTTATTTTTTTGTAGAGGTTTTTTTTTGTTGGGTTTTTTTGTTTTTTTTGTGTTTTTTTTTTCTTTTGAGAGAGAGTGAGAGCATGAGCAGGGGGAGGGGCAGAGGGAGAGAGTCCACAAGCAGATTCCCCACTGAGTGCAGAGCATGATGTGGGGCTTGATCTCACGACCCTGAGTTCATGACCTGAACTGAAACCAAGAGTCAGATGCCCAATCCATTGAGCCACTCATGCACCCCTCAACCATCAAATGAAAAGACCTTTTAAACACTGTTTGAAAAATGTGGACAGGGTAGCTACACTAAAATAAACAAAGATATATGGCCTATTTCCATTACAATATGCCTCTAATTAATCTAACTTTAGATATCAGCATTTTAATAAATTACTTCAAGAAGCCTTTCTCAAGGAATGTAGGACCTCAAAACTTATTCCCACTACTCAATCTTATCCCATACTTGTTTATAAAGGAAAAAAGGCAGCAGAAATATAATTTTTTAAAAATACAATATAATTTACTAAATATCATACAACAGATAGACAGGATTCAATTTCCCTAAACTTTTTCTTGCCTGTTTTCTTGTCTAAAACGAAACAGGCGTTAAGGACTGTTAATCTACAGAGAACTCCCTAAATGAGTCTTACTTTCTATGTCACTCATCATGAAATCCTGTATTCACAAGCTAATTAATGACAATCTCCAATTCTGAGGGGCTCTTTTAAAGAACCATATACTGAAGAGGATAGAACACGCCCTCAATAATATTTTAATGACTACATCAAATAAAATGCAAATGGTTCAGGGGGAGGTCCCAAAAAGGAATTTAGGACAGACTAGTAAAGCTCTCCCTTACAAAAAGATAAATGCAGAAATTCTACTTTTTAAAGGAAATTAAAATCCTTTGTAAAATTTGAACCTATTAAAAAAGGTTGATGTGTCAAGCAACTTTTAGCAACATGATCAACTAATTCTCTCTTAAGCTTTTGGATCACAGAACAAATTTCTTCAGCCACGCTTGCCTCTTGTAACTCTTGGCAAACAACATTATCAAACATTACCATACCTAGCGTGGAGGTGATAGGAGAACAGGATCCTAGTGAATTACTATCCCCTGTTCACCTTCCATTCTAAACATGGGAAATGTGGATTCCATTATTAAAAGGCATGCATCTTATACATAAATTCCATTACCAAATTGCCCAAGCTATACCCCCATTTTCCTTTCCAACCAATACATATAAAAGTTGTTTTAAATGTAAGCAATCACAGGTGGTTAATGTTTTAACTTTTTATTAAGAAACTAAAGCAAAACGACAGAATTTCAAAAAATTAAAATACAGAATTCTAATTTTAATTCTAAACAAATATGAAATCTACACCAAAAATTAAATCAGTTTATCAGTATTTAAGAATAAAGGGGAATGGCTAAAATGCATTCACAGTCATCATTTCTTCCTTATTAGCTTCAGATTTATATCCCTTTCCTTCGTGCTTCCCTTCAACAGGATACAGAATTTCTTCCTATCTACCTTTTATTATAGTCTGTAACCTCAGAGCAGCTTTAGTCAGCCTATGTAATTCCTTCTCTGTTCCTTCAGCAAATACGTGAGCACCTGCCTATTGGGCTCTGATGATGGGGGCATAAATATGAGTCCGTCAGAGATCCTGTCCTAAGATGTTTAGAGGAGATAAGACACCAAAAAATAATAAAAATGAATAAATTTATACAAGCTATAAAGTAATATAGCATGAGTTAAGTATAAATATAAAAATAGGGAAGTTTCAAGGAAGAAAAGATCACATCCAGCTAGAGAAATTAGGGATGCTTTATGAGGGTAGTATTTGGATTGGTTATGGACTGTTCCTTCTAGGAAGGTATCAGAGGGGTCCTAATGATGATGGTGTTGATTTCCAGAAAGTAATCTCTAAAATTCTTTACATTTCTAGTTCTTCAAAACTGTTCATTTTTTTTTAAAAAGGTGAAAAAATATTAGTATTATAGTCTATATAAACAGCAGTTTCGGGACTTAAATCAAAAGTTAATTGTAATGCCTACTATATGGTTTAGGGCTGTTATTTTTGCAACTCTCTTTCCCAGGTCAAATCATATCTAAAAAGCAGAAGATGCCTCATCACTGAGCCATGACTTTAAGTATTCAACTGGGCAAAACCTACTTGCTTTAGGTGCTTTATAAAATCTATACCTAAACTTACATAAGAATGAAGATGAAATAAATGGCTTTTAATATTCAAGTCAGATAATGAAAAAAATAATCGTTAACTGTGAAATAATATATTAACCACAAAACTCCTTGTATGAAAAGTTTTAATGAATTATGAGCCATTGGCCATTACAGACTTTCAGCCTCAATTTTTCTTTCCTATGTAGAACCAGGTAATTAAAACAGACTATCTCAAGTATGACAGAAGACCATAGTATGAATAATAGTATTGTTTGTTTACACATCTGCATGCTTTGCTGAAGTTAAGAACCAAAGAGAATGCTCCCAGTTTCCCAAATCAACAAGATAAATTCAATTACATTTTTCTTTCCTGATCATAGTTTTAGCTGAAATACAACCAATACTACTTCGCCTTTCAATAGCACATTTTATCCATCATACAAGTATTTTCCTATTATCTTCTCCTTTACCTTCAATATGCTTGTGAGGTAGTGAAGGGAGGGAGCAAAGATTTTTTTTTTTTTAAATTTTGCAGATGAGAAGACTTAAGGTGAATTTAAAACTCAAACTTAGCAGCATACTGAAATCACTTAGGAAGTTTAAAAAAATCCTTATGATCACGTCATATCCCAGACCAACATCAGAATTTTAGGGTATGGGACCCAAGCAACAATATTTTTCAAAATGCACATGACTCCAAAGCACAGCTAAGTTTGAGAACCACTGGTCTAGATGATTTATACTTAACCTTCAGGTGCAACTGTCTTCTACCTGAATGCTCTCTCAGCACCAATGAAAGAGATTCCTTTTCCTTAAACATTGTTAACAGTTTAATATTCTCTGTACAACTACTATTGGTCTCCAGTAATAAAATAATTTATCAGGTTATAAATGAAGGCTCTTCATTCCCCTGATGCTCATTCTAAGTATGAACCTTCATTTTATAAAATTTGCAAATAGCATATTAGAGAATTTAAGTCTTTGAGATAAGAATGGCTTGTTGTTCAATATTGACACAATTATTTGATTCTAGGTTCAGTGTGCAATAACCACGTGTTTCTGTTTTCCATTCAGCACCTTCAAAACTTTGTTACAAATGAGTATTAAATGAATATTACATTAATAAGACAAAACGGAAGTTATAAATGAAACTCTCAGCAAAAGCTCTTGGAATTGGCTATATCACACCCTGAAAAAAAACAAGTACATAAGGGACTTTATTGTTTTATCATTTATCAACCTTCATCCAAAACCTGTTTTCTTCAGTTTTTAAACTTTGCCAAATTGAGTTGTTCTACACCAAGAAAAATCAATTTCTGTAGCAGCTATATTCTCTAACACTTTTAACACATAATTTCACTATGTACTATTAAATATGGTTTCCAGGTTTCTTCTTGACGTGTATATTGAAAATATCATTAACAGAGTTCACCTTTAAGCAACATAACAAATACGCAATAAAAATTTGTGAACTTGTCAACTGGCAAAAATAAATCTTTGCTCAACACTGAAATCCCGTTTCATAAAAGTATTGATAATCTTAACTCTTGAGGAGGAAGCCAAAAACCCCAGCCAGCTGCTTATTATCTCTAATTTGATTAGATTTAAAACAAAATTACACACAGCAGTAAGCTGAAAGGCAAAGAACCACCTGCCTTAGCCAAGTCTTATCACAAAGATGTATCTGAAACCATACATTTATACTTTCATACAGAAAGATGTTTCTCTTACAACAAAAGAAAATCTCAGCTCGTGTATGTTAGATTATTAATTCAAGAATATTAGTGAAATCAGATTTATTAGTCAAAAACTAAGAATAGGATTAACGTCAAGCTCTTCTACAAGGAAATCTTCAAAATATTGCCAACCTGAAGTTTTCAGCACAAGGTATTTTATTTCAAGTCCCATGGGGGCAATTATCTATAATGAGATTAAGAACATTCTTAACCTGGGTTCAGGCTGGCACTGTTTCAGATGGGTAAGTAAACATTTCTTGATAACCCCAATGAAGAGTTTGAGGCTTAGATTTGTTGCCATGATGTAAACAATATAAAATTAAAAAAAAATTGTAGTATCTACAGCATTATAAAGTTACAAAATAAAAGGACCATTAATTTTTTTCTGAAGGTCTGTGACTAACAGCTTTCATATTTGAGGCCTATAAGAGCAAATGGCAATGTTCTGTATTATTATGAGATACTTTCTCAAAGGGCCAAAAAATAAAACCGACACTATAAAATGCACATTATTATTATTACTACTGACATATGTATGATTAGAAATAGATTTGCCTTCCCTCAATCTCAAACCAGGAGATAGAGGGGTCTATACAATAATTTTTATTGTTAAAAGAAAAAATACTAGACTGTAACAGCTATGGAAACTGTAAATCAAATTAATGTAAAAATGAGCCAATACAACTCATCTCCTCTTAAAATCCTCTTCTTTGTAGTTACCTAATTTTCCCTAAATGATATTGTAATTTTGTACCATGTAGTGGTTTTTAAGAAATTGAACCAGAACAAAGCAACCCCTTTGTCCTTTTTTTTTTTAGTTTTTTTACACACTTATTATATATACAACTTTTAAAATAGCTGCACAATTTTACATCTCACTGTTAGAGAAGTGCAGTCCAGGCAGACCATGCTTCTCAATATATTAAAAATATTAAATAAAACCCAACCAGTTTCATACTTTTCTAATAGTCAAGCTGGCTGGGAAAAAGGGTCTGGAGAAAAAACAGGCAGTTGTAAAACAGGATCAGTCTTTCTTCACAAACACACTACTTAAAAATCTTGCTATTTCCTTATCTTATCCCTTTTATAGCATCTCTAAAATCTCACCTTAAAAGTTGGTAATGACACATTGCTAACTTAGAGACAAAATCTGTTGCAACATGCATATGTCTACTGCCCACTCAACCAACTGCAACCCTGAGGATTTTTCTGGCCCAGTACAAAGAGGAAACACTAAGATAATCTCTGCCATAGAGTTGCTTCTCCAGTTAACAATTTCATGTGTTTTTCAGGATGTTTCTTGGGCATGCATGTATGACACTGTCACTTCATGATTCTACTTTCCACAAGTAGATATCTCCTCCATTCTGTCTTTCATCCCAAGAAAGCCACTGTCATCCATCCAAAGGTTTTCCAAGGTAAACCAAAGTCACCTCTGTGTTGCCATATACAGCAGAAACTGCTGGGTATAAGCAGACTTTTGGAAGTCCTCTAAAGGCAACGCCCAGGAACTCATATCCACGTTCAAAAGCTAAAGTCTTATCTTCCATGTCTAAGATGACGCGAATTCTTTCTCCTATCTGTAAACAAACAACAAAGGAAGGTTAGAAGGAAACTCACCAAGAGGGCATAGCTAGAATACAATAATTATACAAATATACAATATACAAATTGTATATACAAATATACAATAATAATACAAATCAACAAGTTGAAAATATGAAGAATATATATCTTTAAAATTATCTGGAAAAATGATCAGAGAAGTTTTCTGGTCAGGGAGAAACATCTAGAAGAAATAAGATATATCAACTTCATCACAAATACTTATTTTTTTTTTTTTAAAGATTTTATTTATTTATTTGACAGACAGAGATCACAAGTAGGCAGAGAGGCAGGCAGAGAGAGAGAGGAAGAAGCAGGCTGTCCACAGAGCAGAGAGCCCGATGCGGGGCCCAATCCCAGAACCCCGGGATCATGACCCGAGCCGAAGGCAGAGGCCCCAACCCACGGAGCCACCCAGGTGCCCACAAATGCTTATTTTGTATTTTTTAAGATGGGATCTACATTTAATACCAAAAATTTAAATGCTCCCCCTGAACAGTTTCCAGATTTTATTTACTCTTTGTTTAAAGGTTTTTCTTAGGAAGTTTACTACTAAAATCTGTAACTTGGTACATTTCACCAAAAAAAAAAAAAAAAGTTATCTAAATTAACTTTTCAAATTACTCTAGTATAGTATAACAATATTATTCAGCCATAAAAAAGAAATATAATTTTGATACATGCTACAACATGGATAATCCTTGAAAACATTATGCTAAGTGATGAATTAAGCCAGACACAAAAAGATCAATATTGTATGATTCCATTTATATGAAGCACCTGCAATATTCAAGTTGTAGAGTCAGAAAATGGAATACAGATTGCCAGAGGCTAGAGGAAGGGACACAGATCGAAAGTTATTGTTTAATGAGCACAGAGTTTGTGTTGGGGAAGACAAAAAAGTCTTAGGTATAGATAGTGGTGATGAATACACACATTGTATTAACGCCACTGCACTGTACACTTACAATAGTTAAAACAACAAATAATGCTGTGTATATTTTATCACAATAAAAAGTTACCACAATAAAAAACACATAACATCTAAAGTTTACAAACAGTTCTAAATATACTGTGGAACTTATATAATCATGAGGAGCCAAATCTGATTATAGATTCTGAAGATGCATAATAAGCTTATTAGTCATTTTATGGGCCACTGCTCTGAAATGCCAGTTATAAAAACAGCAGCACTGATTGTTAAACTAAAGCAGAAGCACAATATATCCAGCTTTTTTCCCACATGGAAAAGTGGGAAAGCAGACAAATAAGGATATTTTATTCTTATAATTTGCATTTACAAAAGGCTGTTTCACCTATACACTTGGAGGCAGAAAGTCCTAACATCTGCAATAAAAAAATCAGAATTTAGTATTTCCCAATTAATGTTAATTTCTGCTGTTGCTGTTACTTTTTCTTTGTTGTATTTAAACAAATGTAAACATCTACTTCTTTCTTCCCTTTGCCCAACTCATAGATTAACTTGTACCCCCATTTTATGGACCTAAAAACATCCTAATCACCATCACCACTATTGCCACCAACAAAACAAACAATAAAAATGAAAAGTGAATATTTGATGGGTATTCATTTTGTAGTTTATTTGTATTATCTCATTTAATTCTCCCATCTATCCTAATATTTGTCCCTATTTTACATAAGACGGAAACTAAGATGACAGAACCATTCCTGGTGAAATTTGCAAGTCTGCTTCACCATTGATTGATTGAATGTACAGCACACACACACCACAGGGAGCAGAAAGCAGAAGTCTCAGTAGCTTTAGGTGTCAGAGGGCAAAACTTGGGAGATGGCAGAGCACCTGGAAACTTAGAGGAGGAACTCCATAAGCAAACGGAACCACAAAGAAGATGAGCCCCAAATCTGAGAATAAACTGCGCAAATCATTGTGTGACCACTGTCTTACATAGACACAGAGGAAATCCCCACAGAATCAGGCTGGAAAATTAACAGCTAGAAGTCAAACCCCCCTATCCCCCAACCAAAAAAAAAACCCAGAAAACAAAAAACAAACAAACCTGAACAAAGACCTAGCGGCTATACACCATGGAGGAGACAGAGTTTAGTCTGAAGACTCCAGACAACTTAACTGCCTACTAGAACATCTATACTTTTTGGAAAAACGAAATGATTTCTAAAAACAAAACATTCCATTATTACTATTATATATTATCTATAATTTCCAATTTTCAATTTAAATAACTGACTGGATGGGACACCTGGGGGGCTTAGTTGGTTAAGCATCTGCCTTTGGCTCAGGTCATGATCCCAGCATCCTGGGATTAAGTCCCACATCCAGCTCCTTACTCAGCAGGGGGCCTGCTTCTCCCTCTGCCTGCTCTGCCTGTAGCTCTCCGTGCTTCTGCTCTCTCCGACAAATAAAAATCTTTTAAAAAAAGAAATCTTAAAAAAAAATCTTTTTTAAATTTTCAAAAATAAAAAAATAAAACTGACTAGAAAGGAAAAGAAACAGAAAAGTACAATCCATACTCTGAGGAAAAAAAGCAGTCAATAAAAACTGATTCCAAGCAGGGCTACATGTCGGATTTGGCAGACAAAGAATTCAAAGTAGTGATTATAAATATGTGCCAAGAATTAAAGCAAAATCTAAATGATAAATGGACAGATTCTCAGTAGAGAAATGGAAACTACAAAAAAGAACCAAACAAAAATTTTAGAGCTCTAGAGTAAAATAACTGAAATTCACTAGACTGGCTTAGTAGAGAAATCGATATAGTAAGGAGAACGAATCTATGACCTTGAAGATGGAGTAATAGAAATTATTTAATCCAAAAAACAAAGAGAAAAAAGATTTTTTTAAACAATAACACAGTTTCAGTGATAGAAAGACAATGACAACATCAAGCAGCCCAACAACTACATTAAATGTAAATGGGTTAAACATTCAAATCAAAAGACTGAGATTTTGAGATTGGGCTAGATTAAAAAGACCCAATTATATGCCCTCTAGGAGACCCATTTTAAACAAAGACAGATTGAAATTAAAAGAATAGAGAAAAAGATGGGCGCCTGGGTGGCTCAGTGGGTTAAGCCTTTGCCTTCAGCTCAGGTCATGATCTCAGGGTCCTAGGATTGAGTCCCACATTGGGCTCTCTGCTCAGCAGGGAGCCTGCTTCCCCCTCCCTCTCTGCCTGCCTCTCTGCCTACTTGTGATCTCTCTCTGTGTGTCAAATAAATAAATAAAATCTTTGAAAAAAAAAAGAATAGAGAAAAAGAGATACCTTGCAATAGTAAGCATAAGAAAGTTGAAGTTATATTAACATCAGACAAAATAGACTTAAAAACAAAAAGTAATGAAATCTCCAACTATACTTGCTAATTTACCTATTCCTTCTTTCAGTTAAGTTTTTGCTTCATGTGTTTTGGAGTTCTGTTATTAGGTGCATATATGTTTACACAGTTGTATCTCCCTATATGATTAACTCTTTTATCATATGAAATAACTCTAATAATATTCCTTGTCTTTAAGTCTATAAATCCTTAAAACTTCCAATTTCTTATCAGATTACTGTGTTTTAAACTCAGCTGACTCTATGGTAATCATATGGCTTTTTACAAATAAGAATATAATTTTGACTCCAGAATCAAGTGAGTATGGCATAAGGCTAGGATGAAAAGAAGAGGGGCGCCTGGGTGGCTCAGTGGGTTAAGCCTCTGCCTTTGGCTCACGTCATGATCCCAGGGTCCTGGGATCGAGCCCCACATCGGGGTCTCTGCTTGGCAGGGAGCCTGCTTCCTCCTCTCTCTCTGCCTGCATCTCTGCCTACTTGTGATCTTTGTCTGTCAAATAAATAAATAAGATCTTAAAGAAAAGAATAAAAAAATGCAGTAGTTTGCCTGAATTTGCCTGTCTTATAGAAATCACTGACACCTCAAGAGGCTTTGAATCCAAAGATTAATGAATAGCAGAGGGTATGTGGGTGCATGTGCATGGTGCATTTGTGGGAATAAGAAGTCTAGAAAAAGTAGATTTGGATGTGCCATGATATATGAAAGATGACAATCTAGATAGAGCACAAGTTGGGAAACTATGGTCGTTGGGCCAAATCTGCCTGCAGCCCATAAATAAGGTTTTACTGGAACACAGTTATGCTCACTCATTTACATATCATCTATAGCTGTTTTTGTACTATAAAAACAAAACTGAACAGCTGTGACAGAGACCAAATGGACCGCAATTCCTGAACTATTTACTACCCACCCTGTACAGAAAAAAGTTTGCCAACTCTCAGCTTAGAGCAAAGACAGATTGCTCAAGGTCAAATATGTATCAGGAAACAAATATGGAAATACTAAAAGATTATATTAGAGTAGCAAAGAAAGGCCAATTAGACTATTTTTAAGTTATCAAAAAGACATACAAAGCTACTATATAAACTGTAAATTTAAAACAAATCAAGGCATGATTTGACAAAGGCCCACAACTGAGAAAATACCCAGTTTCTCACCTGATATTTTGGTGCATTGTTGCATTGTGGAAAACTGCCATTGACTTCTCCATTATGTAGTAGATTATTGTCCACCAGATTCCAGCCCCAGCTCTGGTCATCACTACCCAGTAATGCCACATAACCTTGGCACTGCATGGGGGCCCGTTTTGTGGCAATTCCAATCACTGCCACAGTGCCCAGAGGGCCTTCCCACCACACTTCCCATGCATGGCGGCCCTCACTGAAACCAATCTTGGTCCTTGCACCATCAGTACTCTGGGCAATGGGGTTTCGATGTAAAGTAAAGCCATTTTTCTTAATGTAGACATTCCTGGAGCAGTCATTAGTGCTGAAGGCATGTTGGAAAGCACGTACCTGAAAACATGAAAAACAGACCAAAGAAACAGAAATTTCATTTTTCTTAAACATTAAAAAGTACCCAAACTTTAGGGGCATCTGGGTGGCTCAGTAAGCCTCCAACTTTTGATCTCAGGGTCGTGAGATTGAACCCTGGGTTGGATTCCAAGCTAGGGGTGGAGACTGCCTAGATTCTTTCTCTCCCTCATCCTCTGCCCCTTCCCACCCACCCTACTCCTGTGTGCTCTCTATCTTAAAAAAAAAAAAAAGTACCAAAGTACTCTAGGCTCCATGTCTTTAAACAATAAAGTGATATATATATATACATACACATATATATAATTTTAAAAGTCACATTGTCTCATTATTGATCAAAATTCTGAACTGTAGTACAATTTCTCCAAATCAATTTCTTAAAATATCAAAGGATATACACAACAATCCTTATATTTTAGAGATAATGCTGAAATGTTTATAGATGACGATATCTCAGAATTGCTTTGAAATATCTAGGACTGGCAAAGGAAAGTGGGTGGGGTAAACATGAAAATAGACTGTCCATGAATTAATCACTGGTAAAGCTTGGTGACAGGTTTGGGAGGTTCTTTAAACTATTTTCTCTAGTCATGTTTATATTTAGTATTTTATATCAAAAAGTTAAAGGATGTATAATTTTCATGTTGGCAATACTGTCATAAAAAATATTTTAACAGAGAACTTAGTCATAGCAGCTCTAAAGTTTATGAAAAATTTTAATAACCACAAACTATGTTAGATCCTCAGCTTCCTTGCCAGTTATTACTCACATATTGAGACAGCACCACTCTCATTTTACCAAATCAAATAACCCCACAAATAGCACCTAATTTCAAACACTAGAGTTTATAAGGAAATAGTCATTACAAATAGCTGCCATTGATAGGACAGATTAGTTGACCTTCACTAACCAGTTTTTCAAGCTTCCAAAACCCAGTACAAAAATTTCTACTCTGTACAAATAGTAAACACTTCCCATGCTTTAGTAATTTAAAGTTTTTGATTTGGGGGAGGGAGAAAAAAACAAAGTGTTTGCTTTGTATGTTTGCTGAAAATTCTTTCTTTATTCAAACTACCCCAAAGCAGCCAAAGGTTGGGGCCTATTGCTTTAGTTAACCTAAGCCACCAACTCCAGAATCTAAGATTTCAGCATTAGGATGGGCCTCAAAAAGACTTAGTGCAACACAGGGATGAGGACACAGACCTAAAACTCAACAGCTAGTTAGAGCAAGAACCCCAAAGAGAAGTCAGGTATCCCTTCATCCAGTGTTCAGTTACTATTAGCCAGTACCTCACTGCTTCACTGTTGCACTGCAGACCAGAGACAAAAAACAAACAAACAAATAAAACCCCTGCTTGATTTAGGAGGCTGTAATACTGAAATATTTCTAAATTTTTTCCTATCTGTACCTACTTGTAAGCACATAAAAAAAAAATCAGAACATAAGATTAAATGGGGGAGTAAAATGTCCCCAAAATATTTAAAAACTCGAGAGTTTAACAACTAAAATATAAAATACTTTATAAAATCTTCATTACAAAATTTTTAACTAATACTTACCTATGTCTATTCCCCAATTCTTATAAATACTAATTGCTTTTTCTCTATGCTTCTTCTCTTTGTCACAGAGACATTGTTGACAACCACTTCTTCAGATTTCTGACTTCTTCCTATTACTCTGGACTGATCTTTCTTCACTGTAGTCTTTTCTGGTGGCCACCCTACTTCTGCCCCCTAAAACTCTTCAGAACTCAGTCCTTCACTCTCTTCCTAATTTCTTTCCAGACCTAGTTTTCTAAAAGAGCACCTTTATTATATTTCATCCCAGTTCAATAACCACAGATGGTTCCATACTAACTACCATATCAACTGTGAATTTTTCTTCCTGGCTTTCAAAGCCCTTCAGGTATGGTTCTTCCTACTTCCCTAACTCCACGTCATTCTCCCTGTCTGTAATATACCTGCTTTCCCTCTCGAACAAATCCTATATCCTCTAAAACAAGATCTAGTCTTGCCACCTCTATGAAGGTAGTCTAACTGAAACCACCCAATCCCCAATGTCTCTCTCCTAAGTTCTTACCCATGATAGTTGGCACCATACAACATTTAAGTCTGTATCCAACCCGGGATGCCTGGATGGCTCAGGAGGTTAAGCGTCTGCCTTCAGCTCAGGTCATGACCCCAGCCTCCTGGGATCAAGTCCCACATCAGGCTCCTTCCTCAGTGGGGAGCCTGCCTCTCCCCCCTGCTTGTGCATGCGCGCTCTCTCTCTCTCTGACAAATAAAATCTTAAAAACAAACAAACAGGGCACCTAGGTAGCTCAGTGGGTTAAGCCTCTGCCTTCGGGTCAGGTCATGATCTCAGGGTCCTGGGATCGAGTCCCACATCGGACTCTCTCCTTGGCAGGGAGCCTGCTTCCTCCTCTCTCTCTCTGCCTACTTGTGATCTCTTTCTGTCAAATGAATAAATAAAATCTTTTTAAAAAATTTCTAAAACAAACAAACAAAAAGTCTGTATCCAACCCAACTACTTGATTCTAGTAAAAAATATACTGAAAAACAACAGGAAAACAACACTAGTCTTACTAAATTGATCCAACTTCTCTCAGCCTAGAACAGAAGGGCATGTTAAGGAACACTATGGGAATGAAATCTGCAAAGTCCAGATTGAGGGAAACAGAGTAAACAACCTGATTTCTTCAACAGATAAGTTGCAGGAAGGGGAGTTAGGAGAGAAAGAGGCTGAATTTGTTGGCTAAAATAGCCTTTAAGACAACTGCCTTTGGCTCAGGTCATGATTCTGGAGTCCCAGAATTAAGTCCCACATCAGGCTTCCTGATTGACCAGGAGTCTGCTTCTCCCTCTGACCCTCCCTGCTCTCATGCTCTCTCTCTCTCATTCTCTCTCAAATAAATAAAATCTTTTATAAATGAATGAATGAATGAATGAATAAAATAGCCTTAAGAAATATATCAACTGTTTGCCATGAGAACCTTATATCTTATATCTTGATTAAATAACTTAAATTAAATTGATTAAATAAACTTAAAATTAAAAATACAGCATTTGACATTTCTGAAACAATTGGAAATTTTAACAATTTTGTTTACATTAAGGAATTATTAATTTCCTTATACTTCATTAATATTGACATTGTTACTGTGTTAAGTGTCCTTATCTTTTCAGTATTTTTTGACAATTTTTCTTTTATTTATATCCTTACATTAAGATAATTTTTCATCTGAAAAATTCAGATGAAATGGAAAAATAAATACACAAATTAATAAATAAAAAACAATCCATAGTTCCTGTCTCAGTCTAATGCACAACCTAAATTTTACAATATAACAAACAACTTTAAGATCTACTTTAGGGGGCGCCTGGGTGGCTCAGTGGGTTAAAGCCTCTGCCTTCGGCTCAGGTCATGATTCCCAGGGTCCTGGGATCGAGCCCCGCAGGGAGCCTGCTTCCACCTCTCTCTCTGCCTGTCTCTCTGCCTACTTGTGATCTCTGTCTGTCAAATAAATAAATAAAATCTTAAAAAAAAAAAAAAAGACCCACTTTAGGATCTAGGTCTAAAACCTAGAGAATATATTATAGTTAGTGGCTAAGTATGACCGAAATAATTGTTGTTCCTTGATGACATAAAAAATATGAACTTTTTTTAAAAAAGATTTTTATTTATTTATTTGACAGAGAGAGAGATCACAAGTAGGCAGAGAAGCAGGCAGAGAGAGAGGGGGAAGCAGGCTCCCCACCAAGCAGAGAGCCCGATGTGGGGCTTGATCCCAAGACCCTGGGATCATGACCTGAGCCGAAGGCAGAAGCTTTAACCCACTGAGCCACCCAGGCAGCCTAAAATATGAACTTTTAAAAAGAACACAAATCTTAAATAGACAGAAATTCCAAATACTTTCGAGTTTTATGCTATCCTATGCCTGTTCCCATCCTCCTCTTAGCTGGACAGGCTCCCTGGAAATCCTATGACTTTATCTTTCTTCTTCTTCATCTCATTCACTCCCAGTCAGCTGTCCACTTATGTGCATTTTTCTCTATGATAGCTCTCCCAGACATCCTCTTCTCTCCTTTGCGTATTTGTTCAGGTCTTAAGGACCTCTGGCATAGGTACTAACTCCTGCTCTGTCCCATTCATCTATGGCCTAGTTTTTCTAAACCACAGCTCTTGTCACTCCTCTGTGCAAACTTCTATGGTTTAAAATGGGAGAATAAAGCCCAAACTCTACAATGAAGCCAATATGCCAAGAACATCCATAGTATATCTAGTCTCAACTTACCTTTACAATTATACTTCCCACTTCTTCAATTCAATCTCCCTAAACCCTTTTATATCTCTAGCCTTTCCTCTAAACTTCAAACTGTTAACAGCTGCCTATCTGAAATCTCTCAGATCTCTCAAAAATACTGTAAATTCTACTCTACCAAAATTGAACTCAGGCTATTCCTCCTAAATCTAGCCCAGGTGATTCCCATAATTAAATAAGAGAGATATCTAGGAGTCATTCTTAGCACCTCCCTCTTCCCCACCCCTATTTCAAATCTATTGCCAAGTCCTGTAGATTTTACTTTCTAAATCTTTCCTACATTTCTCCCCATCTCCTACACTACCCACTTCCTACCTGATCTACCCATATTTCTAAGGTCCTCCTCCAATCTGTTCTCTATACCGAAGTCTGAAACAACCTCTTAAAAATGCAAAAAAAAAAAAAAAAAAATCACACCAATCTCCACACTCCTAACCCCCTCTTGCTTACAATTTAAAATGGCTTCCCTATAGTTTGGTCTCAACCCACCTCTTTCATTTTCTCTCAAACCTGTCTCACCTTTGCTCTCCATGATCCAGCCACACTGTTGTGTTTTCTACCCCTCATACTCATCAAGTTCCCTCCTGGAAGGCTCTTTTCTCTCCCCTTGGCCTTACTGTTCAGGTTCTACTTCATGCATTGTATCCTCAGAGAAAGTCTTCCTTGACCTCCCTACCTTGGTCAAATCCTCCATTACTGACATTCAGAGTACTATGTACTTCTCCTTCATAGTATCTACCACAGATGCAATTTTATAACTGTGCAATTATTTTATCTATCTCTTCACCCCCACTAAACTATAAGCTCCCAAAAGTAAGGCATCCATACAAGTTTTGGGTCTGCTTTTATTCCACTGCATTTGCAAAACTGAGCACGGTGCCTGGCACTCACATTTTTAAAAATAAAAACATACACTCTACAAATCCTTTGCTTTCCTCTTGTCTTGCATTTGCTCAGGGTATTTCTTCTTAGTAAAATGTTCAAATCCTATCTTTAAAATTCAGCTCAAATATAATCCTAACCTCAAAACTTCTCCAAGCCTCCACTCAACTTGTACATCTTTCTTTTCACTGAAACTCTAGTGTGTGTGAATATATATATTTCTAGTATATACTGTATTTATAATAACTCTAACAGGAGCAATTTCTATCATGTGTTATTTCTATACATTTTTCTTCTCTCCTTGAATGAGGACTTCCTTACTAGGCTTTCTGACTTCTTTTGAATTAATCTTTTTATTCCCAAGACATGCAAGAAAAGTTCTGCAACATCTGAATGAACATTGATTAGTACTAGTTTACAATACCTACCCTGAGTGTGGTAGAAAGACATATAAAGTGTTTAAAAATCTAAGAAACCTAAAATATCTCTGGAAGGATACAAAAAACAGGTAACATAGGTTGCGTACAAGAGGGGAAACTAAACTGGGTGGCTGGCAGATGGGCAAAAGAAGACATTTTGCTGATATTATTTTGC
Source organism: Meles meles (assembly GCF_922984935.1). Lineage (NCBI taxonomy): Eukaryota > Metazoa > Chordata > Mammalia > Carnivora > Mustelidae > Meles > Meles meles. Next base: position 44,014,964 of record NC_060069.1, on the reverse strand, counting down.
TTCTTTTGCATCTTGGCTCACATGAACACATTATCTAACACATATAATAATATGAATCTGGACTCGTGTAAATAGATACATTACAGACCAATTACAAAAAGGTCTTGTTGAAAATAAGTAAAAACAATAAGGTTTATAAAAAAAGAAGCTAAATAAAATGTATGAAGCATATCTGTTTTCAGGCAAAGCAGGACAAAACTGCCATGTTCTGCGCTCTACTATATAAATTACAACTAGTATCCACTAAGCATCCACCATGTACAAATATTGTCCTAGTCAAGTAACATGTTATTTCACTTACTAAAAATTTGATAGTTGACATATATAATGGCAATATTCCTTATTGTATTAAACTAAATTTTCCTTTATTACATAAGAATAAATTTTACATCTACTTCACAAAGAAAAAAATTTACTTCTTACTCTGACTCCCCTCCTTGGCAGTCTAGTTTGAAAAGTGGTATCTATCCTTTTTAGTTATTAATGTATTTTTTTTATGTTTACCACATTCCAGGGCAGGCTTCATCCTCTCTCATATATGCTCCCAGTGACTGCTGTACTGAGCAGTTGTTATCTATCCAACTGAATACAAGCTCCAGGCCTTTGTTTATATTGCCTGAAGAATCTTCTCAGCCCTGCCATAACCTGTTACTTGAAATTTTCACTTGTGTATGAACAAGGCAGGAATATGCCCAAGAATCTAGGAGGCAAAAAGGCAGCAAAACCGGTATCAGCACATTAGATGACAAATGGAACACAAAAGCTGTACCATCAAGGTGGACCTATGAAAAAGTTGGCAGGGAAGTAGCTAAATAGTGAGACAAGGCAACATTAGAACAGTTAAGTGCTGCCCATAGGGGAGAAAGGGATGTTCTGTTAAAGCCTGTATCTTGAAACTTAGTAGAATGCCTACGACCACGTAGAATGTCTACGACCACAGTAGAATGTCTAGGACCACACTCATAAGCCTGAAACATAATGGAAGGAATTAGAGAACTTGGGAGAAAATAGGGGGAAAAAAACAGTAAAAAATCAGAGCCTGGAAAAGGTGAAGTGAATGTGGGGAGAAAGCAAAGATCTTAGAAACTAAGCCGGTGTTAGACAGCCGAGATGACCTATTAAAAAACAAGATAAGAGTACTGAAAGGTACACTAATGGAGTGGGGGGTGGTCTGCCTTTTGGGGAGAAGACTGTGGAAAGTGGAATGAGTGATGGGAACCAGGAATTGCAAACTATCTGGTCCTTTAAAAAGTACATCACGGAAGTGGGGTAGGTTAAGGAGCAGAACTTCAAAGAGAAGAGGATCTTTATGGAGGGGGGAGGTGAGGTAAGGTATTGACTGCAGTCGCGCAAAGGCGGGATGGTGAGGCGAGGCGTCTGAGTCAGAGCTTAGATGAGTAGCACTGAGATTGAGAGCGGCGCAGAGAAGCGGGACTGGGGGCAGCGGCGTGGCCCGGGGCTCCCTCACCTTGGCCTTGTAGCTGGGCAGGTTGCAGAGGATGTCCGTGCGTAGAGCCTCTTCTGCCAGGCTGCGGGCGCAAAGGCTCCGCCACACCTCGCTGTTCTCATCACCGTGCAGGCAGCGGTACCAGTGCTTGCACACCAGGGCGCAGCTCCGCAGCTCGGACAGCTCCAGGTAGGAGAACACCAATTCCAGCACCCGGCTAGGCAGCCGGCCCCCTGCCCCCGCAGACCCTGAGCCCGAACCGCCGACCGCGCCGCCGCTGCCGCTACAGCCAGCCCCGCCGGAGGCTCCCCCAGGCCCCGGGGCTGGCGCCGCCATCGCCTCACCAGCCGGCCCAAGGGCCGCCGCTGCCGCCGCCGCTTCCCCCCGTCTCTGCTGAGGAGGCCAAGCCTCGCCTTGAGACCAGAGAACCTCGCTCACCGCCCCTTTCACAGCCAACCACCGGCCCTCCACCACTCCCGCCCCTGCCCGGGGGCGTTCGCCACGCGCCCCGCCTCACTAAGGGCAGACGCACCGGCTGCACGGGCGTCCCCCGCCCTTCCTCCCCGGCTCAGCGCGGGCGTCGGAACCGCCCGACTCTCACGGCCTCCCCGCGGCGCGCCCGTGGCTCCGCCATACTGGTTGAGGGCACGAAGCAAGGGCGCACGCCCAGCTCGCTCGCGGTTCCTCTCGGCCCCGGATGTGACTGTTTGGCTGAGGCGCCCCGCGCCCAATCCTATATGGGATTGGGCGCTCACGGGTGAGGTCATCGCGAGGCGCCGAGGAGGGAAGCGGGAAGCGCAGGTATGAGGTTGGCGCTGCGATTTTGTGGCTGTCCTCCGGTGCCTTTTCCTCTTTTTGATCTAGTGGTCGCGCGTCTGCCTTCCTGTGCCCCTTTCCCTGTGAGGTTTCCCTGTGTCAGATCCCTGCCTCAGGCTCCAACCTAACGCATGAAACTTCCCTCGCTTTGCTAGCCAGTTCTAGATTTCCACCTTCGGCTTGAATTGGATCTTCTTTTCTTTACTTTTAGCAGCTGAGGTCGTCTTCTCCTGGTCAGACCCTTTTGTTCTTTATTGGTAGTGTACTTAATCAGAACATGTGTCCTAGCGTATATTCAGCAAGTAAGGTCGTCATTTGAAGCTTCCCCTACCCCCGCCCAAATGTTTGGATAGCCTCAAAGTGCCGTGTAATTGCCGATTAAGTGCTCCATTCTTTTGGACAAAATGCAGCGTTTCCCAGTCTTTCCTACTAACCCGATTTGTAGGCGGATCAAGGCTGCGTGTTTTTATATAATTAGATATTCCAAAAGGGAGAATGATGTGGAGTCTGTAATTATAGATGACATCCTGGAAGAGAAAGAATTTACGCATTTGGTCATACTGCATTTTCCTAAGTGACCAGAAGTTTTCTCACAGGTTTTGAAGAATGTTTAGTGAGGGAAAATACTAGCCATTATGTGAACAAGGCACTGTGGTAGGGTCCTTTACTCGGGTTTTATATAACTCTCAAAACATCTCTGAGGTTATTACTATAATAGGGCTCACAGATTCCCTTAGTAGTGAACTCCACTGTCTTGCCTAGTGAACTGTCTTGCCTTTATGTAGTAAGAAATCTTTTAAGTAGTTTCCCTGCCGCGTATAATACATTTCTAGTTCACCATTAAAAACAAAAGAACAGCAACTGCCTTCTCTACTCTGTGGTCAATGGTGTTTGATGTTTGATTATTATTTGCTAGTCCCTTCATCCTGGATGTTTGTTTGTTTTGTTTTGTTTTGTTTTGTTTTCTCCCAGCTTAGTATCCCAGATTCTTTCCTTACTAGTGCTGATGCCACAGGCCTTCAATCATTTTGGTCACTATTCAGCTTCTCCACATCAAGACCAACTTTGGAAAACTCTAAACATGTGAAGAAAAGTTGACTTATATTTACTATAGTGATAATGATATTATTTGACATTATTTGAATAGTACTGTAATCTCAGGCTAGGAAGTTTTATTCATTATTCATTTTTCAACTTTGAACTGTAAGACATCCAAGGAAGGAGGTCCAAGTTTTGTCTGGGAAGGCACTTAGATTTCTTTAAAAAAATTTTTTTAAATAAATTTAAAGATTTTATTTATTTGACAGACAGAGATCACATATAGGTAGAGAGGCAAGCAGGGAGAGGAGTGGGGAAGTAGGCTCCCTGCTGATGTGGGGCTCGGTCCCAGGACCCTGAGATCATGACCTGAATGGAAGGCAGAGGCTTAACCTACTGAGCCACCCAGGTGCCCCTAAAAAAATTTTTTTTCCTAAGTAAGCTCCACACTCAGTGTGGATCCCCATGAAGGCTTGAACTCACCACCTGGAGATGAAGACCTGAGCTGAGATCAAGAGTCAGATGCCTAACTGACTGAGCCACTCAGGTGCCCTGGAAAAGATTTTCTTTATGACTAAGTCCTTTTCTTTCTACAAATCGCCCTCCTGACCTTGCCCCTCCCCAATTTTTAGTACCCTCTTGCCCTCTGACTGACTGTTCAGAACTTCCATCTTTGTCCTCTACCCTTTCTAAAACTGCTCTCAAGATACCCCACTTTTCCCTGCCCACTCCATGATCTCATTAGGTGTTGAAGGAATCTATTATCTAATTAGAGTCATTTGCAGCAGGACATGATTAATTGCTGTGCTTTAGACATTACCCTTAGACGTTACCTATGAGAAGAGAAACTTGTTGACCTGATACCTAAATATGGAAATAGTGGCACTACCTATTTCTGGTAGGCTTTCCAGTCCCAGTAAGAGAAAATAACTCATTTCTGAAAGATTGTTTTCATTTAACTCAGATTTAATTACATTTTTTTTCCCACTGCCTTCTACCACAGCAGTCTATTGTTAATACTTTTTGATGGTGGTCTTTGGGTGTGTTTTAAGTAACAACAAATAATTTTGTAGACTAAGGAAACGTGATTTGGGGGGCTCTGGTTGACTCAGTGATTAATAGTCTGCTTAAGCTAATAGGTCTCTATTTTTATTTTTCTAACTAGGTTAGTGATCAGTATGATCAGTATCCATATGATGTAGAGATTAGAAGTTTAATTTGTTTAAGAGGTTAAGGTAGAGCTGACCTTGTTCTGGTGAGATTAATAAGTAGATATTACTGCTTCCATTATGGAAGAATTTATGGGAACAGTGTTTTTATCTAAAATAATTCCTTTAAGTACAAAATCCATTTATTGCCTAATTTCTCACACTTGGGATGAGCTTAACCAAATGTGTCTTTAAAATTGAGTTAATCATTTCCTTTAAAAACATTATATTTAGAAGAAATATACTTTGTCTGATAGTCAGCATTTACTTACATACCCTGTGGGTAGAAAATGTGATGGAGAAACAGAAGTACTAGAAGCCCTATTTCATTCTTGTCTTAGATAAAACCTAAAAATCCCAGCAGGGATCCAAAACCTCTATGCACATAAAATCCTAAAGCTGTAGAGGGCAGACTTCCGGACGTTAAAGGTGTTTCACTGTAGAAAAACTAAAACTAATGTAGGAAATACGTGATCAGATCTCTAAAGAAAAGAGTTAAACAAACTTGTTTTTTGTTTTTTTTAATATTTTATTCATTTGACAGAGCTAGACACAGTGAGAGAAGGAACACAAGCAGGGGGAGTGGGAGAGAGAGAAGCAGGCTTTCCATTGAGCAGGGAGCCTGATTCGGGGCTCCATCCCAGAACACTGGGGTCATGACCTGAGCCGAAGGCAGCCTCTTAACCAGCTGAGCCACCCAGGTGCCCCTAAGCAAAATTATTTTTAGTGGAAGTGGCCTTTTCAATAGTTACTACAAATTTCATATTTTAAGGTAGTATATTGTCTATATTATCTGACAAATCAGTAGTCACCACAGATGACAGTCCCTAAGCCTAAATATTAATACCTTTCATTTTAAATTGTGCTAAGTGTTCTTTTTTCTTGGCTTATCTTGAACATTTGGCAAAAGTTTTTTATTTTTTTTTTATTTTTTTTTTTCTTTAAGGCAAAAGTTTTTTAATGGTAGAAAATTATTTAACTATTTTTTTGGTAGAAAATTATTTAACTACTGTTTCATTACTTGTCAGCAAAAATCAAACCACCAGGGGCGCCTGGGTGGCTCAGTGGTTTAGGCCGCTGCCTTCGGCTCGGGTCATGATCTCAGGGTCCTGGGATCGAGTCCCGCATCGGGCTCTCTGCTCGGCAGGGAGCCTGCTTCCCTCTCACTCTCTCTGCTTGCCTCTCTGCCTACTTGTATCTCTCTCTGTCAAATAAATAAATAAAATCTTTAAAAAAAAAAAAAAAATCAAACCACCAGAGTTCCCTGTTTTTACCTCTCTCTGAGTCATTTCCTCTCCAAACCTCTCCTTTAAAACTTACTTGCTTTGGTCTCTAGTTTCCTCTGTATTCTAATTCAGTGCTTCTGCTGAAATAAAGTATCTTTTTGTCTTTCCCATTTTGTCCTCTTTATGAAAATTGCTATATATGATTTTGTGACCATGTTTCTGTTACTCCCCCCACCCCTCTGTTACTTTGATTACTGAAAGGTTTTTTTTTAGCAGTCTAGTTATTTTGTGTATGTGTGAGTGCCTAAAAATGGGAGGAAATAAGCTTTGTGTCAGGAATAGAAACTTTAGGCAGATTGCCAGTATTTTAAATTATTTTTCAAAACAATATTAGGAAATTTATCTGTACAATTGGATTGAATTTAGGTGTCATCTGAAAATATGAAAGCAGCTATGGCAGCTTCTCAGAGAAATTCTCCCTTGGCTTGTGATATTAAACATTAAATTTGTTCAGGTAGATTTGTTTGCTTCTTTTTGTTTGAACATTTAGAGTTCCATAAATTGCCCTTATTTCCTTTTTTTGATTTACCCAACAGGCAGTTGAGGCAGGATACTCTTATGTGGCAATTTCATTGTATAAATCTGGGATGCCTAGTGTATCAGGAGTCTAAATTTTGCACATAAGCACTACTGTTAAGTGTAAGCAGATGATAAGAAAATTAAAAAATACGTGAGGTTGGGGTACCTGGCTGGCTTATTCGGTAGAGCATGTGATTCTTGATCTCAGGGTTATGAATTCGAGCCCCATGTTGGGTGTAGAGATAAATAAATAAATAAACTTGAATAAAAAATGGTAAAAATACATGAGTACACTTAAAAGCCATAATGAGGGGTCCCTTGGTGGCTCAGTCCTTTAAGAGTCTGCCTTCCATTCAGGTCAGCAAGCCAGGGAGCAGGGCATCAAGCTCCTTGCTCAGCAGGGAGCCTGCTTCTCCCTCCTTGTCTGCTTTCCCCTCCCCATGCTTGTATGAACACACCACTCACTAAATCTTTAAAAATAAAATAAAATAGAACTCTGGAAAACAACCTGAGGGTTTTGAAGGGTCAGGGGTGGGAGGTTGGGGGAACAGGTGGTGGGTAATGGGGAGGGCACGTTTTGCATGGAGCACTGGGTGTGGTGCAAAAACAATGAATACTGTTACGCTGAAAAAAATAAATAAAATCGGGGAAAAAAATAAAATAAAATAAAGCAGTAATGAATTATTTGTGACTTTTGGTTATTTTCTGTACTTTCAGAGAATACTAAAGTTAAAAACTATTGTCAAGGGTACCTGGATGGCTTAGTGGGTTAAAGCTTCTGCCTTCAGCTCAGGTCATGATCCCAGGGTCTTGGGATCTGGCCCCACAAGGGGCTCTCTGCTTGGCAGGGAGCCTGCTTCCTCCTCTCTCTCTGCCTGCCTCTCTGCCTACCTGTGATCTCTGTCTGTCAAATAAATAAATAAAATCTTAACCAAAAAAAAAAACAACTATTGTCAGTGGAATTGTTAGAAAACGGTCTTCGTTATTCAAAAATTTGGGAGCCAGGGACACTTGGGAGGCTCAGTTGGTTAAGCAACTGCCTTTGGCTCAGGTCATGATCCCAGGGTCTTGGGATCAAGCCCCACATCAGGCTCCCTGCTCAGTGGGGACCCTGCTTCTCCCTCTGCCACTCCCCTGCTGTGCTCTCCTGCTCTCTCTCTCTGTCAAATAAATAAATAAGATCTTTAATAAATAAAATAAAAATTGGGGATCCCTTTATATTGGGTCCCATGGACAAATCTTAAAGGCCAGATGATTCTGATCAAATTATTTAACACTTCTGAAACTCCAGTTTTATTATCTTTAAAATTGAATAATACTAAACAGAAGGGTTGTCTTGAGAATAAAGTTAACTAATGTACTGAATTAGTCTCTAGTGGTAAAACCCAAGGGTCTTTTTTTAACCATTTCCCTGGATGATTATTGGTGTAGTATTCTCAAATTTTAGCATACCTCAGCATCACCTGGAGGGCTTGTTAAAACACATGGCTGGGCGCCAACCCCAGCATTTTTGGTTCAGTTGGTCTAGGATGGTATTGGACAATTTCTAAGTTCCTAGGTGATGCTCACAGTCTGGAGGCCATACTTTGAGCACCATTGGTGTAGATCTAAGATGCCACTTTGACCAGCCTAATAAAACTGGGAAAAGTGAGGGGCATCTGAACTGACTCAGTTGATGGAGCTTGCTACTCTTGATCTGGGGTTGTGGGTTCAAGCCTCACGTTGGGTGTAGAGATTACTTTAAAAAAAAAGTGATAATGGTAATATTTGTTGAGCACTCATGTACCAAGCACTATTATATGTGCTTTACATATTTTTATTTACTTTTCTATGATCCTATAAAATGGTGCTATTATTATTACCACCCCAATTTTATAGAGAAGGAAAATGAATCACAGAGAAGTTCAGTAACTTGCCCAAAGTCACCCAGCTAATAATAGATAGTAGATCTATTCAAACCCAGAGAATCTATTCCCTAAAACATTCAGATAAAAGATATAACCTAATGATTGAGCAGCTCTCTCTCTTTTTTTTTGAAAGATTTTATTTGTTTATTTATTTGGCAGACAGAGACCTAAGTAGGCAGAGAGGCAGGCAGAGAGAGGGGGAAGCAGGCTCCTGCTGAGCAGAGAGCCTGACGCAGGGCACGATCCCAGAACCCTGAGATCATGACCTGAGACGAAGGCAGAATCTTAACCCACTGAGCCACCCAGGCACCCCGAGCAGATATCTTTTGAAAAGTATTTTCCGGGGCGCCTGGGTGGCTCAGTGGGTTAAAGCCTCTGCCTTCAGCTCAGGTCATGATCTCTGGGTCCTGGGATCGAGCCCTACGTCGGACTCTCTGCTTGGCACGGAGCCTGCTTCCCTCTCTCTCTCTCTCTCTGCCTGCCTCTCAGCCTGCTTGTGAGCTCTCTCTCTCTGTCAAATAAATAAAATCTTTAAAAATAAAAAATAAAAATAAAAAGTATTTTCCTAGTGTAAATATGTAATGTTTGTTTATTTATTTATTCTAAGATTTATTTATTTCAGGAGGGGTAGAGAATGAATTGGGGTGTAGAAGGCAGAGGGAAAGGGAGAAGCAGGCCCTGCTGGGCAGGGAACCTGATATGGGGCTTAATCCCAGGACCCCAGGATCATGACCTGAGTGGAAGGCATACACTTAACCGACTGAGCTACCCAGCTTCCCCTATAATGTTTATTCTTGTGTGGGCCTCACGTCAAATACTGGAAGACCAGGTTTGCCTGGGACCCTGATTACAAAGAAAGCTTATTTATGCATGTGCCAGCCAGGGGCCACACAATCCTGTGTCCCAGCTAGGCTTTTGTAGACTTGATCTTCAAATGTCTTTTTTTTTTTTAATTAAGTTTTTTTTAGATGTCTTTTAAAAAATATTTAAATGAAATACTGCGTATTGCATTTGTCTGCTACCATCAGGATCTTAAATAAGAGATTGTAGTTTTTCCCCCTCTTCTCAGGGTCTCCTGGGCCATAATGGCTGTCAAATGGACTGGTGGACATTCTTCTCCTATCCTCTGCCTGAATGCAAGTCAAGAAGGGATAGTGGCTTCTGGAGCAGAGGGTGGTGATCTCATGGCTTGGGGTGAAGATGGGACTCCTTTAGGACATACACGCTTCCAAGGAGCTGATGATGTTACCAGTGTCTTATTCTCTCCCTCCTGCCCCACCAAGCTCTATGCCTCACATGGAGAAACCATTAGCTTACTGGATGTCCGGTCCCTCAAAGGTTCCGTGGACCATTTTCATGTGAATGAAGAAGAAATCAATTGCCTCTCATTGAATGACACTGAAAACCTGCTGGCTTCTGCTGATGACTCCGGGGCAATTAAAATCCTAGACTTGGAAAATAAGAAAGTTAGCAGATCACTGAAGAGACATTCCAATATCTGTTCCTCTGTAGCTTTTCGGCCTCAAAGGCCTCAGAGCCTGGTATCATGTGGACTGGATATGCAGGTAATGCTTTGCAGAGAGTTCTTGGATAATTTCTAAATGAGTTTAGGAATGATCAAATTAAAGTATATCTTTGCTTTTTCTGTTCTCTACTGACATGTCTTTTCTATGTATGAATCATTAGCCTTACTTCTACCGCATTTTTAATGCTAACTTGACAAAGCCTAGTAGGTTTCATTTACAAAGTAAACATTTATCCTTTAGCTTTCCTTTCTCTATACCTGAGAGTCATAAACTCTGAGAATTCAAATATTTGATTCTAAGTATCTTTTTAAAGAAAAGAGCATGCTGAAGGCAGACTTTATCACCCACTCTCTACAAACTTTTTTTTTTTAAAGATTTTATTTATTTATTTATTTATTTGACAGAGAGAGAGATCACAAGTAGGCAGAGAGAGAGGAGGAAGCAGGCTCCCCGCGGAGCGGAGAGCCCGATGCGGGGCTCGATCCCAGGACCCTGAGATCATGACCTGAGCCGAAGGCAGCGGCCTAATCCACTGAGCCACCCAGGCGCCCCACAAACTTTTTTTTTTTTAATAAGGATTTTTTTTGTTTTTACTTTGTTTTTACTTTAAAATTCTGTGGTACATCTATTGAAGTATTGTGTATTGGTGACCAAGATCAGAGCATTGCATTCAATGAGTTTTGAAAGGAACATCACAAATTAGACCAAATTCAGAGGAAAGCCATCAGGAGAGTAGATGTATCTAGAAACTCCATTTTGTGGGGGAAATGAAAGTGTTTAATTCTTGGTTTTCATGAGAGGGAAAAGTAGAATGTGCTAGTCTAAATAGAAGTCCTATAGAAGCAGACTTAGGGTTTGTTTGTTTTTTAAGATTTTATTTATTTGAGAGAGAGAGAGAGCACAAGCAGGGAGGAGAGGGAGAAGCAGATCCCTGCCAAGCTTGATTCCAGGATCCTGGGTTCATGACCCAAGCCAAAAGCAGACATTTAACCGACTGAACCACCGAGGTGCCCCCAGATTTTGGTTTAATAAAAGAAAGCTCCCCCCCTGCCCCCGATAGCTTGAACTTTCTCATAGCAGATGTACTTTTTTTTTTTTTTTAAGATTTTTATTTATTTATTTATTTGACAGACAGAGATCACAAGTAGGCAGAGAAGCAGGCAGAGAGAGAGAGAGAGGGAGAAGCAGGCTCCCCACCAAGCAGAGAGCCCGATGCGGGGCTCGATCCCAGGACCCCGAGACCACGATCCGAGCCAAAGGCAGAGGCTCAACCCACTGAGCCACCCAGGTGCCCCAGATGTACTTCTTCTTAAAAGTAAATCTTGTATCACTGGAGTGAGAATAATCATGGCTTCTCTTTGGTGAACACTTAGTACTTGCCAGCTTTACATATATTAGTCTTCACTCTAATCACACCCTGATAGTTACTATTTCTTTTTTAGAAATGAGACTGGGGTTTAAAATAAGTGTCCACACAGCTGCCTGAATTGAGATTCCAGTCTTCATTCTCTCTGGCTCCAAAGCCTGTATGTTTTTTCTGTGATATCAGCAGTATCAAGCAGGATATCATGTGTAATGTAGTAGAAAAAGTTCTTGGTTTGGGAACAGTTGAGTTCTAGAAAAAGAACCATTGTTGATCAATGACCTGTATGCACTGCACTGTTGTGGCATTTAATCTACATCCTTAACTGTGTACAGTTATCTTTCAAGACTCTGTGATTCCATTAATAGCATCAAAGATTTGTCTAACAATATTTATTATTCCCTTCTCTACCCTCTGCACCCACTCTTAAGTCAGAAGAAAATGAGGCTGGTTGTTGTTGTTTTCATAATGACTGCCATTACCCTCCCCCAAGCTACTGGTATTTAGTAGGCAGAATCAGGAAGTGTCTTAAAGCGCTGGGACAGTCCCTAAACAGTAAAGAATTGTCTTACCTAAAATGTGATCCCAGGGTCCTGGGATCATGACCTGAGCCGAAGGCAGAGGCTTTAACCCACTGAGCCATCCAGGAGCCCCTCATGCTTTCATTCTTCAACTTAATACCTGTTGTCAGTCACCGGTTCATTAACTTACTAGGCATGGCAGTAAACAATTCCGTGTGCCAAAATGACCTATATACTTTTCAGATTGGATAAGAAATAGGCATCCAGAATTTATCATTTTACCTCCAGTTCTAGGAGAGAAGTTATAGTGGCAGGCAGCTGCTAGAGGACAGTATAGGATATAAGTATTTTGTGAGAAGGAGATTTAGATTGCTTTTTTGATTTGACTCCCAAGACTTACTAAAATGTCACTGTAGATTAACTTCTGCATTGGGTTGTGCTATACCAACAGTGGTAAGACAGCTCAACTATGCTTTTAGGAAATTACTTTCCTTAACTGAAGTTGAAACTATAATATATTCCACAGTTTACTTCTTAAAACCTGGCTGTCCAGTATTATTCTAAAGTTTAAGAATAGCCAGCCTATGGAAGGGTCCAAGAATGTAGATACAGGGGCGCCTGGGTGGCTCAATGGGTTAAAGCCTCTGCCTTTGGCTCAGGTCATGATCCAGGGTCCTGGCCCACATTTCTTCTTCCCCCTCTCTGCCTTCCTCTCTGCCTACATGTGATCTGTCAAATAAACAAATAAAGTCTTTTTAAAAAGGAAAAAAGAATATAGGTACAGTAGTAGAAGGGAATTCTTATCAGGTTAATTTTGGGCGCGCTTTCTCTCTGAACAAATATTTTATCCCAAGGCAGGAATTGAATTATTGCCACACATAATAGATGCGTTCATTGTAACTATCTCTGCTATTATAGAAATTATAAAAATTATATCTTTCAATCTAGATAGGTTTAAATAATTAGGCAAGCACACTTAGAGGGGCAGGGACCTTAAAGTGATTAAGACATTTGAGGAGCGCCTGGGTGGGTCAGTCAGTTAGGCAGCTGCCTTTGGCTCAGGTCGTGATTCCAGGATCCTGGGATTGAGCCCCGAGTCTGGCTCCCTGCTTGGAGGGGAGCCTGCTTCTCCCTCTCGCACTCCCCTCTCGGATTCCCTCTCTCACTGTCTTTCTCCCTGTCAAATAAATAAAATCCTCAAAAAAAAAAAAAAAATTTGAGACTGCTTAGTATTTATTAAGTAGCTATAAAATATAAAATGTGTAAAATATAAGAATAACATTAGGGGCGCCTGGGTGGCTCAGTGGGTTAAGCCTCTGCCTTCGGCTCAGGTCATGATCCCGGGGTCCTGGGATCGAGCCCCGCATCAGGCTCTCTGCTTGTCCGGGAGCCTGCTTCCTCCTCTCTCTCTGCCTGCCTCTCTGCCTACTTGTGATGTCTGTCAAATAAATAAATAAAATCTTAAAAAATAAAAAAAATATATTTTTTAAAAAAGAATAACATTAAATAAATACATGGGTAGTCACCACTCAAATACAGTTTTCTCTTGTAAAGACCTTTGGAAATTTAAGACCATAATATATTTCTGTGGCATAAACGTTGATTTTTTTGCCCTTCCTTTCCACATCTGAAAATAAATGATTCAAAGGTTAGTGTTCTTTCTGGAGTTTGAAAGATCACTAGTACCAGCACTTAAGGATCGGGCTGGTAAAAGGCTTTTTTTCCTTGAAGATAATTCTTCGTGTGGAAAGAAATGTTTTTGTAGGAGGAGCAATTCATGAGTGGAGTCATATTGATGTGATTGCTTTCACTTCTGAATATTTGCCAGTTGTCCACTTTCTCCTCCTCTGACATTTTGTAGGATCATAAACCCCAAACTTTTGAATTCTTTTCTTTCAGTGTCTCTTGCTTTCCTTCTTAGGGTGACACCGCTGGAACCAGTGGTTGAGAAATTATGAAACACCTTAGAGTACTCAGCAGTTAGGAAGAGTAAAGTGGTGGTATGGAAAATGTCCAGGCAGGAATGGTCTGGAATCTTCAGTATTTGGAAATGATTCTTGGATTGGTAGAATATGAGATGACTGTTACTACAATTAGATGATTTCAGTAAATACACAAAAATGTGTAAGCTGCTGAAAACACTCTGGGTATAGTTCTTGTTTAGATGTCTTACGAGGACATAAAATATAATCCAGGCATCACGCAGGACTGTGCAAGAAAGACTTGGGGATACCTGCCAAGACATTTAAGCTAGCAGATTCTAAAATGTCTTCCTTGTGTTTAGACTTTTTTATAGAGATGGTTTCACATTACATTTTTTTTTAAAAGATTTTATTTATTTATTTGACAGAGAGATCACAAGTAGGCAGAGAGGCAGGCAGAGAGAGAAGAGGAAGCAGGCTCCCCGCAGAGCAGAGAGCCCGATGTGGGGCTCGATCCCAGGACCCTGAGATCATGACCTGAGCCGAAGGCAGCGGCTTAATCCACTGAGCCACCCAGGCGCCCTCACATTACATTTTTTTTTAAAGATTTTATTTATTTATTTGACAGAGAGAGGCACAGCAAGAGAAGGGAACATAAGCAGGGGGAGTGGAAGAGAGAAGTAGGCTCCCCACCAAGCAGGGAGCCCAATGCAGGGCTCAATCCCAGGACCCTGGGATCATGACCTGAGCTAGAGGCAGATGCTTAACAACTAAGCCACCCAGGCACCCCTCCACCTTACATTTTAGTACTTGTTCATCTTTGTTATAGTTTCTGATATTTCTTTATTTTACTTTAATTTACTTTGATTTTTTTAGTATTTTGTCTTTAGTCAAATAGCAACTGCTGGCTACTTAGTATAATGTTAAATTTACTTTGATTTTTTTAGTATTTTGTCTTCAGTCAAATAGCAACTGCTGGCTACTTAGTATAATGTTAAAAATCTAATCCAGAAGGGTTCAGTGCTTTCCTTGATAGAAACAGAATATAAGTGTTACTGGATGTCACTTCTTTTGGAAGGCTAAGTTGAGGGAAGTTACTGTCAAAAGAAAACCAAATTGTTAGTATCCTCAGCAGTAGTAATCTTTTTTAAAAAAAAAAATATTTATTTGGGCGCCTGGGTGGCTCAGTGGGTTAAAGCCTCTGCTTTTGGCTCAGGTCATGATCCCAGGGTCCTGGGATCGAGCCCCACATCGGCCTCTCTGCTCAGCAGGGAGCCTGCCTCCCTTCCTCTCTCTCTGCCTGCCTTTCTGCCTACCTGTGATCTCTGTCTGTCAAATAAATAAATAAATAAATATCTTAAAAAAAAAATTTATTTGTCAGAAAGAGAGAGAGAACATAAGTAGGGGGAGCTGCAGAGGCAGAGGGAGAAGCAGATGCCCTGCTGAGCAGGGAGCCTGACTTGGGACTTAATCTCAGGACACTGGGATCATGACCTGAGCCAAAGGCAGTCACTTAACTGACTGAGCCACCCAGGCATCCCAGCATGTAATCTTGTCAGTTCAGATCTATGCTTTTGAATGAACATGGTCATGCTTATTCTAGTGTCCATTTAAATTGTGACTCATAATTATGGGCTAATACTAGTTGGTAAAATATGGGGCACCTGGGTGGCTCAGTCAGTTATTAAGCATCTGAGTCTGGTTTCGGCTCAGGTCATGACCTCAGGGTCTAAGGATGGAGCCCAGCGTTGGGCTCTGCACTCGGTGTGGAGTCTGCTTGAGATTCTCTCTCTTTTTTTCTCTGTCTCCCTCATTCCCTCTCCCAACTTGCACGTGCACTTTTTCTCTCAAATAAATAAATAAAATATTTTTAAAAGATAATTAGATGGTAAAATAAGGCTGTCTATTCTCTGAAATATGAAGAATATTTTCTTTTTCAGATTAGTTGCTATGGGAATAAAATGAATCACTAGATTATAGAGTAAAATCAATTCACAAAGCTTTTTGTTTTGTTTTATACAGGTTTCAGTTAGCCTTTCATTTAAATCAATTTAGTAGGTCCAAAATCATAGTATGAAACAACAAAAAACCTGCATATATCAGGATGTCAAATTAACCAACAGACAGGTATGGAACTTCTGCTCTTTTCCAGGCATTGTGCTAGATATTAGCAAAGATGAATTAAATCTCAGGGCTCCTGGCTGGCTTAGCAGTGGAGTATGTGACTCTTGATCTTGGGGTAATGAGTTCCTGCCTCATACTGGGCATGAAGTCTACCGAAAATTTTTTAAAAAGAAGAATTAAATCTCAAGAAACTGACAAGCTAGTAGTATATGTTGGTTAATAGCGTAGAAATTAAATATGGGAGAGAAGTAAGCTGGAATAGTTAGAAAAGCCGTCCTAGAGGAATAGGGACTTGAGGTAAGCCCCTAAAATGGGTAATTTAGGTAGTGTGAAAGGAAAGAGAAAGCGTTCCAGATTTCATGTATTTAACTTGAGAAGTTTTTTGACTTGCAACTGGCATAGGCTAAAATTAATAAATCTCATTATTTATTAATGACTTCAGGGTGCCTGGATGGCTTCAGGGTGCCTAGATGGCTCAGTCGGTTAAGCATCTACTTTCAGCTCAAGCCCCACATCTTTTGCCCTCCTCAGAGGGGAGTCCCTTTCCCTCTGCTGCTCCCCCTGCTTGTGCTTTCTCTCTCTGTCAAATAAATAAAGTATTTTAAAATATTAAATACATTTCATACTCTTCCATTTTACTTGCAGAGATAAGGGTGCAATGACTTAAACTGGCAATTGCTTAAGAATGTGGATTGCACTTTAATGGGGTTGTTAATCACAAGTTATTTAGGATCTTGTTTTCTAAATTCTACCTTACTGCCCACTGGCATCCTGGTTTTGGCACCAGGGTAGCATTCCCCTGGCATATTATAGTGCTATGTGAATTTTTAAAAATTTAATATTGCTGGACCTGTGTTGTAGTAATTATTATGAGACTATTTTGGTGACTTAATTAGAAGTGGAATAAGCATGGTAATTGAGCAAAATGACTAAACCTCTGTTTGCATAACTCCCTCTTATTTAAAGGTAATGCTATGGAGCCTTCAGAAAGCACGGCCACTCTGGATTACAAATTTGCAGGAAGATGAAACAGAGGAGATGGAAAGCCCACAATCACCTGGTCAGCTTTTAAACCCTGCTTTAGCCCACTCCGTGTCTGTGGCATCATGTGGTAATATTTTTAGCTGTGGTGCAGAAGATGGTAAGGTTCGAATCTTTAGGGTGATGGGAGTTAAGTGTGAACAAGAATTGGGATTTAAGGGCCATTCTTTGGGAGTATCCCAGGTCTGCTTTCTGCCAGAATCCTATTTGCTGCTTACAGGAGGGAATGATGGGAAGATAATGTTGTGGGATGTAAGCAGTGAAGTTGAAAAAAAACAGAAGAGTCCTACGAAACCTACTCACAGGAAGAAAACTAAGAGAGCATCTTATACGAAGCAGGGTGGAAACACTCATGCTCCAGCAGATGAAGAAGAACATGGCAAAATTTTACCAAAGCTAAGTATTGAACATGGAGAAAAAGTGAACTGGCTCTTAAGTACAAGAATAAAGGGATACCAAAATATATTAGTAGCTGATCAAACTAGTTGTATATCTGTATATCCCTTAAAGGAATTTTAAATCCAATAAAATCATTTGAAAAACTGCAGCAACTTTTTATAGTTTTAAAAAAATCCTGATGGTTCATTTTTGTCATTCTTAATGTTTGTCGTATGTGGAATAGTACTATTCCATCGTATAAATTATAAGGCATCTGAATGAAAGATAACTGGGTAATACTTTATATAGTAAGTGACATATTAAAATTTGAGGGAGGAGAATATTCACTGCGTAATGGCCATATACCAGCCATTTTACATGTTTCATTTCTTCTTCCAAATCCATGATGTGGGTGATTTCTCTCATTTTATTGCCATAGTAATTGAGACTTAAAGATATTAAGTAACAAAGAACCAGGAAAATTGCAGGCGTGATTACTTACCTAGAAAGGATCTTGGTTGTCTTGTCAAGCCTCCTGCCTCAGAGAAGCCCACATGTGATCTATTCCAAGTTTAGTCACCACATTAGTTATAACTGGTTATTTCAGATCCTAGGATGTCATGAGGAGCCTTACCAAGGTGGAAGAGGAGACCTGTTCTTGCTTGTTCCATGTAAAGCCCAGAAGGCTTTGCTGACAATTACTTGGTGGTGTTTCTAAGAAAAGGACTTCAGAGTCAAATCAGTTTAGGATATTATGCAGTAATCCAAGCTGTGATGCTGATAGAACCAAGAATAGGCTGAAGTTACAAATAAGAAATTCTTACTTTTTTAAGATTTTATTTATTTAACAGAGAGACACAGATCACAAGTACGCAGAGAGGCAGGCAGAGAGAGAAGGGGAGGCAGGCTCCCTGCTGAGCAGAGAGCTCGATGCGGGGTTGGATCCCAGGACTCTGAGATCATGACCTGAGCCGAAGGCAGAGGCTTTAACCCACTCAGCCACCCAGGTGCTCCATGAATAAGAAATTCTAAGAAGAGGGACGCCTGGGTGGCTCAGTGGATTAAGCCGCTGCCTTCGGCTCAGGTCATGATCTCAGGGTCCTGGGATCGAGCCCCGCATCAGGCTCTCTGCTCCGTGGGGAGCCTGCTTCCTCCTCTCTCTCTGCCTGCCTCTCTGCCTACTTGTGATCTCTCTCTGTCAAATAAATAAATAAATAAGTAAATAAAAAAGAAATTCTAAGAAGATAAAAAGTAGGGTGCCTGTGTGGCTCAGTTGGTTGAACAACTGCCTTTGGCTCAGGTTATGATCCTGGAATCCTGGGATCAAGTCCCAGGTCGGGCTGCCTGCTTGGTGGGGAGTCTGCTTCTCCCTCTGACCCTCTCCCCCTTCATGCTCTCTGTCTCACTCTCTGAAGTAAATAGATATAGAAAAGGAAAATGATTCTAAAAAATTATTTTTTAAGAAAGATAAAAAGTAGAGAAGAGATCAAAGAGGTAAAGAATATGGGGTGCCTGGGTGGCTCAGTTCATTGAGCATCCGACTCTTGGTTTCAGCTCAGGTCGTGATCTCAGTTTGTGGGACATAGCCCTGCATGCATACTCGTGCTCTCTCTCTCTCCCATTCTCTCAAATAAATAAAATCTGAAGAGAAAAAAAAAAGGGGGTAGAAAACAAGATAGTATATCAGGCCTGGGTGGCTGTCTTCTCTACATGTTCTTTCTGCTTCTACTTATCTTGCCTACTCTTTTTTCTTTTTTTTTAAAGAGCTTGAGGGCAAGCAGGGAGTGGGGGTGGGGCAAGGGAGATTTTTTTTTTTTTCTTTTTAAGATTTTTTAATTTCTTTGAAAGACAGAGATCACAAGTAGGCAGAGAGGCAGGCAGAGAGCGAGGGGGAAGCAGGCTCCCCACTGAGCAGAGAGCCCGACTTGGGGCTCAATCCCAGGACCCTGGGATCATGACCTGAGCCGAAGGCAGAGGCTTTAACCCACTGAACCACCCAGGCACCTTGGCAAGGGAGATTCTTTTTTTTTTTTTTTTTTTTAAGATTTTATTTATTTATTTGACAGACCCAGATCACAAGCAGGAAGAGAGGGGAAGGGAATCAGGCTCCCCGCTGAGCAGAGAGCCCCATGTGGGGCTCGATCCCAGAACCCTGGAATCATGACCTGAGCCTAAAGCAGAGGCTTTAACCCACTGAGCCACCCAGGCGCCCTGAGGCAAGGGAGATTCTTAAGCAGGCTCCATACCCACTGTTGAACCCAGCATGGGGCTGGATCTGAGATCCTGAGATCATGACCAGAGCCGAAATCAAGAGTCAGAACCAAGAGAATCTGGTTATAATTATCCTTGTTTGCAGAGAATTTTCTGATAAGTGTGATTTTAGTCTGAACACTTTTCAGCGACAGAAACCAAATTCAAATTGGCTTAAGGGAATAAAAAGGAGTTTTTTTGCTCACATAACTGAGAAGTCCAAGGATAATCCAGCATGTACTGCTGGGGTAGCTAAGCTGATAAGATGTGAGTCTATAGGTACCCCACCTACGGAAGGTCTTTTCTAGAGGTGAAGAAAGAATGCTCACGGTGATTTGGAGCCCCTTGAACAACAGTACCTGAAACAAATGTATTCCTGGAGACTTTTTTTTTTTTAACTTGCAACTAAGAATCCTGACCAATTAAGTGGGCAATCAATAAATATTGTTGAGTGATCTCACTTGGAATTTAAAGAAAGGACAATACCATCTTGGCTCTAAAAACAAATTCATTGGTAGGGGCAGCTGGCACAGTGAGTGGAGCTTGCAACTCTTGATCTGGGGGTTGTGAGTTTGATCTGCACATTGGGAACAGAGATTACTTTTTTTTTTTTAAGATTTCATTCATTTATCTGACAGACAGAGATCACAAGTAGGCATATAGGCAGGCAGAGAGAGAGAGAGGAGGAGGCAGGCTCCCTGCTGAGCAGAGAGACCGATAATGGGGCTCCATCCCAGGACCCTGAGATTATGACCTGAGCCGAAGACAGAAGCTTAACCAACTGAGCCACCCAGGTGCCCCCAGAGATTACTTAAAAAAAAAAAAAAAAAAAAATCACTGGCAAATGACCTTGGCCTGAGTGTTGACAGAAACAAGGTTCTAATTCCAACTCTGGGCAAGGCTCTTTCCAGTTTGGGCTTTAGTTTCCATGAAAGTGAACAGCTTGAATTAGAAATCCTCTAAGGTTCTTTCATGTCCCTGTTAAATGGAATGAAAATACCATCACTATAATATTATGCTTATCCAATGATTCTAATATTAAAAATGTCAGGAAGAACTAATGCTCATGGCTAATCTCTGGAGGTTTTAGAGGGATCTTTTGAAAAATTACCCAAGTACAGCATCATTTTGGCTATTGAGTCTGAATAAATTAATGGGAACAAGGTAAGAAGTACTTAAACCAGGGTTGAAACATCAGCCCTAAACTTCTTTTAGTTGCTGATAACATACCCACTCAGACTGCCTAAGCAAAAGAGAAGTTTACTATTAGGCATAGGAAGCAGAATTCTCTAGTTTACTAGAGCAGAAATGCCCCTTCACTTGAGTCTTTAATGAGGGAAGCCACAAACATTCAGAACAGCTGGGGCATTTGGGTGGCTCAGTTGGTTAAGCCTCTGCCTTCAGCTCAGGTCATGATCCCAGGGTCCTGGGATCAAGCCCTGAATCAGGACCCTCCCCAGCAGGGAGTCTGCATATCCCTCTCCCTCTTCCCCTCACACCTATTTATGCTTTCTCTCATTCACTCTGCTCTTTCTCTCTCAAATAAATAAAATCTGAAAAAAAAAAAAAAAAGAAAGAAAAAAAAAGAAAAGGCAAGCTATGGACTGGGAGAAAATATTTATAGAACATAAACCTGCTAAATAAAGGATTTACATACAGATGATATAAGGAACTTTAACAACTCAAGAAAACAATTAACTAAAAAAATAAGGAAAATATTTGAAAAGACACCTCTCCAAAGTGGATTACAAATGGAGAATAAGGGCACCTGGGTGGCTCAATTGGTTAAGTGAACTGCCTTTGGCTAAGGTCATGATCCTGGAGTCCCCAGATAGAGTCTGCATCGGGCTCCCAGCTCCATGGGGAGTCTGCTTCTCCCTCTGGCCTTCTCCCCTCTCATTCTCTTTCTTTCTCTCTCTCAAATAAAATATTTTTTAAAAGAATATAAAAAATGGAGAATAAATGCATGAAAAGGTATCAGTGATAAACCAAATTAATACCACAATGTTATGTCTGGACACATCTGTTAAAAGGGCAAAAATTTAAAGACACACAATGTTGTTGAAGATGCAAACCAATTGGAACTCTTCCTACATTGTTGTTAAGAATGAAAAATGGAGCACCTGGGTGGCTCAGTGGGTTAAAGCCTCTGCCTTCAGCTCAGGTCATGATCCCAGGGTCCTGGCATCGAGCCCCACATCGGGCTCTGCTCAGCAGGGAGCCTGCTTCCCTCTCTCTCTGCCTCCCTCTCTGCCTACTTGTGATCTCAGTCTGTCAAATAAATAAATAAAATCTTAAAAAAAAAAAAAGAATGAAAATGGAACAGCCGCTTAGGAAAAAAGTTTGGCAGTTTTTACAAAGTCAAACATATACTTACTATATGACCCAGCAGTTCCATTCCTAGATATTTACCCAAGACAAATAAAAACTCGTGTCCACACAAAGATCTCTACCGAAAGGTTTATAGATACTTGACTTAAAATAGCCAGTTGAGGGGCGCCTGGGTGGCTCAGTGGGTTAAGCCGCTGCCTTCGGCTCAGGTCATGATCTCAGGGTCCTGGGATCGAGTCCCGCATCGGGCTCTCTGCTCAGCAGCGAGCCTGCTTCCCTCTCTCTCTCTCTCTCTCTCTGCCTGCCTCTCTGTCTACTTGTGATCTCTCTCTCTGTCAAATATTTAAAAAAAAAAAAAAAATAGCTCATTTGAAAATAGCCAGTTGAAAACAAACCAAACAGCCATCAGTGGGTGACCCTTGGAACAAATTGTGGTTTGTGCATGCAGCGGAACACTGCTGAGCAGTAAGAGCAACAAACTGATACTTGCAATGACATGGATGAATTTCATAAACATGATGCATGATGGGAACTGGACACAGAATGCTGCCTGAAAGGCAAAGGAAAAAGTAGAGGTTACCAGAGGTAGGGGATAGGATTGATTGCAAAAAAGTGCAAGAGAACTTTTGGTGGTAATAAGGGTAATGTCCTATGCTCTTTATCTTTTTTTTTTTTTTAAGATTTTTATTTATTTGACAGACAGAGATCACAAGTAGGCAGAGAGGCAGGCAGAGAGAGAGAGGAGGAAGCAGGCTCCCCACCTGAGCACAGAGCCTGATGCAGGGCTGGATCCCAGGACCCTGAGATCATGACCTGAGCTGAAGGCAGAAGCTTTAACCCACTGAGCCACCCAGGCACCCCCTATGCTCTTTATCTTATTGTGGTGGTGATCATAGGACTGTAAATATTTGTCAAAACTCAGCAAATAATACTTTTATAATTGCTGAATTTTATTGTATGTAAATTACATTCAAAATGGATTTTTTAAAGAAAGGCTGCATGCTATACAAGTGTGTTTTCAAGACAAGTGTCTCAGAGCTCTTTTCAAGCCTATTACCACCCAATGCCCTTGTTTATAGAAAGTGTAAGCAGCCTCACACCATGACTGTGTGTCTTGCTTTATCACTACTACTTTTTCACTTAAAATTAGGATTTTTTTACCTCTTAGGTTTCACAATTTACGTTAATGTTTTTTCCATACTTTTTTTCTAATTTTTAAGTTGTGACATTAGAAATATCAATACAAACAAGAGTTTAAACTGGGCATGTGTTCAACAGAAACACTTTATTCAGCAGACACCAGTCGTCCAGAGCCAGTAGAGTCACTAAACACAAGTGTCAATAACCACCCCACTCCAATGTTCTATTATCGGTTCTCCAATAACAGCAGTAGCAGAAATTAACAGGAAGAATTTATCATGTCATAGAGTATCTTTGACTGAAAAAAACTAATAAAATCTAAAAATGTTTTAGGGGTGCCTGACTGGCTCTGTTGGAAGAGCATGTGACTGTTGATCTTAGGGCTGTGAGTTCAAGCCCTATGTGAGGTGTAGAGATTACAAAAGATAGGGAAGGAAGGATGGAAGGATGGAAAAAGAAATGGGAGGAAGGAAAGAAAAAGGAAAGGAAGGAAGAAAAAGGGAAGAAGGAAGAAAAAAATGTTTTAAAATAAATGGCAGGTGTAGTTTTTTGTTTTTTGTTTTTTGTTTTTTTTTTTATTTATTCGACAGAGAGAAATCACAACTAGGCAGCAGGCAGAGAGAGAGGAGGAGGCAGGCTCCCTGCGGAGCAGAGAGCCCGATGTGGGGCTCGATCCCAGGACTCTAGGATCATGACCTGGGCCGAAGGCAGAGGCTTTAACCCACTGAGCCACCCAGGCGCCCCAGGTGTAGTTTTTTTTTTTTTACAAAATTCTGTAAATCTAAAATTCATAAAGTGAGAATGCATGAACCAAGTGATGCACGTAATTCAATTAGAGAAATGTCTTATAACTGAGTCATTGCTCTGCCCAAGGTAGTATCAACTTGCCAAATGCAAAGAACCTCCTCTAAAGCAATTAGTGCCAAATTCATGTGAGAGATAATTTAGTTTCAGCAAAACAGCATCAGCCATCACAATAAATTAATGTTGACAATTTAATTTTATTAGTTGTAATTTGGCTTGTATTTAATATGTATGTTTCTTTTCATTTAATAGTCACATAAGAGTTAAAAGAAGTTGATACTAATGATGCATTTGAACATATTTAAGCAATTATACTAAAAATAATTTCAGCATAATAAGTAATTACTAATCAACCCTAGAAGCCTAATATTTTTTATCTTTTAAAAACGTACAGTACTCGGGGTGCCTGGGTGGCTCAGTGTGTTAAGCCGCTGCCTTCAGCTCAGGTCATGATCTCAGGTCCTGGGATCGAGTCCCGCATCGGGCTCTCTGCTCAGCAGGGAGTCTGCTTCCCTCTCTCTCTCTCTGCCTGCCTCTCTATCTACCTGTGATCTCTCTCTGTCAAATAAATAAATAAAATCTTTAAAATAAATAAATAAATAAATACTTCAAAAATTACAAAAATGAAGCAAATACAAAAAATGTTAAAAAACAAAACAAAAAAAAAAACAACCGTACAGTACTCAAGCTTGAATGCATGGATTTGTAGATAAGAGTCCTGAAAATCTTCCAGAGTGGACTTTAGCATCTCCATCCATGTGAGACTAGGACGAATTGATGTTGCTTGGGAATGTGGGGAAATTGCAAGCGTGGTATCAGTAGTTTGCTACTGGTGGAAGAGGATATTTTGGAGAAACATAGACTGTTCAGAATAAGTTCCAAAATAGCCAGATGGGAAAACTAGTCACATTATCAGTAGGAGGTATTAGAGTCAAGAATGAAGCCCAAGTTTTTGGTTTCAGTGACTGGGTGGATCCTAGGGCCCTAAATCCAGGTAGGGAGCACAAGAGGCTGGGCAGGTTTGACTACTTAGACCTCCCTGATGTGCCCGGACTGGTCCTTGCCATTCTGGTGTCATTACCATCAGCTCTCCAAAATGGCACAGAGCTGTTATTAGTCAGGAGTCTGGCTGCACTGGAGAGGCAGGGTGACTTGGAGGATTACTGGACTCCTTAAACCAGAGTGGACACTAGGTAGACATTTCTTTCTCTTTGTTTCCCTTAAATCGCTTACGCTTAGCCTTGTTCCTTTCTTAATAATACACTTCAATTTTCTAATCCGTGTTATTCACGAAGCATTACGTTTTTAGGTTCTTAGAACTTTTTTTTTTTTTTTTTAAGATTTATTTGACAGACAGAGATCACAAGCAAGCAGAAAGGAGGCAGAGAGAAAGAGGAGGAAGCAGGCTCCCCGCCAAGCAGAGAGTCCGATGCGGGGCTCGATCCCAGGACCCTGGGACCATGACCCGAGCCAAAGGCAGAGGCTTCAACCCACTGAGCCACCCAGGCGCCCCAAGGTTCTTAGAATTTTTAACATTGTCCTTTCCTGCATTGCTCTGTAGAGCTTTAGCGCCCCCTAGAGACATAATTCATAACTTCCTTTGTTTTCACGGATTTTGATAGCCTCGGATTAGTCAAATAACTTGATTAGCCCCGACCTGGACTTTTTTCTAATTTTTCCTAAGTGAGTTGGACAATTATACATCTTCTTATCAACTTTCTTTTTTCTTTCTTGTTAATAATGAATTCTACATGCTCTAAGTAACCATTTATTATTTAAATATCAAAATTTTAAATTATTTTTGTCTAAGTAGACCTCTCTAAAATTAAGTAGACCTCCATTTTGGAGATGGGGGAGGGAAAAAATTAAATGAAATCAACTTGTTGAGTTTTCGAAAGTTTAAATAAGTATACTTGTTTGTATTTTGGAAAAGTCATTCAGCTCTGCTATCCTACCACATATTTTCATTGTCTATGACATTCCCATCATTGGATATGGCTGTTTCTTCAAAGAATGACTTTTCCTTTAAAGCTCTTGTCCTCTGAGACTAGGATGTCTTCATAATCTTAGCGGCAAATCAGATCAACCAAAGAAAATTTAAAAAATATCTAGAGGGGCACCTGGGTGGCTCAGTCATTAATCATCTGCCTTCTGCTCGAGTCATGATCCCAGGATCCTGGAATGAAGCCCCACATTGGGTTCCCTGCTGGAAAGCCCGCGTCTGTCCGTCCCCCTCCCCCCCTCTCTCGCTGTCTCTCTATCAAATAAATAAATAAAAATATTTTAAAATAAATAAATAATATCTAGATGCCTGAGTCCTGTTCCTCAAAAACCCAATTCGGTGCCAATTAGAGGTTCAATATGTTGCAGATCAACTCACCCTTCAAAAATACTTAATAGTGTGGGGGCACCTAGCTGGCTCAGTGGGTGGAACATGAGACTCTCTATCTCAGGGTTGTGAATTCAAGCCTCAAATTGGATGTAGAGATTACATAAAAGTAAAATCATTAAAAATACTAAATAATTAGAATGAAATATATTTTTCAATTGATTTGCACACCTGTCAGAATGGCTAAAATAAAAAACAGTGACAACACCAACTGCTGGTAAGAATGTGGGAGAAATTAGATCTCTCATTTGTCGCTGGTGGGAATGGTACAGCTACCCTGGAAAACAGTTTGGCATTTTCCTACCAAAAAACATGCCCAAACCATGTGACCCAGCAATTGCTCTCCTGGGCATTTAAACATATGTTCACATAAAAAACCTGTACGTGAAAGTTTATAGCAGCTTTATCCATGGATAGCCCCAAACTGGAATTAGCCTAGATTCCTTAAAGAGGTAAATGGTTAAACAATCTGATATATCCATACTGTGGAATACTACTCAGAATAAAAAGGAACAAACAAACAAACAAAAAACTAACAACAACAACAACAAAAATTTTTGAAAAGAAGGAACAAACTTTGATACATACAGCAAACTGGATTTCATGTATTTTCAAATTATTGTCATGAATTTGTTATAATATCCTCTTCTATTAGTCTTGTCATAAGGGTTTTTTTTCTCTTTTTTTCTTTTTTCTGTTTTTTAAGTAGGCTCCATGCCCAGCATGAAACCTGCAGGGCTTGAATTCATAACCCTGAGATCAAAACCTGAGCTGAGATCAAGAGTCAGGATGTGCTCAACCAATGGAGCCATGCAGGTGCCCCTTGTCAGGAGTTTCAAAAATTTTATAGCCTTTTCAAAGAAGCAATATTTGCCTTTGATAATACTATTATTTGTTTTCTGTTTAATTGCTGCTCCAATTATTATTTTTTCCTTCATTCTGCTATCTTCAGGTTTAATTTGCCCATTTTCTAACACTTTGAGATGGACACTTAGCTCATTGATTTTTTAGCTCCCCCTCCCTTTGGCATATATGCATTTAAGGCCGTACAATTTCTTCTAAGTATGGCTTTACCTACATCCTTCTAATTTTATGTGCCACACTTTCATTAGTGCTCTAATATAACATTCTAGTTTTTTCAATATAACATTTTTCATTGTGATTTATTCTTTGATACATGAATTATTTAGACACGTGACAAATATTGACACATTTCTCTCAGATACTGGAAACAAGAGATGAGAAGGATATCTCCACTATTATTTGTATTTGACATTCTACTGGAGGTCCTAGATAGTATAATATGACAAGAAAAAAAATAAAAGCCATAAGAAAAAGAAATAAAACAGTTATTTACAGACATGATCATGTATTCAGAAAATCAAAAGAATCTAGAGACAAATTGCTAAAATTAAAAATGGATTTAGTAAGGTTGTTGAATAAAAAGATAAATATATAAAAATGGTAGTATTCCTATATAACAGCAACAATAAAGGAAAAATTAAAAATACCATTTATGATAGCATCAGGAAACATCAAATACTAATAAATAAAACGAAAAACATACAAAAACTCTACAGATAAAAAGTGTAAAACATGATTGAGACATTAAAATCTAAAAGAGGGTTTTATCATATTCATGAATTAGAAGATAAAGTATTATAAAGATGTCAGTGTAATTCTAATCAATCCCAGCTAGCACTGTTATAAAAATCAGGCAGCTTGTTGTAAATTTTATATGAAAATGCAAATGGTCTAGGGACGCCTTGATGGCTCAGTTGTTCAAGCAGCCAGCTCTTGATTTTGACTCAGGTCATGATTACCAAGACTCCTGTCCTGGTATCCAGCTCCCTGTCAGGTTCCCTGCTGAGTGTGGAGCCTGCTTGAGGATTCTCTCTCCCTCTCTATTAATTTATAAATAAATAAATCTTTTTAAAAATGCAGATGGGGGCACCTGGGTGGCTCAGTCTATTAAGTGGCTGCCTTTGGCTCAGGTCATGATCCTGGGGTCCTGGGATCGAGTCCCATATCGACTCCCTGCTCCTCGAAGAGCCTGCTTCTCCCTCTCCCTCTGCCTGCTGCTGTGTCTACTTGTGCTCTCTCTGTCTCTGTCAAATGAATAAATAAAATCTTTTTTAAAAAATGCTGATGGCATTTTTATATCATATAGTATGATGACTCATACTATATGATACACTTGTTATAAAGCTACAGTAACTACGAGTGTGGTATGGGCACAAGAATAGATACATAGACCGATGGGGCAGAATAAAGAAGAGAAATAGATATTTATAAACATGCAAACTCGGTTAGTGACAAACATGCACTGCAGAGCAGTGAGAAAAAAACAGTCTTTGCAATAAATGGGATTTGGTCGATTGTATATCCTATGGGGAAGAAGTTAATATTGATTCTTTATACTAATCCAAAAATTATTTCTAGGTGTGCTTCAGATCTAAATGTGATAGGTAAAGTAATAACCCTTCTAAATTAAAAAAAGAGAAGAAAAATGGTTTTATGACCTTGAAGTATTAAAGATTTCAAATAGAAGACATCAAAATGAAAACATGGATAAATTGGATAATTTAAAATTAATTTAATGTAGATAAAATCTACATTAAAATTAAGAACTTCTGTTCATCAAAATACGCTGTTAAGAAGATAAAAAGGCAAGCCACAGAGTGGAAATAAGATACGTGCAGTATTATAACTGACAAAGGACTGGAATCCAGAACGAAAAAATAACTGATTAACTGATCAATTAATAAAAGAAAAAAATCAAACAATCCAATAGAAAAGTGGGCAAAAGACATACAGAAGCGCAATAAATAAACATATGAAAAGGTGATCAACTGCATTGGACACTGGAAAGTGAAAGTAAAAGCTAAAACACACCCACCAGAATGGCTAACATTGAAAAAGTTGACAGTACCAGGTGTTGAAGCATGGAGTCACTGGATCTCCATACATGAGCATGAAAATTGGTGCAACTATTTCGTAAAACTAACTGGCAGTATGTGTAAACCTGACCATATACATAACCCATCCAGCAATTCCATTTCTAGATCTATACCCAACAGGAATTCATGTACCAAAAGACAGGTACAAGAATGTTTATAGCAGTATTACTTAGAATAGCTCCAAAATGGAAACTACTCAAATGTTCAACAATAGAATGTATAAGTAAATTGTGATATATTCTGTTACAGAATACCAAACAGAAATAAAAAGTGAGCTAAATATTTCACTCAACAAGCATGAAGGGTGCCTGGCTGACTTAGTAGAACATGTGACTTTTGGTCTGGGGTTGTGAGTTCGAGCCCCATGTTGGGGGTAGAGAATACTTATAAATAAATAAAATAGTTTTTAAAATCTTAAAAAAAAAAAAAAAGAAAGCATGAGCCTTAATTGGGCATAATATTGGGCAAAAGGAACCAGTCAAAAAATAATACACTGGGCGCCTGGGTGGCTCAGTGGTTAAAGCTTCTGCCTTCCGCTCAGGTCGTGGTCCCAGGGTCCTGGGATCAAGCCCCGCATTGGGCTCTCTGCTCGGAAGGGAGTCTGCTTCCTTTCCTCTCTCTGCCTGCCTTTCTGCCTACTTGTGATCTCCGCCTGTCAAATAAAATAAAATACTATTTAGCCAGAGCAGCTCCATCTCGGTTGAACAGCCATTTTTGTTGTTTATGCAGTAAAACTTAAACTGACCCTGCCCACCCTACCCTCCAGGGGAACTTACTTAAAAGCAAGTCCGGGAAACCAGTAAAATATGGTCGACCAGTCCCTGATAACAGAGCCCAGAATACATCCAATCAGTAAAGTGCACATACTATCTCCCTAACTACCAAAGAATGTGGGCCCCGCCTTTTGGGCGCCTTTAGGCGCCAATTCTGACCAAGGTGATAGGCTGGTTCAAATAGCTACAAGGGTGAACTGTAACTCAATTGGCCACCCGTGTGTGACCTAGCAGGACTGTGCAACCTACTCCATGTGTTGCAATCTCATTGGCCACCTGTGTGTGGCCAGGCTCAACCACATGGCCTTTGCTCTATAAAAGTTAGTCTGTGAGGCTGGGAGGGATCGCCCTCTCTGTAAGAGGTGGCCCCGACTGGTCAGTTTGATTTTCTATGCTTGGTGTGAAATAAAGCTTTGCTTGACCTTCGCTTTGTATCAGTCTTGCTCCTTTGATCATGGACCTAACATAACAAATGTGAAATAGTTATTTTCAGTCATTGGACCACAGGCAGCACAGGACACTGATTACTGAGAGAAGGGGAGAAAAATGAAGTGAGCCCTACAATTTCCATAGCTTTCTTCCTGGTAGCATTTACCAAATATCAGAATAGAGAGGACACAGTGATTGGGTGGCTCAGTTAGTTAAGCGTTGGACTCTTGGTTTCTACTCAGTTCATGATCTCAGGGTCATGGGATCAAGCTCCATATCAGGCTCCACGCTCAGCAAGAAGTCTGGTTGAGATTCTCTCCCTTTCCCTCTGCCTCTCCCATCCCCCACTAATAAATAGATAAATCTTAAAAAAAAAAAAAAAAAAGGTGGGGGGCAACTGCGTGGCTCTGTCCTTAGGCATCTGCCTTCAGCTCGGGTCATGATCCCAGGGTTCTGGAATCCAGCCCTCCATCGGGCTCCCTGCTTGGCAGGAAGCCTGCTTCTCCCTTTATCACGCCTTCTGCTTGTGTTCCCTCTCTCACTGTGTCTCTCTCTGTCAAATAAATAAATAAAATCTTTTAAAAAATTTAAAAAATTAAAAAAAATTTAAAAAGTGGGTGCCCAGGGGCGCCTGGGTGGCTCAGTGGATTAAGCCGCTGCCTTCGGCTCAGGTCATGATCTCAGGGTCCTGGGATCGAGCCCCGCATCGGGCTCTCTGCTCAGCTGGGAGTCGGCTTCCTCCTCTCTCTCTGCCTCCCTCTCTTCCTACTTGTGATCTCTCTCTCTGTCAAATAAATAAATAAAATCTTTAAAAAAAAAAAAAGTGGGTGCCTGGGTGGCTCAGTGGGTTAAGCCTCTGCCTTCAGGTCAGGTCATGATCTCAGGGTCCTGGGATCGAGCCCCACATCGAGCTCTCTGCTCAGCTGGGAGTCTGCTTCCTCCTCTCTCTCTCTCTCTCTCTCTCTCTGTGCTTACTTGTTATCTCTCTCTGTCATATAAATAAATAAAATCTTTAAAAAAAATTTAAAAAGAGAGAGAGAGAGAAGCCAAGGAGTCTCAGTTAGTTAAGCATCTGCCTTCAGCTCAGGTCATGATCTTGGGGTCCTGGGATGGAGCCCCACATTGGGCTCCCTACTCAGTGGGCGGTCTCCTCCCTCACCCTCTGATCCTCCCCTCTGCTTGTGTTCTCTCTCTCTCTCTCTCAAATAAATAAAATCTTTTATAAAAAAGTTTTTTTTTAAAAGATGTTAAATAAAGATTTTTTTTAAGATTTTATTTTTTGAAACAGAGAGAGAGAGCACAAACAGGAGTGGCAGGCAGCCCACTGAGCAGAGAGCCCTGAGGGATCAAGACCTGCATGATCCCAGGATTCTGGGATCATGACCTGAGCCAAAGGCAGATGCTTAATCAACTAAGCCACCCAGGCACCCCTCAAATAAATAAAATCTTAAAAAAAAAAAAGGGGGGATCCCAAGTAAAGCTTGGCAGAGTTGATGAGCTGAGGAGAAAAAAGTCAGAGCCTAAAGAAACTGAGGCAGCTAAAAGTTACAGAGCAGAATACCAGACAGATGGAAACTGTGCAGAGAATAAGATCCAGAAATCTGCATAGGAGTTTCCTTATGTCTTTGGCCAAATACAGTGCTGTGCAGAAGTAAAATGAGACTCCTTGAGGCTAAGCAAAGAAAACCTACTGGAGAACTATCAGCTGAACAACCGTCGGAGAGACTTTGGTGTTGACAGATCTTGTTGGGAGATGTGTTGAGTGTTAGGGTCTGTAATCAAAGGAGCAAGACTGATACAAAGCGAAGGTCAAGCAAAGCTTTATTTCGCGCCAAGCATCGAGAATCAAACTGACCAGTCAGGGCCGTCTCTTGCAAAGAGGCGACCCCTCCCAGCCTCACAGACTAACTTTTATAGAGGTAGTTTAGCCAGGCTATACACAGGTGGCCAATGAGATTGCAATACACAGAGAAAATTGCACAGTCATGTTCGATCACACACGGGCGGCCAATTGAATTACAATTCACCCTAGTAGATATATGTGTGCCCCAAAGATTGGATGTCTCTACCTGACCTGACCCGCCCTTGTATCTAGGCTTTGCCACCTGGGACTGGTAGCTAGGGAGACAGTATCCCCACTGATTGACTGTCTCCACCTGGCCTGACCCGCCCTTGTATCTGGGCTTTGCAAGTAAGTTCCTCTGGGAGCGGCAGGCTCAATCTAAGTTTACTGCATAAACAACAAAATGGCTCCCTCTGATTAAGTAGGCCCTTAGGTTGAGAGACTTTATTGACCTGATGCATTCAGTAGGACTAAGACCTACAGAAAAGGCTACTCGAGAGCCACCATTACAAAGCTTAATAACAAGCCTTGAAAGGCTTGTTATTAAGCCTAACTCATACTAAACAGCCTACCGGAATAAAACTCAACATTTTTTTCCCCTAAATCCAGCACCTTAGACCACTTGGCCACACAACCACCCAAAACTCAACATTTTTAAAGGAACACACCAAAATCCATAAAATCAACAATGTGACAGTTGTAATCAACAGCATCAAATCAGTATTACTAAACAATGGAGAGAGCAGGCAAATTTATAGAGCTAGGAAGTAGATTAGTGGTTGCTTAGGGCTGGGAGCATGAAAGGAATGGAGAGTGACTAATGGTATGGGATTTCCTTTTGGGTGAACCAAAATGTTCTAAACTTAGATTTGGTGATGGTTATACAACTTTGTGAATATACTAAAATCTACAGAATTGTCACTTCACATGGGTGGACTTCTTTTTT
The DNA here is from genome assembly GCF_922984935.1 of Meles meles. Lineage (NCBI taxonomy): Eukaryota > Metazoa > Chordata > Mammalia > Carnivora > Mustelidae > Meles > Meles meles. Next base: position 43,982,003 of record NC_060069.1, on the reverse strand, counting down.
AAAAATCCTCTAGATACTGAAGTATCAAGAAAATGTGACCTATACTCAGGAGAAAAACTAATCAGGAGAAACAACTTTATATGACATATTTGATAGAATTAATGGTGTTTAAAGTCTGTTTTTAAAAGAGCTATTTTCTAGGGATGTCTGTGGCTCAGTTGTTAAACATCTGCCTTCGGCTCAGGTCATGATCCCAGGGTCCTGGGATAGAGCCCCACATCGAGCTCCCTGCTCAGTAGGAAGCCTGCTTCTCCCTCTCCCATTCCCCCTGCCTGTATTCCCTCTCTCACTGTCTCTGTGTGTGTGTGTGTGTGTGTCAAATAAATAAATAAAATCTTAATAAATAAAAAATAAAAGAACTATTATAAACATTGTCAGGATTTAAGGAAAACATGAACAAATAAGGACAGAAATGAAAACTATAAAAAAACTATTATAGACTGAATTGTTCCCCCAACATTCACGAATTCATATGGTGAAGCCTTCACTCCCACTATGACTATATGTGGATGTAGGGACTTAAAAGAGGTAATAAAGGTTAAATGAAGTCATAAGGGTGGGGCCCTAATCCAATATGACCACTGTGCTTCCAAGAAGAGACACCAGTTGGCACATGTACAAGAGAAAAGGCTATGGGAGGACACAGTGAGAAGTCAATAGAAGTCTGCAAGCCATGGAGGGAGATTTCAGGAGAAATCAAACCTGTGACACCTTGATCTTGTGTTGGTTCCAGCCACCAAAACTATGAGAAAAATGAAATGCCACCCAGCCTATATGTATTCTGTCATGGTAGCTGATGTAGAAAACAAAGGAAGAAAGAAACGTAGATAAAATTAAATGTCCTTTATAACCTGCACCCCACTGACAAATACTTGAGATAGGCAGAGCGCAATAACTCCTAACTGTCTTAATGTTAATGCTTTGCTGGGGGAGTGGGGGGAACAACCTTAGTTTGACAATAGCAAGGCCTCCAGGAACCTGTGAGTCTCCTTTAGTATATGAAAGTCCTTTTGGAACTTCCCTTCTCTTCACTTTTCCCAACCCCAAAGTACATAATCAGTTACTCCTCACAATTGTGAAGTGTCAGCCATGATTTCTGCTCACAAGTCCTGTCCCCATGATTTAATAAAACCACCTTTTTGTACCAGAGATGTCTCAAGAATTCTTTCTTGGCTGTCGACTCCAGACACTACTCCAAAAATCACATCGATAACCCCAGAAGACTGACACATACGGCTAAACCACAATTTATTTACCTACTCATCAATTGATGGGCAACATTTTGGTTGTTTCCAGTTGTTGTTTATTATAACTAATGCTGCTACGAATATTCATTACAAGTTTTTGCAGTATATTTTTGATCAACCAGAAATTAAGTATATAGCTCACTGAGTTTTAGCAAATGTTTACAACCCTTTGTCCGAATAATTATCACAGAACCAGTATCTCTCATGATAAGTAAGTTTTGCCTATTTTCAAACTTCAACAGAATCATGCAGTATAGCCTCTTGTCCTTCGCATAATGTTTTTGAAATTTGTATATTTTGTTGTATCTACCCATGGTATATTCAATTTTAATGCTGAATAATAATATATGAATATACCACATTTTGTCAATTGATCCACCTATTGATGGAAACGTAGCTTATTTCTAGTTCAAGCTATTATAAATACAGCTGCTATGAATATTCATATACAAATATACTGTGGATATACATTTTCATTTCTCTAGGGACACATGGCATATTAGTTTCTTAGCACTGCCATAACAAAGTACTATAAGCTGGGTGGCCGAAGACATAAAAGAATGTGTTTTAATTTTCTGGAGACTAGAAGTCTGCAAACCAGGTATCATCAGTCTGAAGCCTGTAGGGGAGAATCCTTTACATCTTCCTAGTTCAGCAAACCTTAGCATTCCATGGTTGATAGCCTCTCGGATTACAATCTCTCTTTCTCATGACACGACCATCTACCCTTATGTGTGTCTCTCTGGGTCTCCTCTCTTCTTATAAAGACACTTGTGGTCTGAGCGTGAGTCCCCTAAAATGTATATGTTGAAAGCTAACCCCAAAGGTTTTTAGAGGTAGGGCCTTTGTAATGCACTGAGGTCATGAGGGTGGAGGCCTAGTGAAAAGGATTAGTGCCTACAAAAGAGTCTCAAGAGCGATCCCTAGCCTCTTTTCATCTTGTGAAGATACAAGGAGATAGCAGCTACGAAATAGGAAAAGGGTCTTCACTTGAAGGCAACCATGCTGGTGCCTTGACCTTGGATTTCCCAGCCTCCAGAACTGTGAAAAATAAATTGCTGGGGCGCCTGGGTGGCTCAGTGGGTTAAAGCCTCTGCCTTCGGCTCCAGTCATGATCCCAGGGTCCTGGGATGAGCCCCACATCCTGCTCTCTGCTCAGCAGGGAGCCTACCTCTCTGCCCACTTGTGATCTCTGTCTGTCAAATAAATAAATAAAATCTTAAACTAACTAAATAAATAAAAATACATTCCTGTGTTTATTTACTTTTTTTTTTAAGATTTTATTTATTTGAGAGAGAGAATGAGAGATGGAGGGAGCACACAGAGAGGGAGAAGCAGGCTCCCCACTGAGAAAGGAGCACAATGCAGGGCTCTATCCTGGGACCCGGATCCTGACCTGAGCTGAAGGCAGATATTTAACTGACTGAGCCTCCCAGGTGTCCCAATTCCCATGTTTATAAGCTACCAGGCCTGTGATATTTTTTTTTTATAGCAGCCTGAAAGAACTAAGACAATACTAGTCATATTCATATTGGATTAAGGGCCCACCCTACTCCAATCTTACCTTTCTTATTTATGAATGTCTTTTTATTTCACCTTCAATTTTGCAGGATATTTTTGTTGGATAGAGAACTGTAGGTTGGTAGTTTTTTCCCCTGTGTGTTTGTTTTGTTTAATTTAATTTTGTTAATTAAACAAAACTTGTATTGTTTCTGATGGGAAATCATCAGTAATGTTTATTTTTGTTTCTCTGTATTTAATGCATCTTTTTTTTTTTTCCTTTGGTGCTTTTAAGATGTTCTCTTCATCACTACCTTTCAACCATTTGATTTTGATGTGCTTTAGTATGATTTTTTCTTTCCAGCTTCTTTGGCAAAATTATAAGATATTTGAAGTGCTCAATGTGATGATTTGATAGACACACACATTGTAAAAAGATTCTGCCCATCTAGTTAATTATCACATCCATCACCACACATATTTCTTTTTTTCCCCAATGAAGACACTTAATTTCTACCCTCTTAGCAAATTTCGATTATGCAATACAGTGTTATCAACTAGTCATCTTTGCCATGCTTTTCCGTATATATATAATATATATGTATATGAAGAAGAAGCCCAAGCAGCAGCATATATATACACTGCTTGATGACTTTGAATTCCTTGGAATTATATGCGTCGTATTTGGACACATTTCTTTCTTTTCTTTTTTTTTTTTTTTTAAGATTTTATTTATTTATTTGACAGATGGAAATCACAAGTAGGCAGAGAAGCAGGCAGAGAGAGAGGAGGAAGCAGGCTCCCCGCTGAGCAGAGAGCCCAATGCGGGGCTGGATCCCAGGACTCTGGGATCATGACCTGAGCTGAAGGCAGAGGCTGTAACCCACTGAGCCACCCAGGTGCCCCTCTACCGAGGCTTTGTTAATTATTTTTGAGCTCTTCTTCTCTGTACTTCAGTTTAAAGAGTATTGCCCTGTCTTCAGATTCATCGATCTTGTTTTCTTAAAAGGACACCACTCATATTGGATTAGGCCTCTACCCTTACAACCTCATATAACCTTAATTACCTCTTTAAAGTCCCTATTTCCAAATACAGTCACAATGGGCTTCAATATATGAATTCTGGGGAATACAATTCAGTCCACTGCATGGCATAATGGGATATTATTCAGCAATAAAAAGGGAATGACATACAGATATGTGCTATAATGTGGATGAATCTTGGAAACATTATGCTAAGAAAAAGAAGCAGTCCCCAAAAACTGTATATTGTATGATCCTACTTATATGAAATGTTGAGAACAAGAAAATCTATAGAGACAAAAAGTAGATAAATGGTTCCTAGTGCTGAGCAGGGGGTAGAGGGATTAGGAAGGAATGGGGACAAAAACAATGAACATTGTTATGCTGAAAAGAAATTTGGGGAGCCTGGTGGCTCAGCAGGTTAAGGCCTCTGCCTTCGGCTCAGGTCATGATCTCAGGGTCCTGGGATCGAGCCCTGCATCGGGCTCTCTGCTCAGTGGGGAGCCTGCTTCCCCCTCTCTCTCTGCCTGCCTCTCTGCCTACTTGTGATCTCTGTCTGTCAAATAAATAAATAAAATCTTTTTTAAAAAAAAGAAAAAAAAAGAAATTTTAAAAAAAGGAAGGAATGGGGAGTGACTGCTGACGGGTACAGGGTTTCTTTTTGTAGTGATGTCAATGTTCAGCATTGATTATGGTGATGGTCGCACAGCTCTGTGAATATGCTAAAAACTCTTGAATTGCACATTTAAAATGGGTCAATTATATGATATACAAATTATATCTCAATAAAGCTATTAAAATATATACTGCATGATTCCATTTACAATAAGGTTAAAAATAGGCAAAACTAACCTATACTGGGACATAGTAGTTGATTGGGGAGCAAAAGGCCAGCTGAGGACAAAGTATAAGCTGACACCCTGCAAACTGCCCCCACCCCCACCCCCACCCCTGGGTGGGATATGTGTGAGGGTCCATCAGGAAGCTCCCAACTGTCTTAATGTCAATGCTTTAGTAGAGGGGGAAATAACCTTAACTTGACAATAGCAAGGCCTCCAGTATCTTCAGTATCTTGTAGGTCTTCTTTAGCACATGAAAGTTCTTTTGAAAACCTCCCTTACCTCCCCCAATTCCAAGTATATAATCAGTCATCCCTCATAACCCCAGTGCAGCAGCTCTTTCTACCCAGGGGTCCTTCCCTGTGCTTTAAGAAATCCACCATTTTGCACCAAAGATTTCTTGAGAATTCTTTCTTGGTTATCGGCTCCCAACCTCACCCCACCAAACCTCACCGATGTTCCAAAACCACATTAGTAGTTATGTTTCAGGAAGATAGGGAGAGCAATAATTGGGAGGGCCCCTGAAGACCATGCCAATTCTGGCATGTTGGCCGTATTTTATTTCTTGATTTGGGCTAAAGTTACATGAGGGTGTTCATTCTGTGATAAATCTGAAAGGAAAAGCACCATTTCCTCTCCATACTCAATACTTCTGACACCAAATGTGTGGGATTTTCCACACCAAGCAGTTCTCCAGTTCTTGGAAGACCCTGGCGAGGTGTCCTACAATTTAATGCAATTCTAAAATTAACTCCCAAGAGTTAGCACAGACCCTGCAAGGTAAGGACTTAGTCCCTCAAAACTGTCCCCACTTCATTAAAGCCTCTGCCTTCGGCTCAGGTCATGGTCCCAGGGTCCTGGGATTGAGCCCCGCATTGGGCTCTCTGCTCCACAGGGAGCCTGCTCCCTCCTCTCTCTCTGCCTGCCTCTCTGCCTAGTTGTGATTTCTCTCTGTCAAATAAATAAAATATTAAAAAAAAAAAAAGACTGTTCCCACTTCAAGAACCAATCATAAGTCCCAAGTTGTCAGGTTCCCATTACCCTCTCTTCAAACTGGATAATTAGTTAGAATGGCTCATAGAACCCAGGGAAATAGTTTGTAAGGGCCTATTTAGCCAGAGCAGCCCCACCTCGGTTGAACAGCCATTTTGTTGTTTATGCAGTAAAACTTAAATTGACACCCCCCCACCCCCCACCAGGAGAACTTATTAAAAGCAAGTCTGGGAAACCAGTCCCAGGTAACAGCCCAAATACAAGGGTGGGTGAGGTCAGGTGGAGATATTCAATCAGTGGAGGTGCATACTGCCTCCTAGCTACCAAGGAGTGTGGTCCCCGCCTTTTGGGTGCCAGTTCTCACCAAGGTGATAGGCTGGGGCAAATGTCTACTATGGGGTGAATTGTAGTTCAAATGGCCACCCATGTATGACCTAGCATGACTGTGCAGCTTTCTCTGTGTATTGCAATCTCTTTGGCCACCTGTGTGTGGCCAGGCCCAACCACATGGACTTTGCTCTATAAAACTTAGTCAGGAAAGCAGGGAGGGGTCGTCCTCTCTGTAAGGGGTGGCCCCGACCAGTCTGTTTGACGGTCGGTCTGATTCTTTTCTTTTCTTTTTTTTTTTTTTAAGATTTTATTTATTTATTTGATAGACAGAGATTGCAGCTAGTCAGAGAGGCAGGCAGGGAGAGAGAGGAGGAAGCAGGCTCCCTGCTGAGCAGAGAGCCCGATATGGGGCTCGATCCCAGGACCCTGGGATCATGACCTGAGCTGAAGGCAGAGGCTTTAACCCACTGAGCCACCCACGCACCCCAATCGGTCTGATTCTTGATGCTTGGCACAAAATAAAGCTTTGCTTGACCTTCGCTTTGTATCAGTCTCGCTTCTTTGACCATGGACCCATTATTGGAGGACCCAGCATTGGGGACCCAACAAGTTTAGTATTATTACTGGTTTATTGCAAAGGATATACTAAAGAATATAAATTAAGAGCCAGATGAGAGATACATAAGGGGAGGTCCAGAAGGGTCCTGAGCATAGGAGCTTCTGTCTCTGTGGAGTTTGGGGCTATACCACTCACCCTCTTGACCTATGAATGTGTTTCTCCAAACCCTTTTGGTTAGGTGGTTTTTTTTGTTTTTTTTTTTGTTTTTTTTTTGGAGGTTTCATTATAGTAGGCATGACTGATTAAAGTGTTGGCCATTAGTGATTAACTTAAACTCCAGCCCTTTTCCTTGGGGTTGAGGGGGTGAGGCTGAAAATTCCAACTCTATAATCACTGGTGGTTCACTTGCAACCAGCCCTTATCCTTGCAGGCTTGCTTAAAAATTTCCTCATTGCCATAAACTCAGGTGTGATTGAAAGGGGCTTTTTATAAATAACAGAAGGCACTCCTTTCGCTTTTATCACTCTGGAGAGTTTTTCACCTGTTTTGGAAGCTGGAGACAAAAAACATAACAGATGTTCTTATGATTCTTATCACTTAAGTTAACCAAGAGTTTTATTAGCTCTGTGCCCAGAACTGGGACAAAGACCAAATATAAATTTCTTATTATATCACATCATAATCATCAAGCTTATGATATATAGCTTTCTGTATATATGTAAATTTACTTCAATTTTTAAAATGTCTTATTAATTGGGGCACATGGGTGAGTGGCTCAGTTGGTTAAACAGCTGACTCTTGATTCTGGCTCTGGTCATGACCTTGGTCGGGGTCATGATATAGAGCCCTATGTCAGGCTCCACACTCAGCAAGGAGTCTGCTTCAGGATTCTCTCGATCTCTGCCCCTCCCCACCCCGCTCTCTCTCTAAAATAAATAAATAAATCTTAAAAAAGTAAAAATAAAATGACTTTATTAATTTTTAAAAATTCAGTAGACTTGAAGTAGGTAAACCATGTGTATGTCTTTTTTAGCTGTTTCTTAATGGAAGCTTCTATAGGTATGAATGTACCTATATGTGTAAAATAAAATTGAAACTAACACACATTTTGGGATTAATAGCTGCTCTAACTGGTAGGACCTGCTAAGGTTCTTTGAGATTAATGCTTGAACAAGAAATGTGACACAGATAGTAACGGTGTAGTCTTAATTTAGCTTACCCTAGAGCAGAACCTACGATGAGAATTGCACAGATTCACACAAAGGAGAACTGAGGTGATTCCAGGAAGCACATACAGTACAGAAGTAGAAAAATGAGACAGCGAAGGGAAGGAACCCGACACAAAGTACATTAACCCCTCCAAAGGTTTTTTGCTACTGTTATGATCCCCATTTTATAAATATAGAAATAGGGGCTGAGAGATATTAATGTAGGGGCCCACTTAGCCAGGGCGACTCCATCTTGGTTGAACAGCCATTCTATTGTTTGTGCAGTAAAACTTAAACTGACCCTGCCCCCCACCCCTAGAGGAACTTACTTAGAAGCAAATCGGGGAAACCAGTATGAGTCAGGCCAGGTGGAGACAATCTCATTGGCCAGGCTCAACCACATGGCCTTTGCTCTATAAAAGCTAGTCTGTGAAGCTGGGGGTCGTTGCTCTCTCCATAAGGGATGGCCCCGACTGGTCGGTTTGATTCTCCATACTGGTGCGAAATAAAGCTTTGTTTGACTTTTGCTTTGTATCAATCTCACTCCTTTGATCACGAACCCCATCAATTAATAGATAGAATTAATTAATTAATAGATAGAACTAACTAATGATAGAACTAAGAAGTCGTAGAACAAGAATTTGTGTCAATCTGATCAGAGCCCAAGGACAGTTCGGCCTGTAGGACACTAAACCAGGTTTTAGAAACTGGAATCTAGAAATGAGGGTGAAGGAAACACAAGCAGGTAGCAAGCAAATGGAGTGATGGCCTGGAATCAGTACAGTTGTCTGGATCTTGTTTTTATATGGTGACTGGGCCGGCTGCAGGGTTGAGTCTGGCGATAGAACTGATAAAATGTATAGTTCTCTTTCTAGAGGCACCTGGGTGGCTCGGTGGGTTAAAGCCTCTGCCTTCAGCTCGGGTCATGGTCTCAGGGTCCTGGGATCGAGCCTCACGCCAGGCTCTCTGCTCCGTGGGGAGCCTGCTTCCTCCTCTCTCTGCCTGTCTGTCTGCCTACTTGTGATCTTTGTCTGTCAAATAAATAAATAAAATCTTTTTTAAAAAAAAGAATTCTCTTTCTATAATACAAGCTCAGACATTATGGATGAATCCTTCTGTAGTCTGCATAAACTCACAAATTAAGGAAGTTCTTTCTCTGACTGTTGTAGTAAGTATCTGGACTGCATACATCTTTCTTAAGATTGCACTATGAGCAAAAGTGCAAAATGGACAGAACCAGATTGGCAGCCCCACCGACAAAGTATCATTTCAACAAATTCTATTTCCATGCACATGTGCTACTGTTAAAAGAACTCTTAGGGCAAGCTGGCTGTTAGTAAGCTTACTAATGGTAACTTAATCTCTAGCAAAAACTCCTGGATCTTTTCCCTGAGTTTGAAGCCTCTGAAATTAACATTACCTGTTTGGTATCTATACTTTGAGTTCAATACTGAAAGTATAGTTCTCAAAGTATTCGATTGTTAGTACTTGATTCAGCTCTATAATATACGGCAACCCCTACTGCTGCTTTAGAGATTTGTCTTCAGGTGTTGGTTTTAGCAGAGCAGAGTCCTATTAATGCTGGTACTTCTGTGCAGCTTTTTTTTTTTAAGATTTTATTTATTTATTCATTAGAGAGAGAGAGAGAGAGCAAGCACAGGCAGACAGAACAGCAAACAGAGAAGAGGGAGAAGCAGGCTCCCTGCGGAGCAAGGAGCCCGATGTGGGACTCATCCCAGGACTTGGGGATCATGACCTGAGCTGAAGGCAGCTGCTTAACCCACTGAGCCATGGAGTCATCCCTCTGTTCAGTTTTTGAGAACAGCATTCTTTCAAAGATCTATGCCCTGCAACAAAAAGCAGGAAGGGATACAGGCTACAGCTTTGTTATAAAAAAGGGTTTGTGGGGGTGCCTGGGTGGCTCAGTGGGTTAAAGCCTCTGCCTTCAGCTCAGGTCATGATCCCAGAGTCCTGGGATTGAGCCCCGCATTGGGCTCTCTGCTCGGCAGGAAGCCTGCTTCCCCCTCTCCCTGCCTGCCTCTCTGACTACTTGTGATCTCTGTCTGTCAAATAAATAAATAAAATCTTAAAAAAAAAAAGGAACGTTTGTGGGAGAAAATATTTGAAAAAGGCACAACTGATAAGAAAGAAAGAAAGAAAGAGACACAACTGATAAATATGCCAAGAACACTTAAAACTCAACAAAAAGAAATAAGCTGATTTTTTTAAAAGGGCACAACAACAAAAATTTTTTTTAATAAAAAATAAAAAGGGCAAAACACCTGGACAGACATTTCACCAAAGAAGATACACAGATGGCGAGTAAGCCATGAAGCTCAACATCATCTGTCATTGGGGAAGTGCAAATTAAAACAATAAGATATAACCACACATCTATTCAAATGGCCGAAATACAAAACAGTGACAACACCAAGTGTTGGCAAGGATGAGAAGCAACAAAAACTATCATTCACTGCTGGTGAATGATATGAATGAATATGAATGATATGAATGATATGAATTCATATGAATATGAATGATATGAATGAATGCGGAATGGTACAGCCACTTTGAAAGACAGCTTGGCAGTTTCTTACAAACATAAACATCCTCCTTACCATGTAATCCAGCAATCATGCTCCTTGGTATTTACTCAAATAAACTGAAAACTTAGGACCCTACAAAAACCTGCACATGGATGTTTATAGCAGTTTCATTAACAATTGCCAAAACTTGGAAATATTCAAGATTCTTCCAGAAGGTGAGTGAATAAAGAAATTGTGGCACATCCAGACAATGAAATATTAATTCAGCACCAAAAAGAACTGAGTTATCAAGCCATGAAAAGACATGGAGGAAACTTAAATGCATAGTATGAGTGAAAGAAGCCAATCGAAAAGGCTACATACTGTTATGATTCCAGCTATATGATGTTCTGGAAATGCCAAAACTACAGAGACCATAAAATGATCAGTGGTTACCAGGGGTTGGGGGTGGGCAGTGGGGCAGGAAGGAGAGGTGAGTAGGCAGACCACAGAGGGTTTTAGAACAGTGAACCTATTCTGTATACTATTAGAATGGTGAATACATACATGTTATTATACATTTGTCAAAACCCATAGAATGGACACCACCAAGAGTGAACTCTAATGTAAACTATGCACTTTGGGAGATAATAATGAGTCTGTATGCTCATCAGAAGTGGGTACTATAACCGCTGTGGTTGATGAAGTTCTAGAACCTAGGTGAGGTTCGGTGGGCTGAGGTCCGGAGCCGATGACCAGAAAGAATTCTTGAGACATCTTTGGTGCAAAATGGTCGTTTATTAAAGCATGGGGACAGGACCCGTGGGCAGAAAGAGCTACTGGCCCGCGTTGTGAGGGATGGCAGGTTATGTACCCTGTGGTTGGGGGAAGGTGAGAGAACGGGAGATTTCAATGGAGCTTTCATATGCTAAAGAGGGCCTACAAGGTGCGGGAGGTCTTGCGGCTCAATCAATGTTGTCTTTTGGCAAGCCATTAACATCAAGATAGTTGGGAGATTCCTGTCTTGCAGGATTGTGATCTCAGCAAGTTAACAATTTGTTTCTCAGTTTATGGAGGTCAGGGGTGCCTGAGGAATGTTACACATGTTACCGAGGGGAGCGGGTGGAGAGGGGGTGCAAGGTGCCAGCTTTTGCTTTGTCCACAGCCAGCCTCCTGCTCCGTCATCATGGTGAGGAGGTCTATAGTGGGGGAAGCTGTGCCTGTCTGAGGGCAGGGTGATCGTGTCTGCACTTTTAGCTCTTTTGGCTGTGAGCCTAAAACTGCTTTTAAAAAACGAGGGGGCACCTGGGTGGCTCAGTTGTTAAGCGTCTGCCTTTGGCTCAGGTCATGGTCCCGGGGTCTTGGGATCGAGCCCACATCAGACTCCATGCTCAGTGGGGAGCCTGCTTCTCCCTCTCCCCCTTCCTTGCCTTGAGTTCCCTCTCTCCCTGTGTCTCTGTCAAAAAAAAAACCACAAAAACCAGATAAAATCTTTAAAACACACACACACACACACACACACACACACACACACACACACACCAAATTGACTAGTTAAAAAAATAGTTTGGAAAGCAATATGACAGGGGACCAGGAGGGTAAGGAAGATGAACCTGGCAGATCTGGACATTACAAAACTTTGGACTAGATAAAAGGCAATCAGGTAATCAAGGATAAAGTGATCATCTGGTATTGCTTAGTCTACACAGACAAGAGGTAGTCAGTGGGGGCCACCTGGGTGGCTCAGTTGGTTAACCGCCTGCCTTCCGCTTTGGTTATGATCTCAGAGTCCTGGGACCGGTCCTGAGATTGGGCTCCCTGCTCAGTGGGGAATCCGCTTTTCCGTCTCCCTCTACCCCTTCTCACCCCCCATTTGTGCTCTCTTTCTCTCTCTCTTTCTCAAATAAATAAAAATAAAACCTTAAAAAAAAAAAAGGGGTAGTCAGTGAAAGTGGGGATGTTGTGCCCGAGTTCTCGTGTCCCAGAGACCACCAAGGAGCCAAGCATCGATGCAATCACCCGAGAGTTTATTCAACAAGCTTAAGCTTGGGCCCAACTATACCCAATGCGGCGGGGTAGGGACTTGGACCCCGAGCTTAGTTAAGGCATGGGTATTTATGGGTTCCTGTTACTAAAGCAGGGCGGGGCTTCTTGGAACTAAAGTAAAGTAAGGAAAGTTCAGCCCTTGGGCACAGGGGTCTGAGATGGCTGTACTTATGCTAAGGCTAAACCTCAGGTGGGATGACCTTGATTTTTCTCAGCCTCCACAGGGAGAACAGAACAAATACTGGATATGGATAGGCAGACAGGAGCCAAGAGGAAACAGCACTGGCTGGAATTGGTAGGCTCTGACTCCAGAGCATAAGTTTTTTTACTCTTTGCCCTCTCTAAACATTCTTCCGGGGGTGGGGGTTCCCCAATGCCTTATTCTGAGCAGAAGAGAGAGATTGCAGCGAAATCAGAGTCTACACCATTCTCTCCTTCCTTCTGTTTTATATCCTTGTCAAGGTTCTGGCCACTGATCTACCCCTAAGAAAAGGAATGAAGGGCTTCAGAAGAAACCTTGGCAAAGAGGAACCTGATATACAAAGTATCCTCACTGAACTCTTAACTCCTTAAGAACAGAAGCCCATGGGGAGCCTGGGTGTTAAATGTCTGCTTTGGGCTCTTGTCATGATGGCAGGACCGAATTCCGCATTGAGCTACCTATTCAGTGGGGAGCCTGCTTCTTCTCTGCCAGCTGCTCCCCCTACTTCTGCTCTCTCTGACAGATAAATAAAACCTTTAAAAAACAAAAGCACAGGGGCTCCTGGGTGGCTCAGTGGGTTAAAGCCTCTGCCTGCGACTCAGGTCATGATCCTGGGGTCCTGGGATCGAGCCCCGCATCAGGCTCTCTGCTCAGCGGGGAGCCTGCTTCCTCCTTTCTCTCTGCCTGCCTCTCTGCCTGCTTGTGATCTCTGTCTGTCAAATAAATAAAATATTAAAAAAATAAAAAGCACAGAAGCCCAACTATGAAAGGCTTAATAAGGCAAAGTTATGCCTTAAAATAAGCACACTAGCAAGGGAATTATTCTAGGAGAGGTTAATTTGGTGAGAGGTTTCTGGTTTGGGTTTCTGTCCCCATTTTTTTTTTTAAGATTTTATGTATTTATTTGACAGAGAGAGAGATCACAAGTAGGCAGAGAGGCAGGCAGAGAGAGAGAGAGGAGGAAGCAGGCTCCCTGCAGAGCAGAGAGCCCGATGCGGGGCTCGATCCCAGAACCCTGAGATCATGACCTGAGCCGAAGGCAGCGGCTTAATCCACTGAGCCACCCAGGCGCCCCCATCTGTCCCCATGTTTTAATAAAACCATTTTGCACCAAAAACGTCTTGAGAATTCTTTCTTGGCCATTGGTTCTGGACCTCACCCCACCGAACCTCACCTGTATTCCAAAACACATCAAGCCACCCCTGGCAACCACTTTTCTACTTCCTGTTTCTGAGTTTGGCTTTTTATTTAGATTTCAAATGTTAAGTGATTAACTCTGCAGTATTTGTTTTTCTCTGTCTGGCTTATTTTACTTAGCACAATGTGCTCAAGGCCCGTCCACGTTGACACAACAGCAGGATTTCCCTCTTTCTGGACAGTTAGGTTGTTCCGTATCTTGGCTATTGGGAGTAATCCTGCAAGGAGCATCGGAGTGCAGATACCTCTTCCAACATCCTCTTTCAATTTTTTTTAAAACTATATCCCCTGAAGTGAGATTGCTGGTTTCTATGATTGCCAGTTCTAATTTCTTAAGGAACTTTCATCCTTCTTTCTGTCATGTTAGTTTCTTTTCATCTGTCTGCTCTGCTGTCCTGGCTTGCTCTCTGCGACTGGTTCCCCTCATGGTCATGAAAAGTGACTGCCACAGTAGCAGTGTTATGCCCCCCAAATAGGTCCGTGATTAAAGGAGCGAGACTGATATAAAGCAAAGGTCAAGCAAAGCTTTTTTTCAAGCCAAGCATCAAGAATCAAACTGACCAGCCAGGGTCACGCCTCTTACAGAGAGGGTGAACTTTCTCTGTTTCACAGACTAGCTTTTAAGGGCAAAGGCCATGCATTCGGGCCTGGCCACGCCAGTGAAACTGTAACACACAGAGAATGCTGCACAGTCATGCTAGGTTACCAACTGAATTACAATTTATCCTAGTAGACTTTGAACCAGCCTATCACCTTGGTCAAAATTGGCGCCCAAAAGGTGCCCAAAGGGTGGGGCCCATACTTCTTGGTAACTAGGGAGACAGTATGCATCCCTCACTGATCGGATGTCTCCACCTGGTCTGACACACCCTTGTACTTGCGCTTTGTTACCTGGGGCTGGTCTCCGGGACTTGTTTTTAAGTAAATCCTCTGGGGGAAGGGGAGCAGGGACAGTTTAAGGGTTAAACAACAAGGTTATTGTTTAACTTTAAAGAAAGCCTCTTGCTAAATAGGTCCTTACACCAGGCATGACACGAAGGTTCAACAATATGAGGGATGAAGAGAGACCACTGCTACTGTGTGTATGTTTTCTGTCACCAGAAAAACTTTCTTCCCGGTCACAAAAGGACAAATAGTATACAATTCCACTTATTTCAGGACTTGGAGGACTTAAATTCATAGGACAAAAAGTAGAATGGTGGTTTCAGGGACTGAGAGGAGAGAATGTGGAGCTGGTATTTAATGGGTATAGAGTTTCAGCTGGGGAGGATGAAAATGTTCTGGAGAAGGCTGGTGGCGATGGCTGGGCCACAGGATAAACATGCTTAACACCACAGAACCATACACTTCAAATAGTAAAAAGTGGTTGAGTTTTGTTTTTTTGTTTTAAGATTTTATTTTTCCAGGGGCACCTGGGTGGCTCAGTAGTTAAGCAACTGCCTTCAGCTCAGGTCAGGATCCTGAGGTCCTGGGATCAAGCCCCAATGGCAGGCTCTCTGCTTTTCCTTCTCCCTCTGCTTCTCCCCGTGCTTGTGCTCTCTCTCTCTCTCTGTGTCAAATGAATAAATGATTTTAAGATCTTATTAAATGTTGTTGTTTCCTCACATGAATTTTTTTTAAAAGATTTTATTTGACAGAGAACGCAAGTAAGCAGAGAGGCGGCAGAGAGAGAAAGGGAAGCAGGCTCCCTGCTGAGCAGAGAGCCTGACGCAGGGCCAATCCCAGGACCCCAGGATCATTACCCAAGCCAAAGGCAGAGGCTTTAACCCACTGAGCCACCCAGGCACCCCCTCACATGAATTTTTTGCTTAAAGCATATCCACCCATTGTTTCCTGACCACATCATCTACTTTGCCTTTGTGATTTTGCTCACAATGATGAGGGAACAGAAGTCTGGCTGAGAACAAAGCAAAAGACTGACACCCTAAAACCTTCCCCCACTCCCATTCCTGGGTGGGACATATTGTGACATTCTTCAGGAGTCTCCTAACTATCTTAATGTTAATACCTTGCTAGAGGAAAAAACCTTGACAATGACAAGACCTCAAGGCATCCGGTATCTTGTAGGTCCTCTTTAGCATATAAAAGTTCTATTGAAACCTCCCTTTTTCCTTACTGCCCCCAACCCAGTAGTATATAATCTGCCACCCCTCATAAGCCCAGGGAAGCAGCTCTTTCTGCCCATGGGTCCTGTCCCCGTGCTTTAATAAACCACCACTTTGCACCAAAGATGTCTCAAGAATTCTTTCTTCATCTTCGTCTTCGGCTCCGGACCTCACCCCACCGAATCTCACACATATTTTATTTTTTTAAGATTTTATTTATTTATTTGACAGACAGAGATCACAAGTAGTCAGAGAGACCAGCAGAGAAAGAGGAGGAAGCTGGCTCCTTGCTGAGCAGAGAGCCCGATGAGGGGATCGATAATCAAAGACCTACATTTCCTTTAAGGCTAAGCTCAACTCCTACCTTCAATGTTAGCATTTCTCAATTATCCAAAGATTTAGTGATGTTGGGTCCATGGTCAAAGGAGCAAGACTGATACAAAGTGAAGGTCAAGCAAAGCTTTATTTTGTGCCAAACATCGAGAATCAAACTGACCGGTTAGGGCCATCTCTTGCAAAGAGGTGACCACTCTCTGCCTTACAGACTAGCTTTTAAGGGCAAACGCCATGTGGTTGGGCCTGGCCACGCACAGGTGGCCAATGAGATTGTAACACAGAGAAAGCTGCACAGTCCTGCTAGGTCACATGTAAGTGACCAATTGAATTACAATTTACCCTATAGTAGATATTTGAACTAGCCTATCACCTTGGTCAGAATGGGCACCCAAAAGGCACCCAAAGGGCGGGGCCCATACTCCTTGGTAGCTAGGGAGACAGTATGCACCTCCACTGATTGAATACCTCCACCTGGCCTGACCCACCCCTGTATTTGGGCTTTGTTACCTGGGACTAGTTTCTGGGACTTGTTTTTAAGTAAGTTCCCCAGCGGGGGTGGCGGGGGGGTGGGGGGGGGGTGGGGGTGGGGGTGGGGGTGGGGGGTTGGGGGCCAGGGTCAGGATGGAGCTGCTCTGGCTAAATAGGCCCTTACAGTGACTTACTCTAATCTAATCTAATCTGAACCTATTTGGTGCACAACATTTTATATGCATTTTCTTTTTAAGTGTGTGTCCTCCCTTCCCACTTAGAGTTTAAACACATTGAATTCAGGGGTCCTGTTTTATATCTGTTTTTATTTTGTTATGTATTTATGTACACACATATATATGTATGTATGTATGTATGTATTTATTTTTAAGGATTTTATTTATTTGAGGGAGAGAAAGAGCTTACCAGCAGGGTGAGGGGCAGAGGGAGAAGCAGACTCCTCACTGAGCAGGGAGCCTGATGCAGGGCTCCATTCTGTAACTCTCAGATCATGATCTGAATGGAAGGCAGACCCTTAACCAACCAAGCCATCCAGGAACTCCTGTTTTTATTTTCAATACTTAATCTGATACTAGAAACTCTCAATGAATATTTATTATTTTTTGAGGATGATTAGATTTTTAGCATTGATATAATACTACATATAAGGTCGGGGGATCTCTTTAAACTTAAGATTATAGTTGAATAATTAAGCTGTTAAAATTTGAGAGTAATATTTCCATCAAATTTAATCCTTGTATATATCCATATATACATTTACTGGAATACACGCAGAGTCATGATTACATCTTGTTTGTTGATGTACTATGGCTCACTTTACAAAAGCAAATATTACAGTGTGTTCTAGGACACCTGTGCTCACACGATGAGTTCTTTGAAACTATATTTGGATATACAAGCTATTAAAAGCTTCTTGGACTGAGTGACCTTTCAGACAATTTAGATCAAATACTCATCCTGCTGCTGCCTGTTGCTGAGTGGAAGACAACAGAAAACCCTGGATTCAAACCTCCACTAGGTTTTTGTTTTCCTTGTTTTGTTTCCTTTCATTTTGCCTTAAGAAGATGAACAATGAAACCACAACCCTGATATCCTTGAAGGAGGCGATGAAAAGGTTCCTAAGGGCTCCAGGGAGGGAGCAAGCATTGTCTGCTTTACTGGGAAGATGGGTAAGAGAAGAATAAAGAATAAAAACAGGCAAAGAACTATAGATATGCTAATTAGAATTCTATCTCTGTTTAAAGTGGTTTAAGTTTAAACCACTTTATATTTTCTAACCAGGTTAAAAAATATAAATTAATAATAAAAATTATTTCCATTCCAGGTGAATTCATTCAATTAATGCATGTGCTATATTCTAGGTATACAAAATAAGTAAAACATGGTTTCTGTCCTCAAGGAGTTCAAAGCCTATAGGGAGAACATAAGTATTCAAAAATACTAGAATTTAATGTGATTTTTTTTTTTTAAAGATTTTATTTATTTGACAGATAGAGAGATCACAAGTAGGCAGAGAGGCAGGCAGAGAGAGAGGAGGAAGCAGGCTTGCTGCTGAGCAGAGAGCCCGATGCGGGGCTCGATCCCAGGATCCTGGGATCATGACCTGGGCCGAAGGCAGAGGCGTTAACCCATTGAGCCACCCAGGTGCCCCTAATGTGATTTTCTTAAAGAGCCTTGAGGACAGGAAGAAAGGATCAATTAATTTTGCTTTTTATACTTGGAAAAGGAACCCTTTATAGAGAGATGTTTAAGCTAGATCTTAAAGTGTGAGTAAAGAGTTTTGAGAAAGAAAAATATGGGAAGGAATTCTGGGGTGAGGAAAAGTATATGGAAGCCACAGATGCCTGGAATCCCATGCTCTTTTCAGTCAGCTGCTAGATGTCTCACGTGATTAGTGTCTAGGCTATGAAAGAACTGGCAGAAGATAGGAGCAAAGGCTAAAGGTTTTATGTTTATCCTCCTGAAGATACCCAGTTTGGCTCTAACTCTATCAATGGGCAACATGGATAATTGGTTGAGTTACATGGACAGAATTATGTTTCAGAAGCACATTTCTAGGGATGCCTGGGTGGCTTAGTCAGTTAAGTGTCTGTCTTTGGCTCAGGTCATGATCCCACGGTCTTGGAATTGAGTCCCACATTGGGCTCCTTGCTCAGTGGGGAGGCTGCTTCTTCCTCTGCCTGCCCCTCCTCCACTTGTGCTTTTTCTCCTTCTCTCTCTCTCACTGACAAATACATAAATTAAAAAAAAATTTTTTAAAGCAACATATTGGGGTGTCTGGGTGGCTCAGTTGGTGAAGCATCCACCTTCAGCTCAGGTCATGATCCCAGAGTCCTGGGATAGAGTCCTGCATGCATCAGGCTCCCTACTTCTCCCTGTCTTCTCTGCTCCTCCTCTCTCTCACTATTTCTCTCTCTCTCTTAAATAAATAATAAAGTCTTTAAAAAATGGCAGCAGCATATTTCTAGAGGATGGATTAGTAGTAGCAGAAATTGAAAGCAAGGATTCAGTTAGGCTACTGCAATCCTAGGTCAAAGTGAAAGATAGTTATTAACTGGCTTAGGGGTGATAGAGAGGAAGGGAAAATTTAGAGGCATTAATGGAGAGGGAGAAAAAACGGTAAAAATTATTCTGAGATTTTTAGTTCAGGTAATTGAATAGATGGTGGTATCACTAATCTGGGGAATTGTAGAAAACAGACTTGAATTTGCAGACATGTGGTTCAGGAGTTATTTGGAATGGTGTGGGAATGCTTTTTGGTGAGAGGCTTCCAAAAAACTGTTAACAATTGTGAACTTTTACACTGACTTGACAATCTAGAGATGACCTATAAGCAACATAGTCTTAAAGTTAGTCTTAAAGTCAAAGTTAATACAAAACAGTATGCCAGATGACATTGCAAAACCAAACATTTCATAGTGGGCCTTATCTGTATGTAAACAAAATATACTGAACAGTGAGAAGATTCCACCATAGTGATTTCTGATGATGGGGGTGTGGGATGGTTAGCCTCTCAGTTTAGGACAGTTGAGTTTGACATCTCCACCCAGGTGGAGATGCACAAAACATAAAGATATGGGTCTAGACCTTAGGAGAGATGTGGTAACTGAAGCTGAATTAGCCTTAAGATAAAGTGAGGACCAAGAAGAAAAGATGGTAAAGGACAGAACCTGGAAATGGAAGGACTGGGACACAGAAGCTCAGGGACATGGTATGTATATTTATGTATCACTTCTTTCATGAGAAAAAAAAAAAAATGTGGGGTCCTTCAGGCAAGTGAGTTGTGTTCAGTTCTCTGTGATTCAGTTTGACATAATTCTGGTGCCACAGCGCCCCCTGATGACTAAGGCTGTTTAGAGCTACCCAAATGCCCATGCAGGGTTACCCAGCTCAGCAACTCATTCGCATCAGGGATGTCGATCATATGAGATGTATTTTACTACTTCTGTCTAAGACCTTTTCTAGGTATTAGGGAATAAGTGTAAAGATGTCCCAGAAATAGTCTCTTTTTTTTTTCAATTTTTTTTTCTAATGTATTTATTTGACAGAGAGAGGGACACAAGCAGGGAGAGTGGAAGAAGGAGAAGCAGGCTTCCCAGTGAGCAGAGAGCCAGATGTGGGGCTCGATCCCACGACTCTGGGATCCTGACCTGAGCCAAAGGCAGACGCTTAACTACTGAGCCACCCAGAAATAGTCACTCTGGGTGACTCTTTCTCACCCGGAGAAATAGTCTCTGATTCCGTCCCTCCAACAGCTTACAATTTCATTCATGAAATGCTAACTCTAAAAATAAAGCAGGAGGTGGGGAGTGACAGGTAGTAGAGGCAGTCCCTGTGAAAATTAAGTCTTTGGCTGGCTGATGTCCAGGCAGAAATGCTAGCGGATTCAAACAAACAGTGGAAAGTGAGCTTATCCTTGAAGGTAGGATAGGATTTGGGCAGTCAGAGTAGAGTAGAGAAATGCACCTTATTAAATACAGGTCCCAGCACTGGCTAGCTATGACAGTGTCTCAATCTCTTGGAGACTCAATTTCTTTATCTGTAAAGTTTATTTATTTTTTTAGTAATCTCTATGCCCATGCAGGGCTTGAACTCATGACATGGGGATCAAGAGTCCCACGCTCTTCTGACTGAGACTGCCAGGCGCCCCTCAGTTTCTTTATCGGTAGAATGGTAAAAATTACTGCTTCACTTCTTATGGCTGTTGTGAGAATCAAAGTAATGCTTGTATTTAAAGTACTTCTTTCTTTAAAGTAGGCTCTATGCCCAGTGTGGGTCTTGATCTCAAGACCCTGAGATTGATAATTATAGGCTCCACTGACTTAGCCAGACAGGCGCCCCTAAAATACTTCTGATAATATAAAGTACAATACAGAATCAAGAGGTGGCAGATAATTCAAGTAATTAGACCATTAAAAGTTTGGCAATATAAGGAACATAGGAATTAGGATGATGGCTAAAGAGAACGGCAAATAGGAATATCTATCCATCATCTTAAATTTAAATAGCTACCCCAATTAATAGTGATTATAAACAATGTATTAGAGCTTTAAGGCAAAACCTTAGTTTTGTCCCTTGTCCTAAAGTCTCCCTTGATTCTTTTATCCTCTAGAGTAGACCACAAACTCCAAGGTTTAGAAGCACAGTTTAAAGACATGGACTTCACAAAGGATAGTCTGACCCGGAGATTTGAACAGCACAGCAAGGCTTTGGCAAGTCAGGCAGCCCAGGATGAGCTGTGGAGAGCAGTTCTGGCCCCCAAGTGAGTATGCAGTGAGGAATCGGTGGAATTTTGTGGCTTTGTGATAGCTTGCGGCAATCATTCTAAACTTGAATTTGAATGGATTGTGAAGAAATGCTATTTTCTGAGGTCAATTCATTCAAAAAAGTTTAACTTGAGCAGCTGTTCCTATGCCAGCACTGTCATATACATCTTGTCACAGTGTCTTGTTTGCCAATGTCTTGCTTAACACAGAGATGGGTGATGTAAGTCCTCTGCTTTTGAGAAATGTGTAGTATGAATGGCCTGAGAACTAAGCTATCCTGTATAGTGCAGGTCCTAGTTCTAAAATATTTTCTAAAATACTTTCTAAGATGGTTCTTCTCATGGGTTTGTATTCAAGTAGAATTCTTTTGTTTGTTTATTTGTGCAGAAAGAGTTCTACTGATTAAGAAGCTCTCCACATTTTTTGTAGATTCACTTCAATGGAACTGAATATTTTATACAGCTACGTCACTGAAGTTCTCATCTGCTTGCACACTCGTGTGCTTGACAAGCTGCCAGACCTGGTGCGAGGTCTTCCCACCTTAGCTTCGGTCCTGAGACGAAAAGTCAAGAACCAGCATGTTGGAGTTGTGTGGGAGTCTGTCCTGGAGGAGTGTGGGCTGCAAGAAGGAGATATCACAGCCCTTTGTACCTTCTTTATTGCCCATGGCCACAGGGCAGAATACTATGGTGCTAAAGTGAGGCAGATGTATATCAGGGATGTCACTTTCCTAATCACTAACATGGTAAAGAATCAGGCACTGCAGGATGGTTTGCTGAAGGCTGTTCAGATCATTGAGAAGGGGAAAGCAGTGAGGGCCCCTGAAGAGCAAAAGTCATCGCTAAAAGAGTTGCTACCATCAGTCAGAAACTAATTTTGATGACCAAGAGATTCTACTTCTAGGAATTTATCTTGCAAATGGGGGGGAAAAGATGCATGTACAATTTATTACAGGCTTATTTTTATAGCAAAAGTGAGGGAAGCCTTAAATATGATAAAGTGATACAATGGATACTTTTTGTGTAGCAATATTAGAGAATGAAGAAGTTCTTTGTGTAACTGTAAAATGATATGGAGTTATCACCAAGATGTATTGTTTTCAAATATTTCCTATATATTGTGAAGTAGGAAAAAAGGGCACAAACAAATACACACATATACACACACACACACACACGCTAATATATCCACAAAATTCATAAACTTTTTCTGGAATGATATATTAGAAAGTAAGACCATTGGTTGTGTCAGGGGAAAAAAAGAAGAGGCTAGGGGTCAAAAGTAGGAGGAATTATGTTCACTGTTACTCCATTTTGTACATTTTTGAATTTTGAGCCATGTAAATGTACTACATACTAAAAGACAAAAAAACAACAATAAAAACACCTAATATATATTGTATGTTGTGCATTTTTTTCTCTGGTACACTACCATAGTTATTTTACACTGGAAAGGGAACTCTTACACATTGACTATATATTAAAATATTTACTGGGGCACCTGGCTGGCTTGGTTGATAAGAGAATATGATTCTTTTTTTTTTTTTTTTTAAAGATTTTTTTTTTTTAAATTTATTTACTTGGCAGACAGAGATCACAAGTAAGCAGAGAGGCAGACAGAGAGAGAGAGGAAGGGAAGCAGGCTCCCTGCTGAGCAGAGAGCCCGATGTGGGGCTCGATCCCATGACCCTGGGATCGTGACCTGAGCTGAAGGCAGAGGCTTTAACCCACTGAGCCACCCAGGTGCCCCGAGAATATGATTCTTGATCTTCAGGGTTGTAGGTTCAAGCCCCACACTGGATACAGAAATTACTTAAAAATAAAATCTAAAAAATTAAAAAAAAATTTATTGAACACCAAATGCCATGTACCAGGTGCTGTGGATAACAGAAATGTTTAAAAATGCAGACCCCATCTCCCAGGTAAAGGTTAAATGCTTATGCTTTATTTGAGACGTACAAATTCAGATTAACCAAAATGAGGTGACACTCTGGAAGGAGTTAGGCAGAGGATTCGAAGTAATACAATATGATGTGTTACCTTACTGGCCCCTCTTTGAAAATGAGCCATGAGACACAGCAGCTTGCTTGGTAGATAAATGCACTCAGTCCTGTAGCACCTGGTCGGCTCAGTCGGTAGACCATTTGACTCTCCATCTCAAGGTTGTAAGTTTGAGCCCCATTTTGGGTGCAGAGATTACTTAAAAATAATATCTTGGGGGGAAAAAATGCAGTCTTGACCTCTCCAGACATACTGTTTGGAGAAACCATGCCTTGGAAGGAAGATGGAAAGGGCATTTTTCTGTCATGCTCACTTAGTCTACTGTTTCCAGTTGGCTGACGTTTGTTCCGTGGAGAGTGACCCCTTCTTCCCCACCCCCATACTTCCAGGATGCATCATTTAAGCCCACCCAGCAGCCAGTGAGAAGCCAGTGCCCGCCTTGTTCAGTGCAGTGCTTTACTGGAATTCCGAAGTGAAGGAAGAGATTCTAGAAATGCAATAGGTCTGCCTCAGGCAGAGCAAGGGACTGTGGGTCCAGAAAGTGAACAAGGCCAAGGAAATCTAAGGCAGCACATTACATAAATATCTGAACATAGAAATCAAAATGCAAGAGTTACATAATAAGACTACAAAAAACCCACTATCATTAAGGAATACATGACAGGGTGAGTTCAGAGGAGGGTTATCACTGTGTGATTGAGAAATACTTCCTGGAGGAAGCATACTGAATTGATCCTTCAAGTAGGCAAAACAACAAAGTGAGACATTAGGATGAATTAAGATTTCAAACTATGGCCTGAAAGCACAAGATCTGGATGCCAGTGACTAGATCATAGTTGAATGTTTTAAAAAGTAATGGGAGAAGGGCAACTGGGTGGCTCAGTCAGTTGGGTGTCCATCTCTTGGTTTTAGCTCAGGTCATGATCTTGGGATCGTGGGATCCAGCCTCAAATTGGGCTCCACGCTCAGCACAGAGTCGGCTTGACTTTCTCTCCTCTCTCATGCCCATCTCCACTGCACTCATGTGTGCTCTCTCTCAAATAAATAAATAAATCTTAAAAAAAAAAAAAAAAGAATAATGGGATATTCCACAGGGAAAATAAAGTTGGAACCATATTAGGGAGCCTAAAATTTTAAGCTAAGGTGTTGATATCATGGACAAGTAGATGACAACCAAAGGTTTCTGAATTCACATTAAAACAAAACAAAAGCTCCCACAATCTTCTACCAAGGGCCCACACCATCTGGCCAAATTCCATAGTCTCAGCAAACCCAAAAGACCTTAAAGACTGTATTCATGCAGTGATTTTTTTCTCTTCCTTTACATCTAAGTAACATTTCCTCAAAAAACTCAGGCCTGCTGTTTGTTGTTTTTCAAAAAAATTTATTGTGATACAATACATACAACATAAAATTTACCCTCTTAACACTTTTAAGTGGACAGTTCAGTGTAGTATATACATTCATAAATGTGCAACCAACACTACCATCCATCTGAAAATAAACTCTGTACTCATTAAACAATAACTCTCCTGGCCCTTGGCAACCATCATTCTATTTTCTGTCTCTTGGTTTTGTTCTGAAGTACTAGGGATCGGTTTATTTAATCCCCATGGTTTTTTTAGTTAAAACCTACTTTTTTAAAATAAAAAAAAAATTTTAAGTAATCTTTACACCCAATGTGGGGCTCACGCTCACATGAGATGAAGAGTCACGTGCTCCACCTGAGCCAGCCAGGCATCCCAAAACCTACTTTTTTCATAGAATTCAAAACAGTAGGATCAGGTGTCAGGACAAGAACTTAGTATCAAAGTGAAAAAACTTATTTCAGAATGCATAAAATGTTAAAATATTTTTCACTTCCTTTGTAATTTTGATTGTTCTAGATTGTACAGGAGTACATCATAAATGATGCACATGACAGCTAAACCCCAGGATTGAGGCAGCCCTATAGTTTGTTTTCTAAGTCCTATGAAACTGCTATGGAAATGAACTGATGGTTTAAAAGGATTATGCACCACAACCAAGTGGGATTTATTCCTGGGCTGCAAGGTTGGTCCAACATCTGCAAATCAATCAGTGTGACACACTATATAAATAAAAGGATGGACAAGAACCATATGATCCTCTCAGTAGATGCAGAAAAAGCATTTGATAAAGTATAGCATTCTTTCTTGATTAAAACTCTTCACGGTGGGATGCCTGGGTGGCTCAGTCGGTTAAGCATCTGCCTTCAGCTCAGGTCATGATCCCAAGGTTCTGGGATCAAGAGTCCTGCATCGGGCTCCCTGTTCAGTGGGGAGTCTGCTTCTCCCTCTGCCTGCCGCTCTCTGTGCTCTCCCTGTCTCTTGCAAATATACAAAAACCTTGTGCTCGCTTCGGCAGCACATATACAAATATACAAAAACCTTAAAAAAAAAACACCACCAAAAAACCAACTCTTCACAGTGTGGGGTAGAGAGTACATACCTCAATATCATAAGAGCCATTTATGATAAACCCACAGCCAGTATCATTCTCAATGGGGAAAAAATAAGAGCTTTTCCTCTACAGACAGCAACACGGCAGGGATGTCCACTATCACCACTGCTGTTCAATATAGTAGTAGAAGTCCTAGCCTCAGCAATCAGACAACAAAAAGAAATAAAAGGCATCAGAATCAGCAAAGAAGTCAAATTCTCACTCTTTGCAAATGACACTCTAAGTGGAAAACCCAAAAGACTCCACCCCAAAATTGCTAGAACTCATATAGGAATTCAATAAAGTATCAAGATATAAAATCAATGCACAGAAATCAGTTGCATTTGATGTGGATGGAACCAGAGGGTATTATGTTAAGTAAAATTAGTCAATTAGAGTAAGACAATTATCTTATGATCTCACTGATAATGCGGAATTTAAGAAGGCCGAGAATCATAGGGGAAGAGAGGAAAAAATGAAACAAGATGAAACCAGAGAGGAAGACAATCCATAAGAGAATTTTAACCATAGGAAACAAACTGACGGTTGCTGGGGGGGGGGGGGGGGGGGGAAGGGATGGCAGGGATCAGTCATGAACATCAGGGAGAGTATGTGTTACATAAGATCGATGTATTACATAAGATCGGGTATTACATAAGATCGATGAATCACAGACCTGTACCCTTGAAACAAATAATTTTTTAAAAAATGATTAAAAAATAAAAATAAGGAATGGATGGAAAATAAGATGGGCATACTAATACTTCAGCAAATCTTGACTTTGGTCTGAACAAAATTTTCTCCCTTATCCTTGAGTCCTCCCCTCCTTTCACTTGTTTTTCTGTAGAATCCTTTGTTCCAAAAACCTGGTATCCATGTTGATACTCAGTATCGAGAGTTGGAAGGCCCAAGGCAGTGCTAGTCCTGAGACCACCTCGAAAACATAAGCAATGCGAGGCCAGCCCCTACCAGATTCCTGTCAAAACTGCCCAGATCCTGCAGTTTCCTATGAAACCCCTCAGCCTTTTGGCCTGGGCAGGCTGGCAGTCTTTTAAGGCATTAGTCTGCTGCAGCCTCCTCCGCCTGGCAAAGTAATAAACTATCTTCCTTCTTTATACCCAAGCTCTGTCTTCGCCTTACATATTTCGGCCCCAGAGCACAAGAGGTCAGTTTAGGACAACACTTCGAAGGGAAGGCAATCTTAAAACAACCTATTTCCGGGCCTCAGACTTCAGAAGGGGTGGGTTATCGAAGGCGGTGGCAGTGGGTGTAAAACTGTAGCAAGTCTTCGGATTCACTGGCTACATCCTTTCTAGATCAACTTAGGAGATGCTTTCCTAAGAACTCTAGAAAGCGACCTGAGAGGTTTGGTACAAGACAGCAGAAACAAAAAAGTAGTCTGAGGAGCAGATTTTAAGAAGAGGGAAGAATTTTCAAAATTTCTGTTTGGTCCTTAATTTGTCTTGACGCTTCCCTTTTCCTGCCAGAGACCAACCTCACGACACTCACCGGTGTCCACAGTGAAAGGGCCTGCAACGTAAGGGGACGGCCCTCCGCCCGGCTGGAGCGGCACAGGGGTGTGCCGGCAGTGCGGACGGGACCGGAAGTCCCGCCCAGCCGAACATCAGCTGTGTCGGCCCTTGGGCGGTTCTCTGGGTGGGAGGGGCCGTTTGATTGGGCAGTTGTGACGTCACTGGCCCTTGTCGGGTTGCTACGGCGCCGCTGCCGAGGTTAGGTATTTTGGGCTGAGCGAAGAAAGGGGACCGTGGGCTCAGAGCGCCGGGAAACTGCTCAAGGTGCACGAAAGGTGGAACGTGGGGGCTCACGTGCTGCCGCCACAACGGTAAAACGGAAGTCGTGCTCCCGCGCAGCCCGGCGCCCGAGCGGAAACAGCGCTCTTCCGGGAGCTGCGGCCCCGAGCTTCACGCCGCGGCGGTCTCGGGCTTGGCAGCCGGGAGCTACGGGAGCAGCCTCCGCGGGTAAGAGGGAGGAGGGGAACTTGGCGCGTACCTCCCGCCGCGCGGGAGAGCTGGAGCGCACTGCCGGCCTTGCCGCAACGGTTGTGTTAATGCCTCGGAGCAGCCTCGGTCTCCTGACGGAAAGGTTCGTTTCATTACCCGACATTTGTCTTAAACATGGATAAACACGCCGCCTTCCAGGGCAGCCCCGTTTCCCTGGATCGCAGAGCGCCCTTTTGCTTTCAAGACGTTATGGGATGCTCCCATTCTGATACGCTACTGGGCATAATACTTAAGCACAAAGGTGTTAATTTCCTTTCTCCGTAGTTGGGCCGGAATTAAGATTCTTTCTCTTTCAGGTATTGATGTTGAGTGTGCCTTTTTAGCATACAAAAATGGCTGTACCCCAAAACGCCATCCCCTCCTTGTCGGAATGCCTGTGCCGCATCTGTGTGGAAATCCTAATCGAGCCCATAACACTGCCTTGTAATCACACGCTCTGTAACCCATGCTTCCAATCGACCGTCGAAAAGGCAAGTTTATGCTGTCCCTTCTGTCGCCGCCGGGTCTCTTCGTGGACCCGATACCACACCCGAAGAAATTCTCTTGTCAACATGGAACTGTGGGAATTAATCCAAAAACACTATCCAAAGGAATGCAAGCTTAGAGTCGCTGGGCAGGAATCAGAGGAAATAGGTGAGTAAAACCCAGCGTCCGTGTGTCTGAAAAATCAAAATCCTTTAAAAAGTGAATCACCACTAATCCGTTTTCGAAAAGAACAAAAAGCTGATTAATATTAGTCTAAATCTTTCTTGGAGATTTGGGTTTTATGGGCCCCAAAATGTTGATTGAGGTCGATGGTAACGTTTTGTTCATTGTGAGGATGTCCAGGCTACATTCAGTTGTTTGTTGGGTTGAAAATGACAAAGAAACAAACCAGAAGAATGGCCCACATAGAGCAGTTCAGTCATGTGAAAGTTATATAAATATCCACAGATGAGCAGTAGTCAGTAGAGCAACCCCAGAAGTACAAAAAGTACTGGATTTCCGTATTACTGTTTCTTTTACTTTCAGTTATTTTCTTTAACTTACTTGACTACAGCACTACATCTCCATTCATTTAATTCTTCATGCAGTGAACCTCAAATAGCTTTCAGGGACCAGTTCCATCTAGTTCAGTTATTCTTTTTTTTTTTTTTTTTAAAGATTTTATTTATTCATTTGACAGAGATCACAAGTAGGCAGAGAGGCAGGCAGAGAGAGAGGGGGAAGCAGTCTCCCTGCTGAGCAGATAGCCCAATGCAGGGCTCAATCCCAGGACCCCGGGATCATGACCTGAGCGGAAGGCAAAGGCTTTAACCAACTGAGCCACCCAGGTGCTCCTAGTTCAGTTATTCTTGTATAAAGCCGCCCACCCTGTAGACTCAGTAGCTAGCTATTCAGTGTGCCCCATACTAAACACTTGACTCTAGCACACTTGGGTGATCGGTACGCCAGGCAGTGTTTCTTGTCTAGACTTTGAATATGGTGCTTGCAGTCTGGTGTACTTGCCTTTTTTGGGGAATTACTTTTATTGTGCTAAATATGTGTAACAAGTTTGCCATTTTAATGATGTTTTCAACAGTAGTTGTGCTTTATTAAAACTACTATTGATATCTGCACATAGATTTGATACATTTAAAATGTACAGTTCACTGGTTTTGGTATTTCACATCATTAGTTTTTCCAATATTGTGGTAAAATATATATAGCATAGAATTTGCCATTTTAACAATTTTTAGTGCACAGTTCAGTGGTATTAATTATATTATATTCACAGTGTACAACCATCACCACTATGTTTCCAAAAAAAATTTTTTTAAAGATCTTATTTATTTATTTGACGACAGAGATCACAAGTAGAGAGGCAAGCAGGGAGAGAGGGGGAAGCAGGCTCCCTGCCGAGCAGAGAGCCTGATGCGGGGCTCTATCCTAGGACCCTGGGATCATGACCTGAGCCGAAGGCATAGGCTTTAACCCACTGAGCCACCCAAGCGCCCCCCCCAATTTTATTTTATTTTTTTTAAGATTTTATGTATTGAGAGAGCACACTGGTGGGGGGGTAGATGGAGAAGCAGATTCCCGGATGATCAGGGATCCTGATGCAGGTATCGATCCCAGGACCTTGGGATCATGACCTGAGCTGAAGGCAGACACTCAACTGATTAAGCCACCCAGGCTCCCCTCCAAAACTTTTCCATCACCCCAAATTCTTTAACCATTAGGCAGTGACTCCCCATTCTTCTCTTTTCCCATCCTTTCCTCCCAAGTTTCTGTCAATTTTGTGTCCATGAATTTGCTTATTCTAGATAGATCATACAAGTGAATTCATACAATATATGATCTATTATGTCCAACTTCTCTCACTTGATGTTTCCAAGATTATACATAGTTGTAGCATGTATCAGTACTTCGTTCCTTTGTAGAGCTGAATAATATTTTATGGATTGTATATATTTTGTTTATATTTTGATCCATTGTTGGACATTTGCATTGTTTCCATTTTTTGGCTATTTGAATAGTGCTGATATAAATATTCGTGTATAAGTATTTGAACATTTCCTGTTCTTTGTGTGTGTACCTAGGAGTGAAAGTGTTGGGTCATATGGTATTTTTTTTTTTTAATGTAGAAAGGATTTTTTAAAAGATTTTACTTATTTATTTGTCAGAGACAGAGCACACAAGCAGGGAGAGCTGCAGGCAGAGGGAGAACCAGGCTCCCCGTTGAGCAAGGACTCGATCCCAGAACTCTGGGATCATGAGGTGAGCGGAAGGCAGATGCTTTTAGTGACTGAGCCACCCAGGCATCCCTCATATAGTAATTCTATGTTTAATTTTCCAAGGAACTGCCAACCTTTTCCATGGTGCTGTGCCATTCTGCATTCCCACCTGCAGTGTATAATGGTTCCAGTTTCTCCACATACTCACCAACACTTGTTATCTAATGGTTTTTTGGTGTTTTTTAATTTTTATTTTTTAAATAGCCATCATAGTAGGTGTGAAGTGATACCTTAGTATGTGTGTCTTTTTAATTGTCATAGAGTATGCATCACAAAATTTACCATTTCCACTGTGGGTTTTTTTTTTTTTTAATGTCTTTGGTTTTTTTTTTAAAGATTTTATTTATTTGACAGAGATCACAAGTAGGCAGAGAGGCAGGCAGAGAGAGGGGGGTAGCAGGTCCCCCATTGAGCAGGGGGGCCCCCCCCACCGGGCTTGATCCCAGGACCCTGAAACCATAACCTGAGCTGAAGCCAGAAGCTTAACCCACTGAGCCACCCAGGCGCGCCCCCATTTCCACTTTTTTGTTGTTGTTGTTGTTTTGTTTTTGTTTGTTTTTCTTTTTTTTTTTTTTAAATTTTATTTATTTATTTAACAGAGAGAGAGATCCCAAGTAGGCAGAGAGGCAGGCGGTGGGGGGGGGGGGGAAGCACGCCCCACATTGAGCAGAGAGCCCTGGGCTTGATCCCAGGACCCTAAGGCCATGACCTGAGCTGAAGGCAGAGGCTTAACCCACTGAGCCACCCAGGCGCTCCTCCACTGTTTTTAATTGTACAGTTCAGTGGCAATAAGTGTAGTCACACAGGTGTACAATCATCACCATTCTCCAGAACTCTTTCATCTTCCCAAACTGAAACTCTATACCCATTAAATATTAACTCCTCAGTTTCCTCTCCCTCCGGCCCTTTAATTACCATCCTGTTTCTATGAATTTGACCACTTTAGGTATCTTATATAAGTAGAATCACAGTATTTGCCCTTTTGTATCTGTCTTATTTCACTTAGATGTCTTGAGGGTTCATCCATTTTGTAGCATGTGTTAGAACTGCATTCCTTTCTGTGGTGCCTTATGGTTCAGTTGGTTAAGCATCCAGCCCCCTTGATCTCCGCTCAGGTGTTGATCTCAGGGTCGTGAGTTTGAGCCCCTCGTTGGACTCCATGCCCATTGTGGAGCCTACTTTAAAAAAAAAAAGAATTTCATTTCTTTTTATGGCTGAATAATATTCCATTGAATATATTTGCCACATTTTGTTTATTCATCACTGGACACTTGGGTTACTTCTACCTTTTTTTTTTTTTTTTTAAAGATTTTATTTATTTATTTGACAGAGAGAGATCACAAGTAGACAGAGAGGCAGGCAGAGAGAGAGAGGGAAGCAGGCTCGCCGCTGAGCAGAGAGCCCGACGCGGGACTCGATCCCAGGACCCTGAGATCATGACCTGAGCTGAAGGCAGCGACTCAACCCACTGAGCCACCCAGGCGCCCGGGTTACTTCTACCTTTTGGCTATTGTGAATAATGGTCCTGTGAACAGTGGTGTACAGGAGTTTTTTTTTTGAGTTCCTGCTTTCAGCTCCTTTGAGTATGTACCCAGGAGGGAATTGCTGGATTATATGCTAATTCTCCACTTTTTGTCTTGGAACATTGGCTCAGGGCCGAGGCAGTCCTTCAACCCTTAGCCAGGCTTGCACTGAGCCTAGGGATCAGCCCAAGGTGAAAGTCTGGGGGTCTTTTCGTGTGTTTTTGGAGCATGTGTCTTGCCCTAGGTATGTTCCACCCCCTATAGAATAGGAACCAGTGTCCCATTCTGAGAATGTGGGTATCCTTTAAAACTGCCACTACAGAGGAGAAGGTGGGGCAAGAGTAAAAATCTTTCCTACTATTTTGAAGTTGCCTTTTTCTTGATTCACCATTTTCTTGGTTGCTGTAAACCTTTGATTGTTTTCCAGATTGTGACGATGTTGGCTCTGATAGTTTCTACTTGTTTTGTGATGTTTATATGGAGGGATGAGAGCTTGGAGCTGCCTGCTCTGCCATTTTGCTGACAGCACTCCATTGGCCTTCTGAGTACTTACCACCAAAACTTGTGTTTTGTTTTGTTTTTTAAATAAAGATTTTATTTATTTATATCCCCACCACAAGGGTGGGGGAAGAGCTGAAGGAGAGGGAGAAGCAGGACTCCATCCCAGGATCCTGAGATGGTGACCTGAGCCCTAGGCAGATGCTTAACTGACTGAGCCAGGTGCGCAAACTGGTGTTAATGCTTGGACTTCTCCACATTCTGTTCTAAATAAATATATTTTCTTTGCGGGAGATCTTTGGAGCTCTCAGTTCTCATGGTCTGCCTCTTTCCGTGGGCAAAAGCTGAGTCAATGTTCTAGAGCTGGAGGCAAGATGATGGCTTACTTCTTTATGAACAGGACAGTAGCCTGGCATAGTAGCCTCCAGTCTAATTGGCTTGCCTGCCCTAGAACCTTTGTCCTATAAATGAGCTGTGTTGAGGGCAATGGGGCCATAGTGTTCTGTACCTGCTGTGCTGGGGGTAACGTTTCTCCTCTGTGCATGGATGAGTAAGTGGATGGAGTAAGGGAGCCCACAGTCTCTCAGGTCCACTTACCTGGAATTCAGCCTCTGCAATAGCGAGCTGGAAGGGATAAGACATGCTGGCAGTTTGTTTCTCCCAGAAGGATCCCATAGCCCTTTACCTGGTGCTGGGGAGACAGGGAGCCCTGGCTTGGCAACCCCACTTGGAGTGGAGTGGAATGGAGCCTCCCTCTTGTTTAGCTGGGTAGGGGAGGGAGGTGGTTATGGCTCAAGTGCCAGAGTTTCTCATTTTTCTTAATGAGATTTAGTAAGTTTTCAGGGAAATATTTCTTCATTTGCTATATGTTCCTAGGACAATTTCCAGAGATTTCTATAGTACCAGTTATCTATTCTCTAGTTGTGGTTGTTTTGTTGAAGAACTCTTCTACAGATCTCCTCCCTTTACTATCCTGGAGGTTGATTCTCCTTGATTTTTCATGTAACGTATATACAAAAGTGTACAAATCAGGGGGCTCCTGGTGGCTCAGTCAGTTAAGCATCCAACTCTTGATTTCGGCTCAGGTCACGATCTCAGGGTTGTGAGATGGAGCCTGTTTGGCTCCCTCTCCCTCTGCCCTTCCTTCCCCTGCCCAAGTGCATGTGCACCTGCTTGTGCACACTTGCTTCCTCTCCCACAAAGTGTACAAATTGTAAATCTGCAGTTCAGTGAATTTTTGAAGTGAAAATGTCTATATAACCAGCATTCAGGCCGAGACCCAGAACTTTACCAGAACTCCTAAGTTCTCCTTGTGGCCCAGTCTCTAGTCACTTGCCATCCCTGTAACTACTCTTCTGATGATTAACACCATAGATTGTTTTTACCTGTTCTGAACCTTTTAAAAAAGGGCATCTTGTGTCTTGTGTCTGGCTTCTTTAGATAGCATATCTATAGCATATATTGGGAAATTGATCCATGATATATGTGACGTGGGTTTGTTTTCACTGCTGTATAGTTCTATGTTGTATGGATATTAAATAGTGAAAACAATGAAAAATGTTACGTCCATTGATATTGGGCATTTTGGGCTGTTATGAATGGTGCTGTAACATTTTTATACTTGTATTTTGGTGAACCTATGTCTGCATTTCTGTTGGATGTATTCATATATCTAAGAGTGGAATTTGGGGGTCACAGAGTGTGGATAAAAAGTTAAATCCTGGGATGCCTGGGTGGCTCAATAGGTTAGCATCAGCCTTCGGCTCAGGTCATGATAACAGGATCCTGGGATCGGGTCCCACATGGGCTCCTTGCTCAGCTGGGAGCCTGCTTCTCCTTCCTGCTGCTCCCCTGCTTGTGCAGGCTCGTTCTCTCTGACAAATAAAATCCTTATTTTTAATTTATTTTTAAAGATTTTTTTTATTTGACACACAGAGTGAGAGATCACAAGTAGGCAGAGAGAGAGGGGGAAGCAGGCTCCCTGCTGAGCAGGAGAGCCCATTGATGCAGGGCTTGATCTCAGGACCCTGAGATCATGACCTGAGCCAAAGGTAGAGGCTTAACCCACTGAACTCTCCAGGTGCCCCTAAATAAAATCTTAAAAAAAAAAAAAAAAAGTTAAATCCTTTCCTGTGCTAGATGAGAATCCATCCTTTGATTAAATCTCTACTTTTATTTCCCCCAAAACCTGAGCCTAAGAATGTTAATGATGTTACTAGGCAGCATTGTTTAATGGGAAAAATGATCCCCAACTGACAAATTGCCCCTCTATTGGATGGAATTATAAATACTGATTGGGATATTGTGCTTTGTGCTTTTCTGGGAATAGTGACCGTTGTAAATGAGCATGTTCCTTGTGAGGAACCTGTGCCTTTATTGTTGCTATAAGAAATGCTGGTTGTGGGGCGCCTGGGTGGCTCAGTGGATTAAGCCGCTGCCTTCGGCTTAGGTCATGATCTCGGGGTCCTGGGATCGAGCCCCGCATGGGGCTCTCTGCTCCGCAGGGAGCCTGCTTCCTCCTCTCTCTCTGGCTGCCTCTCTGCCTACTTGTGATCTCTCTCACTGTCAAATAAATAAATAAAATCTTTAAAAAAAAAAAAAAAGAAATGCTGGTTGTTGTAGAGGAAGAATTATCTGGCTTCCTTGTTCTCATGCTATTAGATTAATGCCAGATGTGGTCCTATGGTCATTTTCTGAGTTTAAATGTTGCGTATAGTCTAAGACCACCCCATGGTGGGTGTTACATGTAGAATCGGCCTTAGAAGATCTTGCCAGTTTTCCAGAGTGGTTTTATCAATTTATAGTCGACCAGTATGTATGAGAGTTGTAGTTGAACCACATTCTGCCAACACTTGCTTTTTCTTTGTTTCTTTCTTCTTCTTCTTCTTCTTTTTAAAGATTTTATTTATTTATTTGATAGAGACACAGTGAGAGAGGGAACACAAGCAGGGGGAGTGGGAGAGGGAGAAGCAGGCTTCCTGCCGAGCAGGGAGCCCAATGCAAAGGCAAACGCCTAATGACTGAGCCTCCCAGGTGCCCTTTTTTTAAAAAGAAATTTTTGGTAGTGTACTTATTTTTTTTCAGCATTTTTTTATGAAAAAAATTTTTTTTGAAAAATTTTAAACATATAGAAAAGTTGAAAGAATTTTATATAGTAAACTGTTATATATCCATAACGAGATTTGACAGTATTTTATTTTACTTATTTTAATTTATTTTTTTAAAAAGGTTGTACTTATTTGTTAGAGAGTGAGAGAGAGAGCACAACAGGGGAAGCAGCAGGCATAGCAGGCCAAGGGAGAAGCAGGCTCCCCACTGAGCAAGGAGCCCAGAGCAGGACTCATCCCAGGACCCTGGGTTCTTGACCTGAGCTGAAGGCAGACGCTTAGCTGACCGAGCCACCGCATCCTGGCAGTATTCTAGCTAAGATTTTGTTTATTTATTTATTTATTTGAGAGAGAGAGATAGAGCAAACAGGGAGCTGCAGAGGTAGAGGGAGAAGCAGGTTCCCCAATGAGCAGGGAGCCCAATGTGGGGTTCAGTCCCAGGGTCTTGGGATCATGACCTGAGCCAGGCTCATTATATTTGCTGTGTCACAGATCTTATTTTTTTTCATTTATTTCCGTTTCCCTTAAATATGTAAGTACACATATTATGAGGGATCAGTGTGAGCTTATAACTCTTTTAACGTAAATTTACATACAGTGTAATGCACAAATCTTAATTGTACCTTCACTGAGTGTTCACATATGTATAACCTCTTGTAACATGAACCCTTATAAAAATACAAAATATTACCATCACCCTTGTAGGTACCCTCATGTCCTTTCTAGTTAATCTCTACCCCTACCCTCCATAAGTCACCAAGTGTTTTTATTTTTTCCCACCATAGAAAAGTTTTGCCTTTTCCAGAACTTCATATACTTGGAATTCTGTAAGTTTACTAGGGTTCACATAACGAAGTACCACAAACTAGGTGGCTTAACAAATTTATTTTCCCATAATTCTGGAGGCTAGAAACCCAAAATCAGGGTGTCAGCAGGGATGTATTCTCTTAAAGCCTCTAGAGGAGAATCTGTTCCATGCCTGCCTTTCTTTTCTTTTCTTTCTTTCTTTCCTGTTTTTTCATGTCTTTCTCTTAGCTCGTGGGTGTTGCTGATAGTTCATGGTACTCCTTGGCTTACAGGGCATAACTCTAATCTCTGCCTCCATAGTCACATGGCGCTCTGCCTCTACCTTACATGACTGTCTCCACTCTCTATCTCTCTCCTTTTTTATAAGGATACCAGCGATAATACATTAAGGGCCCACCCTCCTCCACTATGAATTCAGTTATGTCCACAACAGCCGTTTCCCAGGAAAGTTCCATTCTTAGTACCGATATTAGGACTTCAGTGTATCTTTTTGGGGGACACAGTTCAGCCTATAATAGTAATCATGTAGTATATATACTTTAGCGACAGATTTTTTTACTTACTAATTTTTTACTTACTAATATTTGAGATTCATCTTGAGGGTATTAGTAGTTTATTTCTTGTTAAAGTATCATCCTACTGATTAACTGTAGTATACTTTGTTGGCACTTCTCCAGTTCTTGGTGTGTCAGCTGTTTCCAGATTTGGGCTATTGGGAGTAAAGTTGTTGTTAAGATTCTTGAAGTAGTTTTGTTTTGTTTTGCTTTTTTGTAGTCATGTGTTTTTGTGTTTTCTTGGGCAAATACCTGGGAGTGGAATTGCTCAGAGTAGATATATGTTTGGTTATATAAGAAATTATGTACTATCTGCTGTGAAATGTGTAAGCCTGGTGAGTCACAGACCTGTACCCCTGGGGCAAAAAATACATTATATGTTAATAAACAGACAATGGGTTTGGGGGGGGGGAAGAAAGAAAGAAACTATGTACTGTCATTTTCCAAAATGGTTGTATTATTTTCTAATCCCAGCAACAATATTTGCAAATTCTAGTTTCTGCGCATCTGTCTTAGTTTGGACTGCTGTAACAAAGTATATAGACCGGGTGGCTTTAGCAAAGAAGTTTATTTTTCCATAGTTCTGGAGGCTGAGAAGTCCAAGATCAAGATGCTGTCTGACTTAGTTCTTTGTGAATGCCTTCTTCCTGGTTATGTCTTCACCTGATGGACAGTTAGCTCACTCTCTTGGCCTCTTGTAAAGGCACTAAAACCAGTCAGGAGGGCTCTACTCTTCTGATCTTATTATTCCCTAAGCTTTACCTCCAAAAACTATAGGGTTGGGTTAGGGTTTCAACACAGAATTGGGTGGGGGTTGGGAGGACACTTTCAGTTCACTTACAACATGCTCACTAACATTTGATGTTGTCTATTTAGTTTTAACCATTCTGATAGATTCGTAGCCTTATCTCATTGTAGTATTAATTTGCATTTCCTGTTGACTGATGATGTTGAGTCTATTTTTATTGTTTATTGATCATTTATATATCTTCCATTATGAAGTATCTTGGAATCTTTTGCTTCTAGAGTTGTTTATCTTTGTATTACTATTTTATTTTTTATTTTAGATTTTATTTATTTATTTATTGTGCTAATTTTCTTAATAGTGTCTTGATGAGCTGAACGTTTTTCCCCAAGATTTTATTATTTAATTATTTTAAGTAATCTCTGCACCCAACTCGAGGGTCAAACTCACAGCCTCAAGACCAAGAGTCTCATGCTCCACTAATAAACTTTTCCTTTTATGGTTATTGCTTTCTGTATCCTAAAAATCTTTATCCTTTGTAATAATATTAAAATATTCTGGGGCATCTGTGTGACTCAGTCATTTAAGCATACAGCTCTTGGTTTTGGCTCAGGTCATGATCTCATGGGTCATGGGATTGGGCCCCGAGAGTCAGGCTCTGCACTCAACAGGGAGTCTGCTCGGGATTCTCTCTCCCCCAAACAAATAAATCTTTGAAAAAAATATTTCTGTGGAGGCACCTGGGTGGCTCAGTCGGTAAGCTTCTACCTTCGGCTCGGGTCGTGATCCCAGGGTCCTGGAATTGAGCCCCACATTGGGGTCCCTGCTTAGTGGGAAGCCTGCTTCTCTCCCTCTTCAAGTCCTACTGCTTGTGTTCCCTCTCTCACTGTGTCTCTGTCAAATAAATTTTAAAAATCTTAAGAAAAAAGTACTTTTATTTTTTTTCCCTAAAAGCTTTATAGTTTTAGCTTTTATGTTTAGGTTTATGGTCCATTTCAAATTTTGTGAATACCTTATAAGATAGGGGTTGTGGTTAATTTTTTCCTACACAGATACCACTTAGTCCTGTACCTTTGTCGAAGCGGCTTTTCTTACACAGTGTGAGTCATTGATTTGTTGACTTTAATGTTAAAATCACACTGTTGATTACTGTGGCTTTATGGAAAGTCGAAGTCACATCATAATAGCTCTCCAACTTTATTATTATTTTTCATGTTGGTTTGGGGTATTCTAGGTCCTTTCTGTTTTCATGTAGATTTTTTCATCATCCTTCCATTTTCTAGCAAAAGCATAGTAGGGGTTGACTTGGGTTGTGTTGACTCTTTAGATCAATTTGGGGAGAATTGACATCGTAACAACATAGAGCTTTTGTACCCATGAAAATAGTCTCTCTCTCTCCATTCATTTCAGTCTTCAGTTTCTCTCAGTAATATTTTACAGTTTTTAGGTGAGGACCAGAAATATGTTGAATTGTGTTTTCTTAAAAGGGTATGTTGAAATACTAGCCTCTAATACTTTAGACCTTATTTGGAAATAGGATCTTTACAGAGGTAGTCAAGTTTAGATCATTAGTGTTGTGGGCCCTAATCCATTATGACTGGTGTCCTCATTAAAAGGGGAAAGTTGAACAGAGACAGACATACACAGGAGGAGGACGATATGAAAACCCACAGTGAGAACACTATGTGAAGACAGAGGGTTGGAGTGTTGCATCTCCAATGAATACCAAAGATTGGTGGCAAACTGCTAGAAACTAGGAAGACTCAAGGAACCTTACAGGCTTCAGAGGAAGATTAGATGAGCAGATTTAACTGGGAGAAGAAAACTCTTATTTCCATGATGAAGCAAGCAGAGTCAAATTGAGTGATGAAAGTGATTTTATAAACTACTTAATTGTTCAAATTAGGTTTATTGTGACTTTTGGTTTTGGCCCAGTTTTGAACATTCAGTTCTTTGATTAACTTGGATTTTTCTTTCAGAATAAAGTAAAGAGTATGAGGATAAAATTCCTTTAATGAATCTTGGCTGCTCAGGAGAACACTCATTGTAAGACAGCAATATTAAGTACAGTGGGAAAATTTAATTCTCTGTTGATTTATGTATTTGCAAGTAACTTCTCCCAGTTGTTTAATTTTGTGATATTTGTCATACAGAAGTATTAAAAAGCAAAATTTAACCAGTGAATTTGAAGATCTATTTGACTTTATTGAATTCTCATCCAGCAAGCAGTAGAGGGCTCCTCTGAGCTGCAGGAAAAGAAAGGCAGAGAAGAGTCATTAAAAAAAAAAAAAATGATGGGTTGCTGGGTGGCTCAGTTGGTTGAGAATCTGGCTTATGATTTTGAATCTGGTCACAATCTTAGGGTCATGGGATTGAGCCCCACATCAGTCTTGGCACTCAGCATTAAGTCGACTTGAGATTCCCCCTGCACCCTCCCCCACACGCCCACTCCCTCTTGTTGTTGTTGTTTTTTTTTTTTTCTTTTTTTATTTATTTGACAGAGAAATCACAACTAGGCAGAGAGGCAGGCAGAGAGAGAGGAGGAAGCAGGCTCCCTGCGGAGCAGAGAGCCCGATGTGGGCCTGGATCCCAGGACCCTGAGATCATGACCTGAGCTGAAGGCAGAGGCTTTAACCCACTGAGCCACCCAGGCGCCCCCGCCCACTCCCTCTCTTAAATAAAAACAAATAAAACAAATATTTAAATTAAAAAATAAACATAAACATTTAAAAACATATTTAAGAAATAATAATATTTATTAACAAGGTTAATTGTTAATTAATTAATTAATTGTTAATTGCCTTGTTTGGGCAAGATCCCCCTCCTAAGGGGGAAGGGATCTCTCAGGGGTTTGCCTACATGAAATTCCACTTTGGTTAAAGGTTACATTTGAGGAGGTTGACGTTGAAGTTAGGTTAGGTATTAAATATTGCTTTACTTATGTGGGGCATTAGGTGTCTGCATTATACTTCTATGGTTTCCTTTTTTCTTTTTTAATGTTTATTCCAAAGCCATTTTAAATCTTTAAGTGAAAATCCAGCGTTGCCACCCAAAACATTTGCAATGGGTTATGATCCGAGGTGGCTTTTGTTCTACAAAATGCCTACAAAGAGCGTGCTGCTCTCTAAGGGGAAGGAAACAAGCCATCCTCCTGTGGTTTTCTTTTTAACAGAAGTTTTGATTGTTGTTGTTTTTATGGTGGTAAAATGCATATAACAGAAAATTTACCATTTTAAGCTTTTTAAAAAGATTTTATTTGAGAGAGAGATGGGAAAGAAGGAGAGGGAGAGAGATCTCAAGCTGACTCTCCACTGAGCGTGGAGCCCCAGGCAGGGTTCAGCCTCATGACACTGAGATCATGACTTGAGCTGAGTCAGGCCAAATTTGGGCTCCATCTTTTTTTGGAAATGAAGTGTTGTTGGAACAGAGGCACTTGTCCGTATCAATGGCTGGTTTGTGCCTACAGTTGCAGGAATTGGGTCACTGCAACAAAGACTATGTTGCCTGCAAAGCATAAAATATTTATTATCTTGCCCTTTATGGGAAAAATTTGCCACCCTCTGAGCTGTCACATCTGGTATTATTACACTACCTCTCTACACATACCCTATCCTCCTTTATCAGAAGTACTGTAATTGGGCACCCCGGTGGCTCATTCGTTAAGTGTCTGCCATTGGCTGGGGTCATGATCCAAAGGGTCCTGGGATCAAGTCCCGCATTGGGCTCCTTGTTCAGCAGGGAGCCTGCTTCTCCCTCTCCTGCCCCTGCTGTGTTCCCTCTCTCGCTATTGCTCTGTCAAATGAATAACTAAAATCTTAAAAAAAAAAAAAAAAAAGTCCTATAATTGAAGTGCTGCAGTCCCTCCTGTCTTCTTGGGCTTCGTTTCTAGCTCCTACAATTTTTTTCAGGAGCCTTATACTCTCTCCTGTATTTCCCACTATATTGCCTCAAATGAATTTGGCATACTTCATTGCTACATGTTAAGGAGTTACATTACTGTTTTTAATTCTTCTGTGAATTTGCAAATTGCTGGTCTACAAGCCATGTAAAGCCTACAGTCAGGCTTTCTGTGACCCATTCAGTGCTGACATTTAAAATTGGGAGATGTCACTTTAAAATACAGATTTCCGGATAGTTTTGAAAAAATCAGAAAATATGGCAAGGACGGATCTAAGTTTCCTGGTGGCAGGAGTCAG
Organism: Meles meles; assembly: GCF_922984935.1. Classification (NCBI taxonomy): domain Eukaryota; kingdom Metazoa; phylum Chordata; class Mammalia; order Carnivora; family Mustelidae; genus Meles; species Meles meles. Next base: position 43,939,971 of record NC_060069.1, on the reverse strand, counting down.
CTGGAGTTGAGTAATAGCTGCCCCTGTGAACAAGCAGTTGGGTTCTCTTTTTCTAGATTTAACTCGAGATGATTTTTTCCCCTCTCTTGTGGCGTAGTGTTTCTTTAATACTATAGATTAGTTTGAAATGTCTGATGATTCTTGGTTTTACTTTCACATTTAAAAATGAGGCCCTTCAGGGCGCCTGGGTGGCTTAGTGGGTTAAAGCCTCTGCCTTCAGCTCAGGTCACGATCCCAGGGTCCTGGGATCGAGACCCACGTCGGGCTCCCTGTTCAGCAGTGAGCCTGCTTCCCCCCACCCCCCTTCTCTGCCTGCTTCTCTGCCTACTTGTGATGTCTGTCTCAAATAAATAAATAAAATCTTTAAAATAAAAAAAATGAGGCCCTTCAAAAGAAATAAAATGAGGGCCTAGAATAACCCTGCTTGTACATATATTGGCATTGGTGACTGGCAGACATTGTTTGAGGTTATGCTTGGCCATTATGCTTTCCCACCATAAGTGCCAGATTTTAGAGGGCTTTGCTCTGGGTTGCCACAACTGTACTGGGTCTGTCTAGGCAATTCAGTTTCTTTAAAAAATAACCATTGAGGGGCTCCTGGGTGGCTCAGTGGGTTAAGCATCTGACTCTTGGTTTTGGCTCAGGTCGTGATCTCAAGATTGTGGGATTCTGCCTCTGGTCAGGCTCCACACTCAAAAGGAAACCTGCTCTCCCTTTTCCCGTCCCCTACTCACGCAAGTGCTCATGCTCTCTCTCAAATACATAAATACATCTTTTAAAATAAGCTTAATAAGAAAAAGTCTACCAGCCAAGTATTCTGATTTAACAGATCGTGAACTTCTTTTGTCTATCAAGATTCTGTTTATTTATTTGAGAGAGAGAGAGAGAATGAGAAAACAGCATGAGGGGGAGGGTCAGGGAGGAGCAGACTCCCCACCGAGCAGGGAGCCTGATGAGGGTCGATTCTGGACTCCAGGATCATGGTTGGAGCCAAAGGCAACTGCCCAACCATCTGAGCCACCCAGGCGCCCCAGATCGTAAAGCTTTTTTTTCTTTCCCCCCAGATCATGAACTTTTAATTCCCTGTCCCAGCTTAACTCACTGTGATCTCTATTGTGCCTGTGTTTTTGAGCCTGGGCTGCTTTTCCAGTATATGGTGCAGATCTCCTCCCGCCTCACCTTCCTTTCTGAGGGTTGCAATTCTTCATTCTGGTGTATAAGTCATCTCTTTTATATCTGCTTCCCATTTTCTAGAAATTCGTTAAAGTTTCTTGTTCACTGATTGACCCCAATCTCTTTGCTGTTTTAAGATGACTTTTTAAAAATTTCTTTCGTACTGTTATTTTAATAGATTCTAGAACACGAGTTAAGTGTATGTATTCATGTGCCATCTTGAACCAGAAAACCTCTGGACTTCCTTTCCTTTTCTTTTTTTTTTTTTTAAGTTTTATTTATTTATTTAAGTAATCTCTACACCCAACATGGGGTTCAAACTCACCACCCCAGGACATCTGGGTGACTTGGTTGGTTAAACGTTTGCCTTCGGCTCAGGTTATAATCCCGGGGTCCTGGGATTGGGTCCCACCCACATCAGGCCCCCTGCCTGTTTCTCCTTCTGCATCTATCTCTCTGTCTCTCATGAATAGATAAATAAAATCTTTTAAAAAAATGAAAAAAGAAAACTCACGACCACGACATCAAGAGTTACACGCTCCATTAATTGAGCCAGCTATGCACCCCTGGACTTTCTTTTATTTATTTATTTTTTTTTTAAAGATTTTATTTATTTATTTGACAGAGAGAAATTACAAGTAGACAGAGAGGCAGGCAGAGAGAGAGAGAGGGAAGCAGGCTCGCCGCCGAGCAGAGAGCCCGATGCGGGACTCGATCCCAGGACCCTGAGATCATGACCCGAGCCGAAGGCAGCGGCTCAACCCACTGAGCCACCCAGGTGCCCCTGGACTTTCTTTTAAAATGGAGTTCCGGGGACGCCTGGGTGGCTCAGTGGGTTAAAGCCTCTGCCTTGGGTGCCTGGGTGGCTCAGTGGGTTAAGCCGCTGCCTTCAGCTCAGGTCATGATCTCAGAGTCCTGGGATCGAGTCCCACGTCGGGCTCTCTGCTCGGCGGAGAGCCTGCTTCCCTTCCTCTCTCTCTGCCTGCCTCTCTTGTGATTTCTCTCTGTCAAATAAAAAAAAAAAAAAAAAAAATCTTAAAGCCTCTGCCTTCGGCTCAGGTCATGATCCCAGGGTCATGGGATCGAGCCCTGCATCAGGCTCTCTGCTCTGCAGGGAGCCTGCTTCCTCCTCTCTCTCTCTCTCTCTCTGCCTGCCTACTTGTGATCTCTTTCTGTCAAATAAATAAATAAAATCTTTAAAAATAAAAATAAAATAAAATGGAATTCCGGGGGCACCTGGGTCGTTCAGTTGGTTAAGTGTCTGCCTTCAGCTCAGGTCATGATCCCACATTCTGGGATTGAGCCCCTTGTCAGGCACCCTGCTCAGCGGAGAGTCATCTTCTCCCTTTCCCTCTGCCCCTCCCCCCACTCATGTGCATGCGCGCGCGCGCTCTCTCTCTCTCTCTTAAATAAATAAATCTTTTAAAAATAAGGGGCACCTGGTTGGCTCAGTCAGTTAAGCATCTGCTTTCGGGTTAGGTGTGCTGGGAATGAGCCCTACATTGGGCTCCTGCTCAGTGGGAAGCCTGCTTCTTCCTCTCCCTCTGCTTGCTGCTCCCTCTCCTTGTGTGCATGCGCGCGCTCTCTCTCTCTCTCTGTCAAAGAAATAAATTTAAAAATCTTAAAAGAAAAGAGAAGTGGAATTTCCTAGGGGCCCATGGCTGGCACAGCCAGTAGAATATGTGACTTGGGGCGCCTGGGTGGCTCAGTGGCTTAAGGCCTCTGCCTTTGGCTCAGGTCATGATCCCAGGGTCCTGGGATCTAAATCTAAATCTAAAAAAAAAAAAAAAAAAACCAAGAAAAAAAACAAAAAAAGAATAGGTGACTCTTGATCTTGGGGGTGTAAGTTTGAGGTATATGTTAGGTGTAGAGATTACTTAAAAATAAAATCTTTAGGGGAAGAAAAGAAATAAAATGGCACACCATAGAGTAGGTATTGCTAAGCTATTAATGTTTTTTTTTTTAAGATTTTTATTTATTTATTTGACAGACAGAGATCACAAGTAGGCAGAGAGGCAGGCAGAGAGAGAGGAAGGGAAATAGGCTCCCTGCTGAGCAGAGAGCCCCATGTGGGGCTCGATCCCACGACCCTGGGACCACGACCAGAGCTGAAGGCAGAGGCTTTAACCTAACACTGAGCCACCCAGGCGCCCCGGTTAAGCTATTAATGATTTTACATTTTTTTCTAATTTCACATTTTCATATTAATACAGGTTTAATGAAAGACCAAAGCTAGCCATAAAATTCTGTGTTGCCTATAATATTATTTTCTTTCTTGATCTGAAACAGTTGATGACTGTCAGCCAGTTCGCTTATTAAGTAAGCCCGGGGAATTGAGAAGAGAGTATGAGGAGGAGATAAGCAAGGTAGGTACTAAGTAGTTACTCTTTTTGGAAGAATTCTGTCCTGTGTTTTCAGTTTCAGATTTTACATACAGTTTTGTGTTTGTTTAGAAAAATATTTTATTTCTTTTTAGAGAGAGGGTGTATGTGTGTGCTGTGGTGGGGGGAGGGGCAAAGGGAGAGGGAGAGAAAGACTCTTAAGCAGGCTTCATGCTTGGCACTCAATGTGGTGCCCCATGAGGGGCTTGATCCCATAATCCATAGTTATGACCTGAGCCAAAATCAAGAGTTGGACGTTTAACTAACTGAGCCACCCAGGTGCCTGTATATTCCTATATAAAAAATATATATTGAAATATAAATATTTTTAATGTACTTTACAAAAGATCTGTTTTTTACATGTGTTCACAATAGTTACTAACGTTACATATAATTGGCACTCTTATGTAATAGTGATTTTTTTTCATTTTCCCCTCCCATCCTTATTAATTTTTTTGTATATTTTTTGAATGTGTAGAATATTAACATACACCTAAAAGTAAAAATAACATAAAAAGTTATTCACAGAGAGCATATTCCCTTCTGTATCTTATCTACCCTGTGTCCACCACATTGTAGATAACCACTTTTATCACTGTGTGGTTTATCCTTTTTTTGGTGTTTTTTGTAAAGATAAACTGATATATATAATTGCTCTTGTTTTATTAAATATTGCATACTATATATTCTTTTGGACTTTACTTTTTTTACTTGGTAATATCCCCTGGAAATCACTCCATATTATTCAAGAGAGAGTAAGATAGTTCCCAGTATTTTCTTTTTTTTTTAAAAGATTTTATTTATTTATTTGACAGACAGAGATCACAAGTAGGCAGAGAGGCAGCCAGAGAGAAGAGGGGAAGCAGGCTCCCTGCTGAGCAGAGAGCCCGATGCGGGGCTTGATCCCAGGACTCTGGGATCATGACCTGAGCTGAAGGCAGAGGCCTTAACCCACTGAGCCACCCAGGTACCCCCTAAATTTTATTTATTTGTTTGAGAGAGAGTGCGAATGAGAGAGAGAGAGCATGAGAGGGGAGGGGTCAGGGGGAAAAGCAGACTCCCCGCCGAGCAGGGAGCCTGATACGGGATTTGATCCCAGGACTCCATGATTATGACCTGAGCCCAAGGCAGTTGCTTAACTAACTAAGCCACCCAGGCACCCAACATAGGTTTTCTTTTAAAAAAATACTTTCTTCAGGTAGCATTTTTCTTTAGATTTTATTTATTTGTCATAGAGAGAAGGAGAGTGAGCACACACAAGCAAGCAGAGTGGCAGGCAGAGGTGGAGAGAGAATCAGCCTCCTTGTAGAGCAAGGAGCATGATGTGGGACTCTATCCCAGGACTCTGGGATCATGGCCTGAGTTGAAGTTAGTGGCTTAACCAACTGAGCCACCCAGGCATCCCAGGTAGCATTTTTCTGTAGAAATTTTAATAGAAAATTTACTAATTTTAGGTATACAATTTGATAACTTTGCTTAACCTAAGGTCATGGAAGTTTCTTCTAGAATTTTGGTTCTTATGTTTAGATCTATAATTCATTCAGTTAGTTTTTGAGTATAACATGAGTTAGGGATTGAGATTGATTTTTTTTTTCTCATACAAACATTTCCTTACTCTACCCCCGTGTATTGTAACAAGCATCTTTTCCTTTGTAAATTGTGAATCTTTTAGAATATCAAGTGACTCTAAGTGTGGGTCAGTTTCCTCCATGGATGTTAGATTATGTTAGCTCCAGGCTTAAAGCCAGGAGGAGCAGTTTGTCTGATTGTGTTCACTCTCCCACTCCTTTGGTAGTTGCTTATTGTATAACGTCCAAGTTTTTTTTTTTTTTTTTTAAAGATTTTATTTATTTATTAGACAGAGAGGCAGGGAGAGAGAGAGAGAGGGAAGCAGGCTCGCTGCTGAGCAGAGAGCCCGATGCGGGACTCGATCCCAGGACCCTGAGATCACGACCTGAGCCGAAGGCAGCGGCTCAACCCACTGAGCCACCCAGGCGCCCTAATGTCCACGTTTTTAAAATTGTATTTTCTTGGAAGATGTCTTCCACCAGTGTTTTACTCTATCATCACTAGAAGCTGGAAGTCCTATCTCTATGTAGATTTACTTGGTATTTCTCTTATTATGAGGAAAATTATATTTTCATATAATTTTTATAATTTGTGGGGGTGAACTCTCCACGTCTTTTGCCAATTTTTCTACATCATTTTTGTCTTCTCAACTGTTAATACGACTAACTGGTTATTGCTATATATAGATGTAATTGAGTTTTGCACATTAATTTTATAACTTGCTAGCTTGTGAATTTTTCATTGAGTTAGTTTTTGATAGTGATTCTTAAGCATTTAGTTATGAAAGATTTTTTTTCATTTCCCTGAAGCTTTGAGCTTAAAGGATGGAAAAAGAGTAGTAGATTATGCCTATCTTATTCATTGGGGCTGCTATAACAAAATACTATAAACTGGTTGGCTTAAACAAAAAACATTTATTTCTCACAGTTCTGGATCTGGGAAGTGCAAGACCGAGGCACAGGCAGATCTGCTGGTGGATGAGGGCCTGCTTCCTAGCTTGTGGACAGCTGCCTATTCATTACGTCCTACATGGCAGAGAGAGAGATTATTTCTCTGATGTTTCTTCTTTATAAGGGTGCTAATCCCTTTCATAGGGGCTTTACCCTTATTATAACCCAGTTACTTCCCAAAGGCCCTTACCTTCACATATTGTCACATCAGGAATTAGGGGTTCAGCATATGAATTTGGGGGGACACAAATAATGAGTTTTGATGAGGAGAGCATGAAGGGTAATTGTGAAGAACCTAATGGAAAAAGAGGGGGGTAATGTTTATAGAAGAGCCTTTGAACTTTATACTACTAGGAGAGCCCTAATATTTTCCCTACAACCCTGCTTAGTATAGAGCAGTGTTGTCTAATAGAAGTAGGATGTGAGCCCTTTATAATTAAAATTTTTCTAGTAGCCACACTTTTTAGATACTTTTTTAAAAAACAGATGAAATTTATTTTAATGTTATTTTGTTCAACACGGTTAAATATTTCATGTAACCCGGGGCGCCTGGGTGGCTCAGTGGTTTGAGCCGCTGCCTTCGGCTCAGGTCATGATCCCAGGGTCCTGGGATCGAGTCCCACATCGGGCTCTCTGCTCGGCAGGGAGCCTGCTTCCCTCTCACTCTCTCTGCCTGCCTCTCTGCCTCCTTATGATCTCTCTCTGTCAAATAGATAAATAAAATCTTAAAAAAAAAAATATTTCATGTAACCCAAAATACTTGTAATTAATATAAAACATACTATGTAAAATTATATTCATTAACTGTATAATAATATATGAGACTATACATAATTAAGACTTGATTATATAAAGTATAAACATCTAAAGTTTTTACATTATTTTTTATTTGGTCTTCAAATCCTTTTGTGTATTTTGTACTTATACTACAATATAGATTTGGACTAGTCACATTTTAATTACTCAGTGGCAACCTGTTGCTAGTGGCTATTGTATTGGACCATGCAAATTCCTGAAGACCTAAAATAATTATGATGGCTGGGGCATCTGGTGGCTCAGTTGGTTAAGCATTGTTGCCTTCCACTCGGGTCATGATCCCAGAGTCCTGGGATCAAGTCCTGCATCAGGCTCCCTGATCAGCGGAGATCCTGCTTCTCCCTCGCCCTCTACTCTTTGCCCTACTTTGCTCTCTCTCTAATAAATAAAATAAAATAAAAAAATTAAAGGGTGCTTGGGTGGCTCAGTTGATTGGGCGACTGCTTTCAGCTCAGGTCATGATCCCGGAGTCCTGGGATTGAGTCCCACGTTGGGCTCCCAGCAACATGGGGAGTCTGCCTCTTCTTCTGACCTTCTCTCCTCTCATGGTCTCTCTCTCTCTCAAATAAATTAAAAAAATCTTTTTAAAAAATAATTATGGGGGCACCTGGGTGGCTCAGTGGGTTAAGCCGCTGCCTTCGGCTCAGGTCATGATCTCAGGGTCCTGGGATCGAGTCCCGCATCGGGCTCTCTGCTTAGCGGAGAGCCTGCTTCCCTTCCTCTCTCTCTGCCTGCCTCTCTTGTGATTTCTCTCTGTCAAATAAATAAAAAATCTTAAAAAAAAAATAAAAAAAAAATAATTATGGTGGTTAACTTAATGTGGTCTAAGCGCTGTTAAGTAAGGGTTTTATTTTATTTTTTTATATTTTTATAAAAAATATAAAATATTTTTATATTTTATTTTTAAAATAAAGATTTATTTATTTGAGAGAGAGAGAGAGAGCATGAGTAGGAAGGGCAGAAGGGGAGGGAGAAAGAATCTCAAGCAGACTCTGCACTGAGCTTGGAGCCCGACATGGGGCTCAAGCTCACAACTCTGTGAGATCATGACCTGAGCTGAAACCAAGAGTTGGATGCTTAACTAACTGTGCCACCCAGGTGCTACCTTAAGTAAGGGTTTTAAAGGAATAATTTAGTTCTTTCAACAATGTAGTGAGAACAGGTTCTGTGAAGATGCTTTTGACTAGAAGTAAAAGAAAACCCAACTTAAACTACCTTACATAAGAAGGTTGTAATTAACTGGAATTTCAGAAGTTCATTCAGAGCTCCAGCTCCATTTCTTTGTTAACTTTGTCAGGTACTGTAACTTCAGGCTAATAGCAAAATGGCTGCACAGTTTTGAACTTGAGTTGCATACACAACATGCAGAGGAAGAAGCATCAGTCTTTTCCTATGACTTTCATTAGGAGCAAGAAAATTTAGTCTTCAACAAACTTTCCCTTATGTCTCCAACACTTGAACTAGATCAAGGACTTATTCTTGAGTCAAATCCTTTGGATTTCTAAAATGGTTCTTGTATTATTTCTTTCAGGAAGTGTAGTTTAAATGACCACAAGAATGGCCTTAAGTCTTAGAATCTAAGTTTGAGTATCCACTCTGCCACTTAATGACCTTAAGAAAGTTACTGCTTTTCTCTGTTTCCCCATCTGTAAATCACATAATCACTATTGTGGTTGCTTCTTCGGCAGCCACTCCACTTCTGCCTGTTAGGCCTGAGGCATTCTTCCTAGCTTCACAGTTAGATCCTTATTAGTCTCAATTTTTATCATTCTATCCCCTTGGCTAGGGTTTGGTTCAGAAACCTAGGCCTAAGTTAGTAAGCATATACCATTGAGTTAACCAAGGAAAAGTATTACCTAGAGACATTTCCACAAATATTAAAACAGTGTAGTTGAAAGTTTTCTGTGACTGAGGTGAAGAGGGATCGGGGTTTGATCAAGATATCATTGGGCTGACCGGGGAAGGCTTCCTTGAAGAGACCTCTTGATCTGTTCTGCAGGAATTTGCTTTCAGATTTGTACTCCATTTGAAACATTTTGTTCCTGCCAATTTGTTCTTTTTTTTTGTTTTTTTTTTATGACTTTTACTATTCTTTTTAAGAAATATTACAAGTACAGGGGTGCCTGGGTAACTCAGTTGGTTAAGCGTCTGCCTTTGGCTCAGGTCATGATCTCCAGGTTCTGGGATCAAGCCCGGTAGGTGGGTCCTGCTCAGCAGGGAGAAGTCTGCTTCTCTCTCTTTCTCTCCCTCTCCCACTGCTCATTCTCACTCTCAAATAAGTAAATAAAATCTTTAAAATCTTTAAAAAATCTTTAAAATCTTTAAAAAATATATATATTGCAAGTATAGAAGTACCTGGGTGGTTCAGTTGGGTAAGCGTCTGACTCTTGATCTCAGCTCAGGCCTTGATCTTAGGGTCATGAGTTCAAGCCCTGTGTTGGGCTGCGCACTGGACCTAGAGCCTACTTTAAAAAAAAAGAAAGGAATGTTGCAAGTATATTAAAAAGTTCAGAGATGTGTTCTTTGTTCATCATTTTTAAGGTGGAGGCAGAGCGACGAGCCAATGAGGAGGAAGAAAATAAAGCCAGTGAAGAATACATACAGAGATTATTGGCAGAGGAGGAAGAGGAGGAAAAACTACAGGCAGAAAAAAGGCGAAGAGAGATGGAAGAACAACTGAAAAGTGATGAAGAACTAGCAAGAAAACTAAGCATTAATATTGTAAGTTTTAGGGGAGAACTTTGAAGTATTAATGTTCCTATTGCTTTAGACTATGTGGTTTTCTTTCTTTTCTTTTCTTTTTAAAGGATCTACTTATTTCAGAGAGAGAGCATGAGTGGGAGGGGCAGAGAGAAAGGGAGAGAGAATCTCATGCTGACTCTACCCTGAGTACAAAGCCTGACTCAGGGCTAGATCTCACACCCATGAGTTCACAACCGGAGCTGAAAGCAAGAGTCAGCCGTTTAACCAAATGTGCTACCCAGGCTTCCTGACTACATGGTTTTCAAAGATCTTTCACCATGACTAGAAGCAATTTCTGACATATTTGTTCAACAAAACAGATCTTTTTTTGGATATTGTTATGTTTTTTGCATGTTGTTATATATTTGCTCTGATTGAAATATATGTAAAAAAGTGTTTTTAATATGTTAGTAAATTCAGAGTATATAGGAAAGCTATTCAAAGTGAAAGGTTCCTTTCTCCCCTTCCACCTCTGTATTCTCATTCCTGTTCCATTAGTCTCTTGCCCCAAAGGTTAGCACTACTAACAGTTTATTTTTTTCTTACTCACCTAAAAAGAACATTATCAGTCACAGTATTTTTTCCTTGCCTTTTTTCACTTGATATATCTTAGAGATTGTTCCTGTGAATACATGTAGTCTTATCTAATTCTTTTTAAGAATGGCATAATATTCCATTGCACCGATGCAGATCACTTTTTGGAAGTGAAGCACTTTTAATTTTTAAGTAGTACACTAGACCTGTATTTTATTATCTTGGCTATATAGTTAAATTACTAAATGAATAGAAGGATGATAAGACCATACTTTTAAGACTTGAGGGTACAGTGGGACCCAGTGATTTGAAAGAACTTGCAGAATCACCTGGGTTCTTTTAAAATACAAATTCCCATATCTGTTCTAAATCTACTGCATCAGATCTCTCAGGATGGGTTTTGGGGAATACCATTCCCAGAGACATCTGGGGAAGCCTGGTGTACATTCAGGTTTGAGAACCTCTAAAAACAGTTCCTCTGCTTTTGAACAAGTATCTTAAAATGCACTTACCAAAACAAAGTATATTCAGAATTGGGACTTTTTTTTTTTTGAGATGCATACTATTCATAATAGTGTACCTAAGTTTTAGATTATATGCCCCGCCTTTTTTAGAGGTGGGGAGGTTGGTCAGAGGGAGCGGGAGAGAGAGAGAATCCCAGGCAGGCTCCATGCCCAGCACGGAGCCTAACATGGATCTTGAGATCATGACGTCAGTCAAAGTCAAGTCAGAAGCTTAACCAACTGAGCCACCCAGGCACCCCTGTCCTTTTTCATATATTTCTTCTTTTTAAAATTTTAGTAGAATAATTTTGAAAAGGTACATAATCAGGAAATTAAATAAGAAACATTGATCAATAGAACAGCAAATGACAGAGGCATCTGGGTGGCTCAGTTGTTTCATGTCTGCCTTCGGCTCGGGTCATGATCCCAGGGTCCTGGGATGTAGCCTTGCATTGGGCTCCCTGCTCAGTGGGGAGTCTGCTTCTACCTCTCACATTCTTCCTGCTTGTGTTCCCTCTCTTGCTGTGTCTCTCTGTCAAATAAATAAATAAATAAATGACATAGGTAAGAAAATACATTAAAGAGGAGAATTTGGGGTCATCTTTATCTGTCAACAGTCTTTTCTAAACCTTCTTGTTTTAGGGGCACCTGGGTGGCTCAGTGGCTTTAAAGCCTCTGCCTTCAGCTTGGGTCATAATCCCGGGGTCCTGGGATCGAGCCCCACATCGGGCTTTCTACTCAGCAGGGAGCCTGCTTCCTACTCTCTCTCTCTTCCTGCCTCACAGCCTACTTGTGATCTCTGTCTGTCAAATAAATAAATAAATAAAATCTTTAAAAAAAAAACAAAAACAAAACCAACAACAAAAACAAAAAACCTAAACCTTCTTGTTTTAAACAGAGATTTTAAGAGTAGATCTATTGATATTTTAAAAGAATTCTAGGTTTACTTGAGAAAGTTTGGCCAAATGTGTACTACCACGAAGTATATTGATTTTTCCAGTAGTATAGTAAGAAGCTTATGAGACTAGTATAGCAAGTAAATATTTATGATACTGGTGTGCTCTTAAATCCCTAAATTAAATTGCTTTTACATAAAATTACCTTTTATTCCGGATATATCTACAGCTCTTTGAATTTTCCCCTATAGATTAGGGTAGTTATAATTATATGAAGTCATTCATTAGAATAATGGTTATTAGTATCATCATGCCCTTTGTGCTTTATAATGTAAAGTAAAAATAACTAATGTAGGCCAACTTGGATGGATGTAATCCTATTTATACTAATTTTTCCATGGCCGGTATTATTCAAAGGATGTGTAGAATTTAAATGTGAGCATAATTCCTGAAAAATTCTGTTGTGGATTCTGAATTAGTCAAAATAATAGCTTATTTTATTATAATTTTTTAAAATAATGTCTGTTATGCTTTTTCTGTTGAAGAACAATTTCTGTGATGGAAGTGTCTTGGCTTCTCCCTTGAATTCCAGAAAATCTGATACAGTCACAACCAAGTCTCAAAAGAAAAGTAAGAACAAACAAACAAACACTGGAGATATTCATAAGTAAGTGAACATGATTATGTATGTATGTATGTATTTAGAGAGGGAGAGAGAGGGAGACAGCGTGTGTACACAGACAAGGGTTGAGGAGGGCCAATCTTTTTTTTTTTTTTAAAGATTTTATTTATTTATTTATTTGACAGAGAGAGAGAGAGAGAGAGACAGAGACAGAGGTCACAAGTAGGCAGAGAGGCAAGCAGATGGAGGGCCAATCTTAAGCAGGCTTCATGCCCAGAATGGAGCCCAATGTGAGGCTCACGGTTGTGAGATCATGACCTGAGCCAAAATCAAGAGTCAGATACTTAACTGACTGAGTCACCCAGGTGCCTCTGTCAGTTATTTATTGATCACTTACTGTATGCTGGTGTTTTTGCTCATTTAGTCAGCTGATTGTTAAGATTTGGTCCATGAACTTTGCATGAAAACTCTCCAAATGGTCTGAGATTGATGTAAAGTGAAAATAAGGGTGCGACTTACATACTTAGATGCCTAGTTAGCATGAAGAGAGATATGAAGCCTTGTTTTTTTTTGTTTTTATTTTTGTTTTTTTTTTAAGATTTTATTTATTTGACAGAAATCACAAGTAGGCAGAGAGGCCGGCGGGGGAGGGGGAAGCAGGCTCCCTGCTGAGCAGAGAGCCCCATATAGGGCTCTATCCCAGGACCCTGGAATCATGACCTGAGCCAAAGGCAGAGACTTAACCCATTGAGCCACCCAGGCGTTCCTGTTTTGTTTTGTTTTAAGAGAGTAGTGGGGGGGGAGGCAAGGGGAGAGGGAGAAAATCCTGAGCAGGCTCCACACCCAGTGCGGAGCCTGACACAGGGCTAACTCTCACAACCCTGAAATCATGACCTGAGCCAAAATCAAGAGTCAGGTGCTTAACTGAATGAGCCACCTAGGTATCCCTGAAGTCTTTTTTTATCTCGATACCTCAGATTTTCATGTTCCTATTTTCTCAGAATTAACCAGTTGGATTCCTTTTTCTCTTGGTTTAGATTCAAATAAGAAAAGCTAGTCCCATATAAGGTCATCCTCACTGAGAGTTTATACCTTGCCATCTAGGTCATTCCCCCACCCTTTTTTTTCTCCGTTCATGCACTATATTTTTTTCTCTACTATACAAAAAGCATGAGTCAGGTAGTCTGTAGTGGAGTGGATTTAGTCTCCTCATAATGCCCCTCCAGGAGCAGGTAGAGTTCATGATTTTATGAGGATATAAGCGTTCTCATAGTAATTAACAATTGGAAACATTTAAGAACCACAATCTAGAGTTTAAAAATAGGGACAGCTGGCTGGCTCACTTTGTAGTTATGCGCCCCAGGCGCCCCTAGAGCCTATTTTAAAAATAAATTAATAAAAATATGTAAGGGCTTTTGGCTCAATTGAGTAAATATGTGCAGGTAATTTATGTCCTTCCAAAACTCAGAAATTTTCATTTTGGAGCAGGGAGGTGGAGATTTGGGGAGTAGTTAAAACAGGAGATTGCTATTAAGGGAGAAAAACAGATGTCTCAATATCAATAGTATTAACGCCGATATTTTGCAAAGTAGAAATCAAGACAAAACCATTAAGAGAAAAGCAGAGATATTTCATATCGATGTAATAGTGTTCTGCTTAAGGGATGTAACTGTCATGGATCTTCATGTACCTAAATACATACTTTGAAATAAATAAAGATAAAAATTTACTAGAAATTTAAAAATGGGGGGCGCCTGGGTGGCTCAGTAGGTTAAAGCCTCTGTCTTTGGCTCAGGTCATGATCTCAGGGTCCTGGGAGCAAGCCCCACATGGGGCTCTCTGCTCAGCAGGGAGCCTGCTCCCCCCACCTCTCTGCCTGCCTCTCTGCCTACTTGTGATCTCTGTCTGTCAAATAAATAAATAAAACTAAAAAAAAAAAAAACTTAAAAAAATAAAAATTGAAAATGGACAGGGGCGCCTGGGTGGCTCAGTGGGTTAAGCCGCTGCCTTCGGCCCAGGTCATGATCTCAGGGTCCTGGGATCGAGCCCCACATCGGGCTCTCTGCTCAGCGGTGAGCCTGTTTCCCTCTCTCTCTCTCTGCCTGCCTCTCTGCCTGCCTCTCTGTCTACTTGTGATCTCTCTTTCTGGCAAATAAAAAAAAAAAAAAAAACAAATTAAAAAAAAAAAATGGACAGATGAATTTAAAAGCAGAAATTGAAGAAATTAAGAAACTAGTAGGTTAAAGTTAAAGCAAAGTTACAAACAAATAAGGACTAATTTCTGGACTATATAAGGAATTCTGTAACTTAAAAGATGAACAAACAGTCCAGTTCCAAAATAAGCAAAAGGCATGAATAGACATTTCTCCAGTGATATACGTATGGCCAATAAGCACATGAAAAGATTCCCAGTATTATTAGTGATTAGCATTATTAGGAAATGCAGATGAAAACCACGATTAGATACCACTTCACATCCACTAGGATGTCTGTAATCCAAAAAAAGGAAAATCAGTGTTGACAAGGATTGGAGAAATTGGAATCTTGTACAGTTACTGGTGGGAATGTAATGTGGTGCAATTTGAAATTCCTCAGAAAGTTAAAAAGAATTACCATATGATCCAGCAATTCCATTCTTACCTGTGTATTCAAAAGAATGAGAGCAGGAATTCAAACAAATATTTGTACATAGCTATTTGTGTCAGCACTTCAAACAGCCAAAGGATGGACAAATGCAAATGTCAATTGAAGGATGAATGGATAAACAAAATGTGGTATAAGCTACACAACAGTGTATTACTCAGCTCTAAAAAGGAGTGACATACTGATACATGCTATAACATAAATGAACCTCAGAAACACGCTCTGTGAAATAAGCCATACAAAAATGGTTGCCTTTTATACGATTTTATTTATTTATATGAAATAGCTAGAGTAGGTAAATCTATAAGATAGGAAGCAGGTTAGGAGTTGCCAGTGGCTGGGGAGAGGTGGGAATGGGGGAAGTTACTGCTTAACATATGCATGGTTTCCTTTGGGAATGATGAAAATGTTTTGGAACGAAATAGAGGTGATGGTTTTACAACTTCATGAACATGCTAAAATGCCACTGAATTGTATGTTTTAAAATGGTTTATTTTGTGCTAAATGGATTTCATCTCAAATTTAAAATGATTAACAAACAGGCTACTCAGGTGTTTGAAAATTAAGAAAAACTGGTAAGTAATTCTTTGGCTAAAGAAATCTCAATGGAGGGGCGCCTGGGTGGCTCAGTGGGTTAACTCTGCCTTCAGCTCAGGTCGTGATCCTGGTGTACTGGGATCGAGCCCCGCATTGGGCTCTCTGCGTGGCAGGGAGCCTGCTTCCCCCTCTCTCTCTCTGCCTGCCTCTCTGCCTACTTGTGATCTCTGTCTGTCAAATAAATAAATAAAATTAAAAAAAAAAATCTCGATGGAAATAATAAAACTGAAAGTATTATACATCTAAACTTTTGGGAGGGGATTCAAGTATTTAGAAATCCTTAAATGCCATATCAGAAAAAGGGAGAAAGGCTGAAAGTAAATAAATACTTTATTTTAAATTTAGTTAATTGATTTTAGAGACAGAGGGAGAAAGTTCAAGTACACATTCAGGGAGGAACAGAGGGGAAGGAGGAGGGAGGGGAAAAAATCCCAAGCAGACTCCATGCTGGGCGTAAAGCCCAATGCAAGGCTCTCTGTCTCACAGCCCTGAGATCATGACCTGAGCCAAAACCAGGAGTCTGACACTTAACCGACCAAGTCACTCAGGTGGCCCAAGAATATATTTAAAAGGACAATTCCAGGAATACATTACTGACTTGATATTAGATGATGATTTAATGTTAACATATTAACTATTAGCCTATTAACTGTTTCTTTCTTTTTTTTTTTTTTTTAAGATTTTATTTGTCACAGAGAGATACCATAAGTAGGGAGAGAGGCAGGCAGAGAGAGAGGGGGAAGCAGGCACCCTGTTGTGCAGAGAGCCCGAAGTGTGGGGCTCAGTCCCAGGACCCTGAGATCATGACCGGAGCTGAAGGCAGAGACTTAACCCACTGAGCCACCCAGGCACCCCCGTATTAACTGTTTCAATATAAAAAGCATGAGAATGGTAATTCTTAGTAAAGTGGGAATAGGAATAAACTTAACCTGTTAATGGATATCTGCTAGAAAATTTATACCAGATATCATACTTTATGGTAAGAAATTGAAATCATTCCCGTTAAGAACAGGAAAATACAAGAGTGGTCTGTTATTTACCACTTCTGTTCAGTGTTGTTCTAGAGATTTCAGTCTGCACAGTAGGGAAAGGAAACGAAAGATATGAGCTTGGAAAAGAAACCATTGTTATTAGAGGTGGAATATAGAAAATACATTGAAAATCTGAGAGTTCAGAGATATATTTTTAAAATTAATAAGGGTGGGGTGCCTGGGTGACTTGGTTGTTAAGCTTCTGCCTTTGGCTCAGGTCATGATCCCAGAGTCCTGGGATCGAGCCCCACATCGGGCTCCCTGCTCCTCGGGAAGTCTGCCTCTCCTTCTCCCACTCCCATCTGCTTGTGTTCCCTCTCTTGCTGTGTCTTTCCCTGTGTCTCTTTCTGTCAAATAAATAAATAGAATCTTTAAAAAAAAATCAATAAGGGTTTAGCAAGTTTGGTAGACATAAAGTCTGTACCAAAGTTCTGTTGAAAATGTAACTTTAATTAAGATTCAGTTTATTATAATATTAGAAAATAAAAAGTCCTTAGAAAAAAATTTACAGTAAAATCTATAAGACCTTATGGAGAATATTATAAAGTTTTATCATATTAAAGAAATGTGCAGGATTCATGGATTGGAAGATGTCTAATATTACAGTAATGCTAAATGTCAGATCTCCCCAAACTGACCAACAGATTTCAGTGCAATTGAAATCACAATCCTAATTTTTTTTTTTTTTAAGATTTTATTTCTTTGTCAGAGAGAGACAGAGAGAACACAAGCACAGAGAGAGTCAAGCAGAAGGGAGAGCAGGCTCCCCACTGAGCAAAGAGCCGGATGCTGGATCTTGATCCCAGGACCCTGGGATCATGACCTGAGCCAAAGGCTGATGCTTAACTGACTGAGCCACCTAGGCATCCCAATTTAATTTTTTTTTTTTAAAGATTTTATTTATTTATTTGACAGAGAGAGATCACAAGTAGGCAGAGAGGCAGACAGAGAGAGAGAGAGAGGGAAGCAGGCTCCCTGCTGAGCAGAGAGCCCGATGCGGGACTCGATCCCAGCACCCCGGGATCATGACCTGAGCCGAAAGCAGCGGCTTAACCCACTGAGCCACCCAGGCGCCCCCCCCAGTTTAATTTTTGACGTCTGTCACAATCCTAACCTTTTCTTAAACTTGACATACTGACTTAAAACTTTATATGGAAGAGAAAGGGCTTTCAGATACCACCAAGGAGAGAGAAAATGTGTGGTGGAGAGTTGGATGCTTTAAAATGTATAAATAAATATATATGATACTTGCCCAGGAATGGATAAACAAAATGATTGAGGCAATGTAGTAGTTTAGAAATACAGCTATTTTTGCAGCCTTCATGAGGGCTTTGGTGTTTATAAAATATGCCCACCAATTCTTTGAAACTCCTCCCTTAAAAAGACAGAACCCAGTTCTTCACCCCTTGAATAGAGGCTGGACTTAAGTATACACATAGAATTACCTGAAGGGTATTTGGGGACTAAGTTGTAAAAGACATGTGACTTTTCTCTTTTGGATTATTTGCTCTGGAAAATTTAGCTGCCCTGTTGTGAGCAGCCCTATGGAGAGGCCCATGTGGTAAGGAACTGGGGCCTTCTGCCAACAACCAGTAAAGAAGTGGGACCTCCAGAATAACCTTTGTGTGTGAGCCTTCTTGGAAGGGGATCCTCTCGCCCCAGTCAAGTCTTTAGATCACTGATCAACATCTTCCCTAGACTCTAATGAGAGATCCTTAGCTAGAACCACCAAGCTAAGCTGCCCTTGGATTTCTGATCCTCAGTAACTGAGATAATATTTGTTGTTTTAGACCACTAAGTTTTGAGGTACTTTGGGTAAACAGTACAGTAGTCATCATTGCTCTTTAGCTGTTCAGAAGGATGAATTTGTCAATAAATGCTGTTGGGACAATTGATTATATAAGGAAAAAATGAGCTTGGATCTCTACTCATACTGTATAGAAAAATTACTGTGGATGAAACTATAAAACTTTAGACAGATAATGAAGGAGATTATCTTTGGGGAAGGATTTTATTTGAGAATATTTTATTTATTTATCAGAGCAAGCATATGCAAGCAAGGGGGCGTGGCAGGCAGAGGGAGAAAAATGCTCCCCGCTGAGCAAGGACCCCCAATGGAAGACTGGATCCCAGCACCCTGGGATCATGACCTGAGCTGAAGGCATACACTTAACTGACTGAGCCACCCAGGCGCCCTGGGGAAGGAAATTTTAAAGAGCAAAATATGTAATTAGATTATAAGATTAAGAACGTTTTTATCAAAATACCTTTAAGAGAATAAAATGGTGATCTTCTATCTTTAAGAAGATATTTTAACTTGGGGTGCCTTGATGATTCAGTAGGTTAAGCATCTGACCCTGGATTTAAGTGTAGGTCTTGATCTCATGAGTGAATTCAGGCCCATGCTGGGGTCCAGATGGGTATGGAGCCTGCTTAAAAAAAGAAGAAGAAATTTTGACTTACTTAACTGAGAAAAGGTAATGTACTATTAAAGAAATACCCACCTCTGAGTAAGAAAAGAATCAGTAGGAAAAATAGGTAAAAAACTTTGACTTCATAGTAAACGAAACCTGAAAGTTAATGTATATTTGAAAAGATACTGAACCTTATTAGTAATTAAGGAAACAAATTAAAATCACAGTGAGGTAGCATTTCACACTCATCCTATTGGAAAAAATAGCTTTCTGGCAGTATTAAGTATCATAGACAATAAGGAGCACTTCTCTGTTTGGTGGAAGTGTAAAAGATTGATACTCTAGAACTCTGGGCCATAGATGCCAAAGAAATCCTAGAGGATACATAGAGGAATGTTCCCAGCAGTGCTATTCATAATAGCAAAGAGCAGAAGTACCCAGATGTCCCCAAGTCGAACTGAATACTATCCAACAGTCAGAATGAATCTAGCTGAGAATAACACGCATATATCATGAAAATGGGCGAAGAAAAAGGTTGTAGAATACGTGTAGTATGGTTCCGTTTATGTAAAGGTCAAAGTCCTTCAGTACTAAGGAGTACATGTTTAAGGATTCAAAGGTGTGGTAAAACTATTTTTAAAAGTAAGGGAAGGGGGGGGCACCTGGGTGGCTCAGTGGATTAAGCCGCTGCCTTCGGCTCAGGTCATGATCTCAGGGTCTTGGGATCGAGCCCTGCATCGGGCTCTCTGCTCCGCGGGGAGCCTGCTTCCTCCTCTCTCTCTCTGCCTGCCTCTCTGCCTACTTGTGATCTCTCTCTCTGTCAAATAAATAAAATCTTTTTAAAATAAATAAATAAATAAATAAATAAAAGTAAGGGAAGGGGCGCCTGGGTGGCTCAGTGGGTTAAAGCCTCTGCCTTCGGCTCAGGTCATGATCCCCAATGCGGGGCTCAGGCTTAACCCATGTCTTTATCCACTTATGTCTTATGTCTTTAAGACATAAGTGGAAAAAAAAAGGAAATCACAGAAGAATATGATTGTTTTAAAAAAGAGATAGCTTGGGTGGCTCAGTGGGTTAAGCCTGAGCCCCGCATTGGGGATCTCTGACCCCGCATTGGGCTCTCTGCTCAGCGGGGAGCCTGCTTCCCTTCCCCTCTCTCTGCCTGCCTCTCTGCCTACTTGTGATCTCTGTCTGTCAAATAAATAAAATATTAGAAAAAAAAAAAGGGAAAACTCAGGATAGTCGAGTCTCATCCCCATAAAGGATGTTAAAATAAGTGATCCTCCCCTCACTTTAAGCAGGTTATAAGGGATTTGGGGGGGGTATTTTTTTTTGTATATGTGCTGCCGAAGCGAGCACAGGGGGGTATTTTTTTTTTTTAAAGATTTTATTTATTTGACAGAGAGACAGGGGGAGTGGAAGAGGGAGAAGCAGGCTTCCTGCAGTGCAGGGAGCCTGACATGGGACTGGATCCCAGGACTCTGGGATCATGACCAGAGCCAAAGGCAGATGCTTAACAACTGAGCCACCCAGGCACCCCAAGTATAAGGGTTTTTTTGTTTGTTTGTTTGTTTTTTAATTTTTTTTTCCATTTTAGTATAAGGGTTTTTATATAAAGATTTAAAACTTTTAAAAATTGTAACATACATATATTAAAGTATACTATTCTTAAGTGTTGTTTTGGTGAATTTTTAACTACATATAAAGCATCTTCCAGATTAAGTTACAGAGTATTTCCAAAAGGGTAACTGGTGTCCTTTCCCAGTCAGTATCCCCCTCCTTGAACCACAGTGTATTATGATTCTTACATATGTTTTGCAACTATTTTCTTGTAAATTATTTTTTTTTCATGAGATAGACATATATATACTTAGGTCTTTAAGACATAAGTGGAAAAAAAAGGAAATCACAGAAGAATATGATTGTTTTAAAAAAGAGATAGCTTGGGTGGCTCAGTGGGTTAAGCCTCTTCCTTTGGCTCCAGGGTCCTGGGATCGAGCCCCAAATCGGGCTCTCTGCTCAGTGGAGAGCCTGCTTCCCCATCTCTCTCTACCTGCCTATCTGCCAACTTGTCATCTCTCTGTCAAATAAATAAATAAATTCTTAAAAAAAGTGTGTACTATATAGAAATAATATTTTTTTAAAAATTGGTTACGTATGAGAAAGCAAATAGGAATGGAAAGGGATGGTAGCATGTATGTCCTATATTTCTGTTTACTTTTTTAGAATGAGCATGTATTCATGCATTACCCAGTTACCATAAAAAATATTCGGGATAGTTCATCAATCTTTTCTGATTATGTTGAATAAGTATCTGGTCACGTTTTCTCTGCTTATGGAGTTCAAAAAAAAAAAAACTTATGCTATAGTAATTCTATTTTGATAACTAATATCCAGCTTTGGCAGAAGGATTCTTCAGCTTTGGGAAACGAAACTAAAATGAGATTAGGTGTGCTCAGTCAGTTATGCATCCAACTCTTGATTTGACTCAGGTCATGTTCTTAGGGTCATGGAATTGAGCCACATGTCCCACAGGTCAGGCTCCATGCTGGGCATGGAGGCTGCTTTAGATTCTTTCTCCCGCTCCCTCTGTCTCTCCCCCTCATGTGCACATACGTGCGTACGCTCTCCCATTAATTAATTAATTAATTAATTAGTTAAAAAATGAGACTAAACCTGGGCTCCTGTTTTCTCTTATTGATTGAAAAGGTAGTTCTGGGGCGCCTGGGTGGCTCAGTGGGTTAAGCCGCTGCTTTCAGCTCAGGTCATGATCTCAGGGTCCTGGGATCGAGTGCCGCATCGGGCTCTCTGCTCAGCGGGGAGCCTGTTCCCTCTCTTTCTCTCTCTCTCTCTCTGCCTGCCTCTCTGCCTACTTGTGATCTCTCTCTGTCAAATAAATAAATAAAATCTTTAAAAAAAAAAAAAAAGAAAAGAAAAGGTAGTTCTTAGGGCACCTGGGTGGCTCAGTTGTTGGGCTCAGGCCATGATCCCAGGGATCCCTCCTCAGCCGTAAGCCTGCTTCTCCCTCTACCACTCCCCGGGTTTGTGTTCCCTCTCTCCCTGTCTCTTTCTCTGTCAAATAAATAAAATCTAAAAGGAAAAAAAAGGTAGTTTTTTTTTTTTTAAAGATTTTTTATTTTATTTATTCAACAGAGAGAGAGATCACAAGTAGGCAGAGAGGCAGACAGAGAGAGAGGGGGAAGCAGGCTCCCTGCTGAGCAGAGAGCCTGATGTGGGGCTCGATCCCAGGACCCTGGGACCATGACCCGAGCCGAAGGCAGAGGCTTAACCCACTGAGCCACCCAGGTGCCCCAAAAAAGGTAGTTCTTGTACTTAATTTGTAGAGTAAGTATTTAGATTGATTCAACTAAATATTGATTCAACTCTGATCTATAAGGGATATTATTCTTTGTTCTTAAATGATATCTTTGTCTAGATTTTATTTTATTGTTCCACATACTAATTGGTACTTTGGACACAATGGAACTTAGGGTGTTATATATTTGCAGTTCAGACATTTTTCTGTTGTTCTCTTTAATTATAAAAACAACAGCTAGATACTCCTTGAAAATCTTGAAGGCCCCAACATTTTAGGACATCTCTGCCATTTTTAAGCATAGTTATATATGTGTTTGAATTTTTTTACAGTTTTTAAAATATACCTACTATCTCTTTTTACTCCCTTTTGTTTTACAGCATTTTTTTCATGGTATTACAAACTTTCATGTTTTCTGTGGCAGACAGCCTATTAAAGATGCTTAGACGTTTTGAGATACCCTTATGCTGATGTATTGATGTATCTGTATTTTTCTAGGCAGATAGTTGATACAAAATGTGTATCTAACAAAATCTCTATACCAGAGTGGTAGAGAATCTAATCATGAGTGCTTTCCCAATGGTAGACATTAAAGATGTAGTAAACAGCCAAAATTCCTGGCATTAAAAAGAAACATCTCTTTTCTCCTGATTTAAAATGTCATGTATATTACGTTTGGAACGACTTTATAGTCTTATGTTTTTCCAATGTTTATTGAGAATTAAATAATTAGATTTGACTTTTATTTCCTTTGCTGCTATTTTTCACTAAAATATAATACTCAGCTTTTAAAGTTTTGCTCTTGTATTAGGCCAAAATAGCTGAGACAAGGAGTTAGAATACACTCATTGTGATCAAATCAGCCAAATAGCAGATCAGACAGTCTTCACGTAAATAGGTAATCTGGCTTATTATAGTGGTCACATGCCACTTGTCTGTCAAAGCATTGAAACTTTGGTAAATCTTTTTTTTTTTTTTTTTTTTTGTAAGGTATTTGTCACCTAAATCTCAGTTTGGGTCAGCATCGCAGTCTGAAATTGTACAAGGAAGCCCAAAGAACTGCATGTCTAAGGTATGTGAATGCTAAAGATGTTCTTCCTTTGGCAAGTTTACTAATGTTATGGGTTGCTAATATTTGTAGTTTCCTAACTTCTTTATAGTCACTATAGTATATGGAATACCCTTCCTTAGTCATCTTAGGCTCCCCTAGACTAGGGGTCAACAAATTTCTCTAAGGAGCCAGATACTAAATATCTTTGTGGCCTTATAGACTCTGTCACAACTATTCAGCTATGTTTTCGAGTGAAAGCATCCACAGACAGTACATAAACAAATAGGCTTTGATCAAGTAAAACTATTTACAGAAGCAAGCAACAGGCGGAATTTGGTTCATGGGCCATGGATCCCCGGCTTAGAAAATCAAACTTGCAAAACCAAATAGGCTACACCTGGTACCAGCCTCAATGTCAGTGAAAATTAGAGGATAAGAAACAAAGCATGCTAGTAGGGTAGCATCAGGCGTATCTGTGCCCCAAGAGCCTTCACTGTAGAGCTCCTAAGTGACAGCCTGGAAATGAAACAGTGCAGAGAATGGGGAGGCCCTAGAAGCCCTATGCTCCGTAAGAGTCAGTTATTTATTGTATCAACCCATGGGTGTAGCCTCCAGGGGTCCTGGGAAGGAACATACCGGGTCAGAAGAGTTATAAGTCAACTTACAGAAGCCCCAAGACCTGGTTTCCCATTAGTTGCTTATAGATCATCCATAGTTCTCCTAGTACAGATGCAGTTCACCAGTAAAATCATTTTTGCCATAAGCCATTGCACCTTTATCAGGTTTTTAGGAAAATAGAACTGGGAAATGTGAGCTGATGCCAAGGTTGATTTCCTACAGAGACGTTTTGTTAACCCTTTACTAAGAGGTCCCTAGATCTTTTAAAAACTCAGCTAGGTAGTTTAAAACCTGTCATTTAATTGGCATTTACCATGTGCCAGATAATGTGTGTATTATTTTCTTCAGTGTCCACCACAAGCACCAACTCTGTTAAAGTAGGTATTCATTCTTGTGCCCATTTTACAGTTAAGAACTAAGGCACACACAGATATGAGACTTGTGCACAGTCCCTTAAGTAAAGATGCTAGAGGGAGGATTCAGGTCCAGATGATCTGGCTCATACTGGAACTGAGGATGGAGGAGACCTTGTAGGGTAGGGATATTTGTCCTATCCTCGTGTTCATATTCACAGCAAAAGCAGGTAAGCAACCTGGAATTTACCCAGTCCAAAGTGGACTGGTTTGTAAGAAATGCTATAAGAAATGATAAAGGCAAAGCAAATAGGTAAAAGAATAGATTTAAGGTCTCTAACAACAAGGAGTAATTTTTGTTCTGAGGCAAATTTTCACCAAAGCCAGTCTGTCTGTCTGTCTGTCTGTCTTTCTTCTTTTTTATTAACATATAATGTATTATTTGCTTCAGGGGTACAGGTCTGTGAATCATCAGTCTTGCACAATTCACAGCACTCACTGTAGCACATACCCTCCCCAATGTCCTTAACCCAGCCACTCTATTTCAGACCCCCTGACCTCCCAGCAACCCTCAGTTTGTTTCCTGAAATTAAGAGTCTCTTATGGTTTGTCTCCCTCTCCAGTCCCATCTTGTTTCATATTTTCCTTCCCTACCCCCCACGCCCCCACTCTAACTCTCTAATTCCTCATATCAGGGAAATCATATGATAATTGTCTTTCTGATTGACCTATTGTGCTCAGCATAATACCTTCTAGTTCGATCTAGTTCGATCTTGCAAATGGCAAGATTTCATTTCTTTTGATGGCTGCATAGTATTCCAACACACACACACACACTCACCCAACAGGTGTGTGTGTGTATATATACCACAGGTATATATATATACACATATGTATATATATATACCACATCTTTTTTTTCTTTTGAGAGTTTATTTATTTATTTGACAGACAGAGATCACAAGTAGGCAGAGAGGCAGGCAGAGAGAGAGTGGTGGAAGCAGGCTCCGCACTGAGCAGAGAGCCCGACGCAGGACTCGATGCCAGGACCCCGAGATCATGACCTGAGCCGAAAGTGGAGGCTTTAACCCACTGAGCCACCCAGGCGCCCCAAACACATCTTTTTTATCCATTCATCTGTTGATGGACATCTCGGTTCTTTCCATAGCTTGGCTATTGTAGACATTGCTGCTATAAACATTCGGGTACACGTGCCCCTTTGGATCACTACGTTTGTATCTTCAGGATAAATACCCAGTAGTGTGATTGCTGGGTTGTGGGATACTTCTATTTTCAACTTTTTGAGGAGCCTCCATGCTGTTTTCCAGAGTGGCTGCACCAGCTTGCGTTCCCACCAACAGTGTAGGAGGTTTCCCCTTTCTCCACATCCTTGCCAACATCTGTCGTTTCCTGACTTGTTTATTTTAGCCATTCTAATTGGTGTGAGGTGGTATCTCACTGTGGTTTTGATTTGTATTTCCCTGATGCTGAATGATGTTGAGCACTTTTTCATGTGTCTGTTGGCCATTTGGATGTCTTCTTTGCAGAAATGTGTGTTCATGTCTTCTCATTTCTTAATTGGATTATTTGTTCTTTGGGCATTGAGTTTGATAAGTTTTTTATAGATTTTTGGATACTAACCCTTTATCTGTTGTGTCATTTGCAAATATTCACCAAAGCCTTTCTTAAGGCTTTTCTGTAGTCAGAACTAATCCTAGGTATTTATTTACCTAAGACCTGTAAGTGAAAAGAAAAATAAACTGACAAAAGTCAGGGTTTTTATTTTTTTCTTTTTCTCTTTTTTTCTTTTCCCTTCTCTTCTCTTCTTTCTTTCTTTTTTTTTTTTTTAAAGCAAGGGTTTTTTTGTTTTGTTCGTTTTGTTTTTAAGATTTTATTTATTTATTTGACAGAGAGAGATCACAAGTAGGCAGAGAGAGAGAGGGAAGCAGGCTCCCTGCTGAGCAGAGAGCCCGATGCGGGGCTCTATCCCAGGACCCTGAGACCATGACCTAAGCCGAAGGCAGCGGCTTAACCCACTGAGCCGAAAGCAGCGGCTTAACCCAGTGAGCCACCCAGGTGCCCCTTAAAGCAAGGGTTTTTAACCTAAGGCCTGGGTCTGTGGTTAGAATCCAGAGAGTACGTATGAACTTAAATGGAAGGAAAGGTTTATCTTTACTTTCACCTAAACTCTCATTCCTTTAATTACAAATGTAGACATCAAACTGTAATACTGTCAGCAAAATCTGTGCCTTCAGTCATCATCAGTGGAAAGCACAGGTTTTTATCATGTTAAATTTGTCGCAGGTTTCTTGAAATATTGTTACTTGTCCCTACTTCAGTATTACAAGTGATTAGACTTGCCTCAGTAGATCTTACTATTTGATGTATTAATAGTTGCACATTGCATTAGGAATGACATTTTAATAATTGTGTTGCAGTATAAACTATTCCCATTGTGATCCTATGGATTTATTTTTATATTTTAAAGTATTCAGAAGAGGTCTGTAAACTTCACCAAAATGGCAAAAGGTGACGAGTCCGTGGCACAAAAAGGGGCTAAAAACTTCTGGCCTAGAGGAAATTTATAAGGTGAAAGAGAGGTCAGGTCCTGGTGCCAGCTTATTGGCCATACACAAAATCTAGTTTGTAGGTTATAATGGGAGTGAAAATGAAGGAGTGCCCTTATCTAAATTGGCACCCAGAATAAAAATACTATTAAGAGTTGGGGCACCTGAATGGTTCAGTGGGTTAAGCCTCTGCCTTCAGATCAGGTCATGATCTCAGGGTCCTGGGATCCAGCCCCACATTGGGCTCTCTGCTCAACAGGGAGCCTGCTTCCCCCTCTCTGCCTGCCTGCCTCTCTGCCTACTTGTGATCTCTCTCTCTGTCAAATAAATAAAATATTTTTAAAAAAAGAGCTAATACGCGTTATTATAGTGATGCTATCTTATTGTGAAAATAAGATTAGACTTCTGTGTTGTGACTTGATATTTTTCTCCAGGTCACTTCAGTCTTTTTCTGTTTTCTATAGAAAACTGACAGTAGTGTTGTAGAGAGCCCTACATGGCAAGATACAGAAATTGAGGAAGATATGCCAACACTTTCTTCACAAATATGCATGGAAATTCAAGACCAAGGTGAAAAGTCTTCAGAGTCACCTATGCCTCAGTTATGTGCCAATGGTAGAGAATGGTGCCTTGAAGGAAAAGTCAAAATGAGACCAACCAATCATGATAAAGAGTTATGTGTCCTAAATCATGAAGGACCTGAAGCCAGAGTTCCCTGCTCTGAAGAAGCTGCAGCTAAGCCTTATGGCAAAACTGAAAGTGGGTGCACTATATCAGGTACGACACAGATAACTGGAAGTAATACAGTTGAGACAGAAAATGAAGAGTCTTGCCTACCGATCAGTAAGGATATTTCCAAAAGAAAAAACCCAGAATCTTTGTCTGAAGCAGTCAGGGATCCGTGCGTTTCTGCAAAAAGAAGGAAAACATTCCCCGAAGCTTCCTCAGACCAAGAGGAAGCAGAAATCAACTTTACCCAAAAACTGATAGATTTGGAACGCTTACTTTTTGAGAGACATAAACAAGAAGAAGAGGACAGGTTATTAGCATTACAGCTTCAGAAAGAAGTAGATAAAGAACAGAAGAAGCCAAACCGGCAGAAAGGATCCCCAGATGAGTATCATTTACGTCCTACGTCGTCACCTCCAGACAGATTGCTAAATAGACAGAGGAAGAATTCCAAAGACAGGAACTTCAAAAGACAGACTGATACAGAGCATTCCAAATCTCGGAGAGGCTTGAAAAATGAAAATTGGCAGCCGTCTTTTAAGATCCAATTGAAACATTCAGTTAATGTTAATGGGAGAAAGATGCCAAATTCTTCTAGAGATAATACTAATGTATCTAAAAGCGCTAATTCCCTACAGCCTAGTAAGTCACAGAAAAGTATTTTTCAGATGTTTCAGAGGTATACAAAGTAATGCATGGGGAGAAGGAGGGTTTTATAATCTAGCAAATGGATGGATTATGAAGCCTTTTTTCATATAGAGACTCTTTGTAATGGTCACACCCATTGTCTATAAAGGATGGCATGATTACGAGGGAGGAATATATAAATGTGTTTCTGCTAAACTCTGGTAAGCAGGAGTCCCAATCCTTTGCTTTTTTAATAACTGTGGTGTACTAAGTTTGACAATCCTTATGGGTATAAGAATGCCTTGGCGAGCTCCGAAGAAATCTTCAAGTGCCATTCTGTTTCCCAGAAATGCATGTTTTACAAAAGCCTTTGCTTCCCTTTGTGTCCTAACTAGTAATCAAAGCGAGATGATACATACCAAGTAGTTAGGAACCCAGCAGGGTAAGTTCTCTTGCTACTTCCCATATATTTGCAGAGCACTTGAAATGCATCTCCCATAACACTAAAGGAATCTAGTTTTCATCTCCACTTTAATTATTTTAACCATTATAGCATTTTCTTCTATTTAAAATGGTTTGTGATCAATGTGAAATCAGAAAAGTCAGTTTCCTGGAGAATTAGGAATTAGTTGACAGAAAGGAAGCTAGGCTCTTGATGCGAAGGGAGTTGAAGAGTTGGGGTATGGCTTGGTGGGGCAGATTGACTGTTTGAAAGCGTTGGAACGGAATGAGTGACCAGAAGCTGGGCCTGGGATGGAGTAGTAGGTGACGTTTGGTAGAGGGTTCTCCCTCCTCCTTTCTTTGCTAAATGACATGGAAAACATTTGGGTTTTATAGCTTTTCACACCATAGTGTCTGGGGTCAAAATCAAAATCAATTGCTAAGTTGCCTGAAATTTAGGAATGTCACCTTTTTATTAATCTGCTATTCCGGGGGTGGGGTGGGACTTTACTGTAGGAGGGTTAAACATCATAATATCTTTTGTTGTGGGACCTGAGATATAACCATGTGTTTATTTCCTTATATTATCATTTGTATTGATGCTGACTTTTATATGTGTTTTCGGACAGAAAAAGAAAGTCTGAAACTTGGGTTTTGCCGTCTTACCCTTGAAAGTTAAATCAGAAGGCAGTGATTTCATTTTGTGAAATTTAACTTACAGACCATTAATCTTTTTTTCATTGATATGAACAACTTTAAGCAAATAGCAGTTTTAACAGCATTTCTGCTGATCTCTAGTTATCCATCCTTTTGAAGTAAAAATAAAACATCCTAGAGCTAATTCTAGCTTAAATTTGTCAGTATTTTTGTACATTATTAAGATTTTTCTCCAAATTTTGTAACTAAAATTCTGTTAATCTTTGCATACTTAATGGCATCTATTTCAATATTGATTGGGTAATTATGGGTAGAATTCTGATGCTAATTTAAAATTTAGTTTGCTCTTTCTCAAAAAAATAAAAATGTGTTTGCCCTCTGAGTAATGATTGTGCTGAAATGAAGTCAGAAACTAACCAAATTTCTCCAAAATATGATAAAATCTGTCTTCTCATCAAATCAATATTTTTCTAAGAGCAATTTCACTTAACATTTTAGGGTAGACACTGTTGGAACTCCTCAAAAGTTGTATAATTAAATTTTCCTGGAGTAGTCCATGACCAAAAAGGGGGAAAAATATTGTGACATATATAGGATTTCTGCATTTAACCACTCATTGGTGAAGAAGTCTTCCTGACCTTAAGATAAATTTTAATTTCTCTATTAGTTTTTCTGATAGTCCTACCTTATATGTCTTTTCATTAGAAACGAATAAATGTTTTCTGTCAGTCATTAGAGTGTATTGCTACTTTTTCCTCTCATTTTTGTGGAGGGATAGGAGAATATTGAACTTCTCAGGGACCACTAGAACTATACAGAGGTTGAGAATCTGAAAATTAAAATAATCAAAATTAAGACTATTACATGTATTTTACCACAATTAAAAAATAAAAACTAACTACCTAAAATTAAAAAGTCTGCATAACTTATTACCACCATAATGGAAAATTGGAAAATATGGCAAATGGCGAGAGGGGTGGAGAGTAGATGCAATTTGTCGTGAAGAGCTCATTTCCTTTGTACCAAGGATCTGCTGATACATTATGAAAATGCCTAATAACTCAAAAGGAAAATTAGAACTGTTCCCAAAAAACAGTTCTCAGGAAAGGAAATTTCCTTTAAAAGATGTCTTTTAAGTATGTGAAAAGATGCATAATGTCACTTATACTAGTGTTTATACATTTGTCTACCCTTCACATTAGTTAAGATAAAGGTGCTTTTTTGTTTTGCTTTTGTGTATGTATGTGTGTTTAAATCTTGGCAAGAGTATGGGGAAATAAGCACTCTTATGTATTGGTTGGTATCAGTAGAAAATTTAAAATCCCAATTCTGAATTGGGCAATTTTATCTCTAGGAATTTCCTAAAGCTGCCTTTACATGTGTGTAGAATGACATGTACAAAATATTTTTGTATGGCACTGTTTGTAATAATAAGCTTAGAAAAAACCTTAATGTTACATCAATAGATAATAAATGATGGTACAATTGTTATATAGCAATTAACAACAAAACCACTTTACTGATATGAAAAGATAGATACATGTATTTGCATAAAATGTCTAGAAAGAGAAGCAATAAATGTCGCCAACAGGGAGAGAAACCTTGTGGCTGGGAGATAAGGGTGGAAGAATGACTTTTCACTCTGTGTTCTTTCCTACTTTTTGAATTTTCAGTCATACCAAATATGTCATCTAGTCAAAATTTTAATGTTTTTAAAATGTTGCAAGATAAGAGTGCCCGGGTGGCTCAGTTGGTTGAGTGATGGACTCTTGATTTAGGCTCGGGTCATGATCTCAGAGTCCTGGAATTGACCCCAGCATTTGGCTCTGTGCTCAGCAGGGAGTTGGCTCGGGGTTCTCCCTCTGCCCTATCCCTGCTTGCAGACGCGTTTTCTCTCTCAAATCAATAGATAAATCTTTTTTAAAAAAATGTTGCAGATAGGGGCACCTGAAAAAAAAAAGATAGGGGCATCTGACTGGCTCAGTTGGAAGAGCCTGGGACTCATGATCTCAGCGTCGTGAGTTCGAGCACCATGTTGAATATTATAAATAACTAAGAAAAAAAAAACTTTAAAAAGATATTGCAAGAAAAAGGGAGCTTATTAATCTCAGCCTTCACCACTCTGAAGGGTGTTTTTTGCCTTACATAATAAAAATCAATTCAGGAAGATTTTTTTCGGTGTGGAAAAAACTATAGCATTGTGAGTTGATTTGAATGTATTTAGCTTTCAGGTACTATTTTTAAATTATTTGAAAAGCAAGATTTATGTTTTCCAGGTAGCATTGCAGCAGGCCTACATTCCTGCTGAGAGTAATCAGAAGAGCCAGATAGAAATGTAAACTTGGGGCGCCTGGGTGGCTCAGTGGCTTAAGCCTCTGCCTTCATGATCTCAGGGTCCTGGGATTGAGCCCCGCATCAGGCTCTCTGCTCAGCAGGGAGCCTGCTTCCACCACTCTCTCTCTGCCTGCTTCTCTGCCTACTTGTGATCTCTCTCTCTGTGTCAAATAAATAAATAAAATCTTTAAAAAAAAAAAAAAAAGAAATGTAAACTTGCCAGGATATCTGGGTAGCTCAATTGGTTAAGCGTCTGCCTTCAGGTTAGGTCATGATCTCAGGGTCCTGGGATGGAGCCCCGCATCAGGCTCAGTACTGAGTCTGCTTCTCCTTCTTCCTCTGTGATCTCTCTCGCCTTAAAAAGAAAAAAAAAAAAAAAAAATGTAAAATTGCCTACTGAAAAGCATCAGAGAGCTCCTGAAATAATGAAGACTAAATTCAGGGCTAAGATTCTAGAGAAGGGAGACATGAGAAGTGAAATGCTATTTGCAACCAAAAAGTGGTTTTGCTGGTAGCATGTGCCTGTTGTGAATGCAGGACAAGAATCAGGGCTGCTGCTAGTGAACGGAAACTGGCAGAACTCTTGGCTTTCTGATGCAGCTGGAGTAACAATATTGGAGACTTGAGGGTCATCCAACGCAAGGCCAATTTTCCCATCAAGGTAATTGCAGAGTTTTCAAACTCCTCAGGGCAGAGGCTGAAAACCTCAGAAAAGCAGAGAGTTGTCATCAGGCTCATACTGCTGATGAGACAAAAGCATTCATGACCTACCGAGGGAAGGGAGCCTATTGAACACACAGGACCTCAACTGGAAGCCCTAGCACAGGGGGCTGTAAAGTACATCCCCAGGGCCACATCTGCAAGCGTCATGTTTTTGTAGGGCTTCTGGGCTAAGAATGGTTTTGGTTTTCAGTGCTCTACGCCCAGCATGGAGCCTGGCACAGGGCTTGAACTCGACCCCGAGCCTGAGCTGAGATGGAGAGTTGGGCACTTAATGGACTGAACCACCCAGGTGCCCCTAGAATTACCTTCTTATTTGGTCTCTACCTGTTAGTGAACTGCTTACCTTCCATTACCTCACTTTCTTAATTTGTAAATGGGAATCCTAATGTAGTCAACCAAGGTGCTAAGTTGCTGTCAAGAGGTAAGCACCTGGCACATGCCTTGATTCAAAAGAAGGACTGGAATAAGCGATGATTCCTCCCGCCTGGCTCTTCTCTGACCTCACTACTCCACCACGCCCACTTTTGGAAGAGTCTCCCATAAATCTCCAAATGTGGCATCCAGTAAGCTGCAATTTATCTTCCGTCTACTGATGAAGACTCCACTCAGCTCTGCCAGGCATGTCTGCAGCTCCCTGCATCACAAGAGACCCCTGCTTCTAAGTCCCCCAGGTCACAAGAGTCCCTGGCCTCCCAAAGGAAACTGAATTCTCAGAAATCCTAAGTGGCTTCTGCAAGTCCCTGTACTGGTTCATAGCTGGTGTGCATAAAGGTGTGTGAAACACTAAAAACTTTGAGATTAAAAAGATGGGAGTTGAACCACTACTGTATGTTGATCCATTTCTTATTCCTGCATAAAGCTCTTAATAAACAATTATGACTTTAAATTTTGAGTCTGATTTTTTTTTTCCCTGTAGAATATTTTGCCCTTGTCTTGGCAGGACTTGGAGCAACCTTGAGATCAACTGAGGGGACTCTCTACATTTTACTTTTACGATCCTCTTCAATTTGGCTTTTGTAGTTCCGGGTTGCCACAATCAGGCTCTGTCCCTGGAAATAGTTCAGTTCGGAAGGCTTTCTGTCAGCTGGGAATCATGCACAGAGTCTCCATTTTTTGTATCCTTCATCTCCCTCAAGTCCTGTAATGGACTTTTGTGTCCATCTTTTACTGCAGGTTAGACTGACCCCAGACTTTCCTGAGTCCCAGGATGGGGATGAGAACCCCACCCCTTGCTCAGTTGATAGTAGACAAATGTAGTGTGTGTATCTGAGTCCAGTTAAGAAAACAAAAACCACAGTATTTCAGCAGAGGTTATAGAGTGGGGAATTGGTTAGACAGGTGTTAGACCAAAGGGAACGAACAGAGATAACCCAAAAATGGTAACTGCAGGAAGTGGCTACTGCCCTCAGAGCTGGGAAACAGAAGGGAAGAGTCTGAGTTACTAGAACGAGGCACTTAAGAGGTGGGGGAGGGTGGACTGTGGAGCTGGTGTTCAGACCTTTGAGAAAGAAACCTCTTAGGTGTTGCTGGTGCTCCGAGAGGGTCCAGCGAGTCTCGTTTTGGGAAAGTCGAATTTGGAAACAAGTCAACTGCCACTGCTGGGGTAGCATTGATAGGAACAGCAAAAACCGAGACTCCCCTTTCCTCTTAGTACTTCCTATAACAGAGCGGGAAGCTTGCTGAAGGAAGATCCTGGGAGAGTGGGAAAGTGTCTTTTGCAGCTGAGAGAGAAGAGGGTGGGGAACCACACCAGAGAGGATTCCCTTCAGTGGTTTCTGGGGAGGGGACTAAGATGTCTTGAAATTTCTAAGGTAAAACTATGGAAAGCTTTTATCCTGACAAGATGGAGTAATGTGTGTGGGGAAAAGACACAAGCGCAAATGTGCAGAAGTAAGACTTTGCTAAGGATCTATGGAAGTAAATTATGGAGAACCTTCCCAACTGTCCAGCTTCTGTTGCCCTCATGGTATCTGAGTGTCCCATCTTGATCAGAGCTGATCATTCAGCATTTTGGGTGTGCCACTCCACACAGACTAACATCACCTAAAGCCACATTGTCCTGACTCCCTAGCAGCTTCCCAGGTCCTCACCTACAGGGACGCTAGGAGCGCGCCTCTAAAACTTCTTGTATGGAAAATGAAGGCCTCCAGCAGCATCACTAAATTCCCAGAGCTTCCAGGAGTATATTTCTTGGTACATCTCAGAGATCCTGAATACAATTTAAAGGAGGGCATTTGAGTAATTGAAGTAGATCATAATGAAGTAACTCTCCAGAGTAAACCTAGATTACAAAAAAATCAGATGGCAGAGACATTGTATAATTTTAGCAAGAGCACTAAGAGAATACCAGATCAATTTGGTTTTAACATGTGAGAGAATTGTTCCACTTCCAAAGAGCTAGAAGTGTTGTAGTTAATACAACCGTATTCTTAACTCACTGAATTAAAAACTCTTCAAAATCCCAGGATTTCAAGAATGATTGCCTGCTTGCAAAAGCATCATGTAAAAAAAATTTACTTGATTACTTCTATTGGCAAATGCATAGCAAACTGCTTAAAGCTTTTATTTGCATAAATTTGAAAATTACATTAACTGACATATTTTTAGAAGAAGAGATTTTTGGGGGGTTGCTGATAAGAACAGGTTACAAATTAAAAAATAGGTAAGTGGCCTAATTATGCAAGTCTTTGGGAGAGGGGGAGAAGTAGCAGTTTTAATGTTGCATAATAGCAAAAGATACAAAAAAAAAAGAAAGAAAAGAAAAATGAGAATGGAGCCCAACTATGCCTCTTTTCTTTGGCTTAAAAAAATTTTTTTAAAAAATCTTCGAGTACCATATATTTTTCTGAAACATTTATTCTAAGTTTGGTGGCTTTTGCATTAAATTGTTTATTTTTATTTTTATTTTTATTTTTCTATTTAAAGATTTTATTTATTTGAGAGAAAGAGTGAGTGGGAGAGAGAGCACCAGTGGGGGTTGGGGGGAGCGGGCAGAGGCAGAGGGAGAAGCAGGCTCCCCACTGAGCAGGAAACCCAATGTGGGACTCCATCCCAGGACCCTGGGATCCAGACCTGAGCCAAAGGCAGACGCTTAACTGAGTCACCCAGACACCCCACTGAATCGTTTTTAAATGTCAAAAAGTTATTTTGGTGAGAGAAGAGAAAAAACATTATTTTGTCATTTTTACCTTAATTTTATGGAATCGGTTTCTATTTTTCTCCAGTCTTAAGAGCAGTTACTATAGAAAACTACTATAAGCACTACCATAGAAAACACTTATTTTGAATGAGATTGAAGTGAGTTGTTTTTTAAAGTTCTAAGAACAATACTTTTTTCTGTTTGCATTCTTACTTTTCTGAGTTGTTGGACTTCTCGATTTCTAGGGACTCTTTATGTATTTGGGAAGATTGGCCCTTTCTTTGTAGTAAGTTACAAAAAAATTTCCCAATGGGAATAAAAAAGTCCCCACACTCTGAGAAAAAGATAGATTGTTCTATAGCCAAGATAACAAGTAACCTTGCCAGAACAGGTTATAAGCCTGTCTAATGAATCAATGACATCTTGATTCATTGAACACACCTCTGAAAACCAACCAATCAGTGGCACCTTTAGAAGTCAGCTAATCATCAGTGGTCTATTGCCAGGGAACACTTTCCCATACCATCAATACTATCACGCTTCCCTATATACGGTTGACCTTTGCTTGGTGAAATGCTGATCAACAGACACCAACATACCTGTCCATTTCTTAGGTAATAAACAGATTTGAGGTCTTAATTATTGAGTGTTAATCTTATATTTTGACACCAATTTGTCATTTGGCTTTAGTAGGCTTTTTTTTTTTTTGCCATGTTGAAGTATGTCATTTTTTTTTAAGCTGTATTTATTTATTTATCAGATAGAGATCACAAGGAGACAGAGAGGCAGGCAGAGAGTGAGGGGGAAGCAGGCTCCCCGCTGAGCAGAGAGCCTGATGTGGGGCTCGATCCAATCCGAGGACCCTGGGATCATGACCTGAGCCGAAGGCAGAGGCTTTAATAACCCACTGAGCCACCCAGGCGCCCCGAAGTGTGTCTTTACATAATTTAATTTTTCAATCATTTAAAAAACAAATACTGATCTCCACAGCTATAGAGGCGTTACCCTTCCTACCCCCCGGAAATGTGTGTGTGTGTGTGTGTGTACGTTTTACATTTCAGTGTGTGACTCATTTGATGTTTAACCTACTGTAGGGAGTAATTATGGTCCAACTTTTTGCCCCCATTCTTTATCCAGTTTTCCCATCACCATTTTTTTAAGTTCGTTTGTTTATTTGTTTAGTAGTCTCTACACCCGCTGTGGGGCTCAAACACATGACCCTGAGATCAAGATTTGCATATTCTGACTGAGCCAGCCAGGCACCCCCATCACGTTTTTTTTTATTTGTTCTTTAATTTTTTAAGTAATCACTACATCCAGTGTGAGGCTTGAATTCACAACCCCAATATCAAGAGTAATTTATTCATTCTTTAATTTTTAAGTAATCACGTTTTTTTAAAAAAGTCCATTATCACCGCTGATCTGGGAAGGCCTCCTTACTGTATACTAAACATATTACAGTCTATATCTGAATTTCCCATTCTGTTTCATTGCCATGCTATCCATCCGTGGTCGGTAACACAGTTTTAACTACTGAAGTTTTATGATACAGCAAGTTGCCCGAATTGCTCTTTTTTTCCCCCCTCACAATAACCTGGGTATTCTTATTTTTCTTTTAAGATTTTATTTATTTGACAGAGAGAAACACAGCGAGAGAGGGAACACAAGCAGAGGGAATGGGAGAAGCCGAACAAGGCTTCCCACTGAGCAGGGAGCCGGATGCCGGGCTTGAACCCAGGACGGACCCTGGGATCATGACCTGAACCGAAGGCGGATGCTTAATGACTGAGCCACCCAGGTGCCCCTCTTGTTATTTTTCCATAAAGACTAAAATCCCATTCTGTTTCTGGCAGTCTCTTGCCTCTTACTGATTCCTTTTCTTCAATCACGGTAGCTGCTACCAAGGGATATTGTCTCTGCTTTCTAAAGGGATTCCCTCTCAAATTCACCACCACTAGTCAACTTTCCTCTCTACCTGCCTCGCCTGCCCACCCCTCCCCTACATCCCTCTGACTTCCCCTGCTTTCCCCTGCAATGCTTATGCCTGGCCCTATTTGTTCCAGGAACCTGCACACAGGAGTTCCTCGGCTCACAGGGGCCCTCACCTTCTGAAAATGAATGCTTGCTGATGTTTTTCTGAGATCTGCCACCTCTAGGACCCCTTGGCATTTCCCCTTCTTGCCCAATGGCATGCTCCTGATCCACTGCACCTTTTAACCTCCCCAGGCTGGCTGTTCCAGCGATGAGTGTTTAAAGCCATACTGGGGAACCTCACACAGCAAGGAAGCGTGAGTGCCTCTAGCAGCTGAGGACAGCCTCAAAGCAGCAACCGGTGAAAACCGAAGTTCTCTATATTACAGAGAAGTATGCTGCCAACGAGCACATGAGCAGGGAAGTAGATCCTGCCCCCAGTGGAGCCTCCAAATGAGAGCCCAGCCCCCAAGACCTCGGTCCCCACTTGTGAGACTCCAGGTAGAAGATGTAGCTAAGCGGTGCACAGCTTCTGACTGGGTAATAATCTACATGCTGTTGTTTCAAAACACTGTGGTTACATTGTTATGCATCAGTAGTTAAACCATACAGATCATATGGCCTGAGAATCTGCAGAGTTTGCAACGGCCCTTCCTCCCCATTTGCCACTCCCCCCAAGAAAACCTTCCCACCAGAGGTCTTGCTCCATCTTCCTTAAACTCACTTATCAGTATAACCCATTTTCTGATTGCCCCTTCAGATTCCACTTTTCACTCTTGTCCTTGGAATGCCCAAGAAGATAACCTGTAAGGGGCCTTGCTAACCCTCTGACTTCTAGTTGAATTATATTTAGCAGGAAATAAGAGGGAGAGGTGGGTATGATTGGAGTGCTTATTTCCCCCACCCCTCTCCAGGATCGCCCTGGTTTGGCTGGCTGGCTGCATGTCTCAACTGAGTCATAGCCCCGTAAGGAAGTGCTCACCACACAGCCTCTCTTTCCTGGGTCTGGTAACTGCTTCCTCCTCTCTACCCTTCTGATCTAGGAGTGGTAACAGCTCTCTGGCATTGCTACAAGGAACCATCTTGTGCTTTCCCCACACCATGCCCACGCCTTTATAAATAATCCCTCTTCTCAAATTATCTCATTTTAACTGAGCCATCTATCTCTTGCCAGGCCCCTGAGTGGTACTCTTAACTAGACTAGGAAGCACACCAGCTACTGAAAATCATGGAAATGTTCCATATCTTGAAAACTCATTGAACAGTGCACTTAAAATGTATGCATTTTATTGCATGTAAATTTTATCTCAAGTTTAACTAATTAATATCTCAATTAAAAAAAATAAATCCATTAAGGGGCACCTGGGTGGCTCAGTCACTTAAGCACCTACCTTCGGCTGGGGTCATGATCCCAGGGTCCTGGGATCATGCCCCGCATTGGGCTCCCTGCTCAGTGGGGAGTCTGCTTCTGCCTCTCCCTCAGATTATGTTCTCTCTGTTTCTCTCTCTCTCTCAAATAAATAAAATCTTTA
Organism: Meles meles; assembly: GCF_922984935.1. NCBI lineage: Eukaryota > Metazoa > Chordata > Mammalia > Carnivora > Mustelidae > Meles > Meles meles. Next base: position 43,901,042 of record NC_060069.1, on the reverse strand, counting down.
AAAAAAAGTTAATCCATGAAATCTGTAATGCATGCCCTTTGGTTCCTATAGGCCACTCAATGACCCTTTGTATAGTTCCCATATCACAAGACACCCCTGCCTACATGCTCCCCTATGTCTCAAGAGAGCCCCTGGACCACAGAGGGAAACAGTTAACAGGGAGGGGGAAAAATCTTTATGGCTTCCTCAAGTTATTATACTAGTTTCACATATTCGTCCTTAATAAAGGTACATTTTTTTAAAGCTTGTAATTTTAAAGTAATAGGAGAGTTGAACCTCACCTGTTTCTCTGCCCTGTCTGCAGATCTATATAAATGACAGTTTCACTCTACATTTGGAGATAGTCATCTATTCTCTTTCTGCCATTCCTTATTTTAGCTATCTTTAAGCAGTAGTGAGGAGGAGATGACACCTATTCACATGGACTATTTCTTTTTTTAAGATTTTATTTTATTTATTTGACAGATAGAGATCACAAGTAGGAGAGAGAGAGGAGGAAGCAGGCTCCCTGCCAAGCAGAGAGCCCGATGCGAGGCTCGATCCCAGGACCCTGGGATCATGACCTGAGCGAAAGGCAGAGGCTTTAACCCACTGAGCCACCCAGGCGCCCCCACATGGACTATTTTTTTTTAAGATTTATTTATTTAGCTTAGGGAGCCTGGGTCTCTCAGTCAGTTAAGCCTCTGCCTTTGACTCAGGTCATGATCTCAGGGTCCTGGGATCAAGTCCCGCATCTGCCTCCCTGCTCAGCGGGGAGCCTGCTTTTCCCTCTGCTCATGCATGTTCCCTCTCTCTAATAAATAAATTAAATGTATATTTTAAAAGATTTATTTATTTTAGAGAGGGAGAGAGAGTATGTGAGAGTGTGGGTGGGAGGAGGGGCAAAGGGAGAGAATCTCAGGCAGATTCCCCACAGAGACTGAGCTACAAGCCCTTCAAGAAGCCCATCTCAAAAAAAAAAAAAAAAAAAAAAAAAAAAGAAGCCCATCTCATGACCCTGAGATTAGGACCTGAGCCAATATAACAGTCAGATGCTTAACCGACTGAGCCACCCAGGAACCCCTATTCACGTATACAATTATGTGACCACTTATTGTGTCCAAAATACTTTTTATTCATTTCAGTGACAAATTTTCAGGTATTTAAAGACAAGTTAAAATTAAGAGCAGAGGCACCTGGGTGGCACAGTTGGTTAAGCGTCCAACTCTTGCTCTCAACTCAGGTATTGATCTCAGGGTTGTGAGTTCAAACCCCATGTTGGCCTCAATGCTGGGCATAGAGCTTACTAAAAGAAAAACAGTTCAGAGCTTTTCTGGAAATGCTGTTGAAGAGACACCTTGCCTGGGATAATCCCAGCATTCATTCTCCCCCTCAGGTCACTCTTTCCAGAATTGTCTTTGCTTTTCAAAACACCTTTCCCATTTATGCCCCTTCTGATCCTGGGGCTCTTGGTGAGGAGGGATGCAGGAGCAGTATCAAGGAAGAAAGACATCATGTGATCTCTGGATATATTGGTCTTTATTATAATGGACATCAGTCAAGGATAGCACTACTAATAGCACATACTTTGGATTATAAAGGCAAAAATTAAATTCAGAAGGTATTGGCTTCCTCCATCCTCATTATAAAAAATTTAGCTTATTGGGGTGGCTTGCTGGCTCAGTTGGTCGAGCACTTGACTCTTGATCTAGGGGCCATGGGTTCGAGTTTCACACTGGGTATAGAACTTCCTTAAAATAAATAAATAAAATTTAAAAATTAAATTATCATTATATGTTTTTAGAAAGTCCCAATTACAGGCATCAGATGTATGAGTTTCAGATTATGATACTCCTATGAGTCACACTCAGGAGTCTAACTTACTCTATTATTAACCTTGGTAAAACGTGTGCCAGCCTCCTCGAGCTATTCGATTTCATTCATCACCTCTAAACTGCATCTTATTTGGGGACAATTCTAGAGTTTCAAGTAATCAAAACTGAAATATGACTGCCTAAATGTATCAGATAATATTTCTAAGAGTTAACATTTCTTGAAAACTAACTATGGCGAGGTACTATGCTATGTGCTTAACATCTCATCTAATCCTTTCAACAATTCTGTGAGGCAGATACCATTTTATGCCTATTTTACAGATGAAGGAACCTGAAACTTAAAGAGATTGAGAATTTGCCCAAGGTCAGAGAGAAATAATGAGGCCGAGTAAGGATTTGAACCGAGGACTTGACTCCAGAGACGGGACTCTGACTCTATTCTGTTCAGAAAGGGAATAAGTGAAAATCCAATTTAGAAGGAAAAAAGGAAGGGATTATGTGCAGTTCTAGACACCAAGTAAGGCATGGGATGCCCCATTTTCTAGAGGAAGAACTTGAGACCTGGGCCATCGACACTACCCAAGGGGATTCTGACAGTAAGTGGAAAAAGTCAGAATTTATATCCAGATCAGAGTCTAAAGCCCAGTTCTTTCAGGTAAAATGTGCTGCCTTGTTTTGTGTGTGTGTGTGTGCGCACACGCACACACGCACGTGTGTTTTAAGAAGGCTCCACGCTCAGCACGGAGCACAATGTGGGGCTTGAACTCACAATCTTGAGATCAAGACCTGAGCTGAGATCAAAAGTCAGATACTCAACAGACTGAGCCACCCAAATCACCCAGAAGCCCCAAAATGTGCTGCCTTGCTAAATACAAATTATATGAAATAAACATAAGGATTTAATGCATTTATATAACACCCGAAATGTGTAAGTCACATTTATTTCTGGCGCTTAAAGCTGAGGTTATGGTAGGATTTCCTGCCCCACAAAGGAGAAGAGGGATGGGCCTGGGCAAGCCCTGAGGACAGAGTGAATGGCCACCAGGGAAGAAAACAGCCGCAGAGGAGAGAGAGGGCAGGAGGGCCAGAGAAATAGGAGGAAAGATGAGCAGATACGGTACCTTGGAGGCTAAGAGTGAGCTTGTCCTAAGGAGGAGTAAGCAAATGCCAAATTGCACCGAAAATTCAGTTGAGATAAAAACCGATAAACATCTATAGGAATTAACAACTTTGAAGTCTTAGGTGACCCCAGTAACAGCGGACTGGGCGCTGTGTGAGCAGAGTTCCGCATTCAGTGGTTCTGAAGTGAGTAGGAGGGGAGAAAAACGGAGGTGGTTGTACGGACAACAATGTAGGGAAGTTTCGCTGGGAAAGGAGGTGGGGAGCCGGGTGGGAGGAAGAGGACACCTGGGCACACTGAAATGCCAGTGGAGATGCTCTCGTTGAGGAGGAACGTCACCATCTACACACACGAAGGCAAAAGAAGGGATAGATCTTGAGCAGGAGGAGAGATGGCTTTTCCGTTGTGCGAAGGGGTGGGATGAGTGAAGAGACACAGACTTATCCGTGGGTGTTGTGACTCCAGGTCCATGGAGCTCTTGCCTGATGGCTCCGGTTTTCAGGTTCTCCACTGAAAGTGAGCAGGGAAGCAAGCTGCCCAAGATTTGAGGAGAGAGAAACTTAGTAGGGACATGGCATCCTCTCTTTGAATGCCCTTGGCTTTACCTGCTCTTACTGCAGCCACTTCAGCCTGGGCTCCCGACTGCTCTGACTGCTCCATGGGGCTGCCACCACGTCGAACCCACCCACCAGCCTGTGCTGGGTGTCGGGTCCGCGATGGGATCTGACCCTCCCTACAAGCTCAAAAGTGAGCCTATTACTGTCTCCCGGATGTCGGCAGAAGTCCTGAGACTGCTGGGTCAGAGAAAATGGACCTCATTACTCATGGTACAGCAGGCAGCATGAGCACCAGTTTGGGGGCAGGTCTCCTCGACAGGGAGAAGAGCCCAGACAGCAGCAATACTCAGTAAACTCATTCTTGAACTTCTGTGAGAATCTCTTTGGGAGACGTTGTGAAGGGGCTGAGATCCTGTGTGAACAAGTGAAGGGTGACTTGGGTGAGTGCTAATGTGACCCCATTTGCACCCCCAGGCGCTGATAAGGTCTGGAGCCTTCAGGTTACACTTCCGAAGGCTGATGCATAATACATGGTGAAGTGACAAGAAGAGAGTTCTAGAATCAGATAGATGTGGATTCAAATTTACCTTGTAACTGAAGTCCTGACTTCTCTGAGTGTTTCCTCAGCTGTGAAACAGAAAATAAACCCTTCCTCACAGAATCGCTGAGGAGGTTCTGTGATGTCACCTATGTATGACGGGATCTGTTTTTGAGATGTGAACCAATATTCTACTCTGTACTTGCATTAATTGGTCACATTTACTCATTGAGGCTATTGGACATTCATTTCTCTGGGAAAAAATAGAGGAAAATAAGTTAGTTGTAGGATTTGATTCTCAAAACCTAGTCCTGAGAGAGAACTCAACACAAGAACAATAGATGTGTAAGAGGACCTAATGCTGAGTAAGGGGACTCAGAATATGCCACCCAAAAATATGTCACTTAGTATAAAGATTATTTTAAGCTGAAGATATTTGAGATTCAACAATTGCAGAAAAATAGCCTTCTCAGAGCTTTCTTATGTGACTAAAAGCAACAACATCTAGGAAATAAGGCTGCCGTGAATACCTCTTCAGGGTATTTTCCCCAGAAGGGAAAATAGGAACAAAACCTACCCCAAATTCCTTCTCCAGAGAAATTTTACGACCCTGAAAGAGACAGAAAGACCACTCATAATGTTATAGACAAGCATTACTAAAATTATCTCCTATTTGTTCTCCTGAAAACCCAGACATTTTAAAAAAGATTTTATTTATTTGAGAGAGAGAGAGAGAGAGAGAGCATGAGCAGGGGGAGGGGCAGAGGGAGAGGGAGAAGCAGACTCCCCACTGAGCAGGGAGTCTGATTTGGGGCTCTATCCCAAGACCCTTAGATCATGACCTGAGCTGAAGTAGGCACTTAACCAACTGAGCCCCCCAGGCGTCCTTATAAGAGGGAGTTCTTATGTTGTGGAATCTAATTTGGGACAACTACCCAGGTCCCATCATCATGAAGTTCAGGGACTTTTGGCTGAGAAGTCATTTTCTGCGATTATGCCCTATAACACAATCATGGCCAATGAGAAAAACACCAACAACTGCTTGGGGTTTCTGGGAAAGTTTTTGCTTTGCCCTTCCCTTTCCTCCTGCCTCAAACATTGATTTTGATGTCTAGAGCTGCAAAAGCTATCTTGCAAATATGAGGAAAAGGCCAAGGGTTATCAGGTCTGTCTCCACCAAACCAGTACCATCCTGCCTGCTTCTGGACATCTTGTGTAAGAAAAATAACTTCCTGTTACTCAAGCCACTGGTATTCAGGTTTTCTGCTGTTGACAGCCAAAACCATCCTTAATTAATGCCGAGACAAAGTCGGAAGCAGGAAAAGGAAAGGAGTCAATTCTTGGCTTCTGAATTTCAAAACCTAGGTCTCAAGGTGGTAAATAAAAACAAAAATAAGGGGCACCTGGGTGGCTCAGTCGGCTAAGTGGCTGCCTTCAGCTCAGGTCATGATCTCAGTGTCCTGAGACAGAGCCCTACATTGGGCTCCCTGCTCAGCATGGAGTCTGCTTCTCCCCTCTCTCTGGTGCTCCCCCTGCTTGTGTTCCCTCACGCATTCACTCTCTCCCTCTCTCTCTAAAAAATAAATAAAATCTTAAAAAAAAAAAAGAAAACCCTTAGGGCATGGACTATAGATCTGGAAGATTAAGGATGATTAGTTACCAGGCTAGTCTACCCCTGGACTAAAGGAAGATTCCCTGGAATCCCCTGGAAATAATAAAAATTAAATGGAGTTATGGAAAAATAAAATTATATGTTTTGTTCTATAAGCTTGTGCACTAAGATTTACACTTACCATACGGTAGCTTTCATTTAACTAAAAATGTTATTCCTGTCTTATCCTTTGTTGTCTTACTATCACTCTGAACAGTACTCGTGGTCATTTTCTCTGAAAATTCACTTTTCTTCTAAACTTCTTGATGGAAACCATCATTCTTTCTTCTCCTAAGCTTGAGGATTTGAGGTTGGCCGTGCACCTCTCATGTCTGATCTGCTATTTCTTGACTTTTCTTTTCTCTCCACCCACCCCCAACTCTCTCTCCCTCTTTCTCCCTCTCCCTCTTTTCCACTCTCTTCCCTCCTTTTTTCTCCACCTGCCTCCCTCTCTTCCTTCCTCTCTTCTCCCTCCACTTCCTTCTCTTCCTCTCTCTCTCTTGAGGTCTTCCAATGCTGGGACTGTGGACGTCTTTACATTAACTCCTCACCACGACGGCGTTGCAGCTCTGGCAAAGCTGGTCTGTGGAGAGAGGTATTTGGATAGACTGTCTTACAAAAAAACAACGAAAAATCCTGGATATTATTTTAAATCAAAACTTCATAAAACCACTGAAGAGCTGACAAAAAAGATAGTATGGAATTGTCGGGCCAAAGTCAGAGAGAAGGAATGTAGAGTCTCAGAAAGGAAAAGGACGGGTGAAGTCTCCTTTCTTTGAGGGCATGTGCCAGATCTGGCCCATGTGAGCTACAATTTTCACATTTCCTCAGGGTGTGGAATAAAGAAGTCAAAGGCCAGGGGCACCTGGGTGGCTCAGTGGGTTAAAGCCTCTGCCTTCAGCTCAGGTCATGATCCCAGGGTCCTGGGATCAAGCCCCATATTTGTCTCTTGCTCAGCGGGGAGTCTGCTTCCTCCTCTTTCTCTGCCTACTTGTGATCTGTCTGTCAAATAAAAAATAAAATCTTAAAAAAAAAAAGTCAAAGGCCAGGACCATGCAAGGTGAGGAGTTGCATTCGTTGGCTAGGACTACCATAACAAAGTACTGCAGAATGGGGAGCTGAAACAACAGAAATTTATTGTTTCACAGTCCTGGAGACTGGAAATCAAAGGTCAAGAGGTTGGCAGGTTTGGTTTAATTCTGAGGCTTCTCTCCCTGACTTGCAGATGGGGCTGCCTTTTCCCGGTGCCCTCCCATGGTCTTTCCTCCGTACATGGGCATCCCTGTGTCTCCTTTTGTGTCCACATTTCCTCTTTATATAGAAAACCAGTCAGGCTGGATTATGACCGACTCTGTCTCATTTAATTTAATTGCCTTTTTAAAGACCCTATCTCCAAATGCAGTCACATTCTGAGGCATAAAGGGTCAGAACTTCAACATATGAACTGGGCAAGGAGGTGGACACAATTTGGCCCATAAAAGGAGTATAATATGAAACATTCTCCATAACACTCGGCTCTCTCTGGTAAGAGAGAGAGAACCAGAAATAAACACCCTTTCTGCCTCCCGTCACCCTGGGGCTGCATGGAAACTTGCCTTGGAGATGGGTAATGGAGAGTGGGGGCTGTCTGTGAGAACATGTAGCAGAAACCAGCTCTCACATGCTGATTTGTGGCCCAAATTCGTATCTCTTGTGTGATTCGGAAAGCTTCAAAATTGGGGCGCCTGGGCCGCTCAGTAGGTTAATTGTTCACCTTCAGCTAGGTCATGATCCCAGGGTCCTGGGATCAAGCCCCACATTGGGCTCCTTGCTCAGAGGAGTCTGCTTCTCCCTCTCCCTCTGCCCCTCACCCCACTCGTGCTCTCTCTCTCTCTCTCAAATAAATAAATACATAAATAAAATCTTTTTAATTTTAATTTAATTTTATTATTTTTTTAAAAGATCTTATTTATTTATTTGTCAGAGAGAGTGAGCACAGGCAGACAGAGTGGCAGGCAGAGGCAGAGGGAGAAGCAGGCTCCCCGCCAAGCAAGGAGCCCGATGTGGGACTCGATCCCAGGACACTGGGATCACGACCCGAGCCGAAGGCAGCTGCTCAACCAACTGAGCCACCCAGGCGTCCCAATAAAATCTTTTTTAAAAAGAAAAAAAAGAAAGCCTCAAAATTATGTTTGACTTAAATTGGCCCCCATACGGTAGTGCACCTAAATGGTTGGCAGGAACAAAGGTAAATCTCCCTGAGAGAAACATGCCTTCCCCTTAGACTTCAAAGAATTCCCATAAATATTTTTGGAAAAAACTAAGCACCTCACAGTAGAAAACCAAACCAAACCAAACCAAACCAAACCAAAACCCTAAACACATACACAGAAACCCAGACACCATGTATAAAAAGCAGTATAAATCAGATAGAATATGAATAGATACTGGAATTATCAGACATGGATTAAAAAATAGTTATGAGGAACGCCTGGGTGGCTCAGTGGGTTAAGCCTGACATTGGGCTCTCGGCTCAGCAGGGAGCCTGCTCCCCGACACCCCCACCTGCCTCTCTGCCTACTTGTGAGCTCTCTCTCTCTGTCAAATAAATAAATAAAATCCTTTAAAAAGTAGTTATGATTATCATGTTTAAAGAAATATATTACTACTTAAATCCAACAATTATTAGCATTTTTTCATAGCAATTAGGCACTGGGTGGCTCAGCATTAAGTGTCTGCCTTTGCCTCAGGTCATGATCCCCAGAGGTTTGGGATTGAGGCTCACATCGGGCTCTCTGCTCAGTGGGAAGCCTGCTTCTCCCTCTCCCACTCCCCCTGCTTGTGTTCCCTCTCTCGCTGTTTCTCTCTCTATATCAAATAAATAAAATCTTTAAAAAATAATTCCTGGACAGTTTTTCAGATTCTTATAAAGTCATACATTCGCCATACAACCCAACAATTCTATACCTAGGTGTTTTCCCAAGAGAAGTGAAAACTTATGTTTACACAACAATATATACATGGGTTTGTATCTGCTTTATTCATAATTCCCCCTAAATGGAAGCAACCCAAAAGACCTCCAACTGATGACTGGATAAACAGACTGTGGTACATCCTTACTATGAAATTTTAGTCAGCAATAAAAAGGAATGAAATACTGACACAGGAGCGACATGCATGACTCAGAAATACATTACTCTAAGTGCAAGAAGCTGGACTCAAAAGGGTATAACCTGTGTAATTTCATTTATAGAACATTCTGGAAATAGTAAAAGCGATAGGAATAGAAAACTCCAACCCTACACCAATTTTTAAGTCTTGTATGAGAAGATCGAAGTTTCCAGTGATCAACATATTCTTCACCACTTTCCTGGTATCAAGAAGCCTGGAGACAGGTTAATTATCACTCAGATGGTTCTAGGTAAAGGTAGGTTCTAGGTAAAGGAATATTTCATCGTGTTAGAGTGAAGCTTTATGAATGGAGCAGATTCTGATTGCCTAATTAACATCCATCCCTTTCCTTCTTTCCTCCTAAAAGCACCAGACTTTAAGGAGGCATCCACCTTCCTCCACAACACCATATGCTTTACTAAACCAGTTATGTTTATCTCACATCCCTTGGCAGGGACGGCTTTAGGAACAAAATTGTGACTCAATTCAGACTGATAAATTTTGAAGGAAAGCCTTCCAAGGGACTTCTAGAAAATGTTTCTCAATGAAAAAAAAAAAAAAAAAAAGACCTGTTAGAAGAGATAAAGTAAGTAGTTCCTTCCCTGGATTTTTTTTTTTAAAGATTTTATTTATTCATTTGACAGAGATAACAAGTAGGCAGAGAGGCAGGCAGAGAGAGAGAGGGGGAAGCAGGCTCCTGCTGAGCAGAGAGCCCGATGTGGGGCTCAATCCCAGGACTCTGGGATCATGACCTGAGCTGAAGGCAGAGGCTTTAACCGACTGAGCCTCCCAGGTGCCCCTTTCCCTGGATGTTATTATACCTGAATGTGATGCTTGGAACTGCTGTTGCAGTATGTTGCTTTCAGCATAGGACAAAGCTCAGGCAGAGGGGAAGTCAAGACAAGCAGAGCTGGAGCCGTGTGGTACCAGGACAGAGAACCTGTCCTAACTTTTCTTATTATTTAAGCCAGCCAGGTTGGGAATTTCCTAATTTACTACATAGAACCCTAAATGACTTAATGTCTGTCTCACGATAATACACTTTTTTGATAGTGTAATACTGGGTCCATCTGAAAGACAGCGAAAAAAATAACAGAAATATTTTCATTCTTTGCATTTTCTTTTTACAGTTATGTACACACCACTTCCCAGCAGTTTTGTGAGCTCATTTTTGTTTGGGTTTAAGTCCAGCCTCACTGCTTACATTACAGACATTTATAATTTGATGTCATCAAATTGATCACTTTTTCCTTTTATGACTTGTAATTTTATATCTTTTCGAAGAAATCTTTCCCTTCCTTAATCAGGACTTTCGTGATCTACTGGAAGGCTTTCCAGCAATCACTTTGTGTTCCACAGGAATGGCGCCCCCTGGAGCACCAAATGTGCATGGCATCACCTCCTTGAGTTAGCGGAACAGTTCTACTTCAAGTCTTTCCCACAGGCCCCTATATTCGCTTCCGCAGGTTGTCAAGTTTCGCTCTTCTTAATTAAATCTTTAATAAATCTGTAATTTATTCTTGTATTTTATGTGGAGTCCAGAGCCAATTTTATTTGTACCGGGGTCATGGATTGGTTAGTCTATCCTTTCCTTCACTGATTTGTGGTCACTTCTGTCACAGATGTTTGTGTCTCTGTCCAGACTCTCTGTACTCTATTTTTTCTCCCACCATTTCCTCATACACTCAGTTACTATACTTTTACAATAATTCTTGGGATCTAGTGGGGTAATACTCCCCTTTGTTCTTCCATTTCAAAAGTGTCTTGACTATTGTTGATGCTTTGTTCTTGACTTTTAAAATCACCTTATTAAAATATTTGAGAAACTGTGATATTTTGATTGGAATAACATTGAATTTATTGATTAATATATACAAAATTGACATCTTTATAATATTGAGTCTTCCCATACATGGATATAGATTTCTTTAATTAACGCTTATCAAAAAAATTTTATCAATAAAATTTTATAATTTTCCTCATGAAACTTTGTACATTTTTGTTAAATCTATGCTTAGGTACATACTTCATGTAAACATTCTTAGTTGGTATTATGGATTTTTTTAAAACTGTAGCTTCACGGGACGCCTGGGTGGCTCAGTGGGTTGAAGCCTCTGCCTCCGGCTCAGGTCATGATCTCGGGGTCCTGGAATCGAGCCCCGCATCGGGCTCTCTGCTCAGCGGGGAGCCTGCTTCCCCTCCTCTCTCTCTGCCTGCCTCTCTGCCTACTTGTGATCTCTGTCTGTCAAATAAATAAATAAAATTAAAAAAAAAAAACTGTAGCTTCAAACTATTTGCTCCTCATGTTTAGGAATACAGTTTTAGAATATGTATACTGGAGAGGGGGGCACGTGGCTGGCTCAGTCAGTGGAGCATGTGACTCTTGATCTTGGGTTGTAAATTCAAGCCCCATGTTGAGCATGAAGCCAACTAAAATAAAATAAAATAAAATAAAATGTGTATATTGGTTTTATATCCAGAAATATACCTGAACTCTTTTATGGATTCTGAAACTTTTCTGTTGGTTCTCTTAGATTTTCTGTGTAACCATATAATCTACAATAATACTTTTTAATTTCTTTTAAAATTCTTTTACATAGTCTTTTTCTCTATATTTATTTATTTGAGAGAGAGAGAGTGAGAGAGAGTGAGCATGAGAGGGGGAAGGTCAGAGGGAGAAGCAGACCCCCTGCAGAGCAGGGAGGCCGATGTGGGATCCAGGACCATGACCTGACCTCAAGGCAGTTGCTCAACCAACTGAGCCACCCAGGTCCCCGTCTTTTTCTCTTTTTAAAAGATTTTATTTATTTATTTGAGAGATAGCACGCAAGAGAGAGAGCATGAGCAAGCGGGAGGGGTAGAAGGAGAGGGAGAAGCAGACTCCGCACTGAGCCGGGAGCTGGACAACGGACCACAGGGGATCATGACCTGAGCTGAGGGATGCCTGGGTGGCTCAGTCCATTAAGCATCTGCCTTCAATCCAGGTCATGATCCCAGGGTCTTGGGATAGAGCCTGGATCAGGCTCCTTGCTCAGTGGGGAGCCTCCTTCTCCCTCTGCCTGTCACTCCCTCTTTCTCTCTATCTCTCTGACAAATAAATAAATAAAATCTTTAAAAAAATGGTCTGAGCCAAAGGCAGACACTTAACCAATTTGGTCACCCACGCACCCCATATTCTTTCTTGTCTTACTGCTAAGGCTAGAATTTCCAGTATACTGGTTGACTAGAAATAGAGATAGAGTGCATACTTTGAAGATTTTATTATTAAGTATAATGCTGTTTACTCTGTGCTTTTGGTAAATGTATTTTATTAGGTTGAAGAAGTTTCTTTCTCTACCTAGATTAAGTATTTTTTGTTGTTTTGTGAAGGGATATTGATTTATATCATTGGTTTTTCTGTATCTTATCAAATCGATCAATGGCTTCTCTTATTCGTTCCACCATTATGAATTACATTGAAGATCTGTTTACTGTAAAATTATGCTTGTATTCCTGATACAAGGAATACATAGACCCATTTAAAAATATATATGTGTATGCATGTACATATGTGTGTAACTGGCTTTCTAAATTTTTGTTTAATATTTTTGTTTTTGTAACCTTCAGTGAGGCTGAGCTTTCATCTACTGCTTTGTTTTTGATAATAAGGTTCTCCTAACCTCATAGAAGGAGCTATTTGTCCCCTTTGTTTCTCTCTGTGGAATAATTTGCGTATTATTTATGCATAATAATTGCATATTAGGATTATCTGTCTCTTAATTTTTTGATAGAAATCACCTATAAAATCATCTGGGTCTGGCTGTTTATTTGAGTGGTAGCTTCATTAATTGTCATAAGTCTACTCATAGTTGAATCAGTTTTGGCAAATTATATTTTTCCAGGAAGCTGCCATTTATTCGTTTCCTAATTTATTGGCTTAACATTGTTCATAATATTCCTTTATTTTTAAAATTACTGCTGTGTCTGCTATGTTCCATTTTTTCATTATTTCAATATTGTTAGTCTTTTTCTTTTTTTCTTAATGTAATTTGCAAAGGATTTAAATTTCACTTGTTATTTCACAGATCTAGAGTTTGGTGTGTGGATCCTCTTTTTTTCCTTCTCTTTATTGATTCCTGCATTTCCCCCTTCAAATTTCCCTAGGTTTACCCTGTTGCTCCTTTAGTAACTTTAAAAAAAAAGATTTTATTTATTTATCTGAGAGAGAGAGAGCGAGAGAAAATGTGAGTATGGAGAGGAGCAGAGGAAGGACAAGCAGACTCTGCCTTGAGTGCAGAGCCCGAGGTGGGGCTCAATCCCACAACCCTGAGATCATGAATGGAGCTGGAATCAAGAGTTGGATGCCTAACCAACTGTGCTACCCAGCTAACTACTTCATTAGATATTGAACTACTCATTTTCTAATCTTCTCTAATATAAACATTTAAGTTTACATTTTCCTTTAGGTACAGTTTACTTTTCCTTTAGGTACTGTGAAAACTCTGTCCCACAAATTTTGATATATGTTGCCACGATCATTCAGTTTTAAGTACTTTCCACTTTCCCGTAGTGCCTATCAACTTCCCTTTGCCCCTCCAAACCTACTCTCTTCCTCCTTTCGCTACCTGTTCTCTGGCCCACAGGCTGCCTATATGGACATCCCAGCGGGCTGCTGTGTCCTCCGTCCCCAGTGGGGATTCCTGGCAGGAGATAAAATAAGAGGAGAGCAAGGTCAGAATTTTCTTTCCCTGGTCTCTTCTTTGAGACTGCCTCAGCTTGATTACATCCCTTGAGAGGTCATGCTTGGGAAAAGGTGGCCTGCTCTACAAATATGATTCCCTGTCCTTTCGGATTCTAGTAAGACCTCTCTTATCCCTTTGGACATACAGATTGTGACTATTCTGCTGTTGCAGGTCCCAGATCCTCCACTGATCCTTGATTCCCACATATCCCACCTACCCTACAGCTTTAAAATGTGATATTTTATAAATCTTTATAAATTTAGAAATCATTTTATAAATGTGTTCTGTTAACTGTTGATACTCTGGAGGAGATACCATTTTTATTTTGTCTTTGGTCCAAGAGTTATTTAGAAGTTTGCTTTTAACTTTCCAGGTATATGAGTTTCTTTTTAAGTTATTGTTTTAAAAGAATTTCTAATTTAACCCATATGTATTCAGAAAACATGTTCTATATTATAATGGTTATTTGACATTTGTTGAGACTTGTGGTCAATTTTTATTTTATTCCACATATACTTGAATAGAATAAGTATTTTCTGTATCTTTACTACTTTTGCCTGAGAGAAGAGGTTTTATATAATTGCATATGTCAAATTTCTTCTTTAAACATTAATTTTTTTATACACCCTTAAGACAATATTATTGGGTATATACAGATTTGGAATTATTTTATGTTTCTGGTTACTTGTTCTTTTTGCAATTATATAGTGACTCTCTTTATCTCTGATGATATATTTTGCTTTAAAATTTATCTTGTCTGAAATTAATACAGCTACTCCAGCTTTCATTTTCTTAATACTACCTCTGTATATCTTTTTTACTTTCTCCTTCAATCTTTATCCTTACATTTTTGTTGTGTTTTGTGTCAACAGTTGAATTTTTAAAAGCGGTCTAATATAGTTATCTGGTTTTTAAACAAAAGAAATATTGTTATTTACAATCAAAGTATAGTACATTTGTCTAGGATTCAAGGAATTGGGATTCTAAGCTCTACCCTACTGTTTTGTAATCTTAAACAACTCTTTCAAACTCTGAATCTCAGAAGAGTCATGATAAAATGCTAGTGTTGAATCAGATTATGTTGACTATCTCTTCTAGCTCATTTACTGTCATTCTATTAAAGTACAGTAACATGTTACAGATTGTTTTAAAATTAGACCTAAAATTAAAAACAAACCCTAGTGTAATTTGGTGAGATAATTCAAATAGTAACTGATGTTTAGTTTTCGGATATTTACCCTTTATTATTAAAAAATTTTAGTTTTTCAGAGTGCCTGGGTGACTTAATTGAGCATCTGCCTTGAGTCATGGTCCTGGGGTCCTGGGATTGAGCTCCACGTCAGGCACCCTGCTTGTGCTCTCTCTCATTATCTCTATTTCTTTCTCTCAAATAAATATTCTTAAAATTTTTAAAATTTTTCATTATTCAATATATAATATTTTTGCAGTTTCTTTTCTGAGGATAGTCCATTTAAAAATATTTTCTATGATTTGAAGAATGTATTTAAATATACTTTCTTGGGGCACGTGGGTGGCTCAGTCATTAAGTGTCTGCCTTCAGCTCAGGTCATGATCCCAGGGTCCTGGGATTGAGACTCATGTCAGGCTCCCTGCTCAGCTTCTCCCTCTCCATCTGCCTCCGCCCCCCCCTCCCCCAACACCCCGGGTCATTCTCTCTCTCACTCTCTCAAATAAATAAATAAAATCTTTTTTAAAAAAAGAAAAAATTTAAAGAAAAAAATGAAGGTTTATTTATTTGGGTGGGGGGAAGAAAGTGCAGGGAGGAGGGCCAGCGGGAGACAGAGAGTCTTTTTTTTTTTTTAAGATTTTATTTATTTATTTGTCAGAGAGAGCACAAGCAGAGGGAGAAGCAGGCAGAGCAGGCAGAGAGTCAGGCTCCCCTCTGAGCAGGGAGCCCGATGCAGGACTCAATCCCAGAATCCTGGGATCATGCCCTGAGCCAAAGGCAGACGCCCAGCTGACTGAGCCACCCAGGTGTCCAAAGGAGACAGAGAGAGTCTGAAGCTGACTCCATGGTAAGCATGGCTTACCAGCTCCATCTCCTGAGCCTGAGATCACTACCTGAGCTGAAATCAAGAGTCAGATCCTTAACTGACTCACAGCCACCCAGGCACCCCATGGAGTGTGCAACTCTTGATCCCAGAGTTGTGAGTTCAAGTCCCACACTGGGTACAGAGATTACTTAAAAAAAATAAAACTTTGGGGCGCCTGGGTGGCTCAGTGGATTAAGCCGCTGCCTTCGGCTCAGGTCATGATCTCGGGGTTCTGGGATCGAGCCCCGCATCGGGCTCTCTGCTCTGCAGGGAGCCTGCTTCCTCCTCTCTCTCTGCCTGCCTCTCTGCCTACTTGTGATCTCTCTCTCTGTCAAATAAATAAATAAAATCTTTAAAAAAACAAAAAAAAAATAAAACTTTAATAAAACAGTAAATAAGGGCAACCCTGGCAGGACCCCTCTCACTCCTGAGAACTTTTCCTGTACCTTCACTTAATAAAACTCTTATCACTTTACTCACTCTCAAAAAAAAAAAAAAAAAAAGTAATGAAGAGGTCACACTGTTTCTTGCCCTTGTTTTCCTCTCCTTTTTTGTACTTCTGTGTCAGTGTGAGCTAAACAGCTTCCCAAATCTATGACTGGTCCTTAGGAGTCCCCAACACACCCAGAGAATTGCAGCAACCTGGAGATGCTAGGACCAATCTTTGTCATTTAGTTGACAATGCTCTTGATCAGGAGTCCGTTTTCTGATAGCATATTAACCATATCTTCAATCTTAAGATATCAGTCATATCTTTCTGAAGCTATAACCTTATACTTATCTTGATTTGACTTGGTTATTTCTTAATTCACCCCAACTGCACATTTACACACTCTGAGGACGGATTAGTTCTCCAGATGACTCCTCTCATGTTTTACTGGGCCATTTTCTTATGTAGATGCAAAATATATGTGGTTGGGAGGTTAGAACTTAAATTAAGTCTCCTTAATTTTATTCTCATAAATAAAGGGAGGGATCATCACTTTTGAGTGCGCCCCTATAATTGTTTAAAAAATATAAGTAATGTACTAATACTATTTTTGTTTACAAATAAAAGATGGGGCAACTGGATGGCTCTGTGGGTTGAGCCTCCCACTCTTGATTTCTGCTCTCAGGTCAAGACCTCAGGGTCATGAAATCTAGCCACACTCTCTCAGCTCTCAGTGAGTTTGCCTGCCCCTCTTCTTCAGCCCTTCCCCAACCCACCTGCAAGCGTTCTCTCTCTAAAATAAATAAATAAAATCTTTTTTAAAATAAAGGATAAAAAACACTCAAAGTCTTCCCATCCCCTTTATTGCTTCCCTCTCTAGGCGTCATCAGTATCCTTTTGAGTACAACTTTCCAGTGTCCGCGCTCTCTCTCTATGTATATATATACACACTGTATATACAAAAACACTTTTTATTTTTACCTAAATGACACCTCCTCGTTTTATAGGTGAGGAAACGAAATGAGACCTTGAGGGGAGACATGGGTTGACGAATTTATTGAAGGAAAGTGGACTGGACAATCATTTATTTAAATCTGCTATATGTCAGACTCTGCACCCAG
Source organism: Meles meles (assembly GCF_922984935.1). Taxonomy (NCBI): domain Eukaryota; kingdom Metazoa; phylum Chordata; class Mammalia; order Carnivora; family Mustelidae; genus Meles; species Meles meles. The sequence continues at coordinate 43,883,886 of NC_060069.1, read as the reverse complement.
TGCTTTATTGGCATGAAGGGTGCTGGTATTTTACTTTTGTTGGGTGGGTCGTCGCACTAGGTTAGCTAGGCAATTAGTTTAGGGGTTGGGGAGCAGGTGCGAAATACGCTTCAGTGCGATGAGTGCAGGATTTGTATTTTGATAGGAGCTGCAAAAAAAAAAAAAAAGAAGGAAAAACTGTCATCGGCAGTTCGGTCTGTCAATAAAACTTGTGAAGCTGAAACGCAAAGAACCTACTATCTGCCGAGCCCGAAGTTTATTGCGGAAACCAGGAACAGATACCGCGTCTGTGGACTGGCCTTAAGAGTTTAAATAGGAAGGAACCAGAGGTTGTAAAGGATGCTGCCGGGAGGCAGCAACCGGGCAACCAACCAACCAGGAAAGCAGAGAGCGCTCCCGGACCGGTCTAGAAGTGCGCCTGCGCCGATCGCCGCGAGGGGGGCGGGGCGGGAGGGGTGGAGCTTGGGGCGGTCAGTGAGCATGCGCAAACCGCGCGGCGAGGTGGGGGAGGGCGGTCCGTGTGTGTCTGTGTTGTTGTTCGGCGGCAGCGGCGGCGGCGGTAAGATGGCTGCCCACGGGGGCTCCGCGGCGTCCTCGGCGCTGAAGGGGTTAATTCAGCAGTTCACCGCCATCACCGGTAAGAGACGCGGTTACCGGAAGGTGGAGAGTGGGGTCTGGAGCGGACGGCCGTTCCGCCCCAGGCTTCCCCTTACCTTCATGCATTTCTCCCTAGGGCTTTACCCACAGCTCCCGTCCTCCCTTCTGAGGAAGAGGCGACGACGGCGTCGGGTCTCCGGGTTCAGGCGGGAGACAGCCCCCCCGCGCACCCCATACCTCGTTCTCGGTCTCCTCACAGTGTGGAGGAGACACCCCCACTACCCCCAGGACCCCCCTTGTCAGTCGAGACCTGGGGAATGGGCCGATCTCATCCGCCCCCGCCGGCCCGGGGACCTGGGGGCGGGAGAGGTGGGGGGCCGCACCCGGGCCACCGCCCTCCGCCTCCTTCATCACCTTCTCTTCTCTGTGCAGCTCTGGGGTGCAGTGCATTTCTCACCGCCGTTTTCCATTCTGACTCGGCCAGGTCATTCTCCCCCAGTCCCTGGCCTGCCCTTCCCCTTTCTGGGCCCCTCAGAGCCATCGCCGTGGCCCTGGCGTGCTCGGGCCCTCCCGCCTTAACGGCGAGACTGGTGGGTTCGGCAGTGCCTTTACCGATCCTGGGGGATAGGCCGCTAGAAGATGGGTTGCTGAGGAGTACCTTTAAGACAGAGGTTTTAAGAGAAGAATGAGGGGGATCCCCCCCCCCCAACCTTAATAGGGAAGGCCTGGAGGAATCCTGGGTGGCGTTTCCCACCTCCCCATAATAAAATCATAGAGACTGGGACGATGGCGCCGGAGCCTCCTGCTGATTAAATAGGGATGGCGGCAGAAACTTCTTTGAGAGAAAGTCAGTTTTTGGGTGTCAGCATCCCCCAAATCCTCGGTTATTCTTTCCCTTTGGACCCCTGAAAAGGGCACACGCAGATCCTCTTACCGCCTGGAGGAAAGGCCCTAAGCCATTCTATGAATTCTCTATGCCTTGTTTCTCTCTGATGGTGCTGAACTTTTTTTGCATGAGTTATTAGAGGGCGGAGCAAATGATGAAGTTCTCTGTGGAGTGATTTGAGAGAAGAGTACTCCATGTGCCTGAGTGTAATTTTGCCGTTCTAGTTTGTCATTTTGGAAGGAGGTTAGAATGTTAGTTCCCTCTCTGAGTAGATCTATACTTAATCTCGTTATTTTTTAAGTGCAGAGAATGTTTCTACTGTTAATGTACCTAGAGTTTGACATGTAAGATCTGATTAAGTAAAATTTTATATTGTTCTGACCAGACAGTGGTATGCGGTTGATGTTTTATAATTTAAAGCTAGTTTTATCTTTTGCTCTGCAATGACAACTAGACGTTTGATGCGTTATGTAGCTGCTGGGCATGAAACATACGTCAATATTGGCAAAGTAAAATTGCAGTAAAACTGGGATGAGGAATGGAATGATCAACTTTTCTTAATATATTAAAATTTTTAAAAATATTTTCAGTTTATGCCATCATATAAGTATGTATGTGTGTCTTTTTAAATCAGCTTTTTAAAAAATATATTTTTATTTATTTATTTGACAGATCACAAGTAGACAGGTAGGCAGAGAGAGAGAGAGAGAGGAGGAGGCAGGCTCCCTGCTGAGCAGAGAACCTGATGTGGGGCTTGATCCCAGGACCCTGGGATCATGACCTGAGCTGAAGGCAGAGGCTTTAACCACTGAGCCACCCAGGTGCCCCAATATATTAAAATTTTTGTGATTGGACTGTTAAGGATGTAATGCGTTTCCCAGTGTCTAAGCAGATTGCTGTTACCGGGAAAATTAGAAAATTATTGCGTATATAAGTTAATATTGGCAGCATTACCTTTTTATAGAAAAATCTTTGTAGTGACTCAGATATAGAAGGAATTATTATTATTCTTTAGATTTTTTTAGAGTTGGTTTAAGATGCCACCTATTTAATTTCAGTTTTTTATGTGAATTCCCTCCACTTCAGGATCTCAGACCGTTTTTATGTTAACGACCACCCCTTCAGGAACTCAGAACCTCACATTATTTTTTCTAATTCAGCGCTTTTGATAGGTATGGACAAAACCCAAAGTGTGAGATAAAACGTCTCACTTGCTTTAAATTCTGTTTCTGTCTGCTAACTTACACAGCTTATTTCCTGGCCACAGACATTTCTGTTCCTACTAAGAGACCCTTAGTAGACAGTGGTATCTAGAAGTCTGCAAAAGGGAAAATACCTTAGATTGTTCTTAATGTATTATGAATTTCTATTTATAATTCTGGGGATTTTGGGGCTCCTGGAAGGCTCAGTCAGAAGAGCATGTGACTCTTAAGCTCAGGGTCGTGAGTTCAAGTCCCATATTGGGTGTAGAGATTACTTAAATTAAAAAAAAACTTTAAAAAAATAATAAATTTGGAGATTTTTTTTTTAACAAGACAGTGATTGTTAGAAACACATGATTAACTCCTTTAGTCTTTTTCACATATTTTAAAAAAGAAAGTTTGGGGTTCTGTCCACATGTTTTAAATTGTAGTTTTTATGATAAAAGGGCATTTGATATTTATTCATTGTTGAATGAATTAAATTGACCTTAAGAGCTTTTGCTGTGATTTCAGAAAGATTTTACTTATCTGGAAGCTCAACATTATGGTGAAAGCAATGTATTTTTTAAAATGTGAGCCTTACCTTTTCTGTGTCATTTTAAAATAGAACAGAAAACTGAAAGAATGTTAAGTCTTATTTTTCATTAAATAGAACACATCTCTCTATATGATGTGTGAGTATTAAGTAATGATGGATTTTTTTTCTTATTTTTACTTGAGTATAGTTAACAATATTGTATTAGCTTTAGGTGTAATGACTGATTTTTTTAAATTTTATTTTTATTTATATAAAGATTTTTATTTATTTGAGAGAGAGCATACGTGTACAAACACGAGCAGGGAGGAGGATCAGAGGGAGAGGGAGAATCAGACTCCCCCCGGGGCAGGGCTCTATCCCCAGACCCTGAGATATGACTGGAGCCAAAGCAGACACTTAATGGACTGAGCCACCCAGGCGCCCCTATTTTTATTTATTTATTTTTAAGTAGGCTCCATGCCCAATGTGGGGCTTGAACTTGCAACCCTGAGATTAAAAGTCATATGCTCTACTGACTGAGCCAGCCAGGCACCCTTTCCTGACTCTGATTTAAAAAAAAAACTTAAATCACACATGCACAAAAATCATAACATGAAATGATTTTGAAAAAAGTAAAAACTAACCTTTCATAAAAGCAATATATTTTTTTAAGATTTTATTTATTTGACAGCGCATAAGCAGGGGGAGTGGCAGGCAGAAGGAGAGGGAGAAGCAGACTCCCTGCCAAGCAGGGAGCCTGCCTGATGCTGGCTCCATCCCAGGACCCCGGATCATGACCTGAGCTGAAGGCAGAAGCCCAACTAACTGAACCACCCAGGCGCCCCTCACAACAGCATTATTATTTATTTTACATATTATCTTCCAATTCTTGTTTGCATACTTTTATTTTTATTTTTTAAAGATTTTATTTATTTGTCAGAGAGAGAGTGAACACAAGCGGGGGGAGTGGCAGGCAGAGTGAGAAGCAGGCTCCTTACTGAGTAAGGAGCCTGCTGTGGGACTCAATCCTGGACCCTGGGATCCTGGACCCTGGGATCAAGTGACTTGAGCCAAAGGCAGATGCTTAACCCATTGAACCACTGAGATGTCCCATACTTTTATTTTTATTATTTTTTCTTATTTTTACATTGTGGATCATAGTATATACATAATTTAGAATTCAAAGATTTTCAATTAATATTACATCATAAATATTTTTTCTGTGATCAAACTCTGATAAGCAAGTAGCCAAGAGAAGTTAGTCTTTGTAATATTCACATTGAGAAACTGTATACCTTTACGATTGATATTAGAGTCATTTGAAGTTGCATAGAAAACCAGTCCTGTTACTTTATAGTCTACTACATTTTATGGTATTACTCAGTTTGATCTCCCTTGATACTCATCATACTTGGGTTTGAATGACTGTTGACTGCTTTCAAAAGCCCTATCAGATTTTTTTTTTAAGATTTTATTTGTCAGAGAGTGAGTGCACGCCGGCAGGGGAGCAACAGGCAGAGCAGGCAAAGGGAGAAGCAGCCTCCCCACTGAGCCTGATGTGGAGTGTGAATGGAATCTTACCAGTAAATTCAGCATTGGTAGGCTACTGTGTACCTGGTATGGTTCAGGTCCTGGGAATACTATGATGCGCAAGACAAGGTGTCTGTTAAGACAAGGTGCTTTAACCAAAAAGCATAAAGGTTAATGGGAATACAGACACATAAATAGTTATTATAATACAATGGGAGAATGGTAGGTAGCTATTATGGGAGCACAAAAGAAAGGTAAAGTTTCCCAAAAGAAATAATTTCTTAGCTAAAACTTAAAGGAGATGGCTAATGAACTTAAAGAAAGAAAGAAAGAAAGAAAGAAAGAGAAAGAAAAAAGGGGAGAGATGTTTCTGACGGAAGGATCATGTACAAAGGTTTGGAGGAGAGAGGGACAGATATACACACATAATAGAGACAAGAAAGAAGAGACAGTAGATTTGGGGAGTTGATGATCATTCCGAATGAATAGGGCATAGCTAATGGGAGACACAGTAAATTAAGCTCAAGGTATAAGTGGGTGGGTGCCAGATTAGGAAGGGCTTTGTAACCCATGTTAAATCTTGGCTGTATTCTGAGTGTAGTGTGGAGTCAATGAAAAATTTAATTGGGGGAGTAACATAACCAGATTTAGATTTTTTAGAAAGAGCTGCTTAGCTATAGTGGAAAACAGGTAGGTATCAAGATCAGTAGAAGGCTGTTGCTTTTACTTTTTTTTTTTTTTTTAAGATTTTATTTATTTGTCAGAGAGCGCGAGAGCGTGCATGCGACCAAAGGCAGGCAGAGAGGCAGAGGGAGAAGCAGGCTCCCTGCAGAACAAGGAGACTGATGTGGGACTCGATCCCAGGACACAGGGATCATGATCTGAGCCAAAGGCAGCCGCTTAACCAACTGAGCCACACAGGCATCCTGAAGGCTGTTGCTTTAATCCAAGAAAGACACTGGTGTCCTTACTGAATTAAGTTTGTGGCAGAAAAGTGGAAGATAAGGGAACAAAGCTAAGGGAAGAAGTCAGAGGAGTCAGAATGAAGCCTCGGATTCTGTTTTGGACATCTAGGTATATAATGGTGCTATTTGTGAAGGTTGTGGAATAGTAGAACAGGTTTGGGAAGAAGATGGTTAGTTCAGTTTCAGATAAGTTGCTGCCTCTGAGACTTCCAGTGGACTGTTTAATAAGCAGATGACTGGGTCTAGAAAGAGTGGTATCTGAGGAGTTATAGTGATGGCTGTTGAGCTGTAAATGTGAATAGCATCTTGTAGGGAGAGTGTACTGTGAGAAAACAGTAGGCTCCAGGACACAAAGGTGAAGGAATACTACTAACATCTGATACAGTGCAAAGAAGAAAGTATAAAGAAACCAAACATCTCAGAGGAAAACTAGGAGAATGTAATGGTACTTCCAACTTCAGGAGTTTGGCAGTAAGTCAGATATTATGCAGGCACCTGAAACCAGAAATCATTGAATATTCGTAGATTTTTTTAAGAGGGTGAGAGGGGCAGTGGAAGAAGGAGAGAGAGAATCTTAAGCAGGCTCCATGACTATTGTAGAGCCAGATGTGGAGCTGGATCTCACAACCCTGAGATCATGACCTGAGGGAAAGTCAAGAGTGCACTGAACTCTCAACTGACTGACTGGCCCAGGCGCACCCTAGTGGAAGATATCTTAAAAAACATCTTGACCAATTTCTGAGTTAATAAAATGAGAAGTAAAATGACTTAGGGTTATATGTCCAGGACCGTGCTTGTCAAATTTTTTTGGACTAAAGGTCCACTTTTTTTTTTTTTAAATTTTCAGTCTTCATGGACCAGTACTTGTATAAAATACAATAAAAATTAATTGCTTGAAAAATGAAAAGATAAACCCAAATACTTTTTAAAATTAAGGTATAATTTGCATACAGTAAATTCTGCCCTTTTTATTGTGTGTTGAGTGTTGATAAATGTGTACAGTTCTGTAACCACAGTGAGGTTGCAAAATAGTTCTGTCATCCTCAGAAAATTCCTCCTGCCCCTTTGTAGTCAGTTCCTCCCCCCATCTATAGCCCAATCTTTTTGTCTGTTGTTTTTCTTTTCCAGAATGTCATATAAATGGAATCACAGTATGTAGCCTTTTGCGTCTGGCTTCTTTCACTTAGCATACTGCATTTGAGATTCATTCATATCGTTGTGGTATGACTAGTTCCTTCCTTTTTATTGGTGAATAGTATACCATTGAATGGATATGCTACAATTTGTTTATCCATTTATTAAGTGAATGGATAATTGTGCTGTTTTCAGTTTGGGAGATTATAAATAAAGCTGCTAAAAACATTAGCATACGATTGTGTGAATGTAAGTTTTCATTTCCCTTGGATAAATACCTAGAGTGGTATAATTGGATTATATGCTAGGTATATAACTTTAAGAAATTGCCAAACTGTTTTCCAGGGTCACAATTACCATTGCCATCAGTAATGTATGAGAGTTCAGTTGCCTATTTGGTATTTTATTATTTTTATTATTATTTTATTGTATTTTTCTTCATTTTTATTGTATTTTTTCTTCATTTGGTATTTTTAATTTTTTGTAGTCATTTTAATAGGTGTGTAATAGTATAGTATTGTAGTTTTAATTTGCATTTCCCTAGTGACTAATGATATTGGGCGTTTTTTCATATGATAATTTGCCATCCATAAATCTTTCAAGCCTGAACTTTTTTTTTTTAAAGATTTTTATTTATTTATTTGACAGAGAGAGAGAGATCACAAGTAGGCAGAGAGGCAGGCAGAGAGAGAGGAGGAAGCAGGCTCCCCGCGGAGCAGAGAGCCCGATGCGGGGCTCGATCCCAGGACCCTGAGATCATGACCTGAGCTGAAGGCAGCGGCTTAATCCACTGAGCCACCCAGGCGCCCCCAAACCTGAACTTTTAATTATTAGATTCCACAGACATAAAATTATTCTATCGTTATAAAAGTTTCTAAATGCTTACACTGGAATTTGTTTTAATCTTGTCATGGACTAGAGATAGCTGGTCTGTGGATCACACTTTGGGTAGCACAGTCTTAGGTAATGGCGGAACAGGAACTAGATTTCTGGTGTCTACTCGTAGGCCTATGCATTTTTCACCATATTACTACTACCCTCACTATAATTTCCTTTTGTTGATCCAACAAAAATAAGCTTTGTTGATCTGTCCCCTAACTCAGTCATTTCTCTTACACTTCCTAAATTTAGTTTTCTTGGTATAAGGGTTTTTTTTTTTTTTTTTTAATGTTTTCAATTCCTGAATGCTTAAAAACTTCATAAGGATGGGAGACTGATGAGGTTAAGTTTTACCTTACTTCTTACAACTGTCACTCACTCCACTTTTCTAGGTGGACAGTCTGGCTTACTTTGTTATCATTTCTGGGGGAAAGGTAGAACTAAAAAGCAGTCTCTTTTGTGTCTTTATCATTTCTGTTCTCTATCCTTCTGGGATAATAAGGACTCTATAGAGGGATTCTTTTCTTTTCTCGCTCTCTTTCTGACTGCTTTACTTTGGTTCCTTGAAAGTAGTGGAGAGAGTAATTTTTTTAATTTTCTATCCTTCTAGGATAATAAGGGCTTCTTAAAAGGATTCTTCTCTTTTTCTTTTCTTTTCTTCTTTTCTTTCTTTCTCTCTCTCTCTCTGACTTCTCTACTTTGGTTCCGTGAAAGTAGTGGAGAGACTGATTTTTTTAGCACTTGAAAGTGACATAAAGAATAGGCATAAGGAACTACTATAGTTTGGAAAATCTCTTGATTTCTTTCTTCCAGCTGTGTTGGAGATATGGGCTGCATTATAGGTTTTGGGCTATTTCCTATATCAAGTCATTATTGAGAGAGTGTGAACTAAGAGGCAGCAGCAATGAAATGGCCACTGGTAAATTGTATACCACAGGCTGGGTTAAATAATGCACTTTGGTGCCGTTAGCAGGCTTAAAACAGATGGAAGAAGAAAAAGATAAGGGGTAAATAGGGTTCATGTAGTGAGAAATAGTAAAGTGGAACTCCTGCCATAGATTATAGATTGAATTTTTGTGTGCCTCCCTCCTCCAGTTTTATATGTTGAGATCCTAAACTCTGAGTGTGGTGGTATCAGGAGGTGGGTGCCTTTGGGAGATGGTTAGGTCATAAGGATGGAGCTCTTATGAATGGGACTAGTATCCTTAAAAAACAAACCCCAGGGACTTCTCATCCCCCTTCTGTGAGTACACAGTAAGAAGACAACTGTCTTTTTTTTTTTTTTTAATATACTTGAAAAATAATTTTTTCCTTTTTTTAATATTTTCTTTATTTGAGAGAGAAAGAATTAGAGAGAAAGAGAGCATAAGAAGGGGGAGGGTCAGAGGGAGAAGCAGACTCCCTGCTGAGCAGGAAGCCTGATGTGGGACTAGATTCTGGGATTCTAGGATCATGACCTGAACTGAAGGCAGTTGTTTAACCAACTGAGTCATGCAGGCACCTCAAAATTTTTTATTTTCTTAAGTAATCTTTACATCCAGTGTAGGGCTCAAACTCCCAACCCTGAGATCTAGAGTTGCATGCTCTACTGACTGAGCCAGCAAGGCACCGCAAGACAGCGGTCTTTGAACTGGGAACCAGGCCTGTACCACATACCAAGTCTGCTGGAGCCTTGATCTTGGACTTCCCAGCCTCCAGAGCTATGAGAAAGAAGTATTTGTTGTTTAAGCCACCCAGTCAAAGGTATTTTTGTTAGACCAACCTGAACACACTAAGATGCAGGGTTAGATTAAGCTATCCTGTTGCTGCCTATAATATTGAGACCTCAAAATAAGCCTATTTAAACAAGTGCACAGATAGTTTAAATCTGCAAACTTAGTCCCTCCCCCTTTAAAAAAGATATTTTATTCTGAGTATAATAAGGTAGAAGTTCAAATTTTTTATAGCTGACCCATCAGAAATAGTTATTACCTCTGAATATATAGGTAAAACTTGCAACTTAATTGGACCCTTTGATCACTGTTCCTTTCCCCTATATCATTTAGCTCTCCACACTTTTTCTCTGCCTTCTCAGTTAACCTTCACTTCTTCATATTCCTATTTAGTTCAGTGGGAGTGTAATTGGCATTTTGGCTTGGACAGTTTTTTTGTTGTGTAGGACTGTTTTATCCATTTCAGAAGATTTAGCACTTATATATATTTCCTTTGGCTACTGTAACAAATTACCACAAACTGTATGGCTTTACACACATTTATTCTCTCACAGTTCTGGAGGTCATAAGTCTGAAATGAAGGTGTGAGCAGTCTTTGGGGGAGGAGGAGACATTTTTCAAAGTCTTATGGCATCCCTGGCTTCTCTCCACTAAATGCCAGCTGTGCTCCCCCAGTCCCCAGTCATGAAACACCAAAAATGGTCTCTCACATTACTAAATGCTCTACTACTTCCCAACATTAAGAACCACTGGAACCTTAAATTATCTCTCCATTGTCTTATGTTTCTAAAATGATGCACTAAGTGATACAACCGATACATTAAGAATGATTATACAAGCAAGATGACTCAGATAATTTGGCTTTATTTAAGAAAGTGAATGGTGTACTTTATTTCTTGGGCCCCTCTCAAATACTACCTTCTTGAGTCTTGCCAGGATTTAGCATGTGCTTCCTTTTAAAAAAAATATTCATAGATAGAGACCCTTCTTTCTTTCTTTCTTTCTTTTTTTTTTAAAGATTTTATTTATTTATTTGACAGAGAGAGCACAAGTAGGCAGAAAGGCAGGCAGAGAGAGAGGGGGAAGTAGGCTCTCTGCTGATCAGAGAGCCCGATGTGGGGCTCGATCCCAGGACACAGATCATGACCAGAGTCAAAGGCAGAGGTTTGACCCACTGAGCCACCCAGACACCCCCCTCTTTCTTTTCGAATACTCTTACAGGTACTATCCTGGCAAGTGCCAGTGATGCAAGTTATCCTGTCACATTGTCAACAGAGGTATGATGAGGCTGTCTCTGGGATATGCTGCCTACAGCTTAGATTCTAGCGTTAAATAGGTAAATAAGGATCATAAATAGGATGGCAACTCTGGGCCTCGAGTATTGACACCATCTGCCCCCAAAATATCACAGTTATTATTTCCTTTATTAATAGCTTTATTTTTGTGTCTTAAAGTCACTCCCTGTAGAATCCCTTTTAATAAATTCTATTTTAATCTGTAGTTCAGGGGCGCCTGGGTGGCTCAGTGGGTTGGGCCGCTGCCTTCGGCTCGGGTCGTGATCTCGGGGTCCTGGGGTCGAGTCCCGCATCGGGCTCTCTGCTCAGCAGGGAGCCTGCTTCCCCCCCCCTCTCTCTCTCTGCCTGCCTCTCTATCTACTTGTGATCTCTATCAAATAAATAAACAAAATCTTAAAAAAAAAAAAAAATCTGTAGTTCAGTAAACCTGTAGGTCCTGTAGACCTAGGAACTTTTGAATACTTACTTATACTTTTATTAAATTTTCTACTGCCACTACAACACCTTTTTTTTTTAATTTTTTTTTAATTTATTTATTTGACAGACAGAGATCACAAGTAGGCAGAGAGGCAGGCAGAGAGAGAGAGAGAGAGAGAGAGGAGGAAGCAGGCTCCCTGCCAAGCAGAGAGCCCAATGCGGGGCTCGATCCCAGGACTCTGGGATCATGACCTGAGCCGAAGGCAGAGGCTTAACCCACTGAGCCACCCAGGCGCCCCACTACAACACCTTCTGATGCTTTTCAGTCATATTGGAATGCTGCTTAGTTACACATTTCTTTAAAGCAGATCTCTGTTGATATTCTTTTATTCTTTATAGCATTCTTTTTTTTTCTGGAGTGATATTTTTTGTTATATTCCTGCTTTACAAAAAAAAAATCAAAATGAGTGTTTAACATGAGTAAAGGACATGTTCATAGTATCAGATGAGTGAAGGAAAGAAAACCAAGATGTCTTACTCTGTCTGCCTATCTGCCAAGTTCTTTAATGTGAATTTTCTTAATCTACACAAGTACTTCATGAAGTTGGTAATATCCCCATTTTATAACTGAAGAAACTGAGAGCTAGAGAAATCAGTAACTAGATCAGAGTCACACAACTTGACTAGGAGTCAAACTCAGGTTTATTTGTGTAGTATCTGTGCTTTTAATATCTATACTATACTCCCTAGCTTGGGAACTGAAGGGAACGTGAAGAATGTTTTTTCTTCCTTACAGTGTATAGGACTGGCCAGAGGAAAAATTTGATATCTTCATTCCAACTGTTTGGTGTCTCTATCCTCAGATACCCAGTATCTTTTTCATACTCTAAGGTACCTCCCACCCCAGTGCAGCACTTCTTGTAGGCCTTCCTTAGCTCTCCTCCAAAACGCACCTGGGTGCTAAAGCTACTCATATCTCTTTCTTCCTGACTGAACTCCCTTAATCTCTTATTTTTGTCCTCAATTTACGGGGTTTTAGGGAGTAGCTCAACATCTAATGAGTAAATTAATAAAAGGTGGGACATCTATGTGGCTCAGTTGGTTAGGCGTCTTGACTCCTGATTTTAGCTCAGGTCGTGATTCAGGGCTGTGAGAGCAAGGCCTGCCTCTGGCTCTGCACTCAGTGCGGCCTTTGCTTAAGACTCTCTCCCCCTCTCCCTTTGCCCTGTACCTCTAAATAAATAAATAAATAAAATAAAAATAAAAATAAGCATATTTGTTAACCTAAATAAATCTCTTCAGTGGTTGCATTTTAGGCAAAATAATAAAGTGAAAAAAAAATTTAGGCAGTTAGAAAAGGACTTTTAGGCAGACCATATTGTTGACAGATGAGCTTGGCTGAGGATTGGCTTTACAAGTTCCTGATTTTCATACCTTTTTAAATTTTACTTCAGAGCCCACAAATTCTCTGAAGGGTTCCCAGTCAGTTGTGTTGGAGTTCTGATAGTTGGACGTTGGTAGAGAGGTTGACAACACCTATTTGTATGCAGTGGTCATTTTTAAGTTGAATTTCCTTGTGAACACATTTCAGGAGGAGTGAAAGCAGCCAGCATTGGTTGCTATTATGGCAGAGGGAATTTCACTCTCCTACCAACATGTTTTTTGTGCTTTTTATGGTGCTTTTGTGCAGTGTGAGCACCTGGAAAGATAGCCAAAAATGATATGAACTCAGTGATGTAATTCTCTGAAAAGATTAGTGGATGCCTTATGAAGCTGGTTTTAGGGTTCATTATGACGCAAATGTAACAACAGTTCATGCATCTCTCTGCTAGAACAAGCAGCCAAAGTGGTCTACCTGTAGGAACATTTTAACTTTCAGAATTGCTGTGTAGATAAGTACATTGAAGTGGAGTACAATAGACATTGGACTTTCAGACTAGCATTTAAGAAATACAGTATAAAGGTATTAGGAAGGCACTAAAACAAAGCCTCAGGTTTTATGACAGATAATATGGAAGCACATAAGCCCTAAAATTGTTCATCAAATTTGTGCTGGTTTTGGCCCAAGATTACCTAAGGTGAATATTGGGATATTTGAACTCCTCCTTCCTCTCAAAAAGTTGCATTTGTTTCTGTTTTGAAATTTCTTTCTTTTTTTTTTAAGATTTTATTTATTTATTTGACACAGAGAGATAGAACAGGCAGAGGGAGCAGTGGACAGACGGAGAGGTAGAGGGGAAATCAGGCTCCCTGCTGAGCAGAGACCCTGATGCAAGACTCATTCCCAGGACCCTGGGATCATGACCTGAGCTGAAGGCAGATGCTTAACTAACTGACTGAGCCACCCAGGTGCCCTTGAAATTTTTTTTTTTTTTAAGATTTATGTATTAAGAGAGAGAGTGAGTGTGTGCAGGGGAAGGGGCTGAGGAGAGGGAGAGAGAATCTCAAGCAGGCTCCCTGCTGAGTGTGGAGCCCAACGCAACCGGGACTCAGTTTCATGACCCTGTGAGATCATGACCTAAGCTTGACTGAAGACTATAGCAATGGACATAGAGCAAAAACGATGGGTCAAAGTGGTTTCAGCTACATGGAAACCATAGGAATTTTTGGTTGACTAATGGGAGGTTTGCAGTGGAAGGAGAGAAAAGGGTTGGAATTTTCTTAAATTTGAGTAATATATGAAACTTTTTTTTTTAAAGATTTTTATTTATTTATTTGAGAGAGAGAGAGCATGAGAGGGGAGAAGGTCAGAGGGAGAAGCAGATTCCCCATGGAGCTGGGAGCCCTATGCGAGACTCGATCCTGGGACTCTGGGATCATGACCTGAGCTGAAGGCAGATGCTTAACTGACTGAACCACCCAGGCGCCCTATATGAAGCCTTTTTAAAGGAAAAAGCCTCCCTGGGCCTATGTAACTAAAATGACCATATGTATACCTAGATGTATGGCAAATCCTATGTGAAGGGCAACTCTCTGTCCAATGCCCAGAAAGATTTCTCATTAACATAAATATGCGAATTTCTAGGGACTTAGGTCAAATGATCAGATGCTTTTTTGTAATTTTTTTTAAATTGACTTAACATTAAATCCTGATGTTATGTATTCATGGTTTTCCACTTATGTTTCATGACATAATTTTTTTTTCAAAAAAAATTTTTTTAAGTAAACTCTACCCACAACGTAGGGCTTGAACTCACGAGGTGAAGAGTCACGTGCTCTACCTACTGAGCCAGCCAAGCACCCCTCATGAAATAATTTTGTTCAGTGTTCTTCACTGGCATCTTAGATACATGTCTTTGTCAGCTATCAGACAAAGCAGTATCTGCTCCATCATCTGACAGGTTTTTTTGAGCATGTGATTTTTACTTTACCTTGTTTGAGATAGAGCACTTTTAAAATCTGTATGCGATGCTCTCTCTGGAAATTCAATCTTAAGAACATGGATAGATCTTAAGTACACATTTGTTGTTTGTGATTTCCACAGCGTAACCATATTGCTTTATAAATGAAAGTTAAAGAATAAACATATGCACACAGTATAAAATTCAAAGGATATGGAAGTGTTGTTTTGGCTGAAGCCCAATCTTCCTTTCCATGGTAGATCAACTGGTGAACTGAAGTACTACGAGATAGCTCTAACTCAGTTTATTAGACATTGGTCATATACAAGCAGACACAGTACCTCGTGCTGGGGATACCAAGACAAAAGCCAATCCCTGTGTTCAAGAAGCTTCTGCTCTTTCCTTGGAGCCAGAAAGTAAACTATTTACTTCTTGGTAATATATTCATGTATATAATAGAAGAGTGTCATAGGGATGGGAGTGAGGAGAATGCTTAGCACACAGATTGACAAAGTAACAGGGTGGTTCTTGTGCATGCATGAACTAGATAAAGGGGAGATGAGGAGGATGAGGACATTCCAAGCATGTAATTCAGTATGACTATACTGAATTGTGTAGGATGGGTAAGACGAGAGGGAAAACCAGAGAGATGAGCTGAGGCCTAATCACGAAGGACTTCCCAGATCATAAGGATTTTGGAATTTATACTGTATACTGTGGTGTCAGCCATTAAAAAGGCTTTTTTTTTTAAGCTGCTAAAGACTTGTAGTGGATGTGTGTGTGAGAGAGAGACTGAGAATCAGACTTGTATTTTGGAGCATAGCTGTAGCAACAACATCAAAGATAGAATGATGATTAATTAGGAGTCTTTTGTAGTAATCTAAGTAAAAAGTATTGTGGGCTTCATTTAAGGCCTTAGAACTAATAGTAGAGGAACGCCTGGGAGGCTCAGTCATTAGGCGTCTGTCTTTGTCTCGGGTCATGATCCCGGGATCCTGAGATCCAGCCCCACATCGGGCTCCCTGCTCTGTGGGAAGCCTGCTTCTCCCTATCCCACTCCACCTACTTGTGTTCCTTCTCTTGCTCTGTGTCTGTCAATCTGTAAATAAAATCTTAAAAAAATCTATAAATAAAATCTTAAAAAAAAACACCAAAAAACTAATAGCAGAGGGACGCCTGGGTGGCTTAGTCGGTTAAGTGTCTGCCTTTGGCTCAGGTCATGATCCCAGGATCCTGGGATTGAGCCTTGCATTGGGCTCCTTGCTCAGCAGGGAGCCTGTTGCTACCCCTGCTTGTGCACATGCGTGCTCTCTCTCTCTCTGACAAATAAAAAAAATAAAACCTGAAAAAAAAAAAAAGAATAGAAAAGAGAAGACAAATGAAAGATATTAAGAGAAGAATCAGCACTTCCATTTCTGACCGTGGGGGTAAACTAGAGAGAGATCATGAATAACCCTCTTGCTGAGAAAAATCCTAAGTGAAATATGTATAAAATATATCATTGGGCTGGTGAGAAAGTAAGGAATACATTGAGGCTAAAAATGAAATTGGGAATGCAGATGTTAGCTAGTTTAAAGGAAGTCTTTACCTTCGTAGAATCTAACCAAATTAAATAGCTTTAAGCTTCTTGATAGCCTCATAGGGCCCAGGAAATGGGAAACAATGCCTGTGGTCTTCCTAAGGAAAAGAGTCTGATAGGAGACCCTTCCCTTTCATGAAACAGACTTTGTTACAACCTTGGCATTGGAGAGTGGCAGGAGATAGTCACTGAGAATTTATAACAAGGGTCTTTATAGGATCACATTTTCTATGAGGTCTTACATTACTTAAGTCACGAATGTATTAAAAATATATTTAAAATCTTTGTTAGGGCTCCTGGGTGGCTCAGTTGGTTAAGCATCTGCCTTTCAGCTCAGGTCATGATCTCTGGGTCCTGGGATTGTGCCCTGCATCAGGCTTCCTGCTTAGCAGGGAGTCTGCTTCTTTCTCTCCCTCTGTCTCTCCCCACTGCTCGTGTTCTCTCTTTCAAATAAATAAATGAAATCTTAAAAAAAATATAAAATGGTCTTTGTTTGGTAGTGCCCAAAGGTGCCTTGCAGAATTTATCGATCAAATCCTCGCTTCAAAAATCGACAGAATTAAAAATCCAAGGCACTGCTTCCTCCTCTCTCTGCCTGCCTCTCTGCCTACTTGTGATCTCTCTGTCTGTCAAATAAATAAATAAAAATCTTAAAAAAAAAAAAAAAAAAGATTTTAAAAATCCAAGGCACATAAGAGCACAGGAAAAAAAAAAAATCACGAAATGCACAAAAACCATGGCACATGAACAAGAGCCAACAGAAACAAGAGAGGATGACCGCCCACAGACAGCAGACAGTTTGTTTTGTCTTAGTAATTCCAATAAATTTGATCAATATATTTGAAGAAATGAAAAGTATATGAGTATAAAGGAAGGGTCTCTGAAACATGGCTAGGCATATTAGGAAAAAAAACAAGAACAGAACTTCTGGTTATAAAAAATGAACTAAAATGAAAAACCCAGTGAAGAAATTAAAAAACAGGAACAACTACAAAAAGAACAGACTGGTGCAGGATAGAGTGAAGGGTTCTAACATTTATCTAATTGGAGTTCCAGGAAAAAATGAGTGTGAATGGAGGAGTATGGTAATTGTTAAATAGAAATAGCTGAGAATTTTTTGGACTTGATAAAAGATAGCAATTCTTAAATGATGGAAGTGCAGTGAAACCCAAGGAGATAGTTAAATCAGCCACAACAAATCAGTGTGAAACTGCAGAAGACCAAAGACAGAGAAGATCTTAAAAGCAACTAGAGAGAAACAACAGATTGCTATAAAAATATTTTCTCTGGTACAGCAGCTGATTTCCCAGCAGCAGCAACAGAAGCCAAGGGACACTGGAATGCTGTCTTTACTGTACTGAGAGAAAATAGCTGTCAGCCTGAAAATAGAATGTCCAGTAAAACTGTCTTTCAGGAATAACAACAAAATAAGACAGTGTCAGACCACACCCACACCCACACCCACACACACCTTTTAGAAGGAAATTATAAGGTACATGATTCTGGTAGAAGGAAAGTCATTTCAGATGGAAAACCTGCGATGCCTTTTAATGATCACAAATGTTCCATCAAATAGATTCTACAGCTTAGATTCCAGTACTGTTGGACATTTATGTTTCCAGTTTTTCAGTATTAACTGAAACTATACTGGACATGTATATGGGCATATTTATGCTTGTAGTATTTGATATGGAATAGATAAAAGAATAAGTCTTTTGGGGTACTTGGGTTGGTTAGGTATCTGACTCTTGGTTTCAGCTCAGGTCATGATCTCATGGGTCATGGTACCAAGCCCTCCTTGGGGTTCTGCATTCAGCATGGAGTTCTTTTTGAAGATTCTCTCCCTCTGCCCCTTGCCCTACTCCCACACTTGCGCATATGCACTTGCTCAAAAAAATCTTTAAAAAAAAAGTCTTTTTTGGACTAGGAACCCAGATTACTAGGTCAAAAGAAGGAGTGCTTTTTGATAAATGTTGTAAAATTGCTATTGTAAAGGGCTTTACCAATTTACATTGCATCTGATGACTATATTGGCTTTACAAATGAATAAATGTGTGTAGGGGTCAGGTCTGAACGATGAAGATTGACTTTGACTTTTTTTTTTTTTTTTTTTTAGAGAAAGCGAGAGTGGGGGTGGGGGAGCAGAGGGAGCTTAAGGGAGATAATCTTAAACAGGTACCACGCCCAGCGCTGAGCTGGATGAAGGCCTCATCTCATGACCCTGAGATGACGACCTGAGCCAAAATCAAGTCCGACACAACTGACTGAGCCACCCAGGTGGCCCTGAAGGTTGACATTTCTTACCAGATTTTGACTTGGTTATAGTTTTGACAGTATGTCCTGTCTCACTTCTCTCCCTTTGTTATGAAAAAAATGCTTTCTTTTTAATGAAAACAAATGCTAACTGAAATGCATTCTTTTAACAAAATATTTCTAACTTTCTAGAATGTAGTCTTTCATTTTTCCTTACTGTTTTTTCAATTTTTAACAAATATATAGTTGGTTCATTTAAAGACATGCTTTATTTAATTTGGTTTTATTATGAAGGAGGACCACTGTTTTAATACTGATAGTTTCTTTTCTAGCTTTATGTATTTACTAATCAGCTAACATTGTAAAAGTAAACAAACAGGTTTTTAAAAAGAAGTCATTCATCCTAAAAGGGAAAAGGTACTATTAATTTGCTTGGGAATTCTGTATTTTAATGTGAACCTTTAGTAAGAAGTTTTTGGAGTTTTTTTTTTTTTAACTTTTTCCCTGTCTTTTTGCTGTTTCAGGTGCAAGCGAAAGTGTAGGGAAACATATGCTCGAAGCCTGCAACAATAATCTGGAGATGGCAGTCACTATGTTTTTGGATGGTGGAGGAATTGCTGAAGAGCCCAGTACCAGTTCAGCAAGTGTCTCCACAGTGAGACCACACACAGAGTATGAATTTATTATTCATTATTAGGAGCTACTCCTTGCCTAAATTGAGCAGTTGCATTTTTGTCATTTAGGTTAATTCTCTGGTTTTGAAAAACTTGAAAGTTGAAAGCATCTGAAAAAGTGTCACATGTACATTTTTATGCTTACATACCTTAAATTCTCTAGAGCACTTTCATGTCTGTTATTTAATCTTCAAAAGAACCTTACAGGATGACATTATTATGTACATTTTACAGATGAGGAAGCAAAAGCATAGCCATTTTCCCAGGCTACACAGTAAGTACATAGCACATATGGCAATAAAGCCAATTAAAGCTCAGATTTCCCAATTCTAAATTTTCTTACATTGTCTCAGGAGAGTTTTGAGTTGCCACAAAAATTATTTGAAAAATAACTTTTCAAATAATTGAAAAAAAAATGATAGTTTCATGTGGTTAACATTGGAAACACTTTATCATATGGAACCGGACTCTGTAGGGAATGATAGTAAATGGTGAACAAATTTGGGTTTTTTTGCCCTTTACATTTGATAACCAATGAGAATTTAAAATGAACACCTTATGGGTAAAATTTTAAGTCTTTGGAAAATACTAGAGATGAATACTACCTAAAGGAAAACCATTGACTTTTGAAGCAAAATTAAACAGATCCTTAAATAAGACTTTAAAGCTTACAGCCCTTTATAACCCGAGTGTTTACAACATGAGATACTAAACAAGAGAAACTCCCTAAGGGACTAGACTAAAGACATAGGTATTATTTTTAAAGTAGAGATAGATCTAAAAAGCCAAATGACATTCAAGACGTAGTTGCCTCTTTCATTGATCTAGTTCCAGATTCTAGAGTACTAATTGTTTCCACATGAAGAGTTAACTTTAGAGATCATTATTAATACTTCATAAAGTTTTTTTCCTATCAGTGTTGGCTACTATTTCAGATGTTGGTATCCCATTCCCCCCAACATAGCTCAAATTTTTCATGGAAATCAATATGAAATGATTTAGCTTACAGAAATAACAGGTATTCATGGCTGATTTGGGGGAATATAACTGTTCTCACTGTATAAAACATGTTTTTCTAATTGTGTTTAAAGATAGTTTTGATATGGGGTGCCTGGCTGGCTCAGTCAGTAGAGCATGCAACTCTTGATCTCAGGGTCGTGAATTTAAGCCCCACGTTGGATGTGGAGCCTACTTTATCAAAATACTAATAATTTTGATAGGTGAATGTCTTTTCCTACTGAATTACATTATAATTTGACTTTGATTGCTTGTATTGCTAATTCATTAACATTTGATAATGGCTCCTAATTCCTAAACTATAATTTTCACTCTTTATGGTTCTTTTTTCTGATTCATTCTTTCATTTTGTTGGGTAGCTAGCAATCTTGGAACGGATACCCTCAAACATATAGTAATCAATTTTTTCTGTATAGGGACTACTACTTAATCCATACGCTAATTGATGTATTTCATCAGATTAAGGTTTGTTTTTTGAGTAATTAAATTGTTATAGGTAATTACATATATTCTATGAAGTCATGGAAAGATTTATTTAGGTAAAAGATGTCTTTTAAATTCTTAGTTTTATTAAGAAAATGGACTAATTCGCTTTGATGAAAGAGGATTAATAGAGCTTCCTCTTATAGATCCATTGTCTCGTACTCGCTTCGGCAGCACATATACTAGATCCATTGTCTCTTCTTTCAGATTATTGAAATTTTGTGTGTGAGCAGTGACTGATGTACTTAATTTTAAACTACCTTTTATACTTCATCTTTGCCTAATTGTAGGTTTCTTAGTCGATCTAGTTGTTCTTTGATTATAGGATGTTTTTGTTGACAAATGAGTATTCATACTTTATTTTGTAAAGTATGTTTTGGAGTTCCACCTATCAGATATCAAAATAGGGCCTTAAGCTCAGTTATTATTATTAGAAACACCTGAATGGAAAACATTAGGTCTGACTTAAATCAACATGGTGAGCAGGACAGTAATAAATTTGGAACATACTCTTCCTTGCTATGAACATTAATCAGCAGAGATTAATACTTAGTTAAAACTATAAAATTAACTGATATTTAAAGGAACATATGCCATTTTTACAGTATTTCTAAATGAGTCTTTTCTACTGGAGGAAATGGGTTATTAATAGATCCTCTGGAGGTAAACTTTGAAGAGTTTATAGGCTTTTAAAAGATGAGTAATGAATTTTTCTGTTCTGTATAATTGGAGTTTATTTAATAAATAATCCAAGGTAATACCTATGTTAACTATCTTCAAAACTAGCATAAAATTTACTGCTTGTTTATATAAACTTATTTTAGTATATGTGATTTAATGATCTATTGCTTGATGTAGTAGCAATATAGTACTACTTTTATTATGCCTATATTTTTTCATTTTTTTGTATGTGTGGTTTTTTTTTTTTTTTTTGGTAAGCTCCCCACCCCCCCCTTCTTTTCCTGTAAAGAATCTAGGGTAGGGAACTTAAGAGGAAAGGGGAAATATTTTTTTCTTTTTCTGTTTGTTCTCTTTATAAATCATTTGAGCCATCTATACCAGATACTTTTACTCCAATTGACCTCTGTATGGAAACCATCTAACTATTATTTAACACCGTGGTTCCTAAGAGTCACTAAATTTGGTATTCATATAACTTGTTAATTTGGATGCATTCACAGTAGTTATGGAGAGAACATGTAGCAAAAAAGTTTTCCTTTTGATATTTTCCTACTTCTTTTAATAGAGAAGAAGTTCGTGCCCCAATTCCTCAAAAACAGGAAATATTGGTGGAACCAGAACCTTTGTTTGGTGGTAAGTTCATCTTTTTTCCTTAGTTTTCTTGGACTCTGTTGTTATCTCTAGGGTTTTAATGAAGTTATCATAAGATGTGAAGGCTTGCTCAGAGGTTATTAACTTTAAGTGTAGAGTCAGTTCTTATCTTTTAATTCTGTACTCCTTTCAGGAAAATTGTATAGTTGCTTCTTTCCAAGGAGAGAACCAGACTAAAATATGTGTTGTAGAAGGCCAAAAGAAGGAACATTAGCAAAGAGAAATAACTGCTTTATACTGGAAACAAATCTATCATTAGATAAAAGACTCTGATTACTTCTTATTTTGAGGGGCACTTACTTGACTGCCACATCCTTACTGTCTTGATACGCCTTGTCTTTACTCTTTCTAAATTTCCAGAAGCGCCATTCCTGTTTTGAACAAAGGAGAAAGTATACCTAATACATGGAAAAAGTTGTGGTATCAGTCTGGGTGCATAGAGAGACAGTAGAAAATGTAACATTTAATTACATTAAAAGAAAATTTATAGTTTTAGTTTAATAAGCACTTATTTACCTTTTTGTAATTGGTATGTTAAAAAAATAGAAAATAAAGTTATAACCTGGGTGGGCAAAGCCATAGAAATGTATATTGTGCATACTAAGACCAATAATGCAGAGAAATAAAAAGTTCTGTAGGTAAACTTGAATAAAGGAGAAGAAATAAATCATAAAAACAGGATGAAGAAAATTCTATAAATGCTATGTTTTAATTTGAAAAGACACCGTAATTTAGAGGTTTTTTTTAAAGCTCAGTCTTTGACTTGGCAGTTTGGAGTTTAGTGAGAAATAACAGAATATGTTGTCTAGATTCAGAAATAAAGATGAGAGGAAGAAAACCGTAAGAACTGAATATTGAAGTATAATATGGGCTTTCTGGACTTTGATTCAGCCAGTCATTGTGCTGTTAATATACCAGAAGTAATGAAGCATTGTTCATCATTTTTTTTCATACAAATGTTATGAATGGATTTTGGAATTGAGGGGTGATGCCTTTGGAAGCTTTATCTTTTCTTTATTGTAAGGAATAAGGCAGGATTTCTGAGTGGGATAGATTATGGGAAATAAATTCTCTGCTCTTTAACTATTGTAAAGAGGAAAAAGAGTTCTCGTTTGAAACCCCTTTCCTTCTTTTACCTCTCGTGTAATAAACATTGAAGAGGGGGATGGGAATGAATGTAGAGTTAGGAAGTCAGTCCTAACTTATATTAATAGATCTTACTATAAACTGATAGAGGTCTTTGGAGAACCGTTTTCTTCTTAGGACAGAATTGATTTAAAGTGTGATTCTAAGAGTGTGGTCTGGGAGTCTAAGCTGAAAACTATTTTCATAATAATTTTTATAAGACATTATTTGCCTTTTTTACATCTTTCGCATTTGGACTGATAGTTCAGAGGCAATGATGGATCAGACTGCTGCATCTTAAATTGAGTCAGGGCAGTGGCACCAAACTGTAAATACTTCACTGCCATACACTCACAATTAAAAAAAAAACAAACAAACAACCCATTTTACTTAATGTTCTTGATGAAACAGTAAAAAATTAATTTCATTAAGTCTTGACTCCTGAGTACACATTTTTTAAACTATTCTGTTTTACAAAATAGGGTGTGTACATAAAGCACTTCTGCATACTGATGTAGTGTGGTTATTTTAAAGAAAAGCACTTGTACGGTTGTTTGAGTTGTGAGCTAAACTGACTGCTTTTTTTGTGGAACATTATTTTTACTTGAAAGATTCCTGACAAACTATGGTTTAGACTTCAGGCATTTGGCAGACATTTTCTTGAATCTGAACAAAAATCTGTTGCTGCTTTAAGACAAACAACTGACATTGTTTGTTACCAGTTATTAAAAAAAGAGCTTTCAGGGAAGAATTAGGATTTTAGAGTTTATATCCACAATTAGGAGCATTGATAGCTTCCCATTACTTAAAGGCTTTCTGATGAGATTAGTGGTAGCAATAACAGTTGTTGATTTTTTTGTTATTATTGTATAATGAAGTTGGTGTTTGGAATGTTTGCATAACTCAGTGAGCAAATGTCTTCTTTTTTTTTTTTTTTTTAAGATTTTATTTATTTATTTGACAGACAGAGATCTCAAGTAGGCAGAGAGGCGGGCAGAGAGAGAAGAGGAAGCAGGCTCCCTGCTGAGCGGAGAGCCTGATGCTCTATCCCATGACCCTGGGATCACGACCCGAGCTGAAGGCAGAGGCTTTAACCCACTGAGCCACCCAGGAGCCCCGAGCAAATGTTTTCTCTTTCTTTCTTTCTTTTTTTTGGTGGGGGGTGGGGGAAGAACAGAGAGAGAGAGAATCTTAAGCAGGCTCCATTCCCAGAGCAGAGCCCAATGCAGGCTTATCTCACAGCTCTGAGGTTGTGACCTGAGCTGAAAGAATTCAAGAATTGGATGCTTAACTGACAGATCCACCCAGCGGTCCCTGAACTCATATTTTCATATGACCAGTGTGCCAGATTACAAAATTGTGCGTAGCTGAAAGAACAGACAATAAGATAAATTGAATGGATGGATTAGTTATCTATTGCTGTGTAACAGATTTTTCTAAAATTTAGCTTCCTGAAATAACAAACATTTGTTATCTTACAGTTTCTGTGATTCAGGAATCCAGGTGTGACTAAACTGGGTATCTTTGGTTAGGGTCTCTCACAAGGGTATAATCAAGGTGTCAGCCGGAGCTATAATCATCTCAAAGCTTGAGTAGAGGAGGATCTCCTAAGCTTACTGTGGCTGTTGGTTGGCTGGAGACATCAGTTCCTTACCATAGAGCAAATGAGAGAGTAAGAGAAGACAGTACATTTTAGAAGCCACCATCTTTCTTAGAAGTGACAACACATCACATCACTTCTGCCACATTCCATTTGATCCTGCCCATATTCAAGATATTAACACGCGAGTTATGAATATTTGGAAATTGGGATAATTGGAGGCCATCCTAGAGACTACCATTGGCATAGACCAATGGGTTTTAGTGGAGCAGATAATGAAAAGTTCGTTGGTAAGATTTTAGATTCCATGCTGCAGTTAACCTTTAAGAAACTACTACTGGTTGAGTTTTGGTGCAGTATCTAAGGAGAATATTCACAGTGATCTCAAAATACTATTAAAATACTTCTCCCCTTTACAACTACGTATCTGTGTCAGGTTGACTTTTAATTTCCTTCATTTACTTGAGCTATAGGAATAACAACAGATTGAATGCAGGAGCGGATCTGAAAATCCAGATGTCTTCTCTTAAGCCAGTTATTAACAGAGTGTTATGAAAATGTGATCCAGTGCCACTCTTCTGACTAAATTTTTATTCTTCACCTGTCCCACTTGCCTATTCTATGGATCTCCTTTTGAATCTTTATTAGCATTTTGTAGCTTAGCCTCATTGACCTCAGCGACCAGCATTCCTGTTACATGGGCAATAGAGTGAGAATACAAAGGACTAATGTTTGCTATATAGAAGATGGCTTGGAAGAGTCAGGAAACACATACCGAACAGGCAGGTGGGAGTATAGGCATTCCTTGTTTTATTGTGCTTCGCAAATATTGTGCTTTTTACAGATAAATGGTTTGTGGCTACCCTGTGTTGAACAAGTCTGTCAGCGCCATTTTACCAACAGCATTTGCTCACTTCGTGTCTCTTTGTTACATATTGGTAATTCTTGAAATATTTCAAATGTCTTCATTATTACTATATTTGTTAGGATGATCTTTGATTGTACTATTATAATTGTTTTGGAGCACCATAAACCATACCCATATAAGGTGGTGGACTTATTTGATATGAGTGATTCACCAACCAGCTATTCTCTCTCTCTCTTTGGGACTCTCTGTTCCCTGAAACACAGCAATATTGAAATTAGGCTGGTCAATAATCCTATAAGGTCCTTTAAGTATCTAAGTGAAAGGAAGAGTTGTATGTCTCTCACTTTAAATCAAAAGCTAGAAATGATTAAGCTTAGTTACAAAGGCATATTGAAAGCTGAGATAGGCCAAAAGCTAAGCTTCCTGTGCCAGTTAGCCAAGTTGTGAATGCAAAGGAAGAATTTCTGAAAGAAATGAGAAGTGCTACTCTTTTAAACACACACATGATGAGAAAGTGAAACAACCTATTGCTTGCTGTTAAGGAGAAAGTTTTAGTGTCAGGATGGAAGACCACACCAGCCACAACATTCCCTTAAGCCAAAGTCTAATCCAGAGCAAGACACTCTTCAATTCTTGGAAGGCTGAAAGAGGTGAGGTAGCTGTAGAAGAAAAATTTGAAGTTAGCAGAGGTTAGTTCATGATGTTTAAGGGAAGATGCCATCTCCATAACATAGAAGTGCAAAGTGAAGCAGCAAGTGCTGATATTGAAGCTGCAGCAAGTTCTCCAGAAGATCTAGCTCAGATAATCCGTGAAGATGGCTACACTAAGCAACATATTTTTCAGTGTAGACAAAATAGCCTTCTGTTGGAAGAAGATGCTGGCTAGGACTTCCATAGCTAGAGAGGAGAAGTCGATGCTTCAAATCTTCCAAGGACAGGACGGCTCTCTTGTTAGGGGCTAATGCAGCTGATGCAGCTGGCCCTCATTTACCATTCTGAAAATCCTAGAGCCTTTAAGCTTTATGCTAAATCTGCCTGAGCCCTGCAAATGGAGCAACAAAACCTGGATGACAACACATCTGTATACAGCATGTTTTACTGAGTATTTTAAACCCACTGTTGAAACCTACTGCTTAGAAAAAAAGATTCTTTTCAAAATATGACTGTTTAGTGACAACACCCCTGGTCATCTAAGAGCTCTGATGGTATTGTCCAGTAAGATTAATGTTGTTTTCATGTTTGCTAACACAACATCCTGCAGCCCGTAGATTAAGGAGAAATTTTTATTTTCAAGTCTTATTATTAAAGAAATACATCTTATAAAGCAGTAACTGCCATATATAGTGATTCTTTTGATGGATCTGGGCAGTGTAAATTGAAAACCTCATAGAAAGGATTCACCATTCTAGATGCCATTAAGAACAATTCACGATTCATGGGAAGGGGTCAAAATAACATCATTAGCAGGAGTTTGGAAGAAGTTGATTCCAGCCCTCATGGATGACTTTGAGGGTTCAAGACTTCATTGGAGGAAGCGAGTACAGATATGGGTAGAAATAACAAGCGAACTAGAATTAGATGTAGAGCCTGAAGATGTCACTGAATTGCTGCAATCTCTAGATAATTTTAGTGAAGGAGTTGCGTCCTATGGAGAGCAAAGAAAATAATTTCTTGAGATGGGATCTACTGGTGAAGATGCTGTGAAGATTGTTGAAATGACAACAAAGGATTTACAATATTACATGAACTTAGTTGATAAAGCACCAGCAAGGTTTTGAGGTTTGAGAGGATTGACTCCAATTAAAAAATATATATGTATATATATATTTATTTATTAAATAATCTCTGCACCCAGTGTGAGGCTCAAACTCACAACCCCAAGATCAAGAGTCACATGCTTCACCGACTGAGCAAGCCCAGGTGCTTCTTGGTTGGCTCCAATTTTGAAAGAAGTTCTACTGTGGGTAAAATGCTATCAAATGACATTGTATACTACAGAGAAATCATTTGTGAAAAGAAGAGTCCATTAATGCAGCAGACTTCATTATCTTGGGAAGTTGCAGCATCAGCAACTACCACCATGAGCAGTCTAGCAGCCATCTATGTTTAGAGGCAAGGCCCTGCACCAGCAAAAAGATTGCAGCTTGCTGAAAGCTCCAATGATGATTAGCATTTTTTAGCAATATTGCACATATAATGAACTACAGTATACAGTTGTTCTTGAACAACTCAGGGGTTAGGGTAGCTGAACCCCAGACAGGTGAAATCTTCATATAACTTTTGACTCCCCCCTCACCTCCCTTTGCCCACTCCAAAACTTAGAACTAATAGTCTGCAGGTGACTGGAAGTCTTAACCAATAATGTAAACAGTCGATGAACACATATTTTCTATATTATATGTATTATATACTGTATTAACAATAAAGTAAGTTGGAAAAAAGTTATTAAAACATCATAAGGAAAACACATTTACAGTACTGTACTGTATTGATTGAAAATACCCACATATCAGTAGACCTGTGCAGTTCAAATCTGTATTATTCAGTGGTCAACTTTAGTGTAAACGTGACTTTTTTTTTTTTTTTAAGATTTTTATTTATTTATTCGACAGGCAGAGATCACAAGTAGGCAGAGAGGCAGGCAGAGAGAGAGGAAGGGAAGCAGGCTCCCCGCGGAACAGAGAGCCTGATGCGGGGCTTGATCTGAGGACCCTGGGATCATGACCTGAGCTGAAGGCAGAGGCTTTAACCCACTGAGCCACCCAGGCGCCCCTAAACATGACTTTTATATGCACTGGGAAACTCAGAAATTCATTTGACTCATCTTAATGCGATATTTGCTTTGTTGGGGTAGTCTGGAACCAAACCTACATTATCTCTGAGGTATGCCTATAATAATGGTCCTATGACTAGAGGCGTTGGGTATGGCCTGAGGATAGGTTCTTGGATAGACTTAGCATAAACGAGGAGGAAACCAAATGGGAGGAGGTTATGAGCCCAAGAAATAAAAGGGGTTGAGTCCAAGGTTCTCAAAAGAGGAAGTAGGAGACTCCCCCAAGAGATTAGGTACCTGATATAGAAGGGCTAAAGTGGGAAAAAGGTGGGTAGGTGTGAAATATTGAGTGGCATGACATTGGCAGTTTCAAAATAGAAGAAAATTATCTTGTATATACCACCTCCCCAATAATCATATGCTCTGTTTAGGCAGCCATTCTATACCTTATCCTCAGGTATCCTTACTTTCCTAATTGTTATGGTTAAGAAGTATTTGCTAAGGAGTTTTAAGAAGGTATTCTTTGAGAGGCCATGTTATTCCTGCTAGAAACATATACATTTGAAGTACGAACTCTTGATTAAAAAATTAGAAGATTGGAAAGAATAACGTTCCTTGCTGCTGTTTTATAAAGGAAAGGAGGGAAAGAGGGAAGAGAAAGTAATGCAATATTTAAATTTAAAAATTTTCAGTTTAATAATTTCAACATAAATAAAATTCAATACAGAACTAAAACATGGAAGTTTCTTTCCTTTTTTTTTTTAGATTTTATTTTTTAAAAAAGATTTATTCATTTATTTGACACAGAGAGAGAGAGAGAGAGAAAAATCACAAATAGGCAGAGAGGCAGGCAGAGAGGGGGAAGCAGGCTCCCCGCTGAGCAGAGAGCCCAACATGGGGCTCCATCCCAGGACCCTCAGGTCATGACCTGAGCCAAAGGCAGAAGCTTAATCCACTGAGCCACCCAGTCATGCTAGCTTTTATTTATTTATTTGACAGAGAGAGAGAGAGACAGCGAGAGAAGGAACAGAAGCAGGGGGAGCAGGAGAGGGAGAAGCAGGGGGAGCGGGAAAGGGAGAAGCAGGGGGAGTGAGAATGGGAGAACTAGGCTCAATGCAATGCGGGCCTTAGTCCCAGGACCCTGGAATCATGACCTTACCCCAAGGCAGACGCTTACTGCCTGAGTTACCCAGACACCCCTTTCCTTTTCTAAATCACATCTCTTTTCCTTGAGATAATTTTATGGTTCTTTAATATAAATTCACAAATGTGTGGGGCCCTGGGATCAAGCCCTGCTTTGGGCTCCTTGCTTAGCGGGGAGCCTGCTTCTGTCTGTCTCTGCCTGACACTCCCCCTGCTTGTGCTCTCCCTCTCTGTCAAATAAAATCTTTAAAAAAATACAGAAGTGTACATAAATTATATACAGATAATACTTCAAAAGTGACATTTTTTAGGGGCACCTGGGTGGCTCAGTCAGTTAAGCATGATCCCAGGGTTCTGGGTTCTGGAATCAAGCCTCACTCACATGGGGCTCCCTGCTCAGCCGGGAGCCTACTTCTCCCTCTCCCTCTCCCTCTGCCCCTCCCCCTGCTCATGCTTTCGCACACATTTGCACTCTCTCAAATAAGTAAATAAAATATTCTTTTAAAAATGAGGTTTTTTAGTGTTTGGTTCTGCATTTTGTTTTGTTTTTTACTTAATTCTTGGATATAAAATTATATAATGGCATGCACAGACTTTTGGGAAAGATGCTTTGACATGGGGTGGGGGACTTTTACCATTATCATTTATTAACATGAAGCATTGTTCTATTTACACGCTGGCCAGGCATGCCATTCGCCTATTTATTTATTTTTTAAAAGAGTTGATTTATTTATTTGACAGACAGAGATTACAAGTAGGTAGAGAGGCAGGCAGAGAGAGAGAGGGAAGCAGCCTCCCCGGTGTACAAAGAGCCTGCCTTGGGGTTTGATCCCAGGTTACGAGACCACGACCTGAGCCAAAGGCAGAGGCTGAACCCACTGAGCCACCCAGGTGCCCCGCCATAAGCCAATTTAATAACTCTTACCCATATTCAAGGAGTTGTTAAATGTCCTTGTTTATTATAATGTATATAAACGATCTGAACATATACATATAGGAAGATAACATTTTATTTTTTTTTAGACTATAAAATACTTAAGGATTGGGTAATAGATACTATATCAGGTATCAGAAGATCTTGGTTCTGTTTATTTTTCTTTGAACTAACCCATTGTGTAATTGTGGAAAAAATTTCTTCCAAAATTAAAAATGTTTTTGGTGTTTATAATTCTACATGTGTATCCATTGACTAATAAGTTGTTCTTTAGTATGGTTTAGAAGATAGGAACTCAACTCAAGTGTTACACCAAAGGATAGTCAGAAACCCCTTAGGCTAACTTGAATTAGATGTTTGCACCATGTATTTAGCTTTGTCACCATGGGGAGTCATTCTCAAAATCTTTTTTGTTCTGTCTTTTACACAAGTTTGGTTAAGTCTCTTAACTGGGTCTTAATTTTTTATTTGTAAAACAGAATGGTTGGACTAAAGATGGTTGAGTTAATTTTAATGAATGACTTGAAAGTTTTTAAATATTTTTTGAAGGAGGACACCTTTATAATCTATGAGTGTTTTCAAACAAATATTTATAGATAAGGAAGATTTTAGAAATGTTCCAAATTGAGGTATACATTTTTATATCATTTCTGGTTTTTTTTCCTCCTAAAGCTCCTAAAAGACGACGGCCTGCACGTTCAATATTTGATGGTTTCCGAGATTTTCAAACTGAAACTAGTAGGTATCTTTTACCAGTTTATTATCTCTCTCTTTTCTTTCTTCTCCCCGTTTTTTCTCCCACATAGAAAACCACAAGATGGAAAAGCACCCATATACTCTCCTATAGGTCAGGATCATGGTTTGTTTTATATAGTTTTTCCTAAAAAAAAAGATGATTAATATCAGGCGTAATTTTTAAGATTTTATTCATCCATTTGACAGAGAGAGATCATAAGTAGGCAGAGAGGCAGTCAGAGAGAGAGGGGGAAGCAGACTCCCCACCGAACAGAGATCCTGATTCGGGGCTTGATCCCAGGACCCCGGGACCATGACCCAAGCCAAAGGCAGAGGCCCTAACCCACTGAGCCACCCAGGCACCCCAGTCACCTTATTTTAAAAGGAAATTATGAATTCAGTCTGTGATTGTTACTAACTTCCCCTTGAGCTAAATTGTTCCAAATGCTAACCTAACTGGTGATAGAAAAATAATAATGATGCAGAAATGTAAGAAATCTGGTAATTTACAAAGTAAATTAACTTTTGAATGAGCACTTAAATGCTGACTATAATAAAAGAAAAAGATGGTTTCCCTCAAGATCCTGACATCTTAGCTCACATGAGTCAGAATGGCTAGTATGAAATAGACAAGAAATAAGTATTGGCAAAGATATAGAGAATGGGGAACCCTTGTGAACTGTTGATGGGATTGCAAATTGGTGCAGCCACTATGGAAAACAATATGGAGGTTCCCACCAAAATTAAAACTAGCAATACCATATGACCTAGTAATTATAATTCTGGGTATTTATCCTAAGAAAACGAATATGCATCCCTTTGTTTATTGCAGCATTTTCAGTAGCCAGGTTATGGAAGCAGTGTAAGTGTCCCATCAATAGATGAATGCATAGAGAAGATGTGGTATTATTTACATTACATGGTGGAATATTACTAAGTCACAGAAAAGAATGAAACCTCGCCATTCATAGCAACATTGTGGACCTTGGGGGTATTATGCTAAATGAAATAAGTTAGACAAAGAAAAATACCATATGATTACACATATTTGTGGTATCTAAGGAACAAAACGAAACGAACAGACAAGTGAAAAAGAGACTCCTAAGTACAGAGAATAAATTGGTTGTTGCCAGAGAGGAGTGGAAGGATAAGCAGAATAGATGAAGGGGATTAAGAGGTATAAACTTCCCATTATAAGATAAGTCACAGTGATGAAAACTACAACATTGGGAATATAGTCAGTTAATACTGTAATAACTTATATGGTGATAAAGGGTAACTGTTTAACAGTGGTGAGCATTTTGTAATGTATATAATTATTGAATCACTATGTTTTACACCTGAAACTAAAAAAAATTGTATGTCAACTGTACTGTAGAACAATAAATGACTAATTGGTAGAAAAAAGGAAATTCTGAAATCTCTCAGTTAAAGGAATGACCACAATGAAAATGCTTATTGTAGGGGATTGAAAAACAGAAGAGGAAAAAGCCACACTACCCAAAGCAGCCACTCTTTAACGTTTTGGCTACAGTTGTTTGGAATAGGTTTATAGCTTTCTGTGAGGTTAGAATGAGATTCTTGGCCACATACTTTTAGAGGATTCAGTGGTGATTTAGCCACGGAATCTTAAAGAAAAGGAGATTTGTTTAGAGAATATGAAAAACCATTGGACCATGCTTGATTTTGTAGTTGATTTATAATTAGCTCATTGCAGCACAGATAGGTCTTAAAACTTTGAAGAGAGTTGAAGGGGAACCCAGACTGATTCAGGTCATCCAGGGAAGTCTGTACCCTTCCAGGAGAAGGTGACAAGAGGTGGTCTTTCTCTCTCACTACCAGAATCTTTAAAGGTTGGGAATGTAGCTAGAAACGACAGATACATTAGGCTCACTTTCAGAACTGGATAAATGGAGATGAAAATTTTCTCCTGTGCTCAAGTTTGCTTGAAATATGAGAAGGAAATATTTTGATTAGGTGACTCTACTGTAAAGCTTTTGTCCTTATATTTGGATTTGAGCAGCACTAAGTCTTAAGAGTCTCCCCACCTTGTTTCAGAATCAGCATTAGCTATTTACATTTGCATGAGGTCAGGCACGTTGTTCAGTAATTCTTGCAGTTGTTGCATGTTTTTATATTTTGAGATTCATGCTTTTATTTTCTGGCTAACTAAAACTTTTCTATCCTCTTGTATTGCAGTTCGGCAAGAACAGGAATTAAGAAACGGAGGAGCAATTGATAAGAAACTAACTACCCTTGCAGATCTCTTCCGGCCACCCATTGACTTGATGCATAAAGGCAGCTTTGAAACAGTAAGTTTTTGGAAATTGTAAGCTTTAGCTATGAATCCTTTTGCATTTTCAGTGCCATTTTTTTCTTTCTAGGAACAAAAAATTTTTCAGAATACAGAGAATTAGTATGACACAAATATGAAATACCTAAAAGGTTGCACTGATTTATATTTCTACCAGCAGTATTTGAGATTGTTTCATAAAATTCTTTTATTATGCTTGTGTGGTATCACTTAAGATTTTTGCCATTTGGTAGTTTGGTTTTTTTTTTAAACCTTACTTTTTTTAGTTTCTGTTTCTTTGATCACTACTGAGAATAGTGTTCCTGGGTTTATTGGCCATTTGTGAATTGTAGGTATCTTTTGCCAATATTTCTATGGGGATCCTATTTTATTTTATTTTTTAAAGATTTTATCTATTTATTTATTTTAAGATTTTATTTATTTATTTGACAGACGGAGATCACAAATAGGCAGAGAGGCAGGCAGAGAGAGAGAGAGGAGGAAGCAGGCTCTCTTTGGAGCAGAGCCCGACGCGGGGTTCGATCCCGAGACCCTGAGATCATGACCCGAGCTGGAGGCCTCAGAGGCTTTAACCCACTGAGCCACCCAGGCGCCCCGAAGATTTTATCTATTTATTTGACAGACAGAGATCACAAGTAGGTAGAGAGGCAGGCAGAGAGAGCGGGAAGCAGGCTCCCTGCTGAGCAGAGAGCCCAGGACTCTGAGATCATGACCTGAGCCAAAGGCAGAGGCTTAACTCACCAAACCACCCAGGCGCCCCAAGGGATCCTATTGTATTTTAAAAGAATATCTATGTAGTAGCAGAAGATATTCTCCTTCAGTTTTCTGGTTTTAATTTGGCTAAAGCCCAAGAAAAACTTTACAGAGCTGGTTTATGTGATTGCTAAATTATAAGCTTAATGAGGGCAGGGGTAATATGTTTCTTTTTATTTTGGTAATCCTTGGGACCCAGTTTCTGTTTGTTGTTGTTTTTAGATTTTATTCATTTATTAAAGTGAGAGAAAGAAAGCAGGAGCTGGGGGGGGGGAGCAGAGGGAGAGGGAAAAGCAGATTCCCTGCTGAGCCAGGGACACCCCCCACCCCCAGCCAAAGGCAGATGCTTAACTGACTGAGCCACCCAGGTGCCCCCAGTTTCTGGTATTTTATAGAAACATAGTATCTGTTAAATAAATGAGTTTGCTTAGAATTTTCAGTATTCTGTTGCTGTGTTTAGACAGTTGCTTTTGTGTGTTAACTAGCATGTTAATGCTCTTTTGAGTCAGAATAGCATCTCTATAGATGTAAATCACTTACATTTCAGGTATGACTTTTCTGTTAGCATAAAGTAGGCCAAATAACACTGACAAAAATGATGTTTGTAGCTGCATATTTGGAAGTGAATTATGATTTTTTTTTAAAGATTTTATTGATTTATTTGTCGGAGATCACAAGTAGGCAGAGAGGCAGGCAGAGAGAGAGGAGGAAGCAGGCTCCCCGCCGAGCAGAGAGCCTGGTGCGGGGCTCGATGCGGGGCTCCATCCCAGGACCCCGGGATGATGACCTGAGCTGAAGACAGAGGCTTTTAACCCACTGAGCCACCCAGGCGCCCCAGTCATGGTTGTTTTTTAAAAGATTTTGTACTTTGACATACTCTTAGAGTAGCCTATACTGAGAATTAAAAATTTAACTAAGCCTGTACTTCAGTTTTAATTTTCTGAATTGTAAAACCTGAAAGTATTTGGCTGCATGTAACAGAAAATCCAGTTGATAGTGATTTGTCTAAGCCTGCCTGCCTGCCTGCCTGCCTTCCTTCCAGGTTTTATTCACCTATTTGAGGGAGAGACAGAGCACTGGGAGGGGCAGGCACAGAGAGGGAGAAGCAGGCCCTTCCCTGAGCTTGGAGTGTGATCTGGGGCTCAACCCTAGAACCCCAGACCATGACCCAAGCCAAAGGCAGGGTCTGAGCTAACCTGAAGCCCCAAGCATTTCTTTTTGTCATGTAAGTAAGACTAGAGTTGAGAGTCTTTGATGATTCATTAGTCAACTCAAAGATGTTTTCTTCTTCTAGGAACAAGGAGTTATTATATTTGTATAATAAAATTCTTATTGTACTATAATTTAAAATAAGGCTTCAACCAGTTAATTACAGCTTCCTGGCTCAATACATGGATACTTCTTTTTAGAACTTGGGTTTTCACTCATGGGATCAGTAACGAATATTAGAAAATTGTTTTGGGGGGATTCATACAAAAAAAAACAAACAGTATTTTCAAAATTGTGTAAGCCTTAAAACAGAAGACATTCCTGGTTTTACATCTTACAATACTTCCAAAATGTTTATGTTCTTCAGTTGTTACTAATCTGAGTGAATTGATCCTTAAGATTTTCTCATGTCAACCTGATAGGAAAAGAATATGATTCTAGGAAAGAATTATTCAAAACTGTACCTTTCATTTTGGATCTTATGCAGAGGTTTGAGGTAACATTTGCCTATTTGCCTTCTTGCTATTCTTTTCCTATTTGGCAGTATTTTATAGGTCTTTGTGGTAATGAGGAACTGTGAAGCAAAAAGTACGCATTCATGATTGATATTTGTACCATATAGTAGGGAGCCTTGGAGATCATACTGAAATATTCTGTGATGCTGTGATCTCATGTTTTGAAATCCATCTTTAGGAATAACAACCTTAGGAGAAGACACCCTTGGTAGCTCTAATGAAGTGTTTAGGGTGATTCTGTAAGATAGTACCTGCCTGATAGTTGGGATGAAAATGGTATTTGAAACTGTGTATGGGAAACACATTTTGAAGTTATGTATACACATGTATGTAAGTATTGAAAAGAAAACAACAAAGTAATACCTACTGCTTACATCTGTTTAAAAGGAGAGATATTTGTGGATAGGGATCAGAAGAGACAATACAATATAATTAGGTGACTTGTCTACCTTGTTTGTGGAATCTTTTTTAGGTAAAGATGTTTAAATGTACAGTAGAAATCTAGTCATTAAATAAGTAACAGTGTAGAAATGAAAAGCGTTAATTTAAATTTGAAGAACGCTTGAAAATGGAGAGAGTATAATTATATATATATGCAAATTAATGTAAATACTGTATAGTTACTGAAAACTCTAAATGATGTACTGAGGAAAAAAATATTTATGAAGACAACTTCTGAATTCTGAAACATATCAGTTACCAAGTAGAAAGTGTTTCTAACAAGTGTTATGTTACTTTATTATTACAGGCCAAAGAGTGTGGCCAGATGCAAAATAAGTGGCTAATGATAAACATTCAAAATGTACAAGACTTTGCATGCCAATGCCTCAATCGTGATGTATGGAGCAATGAAGCTGTGAAGAATATTATCCGGGAACATTTCATTTTCTGGCAGGTGAGGAGAGTTAATCAAAACTTTTGTGGTATTTTACTTCTACAGTATGGATGTTGGGGAAGAAGCATTAGGTTATAAAATGGGGAAAAAATTAATAAGAGTTAAATTGTGACATAGGAAAAAATAAAACCACCTATAATGGCTAAAACAGTAAGGGCAAGTGAAAATAAGGGCAGCAATAAAGAACTCCTAAGGGAAGGAGGAAAAAAAGAACCATGCCATGTAAACCATGTAATACTCATATCTCAGAAGAGTTTATATACATATTTTTTTTAAGATTTTATTTATTTATTTGACAGATCACAGGTAGGCAGAGAGGCAGGCAGAGAGAGAGAAGGGGAAGCAGGCTCCCTGCTGAACAGAGAGCCTGATACGAGACCCAAACCCAGGACCCTGGGATCATGACCTGAGCCAAAGGCAGAGGCTTTAACCCACTGAGCCACCCGGGCGCCCTAGTATATTGTGATTTACTAAGATGCATACAATTGAGAAGAATGACATAGGTGGACAGATAAACAGGAAGAGCAATAAATTGGGAAGGGAGGAAGAACAGATTAATGTTTCTGTAAGTTTCCAGAGGGATTGAGGGCAGGAAGTTGAGGGATTCATACCAGATCACTTTCATTTTCTATTTAATGTAGTAAGATTCTAACACATACCAAAGGTGTAGTTGGATAATTAATTGCTGTTGGTATATAACAAGGATGTAGTTGACACTTAATTTTTAGAAACTGACCTTTTTTAAATATTAATGATTACAGGTTTATCATGACAGTGAGGAAGGTCAGAGATACATACAGTTTTATAAGCTGGGGGATTTCCCCTATGTTTCCATCCTGGATCCACGGACAGGTAAGATTTATGTCCGCTTATAGTCTTTAGCCTC
Source organism: Meles meles (assembly GCF_922984935.1). NCBI lineage: Eukaryota > Metazoa > Chordata > Mammalia > Carnivora > Mustelidae > Meles > Meles meles. The sequence goes on along the minus strand of NC_060069.1, from coordinate 43,846,323 downwards.
TCATTTATCTTTCTTTTTCTCAATAATTGATTTTTAATATTTGACTTGGATCAAATTTCAGTTATTTGTAATAATTTAGATAAAGAGGTTTTGTTCATGCCCTTGAGAAATGTTTAAATATCTGTGAAGTATATGTTTAGGAGTCTGTTTCTATTAACTTTGGGAGATGGTAGTATTTTATATTTTTGTACAATTCTGTCCTTTCAAAGAATAGCTTTTTATCTTTCTTGTCTTTTTTATAAGGGATCCCCTTAGGTTTTCTATCCTTAAAATATTAAGATTGTTCAATTACTGGTTGTAATCCCACCAGAGAAGCAGAGGGTAGAGCTAGTTTTATTATTTTAAGTGAATTTCATATAGGTAGTGCTTTGTCTGAATCTCTTCTTAAATGGCAATTAGTGATATCAGCAGATAACATAGCTCCCCTGCCATGATGGTTGGGAGTCTCTTACGTTGGTTATAATTAATGTATCCTCTAATTTATGAAGACACTATGTTACTTAATGCTGGTGAAGGGTAGAGTGTATGTTCCCATACAAATTTTAATTATACATGTGCCAAAGAAATATTTAATGAGAATGTTCAGAAAGAGTGTTGATTTTATTATATATCCTGGTTTTTAATTTTTAGGTCAGAAGCTAGTAGAGTGGCACCAGTTAGATGTTTCTTCTTTCTTGGATCAAGTGACAGGATTTCTGGGTGAACATGGGCAACTGGATGGACTTTCTAGCAGTCCCCCCAAAAAATGTGCCCGTTCAGTAAGTATGACTGAGAAGTGGTGATGGGCAGTTAAGTGTATTGTATATAAATGTGTTGTGTAAAATGTTTTGAGTAAGTTTGTAGCTGTACGGCATCTTAGACACCCTCCTTATATTTGGATAATTTCCCACATAAGAATTCAGTCTTTAAAGTGAAATTATAAGATTCATATTCCCAGGAGAGGAGTCAAGATGGCAGAAAAGTAGCAGGCTGAGACTACATCAGGTAGCAGGAGATCAGCTAGATAGGTTATCTAACCATTGCAAACACCTACAAATCCAATGGGATATTGAAGAAAAGAACAGCAACTCTAGAAACAGAAAATCGACCACTTTCTGAAAGGTAGGACTGGCGGAGAAGTGAATCCAAAGTGACGAGAAGATAGACTGCAGTGGGAGGGGCCGGCTCCCGGCAAGCGGCAGAGCAACGGAGCACAAAATCAGGACTTTTAAAAGTCTGTTCCACTGAGGGACATTGCTCCAGAGGCTAAACTGGGTGAAGCCCACGTGGGGTCAGCATGGCTCCAGGTCCCGCAGGGTCACAGAAGGATCGGGGGTATCGGAGTGTCGCAGAGCTCGCAGGTATTAGAACGGGGAAGCCGGCTACAGAGACAGAGCCGAGGACTGAGCTCTCAGCTCGGGGTTACCTTGAACCGGTCACAGGCTGGGTGAGCTGGGACCACAGCCGGAGGCCGGGAATGCGCGAGTGATTGGGTGCTGTTCTCTGGGGGCGCACTGAGGAGTGGGGCCCCAGGCTCTCCGCTCCTCCGGGCCAGAGACTGGGAGGCCGCCATCTTCATTCCCATCCTCCAGAGCTCTCCGGAAAGCATTCAGGGAGCAAAAGCTCCGAAAAGCGAACCAGAGGGGATTACTTAGCCCGACTCCGGTGCAGTTCCACTTTGGGCAAAGACACTTGAGAATCACTACAATAGGCCCCTCCCCCAGAAGATCAGCAAGAAATCCAGCCAGGACCAAGTTCACCTACCAAGGAGAATAGCGGAATTCCAGAGGAGGAGAAAGCAAAGCATGGAACTCATGGCTTTCTCTCCATGATTCTTTAATCTTGCAGTTGATTTAATTTATTTTTATTTTATTTTTCTTCTGCTAAATTTTTTTTAACTTTTACCCTTTTCTTTTTTAACATTTTTAAACTAGTTTATCTTAATAATACCTTTCATAAAAGAATAATAATCTTTTTTGAACCTTCATTATTATAGTCATATTTTATCCTTCATTGTATTTAACTTTATTTTTTGTATACACATAGGGTTTTTTCTCCTAAAAAATTTGGGGTACGACTTCTTCTAATAGATCAAAATATACCCTAAATCTAGCTCCGGGCTTGTTCTAGTCTCCAGTCCGAGCAAATTCTCTCCACTTTGTTTTTCTTCATTCTCCCAACCAACTTACTTTATCAACTCCTTTTTCAGAAATTAAAAAAAAAAAAAATAAATTTTTTTTTCCATTTTTATAGGCATATGTTTCCATCCCTTCATTGTGTTTACCCTTATATACGTTTTTCATTCTTTAAAATTTTGGGAGGTAGTTTCTTCTAGGAGACCAAAATACTCCCAAAATTAAGTGGGTGACCCTTTTCGTGTCACCAGTATAATATATATATTTTTTTCTTTATTTGTTTTCTTTTTTTAATTTTTTTTTCTGAACTTTTTTTTATCCCCTTTCTCTCTCCCACGATTTGGGGTCTCTTCTGATTTGGTTAAAGCGCATTTTCCAGGGGTCTTTGCCACCCTTTTAGTATTTTATTTGCTTCTTCATATACTCTTACCTGGACAAAATGACAAGGCAGAAAAACTCACCACAAAAAAAAAAACAAGAGACAGTACCGAAGGCTAGGCACCTAATCAATACGGACATTGGTGATATGTCAGATCTAGAGTTCGGAATGACAATTCTCAAAGTTCTAGCAGGGCTCAAAAAAGGCGTGGAAGATATTAGAGAAACCCTCTCTGGAGATATAAAAGCCCTTCTGGAGAAATAAAAGAACTAAAATCTAACCAAGTTGAAATTTAAAAAAGCTATTAATGAGGTGCAATAAAAAATGGAGGCTCTTACTGCTAGGAAAAATGAGGCAGAAGAAAGAATTAGTGATATAGAAGACCAAATGACAGAGAACAAAGAAGCTGAGCAAAAGAGGGACAAACAGCTACTGGACCCCGAGGGGAGAATTCAAGAGATAAGTGACACCATAAGACGAAACAACATCAGAATAATTGGGATTCCAGAAGAAGAAGAAAGAGAGAGGGGAACAGAAGGTATGTTGGAGAGAATTTCCCTAATATGACAAAGGGAACAAGCATCAAAATCCAGGAGGTGCAGAGAATCCCCCTCAAAATCAACAAGAATAGGTCCACACCTCGTCACCTAATAGTAAAATTTGCAAGTCTTACTGACAAAGAGAAAATCCTGAAAGCAGCCCGGAAAAAGATGTCTGTAACATACAATGGTAAAAATATTAGATTGGCAGCAGACTTAACCACAGAGACCTGGCAGGCCAGAAAGAACTGGCATGATATATTCGGAGCAATAAATGAGAAAAACATGCAGCCAAGAATACTATATCCAGCTAGGCTATCATTGAAAATAGAAGGAGAGATAAAAAGCTTGCAGGACAAACAAAAACTGAAAGAATTTGCAAACACCAAACCAGCTCTACAGGAAATATTGAAAGGGGTCCTCTAAGCAAAGAGAGACCCTAAAAGTAGTAGACCAGAAAGGAACGGAGACAATATACAGTAACAGTCACCCTACAGGCAATACAATGGCACTAAATTCATATCTCTCAATAGTTAGCCTGAATGTTAATGGGCTAAATGCCCCAGTCAAAAGACACAGGGTATCAGAATGGATAAAAAAACAAAACCCATCAATATGTTGCCTACAAGAAACTTATTTTAGACCCGAAGACACCTCCAGATTTAAAGTGAGGGGGTGGAAAACAATTTACCATGCTAATGGACATCAGAAGAAAGCTGGGGTGGCAATCCTTATATCAGATCAATCAGATTTTAAGCCAAAGACTATAATAGATGAGGAAGGTCACTATATCATACTCAGAGGGTCTGTCCAACAAGAAGATCTAACAATTTTAAATATCTATGCCCCTAATGTGGGAGCACCCAACTATATAAACCAATTAATAACAAAGTCAAAGAAACACATCAACAATAATACAATAATAGTAGGGGACATTAACACTCCCTTCACTGAAATGGACAGATCATCCAAGCAAAAGATCAACAAGGAAATAAAGGCCTTAAATGACACACTGGACCAGATGGACATCACAGATATATTCAGAACATTTCATCCCAAAGCAACAGAATACACATTCTTCTCTAGTGCACATGGAACATTCTCCAGAATAGATCACATCCTGGATCCTAAATCAGGTCTCAATTGGTATGGAAAGATTGGGATCATTCCCTACATATTTTCAGACCACAATGCTCTGAAGCTAGAACTCAATCGCAAGAGGAAATTTGGAAAGAACCCAAATGCATGGAGACTAAACAGCATCCTTCTAAAGAATGAATGGATCAACCAGGAAATTAAAGAATTGAAAAAATTCATGGAAAGAAATGATAATGAAAACACAATGGTTCAAAATCTGTGGGACACAGCAAAGGCAGTCCTGAGAGGAAAGTATATAGCAGTACAAGCCTTTCTCAAGAAACAAGAAAGGTCTCAAGTACATAACCTAACCCTACACCTAAAGGAGCTGGAGAAAGAACAAGAAAGAAAGCCTGAACCCAGCAGGAGAAGAGAAATCATAAAGATCAGAGCAGAAATCAATGAAATAGAACCAAAAAAACAATAGAACAAATCAACGAATCTAGAAGCTGGTTTTTTGAAAGAATTAATAAGATTGTAAATCCCTAGCCAGACTTATCAAAAAGAAAAGAGAAAGGGCCCAAATAAATAAAATCATGAATGAAAGAGGAGAGACCACAACCAACACCAAAGAAATACAAACAATTATAAGAACATACTATGAGCAACTCTACGCCAACAAATTTGACAATGTGGAAGAAATGGATGCATTCCTAGAGACATATAAACTAACCACAACTGAACCAGGAAGAAATAGAAAACCTGAACAGACCCATAACCAGTAAGGAGATGGAAACAGTCATCAAAAATCTCCAAAGAAACAAAAGCAGATGGCTTCCCCAGGGGAATTTTACCAAACATTTAAAGAAGAACTAATTCCTATTCTCCTGAAACTGTTCCAGAAAATAGAAATGGAAGGAAAACTTCCAAACTCATTTTATGAGGCCAGCATCACCTTGATCCCAAAACCAAACAAGGATCCCATCAAAAAAGAGAACTACAGACCAATATCCTTGATGAACACAGATGTGAAAATTCTCACCAACATACTAGCCAATAGGATCCAACAGTACATTAAAAGGATTATTCACCACAACCAAGTGGGATTTATTCCAGGGCTGCAAGGTTGGTTCAACATCCACAAATCAATCAATGCGATACAACACATTAGTAAAAGAACAAGAACCCTATGATACTCTCAATAGATGCTGGAAAAGCATTTGATAAATTACAGCATCCCTTCCTGATCAAAGCTCTTCAAAGTGTAGGGATAGAGGGCACACACCTCAATATTATCAAAGCCATCGATGAAAAACCCACCGCAAATATCATTCTCAATGGAGAAAAACTGAAAGCTTTACCGCTAAGGTCAGGAACATGGCAGGGATGTCCATTATCACCACTGCTATTCAACATAGTACTAGAAGTGCTAGCCTCAGCAGTCAGACAACAAAAAGAAAATAAAGGCATTAAAGGCAAATCGGCAAAAAAGAAGTCAAACTATCACTCTTTGCAGATGATATGATACTACATGTGGAAAACCCCAAAGACACCACTTCAAAACTGCCAGAACTTGTACAGGAATTTAGTATAAAGTGTCAGGATGTGAAATCAATGCACAGAAATCAGTTGCATTTCTCTACACCAACAACAAGACAGAAGAAAGAGAAATTTAGGAGTCAATCCCATTTACAATTGCACCCAAAACCGAAAGATACCTAGCAATAAACCTAACTAAAGAGGCTAAGAATCTGTACTCAGAAAACTATAAAGTACTCATGAAAGAAATTGAGGAAGACACAAAGAAATGGAAAAATGCTCCATGCTCCTGGATTGGAAGAACAAATATTGTGAAAATGTCTATGTTACCTAAGGCAATCTACACATTTAATGCAATCCCTATCAAAATCCCACCCATTTTTTTCAAAGAAATGGAACAAATAATCCTAAAATTTATATGGATCCAGAAAAGACATCTAATAGCCAAAGGAATATTGAAAAAGAAAGCCAGAGTTGGTGGCATCACAATTCTGACTTCAAGCTCTATTACAAAGCTGTCATCATCAAGACAGTATGGTACTGGCACAAAAACAGACACATAGATCAGTGGAACAGAATAGAGAGCCCAGAAATAGACCCTCAATTCTATGGTCAACTCATCTTTGACAAAGCAGGAAAGAATGTCCAGTGGAAAAAAGATAGCCTCTTCAACAAATGGTGTTGGGAAAATTGGACAGCCACATGCAGAAAAATGAAATTGGACCATTTCCTTACACCACACACGAAAATAGACTCAAAATGGATGAAGGACCTCAATGTGAGAAAGGAATCCATCAAAATCCTTGAGGAGAACACAGGCAGCAACCTCTTCGACCTCAGCCGCAGCAACATCTTCCTAGGAACATCGCCAAAGGCAAGGGAAGCAAGGACATAAATGAACTATTGGGGTTTCATCAAGATCAAAAGCTTTTGCACAGCAAAGGAAACAGTTAACAAAACCAAGACAACTGACAGAATGGGAGAAGATATTTGCAAATGACATATCAGATAAAGGGCTAGTGTCCGCAATCTGTAAAGAGCTTATCAAACTCAACACCCAAAGAACAAATAATCCAATCAAGAAATGGGCAGTGGACATGAACAGGCATTTCTGCAAAGAAGACCAGATGGCCAACAGACACATGAAAAAGTGCTCCACATCATTCGGCATTAGAGAAATACAGATCAAAACCACAATGAGATACCACCTCACACCAGTCAGAATGGCTAAAATTAACAAGTCAGGAAATGACAAATGCTGGCAAGGATGCGGAGAAAGGGGAACCCTCCTACACTGTTGGTGGGAATGCAAGCTGGTGCAACCAATCTGGAAAACAGCATGGAGGTTCCTCAAAAAGTTGAGAATAGAACTACCTTATGACCCAGCAATTGCACTACTGGGTATTTACCCTAAAGATACAAACGTAGTGATCCGAAGGGACATGTGCACCCGAATGTTTATAGCAGCAATGTCTATAATAGCCAAACTATGAAAGAACCTAGATGTCCATCAGCAGATGAATGAAAGAAGATGTGGTATATATACACAATGGAATGCTATGCAGCCATCAAAAGAAATGAAATCTTGCCATTTGCGACGACGTGGATGGAACTAGAGGGTGTCATGCTTAGTGAAATACGTCAGTCGCGGAAAGATAACTATCATATGATCTCCCTGATATGAGGAAGTGGAGATGCAACATGGGGGACCTGGGGGGGTAGGAAAAGAATAAATGAAACAAGATGGGATCCAGAGGGAGACAAACCATAAGTGACTCTTAATCTCACAAAACAAACTGAGGGTTGCTGGGGGGAGAGTGTTGGGGGGGGTGGGGTTATGGTCATTGGGGAGGGTATGTGCTATGGTGAGTGTTGTGAAGTGTGTAAACCTGGCGATTCACAGACCTGTACCCCTGGGGATAAAAATACATTATATGTTTATTTTTTTAAAAAAATTAAATTAAAAAAAAAAGATTCATATTCCCAGTCTCCCTTGCAATTAGGGTACAGATATGTGACATGAGACCCAGATATAGAAGTAAACAATGTGTGTAGTAGCGGACAGGACAACTCCTGTGGCAAACCCAGTGACAGAGGAGTCCAGTTCTTCAGGGGCAGCACTGCCAGGACTTTTGGTATCCAAGTCTCAGCAGCAATAGAAATGGTATTTTTCCTAGACAGCACTCATGGTGAAATAGCTGGGCATTATTATTGGTTAAATAGCTTTGGGACCTGGCTTTCCAGCCCACCTAGAGATTATTTCTATATTTAATTTCTATAATATGCTATTATGAGGCAGACCTGTTTGATAATTGGAATCAGGATTACTGGCATGTAAGAGAGCTTCAAAGATATGGGACTCTCACATTGGTTATAGGAGCTATTTGGGTTTGATGGCAGCGAGAATAAAATTAGGTTCAGAGGATATCACTTTAGCCGTCCATATCATGCAGTTGTACTGTTCTTAAGTTATCACCTAGAGTAAAGTACCCACAGGCACAAAATGCTATGAATGCTATGGGTGCTTGCCACAGAGTGGTGTAGAGTTCTTTTTTCCCCCCTTACAGAAGTTTTATTTGGGTAGACATAGTATTGCAGAACTAAAACCTTGTTTCATCTTATCTGTAGATGCAGTATTTGGGGTTTTTTTGTTTTATGTTTTGGTTTTTTGGGGGCGGGTTGCTTTTTCTCATTCAGAGAAGTTTTACTTAAGTAAAATACTTTTTTTTAATATATATTTTATTTATTTATTTGAGAGAGAGAGACAGCCAGAGAGGGAATCACAAGCAGAGGGAGTGGGAGGGGGAGAAGCAGACTCCTCACAGAGCAGGGAGCACAATGCAGCGTTCGATCCTGTGACCCTGGGATCATGACCTGAGCCGAAGGCAGACACTTAACAACTGAGCCATCCAGGCACCCCTTAAGTAAAATTCTTTTTTAAAGCATAAAAAACCCCAGAGAGTTTTTATAATTGCCTTAAGAGAGTTTCTTATTTCTTATCCTTTGTAGTCATAAGACTGACACTTTGAAAAACCAGACCCTGGACTTGTGAATTGCTGAATTACAACAACATAAATTGAGTTTACTTCACCAAATCTCTTTTAAAAAAGTAAGCTTTTTAGTGGGAGAGTGGAACCATAACATTGGACAAATACATAGGGGAGATTCAGGTAACTAGTACCTCAGTCCCCACATCGGAAACTAAATTGAATGATCAACTGTGTGCAAGAGAATCACCAGCAAATAACTTAAACAAGGAAGACATTTGTTTTCTTAACAAGAAATTGACATAGGCAGTCTAGGATATGACTCCTGTGGATGTCATAGGGAACCGGGTTCCCTCTCCTGCCTCCATCCCCTCCTTTATTCTTAGTATTGGCTTTTTGTTTTCATGTTCACAGTATAAATGCTGTGCTCCCAGGCATTATATCCAAGCATGGGCAAGGAAGAAGGGGGTAGTGCCTCTATACAAAAGGAAACAGCTACAGATAAGAATTCTGCTTACTTTAGCTGGACACATGTCCTTGCACAAACATAGTTGAGGTTCTGTTAAGGAGGCAAAGAAGTCTGAATGTGAGATAGGAAACTAGTACTGTCCATCATAGTGTCATTCTTTAAAATCATCCTATAGTGGTACACAGTGTTATTATCTGTAGTCCATCTAAGCCATTGCATGTCATATGGGCACATCTATTTGCTTTTGTGTGTGTGATAAGTTAGCCTTAAGTTTATTTTTATTTTTATTTATTTTTAAGACTTTATTTATTTGACAGACAGCGAGAGCAGGAATACTAGCAGGGATTGGAATGGGAGAGGGAGAAGCAGGCTTCCCGCTGAGCAGGGAGCCTGACACAGGGCTCAATCCCAGGACCCCAGGATCATGACCTGAGCTGAAGGCAGATGCTCAATGGCTGAGCCACCCAGGTGCTCCTTAAGTTTATTTTATTTAAAAAAAGGTTATAGGGGCACCTGGGTGGCTCAGTTGGTTAAGCATTGACTCTTGGTTTCAGCTCAGGTCATGATCTTGAGATCATGAGATCAAGCCCCACATTTGGCTTTGTGTTCAGCACAGTCTGCCTAGGATTCCTTCTCCCTCCATTTTTCCCTCCCCCTTTGCTTCTCCTTTGCTTTTGCTCATGTGCTCTCTCTTTCTCTCTCTAAAATTAAATAACATCTTTAAAAAAAAAGTTACAGCTTTATGAAGTACAGTTAATGTGCAATAAATAGCATGTTTAAAATTGACAAGTTTTGATATTTTTTTTTTTGACAAGTTTTGATTTTTGATATGAGGACCTTTTCATGTGCTTTTATGCTATCTCTCTCTTTTGGTAAAGCATTTACTCAGATCTCTGGCTCATTTTTTTATTGAGTTGTATATCTCTTATTGGGTTATAAGAGTTCCTTAGGTAATAAACCTTTGTTGGGTATATGGTCTGCATATATTTTCTCCTAGTCTGTTACTTACTCATTTCATAATAGTCTTTTGAAGAGCAAATTTTAAAATTTTCATGAAATCCAGTTTATAACTTTTATATTTCATGCTTTTTGTCTCTTATCTAAAAAATCTTTTTTTATTAATTATTTTTATTAACATATAATCTATTACTTGTTTCAGGTGTACAGATCTTTGAATCATCAGGCTTATAAATTTCACAGCACTCACCATAGCACATACCCTCCCCACTGTCCATAACCCAGCCACCCTCTCCCTCCCTCTCCAACCCCCAGCAACCCTCAGCTTGTTTCGTGAGATTAAGAGCATCTTATGGTTTGTCTCCTTCCCGATCCCATCTTGTTTCATTTCCCCCCCATCCCCCACGACTCCCCACCCTGCCTCTCCAATTCTCCATATCAGAGAGATCATATGATAATTGTGTGGACTCTTTTTGATTGATATACCTTTCTTTACACAAATATTTTCTGTCTTAATGATTACTGTAGCTTTATAAGTCTTGAAATTGCATGGTATAAATTTTTCAACTTTGTTCTTTACAGTTTATTTCAGGTACTTTATGTTTCCATACAAGTTTTTTTTTTTTTTTAAATTAAAATTTTTTGTTTTATTTTTAACATGGGAAGGATCTATAAGCCTTATTTATTTTTTGCTTATTTTAAAGTTTATTTATTTTAGTAATCTCTGCACTCACTGTGGGGCTCAGATTCATAACCCTGATATCAAGAGTGCCATGCTTTTCTGACAAACCACCCCAAAAACCACATACATTTTAGAATCAGTTTGTCACTTTCCACAAGGAAAGCTGCTGGGATTTTGACTGGATTTACATTGGCTTTATGGATCATTTTGGAGAAAATTGACATCCTAACAATACTGGGTATTCAAATCCATGATCTCTCTATTTGTCTTAAATTTCTCTCAGCACTGTTCTACAGTTTTTGTATATTGCCCTTGTAGCTTGCAGCCTTGCTAAATTTACTTATTAGTTCTAGTAACTTTTTTGTAGATCCCTTAGGATTTTCTGTGTAGATGGTCGTGTTGTTAGCATATGAAGACTTTGTTTATTTCTTCCTTTCCATTCTCTATACCTTTTTCTTAGGTAGGACCTCTAGTACAAAGTTAAATAGAGGTAGTGAGATTAGATATCCTTGATTTGCATCTGGTATTGTGTTGAAAATATTCACTCTGTCACCATTAACTTTGATGTTAGCGGTTTCTTATATAGTTTATCAGGTTGAGGGAAGTTTCCTTCTCTTTCTAGTTTACTGAGTTTATATCATGAGGGAATTTTGTCAGAAGATTTTTTTTACATCTGTTCAGATGTACATTGGTTTTCTTTTTTATTGAATTCTGTTGGTTGACTTTTTAATGTTAAACCAAACTTGCATTCCTGAGCTAAAACCCATTTGGTTATCAGGGCATTACTTCCTTATGTGTGGTGGGTTTGATTTGCTAAAATTTTGTTAAGAATTCTTGGGTCTGTGTTCATGAGGGATATTGGTTTGTAGTTTCTTTGTCTTTTGTTTTGTCTTCCTCATAATATCTTTGACTGGTTTTGGTATAAGGTTAATGCTTGCCTCACGATGAATTGGGAAGTGTTTCTTTCACTTCTGTTTTCAGGAAGAGTTTGTATAAAATGGATATATTATTTCTTTTTTTTACGATTTTACTTGAGAGAGAGAGAGAAAGGTCACAAGCAGGGGAAAGGGTAGAGGGAGAACCAGACTTTCTGGTGAGCAGGAAGCCCTGTGTGGGACTTGATCCCAGCACCCTCGGGATCTTGACCTGAGCCAATGGCAGAGGCTTAACTGACTGAGCCACCCAGGCGCCCTGAATCTATAGTTTAAAACTCCCCAAAAAGAAAGCTCTAGGTCCAGTCCCAGGGTCAAGTTCCACATAGGCCTCCCTGCTCAGTGGGAAGTCTGCTTCTCCCTCTTCTTTGCCTGCTGCTCCCCCCGCATATGCTCTCTCTCTGTGTCAAATACATAAATAAAATCTTTAAAAACAATAAAAAACCAATATTTATTGTTTAAATATTTAAATATTTAAATAAAATATTTAAATATTAAAAACAATTTTATTGTTTAAAAACAATAAAAAATTCAATTTATTATTATTATTTTTTTTTTTTAAAGATTTTATTTATTCATTTGACAGAGAGAGAGATCACAAGTAGGCAGAGAGGCAGGCAGAGAGAGAGGGGGAAGCAGGCTCCCTGCGGAGCAGAGAGCCCGATGCGGGGCTTGATCCCAGGACCCCGAGATCATGACCTGAGCCGAAGGCAGCGGCTTAATCCACTGAGCCACCCAGGCGCCCCTTTATTATTATTTTTTAAGATTTTGTTTATTTATTTGACAGACAGAGATCATAAGTAAGCAGAGAAGCAGGCATAGAGAGAAGGGGGGAAGCAGGCTCCCTGCTGAGCAGAGAGCCCCATGTGGGGCTCGATTCCAGGACCCTGAGATCATGACCTGAGCTGAAGGCAGAGCTTAACCCACTGAACCCCCAGACGCCCTACAGACTCAATTAATGGATAAAGAACTACTCAATTATCACTTTATTTCTTTTTTTAATAATAGAAAGTTTGATTACTATACACAGAGTTGGTAGGATACAATAATTTGCTATATTTACCACATCTTTATTTCATGGAAATAAATTTTTATAACAGTGATAATATGTATTTCTTATTTCATTTTCTTCAGAATGGTCACTAGTTTTGATGTTCTTGTGACATTGAAGGTCTTTAGCAGATAAAAGTATTGTTTAAAATTTTAAAACAGTCTCAAAATTACAGAAGGATGCAATTATGGTACAAAGCAGTTCTGAACCATTTAAGATTAAATTATCCATTTCTCTCTCTCTCTCTTTTTTTTTTTAAGATTTATTTATTTGGAATAGAGCCCGAGAATGTGGGGGCATGGGAGGTGATGAGGGAGAGGAAGAGGGAGTTTCAAGCAGACTGCGCTGAGAGCAGAAGCTCATGAGGGGCTTAATCTCATGACCCTGGGGTCATGACTCAAGTTGAAATGAGTCAGAGTCAGACACACAACCCACTGTACCACCCAAGCAATCTCATTTATTCTTTAATGAGCTTTAATAGGTTTTGTCTTTTTATGGGTTTGTCCCTTTTACTGTAGAGGTTGACTGTATTGACATAAGGTTGTTCATTATATTTCCTTGTTATTCCTTCAGTGACTATAGTATTTGTAGTGATTGTTATTAATCCTTAATATTCTTATTAATCCTGTTATTGGTAATTGGTGGTTTCTTTTTTTCCTGACAGTTTGGCTAGAGACTTATCAGGTTTACATATTTTAAACAACCAGAATTTGGTTTGAATGACTTTTCTTCTGTTTTCTAGGTCATTGATTTCTTGCTTTCTCTTTTTCCTTCTGTGTAGTTTGGGTTTAATTTAATTTTCTTTTTCTATGTGAGTACTTTTTTTACTTAAGATGGGAAACTTAGTCATTAATTTCAGACTTTTTTATTACATGTGTTGAATTCTATAATTTCTCTGTAAGTGCTTTCTCAGCTCCATAACACATTTTTTTTTTCCTAGCTGCAAGGGAAACTGATAAATGGAATTTTTTGGCTGGACATGTTCTTTTATAGAACATTTACGATTAGGATTCTGTAAGTAAGAAATCAGGGGAGAATGGATATTGGTTAGGAAGCTAGTAGTGTCTGCCATGAAAACAGTCTTTAAAATCAGGCTACATGCTGTGCAGTGTCATTATTGTAAACCTACAATCCACCTAAAACCCATTGCAGGTCATGTGGGTATTTTACTTGCCCCCTTTTTGGTGGTAGATTAGCCTTAACTTTTTGTTGTTGTTTATTTATTTATTTATTTATTTTAAGATTTTATTTATTTGACAGAGATCACAAGTAGACAGAGAGAGAGAGAGGTGGGGAAGCAGGCTCCCTGCTAAGCAGAGAGCCTGATGCGAGGCCCAAACCCAGGACACTGGGATCATGACCTGAGCAGAAGGCAGAGGTTTAACCCACCCATATGCCCCAAAGATTTTATTGATTTATTTGACAGGCAGAGATCACAATTAGGCCCTGGGATCATGACCTGAGCCCAAGGCAGAGGCTTTAACCCACTGAGCCGCCCAGGCGCCCCTAGCCTTAAGTTTATTTAACATTTTTTTCTTAAATTTTTTGCTTTATGATTAGCAGATAGTAAAGGTCGAATTGAGGTTCCTTTAGTTTTTTGTTAGCGCCCCATACATTTTTTTTACCTTCTTATTTCGGAAAATTTTCACCATATTCAAAAGTAGAAGGAATTTATTGAGCCTCTATGTATCCATTAACTAATTCCAGTAATCATTGCACGTGGCCAGTCTTGATTTATACCTCATCCTAGTCACATTATTTTGAAACAAATCTCAGAATTCCTTTTTTTATTCATTAAATCTTTAAAAGGTAGAGACTCTTGGGGCACCTGGGTGGTTCAGTCAGTTAAGTGTCTGTCTTCTTTCAGCTCAGGTCATGGTCTTGGGGTCCTGGGATCGAGCCCTGCGTCAGGCTCCCTGCTCTCCAGGGAGTCTCTTTCTCCCTTTCCCTCTGTCTGCCACTCCCCCTGCTTGTGCTCTTTCCCTCTCTCTATCGAATAAATGAATACAATCTTAAAAAAAAAAAAAAAGATAGACTATTTTTTTAAAACACAGTCACACTACCAGTAACACACCCTTAAAAAATTAACAGCAGTTCCTTACTATCATGAGATGTCTAGTGTTCAACTTTTGATGACCTTACAAAGTTTTTTTTTAAATAATTTGAGTTGGGATCGAAATAAGTTCCACTTAGACAACCCATATTTTGTGACTCAGTCAGTTTACTGATACTTGTGACAAATTTACCTGGGGGAAAACTGTTGAAATTTGCAATTCTTGTGATCACAGTGAAACCCTTCATTGTAATTAAGCTTAGGAAAACATGGTTGTTGGTTTTTCCCATTCATTATATGCTGTTTTGTTTTGGTTTGAGTGTTAGAGATCTGTTAGATTTTTTTGCAAAATGATGATTTATGCAAAATGATGAGTATCTTTCTTTGTGTCAAAGCAGTGCTAGTTGAAGAATAGTAATGAGAAAGGTAGGCATCCTTTTCTGTGTTGAGTCATTTTAAAAACTAGTGTTTTGGCTTTATATTTAAAACCTTAAATCTTGAGGGGCGCCTGGGTGGCTCAGTGGGTTAAAGCCTCTGCCTTTGGCTCAGGTCATGATCCCGGGGTCCTGGGATCAAGCCCCACATCTGGCTCTCTGCTCCGCAGGGAGCCTGCTTTCCCCTCTCTCTGCCTGCTTCTCTGCCTACTTGTGATCTCTTTCTCTCTTGTCAAATAAATAAATAAAATCTTTAAAACCTTAAATCTTCTATTTTTATGGGCTGGGAATAAACTGTTTTCTTGATTCTATTCATTTTGATGTAAAGGAAACCTGTGCTTACAATACACATTATGCCAGGTGGTAGGATGATTTTTATTTTTGTTTTTAAAATAATACATTCCAACTTGGCTGTGTAAGGTAAAGTTGTTGCACTCAAATAGCTTAAAATTTAGTAAAGAGATACATTCAGCAGAGAGTAATATTGTCTAGCTGAATCTTAATATTTCTTTTTTGTTGTTGTTGTTGTTTTGTTTTTG
The DNA here is from genome assembly GCF_922984935.1 of Meles meles. Taxonomy (NCBI): domain Eukaryota; kingdom Metazoa; phylum Chordata; class Mammalia; order Carnivora; family Mustelidae; genus Meles; species Meles meles. The sequence continues at coordinate 43,830,571 of NC_060069.1, read as the reverse complement.
TTTTTGTTTTTAAAGATTTTATTTATTTATTTGACAGAGAGATCACAAGTAGGCAGAAAGGCAGACAGAGAGAGAGAGGGAAGCAGGCCCCCTGCTGAGCAGAGAGCCCGATGTGGGACTCAATCCCAGGACCCCGGCATCATGACCTGAGCCGAAGGCAGAGCCTTAACACACTGAGCCACCCAGGTGCTCTGTTGTTGTTTTTTTCTTAAGATTTTATTTATTTGAGAGAGAGAAGGAGCGGAGAGAGGGAGAAGGAGCCGAATGCGGATCATGACCTGAACCAAAGGCAGATGCTTAACCAGCTGAGCCACCCAGGCGCCTTAACTGTTAAATTTCTTATGACCTGTTTGACTTTATCTATTTTTTTGGTTTAACTGTTTTCTTTTTCTTTCCACCCATGTTTTATGACTGTATCTCTCAGGAGAGCCTTATAGATGCAAGTGAAGACAGCCAGCTAGAAGCTGCCATCAGAGCCTCCTTGCAAGAGACACACTTTGATTCAACACAGACAAAACAGGATAGCCGCTCAGATGAAGAATCTGAATCTGAACTTTTTTCTGGCAGTGAGGAGTTCATATCTGTTTGTGGTTCTGATGAAGAAGAAGAGATAGAGAATCTTGCCAAGTCCAGAAAATCTCCCCACAAAGATTTGGGGCATAGAAAAGAGGAGAATAGAAGGCCACTGACTGAACCCCCAGCCAGAACTGAGCCTGGAGCAGCCACAAACCACCAAGGATTGCCAGCCGTGGATTCAGAAATATTGGAAATGTCACCTGAAAAACCAGATGGAATAGTGGAGGGCATAGATGTAAATGGTGAGTTATATTCTAGGCCTACTTTACTTAAAACTTGGATGTCACTAAAGGGGTTTATTTAAGTTAGTCTTCTGTCTTAAGCTCTTACTATCTTTTTCTTTTTTTTAACCCTTCCTTTAGGACCAAAAGCACAGCTGATGTTGCGGTATCCAGATGGAAAAAGGGAACAGATCACTCTTCCAGAGCAAGCTAAACTGTTGGTAAGTATATCCAGTTGGAGGTGTTTACTCGAAGCAGAGAAAGTAATCAATTGGCATAATTGGCTTTATGATTCTTTGAAATAGATGGTATTCAGTCTGGCCTCCAACTGGAAACTTTAACTGTGGTGAACCTTTGGATTACTTTATTTCCTTCTTAAATTATCTTAGGCAAGATTTTCTTTTTTTTTTTTTTTTTTTCCAGTCAAGATTTTCTATTTCATGGCTGCGTGGGATAGAAACCCAACAAAATTATACCTGGAAAGGGGGAACAGGGTTACTTGAAGATTACAGTGGGGTTCCTGGGTGTCCTAGTAGCTGAACCTGCAAAGTGGTTAAGAATCAAAATTGTTTTTCTGTGTGTTTCTCTCATGGGTCCTGTTTTGTTTCCCTTTTGTGATATTCTGCTTCACACCATTCTTCTCTCTATATACTAGGGTTTTTGTTTAACTCTTGACTTGTACATGGTTCATCGTAGTGATGCTGAGGGCCTTTTCATCTAAAGTCCACAGCTTATGGGCTTTCGTCTGTTTCTGACTCCTGGAACAGAGAATGGGTCTGACTAGTGAATCCCCCTTGGGTCAGGTGTCCATACCTAGTCACTTGCTGTGGCTGGAGAGAATTAATCTGATTATTCAAGACTGTATTACTAAAGTACAAGAAGGTTCTGGTCACTGGTGCTGATACCCTGAACTGTCTTCCTGGTCTAGTATTTGGGTGGGAATGGGAGATGAGATTGTGGATAGAACAAGTCTAGCTTACTTCTTTGAGAAGTTTGGTTGTAAAGCTAGAGGGGGAGAATGGACAATAATCAGAGGGGAAAAAAATAATTAAAGGAGAGACTGAGGTGAGATTGAAGGTACCTATAAAAGGGATATCGTAGTGGCACAGTTTCTGAGAAGGCAAGGAGAGATTCAGTATACCGGTGGCACAAATCTTTGTAGGTAGACTAAAGGATAAATCTTTGATAAAAAAGAAAAAAATTGTTAAAATGTTTAAAGAGAGGACAGTAATTTTACAAATAGAAATTGAGTTTATTTGGGAGACAAACACAGTCCTGTATATTTCAGTATCACTTAATGGCCCTAAATTATTAGATACAGGTTTATTATCTACCCGTCCAGAGTTATATTGGCTCTTCTACAGAGTAAGGTTTGGTTATGTGAAAGCATAATTTAACTTGGGGTATCTAGGTGGCTCAGTAAATTAAGCATCTGCCTGGCGCGCCTGGGTGGCTCAGTCGTTAAGCATCTGCCTTCGGCTCAGGTCATAGTCCCAGGGTCCTGGGATCCAGCCCCACATCGGGCTTCCTGCTCCACAGGAGGCCTGCTTCTCCCTCTCCTACTCCCTCTGCTGTGTTCCCGCTCTTGCTGTGTCTCTGCCAAATAAATAAATAAAATCTTAAAAAAAAAAAAAAAATTAAGCATCTGCCTTCAGCTCCGGTCATGATCCCCAGAGTTCTGGGATTGAGCCTCATATCAGGCTCCCTACTCAGTGGGGAGTTGCTTCTCCCTCCCCCACTACCCCTCCCCTAGCTTGTGCTGTTTCTCTTGCTCATTCTCTTTCAAATAAATAAAATCTTTAAAAAAAAAGAATAACTTCATATCTTATATGATAGAAATGAATATAAAATACTTAATGCTTTAAAATATTTTTTTTTGCTTTAATATATTCTTTCTTTTTATTTACATCTAACAGCATTGTCTTTCTCTTATTTTTCATAGGCTTTGGTGAAGCACGTCCAGTCCAAAGGATACCCAAATGAACGTTTTGAACTTCTCACCAACTTCCCTCGAAGGAAACTCTCTCATCTGGACTATGACATTACATTACAGGAGGCAGGCCTTTGTCCTCAAGAGACTGTCTTTGTACAGGAAAGAAATTAACATCATGGCCTGACCTCTCTCAGCTTACCCCTTTTTTCCCTTTCCTGTGAGATACCGTGTCACTAAGTATGCATTTTGGCTCATAGGACCATAGAGCCAAAGTTGGGCAAGCAAGTCACCTGCCTTCTCTTTTATTTCTTGCTCTCTCCTTTATTCAGTCTCTTTTTCCCTCCTTCCCCCACCTTTTCAGTCCTCTTCTGTTTTCTTCTTTTTCCTACTGTTCTTTCTTTCTTACCTAATCTGGTGACCAAATGGAAGTGTAAGGATTAGACCTCCTAGTACTGGCAGCAGGAAATGTGTGTTCCAATAAGTGGTCTCTTGCACAGCACTTTTTTGGGATCAAATGATAATGTTACTCCTCAGACTCCTTTGGTAAAGGAATGGCTAGATTCAGAATAAGAACAACCTCCCTTTTTTGTAAGCCCCATTTTTGGTAGGGAAAAGAAATTCTATAACACATGTTTTGTTTTGTTGTTCATGTAAGAAATATCACGTGACAAAAATATCTAGGTCTGTTTACATGGAAAAAGCATCCCTTATAATTATTGCTCATCGTACTTAAAATGTTTTTCAGTGGATTCCCATGTTCCCAGCTAGAATTATTTCCATGGTATGTGTTATTGGCAGAATGAGTGTTAAGTATAGAATGAGTAGTGTGGGGTGGCTTTCAGTATCCTAGCCTGAAACAGCTTTCTTCATTATTACTTTATAAACTCTATTGATCCTGCTCATCCTGAAATGGACATTTAGTGAGGCTATTGTGGTGATTGGGATAGGAAGGTACTTGCTGTTTTTGCCAGTACAGCATATTAGTTCCTTTGGCCCTTCCATTGTTTGGGTCCACAGGTGATCTATGGGAAGGCAGCTGTTCAATAATCATGCAGTATAATGGCTTGTAGTTGTAACCAATGTGGTTACTGATTGTCCTATGTGTTTTAAGGCATACTTATGTATGTCCTGGGGGAAAAAAGAAGATGCAGCTGAGAGTTGCTAACCATGTTCCTACGGTTAGAAAGAATTATTCATTTTTTTTACCCCTGGTTGGAATAGTTTTTGAAAGGCTCTGGTGAGTGAATGAACTTAATTCCTCTACTGTTTTCTTGCAAAAGATATCAAAACTGAAAGCCTCTGTAAGGGGAAGACCTGTAAATTCAGTTTATAAGACAACATTTAGTAAGGGAGGTAGAAAAGATTATCAGCAATCTTCAGATGATGTGGACTTTTTCTGTCAACAAAGCCACAAACAAAATGTAGTGGGTGAAAACTTTTTTCAGTATTATTTAGAAGAGGCCATCCTGAATCTATATAATACTGTTTGACTTATCACCGTCCCTGTATGCCCAATTCTTGTGTCGAGCTTTAAATAGAGTCCTCTGAAGGGGTAGTAATGATCCTAGTGGCAAAAATCAGAACTTCAACCTTGTGATATAGGATGGGCCTATTTTGTCAATTGGGGATTTGGATCAGTTGATTCTACTACTTGAGGAACATAAATTGCTATTGCTCAGAGACCTTTAACGTTCCCATCTACTTTAAGATCATTCTCTTGGCAACTAGGGGATTAAAAAAAAGATGGTTATGTGTTCCTAGTACACAATTAGAGAATATGGTTTCTAATGGTTGGATTTAGAGGGACCCTTCCTAAAGAATGAGTTATGTATCTCCTCAAGGAAATCATGGAAAATTCTGTTTATTCTTCAGTGAGTCATTTTGAATTAATGTTCTTACATTTTTTTCTAAGTCTGTGTAAGTGCTTATGTATAAGTATATAATTGTATAAATATTTATAAATATATTTATATGATTACAATTTCATTTATACCTTGAGTCAAAGTTCTCTCTTTAGATTGGTGACTGAATAATACCATTTTGGTGTTTTTTCTTAGGCTCTCAAGTAACTAGCAGCTTCTAATTTATTGAGGAAACATGGTTTTCATGTTAATTCCTCAATTGTATCTCTGAACTTGGATAATATACTTGCTATCTGAGGAATAGAGCTTATAAACTAGCAAAGGTGCAGTAGAGGGTTAAAAAACTGTTGGTAGTAGACAAGGTCAGAAATCTAAAAATTCAGGGAGGCACAGGGTAAGAACTGAGGGTATGCCCAGCTTTGGTGCTCTGATGGCACCTATCTCCACTCTCAGCAGAGTCACAGCTAAAGCCCAAATCTCTCAAAAATGTGAAGTCAAGAATCTTCCCTGTGGGACCCTTTCATTCTTTCACTTACTAACTTCTCTTGATAAAACATATCTCAAGAACCTGAGACATGTTCATTAATGATAGGATGTAGTTCTACCTTTTTGATGAGCTCAGCCGTGGCATATCCATTTCTGAGAAACCAAAGTGACTTTTTCAACTTGGATTACTGTGAGATGACCGAGTATATATAAAATGATTTAAGTAAGCATATCAAAGGCTTAGGGCATGAGATACTGGTCCAACTTAGATACAGCTGGTGTGTTTAGAGTACAAGATGTAGAGGATTTTATTTTATTTTGAGGCAGAGTGTAATTATCCTGGGCTTGCTATTGAGGCCTGTGGGGAAGGGATTATGGATTGTACGTGGGAAGAGTAAATATGGAGAATTGCTTCACTCATAAACTTAATTCACTAAAGGAGTAAGCTTCTTCCAGTTTGTCTTATTTTCTCTGCAAATTCCTTTGCTCTGTGGAGGAGACATTTTAAATGAGCTAGTAAGATTGGTTAAAAATAGTTGTTCCTTGTAGGTATTAGAAACAGCTGGAAAGAAAAGGTGTGGAGGAAAAGGACAAGATAGACTGTGAGAGTGACAAGAAACAAATACAGGGAGATGGAATGAAAACTAGTAGGGGAAAAAAGTGACAGAAAACACCTTTTGAATTTGATTTAGAAAGGAACCAGAGAAGAGAGAGAACAGCCAAATGGGGAAAGAATGGGGAACTAATTTTGAGTAACCAGCATGTGCTAGGTATTTCCTGTACATTTTCTCCTTTACTCTTCCAAAGAACTCTACAAAATGTAAATTTTATATTCTCCCCATCTTGTAGGTAGGACAAAATTAAAGTTTAGAGAAACTGTTCAGGATGTCACAGCTAGTAATTGGCAAAATCAAAATTGGGATCCAGAGTCCATGCTTTTTTCACTCCCTTGCTGTTGTCTCCTACAACAAGGGAATCCGTTTACCCAAAAGGTTATCTTCCTGTTATTTGGCTCTGTAAATTATCATTTGTTTTCGTTTCCTTAAGGCTTGTGGGATTTGCACTATACCTACAAATTCTTATTTACACCACTGTTTTGAGGGACTGATTATTGCTTTTTAAAAAAATGATGCACTGATGAAAATGTGAAAGAGAAATATGTGGCATTATTTGCCAAGAATAAATGGAAAGGATAAAAAATAATTTTATCTTTTTTTTAACCATTTTTGGGAAAAGATATAGTTATCTTTTCATTGTCCCACCCATACCAGATTATTGAACTCTCTGTGTGTATGTTTTTAGATCTCTCATAACATTTTACTTCCTCAACTCTAAAAAGTCAACAAGTATATACTGAGTCCCTTAATCAACATTGGAAATATCTTGAAGTCTAATACCTGATTTCTTCTGTTTTATCCAGTTGGAAAGATAGACTACACATGGGATAATCGAAGAACATGTTAAATGCTTACCTTTCTGGTGCTGAACTATAATTACAATAAAAGTTTAGAAAAGGGAAAGACTTGTGTTGGCTTTCATTAGGAAAGTCCACAAAATAAATAAATAAATAAATAAAACTGAAAAGTGGCAAACACTGTAGCTCAAAGTTTTTGACTCACCTGTATTCATTCTTCTGTTCCACCTTTTGTAACTACTAGACTTGGGGCATGACGTTTATCAGTAAGGTCACACCCAGCACCCAAGTAGGAAAGGATTATTGATCCCAGAACTAAGATTTTAGCTAGCAAGGATCTCACTTGGACACTTAGGAAAATACCAGAGGAAGCTACTAGCAATTGGAAAGTGAAGGAAAGACTTAATTTCTCTCCCCAGGTACAAATCAGATGTATAAAGGGGCACTATATGTAGGCATAAGTGCACTTGGGTAACAGCTCTGCCAGTAATAGAGAATTGGGCTAGATCAATAGTTTTCAGTCTTTTCAAGTAAAAGGACTTAAAATATTAAAATTTGGCAAGAGTAAGGAATTGTGGGGTTAAGTATTAATAACATTAAGTCCATAGATGAAGAAAATGTAATGTGCATATGGAATTGCAGACCCTTTGCAAAAACTCTTGGAACCCACAGATTGTAGACCACCAAATTAGATTATTTTTGAAGTCCTTTCCACTCTAAAATTCTATGCTTCTAGTTTCTCCTCTTTATATTATCCCTAGGCTAATTAAAATTTTTCTTGTTAATCAGTTGCTGTGCTTTTTAATGTGTCCAGGTTTTATTTGCCCAGTAACTTAATCTAAGCTCACTGTGATAACTAAAATCTCCAAAAAGGAGAGCATAATAGTTCTAGATCTAGTAATGATCTTTTAAACACAGTTCATTAACTTGATGCTGTCTCTCCCATCCAAGTACTAACCAGGCCCGACCCTGCTTAGCTTCTGAGATCAGATGAGATTGGGCGCTTTAAGGGTGGTATGGCCGTAGACCATGCTGTGTCTCTTTTTTTTTTTTTTTTTAAGATTTTATTTATTTATTTGACAAATAGAGATCACAAGTAGGCAGAGAGGCAGGCAGAGAGAGAGGAGGAAGCAGGCTCCCTGCTGAGCAGAGAGCCTGATACGGGGCATGATCCCAGAGTCCTGGGATGATGACCTGAGCCTTGATCCCAGAGTCCTGGGATGATGACCTGAGCCGAAGGCAGAGGCTTTAACCCACTGAGCCACCCAGGCGCCCCCCATGCTGTGTTTCTAATCGGTGTTAAGTATGACTAAAATGTAATCAATGAGAGCCAAATATTTCATTGACACCAGAGTTAAATTTTATTTTTACCTGTGTGCTTAAAGCACTTTATTGGCTGAGCAGTTGTTAGGAAATTGATTTATATAAGTTGTAGAATTCACACTTGGTTTTGGCAAAAACAACCTTTTCAAGATTCAGTTAGGCTGACTTTCAAAAATACTTCTTTCCCAGAGTGTATCTCCATTATGTCATTCATATCCTCTCTCATTCTCTCTCTCTCTCACTCTCTCTCTCTCTCTCTCTCTCCCTCTCTCTGGCCCTCTTTCACTTAACTACTCAATAGTAAATCATAGGATACAAGTTGATGAATAAGTGATGCCTTGTGTAAAACTAAATGAGGGTAGGAAGACCCAACCCTTCTGATGAACATGGCAGTTTTCCAATATTACAAGCCTTGATGAAAAGGCTACTTAAAGACAGCTGTGCCCTATGAATATTCAACTTCATTGATTTGCCTTGCCTTGACGTGGAACTTGGTATTGCATTGTACACAGTTTAGAGTAGTGGCAAGAATATTCTTTCATACAGAAAATAACCAACACAACACCACAGCACTATCTTGATTTCTCCTGTTCTATAGAAATTTAGTAGTTCAGTGATGGTTATTTTGGTCTTTGACTCAACTGTGTGCCAACATTGCTAGAGAGACAGCTTAGAATCAAGAATATTTTTTACAGAGATTATGATACTCCTTGATAGTTTTCCCGTAAAATGAACTTGTGATTAAATTATTGGATGTGATGATGAGACCATTAATTAGAAAATCTTTCCATCCTACTTTCTCTTTTACTTTGCCACTCTCTATTCTTGATTCTTTTGGACATCCATTCACTGAATATTAGTCATGATTTTTAATGAAATTAGCTATGTTTAAGAAATTCCATTGCTAAGTTTGAATATGTTAACATTTAAAATTTTTTTCATTAATATATAAGAGAACAATTTGAAGCAATGTTTTTATAGCTCATTTGCTCTCTACCTAAAAATTCTCTTACTCTGAATATAGAATTGCTAGCACCGTGATACCCCTCCCCTTTCTTTAGCCTGCGGAATGCTGTTGAACTATGTAGAATCTCAGTCATTCTCATAAACATAATTTTTGGTTCAAGCCTTTCTTTGTCATATGGTCTTCAAGTAGAGTTGGCCAATCCAATATGAACTACTTCAATAAAATGATTTAACATTTCTGAAAAGTATTTTCAAGAGATGGCCAGATTTACTTGGATGAGAGATACAAATACCAATGGTAGTATTTTGCCCAAGAATAATCCCACATTAATCTCTAAATACAGGAGGTTGCCTTGTTGTACTTAACTCGCTGGCCACAAACAGCAAATTTTTGTTGTTTGCTTATTGGTATTTCCTGTATAGAGATCAAAATGCCCTGAGATTTTATATCCCTTACAGAGTCACTTAAGTTTTCAAATAGGAAGAATAGTCAGGCTACATGGGACTGAACATTAAAATTTTATCTGTATCAAAGCAAGTTTTTAGTCTAACTGGGCTACCATGAATCATTTATAAGATGTGGTAAATAAAATGGGAAGCATTTTAAATCACTGGATAATTCTGACCTGGAATGATTTTCCTTTTCTTAAAATCTTTTTTATTTGCTTTTTGCATGGACTCAGTATGAGCATCTTAACTAATAAGGGAGAGATTCTTGATCTGGAGCTATTTCCTGCCATTCTGCTTTTTTTTCCTTTTGTCAAACTTGCTGGCTTTAGAAGAGTACAGGTCACTAGGATCTATTTCAAATTAGTGTCATTGGAATGCTGATGCTCAGTTGGATATCTTAATGTTTTCAACAAAATGGATTGATAGTATGTTTTTCTCAGATTTCTGTGTTCTTAATAATGGAAAATATCAATAAATTATATGGTGTGATTTAAAATATTAAATTAGTTTTTTACCCTAATCATATATGTTCTCAACAATAACTTTTTGATGATTTATTGCCCTGTAAGTTAAACCTCACATAAAGTTAATCATTGTCACTAGAAAATCCCCTTTTACCTACTAATTAGAATGAAAGTAGCTTGTGACCTCCACTTTCTAGTTAATGAGTGTAGCAAGCTTGTACTGAGGACTGTTTATCTTACCCATTCTGGGACTTGGGCCTTGTTACTTTTCTCATGTTTGTCCCTTCAGTTTTGGAAAGGCTATTTAAAACTCTTGCTGGGAAACAGACAGTAAAGCTATGATATAATCCTCTAGTCTTAGATATAGAGAAGTGAGTACCAGCTGATGCTAACGTGATACTTAGACTTTGAGGGGCTCTCATCCAAGCTTTGGCATGAATCTTAGGTACAATTTTTTCACTCCTTTAAAAACTCTTTTCTAGAACAGTTTTCCTTTTGATTGTTAACAACTTCTAAGCATCTGGTGTCTTTTTTTTTTTAAACCCTTTAAGAAAAGTCCTTTTTCGAGTAGGTATTGATTGTTCCATGGATACTCTCAGGAGTGTTTGTAGGCTCCGTGCATGCTTTGTACGAGTTCAGTTTGAATAATGCATTTTGAATCACGTGGGATGTCCGATTCTGGCATGTCCTCACTAATTGTGTTTTTTAAACATTTTTCATGTCATTTTCCAAACCTCACTTGCCATCTTATTCAGAGGGTTAATCAAGGAATGAAATTTGGGGAATAGGGATGGGGGTGGGTTGGGGACTCGAGTGAAGTCAGCTTGGGTGTTTGCTTTAAAGTGTTTCACAAGCAGTTCCTAACAGTATTTAGAGATTCCCTGGGAATCCTTATTCTGGACAAAGTGGTGGTCTTAGTGAGATTTGCATTTTTAATGCAGGACAGGCTCGAGATCTAATCTGTAGTGTAATTTTGTTATTGAATCCAAGAAGATAATGGACAGAGACAGTGCTCCTATTGTAGTGTTTCTAGCAAGTTCTCCCTAAAATGCACATATAGTTCTCAGTTTTCTGGGATTTTAATCCCATGGTGCTAGGAGATAATTGTTTCTGCAGCTCTTCTCAAAAGTGGGAAGAAGGGTTTGGGACCAGTGAGCAAGGGGCAACTGGATCATCCGCTAAATTTTTTTGTTCATAACACACTAGAGACCCTCCTGTATATCTAGTAAGTGATAATTAAGGTGCTAGGGAAAGCCTTAAATTTGAAGACAAATGGAGGCAGTAGAAGATCTAAACTTGGAGAGGAGAAGAACATGCCGTTAGATAAAGCAGAGCTGTAACTGCTGGCTAAGACTCAATGGAACTTCCACTTGCTCTAAAACCAGGGAAATCTTAGATAACTGGGTGTGGTATATCTATAGGTACACATACTCTATAGGTAAATATTTCTAAAAAGAGGGTCTTTCAGTTGATGATCCTCTGGTTTTGGCTGTACCAAATTGTGAATATTCTTGCTGTGTTGTACCCAGTTGCTTTATATTGATACTGCAACTTGAATGGGGGGTGGGGTGGGGCATTTGGGGTGGGGGAGGGAGGGGAGTGGGATAAGTCTTTTGAAGACATCAGCTCACTGTGCTGAGAGAGGGACCAAACTCAAGGAAACCTCTGATCTATAAATTCAACTGCTGCATTTTTTTATAAATACATGTAAATGTCCTGTTGTAATATTTGATCTTGGAAATAAAATCAAAAACTTTTCAGTATTAGTTTTTTTGGTGGTGTTTTTGTGCGATAAGACTCCCTAGATATTATTTAATTAATATAATTCAGGTTCCAAGAGCTTGCCCTCATATTCTCATGTTTAGAACACAAATATTGACATAGGTTAATTTATAGTCGCATTATCAAGAATAGTGTTTGCTACTAGTAGTATGTTGAACATTGGTGGTAATTGCTCTGTAAATGTTGGTCATGTCATGAAATCATTAGGTGAGTTAGCTTTTTAGGAAAGTAGGATTCTATAACATTTTTGGGCAATTCCAGCATGAAGTCTTTCAGACCAGGAATAATGACTAATAACCCAACTTTAACAAGTTAAGGGGAAAAGGGATTTTTAGGTTAATGGGAGAAAAGCTAGGAGATAAGATTCTATTGTTTTGTAGAACTTGAGATCACTGATTAGCTCACAGGAATCCCAGGAACCAGTTTGTGGAACTGTGCCTCTTCCTCTTGTGGAACTATTCCTCATCCCCATGTTTTAGCAACATACCCTGATGGGACTTGCCATCTTCTTCCAAGACCTTGTCTCCCTGGCCACGTGGATGGGCCAAGGGACGGGCATAAACACTAAATTGGGCTGAGAGAGTATCTTTCCCATTCCTCCAGCCACAGAATACTTAACCTTAACTAGCCTCACTATGTGCCGAATAATAGAAAAACGGCAATGAGCAAAACATACACAGCCCGGTGCTCAGGGAACTTATTTTCAGTGAATACAGATAATAAAAATGAAAAATGTTGAAAAAATATTGATTTAAAGACTGAAAAAATAGAAAAGCAGAGAATTCTTTATTTTTTAAAGATTTATAAGAGAGAGTGGGTGGAGGGAGGAGAGGAAGAGAGAGTTTTTTTTTTTTTTAAAGATTTTATTTATTTGACAGAGATCACAAGTAGACAGAGGCAGGCAGAGAGAGAGAGAGGAAGAAGCAGGCTCCCTGCTGAGCAGAGAGCCCGATGTGGACCCTGGGATCATGACCTGAGCTGAAGGCAGAGGCTTTAACCCACTGAGCCACCCAGGCGCCCCGGAAGAGAGAGTCTTAAGCAGACTGCTGAACACGGAGCCCAAAACAGGGCTTCATCTCATCACCCTGAGATCACGACCTGAGCCAAAACCAAGAGCTGGGCCCTTAAGTGACTGTGCCACCCAGGTGCGCCAAGAATTCTGCCAGTAAGATACTGGGGAGTTAATATTTAGCCTGAGACCTGAAGGATGCAAAGAAGGTGGCCATACTAAGAGCAGGAGGAAAACTTCCAAGCAGAACAACCACAGAGGCTGGGTAGCAGCACAGTTTCTGATGTATTAGAGTTATTTAGAGAAGGCATGCGGGTCTGGCATGTAGTGAGCAAAGGGATTGGCATAAAGTGAGGAAAAGCCAGATCATACAAGGCCTTATTAGGCCTTGATAAGGAGCTCAGTTTGTGTTCCAAGTGTAATGAGAAGCCATTATTATGTGGACAGTGAACTGGAGGAAGGCAACAGTAGAGACGGTTGCAATGATCAAACTAAAACAGGTCACCTGGGCCAGAGAGTGGCAGAGCAACTGAGAAGGAGGGTAGAGAGCAGAGATGCATTATGAAGGTAGAAATGGAAGGACTTAAATGTGGGGGAATGAAGGAAAGCACAATCGAGAATGACTCGTTTCCAGCCATGGGAGGTTGCGGTGTCTTTACTGAAGCAGGAAGATGTGATCAGGCAGGTTTGGTGGAGAAGAAATAATTTTGGATGTGTTCATTGTGAAGTTTCCAAAGGGTAGGAGTAGTAAAGGAAGTTGGACGTGTAAGTATGAAGCTTGGAGGAGAGGTAGACTGGAATTAGAGATTTGAAAAATCATCACCGTCACAGATGGAGTTTAGTCCCCTGAGAAAGAATGAGGTCACCTAGAGAAGGAGAAAGTTAAAGAAGAGAGTCCAGGACCTAGGTCTGGAGATCTGCAACAGAAAGAGGTCCAGTCAAGGAGGTGCGGTCAGTGAGGGAGGAGAAACACCAGAGTGGCGGGCGAGGGGAGTCAAGGGAGCCAAGAGCAAGAATTTCAGAAAGAATCTAGTGGCCAGCTCTGTCTAATTCTGTCTTGGGGTCAAGTAAGAAGGACAGCGAAGTGTTTGTTAGACGCAAAAAGTCATTGGATACCAAGAACCATCTCAGGGTGCTGTTGGAAACAGGAGCCTAATTGGAGTGGCTTAAAGTTTGTAATATTTTTATACTAATAAAGAAAAAACAATACTTCCTCTTCAGTGGGCTAGTATAAATGGCAATTCTTTCAACATCTCCTATGTTCCTTTTTTTCTCATTCCAATTAAGGGAATGTGCTCTCTTGTTTAGTCAGTGGTAAGTTGAGGTTGGAGCCCACCCACAGGAAGCTGATAGTCTGTCCCTTTTATTTGGGTAACCCTGGCCTCATGGCCATCATCTTTTCCCCTTCCCTTCTTCCAATGAAATGTTCTCAACTTCCTCTATTGCTCAAATCCCAACTCCAGACCCCACACTATCCCTTAGAATGGAACATCTGTCTATCCTGTTCTCAGAAGCCTTTCAATCTCGGTTTATGGTACTAGGCAAATTCTTTTCCCACCCAAGCCCTGTTCTTAATTTGTGCCCTTCCTAGACTCCCATTTGCTTCTCCCTGGAGATATCACCACCAAAGTCTGATTAGTATAACTAGATAACTAGTAGCTGCGTCTCTAGTGAAGCCAAGCTTTTTTGTCTGTTTGTTTTTTTTAAGTAGGCTCCACACCCAGCGTGGAGCCCAACATGGGTCTTGAACTCCTGACCCTGAAATCAAGACCTGAGCTGAGATTAAGAGTCAGAAGCATAACCAACTGAGCCACCCATGTGCCTCCAGTGGAGCCAGATTCTAAGGTTATTGACACATCTGTAAAAAGGTCATGCTTTAGTTCTGTGTTGGCATTCGTCAGGCAGGCATAAAGGTGTAACCCAGGGAGGTGAAGAACTTGAACTAGAGCTGGCCTTACTTAGTAAAACTGCCTATTGCAAGGATATAGTTTCTAAAAGAAATATAGTTAGCCTTGTTTGTAAGGCTAACCATTGAATTAATTGTCACACGTTTACCCTAAGGAACAAAGACCTCCAGCTGCTAACAAGCCGGAAAGAAATTTGGTCCTTTATGGGGTTAAAGCCCAGTTCCACCATTTCCCCTTGCTCCATGAACACCATTTCAATGATCTCCAAATGAGAGTGTCTGCTGCTAGATAAGCCATTGGGCTGGGAACAGAGATACTTTCTAAAAATCTGAGTGCTATCTGGCAGTCAGCCATCAGATTATTCTGATTACCTAAGTGCGAGATGTTCTAACAGATACCTCATATAAAATCCTTTTGCTAAACTGAGATCCAAGGACAGCAGGAGAGGATTAACCCAGTCTAGGCATCTCACATTTTATTTCATTTTCAGAATAAACCTCCAAGGTAGGCATCATTTTATAAATGAAAAACTGAGGTCCGGATTATTACTGGGGTTCATTGAAATACCCAGGTTCACCTAGCTGATAGGTATTTGTAGCAGGAATTGAGACTCAGGTCCCTCGGGTGCCAAAACACCACAGAACTTCCTCCAAGAAGAAATACCTTAAAATAGTTATAGAGTCTGGGTTGGGGGGAAAATATCTATCTATATATATCTATATCTATCTATATATCTATATCTATCTATCTATCTATCTATAGATATATATCTATATCAAGCATCAACATGTGACACTGGGAAGAGTGTGCAGATGACAGGATCATTTCCCCAACCTCATTCACTACTACTCTGAGTAAGTCGAATTCTCTGTGCTATAATATCTTTATCTGCATAATAAAGTTAACCTAACATTTATTTTACTTGCTGTAAGTCTATTGTAAGGATCTACTGAGATTCTTTGTAAATGTGTTTTAGAAGATGAATAAATGTTTCTTATTATTTCTTCTTATTATAAACCTTTGTGAGTACTCAGCCTAACTTATCTTTTATCAAAACTCAGCTGAAAAGACACAAGAATTCATTAGGCTGTAAAGGACTCCCTTTTGCAATGAAAATGAAAATTGGATTCTATTTAATGAACTTTTCAAGAGTTGCTTACCAGGTTTTGCTTCAGGCACATCTGCATACATAGAAAGCAGCTCATATGTAGTTTAGAAAAAACGTATTAGCCCATTATAATGATCCCTCTCATATGTGTGCATCAAGGGTTTTCTCAGTATTGCTTGTTTTCATCATTAGAAGTAAAATCTCTGTGTACAGAGACTATGTGTGTTACTTCCTCCAATGCATGAATTAATTCATTAACCGAGCGACTCCTGAACTCCTACTACGTCCTAAATTCTGTGGTAGGTTCTGGGTATACAGAGCAGAGTAAGATACAGCCTCTACCCGCAGGGATCTCACAGTTGTGGGAGCAGAGGCATATCAACAGCACAGGTAAATCAAGTACAGTGGGAAGTGGGCAAAGATTTTTTTAAACAGGATACCAAAAAGTGACCATAAAGGAAAAGTTCTGATAAATAGAACTTAATTAAAATTTAGAACTTCTCTTCATCAAAAGACATCATCATTAAGAAAGTGGAAAACCAAACCATAGATAGGAGAAAACATTCAAAATACATATATCTGATGAAAGTCTCATGTCTGAAATTATAAGATTTTTTTTTAATTAATTTATTTATTTGACAGACAGCAAACACAAGTAGGCAGAGAAGTAGGCAGAGAGAGAGAGGAGGAAGCAGGCTCCCTGCTGAGCAGAGAGCCCAATTCGGGGCTCGATCCCAGGACCCTGGGATCATGACCCCAGCCGAAAGCAGAGGCTTTAACCCACTGAGCCACCCAGGCGCCCCTTTTTTCTTAAAGATTTTTTTTTAATTAATTTATTTATCATGTCTGAAATTATAAAGAACTCCCACAAACCAGTAAGAAAAGAACAAAGAACCAATCAAAACAGGGCAAACGATTTGAGCAGGCACTTCTCAAAGAAGGTTCTCCAAATAGCCAGGTAAAGTGCAAATGAAACAAAAACCACAATGAGATACTACTAAACCACTGGATTACCAAAAATTAAAAACGTTAGTGGGAATGGAAAGCAACTAGAACTCTCATACACTGCTCCTGGGAGTGGAAATTGTAAGGACCACTTTGGGTTACAGACAAAATCACTTACTGGAATTAAATATCCACCTACCCTATGACTCAGCAATCCCACTCCTTAGGCATATTCCCTAGAAAAATTAGTGTGTATATTTTCCAAAAGACATGTATGAGAATATTTACAGGGGCATTATGTATAATAGGCAAAAAATGAAAATAACCTAAATGTCCATCAACAGTAGAATAAATTGTAATATAGTCATATGATGAAATAATAAACCAGAATGAATTGTATGATAGATGAATTTTACAGATATAATCTTGAGTGAAGAAAGCTACAAAATTTTATACACTATATGATTCCATTATATGAAATTCAAAGATGGCCAAAAGCTAGTTAATGACAAAAACCAAAATAGATACACTGGGAATAGGGATAATGACGAGGGAAACTTCTGGGGATTCGGAGATGTCCTGTATCTTGATCTACGATGATGGTTACCCTGGGTGCACATATACAAATTCATTAGTTTTTTTTTTTTTTAACTTTTAAAAAAAAGATTTTATTTATTTATTTGACAGAGATCACAAGTAGGCAGAGAGGCAGGCGGAGGGTGGGTGGTGGAAACAGGCTCCCAGCTGAGTAGAGAGCCCCATGTGGGGCTCCATCCCAGGACTCTGAGATCATGACCTGGGCCGAAGGCAGAGGCTTAACCCACTGAGCCACCCAGGCGCCCTAACTTTTTTTTAAAAAGATTTTTTATTTTTTTATTTGAGAGAGAGTACACTTGAGAGAGAGAGAGAGAGAGAGAGCACAGCAGAGAGAGCAGCGGAAAGAGGGAGAAGCAGACTCCCAAAGAACAGGGAACCCAATGCCAGGCTCCATCCCAGGACCCTGAGATCATGACCTGAGGTGGAGGCAGATGATTAACTAACTGAGCCACCCAGGCACCCCATCACTAGGTTTTATAGTTAAGATTTGTGGGGGTGCCTGCTGGCTCAGTTGGTGGAGCATGTGACTCTTGATCTCAGGGTTGTAAGCTTGAACCCCCTCATTGGGTGTAGAGATTACTTAAAAATAAAAAAGATCTTTAAAAAATAATTAAGGGGCGCCTGGGTGGCTCGGTGGGTTAAAGCCTCTGCCTTCAGCTCAGGTCATGATCTCAGGGTCCTGGGATTGAGCCCCCTCGGGCTCTCTGCTCAGCGGGGAGCCTGCTTCCTCCTCCCTCCCTCTCTCTCTCTCTGCCTGCCTCTCTGCCTACTTGTGATCTCTGTCTGTCAAATAAATAAATAAAATCTTTAAAAATATTAATAATAATAACTAAGATTTATGTATTTTACTGAATGTATATAATACCTACATTCATTAATTCATTTATTTATTTATCTAATTTTTTAAAAAGATTTTTATTTATTTATTTGACAGAGAGAGACAAGCGAAAGAGGAAACACAAGCAGGTGGAGTGGGAGAGGGAGAAGCAGGCTTCCTGCTGGTCAGAGAGCCGAGGAGGTGATGGATCCCAGGACCCTGGGATCATGACTGGAGCTGAAGGCAGATGCTTAACGACTGAGCCACCCAGGCGCCCCATAATACCTACATTTAGAAAAAATAATAATAAAGTGCAGTGAGAATCTAGAGAAAGTAGTGCTTAACTGTGAGTGAAGAAATCAGGGAAGACTTCCCCAGGGATGATTGAACTGGATCTTGAATAAGAACTTGTTAGAAGGGGGTCAGAAATCTCCCATACAGAGGACACCACAAAATGCTCAGCACTCTGGTGTGACTGGTACAAGATGATGGTGGCCTGGGCCTTGAACAAAAAAGTTAGAAGGCTAGCAGAGGAAACCAGGCCATACATCCATTCAGCTAAGAGCAAAGTACGGAGGGCGATAAGGAAAAAATGGTGGCTGGTCTGCTCAGGGCTGGTTTTCCAAAGAGCCCCAATTCTGCAATGCGCAGAACAGACAAGGGCCCCTTGGGTGTGAAAAAATGTTGCTGCTTCAGGAAAGAAGGGCAGATAAGATATTTCTCACGGGTGCTTGTCTGACTCACTGAGACATTTTAGCTCACGAGGCCATGTCTCCTTGTTCCTTCCTTAGGGTCACATGAAAATGAGCAGAGGTTGGGTCATCAGGAGAGGCTCTCCAAGAAGAGAAAAACTCCCTCAGTGGAGGCCTGTGGGCAGTGGTGTGGGGGCGCACACAGCCTTACACGCTCACTCCCCCAGCTGCCCTCTACATATACCCCGAGGCTGCCTGCCCTCTTGGAGAGTTCCTGAAACTGGCCCTGTGGGAGTCCCGGTGGAGCCGCAGGAGCACAGGCCTACTCTGAAGACTGGGCCCTTCTCCAGCTTCCTCCTCCCCCATCCTGAGTCCTGCCCTTGGATGCAGGTAAGCAGAGACCAGAGGCCCAGTGAGCAGAGGGCCAAGGGCACAGCAGGGCCTAACAGCTGAGAGCACCGACTTCCAACTCCCGTGAGGCCAGGCTCTGCCTCCAACCAGTTGTGTGGCTTCAGGCAAATTCTGTACCTTCGCTTTGCCTCTGTCAGTCACCTTTGGGCTTCTTCACTTGCTTAGAATACTTTCCCTCCCCAGCTTTGCCTGTGAAATTTATGCCTTGTTGTCAGTGAAGTTTGAGCTTGGTCAGCAAGTCTTCTGCCGGACAAGATCAGGGGATCCTTGGTGTGCTTCCGTGACCCCTTCAGTGGGACACCCCTGCTCAGCGCTTGGCTGCCTTGTCAGTGGCCCCATTAGGCTTTCAGCTCCTCAAGAAAAGACACTGTCTCTGATTCACCAATGGTGTCTCCAGCTCCTGGCATGGGGACTGGCAGAAAGCTGTCACTTATACTTAATTGATACTGACTGACGAAGGGAAGAAAGAAAAGGCTGTCTAGGTGATGGGTGAGGTATAGAGCGACACACAAAGAATTTGCAGTCTCTTCCTCCACATGACTTAGCTAATCACTCCTATTGTTGCCTAGTCAACTGGCCGAGGACTTGGGCATCCAGCCAGGATCTCAGGTCAGAACAGGGCCTCCCCTGAAGCCCAGTCTTAAGGTTTTACCTTACGGTCCTACTTATCTCTTCAGAAATCAAATTAGCCAACCTCTAGGCTAATCTCCTGGCTACATTTGTGGAAGCTTTTCTCAGAATGTTGTGATTTCTTGCCGAACAAAGGCAGGAGAGGAAGTGAAATGCAAACCAGTTTGAACCAGTGGGAGCAGCAGGTGGCAAAGTGCTTTAGCAGGAGATCAGGGAACAGTCAGGATTCTCTGAGTTCCACTCATCCCAAAGGCCATGCTCAACAACTTCTTCCCCCTTCCTCCTCCTCTTTTTTTTAAAGATTTTCTTAAAAGAAGATCTTTTAAAGATTTTATTTATTCATGACAGAGAGGCACAGGGAGAGAGGGAACACAGCAGGGGAAGCTCCCCACTGAGCAGGGAGCCCCATATGGGGCTCAAGCCGAAGGCAGGCGCTTAACCAACTGAGCCACCCAGGCACCCCCATGCTCAACTTCTTAATTTTCCCTCTGTGTGATTATATTTTTTAGTTTCCCTTATAAAACTCTTTCCTGATGGAAAAATTTCCATAGAAGACATTGTCGGGGTTGGGGGGGTGGGGTTTGTTTTGCTTATCTACTTCTAGATAGGCCTTACTCAGAGGTGGGATGACTTGAAGGTGGCCAGAGCCACTCGAACGAAACTCCCCCAGCCTGTCTACAGCCCTTCTTTGAAAGCCCAACTGTGCACAGGTCCTTACTTGGGCCCCTGAGAAAATATCAGTCATTTGGGAGGGGGTGTAGGTTAAAGTCGTTTACTTGCTAACATTCTTGATTGGTTCATTTGCTCCAACACAGAGACACATCGAGAGCCCTGCACTCGATGATGGGACATTCTGGGAAGGGAGGCTGCCCAGACATGCACTTATATCGTAAAGGTTAGTGGGCAGACTGTGGGGAGGCTTGTTTTCCTACAGGTGCTCTGTCTCATGACAGCAGGACCTATTCATCCCCCTGAAGGCCAGAGAACCAGAACCAAGCAGCCAATACTTCCGGAAAAGAGGCCTCTCGTAGTGGGCCAGCTGGGAGAGGGCTCTGGGGAGAAACACAGCATCCCTCCTGATTCCTGGTCCCCACTGTTCCCTCTAGCCTCCTTGTATCCCTGGGGTAAGGGTCACTATTTCTTCATTTCCTTCCCCTACTCCCCCAATGTATGTCCCCCTGTCCTGAAGGCCTGAACTTACTTTCATTGGGGGCAAGTTCTTTTATTCACTGTGAGAAAAATGGCTCAGAGAGCAAATACCCTGTGGAGAGGGCACCCAGTGAAGGCAACTCTCCACAGTAAAATATTAGCAACTGCAGCAGGAAGTTCTCCGTTGGGAGGAGTTGCAGGAGGTGAGCGTGGAGGAAGCAAAGATCACCAAAGGCTGTGGGGGCTGGGGATGGGGGAGGGCGTGGGAGCGCGCCACCACCCCAAAGGCCCACTCAGTGCTGTGTCTGGCACCAGTCTCTTTACCACAAGACAAATGCACAACGCTAGACTAATCAAATTTGGGTTTCTAAAAATTGAGTTCTTGGGGTGCCTGGGTGGCTCAGTGGGTTAAAGCCTCTGCCTTCGGCTCGGGTCATGGTCTTGGGGTCCTGGGATTGAGCCCTGTGTTGGGCTCTCTGCTCAGCAGGGAGCCTGCTCTCCCCCCGCCCCCCCCGCCTCTCTGCCTACTTGTGATTTCTGTCAAATAAATAAATAAAATATTTTTTTAAAAAATTGAGTTCTTAAGTTGTAAAACTGTTTTTAAAGAGGTATGATAAAAATAAAAATGAAGGATAGTCATTTTCAGAAAGACTCCAGGAAAATAGTAGGATTGATAGGCACATGTAGGGCTTCAGAAACATTAGCGGTAATGACCTATTTTGTAAGCTGGTTGCATTTACGTGGGAATTAATTTTCCCATACAGCTTCTAAGCACAAATATATACACTATGTTTAATTCTTTAAACTCTGAAATATTGTATTACACATGTATGTGTAAAAGAGAGATGGGGGGTCTGGTTTACACATATTTTCTGATTATGGATAAAGTAATGTGTTGGGAGGGGAGTGTCAAGAGTCTTAGGTCAGACAGACTTACCTGACTTGAAAAGCAGCAACAGTCAACTTCTCAGGGATGTCAAGGCACTGATTTTTTTTCAGATCTGTATTGACCCGTCTACCCAAATATCACCAGTCCTACTGTAATTCACATTTAGAAAAATGACAAGAAAACAAATAAATAGATAAATAAATATATATATTTAAATTTATTTGACACACACAGAGAGAGAGATCACAAGTAGGCAGAGAGGCAGGCGGGGTGGAGGGGTGGGGAGTGGGGGAAGCAGGCTCCCTGCTGAGCAAAGAGCCTGATGTGATGGGTCTCGATGCCAGGACCCTGAGATCATGACCTGAGCTGAAGGCAGAGGTTTAACACACTGAGCCACCCAGGTGCCCCAGTAATTTTTTTTTAAAAAGAAAAAAAAAGAAAAAGAAAAGAAAAATGACAAGAAGTTCATATATCAGTGAAAATGTAAAAAGGAGAAATGGCTATAGATAAAGGTGTGGCGGAGGCATTTTACAACTCACCTAAAGGAGACATTTCATTTTTCAGCCCATTTCATTGATATATAACTGAAACACAATACAACTGACCAATTTTCAGAGCCCAGCTTGGTAAGCTTTGTCACACAGTAGTGTATTCACTACCAGAATCTACATACAGAATACATTTCCATCACCTCCGCAAGTTTCCTAATGCCCTTATATGAATCCCCTCTCCCATTCCCCGCCCCTGGCAGCCACTGATCTGCTTCCTGTCACTAATCTTGCCTTTTCTAGAACTTTACACAAACAGAATCCTACAGTGAGTAGTCTGTATGATTGTTTCTGTAGTGGTTTTTCTCTGGCTTCCGGAGCTTAGCATATGCTTTTCAGATTCGTGCATGTGGTTTCCTCTACCAGTAGCTTAGTTTGTTTGAGCGCCCCCTGGAGGTACTCATTCGCCTGAATAGGCCACAATTTATCTATTCACTTAATGATGAACGTTTGAGTTATTTCTTATTTTTTTAATTAATTTTTCTGTCATGGTAAAATGTATACATCATAAAATTTGTTATTTTAACCATTTTAAAGTGTCCAATGTAGTAGCATTAAACGCTCTCAAAATGCTGTGTAACCATCACCACTATCTATTCCCAAAATTCCTTCATCACCCCAAACAGAAACTCTGTAACCATTAAACAGTAACTCCCCATATCCCTATCCCTGGTCCCTGGCGGCTACTAATCTACTTTCTGTCTCTGTGAAGGCACCTTCTCTGGATATTTCGCAGAAGTGAAATCACACAGTACTTGTCCTTCAGTGTCTGGCTTATTTCCTTCAGCATCATGCTCTCAGGGTTCACGCATGTCATGGAGTGTTTCAGAACTTCTTTCCTTTTTATGGCTGAATAATATTCCATTGTGTGCATATGCCATATTTTGTTTATCCATTTATCTTCTGGTGGACACTTAGGTTGTTTCCATATTTCTTATTTGTAGTTATTACGAATAAAGCTGCTATGGGCATTGAAGTCCTGATCTTTGTGTGGACGTGTGCTTTCATTTCTTTTGGATAAATATTTAGAAGTGGAAATACCTGATCATTTGGTAAGTAAATGTTTAACTTCAAAAGAAACTGCTAAGCTAATTTACAAAGTGACTTGTACCATTTGTATTCTCACTAGCTACCTGTGAGAGTTTGGGTTATGGCACATCTTCACCAACGCTCAGTAGAGGCCAACTTTTGAATTGAAACAATTCTGGTGGATGTGTAGTAGGATCTTATTTTAGTTTTAATCTGTGGTTCCTTATGTTAATGATGTTGAGCATCTTATCATTTTTTTAAAAAGATTTTATTTATTTATTTCACACACAGAGAGAAATTACAAGTAGGCAGAGAGGCAGGGAGAGAGAGAGGAGGAAGAAGGCGCCCTGCTGAGCAGAGTGCCTGACTCGGGACTGGATCCCAGCACCCTGGGATCATGACCTGAGCCGAAGACAGAGGCGAGCCACCCAGGCACCCATCTTTTCATATTCTTAGCTGTCATTCATATATCTTTTGTGAGGTGCAATGAGGTGTCTGTTTAAATCTTTTTTCCCATTTTTAAAATCAAGCTGCTTGTCTTATAGAGTTTTAAGAGTTCTTCACATAGTCTAGTTACAAGTCTGTTATCAGATGTGTATGCATTCACATTCACATACCTATTTGCAAAATTTATGTTGTGAGTATTTTCTCAGTCTATGGTTTCCTTCATGGTGTTCTTTTGTTTTGTTTTGTTTGTTTTTGAGAGGGAGAGACAGAGAGAGAATCCTAAGCAGGCTCCATGCCCAGCTCGGAGCCAGATGTAGGGCTTGATCCTGCAACCCTGAGATCATGACCTGAGCCAAAATCAAGAGTTGGACGCTTAACTGACTGAGCCACAAGGCAACCCCCACCATGGTGTCTTTTGAAGAACAAATTAATTTTGAAATAGTTTATCTTTTTTATGGGTTGTACTTTTTGTTTTTTACCTAATAAATCACCTAACTCAAGATCCCGGGGGCACCTGTTTAGCTCAGTCTGTGGAGCATCTGACTCTTGATCTCAGGGTTGTGGGCTTGAGCCCCATGTTAGATGTATAAATTACTTAAAAATAAAATCTTAAAAAAATTAAAAGATCTCAATGCTTTTTCCTTTGCTTTCTTCTAGAAATTTAGTAAGTTTAGACCTATGGTTCATTTCTTTTTTTTTTTTAATTAAGAGTTTTATTTATTTATTTATTTATTTATTTATTTATTGACACAGAGAGATCACAAGTAGGCAGAGAGGCAGGCAGAAAGAGAGAGAAGAAAGCAGGCTCCCTGCTGAGCAGAGAGCCCGATGCGGAACTCGATCCCAGGACCCTGAGATTATGACCTGAGCCGAAGGCAGTGGCTTAACCCACTGAGCCACCTAAGCACCCCCCTATGTTTCATTTCTAACTAATTATTGAATATGGTTTGCAGTAATAGTCAAGGTATGTATTTTTTTGTTTTGCATATAGATTGTTCTGGCACTGTTTGAGACTATTCTTCTCCCATTGAAATAATTTTTTTTTCAAAAATCATTTACTCATATGTGTATGTTTATTTCTGAATTCTCTAGGCTGTTCTAGTGGTCTGTATGTCTTTGTATGCTAGCATTTTACTTTTTATAACTTTACTATAATTTTATAATTTTCTTGAAATCACATGGTGTAAGTCTTCCAACTTTGTTCTTTTTTTTGGTAAATTTTTAAAAAAAATTTTTAAAAGATTTTTATGTATTTATTTGACAGACAAGAGATCACAAATAGGCAGAGAGGCAGGCAGAGAGAGAGGAGGAAGCAGGCTCCCTGCTGAGCAGAGAGCCGGATGCGGGGCTTGATTCCTGGACCCTGAGATCATGACCTGAGCCAAAGGCAGAGGCTTTAACCCACTGAGCCACCCAGGCGCCCCCCAACTTTGTTCTTTTTCAAAAGTATTTTGGCTAATCTAGGACTTTTGCATTTCCATATAAATTTAGATCCAGTTTCTTAATTTCTACAACAAAACACTGCTAGGATTTTGACTGAGATTGTATTGAATCCACACATCAATTTAGAGAGAACTGACATGTTAATGATAGTGAATCTTTTGATCCATGAATGTGGTATATCTCTCCATTTATTTAGGTCTTTAATTTTTCTCAACAATATTTTGTTATTTTTACTGTACAAGTTTTGCACATATTTTGTTAAATTTACCCATAAATTTTTTTAAAGATTTTATTTATTTATGACAGAGAGAGGGAATACAAGCATGCGGGAGCTGGAGAGGGAAGAGCAGGCTCCCCACTGAGCAGGCAGCCCAATGAGGGGCTTGATCCCAGGACCCTGGGATCATGACCTGAGCTGAAGGCAGATGCTCCACAACTGAGCCACCCAGGTGCCCCTATCCATGAGTATTTTCTATTCTTATGCTATTTATTGTTTTCTAATTTTTATTTTTAAAGATTTAATTTATTTATTTGAGAACAAGAGAAAGAGAGCACAAGTGGGGTGAGGGGCAGAGGGAGAAGCAGTCTCCCCACTGAGCAGGGAGCTGAATGCTGGGCCCAATCCCAGGACTCCAGGATCATGACCAAAGCTGGAGGCAGATGCTTAACCAACTAGCACCCCGGTGGCCCTAAATATTGTTTTTTTTAAATTTTTGCAATTTAACATTGCTCATAAAGTAGAAATACAATAGAATCTTTGTATATTGATTTTTTATTCTGTAACTTGCTAAACTCACTTACTAGTTCTAGTAACTTTTTGATAGATTCCTTTGGATTTTCTACATAGATAATCATGTTACCTTACTTCTTTCTTTCCTCTCTATATGACTTTTGTTTCTTTCTTTTTTCTTTTTTTTAAAGACTTTATTTATTTGAGAGAGAGAGAGAGATCACAAGTAGGTAGAGAGTCAGGCAGAGAGAGGGTGAAGCAGGCTTCCCGCCGAGCAGAGAGCCTGATGTGGGGCCCGATCCCAGGACCCTGAGATCATGACCTGAGCCGAAGGCAGAGGCTTAACCCACTGAGCCACCCAGGCGCCCCTTTTTATTTTCTTATTGCACTGGATATAGGATAGGATAGGATAGGATAGGATAGGATAGGATAGGATAGGATAGGATTGGATTTCCTATACTGTTGAAAGGAAGTGGTGACAGTGGACATCTCAAAAATGACATCTTTTAAAGAGAGAGGATGACACCTTTAAATATTTTTTTCCTGTTCCAGATAGAAATAATCACTGGCTGTATAGAGGTACAAGCAAAATATGATGGGATGGATGGGGGTTGGCAGAAAATGGGGCAATTAAATTCTATCCATTGGAGACTGTTTATAAAAGGCAAAATTTTAAAGCAACTTCTTTGGCTTTTCTTGATCTGATCCAGGGAGGTGACAGTATCTGTGGTCTGTTCCCCCCACCCTACCCTTGCTATCCATGTTCCCCTTCCTGATGCTTCCAGCAACAGAGCTACCATGACTCTCTATCCTTTGGTTCCAGGATGCTGTCCTCTCCTGATGCGATGGCATGCTCACGGACCTGCTCCCGCATCCTGGGGCTGAGCTTCGGGACTACTGCTCTGTTTGCTGCTGGAGCCAACTTGGTGCTCCTCTTCCCTAACTGGGATGTGACCTACCTGTTGAGGGGCCTCATTGGCAGGCATGCCATGCTGGGCTCTGGGCTCTGGGGAGGAGGACTCATGGTAAGTGTTTGGAGTTTCTTGGGTGTGAGCTCCCCAAGTACCTCTCAGGGTGGAGCAGGGAGGTGGCAGGACAGCAGTGTTTTGTTTTGTTTGCAAGAATGTTTGGTGTTGAGGGTGACTGCCTGGCTCAGTGGGTAGAGAATGTGACTCTTGATCTCAGGGTTGTGAGTTTGAACCCCACATTGGGCATAGAGATTACTTAAAGATAAAATCTTTTTAAAAAAGATTTTATTTATTTGACAGAGAGATAGAGAAAGAGCACAGTAAGCAGAGCAGCAGGCAGAGGGAGAGGGAGAAGCAGATTCCCCGCTGAGCAGGGAGCCCGATGTGGGACTTGATTCCAGGACCCTGGAATCATGACCTGAGCCCAAGGCAGCTGCTTAACCAACTGAGCCACCCAGGTGCCCCTTAAAGATAAAATCTTAAAAAAAAAAAAAAAAAAGAATTCTTGATCTAGCAAGCTGGTCTTGGGTCTATAGCAATTCCAAGGAATAGGAGACTCTAGGAAGACTTGTTGCCGAACTTTGGCTTGGGACTACAAGGCTGGGTATAAATGTGGCCATCCAGAGAGTCAGATCAGGCTAGTCATCCAACTGGGTCCTGACAGTCAAAGCCAAACCCTCTGGGAAAGATAGGATTATCAAAACCATGTGAGGTACCCAAATGATCTATTTCAATAGTAATCAACCCAATCTCTTCTTACCATTCTTCTCTCCTCTCCCAGGTACTCACTGCAGCTACCCTCATCTCCTTCATGGGCTGGAGATATGGCTGCTTCAGTAAGAGTGGGCCCTGCCGAAGTGTAAGCACCAGGTTCTACTCTTCTCATACCTAGAATGTTCCCACACTCCATTACTCTATGGGCAGAGTGGTAAAGAGGCAACATCAGTTTTGGGGCTTGAAGTCAGGTCCTGACTGTACTCCTTAGTAAACCTAAGCCATTGGGCAAGTTTCTTAATCTTTATGAGCCTCGGATCTTCATCTATAAAATGGGAGTGAACAGTCTCAAGTTAAGGGAGTGTTTGTTGAGCCAAACATGTCTATTAACTATGATTTTTAGCCTATTGAACAAAATGGAAATGAATTAAGTGTGCTGTAGTCATGTGTCACTGATAGAAAATTTCCTGCGGCACCTGGCTGGCTCAGTGGGTAGAGCATGCACTCAATCTCTGGGTCATGAGTTCAAGCCCCATGTTGGGTGTGGAGTCTACTAGAAAGAAAGAAAGAGAGAGAGAGAGAGAGAGAGAGAGAGAGGAGAAAGAAAAAAAAAGAAGGAGAAAGAAAAGAAAGAAAGAAAGGAAGGAGGGAGGGAAGGAAGGAAGGAAATAAATTTCCTTGTTATTTTGTTTAATTTTTCTTAGAATTAGAAGGTTTCCAGAAATCATCTAATGACTAGAATTCTAGCCTAAGCCTCCATTTTACAGAAAATTAAACTTGGGCCCAGAGTAAATTCGCACTTATCAGTTACAGCAACATTTATATATACCTGAAAAATTTCAGTACATGTATAGTATAAGACACATTACTTTTTTTATGTTTTATTTTTAAAATTTTTTTTATCTATTTCTTATTTTTTTATAAACATATAATGTATTTTTATCCCCAGGGGTACAGGTCTGTGAATCGCCAGGTTTACACACTTCACAGCACTCACCATAGCACATCCCTCCCCAATGTCCATATCCCCACTCCCCTCTCCCAACCCCCCTCCCCCCAGCAACCCTCAGTTTGTTTTGTGAGATTAAGAGTCACTTATGGTTTCTCTCCCTCCCAATCCCATCTTGTTTCATTTATTCTTCTCCTATCCCCCTACCCCCCCATGTTGCTTCTCCATGTCCTCATTATCAGGGAGATCATATGATAGTTGTCTTTCTCCGATTGACTTATTTCACTAAGCATGATACCCTCTAGTTCCATCCACATTGTCGCAAATGGCAAGATTTCATTTCTTTTGATGGCTGCATAGTATTCCATTGTGTATATATACCACATCTTCTTTATCCATTCATCTGTTGATGGATATCTAGGTTCTTTCCATAGTTTGGCTATTGTGGACATTGCTGCTATAAACATTCGGGTGCACGTGCCCCTTCGGTAAGATACATTACTTATTCAGTCTCAGACATATGAATTTGTGGCCTCCTTACAGTAACTCTACCACCTACTTTGGTATCTGCAACCCACATATTGGGAACCCCACTGATTCAGAATTATATGTTAAAGAATTAAATATAAATACCCATGCACTTCATTCAGTATCTTCTCTCAGTCTCCTCTAGTTTTCCCCTCGGCGACTGAGTGGTTCTCAGACTTGTGTGTGTATCAGAATCCCTGTAGGGTTTGTTAGAACAGATTGCTTGCCCCACCCCCAGATTTTTTACTTTCCTTCCTTCCTTCTTTCCTCCCTTCCTTCCCTCTCTCTCTCTCTCTTTCTTCCTTTTTAAAGCTATATTGTCTGAGGAAAGGAGAAGGTTGGAGAGATAGGAGAGTTGACTTTATTTATTTATTTATTTTTAGAGGTGGGGGAGTAGCAGAGAGACAGGGAGAGAGAGACTCCCAAGCAGGCTCCACACCCAGTGCAGAGCCTGATGCAGGGCTGGATCTCAGCCTTGAGATCATGACCTGAGCTGAAAGTGAGAGCTGGATGCTTATCTGATTGAGCCACCTAGGTGCTCTAGCCCCAACTTTTTGGGTTCAGAAGGTTGGGTGAAGCAGGAAGTTGTGCATTTCTAGCAAGTTTTCAGGTGATGTGATGTTGCTGGGGCCAGGACCCCATCTTGAGCATTTCGTGGGCCCCTCCCAAGCTCCAAACCAGCTTGACATTGTGGAAGAGGACTCCATGATTCTATATAAAAACTGTGTATATGTTTTATTTAAATTTTAAAAATACGCATTCTTTCGAAGGGAGATAAACGACCTGGTAGTCTGAGAAAGAAGCCAGTTTAAAAGCAAGCTAGACTCCTGCCTAGGAAGTGAACTCATTGTTATCTTCCGGGAGGGAAGTGCACAGACTAAGTGCAATGAGAGAACAGGGATCTGTTCCAAGCTGACTGAAGTTCCTCTCTGTCCCTGTCCCCCTCTCTCCCTTCTTTCCTACCTCCTTCCCTCTTTCTTCCCTTGTTTCCTTCATGCTTGATTTAAGAAAGAGTGGAATCGGCGTTCGTTGCTGGGAACAGTTAAACGTCTGTCTTCTGCTCAGGTCATGATCCCAGAGTCCTGGGATCGACTCCCGAATCCTGCTTCTTGCTCAGCGGGGAGCCTACTTCTCCCTCTCCCTGTGCCTGGTGCTCCCCCTGCTTGTGCTCTCTCAAATAAATAAATAAAATCTTAAAAAAATTTTTTTAAATAGTAAAAAAGAAATGAACATGCAATGACCATCCAACCCTTCTACCCAGAGGCTATGTAAAACTTTTTTTTTTTTAAGTTTATTTATTTGGGAGAGAGAGAGAAAGAGACCGTGCACTCAAGCATGCTTGGGGGGGGGGGTAGAGGGAGAGGGAGAATATTAAGCAAACTCCATGCCCAGCATGGAGCCTGACATGGGGCTCCATCTCATGACGCTGAGAGCATGACCTGAGCTGAAATCAAGAGTCAGTAACCAACTGAGCCACCCAGTGGCCCCTGAGTGTAAAAGTTTTTGAAGCCAACCTTTTGAGAAGCTCTGGAGGGAGCTTCCCTGGGTCAGGAAGACTCAGGTCCAAGTGCCACTGCTTCCCGCCTTCTCAGTGCTTTCTTTCCCACCACTTCCTGGCTCTACCCACTGACCCCTCATCAGCCGCCCTGCCTTGGGTGTCCTTTAAAGGAGCTGCCAGGGGCAGCATTATCCCCACATGATATGATGGGGAAAGCCTGAGTGCTGGAGAAGTTACGCTTGCCCAGATCATCCCATCACCTGCTCGTGACCCCATCTCACCTCATGGCTTCTTCCCTCCATCTACAGATGTTCACTGCTCTGCTGTCCGGTAGCCTGGCTTTTCTTGGAGCCTTGATTTGCTTTATCACTTCTGGAGTAGCCCTGAAAGATGGTCCATTTTGCATGTTTGATGCCTCACCCTTCAATCAGACACAAGATTGGAAATATGGTTATCCATTCCAAGACTTGCGTAACAGGTAAATGGACAGAGACTTGGGTTTTCAATCTTTTCAGAGAGACAAAGACAGACAGAAAGACACATAGATGGACTACTAACTCCTCGTGGCCACACGTTCTAGCATCTCCCATCTCTGATGCTCAGCATTTTGCCAACACAGCAAATGTCACCCTCAGAAATCTAGGCCTATGACCTTGGCTGGGGGGAAGGGGAACCAGGTTTCTATTGAGTTGCTTACTTGGCTTTTCTTACTTATTCCTCAACCCCTGGTCTCCTTTTTTTTGGATAGGAATTATTTGTATGACGACTCCCTCTGGAACTCTGTGTGCCTGGAGCCTTCTAAAGCTGTTATTTGGCACGTGTCCTTCTTCTCCATGCTTCTATGCATCAGCCTCCTCCAGATTCTCTTGGTGGTCATTCATTTTTTCAACAGTTTCCTGGGTCTTTTCTGCAGCCTCTGTGACAAGTGATAGGGAATGTCCTTTCATGCGTGAGAGTTTTCCTCAGAACAGACCTTGAATCTCTTCTGCAGAATGGATTATAAACAAATTTTCCTTTTAGGTATTCCTGTAGTGACAATAACGGCAATGATTCCTTGCACGTGTGTTGAGTGATACATGCATTTTAAATCACATTGTAAACTGCAAGATGATATATCAGTAGGAGGAATAATTAGGTCATATTATTGTGCAGGAACTTACAGTTCATCAAATGTTCTCCAGCTGTGGTCTCATTTCAGCCTCTTAACAACTCCATAAAACTGGCCACATGTCACAGATATGGAAATTGAGACTCCTAGAGCATAAGGGACTTGCTGCCTAAAAGCACTCACCTGGGTTCAGGTAAAGTCAGCACCTGAGCTCTTATCTTCTAAATTCAAGTTCACCAGTTGTTATGGATGGAATTGTGTGTCCTCAGATCTCATAGGTGGAAGCCCTAAGCCCCAATGTGACTATATTTGTAGATAGAACCTTTAAGAAGGTAATTAAGGTTAAATGAGGTCATAAAGGTAGGGCCCTAATCCTTACAAGAAAAGGATGAGATACCAGATCTCTCTTTACACACAAGCACAGTAGAAGAGGCCCTGTGAGGACAGTCAGAAGGTGGCCCCTGCAAACCAAGGAGCCCTCAATAGAAGCCAGACTTATTGGTATCTTCATGTTGGGACTTCAAGTCTGATTTATTAGAAAAATAAATGCGTGTGGCCTCAGCCCATTCAGTCAGTACTATTTTGTTATGGCAGCCTGAGCTGATTAATTCACCAATATTCTCTTCTTTAGTGTTCGATGCGGTTCAGTAAGTGCTATACACTGGAGTTTCCATTGTATACAGTTGTGTGCACAGTGGATCTAAAAATGACTGAGGCATAGTCCTTGACCTAGGACCCTGCCTTGTCCTTGAAGAGCTCATGATCAGGGTAGAGGAACAAACACATCTACAAACAATTTAAATATCCTATGATAAGGGTCATGTTAGAGGTCAACAGGACACAGAGAGAGTTCAGAGGAATAGTGAAACTCCAAGAAGAGGGTCTGTGGGAGATCAAGGAAGGCACCCCTTGCGTCTGAGCTGGTTCTTGAAACAGCCCAGTGAAGAGGGGAGGAAGGGATTCCCCAGTAGAGGAAATCGCACACTCCGAGGCAGGGAGGGGACACATGGGACGGAGAACTGTGGTGCCACAGCAGTTTCTCATATGGGACGTGGAGAACAGAGCACCTCTCTTTGTTGACTTCAAGATCTTGGTCAGGAGCTAGTGCTGGATGGTGAGTAGAGTCAGGAGTGGGGTGAAGGAGATCCGCGCGGGAAATTCTGATGGGCAGGGAACAGGACGAAGCAGGCAGCCTGGGAAGAAATAGGAAGATGGGCACTGGCAAGAGAAGAGGTAGTGGACAGGTCCAGGGAATGAGTTAGGGAACCACGGGCTCTGGAGCCACAGAGGGGACAAAGCCAGGAAAGGAAAGTGTGGGCCCAGTTGCTGTTGTATCCCCTCCATGGTCCCCAGGTCAGGGAGGAGCCGCTGAAGCACCAGATGCCTCCAGAATACAGGAATTCCTCTGTTACCAGGGGGAGGAGAGAAGGGGAAAGGAGAGGAAACCAAGGATGGGGAGGGGAATGCAGAGGGAGTTCTGTTTCATTCCACTACGGGCTCCATAGCCCTCCACACCTGCCTGTTCACTGCCCTCTGTGGGATTCCAGAGGACACCTGCATCCCCTTCCTTCTGCCTTCATCCCAGGACTACCTCACACTCAGAATGGGCTTTCACCCTGGTTTTTTTTCTCTTCAAGTGAAAGCCACATTGAGGTCTTGGCTTGGCTTCCAACCAGGTTTAAGGCAGAGGGGCTTATGTTAATCTGTTCATCAGGACAGTGTTAACATTTTGTTAAGAAAAAAAGTCATCTGTCCGTTACCTTGTATATGCCTTCTGGAATATCATCATGGAATGAGGAGGATGTTGCCTTGTTTATGTTCTTGCTTGAGAAAAATATGCCCTTGGGGCACCGGGGTGGCTCAGTTGGTTAAGCAACTGCTTTCGGCTCAGGTTATGATCCTGAAGTCCCAGGATCCAGTCCCAAGATCCAGTCCCAGGATTAGTGCCGCTCCCTCTGACTGTCCCCCCCTCATGCTCTCTCTTGCTCTCTTTCTCTCAAGTAAATAAATAAAATCTTTTAAAAAAAGAAAAGTAAGCCCATCTTGGGAATAGGTTGTCCTTCAGCTTTCTGTTATAGCAGCTGGCACTCTAGTTAGCCCATTGCTCTCCAGTCAAATCTGTTCACTCTTTAGGGAAAGGCCTGGGTTTTTTTTTTTTTTTTTTTTTTAAGATTTTATTTATTTATTTGACAGAGAGAGAGAGAGAGAGAGATTACAAGTAGGCAGAGAGGCAGGCAGAGAGAGGGGTGGGGGGAAGCAGGCACCCTGCTGAGCAGAGAGCCAGATCCCGGGCTCGATCCCAGGAACCTGGGACCACGACCTGAGCCGAAGGCAGAGGCTTAACCCACTGAGCCATCCAGGCGCCCCGCAAGTCCTGGGTTTTATTCACTTTTGTATCTCTAGCCCCTAACACAGATGGAATAAAATTTTTTAAAAAATAAATTTGTTATATTATTTTTTCTTGAAGATTTTGTTTATTTGACAGAGAGAGATCACAAGCAGGCAGAGAGGCAGGCAGAGAGAGAGGGGGAAGCAGGCTCCCTGCTGTGGGGCTCAATCCCAGGACCCTGAGATCATGACCTGAGCCAAAGGCAGAGGCTTATCCCACTGAGCCACCCAGGCGCCCCCGGAATAATAAAATTTTTATTGAATTAAATTATACATCTGATCTTCTGTGGTTTTAGTTGGACTGTAGTAGATAGAATGAGAGAAATCAAACTGAAGAAACCATGAAAGGGGAGAGAAAATCTGCATATTAGGAGTATGATTTCTTAAGGCTGGTGAAACAGCAAGGAGTAAAACGCTATCTGCCCCTAGGAGACATTGGATTTCTGTGCCAGGCTAGTCTGTGGATACATGATCCCAGCCACAGATGGGGCTGGTACTGCTGAACCAAGGGGAAGGTAAAGAGGGCATGGTTGAAGCAGCACTGAGCTGATGTGGGTGCACACTTAGCCCCATAGCCCTTGCACAGACCCCACTCTGCTGGCCAGGGCCAGGAGGAGGGTTCAGCAACCCAGTCAGATCACGAAAGGTTTTATTTGCAGTAAATGCTGGGGAGATGGTCATAAGGAACCATTGAAAGATTTCAAGCAGAGCAGTCACAAAGGAAAGCCATTCTGGGGACACTGTGAAGGGCAGCTTGGGAAGGTGAAGTTCCTATGAGTTTATGGGACTCAGGGAGACCAATCTAGGCTATATTACCAAGAAAACGTGTTGCAAGCCAAAACCTGGAACAGTAAAATTAGTCTCTACTGGAATTTGCAAAGTTATATGTTTATAGAAACTACTCCCTTTCCATCTTAGAGGAGGAAGTTTTGCAATTCGTTAACCCAACCAAAAGGAAGTCTGGATAGATGTTGAGGGAATTTCTTTTCCTTTTTTTTTTTTTTTTTTAAGATCCCATTTTTTTATTTGAGAGAGTCTGTGTGTGAGTGAGCAAGATAGGGAGAGAGAGTGCAGGAGGGGGTGGGGGGTCGAGGGAAGAGGAAGAAGGAGAAGCAGACTTCCCTGCTGAGCAGGGAGCCTGATATGGGACTCCATCCCATAACCCTGGAATCATGACCTGAACTGAAGGCGCAGGGTTAACTGACTTGGCCACCCAGCCACTCCTTTTCCTAGTTTTTTTTTAAATTTATTTTTAAAAAGATTTTATTTATTTATTTGTCAGAGAGAGAGAGGGAGAGAGGGAGCACAGGCAGACAGAGTGGCAGACAGAGTCAGAGGGAGAAGCAGGCTCCCCGCTGAGCAAGGAGCCCGATGTGGGACTCGATCCCAGGACGCTGGGATCATGACCTGAGCCGAAGGCAGCTGCCCAACCAACTGAGCCACCCAGGCGTCCCCTTTTGCTAGTTTTTGAAGCTGACAGAGGCCAGGATAATATGGTTTTCCAAAACAGGACCAGAAACTGGTGCTCATAAGTGAGGAATACACGTGAAATCTGCAGATTTCTGAATTTTGCTCTGGATCCAAGGGTGTAGGTGAGGCTGGGAGGAAGTGTGCTTGGCAGTTATGGACTAGGACAGGGCACTGCTAATTTTTTATGTAAAGGATCGGATAAAAGTTTAGACCTTAAGGGTCATATGGTTTCTGTTGCAGTTGCTGAAGTCTACCAATAACAGCGCAAAAGTGGCCACACAACAGGCAAGAGAGCATAGCTTTGCTACAAAAGAACTTCGGGGATACTGAAATTTTAATTTCACGTGTAGGTTTCACGTGTCATGAGATAAACCTTTGATTTTTTTTTTTCGATCGTTTAAAAATGTGGGTGCCTCAGTTGTTGGGCATCTGCCTTGGGCTCAGGGCATGATCCTAGGGTCCTGGGATCAATCCCGCGTGGAGCTCCCTGCTCAGCCAGAAGCCTGCTTCTCCCTCTCCCGCTCCCCCTGTTTGTGTTCCCTCTCTCACTATCTCTCTCTGTCAAAGAAATAAAATCTTTTAAAAATATACACATATCCGTTCAAAAGTCATGCCTAAAGAAATGAAGGCAGCACTTGCTCACAGGCTACAGCGCGAAGACCCTTTATTTAGAGTCAGGGCCCTGCCGCTTAATAGCCTCTATGGGCCTCAGATTCCGCGTCAATGTCTTAAAATTCCTGCGCGGTTAATAAAACCTGACGCGCGTTAAAGCGCTTTCAACTCCCCATAGGGCTGCATCAGCCTTAGGTGCTCTCCCTAGACCAGTTCCCACCCAGCAGCCAGTGCGCAGGCGCGGGGAAGGGCTGCTTTGCTGGGAGCGCGCAGCCGCGTCACATCAGGGCTCACGGAGGCCCCGTTGCCCGGGCGACGGTTTCCCAGCTCCCTACCGCAATCAGCCAGGCCTTCATCGCGATACACTAAGCCAAGAAGCCCTAGCCATGACTTCATCCACCCCTGTGTCCTTCACTACGGGCACAGCCGACGGGTTGCCCGAGACTGAGAAGAATGCTGGGGAGTCCGAGAATACCTATATTCTGCGGCCCATTTTCCAGCAAAGGCGGGTAACGGACGAGCTGTCGTGGGGGTGTCCTACGAGCTGCTGGGTCACGTCGACAGAGGCCGCCTGGCAGCCTGCGCGTGGGGAAAGCGCACGGGGATCTGCGGGGTGGGCGGGGCGGGACTGGAGAAGGAGGAGCGGGGCTGGAGGTGGGGCGGGCTGGGGTCGCGGGGCGGGACTGGAGAAGGAGGTGGCTGGGGAGGGGGATGGAGGTGGCGGAGGAGGGACTGGGGGGAGTGGCGGAGTGGGTTTGGTACGGAGGAAGGTACTGGGTTCGAGTCTAGCAGGGAGGGAAGGAGTGTGGGGTGATCCGGAGACCTAGAGGCGAGCCGGGGAGGAGGCGGGCCGGTACTAGAGAGGAAGGGGCAAGCCGAGAGGATGGGATGCTATATTTCTTGAGTCTCCAGCTGCTCTGGGCAGCTGTGGACCCGACCTACAGCGTTAGGGCGTCGGGAGCACCTACGGCTCTTGCAGTGGGAATGGTTGGCTCTAGGAGACCCGGGATGTGGGCAGAGGAAAGGAGGGGTGGAATAGATGAGCAGGAAAGAAACGCCTTGCATCGAATTCCATTCAGCCATTTTCCAGGGTTAAGGTGTGCGTGTGGGTGCCGGAATACGCTTACTCCTCTGCAGGGAGGGGGACCTGTATGCATTCAGTCTTACCTAGGTATCATCCGGATGTTCTTGGCCCACCACCGAGATGCCTTCCCCAAATTATTGTCTAGTGCAGAGGACAGTCCGCTAGGGCTATAGGGTCTATCACTCACTTCATTTTCACAAGATTAAAAATAAATAAATAAATAATTTTTTTTAAAAAGCCCCTCTGTTGCTTGAAACCAGATTGCTGAATCAAATGCTTGGCAGATACTGGAAGCCAGGAACTTTGGTTATAATGTGATACATTTCATGCAGTTTTCTGGTGGGTGGAGTGGACATCAAAAAAGGTGTGTTCAGTTATCTTGGTAAAAGTTTCTAAATGCATAGAACGCTATTTGCTGCATTTCTGTTGTAAAACAGAACAAAAGCAGAACAAAATTACCATATATTATGTAGGAACAATCCTCTAAGATTATTTGTGATTTGTTTGAAGAAAACTTTTGACATGTCACTGAAAATGAGAAAGGCTTAAGGGGAAGAGCCAAATATAGTATATTTGTAATAGGAAAACCCCTTTTAGAACAAATCAAATCCTGGAAATCTGTCGATGATTCTAAAATTCATCTGTGAGAATAACCAGGCAAGAGAGCAAAGAAAATACTGTTAAAAAGTAATAAGGGTTGCTTCAGAATTTAAATTAAAAAAAGGAACCCCACCCCAAAAAGTAATAAGGGACCACTAGGGCTACCAAATTATACTGCATTATAAGCTCAAAACCTAAAACATTCTGGTCACTTGGCACATAATAGACAAATCAGCTAATAGAATATATAGCCCAGAAAATAAAACTATGTTTTAATATATGATAAACAACTAAAATGTGAACATATTTCAGGGTGGTGAAATTAGGGGAGATTTTCCCCTCTCTTTTCATTTATTCAATAACCCATTCCTTTCAAAAGTATTTATTGTCTACTATGTGCTGGGTGCTCTTCTAAGAAGTGGGAAGATGACAGTGAACAAAGCAGTGAGAAATCCCTGCCCTCGTATAGCTTACATTCTAGCTGGGTAGAAGGACAACAAACAAGATAAATACATAAGTGAACTATATAGTATATAGTGTACATACATAACTATATAGTGTATATATACACACACACACACACATATATGTATATATACA
Source organism: Meles meles (assembly GCF_922984935.1). Taxonomy (NCBI): domain Eukaryota; kingdom Metazoa; phylum Chordata; class Mammalia; order Carnivora; family Mustelidae; genus Meles; species Meles meles. The sequence goes on along the minus strand of NC_060069.1, from coordinate 43,792,224 downwards.
CGTAGTATATATCTCTCATAGAGATAGTAATGAGTACCAGGAGGTGAGATATAAAGTGATGTGGTAGGAGGGCAATTTGAAGTTTTAGAGAAGGTGGCTAGGGAAGGTGACTTTTGAATAAAGACTTGAAAGAAGTGAGGGAGGTAGCAATGCATATAGAATGAGATTTGAACTTCAGGCAGAGGTTAACAGCAAGTGCAAAAGCACTGAGGTGGTCATGCCTGTTGTGGTCAAAGAACATAGGGAAGACCAGTGTGACCAGAGTAGAGAGAACTGGCAGGTAAGTAGTAGAAAACGAAATCAGAGAGTTTGATAGGGTAGGTCATATGGGGCTGTGCAAGTGACAGTCAGGATGTTGCTTTTACTCTGAGTGAGGTAAGAAGCATTTGGGACTTTTTTTTTTTTAAGATTTTATTTATTTGAGAGAGAGAGAGACAACAAGCATGAGCGGGGGCGGGGGGAGGCAGGGGAGATGGAGAAGCAGATTCCCTGCAGAGCAGGGGGCTTGATCCCAGGACCCTGAGATCATGACCTGAGCTGAAGGCAGATGCTTAACTGACTGAGCCACCCAAGCACCCCAAACATTTGGGATATTTTGAACAGAGAAGTGCCTTGATCCAACATATATTTTAACAGGACCAGTCTAGTTGCTATGTCCCCACAGGATATGGGGGCAAAGGCAGAGACAGAGACTTGTGTGAAGCTGGTGTAACCCAGGCAGGAGGTAGCTTGGAGCAAACTGGTGGCAGTGCGGTGGAGAGAGTGACTGAGTTTTAGATTATTCTGAAGGTAAAACTGATAAAATTTGCTTATGAACCAGGATGTGGTTTGTGAGAAAGTCAACAAGCCTGACTTCAAGGTTCTTGGCCTGAGCAACTAGAAGGAAGGAGGTTCTATTGACCAATATAATTTCGGAGAGAGGAGATGGTCAGAAGCTCACTGTTGGATGTATGAACTTTTGAGTTGTCCATTAGACATCCAGATGGAGTATGTGTTGGAATATGTGGTCTGAAGTTCAGGGGAGAGGTCCACTCTGTAGATATACATCAAGAATATGACTTGTTTTCTTAAGTTGTATATGTCACTTTGATAATAAAAAGTATGAAAAACAGGAATTAAGTTGTTGTAGTGACAAAAAGCTGTGGGCAGGGGCACCTGGGTGGCTCAGTGGGTTAAGCCTCTGCCTTTAGACCAGGTCATGATCTCAGGGTCCTGGGATCGAGCCCCGCATCCGGCTCCCAGCTCAGCAGGGAGCCTGCTTCTCCCCTCTCTCTGCCTGCCTCTCTGCCTACTTGTGATCTCTCTCTCTCTCTATCAAATAAATAAATAAAATCTTAAAAAAAAAAAAAAAAGCTGTGGGCAGTTGCGCTGTGAACGTAAATTGAAATTTTGGAGTTACCAATTAGATGTTTCACACTGTTTCTTTTAGGTTCAGACCTTCTGTGGTTAAAGAATGTATCCATGCTGTTCTTAAGGAGGAGCTAGCAAATGCTGAGTACTCTCCAGAAGAAATGCCTCAGCTCACAAAACATTTATCAGAAACCATTAAAGACAAATTAAAAGGTAATTTGTGGTGATACTTGGAAATAGACATTGAATTTTACTCGTTTGTCTCCTTCCCTATCTTTAAACAATGGGCATAAGCTGTGGATTCTTTTAAACACAATTTTTTTCTTCAATGTCTAGTCCTCTCAATTATTTGGTAACTTTTACTCTTGTAGGTCTTTCCAGATAGTGGGGAAGTTAAACATATGAAATAAAACATTGTATGCATGCAGTATCTGAGACATTCCAGTATGAGAAAGATCCAAATTTACAAGGACTCCTTTCTCCCATCATACTTGGTTGTTTTTCTCACCAACATATCCGTTCCTTAGCCTGTCTGTCATTCATACCCTCACTGTCTGACCTCAGCTCATCTCTCCAGCTGAGTCCTTAGCTAGTCACCAGACTCAGCTCTCCACTCTTGCTAAGCTCTCTATATCTATAGAACATACCTCATGCTTTTTCTCCCCCATTCTCTTTTTAAAAGATTTATTTATTTATTTATTTATTTATTTATTTGAGAGACAGAGAGTGTGTGTGTGTGTGTGTGTGTGTGTGTGTGTGCGTGCATGTGCTGGGGAGGAGGTCAGGGCAGAGGGAGAGGGAGAGAGTCTTTTTTTTTTTTTTTTTAAGATTTCATTCATTCATCTGACAGAGAGAGATCACAAATAGGCAGAAAGGCAGGCAGAGAGAGTGAAAGGGAAGCAGGCTCACCACCGAGCAGAGAGCCTGATGCGGGACTCGATCCCAGGACCCTGAGATCATGACCTGAGCTGAAGGCAGCGGCTTAAACCACTGAGCCACCCAGGTGCCCCTGGGAGAGAGTCTTTAAGCTGACTCAGTGCTGAGTGTGGAGCTGGAGGTGGGGCTCGATCTCATGAACATGAAATCATGACCTGAACTGAAACTAAGAGTCAGATGCTTACCTGACTGTACACCTGGGTGCCCCTCTTTTGTTCATAATATTATACCATCTGAAAAGTCCTTTCTCTCTACCTTTTTAAAACTAGAACATTTTTTTGGAGGGAAGAAAATGTCTATGTCACAGTAATACATTTTCATTGTACTAACCTAGACCATTAGGAAAGTATACATTTAAATTTTTTAAATTATATAAAATTCCATTACCCAAAGGTAGTTACTATTTAATATTTTGATGTACTTTTTTCTTTTTCTTAATTTGCTTTAATTTTTAGAAACTAAAAAAATATGAGAGTACAAAGAAGAAAATAACAATTCTATGTATTTCTATCACCCAGAATTAACTACTGTTTGTATATTAACATTTTTATTTTCACTTTTTAAAAAAGATTTTTTATTTATTTGAGAGAAAGAAGATGAGTGGGGAGAGGCGCAGAGGGAGAGGGAAAAGCAGACTCCCCACTGAGCAGGGAGCCTGACTCTGGGCTTGATCTTAGGACCCTGGGATCATGACCTGAGCAGAAGGGAGACACTTAACTAACTGAACCACCAGGTGCCCCTATTTTTACTTTTTAATGACAGTTTGTTGTTACTGTGAAAAAGATACATGTCCATTATAAATAAATTTAAACAGCGTAGAAAAATAAAATTAGAAAATCATCCCAAATGCCACCACCACATTAAATATCAGTATTTAAATATCAATATTTAATGATAACCATTAATAGTAGGTGAACATCATATCAGACATCTTTTCCATGTTTATATACAGATAAATACCTTAATAACAATGGGATACTTTGGACCTATTTTGCATAGTGATATAGCATTCATTCTGTATATGTACACTTATATATGTGTATTTTTTTTTTTGCATTCATTCTATATTTAAATGGAATGGTTGCTCACTATTTAGTCCTTTTATCATGCCATTTTGGCTCAGTTTCTTATCCAATGAGATTTTGATGTAAGTTTTTTCAGAAAGGACTGAGAAATGCTACATTCTCTGTGTTCTTTAATGTTTGAAGATGTCTGCCTTTTGCCTTTAAATCGATATATTTTGGATGTATATAGTATTTTGAGGTAATAACTTATTTTCTTGAGAATTTTGTAGATTTTGTTTCATTATCTTCTGGCATTGAATGTTACTGTAGAGAAATCTAAGGCCACTTGATGTCCTCTGCCTAAAGAATCCCATTCTTAACCTTGATGCTCAATAGCTTTTTTAGAATATTGCTTGATAGTGAGCATTTTATATCTTTCAATCTGTGGATTTTTTTTTCATATCAGGAAAATTTTCTTGTATCTCTGAAAACATTTCCTGTTCCATTTATTAGGCCATAGGACAACAAATACTGATACGTTGAATCATCTTTGTCTTTCATATCTATTAGCTTTTCTGTGCCATACTTTCTTCCCTTTCCTGTAATGTTTACTTGTAATTATCGTAAGCCAGTAATTCAGTTTTCATTTGTGTCTGTCCTGTCCCTTACTATTTTTTAAATTTATTAGGTCTGTACTGATACTGTATGAGTATTCAGTTTGTCTTATGGCTGCGATCTTCATTTTCATCTTTCTGTTGTTTATAATCTGATTGAGTTCTTATTTTGTTGAATTTATGAGCTTATGTTGTTCTATACTGCAAATCAGTTGTGAAGAATTTCTCTTTGTTCCTTGGTTTATATTATTTCCTAGGTTGAGGGGTTCTTTTGTTTGTTTTTATTTTTGTCTTTTAAACAGTATTTTGTTTGTTTCTTTTTATTCTTTTCTTTGTTTTTCTTGCTGCATTATTGCATATTGCCGGTCAGCTTCTTTCTGTTTTACTCTGATGTGTGATTTTCAGGTCTTTTCATTTGCTCTTTTCATAATTGTTCCAACACAGTGTGGGTGATTGGTACTCATCTACTATATCTGAGATTATTTTATTTTTTCCCTCAGAACTACAATGGAAGGACTGGGTATTTAATATTCTAGCTCCTTTGGTATCAGAAAAGGAGGTAGAGAAATGGGTAGAGAAAGGAGGAAGCTCTGTGGAGCTGTGTGCACTGTTTTGGGCTCTGTCTCCTGAGATTTTTGTTAAGTATCCTGAATTAAGGGTAGTGTCTTACCTGGAAGGGGAACTGTAGTCTTCATATTATTTGTCTAATTTACTATGTGGTCCTGGAGCCTTTCCTTTGATCAAACAGAGTTGGCTATGTTTCAACTTTGTCCATTTCCTTTCCCTTTTCCCCCCCTTCAACTGTTTTCACTATTCCTTTGTTAGAAAAGGGGGAAGATAAAGATGCCCATTCAGTTTTCTTCTCTTCAGATTTGGTTTTAGTAAGAATTTTCAGGAAAGCAGCAGAGTTGTGATTTGGAAAGCAGCAGAGTTGTGATGGGCCATACAATTATACTCCAGAATCGTATGTTGTTTTCTTTTCTACCTTACTGAACAGCTTATGGTTTTCTGAATGCTCCATACTCTATGCCTTTGCACGTGCTGTTCCCTCTCCATAGAGTGGAGACATTGTCTGGTAAATTCCTACTTTTCTTTCAAGACTCATTTCATTTATCACATCCTCCAAGACATCTCTTCTGGTCACCACTTCCCCACTATCTAGACAAGTGAAGGAGCTTCCGGCTCTGTGTTCCTGTGTATCTTACTCATGCGCCTCTTGGAATTATTAATATATTGCTTTTTCATTTTATTCATGTTTGCCTTCCCAACTACTCTGTGTTCTTTAAGGCAGGAAGAGCCTCTTTTTTTTTTTTTTCTTAAGATTTTGTTTATTTATTTGTCAGAAGGAGAGAGAGAGAGAGAGCGTGCATAAGCAGGGGGAGCAGCGGACAGAGGGAGAAGCAGGCTTCCTGCCGAGCAAGGAACCTGATGTGTGGCTTGATCCCAGGAGCCCAGGATTGTGACCTGAGCAGAGGCAGATGCTCAACCAACTGAGCCATGCAGGTGTCCCAAGAATAGTGTCTTATTTATCTCTGTGTTTTGGGGACTTAACACTACATGACTTAGAGTAAGAGAGAAAGGAAGGAAACTGGAATCTATTGAGAAACTAGTATGTATCAGTACTGTTCTAGATGCTTTATTTATTACTTCTGAAAATTAGTAGAGGAAGAAAAAGATAGAAAATTAATATTCACTAAAATGGAGTTGGGAGACCAGAAGGGGGAGCTCTAATACCATTCCACATCTTATCAGCCCGCCGGGAAGAGCCTATACTTTTACTATCCCAGCAGGAGGAAGAGAGTTTCTCCTTGCACAGCAACAGCCCTGCCAATGAGAGACTGTCAACGATTCCGGCAATGAAAAGCCACTACATTTCCCACTCCTGGTTTACTTAAGTGGACTTTTTGTTTATAATAGTCCTCCCAACGTTCTCCTTTCCTCTGTAAAAGAACCAGCTTCTGGGGCGCCTGGGTGGCTCAGTGGTTTAGGCCACTGCCTTCGGCTCAGGTCATGATCTTGGGGTCCTGGGATCGAGTCCCGCATCGGGCTCTCTGCTCCGCGGGGAGCCTGCTTCCCTCTCACTCTCTCTGCTTGCCTCTCTGCCTACTTGTGATCTCTCTCTGTCAAATAAATAAATAAAATCTTAAAAAAAAAAAAAAAAGAACCAGCTTCTTTTTTGTTCTCTGTACTTGCCTGTGGTTTTACTATAGCTTTCCTGTCCTGAATTACAATTCTCTGCCCTTCTTGAATAAACCCATTTTTTTGCTGGTAAAATAACTGACAGTTTTATTTTTAAGATCAATGTACTATATCTTATCTCATCTCACCTCACAACATCTCCCAGGAGGTAGGTAATGATATTCCTATTGAACAGATGAGGAAGACTTACACCAAAAAAGTGAACAGCTTGTCTGAGGTTACACACTTGGCAAGCTGACTGACTTACTTACCAAAGTAAGATTTGTCCTCATGTCTTTCTGACTCCCAAGCTTATCATCCTACTCAGCCAGTGCTTGTGAACTAAATGCCCATGTTCCTTTCTAGGCAAATTTACCTTCATTAAATAACTTTACCACTTTTACTTATAGATAACTCTCTTATTTTTTTCTAGAAATGGGATTTGACCGATACAAAATGGTGGTACAAGTAGTGATTGGAGAACAAAGAGGTGAAGGAGTATTGTGAGTAGTTGGTTTTTCCTTCTTGTTTTTACTCTTAAATGTTTCTTCTTAGTTATTCATCCTGACAATTCAGTAAGATTTTATCTGTGTAAGAGTGAGAGGAAAGGACAGTATAACAAAATGCAGCTGTGAACCAAAAAGATCCTGGCACAGAACAGTGTGGTTGACAGTGTGGGTGAACTCTGCAAGGTAACTCACTTCTCACTTTTCCTAGTATCTGTAGGCCAGTAGGTCTTTTAGGGTTTATGTATATGTGCTCCTAAGTCCAGTATGGCACTATGTATATGTTTCTTCTTCAGTTCCTTCCTTTTTTTTTTTTCCTTAAATTCCTTCTTGCCTGGTTTTTGTTCCTATCATTCCAAATTAATTTCTTTAAAATTGTCTGAGACCTCCTTATTAGCATATCTAGTAGTCCTTTCTTAGCTCTTGTTCTTGGCCTGGGCTTCTATTTCTTTTTTTAAATAATTTTTTTTTATTTTTATTTTTAAATAATTTTTTAAAAAAGATTTTATTTACCCATTTCAGAGAGAGAGAGAGAGAAGTCTGTGCTCGCAAGGATGAGTGGGAAGAGGGGCAGAGGGAGAAGCAGACTTTATATGGGGCCTCGTCCCAGAACCCTGGAATCATGACCTGAGTCAAGAGCAGATGCTCAACCAACTGAGCCATGCAGGGGCCTCCTGGGCTTCCATTTCTTAATATTTATTCCAGTTTATTTTGTCCCTGATGTCATTTATCTAACTTGTTTCTCTTCTGTTTTTTTCTTTCCTTTCCTGGTTCCTTTTTCTCCCCTACATCGCCAGCTCTGAGCTTTCTTTAAGGCTCAGTTCTTGTTCTTCTGCTCTTCCCACTGCTTTTTCAATTAGCTCATTCATTCTTATGACCTCAAACTGTCATTCATGTGCTGGTTGAGTTCAAAATCTGTATTTCCTGTCTTTCCCTATACCTGAGTGTTAAGCTCCTGTTTTCCTTTGCAAACAGTACTGAGTATATTTTATTATTATTATTATTATTATTTAAGATGTTATTTATTCATTCGACAGACAGAGACCACAAGCAGGCAGAGAGGCAGGCAGAGAGAGAGAGGAGGAAGCAGGCTCCCCGCTGAGCAGAGAGCCTGATGCGGGGCTTAATCCCAGGACTCTGGGATCATGACTGGAGCCGAAGGCAGAGGCTTTAACCCACTGAGCCACCCAGGTGCCCCAGTACTGAGTATATTTTATAAGAAAGTATTAAAGTATTTGTTGAATGAATTTTAAAAATACCTTGTAGATATTATCCCTGAGAATTTTTACTATAGAATGCTAGATTTGGAAGGGACTGTGGATATTTTCTAGCGTCTACTCCCCTTAATTTATAGATGACACTTTCAAGGATCAGTATGATTTAATCCAAATTATGTATCTGGCTGGTGTCAGATAAACTAATAGAACCTGGCCTTCTGACTTCTGGCACAGTAATCCTCACCATGGTGCCCCCTGCCATTTGCTCAGAAGGCTTCCAGAGATTTTCTCACCTCAGTGATGTGAAGAAATACCTCACTACTCTATCAGCTCTGATTCAACATGTTCAAATACAGTTGCAAATTTCTTCTCCCTTCTTCTCCTTCGGTCTGCCTGCCATTTTAATTTCTCTGTCTTTCACAGTATTGCAAAGCTTTTATTAACTCTGGCTTAAAACCTTGAAATCCTCTTTTGTCATGTTGAACTGTTACTCTCTCCCCCCACATGCACTGTAATCTGGAGACCAGGCTTCCTTAGCAGCCCATTTTCAGCATGGCCAGACGCTGGTCTCTTTCCTCTACAATTCATTTTGTATACTAGACCGGTCTTTCAGAAGCACGCCTCATTTTCTTGCCATAAACTTTTCAGAGTTTATTTTAAACCCTGTCAAATGTAAACTCCTTAAACTGGTTATGATTCACTTTGTAAAACGTGATAAGGCCAAACTCTAAAGCATAGCATTCAAGGTCACTCTCCTCCTTTTTAGAAATTTTATAATCTAAAATTCCATACAGGGACCAAGGAACTCCCTTTTTTCTATTGCTTAGCTTCAGAGTTTGTCAGCACGTCTGGATGTTGTTTTATTTACGCCTGTACCTACTCTCCCTGTCCCACCAGATTATTTTGAAGCAAATTCCGGTCATTGTACCATTTCATTTGTAAACACAACAGTATACAACATCTCTAATATACAATATCCCTTTTTAACATAATAATATATCATCACATCTAAAATATTGTTGATCCTTAATATTATACAATACAGTTTACTCTTGTGCACAGTATGGGGTTAGGCTTGTCAACCCCTGCACAGTCAAAAATAACTTTTTATATCTGCATATAGCTTTGACTCCCCAAAACCTTAGCTATTAATAGCCCACTGTTGACTGGAAACCTTACTGATAACATAAACAGTCTATTAACACATATTTTATAAAGATATTATACACTTACAACAAAATAAGCTAGTGAAAAGAAAATGTTACTAAGTGTTATTTAAAAAATCAAAAGGAAGAGAAAATATATTTATAGTACTCTATTTATTGAAAAAACATCTGCACATAAATGGATCTGTACAGTTCAAACCCAAGTTGTTCAAGGATCAGCTGTGTATGTATGTGTATTTGTGTGCACATAATTATGTGTTTATATTCTTTTTTACAGTTTGTAGAAAAAAAAAGGATCCAGATAAAGGCCACCTACTGCTTTTAAACAATACGTCTCTTAAATTTCTTTTAATCTTTTACTTTCTTTTTCTTTCTCTCTTTTTTACCTTGCCATTTAATTGTTGAAGAAATGGGGTTGTCCTGTAGAGTTTCCTACAGTCTGGCATTTGCTAATTGTATCTTTATTATTTATTTATTTATTATTTACAGGAGTTTTGTACTTTAGATTATAATCTAGTGCTACGTTATTTATTTCATTGCTCAATGTCCCAACTTTGGCCATTGGCAACTCTTTCAGTTGCCTCTTGTGTCACTTTGGTATACCCTACTATTGTGGGTTTTTTTTTTTTTTTAAGATTTATTTATTTGAGAGACAAAGAGAGCAAGAGAGTGTGAGTGGGTGGGTGGATCGAGGGAAAGGGAGAAAGAGAGAATCCTTAAGCAGACTCTACACTGAATGACACAGAGCTTGATCTCACAATCCCTAGATCATGACCTGAGCGGAAATCAAGAGTCAGGCACTTAACCAACTAAGCCACCTAGGTGCCCCTATTGTGGGTTTTTTTTTTTTTTAAGATTTTATTTATTTATTTGACAGACAGAGATCACAAGTAGGCAGAGAGGCAGGCAGGGAGAGAGGAGGAAGCAGGCTCCCCGTGGAGCAGAGAGCCCGATGTGGGGCTCGATCCCAGGACCCTGAGATCATGACCTGAGCCGAAGGCAGAGGCTTTAACCCACTGAGCCACCCAGGCGCCCCGTTTTTTGAGCACGTCCTTACTTACTGGCACTATAGGATACTTCATCATATTAATTCCCAATGCCAGCCCTATAATAAGCCATTTTCTCAAGGAGCTCTGGTTCATTTTATTGGAGAATGGCATTAGAAACTAACATCTGGGCACTAGGTATGGCTATTGACTTTCTGAATATTGCTTCTGCTATGTTCTTCTTTTTGGACTCCAATTACCTATATTTGGATTGAGATGTTCTTTTTACTATATTCCACAGGTCTCTTATGCTCTTCTCTTGGTTTTTATTTTTTCTCTCTGTGCTTCCTTTTGGATATTTTTCTATTGACCTTTCAGTTAACTAATTCTCTTTTCTGTTGTGTCTAATCTGTTATTCAGTCCACTGACTGAATTCTTAATATGAGTTATTACATTTTTCAGGTCTAGAATACCCATTTGATTCTTTTTTATAGATTCTAATTCATTAGTGAAATCAACTGAGGCACCCAGACACACAGGCATGAGCTTTATTTGAAGAATTTGTGTAAGAGATTTCTGAATCTGCCCCGATGAGGGAAGAAGGGGCCTTTCTTTCATGTCTGTTACTAAAATGTAAATTAAGATATTGCTGATCAAACTTACATATTATTCACAAGTAGTTTTTGGTCGCCATTTTAGTTATTGTGATCATCAGGGGGGAAAAACCTTTTCTTAAGACACTCAACTGGAAAGGGCAGGCAGTGTACCTCAGTGGTACTGCACCACTCTGGAGAATATGCTTTCAGGCTCCATCCTATGGCCCAAGGCAGCAGCAAATCCTACCTGTCACCTCCTTTTGGTCAAAGCAGCCACAGATTTAAGAGTCTTTGGTTCACAGATGTCTAGACCCACAAGTACTTTACTGCTGATCTCCACCTGGCACATCATTAAAATGACAGTGAATACTGGGTACTTCAAGCCATGTTCCTGGGAGGCAGCTGTAGTTCAATTAATCCAGAGTGTCCTCATGTTCCTCTTCTTCGGTCTTTGCACTTTTGTGCATTTCACAAGTGCTCTGGTCACAGTTCTGACCATCCTTAGTACCACGCATGCTGCCTCACCTCCTGGACCCGCCAGGAGCAGTCAGTGAGGCCAGTGAAATTATTTTTTATCTATGTTTTTCATCCTCTCTCTCTCCTCCCTTTTTGCATTTTGGTCATAGCAGTTATTTTAAAGTCATTGTCTGCTAATTCTCCTATCTGTATCATGTGTGATTCTGTTTCCACTGACTTTTTTTATCCCCTTGGTAATCCTTTATGTGACTCTGGCTCTCAGCATGCCTGGTTTAAATCTTGGACATTGTGTGAAAAAACTGTAGAACCTCCAGATAGTATTATTTTCTTCCAGAAAGAGTTTACTCTTTCCTTTTCCATTCAGGTAGACTATGGACCGCTTACCTTAATCCAGTCAGAGGCTAAGCAGAGTTGAGATTAGGTGGCAATTTTTTTTTTTTAAAGATTTTTAAATTTTTTTTTTTTATTTGTCAGAGAGAGAGAGAGGGAGGGAGAGAGGGATCACAGGCAGACAGAGTGGCAGGCAGAGTCAGAGGGAGAAGCAGGCTCCCCGCTGAGCAAGGAGCCCGATGTGGGACTCGATCCCAGGACGCTGGGATCATGACCTGAGCCAAAGGCAGCTACTTAACCAACTGAGCCACCCAGGCGTCCCTGATTAGGTGGCAATTTTGATTTGAGACTCTCTCTACCTTCAGTTCACCCTTCTTTTCTTTTTTTTTTTTTTTAAATATTTTATTTTTTTTATTTATTTGTCAGAGAGAAGGAGAGAGAGAGAGAGCACACAGGCAGGCAGAGAGGCAGGCAGAGGTGGAGAGAGAAGCAGGCTCTCTGCCGAGCAAGGAGGCCATGTGGGACTCGATCCCAGGACCCTGGGATCATGACCCGAGCTGAAGGCAGCAGCTTAACCCATTGAGCCACCCAGGCGTCCCCACCCTTCTTTCTTGAATGTAGCCCTCCAGATCTTTCAACTAAGAACCTGAAATGTTCATTGAGACCCCACCCCCATCAGGTACTGACTTTTATATTTGTCTCCTCAGTATGAAACTACTCTGTAGTTCAACGTTTTTTCCTTAGTGTATTGGTTTCCTATTGCTGCTGCAAAAAGTTATCACAGGCACCTAGCTGGTTCAGTGGGAAGAGAGTGTGACTCTTGATCTTACAGTTTGAGTTTGAGCCTCACATTGGGTGTAGCGATGACAATAAATAAATAAGTAAAGGGGCACCTGGGTGGCTCAGTGGGTTAAGCCGCTGCCTTCGGCTCAGGTCATGATCTTGGGGTCCTGGGATCGAGTCCCGCGCCGGGCTCTCTGCTCAGCAAGGAGCCTGCTTCCCTCTCTCTCTCTCTCTCTCTGCCTGCCTCTCTATCTACTTGTGATCTCTCTCTGTCAAATAAATAAATAAAATCTTTAAAAAAAATAAATAAATAAGTAAATAAACTTAAAAAATTCATCACAAACACAGTGGCATAAAATATTATTTTACATTTCTGGACATCATAAATCCAAAATGCGTTTCATTCAGCTAAAATCAAGGTATTAGAAGGACTGCATTCCTTCTGGAGGTTGTAGAGGAGAATCCACTTCTTTGCCTCCTCCAGCTTCTAGAGATTGCTTGCATTCTTTAGCTTATAAACCCTTCCTCCATCCTCAAAGCCAGCAGCATAGCATCTTCAAATATTCCTCTGACTCTCTCACCACCTTTCTTTTATAAGGACCCTTATGATGACATTGAACTCACCTGGATAATCCAGGGTACTCTTCCCATCTCAGAATCCTTAATCATATATCTGTAAAATTCTTTTTATTTTATTTTTTGCCATATAAGGTAACATATTCACAGGTTTTGGGGATTAGGACATAGATATGTTTGCTGAGAGGGCCGTAATTTTGCCTACCACACTTGACTTTCAGTTTCAGAATTCAACACATGTCTTAAGGGGATAACCTACCATGTGACAGGCTCATTACACTTTCTCCTTTTGGTCCTTCAAGTGTCCAATTTTATCTCCATAGCCCTAAGTCTCCCCTAGTCTTACTCCAGCTGCATTCTGATTCATTTTATCCAGCTTTGCTAATTAATCTTGGTGGGAACACTGGCCTGTTACACAGTGTTCCATCATACCTCTGAGTCCTTTTGACACAAATATGTATACTTTATATATACTTAAATATAGCATTTTTTTCTTTCTGTATAGCCCAGGCTTTGGGTGTGACCCAAAGTTCATCTTTGGGTGGAAGACAAGAGAATTCGTCTGTGCAAAACTTTGGGTGTGACCCAGAAGTCTCAGGTTTATCTTACACATTTCTAGCCCTACACTTTGAATTGATCATTTCCCTGAGGAGCACTGGTTCTTTTTTATTGGCAAATGGTGTAAATACAGACTGCACTTTGAAGGCAAGATTGTGTTTTATGTATTTCTGTATCATTTGCACCTAGCACTTCCTTCACATATAACAGACCCTCAACAAATATTTGTCAAGTAAATTTTTATATTCCTGCCTTCACTTGGTTCTACTTAGCTTAACTACCACTTCCTTCATGAACTGTTCTCTGTTTTTTTTTTTTTTTCTCCTGTCTAAATTCTCTAACTAATGTAGCACTTCTACAAATTTAGTTCAAATGTTACATGACTGACTTGGACTAGACAGGCTTTACAATTCTTTTGAATCCTGATAACCTATAAATTAGCATTAACTATACATTAACTTATTCTTTCTATGTGTTAATTTTTTCACCTAATTTTCATGGGATTGAGGATTGAGACAGGTTTTATTCTTTTAGGACATATAGTAGTTGCTAAATAAATCCTTATTGGTGATAAATTAAGAAGGTTAATTTTATTTCACATTTGTTACTGTTGCAGTTGAAAAGAAATAGGTATAGGTAGAACTTTTTTGACTTAAGAAAATGTGAAATATTAAGATTGGAGATTTGGTCTATGCAAAACTTTCTATTAAAAAAAAAAAAAACAACACAAATATTTCCCAAAATGAATTGGGGGTACCTGGGTCCCTCAGTCAATTAGGCATATCCAACTCTTGATAGCTTACATCTTGATCACAGGGTTGTAAGTTCAAGCCCCATGTTGAGCTTCACACTGGTCATGAAGCCTAGTTAAAAAAAAACACCAAAAGAGGCGCCTGGGTGGCTCAGTGGGTTGAGGCCTCTGCCTTCCGCTCAGGTCATGATCTCAGGGTCCTGGGATCGAGCCCTGCATCGGGCTCTCTGCTCGATGGGGTGCCTGCTTCCCCCTCTCTCTCTGCCTGCCTCTCTGCCTGCTTGTAATCTCTGTCTGTCAAATAAATAAATTAAAATCTTAAAAAAAAGTTTAAAATAAAAGAATATTGAGGAAGGCTTTAAAAAAAAAAACCACCATGGGCGCCTGGGTGGCTTAGTTGGTTAAGCGACTGCCTTCAGCTCAGGTCATGATCCTGAGAGTCCCAGGATCGAGTCCTGCATCAGGCTTCCAGCTCCACGGGGCGTCTGCTTCTTTCTATGACCTTCTCCTTGCTCATACACTCTCTCTCAAATTAATAAATAAAATATTTTTTAAAAAATTAAAAAAATAAAAACACCAAAAAAACAATATCATTATGATATATGTGTATCTTTCTCTATAACCTGAAGCTGAACTGCTTAGGTTCAAGGACCGCTTTGTCACTATTTGTTTGACCTTGGCAAGTTTACTTAGTTTGTCTGATAAATCAGTTTCCATATTTATTAAATGGGTTTAATAATATAGCAGGAACACCTGGGTGGCTCAGTCAGTTAAGTGGCTGACTGTTGATTTCAGCTCAGGTCGTGATCTCAGGGTCCTGGGATCCAAACCCTTGTGTAGTGCTCTGCACTCAGCTCTGAGTCTGCTTGTCCCTCTCCTTCTGGTCCTCTCCCTGCTCTCTCTCTCCCTCTAAAATAAATAAATGAAATCTTTTTAAAAAATAGTACCTACTTCATAGGATTAAGTGAGTCAATACATGTAAAGCACTTAGACCAGTGGCTGGTACAAAGTTAAGTGCTCAATAAATTTTAGTGATGACTCATACTACATTTTTAAAAGTGTAAAAGCATTTGTAATTACTTTTTTCACTTAACATTGTATTGTGAACATATTTTCATTTTTTGTAAATTTTGTAAATATTTTTGTAAGGTTTTTGGAAAAATATCTCTTTAATGGCTACATAGAATTTCATTGCCATAAAATATCATGATTTCCTCTACCACTTACTACTGTGCATTTCAGTTATTTCCATTATTTATTTATTTATTTTAAAATTTTTATTTTTAAGTAATTTCTGTACCCAACATGGGTCTTGAACCCACAACCCCAAGATGAAGAGTCATATACTCCACCACTGAGCCAGGCAGGTGCCCCATAA
Source organism: Meles meles (assembly GCF_922984935.1). Lineage (NCBI taxonomy): Eukaryota > Metazoa > Chordata > Mammalia > Carnivora > Mustelidae > Meles > Meles meles. The sequence continues at coordinate 43,776,818 of NC_060069.1, read as the reverse complement.
AATTGTTTCCATTTTTTTAAAAAAAGATTTTATTTATTTATTTGACAGAGAGTGATCACAAGTAGGCAGAGAGAGAGAGGGGGAAGCAGGCTTGCCGCTGAGCAAGAGCCCCAATGCGCTCGATCCCAGGACCCTGAGATCATGACTGAGCCGAAGGCAGAGGCTCAACCCACTGAGCCACCCGGGCACCCCAAACTGTTTCCATTTTTTAACTGACTTTTATTTTGCCTAACATTCTATCTTTCTCAAGATTTGGGGAGATAGTGGTTAAATTGAGAATTCAGAGGCAGTGTAGTAATTCTGTAGAGAGAATACTGGGGTTAGAACTAGTTAGATTGAGTTCTAGTTCAGAGTTTGTCCCTTTCTTTTCTGGAACTCGACAAAATGATCACAGTGGACAAAATAATCTATTAGGTCTTTTCCAGACCTACTTTTTTATATTATTGTGCAAGATATCAGTCATAAGTCTTAGGTAGTATTTCCTCTAAAATTTACACAAAAATATCTTGGCTGAAGTAATCTATAACAACTTCCCATCCAAAATACCAAAGACTCAAGGTATTGACCACTTAAACTGTCAGGCAGCTGGTCAGAGCTGGGGTTGTTAAGAGTCCCTGGGCTGTTGCCTCCAGTTACATCTATGATTTCAGTCCCTTCTAGTTTATCCAGTATATTCTGCTGTACAAATAGGATTTTCTATGTGGCAACCCATGAAAAGGTTTGGAAGCACTCATCTATAAGAATGTATCAAAGAAATAGCACAGAAGACTGTGGGGGAAGGGAGGGAAAACTGAAAGAGAAGAAATCAGAGAGGGAGACAAACCATGAGAAACTTTTGACTCTGAGAAACAAACTGAGGGTTTGGGCTCCTGGGTGGCTCAGTTGGTTAAACATCTGGCTTTGGCTCAGGTCATGATCCCAGGATCCTGGGTTCAAGCCCCACATCAGGCTCTTAGCTCAGTGGAGAGCCTGCTTCTCTCTTCTCCTCCCAATTTGTGCTCTCTCTCTCTAAAATAAATAAAAATCTTGGGGTGCCCAGGTGGCTCAATGGGTTAAAGCCTCTGCCTTCGGCTCAGGTCATGATCCCAGAGTCCTGGGATTGAGCCCCACATCGGGCTCTCTGCTCGGCGGGGGGCCTGCTTCCTCCCTTCTCTCTGTCCACCTCTCTGTCTACTTGTGATCTCTCTCTGTCAAATAAATAAATAAAATTTTAAAAAATAATAATAAATAAAAATCTTAAAAAACAAACAAACAAATTGAGGGTTGTGGAAGGGAGGGGGGTGGGGGAGAAAGGGTAACTGGGTGATGGGCATTAAGGAGGGGACATGATCTGATGAGTGCTGGGTGTTATATGCGACTAATAAATCACTGAACACTCCATCAAAGACTAATGATGTATTGTATTTGGCTAATTGAATTTAAATTAAAAAATGTATTCAAGAAAACTTTTGCTCATGGCAAATAGATATAGTTCAGATCCTTGTTATATTATTTATAATTCTTCATTCTTTGACTTTTCAGCATGGCTGCTCGCTGTTTCTGGGATGCCGACACTGACAACTACACTTATGATGTTTTCATGAATGTAAGTCTATTTGAAAGCCTCTTTTCCCTTTCCAAAGACATGTGGACATTCCAAGTCAAATTAATATTATTAAGATATGAGAACACTTTAGTTTTAGATGTCTTTGACTCCTGGATGAAATGATTTTACTGTTCCTTTACTGTGTTACTAAAGCAGAAGAAATCCAATGTGTTGCCCAAAGGGAGACTTGTAGGTGTACAAATGATATACAAGTTCTTTACAAGTTTGATTTTGAGAATATTGTATTATTTAGTGCTAACAGACATGTGGTACTTGGCTAACTATAAAGAATTGGGTTGGCAGGGGGGTGTTTGGGTGGCTCACTTGGTTAAGCATCTGCCTTTGGCTCAGATCATCATCTCAGGGCCCTGGGATCAAATCATGCATTAGGCTCCCTGCTCATCAGGGGGTCTGCTTCTCCCTCTCCCTCTCCTTTGCTCCCAACCCGTGCTCTCTGTCTCTCTCAAATAAAATCTTAAAAAAAAAAAAAAAAAAAAAGAAATTGGGGTGGCAGGGATTCATGAGCAAAGATGATTTTCGTTCAGTAATAAAATTAATTATTTTATCTTAAAGCTATTTCTCAAAACTAAGCAAAAGAGAAATCTTTAAAAAGAGATTTCATTTAAACACTGGTACATTATTGGCTGAATGTTTTATATATTTTAATCATATGTTGTTATACTTGCTTCCAGAAATGATCCCTAGGTTGTGAATTAGTAGACTCAGAATTAAAGTATAGTAGAATAGAACAGAAACTTGGTTGAGTGAATTAGGAGAGGGATTCCATTTCCAGCTCGGTAACTTTCTAATTGAATGACTTCAGGTGTCATTGGACTTTTTTCTGATTGTATCAAGTAACATTAGGAAGCTGTACTAGATTTTCCCAAAGAACAGCTGTGGTTGCCTAAAAATAATTTGGTGGACTTGTTTAAAGTACAGATGCCAAGACCCTACACAAGTAGATTCTGATCAAATAAGTCTGGTGTTAAATCAGTGAATCTGAATTTTTTAAAAAGTTACCCACATGATTATGCTTACTGCCAGGTTTGGAAGTTGCTTGTGTTGATGTCATCTTAAGATACCTTTTAGCTCTAAAATTCTATGGTCCTACCAAAGTTTCATTTTATGTTCAACTCCCTTAGGAGTTGAGTTCCCTTAGGGAACAAGGGCTGAATAGTAGGAAGTACTATGGAAATCCCACTTGTCAGCTCTCCAGGGGAAGGGTCAAGCTAAGGTGATGGTTTTTCCTGCTTTTTGGAGTTACTGAATCCTTATACAATGCAATTCAATCATTCAGCAAATAATCTGAGCTCCCATTAGGTGCCAGCCTCCCCTGGAGGTGCGAGGGATAAAATTTTGAATAAGACAGGCATGGTGAACTCTGGGAGGTGCTGTAGAACAGCCAAAGTGGAATTCATAGACCATTGCCAGTCCTTACGCTGTGTGGTCACAGATCCTTCATAAGAAAGGTACATAGAGTGTAAGAGGTTAAAAACTCTTACAGGAATTGGACAAAGTAATTTTATATTGATAAATCTAATAGTAAAAAGTTTAGGCTGTATTTTGTATGTTTCTTTTTTCATTTTCCCACTTACTAATTTTTATTGTATTTTACAAAAGTATCAGTCCATAAGGCCTGGACAATAAAAAAAACAAAACAAAACAAAACAAAACAGGTTTCTCACCACTGATAGCACGATTGTAGAACATAGCTCATGGTTCTCCCACCCAAGGATATAGGGACCTGGGCTTAACCAAAGAATTTTGCTTTGGTTAGTAATCAGGTATTTGAGTTTAGATTGTTTTCTCCCAGTAGTACCAGGCTGGAGGTGAGATTTGCTGGTCTCAGGAGTCACTGAGGTAGGTGGAACTCCTCTAATAATTACCTAAAAAGTGTCTCAACAAGTTGAACTGTGATTGAGTTAAAAGATAGATAAATGGATTTTATCAATTAAGAACAAACACCCAGATGCCATTTGCCCTGACCCAGAATTTATGACAAGGTGCTGTTATATTTTTTTTAAGATTTATTTATTTGAAAGGGAATGAGAACGCATAGGAGGAGAAGAAGAGAGAGAATCTTGAGCGGACTCCCTGCTGAGCACAAAGCCCAAGGTGGGGCTTGATCATGGTCTTGGGATGATGACCTGAGTCAAAAATCAAGAGTCCATGCTTAACTGACTGAGCCTCCCCAAGATGCTGTTATTTTTATCTGTGATATAATATCATTATGCATTTACTCCCAAGAAACTCAAAACATTTCATATTGTTATTTCTGTGATAAATCAGGAAAAATGGGACTACTCATTTTATGGATATGAATTACATGAGGTTCATTAGTTTGCATTTTACTTCTACTTTCAGAAAGTCTAATTCTTTACCCATCCTACCCTTTGAGCAAGCAATTTTGTAGTTACCCTGAAGCAAGCAACTTTATAGCTATATTCTGGAAACCCTTTGTATATTGAAGGAAAAAACCTTTGTGATTGAAAACTGGCAAAGATCTGAGATGTTGTTCATTTCAATTGCCTTTGCTGCCCTTTAGCCCTTCATTAGTACTAACGTTCTGGATTTGTGTGTGTTTTGTTTTGTTTGCTTTTTAGGACAGTTTATTCTGTGTTGTAGCGGCATTCGGCTGTTTCTACTATTGAATCTTTGAAAAGTTGGGTAAAAACATGACCGTGAAGAAATATAAACTTTTTTATATTGTTAAATATCTCAACAAAATAAAGATAATTTGGCATTTTGGCAACTGAGTCTATTCAGTTTTAGGCCTTATATTTTAGTGTTTTGATTGTGTTGTAATATGTTCTTAATTATATTTGGAAAGTGGGGAAAATTCATATTTCAATTGTTCAAACATAACCAATTGTAAATATTTGGGTATATTTCCTGCCAGTGTGTTTTTATTTTCAGCGTTTTAAAAAATCATATACACAATTTCATACCCTGATTTTTCACTGCTCATAATGTCATGCACAGTGTTTAATGTCATTTTACTTCCATTATGATTTTCATAAGCATAATTTAATAGCTGCACTCACTCCACTAGGCTATACCATCGGTAACTGTTGCCATTTCCTTATTAAGGGACTGATTATAAATTTTCAGTATTATAAATAACACTGGCATGAATTTATTTGTGCGTAAAGGTTTTTTGGTACATTCTAAATTGTCTTTACCTCCTATCCATTGTTTCTGCTTTGCTGTTGCTATTTTACACCTTACACAGCTTATTAGGTGAGATGCACATTGATTTTCTCCTGGGCCTGCCATACTGTCAGACACAGTGTCCAAGTTGTGTATGAAATCGGTCCTTCCTTTGAAACTTGGAGATTATTTTGGTTACTATCCAAGCTCCCACTCTCTTTATAGTGATGTTCCCCGTTGTAGCCCCTGGCGTCTTCTCCAGCTAGCAGCCCTTATTGGGGGCACCTTAGTTTCTAAGCCACCTTCAAGTAACTATTTGAAATTCAAAAGATAAAGGGTTACAGTTTAAATCCTGTTTCTCCCTGGGGGCTCCTCAGCACAGTCCTGAGTGTATCCACCCACTTTTCTTCTCAGCCACTTTCAAGTCAAGCATGTAGACAAAAAACAGTAATAAATATAAGTTCTTTTACATTCTTCTCCCTTAACATTGGGTATTTGCTTGTCTTGCATCTGTGGAATCAAAAGTGACCCCTCCAGGGGGCGCCTGGGTGGCTGAGTGGGTTAAAGCCTCTGCCTTCGGCTCAGGTCATGATCTCAGGGTCCTGGGATCGAGCCCCCTTCGGGCTCTCTGCTCCGCGGGGAGCCTGCTTCCTCCTCTCTCTCTGCCTGCCTCTCTGCCTAGTTGTGATTTCTGTCAAAAAAAAAAAAAAAAAAAAAAAAGTGACCCCTCCAAAGGTTCATCTTAGCAAAGGAAAACTTTTCTCTACCAGATACCCTACTACATGTGGTTTTCTACAAGCTGACCTCCCTTGATTCCGCTCCTGCTCAACTGGACCTCGGCTGATAATCATTTTTCGGGTGAGCCAACCTGAGTCAGAAATAACGGAAACGAGGGTTTGGGACCAGCTACAGGTCACCACAGGGCTGGGCGGACGGACAGGAATTCTCCCTTCGTGACCAATTAGGGCAAGGTTGGCACTGGGGTGAAGCAGCCGCAGGCCGAGGGGTCTCCGGCGGAAGGCGTCACGGCCACCTGCCCTGCGCCAGACGCCCGGGACCGGGCGGAAAGGCCGGAGAGGACAGGTCCTCCCCGACTGGCAGCAAGCACGCGCGACAGTCCACGGCCGCAACTCCTCACGAGGAGGCGTCTTCACCCCAAACTGCAGTTCCGCATGGCGACTGGCCCTCAGCCACCTCATCTCTCGCGTCCGGCGTTCTCTGTTCAGCCACGCCATCCCTTTGGAGGGCGGAACTACTGAGTCGGGGGTCATGGTTTTCAGGGAAATGTCGTAGTCGGATTGACAAGAAGGCGGGCAGTAGGCGGGACTTCCGGGCCGCTGTTCCGTCAGCTGCCTTTCCCGGGCGTCTCCCCGCAATCTCTTCAACTTCCCTTGTCCGTGACGCGGCGCCTGGGAGAAAGCCGCCGGGACTCTGGCCTGCGGAGCGTGAGCTGCAGGTGAGGATCCGGTGTGTGCATCTCCTCGCGGCTGTCTCTGAGAGGACACGCTATGTGGCTAGGACCGCCAGGAGACTGACTGAAGACTGGGTTAGTGAAAGCGAGGGGAGTGCGAGGAGGGGTTATGAGGCTGCTGTGACCCTGGGCAGTGACAGCAGGGGACTGTGACCGAGAGGTAGCTGCTTGCGAGGAGTGTGCGACCCAGGAGCGGTGAATGCGAAGGGACTCTGACCTCGGAGAGCACGAGGCAGAGGCTTCGAGAGGACCATGACCGAGAAAGTCTGAGACAGTGCCCCGGAGGAGACTCCGGGTGGAGGGAGAGTGACTGTGCAGGGAATCCGATCTAAGGGAACCTGAAGTAGCGGCCGGGGGCGGGGGGGGACGGGGGGCGGATCTTTGACTCAGGAGCAGTAACTTTGAGGGGCTGACTTGGACAACAGTGTGGGCTCCGTGCCTGGACACGGTACTGCAGGGTTGTGTTTGGGCACGGGGTGTGGTTGAGCGGTCATGACTGGGCAGGGAAGGTGTGTAGTATAAAGAACGCGGGTCTGGGTGGCACTTATCAGACCTGAATTTAACTTTATGGACAGACGTCTTGTGGCTGGAAAACTTACCTCAAAGCCTAGCTCCAGTTTTTTTTTTCTTTATTTTTTCAAGATTTTATTTATTTACTTGTGTCATTGAGAGAGGGAGCACAAGCCAGGGGAGAGGGAGAGGGAGCATCAGGGTTCCTGCTGAGCAGGGAGCCTGACTGGGGGCTGGATCCCAGGACCCCAGGATCATGACCTCAGCCGAAGGCAGACTCATAAGGACTGACATCCAGGCACCCTATCAGCTCCAGGGTTTTCATCAGTGAATGGAAGTTTGGACTAATGTTAACTAGACTAGTGGTTCCATGCTAGTATTGGGTTATGAAATCCGTTTAGTGGATAGCACCTGAATTTCTTTTAATGGAATACAATAGTAATTTTCAGTGTGTTCACATAGTATTGTTTCATGAAACTTGTTTAAGTTATTTATGTATGAGATGATGATGTAAAATTGATTTCATACATCCTAAAATGTATGAAATGTACTAAAAATGTTTAAACTCAGTTTATTTCTGAGTTTTCTTTCAGGTCTAAAATGCCATGATTCTTTGTTTAGGGGACTGTTTAGAAGTTCAAAGACTGGCTCTATGGCTGGGGCAGGGGTGAAGGGGGATAGGCTCCATCAGATTGACTTAATTGGAGAAGACTTCCCAAATATAATTGAGGTGATTGGTTATGACTGGAGATTGAAACTCAACATCTCAGGTGTAGAACCAGAACTTAACATATTGAAATAGGGACAGTGATATTTATAGAAGCAGTGAGGATATAGGGGTTTGTGATAGGAAAAACTGCTAGGAATAGACATAGAGAAAGAGGAAAAGGCTTAAGAAGGGAACTGAAGATACAGAAAACATTCTGCCAATACAGACTTTAGGGTTCTTTTCAATCTTGATATTTAGTGATTCTGTAAGCACCATGAATTGCTGGTAAAAAGATATTAGTTGAGAATGGAATTGGTGCAATAATCAGTGGTAAGCAGATGATGACCATAATGTGGAAGAAAGGATGATGCTAGGAAAGTCAACAGTGGTGACTAGAATACCATATGGGAGAGGCTTTGGTGTATTTAGCTACCCAGATCCATGATTTATGTACTAGAGGCCAACACTGGCAAACTGGGAATAATACCATGCTGTCAGTAAATTCAGATGATGTTTTAGCTGGTGGTTTTATCCCCTACTGATCCCCATTCCTGAGGGCTATTAGCAATGCGGATGAAATGAACTGAAGTGAGTTTCACTACCTCCTCTCTACAAACTTTTGTAGAAGGTGCTACTGATTGTACACCCAGTGATTTTTTTAAACAATATTCAATAGAAGAAGTTTGAAGGGCGCCTGGGTGGTTCAGTGGGTTAAAGCCTCTGCCTTCGGCTCGGGTCATGATCCCAGCATCCTGGGATCGAGCCCTGCACCGGGCTCTCTGCTTAGCAGGGAGCCTGCTTCCCACCCCATCCCGCCTGCCTCTCTGCCTACTTGTGATCTCCTTCTGTCAAATAAACAAATAAAATCTTTTTTAAAAAAATAGAAGAAGTTTGAGGTAATTTTAGCCTATCTAATGCTGCAATTATCTGATAACAATAGGGACCCTCACCTCCTACACATATATACTTTGTGATAGAGAAAGGTAGTTCAGAAAGTTTCTTGAATGGTATGGTACTGAGTTGTGAATGACGGGGAAGAGGCTTTGTTTAGTCAAAAAATGGCTAGTTACACCTTTTTCTAAAACAGTAGATGTTTACTTGGCTTACACTTACACATAACTGAAAGGAACTACTCAAGAATTTCTGTAATAGAATACAGTTGACCCTTGAGCAACACATGTTTGAGCTGCGTGGGTCCACATACACGTGAATTTTTTTTCTGATAAATACAATATATACTATAAATGTATTTTTTCTTTCCTATGATTTTCTTTTTTTCTTTTTTTTTTTTCTTTAAGAGAGAAAGGGGCAAGGGCAGAAGGAGAGAAAGAATCTTAAACAGGCTCCACACTTAGCTTGGAGCTGAAGTGGGACTTCATCTTACAATCCTGAGAACGTGACCTGAGCCAAAATCGAGATTCAGATGCTTAACTGATTTTCTTAAAAAAAAAAAAAAAAAAGATTTTGTTTATTGATTTATTTGAGAGAGTGAGAGAGTACACGCAAGAGGAAGAGGAAAGGAAGAAGCAGACTCCTGGCTGAGCAGGGAGCCCAATGTGGGGCTTGATCTTAGGACCCAGGGACCATGACCTGAGCCATAGACAAACACTTAACCAACTGAGCCGCCCAGGCCCCTCAGCCCCCTTATGATTTTCTTAATAACATTTTCTTTTCTTTAGCTTTCTTGTATTCCTTGTCAGAATATGGTAAATAATACATGTAATATACAAAATATGTTAATCAACTATCAATGTTATTGGTAAGTCTTCCAGTCAACAGTAGGCTTGTTTTAAAGGGTCAAAAGTTATAAGCAGATTTTCAAGTGTGTGTGTTGGGGAACAGTGCCCCTAACCTCTGTGTTGTTCAAAGGTCAGTTGTATATGCTTCAAGATAACTGACTTAGAAGACATTTAGGCTTGGAGACTGCAGCACTGCCTCTGGGGTCCTTCGTGTTTGTTGAATGAAAGGATTCTTTTGACCTACCCTGCTTTGCAAATTCCCTTCAAAACCAGTGTAATGGCCTGATTGATAAAGCATGAACTTTATTCTTTCTTAGCCTACAATTTTTCTTCCCATAAATAGGTGAGGTTTTGTTTTTCTTGGGGGTCCTTCTCTTTGGATATGTGATCCCTTAGGGAGAATAATCTAGTCAGAGCCTTAGATTTAGAAATCCCAGGTTACTTATCTGATGTTAACACTAACTCACTCTGTGACTAAGGGAAGTATTGTTTGCTTTCTCTTGTTTTAGCTTTTCTAACTATGGCAGAGGTAACTGTTTTTCTGCTTAAACAGTCTTTAATCATCAGAAACAAAGGCATCCTTACCAAATTTTGTATACAGTCTCATGGAATTTGTAAACCACCCGACCCCATTCATGATTTCCCTATGGAGCTGTCTAACCTATAGGTTAGACATGATTCTCTGAGGGAGCTAAATAACTTTTCCATGTTATAAATGCTGATAAAAATTGATTTAAAAATATTTATAGAAAAAGCAAGCATAATAATTTGCTATTGTTATTAATGTTGAGTAATGACAAAATATTAATAATTATAATTTTCTTATGCTTTACTTTTCGTGTATTTGCATAACTGATCTGAAGTCCGATCTTTTGGCTTTTCTACCGTTAGAGAACTCCCTCTTCTATAATTCAGTCAAGAAATTCAGGGAATATACACATTTTTACATACTCTATTTTGCAGTATGTGCCATAGCTCCACTCGAGAAGAAAAAAAAAACCAAAACTGTTTTTGAGTCTCTAAAAAATATTTGGCACTATGTTTGTTTACACACATTACTTCATTAATATAAGTAATTTAATTGCTTGTATTTTACTATTTGCAAACCAAATTAGTAGGTAGATATATACCTGGATTTTGGGGGGTTTTGTTTTGTCTTTTTTTCCCTTTCTTTTGATAACTCTATTGTTAAAAGTTACATTAGTTTGAAGCTTTCTTTATTTGTACTAGAATGACTGCCAATGAGCCGGGGATCCCTTGGGTCTGCCAGGCTGTTATATCACACTCACAACTATTTGCAAACCAATTTTGAAGTGAAGGCCGGTAAAAAAATAGTGACATATGGTCTTTGCTCTATGCTAGAGAACAAAATGGGTGTGTGGCACTTAACAGAAAATAGGTTTTTTGTTTTGTTTTTTAAGTAGATTTTCTTTTTTTAATTTAAAGGGAATTATCCTAGGTATGATTATCTTTGTTTATTTTTTGGCCCTAGAGTAGAAATCTTAATCTTTTTTTGTGCCATGGGCCCCTTTGGCAGTATGGTGAAACCTCGTGGATTCCCTTTTGGAATAATATTATTATACCAAGCAAAGAATTAAATACATAAAACAAAAAGGAAACTATGTTGAAACAAAGTTACCAAAATGCTTTTGAAATGTGTGATATGAGGGACTCCTGGGTGGCTCAGTCATTTGAGTATCTAACTCTTGATCTCAGGATTGTGAGTTCAAGCCCCAAGTTGTGCTCCATGCTCAGTGTGGGACCTACTTAAAAAATATATATATAAAATAAAATGTGTAATATAATACTATATATGCTTTTTATTAACATCATAAATAATGTTTATTATTAGTGGATCTTATAACCATGATAATTTAAAAATGATCATATATTTAAATAGTGTTTCAAGATATTTTTAGTAAGTGTGATGTTATCTGAAAGTATCTAAGATTTCTATTATTGACAATCTATTATTGTTGTAGCTTATGTTCATAATTGAAGGAACTTGTGAATTTGCCAGAGGTTAGTAAAAATGAAGATATAATTCTTTTTTGTCCAAATTCCAGACTTCCCTGAATCTGTCATAGACCCTGTCTTAGATATACAAATTCCATAACCCACTCTAGGAAAAGCAGAATCTAAACACAGTGTTTATTCACTGAATTTTGTAGTGGAATGGTGGGAGAGCAAAATTATTCAACCATAAAAAATTAGTACAAGGGTCCCTTGTGGTTTTTAGGATAATCTCTTTCCTGAAAATTCTGTTGTGTGGTGAGGCCCAAATACAACCTTTATTTTGTTCTATGGTGAACCCAGGGTCTGGCACAGTGTAAGTGCCCACTCAGGTTTGTTGAATAAAGGTTTCTCTGAAGAAATTAGAGGGAAGAGATCAAGTTCAAAACTAAGATCTTAGATGTGGCAATTTAGTAGCCTCAAATATTGAGGCATAACATTGAGTTCTGGTTTAAAACTAGTCTGTTAATGTGGTTATATTGTGGTCTTTACCTTTTCATTTAGAATTTCCCAAATCAGGCATACTTATGACTTATTCTATGTAGTGTGGTAATATATACAAGATGAGTGACATAAACTTCAGTAGTCCTATATCAGAAAATTACAGTACAATTTCTTGAAATCATATTCCTAGCACTGACTTCTACTTTACTGTTTGCATAATCTAGGTAGGATTTGCTATCTAATTAATGATAAAACTGGTTCATTCTTCATTTAGTATAAGAGATGGCAACTTTCTTGGCAAACTTGGCAAACTTTTTTTTAAAAGGACCAGATAGTAAATATTGGATAGTAAATATTGAACTTTACAAGTCATACAGTGTCTATTGCCAACTACTCAACTGTGCAGTTATAGCACAAAAGCAGCCATAGACATACATCAGTGAATGAGCATAGTCATGTTCCAATAAAACTTTAATTTCAAAAGCAGTCAGTGGGCCATTTTTGGTCTGTGAGGTCTGCTGGTTCTTGAACCCAGTCCCTCCTCCCCACTATGGGTTAAATATATCTTCCCTCCAACTTCAAAAGTCTTTGCACAGGGATGACATGACTGCATTCTTCTCTTTGGAAAGGCCTGAGTGTACAGCAGATGACATGATTAATGCCAAGAGTATTAGATGCACTTTGACCTAGAAGTTCACAGAGCTTGCCTCTTTTTTTTTTTTTTTAAACATATAATGTATTATTAGCCCCACAGAGCTTGCCTCTTAAGAGCACCACTTTTTTAAGCTCCACAGTGGTGGAAACAGGTAAAGATCCCAAGTATAAAGTATGCTTGCTCACTCAGCTTTGGAACTGGACATTGGTATGCCAATAGGAAATTACTGAGCATATGGTTTTACTGAGGAAGACAATGTCCCAGAGATGGGAGAAGCAGGAATAGAATGCAAAGGAAAAATTCATGTCTCCTTTTTTTGCAGATAGTTCCTGTTGTACTCTGGCAAATTTGAATTCAGTTTTCGAAACTTGAAGAATGTATGTGCTTACAGTTTGCTATTACTTAATTTGTTGCATGGGTTAGGAAGCATCTCGTCACCCTGAGATGCTTACTAGATCTCTTAGTAATAAGGAAGTAGAATAGAAGGGGTGGGGGTGGGAGTCCTTAAAACTACAGTTGCAGAAGATTGTCATCAAGCGTATGCATACCAGTACCCAGATTTTGTCTCGGTTAGGACACATAGAGTGGAAAAACACTTTAGTAGGTTTATCCTCAGTTATCTCCTCTCTGCCACCCTTCCCACCTCACACACATTTTCACTTCCCTGTACTTTCTGAGTAGCAAAATTGATGCCTCCAAGCAGGCATTTATTGAAACATTGAAGAACAAGGCTAGCAATGTGTTCTGGGAGGTGAGTCAGCAGAAATGGAGCCAGATTTTGTGAATCTGAGTAAAAATCACAGGCACAGATACTACATTCTGTATTTTGAAAGCAATTTAAAGACCCTAATTTGCTTAATAGGCATGGTGGTGGTCTGGTGGTAGTGGCCGTCATGTCTATATTTAGATTTGTGCATTAGTGGGGATTTTGACTAAAGATAGGTTACTAGGGACTGTAAAGGTACCAATGTTAGATCAGGCCTTACGCATGCTATCAGCTCCCTTTAGCTCTCTTTTGTTATAATTTCATTTTACAAAGAAACTTTTTTGTAGGATAAACTGCTAGGGAAACAGGAAGCCTTGGCACACCCTAATGAGTTGAAGACAGAGGCTCTGTATCCTATCTCCAACTACTTCCATTCTAACTTATCCTAGCTTAATTAATACAGATGCTATGGCTGGAAGCCAGGATCCACCTATAGAGTATTAGGTAATTCTCCACTCCCCATCCCCATTCTGATCTTACACTATATTGGTTCTGAAGAGGTACCATCTTTTTCCAACCTTATCACCTTCTAGACAGCCTGTTATGTTAAGGCAGCCAGGTATGTGTTTGGTTTTTTTTCCTCGCTTGAATGTAGATGTTTAAAGCTACCCCCTTTCTCAGGGAAATCATTGTACCTTTACTTAATGGTGTTTGTTGATTACAGAGGTACAGTTATCATAAATGGAGAGTTTGGGAAGTATTGTTCCTCATTGTTGGAGGAACGGGGCAGTTGTGAATGTTGTAAAGGTGATGTGGTTTTAGGAATAGCTAAGTCTCAGTATATCGAACTAAAAGCCAACATGTATTTACTATTCTCAGTATGCTCTCATCCTCCCACATACCTTTTCTCAGTGGCAAACCTGATATGTCAGGCATCTTTTGTAACTTTTGGGGAACTGGTAATTTTTTCCAGTAAGGCACTAATAGTTAAATTATTCTATATGCTTTCATGGTGTATAAGTTAGTAGATGTGAGGGAACATGGGGTTGGTCTAAGAGAGAGCCAGTGGGCACCTGGGTGGCTCAGTGGATTAAAGCCTCTGCCTTTGGCTCAGGTCATGATCCCAGGGTCCTGGGATGGAGCCCTGCATTGGGCTCTCTGCTCAGCAGGGAGCCTGCTTCCCTCTCTCTCTCTGCCTGCCTCTTTGCCTACTTGTGATCTCTGTCAAATGAATAAAATCTAAAAAAAAAAAAAAAAAAAATAGAGCCAGTGAAAAATCGTCTCTTGGGAGATCTGTAGAGTCAAAGTTTAAAAAATAGTAGTAGTTTTAGAGGAAAAAAGGCTTGAGAGTTAATCTTTTTATGATTTCAAAATTCTTTTAGAGTTATTGTTGAAGAATGTGATCTTGGTGTTCTCCATTTCCTCAGAAAGTGGATAAGATACAGAAGTGTTTTACATTAAACTCCAAATGTATTCGGTATATTTGTTTCAAATCCATAGGCTCTTAAGACCTGAGTTTCAGTCTAATGTATAATGTTGTTTAAAGTGTAATGTAAAATACAGTGTAATATACAAAAGTCATCTTTAGAAAATAGAAGAACTGTATGTAAGCAGATAAGGAATAGTGTAACCAGATAAGGAAAAATACTTTTAACCAGATGGGAGCTTTGTTGTGCCATCTTTGATACACTTATAAACTGACAAGAACTTGACTCCTTTCCATCAAAAGAAAACAGTAATGTATAAGTGCTTTTCAAAATTTCAAAAGTGGTTTTCTATACTTAGTATATTTATTCAAATAGTACTTGAGTGTGCCTACTATGTGCCAGAGCTCATTGCTAAATATTAAATGCACCAACTGTGATTTTTGTGGTTACAAGGGATAAGAAACCCAGTTTAACTAATTTAAGCAAAAAGGGGAATGAATGTATTGGTTGGCACAGTTAGACAAGGATCTAAATTCTCCCCATCATCAGCTTGCTTTCTCTGTGTCCGTGCTTTCAAAAAAGTCTCTCCTCCTGGTGGTAGGATCGCTACTAGATTGTCTCAGGATGCTTCCCAAAGCCATGTCTCTCTAGGTTCAGGTCCCCAAGGAGAAGTGATAATCTTCATCCAAGCATTTCCATCTGGTGAGTTCTGAAAAGTACTCTGATTCAACTGACTTAGGTCACCTATTACTGTCCATTTTCCCTCCCTCCTCCAATCTGTGGCCAGGGGAAGGTGATATGCTGATTGGTTAAAGTTTCATACATGTGATCTGATGCTAAGATTTGAGGTTGAAGCTTACATAGACCAAATGAAAGTGAGCCCACAAATAAAAATGGGCTCTTTTCAGAGCAGGAGGATTGAACAGTGGGAAGACAACAAATATCTGCTACATAAGGGAATTTGTAGTCTAATTTCTCACTTGATCCTTAACATGACTTAGAAATTAAGTATATTTTATTAGAGCCTTCCCTAATCACATAGATAAACTCTTACCTAGAGTTAAGGTACTGGAAGGAGCTAGAATTAAATCCCAATTTATATGATATGATTCCTAGTCTAGTGTCCTTTCTACTCTTCTACTCTGGCCCAAACCAAAATAAGTCTCCTGGAGTTCTTGAGTATTTTGCTATTGATAGGCCCAGTGAGAGGGAGCCCATTGTTTATGAAAGATGAAATTAAATTCCTGACAGTGTAATACATGGCTTTGATTAAATTCATGTATGGCCATTTTATATACTAGGCAGCATAGTGGTGCTGTTAAGTACACAGACCCTAGAGTCAAAATACCTAGGTTCAAATCCTATTTTTGCCCCGTCCTAGGTGACCTTGGTCATTTAACTTAGCTGTGCCTCAATTTCCTCATCTTCAAAATAGGGATAATAGTATTACTTAACTTATAGGATTGTTGTGAGGACTAAGTTATTTAACATATGCAAAGGTTAACTTCCTGGCATGTAGGAAGTGTGCTAAATAAATGTTAGCTATAATTATTATCATCACTATTATCATAATCTTTGGTATTGTGATAGAGAAATGTGGATTTTGTGATAATGCAATAAGACAGATTTACATCTGATTGGATACTAATCATTAAGATATTTAAATATATTCTCTATCCTGGGTTGTTTTTTCTTCCCCTGGTAAGATTTTATTTGAGAGAGAAGGAGCGTGCGAGAGAGAGTGCGAGCAGGGTGGAGGAATCTAGTGGTAGGTCACATTGGTGTATGGTGACATACCCTGGTCAGTATTTTCAGCAGTGACTTGGATGGAGATGGATTATAGACTTCATAAAATTATGGTAAATAGCTAATATTATAGATGGCATTCAAGATTTGAAATTATTTTAACAGATTGGAATAAGCAAAAAGATCAACCAGATGGACTTTAACAGGATAATGACCAACAAAATGAATAAGTATGTTTCTATTTCTATTTGAATGTCCTGGTGTGCCAAAATGAAATGCCTCTTGAGGTAACCCAGTCCTGTTTCCGATAACTCTTATTCCTAAAAAGGTTTTTATTATGTTCAGTTAACATTTATATCTCTTCCTCTTCCATCCAGTGATCCATTTTTTGTTGTCTGGATGTTTGCTCTGTCCAACATGACAGGCATTCAAATATTTAGAGATAGTTACCAGGTATCTTCTTGTAATAGTATGGTATTATTTCGTATTATATACTGTAGTGGTTAGGAGTTTGTAGTCTGCAGCCAGGTTGACTGAATTTGATTCCCAGCTTCACTGCTTACTAGCTGTGTGGCCTTATCATCTGTGCCTCATTTTAATGATCAATTGCCATCTCTGTCAGGACACGACACCATGAAAGGTAGAAGGCTCCCTGCTCAGTGGTGAGTCATCTTCTCCCTCTGCCCTTCCCCTAGCCCCCTCTCTCTCTTTCTTAAATATATAAATAAAATCTTTTTGGGGGGTGCCTGGGTGGCTCAGTGGGTTAAGCCTCTGCCTTTGGCCCAGATCATGATCTTAGGGTCCTGGGATGGAGCCCCACATCGGGCTCTCTGCTCAGCAGGGAACCTGCTTCCCCCTCTCTCTCTGCCTGACTCTCTGCCTACTTGTGATCTTTGTCTGTCAAATAAATAAAGAAAAATCTTTTTAAAAAAAAAGTATACTTTTCATAATAGTAATCCTAGCGGGGAAAACTTGACAAAATCTTTTTGGATATAGGGGATGCACACGAAGGCAAACTTTAAGGCAGATAATGACAACTACTGCTCCTAAATAATACAGCAGCTAATGCTTACAAGTACTTACTTTGTGCCCGGCACTGAACTAAGGCTTACATAGATCACTCCATTTGAATCTCATTTGTTGGGTGATGCAGCTCTGGCAATTAAGGAATTTGTCCAAGTTCTTATCGCTGGTAAGTAGTAGAGAAGGGATTCATACTTAGGTAATCTGATTTTAGGGCCTGAACTCTTAACATCATTACACTATGCTGATGGAGTGAGGTTAAAATTTCTATTTCTTTTTTTTTTTTTTTAAGATTTTGTTTATTTTTATTTATTTGACAGAGAGAGATCACAAGTAGGCAGAGAAGCAGGCAGAGAGAGTGAGAGGGAAGCAGGCTCCCTGCCGAGCAGAGAGCCCGATGCGGGACTTGATCCCAGGACCCTGAAATCATGACCTGAGCTGAAGGCAGCGGCTTAAACCACTGAGCCACCCAGGCGCCCAAAATTTCTGTATTTCTTAAAATGGAACATGGATAAAAAATACTGAGAAACACTGCATTAGACATTTGATTAAAGGTGCTTATATAAGGCAAATAGAGAGATTTTGTTATATGTACTCAATTGAAATAGAGGTAAAATATACTAGTATTACTGTTATTTACCAAAGGGCTTTATAACATGTTCATAACAACAGTAACCACTATAACCACAGTAACCACTTGATCCCTTCTATGTTTGTGAATTTTACTTTGGCTTTAATAAGCTAATCATACAAATCCTTTCTCTTGCCTTGAGTCCTCACTGTGATATTTTATATTTTTTGTATGACTTTTTAATCTAGTGGAATAGAATGGGTATCACAAGGTCCAATTACCCCGGATACCAATTTGGCTTTCAAATATATTTAAACCACACTGGCAGTATTTTAACTCTTAGAAAGTGAGCCTTTGCTTCTTTCTAGTATGATAATATCCACCATGTGTTTGTCTAGTTAAATTGAATCATATGACAAGATGGTTCAGTACTTTAAGAAGTAAGCAGTTAGAAAGCAAAGCAAATCTTATGTTATGTATATTTTGCCACAGTATAAAAAACAAACAGACAAAGAAAAAAGTAAAGCAAAGTTGAAGTTGGGGAGGGAGGAATGGATTCTAATGTGGTATGAGGAAATCTGAGAGTGGTAGTAATGTTGATTATCTTAATTTTGATGATTCACAGATGTATAGATATGTTAAAACTCATTAAATTGTACACCTTAAATACAGTTTATTGTCTCAATTATACTTCAGTAAAGCTATAAAAATATTATATATTATAGCACACATACCTTCCCACTCTCCCACCCCTGACAAAGAGCAAAGACTTCTGTTTTGTTTTGTTTTTTTAAGATTTTATTTATTTATTTGACAGACAGAGATCACAAGCAGGCAGAGAGGCAGAGAGAGAGAGGAGGAAGCAGGCTCCCTGCTGAGCAGAGCCCGATGCGGGGCTCGATCCCAGGACCCTAGGATCATGACCTGAGCCGAAAGCAGAGGCCCCAACCCACTGAGCCACCCAGGCGCCCCGAGCAAAGACTTCTGAAGAAATTCATATAAACATGTCTTTGGATGTGTTAAGTATTTTTCTATTAAACATCAAGGAATTTTATTTTATTTTTTAAATTATTTTATCGATTTGTTTAACAGAGGGAGACAGAGAGATCACAAGTAGGCAGAGAGGCAGGCAGAGAGGAGAAGCAGGCTCCCCGCTGAGCAGAGAACCGGATGTGGGGCTCGATCCC
The DNA here is from genome assembly GCF_922984935.1 of Meles meles. NCBI lineage: Eukaryota > Metazoa > Chordata > Mammalia > Carnivora > Mustelidae > Meles > Meles meles. Next base: position 43,757,882 of record NC_060069.1, on the reverse strand, counting down.
AGGACCCTGAGATCATGACCTGAGCTAAAGGCAGAGGTTTAACCCACTGAGCCACCCAGGTGCCCCAAACATTAAGGAATTTTAACTTGAAGTTATAGAAAATAATTGTTGAAATCCAATATAACATTTATTTATTTATTATGGTACCCTTAAAACTGTTTTGTATCATGAATGGAAAGTACAGGTGCTTTTACAATGACACCTATTTGTAATGTCACAAGAGGCAGGAACAGAGATGAAAGAAATCTTTTTTTTTTTTTAACATTTTATTTATTTATTTATTTGACTGAGAGAACACAAATAGGCAGAGTGTCAGGCAGAGGGAGAGGAAGAAGGTGGCTCACCACCAAGCAGAGAGCCCAACACAGGGCTTGATCCCAGGACCCCAGGATCATGACCTGAGCTGAAGGGAGACACCCAACCAACTGAACCACCCAGGTGTCTTGAGACTAAATAAATCTTTATTGCCTAAGTTGAAAGTTTGCAAGAAAATCCTAGCAAAACTATCCAATAGGAAAGATCTACACATCTGTACAGGTGACAAATTGGGCGGACTCTGAATGAGACCAATAGCCACATCAGTTCTATTCAGTTGGTCCTGAGACCTTGTTTACTTTGAGTACTGTGACTTTTTCTTCTACTGTGCAGCTAGGATTTAAGTCTGCAAGAACTTAAGGGACCCATGCTATAGAGAGAATGTTCTTGACAGAAGTAGCAGTATTGATGATGAGACAGCTTCTTTTTAAAAATCTTGGATTTCCGGGAGACAGAAGAATATAGTGGTAACGACTTTGGAATTAGTCAAGTCTGGATTTAAATTCTGGCTGTTCCACGGCTAGCTTTGTGATCTCTTGGATAGGTTACTTAGCTTCCCTGTTCCTTAGTTTTTTCATTTGTAAGTTGGGGCTAATAGTACCTGCATCTCATGTCATACAGGTTAAATGAGAGTAATGCATATGAAATACCTAGCATAGTGCCTGGCACATAGTAAGTATTCAGAAAAAGAGAGCCATTATTATGACTGTTGCTGTTATGATCTTACTTCCTTGCAAGGTGTTTAGATTAGTAAAACATATACTTCTTGGAATATTTGTATCATTCATACTAATTCAAAGAGTTAGGAAAGAGAAGGAATCAATTTCTAGAGAACCCGAAAGACAGTCTTATATGAGACTTATATGAGTGGAAAATTGTTACAGAACATTAAAAAATTTTTTTTAAAAAGATTTATCTGTCAGAAGTGCATGCACGAGCAGTGGGGAGCAGCAGGCAGAGGGAGAAGCAGGCTCCCTACTGAGCAAAGAGCCCGATGTGGACTCGATCCCAGGACCCTGGGATCATGACCTGAGCTGAAGGCAGACACTTAAGTGATTGAGCCACCTAGGTGTCCCTGTTAAAAAATGTTCTAAAAATTGAACTTTTTATTTGAAGAAATGTAAAGCCTATAGAAAAGTTATAAGAATATTAAAATTAACTTCTTTATGCCCCGTCTAGTTTCATAGATTGGTAACATTTTGGCCTATTTGCTTTAATTTTTTTTATGTTTTATTTTTTATTTTAATTTTTATTTTTTTTAAGATTTTATTTATTTATTTGACAGAGAGAGAGATCACAAGTAGGCATAGAGGCAGGCAGAGAGAGAGGAGGAAGCAGGCTCCCTGCGGAGCAGAGAGCCCGATGCGGGGCTCGATCCCAGGACCCTGAGATCACGACCTGAGCCGAAGGCAGCGGCTCAATCCACTGAGCCACCCAGGCTCCCCTATGTTTTATTTTTTAAATTAAAAAAAATGTTTATTTATTTGAGAGCACGCCAGTCAGGGTAGGGACAGAGGGAGAGAATCTTCAAGGAAATCCCCTGTTGAGCATGGAGCCCAAGATGGGGGCTCAATCCCACGGCCTGTGAAATCATGGCCTGAGCTGGAATCAAGAGTTGGATGCTTATCTGAGAGCCACCCAGGCGCCCCTACTTTACTGTTTTTTTGTTTTTGTTTTTTTACCTTTTTTTTAAATGTTAGATAATATACACAATTTTCTTCTTTCTTCTCCCCCTCCTTCTTATCCCCTCCTCCTCCTTTCTTTTCCTGCTTCTGCTGCTGCTGCATCTTCTGCTTCTCCTCCTTTTTCTTCTGCTTCTGTTTTTCCTGTCTCTGCTGCTTCTGCTTCTTGTGCTTCTTCTTCTTTTGCTTCTGCTTCTATTTCTGCTTTTCCTCCTCCTTTCTCTTCTGCTTCTGCTTCTCCTTCTGCTGCTGCTGTTTCTTTTGCTTCTCCTCCTCCTCCTTCTTCCTGCTTCTCTTCTCTTGTTTCTGCTTCTCCTCCTCCTCCTTTTTCTTCTGCTTCTGCTTCTTCTTTTGCTGCTTCTTCTGCTTCTTCTTTTGCTTTGGCTTATCCTTTTTCTGCTTCTGCTTCTTCTTTTTCTTCTTTTGCTGCTGCTGCTTCTGCTTCTGTTGTTTCTTCTGCTTCTGCTGCTTCTCCTTCTACTACTACTTCTGCTTATCCTGCTTCTGCTACTTCTTCTTCTGCTTCTGCTGAGGGCTGGTTGCAGAAATCATGACCCTGTATCCCCAGGTACTTCAGCTTTATCTCCTAAAAACAAGGAAAGTCTTTTACATAGCACAATGTAATTATCAACTGTATTTTAACATGATGTGTATTATGATTTGATACATGGTCTGTATTCAGATTTTACTGATCGTCTTAATAACTATCCTTTATAACAATTTCTCCCCCAATCTAGAAATGAAATTTAGTTGTCTTTTCTTTGGAACAATCCCTCAGCCTTTCATTGTTTTTCATGATTGACATTTTTTGAAGAATAACTGGCCTGTTGTTTTATAGAATGTCCTTTAATTGAGGTTTGTTTGCTTGTTCCTCATAAACTCACACAGGGTATGCTTTTTGGCAGGTAATATGTCCTCAGTGCCTCTCACCAGAAGGCATTATTGTGATGTTAATTAACTCTGATCACTTAGCAAAGAGATTTTTTCACTCTAAAAGTAACTCTTTTACCTTTGTAATTAATAAGTAATCTATAAGGGTTGCTTCAATATACTTGGAGATGTAAGGGCCTGCTTAGCTGGAGCAGCCCCACCTTGGTAGAACAGCCATTTTGTTGTATAAGCAGTGAACTTAGATTGACCCTGCCCCCCAGAAGAACTCACTTAGAAACGGGTCTGGGAAACCGGTAAATAAGGCTGACCAGCCCCTGATAAAAGAGCCCATATACCAGGACGTGTCAGGTCAGGGAGAGGTAACAGAGGCCAGAATGTAAAGGATGAGTCAGGCCAGGTGGAGACAACCAATCAGCAAAGTGCACATACTATCTCCCTGACTACCAAAGAATGTGGGCCCTGCCTTTTGGGCACCTTCGGGTGCCAGTTCTGACCAAGGTGATAGGCTAGTTCAAATAGCTACTATAGGGTAAATTGTAATTCAATTGGCCACCCGTGTGTGACCTAGCATGACTGTGCAGATTTCTCTGTGTGTTACAATCTCTTTGGCCACCTCTGTGTGGCCAGGCTCAACCACATGGCCTTTGCTCTATAAAAGTTAGTCTATAAGGCAAGGAGGTGTCGCCTTCTCTGTAAGAGGCAGCCCGGCCAGACAGTTTGGTTCTTGATGCTTGGCGCGAAATAAAGCTTTGCTTGATCTTTGCTTTGTATTGGTCTCGTCCTTTTGTCCACGTCCTGTTTTTAAACAAACTTTCCCCCAGTGGTTTGAGAATCCTAAGGAGCATTTTTGTATCATTAACATGTGGTTTTCTTCAGTTGAATTGAAGTCTTCTTGAGAAAGTAGTTTTTACTTCAAAAAATATGTTGTAGTACCCTATACACAGTAAGTTCCCAGTACTAGTGACTACCTGACTTTCAACTGCCTGACACAAGATTGCTGATTTCATTTCTTTTTTTTTTTAAGATTTTATTTTATTTATTTATTTGACAGACAGAGATCACAAGTAGGCAGAGAGGCAGACAGAGAGAGAGAGGGAAGCAGACTCTCTGCTGAGCAGAGAGCCCGATGCGGAACTCGATTCCAGGACCCTGAGATCATGACCTGAGCCGGAGGCAGCAACTTAACCCACTGAGCCACCCAGGCGCCTGCTGATTTCATTTCTTATAATGGATTTTATTGCTTACCCTGAGACGTTAACAGGTACTTAAACAAAGTCCTATTATATGCAAATTAGAAATGGTCACTAATTGGACTGATTAGGTAGGGTTTTTTAGTTGTTTTTTTCTAAGATTTTATTTATTGATTTATTTGAGAGAGAGCGAGCAAGCGCAAGCAGAGGGGCAGAGGGAGCAGGCTCCCCACTGAGCAGGGACCCTGATGACGTGGGGCTTGATCCCAGGACCCCGGGATCATAACCTGAGCCAAAGGCAGATGTTTAACTGGCTGAACCATCCATCTCGGCACTTCTGATTACTTATTTTTATTTTTTTTTATTTTTTTTATTTTTATTTTTTTTTAAAGATTTTATTTATTTATTTGACAGAGAGAGAGATCACAAGTAGGCAGAGAGGCAGGCAGAGAGAGAGGAGGAAGCAGGCTCCCTGCGGAGCAGAGAGCCCGATGCGGGACTCGATCCCAGGACCCCGAGACCACGACCTGAGCTGAAGGCAGTGGCCCAATCCGCTGAGCCACCCAGGCGCCCCTTTTTTTTTTTTTTTTTAAAGATTTTATTTATTTATTTGACAGAGAGAGAGATCACAAGTAGGCAGAGAAGATTACTTATTTTTAGTAGGCCTCTCAGACCAGTGAGGTGGGAAGAGTAATATAACCTTTGGATATTTTGAAAGAAAAATTAATAAAAATAATTAAGAAAAGCTCTCATTATCACTAGAAAACTTGTTAAATGTGTAGTACCCTTATTCCATTTTAATTTGGGTTTGTGATGAAAAGAAGTTTCTGGGTGGTGTTCATCTTTCACTTTAGACTGTGACATTTTTCATGTCAGCCTAGTACTTAGCCAGGACTCATGGGTGTCACCTTGAGTCTCTAAGAATTAGGTCAGGTTTCCTGTAGATCTTGTCACATTGCCACTTTAGTTGGAGGAAAGAAAGTAAAGCACAATTGCAGTTATTTAGATGAACATCTCATTCAGGAGAGGTTATTAGAGGCAGTGAGGTGGAGTAGAATGTCCTCATTCTGTCTGGCATTTGTTTTGTTTTTCATCTCTGCTCTGAGGATCTTTCTTCTACCTTTCATGGTATCATGTCTTGGCAGAGATGGCAATTGAACATTAAAGTTCTTCTGTCCCCAATTTCTGGCTGATGCCTAAAATTACATCATTATTAAATTAACTTATTTGTGCAAATTATGATACCCAAGAAAAATGCGGATATCCTTGCAGGGTGTAGGAGAGGTAGCATAAGCCAACATCTAAACTTGACACATCACGTATTTAGAACTTTTCTGTGGTAGCTAGTTGCTAGAAGCTCTCTGCTAAGTGAGACAGTAATAACTAAGTTTTCACTGGGGGCAGGGAGAGGCTTGGGTGGGGTTTTAATAGTTGGGGGCTCTGAACAAGCTTACAGTGCTGACTCGGAAAGAGGAAGGGAAAATGGGTATTGGAAAAGTAAGAGGAAGGACACTTAAAAGATGCAGTACACTACACAATTTTCATAGCTCTAACCATGTGGAATGGTCTGTGAAACCTACAGAGCATTTATAGTTTTAGAAAAATCCAGCTTTGTTAAGCCAGGAATTGGTGATTGTTGTTTCTTTTTAAAAAAGCTCTTTTTTCTTCCCATCTGCACCAAAAATGTGCCTTTCACACTTCCTTGTACTTGTTATGTCTCCAGATGTCCTAGGGATGTTATAAGGGGTGGTGGTAAAAGTCTGTACAACTAACTTTCTCCAAGTTATTAGAATTTTTACATTCAGTCAGGATATGGAATTAGCAGTTAGTATACAGGCTACATTGGTCAGGATAATAATTTCCAAGGTCAGGTGATTAATTGTGGCCGTTGTTCCAGAGAGGCATTTCAGTATTTCTACTAGAGCACATGTTTATTGAAGTTTTGTTGTTTTTGCCAGATGCATTTGGCTCATGTTGTGAAATGTGTGCTGTGGAATTGATCTTTTGCTGAGTGTATCTCTGTTAACATCTCTGAAATACTGGTGACAGACTTTTTCCCCACTTCAATGAGAAAAAAATTCTTTTTCACTTTCTATGACCAGTTAAAAGAAGATGGATGCACAGAGTTCAGCCAAAATGAACACAAGAAAGAGGAGAAAAGAGGTACCTGGACCCAATGGGGCAGCAGAAGAAGATGGAATTTCTTCAAAAATGCCACGCTGTGCAGTTGTAAGGAAGAGATTTCTTTGTTGAACACTTAACCTAGCAGGGGGAGGGTAGAAACTGATAAAAAATTGATGATAGCAGTATGACAAGTCTTCTTAAATAATAGAAAGAATGAATAGTAAGTGTGAATAATATTTTCACAGTTGCTAGAAATGTTATGCTTTCTTACCAAATTGTAGCTCATTGCTCAGTTGTAAGAACTTTACACTGGAACTGGAAAAAGAATGTTAGAGAAAAAAAGAATGTTAGAAAAATTTGGAAGTTGTATATATAGTAAAGATCAAATTAAAACTAATGGAATAGAGAAATTGGAGCAGCCATCTGATCTTAGTTTCACCTCATAGTGTTTCGTTTTCTGTGTCTTTTTTTTTCCTCCACTATAATTCCTTCACTCCATTACTGGTTATATCTTAGATGAGAGCCCTTTTCTGTTACTGCCTACCTGTGTTCCTTTATCCCTGGGACATTATCTTGTATTTGCTAACTACTGCCAAGTCTTTGATTTTCCAAACTGCTCATCCTGTCTTGGTTTGGTACACTTCTTTAAGCTTCCCCTAAAAAACATGTCAAGGACCACATACACAACTGAGGTTATTATTGATATATAATATTATGAAATCCATGTTTTAAAATTCCAGTGAAAGGATTGTATATTTCTGTGTTTTCTTTACCTATATTGACCATTAGCCATTGATCAAATAGAAGTTTCCACTTTTAGTTCTGGAGCTTCATGTAGTACAAAGGGAAAAATACTTTTACTCTGACACAATTAACATTTGTCCCAAAGCAGTACTCTCTCTTGAGCAGTAAAAACAACTTGATTCCCCCAATAGGAGATACATGCTTTGAGCCTGATATTAATGATGATATTGATGGTAGGGGCAAGTATATTAGTTTTCTGTTGCTGCTTAACACATTGCCACAAGTTTAGTGGCTAAACTATACGGATATATTATCTTATAGTTCTGGAAGTCAGAAGTCTGAAATGGGTTTCAGAGGGCTAAAATCCAAGTGTTGATAGGGCTGGAGGTTCTAAGGGAGAATCTGTTTTATTGTCTTTTCCAGCTTTGAGAGGCTGCCCCCATTACTTTGCTCATGGTGCCAGCCAGCAATCACATTACTCTGATTACTGCTTCTCTCATCACATCTCTGCTGTTTCTGACTTTTCTTCCTCTCTCATTCACTTACAGAGACCCTTATGATTACATTGAACATACCTGAATAATCCAGAATAGTCACCCTGTTTCAAAATCATTTATTTTTTTAAAGATTTTATTTATTTGACAGAGAGATCACTCTGTGATGTCTGTGTGTCTGTGCAGAGCAGCAGACAGAGGGAGAGGAGGAAGCAGGCTCCCTGCTGAGCAGAGAGCCCAATGTGGGGCTCCATCCCAGGACCCCGAGATCATGACCTGAGCTGAAGGCAGAAACTTAACCCACTGAGCCACCCAGGTGCCCTCAAAATCATTTAATTTAATCATATCTGCAAAGCCCTTTTGCCATGTAGGGTACAGTAGTCACAGGTTCTAGAGAATAACATGTAGACATCTTTGGAGGACCGTTATTCTCTACACTGTGGTAAGTCTACTCAGAAAATGACTCAGCAGTAAACAAAACAGGCCATTGTTAATTTTTTTTTTTTTTTAGATTTTTATTTATTTATTTGACAGAGAGAGATCACAAGTAGATAGAGAGGCAAGCAGAGAGAGAGAGAGAGGGAAGCAGGCTCCCTGCTGAGCAGAGAGCCCGATGCGGTACTCGATCCCAGGACCCTGAGATCATGACCTGAGCCCAAGGCAGCGGCTTAACCCACTGAGCCACCCAGGCGCCCCCCATTGTTAATTTCTGAATGCTTCTCAGAGACTTGAGGTTAAGGAGATGATAGTAAGCACAAGTCGTGTTGGAGTAGGGCAAGTTATAACCAAGAAGGTGATACTTGTTGCCAGTCACAATAGCCAGGGATAGAGCAAAGGAAGCCAGTCTTAGTGGAATGGGCTCTTAAAAGACTTTAAATTTCTTGGGCCTTAGAATTGAGGAGTTTCAATGCTTTAAATTACTTTGCTTCGTATATTCATGTCATAAATCAGCTGGTGACTTCCTACTTATTCCACATTCCTCTCTGGTACACACTGGCTATTTAGCATGTGCTAATGGTCAAAGATTCACTTGCCCAACAGGCTGTACCAACCCTAGTGAGGAGTGTCTGCTAAAAAAACTTGTCTGTCATCTCTATTGTACTCTTGTATCTCTGACCCCTTTTCAGCTCTGTAGCAAAAGCAAAACAAGATTTTTTTTCCTTTTTTTTAATAACAGTTCTATTGAGACCATATAATCCACCCATTTAAACTGTACAGTTCAGTGGTTTGGGGTATATTTAGAGTAGTGCAACCATCACCACAACCAATTTTAGAATATTTTCATCACCCCCCAAAAAAGTCCCATCCCCATTCGCAGTCACTTTCCATTACCTCCTTACTTCCAGCCTCTGGAAATCACTCTTTAGGTCTGTATAGAATTTTCCTATTCTGAACATTACATATAAATGGCATACATACAATACATAGTCTTTTGGCCAGTTTCTTTTCACTGAGCATTTTTTCAAGATTCATTAATGTTCAGCATGTTTTTAAGATTCATTAATGTTGTAGCATGTATTTGTACTTGATTTCTTTTTGTTAACAAATAATATTCCATCACATACCACATTTTACTTATCCACTCATTAGTTGACATTTGAGTTGAGCAAACAAGATTTTATCACACACAATGTGCCAGCATGGTCAGTAGGTGATAGGAGTATAAAGATAAATAAGACCTTCCTTTTGAGAGATGTGAGCCTAATATGGAGCTCTGTAGCTCAGAGCTCTGAAGAGGTTTTTTTGTTTTTTGTTTTTAAAGATGTTACTTATCTATTTGACAGAGATCACAAGGAGGCAGAGAGACAGGCAGAGAGTGAGAGAGAGGAGGAAGCAGGCTCCCTGCTGGGCAGAGAGCCCAGTGTGGGGCTCGATCCCAGGACCCTGGAATCATGACCTGAGCCAAAGGCTGAGGCTTTAACCCACTAAGCCACCCAGACACCCCTCTGAAGAGGTTTTTTTTTTTTTTTTTTTTTTTCCTTGAAAGTGGGAAAGAAGTTGGAAGTGTAACCAAGTATTAGTAGCTGGGGTGGTGGGTCAGAATGAATTGGAAAGAAGAGAGAAAATAATTAAGGAGGAAAAATAAAGGTATAACGTTATGGCTAGTTTGTTTATAAGTATAAGGAATTTACTGATACAGATGTTTCTAAAGGTACAATCAAAAAGAATCACAAAAATATTTATGAAGAGGGGCACCTGGGTGGCTCAGTGGGTTAGGGCCTCTGCCTTCAGCTCAGGTAGTGGTCTCGGGGTCCGGCGATCAGGCCCCACATCGGGCTCTTGGCTCGGTGGGGAGTCTGCTTCCTTTCCTCTCTGCCTGCCTCTCTGCCTGCTTGTGATCTCTGTCTGTCAAATAAATAAATAAAATCTTAAAAAACGTATTTATGAAGATAAGACTTTTAGCCTATTTAAATATTTATCATATGTATAAATAAATCACAAATTGGCAACAGGTCTGCTAATGGAGATTTCACAATCTCATATTGAAAACATCTGTTTGCCAGTTGCTATGCATTAGAGATGCAAAGATGAAAAGATGACCTTGCCCTTAAGAAGTTCACAGATGGGGTGCCTGGGTGGCTCAGTGGGTTAAAGCCTCTGCCTTTGGCTCAGGTCATGATTCCAGGGTCCTGGGATTGAGCCCTGCATCAGGCTCTCTCTGCTCAGCAGGGAGTCTATATCTCCCTTTCCCTTTCCCTCTGTGTGCACACTCTCTCTCTCTCTCTCTCTCAAAGAAAGAAAGATCTAAAAAAAAAAAAAAAAACTCACAGACAAATAGGGGAAATAGATAAATAAGGTACTGAATGAGGGGCGCCTAGGTGGCTCAGTCAGTTAAGCATCTAACTCCAGATTTCGGCTCAGGTCATAATATCAGGGTTGTGAGGTTGAGCTCCACACAGGCTCTGTGCTGAGCAGGGAGCCTGCTTAGAATTCTTTCTCCTTTTCCCTCAGCCCCTCCCCTGCTTGCATATTCTCTCTCTTAAAAAAAATAAAAAATAAAAAAATAAAAAATGAAAGAGCTAAATAGAAGAAAGAAGTACAATGGCTGCCTAGGGGAGCAACAGATCAACTTTGATCTCTAGAGCTGGGAACAGTGGTTTTGGAAAAGCTTCACTGAGGAGATTATTTCTGAGTTGAACTTTGAAGGATAAATAGGAATTCAAGAAATGGACAAGGGGCTCCTGGGTGGCTCAGTTGGTTAAATGTCTGACACTTGATCTCAGCTCACGTCTTGATCTCATGATTATGAGTTCAAGTTCCATGCTGGGCTCCATGCTGGTCATGGAACCTACTGAAAACAAAACAAAACAAAGAAAAACAACTCCCGGGGTGCCTGGGTGGCTCAGTGGGTTAAGCCTCTGCCTTCAGCTGAAGTCATGATCTCAGGGTCCTGGGATCAAGCCCCACATCGGGCTCTCTGCCCAGCAGGGAGCCTGCTTCCCCCTCTCTCTCTGCCTGCCTCTCTGCCTACTTGTGATCTCGGTCTGTCAAATAAATTAAATCTTAAAAAAAAATAAAGTTTGGGATAAAAATCTGGAATAGATAAGGGAAGCAAGGGGCTGATTATAAAGAATCTTGTGTGCTATGCTTTGGAGTTTGAACTTTATCCTGTGGATAATGTGATCAGATTTGTAGTTTAGAAGATCATTCTGATTGTTTTGGAAAGGATTAGTCGAACGGGGATTGACAGAAACCAAAGGACTAGTTGTGAGATTGTTGTAATGATCCAGGCTGGAGATAATGAGAACTTAAACTACAATTATAAGTTTTTAAGGGGTAAAATAGACAATCCTTGGACATCAGGATGTAAAGGATAAGAGGTGTTAAAGATGACTCCTAGATTTCAGTCCTAGGTAGATTGTATAGATGGGGTGCTTCTTACTTGAAGTAGAACTACAGAAAGATGAATTAGGAGAAAGATGATTTTAATTTAGTACAAGTTCAACTTAGAAGATCTAGGAGACATCCAAATAGTGATTAGATGAATGAGCTCATTGTTTACCTTCACTGAAATGGCAGTAGGAGTCGGAGAATTACTGCTTTTCTTTTCTTCTTCCTTCCTTCCTTCCTCTCCCCCTCTCCCTCCTTCCCGCTTACTCCCCTTTTCTTTTGTTTCTTCCTTTCTTCCTCCTCCCTCCCTCCCTTCCTTCCTTCCCATCTCCAGGGCATGGAGTCTGTTTGCTTTGTTCCACATGCCTTCTTTCTCACACCACATAGTATTCCTCTTGACTTCACAGCCTTTCCCCTAGCATTATGGGGGGAAAAAAATGGATCTCAGTTAAGACCTGTTAACATTTGTGCAGCATGATTGGGTAAAAGGGAAATGTTTCTCTGTGTCATTGTGAAAGTTTCTACTAAAAAATATTTAAGAATCCTTGGAAGTAGAGTACTGGGAAGCCAATATCAAGTTCTAGTCATAATCTGATTTATCTCCATTCTTTATTCTTAAGGACACCAGAATCTCATCTCTTTCAGTGGAATTTTGAAGAATAGTGAGTTAATGTATGTGAACATAATCAGGAAAAAGTTTTTATGAAAGCAATATTGTATTCAGAAAATCATTCATAATTTGGAGATGATGATTATTAATCGTTATAATAGTATTACTTATAATTTGTATAGAATTAAAAACGATATGGCATCTAGAATCTAATCTCTTAGATTAATACAATTTAGTTAATATTGTTGGCATGATAAACCTGTGTGCCATACAATGGGAGAGAAAATGAGCTCACATTGATGATAATGACCTAAATTTGTTGAGTGCCACTATATGTGAAACATTGCGCTAGTTGCTTTACATATACTCTTTCATTTAATCCTTGTAGCCACCTTGTGGGGCAGGTATTATATTCCATTTACTAGAAAATGAAAGCTGTGATTTCACAGCTATTAAGTGTTGCAGTTAGGATTTATTTATTTATTTTGAAAGATTTTATTTATTTATTATGTCAGAGAGAGAGAGAGAGAGTCCACAAGCAGGGGGAATAGCAGGCTCCCCGCTGAGCAAGGAGCCCTATGTGGGACTCAATCTTAGGACCCTGGGATCATGACCTGAGCTGAAGGCAGACATTTAACCTACTGAGCCGCCCAGGCATAACCTAGAGTTGGGATTTAGATCTAATTTTTTTCAAGTTCTAAATCCATGCCCTTTCACTTATGCTTCATGATCAGATAGTTGAAAATAATATTCTGTAGGATTCCATTAAGGTTAAAATGAAGGAGGTGTGTTTTAGGAGAATAAAGGTAGAAATACTTAGTCCTATTTTTATAAGGCTTGGTTTCTAGAGATGCTGGTTTTAGACAGATATTTTTAGAAATACTATTCATTCTAACTGGAGGCAATTCTAGAGAGAGAGATTTTGCTCATCTGTTGTAGTTGAAGAACTTTAGGTTTCATTTTCTATACTTAGGAAGAATTGAAACCCCAGCCAGGAGGGATACCTGTATTTGCTTTCTGCCTTGGTACATACACAGTATATAGAGAAGATTGAAGAAACAGTTGTAAAAGGACACTTTTTTTAAAAAAAGATTTTATTTTATTTGTTTTAGAGAGAGAAAGGGAAGGAGCCTGGGTATGCGTGAGTGGGGGAGGGGCAAAGGGAGAGGGAGAGAGAATCCCAAGCAGAGTTCTGTGCTGAACATGGAGCCTGACACAGGGCTTGATCCCAGGACCCTGAGATCATAACCTGAGCTGAAATCAAGAATTGGACACTTAATTGACAGCCATCCAGGTGCCCTGAAATATAAGATACTTTAGTGTATCTTTTAAAATTGATATTAAATTAATATAACATAAAATTCACTGTTTAAACCATTAAAAAATGTACAGTTCAGTGGCTTTTTAGTGTATTCACAATGTTATGCAACCATCACCACTATCTAATTCCAGAACATTTTCATCACCACAAATAGAAGCCCCATATCTTTTAGCAATCACCTCCCCATCCCCTCAGCCTATTCCCTGGCAACCACTAATCTACTTTTCTCTAGGTCTTTGTCTACTTTGGACATTTCATATAAATGGAATCTTAAAGTATGTGGCCTTTTTTATCTGGCTTCTTATATTTAACATTGTTTTTCAAGGTCCATTCAGGTGGTAGCATGTATTAATACTGCACTCCTTTTTATATTTCACATAGACATACCATTTTGTTTATCCATTCATCAGTTGATGCACATTTGGATTGTTTCCACTTTTTGGCTATTGTAAATAATGCTTTTATGAACATTATTCATGTACAGGTTTTTAAATATATATATATATATATATATATATATTTTTTTTTTTTTTTCAGGGGCACCTGGCTGGCCCAGTCAGTCTCACAGGACTGTGCGATTTTTGATCTTGAGGTCCTAAATTCAAGCCCCATGTTGGGCATAGAGCCTACTTAAAAAAATAATAATAAAATAAAATCTTTGTTTTCATCCTTTTGGTTATATACCCAGGAGTGTAATTTCTGGATCGTATGGTATTCTGTGTTTAACATTTTGAAGAACTGTTTTCCAGAGTTGGGCACCAGTTTACATTCACAGCAGCAGTGTGTGAAGGTTCCAGTTTCTCCACATTCTTGCCATCACTGTTATTGCCAGTGTTTTTGCTCATAGCCATCCTAGTGGGTGTGAAGTGGTATCATTGTGGTTTTCATTTGCATTTTCATGATGACTAATATTGTTGAGCATCTTTCCATGGGTTTTTTTTGGGCATTAGTATATCTTCTCTGGAGAAATGTCTAGATCCTTTTGCCTTTTCTTCACTTCCCCCTTCAGCCTCCCTTCCATTTTCAGTGGCCTAACCATAGATTTTTCAGTTTCTCTTCTGAGACCTGTTAACGTGACCTTCTCTAGATTAATGTTTCTGGCTTGATCTGGGCTTAGTAAAGTGCTCAGTAGTTCCATTAGTCATCTGCTGATCCTCTAGTACATTTCCCACAATCGTTATTCCACATATTTTCTACCTTCCCCAAGCTTTCAGTCTCATTCTAACCTCCCAATTTTTTAAAGGACATTTCATGTCCTTCTTACTATGCCAGTTGAGGACATCAGATATAAATTTGTGTGTCTTTCCTCTTTATATCTAACATTGTCCTTTTATCACCTTCCTTTCTGCTTTTAGAAAAGGGTGATCCTTCTTATTTCTAAAGCTAGTATGTTCCCCCCTGCTTTCCTTTGAAGCCATTCTGTACCATTTCTCTAGACTCTTCTGTTTTTCCTTTTCCAGTATTTTCAGTCTCTGGCTTCTTTTCTTCTGTCTTTGATATGTACAGATGTCCTTAACTTAAAAAAAAAGTCACTTGATCTTTCTGTCTCTTCTAGGTACCTTTCAGTTTTTTTCATTCCTTTTATAGATACACATAGCTAATGAGAGATTATTACTACTTTTTTCCTTTTTCTTCCAATTTTTTAAAAGGCACTGGTGTTCTTTTATTAATATATTCTAGAAGGTCTCTAATAGTCATTTGAATCTCCAAATTCAAAGCCTTGTCTCAGTTCTCATTTTCTTTAATCTCAACTCCTTCTTAAAAAAACATCCCCATTCCTGCTACTATACTACTTGTACTACAATCTTATTTTCAGTTCAAAAATTCATTGTAAATGCCTCTTTTTTCTTGTGACAATATTTTTTCTTTTTACCATATTCTACCCATTCTTCCTTTACAAAATCTGCCACCCTTTCTACTCCCACTGCAACATTAATGGAAAAATCTGTAAGTCCATTTTCTTCTCCCTATAATAACCTCTGAACTGGTCTCTTTCTAAGTACACAAGATAACCAGTGGTATCCTACTAAACTGGCTCACTGCAGGCGAAAAAACCCTCTGATATGTAGCATTTGATGATTTCTGTGGCTGAGATTAGATTACCAATGATTTAATAACTGGCCCACAAAATTCCTGAATATTTAACAACCAACTCCAGTATACCACTGGTAATAACTTTAAGAGACACAGTAAAGCTTGTCTTTGATCTATATGTACTATTGTTAAACACTTTTTTTCTATTTGTTTTGCAGATTTTTACCTGTTTTTATATATAAATATATATAAACTATTGATATAATTCATATATAATTATAATGCACATACCCATTTAAAGTGTGCAAGGAATGGTTTTTAGAATATTCAGGGTGGACAACTGTCATATAATCTATTTTAGAACATTTCCGTCACCCCAGAGAGAAGCCTAGTACCCATTAGCAGTTACTCTCCCTTTCTCCCTAATCCTCCAAGCCCTATATAACCACTAATGTACTTTCTGTATAAATTTTTTTATTCTGGACATTACATATAAATGGAATCATACAATAAGTGGTCCTTTGTGGCCAGCTTCTTTTACTTAGCATAATGTTTTCAAGATTTCAGGATTCCTGTTGTAGCATGTATCAGTACTGCATTCCTTTTTATGCCCAAATGTCATTTGTTTCTTGAGGTATAACTTAAATATAGAAGAGTATACAAACTTTAAGTGTACAGCTCAATATGTTTATACACACACACACACACACACACACACACGTAATCACCAGTATTCCCAGAAGACTCTCACGTCCCTGCTTGTCAGTATCCACTTTATCTAAGAAATCCACTTAATTTCCTCCATTTCCTGTGGCTTCTTAGTCATTATAGATTAGCTTTGCCTGTTTTTGAACTTTATATAGATAGAATCATAAATTATGTATTATTTTGTGAATAGCATATGCTTTTTTTTTTAAAAGATTTTATTTATTTATTGAACAGACAGAGATCATAAGTAGGCAGAGACAGGCAGAGAGAGGAGGAGGCAGGCTCCCCGCTGAGCAGAGAGCCTGATGCAGGGCTCCATCCCAGGACCCTGAGATCATGACCTGAGCCGAAGGTAGAGGCTTAACCCACTGAGCCACCCAGGCGCCCCAGCTTTAGCATATCTTAAACTTAGCTTATTATAGAAGTGATTTGTAAAAAGAATTTTTTTTTTAAGATTTATTTATTTTTAGAGAGAGAGAGCAAACATACAGTGGGGAGGGGTAGAGGAAGAGGAGAGAGAATCTTAAGCAGTCTCCCTGCTTACAATCCTGATCATGACCTGAGCTAAAATCAAGAGTTGGACACCCAACCAGCTGAGCCACCCAGGTGCCTCAAAAAGAAATGCATTTTAATTTTAAAACCTAGTCTTAAAGGAAGTCACCTGGGTATCTCAATTAGTTGAGCATCCAACTCTTAGTTTCTCTTAGGTTATGATCTCATGGTGAACCCGGAGTCAGGCTCAGTACGCAGAGCGGGAGTCTGCTTGAGGATTCTACCCCTCTGCCTCTCCCCCTACTCATACTTTCTCTCTCAAATAAATAAATAAATCTAAAATCTAATTGTAAAAAATCCATCCTTTTCTGAAAACAAAACAAAACAGTGTCTTCCCAGTCCCTGGATTCAGCCCGATCATGATGTAATCTATTTAGAATTAAAAATTCTAAGCAAACATTACTATAGCCCAACAGAAATTAAAATAATTATAAGGGAATGTTATAAACAACTGAATGCCAAAATAATTGACAATTTAAAGAAAGACAAATTATCAAGACTAACCCAAAATGAAATAAAAAATCTGAATGGACTTATCTCAAGTTAAAAAAAAAATTGAATTAATTTTTAAAAATCTTCTCACAAAGACAAGACCAGTCCTAGCTGCTTCATTGATGAATTCTTCCAAATACTTAAGGAAGAAATAGTTTCCTGTTCTGACCAGTTTCAGAAAATAGAGAATACTTTCTATCCCATTTTATGAAACCAAACATCAAATCCAGGGGAAAAAAAAAAACCATAGTTAAAAATTTCTCACAAACTTAGAGGAAAAAATCCTTAACAATATATTAACAAATCTAGGAATATATAAAAAGATCTATATAGCATGACCAAGGGGGATTTCACTCTGGAATGCAAGGTTGGTTTGACATCCTAAAATCAATTAATCTAATACACCATAATTAACAAGACAAAACCAGAATTTGATTGTTTCAGTAATACAGAAAAAGCATGTGACAAAATCCAACACCTATTTATTATAAAAACTTTCAACAAATTGCAAAAAGAAGGGCAATTCCTCAGTTGATAAACGGCATCCACAAAAAAACCTACAGTTAACATAATGTTTAATGGTAAAAGATTGCATACTTCACCCCTAAGATATTTGTCCTTGTTACTTCTGTTCAGCATTGTGCTAGAGATTCCACCTAAGGCAATAAGGGATAATAAAAAGGAAACTAAAGGCATCCAAATTGGAAAGAAATAGAACATCTTTAGTCATAGATGACATGATCTCATATGTAGAAAATCCTAAGGAATCTACCAAAGTGCTTCAACTAATAATTGAGTTTAGCAAAGTCACAGGGCCACAATCAATATACAAAAATCATCTGAAATTATACACACAGACACAACATTTGCACATATAAATCAATTTGCATTTTTATATACTAGCAAGTAACAATCCAAAAATAAACTTAAGAAAAACAATTCCCTTCACAATAGCAACAAATAGAATAAAATACTTAAGAGTATTAACAAAAACTCTTAAGTAAGACTTTCCTCTGTAGAGGAAAGAGCATTCCTGTATTCTTATTTCAGCTTTGCCTCTGAGTAATTTCATGTAATTTATTTGAACCTTGTTTTCCTTATCTTTAAATTGAGAATTATTGGGGCACCTGGGTGACTCAGTGGGTTAAGCCTCTGCCTTCAGCTCCGGTCATGATCCCAGGGCCCTGGGATTGAGCCCCACATCGGGCTCTCTGCTCGGCGGGGAGCCTGCTTCTCCTTCTCTCTCTGCCTGCCGCTCTACCTACTTCTGCCTACTTGTGATTTCTCTCTCTGTCAAATAAATAAATAAATAAATAAAATCTTAAATAAATAAATAAATCGAGGATTATTGTACATCTTGCCTCACAGGGCTGTTGTGAGGATTAGAACATACTTGCAGTGTAAAGCATTATACAGTGATAATCGCAATTGATAAAGCATACAGGAGCTATTTGCCTAGCTAATCCCCTAGTTGAAGTGGTATGAAAATGAGCTTAAGAATTTTGGTGGTTTCATGACATAGAACAGGGTGTGTGTTCTGCCAGACAGTGGAGGAGCCGTTATTTAGGACCCAGTTAGTTGGGACTGTGCCTAGTTTCCCAGCCACCTTTCTCAATATTACCCTGAAATCACCAGTAAGACATTTATCTTTCATATCATGATTTACTGACGTACCCATTTGATAAAAGGTTGCAACTTTCACTTGCCATTTTGAAATGCCTTTTTTTCTTTTGTTACATGATTTAGGAGGAATTTAATCACCAGTATATTGAATAACTGATTGTTCTTTAAAGCTGCCATTTTTTGAGTATTTCAGTTTGTACCATTGAACTTAACCTTGTTTTTCTTCACTTTCCTCTTCTTAAGGGCTTACAGCAGCCAGCTCCTTTTTCTGATGAAATTGAAGTCGACTTTAGTAAGCCCTATGTCAGGGTAACTATGGAAGAAGCCAGCAGAGGAACTCCTTGTAAGTAAATGCTTAATTATATTGTTGTTTTACTCTTGTTTTTAACTCTTACTAATCCCCTTGAGTAATAAGCAGGCCAATGGGGTAGGGTACAATGACAACAAAATGGTGTAGTGGCAGCAGGTCAGATTTCAAAATGTCATCAGACAGTTCAAGGATCACATTCAGATATGATAATAGACCTGTTGAAGGCAATGTCTTTTCATGTTCTCTCTGATAACACACATTCAGAATGTGGTACCTCACCCAGATCTGATCACATTATCTATATTACCCAGCTTATTGCTAATCTTTCCACAAACCACCTGTGGTACATAAAATGTTTGTGTGTGCATGTGTACTATTCCCAAGTTTTGAAGCTTATAATTAACAAGCACCAACTAATTTAATTTTTAACAATTTTAGAATAGAATTTTTAAGTCATTTTTTGAGATTATCTACTTTATCATCTCTTCATTATATACATGAAGAAATTGAAGTCCACAGAAACTAAGAAGTGAAAGTTCCCCTATGGTAAAACAAATAATTAGTGATAGAATTGAAACTAAAGCCTAAGTTTTTCCATCTTTGTGTTCTTTTCACCCTGGAGTCTTTGTAGACATTAGTTATAAATAATAGAAGGCCATTGGCAATCTGATTGCATTTTAGGTGGAACAAAGAATCACAAATTAGCCTATAAAATTTGCTGGTCTAATTTGGTCTCTAGTAGTTCTCCTATATCACATTCCGTCTGTTCAGTCTTACATGAAATAACCACGTAACTATTAATGCCAGTGTTGGACAAGGAGTAAACCAATAAAGAATTTACACATGCCACTATTAATGAATTTTAAACCAATAACTAGTACAAAGGGGCATTCTTCTTCACCACATACCATGTTTTCACTAAGGAGGTTAAGGGAATAAAAGAAAGAAGTTGGTATAATATAGGAGAAAACTTACTACCCAGACAAAAAACAAATACGGCTGAAGAGATGAAAAGCTTATTTCTTTTGGAAGATGAAAGAAAAAAGTCAGCAGTATGTTTTCTAGGAGAAGGGGGGGAAAAAGGCAAAGTCTGAAGGGTAGTGGAATGTGTTGGGACAGAAGTTTTGGTGATAGGTATTTGAGAGAATATATCAAAAGATGGATATATCAAAAATATATAAAAAAATTGAAACAGATTGGTTCTGCCTAAAGGAGAACGTGTATTTATTTAGCCAACAGTAATGCAAGGACTATAATATAATACAAATCAGGATCATTTTGAAAGTGAAAGGGGGTTGCTCTTAATAATATGCTGAGACAACATATGAATGAGGATTTGGCCATCCTAGCCAGTAGACACTTGGTAAAAGAGTGAATAACTTGTGCTTTGTTCCCTCATTTTCTCATTCAACGGTGGTCTCTTCTGGCCATTTGGTTACTGTATTAGTCTGGGTTTGCCAAAGACTTGGGGGTAAGTCATGGGGAATTGAGATAGGAGGCTGGGGAAACACTGAAGAGGCCAAGAAGCACATCTGGAGTTTGGTCTGAAAAAGGGTTCGGTGGTGACTTGGCTTGATAACCAGATGATTAACCCTGGCAAACAACCGGTTGATCAACAGCATTCTTTACTCTTTCCACCATCCTGGAAATGTGTTTATGGAGATAAATCCCCCTCATCTTGCTTTGCCCAGCTGTACGCTAATGTCAGAGAAACAACAAATATTCTTAATTTTGTATTCTATGCTTTTTTAGTTACTTCATGTTTATGATCTAGGATGTAGAAGACATTATGCTCCTCAGATTATGTTTTCTTTTGCTTTGGTTTATGGATGAGGAAACTGAGTCTTAAGGAGGTTAAGATTACAGAGGAAGGAGGCTGGTAGTTAAGTTGGAGCTATAATTTTTTCTGACTCTTAAATCTATTATACTATTTGTTTTTCATTATAGTGGCATATCTATTTTATTTAAAAATTTTATTATTTTTAAATTTTATAGTATCCTGTGTTATAAAACCAGGACATTCCCATGGCCTAACATTCATAAAGTACAAACAGGGCACAGAGTGAAATGTCTTCCTATTATCACTATCTCACAGCCGCCCAATATCCCTCCCTCCCACCCTCTTAGTGGGTGTATCGTGGTACATTCAGTCCTTCCATTGAAATTTAGGCTGTTTCCAAACTTTTATTATTACAAACTATGCTGCATTGAGTAACATACGTATTTACAAATCTATCTGTGAAATAAATTCCTAGAATTGGAATAGCTGGGCCATTGTAGGTATAGCTGGGCCGTTGTAGGAGATAAGAAAACATCTGATGACTTTAGGTACTTTCCAGAAAAAAAGGGTAAAAGCATTTATTTGTCTTTTAATAGATATTGTCTAATTGCCTTTTTAAAAAAAGATTTTATTTATTTGAGAGAGAGCATGCACACACTGTGCACGGGCGCAAGTAGGGGAAGGGAGAAGCAGACTCCCTGCTGAGGCATCCCTCTAATTGCCCTTAAAAGTTGTACCAATTTATATTTCTATCACCAGTGTATAATTTCTCAGTTTAAAAGCTACTTATTTATGGATAAAGCTATCTGGAAAGAAATGTCCACAAACCTGAGAACCAGTTTTCTCCTCCTTTTTTTTTTTTTTTTTTAAGATCTTATTTATTTATTTGACAGACAGAGATCACAGGTAGGCAGAGAGGCAGCCAGAGAGAGAGGAAGGGAAGCAGGTTCCCTGCTGAGCAGAGAGCCTGATGCGGGGCTCGATCCCAGGACCCTGGGATCGTGACCTGAGCTGAAGGCAGAGGCTTTAACCCACTGAGCCACCCAGGTGCCCCCCAGTTTTCTCCTCCTTAAGAAAGGAGGAGATGTGTCTTATCCCTTCCTTCAGTATGGTATATCTGATGAGGCTCCCCTTCTTTCCCAGAATGATGTAGCTGTTCCTACTATTATTTTCTGCTGCTATAGTTAAATACTCTTCTTTTATACACATATGGGATTATGTTCCTAGGACTTGTTAGATTTATTATTTGAAGCATGAGTAACTGTTATGTCAATTCCATTCTCAGTGTGTGTGTTTGGCTTTGGTATTAATCTTGTACCCCCAAGAAGTCATTTCTTGGCTTTTCTTTCATGGTCTACTACTACTAACAATAAATTGACAATCTGGTCTCTGTTATTCTCACTAACGGAGAAAAAAGGAAAGGCACTAATATAAAGTCCTGTAAGATTTATATTTGACTTTCAAACTTAGTATATCGCCCTCTGCTGAGAAAGTATAATATCATGTTCGCTGTCAGGGAGAAATACTTGAAGGAATCCCATCTGTTATCACAGAGGGGGTATTGAGGGTGACTGGGACTGAGAAGCAATAAATTGGTAACTGATACTTACTTTCACCTTCTCTATCTCACCCCTCTGGATCACTTCTTACTCACTGGGCAATTGGAGGGAGGTTTATTTTCAAAGCAAAGCTTAGTTATTAGTAATCAAGCAGCCTGAAAATGAGAGAATAAGCAGCGAGAGTATAGCTTAACTATATTCTGTTTAAACATGACTGAAATTTAAGCATAAGCTGACAGTGAGGATTTTGAAGTTTAGGACACATACACTATGTAACTCTTCCCATTCACTTTTTTTTTCAAGACTTTATTTATTCATTTGAGAGCGACAGTGTGAGTGAGCAAGCAAGAGAACACAAGTGGCAGAGGGAGAGGGAGAACAGGCTCCCAGCTGGGCAGAGCCTGATGTGGGGCTCAATCCTAAAACCCTAACTAGGATCATGACCTGAGCAGAAGACAGACACTTAACTGACTGAGCCACCTAGCCACCCCTTCCCATTCACTTCTAAAATAACTTCAAGAAAAAGCAATCATGAAATCCAGTTCCATGAGCAGTTTGATGAATTCAGGCTAACAGAGTCAATGGATGTGATATCAAAAGTATCTTTGGAGCCAAAGAAGTCTGATATTATTCTCACAACCCCAACCCACCTTTCCATTAGAGTGAATATCCAGAGAACACCTTGAGAGAGGGATATGCAAAGATGGAACACAGTGTCATTTCCATTTGTCAAATATGAGGTATTGAATCAGTGTTTTTGTGATAAATTCTTTCCTTTGGATTTAGGTAATCGGCCTGTGAGAGTTTATGCTGATGGAATATTTGACTTATTTCACTGTGGTCATGCCCGGGCTCTGATGCAAGCAAAGAACCTTTTCCCTAATACATACCTCATTGTAGGAGGTAAGAAAACATCTGATGACTTTAGGTGCTTTCTAGGAAAAAAAAAAATTATAGCAGTCTTTTTCTCCTATTATAACATGAATACTGGCTGTTGTTTTGGTTTTTGTTTTTTTTTTTTTAAAGATTATTTATTTATTTATTTGACAGAGAGAAATCACAAGTAGGCAGAGAGGCAGGCAACGAGAGGGGGGGAAGCCGGCTCCCCACTGAGCAGAGAGCCCAATGCGGGGCTTGATCCCAAGACCCTATTATCATGATGACCTGAGCCGAAGGCAGAGGCTTAACCCCCTGAGCCACCCAGGGGCCCCTTGTTTTGGTTTTTAAATGAGAGATATGGAACAGCCTCTCTAAAACATGAAGTATATGAATTATATAAACCTGGTGAGAGAAGCTCCAAGCACTCTGACCTGAGAGGTCCAGTTTTTTGTTTTGTTTTGTTTTTCATTTATTTTTTATTTTTTTTCTATTTTTTTAAATTTAATTTCTTTTCAGTGTAACAGAGTTCATTTTTTATGCACCACACCCAGTGCTCCTTGCAATATGTGCCCTCCATAATACCCACCACCAGGGTCCCCCATTCTAGATTACAGGTTGTTTTTTTTTTTGTTTTTTTTTTTTTAAGATTTTATTTATTTATTTGAGAGAGTGTGGGAGGGTGGTAGGAGGGGGTTAAGCAGTGAGGGATTGAGAAGGAGAAGCAGACTATGCTGTGCATGGAGCCTGACACAGGGCTCGATCCCAGAACCCTGAGATCATGACCTAAGCTGAAACCAAGTATCAAATGCTCAGCTGACCGAGTCACCCAGGCAGCCCTGTTTATCATTTTGAATCAACCGAAGTGCAAAAGTCTGTTAAGCAAATGTTATGTGATCCAGTACAGTCTTAAGAAAATATAAGAAAACATTTTTAAAAACTTAAGTGATGCAGAAATTCACAGTAGGTTAATTTCAAAGCCAAAGATTTTAGGCCCTTGTTGTATCTTCTCTCCAAAGCGTGAAGATACTTTTTAGTGAGTACTTGGTCCTGAAGGTGTATCTTGGATAAGGAAAAACATTGTTACTCTGACTGAGCTGTACCCAGGAAATTCTTTTCTGGTGGGAAGATTGGTTACAGTCCTAGGAAATGGGAGAGATTGGTGACTGAGGAATGGTTAAGCAAAGAGGACTTTGACTTATGACTCTGTGGTGTGGTGAACTCAGTTTGCAGTGATGAGCTTACGCACAACTTCAAAGGCTTCACAGTGATGAATGAAAATGAGCGCTATGACGCAGTGCAGCACTGCCGCTATGTGGATGAGGTGGTGAGGAATGCCCCCTGGACCCTGACCCCAGAGTTCCTGGCAGAACACCGGGTAAGAAACTGAACACACGTCCCCATCCCTTGTTCTGGAATTCCCTCCACTCTCAAGACTTCTGGGACTTGGGGTAGTTTTCCACTAGCCTTTTTTTACTTCTGTGCTCTATATAAATTTCACATAGAAGAGATGACAGTGATATTACTACTAATAATGATCATCCCTGACATTTATATGGTGTTTGGAGGTTTATAAGCACTTTTATATCCATTATATTTCATTTGCTCCCCAAAGCAATCTTATTGGGTAGCTAGTCTTTCTACTTTACATATGAGAATAGAGCCAGAGAAACCAAATAACCTGGTCCAGGATACACAGTAGCAGGGTTAGAAACTGAACTCTTCAGTTAAATGATTTTCATACCCCCACACTATGAATGTGTCCATCCTCCTAACATACCAGTCCTGTAGAATATACAGAGCCTGAGCTGTGCTCTCAGAGGGTTCCAGGAAACAAGATGGATAAACATAGAGTTCTTTTATATTGATTTAAATCTAGTTTCATGGCTTCAATTTTGGGCTAGAAGTTGTATGGCATCAGAAACCAGGAGGTTTCTCATTTTTATTCGTTGAGTTAGTAGTATAAAACCCCTCACTCCTTTTAATTCTCAAGTTAAAGAAACAGGTTTCCTCTAAAAGGTGGGTATGAAAGGTGAGAAGAGTTTATCAGGTCAGGTTGAGGTCCCCAAGCTTGAGAAACCAGCAAGCATATTGTCAGTTCTCAGCAGGACTATGTGGAATGTCAAAGGTGAGCTGTTCAATGAGGCAGAAAGAACAAACGTAGCCAAAGTGCTTTAAAAGCAATACTTGGGAGTAGGCCTGAAGCTAAAGGGTATCTGTTAAAACTATTTGGGATTAGGACAGACCTTTTATAGTTCTGTAGCTTTTCTATATCAATACTTGGGAGCCAGTGGTACTAAAGGTGGTGAATAAGATTATTTTCAGCAACCAGAGCCAGGAAGGCCCCGGCAGAAGAGGTTAGAGGAACTTTTAACTTCCCTTTTCTCTTTGTTAGCAGTGAATCCTCAGCCAGCAGTCTTACTTGGCCACCATTCTTATTTTCACTTTGCAGCCTACCAATCCCTGACAAATTGTTCATAGGTAATCAGGATGTTAGCTGAGAGTCTCTGACACAGTCCTGATAGGCATGCTTCACACTACTGGCTTCTGGGAATTAGGTATAGTCATATTAGCAATTACATTAGTAAAGGGCATATGGCCTACATAGGAATGACTAAGTAAGTAAGGTTAGCACTGTTGCAAGAGGTATTGACAGTAGTTAAATGATAGAGCCCAAGACCTAAATGTCTTTCATGGCTTTGAGTTTCACATTCCTCAGGAGTATAGATGTATCTGTTCTAGTAAAAGGGCTCTTGGTTGCTATTTTTATATTCCCACTCATCTCATGGTCTGAGAGAGAAACCAGCTAAGGAAGAAGTGACCTCTTTTGTATATTTTTAGAAACCTTATTTGACCAATCTTTATAGACCCAGGAGGATGGGGAGATTTCCTCAGCTCCACTCACTAACACACCAGCAAATCCTCCAGTCGTGTTTACTACAGCATGGTGACTGGTGTGCAGTGTAAGGGTAGCACTTACCAGGAGAATTAGCTAAAAAAAAAGAAACTGGTCAACTTCATATTTGTGAGTGATAAACAGATAAAAAATTAAATTGTGTGGCTTATGAACGAATCACAGAATTATGAAGCAAGGCAAAGAGAGATAAAGAAAAAAAGTCCACTTGAGGCCTGGCCTCTCCTTGTCCTTTATTCTGAATCTGGGAGAGTATTTTCTGGGAGAATATTTACTGGTTCTTTCTGATGTCATTGATCCTCAGTTTTAAATGATGTTTCCTTATTTCAGATTGATTTTGTAGCCCATGATGACATCCCTTATTCTTCTGCTGGGAGCGATGATGTTTATAAGCACATCAAGGAAGCAGGTAAGTAAGCTGATCTACATCCTCACTTTATGAAGTCTCAGGGGCAGCAACAGAGAATCAATGACATTGCTATGTTACAAAGGAAAATTTATACACTTAGAAATTCAATATCTACTTTCAGTCACACTTCAGGTAAGAGGTTTAGGTGAGCATAGCACTGATATCCATCAATTCGCGGTCTAAGCATCTACTTTTTTTTTTTTTTTTAAGATTTTGTTTGTTTGTCCGAGAGAGAGAAAGAGAGAGAAAGCACAAGCAGGGGGAGCAGCCGGCAGAGGGAGAAGTAGGCTCCCCACTGAGCAAGGAGCCCAATGTGGGACTCGATCCCAGGACCCTAGGATCATGACCTGAGCCAAAAGAAGAGGCTTAACAGACTGAGTCACCCAGGCATCCCTAAGCATCTACTTTTGATACCTATTTTAATTTTAGGAAACTCCCAGGCCCATATATATATATATTTTAATATTAGGGCCATATAGTTCTTCCT
The DNA here is from genome assembly GCF_922984935.1 of Meles meles. Lineage (NCBI taxonomy): Eukaryota > Metazoa > Chordata > Mammalia > Carnivora > Mustelidae > Meles > Meles meles. Next base: position 43,730,936 of record NC_060069.1, on the reverse strand, counting down.
TTCCTTACCCTAGCCTTTGATTCAGTCTTCCTCCTGTATGTCAGTATCTCCAGACTTCACTTAGTAATAGAAGATCATTTTTTGAGAAAAAGAATGTTGCTCCTGGTTTCCATCTAGTCCTATGGCCTGAGTTAACCAGAATGTCACAGTGTATGTGTGTGTTCTTTAATTAGGTATGTTTGCACCAACACAGAGGACAGAAGGTATCTCTACATCAGACATCATCACCCGAATTGTCCGGGACTATGATGTGTATGCCAGACGGAATCTACAGAGGGGCTACACAGCAAAGGAGCTCAATGTCAGCTTTATCAATGTGAGTTCCAGCTTCATCCCAGAGTTCCCTGGCCCTATAGGACACATGTTTACCTCCTACCTCATCTGAGCTAAAGTTGCTTTTCTGTCTGCTGTAACTGTCGCCTCCAAAATTCAGTGAGTGCCTCTTTGCTGATTACACTGTGCTAAGCTTTACAAAGAGAATAAAACAGAGGCATTCTCTGCCTTTATGGTCTAGTATCAGTCAACACATTGATATAAAAATACACAGCCAATTAAATAAGAATATGTTACTTAACATAGTACAGTATTTGTATCAAATATATTTAAAACCACAGTTCATACTTTTTTTTTTTTTTTTTTTTTTTTGGATTGGATGGTCTTTGGGAAAATCTAGTGAAAGCTATGGATCCTCTCCCTGTGTGGATAATGGCACCCACAACATTTTGCTTGTAATTTCTCAGGGCATGTGGACCTCGGTTTTAAAATTTGATTTATGAAAGCATAGTTTATCTTAGCTTAATATTGCCTTTTAGAAACGAACTGCTATACATTTTGTATATAAATTGTATCTTAATAAAGTTGATTTTAAAAGAAGAAAGCTGCTAACTATATCTTCTGTACAAGTAGTTTACCATGCTCCCCTACCTGCTGCCGGTTGTGTGAATAATGAATAGGTGAAATGGCTTCATCAAATATGTTTAGCTTTGCAGATAAACCCTAGCTGTTGTTAACCACCTACTACAGAATCTTTTTCAGGTGTTTAAAAATATTAAACATATTCCCGTTCCCCTTTATGATCTAGAAATTATGAATATACTTTTCCTTTGGCTAAACCTCCCCCCGATCTATACCATTTTCCCTTCTGTTTAGGGAAGCTGGTAGGACCATAGGGTATCTTCATTTTGCAGATGAGCAAACAGACCTCTAAACACTAAAAAACAGAACCAAAAGCTCTTCTAAAATCATAGAATAAGCCAGTGATAGCAGGAAAACATCAATACCATAAACAAATTAAGTAAAAGATCCGCTACTTCAACCTATGAGAGTTGTCTTATTCTTGGAAATATTGTGCAGTTATCCTGTGGCTCCTTACATATCTTCATCTAGAGTGGGGTTTGGGTTATGTTGGGCATGTTTATGTTCCAAGTTTATGTTTTTTTTTTAATTATTATGTTCAGTTAGCCAACATATAGTACATCATTAGTTTTAATGTAGTCTTAAAAAATCTGACTTCATTTGGCTATATACCCAATGGTTACTGAGCATACTCTATATCTTTAGTTTAATGCAGGCTTCTATAATGTTTGAATTATCACTTTCATATAAGATTGACCATCCAGAGTATATTTAATCTGTTACTATGCTAGAGAAACAAGAGATTAGGGTGAAGTGAAATTCTGACGACTGGAAATCATGTCAGTAACGTGCTGAAACTTTTTTCTTCTCCCTTCGGAATGGAGATCAGAGTGAGTATTATTTCTTAAAACAATTATTTCTTTACTTAGGAGAAGAAATACCACTTGCAGGAGCGGGTTGATAAAGTAAAGAAGAAAGTGAAAGATGTGGAAGAAAAGTCAAAAGAATTTGTTCAGAAGGTGGAGGAAAAAAGCATTGATCTCATTCAGAAATGGGAGGAGAAATCCCGAGAATTCATTGGAAGTTTCCTGGAAATGTTTGGTCCAGAAGGAGCTCTGGTATGTTCTTTCCTGGTGGACAATTTAGGGAATTTCAGGAAAATTTAGGTAATTTTCATGCTGTGTGAAGAATTATAGCATTATAGAAAGGGACATCAACATTAAGTAGTTATCTGTTCCTGATACTGGGCAGAACTATATTTCAACTGTCCCCAAAAAGTTGTTTAAACTCATTACAGAAAGAGGTTACACATTCTCCTAAATAATATTGCCAGCTCTCTGTCTCCAAATCTGGTGATAAGCAAGTGACCTTGCCCAGTTTGCTTTTATATTATAGTTTTAGATAAAAAGGAAAGGAAAGAACAAAGAACAGTAGAAAGAAAGCTGCCTCCAGTACAAACAGCTGCTGCAGAGCTGCTGGGTGAGGTGAGAGTTCTGTCCTTGAGGAGTAACAAGGTCTTTTTAAGCCAAATAGAAGGTGAGTGTAGTTATTTAGCAAGTGAGCCTTAAGATATCAAGAAGCAAAAAAAAAAAAAAAAAAGATATCAAGAAGCATCTAACTGTGAAAGTATTTGATACCAGAACAGATTATTTAGGGAGAATATAGAATTTCCTTTTCAGAGAGCTCTCAAACTAGGATAAGCACCCCTTTGTCTGAGTGAGTTCCTTTGTCTTTGTCTGGAGCTTAGACTCTGGACCAAGTAGCCATTTAAGAATTCCTTTGACACAGTCATCGAGAATTGGGTGACTATGGATAACAGGTAGGAACCCTTAGATAAGAAGCATAGCCTGGACTATTTTAGGGAGGAAATTGCTTAAAATTTTAGGTGTATCCCTCCCCTAGCGTATTTCATCACTTTTGGCATTGCACAGGACACTCATGATAATTTAAAGTCTCAGATCCTCCAGTGGTGATTTAGTAGGATCCCTCGGTTTCTTCTAATTCTTCCTTTTGGTCTCCCCAGAAACATATGCTGAAAGAGGGTAAAGGCCGGATGCTACAGGCCATCAGTCCAAAGCAGAGTCCCAGCAGCAGCCCCACTCGGGAACGCTCCCCATCCCCGTCTTTCCGATGGCCCTTCTCTGGCAAGACTTCCCCGCCTTCCTCCCCAGCAAACCTCTCCAGGCACAAGGCTGCAGCCTATGATATCAGTGAGGATGAAGAAGACTAAGTTTTCATCCCCTTCTTTCCTGTCCCCTCCCTCTGTCCCATCACCTTCAGAAGCTCTCTGTTGAATTTCGAATTGTGATTCCAACACTAAACCTAAGGACAGCTACAAAGGAAAGAAAGTTGGGGCAGGAAGACCTAGGATGGGATCAGACAGCCTATTCTCCAGGAGACATCACCCATCCACACCAAGAAGGAGGCTGACTGCACCTCAGAAACCTGTTCTGCATCCATATACCCTCCCTACAGACTTTGCTTTACTGTTTATGTTCATGTGATTTTGACAGGGAAATTATCATTTTTATTAATTTTTTTAAAATTAGTATTTCAAATGTTGTAAGTAGAACTAATTTTTTGCCTCTGAGGAGTGGGCAGAAGGAAGTGGTATATTACTCAGAGGCCTTTTCTTCCTGATACACTATAGTGTTTGCCTTCTGTTCTGAGGCAGAGTGGCTTGCCAAGTCCTTCAAGCAATGAGCCATGCTGATGAGTGATTTCAGGGGGCAGGGGAAATAGCATAATTTTGGTGTCCTTCACAAAAAAGCTAAAAGCTAAGTAAACTCAGTCACAAATCCTCTAAATGTACTGCTGGCACATGTGTCAATGTGGCTGGCCGTGAGAAGAAGGAGATCTGAGCCTAACTTTTCTTACTCCCTGAGGAGTTTCTTGTTGGACCCAATGGGGTCCATGGAAGACACTGATGCGGATGGAACCAGACCACATGGCATCAGCTACGGTTTTCTTGCTGTGTTCATCTTCTCAGAAAACTCACCCAATTATTTGGGAGCTCTCGTCAATCTCTTTCCTACAGTCTACCTTTCAAGGCTGGAACACTTCAGATTTATTGTGATTGGGGAGGGGAGTGGGACAATACTCAATCCTATACAGGGTCAGGTTAGGTTAATTTTCCCATCTGTGAGTAAGTCCCTGGCCCTGCTATTTTGATGCTTATTACCTAGCTTTTTACAGAGGATACTTTGTAAATGTCTGCAGATTGAACATGATCTGTTAATCCATGTTGCTCAAAGCCATACTGAATATTTAGAGAGATTTGTATAGAATTGAAACACAAAAGCATAAAGAAACACACCCCCCCACCCCCGCCTTCCTAAAGCCTTATTTTGAACTCTGTCCTTCTTAAGAATGTTCTTGACTGGAACTAATGCTCCAGGTGGTGTTTCTTTTCCTCTAAGAGTTGCAGCTGGTTGGGACTTCCCTCCGCTGCGCCTCCAGCAGGCCACAGAACATTACAAGAAAATGGCAGGTTCCCTCCCTTTCCCACGTGTGCCTGGTGGTTATGGTCCCACTGCTTCTGTTAGGTTGCCCAGGAGGATTCACCACTTATATCCCACATCAGAGATGCTGAAGCTTAACACTTGCAGTTGAGCGTGAGCTCATTTTAAGCCTCTAGCGTTGTGCCCCTACATGACCGAGGAGATCATCATCTTCAGTAATGCTGTAGCTGGGTTCAGGGGAAAATTGCTTATGGCCAGGCCCCACCCTGTCACTCATAAATACCCCTTGTGGGGGTGGAGTTTTGGTGTTTTCAGCTAAGAAAACCATATTTTATCTTTGCTTGTCCCAGTGCTAGGGCTGTGAGCATCTCATAGTCTCCTCCCTAAATATTTTCTGGTAACCCTGCTCTACTGCCTGAGGATCAGGCTAGAATCACTGCCTGCTCGCACAGCAGGACTACCTGGTTTCTTATAACTCCTGATCACCCGGAGAGGCAGAGTATAGCAGAGTAGAGACTCAAAGAGAGGGAAATCTTTTCTTGTCTCATGAAGTGCTCTTTTTGCTATCAGATATGGTTTACATGAGCTTTGGCTTGGAATCCTTTTTTTTTTGCAACAGTTCAAGTTCTTGTTTTCCTCCATTAACAAGCTTCATAGGATCACGTATTTTAACTTTTCTGCTTTAGTCTTCCCTCTTTGGGAATTTTGCCTACTTCTGTCTTACTCTCCTTGGTATAGAAAGATGATGAAATCACTGAAGGTCACCTACCTATTCCCTCAAGGTACATATTGACCAAGTGTATTTGGCAAGGGAGATGCTCAGAATGTGGTTTTGCACGCTGTGTGTCACTCCTCTCAAGTATACTGTCTGGGGTCTCTTCCTCTGCTCTGTCAGTGGGCCACTTTTGGCATTCCCTGCCCTTGGACTATAACCGCTCTGCTGGCAAGTTCTCCAAGACTGCCAGGTCCAGCATATGCACATGTGCTTGGAAAGCCCTCTCACCCCTTGTGACGAGCCTCTGTGGCCTCAGTCTCCTAACACTAGTGCATCTTCAAGTAATTCTGACTTGAAGATGAAAATGTATGATGTGGCATATTAGCTACTTTGGGGTAAACGGGATCCTAGGTGCTGGACAAGGATGGGTGGAGGGAAGAAGCTGTCGGGATGATGTATTATTTGATCATTTGTGCCTAATTAAATGAAGTTAGTGGTTTGCCTACCATGACCATGCCTGTGATCTATAAATCTGCTATTATTAATTTTAATATTAACTTAAGATTGATTATTAATATTAATATTAATTAGCTATTTCCCTGAATCCCACACACAAAGCAATAAGCCAAATGGAGCAGAGGTGGGAGAGCCTTAAACACTGGTTGGCTTCAGAGCCCAGTCTGTAAGACGGAAGAACGGAGACATTCCATGCTCCTCAGCATGCTGAGGAGGTGCTACTTTAGTTATCTTGGGATGTCTGAGCAGAAAGTTTGCTCTTTTCATACACTAGACTAGCAGTAAGGAAGAGAGGTTGAAACTTTCGAGGAGTAGAAACAGATCCTTTGTACTGCTGCCGCCGTTTCTGATAATGAGAGCCAAAGAGCGTTATTTCTCTGAGGCTTGGGTAAGAAGGTTGGGGATATGAGGACGAAGAAGATCCTAAATAAGAAAAAATATGAAGGAGGTCAAGAGAACTTTTGACTTTATCTGATTGCCGATAACGCAGCACCTGAGTTAGATTTTTCTTATTTTACTTGTGACCACACAACTGGTCAGGCAGCCTCTGGATATTCTCCCTGTGATGATTCTTCACAGTGCTTTGGTTTCTCTGGATTATCTTGATTTGTGGATAACTTTTGTTATTCTGGAGCTCATTGCCTTTTTGACCCTGTTTTAGATCTATCTAAAATCTTTCCAAATCATTTATATTTTGCTGCTTTTCTTTAATTCCCTAAAAGCCATAGCTTCTACATTTTCTGTCAGCACACCCTTTCACCAGAAGTTGAACTAATAACAGGGGAAAACCTCCCTTAATAATGGTTTTAACTAATGGTATTTTTTTAAAACTTACCAATGTTAAGTATTTTTAAAGGTTGTATTTTTCAAAGTCATACAATGATGTTCTTGTTTTCTCTCATAGAATAAATTGTCATGGGATAAAGAGTGGTCCCTAGCTTCTATTTTTCCAAATAAGTAGAACATATTCTTGGGATTATACTATTAAATGTTAATTTTCTCTAAAAGAAAGAGGAAAGATTTTCTGTCTGCCAAAGTTTTATGTTAATACTCAGATTGGGGTAGAAAACAAAGTGCTAGGTTTAACACTAGGATGACTCAGGTTGTGTTCCTTTAGGTTTAAAGAGAGCTTTTGCACCCTTCTTCGGGGGGCACTGACTATTTTAAACACAGAGACTTGATTGGTTGGGTTGCTTTGTATGGAGGATCCTGAAAAGAAAAAGGTATGTTGGGAGGAAACGCTGGCCTTGGTGTGAATGTCAGCCCCATCCTCAGTGCCAGCATCCACAGGGTGTTTTCCTCAATCGGTGTTCAATATATTGTTTTCCTGTGTGAGTGTTATTCATTTGTTCCAGTTATTTGGGCCTTTGTCATTTAGCCAAATAAAGGCAAAGTGGTTTTACTGAATGCACCATTTCCTGTGTTAAGACCTGGTGTACATGTGTATAAGATGTTTTATGTATTTGGGACTTTTACCTATACTCGCAGTTCTTTTGCTTTTGCATCCTAATTTGTCTCCTCAAGATTGTTCCATGACCATATTATGAGAGAAGTCCTTTTGCAGCTTTGCATAGAAGGCTCAAAAAGCCATTGTCCCTCTAAGGGAGGCTGATCCAGATCTATGAGGTCTAATGTCATCAGTGCCCTAATGACACATCTGTAAGGGAAAGAATACCTTCCATCTGATCTTCAAAAGCCTGGTTTCTTCTGAGACTTCGGGTTTGTACTATTTTTGCCTGGTTGAATTCCCTTTTGTTGTTGTTGTTGTTGTTGTTGACATACCATATTACATTAGTTTCAGGTGTACAACTTAGTGGTTTGGCAAGTTTATACATTATGCTTTGTTCACCACAAGTATTGCTACCATCTGTCCCATTACATTGCTATTACAATATCATTCACTGTATTCCTTTTTTTTTTAAGATTTTATTTATTTATTTGAGAGAGAGAGTAAGAGCAGGTGTGCATGAGCAGAGGGAGAGGGAGGAAGAGTCTTAAGTAGACTTTGCACTGAGCGCAGAGCCTGACACAGGGCTTGAGATCATGACCCGAGCCAAACTCAAGAGTCAGATGCTTAATCAACTGAGCCACCCTGGTGCCCCTCATTGACTGTATTCCTTATGCTCTTTTTGTTCTTGTGACTAACTCATTCCAACTGAAGGCCCATATCTCCCACTCCTCTTGACCCATTTTGCCCAACCCCTCACCCCATCTCCTCTGGACCATCAGTTCTCTGTATTTATAGTTCTGATTCAGCTTTTCATTTGTTTATGCATTTTCTTTTAGATTCCATTTATGAGTGGAATCATATGGTATTTGCCTTTTTCAGTTTGACTTATTTCACTTAGCATAATACCCTCTAGGTCCATCCATTTTGTCTCAAATGGCATGGTCTCCTTTTATGGCTGTATAATATTCCATTGTGTAGCTATATCACATTTTCCTTATCCGTTCTTCTGTTGATGGACACTTAGGTTGCTTCCATATTTTGGTTATTGTAAATAATGCCACAGTAATCGTAAGGGTTTGCCTGGTTGATTTCTACTCCTGTTCTTATAACAGGCAAGCTACCACATACTTTCCCCCCTTTCACTGGCTTTGGGAAAACTCAGAGTGACCTTTCAATATACAAGCTTCAAAGGCTAATAGTGTCACCCATAGAGGCAATGTACCCAACTGTAGAATTTTAAACTGTATCCTGTTTATTATAAAACTTAAAATACCTTCTCCAGGCAAGGTCCAAAATAATTGCATTCTATTCCATAATTCTTCATCTCCTACAGTCAACTGTAATCTGTCAGCTTTCTGGAAATGGAATCCATCCCCCTATGGTCAAGGTTGAGGGTCAGTGAGGAAATCTTGTGCCCATTTAATGTGTACAGTGTCTCTTTCAATGTCCACTTTGGAATTTGAAGTCAAATCCAGGTCTGAGGAAGAAAAAGGTTCATATCCAACCTTGTTGTCTTTCCTTCGATAGTACATGCGTGTCAGCACAGTCATTAGAAAAGTCTCCAGTACGAGGAGGTGGCAATTCATAACTGCAGCATGGAGTGAAATATAATGTAAGTTATCCTAAATTGTAGAGGTGGTATCCCACTAGCAGCCCTGGCATGTGAGTTCAGCAAAACTTTCTCCAATTTGTCCTCAAACCATGTCTAGAGATATTAAGTTGTCCTAAATAACATAGCAGATTAATGGTAAAGCTAAAACCGGAACCTGACTCTCCACCTTCTGCAATCTGAGACTAGCATTAAACCCCATTTCTTTTGCATGTTTTATGAGCATGACGTTCCTTTTTTTTTTTTCTTTTTCTTTCTTTTTTTTTTTTTGTGAGAGAGAGTAAGCAGTGGGGATGGGCAGAGGGACAGAGAGAATCCCAAGCAGGTTCCATGCTTAGTATGGAGCCTGATGTGGAGCTCGAGCCTTCAACCCTGAGATCATGACCCAAGCAGACATTGAGTCAGATGTACTTAACCAACTGAGCCACCCAGGCGCCCCTATCAGCATGACCGGCTTTCAGGCCACACCCATTCCTCTCCCAGAAGCTGGGAATTGAACCCATGGCTTCCTGGGTTGGCCGTCAGGGTTGGCCTCAAGCTGTGGGATTGCAGCTCTCCTCTGTGTGGTCAGAGAAGTCACCATCACCTTAAAACCCCACTAAGACTTCTCTGAGATCCCTTTCTGAATATTCTGAGCAGAAGCCAGGCTGGCCCAACCTCTGTTCTAAGGTCCTCCCTTCCCTGACCCTCCTTTCTCACCCACTCTGGAATGAGAGAGGAACTCTTCTGTGCTCACCTTGAGACCTGATTTTAGAGGAAAAGGGAGGTGAACAAGCAATCTGCCCACTGTTGGCCAAGACTGAGAAGATGGATGGCTGCAGGGCAGTCAGGATGAGGAGCACCTGCAGAACAGAAGAGAAGCAAGGGCAGGAGAGGCCCAGCACCCGTGGTACTGAGACCAATCAGCGCACTGCTGTGCTTGGCCTTCCATGGTGCATTCAGCTGACCTTTTGATCTGTGCAGCTACAGAGGGTTGAAACTCACTTAAGTTTTGTGGACTTGTAAGCCTTGGGCAAATTATAATCTTGTCTTCTACCCAAGATTTTATGAGAATTTGTGACAAGAAACAACTGATTGGGGGTCCATGTTTATTTCCCTATCTCAGCCATGGCTACTAATGAGCACTCAGTGGATGAACAGGGTGGATGGTTAGAGAAGACTATTTCCATCTGGCTCAAGGACCTGAGATTCCCTGCTCCTAAAATGATGGGCAATTGGCCATGAAGCAAAGCGCCCTTTGAAAAATCTCTACAGTGCCAGGCCCTGGGGGAAAGGAGGAAAGGGGAATTAATGTTCAATAGGTACAGAGTCTCTGTGTGGAAGGCGAAAAAAGTCTGGAAATGGATGGTGGTGGTGATTGCACAACAATGTGAATGCACATAATGCCACTGAACTCTACACTTAAAAATAGTTAAAATGGTAAATTTTATGTACATTTCGATACAGTAAGGGAAAAAAAGAAGAAAAAGAAAATCTCTGTACCTCCGAGTGCTCTTTCCTGAAGAATCAGCCTCTTCAGGGCAGGCGTCCCCCGATAGTCATGGGAAGGCCTGGCAGTCACAGGGCTTTTAGCCTGTGGAATGACCCTAAATGCTTCCGTGGCCCAGATCCTTTCTGCCCTTTCAGTCCCTGACTCATTTCAGGCTCTTCTGACCCATCTTGTCTTCAATTCTACCTACTGTGGGCCCAGAAATCCACATTTTGGAGGCATCTGCTTAGATCAAATGAGAATTTATGTGAAATCACACTGTTAACTACAAAGCAGTCACTATGCTGTGAGAATAGGAAAAAGGCCTAGCGAGGAGACAGAAAGAATGGAGAAAGAAGGAAAACAAGACTGGGCTAGAAATCATTGCATTTGGTGGAAGTTCTCTAGGCTTAAGAAAATGGAAAGTGTAAAAGTGGAAAAATGTGCCTTGCGGAGAACTTCGAGAGAGGTGTGCAGGTGAAGAGGCAGTGTGATGAGAAGAAGCAATGTGGATTTGAGAGTTAGACAGATCTAGATTTAAATTCTGGCCCCAAAACTACATGCCTTCGAGCAAGCCCGAAGACATCTCTGGGCCTCATTTGCACAATAGGAATAATAATGACTCCTAAGATCATTGTGAAAATTTAGATGTAAATGTATGAAAAGTCCCAAACATGTGGTAAAAGTAGTTCACAACTGTGATAATGCTGATGCTTCTGGTAGTGATGAATTATAGAGCTTTAGAAAGTGCTGGGTAGGAAAAAGTAAAGGTAGAAGGTTTTAAGGTTGATAATACATGTTTTAAGAGTTGAAGTGGGTCCCTAAAGTAATATTTTGAAGTCCCAACCCCCAGTATCTCAGAATGTGATCTTATTTGGAAATAGCATCATCATTTTGGTTAACTGATTAGGTATCATTAAGATGACATCATGCTGGAGGGTCCTTATTCCCATATACTGTTGTCCTTCTAAGAAGAGGAAAAGAGACAGAAGACACATGACATGTGCCATGTCATACAGAGACAAAATCCATGATGCAGCTGCTAGCCAGTGATCACTGGCCAACCACCAGAAGGTAGGAAGAGGCAAGGAAGAATTCTCCCCTATAGGTTTCAGAGGGAGCGTGGCCTGTCTGACCCCTTGATTTTGGACTTCTAGCCTCCAGAACTGTGAGACAAGAAATTTTTGTTGTTTTAAGCCACCCAGTTTGTGATCCTTTTTGAGGGCGGTGCTAGGAAGCTATTACAGCACAGAAAAGCAAAAACTGGGAAGGGACAGGAATCATTTTCTAAATCTCATAGGAAACCTAGGCTTAAGAAGATTCCCAGACCCACTTTTGGTCTTTTTTAGTCTCACTTCCTAACCCCAGTTGTTGGTAGCTCTAATATTAACCATCTTTTCTTTCCCAGGGTATAGCTACCTGAAAGAGGACAAATTTGGCTCCTATATTCTGCTCGCCCAGGTGCATCTTGGCTTGACGGAAAATGATGGCCAGGGCCCAGAGAGCCAACAGGGTAGACACACCGAGGAAAGTGTTGATCCACAGAGCTGTGCTTTCCTCAGAAATCTGGTGGCAGATCAAAAAGTAGTCAGTGAGGGAGGTGAGCCTTGTCTCCTCCTTTTATTTCTCCTCTTCCATAGTGGGAAAGGTTAAAAAAAAAAGAAAAAGAAAAAGCCCCAAATCCTTGGCCTGTTCCACTCTCCTCTCCCCACCAGTCTCCAAGCCTCTACTTTTCCATGGCCACACTGTTGCTGGGGTTACCCTGCCTGTGGTGCCCTGTTGCAGCGGATGTTGGCTCCAGATCTTCCTTCTAGAGCTCAGAGGTACTAAGTGAGTCTTAGACTTTGCTGCCCCTTACTCCTGGCTTACATCTGCTGGGTCAAAGATGCCATCGGGGATGAGAAACAGGCCCACGAGGTTCAGTGTTATCTTGAAGAAGGCATACTGGAATGGGCCCAACATCAGCAGCTGAAGCTTCTTCCTGAAGGAAGAAGAGGGTTAGGAACATGAACCCACAAACTGCCTACCTCAAGAACACCTTCCAGGTCCCTCACTAGGCTCCTGAGCTGAGGCTTGGCTGCCACAATAGACACCAAAATGGCTAGATGGATGGGGACATAGGAAGAAGCTAGAATGTTGAGAGCATTGGCAACTCTCTTCTTTTTTTTTTTTTAAAGATTTTATTTATTTGACAGACAGAGATCACAGGCAGGCAGAGAGGCAAGCAGAGAGAGAGGGGGAAACAGGCTCCCCACTGAGCAGGGAGCCCGATGTGGGGCTCGATCCCAGAACCCTGAGATCATGACCTGAGCTGAAGACAGAGGCTTTAACCCACTGAGCCACCCAGGCGCCCCTGGAAACTCTCTTCTTATCTCCCACTCATCCCCCAGACAAGAATGCTGCCTTTTGGGCAAGATCTATCAGAATGTTGACCCCAATCTCATCAACCACAATGGGCAAAAGGGACAAGTAAGTAGCCCAAAGTCCACTTTGCTCCAAGTGGCTAAAGTTTGTGGGCAGCAGTGAGCTTAAGGAATGGAAATTGGAGTTCTCCTTCCTCTGCTCTCCTCACCCCTGGGTGGGTGCCCAGTGTGTGGGTGGTGGCTGTGAGATGCCACCCTCTCATCACTGGCTTTGTTCCATACCTGCCTGATTCCAAGAGACTTGAAGCAGGGCCGAGAGAGCCACAGAGGCTCTTAGGAGAATGCAGGAAGAGGCTAACCTGTTCCTTGAGGAAGCCTCTCGCTCCCACCTTACCTGGTGAGCATGAGTGGGGGGCAGCAGGGGCAGCAGCAGCAGCAGGGGCCTGTGTGGACCATCATCGGAGTGTCCTTCAGTGTCCTCATTACTGCCTCCTTCCCACCAAAGCCTTCCACCATGACCCTCATCAGCAGGTAAAAGTATACCGCATAAAACCTGGAGTGGGAACAGAGGTGAGTCTCACAGAGGGGAAGTGGCCGCCTGTTGAGGGGATACCAGACTACAAAGGGTGCAACAGAGGTGGGGCTCACTGAGGGGGACACAGTAGGGACCAGGTATTCAGAATATGTGACCCAGCAAGAGGGAGAGAGAGGAGAGCGTCCGGGGCTGAGGAAGAGGGGAATTGGGGCCTGTAGGAACAAAATGGTTGACTGAGGATGAACAGAACCAGAAGTTCAAGGGACCTGATTAGCACAAGTTGAAAGGGGCTAGGTTCACGATCAGTTGGTTTGCAGGGATTTATGGAAGGGATATGGGTTAAAAGAAAATGTGGACCCTGGAGTCCTGGGTCCTGGGTGAGTGGGGAGCAAAAGGGTGACCAGCTCAGAGCTGGAGGTGGGGCGGGTCACTCACGAGGTGATGGCCATTTCCACGAGCATGAGTGAACGAGGGATCCAGAGACCAAAACAGCAGAACACAGACACGACCTACTTGGAGAGGAGTGAGAAGCTGTTTGCGGCGAGAAGGAAGTCTTTGTGCTCACTCTCTCAAACGTTTTATGGCAAGGGCTCAAGGAAGCAAAACCTGAACAGTTGGGGTGTCATTACCTCAAATGGTTGGCTGGGAAAAATAGTTAATTTTAAAAAGTCAACTAATTTTTTAAGGTTCTTTTTTTTTTTTTTTAAATTCAGTGGTCATTTCCTTCTATATCTAGGGTTAGAGACAGCAGGTCACCTGGTGCTCGTTTGAAGATTATCTCATCCTACACCCTGGAGTAGTGTAGGTAAGTTCATCCTTAGGAGGAATTAGGTCAAGATCCAACCCTTCCTTTTCAACATCGCATGTTACTAGAGCATCTCTGATGACTTGAGATGGCCCAAGCAGGTGTCCTCTGGTAGAAAAGGACCTCAAGGGCTCCATTCTGCACCCCAGACACACACACACACAGACCTTACAAAGAAACAGAAGTCCAGTCTTAGGGCCTGGGAGCAAGCCAGAGACCTATATAATGTCTGTGAGGGTGAGTTAAAAAGGTCTACAATATAAGGATTGAGCTGAGTATGTCCCTATGGGGAAAATACAGTTTCTCTCTTTCCCCTCTGAGGAACCACTGCTTTCCTCTACAGGAAGGGATATTTCTTTTAATAGTAATACTGTGGCCAGAAGTAGTGAGTAGTGATGCTGGTGGGCTGAGCAGTTTCTCTACCTGTCTCCCGGCTCTAAGAATTCAAACTCGCTGTCCCATTACTTGTTGGCTTTCCAAGCATGGGGTCCTGACTACAATCAGAAATTACAACCCCCCATTCTAAGTGCGTAGAAGCAGGCAACCCTCTGCTGACTTGGATTGCTGAATTTAGAGGAACTCTCAAAATTCCTCTAATTGTTTAGTCTTGTTTAGTCCCTCCCAAAGGGCAGCTACAAGGCCCTCACCGTGGGTGCAGAGCTGCTCCAGAGCAGGGTGGTCCTCTTGATGGGACACCGGGTGTTCTTGTACAGGTAGACAGCATCCTCCAGGAAGATGATGACTGAGCCCAGGGCAAGCAAGGTCATGATGACTGTGAGGGCAATTTCTGCAGGGCCCAGTGCTAAAGTGGAAAGAGAGGGCAGATTCTCCTGAGAAGAAGTCCAGGACTGAGGGGCAGAAGATACGGGTTTCTTCATTTGGATCTAAATGGCTTTAATGTATCTAGAATTATGTGGTCTAGGCTCCCACTCATGCAGAAGAATGGCATTTTCTTAGACTTGGAGTATCTAACATGTAGCTAAAAAGTAGTCATTCGGGCACCTGGGTGACTCAGTTGGTTAAGCAACTGCCTTCAGCTCAGGTCACGATCCCAGAGTCCCGGGATCGAGTCCCACATGGGACTCCCATCTCCACAGGGAGTCCGGTTCTCTCTCTGACCTTCTTGCCTCTCATGCTCCCTTTCACTGTCTCTCTCTCTCAAATAAAAGAATAAAATCTTAAAAAAAAAAAAAGTAGTCATTCTTCTGCAAGGATAAGAGACTAGATCAGATAATTCTAAGTATGGTTAGGCTTACCTCAACCAGGATATAGACACCAAACAAGTTTTTACTTAATTAGCAAAAATTTTGAATTAGGAGATTGGCTGTGCCTAGTCAACTTTACTATTTCCAGTGACAGGTGTCATGCTAGCATAAGTGGACCAATTAACATTATAATTAAAGCAGAATGTAATTAATGGTATACTTTAGGGCTGTTTAAATTTGATTTCAAAAATTATGTCACGAAACTGGGACATTAGGAAGGGATTTTAACAAAAGAGAAATGGATACCCGAAAAGACTTCAGGGACATTTGACTCGTGTTGACCTCATAATTAGTCTTAAATTAAATGTGGTTAAGTAGCTTTCCTCAGTGTTTACTGCAATCATTTGAGTAGTTGTTAAAAACTAGCTGTCCAGATCCTACTCTCAGAGATGCTTCTTCAAAATCTTTGTGAAGAATGTGTAATATTATTTAAAAACTTATTAGCACGCAATTAAAAAACCAAAAAATTTATTAACAGATCCACAAATGTATGGTCATCTGGTTTATGACAAAAGACTCCACTACAATTTATGGGGAAAAGGATGTTTTTTCAAGAAAGTCTTCTGGGTTAACTGGATATCCTTTGGTGGATAAAAGAAGGACATTGACCCCTCCCTCACATCATCCAAGAACACCTAAGTGTGAAAGTTAAAACGTTTTTAGAGGAAAACAGAGAAGCAGATCTTTATGACTTTAAGATAGGCAAAGATCTGGGCGCCTGGGTGGCTCAGTCCGTTAAGCCGCTGCCTTCAGCTCAGATCATGATCTCAGGGTCCTGGGATTGAGCCCCACATTGGACTCTCTGCTCAGCGGGGAGCCTGTTTCTCCCTCTCCCTCTGCCTGCCTCTCTGCCTACTTGTGTTCTGTCTGTCAAATAAATAAGTAAAATCTTAAAAAGAAAAAAAGATAGGCAAAGATGTTTTAAAATAGGACACAAAAGCATAACCCATGAATTTAAAAATTGATAAATTGGACTTTCTTAAAATTAAATATTTTAATTGGTCAAAAGAAACCATTGAAAAGACAAGCTCAGACTAAGCAAAATAAGTCAGTCAGAGAAAGACAATTATCATATGATCTCCCTGATACATGGAATATGAGAGACAAGGCAGAGGATCATGGGGGAAGAGAGGAAAAAAATGAAACAAGATGAAACCAGACAGGGAGACAAATCATAAGAGACTCTTAACCATAGGAAATAAACTGAGGGTTGCTGGAATGGAGGGGGGTAGGAGGGATGGGGTGACTGGGATATTGGGGAAGGTATGCTATGGTGAATGCTGTGAATTGTGTAAGACTGATGAATCACAGACCTGTACCTCTGAAACAAATAATACATTATATGTTAGTAAAAAATAAAAATAAATTTAAAAATAAAATAAAAAATCATAAAGGGACACCTGGCTGGCTCAGTCGGTAGAGCATGCAACTTTTGATCTCTGGGTTGTAAGTTTGAGCCCTACGTTGGGTGTAGAGATTACTTAAAAATAAAATTTTTATTAAAAAAGAAAATCAGGGGCGCCTGGATGGCTCAGTGGGTTAAAGCCTCTGCCTTCAGCTCAGGTCATGATCCCAGGGTCCTGAGATCGAGCCCCGCATCGGGCTCTCTGCTCAGCAGGGAGCCTGCTTCCTCCTCTCTCTCTGCCTGCCTCTCTGTCTACTTGTGATCTCTGTCTGTCAAATAAATAAATAAATCTTTAAAAATTAAATTAAACCATGTTCGGGGAGAGAAAGGTAGAAAAGAATTGAAGGAAAGAGTGGGGCACAAATATCTTTATCTTACAAAGTGCGAAGTCAGGAAGTACTGCCCCTGGTTGGCAGAATAAGAAGTTATCTAAAGGAATAATAAATCTATAAAGATAACCAACTAAAAATACTGACATAATTACACGGAGAACGGAAGAAGGTCAGGGCTGAGAGAGCACACGAGCAGGGGGAGGGGCAGAGGGAGAGAGAGAAGAATCCCAAGCAGAATCCTCTCCCCACCCCTCCACTGAATGTGGAGCTCCCTGCACCCCCTGTAGGGCTCAATCTCACAGCCCTGAGATCACCACCCCCAAGATCACGACATGACCCGAAATCAAGAGTCCCACACTCAACCAACTAAGTCACCCAGGTGTCCCGATTCAGTAGATTCCTCAAAACCAATGTCCGTTGTGGGAAGGCAGAGTCTCTGCTAGAGGCCTCTGTTGGCAAGACCTGCCCACCCTTGCTTGACCTTGTCCTCCCCCAGCTCAGGGAGAGCTGAGAGTAAAAAGAGCCCTTTCAAAAGCTATTCAAGGCTGGAGCCTTTCCCAGTCTTCACTGACTCAACTGCTCCCTCCTCTTTGAAAATCTGGTCCACCTTGACTCCCAGAACCACAGTCCCCCTCACGGCCTCTGACCCTGGGTCTCTGGCACTGATCCCTCACCCTCTCCCACACCCTGTATTCCCCCATGTCAAACACCATGGCCTTGCAGGGCTCTGTTATTGAGGTTTGGGTCTTCCCTACCACTCCTACTCCCCTTCGGCCTCGCAATGGCCATGTCAG
Organism: Meles meles; assembly: GCF_922984935.1. Lineage (NCBI taxonomy): Eukaryota > Metazoa > Chordata > Mammalia > Carnivora > Mustelidae > Meles > Meles meles. The sequence goes on along the minus strand of NC_060069.1, from coordinate 43,713,363 downwards.
CAGGGCCACCTCCGGAACTCGCTGGCTCTCAGTTTCTGCCCGTTCAGTTGTTCTCCCTAGCTCCCAATGGCTGGCTTCTCCTCAATGAGATCCCTGTTCAAATGCCCCTCCTTCGCCAGCTCTCCCTGAGTGCCCATCTCTCTCCCACAGTGTGGTTATTTACATATTTACTTGCCTCTTTTCTTCTGCCTACCTCCCCCGCCCCCACACACCCCCTTGTAAAGTCCTGCAAGGCAGGGACTTTGTCAAGCTTTGTTCTCTGTTCCATCTCTGAGTGCGTGGACCAGCAACTGTGGCTATCTGTTGAATGAAAGAAATAACCCATGTGAATTCCTATTGTCATCTCCATTTTATAGGCTTTTCCGGGAAACTAAGCTTAGAGTTTAAGGACCTCACCCATGGCCACACAGCCTGGAACTGAAACCCAGGGGTTTCTGGCTAAGCCCATACTCTTACCCATTTCACAGGCTGACTCTTGGTGTGCGTTCCTATAGCTACGGGAGGGAATGTGGAGCGATATGGACAATGAGACGCAACCTTAGCAAGTTGTTTAAGTCTGTGAAGGTGGACTGGGGGCATATGTGACTCTGCAGTACAGACGTGATTTGCAGTCTCTTGTAACTTCTGGCTTTGACGGTCTATATTCTGTCTCTATTCGTAGTATCTATCGGCTCTTGTATTCACTGCCACAGCACAAAAGCTAAGAAAGAGAGAAGTTTCTCAGCATCCATAGATCCTGACGCTACTGCTCTCCATGCAACTCATTTATCTTCTTTGGAGATTGTCCCCTACCTTATTTTCTGCATCTTAATAGATATGGGACAAAAATGTTCTATGGCCAGAGACTTTATGGAGATGCCTTAAAGTTAAACCTGTTTCTTCCCATACTCAAGTTTTTAATCTGTTTTACACTGTAATGTCCTAGTGGAGGTTATAGAATATAACTTTTATAAAACTTATTTTTTTTATAGATTCTGTGTTCATGAGGCACTACTTGAGAGTCATATTCCAAGAAACACATTTTGGGAAAAGCTTGTCTAACTGATCATTTTGATTACATTTACACCTTTAGCAACTAGCAAATTTCCCACCGTGTCTCCAATAGAGTGGATGACTTTTTAAAAAAAAAGTAATGAAAACAATATTAGAGCATTAAAATCTTGAAAGAGTCTCCCCCATAATTCCAGCTAGTTCCTAACCAAAAGTTATTTTCATTTTTGAGTGTTTGTTTTCAAGGGAGTTAAGAGCATAGACTCTGGAGTCAGAGACACCCGAGTTCCAAGTAAAATCCCACTTAGTGCTTGCTCTTGACCTTGGACAGCTTATTCATCCTCTCACTAACCTCTTAGCACCGCAACTGGCACGCAGTATTTGTTCAATAAAAGGTAGCTTTAAAAAACAACCGGGTTAAAGTGCATACCTATTGTATTACTGCAATTATATTATAAAATTGTGTACATTTTAAACTAGCATTTCATCATAGCCATCAAAAATGATTTTTAAATCACAAAAGTTTCAAAAATAAAAATAAAAGAGCAAACAAATAGATATACCTGTAATCCATTTTAAACTTGATTTTTTTTTAAAAGATTTTATTTATTTATTTGACAGACAGAGATCACAAGTAGGCAGAGAGGCAGGCAGAGAGAGAGGAGGAAGCAGGCTCCCCGCTGAGCAGAGAGCCCCATGCGGGGCTCCATCCCAGGATCCTGGGATCATGACCTGAGCCGAAGGCAGAGGCTTTAACCCACTGAGCCACCCAGGTGCCCCCTGTAATCCATTTTAAAGAGTGCTGCAATTTTGCCAATTCTGCTTCAAAAATTATTTTTTGAGACATAAAACATTACAGATGTATTTGAAGCCACTTGTACATACCTCCTGGATGATTTTCCCTTCCCCACCTTGCCTCCCAGAGCTAACTACTGTTCTGAAGTTGGTGTATATCTTTTTCACTTATGTTTGAATTTTTCACAACATGGGTACAGACTCAACACAGTATATTGCTTTGCATTTTACAAAATCTACATAAATGGGGACACTTAGGTACCTCATTTGGTTAAGCAGTTAAGTACCTGCCTTAGGCTCAGAGGTCATAACCGGGAGTCCTGTGGTGGGGCCCAAGGGCCCCCTACTCTCTGACTTCCTGCTCTGTGGGGGACCCCTGCCCCTCCCCCATTTGTGCTCTGTCTCAAGTAAATAAATCTTTTTTAAAAAAAATCTACACAAATGGCATCATTCTGCAAAATACTTTTTCCACCCAACATTGTTTTCATGATACTATTTTCATTATGACAAACAAATGCTTCCATAAATATTCTTGGACGTGTCTCCTTAGCACACATAGAAGAGTTTTTTGTTTTTTTATTTGACAGAGATCACAAGCAGGCAGAGAGAGAGAGAGGAGGAAGCAGGCTCCCCACTGAGCAGAGAGCCTGATGCAGGGCTCCATCCCAGGACTGTGGGATCATGACCTGAGTCGAAGGCAGAGGCTTTAACCCACTGAGCCACCCAGGCGCCCCTAGAAGAGTTCTTTTATGCGGACACTTAAAATCAGAATTTCTGGGCTGGAGGAGTTGAGACTCTCTCATGCCTCAGAGAGGTGATCGCTCCGCACAGTGGCTTTCCCAGTCACTGAGCCTTCTCTGTCACCTCAGATTCACAGTAGGGAAATGTCGTTGTTTTACTCACGCTCCTTAATTCCTGACCAATTAGAGCTTCTTTTTGTCCACTTGGTTGGTCATTTGGGTTTCTTCTGCTTGAACTGTCTATTCACATATTTCATACACTTTGTATTGGGTAATTTCTCTTATACTGACTACTTATCCTTTGTTAATTAGGCTTGGAAATATCTTCTCCCAGTCTAAGGTTTGGCATTTAACATAGTTTATAGTGTCTTTAGTTGTATAGAAGTTATGGACTCGATCTCCATGATCATTTGTGCTTCCTTGTTGTTTTATTTAAGAAATTATTCTCTACTCCCAATCAGAAAGAAATCTTTCTATATTGTCTTTTGTAAAAAAACGTTTGTATTTTACATTTAGGTATTTAAGCTGTCTGGATGAAAGCTACACTGGAGCTATTTCCACGCGGATCCCCCCCCCCCCCCCCCAGGGACAAATACATTGTTCAGATCACTTCTTGAAGATTCCGTTCTGCCCACGGAGGGGTGGGGGGTGTAGGCAGGGGCATCACTTCACAGAGCGCATGCCCAAGCAGGCGCTATTTCTGGGCGCCTGTTCGGTTCCATGTTTCTACTTTTTAGGCCCTTTGCACTTTACTGTTCATTGCTTAGTCTCATTCTAAGTCTTAACCCCTGGTAGGGCAGGTGCCCTCCACACATGTTTTCAAAATTGGCTTGGCTTTTCCTGGCTCATCACTCAACAGAAAAGTTTGGATGGGTCCATTTAAAAATCCTGGGGGGCTGTCATCGCAATCATATCACAGGCATTTCAAAAACAGATTCAGTAGTTCTCCCCCAAGAGCTCCTCCTTAAATGGCAGCCAAGTTTAAGGAGCAACAGTTTACAGGCGAAGGAGGAAGGGTTTTTCCAGGTCCTCAGGGCAAAGCCTCTTTGGGGCTTTCCTGTTTCTCGGGGTGATCGCCGCTGCCCTCACCCTGCTCCGATCCCCAGCGTGGTAGTTGCGCGATCTTTTCCTTCACTCGCCCGGTCTAGCTATCTCCCAGGCAGCCGGCTCGTTCTTGGGCTTGCCTCGGTTTTCCAGCCCCCGCTCTCTTCCCTGACACCGTTCGGGCTCAGACTCATGTTCCCCATGCTGGGCTGGGGCGATCATCTCCAATGCACAGCCCGGCTTCTCGAGGCCCTTCTTCCCCAAAGTCCATCCCGTTTACCGATTAATGATTTTGCAGCCCGGTCCAGCCCCTCCCAATCTCTGAGCCCTCACCGGCTCCTTCCTTCCGCAGGTAAAGTGCAACTCCCCCGCCTGAGCTCATCAGGCCCCACCTCACCAGCCCAGCCCCACCTCACCAGCCCAGCCCTCTCGGTTGTCCCCCGCTTCTCCACCAGCGACCTGGAACCCTGCCGGATCAAGGTCCTCGGAGTGCGCAGCACGTGCCTGCCCCTTCTGCCTCCATCCCACCCCGGCAGCGCGCACCGCCTGCTCTCCGCTCTCCGACATTCCCCCGGGAACGAGGCAGAGCACTGGGCTACCAGACCCTGCGCGGTGTCCCTTCTTTGAAGATCCTTGGGGCTTCTATTTGCACATCTGTCGCAAAGCAATGTGAGATCGACTTTTCCTGTGTGAGGCTGGCTTTCTCAATCTCATGGACACTTTGTTCAAGGTAACTCCTGTGGTGGGGGACTTGCCTTTGTGTTCAGGGCAGCGTCCCTGGCCTTTCCCCCACTAGACGCCGGTGGCGCCCTCTAGTCGGGGCCATTGAAACAGTCTCTGCGCATTACCAGAAGTTCCTTGGGGGACAACATTGCGTCTGGTTGGCAAACTGCTAATGGAACACTTGTCCCACCAGCCGTACTCTGAACGAGAGGTTCCTGGAGCTGGACAGAGCAGCTGGCTACCAGCACGAACCCCAGAGCAGTTGCAAAGCCTCTCTGGACACTCTGGAGAGTGTTGTCGTTCGCTCTGAAACCAGGCTGAACATTGTGCAAGCACATGCCCCTGTCTGCCTCCTGATCCATGCTGACCACATCCTGTGTGGTCAGAAAGTCTACTCACTGATGTGACCATATCAGGAAGGAGGTTAGGCAAAAACATTAAAGAACCATAGAGGGGGTCCCCTGGGTGGCTCAGTTGGTTAAGTGTCTTCCTTGGGCTCAGGTTATGATCCCCAGGTTGTGGGATCAAGCCTGGAATTGGGCTCCCTGATCAGTAGGGAGTCTGAGCTTCTCAGACTCTCCCTCTCTGAGCTTCTCAGAGCTTCTTCCTCTCCCTCTGCCCCTCACCACCACACTCATGCTCTCTCCCTCAAATGAATGAATAAATCTTTATATTAAAAAAGATTCCATAGAGAAACAGACTCCTCTTCATCAATGTCTAAGAGGTGGTTAATCATGCAGTAGGAAAACAAAATGAAATAGGGATAGGAGTCACATTTGCTATAAAAAAGCTAGGGTCATTTGGTTGTCATATAGGCGGCCAGGGAATAAACTGAGAGACCTGTCTTCTGCTTTTCATTTTCAAAGCAATTCAGTATAAGATCTAGTTGGCCAACATTGTTGGAATACTTCTACAGGCTCGCCTAAGTTTTAAGGACATTATTCATAGCGACCACCCCTCTAGAATGATGGAGACCCTTTCCCAGAGGCTCTTGTGCAGGCCCCAAGGGGGAGTCTCTGGGGCTTGGATCATACGGGTGCCATCTTGAACCCCTGGCTGGTTCTGGGGTTTGAACAATACTCCAGGCCAGTGTCCCCAACTTGCATGAGCTTTGAGGCTGGGATCTGTGGGCGGTCCAGCATGCAGCTTTGTCTCCCTGGCTAGGCTACCATGCCCCTCTTTTGGCCTCTTGGATCATTGAAGAGTTGTTCTTCTCTAAGGCCTTAACCATGACAGATAGATGCTCTACAGGCGGGCTGGCTCAGGACCACCTTTCATCAGCATCACTCAGGTATCCTGGCTCCCTGCTGGGATGCTCATTTCTCCTCTCAGCTCCCTCTGGGGAGGGCCCCTGACTCACCTCTCAGAAGCTGGGCTGCAGTGGGAGCGTGAGAGAAGCAGGCAGACGAGATGCTGTAATTGGTTTTCAGTAACTCCAGAAGATCTGCTGTGTACCTGTAGAGATACCAGCCTGTGTTCAGAACATGGGAGGTACCAGAAGGAATACCAGTTATCTCACACTCCCTCAAACACTTCTGAGTTCAGAGAGCTTGTACATTTCTCCTCGATGCCCCAGTTCTTAGAGGAAATGGCAAATGAACCCAGCCTAGTGTATAAGACAAGTGTCCCAAGGCTATAGGCAGGCCTGACTTCGGTGCCCACTCTCTCCACTTCCACTGGGGCAGCAGGTCAGGCACTGACAAGAGAGAAAGGGCAGGGCCTCAGAGAAAGAGTGGGCCCTTCGTACCAGGGATGGGTCCACAGCTCTGTGCCTGCCCCTCACAGCCCCCACCTCTGGGAATTTTCTCTTCCCCATTGAGGGGCAAAGCCAAGGCTCTAAAGGATCACACTGACCTCAGGGCCAGCCAGGCCATTGTTTATCTGCCCCATTCTGTGTCCTGGGAGCCAAAGGCCCTGGGAGGGAGATAGGGCCAGGCCAGCATGCTAGGGGCCTCCACTGCTTAGCAACTGGTTCCTGGCTCTGGGCCTGCCACCCTCACTCACCTGGGGTCAAGTTTTATCTGAGTCCTGTCTGGCTCCATCGTCTTCTCTCCCTCTATGGCTTTCCCAGCAAGCTCTGAGGGGCAAGGAAGGGCAGGCAGGTGGGGGCCCTGAGGGAGGTGGCTCCCACGAGTCTTCCTGCCCGCTGGCCTTTGTCAGAGCAAGGACCGCGGCCACGTGTAGGTGCAATGGCAGGATCTTCTCCTCTGCCTCTCTATTCTCAGGCTTCCCGTGCCCACGGGTCCCTAGAGCTTATCTCAGAGTTCACCCCAGAGGAATTTGATCCTCTTGGCTGGCTGAGTTCCCTGGTTCCTGACTCCTCCCTCTCCCTAGGTGTTGTCCTTCCTTTCTCCCTCCCACCAATGCCTTTGGACACCCTTTGCTACCTGGCCAGCCCTCACCCTATATCCCCTCTAAGGAGTGTTCTGGGGTGGTGGTCGAATGAAGTTCTCTATCCTCCCTGCAATACTACCAGTCAGCAAATCCAGGTCTCCCAGAACCTGGCTGGAACTTGATCTCTGGTCCCCTGGAGACAGGAGAGTCAAGGCCAACTCCCTCACTGCGTTGACACTTTGGTCTGGCGTGCAGAAAAAGCCAGACGAGGCCCATGTGGCTTTCCCAAAGCTCAGCCTTCCTCGTCTCGGTGAGGGGCTTGTCCTGCCAAACAGCAGCCAAGGACGCAGCAAAGATGCAGAGGGACTTAGGACACAAAAGCTGCCGAGTAAGACTTCTGTGCATTTGGACAGCTTCTGGAAAACTGTGCCAAATTATGTTTCTCAACTTTTTTATTGACTAGTGATCTCTCTTCTCTCCAAGTAGATTTAAAGCCATTTGAGCCCAAGCACAGCACCCCAGGGTTCCTGGCCCAGGGCCTGGTACACACGGAGTGAGAGCGCTTTAGAAGTAGTCACGTGACTGATAAACTCAGGAAAGCTCCGTGACAGCTGCTGCAAACATGTGCCCCCGGCGCTGTAGAAAATGCAGTATGTTCCTTATCTTGTTGAAATTTTATAACTGCTCTTGGGAGGTGAGTACTGTCTTTATTCCCATTTTACAGATGAAGAAACTGAGGCTCACAGACGTTCTGACGCCAGGTTGGATAGAAAGCCATGAGAGTGTGGAGAGAGGCAAAAGGGACCTAGGTCAGGCGGTCTGTTGAGCTTCAGGTAAGAATTTTGAAAGTAAGAAAAGGGCCCATGAGAGGGTCTGATTCTGGGATGGTGAGGAGCTACGGTCAGAGGAAGTAGTTATTGGTGGTACCAAGAGGACTCTCTACTGCTATCCCCGTACATCGAAAATGTCTCCCCAGGGCCAAGCACGGTTCTGTCCCTCTTTCATCCTCCTCCTAAAGTACCAACTCTCGGGACAGGACAGCGCAGAGATCCAGGAGTCTCGGGGACCCAGTTATCTCCTGAGGTGGAAGTGAGGGCACAAGGAATACAAGGGCATTGACCAGGGTCACTTGCCTTGGTCACACCCTGACAGACACAGGCTGACTCAGCGGCCTCAGTCATGTGACAGGAATGCCCCCTGGGTCATTCATCTCTAGCCTGGTGAGAGGCCTTGAGCTTAATTGTCTCAAGCCCTGAACTTTAGACTTCCTCAGAGCAGGTAAGCGGGCACTGAGGATGTTCTCTGAAACTTCTTCAGGACAGAACTGCAGGAGGCAGGAAAGGGGGAATGAAGAGCGAGAGGGAGTCAGGAAGGGAAGGTGGCTGGGTGGACACTCTGGGCAGCAGGGGCTGGGAGGCCTGGGGGAGACTGGCTGATTCTTAGGTTGGATGAAGATGAAGAGAGAAATAATGGTGTGTTCGTGAGAGGGAGGACTTTATAGCTCTGAGGGAGTACTGCAGCCCCACCCGGAGTCCCTAGGTGGCTATCTTCCGGGCAGTGTCACCCACGATTAGTCAAGGGCAGTGATGGCCTGACTCAAAGCCGGCCCATCCCAAGCTAAGGTATGGCCAGAGAAGATGAGCTGGACCAGCCAATCAGATTCTTCTCTTGCTAATTGTGGACAGCTTTCTGTCAAACTCTGAATTTTAGACCCAAGAGGAATGAATCATTCTTCATTCCATTTTTTTGGCTTAATTACTCTCACCAAATTATATGATTGCCTGATAAGACGCCTATCACTTCAATTTTGGCTCTCTCAGTGTAAGGACCATTTTTGAAAAATACAAATATAAAAATACCCATAAATTTCATCAGTTTTTCTCAGGGATCCTCAATCATTTGATATTTAAAGGCCATTCTCTCTTTTTAAAAAAATGACTCATTGAGGTAAAATTCACATAACATAAAACGCACCTTTTTAGTCATTGTAAAGTATATAATTCAGTGATTTTAGTGTACTCATAATGTTGTGTAACTATCACCATTTATCTGATTGCAGAATATTTCCATTAGTCCAGAAAGAAACCTCCTACTTCCCAATTCTTCCTTCTTCCCATTCTCCACAACCACAAATCTACTTCCTCTCTCTATTGATCGATTTGGTCCAATTCCGAATACGTACCTGAACAGACACTTGTCATTACAATACGTGGTGTTTCATGCCTGACTTTTTTTTTTTTTTAAGATTTATTTATTCGACAGAGAGAGAGAGCACAAGTAGGCAGAGAGGCAGGCAGAGGGAGAAGGGGAAACAGGCTCCCCGCTGAGCAGAGAGCCCTATGCAGGGCTCGATCCCAGGACCCTGAGACATGACCAGAGCCGAAGGCAGAGGCTTAACCACTGAGCCACCCAGGTGCCCCTGACTTTTTTTATTCAGCATGTTTTCAAGGTTTGTCTGTGGTGCAGTGTATACTGGTCCCTGACTCCTTCTTATGGCTGAATAATATTCCATTGTGTGGATATGCCGTACTTTGTTTAGTCATTCATCAGTTGTGGGCACTTGGGTTGTTTCCATTTTCTGGCTGTTAGAATAATTCTGCCACTTTCCTGAACTCATTTACTAGCTCTGATTGTGTGTGTGTGTATTCGTTGACTATATACAAAATTGTATCATCTGCAAATGGAGATTTGCAGTATGGGTGCTTTCTTTAAAAAATAATTTTATTTATTTTTATTTTATTTTGTGTGAGAGAGACACCTGGGATCATGACCTGAGCTGAAGGCGGGTGTGCTTAACCAACTGAGCCACACAAGCGCCCGCACTGTGGATGCTTTTATTACCTTTTTTTTTTTTAACCTAATTGCTCATGGCTAGAACTTCAGTATAATGTTAAATAAAAGTGACAAAAGCAAGCATACTTACCTTGTTCCTGATCTTACAAGGAAAGCTTTAGTCTTTCACCATTAAGTATGATGTTAGCTATGTGTTTTTCATAAATGCCCTTTATTTGAGAAAGGTCCCTTCTATTCCTAGTATTAGAGTGTTTTAATCATGGAGCAGTATTAGATTTTGCCAAATGCCTTTTTTGCATTAAGACAACCCTATATGTTTTTCTTTCTCTCAATTACTTTGGGGGAGTACATTGGCCGATTTGTATACATTCAACAGCTCTCAGGTTCCTGGGATAAATCCCAGTTGCTAGGGGCGCCTGGGTGGCTCAGTGGGTTAAAGCCTCTGCCTTCGGCTCAGGTCATGATCTCAGGGTCCTGGGATCGAGCCCCGCATCGGGCTCTCTGCTCAGCACGGAGCCTGCTTCCCCCTATCTCTCTGCCTACTTGTGATCTCTGTCTGTCAAATAAAAAAAATAAATAAATAAAATCTTAAAAAAATCCCAGTTGCTGATGATGTATAATCTTTTTAATATACTGCTGGGGTCAGTTCGCCAGTGTTTTGCTGAGGATTTTGCCTCTGTGCTCATAAAGGATATTGGCTGTAGGGGGTTTTTGTGATGTCTTCAGCTGGAATACTAACATCATAGAATGAATTAGGAAGTGTTCTTTCCTCTTCTATGTCTTGAAAGAGTTTGGGGAGGACTGGTGTTCATTTTTTTCATGTCATATAGGATTTATCAGTGAAGCTATAGGCCTTTTTTTTTTTTTTTTTAAGAGCCTACTAGCTTGTAAGCCTTGTTGATTTTCTCTTCTTCAACTTTCAGCTTTTTTAGACTAGCTTCTTGTTGGTTGGTGACTTTTGGGTGACTAAAAAGGTATTGTAATATCACTTCTATCTACCTCAAAAATTTGGCTTCTTTTGCAAGATTTTTAAATCTTTGTAATAAATTGTCATTGTACCTGCACTTGGCATTGTTTTGCATTGTGATTGAGGAAAAGGAAGATGCTAGTTTGAATGAAAGGTAATGATTAAATGAGGCCTCATTTCTTATTTATTAGTTAACATATCTGTGGGGTTTTTTTGTTTACTACATACCATCATAAATTTGGGGATGCAGATAATGGAAACTGAGAATGCAAAAAGCCCCCTGGATTCTAAAACTAGCAACATCAACATATATGGTGCTAAATTCAATAAATAAATTTTTTATAAAAGTTTGCGACAGACTCTAGAGATCTCCATGCAGGATGCTTGTTAGGGAATAATTTTGGCATCAATGCTACAAAAGTGAAGGAAAGGAAGCAGGACTGAGCAGAGAAGTCAGTCTGTGGTAAAGGGCCCAACAACAGCCTCAGCCAACCTGTAGGTCACACAGGGGCCAGATGGACCTTCAGAATTTTCCTGCACTGGGGCAAAGTGTCTGGGCCTTTCTACTTCGTGTCTATTACTCCTTGGATGCAAACTGCTATGGAAGGAGGTGGGACCTTGGTGAGGTAATTTTCGTGAGGGGAGGCACTCCCCAAAGCTGAAGCCATCTTTTGGCAACTGGAAGTTCTTCATTCCTGACGGGGGGTCTGGGAGGCCCCTCACAGTGCCACCCACAGATTTTGGCATATATGAAGAAGTCAGAATCTGCTGCGAGAGAGAAAAGAAGGCTTACTCAAAACTAATGCTGGAATCATTTATGATAATGATGTGAGAAAAAGACACCTTAGACCTTTACCTCCTATCTTACCCCTACATTAATTTCAGATTGGAAAATGAAATGGAAAAGAAAACAAGAAATGCAGTTAAATATTCATCAGATAGAAGGAGAGGGAGAAACTTTGAAGTAAGGTAAAGTGGTGCTAAGGAAATGCTGAATAGATTTGATTACATAGAAACAAAAAAAGTTTTATGTCAAAAATTGCACACAAAAGGGGCGCCTGAGTGGCTAAGTAGGTTAAGTGCCTGACTTTTGATTCAACTCAAGTCATGATCTGGGGTTGATCAATCATGAGATTGAGCCCCACGTCAGGCTCCACACTCAGCGTGAAGTTGGCTTGAGATCATCTCTCTCTCCTTCTGCCCTTCCCCCTGCTCCCACACACTCACGCTCTCTCTCTCTCAAATAAATAAATAAATCTTTTTAAAAATTACACACAAAATCAAAAGGCAAACAACAGACTGGAAAGATATTTGCTAGAAACACAGTCAAATTTTTTAATATAAAGGAGTTCCTGCGAATCAGAAAGAAAAGCTCAATGCTTCTACCAAAAGCAAAATGAGATGTCACTTGACACTTAGTAGGAGGGATGTTATTAAAAAAAGAAGAAGAAGAAAGAAAGAAGAAAAAAAAATGTCTTAGCAAGGATGTGGAGAAATTAGAACCTTGTGTATCTTGGTGAGAATGTAAAACACTACAGCTGCTATAGAAAATAGTATGGCAGTTCCTCTCCAAATTATATATAAGATTACCTATGATCCAGCAACTCCAGTTCTGGATATGTACCTTAAAGAATGGAAAATGGGGGCTTGAATAGAGATTTGTACCCCATGTTCATAGAAACATTATTCACAACAGCTCAAAGGTGGAAACAACCAAAATGTCCACCAGCAGATGAATAGATAAACCAAATGAGGCAAATACACACAATGAAATATTACACAGCCCCAAAAAAGAAGGGGAGTCTGACACCTGCTACAACATACCAGCGTTCAGGACTGCTAGAGGCCAATAATGAACCTGAGGACATTACGCCGAGGGGAAGAAGCCAGATGTAAAAGGACACATACTGTGTGAATCCGCTTATATGAGGTCCCTAGAACAGTCGAATTCATAGAGAGAGTAGATACCAGGTTCTAGGAGTTGGGCGAGTGGGGAGTTACTGGTCAGTGGATACAGAGTTTCTGTTTGGGATGATGAAAAAAAGCCTAGAAAGGACGGTGGTGACGGTTGCACAACATGGTGAATTCACTTAATGCTGCAGAACTGGACACTAAAAAGTGGTTAAGGGACGCCTGGGTGGCGCAGTGGGTTAAGCCTCTGCCTTCAGCTCAGGCCATGGTCTCAGGGTCCTGGGATCGAGCCCTGCATTGGGCTCTCTGCTCAGCGGGGAGCCTGCATCCCCCCCCCACCCGCCTGCCCCTCTGCCTACTTGTGATCTCTCTCTGTCTAATGAATATAATCTTAAAAGAAAAAAAGAGGCTCTTATGGTTTGTCTCCCTCTCTGATTTTGTCTTCCTTTATTTTCCCCTACCTTTCCCTATGGTCCTCTGCTTTATTTCTTAAATTCCACATATCAGTGAGATCATATAATAATTGTCTTTCTCCTATTGACTTATTTTGCTTAGCATAATACCCTCTAGTTCCATCCATATCATTGCAAATGTCAAGATATCTTTTTTTTTTTGGTGGCTAAGTAATATTCCATTGTATATATACACCACATCTTCTTTATCCATTCATTAGTCAATGGACATCTGGGCTCTTTCCATAGTTTGACTCTTGTGGACATTGCTGCAATAAACAGTGGGGTCCAGGACCCACTTAAAATTACTACATTTTATCTTTGTTGTAAATACCCAGTAGTGCAGTTGATGGGTTGTAGGGCAGCTCTATTTTCAATTATTGAGGAAACTCCATACTGTTTTCCAGAGTGGCTGCACCAGCTTGCATTCCCACCAACAGGGTAGGAAGGCTCCTCTTTCCCCACATCCTTGCCAACATCTGTCATTTCCTGACTTGTTAATTTTAGCCATTCTGACCAGTGTGTGGTGGTATCTCATTGTGGTTTTGATTTGTATTTCCCTGATGCTAAGTGATGTTGAGCATTTTTTCATGGGTCTGTTGGCCATTTGGACGTCTTCTTTGGAGAAATGTCTGTTCATGTCTTCTGCCCATTTCTTGATTGGATTGTTCACTTTTTGGGTGTTGAGTTTTATAAAAGTTCTTTATAGATTTTGGATACTAGCCCTTTATCTGATAAGACATTTGCACATATCTTCTCCCATTCTGTTAGTTGTCTTTTGGTTTTGTCGACTATTTCCTTTGCTGTGCAAAAGCTTTTGATCTTGGTGAAGTTCCAATAGTTCATTTTTGCCTTTGCTTCCCTTACCTTTGGAGACATGTCTAGCAAGAAATTGCTGTGGCCAAGGTCACAGAGGTTGTTGCCTGGTGTTCTCCTCTAGAATTTTGATGGATTCATGTTTCACATTTAAGTCTTTCATCCATTTTGAGTCTATTTTTGTGTGTGGTGTAAGGAATGGTCCCGTTTCATTCTTCTGCATGTGGCTGTCCAATTTTTCCAACACCATTTGTTGAAGAGACTGTCTTTTTTCCATTGGACATGCTTTCCTGCTTCTTTGAAGATTTGAGGGTCCATTTCTAAGTTCTCTATTCCGTTCCATTGATCTATGGATTTGTTTTTGTGTCAGGACCACACTGTCTTGATAATTATAGCATTTTAATAGAGCTTGAAGTCCGGAATTGTGATGTCACCAACTTTGGTTTTCTTTTTTAACATTCTTTTGGTTATTTGGGTCTTTTCTATTTCCATACAAATCTTAGGATTATTTGTTCTAGCTCTTTGAAAAAAGTTGGTGATTTTTTTTTAAAGGATTTTATTTATTTGCGAGAGAGAGAGTACAAGCAGGGGGAGCTGCAGAGGGAGAGAGAGAAGCAGGCTCCCCACTGAGCAGGGAGCCCAATGCAGGGCTCGATCCCAGGACCCTGGGATCACGACCCGAGCTGAAGGCAGACGCTTAACTGATGGAGGCACCCAGGTATCACAAAAGTTGATCGTATTTTGATAGGGATTGCATTGAATGTATGGATTGCTCTGGGTAGCATAGACATTTTAACAGTATTTGTTCTTCCAATCCACGAGCATGGAACGTTTTTCCATTTCTTTGTGTCTTCCTCACTTTCTTTCAGAAGCGCTCTATAGTGTTCTGACTATAGGCCCTTTGCTTGTTTGGTTAGGTTTATTTCTAAGTATCTTATGGTTTGGGGTGCAATTGTAAATGGGACTGACTCCTTAAATTTCTCTCTCTTCTATCTCTTCATTGGTGTATAGAAATGCAACTGATTTCTGTGCAGTGATTTTTTTTAAGATTTATTTATTTATTTATTATTTGACAGATCACAAGCAGGCAGAGACGCAGGCAGAAAGAGAGGGGGAAGCAGGCTCCCCGCTGAGCAGAGAGCCCAATGTGGGGTCCGATCCCAGGACCCTGAGACCATGACCTGAGCCAAAAGCAGAGGCCTTAACCCACTGAGCCACCCAGGCGCCTCTCTGTGCAGTGATTTTATATCCTGCCACTTGGCTGAATTCCTGTATGAGTTCTAGCAGTTTTGGAGTGGAGTCTTTTGGGTTTTCCACATAGAGTATCATATCATCTGCAAAGAGTGAGAGTTTGTCTTCTTCTTTACTGATTCGGATGCCTTTTATTTCTTTTGTTGATCACTGAGGCTAGGACTTCTAGTACTATGTTGAACAACAGTGGTGTTGGTAAACATCCCTGTTTTGTTCCTGACCTTAGGGGAAAAGATCTCAGTTTTTCCCCACTGAGAATGGGCTGTGGGCTTTTCGTATATAGTTTTTATGATATTGAGATATGTTTCCTCTATCCCTACACTGTGGAGAGTTTTAATCAAGAAAGGATGCTGTACTTTGTCAAGTGCTTTTTCAGCATGAACTGAGAGTATCATATGGTTCTTGTTCTTTTATTAATGTATCATATCACATTGATTTCCACATGTTGCATCAACCTTGCATCCCAGGAATAAATCCCACTTGGTCGTGGTGAATAATCCTTTTAATGTACTGTTGGATCCTATTAGCTAGTATCTTGTGAGAATTTTCGCATCTGTGTTCATCAAGGATACTGGTCTGTAATTCTCCTTTTTGGTGGGGTCTTTGTCTGGCTTTGGGGTAAAGATAATGCTGGCCTCATAGAAGGAGTTGGAAGTTTTCCTTCCATTTCCATTTTTTGAAACAGCTTCAGAAGAGAAGGTAACAATTCTTCTTTAAATGTTTGGTAGAGGGGCACCTGGGTGGCTCTGCTTTCGACTCAGGTCATGATCCCAGGGTCCTGGGATCAAGCCCCACATTGGGCTCTCTGCTTAGCAGGGAGCCTGCTTCCCTTCCTCTCTCTCTGCCTGCCTCTCTGTCTACTTGTGAGCTCTCTGTCTACTTATGAGCTCTCTCTGCCAAATAAATAAATAAAACCTTAAAAAAAAAATGTTTGGTAGAATTCCCCTGGGAAGTTGTCTGGCCCTGGGCTCTTGTTTGTTGGGAGTTTTTTTTTTTTTTTTAAGATTTTATTTATTTATTTGACAGACGGAGATCACAAGCAGGCAGAGAGAGAGGAGGAAGCAGGCTTCCTGCTGAGCAGAGAGCCCGATGTGGGGCTAGATCCCAGGACCCTGAGATCATGACCTGAGCTGAAGGCAGAGGCTTTAACCCACTGAGCCACCCAGGAGCCCCTGTTGGGAGGTTTTTGATGACTGCTTCAATTTCCTGCTAGTTATAGGTCTGTTCAGGTTTTCTATGTCTTCCTATTTCAGTTTTGGTAGCTTATACATTACTAGGAATGCATCCATTTCTTCCAGATTGCCTAATTTGTTGACATACAGTTGCTCATAATATGTTCTTGTAACTGTATTTCGTTGGTGTTGGTTGTGATCTCTCTTGTATCATTCATGATTTTACTTATTTGGGTCCTTTCTCTTTTCTTTTTGATAAGTCTGGCCAGGGGGTTTTCAATCTTATTAATTGTACTGCCTCTTCTCTTTTTTGGGGTGAGTTTTTCCATCCTGTCATTCTCCTACCTTGCAGAAAGTGGTCACTTTTCTATTTGTAGAAATATAGCATTCTTAGCTCTTTGGTTGAGTTCACAGGTGTTCAGAATGATTTGATAGCTATCTCTGAACTCCTGGGACAAAAGTAAGGTCTCCTACTCCTCTGACATCTTGGAAAATCTTCCTTTCTTAATGTCATAAGTGGTTTAAGGAGATATAAATGAAAATATCAAGGTGTCATTTGCCATTTATAAAATCTGAGAAATTGGGGCGCCTGGGTGGCTCAGTGGTTTAAGCCGCTGCCTTCGGCTCAGGTCATGGTCTCAGGGTCCTGGGATCGAGTTCCGCATCGGGCTCTCTGCTGGGCGGGGAGCCTGCTTCCCTTTCACCCTCTCTGCCTGCCTCTCTGCCTACTTGTGATCTCTCTCTGTCAAATAAATAAAATCTTTAAAAAAAATCTGAGAAATTACTTTAATATTTAATTATAGTGTTTGTATTATAATATGGTTATACTCATAACAGCAGTGTAAACATTTATAAACCTTCTGGAAAGCATCTTGCAAATTATGCAAAAGATGTTTTAAGTATTCACATTTATCGACCTGAAATCTACCCATGAGGTGTGTATTCCGAGGAAACCAGGGGAGGTGCAGGCATCTGGAGGACACAGAGGCACCATGTGAACAAAGCACTCTTCGAGGTGAGGAAGCAAACTCAGCGAGTATATGTAGCAAAAAATTCCAGGGAACAGGAGAAGAAGTGCCAAGGACCCAGGACTGGAGTGTGCCAGGTGTATTTGGGGAAGAGCACAGAGGCCAGCGTGCCTGAGCAAGGGGCTGACTGTTAGGAAATGAGATCAGAAAGTCAGAGGAGCCAGGTCAGGGAGGGCCTTGAAGGCCACAATAAGGACTTTGGACTTTGAGTAAGGAAGGCAGGAGTTGGGGGTTCCTGACCAGAGGCCGTGATCTAAATTCTAAAAGAATTGGGGCTACTCTTTGGAACAGAGTCTATGAAAGGTCAAGGGCAGAAGAGGCCCGGGTCAGTTAGGATGCTACTGCAATATCCAACCAAGAGTGTGGGGTGGCTTGGACTTGTGAGATTCTCTTTAGATGGCAGAGCTGGTGGATGGGATGTGGGATAAGAGGTAAAGACAGGAGTCAGGAGACTCCGTGGGTTTGAGCTGAACAATAGGGCGAATGACAATCCTGATTACTGGAAGAACAGCACTGGGGGAAAAGTCGGTTTTTGGAAGAAGGAATCCATGGAATGACTCTGACAGTGAGCTGTCCATGCGGGGGGTCGCCTGAGCTTATTCTAAGGCAGTCTGTAGCCATGTCTATTCCCCACAGCCCTTTCTGTCCTCCTTTGACGTTTCTTCCAGAAGACAAGATCTCTGGTCTGCAGCTTCCAGCAGGGACTTGCAGACAAAAAGGAAAGGAGCAGAGAAACTGTATGTTGATGACAAGACACTTTCACTTGTTACAGCAGTGAACATTATCAGAATGGAGGAGAGTGGAATCTCTGTTGGGGTGAGGTCCCCATAATTATTCTGTGAAGACTCACTGGTAATTAACCCGAAGAGACAAATGAATTAGTGAAAAGTGGAAACACTGACCAATCTGTTACATAAGGTGTGTGCCAAATTAGCTGCCAGTTGACATACGTGTGACATAGGTGACCGAGGAATAAGGGCGCCGGGATGGCTCAGTCAGTTAAACATCTGCCTTCAGCTCAGGTCATGGTTCCAGAGTCGGGCTTCCTGTTTCTCCCTCTCCCCCACTTGTGCTGTCTCTCTTTCAAATCCATAAATACAATCTTTAAAAAATTAATAAAAAATAAAAATAGAACCAAGGAATAAAATGTTCTCAGAAGCCAATTTGTTGACAGTCTGGGCTGGGCTTTGCACTGGAATTTGAATGTACTTTTACCCACTCTGCAAGAGTGTCCAAATTACTGAGAAACATATTCATATTGGTAAACTTTTACTTATATGAACAGGAGATTAAATCCTTTTTTTAAATTTATGATCTTACCCCACAATGTTGTCCCAGTATATAGGGCAGCTCTCACCATACTGTTGAGCACAGAAGAAAATGTGGGGCATGTTTATCGTATCTCTACGCTAACAACCTTCCAGGCTTGCCTGTGCCATGTCACAGGTCATGAGGGGGCAGAGGAAGCCTTTGGTGTCAACTTGCAGTCAAAAAGACACAAGGTCAAATTTATTTTTCTGAAGTTGGGCCCCAGCATCAGAGAATAGCAACATCAGGGAGAATTGTTGCTATGTGAAAGTACAGGAGTCTGTTGTATTATTTTTTTTTTAAAGATTTTATTTGTTTATTTGACAGAGATCACAAGTAGGCAGAGAGGCAGGCTAGGAGGGAGGGGGGAAGCAGGCTCCCTGCCTGAGCCAAAGGCAGAGGCTTTAACCCACTGAGCCACCCAGGTGCCCCTGTCTGTTGTATTATTAATCAGACTAACAGCCATTTACATGACAGAGCAGAAGGTAACATAACTAATGCTCAGCGTTTTCAGGTTTTTATTTTAAAATGATTTTTTAAAAAGATTTTATTTATTTATTTGACACAGAGAGAGAGAGACAGTGGGAGAGGAGACACAGGTAGGGGGAGTGGGAGAGGGAGAAGGCGGCTTCCTGCGGAGCAGGGAGCCAGATGCAGGGTTTAATCCCAGGACCCCAGGATCATGATCTGAGCCAAAGGCAGATGCTTAACAACTGAGCCACCCAGGCACAACACATTTTCAGTTTTTTTTTTAAGAAGTAAAGAATTTCCTATCATCCTATTTATTTGCTTATTTCCCCAAACAACAAAAAAGTATGTACGTGAATAGACCCCATGAGATTATTCATTTAGGTTAGGCGAGATCATGATTCTCTATCACTGAGTAAATTTGGCAGAAAGCAAATAATAACTTTTTACTGCATCATGCTGAAAACAGACTGTTATGCAATCATTTCTATTCCAAGCTACCAATTTTCTCCTATTGTAGATATACCATTAAAAAATTAATTTTAGGGGCGCCTGGGTGGCTCCGTAGGTTAAGCCTCTGCCTTCAGCTTGGGTCATGATCTCAGGGTCCTGGGATCGAGTCCCGAATCTGGCTCTCTGCTCAGCGGGGAGCCTGCTTCCCCCTCTCTCTTTGCCTGCTGCTCTGCCTATTGTGATCTCTCTCTCTGTCAAATCAATAAATAAAATCTTTAAAGAAAGAACAAAAAGGAAAAATTAATTTATTTTTGATTTTTTTAAAAGATTTTGTTTATTTTTTTGAGAGAGAGAGAGATTACAAGCAGTAGGGAGGGGCAGAGGAAGAGGGAGAAGCAGGCTCTCTACTGAGCAGGGAGCCCAAGGTGGAACTCAGTCCCAGAACCCTGGGGTCATGACTTGAGCTGAAGCCAGACACTTAACCGACTGAGCCACCTAGGCACCTCCCAAAATTAACTAACTTTAATATGTATCGATATGTAGTAATTTTAAATGTGCATACATATATAGTTATATTAAATTATGACAAATTAAAATTTCTAAAACTTTAAACCTTAATTTTTAAAAAAGATTTTATTTATTTGTCAGAGAGAACGCGTGCACACAAGCGGGGGAGCAGCAGGCAGAGGGAGAAGCAGGCTCCCTGCTGAGAAAGAAGCCCTAAAAGGGTGCCCTAAACCTTAATATTTGAAATACAATCAAATATAGTATTTTTTAAAATGTTGTATTTATTTAAATAATCTCTACATCCCAGGTGGGACCCAAACTCATGACCCTGAGATCAAGAGTTGCATGCTCTTTTGACTGAGCCAGCCCAAGAGCCCCTTGTAAGATCGTATTCTTACTTACAACACCGATTTTAACCCATTAATTTGAATGTCATGTAGAAAAACTGTATAGAGAAGAAAATATAAGTAACAGTAATTGTGGATTGCTCTGATTTTAATCAAATTAATTTCCTCAAAATGTTCCAGTTCATTTAGTACAATTCAAAGTAGGACTTTTGGAATTACATTTTTTTTAAAGATTTATTTACTTGGGGCGCCTGGGTGGCTCAGTGGGTTAAAGCCTCTGCCTTCGGCTCAGGTCATGATCCCAGAGTCCTGGATGGAGCCCCGCATCGGGCATCGGGGCGGGCTCTCTGCTCAGCAGGGAGCCTGCTTCCCTTCCTCTCTCTCTGCCTGCCTCTCTGCCTACTTGTGATCTCTGGCTGTCAGATAAATAAATAAAATCTTTAAAAAAAAAGATTTATTTACTTATTTGAGAGAGAGAGGAGAGAGCCTGAAGCAGGAGGGGGCAAGGGGAGAGGGAAAGAGAATCGCAAGCCGACTTCATGCTCAGCAGAGCCGGATGTGGGAACGAAGAGCCAGATGCTGAACCAACAGTGCCACCCAGGCGCCCCCGGAATTACTTTTTTTTTTTTTAAAGATTTTATTTATTTATTTGACAAAGAGAGATCACAAGTAGCCAGAGAGGCAGGCAGAGAGAGAGAGTGGGGAAGCAGGCTCCCTGCTGAGCAGAGAGTCCGACTCAATCCCAGGACCCTGAGATCATGACCTGAGCGGAAGGCAGCGGCTTAACCCACTGAGCCACCCAGGCGCCCTGGAATTACTTTTTGAAGAAGAACCAATCACTGTTGGAATTAAAGTGACATTTTAAATGGCCATTCAACACACAGGAACTCTGAAAATATGCGCAGAAGACTCCCACTTGATTGGTGGCAGTTCTGAGGCTAATTGGTGGCGCTGGGTCATAGAGCTATGCCCTCACGGCAGGAGAGGCTTTGAATGTGAGTTTCTGGCAGTTGTAGCTCCAGTTGGGATGGGGAATGGTCTTTGCCCTTAATGAAGAGGCACAGTGCAGGGTGTCCTCTGTGCACAGAGGGGTTCAGATGCTCCACAGCTAAAACAAATGACAAATGTC
Organism: Meles meles; assembly: GCF_922984935.1. Taxonomy (NCBI): domain Eukaryota; kingdom Metazoa; phylum Chordata; class Mammalia; order Carnivora; family Mustelidae; genus Meles; species Meles meles. The sequence continues at coordinate 43,692,135 of NC_060069.1, read as the reverse complement.
GGCTGCACGTTAACAGGAAACTCAGTTATCTTCTCACATAATAAAGATCAGAGGGAGCCTAGTTCAGGTCTGGGCAGTGACTCAACAATGTCAGCGCCGTTCTGTGTAGCATGTCGCCATGCTGCCCAATGGGGCCAAGAGGATACCTTCAGCCAGAACATCCAGCCTCAAGACCAGAAGAAAGGGACTGAGCTAAGCTTTTCTAGAAATCCTCAGCAGACATCCACTTACATCTCTTTGACCAGAATTGTGTCATGAAGCCAACTCTGGAAATGAGGGAAGCTGGGAAATTATTTAGCTGCCCCTCCCCCGCCGAAAGTGGAATTTTGTAATAACAGAAAGAAGAAAATGGAGATAGCACGTACGATGGACACTGTCTACTCCGATTAGCCTCGAGCCTGAGAGGATGATCAGAATCGCCCACCTTCTCCTCACACGTTTCTCTATTCTCATGTCGTCTCAAAGCCAACCTCACAGGGGCAGGAACACTCAGTCCCTGGCACAAGCATGGGGCAGGGGTGGGAGGTGGGTTTGCTGTGGGCGGTGCCTGTCACAGGCCACAGACAGTTCTGCTGGGGCGCCGCTGGCCTCCATCCTTCTCAACCTCTGTGATGTCACACTGGGACTTCTTTCCTTCCACCCTGGGCTGGGGCTTCCGAGGCTGCTGTGGCCATGCGGCTCCTGGAGCCAGCAGGGGCGAGGGAGCCTAGTGGCTCTGATCTCCCCTGCCGGCACGGGAGGTCCAACCATGCCGCTCTTGAAGGACGCCATGCCCCTCATGAAGGGGCCCCATCCCCCGCCTCAGGCTCCTCTTCCATGGATCCTCCCCAGCCTGTTTGCTGCCTTCAATGTCGTGCTGCTGGTGGTTTTCAGTGGCCTCTTCTTTGCATTCCCGTGAGTCTCCCTCCCACACAAGCTGCGGGTTTCCTACAGAGACAGAAAGGAACACAGATAATGACAGTGCAGAGGCAGCGGAAATGCCCAAGAGGGGTTAGAGGAGGGAGGATAGTCCGGGCCCAGGGAACCGAATGTGCAAACACACAGGCAGTACAGCGCTTGGTGCCTCTGGGAGCTGCAGGTCGCTTACAACACTGGGTGACATTTTGTGGAGTCACTAACGATCTGTCATGAGCCAGGAGATTTAGAGTGGGGTTCAAGTTGTTTGGGTTCTGACCAAGTAGACAGGATCGGTGGGTCTCGGGAGGAGCTTCAGGCCACTGCGGATCAGGGCCAAGGTCTGCTCTGGTTCAGTTGCAGGTGGCTGGCCCAGAACGGGGAGTGGGCCTTTCCCCTCGTCACAGGCCTTCTCTGTGTCCTCACCATCTTCAGTCTGGTTTCGCTCAATTTCTCAGACCCCGGCATCTTGCATCAAGGTGAGACGCTGGCCCCTGGGAGAAGAAGGCAGCCCCTCCTGAAGGGCCCTCCCGTCTCCCCTCTTCGGGCCTCAGGACCTTTTCACCGTACCTCCTCATTTGCCCCTCAAGTGCCTCTGGCAGTTCATTGTTCCAGCCAGGGAGACGTGGAAAAACAAGTGTCTGGAGGTTTTCCAGCCACCTTGTGTGGGAGGGCCCAGGCAGGCCAGGAAGAGAAGCCAGCTCTTTGAAACCACTCAGTTCTCCCTCCATTAAAGCACCAGTCACAGTTTCAAAGGGCTGAATCCTCACAGAACACTTCTGGCTGGAAACTTACCTTGCCTTTGAACGCCCGGCTCTCTGTGCTTGGGCGGTCTGCTCAATGGAGACGAGGGAAACCCTCACCCACCTCTTCCCCACACTTCCTGGAGCCCAGTAATGACCTAGGGCTGGCCTCCCTACCCCCCGGAGCAGCAGACTGATGGAAGGGCATCCTGCTGCTGCCCAATCCTCTTCCCATGCCAGGCTCCAACGAACAGGGCCCCATGATGGTGCAGGTGGTGTGGGTGAACCACAGGGCCTTCCGCCTGCAGTGGTGCCAAAAGTGCTGCTTCCACCGCCCGCCCCGGACCTACCACTGTCCTTGGTGCAACATCTGTGTAGAAGTGAGTGCCTCTCTTGACTCGCCCACCCGCAACCCCCCCCCCCCGCCCCCTCACACGGGGGCCAGTGAAAAGCCTGAAACCACTTCTGGCACTGCTAAAGGCCAAGAGGGGCAGTAAAGCCCAACCACTTTGGGTCACTCATGCAGGTCACTTCCTCCGCACATGCTCCTGCCCAGGGAGGCTGGCCTTTGCCTGCGCAGGTGCAGACACCCACAGAGGCATCCACACCTGTGCTGGGCCTGGTCGGGCCAGGGGGAAAAAGACACTGCTGTCTTACCCCAGACTTGCTGACTCTAGCTGCCCAAGGCCGTCAGGCTAGCTGGAGGCCTGGCCGGGAAAGCTTCACCTGTCCTCTTCTTGTCTGGGTCTCCTGGGCTCTGAGTGCTTGTCTGTGTCATGCGCACAGCTGCAAAGGTTTATAAAGGTGCTGTTTTGTCTGGTTCTCACAACCTTGGGAAACGGGTTGAACAAGGGTATTACTATGCTCAGTGGATGTAGGAAACCGAAGCCCAGAGATACTCTATGTCCAGCCCACAGTTACACCAAGATGTGTCCCCAGACCAGGCAGGCCTTGTCTTAAAGGCCTCTTGATGCGTGATCTTGTGAGCCACAGAGACCTAACAGCGCTCTGACAGAAATGCTAGCGCTAGGGACTTTGTGGCTGGGGTTCTCCCTAGGGATGAGACCCAGTTTGGTTTGAGGGGCCACGGGCAGGTGGCCTTTGGGAACGGGAGTTGGGGGGTGGGTAAAGCCTCAGATTTGGGGGCGATGGAGACTGGTCCAGAGGTCGGGTCCTCGAGGCCTGCTCCCCTCCCTCTTACCCAGGACTTTGACCACCACTGCAAATGGGTCAATAACTGCATTGGTCACCGCAACTTCCGCTTCTTCATGCTGCTGGTCCTGTCCTTATTTCTCTACTCGGGTGCCATGCTGGTGACCTGCCTGATCTTCCTGGTGCGCACGACCCACCTGCCCTTCTCCATGGACAAAGCCATCGCGTATCCTCCCCGGGTACCCACGTAGAGAACAGCGGGGAGCACTAGGGTTGGCCGGGGGCGGGGTCACGGGGGCAGAGCTACTGGCGCGGGTAGGGCCAGGGAGATGGGCGGGGCTAGGAGGGACTGCGGAGAGTCGAGAATCTACAGCAGGGTCTTGGTGGGAAGTGCTAACCTTGCACGCGGCCTTAGAGAGCAGAGTGGGTTGAGGTGTACGGGGGAACCAAGTGTTGGGAGCTGGCGGACGGGGCCGGATGCAGGCGAGGCAGTTGAGGGCGGGGCTGTTGGGGCGGAGTCGGGGCGGGGCCGGGGCCAGGGAGGCGGGCCCGCAGCGCTGCTCCTTAGCCTGTGTGCAGCATCTTGGTGGCTGTACCCGCCGTGGGCTTCCTGGTGCCGCTCTTCCTGCTGCTGCTGATCCAGGCCAAGTCGGTGAGCGCGGCCGAGCGCTCCTACGAGGGCAAGGTACGCGAGGCCGAGCGGGGCGCCAGGATACAGGGTTGTGGGTGGTCAACTTGTGCCTCGGGACCTCTGCCCTTAACGCTCCTTGTCCACCGCCCAGTCCCTGACCAGCTGACCTCCTTCGAAGGTGCCTCAGTTGCCCTTCTAGACCTAGATGCACCTCCATCCTCCGCTGCTCGGGGGTCACCCTCCCTCCCGGGTGCACTGCCTCCGGGGCCTACTGTGTGCTAGGCCTCGTGGGCTTCATTTTGAGCGACGGGTGAGGAGGTGAATAAGGCTACATCCTGCGCTTCTGTGGAAAAGGACCCTGAAATCAGAATAACACCCGCCAGACAGCGGTGAACGCCACGAGGAAGGGCCTGCCCTACGTTGAGTAACAGACTCACAGAGGGACTCAAGTTCAGTGAGGACCACCGTGCGGAGTAGGACGCGGCTTGCGCTGGTTTTGGACGTGCGGAAAACCGGGGCAGGGGCGGGTGAGAGCAGTGCAGGTGAGGGGTGCTGCCCGCAGGAAGGCAAGGAAGCCTGCAAGCCTGTGTGATGTGGATAGGATGTGGGTAGGATGGTGAGGACACAGCGCCCGCTGGAGCAGAAGGTGCCGTGGGAAAGAAGTGTACTGCTTGGGACTGGACAGAATTAAAAGGCCCAGAAAGTCAGGTGGAGAATGGAGTCTGGGTTCAGGGGAAACCTGGAAGCCAAGAAAGGATCCCCCCCCTTTTCTTAAATACAGTAAAATTCATCTCTCTCAGTGTAATTCTATGGATTTTGAAAAGCATACAGTCCGGGCCTGTAACCACCACCATGGTCAAGATTTATAACAGTTCCATCACCCCCCCAAAACTCCCTCATCATCTTTTGGAGTCAGTTTCTCTCCCTGCCCACAGCCCCTGGCAACCACTGATCTTTATATCCCTGTAGTTTTTCCTTTTCCAGAGATTGGTATACATGGAATCATAGCCTTTTGAGGGGGCTTCTTCTACTCGGCATTAGCGAAGCGTCCCTGCTGCTGCCCACACCAGTAGTTTCTTTCTTTTTATTGCTGTGTCCTATTGCATCTTGTGGATACACTACCTTTTGTTTTTCTGTTCCCCCACTGAAGGATATCCCTTGCATATCTTTGATTAAATGTCTGTTCCAATCTTTTGCTCATTTAAAAAAAATTTGGGTTTTTTTGATATTATTGAGTTCTATGCATTCTTGATATACTCGGGATTCAGATAAGTGTTTTGCAAATATTTTCTCCTAGTCTGTGGCTTGTCATCTCAATTTTTAAACAGTGTCTTCCGAAGATGAGAAGTTTTACATTTGGATGAAATGCTGTAGGTTTTTTTTCTTTTATACACCGTGCTTTTGGTGTTGTAATTAAGAAAGCTTTGCCTAAGAGGGCCTGGGTAGCTCAGTTGTTAAGCGTCTGCCTTCCGCTCAGGTCATGATCCCAGGGTCATGGGCTCCTTGCTTGGCAGGGAAACCTGCTTCTCCCTCTCCCAACCCCCTGCTTGTGTTCCCTCTCCAGTTGTCTCTCTCGCTCTGTCAAATAAATAAATAAAATCTTTTTAAAAAAGAAAGAAAGAAAGAAAGCTTTGCCTAACCCATTATCACAAAGGTTTTCCCATATTTTCTTCTAAAAGTTTTATAGTTTTTGAATTTTATATTGAGGCCTATGATTCATTTTGGGTTAAATTTTGTATGTGAGGCAAGTGTTGGGTCAAGATTTATAACTTTTGCATAAGTTGTTCTCGCACCATTTGTTGAAAAGAATATCCTTCTTCCATTGAGTTAATTTTGAACATTTGTCAAAAATCAGTTGACTAAATAGTTGTGGCTGTATTTCTGGACTCCCTATTCTTTTGTCAATACCACACTGTCTTGATTATTAGGTTTGCATTACGTCTTGAAATCACACAGTTCTCCAGATTTGTTCTTTTTCAGAGTTCTTTTGGTTATCCTAGTTCCTTTTATTTGCCATATAACTTTTAGAATCCGCTTAATTTCCAAAAAGAAAAAAAAAAGATCGCTGGGATTTTTATTTGGATTACATTGAACCTATAAGTCAATTAGGAAAATTGATACCTTAACAATATTGAGTTTTTGAACCCAGGAGCCCCTTTCCGTTTATTTACTTCTTTGATTTCCATCCTCAGTGTTCAGTAGTTTTCAGTATATAGATCTTGCGTACATTGTGTTAGATCTTTTCTAAGTATTCATGTGCTATTATAAATGTGTTCTAAAATTTCATTTCTATTTATTATTTTAAGAAATTACAGGGGTGCCTGGGTGGCTCAGTGGTTTAAGCCGCTGCCTTCGGCTCAGGTCATGATCTCAGGGTCCTGGGATCGAGTCCCTCATCGGGCTCTCTGCTCGGCGGGGAGACTGCTTCCCTCTCACTCTCTCTGCCTGCCTCTCTGCCTACTTGTGATCTCTCTCTGTCAAATAAATAAATAAAATCTTTTTTTTTAAATATTTACCATTTTATTTATTTTTTCAGCGTAACAGTATTCAATAAATAAAATCTTTAAAAAAAAAAGAAATTACAGTAGATTTTTGTTTATTGGTCTTGAATCTTGGATTTTGCTGGATTCACTTGTCCAAATAGCTTTTTTTGTTGATTCTACATAGAAAATCATGTCATAGAAAATAATGTCATCTATGAATAAGGACAGTTTTATTTCTTCCTGTCCAACTTGGATGGCTTTCTTTTTTCTTCTTACTGCACTGTCTTGGATTTCCAGTACAGTGTTGAGTAGGAGTGATAAAAGTGAACATCCTTGGGGTGCCTGGGTGGCTCAGTGGGTTAAAGCCTCTGCCTTGGGCTCAGGTCATGATCCCAGGGTCCTGGGATCAAGCCCCACATCGTGCTATCTGCTCAGCAGGGAGCCTGCTTCCCCCTCTCTCTCTGCCTGCCTCTCTTCCTACTTGTGATCTCTGTCAAATAAATAAATAAAATCTTAAAAAAAAGTGAACATCCTTGCTGTAGGATGCCTTTAGCAGAACAATGACCTGACTAAATGTTGGGGTGTTGTTTTTTTTTTCCTTAGGTAGGCTCCACATGATATGTGGGGTTTGAACTCACGACCCTGAGACTCTGTGATCAAGAGTCACATGCTCTTCCGACTGAGCCAGCCAGGCGCCCCAACTAAAGGTTGTTTTAGGAAGGCTGTAGTTGGCCACATTGATGAGAGAGGGCTGGAAACAGGGAGACAGCTGAAAGGACAGAGGAACCCTGCTTGCCCACCACCTCCCATCCCTACAGTCAGCACTCAATCACTCAGGCCTACCCCCGTTTGGCTCCCAGCCCACCTGTGACTCCTCCACTCTTACCCATTAGCCCTTACTCATTACCTCCTGCGGTCTGCATGCCTTCTCTCCCCAACTTTGGACCATCATTTCAGCCTTTCCAGGGCAGCATTCTCCCTTCCCACGTCCCATGGTTCTTCTAGCCCCCAGTCAGCCCAACGGCCTCCTTGCTCCACTGCTCAGAATGGGGTTCTCCCAGACTATGATCTCCAGTCTTAAGAAATCTACATGTGGTCTGTACTCTGTGAGTCACTGCACTCTGCAATGAATGTGATTCATTCATTCAGGGCTCTTTCCCGTTACCTCCAGAACCCATTTCAGGCATTCATTCCTTTCCTACCTCCATCCCCAAACCACGTCTCCCACAGCCACTTGCTTGCGGGTTGATAGGAAGAGCTCTGCAGCCAGCGTACATAAATTCAAACCACAGCTTTCTATTGGCAGGGAGATCTTGGATCTGTCACTTGGACACCTGGTGCTTCAGTTTCCCCATCTGTAAAAGGGAGCAGCACGGGTTGATTTGTGTACAACATATACAACAGTGCCTGGTACAAGCAAATGCCCAATAGAGCATTGCTGTTGTTACCATTCCTTCCCGTCATCATTTACACATGTTCGTGTCTCTCTGATCTTAAAGCAAACAATCCTTAACATCACAGGCCTCCCTTCCAGCTGCTGCGCTCTCCCCTCCAGCAGAGGAGTATTTCCTGAACGAGTTGGCTGTGCTCACTTTCCCCTTCCCCAGCCCACTGCAGCCCTGCCTCTGCTCACTGTCACACTAACGTCATGCTCAGTGGCCAGTGGCAGTCCTAAGACTCATCTTTTCCCACACCAGCGTGGTCCCACATCCACGCACCGTGGCCCTGCCCAGCCTCTCAGGTCCCGGCTCTCTGCTTTCCAGGGCTGCTGCTGTTCTACCTGCCCCCTGGGGGCTTGGCACCGGCTGCCTGCTCTGCTCCCCCACCCCTCTCTGGGCTGCCCTGATCACTCACCAGCAGCCTGAAAGTTAAGGCTGGCTTTGTTGGTGGTGGTGTGTCTTCAGTGCCCAGTGCAGTGCCTGGGGCATTGCTGAGGCCCCAGAACAGTTATGAGCAAATGAGGGAATCTGTACCCAAAGGAACTGATACTGCTTTGGGAGAGAGGGAGGGAGGGAGCGAGAGAGTGAGGAAGGCCTAATGCCCTGATCCCTGGGGAAGAAGGGCAGAGAGCAGAGGACGAAGGGAGCTGGGGCAGGAGACGGGGCGAGAAGATGCCCAATTTTGTTACCATCCTGTGGAGTGGGAGAGCATTCGAGACATGGATTTGGAGCAGGAGAACTGGGTCTGAAGCCAGTGAGAGAGGATAGTCAGGGAACTTCCGAGCTGCTGGATTCCATTCACATCTGAGAGGCTCTTCTGGGGGAGAGGAAAGGGCTGCCCTTTGTTAGTAAGTTCTGATGAGTTCATTAGGCAATTATCTATCCCTCCTTCACGCACTGAACAAGTCAACATGTTTGTATGCCTCATATATATCTAATAAATCAAAATTTATTTCTCTAAATTTCAAATTCTAATGGTAAATATAACCCAGCTCTTCTAACCATTTAATTAAAATTGCAGACAGAATACCAGTTTCCCTTACTCGAATGCTTTAAACATATTAAAGTAGGCAAGAACTCAAAGCATCGCTATGGTTAGTGTTGTTTTTTGGCAACAGTGGGACATTGTGGTGTCTGGACTTTTCCTTCCATAGGGTCACCTGCCCTGCATGGAGTCCTGGCTCCTTTTGGTGGAGAATAGTGTTGAAGGTCAACATCATTGTGACAGGGACATGGGACTTAGGGGAGCTGGTGGTGGGCAGAGGTGACCCTGGGCCACTTTCGGTCATGACGGACATTTTGTAGAGAAGGCTCTTGAAGTCAGCATGAGAATCAGCTTGTGTTGGGGAAGAGGAGGAGGAGGGCAAGGCTGATGGGTAGAGGGAGGGAAGGGGAAGACTTGGTTAAAGAGTGTCCGGGGGAGGACTTGACCTTTGGGCTTGACCTTTGCTGTACAGATGCTCAGGGACTTTGGCCCAGACTTCCAGGGCCAAGTTATTTTGTTAAGGAAATCTGATTGCGCCCCAGGCAACTGCTCTTCTAGATAGTGAAATACAGCCCTGACACCAGTTTGGGAAAAAAAATGAGTGGTGGGAAAGTAGGGAGGTGGGGGAGGGGCATGGAACTGTCTTCAGAGCAGTTTAGCAACAAAAGGAAGATCGGAAAGTATATCTGGAAGGAGGTAGCAGGGGGATGTGCAGGGGCCAAAAGAAACAGAAAAAGGGAGTATACTGCAAAAGGGGTACAGGTGATGGGGGGGACCCCTGAGAAGGCAGGAGAAGTGGGTGCAGTGCCGGGGGTTGCCTAGAGAGAGCTACTCAGGGGTGGGTGGGCTGGAGGAGGCCGGGGCTCCCTCTCTCTGCTTCTCTGCCCTTGGAGTCTTGCTGCCACCCTAAACTGAGCTGACGGTTCAGGAAGAGCCAAGGGGGTTGCCTGCCCAGTCCTGCAGGATCTGAGTTCCTCTTCCCGCCCTTGCCTCCCTCCAGTGCCGATACCTGCAGGGATACAACCCCTTCGACCACGGCTGCGCCAGCAACTGGTATTTAACAATTTGTGCACCGCTGGGACCCAAGTGAGTTGGCAGACCAGGGGCCCGAGCGGTGGCTCCTGGGACTCAGGTTGGGGGGGTGGCAGGATAAAGCCCGGTCATCACCCCTGGCCCCTTAGCCCAGCTCCCAGGCCCTTATACTCCTTGTTCTTCTTTCGGGGTTTTTTCCCCAGGGCATTGTGAGAGCCTCTGGAACCTGCAATTCCTCACCTTTGTGGGTTCTTCACCCAAGGAATGGGGGTGGAGGGACACTACAGCCTGGCTGAGGCTGATCCCAGCTCTCTGCAGGGCCAAGCCTTGGGCTGTGTGCTCCCCAAGCTGAGGGGGACCGGGCCAGGAGGGCCACGAACCCTTCCATCTGACTTGTTGCTCCCTAGGTACATGGCCAAAGCTGTCTGGCTACAGAGAATGGTGGGGTCTGACTGGGCGCCTATGCAGAACCTTCACTTCCCAATGCGCACCTCGGTGCTCAGTCCCCCAGCCACCCCAGGGCCTGTGCCTGGCCCCCAGCCCCAACCTCTGAGTCTCTACAAACCAGGGAAGGATCCCCCAGGGAGTGGTGAGGCTGCAGCCTTCCAGGAGGTGAGGAGTGTGCTGGCGTGCGTGAGTGTTGGGAGAGGGTATCTGTGGATTTTACAGGTGTTGGGGGGAACCCCTCCCCCCATATTGGACTGGCCCTGAAGCTGGAGCACTCAGAACTTGAGGGAGGGGCATCAGAGACCTGAGCAGGGCTGGAAGTCAAGTCACAGGCCTCCAGAATACAGCAGGGACCCCTGGAGACAGGGAGGGAAAAGACCACACCCCTCCCTTGCTAGTAGGCCTTGGGCCTGTAACTTACCCTTTCTGGGCGTCCCTTTCCTCAGCTATTAGTAAGGACTGAGACTAGTCCAGAGGCTCATAAATCTGAGGGGGGATTCCTTTACTTAAAGACAACTTTTACTCCAAAGCCCAGCATAGGAAACACATGGAAGCCAACCATTAGGAATAAAGTGGGGGTGGGTAACCCCAGCCTCCCCCAGGGCTCCTGCAGTGACATTCTGGGGTGCCAGCCCACTCCCTTTGGTCTGTCTAGGGGGAGGGTGGCTGGGACTGTTTCTTGTTCCCCACCTGGTGGGTCGTGAGCTGTGGGGCAGGGGCCTGGGAAGAGCCCCCATCCCTCCACTCTGTGTTTAGCTCCATCCAGGCCCAGTGCTGCCCCTGTTGCGGGACTGCCCCAGAGGAGGCTCTGTCTGCCGCTCGCCCCCTCATACCCGGCGGTGCCAGGAGCCCCTGCACCTGAACCTCATCTCCTGAGTCCCGCATGGAGGCCTGTCTGTGCTCTGCCCTTGCCCACTCCCCTGGCGGGAGTGTTGTGAGCCCCACCAAAGCCCATTAAATATCCGTTGCCTGCCTCCTACGACGGCCCTCCTGCACTGTCTGTCCTGGGGGCCAGGGAGCTTGAGGGTGAGGGGGTCTCCGAGGGGCCGGGACAAAGGCTCTGGGAGGGAGGATCCAGGGTCCCATACTGGCTGGTTCTGCGACCTTGGGCAAGACACTCAACACTTCTCTCATCCTTAAAATGGGGGGACCGTAAGGACCACAGCCATGTAAGAGAAAGCCCAGTAACCCCAGAGGTCCCAGGGATGTCAGCCCCAGCGACATCCCCGCCTCTGCCCTGCCGCACCCCTGTCTGGCTGCAGGGGGCGCCCGTCGCCTGGGAATTCGCCAAGCCGGCCGGGCCCGTCTGGGAACACTGAAGCCTCCCCCGTGGGTTGGGCGGCACTCAGGCTGGGAGTGGGCCCCACCACTTGCTGCCTCATCCCTTGGGGGTGGAGGGGTAGCGGTGTTCTCCATCACAGTACAATTCCGCAGTGTTTCTTGCCAGCGGGTGTTACCCTGGTCGCTCTCTCCTGTTGGGGAGTCACATGCTGATAATGGTCCTGTCCCTGGCGTGGGTCCCAGGCCCTGTGAGTCTGCAAGCCCCTGGGGGTTGGAAAGGGGCACGGGGTGAGTGGGTGCGGGGAGAGGAAACCACCTCAAACTGTGGTTTCTTTCTGGAGGGCGGCGTGTGGCTTTGGGAATAGAAATGACGGCAACTTCCTGGCAGGCTCTCAAAGGATAAAATGAGGGGGGGCTCAGGCCAAACATCAGGTACACAGTAGGCACACAATGAATGCAGCCGGTGTGGTTATGACTGTTTTCTCCACCCAGCAGCTAACAGACCTCCCAGCATTTCTCCAAGGACCACTTTCTCAGGATTACCTGGGTCCCCACACCACTGATTCAGAATATCCGGGACGGGGAGGGCAGGCATCTCAGCCTGAATTTTTGTCAAGCGCCCCATGTGATCCTGCCCCCACCCCGGAAGTTTCAGAGCTGTTACCTGAGGAGGCTGAGGAATGGCACCAGCCCCACTGCTTCCCGCCAACCTTGTATCCAGGTGAAATCAGGGTGTGGGGAAGGTGAGAGGAAGGGATGTCACCAAAGGGTCAGATGAACACCTCAGGGGACTGTGGAAGGGTGTGCCTGTGCACACGTGCTCATGCCTGGGGGTGGGGGTGGGCAGGAACCCATCCTTTGGGGGTGTCAGCCCAGCCTGGAAAGGTCATGACTCCAGTTCTCCGAATGCGGAGTCCTTCTCAGTGCTACCCTTCCTTCTCGCTCCCACCCGGAATGTTTTTGCTCGACCTTAGGGGTTCTGGCACTTTCTCGTCCCCTTTGCTCTGGTCTTAGGGTCTCTCCATTCCAAGCCTCCTCAGTGTTCAAGCCTTTTCTCAGCTCTTATCCCTGCTTAACTCTGGTTCTTGGGCTTTGGGAGGGGTGCAGGGTACTCACCGGCATATGAAAAGGCAGCCTGGCTTTGGCTCTGCCGTAAATGGCTCCTGTGGCCACGTTTAAAACTCTTGTGCAAGTAAAGCTGGAGCATACTTGTCTGTCTGGGAGGCCCGCAGTCCATGGTTGTTGCTTGGTAAGGGGAAGAAGGCATGAGGCCCTGTGAGCCCCCAACCCCAGGTGTGGATGTGAGTCCAAATCTGTGTTTGTCCCCTGTCTGGGTGGTTCCAGAGGGCACAGCTGACCCCAGGCTGCCCAGCAGCGAGGAGAGGCACAGCCCTGCTCCCAGATCGAGTTCTCAGGATGGTCTGAGCCTGAGGCAGAGAGGAAGAGAAACCAGGAGCCTGGGCCAAGGCATGGATGGGGAGATATTCAGGGAGCTGTTTGGGCACTCAGTGGTGCCTGCCTGGAGCCCCAGGTCCCCAGAGGGCTAAGAAGTTTGGGCCCCAGGGTCTGGGGAGGCCTGGTCCTGCTTTGCCCCACTGCCTGTCTCTCTGCTGCTCTGCCCGGCTCAGGGCCCAGTGGCTGGTCATAAGGAGTGGACCTGCTGGGTCCCTGCCTCCAGCTGTACAGGGGACTCACCCACTGTCTGGCAGGGCCTTCCAAGTCTTAAGCCAAGTATGGGTTATCTCCTGGAAAGCCTGGGCCTCAATTTCCCCACTGGGCAAGGACATAGCTTTTCTCAGGTTCTCAAAGGTGGCCATAACCCTTCCTACCCTGGGACATAGATTCTGGGTTTTTCTCATCCCTCCTAATCTGAGATATTTAGGATTTTTTAGGGAAGCCTCTTGGATCAGGCTTCTCTGCTCCTCAAGGGGAAGTGGACCTAGTTTCCCCTTCTTCTGACCCCCCACCCCCACCCTGCCCCACGCACACACCTTTCCCCTACCTGCCCTCAGAATCTTTTCTTCCAGGCTGGAGACCTTGGCTGCCCTGCACCCACCTTCCTTCTCTGCCCCCTCCCCATTTTTGCTGAAACTGCCCTTGATTCTCAGACACACCCCTTGGAGCCCTTGGCCCCCCAATAAGAGCAGGGGTATTATCTGGGCCCAATTATGGGGCCAGCTCTCCACACACCCAAGAAGCCCTGCCATTCCTCCCTTCCTTGGACAGGAGACAAGGAGTGACCTCCCACCCTTTAGGGTGCCAGGTACCCATGTGTCTGGAGCCCCTCTGAGATGTCCCCATTCTACACTTGGAAACTGATGGAGGGATTTGGACCTGGGATGGGGAGTCCAGAAGCAGCCAACCTTTCCTCATCTCCAAAACTTTCCTCCACGGGCCTTCTAGAATGTCAGGGTGTGTGGGGTGGGAAGAGCACTGGGCTGGGTGTCCCTCGGCTCTGCTATCAACTAGTACCCTATGGGAGGGAGTCTTTTCCCTCTGCCTGGCTTCCTGTGACTGGTCTTTAAACAGGATGATCATCATGGCTACGTCACAGGGCTTGGTCACAAGATCCTAACTCTTTAGAGCTGTAGGGGACTCAGGGGTCACCTTATCCAGCTGCCCCTCCAGCCCCAATTTCACAGATGGGCACCAGAGAAGGAAGGGATTGCTTAAGATGACATGGAATCCAAGCCAGGCAGCATTCTGTCTGTCTGCGGGGCTGCCTCTCCTGTTCCTGCTCCCAGGAACCATTCCAAAGGAGCAAGGAGCTGGGCAGCCACCACCGGGCCCCACCTTCCAGCCCCCAAACCCCAGAGCCCAACAGCACATTTCAGCACAGGGCCTGGGGAGCCGATAAGAAGGCCCTGCTTAACTGTGTGTCCAGCCCTGTGCTGGGAGTGATAATGCCGCCCAGCCCAGCCCTGCCCACCCCACCCCACCCAAGAGGGCCCTGATGGTGGGTAAGGGTGCGGTAGGGGCAGATGGGGCAGAGGAGGTTGCCACAGTGTAGGATCAGGGCCCAGAATCCTACCACGTCGCAGAGCCCAGACCCCTCGCTGGCTGACCTGGGTGAAGAGACTTGTACCCAGGGGACACTCCACCTGTGCCCACATCCTGCCCTTCAGTTCCTGTGCCTGGAGTGTGCGGGGCTGAAGGTCTGCGGGGTACTGTCGTGGGGGACGAAACCTTCACCAGCACCGCCCACAGCCTGGCCTGTGCGGGGGCTCCCACGTGCTTCTCTGGTCCCCAGAACCCTCTGCAGTTGTCACTCTTGTTCTAGAGATGAGGGAACCAGCACTGAGCCAACAGTCCAGCTTCTCAGGGTGAAACCTCTTCTAAGTGGCCAAGCCAAACCCCTGTCAGCCTTTCTCATTGCACTGTGCTGCTCTAGGAGGTTCTCTATGATTTCAGCTTGTTCCAGAAGTCTCCCTCATCTGCGGATGTCTGCTCTGAGCCCCCCAGTGAAGGCCTGAAACCACGGTCAGCACTGAGCCCCATATATACCACAGTGACGTTTAATGTGTAAATGAGCCACAGTAAGAGATGAACAACTAAAAATAAACTGGAACAATTCTAGCTGCGTCCTGTAATCAAAGGTATGAGTGTGGTCTCTGTCCGCCTTCCAGTGTGAGATGTAAAAGGCCTGCGTGATGAGGTGAGGTGAGGGAATGACGTCACACTGTGACCCATGACGTCGTGGTAGGCTACCATGGGCCTCCTGACATTACCTCAGAAGAAGGTTCCTCTGGTCTTCAAGGGAACAGTAGGCTGACCACCCAAAGGCTTGGCCTTCCCACACGGTGAGGGAGTTTCCTCTTCAGAAAACATAATGTTGGGACACCTGGGTGGCTAAGTTCGTTAAGCATCTGCCTTTGGCTCAGGTCATGATCCCAGGGTCCTGGGATCGAGTCCCCATCGGGCTCTCTGCTCAGCAGGGATCCTGCTTCTGCTCTGCGTGTTCTGCCCTCAGCTCTCTGTGCTCCTACTCTCTCTGCCAAATAAATAAATAATCTTTAAAAAAAAAGATTTGGAAAAAAAAGAAAACAAAATGTTGCTTCTATTTTGGGACAGACCAGGGTCCCAGGCTGAAGGTGGTCAAAAGCCATGGTCATCCGAGCCCTGGGTCCAACCAGTGCCCAGGCTCCTGCCTGCTCTCCCCTCTCCCTGCAGCCTCTCTGTCTCGCCTCAGTCTCTGCTCCCACTTTGCACCTTTCCCCTCCCACTGCTCTCTCCCGTGTTCCTCCTCTGCCTACTCCTTTCCCCTCTCTCTCCTCCCTCTCCCCTCCTGTCCCCGCCACCTCTCTACCCCCCAGTCGTTCCTGGACCACAGCTTCCAGGAACACAAAGTTAACCGTCTGACAACTTTCAAGTAATACCTTTTAACTGTGATTCTTGGAAACCTCTGGGTCTGGGTGTGGACACCCACAGAGCTCTGGGCCAGGCCAGAGGCCTCGCAGGCACAGGGCAGCTTTGTCCCTCTCCGACCCAGTCTTCCTCCTCCCAGCCAGGCACATGCTCTTGAAGCCTCCTGGTCAGGGTGGTTTTGCTGCTGAAATTGGAGGTTCACAAACTGGAAGAGTCCTTCCTGAAAATCCAGCTTATTTCTCAGAGGAAAACCAAAGCACTGGGTGGTGGTGGGGAGTGGGGTCAGCAAGGCCTCCCCCAGATCACACAGTGAGGTAGAGGCCAGGTGAGGCTGGGTGCCAGACCTCCTGCCTCTGAGCCTTTCCAGCACCCCACCGTGGGTCAGAGGCCCGGACAATGAACAGGAAGGCACTCTTTTTTCTGGAGGCCCAGTAGCTCGGCTCTGGTGGGCAAGATCACAATGACAGCAAGCCTAGCAGTATCCCTGGGAGTGCCCACTGTCGGGGAAGTGCTTTGCTTGCATGATCTCATTTACTCCTCAGAAGAGCTTGGGTGGAAGGTGCTGCTGTTACTTTTGTGGACATGATCCTGGATGGTCCTCGGGCTTCCATCTCCCTATCTGCCAGGATAGAATTTTCTGGAGGCTCCTTGGGACTAATCTTGCCCTGACCTCCTAGAAGTCCATAACTCTGACCAGGAAGGGGGGTCCCTGGTCTGGGGACAAGCGTAGGACCCCTGGCAGGGCTTACCGAATGACTCCTTGGTGGGGAGGCACATTAGGTCACCAACCAAGGGTACTGAGCCCTGGGCAGGACCCTTGGCCACCTGCTCTGGAAAAGTCCCCTGCCCGGTGTTCACTAGATAGTTGTTCCTCAGCCACTGACAAAAATGGAAAGGCTGTCCTTCCTGCCCTTTTGCTGGCTGGGCAGTAGTACGCTGTGGAGAGGACACAGACTGGGCGTTAGGAGAGCTGGGCTGGAAGGCAGGCCCTGCTGCTTCTGGTCATGTGGCCGTGGAAAGCCTCTGGCCTCTCAGAGCCTGTTCCCACATCTGCCAAAGGGCAATGAAAGCCACCTGACCGCACTGTGGCCTTGCTCTGTGATGCTCACTGCTTTGCATAGGCCATAACCGAGTGGTTGTAGGGTCACTGGGAACAGAACAGTAGGAGGGCCACGCTTGGGCTCCAGTATTTGTCTCCCTTTCCCCTACTTGGGCCTCCTTTTCTGGCTCTGGATTTGGATCATTTGGAAATGACCAAAGCCAAAAATGGGCCACCTCTTTTTAAATCCCAGACAAAGCCTGGGTCACCTTCCTCAGGGACTTCCCCACCAAGTGTCTGTCCCTAAGGGGAGAGCTGACCCAACATGGGTTTGGGGCAGGGATGGGACCCTCTCCTCTCTGTTCCCGCTGGTACCATCTGTCAGTCCCTCTGGGCCCCTGGCTTCAGGGTGCCCTGGAGTGGAAGCCTCTGGGAGGTCTCATGGTCTGCTTGGGCCAGGCTCACTCTGACGCCACGGCGGAGACTTGGGCTGCACGCATCTTGGCCAAGAGGCTCTATCTGCCTTGGACACAATTCAGACCAAAGAGTAAAGGAGGTTTGTTCCTAATGCAGAGACCAGAAGTAGGCACACAGAGGGCTCTCTGCTTTGGAGCTGAAGCTTTTAAAGACTTGTTTTCTTTAAATATCCTGCTGCAGGAAAGAGAAGCCAAAAATCAAACATTACTGAGACATAAATTTCACGTGGCTTTAAAGGAGCAATTTGGTTAGTTTCCGTCCCACCCTGTTTCTGCCCAGTAGGGTCCCGGGCACGTGTCCCTGGGGTTTGCTGGTGGGCACACGCCCTCCTAGGCTCACCCATCCAGCCTCACCCCCAAGGTTTCCGAAATACCAGTTCCAGCCAGAGGGCCTCTGGCCACAGCCTGGCCCCAAGCTCGTCCCAGGGAGGGTCTGTGTACATCCAGCTCAGGAAGTGGAGGTCACTTCCCTCCGTCTTCAGCTGCTCTGGCACTGTTGATCATACCCTCTTTCTTGAAAACTCTCTCTTTATCCTTGACGTCAGGGCTCAGACACACCTGACTCTCCTCCTGACTCCTGCTCCAGGACTCTTGCTCTCACCTCCTACCAGAAAAACTTCCAGGCTCTGTCCTGTGCCGTCCTCTTGCAGAACTCATGACCTTGCCTTCAGCAGTCCTGGATCTTGCCAATGCCCCACGCTCTGGCCTTGGTTTTTTGTTTTTTTGTTTTTTTTTTCCCAGCTTTACTGGGGTTGACAGATAAAATAAGATATTTGAAAGCATAAAATAATAATTTACTATCTGTATACATTGTGTAAGGATTCTCCCCCATTGAATTAGCCTTAATTTTCTGATTGAATGATTCCCTTGGGGTCCCACCAGAGGCTCGGGGTCTTTGCATGGCCCAGCACAGCAGAGAAAGGAGAGAAAGCAAAGACAAAATCAGCCATTGAGTAAGAGGAGCGCTTTGTTAGATGAGGGAACAGCTGAGCTGGGTACGAGGGCCTGGATCCTGGGAGAGGGCGTCTGGGTGTCCCAGCCTCTTCCCAAGCCTAATCCAAAAGGTGTCCCTTTTGGGCCAGTCCATACTTGGCCTTGACCAAGAGAGGAGCAGAGTGGGAGGAAACCTCTGAGCAGCTTTGTTGGTCTTTTATGCCCCCAGAGTCCCTGCTGTAATAGGGACCCCATGACAGGCCTGGGTGGAGTTGGGGAGGGAGGGCCCTGGGTGAAGGAGCTTCTGGAGGGGAAACCAATCAAGTGGTTAGTGTTGTCATCTAGAGAAGAGCTGGGATAAAAATTTATCCAGCAAATACTGAGTAACTACGATGTATCCGGGAGGTAATGAAATTGATTTTTTATTTTATTTTTTTAAAAAATTTTTTAAAGATTTTATTTATTTATTTGACAGAGAGAGAGATCACAAGTAGGCAGAGAGGCAGGCAGAGAGAGAGGAGGAAGCAGGCTCCCGGCGGAGCAGAGAGCCCAATGCGGGGCTCGATCCCAGGACCCTGAGATCATGACCTGAGCCAAAGGCAGCGGCTTAATCCACTGAGCCACCCAGGCGCCCCTGAAATTGATTTTTTAAAAGAATGTGTTCATGTGGGGCCCCTGGGTGGCTCAGTCGGTTAAGCGGCTGCCTTTGGCTCAAGTCATGATCCCAGGGGCCTGGGATCATGCCCCGAGTGGGGCTCCCTGCTCAGTGGGAAGCCTGCTTCTCCCTTTCCCACTCCCCCTGCTTGTGTTCCCTCTCTCACTGTGTCTCTCTCTGTCAAATAGATAAATAAAATCTTTTTAAAAAATGAAAAATAAAATAAATTTTAAAATGTGTTCATGTATGGTATAATTGTTAGTTTTCAATTTTACATATATATATATATATATATAATTTTTATTTATTTAGAAAGAGAGAGAGCAATAGCAGGGGCAGAGGGAGAGGGAGAAGCAGACTCCCCTGCTGAACAGGGAGCCCAATATAGGGCTCAATCCCAGGACCCTGGGGCCATGACCCAAGCCAAAGGCAGACGCCTCACTGACTGAGGCATGCAAGTGCCCCTCAATTTTATATATGTATTTTTAAGAGACTGGAAGCAAGGTCATCAAATGCTTGTGGTGAACAAGCAAGTATTTCCTCGTTGGGGGGTTCTGGCTGCCAGTCTGGGGGTTAGGACCCTGGATACCTCAGGCCAGCTCTTCCTCTGTGGGGCTGTGTGACTACAGAAAGCACTGCCCCTCTCTGAGCTTCTTCTCTCATTTGAGAAACGAGGCTGTGGAACCAGAAAGTCCGTGGCTCCTTCCAGCTCTGCTGTTACCTGAGGGGCCTGGAGGGTTATGGGTAGTTTGGCTGACTTGGCTGGGGGTGCTCCACTCTGCGGGAGGATCGGCAGCCACCCCCACGCAGGCCCTTCTCCTGGAGGGCTCCACAGATAGGACGCAGTGGCCCTCAGCCTGCTCAGCTGCCAGGATCTGATCTCATATTAGAATCACTCCTCTCATCTCTTTAACACCCATTCTGAAGCACAAAGGGCTTCCCAGGCACTCCACCTGTGGCCTCCGGACTTCTACAAAGGGGGTTATGACAGAGCGGCCGCCTTCACAGCCTCAATGGCCCCGAAATCTTGCTCAGGAAGTGAGGGCGCCAGCCAGACCAGGGGTAATGCGTTGTTTGTGTATCCCCGGTGTGCCAGACACTCACTGTCTGAGTCATTCATTCTCCACGGCAGCCCTGGTGGGGAGGCTGGAGTATCACCTTTGTTTCCTGGAGGCGGAGGTGAGGCTTGAGGGGTAGAGCACCAGGTCCGGTCGTGCAGCGGTGAGTGGCTGTCCCTACATCTGAGTGGGCAGCAGCCAGAGTCCCAGGCTGTCCTTCTGAGGGCAGAGAGGGATCCCCAGCTGCCTGTCAGACCCCACTCCTGACTCCCTGTCAGAATGCTGTGTGTGGTAGCAGGGGGTGAAATCCTTTTCGAAACCCATGGAAACCCGATTGTCTCCCCTAGGAAATCCCACCGGCAGAATTGCTGTTCCCCTCTTTGTTCTCAGGCCTCTGAGTCCACCAGACTCCCCATCAGTCAGCAGGTCCAGCACCTTATGTCATCTTGCTGTGATGAAAGCAGCCTCCTGAAGGGAGAGAATTTAAGGTCCCCCGCCGTCCTGCCATCCCACTCATGCTGACCTAGTTTTAGGGACCTGCTTCTTCCTTTCACAACTTCCCTATTTGGTCAACTGACTATCCTTTCCCCCCAGTCTGCTCCTGCCCGCCTCCCTCATACCACCATTCTTTCTTTAAATTATAAAAGAGGAGGGCAGGGGGAAATTATGCCCATTCTCCTCTCTGGCCTCAGATTTTAGGCAGGCATTCAAGAGAAATTAAAAGTACTTTCTTATCAAATGCCATCACTTTTTTGTTTTGACTACTGGCATAACAGTAATAGTTTTTGAATGAATATTCATTGCATTTGTTCTGGAATCTGGAGGACTGTGGGTTAATTGGCCCTCCTTGGACTGGCCTGAGTCCTTAAATACCGTAAGAATCCTGTTTCAGTGGGAAAGTGCCTTTAGACCACATCTTGGAATATAATCTAGTTAGACATCGGGGGCTGCCTGTAATTCTTAACAAACTCAAATCTGCGACATCTTGGGTGGGATTCCTAACCTTACTTGACTCATAGTCCATACTTCATAGGACTGTTGGAAGGATTAAATGAGGTAAGGTGTGGAAATGTACCAGCCCATAATGGGAGCTCTGTAAACATCCCACACTGTTCACCACTGCATACTGTCCTGGTGGCTCAGGTGTTAGCCTCTCTGAACCCCAGAATTTTCATGTGTGAACTGGGGCATCCGTCCTGGAGTTGCTTTGACTATTTCAGAAGGTGGCAGGGAGGTACCAAGCAGAAAGTGTGAAAGTATTTTCTAGGCTGAAGGCACAGAGCACAGTTAAGAAATTATTACATGCATGCCCCATTGCACCACTTAAGTGACTTGTTTTTAAAGAGATAAAGTTCCAGTCCCCAAACTTTTTTTTTAGGATTTTATTTATTTATTTGAAAGAGAGGGAGAGAGCCCAAGCAGGGGGAGGGGCAGAGGCAGAGGGAGGAACAGACTCCCCACTGGGCAGCGAACCCTATGTGGGACTTGATCCCACGACCCTGAGTTCATGACCTGAGCTGAAGTCAGATGTTGAACCAACTGAACCACCCAGGTGGGCCACAGTCCCCAGACGCTTACTTAAGTCCTGGTTAGGACAGGCTACACTGATCTCAGGAGTCATAGAGTTGGGCTTTGCCTGGCTGCACAGTGCTAGAGACAAGAGCTATAGTGAAGGGCAGACTGCCCTCACCCTCTTGTCTGCTCTCAGCAACCAGCCCTTGCTTCCCAGGCACTGACTGTCAGGAGGTATGTGCTCGGGCAGTGGCCTGACTGCGGGACTGCCAGGATGAGCTGACCTCTCCCTTCACAGTGAGGCCCTCGGGCTCCTTGTCCGCTGCGTGGTCCCTCTCTCCCAGCAGAGCAGTGGGGGGCCTGGTCCTTGCTCTCCAGGGGGAGCAGTGGCTGCTCTAGGCATGGGTCCCCATGCCCACAGCCACTGCACACCTGCCCAGAGTGGGTGTGGTGTTCGGCGGCCCATCTGTTAGCTTAAGGTCTCCCACAGCAAAATCTTCAAAAAAAAAAAAAAAAAAAAAGGATCATTTAAAAGGAATAAGCGAGGCTACATATATTAACCTATTCCGTGGGCTCTGTGTTCTTTTTTTAAAACTATTTTTAAAATTTAAATTCAATTAATTAACATATCGTGTATTATTAGTTTCAGAGATAGAGGTCCGTGATTCATCAGTCTTATATAACACCCAGTGCTCATTACATCACCCAGTTACCCTATCCCCTCACCCCCTCCCAGGCTCTGTGTTCTTTAGCAGAGTACATTTTTTTTTTAACAAAGTGAGGTGATTTAATGTTGATTTGGTGACAAATACCAAGTAGGAAGTAGAGCAGGTGATGTGCGGTATGGAAACACCTGTGATGGGAAACTGACTCAAGTCTGGGAAATGCTCGTTTCCCGCTGATGCTCACAACCGTCCTGAGAGGATGCATTCTTGACTCCTTTTCCAGAGACAGAAACAGGTGCACAGAGGTGAGGTGAGTTTCAGTGGGGTTGCAGGACCTGGAGAAAGGGCTCCTCACAGGACCATTGAGCCAGGGGCCGCGGAGCCCGGGCAAATGGTTCATGATGGTTCAGAGTGCGCTGCTGCAATGGTGAGCTATGCCAGGCAGGGGCTCGTCCTCCGACTAGAAACAGTTGCATCAGACTGGCTGACCTCATGCGTGTGGCAAGGCAGATAGAGAGGTTGACTGGGGCTTAGGGAGGGGGGAGTGATCCAAAGGAGAACCAGGCAGAGACAAAAGGCAGGCAGAGACCTGCCGGGCTGGCCACCACCAGAATTCTGAACCCAGATGACCAGGAGGAACAAAGTAACACAATCTGAGTTCTTTTAACCACTAGTGTGGCCTCCAGTTGGCCTCCAACAGGCTTCTAAAACCAGAAATGGTGGTAGGTGAGAAGAATTTGAGTCAAAGGACAGCTACAAATTGTGCAAATGCATCCCACGCACCCACCCACCCAGACACACAGACATTGTACTTACATAGCCCCCCCCCCCACACACACCATGAGTGACTCAGGGTCAGGGACCTTCCTGCTCGAAGAACCATCACAGACCTTTTGTCCCAGTGCCTCTTAAAAAACTCCTAGGATGTGCGGCGCCGGGGTGGCTCAGTCAGTTAAGCGCCTGCCTTCAGCTCAGGTCACGATTCTGGGGTCCTGGGATTGAGCCCGGCATCGGGCTCCCTGCTCAGCAGGAAACCTACTTCTCCCTCTCCCACTGTGTGGCTCTCTCTGTCAATAAATAATAAATAAAATCTTTAAAAAAAAAAAAAAGTAGGGGGTGGGCACCTGGGTAGCTCAGTGGGTTAAGCCTCTACCTTTGGCTCAGGTCATGATCTCAGGGTCCTGGGATCGAGGCCTGCATGGGGTTTTCTGCTCCGCAGGAAGCCTGCTTCCCCCTCCTCCTCTGCCTGCCTCTGTGCCTACTTATGATTTCTGTCTGCCAAATAAGTAAATAAAATCTTTAAAAAAAAAATGAAAACAAAAAAAAAAACAAAAACCAAAACTCTTAGGATGTGCCCTCACCTTTGGAATGGTACGTAGCTGACCTGTCCACCTTTGTTGTTGTCACCAAAAGCTTAATAGCTGTGTCTCGTGGGCACAGTTTCCCGAGACGTAAACACAGGTTCAAGTGAAAGGAACAAACAAGTACTGAGCACACTTGACCCAGCGCTATGCAAGGAATGGGATCTTTTGGGCGAAAAGGAACAGGGAGGGGATGAAAGATGAATGAGACGGCCTTGGCCTCAAGGGACCTGCAGCCCCTGAGGGGCAGGAGGGGGAAAGCTTGCTTGAGGAACCCAAGTGACCAGTCAGCTGTAAGCCACTTCCAGTAAGATTCGAAGATGACTGGCCATGGAGGGATGGTCACAACCAGTGCATGACTGTTCCCAGGGGCTGGAGCCACCGTCAAGCGGAGGGCAGTGTCAGGGAGGGCTTCCTCTTCCCAGGGAGACTGTAGGCACAGCTGGCGCTGGGAGGTGCAGCGGGCATCAGTCCCTGTAGACAGATGAGGCACCTGAGGCTCTGGTCGTCCAGTGCACCAGACTAAGGCAGTTAAGGATAGCATCTGGACCCCTGAAGGGGAGGCCATGCCAGACAGTGGTCTGGGCCTGGAGGTGGGGAGGGCACGGGTTACTCCCGGGACGTGCGGGGAAGGAACAGATAAGAGAAGGGCAGGGTAAACAGTCCTGAAAAAGCAGCTCTAGGAGGAGTGACCTGGCTTATTTCATGCGAGGACCAGGGAGGGGACATGTGCAGGTGGAACAGGAGGGCACACTTGTGGGCGGGTGGGAGGAGGGCACAATGGTAGTTACTGTTGGTTAAGAGATAAAGATTTCTGGTACCAGTTAAGAGAAACCTCAAAAAACCTTTAATTCCAGAACTAGCTTTTGGTTTCAGAGATTACTCAACTCTGTTTATTTTTATCTTAAGCAAGCAAGCAAGCAAGAAAGAAACCTAGCTTTTCTTAAGTCAGTTCTATTCTTTTTAATACCTGCAAGCTGAGATGGGGTTGGGGGAGAATAGTAGCTGCGGTTCACCCAGTCTCGGCTGGCTGTGCTGTGGGGAGACTGCTGGGGGCCACCTGTAGGGGCCACCGAATCCCTCAGCCGCCTTGGGACATCTCACAGTCTTCTGCATAACATCACTGGGGAAACTGAGGCACCATTGGTCCAGTACGTAACTCTAGCCCACTCAGCAAGCACATGGCAGAGCTGTGACCCAGGTGCCCCCTCCCCGCCCCAGGACTGGCTTTTTCAGCCCAAGGCTGGATGTTGGTTCCTGACAGGAAGCACTGCCCACCCGCTGCCCCCCCCACCCCCCGCCCACACCCATCCTTTGGCTCCCCTGCTGCCAGTCTCCTCAAGGTCCCTGCAATTTAGAGATTGCTCTTATTTCGAAGTAAACACGTTTTCCTCCTGACTACAAAAGTGAAATGTATCTATTTTGGAAAATTTGTAAAGTATAGAAAAACACAAAAATGAAAAATGAAAGTCCTCTGTCATCCTACAGTCCAGAGTGAACCACTGTTAACATTTTGGGGAATAGCCTTCCAGTTTTAATTGTGTCTATCCATATGCAAATGTAATAAAAATTGCCACCCCACTGTTTTGTAATTTTTAAAAAGAAACCTATTTATTTATTTATTTAGTGAGATCCTGCGTGCATAGACATGAGAGATAGCAGGGATAGGGGCAGAGGGAGGGGGAGCCTGTCGCTGGGGCTCCATCTTACAATCCTGAGATCATGACCTCAGCCCCCCCAGGGCACCCCCTCGCTGTGTAATTTTTTTTTTTAATCTAAGATTTTATTTATTTATTTGACGGAGATCACAAGTAGGCAGAGAAGCAGGCAGGGAGAGAGAGAGAAGCAGGCGCCCTACCAAGCAGAGAGCCCGATCCGGGGCTCCATCCCAGGAGTCTGGGATCATGACCCGAGCGGAACGCATAGGCTTAACCCACTGAGCCACCCAGGTGCCCCATGTAATTTTAAACACCTATTTAGAGATACAGCTGACTAAACGGGACATATTTGAAGTGTACAATCTGATGAGTTTTGCCACACGTGTACATCTAGGAAGTCACCACCGCAATCAAGTTTCGGTTCACCGCCCACAAACATTTCCCCGAGCCCTGTTCTGTCCTTCCCTGCCTGTGGTCCTATCCCCAGCGCTGCCTGGAACTGGGGATTTCCGGCCAGTGTCCCGGACCTGCGCAGAGGCACCCCGCCAGAGCGCCGCCTACGCTCGGGCTCTGTAACAGTGCTCTTCAAGGAGGGCGAACAGTACCACGTTCTCTAGGCCAAACTCTGCGCTTGATCTTGTCAGTTTCCTCCAGCCGCTGGGCTTCCGCTCTCAGGCAGGGCCGGCTCCCCAGGAAACCTGCTCCTTTCCTCCCTCCAGCTCTCAGCCCTCTGCCTCCACCGCCCCTCCCCACCCATACAGACTCTGCCTCCTCCAGAACCTTCCAGCTCTCTGAAGTTGGCCTCAGCCCTCCTGGGGTTCTGTAGCCTCTTCTGGGAAGGCTGCAGGGGTCCCTGGTGGCAGGTGCCACAGGCCCGTCTGGAGCTCTTGTTGCCTCTGCAGGTGGAGCAGGAGCTGGGGTGGGGTGGCTGGATGGTGAGGGAGGTGCAGTAGGCTCTCTGTGGGCACCCACGCTTGCTTCGTGCTTCTTTTGACAGACGTCTTTCTGAATCTCATTACTCCAGCGCTTTGGTGAGCAGGATTTCCTGAGTGTAATTTAATCTTTTCTCTATGACTCAGGCCATATTTGCAACCTCGCTTGGTAATGGACGGTGGCAGATGCAGCAGGCAGTGTGGGTGGAGGGGGAGACCAACGGGGCCATTTTACTGGAATTTGCTTTCTTGCAAAGGCCACACGTGTCCTCCAGCCTCAGAAGGGGGACAGCAGCTGGGTTTCTGCCGGCCTATTGGCAGCAGTCTAATGTGCGGCCAATGTATTAGCAGCAGCTTTCTGTCAGTGGCTCCCCCCCCCCAATTGGATTAGCATGATGATATCCATATGGGTACATTATTTCAGGGTCCTCAGAGCCCTCTCACACACGCATCCTCTGACCTTCACAATAACCTTGGGAGAAAAGCAGGGCAGGGGCTCCTGTCTGTTTCAGACCTCTGCCCCACAGTGGTCTCAAAAATCAGTCCCAGCTCCACTACTGACGCGGCAAGCAAAGATACACCCTCAAGCAGGGAGTGTAGGAGAATATATCTGGGACCTTGGGGTGCAAAGAATTTCTTGGAAGCACTGTTAAGAAAAAGACAGGGGGGCACCTGGGTGGCTCAGCTGGTTAAGCATCTGCCTTCAGCTTTGGTCATGATCCTGGGATCCTGGGATGGAGCCCCACATTGGGCTCCTTGCTCAGTGGGGAGTCTGCTTCTCCCTCTGCCCCTCCCCCGCATCATGCTCCCATGCGCTCTCTCTCTCCCTGTAGCAAAAATAAAAAATAAAAAAATCTTAAAAAAAAAAGATGAATTCATTCTACTCCATTACAACAAAAAGCTGATAATGATGTGTCTGTGTAGGTAAAAGGATTGTAACAAATGTACCACTCTGGTGGGGCTGTTGTAGCAGGGGAGGGGGGGCTCTCAGTGTGTAAGGGCCTCAGCTGTATGGGAACGTCTCTGCTTTCTACTCCGTACTTTTGCTGTAAACTTAAAACCACCCTTAAAAATAGTCTGTGTAGGTGCACCTGGGTGGCTCAGTCAGTTAAGTGGCTGACTCTTGATTTTTGGCTCAGGTCATGATCTCAGGGTCATGAGATCGAGCCCCACATCGGGCTTTGCACTGTGCATGGAGCCTACTTATGATTCTCTCTCCCTCTCCCTCTGCCTGCTGTAACCTGAACATACTCTCACTCTCTCAAAATATACATATAATAAAGGTCTTCAGCTTAAAAAAAAAAAAAAAGGCTCTTTAAAAGGAAAAATAAAGTGGGGCACCTGGGTGGCTCAGTGGGTTAAAGCCTCTGCCTTCGGCTCAGGTCATGATCCCAGGGTCCTGGGATCAAGCCCCACATCTGGCTCTCTGCTCCTCGGAGAACCTGCTTCCTCCTCTCTCTGTCTGCCTCCCTGCCTACCTGTGATCTGTCTCTCTCTCTGTCAAATAAATAAAAATCTTAAAAAAAAAAAGGAAAAATAAAGTGAATATAGCTTCTGTTCCTCAAAAGATGCTATACATAAAGCAAAAAGTTGCAAAATAAGAGACTGTATTTGCAACACATAAATCCATGCAGGATCAGAGTCTAGAATACACCAAGCACTGGAAATAAGAAAGAAAAGAAGACGAGGAACACATCCACCACCAGGGGTATGCAAGAGAAAACATGGTCAGTAAACATATAAAGAGATGCTCAACTTCCTTAGGAATCAGGAAGATGCAAATTGAAGACACTAGGAAATACCGTTTTACACCCTCTGGTGTAAAGGATTGACAAAGGATTTTTTTTTTTTTTTAGATTTTATTTATTTGACAGAGAGAGATCACAAGTAGATAGAGAGGCAGGCAGAGAGAGAGAGAGGGAAGCAGGCTCCCTGGTGAGCAGAGAGCCCGATATGGGACTCGATCCCAGGACCCCGATATCATGACCCGAGCCGAAGGCAGTGGCTTAACCCACTGGGCCACCCAGGTGCCCCTTGACAAAGGATTTTTAATGGTGAGGACAGTCTTGCCGGGCATGCTGCTGCTCTGATTGCTGTTGTTGGGTCAAGACCCAAGTGGCACTTCCGGTAGGGCACCGTTTGCCATGTCAGAAAGCCTATAAGCAAGTGCTATAGCTTTTCAAAGTCCCTGGATAAATTGCAGTCTGTCATACAATGGAACGAGAGAAAATGAAGAGCCCTCACCCTCATTCACTAACAAGAGCATTTCTAGAATATTGTACTGAATGGTGTATTCGTTTCCTGGGGCTGCCGTAACAAAGCACTGCAGACAGAGTGGCTTAGACCCAGAAACGTATTCTCTCCCAGTCCTGGAGGCCAGAAGTTCAAGATCAAGGTGCTGGCGGGGCCACACTTGCTCTGAAGACCCCAGGGACTGACGCGTCCCACGGTCCTTGGCTAGTGGCAGCCAGAACTCCAGGCTTCACAGGACGTTCTCCCCGTATGCGTGCCTTGGGGTCCAAATGTCCCCTTTTTATAAGGACACCGTCATGTTGGGAGTAGGGCCGCCCTGACGACTTCCATCAAGGCCATATCTCCCGGAAAAATGTCACATTCTGCAGTATTGGAGATAGGACTCACCACAGTCTTTTGCGGGGGGCACAATTCAATCCATGCCAAATAAAAAAGCAGCAGAATACATATAACGAGAGACCATTTATGAAAAGCTGAGGGATACATAAATACTTAAAAGTTTAATGGAGAGAAGAGAATGACATCTGCTACATCTGGAGCAGTGGGCAACCTGGGGCACCTTGGGACCTCAGATACCTCAGGATCCTCCACGTCTTAAGTTGACTGGCAGGTGCATAGGTTTGTTTGAATATTCTTTATAACAGGTTATATATGTGATTTTTATTTGGGAAGAAATTCATAATAAGCACACAATTTTAAATAGAATCAGAAAGAAAGGACTTGGAGGACAGTGTCGACTACACTTTGGAGGACTTTTGCCATAGTGGAATGGGGTGGTGTCTGGGGGACAATGAGGACGGTTTCCCCAGCTTACCTGGGAAGAGCTGGGTTCAGAGAGGTGAAGTGGTTCAGCCAGGCTGATGCAGCTGGCCCGGCTCAGCTGCCAGTGGCACCAAGGTCCCCGAACACCAGCACCATGCTTTGTCCTTCCCCACTGGCGGCCTGTTTCTTGTGGTTGTCCTCGGGACCCTTGGGTGCTTAGAGACTGGTCCCTCTACTACCAGAATTCTGTGATTCCTGGAGCTTGGAGCTAGAAGAGACCTCACTGCTACCTCTTGACCTACTCGACCGTCCTCCCCTCTCACTTGCCCTCTTGCTGCCATATGAAACCAGTTTCCAGACGTGTGCGTGGTCACGTGTCTATTATATGCCTAAGTGTATTCAAGGTCCTCACGAGTAATGAGTGGTGTGGTCCGAACACTGCAGCTGTTGTGGAATGAATATTTCACAAGGAGGAAAGGTCCAGCATATGGAATATACTCAGGGTTTTGTGACAGCGCCGTCCGGTGACAGGCGGTGGCTACACTCGTGGTGAATAGAGCGTAATGTATGGGGTTGTCAGAGGACTATGCTGTACACCTGAAACAAATGTACTATAGTGTGTCGACTGTATTTCAATTTTAAAAATTATTATAATTTAAAAAACAAAAATAAATAAAATATGTAAACGAGCCTTTGAAGAAAAAAAAAGAACACTGCAGTTGTTGGATGGTCAACCTGGGCTGGACTCCTGACTGCATTTGCTATCAGTTTGACCTTCGGTCAAGTTCTTTACCGTTGCTGAGGCTCATCTGCAAAACGGGGCTCATGCCCACTTCCTAGGGTGGTAATGAGGACTGGGGAAATAAGGTGGGTGCCCAGCACAGGGCCCGGCACATAGCAGGTGCCCAGAGAAGGTGGCCTCCTGTCCTTCTCCTTCCCCACTCCGTGTCTCACACAGGGGTCCTGTCTGCCTCTCCCCGGCCAAGGGCAGACCACGTACCCACATGCCCGCCCATGAAAGGGCTGCCTGTGTTATAAACCGGAGACCCGGTTTTCTGAGCTGACTGTAGAAGGGTCTGAGCTGCTGTCCTGGAGAGAGTTTTACTAGCTCCTCCTGAGTGGTCATGAGGCGGTTGTCACTCAGGCTGTCAAAAGATGGCCCCAGCTGACCCCACAGCTGTTGTGGAACCTGGCACTCAGTGCAGCGAGCTGGAGAATTTACTCTCTGCTGTGACCTGAAACCTCCCCTGGGTGATAGACCAAGTTCAGTTTTAACTCAGTTTGTCCATCAAGCAAAGGGAGTATTATCTTCCTTGTGTGCCTAATTTCCTTGCTTTGTAAAAGGACAGGGTTGGATGAGGCCATCTCTAAGCTCCTTCACACACAGATACTGGATTTTTTGTCAGATGTCATTTGAACCTACAAAGTTAGCCCATAGAGGCACAGAGGTCCTGCTTTTCTTCGCTGAAATCCCAGAGCACCTTGTTCCCCAGAACCTGCAGGAGTCAAATCTAGCAGAAGAGCCAGGAGAGAACTTCTCTGGTCTTAGGAGACCGGTAGGCACAGGGAGGATCTCCGGGCCAGCCCTCATGCTGTGAGCCCACACAGGGCTGCCTGAGGAGGCCCAGGGAGCGGGCCCCACCACCACTCTCCACACTCCCAGTCTTTAACTCAGTAATTTCACCTCTGTGGAATGATTCTAAGGAAATGACTGGAAATATGGACAACAGTACACGGATAAAGATGTTTATCACAGTATTGCTTAAAATATTGAAGAACTACAAACAACCTAAATGTTCAGAAATAGAACATTAGTTGAATAAATTTTGTTTTGTCCATACGATTAAATATCAGGAAGCCATTAAAAGTCATGTTAGGGCGCCTGGATGGCTCAGTTGGTTGAGCGACAGCCTTCAGCTCGGGTCATGATCCTGGAGTCCCGGGATGGAGTCCCACATCGGGCTCCCTGCTCGGGGTAGGAGTGGGGTCTGTTTCTCCCTCTGACCTTCCCCCCTCGTGCTCGCTCTCTCTCATTCTCTTTCTCTCTCAAATAAATAAATAAATAAAATCTTTTTAAAAAAATAAATGAAAGTCATGTTATAGAAGATTTTGGAAGTATTTATAATGCATCAAGTGTAAAGGTAGCATATAGAGTTATACTTGTTGAATGATAATAAGTTGTAGATGGACAAACAGATGTATACACATGTATATAGTCAACATACAGAAGGAAGTAGATCATGTTATTAGCAGCAGTTGTCTCTGGGGAGTGGAGCTATGGTAATTTTTATTTCATTCTGAGTTTTTTCACATAATGTATGGGATATATTACATCTTTGCCTCTTTAGAACTTTTTTTTTTAAAAAAAGATTTTATTTATTTATTTGACAAAGAAAGACATAGTGAGAGAGGGAACACAAGCAGGGGGACAGGGAGAGGGAGAAGCAGGCTCCCTGCTAAATAAGGAACCCGACTCGGGGCTCGATCCCAGGACCCTGGGATCATGACCTGAACCGAAAGCAGAGGCCCAACAACTGAGCCACAGGCACTCCCTCTTTAGACTTTTCTATAACTTCCAGAATTTTAATAAATATTTCCTTTATATGCAGAAAAACAACAAAATGTTGCTAAGATTTTTCTTTTTAATAGTGTCAAATACTTTTAATAGTGATAAAACACATACAACATAAAATCTATCCTCTAAACCACTTCTCAGGGTAGGTTTCAGTAGTGGGTTTTTTTGTTTCTTTGTTTTGCTGTTGTTACGTTTATTTTGCTTTATTTATTTCTTTTGTGTGTGTGTGTGTTGAATTTTTTTTTTAATTTCTTTATTTTCAGCGTAACAATGTTCATTGTTTTTTGCACCACACCCAGTGCTCCATGCAGTACGTGCCCTTCCTATTACCCACCACCTGGTTCCTCAACCTCCCACCCCCCCCGCCCCTTCAAAACCCTCTGGTTGTTTTTCAACCAGAGTCTCTCATGGTTCATCTCCCCCTCCAGTTTCCCTCAACTCCCTCTCCTCTCCATCTCCCCATGTCCTCCATGTTATTTGTTATGCTCCACAAATAAGTGAGACCATATGATACTTGACTCTCTCTGCTTGACTTATTTCGCTCAGCATAATCTCTTCCAGTCCCATCCATGTTGCTACAAAAGTTGGGTATTCATCCTTTCTGATGGAGGCATAATACTCCATTGTGTATATGTACCACATCTTCCTTATCCATTCGTCCATTGAAGGGCATCTTGGTTCTTTCCACAGTTTGGCGACCATGGCCATTGCTGCAATAAACATTGGGGTACAGATGGCTCTTCTTTTCACTACATCTGTATCTTTGGGGTAAATACCCAGCAGTGCAATTGCAGGGTCATAGGGAAGCTCTATTCTTAATTTCTTGAGGAATCTCCACACTGTTCTCCAAAGTGGCTGCACCAACTTGCATTCCCACCAACAGTGTAAGAGGGTTCCCCTTTCTCCACATCCTCTCCAACACACGTTGTTTCCTGTCTTGCTAATTTTGGCCATTCTAACTGGTGTCAGGTGGTATCTCAATGTAGTTTTAATTTGAATCTCCCTGATGGCTAGTGATGATGAACATTTTTTCATGTGTCTGATAGCCATTTGTATGTCTTCATTGGAGAAGTGTCTGTTCATATCTTCTGCCCATTTTTTGATATGATTATCTGTTTTGTGTGTGTTGAGTTTGAGGAGTTCTTTATAGATCCTGGATATCAACCTTTTGTCTGTACTGTCATTTGCAAATATCTTCTCCCATTCTGTGGGTTGCCTCTTTGTTTTGTTGACTGTTTCCTTTGCTGTGCAGAAGTTTTTGATCTTGATGAGGTCCCAAAAGTTCATTTTCGCTTTTGTTTCCTTTGCCTTTGGAGACATATCTTGAAAGAAGTTGCTGTGGCTGATATCGAAGAGGTTACTGCCTATGTTCTCCTCTAGGATTCTGATGGTTTCCTGTCTCACGTTGAGGTCCTTTATCCATTTCGAGTTTATCTTTGTGTACGGTGTAAGAGAATGGTCGAGTTTCATTCTACATATCGCTGTCCAGTTTTCCCCGCACCATTTATTGAAGAGACTGTCTTTTTTCCATTGTATATTTTTTCCTGTTTTGTCAAAGATTATTTGACCATAGAGTTGAGGGTCCATATCTGGGCTCTCCACTCTGTTCCACTGGTCAATGTGTCTGTTTTTATGCCAGTACCACGCTGTCTTGGTGATCACAGCTTTGTAGTAAAGCTTGAAATTGGGTAACATGATGCCGCCAATTTTGTTTCTGTTTTTCAACATTTCCTTAGCAATTTGGGGTCTCTTCTGATTCCATACAAATTTTAGGATTATTTGCTCCAGCTCTTTGAAAAATACCGGTGGAATTTTGATTGGAATGGCATTAAAAGTATAGATTGCTCTAGGCAGTATAGACATTTTAACAATGTTTATTCTTCCAATCCAAGAGCATGGAACGGTCTTCCATCTTTTTGTGTCTTCTTCAATTTCTTTCATGAGTGCTCTGTAGTTCCTCGAGTACAGGTCCTTTGCCTCTTTGGTTAGGTTTATTCCCAGGTATTTTATGGTTCTTGGTGCTATAGTAAATAGAATTGATTCTCTAATTTCCCTTTCTGTATTTTCATTGTTAGTGTATAAGAAAGCCACTGATTTCTGTACATTGACTTTGTATCCTGCCACGTTACTGAATTGCTGTATGAGTTCTAGTAGTTTAGGGGTGGAGTCTTTGGGGTTTTCCATATAAAGAATCATGTCATCTGTGAAGAGAGAGAGTTTGACTTCTTCCTTGCCAATTTGGATACCTTTTATTTCTCTTTGTTGTCTGATTGCCATTGCTAGGACTTCTAATACTATGTTGAACAAGAGTGGTGAGAGTGGGCATCCTTGTCGTGTTCCTGATCTCAACGGGAAGGCTGCAAGCTTTTTCCTATTGAGGATGATATTTGCTGTGGGTCTTTCATAGATAGATTTTATGAAGTTCAGGAATGTTCCCTCTATCCCTATACTTTGAAGCGTTTTCATCAGGAACAGATGCTGGATTTTGTCAAATGCTTTTTCTGCATCAATTGAGAGGACCATGTGGTTCTTCTCTCTTCTCTTATTGATTTGTTCTATCACATTAATTGATTTGTGAATGTTGAACCAACCTTGTAACCCAGGGATGAATCCCACCTGGTCATGGTGGATAATCTTTTTAATGTGCTGCTGGATCCTGTTTGCTAGGATCTTGTTGAGAATCTTTGCATCCATATTCATCAGTGATATTGGTCTGAAATTCTCCTTTTTGGTAGAGTCTTTGCCTGGTTTGGGGATCAGGGTAATGCTGGCTTCATAAAAAGAGTCTGGAAGTTTTCCTTCTGCTTCAATTTTTTGGAACAGCTTCAGGAGAATTGGTGTTATTTCTTCTTTGAAAGTTTGGTAGAATTCCCCAGGGAATCAGTCAGGTCCTGGGCTCCTGTTTTTTGGGAGGTTTTTGATCACTGCTTCAGTCTCATTACTAGATATCGGTCTATTCAGGTTGTCCATTTCTTCCTGGTTCAATTTTGGGAGTTTGTAGTTTTCCAGGAATGCATCCATTTCATCTAGGTTGCTTAGCTTATTGGCATATAACTGTTGGTAATAATTCCTGATGATTGTTTCTATTTCCTTGGTGTTAGTTGTGATCTCTCCCTTTTCATTCATAATTTTATTAATTTGGGTTTTCTCTCTTTTCTTTTGGATTAGTGTGGCCAATGGTTTATCGATCTTATTGATTCTTTCAAAAAACCAGCTTCTAGTTTCATTGATACATTCTACTGTATCTCTGGTTTCTACCTCATTGATCTCTGCTCTAATCTTGATTATTTCCTTTCTTGCGTGTGGAGTTGGTTTGATTTGTTGTTGATTCTCCAGTTCTTTAAGGTGTAGAGACAGCTGGTGTATTCTGGATTTTTCAGTTTTTTTGAAGGAGGCTTGGATGGCTATGAATTTCCCCCTTAGAACCGCCTTTGCTGTATCCCATAGGTTTGGGACCGAAGTGTCTTCATTCTCATTGGTTTCCATGAATTGTTTAAGTTCATCTTTGATCTCCTGGTTGATCCAAGCATTCTTAAGCAAGGTGGTCTTTAGCTTCCAGGTGTTTGAGTTCCTTCTGAGCTTTTCCTTGTGATTGAGTTCCAGTTTCAAAGCATTGTGATCTGAGAATATGCAGGGAATAATGTCAGTCTTTTGGTATCGGTTGAGTCCTGCTTTGTGACCCAGTATGTGGTCTATTCTGGAGAAGGTTCCATGTGCACTTGAGAAGAATGAGTATTCTGTTGTTTTAGAGTGGAATGTTCTGTATATGTCTATGAGGTTCATCTGGTCCAATGTTTCATTCAATGCTCTTATTTCTTTATTAATTTTCTGCTTCGATGATCTGTCTATTTCTGAGAGAGGCATATTAAGATCTCCTACTATCAATGTATTCATATCAATATGACTCTTTATCTTGATTAATAGTTTTTCTTATGTAATTGGGTGCTCACATATTGGGGGAGTAGATATTTATAATTGTTAGATCATCTTGGTGGATAGTCCCTTTAAGAATTATGTAGTGTCCTTCTGTACCTCTGACTACAGTCTTAAGTTTAAAATCTAATTTATCTGATATGAGAATCGCTACTCCGGCCTTCTTTTGAGGCCCATTGGCATGAAAGATGCTTCTCCATCCCTTCACTTTCAGTCTGGGTGTATCCTTAGGTTCAAAATGGGTCTCTTGTAGACAACATATGGAGGGGTCCTGTCGTTTTATCCAATCTGCAACCCTGTGTCGTTTTATGGGCGCATTTAGGCCATTCACATTGAGAGTGATTATTGAGAGATAGGTTTTTATTGACATCGTGTTACCTTTGAAGTCTTTCTGTCTGTATATTGTTTCTATATTTCTGTTCAATGATATTCTTAGGATTTTTTCTCTTTTATAGGACCCCCCTTAATATTTCCTGCAGTGTCGGCTTGGTGGTCGCATAGTCTTTTAAGCCTTGCCGGTCTTAGAAACTCTTTATCTCTCCATCCATTTTAAAAGTCAGTCTTGGGGCGCCTGGGTGGCTCAGTGGGTTAAAGCCTCTGCCTTCGGCTCAGGTCATGATCCCAGGGTCCTGGGATCGAGCCCCGCATCGGGCTCTCTGCTCAGCAGGGAGCCTGCTTTCCTCTCTCCCTCTCTCTCTGCCTACTTGTGATCTCTCTATCTCTGTCAAATAAATAAATAAAATCTTAAAAAAAATAGAAAAATAAAAGTCAGTCTTGCTGGATAGAGTATTCTTGGCTGCATGTTCTTCTCATTTAGTACTCTGAATATATTTTGCCAGCCCTTCCTGGCTTGACCGGTCTCTGTGGACAGGTCTGACATTATTCTAATGGGCTTTCCTCTGTATGTAAGGAGCTTCTTTGTCCTATATTTTGCTTTATTTTTTATCATGATAAGTGCACTCTTTACCCCATCCTTTCTTTCCTCCAACCCCCATCCCCACTCCGCAGTCCCTCTGGTAACCATCAGTTTATTTTCTACAGTTACGAGTCTGTTTTTTGGTTTGTCTCTCTTTTTTCCCTTGGCTCATTTGTTTTGTTTCATAAACTTTACATATGAGTGAGATCATATGGTATTTGTCTTTCTCTGACTGACTTCTTTCTTTTATTATTATACTTTCTAGCTCCATCCATGTTGTTGCAAATTGCAAGATTTAGTTCTTTTTTATTGCTGAAAAATATTCCATTGTATATAGGTACCACATCTTCTTTATCCTTGCTTCCATTGTAAATAATGGTGCTATAAACATAGTGTATATATCTCTTTGAATTAGTATTTTCCTTTTTGGGGGGTAAATACTCAGCAGTGTTATTTCTGGATCCTAGGGTACCTCTATTTTTAAATTTTTTGAGGAATCTTCATACTGTTTTCCACTGTGGCTGCACCAATTTGCATTCTGTCCAATGGTGCACAAGCATTCCTTCTTCTCCATATCCTCACCAACACTTGTTGTTTCTTGTGTTTTTTATTTTAGCCAGTCTGACAGATATGAGGTGATATCTCATAGATAATTTTGATTCGTATTTCTCTGATGATTAGGGTTGATGAGCAACTTTTCATGTGTCTGTTGGCCATCTGTATGTCTTTTTTGGAGATATGTCTGTTCGTGTCATCTGCCCATTTTTAAATTGGATTATTTGTTTTTTGGGTGTTGAGTTGTAGCAGTTCTTTATATACTTTGGATACTAACTTTTTATTAGAAATGTCATTTGCAGGGGCGCCTGGGTGGCTCAGTGGTTTAAGCTGCTGCCTTCGGCTCAGGTCATGATCTCGGGATCCTGGGATCGAGTCCCGCATCGGGCTCTCTGCTTGGCGGGGAGCCTGCTTCCTTCTCACTCTCTCTGCCTGCCTCTCTGCCTGCTTGTGATTTCTCTCTGTAAAATAAATAAATAAAATCTTTAAAAAAAAAAAAAAGAAATGTCATTTGCAAGGGTACCTGGGTATCTGAGTCAGTTAGGCAGCTGACTCGGTTTCGGCTCAGGTCATGATCTTGGGCTCCTGAGATCAAGCCCCGTGTGGAGCTTTGCACTGGTTTCTTCACTCAGCTGGGAGTCTGCTCAAGGATTCTCTCTCTCCCTATCCCAATGCCCCTCCCCCATTTATGCTTCTGTGCATGCGCTCTCTCTCTCTTTAAAATAAATAAATAAATCTTTTTTAAAAATGTCATTTCCAAATATCTTCTCCCATTCCATAGGTTGCCTTCTAGTTTTGTTGATGGTTTCCTTTGCTGTGCAGGAACTTTTTATTGCGATATAGTCCCAATAGTTTATTTTTGCTTTTATTTCCCTTGCCTCAAGAGACATACCTAGAAAAATGTTGCGAGGACCGATAACAGAGAAATTACTGCTTGTGCTCTCTTCAAGGATTTTTATGGTTTCAGGTTTCACATTTAGATCTTTAATCTATTATGAGTTTCTTTTCGTGTATCGTGCAAGAAAATGGTCCAGTTTCATTATTTTGCATGTGGCTGTCCAGTTTTCCCAGCACCATTTGTTGAAGAGACTGTCTTTTTCCCATTGGGTATTCATTCCCCCTTACTTGAAGATTAAGTAACCATATAATTGTGGGTTTAATTCTAGTTTTCTGTTCTATTTTATTGATCTATGTGTCTATTTTTATGCCAGTACTATACTGTTTTAATTACTACCGCCTGGTAATGTAATTTAAAATCTGGAATTTTGATGCCTCCAGTCTTGTTTTTCTTTTTCAAGGTTGCTTTGGCTCTTCAAGGTCTTTTGTGGTTCCATATAAATTTTAGGATTGTTGGTTTAGTTCAGTAGTGTTAAGTACATTCACATTGTTGTGTAACCAATCTCTAGAACACTTTCATCTTGCAAAACTGAAACCCTGTGCCCAGTGAACAAGAACACTTCATTCCCACATCTGACAACCACCATTCTACTGTCTATGAACTTGGCTCCTCCAGGTACCTCATCTAAATGGATTCATACAATATTTGCCCTTTTGTGACTCGTGTATTTCACTTAGCATAATGTCCCCCAGGCTCATCTTTGTTGTAGCATAGTAGCATATATCAAAATTCCTTTTTAAGGCTGAATAATATTCCATTGTATGTGTCTGCGACATTTGGTTTATCCACTTGTCTGTAAATGTATATTTGAGTTGCTTTCACCTTTTAGCTATTGTGAATATTACCGCTGTGAACATGGATATACGCATATCTCTTCAAGACCCCGGTTTCAGTTCATTGGGATATGTACCCAGAAGTGGGATTGCTGGGTCACATGGCAATTTTCACGTTCCAAGGAACCACCATACTGTTTTCCACAGTGGCTGCACCATCTTACTTTCCACCAACAGTACACACGGCTTCCAATTTCTCTCCACATTCTGGCACGTGTTATATTCCAGTTTTTTGATAGTAGCCCCAAAGTATTTTTATTTTTATTTTATTTTTTTTAAGATTTTATTTATTTATTTGACAGAGAGAGAGATCACAAGTAGGCAGAGAGGCAGGCAGAGAGAGGAGGAAGCAGGCTCCTGCTGAGCAGAGAGCCCGATGCGGGGCTCGATCCCAGGATCCTGGGATCATGACCTGAGCCGAAGGCAGAGGCTTTAACCCACTGAGCCACCCAGGCGCCCCGCCCCAAAGTATTTTTAAAGAGTGCAGGCCAAGCTGGAATTCTGCCTCTACCCTCTGAGTGCTAGATGCTGATTCCTGGGCTTGGCACAAAGGGAATACACAGAGGCTCATTACAAAGCCCCAGTTTCCCCTGGTGTTTAAAGGGCTGAATTCAGGCCTAACCGGGCAAGTGCATTTCGGTTCACCAGCACACATTTCTGGTTTCCTTACGTCTGGCCTCAGTGCCAGGAGAATCCCAGGCCTAGCCTTGTGTCCTTCTGGCCTGATATCTAGGGCTGAAGCAAAAGGAGTGGGGCTGGGATGCCCCCCATTCAGAGCTGCTCCCAAAGGCAGTGCACAGAAATAGAGGTCCTCAGCCAAACTGGGCATTGACAAGGATCTGTTCCTAGGCTTGGAGGAGGGTCAGAATAAGTCATAAGTGGGAAGCAGAGCAGTGGGCAGGAAGCAGCCATGTCAGCCCTGGGCATCCCCACACCTGTGAGACGGCCTCCCAGGTAACTGACACCCTAGTGATGGGGAGCATTGCAGAACTTTCTGTTTTTTTGCCCTGGAATAGCTGGAGGCAGAGGGAAGGCCTAGTTGACCTCTGGAGAGCCCAACCAGCCCAAGGACATCACTTGCTACCTCACTTTTATGCTGGTACCAAATAAATATTTATGTGTACAATATTGTTCATTACACGCCCTATTTCAGTTTCTGCCCATGGCATCTGTCTCTGAGAACAGAATGTCTCTGGAACTTTCATTATTTGGGATTGCTAGTATCAAGGGGTCCTATCCCTTTTCCTCGCTCCTGAACCTTCTGCCGGTGGTTTGTGATGAGGCAGGAGACACAGCAAAGGACAGGCCATTGTCAACCATCCTGAGACAATCACAGGGCACCTCTTTCTCATGGAGGAGAAACTGCTGTCCATTTCAGCTTGTGGAAACCCTTCGTCACCCCCAGTGACTCTCATCAGACAGAAATGAGTCTCCTCAGGCAGAAGTAAGGAGCCATGACACATGGTCACTAGCTTGGAGGAGGCCTGCGGGCCCATCTCCCACAGGGTCTGCCCTGTGTCCACTTCTCCCAGAGGCGGCAGCTGCTGTCTCTGTGGCATCTGATGGGCCAGCGTGGGGGTCATGGAATAGTGGCCCCAAGGGCTGGCCCCATTTTCCTGTGACCCATATGCCGCAAGTGGCCCTGTGCTCCATATAGTCCCACACTCACTTTAAGGCCCCGCTGTTGGTGAAACTTTAAATTTTTTTTTTTATAAGGGCCCTGCAAGTTATACAGCCAGCTCTGGTCACCCCTTTTCCACAGCAGCCCTGGAGAGCTGTTCCTTAGGGAAGGAATGATAAGACTGCACCCTGCCGGGATGGCCTCTGCTGCCTCTGAAGTCCTCGTGTCCTGAATGATCACGGCACATCTCTCACTATGTCCTGCCGTGTTTTAGAATTATTTGCCTGCACATGCCTGCCTGCAGGGACACAAATGCAAGGAGCCTCCTAGGACAGTCTACCTGGCTTCGTTCCCTTCTCTTTCTCCTCTTTCTCCGTACTTCGAAAAGGTTCCTGATATTTGAAACCGGAGTAACTATTTCCACAGGAAGAGCCAAGAGAACCATAGAGACGCCAGCCCCAACGCTACTGAGCACCAGACCCAGCCGCTTTCTGATATTTCCCTCTGTGAAACAAAGAAACCCCTATTTGTTCAAGTACCTGCAAGTCAGCTTTTGTGTTGCTCGAAGCCCTGTTCTCGATGACTGACTGACTGACTGAGGGCACTTCCGGCTGCTCTCACTCTTGGTCAGGGAGGGAGGGACACCCTTAGGCCCTCAAGGAACTCTGCATCAACAGGATCTCTCGGCTCCTTATGCAGACTTTTGTCAGACTGGATTTTGCTCTGGGAGCCTGGAGAGCATGGCCGTCTTTCTCTGCTCCTTCTTTGCGCCACTGTTAGGTTCCCTCATCTCCTCTGACTTCAATTTCCCACTTCCCTCGATGAATCCACTCCTTGCAAAATCACCTTCCTATCACACGCACTGAGTCCGCATCCCCTCCCCACATCATGTGGCCCATAAACACCACACACACACACACACACACATACACACACTCATCATACACCTCTCTCCTGGCCTTTTTGTCTTTTATATTTTTCTTCTTGATATAGGGAGAACCCCAGATCTGAAATCCAGTGTCCTGATTAAGCTCCCGCCCGATTCCATCTGCTCCTGCCAGATGGAGTGTTCTTAATCCACATAGAATTTTAGAGTCAGGAGAGGCTACCTCAGGGAGCAGACACCCTCACCAGGGCCCCGGGAGCCTACCCTTTCTTCCTCCTCGCTAAGCCCAGCTGGCCTTCCTCGGGGACACATGCCAAGGAGGGTATAGAGCAGAGCCTCTCCAGGATTCTCAGCTGCAATGCTGACCTTGGAAGCCAGAACGCCCAGGCCACCCTGAGGGCTATTTGGGGCTACCTCTCTAGGCCCCACCCCACCTTGAGCAAGTGCAGAGCTGGCCAGAGTAGATGATACCCGAGGGAATCAACTGTTTCTCTGCTCGTCTCACTCCTACTGAGACAATGCTGCACTTTGTCTGAGGAGACCTT
Source organism: Meles meles (assembly GCF_922984935.1). Classification (NCBI taxonomy): domain Eukaryota; kingdom Metazoa; phylum Chordata; class Mammalia; order Carnivora; family Mustelidae; genus Meles; species Meles meles. Next base: position 43,650,617 of record NC_060069.1, on the reverse strand, counting down.
GACCGTGCAGGGAGTCCCATCCTTCCCCCATGCAGGAAAAGGGCCCTGGACGGTAGTTTTGCCACTAAAAGGGGGGGAGGGTCTGTAAGGAGCTCCTGGGGGGCGTAGCTCATTGCAAGGTGTGGGGGCATCCCCCCCCATCTTTGTAGGAACAGCTACCTGCCTGGCCGACCAACTGGGTTATATGACCTGGGAGGCCTGAGGATCAGCAGCTCAGGCTCCCAACCACACAGGCTTGTCTCCTCACCCTTGTAGACAGTCTGAAAGCTTTCCCGGCTTCCCTGACCCCTGTCCCACAGGTACCTCTCCTGCTGTGGGAAGCCTTACAGGGGTGTGGCTGGGAGATGGGTAATTTTAAGATTTTCTTCTGGGTGGCAGGAGGCTGTGGGCTCACAGTCCCACCTTGTGCACTCATGGCTCAGGGGGGATGAACTTTCAGTCTGCCAGGTCAACCCCTGCAGGGATGGGCTGGAGGTCAAGAAAGGAGCAAAGGGAGGGAGTACCCCAACTTTAAAGCTTTCAGACCTGAGTCGAGGTCTCAGACTCCATGAGGAAGGCCCCAGTATGTTTTGAAAAGAGGCCTCCTTCTAGGCTCAGGAGTCCTGAGTTGAGTAAGACCTGACCATTTAACCCTGAGCAAGTTACTTTAGAATCTCAGAAGCTTGGAAGCTTCCTTCAGTGTGAAAGGGTCTTGTGAGGATTTCTGTAGCCAGAGAGCTGCTTCTCTAGTCCACCTCCCTGCAGTGGGGATTCCCTTCTCTCCTGTGTTCTTTCTGTAAGCCCTGGAAATACTTTCTTGTGGAAGCCCCCACGTATCCTATCAAACACAGTAAGACATGCCTACAGACCACGTTGAATATTTTCTGCTGAAAACTTTCTGCAAGGGATTTAAGAAAATTGCTTTACAAATTATTTGGCTGTACATAACATTGAAATTTGATTGGTTGATTTTTCAGTGATCATAATGTATATTGGAAATTCTTGGAAAGCAAGAAAAGCTGCAAAGAGTTCTCAGTTGATGCCACTAAACTGAATGAATGAATTTCTAAGCCTGTTGGTCAACCAGCTTGGCCACTTAAACGGGCCATGGGAGGAGTATTTACACCATGGAAATCTGCAAGAACTCTCAGTTAATGTGGTGTGAATTCACAGTCCCCATGCCCCCAAGCCATTTGCCCCCAACCACTAGGAAATTGTTTGTTTCTTTGTTTTTTAAATCTTTCTGGGTGATTCAAATGTGCAGCCACTGAACTGGAAGAAGTTTGGGCTGGGAGTTCACTGCAGTGGGCCCTAAGGAGGATGATGGCTCGGTAGGACCCCAGCCTTGATTCCAGGAGGAAGGATGAATTCTTGCAGGATAAAGGAAGTCCTCCCATGGGGAGGTGCTCCCTGCCACCCACCTCCGGCCTTGTTCTTGGTGAGTCCTAATTTAGATCAAGGCCTCGTTGAAAAAGCCTCTCTAATCTCTCTTTGTTTTTGTGTTTGCACTGTAATCGGTTGGTTTGTTTTTATTATTTTACTGCTGGGTTTCACTCAATAACAGCCTAGTTATCGTGTTTATTGTACTTCTCTTTTTATCTCCCACTGTTAGCGGGTCCTGTTGGCAAGCTGAGATTTGGAGGCCTGGCCCGAAGTTTGCAGCAAGTTCCTGGGGCTCTGCCCGGGCCTTCCTACTTCTGCAGCAGGTGGCCTGTGGGGGAAGTCCTTGATCTTGAACCCAGACAGTTACGGTCTGCAGGTGGTCCTGCTTTCAAAGTGAATGCCCCAGGATTCTGACCTTTCCAGTGTGAGCCCAAGAGGCTTCCTGAAAAGTGCACAAGGCCTCCAGGCCTCAGAAGCAGTGGGAAATGGGGTGGGGCAGAAGGCTACCACCTGGGGAAGAAGGGTTGGTCCATTAAGTGTAGCTCCTTTGAGTGGAATACCAGGGGCCAAAGGAACAAACCAGATGTAGGTGTTTCAACGGGAGAACTCTCAAAATGTGCTGTGGGGTAAAAAAATCCAAGTTGCCAACCATGTGTGATACACGATACCATCTCTGTGAAAACAACCCCCCCAAACACAATACAATCTATTTTGTATAGGTTTGTATAGAAATAAAGGAATGGAAATGTCTCTGTTTTCTGAAGTTCTGGGGCATACACATCAAACCCATAAATAATAGTTACCCCGGGGGATGTGGGGACAAGGACAAGTTCTGATGGACAGTGACAGAAAAAGAAACTTCAGGTTTACCAGTAATGTTCAGATTTTTTTTTAAAGAAAATTAGTTTACATATGTAATTCAGCTTATTTAATTATATATGTAATTCTTTTTTAGAACTCTAATCTTTTGGGGCGCCTGGGTGGCTCAGTGGGTTAAAGACTCTGCCTTCGGCTCAGGTCATGATCTTGGGGTCCTGGGATCCAGCCCTGCATCGGGCTCTCTGCTCAGCAGGGAGCCTGCTTCCTCCTCTCTCCCTCTCTGCCTACTTGTGATCTCTGTCTGTCAAATAAATAAATAAAATCTTAAAAAAAAAAAAAAGAAAAGAAAAAAGAAATCTAATCTTTTGTGTGTAAAGGCAAAGCATAGGACTTGGAGTCTGAGGGTGCGGGTTGAAGCCCTGTTCAACCCCTATCACCCTGAGAAAGGACCTGGCCACCAGAGCCATTTTGAATCCCCTGCCTTCACTTGCTGCCTGGGGAAAATGGGCATGAAGATAAAAATAGTAACTCAAGACGGCTTCCTAAAGAACCAAATGGCCTGGTGGAGAAATATAGATATATGTGTATCTATCTGTCTATCTATCTATATAATATAATCATTTTGTTTCTAAAAACTTTTTTTTAAAGATTTTATTTATTTATATGACAGAGATCAGAAGTAGGCAGAGGCAGGCAGAGAGAGAGGGGGAAGCAGGCTCTCTGCTGAACAAAGAGCCTAATGCGGGGCTCGATTCCAGGACCCTGAGATCATGACCTGAGCCAAAGGCAGAGGCTTAGCCCACTGAGCCACTCAGGTGCCCCTCTAAAAACAATTTAGAGCCTTTACAAAGATGGGCTCAAAATAAAATCCAAGGTCTCTCTCCCCAAGGGCAGAGAAAACAGAGTGATTGTAAGGGAGCCACCTGAGTTTCCCGAGAATAGGTCTTGTCAGACGAACATTACTTCCTTTGTTCACAGGGGAAGAGGGGAAAGGAAAGCAGCAAAGATCTGTACCGCTTTGACTGTGCCCCCAGGCTCTGCCCTGGGTCTGCTCAGAGTTCACAACACCCTGAGAGTCAGGTTTCTCATTTTTCAGTTGGGGAAGCCTGAAAAGGGTTTAGCCGGTCAAGGAATATGCCTCAGGGGAAACCGAAGATCTGGATCTAGATTCACCCAGATCCCTAGCAGCTAAGAGGAGCCACAGCAGCAGCAGGAACTTCTATTCTGGGCCGTCGTTTCATCCTCCTAAGGATGGTAAATTTTATCACTCACATGTTACAGGTGAGGAAAATGGATTGCAATGGAATGAATAAGCTGGCCCAAAGTCACAGGTCTGTCTCTTTCCAAAATCCAAGCTCTTCACTCTGCCACTCTATGGCCTCCCTCCTCCAACTACCTCTCTCTACCCACCCCCCAGGAGATCTTTGCCTTCTCCAGGTGGAGAGTCGATCAGAATCTCTGAAAAGTGGAAAGGGACCGGATAGCCCATACACAGCTCCAGGCGGCAACCACCACCCCAGACAGTGTGAGTAGATCAGGTTGACTGCTTATGGGGGCTGGGCGCATGGCCTCCTGTGGCCATCTGGACTGTGGCAAAGCTTCTGATAGAGATGCTCTATAGAGCTGGGAGGTCAAGACGGAGATGTGGGAGATGAAACCTGATACCGCTTGTGTCATAGGTTGAACCGGGTCCCCCAAAAAGATATGTTGGAAGTCCTCACCCTGGTACCTGTGAGTGTGACATTATTTGGAAATAGGGTCTTTGTGGATGTAATCTAGTCAGGATGAACTCATTCTGGAACAGGGTGAGCACTAAATCCACTGACTCGTATCATACAAGAAGAGGCAAATTTGGACACAGAAACACATAGAAGACACACACGGAGGGAAGAATGCTACATAAAGATGGAGGCGGAGATGGAAGGATCCGGCAAAAGCCAAGGAATGTGAAGGATTGCCGACAACCAAGGAAGGCTAGCAAGAGGCAAGGAAGGGTTCTTCTCTAGAGTCTTTGGAGGGAGCGTGGCTCTACTGACACCTCGACTTAGGACCTCTGGCTTCCAGAACTGTGAGTGAATGAATTTCTGTTGTTTGAAGCTACCCAGTTTGTGGTAATGTGTTTTGGTAGCCCTAGGAAACTAAAACAACCGAAACAACTAGGTTGCTCCATAGCTGATTGCAAAACCACAGGATATCATGTGGACTTGGGTAGTAGGACAGAGGGCTTTATCCCTGACCCTGATTTATCCTATTATCCTCCGGGATGAAAATCAAGAGTAGGTCTGCCAGGGGCGCCTGGGTGGCTCAGCGGGTTAAAGCCTCTGCCTTCGGCTCAGGTTATGATCTCTGGGTCCTGGGATGGAGCCCACATTGGGCTCTCTGCTCAGCAGGGAGCCGGCTTCCTCCTCTCTCTCTGCCTGCCTCTCTGCCTACTTGTGATCTCTCTGTCCAATAAATAAATAAAACCTTAGAAAAAAAAAAAAGAGTAGGTCTGCCAGTCGAATAGATGGATTATGCAAAACCTGGAGAGATGCTCAGTGCCAAAGATAGGATCTGTAATCAAAAACATGTCAACAAACTGCAATAATGGGCCAAACTTTATAAGCTGGGAGTTAGCAAAGACAAATTCGTTTCATTAGGTTCAAAGAACTAGCTGCACGAATGCAGAATGACGAACCCCTGGCTTAACGACAGCTCACGTACTGAAAGGCATTGGCCGAAGCTGACTGTGAGCCAACAAAGCATGGCAATTGTAAGGCAAAAGCTAATGCACGGGTCACCCATGGGCATTTGGGCTGGTCAGGAGCTTCATTCAAGTCCGGGTACCATGTTTTAGTATTTGACACTACTCAGCATCCAGGGAAAGAGAGCCAGGAAGGTGAGGCGTCTAGAAACATTCATGCAAGGAAAACTGGGGGATCTTGGCTTGTTTCCCTGGAGACAGGAAGATGTGGGGACATGGGACATGTCTTTAAATACCGAATGGCTCTTGTGAAGCAGAGGGACCCAGACCAGTTAGTTATATAGCATTCTACGAGGAGGTTCCTAACTCAAGGCTCCTCACTGATGATGGCAAGCAGGGGTCCCCAGGCTTCAGGTGAGAGCACAACTGTTTTGTTTTACAGCATTCATCCTTTTCCTACTAGAAACACCCAGATTTCCTTTTTGAGACCATTTCAACCTCGCTTTGTCCATGGTTCGAGGGGTGGGCATATGACTCAGGCTTGGCCACAATGTGTTATCCCTTTGGCCATAGTAATATGTTTAGGGATGGGCATGTGACCCAAGCCAGATCAGTGAGTGTCCATCCCAGGCATTTTGTTGCAACTACCAGGAAGAGACCCTCTCCTTCTGCTAGGCTCACGAAGCTGGCAGGATTGAAACCTGGAGGGCTGGTTCGGGAGACCAGCTTAACAAGGTGTGAGAGGAGCCAGCTTGAGTATGAGGTCAACACGGACAGAGAGCCAAGAAATGGAGACAGAAAGATATCTGCTGGCGCCATGTAAACATCTGGATCCAGCCATGACTGAAGCTTATTTGTGACATGACGCAATACAATCCCCTTTTATGAGTTCACCAGTTTGAGATTAGGCTTCATCATCTGCGGTCAAGTGTCCTAACACATCACATCCACCTGTGAGTAAGGCAATGTCTGATGAAGACATCATATGGAGGAGATAGTAATGGTTGATGCTTACTGAGCATCTTCTATGTGTAGAAATTGTTGTAGACTTTTTTTTTAATTTTTAAAGATTTTATTTTTTCATGAGAGAGTGAGAGAGTGTGCAAGCATGAGTGGGCAGAGGGAGGGGGAGACGCCAACTCCCTGCCAAGCAGTGACCAGAGCTCCATCCCAGTATCTGGAGATCTTGACCTGAGCTGAAGGCAGATGCCTACCCATCTGAGCCACCCTGGCACCCCAGCAGACTTTAAGTTTAATTTTTAAAAGCATTATACTTACACATAGTTTGATGAGTTAAGTAGTTCTGTAAGATTTGTTACGCAGAAGTTATCTCTTGTAACTCAGACCCCATTTCCAACTCCTCAAAGGCAATCACTTTCCACTTCTCCAACTAATTCCAGCTAATTGACTTCCCATTATGGAAGATTAGGATTTAGTTTATTTAGCTTTCCCTGTTCCCACCACACAATACACTTCCCATCCCCCCTTCCTCCCAATTTAGTTACGCTGTGATCTTCTTTGGATCAATGTTCACTGTTTATGTTGTGACTTCGTAAACTCTATTCATGGCTTACCTAGTATACTATGATTACTTTTTCCTGTACAACATATTGTTTTTGCTGGAGTTAATAATGACCTTACTTTTCTCATTTGCTTAGTATTCCATATACCTGTTACCCATTCAATCACAACCACTCCCCCATCTGTGTATAAATCTCCAGTCAATATGCCCGTTACACTAGCCAGTCTCAGAGTTGTGTCTTCCTGAGCAGAACCATCCCTTGGTCAGGGGGATGACCTACTCACGTCTGGACGCTTCCCCCTCCAGGCCTCAGCCACAGCTGTGGTTCTGGGCTCTTCCCTCACCATCAGTTAGATAGTCCCTTTGCGCCTCCCTTTATTGGCTCTCAGCTCCTGAATCCCATTCTTTCTTCTTTCTTGGTTTACATCTTTGTTTTGTCAGAGCACACCCTTGCATAGCTTCCTGAGACAATGGATGGGCGCACAGAAGGTAAATTTTTTAGATCTTTTCTGACAATGTTTCACTCTCCCACTTCATCGCTGGGGGCTGGATATCATTTTCCTCAGAATTTTGAAGACCTGGTTCCATTGCGTTCTAACTTCCAGGATTGCTGTGGAGAAAGCTGATGCTGTTCTCATCCAGGAGCCTTTCTTATGTAACCTTTATTTAAATTATTTCAATTTTTTTCATCCTCAAAACTTGTAGTATCTTTTCATTGTCCCCAGTGAGCTGCCCTAGCTGATCCAAAGATGAATACATCAGTCCCCAAGGAGATCTAAGGCCAGTGGAGAAGATGTATATTGGGTATCTGTGTAACAAATTTCCCCAAAAGTTAAAGGCTTAAAACAACAATCATTTGTTATGTCAGTTTCTATGGGGCAGGCCCCTGGGAACAGCTTAGCCAGGTGCCTCTGACTCAGAGTGTCCCACAGTAAAACCAACCAAGTGTCACCAGGCACCAAAGTCACCTCAGAGCTTGACTGAGGAAGAATCGGCTTCCATGTCACTCAGGTGGCCATGGACTCACCTCAAGTCCTTACTGACTGCTGGCTAGAGACTTCTGTTCCTTACTGCATGGGCCCCACCATTGGACTAAGCCAAATGGCAGTTGGCTTCCTCCAGAATGAGAGGGCTCTAAGAGACAGAGAGAGAGAGAGAGGGAATGAGGGACGGCGACCAAGTCAAAAGCCACAGACAGTCCTTTTGAAACCAATCTCCGAAGAGATATCCCTTAACTTCTGCTGGATTCTTGTCGTTACACGGAGGTTACTGAGCTGAGCTCACACTCGAGGGGAGGGCGTTACACAGGAGAGACCCCAAGAGGCAAGGACCATGGCGAACCATCCTACCAGAGCCCGCCTACCACAATAGGCAAATGGATAATTAGCACATATGCACCGAGTACTGGGAGAGGCCAGTGCGGGCTGTCGCAGGAGCTGCAGAGAAGAAATGCCAGCCTCTGCCTGAGGAGATCAGGGAGGGCTTCCCAGAAGCAGCAGCTTTGGATTGAGACTTGAAAGATGAGTGGGAGATATCCCAGGTGTACCAGGAGGTATTAGAGCATCCCAGGCAAAGGAAAAGTATGTATAAAAGTCAGATGTGTGAAAAGTCTTGGTGGGGGGACGCCTGGGTGGCTCAGTTGGTTGAGCGGCTGCCTTCGGCTCGGGTCATGATCCCAGCATCCTGGGATCGAGTCCCGCATCGGGTTCCTTGCTCGGCGGGGAGCCTGCTTCTCCCTCTGCCTCTGCCTGCCACTCTGTCTGCCTGTGCTTGCTCTCTCTCTCTGTCTCTCTGACAAATAAATAAATAAAATCTTAAAAAAAAAAAAAAAAACGTCTTGGTGGGTTCTGGAAACAACTTGCCTGCTCTCCCAGGGAGCTGGTGCTGTATCTTGGAGGCTCTGGGGAGCCAGGCCTAGCTTTTCAGGAGAGTGCGATGACCGGATTTGTGTTTGAGCACCCTCTAGTTGCTGGCTACGAGGAGGAGGAGGACGGCAGAGCAGAGGTGGGAAACAGGGGACCAGTGAGGAGGCTGTGGCAGGTGCCCAGGTGAATGTGGGCCACATCTGGAGTGAGGTAAACGTGACCAAGAGGGCCTTTACAGTGTCAGTGGAAACCAATCCGGCCTGTCTGCATGAATGGAGGGGAGGAAATGAGGGGGAAAGAGGAGTGAGTGGAGGGAGGGGCCACACACCCAAGAGGGGACCCCACGGATGTCTTTTGATTGGCTAGTGGTGAGCCAGCTGTGCCTTGCTCCTGCCTCGTGGTGGAGTTGGCGGGGCTGGCCAGTAACCTTGGGAGCCTAGGAAGAGAGGTCGGGGTAGAGATGTCCACCAGCCCTCTGGGCCCCTGCTTTGGCCCCAGAAGGCGCACGTCCGAGTCCCGTTGGTTGTTCTTCTTGGTTGTTCTTGCCTCCCCATCTGTGGCTTGCAGCAAGGCTCAGCTTCAGAGCCAGGGCTGAGAACTCTCCAGGGGCTTCTCAAATCCTCCCCCGAACCCACTCCAGCAGCTGTCAAGGTGAGACTCACCTTCGCCCTTCTGAAGTTCATGAGACCTTCCAGCCTTGACCTTGACTGTCACTGATCTGCCAGCGCCATCACCTTCTCCTTCTCTACGTGATTTTGAGCAAATGATTCACTTTTCAGTCTTCTACCTATGAAATGAGGAAGTTGGGCCCGCTGCTGGGCAGAGTGTGCCCTGGCTTGCTGAGATTCCATCTCCCACTCACCTCTCTGGCTTCTGTGGGCCCCAGGCTGTTTCTGGAACGTGCATTCCAGCCATCCTGATGGCTGGCTGCATTCCCTCCTTCCCTCTGCTCAGGCCTGTCCTGGGGAGGTGGCAATGAGCTTAGTTCCTCAACTTAATTCTGCACATCTTTCTTTGTAATGTGATCTTTTTGCCAGCTGGGCATTAGGTACTAAGATCTGGGTGTCCTGGCCCGGGGTTTTAACCAGCACTACGTGAACTTTTGGTGGGACGGTCTTCCAGAAGTCATATAGTCCACCCCTCTGCTCTGGGCATGCCTGCTTTATTCATCACAGATCATCTTTAGTTAGGGACAGAAGAAACCTCCATGTGGCACAAATTTTGCCGACCTCAATGGCAAAGTTCTTTCTTTGCTTTAGCCTAAATCCTTCAGGAAGCCTTAGACCAGAACAGAGCTGCATTCTCAGGGCTCCTGGCTAAAAAACTCACACGGGGTCCTGTCCCACTCAGCTTTCCTGCTCCCGGAGTGGGGGCTCAGATCTCTAGGTGGGAAGGGGACCCCTTCCTTTTGTCTCCTGCCCTCTCTGACCAGGCATAGCCGACACCTGCGTGGGGCCAAGCTGCTGTTGCCCTTGGCACCCAGCAGGGCCAAGGGTGTTATGTAACTGGTCTTGACCAGACATACTGGTTCCACAGGTACAGCCTGCAAGTTAAAAATTGTTCTAAAAATGCACTGCGGCTGCCTAAACACACAGTCCTAGAGGAGGCGGCCAGGGGACAGACAGAGGCCATAGTCAGCAGAAGGATGTGTTTCCTGTGGTGACATTGGGCCCAAGCGCTTTAACCCCAAGGAAAACTTCACACCTGGGGACATGCCTACCCCAGAAAGAGGTTTTGTGGCCTCACACCCTCCGAGCCCTTTTCTCTGGAGCTACTCTGTCTCCTTCTGCCCCACCCTCATCCTCGCGCCGCCCGCACCCCCCTGTGAAAAAGTGGCTCCGGCCCCGCCTACTCATAATCCTGTCTGGTCTCCACCTGTGCCTGCACTGAAGTCTTACTTTTTCTGTTTTTTTTTTTGTTTTTTTTTTGTCATCTTGTTCCGTTTCCATACTTTCAGGCTCCTCTAACCTTCCTCTACTTTTCTGGTCCCTTCTCTTCATTTTCCTCTTTTTCCCCCCTTGCCTCTGCTCCCCTCTACCCTCCAAGTAATGAGGACCGGAATTCCCTTCTCCCCTCCTTAAACTCTGCCCTTCACCCTAAGCCTCCAGTCCCTCTGTGGGGGACCCTCCGGAGACTCCTTCACCTCTCAGCCTCTGTGCAACAGGAACCGCCCACTATATTCTCTACCTCACAAGAGGACATGCTGGCTTCCACCCACATGTACAAGGACCTTAAAACATTGGTTCTTCAGTTCGTTTGTCACGAATTATTAAGCACCTACTATTTGCCAGACGCCGTGGTACATCCTGGGGTGCGGAATGAGGCATGAAAGACACCGACAGGATGATGTCATCAGAATTACAGAGAGGGCTTCATAAAAGACAGCCCCCCCAACTTCCATGCAGACTGACAGGGTCAGAATCTGCAAAGTGTCTGTTTTTATAGCTTCTCAGGTGAGCCAGACCCCTGGGGCTGGAAACCAGTGGGTTGGTGAGGGAAGGAGCGGAGGGAGCAGAGGAGGGAGAGTGAAGCCAGAACTCCCTTTGGGAAGACTCAGATAGCCAAGGTGGGAAAGAAGGTGGAGGAAGCTGGTCCAAGGTGGGAACAAGAGGGCATTTTTCTCCCGTTTCTTGATGAGGTCTGCTCATGTACATCTGTTTCCAGGCTGGCTAGCGACTGATAGCCTATGATAAATTCTTTTAAAAAGTCATAAAAAGAACCGCAAAGAAAATACAGTAGCTCTAATCATTTCCTCATAACAGGTGGCTTTCTCCCCTCAACTAGGGTATTTTATAGGATATTTTGCTCATAGATCAGCCTTTCTACATTTGTTTTGTCTAGAGAGTCTATTCCTTTTTTTAAGTTCTTATTTTTTTAATTAACTAATTAATTATTTTTAAAGATTTTATTTAGTTATTTGACAGAACACACAAGCAGGGGGAGCAGTAGAGGGAGAGGGAGAAGTAGGCTCTCCGATAATCAAGAAGCCTGATGTGGGGCTCAATCCTAGCACCCCAGGATCACGACCTGAGCAAAAAGCAGACGCTCAACCAACTGAGCCACCCAGGGGTCCTAAATCTTATCTTTTTTTTTTTTTTTTTTTTTAAGATTTCTTTAAGAAAGAGAGAGAATGAGAGGGAGGGAGCAGGTGGAGGGGCAGAGGGTGAGAATCCTTAAAGCAGACTCCCTGCTGAGTACGGAGCCTGAGGCGAGACTCCATCCCAGGGTCCATGAGGTCAGGTCCTGAGCTGAAACCGAGAGTCCAGTCCGAGGCTTAACCAACTGATCCACCCAAGAGCCCCGATTTTATTTTTAAGTGATCTCTAACCCAAAGTTGGGCTCAGACTTACAACCCCAAGATCAAGAAAGTCACATGCCAGCCAGGTGCCTTGAGAGTTCATTCTGAAAGTAGGCATTGTTTTCCACTTTGTTCTTGGTGTATGTGAAAGTAAAAACAAAATATATATAGTAAGAGTTGTTTGTTTCTGTAAATATAAGTGAAATTGTGTGCCTGGGTGGCTCAGTCAGTTAAGTGTCTGCCTTCGGCTCAGGTCATGACTCAGGGTCCTGGGATCAAGTCCTGTACTGGGTTCCCTGCTCAGTGGGGAACCTCCTTCTCCCTCTGCCTGCCACTCCTGCTGCTTGTGCTCTGTCTGTCAAATAAATAAATGAAGATTCAAAAAAAAATATTAGTGATATTTATTCTGATATTGATGAAGCACTTATTAAGTCTTACTGCCTGGAAATTTAAATATAGGACCATTAAGAAAGGAGCTGAAGGATGCCTGGGTGGCTCAGTCCATTAAGCATCTGCCTTCAGCTCAGGTCATGATCTTAGGGTCTTAGGGTCCTGGGATCCAGCCCTGCGTGGGGCTCCCTGCTGAGCAGGGAGTCTGCTTCTTTCCCTCTCCTTCTGTGAGCACTCCCTAAATAAATAAATAAATAAATAAATAAATAAATAAATAAATAAATCTTGAAAGCAAGCCAGCCAGCCAAACATGAGCAGAGGGGTCCCTGGCTGGCTGGGTCGGTAGAGTATCTGACTCTTTTTACTTTATTTATTTATTTATTTATTTGACAGAGAGAGAGAGCGAGAGAGGGAACACAAGGCAGGGAGGGCAGTGGGAGAGGGAGAAACAGGCTTCCCACTGAGCAGGAAGCCGGATGCAGGGGTTCAATCCCAGGACCCTGAGATCATGACCTGAGCCTAAGGCAGACCCTTAACAACTGAGCCACCCAGGCGCCCCTGAGCTTCTGACACTTGATCTTGAGGTTGTGAGTTCGAGCCCCATGGTAGGCATAGAGATTACTTCAAAAAAATGAAAAAGTAAAAATAAATGAGCAGAGGGGATGCCTGGGTGGCTTAGTGGATTTAAGCCTCTGCCTTCGGCTCAGGTCATGGTCTCAGGGTCCTGGGATCGAGTTCCTCATCAGGCTCTCTGCTCAGGAGGGATCCTGCTTCTCCCTTTTCTCTCCGCCTGCCTCTCTGACTACTTGTGATCTCTCTGTCAAATAAATAAATAAAATCTTTAAAAAAAAGTAAATGAACAGAGAGAAAAGGTAAAGGATCTAACATCTCCAACCTCAATGATTTTTACGGATTTTTTTTTTTTTAATTTTAAAAGGGTCCTCGAGGAACCACGACCTGATGTTCAGTAACTCCCTCATCCTACTACAGTATCTTTCTTCCCTCTGTTAAATTTAAGTTGAAATGAATACTGTAATTTGAAACTGTTATCAGTGATTTTGATTTTTGTTCCACAGTTACTTGAGGAGCCAGTCACCGGGGACTATGAAAAGAAAACAAAAATCGGGGATGAAAAATACAAAATGAGAGTCACCAATATGGGGTGAGAATTTTAGGATGGGGAGCCTGCAAGACCTCCTGAGAAAATAGGTCCTTAGACTTTTCATCCCACAAGATTTCAGAGAGAGTCAAAGGCAGAGGGAACAATGAAATGAATGCCTATGCGTCTGTCACCCAGTTTCAACAAATATTAACATTTCACCAATTCAGTTTTATTTAATTTTCTCCAATCTTTTGTTTGTTTGTTTGGTCCTGGGGTGTTTAAAAGCAAATCCGAGAGTTCACACGCAATTTCCTGTCAATGCTTCAGTAAGCATCTGAACTGTTAAGCTTATTTTTTAAAGTTATATACTTAGGGACACCTGGGTGGCTCAGGTGGTTTTTGTCTGCCTTTGGCTCAGGTTATGATCCCAGGATTCTGGGATCAAGTCCAACGTCCGGCTCCTTGTTCAATGGGAAACCTGCTTCTCCCTCTGCCAGCTCTCCTCCTGCTTGTGTTCTCTCCCTCTCTAGCAAATAAATAAATAAATAAATAAATAAATAAATAAATAAATAATTTTTTTAAAGTTCCTAAAAAGACTAGTAAAAGTAAAGATAAAGTAACAGATGTATCTTGTTATTACATGCCCACCCAAATTAATAACAATCCCTTAACATCATCTAACAACCAGTCTATACTCTTACTTCCCAAATGACTCAGAAATATATTTTACATTTGGTTTTGAAATAGGATAACAAAAGTTAATTCTAACTGAAGACTTTCATTTTAATACTCTATTTTTCAAATTTTCTACCATGAGCATGTATTGCTTTTATAATTTATTAAAAACATAATAAAAAAAAGATGACAGACTGGATAAAAAGTTTGCAGCAAAGTAAAACGCAAGATTAGGTTCATAAACAGCTGATTGAGAATGATTATGAGCCAAGAATACAAACTAAATTTCATACAAGGGGAACTTAAGTATAAATACCTCGCCACACCAGATTAAGCTAACAAGAGTCAATCATATTACCACCACCCCAAAATCTCTCTGCAGAGTTGGTAAAAGTGTGCTTACATACTCCTAACACAGTGTAAATGGTTCCACTGGGGAGGAATATAACCATAAAGCATTAAAAAGCTATAAACAAATATAGGTGTCTCTTTAAGAGGAAAAAAGAAGCAAACTAAATATATCCAGCATTAAGAAAATGAGTAACTAGGGGCACCTGGCTGGCTCAGTGAGTGGCGTATGTGACTCTCAGTGGAGGGGATCTTGGGGTCGTGAGTTCAAGCCCCACTTTAGGTATAAAGATGACTGAAAAATAAAATTGTGAAAAGAAAAGAAAATGAATAACTAAATGTAGCTTCATCAACCTGGTGGAAGATTAGGCTGCCATTAAAAATTCTGTATATGAGGGGCGCCTGGGTGGCTCAGTCGTTAGGCATCTGCCTTCTGCTCAGGTCATGATCCTGGGGTCATCGGATCAAGTCCCACTTGGGGCTTCCTGCTCAGCGGGGAGCCTGCTTCTCCCTCTGCCTCTGCTTGTGCTCTCTCTCTCTGACAAAGAAATAAAATCTATAAAAATAATTCCGTTTATGAGGACTATAGGATAATGAAGGAGCATTTATATTTAAAATGTGAAGTGACATGCATAATACAACCTAGATCACCATAGGCACAGTGATATCAGGTATGCTGCGTTTAGCCAAACAGGAAGGACTGGACAGAAAGAAAACAACAATTTCGAGTTAGAACGCTGAGATCATAGGTGTTTGTTTTTACTTTAAAATTTCCTTTAATGTCTCTATATTGTTTTTACAACTGTTCTTTTTAAAGAGAAGTCAGGATGTGGGTGGACATGTGAAATAATGTGGAAAACACACCCACGTGCATCTCTTCCCTCTCCTGCAGTCCTGCCCGGCCTCCACCTCCTGCCCGGCACCCTGGGGGAGCCCTGCCAGGCGGCCAGGTGCTCCATGGCTCACCCAGCCCAGGGCGGCCCTGACGCTCAGGGCTCTGCAGGAACGGCTGGCCTGGCCACAGCTCCCCTGGACAGAGCCTGCCTTCCCGCTGAGCTCTTTTACACTATCTCAACGTAATCCTCGAGAGTCAGCCAGGTGGTACTACTATCTCCATTTCGTAGATTTAAAACCTGACTCGGGGGCACCTGGGTGGCTCAGTGGGTTAGGCCTCTGCCTTCAGCTTAGGTCATGATCTCAGGGTGCTGGGATTGAGTCCCACGTGGGAGCTCTCTGCTTAGCGGGAAGCCTGCTTCCTCCTGTCTGCCTGCTGCTCTGCTGCCTGCTTGTGATCTCTCTCTCTCTCTCTGTGTCAAATAAATAAATAAAATCTTAAAAACCAAAAAAAACCTGACTCGTAGAGCTTTGGATAACTTGCCCAAGGTCGCAGAGTCGGTCAAGGGCAGAGCCAAAGGCAAGGCTCTGCTCTAAACCTGTGTGCTGTGCCTCTGGGCTGGGGCTCTGGGCAGCTCTGCCAGGTGGCTTGCTGTGTGGCAGAGTGAGCTCCCTAACCTCTCTGGTCTCCTATTCCCTCCTAGGTAGCAAAACTGAAGTGCCTGGGGAGAAACCCACCTTCCTGGATATGGGCTCAGAGTTCCCCATGGATCTGAACGGTGCTGAGGATGGTGAGACCCTTACCTCTGTTGATTCACTCATTCATTCATTCATTCATTCATTCATTCCATACACATCTACTGGGCTCTCTCTATGTACCAGGCACTGTTCTATCTTGTGATACACGTAACAACCCAGGGTCTCCATGTAACAAAGGAAGGAAGACATATCAACAGAGAAGTATAATTTGGCCTAAGCAAATAATGGCAAGTGAGAGCAAAGGTGAGTCCAAGGATATCAAACACAGCGGTGTTGATGAGGACGGCAGCTGTAAAAGTCCGCCCAACCACAGGGGAATGGTCCCCAGTGACTGAGTCACATGATAAAATAGTATGTACTCATTAACATGCATGTGGGGACCTGCATTTCCAGGGACAACTGGGTGGCTCAGTCTGTTAAGCGTCTGCCTTTGGCTCAGGTCATGATTCTAGGGTCCTGGGATCGAGTCCAAGGAGCCTGCTTTTCCCTCTGCCTGCCTTTCCCCCTGCTTGTGGTCTCGCACTCGCTCTCTGACAAATAAATAAATAATATCTTATTAAAAAATTACCAAACAGTGTGTTTGATATTATTTAATTTTGACTATTTTATATCTAAGTATGAGACAAAAATAGATTGGTTTTTCTCTCACGGGTGAGCCTACAGACAATTTGTGTCTTTTTTTTTCAGCTTATTTTTGAAAAGTTTTCTGCAATAAATACAAATGGTGTGGATAATAAAAGTATAAGGCAAATAAGAATAAATAAGATCTAGATTATCCTCTAGAGCTGGAGTTTAGTAGTGTGATCTGACGGATGTGAGTTGACTAAAGGGAAAAAAAGCACATGGGATCCCCAGGGAGCAATATTCCCAGGGAGAAACCTCAGTCCCCACGTATCCTCAGAGGCAATAAAATCCTCCCCAAACACAGCAGGTTATTGAAACCCAGTCAAGTGACTCTAATCAGCTCAGTGTTTGTTCCTTACACTCAACTCAAGGCATAGCCTGCCAGGTGGAGTGATAATGGGATTAGAAATGCAAAATTGATTTCAGGACCCCAGGGGATGTCGGAGGGTGCCAGCTTTGGGTAGATGTCAACAGCTCTGCTCCAGGCCTCCGAGCAAATGCCAGGCCTTCTAGGCACTAGGGTGTCTGACCCTCACAGGGACAGGCGAGTGGCAGAGCCTCCCCCCTAGAGACCCCTTTTCTGTCAGTCCCCAACCAGGGAGTTCTTCCTTACATCAAGTTAAGTGTCCTGCCACTATAATTATGAATATAATATTTTCATTGTTTTCCTCTGATTATAAAATACTCAAAAGATATAAAAATGTATTGGGGCGGGGGTGCCTCGGTGGCTCATTGGGTTAAAGCCTCTGCCTTCGGCTCAGGTCATGATTCCCGGAATCGAGCCCCGCATCGGGCTCTCTGCTCAGCGGGGAGCTTGCTTCCTCCTCTCTCTCTGCCTGCCTCTCTGCCTACTGTGATATCTCTCTCTCTGTGTCAAATAAATAAATAAAATCTTAAAAAAAAAAAATGTATCAGGGTGCCTGGCCGGTTCATGTGATTCTTAATCTCAGGGTCATGAGTCTGAGTCCCACACTGGGTATAGAGATTACTTAGAAATAAATAAATGTAAAAAATAAAAAAATTTTTCTGCCCTTAAAAAGTAAATAAATATAAATGTATACGCGAGGAAGAAAAATATGGTCGATAAACCCGCATGCCTGAAATACTGCTTTTTTAGTTAATTTTCCTTCTATACTTCAGTTCATCTTCATTGGCATATTGGCATCACGCCATGTCCTGTCGGTGGGATCCTGATCTCTTGATTTACCATCAAGAGTACAACACCCCCAGAGTCCCTAAGAAAGACCTCCTGGTCTTGTCGCTTGGGCCCAGGTTCCCAGACAGGGCTTGCCCCCCCCTCCGGCCAAGATGACTGCTGACTGACTGGAATGTAGATACCTCTTTCCCCTGGTCTACTCTGTCCTGAAAACCCTCAAGGAACCAGTCTCTCAACAGTGCCTGAATTGAACAACACACGGAGGTGAAAGGCACAGAGTTGGGATTAAGAATGTAAAATCCAGGGGCCTGGGTGGCTCAGTGGGTTAAGCGTCTGCCTTTGGCTCAGGTCACGATCCCAGGGTCCTAGAGTTGAGTTCCATGTCGGGCTCCCTGCTCAGGGGGGAGCCTGCTTCTCCCTCTGCCTGCCGCTCCCCCTCCCTGTGCTCTCTCTCTTTCTCTCTCTGTAAAAAAAAAAAAAAAAAAAAATCTTAAAAAGAAAACCCAAACCATAAAATCCCCTGTAACTATGTTTCCTTGTTTATTAACATAATCAAGACAGTGCCGTGCAGGAAGGAATGCCACGACCCGCTTCATGAGGCCACATCCTTCATTTCACAGTATATGCTCCTCATCATTTCCACTGTCCGGGTCTGGCTCTGCGGGATATCTCCCACAGCTTCAGAGAGACAGTTGTGATTTTGCTTGGGTTTGTTGCTCATATAGGAAAAGCTGGAGGGATCCCCCTTACACAGGTTGACCCGTTGCTGATTCTCTGAGTTGGGACCAGGTGGTTCCCACCTTTTGGATTGGATGCTGGGCCATGTATGTGGCCCTCTCAGACCGTGAGACCCTGGAGAGTCTCCATCTCTGTCCTCGCCACTCAGCTTGAGGTAACTGCCAAGGCCTGCAGGTTGACACAGGGCCCTAAATGGGCCCCACTAGTGAAGTCTACACAGGCCCAAACCCACTTACCTTATCCCACTGAGTTAGCCTGAGGCCAAGGCCCACCTTCCTCAGCTTCCCTTACTTCCCCTGAGGCTACTCTACACAGAGCATAAAACCTCTCCTCCAATGGCAGCCATTTGCCTTTGGTTTATTATCATAATCCCCAAACCTTTACCTTCTTCTTTTTTTTTTTTTTTAAGATTTTATTTATTTATTTGACAGAGAGAGATCACAAGTAGATAGAGAGGCAGGCAGAGAGAGAGAGAGAGGGAAGCAGGCTCCCTGCTGAGCAGAGAGCCAGATGCGGGACTCGATCCCAGGACCCCGAGATCATGACCTGAGCCGAAGGCAGCGGCTTAACCCACTGAGCCACCCAGGCGTCCCAAACCTTTACCTTCTAACTGGCTCCCTGCATCAGCCCTCCATGGAAATGCAAACTCTTTCTACAAGATGTTCCTCCAATCAAAAAACTCCGGGTGGTTTCCTACTTCACCCAAAATTAAACCCAATCTGGGGTGCCTGGGTGGCTCAGTGGGTTCAGCGTCTGACTTCAGCTCAGGTCGTGATCCCAGGGTCCTGGGATCGAGCCCTGTATCATTGGGCTCCCTGCTCAGCCGGGAGTCTTCCCCTTCTCCCTGGGCACCCCCCCCCAAAAGTTTGTACTCTCTCTCTCTCTCAAATAAGTAAAATCTTTAAAAAAAAAAAAAAAAAAGTTAAGTCCATTCCTTACAAGGCCATCTTCTACGGCTCCACTGGGCTCCTTACTGTTCTTCCAATACATCAAGTATGCTAAGCCTTTGCATAACTGTGTCCTCTACCTGGAACGCTCTCAACTCAGGTACCTATTTGGCCACCTCTCTTACCTCAAGTCTTTGTTCAAACCTCCCCTTCTCAGTGAGGCCCATTTTGTGCCCATACTTAATACTGCAGTCTGCATTCCCACCAGCACCCCTCATTCTGCTCTATGCTCCTTTTTCAGTAGCTCTATGGCTTTCTAATGTGCTACGTAAAGAGCTCATTTATTATTACTATTATTTTTTTTAACTGTCCAGAGCCTACCACCCAGAGTGTAGGCTCCAGGAGAGCAGGGATCTCTGTCCCTTTTGCTCACGAATAGATCTCTAGAACTGTGCCCTGCACTTAGCAGGTATGCAAGAATAGGCATGGAATGAATAAACAAAAGATTTCTGTTTCTAGGAGGAAATTACTGATGGGGAAGAATGAGTATACTTCTACTTGAGGCTAGAGGCAGAAGTAGGGTGGAAAATGTCCACCAAAGTCTGAGCTCCCGGTTTGTTTTGGAATCTCCAGCTCATTTTCTCACTCTTCCTGGTCTGCGGCGGGGAGGAAGTGTGTGCTATGCACACACACTCTATGTCTGTATGCAGGGCCCTTCTGGAGACTTCTAAGATAAACAGGCAGAGATGCCCTTGGCTTGCCTTAGGCCCCATCCTTTGCCAGCTAGGTGTGATCTCTGAGAACTTCTCAGACAATCCAGGACAATCTCAGGGAGTGAGGTACCCCTGACAAGAGTCCAGTGGGTGGAGGGCGGAGGGAGAGAATCTTTCTCTCTGGTGATATTTTTCTTCTTGGGCCCAGCTGGGTGTGTCTCACCTGGAAGAAATGGGATGAATTCAACGATGCTCTGAAAGTTCCCAAGATAGCTGGGATGTGGTGGGAAAAGTAAATGTTTTGTAGACAGAGGATGTGGGTTCAGGTTCCACTGCTGCCAATGCTTAGCTGAGCAATAGCTTTGGAAACTTTTCTGTGGTAGGAAGAATAATGATCCCCAAAGATACACAGGCCCTAATCCCCAGAACTGAGAATGCGCTACCTGATTTGGCAAGGGAGACTTTCCTGATGTGATGAAGGCTACAGGCCCTAGCTCCCTGCTCCGGGGGAAGCTTCCTCACCCTCTGCCTGCCGCTCCCCCTTCTTGTGCGCATGCGCTTGCTCTCTGTCTCTCTCCCGTGTCACATAAATGAATACAATCTTAAAAAAAAAAAAAAAAAGAAAAAGAACAGCTACAGGCCCTGATGTGGGGGCATTGTCCTGGACCATCCTGGTGGGCCCAATCTAATCACATGAGCCCTCAAACACAGAGAACTTTCTCTGACTGAAGGAAGAAGGCAGATGAGGCCTGAGGCGAGGTCAGAGAAGGGCTCCACCATGGCTGCCGGCTTTGGAGATGGAGGAAGGGAGCTACAAACCAAGGAATACAGGCCACTCCAGAGGCTGAGAAGGACCCCGAGCTGACAGCCTGCAGGGACACCAACCAGTCCCTCATCCTACACCACATGGGACTCAATTCTGCCAACTGCTGGCCTGCGCTTGGACACAGATTCATCTTCCAAACCTCCAGAAAGGAACACAGCCCTGCTGACCGCTGACTTCAGTATTGCGAAGCCCAAAGCAGAGAACAAGCTGAGCCAAGCTCTGCCCCGACATCTGACCTACAGAACACTGAGATAATGCATTTGTGTGGTTTTGAGCTGTTACCTCTGCGTGTCTGTGTGTGTGTGTGTTTAAGATTTTATTATTTATTTATTTGACAGAGATAGCAAGAGCAGGAACACAAGCAGGGGGAGTGGGAGAGGGAGAAGCAGGCCTTCTGCTGAGCCTGATGTGGGACTCGATCCCAGGACTCTGGGATCATGACCTGAGCCGAAGGCAGACACTTAACCGACTGAGACACCCAGGTGCCCCTGAATTTGTGTTGATGTGTTACAGCAACAACAGAAAATGAATATTCTCTTGGAGCCTGGATATGCTCAGCTATAAAATGGGGACAGTGATGACAGTATGCCTCTCACTGACTTGCTCAAGAGACTAAATAAAATGGTTAAGTATGGAGGTGCTGGGGAGACTGGAGGATATTCCATGATCGAAGGCTCTAAGTTGTTCCATGACTGAGTAATCTACCCCTCAGGAATCCGGGGCTTTCCTCTCAGCCTGGAGAGAGACAGAGAGGGAAGCTCGCCCACTACTTGGTAGAGACCAGAACTCCAGCCATGTTCAAGAACGCTGGTGAAGGGCCTAGATTCCTGGATATGCTAGTCCTGGGTGAGGCTCTTTCCTCTTGGGCTGTGGCCAAAGCTGCAGGGAAGGGAAGGGCCCAGGGTCAGAGGGGGTGAGGTGCCCATCCCTGGCTGCCCCCAAAAGCCAGGCCACCACAAGTCACACCCCAGGGGAGGAGAGGCCAGGCAGGCAAGGTGGGGAGACAAAACTTTTATAATGGACACTTCTCAGAGCCCTTCCCTTCCCATCCTGCTTCAGTATGATTCAGCAAGTCTGGCCCTGTCATGCGGGATGGGGAGACAAGGACAGAGACTCCAGGGAAATGTGAGGCCCTCCCCACGTCTACTAGGGCCCCTGGTTCTGCTGTTCTCTCTGCCTTAGGAGTCCCCTGGGGACCCCCAGGCACCTGGGAGGTGTCCATCGCCCCTGATTTCCCACTGGGTGCCCCTTCCCTCCCTCTCTGCCTGCCCTGTCTTGGTTGAGGCTGGAAGGGGCAGTCCCCAAGTTGGGAGCACAGAACAAGAGTGGCAGGGACTCCGTCGTTGAGTCCTTCAATGCAGGGAGGAGGAAGCCCATCCCTCTAAAACAGGCAAAAGGGCAGGGGACCCTCTTAACAGCTCCTGTGGGAAGCCAAGGCCACAGTGGTTGAGAGGAAAAGGGGTCAAGGACCCCGCTGCCTGTTCCTACAACCCCCTAATGCACAGTTCCACCTCTCCGGGACGTACTTCCAGATCTCCTCCCCAACGTGTATTTATCAGCTAAGTGGGAAGAGCTTCTTGAAGCCAAATGGCCCAAACCACTGTCATACACTTGGGAAACTGAGACCCACAGAGATGGATCCTTGCATCACGGAGGCGGTTACTCTGAAGTCAGCAATGAGGCCTCAGACTTTCTCTCTCTCCAAAATCCACGCTCTGCGCCCAACGAGCTGCATGACAAAGGAAGCTCAAGTCCCAGATGGTCCCCCACCTCCACCCACTACTGGCCCTGTCCCCTGCATCAGCAGGCAGCTTCTAGACAGGGGCCAAGCCATCCTGTTGATGCTTAGCCAGACGGACTTATCGCAGAGGTAACCCCCTTCTCCCAAGACAAAATAAAAACAGCCACACTTCCAGATATTCATTCACGTATTTATTATTTATACCACACCCACTTCCAAAACCTATTTGAGGTGGCTCACAGTAAAAGCCACACGTACAACAGAGCTATTCAAAAGGGAATAAATGACCAGTCAGAACTTTTCAAGATTTTCAAGCTGTGGGAGTGATTTTTTTTTTTTTTTTTTTTTTTTAAAGGACAAAAGAGGTCTTTCAGCTGAGGTACTTGCAGGGTCAGGTCTTGAGAGTAGATATTTAAGTGCCTGGTCTGGTTGAGTAGTCAAGAGTGGAGCGTCTGACGAGTACAGGAATCAGGCGGAGGAAAGAACAGCCATCAGCTGGCCAAGAGCAAGCAGGGAACTCAAAGACCCATTTTATCCCACCCCTCATTCTTCCTTCTTGGATGCCGAGGTGTGAGGACATGAGGCTTGGAGCTCCAGCTGCTATCTTGTGGCCCTGAGGCAAGACAACCCAATGTCCCGAGGATGACAGAAGGGAAGGAGCCTAGGTCCTGGAGACAGAGTTGAACTGCTGAACCAACCCTGAAGAGCCCACCATCTGTTTTCTGAGAGCTGATGAAATGTTTCTATTGTGTAAGCCACCATTAGTCAGATGTTCTGTTACTTGCAATTGAGTGTCTACAAATGGATTAAATGAAAGCTCCTTGTGGTCAGCAGGAGGTACAGCAGAAGCACAGAGGGTGGGTGACTTGTTTTACCCAAATGGGTCCTAACAAGCTTCTTAGAAGACACCACTGAGGAGGGTCTTGAAGGGTGAGTAGGAGTCTGCTAGGCAGGCCGGGGAAGGCAGGGCATGCCAGGCAGGAAGATACACATGTAAAAGGCATGGAGGCAAGAAGGAACACGCAGGTCAGAGGGGTCACTCACAGAGAGGCTGAGACGTGAGGAGGCAGCGGCAGTATCATAGGCAATGCGGTTTATCCGAGGCACGATTGTTGCTAATCGAGAAAGAACATGCCTCGTGCTAGCATGTCAGAGCATCCAGCCAGACTCTTCGTGGCACAAATGAGGAAACTGAGCCCTGAGAAGAGGTATGAGCCAACAGGCCTCATGGCCACCTGGAATGCAGTTAGCCTGTTCCTAGGATTAGCGCTCAGCCGGGCCATCCTCAACTCCAGTCATAACCATAAATGGCCATGGATCCAACAGAGAACAAAGGAGAACCCGGGCCCAACAGGATGACACAGCCCTGCCTCCCCTCAAACAAAGAGAAGAGGGATCAACGTTTGAAGCATATGAATAGGGCCATCCCCCCAGAGTGAGGAAGTTAAAGATAAAATTCCTTAAGCCCATACTGATTACTTTTAATACCCTTTCAGAATTCCTAAGAAACTAAACTTTTATTTGAAAAAAATAATAACAACAACAAACAAGCTTTGAAGTCATTTGAAGACAAGCATTTTGTGGGCCAGGCTGGTGAGGGGATGGCTTCTGTGTATTTTGAAACAAACTTTGGCAAGCTCGTCACAGTTTGACAGGATTTGCTGGGAGACCGCAGACGTATTTGTCAGCTCCTAGCTGAGAGAACGTTCCGCGGCCTCAGAGTCTGTCAAGACTTGTTCGCTGTTACTGGGCCCTCACATGCAGGGGAGCCCAGGCCATGGGTTCAAGCCCCAGTGTCCTCGCCTCCCCTTCCTCTCTCTGTGCTTTGGTTTCCTTTTCCACAAATAAAGACAATGAGAATAATGTCACCAGCTCATCACGCTGCTGTGAAGATCGAATGAGTTAGTGTTAAGACTGAGAGCAATGGGGCGCCTGGGTGCCTCAGTGGACTGGGCCGCTGCCTTCGGCTCAGGTCATGATCTCGGGGTCCTGGGATCGAGTCCCGCATCGGGCTTTCTGCTAGGCAGGGAGCCTGCTTCCCTCTCTCTCTCTCTCTCTCTCTCTCTCTGCCTGCTTCTCTGCCTACTTGTGATCTCTCTCTGTCAAATACATAAATAAAATCTTTAGAAAAAAAAAAAAAAAGACTGAGAGCAATGATTGCGCTTTGTTGGCATTCATTAGCACTGGTTCCAGAGATCTCGGTGGGGAGAAATAACCCAGCTGTGTGCAGCTTGTCTGGGCCTCCTCAGGCACCGGCTATTATGTGTGGTCTTTGGACCAATAGTAACTGTTACGTGGGAAATGGTTAGGAAGGCTGAACCCAAGGCCTGACCCTTAGCCTACTGAGGCAGAATCTTCATTTTAGCAAGATCCTCGGGATTCAGGTGAGCATTAAAGTTTGAGGAGCACTGAGATGGGCCCCTGAAATGAGTACCAAGGACATCCCCAAGTGGAAGGGTTTCACCTCTTTGCAGCCAGAATCTGCTGGCCCTCTTGGTCTTGAGGCAGGGCTTCTGGAGCCACTGGGAATGCCTGGGCCCAGGGCCTGTCCAGCCTGCCTCCTGCTTCCTGCAAGTCTGTGTTGTGTAGATGTGACTTCAGTTTCTCATTCTCAGGGTTGAATCCAACAGGTGGGGGCACATGGGAGACCGTGGTCTTGTGTTGAATTTGCCTGGAACAGGGAATGGGTGGTGCCTCTTTGTACAACCTTTAGCTTAGCCCGAGGGTGACCTGCCACAAATTCCTCTTTCACACAGAGCTCAAGGCACCTTCCCCTAAAGGCCATCTACAGGGCTGCCCACCCTGCCTCGGAGACAGTCACGGGACGGGCTGCAGGGGTGAGTAATTCTGAGAAGTTGAAGGCAACTAAAACCCTCAGCCAGGCTAGCGGGAATCATTCACTCATTCATTCTCTCCAGTAACATTTTTTATTTTTTTTTTATTTATTTTTTCCCCAGTAACATTTTTAAAATAGATGACTGTACTGTACTTAATTGGCTCAAATGGTTCCACTTGCTCTAGGAGCCAGGAAATCCTTGATGTTGCCACTACATATTTGTGCAGCTCAAACAGCTCATTTTCTATGTCTGGGTTCACAAGGGATTAGTTGTCAAATGAGGGAAGTTCTCTAGGATGCATTCTCTCTGCTCAGAAGTAAAATAAATATACCTGATTCACCAAACAGGGGTTCAGTTAGAAAGGAACAGGAAGGTAAAGCTATACTAAACCGACACCGTCTGATACGGTTACCGCTAGCCGCCTGTGGCTATGAACCTTTGCGATATGGCTACTCTGAATTAAGATATGTTGCAAGTGTAAAATACATACCGGATTTTGAGGCTTTGGGACGCCTGGGTGGCTCAGTCAGTTAAGCGTCTGCCTTTGACTCAGTTCATGATCCCGGGGTCCTGGGATAGAGTCCTGCATCAGCAGGGAGCCTGCTTCTCCCTCTCCCTCTGTTCATGCTCTCTCTCTCTCTCAAAATAAATAAATAAAATCTTAAAAAAATTTTTTTTAATTTTAAAAAAGATTTTGAGACTTGTATGACAAAAAGAATGCAAAATATCTCATTATTATGTAGATACATGTTGAAATTATAATATTTTAGGTATGTTGGGTGAAATAGCATACTTTACTACAATTAATTTCACCCATTCTGTGTTTTTTTATTTTATTGTAAATGTGGCTACTAGAAGATGTAAAATTACATATTAATTTATACACTACATCTGTTGAACAACACCGTTCCAGAGCTACCTAACTTCTCCAAGTAAAGATGAGTTTATCTTTGAATAGTGCCCTGTGGGAATCACTTCCAAATTTAACCATCGTGGAAATTATTCATTATGAGCAAAATGAGAAATAATTCTACAGATATTCTAATGCAAGTTCCAGATTTTTGTTGTACTTCCCCAAAATGTCCATTTGAATATGTAACCTATTGTTTTGTCTTTGGGGCTTTACATTAGTGCTCAGTTGACTGGGAACCAGGGACGGGTCTCTGGAGGGCAAGGATAATTCTTCAGGTCCTACTTTAATGACCTGGAAGAGAAATAAATGAAGATCTGAAGTGAAAAGTCTTTTAGGGGTGCCTGGGTGGCTCAGTGGGTTAAGCTTCTGCCTTCGGCTCAGGTGGTGATCTCAGGGTCCTGGGATCGAGCTCCGCATCCGGCTCTCTGCTCAGCAGGGACCCTGCTCCCCCACTCTCTGCCTGCCTCTTTGCCTACTTGTGATCTCTCTGTCTGTCAAATAAATAAATAAAATCTTAAAAAAAAAAAAAGGAAAAGACCTTTAAATGCTGGGAATGGTATTGCCATGTATTTTCCTGATACAGCAAGTTCTTCCCAGGCACATGAGGCAATGCTTTGTGGTTTGGATAAAGACTAGAAGAAGGGGTGCGTGGGTGACTCAGTCAGTTAAGCATCTGCCCTTGGCTCAGGTCATGACTGGGGCGGGGTGGGGGGGAGGTGGGGGTCCTGGGATCCAGCCCTGCATCGGGTTCCCTGCTCAGTGGAGAGTCTGCTTCTTCCTCTCCCTCTGCCCTCCCCCACTTGTGCAACTCTCTCTTTCTCTCTCTCTCAAACAAATAAATAAAATCTAAAAAATAAAAATAAAAACAATACTGAAAGAATAACAAAACATTAGCAGCAGCTTACAGGAAGGAAATTACCAGATCATGCCCCTATGGATCAACTTCCTCTCATGAAATTCCCCCAAGTGGCCCTGTACTCATTTTGCCATGCAGACTTTGAGAAACTGATGCTTTCCTTCCTTCGCCTTCTGACTTCCTGACTTTTTGACCACCTGCCATTTCAGGAGGCCTGGTATGGACGCCTCTTCCCCCTTGCACATGTCTGACCTTGCTCTGCGCGGGGGCTGCCTAGGCTGGGGGCCAAGGGGGCAGTCAGAGTGAGGGTTGCAAGGGCACAAGAGAGGAAGAACGTCTGCTTGAGTGTCAGCTTTGGGTCTCTCTTGGTTCCAGCTGAAGCCTGCTGCCAAGCAACAGCCCAGCAGATCCAGAGTGGCTCCCACTCCTGGGTTCTACGGAGTCTACCCGATTCCCCGAGCCCTTGACTGTTAAGCATGGGACAATGTGAATGGGGCCACTGCACCTCCCCCTGCCCCGCCCCCCCCCGCCCCCACCACCAAGGACCATGTCCCGTGGGGCACTAGGACTGTATGGCCTGT
Organism: Meles meles; assembly: GCF_922984935.1. NCBI lineage: Eukaryota > Metazoa > Chordata > Mammalia > Carnivora > Mustelidae > Meles > Meles meles. The sequence goes on along the minus strand of NC_060069.1, from coordinate 43,623,088 downwards.
GCACTTTGGGCTAGTTGCTTGGGCCATGTACAATAAGCCCATTTTTCTCTCAGTGTTTTGGAGAGGAACCAAACTCCCTTGACCTAAGCTCTCATTGTACAAACAAAGGATTCCTCAAAAAGCCCTAGAATGAAAGAGTCATAGTGACTATACTTATGGAATAAACAGTACAGATAGAGGATCAGATAAGAACAGGCTTATTTGTGGTGTGAACGGAGCTAGCTGCTCCTTTCATGGAAGCCACTTGCTCCAGCCTGCACGGTGCATCCTCTCCATCCACCCCAGCCACGAAACACCGAGCTTCCTATGACGAGGATCCAGAGGAGGGACCCCTGGCTCCACAGTCCCAGCAGGGAGGGGGCATTTTTGATTCTGGTCCTTCCAGAGCAAGGTGCCCCTGGAGCCCTGGGCTTTCCCAGCTGGTCTGGCCCTGATTGTTTCCTGTATCAGGATTGAAACAAGAGTCATTCAAGCCCACCTGCCTTCCTTCCCCCCTCTTTCTTCCTCCCTCCCTCCCCTTTTCTTTTCCTCCTTCCTTCCTCTTTCTTTCTTTTCTTTGTTCCTTCCTTTCTCTCTCTTTCTCTTTCCCTCTCCTTTCTTTCCTGCTTTCTCTTTCTCTCTCCCTCTCTCTCTCCTCCCTTCCTTCCTTCCTTTCTCTCTCCCTCTCTTTTCTTTTCTTTCCTTCCTTCCTTTCCCTTTCTTTTTTCCTTCCTTCCTTCTTTCCTTCCTTCCATCAGTCCCTTGTTTTTCATGTTTGCATTATCTTGACAGTTTGCTGTGTATTAGCAAAATAGACAATTTAAGAGCAGGCCAAGAGTTTCTCTCAGGACCTAAACCTGTTTAGAGTAAGAGGAAGAGCTCCTGGTCTCCGTAGAGCTGAGTCAGGGGCTCGTGAGCTTTACATTTGGTTACTCCAATGTAAAAATGTAAGGTGCCTCTCTGTCCTGAATGTTTTTGCTGGAGTCCACCCTCAGGATCCAGCCCCACTGCCCCCCCTCCCCCCACTCCAGGCCTGGCCCAGATGGTGGCTTTCTGAGGAGACTCACTGTGAGGTGTCCTCTGGAGCTGTAAGTCGGGAGCAGACGGCATCAGCTATATAAGAGGCAGCCTAGTGGGCAAGTTCCATCCATCAGTCCCCGCTTACTCCTTCCCTCCACAGCCAAGGCCACTTAACTCCAGCCATGTGTTCGGGAACGATCCTGTTTTAGATCAGGAGCTGAATTTGATTCCAGTCCTACTCTGACACTATTATTTATTTATAGGCGTAATCATTAACCATTTGTTGCACTCTTGCCCTGTGTCAGGGGCTCTACGGATACTGACATTTAAAACTCCAGGAGAAGCAAGCAAGCAAGCTCTGGGAGCCCTACAAGGGCAGAACTATGAAGGGCATGTAGAACACGACAAAATTGAGGTTGAGGAGATTCAGGGACTCAGACCAAGGCCAGGTTCCCTCCAGCTCCAAGTCTGCATTTTGTCTTTCCTAATTTTTTTAACTGTAAACTATGTTCTCAAAGTAGTATCTACACACATATAAATGATTTAATGCATTACAACATATATATTTTTATATACAAATAATATGTTGGTTACACAGTTTATTTTTTTTTAAGATTTTATTTGTTTGAGAGAGAGAAAAAGAGAGAGAGAGAACACACGAGCAGGGGGAGCCTGACATGGGGCTCAATCACAGTACCCCAGATTCATGACCTGAACCAAAGGCTGATGCTTAACCCATTGAGCCACCCATCCCCTCTGTTGCCTCTACAGTTTAGTGATATATCTGTAGTTTGTTTTTTGCTTTCTTTTTTTTAAAAATTTTTTATTTATTTCTTATTTTTTTATAAACATATAATGTATTTTTATCCCCAGGGGTACAGGTCTGTGAATCGCCAGGTTTACACACTTCACAGCACTCACCATAGCACATACCCTCCCCAATGTTGATAACCCCCCTTCCCTTCCCCCAACCCCCCTTCTCCCCAGCAACCCTCAGTTTGTTTTGTGAGATTAAGAGTCACTTATGGTTTGTCTCCCTCCCAATCCCATCTTGTTTCATCTATTCTTCTCCTATCCCCCTAACCCCCCATGTTGCATCTCCACGTCCTCATATCAGGGTGTTTTTTGCTTTCTTTATGGAATTTTTTAATATAAGTAAATTCTCAATTTTAATGGAATAGAATTTAGCAATATTTTCTTTTATGATTTATGATTTTATGATTCTTTTATGAGTTGCCCTTTCCCATAGCATATTTAAAAACTCATTTCCTATTCCAAAGTAATAAAGATGGTTTCTGATATTGCTTTCTAGTTTGGCCTTTTATGTTTATATCTTTAATCAAGCTAAAGGTCTTTTGTATGCGTTTTTTGGTTTTGGGGATTGTTTTTGTTTTTGTTTTTTTTTTTGAGTGTGATGTAAGGTACTAAGTTGTAGACATTGTATGTGTGTGGTCTCTAAACACACACAGGAACTATACAAACCAGGTTTACTTCTTCCAGTTAAATTTTACAAGATTTTATTTAGTATCTGTGGGTCTATCTAGATAGAAGTAGGTCCTGTATAGGAAAAAAAAAGAAGGAAATTATAAATTACAAAAATTCTGAATAATTAATTAGGAATTTACTGTTAAGGAGAACACCACAAATTTTTTAGCTTCCTGATTTATTGTTTTCACATGGGTATATATATAGTTCATGTAGGTCCTGTGGGCCACTGGGGACTCCCAAACTCATTTCCTTTGAAATGAGTCGTAATCGCTTCTTGGCCTTTTGGCTAAGATCGAGTGTGGAATGAGTCTGGTAAGCACAGTGTGGTGAGCCTTGTGTGCTCATTCACGTTCTGTTTTTGTAATTTACCTTTCTATGCTATGGTCCAGAAATTTTTCTTAAGATCCTACAATGATTCTCTACTTTTCCACAAGCAGAGAGAAGCATCTATGAACAACTACATGCTTCACATGGCTAGATGCTGCCAAACCTCAGGATAAACATGGTTAAAATCAATTGGATTTTAAACATGAAACCATGAAAACATGAAACCATGTTTCAGTCATTAGGTCCAAATAATTGGCTTACCGTCAACCTATCATTGCCACTCTAGATTAACCACTCAAAGCCAATAGTCCATTATGTTTGAATTTGTAGAAGGGTGGTAGTTAGGAGAGATTGTTCTTGTCCAATATGAAAAATTCCTTTTATTTTAAAGTCACTAACGTCCTTTTATTATAAAGTCACTATTCCTTTTATTATAAAGTCACAAAGGCTTCTGGAAGGCCTTTGCAACCAGATTCTTCATGCAAAACAAATGGCACTTACAAAGGGAAAGAAAACATCTCCAATAGTACAGAAGGCTACAAATTGAAAAACAAATTTCTCTTTCCCTCTTTTCTACCTTGACCCATTCCCTAGAGCTGATCATTATCTGTAATCCCTTATATGTCCTTTCAGAAATTATTTTTAAGCATGTGTAAGGAAAAAATATTTCTATTTCCTCTTTTATAACACAAATGGACACATCCATATAACCACCACTCAAAATGAGATAGTAACGTTTCCATCCCCCAGAAGGTTTCTCATGTCCCTTTCCAGTCAGTTCCCACTATCCCCACTTCTTGACCCCCCCCCCAACAAGGCAACCATGTTGCAACTTGCTTTTTTGAATACATCTATCTTGGATGTGATTTGGAGTGCTTAGAGCTCTACCTTATTCTTTTAAATAGTTGTATAGTATGCATGATGTGGGTGCATCAGAATTCCTTATAGACAGACATTAGGAATGTTGCCATTAAAAAAAAAGTACAAACAATATCAATGCAGTGCATAAATTCTAAGTGACAGCAAGACAGTCTCACAGCATGAAGCCCCAGGGTCCTCTGTCTCAATAGGGATCCCTGGTCTTACCCTTCCTTGGGTTGTGTTTGAAATCTTTGCTCCATCCAGTGAAATCCCAAGTCCCGCTTTATCCATGTAAGATGATGCTATCATTTAAAAATCATCACCAGGAAAAAAAAGTAGGCACTATTAATCCTACCAATAAACACAGTATTTCTAAAAATCTCATAACAGGAACTACCCCTCTTCAAGGGAACTCACTGGACCTCAGTTCGTGCATTTGTACATTATGGGGAGGGATAAGATTGAGTACTAAGGATCTTTCTTCCTAAATGGGCAAAGAATATAATTATGGGCATAAATCTGAAGGTGTTTTTTTTTTTTTAAAGATTTTATTTATTTATTTGACAGAGATCCCAAGCAGGCAGAGAGGCAGGGAAGCAGGCTCCCCGCTGAGCAGGGAACGTGACTCAGGGCTCGATTCCAGGACCCTGGGATCATGACCTGACCTGAAGGCAGAGGCCTTAATCCCCTGAGCCACCCAGGCATCCCTGAAGGTTTTTTTTTTAAACAACCAACAAAAAAACAAAGTGAGATAGAGGCACTGCTGACCAATAAATTCTTAAAAAAGAAAGCCCATGTTGGTATGTAATAAATTATGTAGTGCAGAGGAGTGACTGATATGCTCTTCTACTTAAGGAGTAACACATTTGGGAGCATATACAAGGGTGAATGAATATTTGCTTCTGGTAAGAGTCAAAGCAAATAATAACGTGAAATTATGTCAAAATAAAACCAATGTGATCTTGATAACTAGAGTAGTTTTATGCACGAAACTTCGTGTCCGTCATGAACAGTGTCAGTTGGAAATCTAGAACATCTCTTATCTGACAACAGATTATCGTGACAAGCTTGGTCAACAGACCCAAGACCAGGACACCTGGGTGGGTCAGTTGGTTAAGTGGCTGCCAGCGGCTCAGGTCATTCTCTCATGGCCCTGGGATTGGGTCCTGAGTCAGTCTCCCTGCTAAGTGGGGAGACTACTCACTTCTTCCCTTCCTCTATTTCTGCCCCTTCCCCTGCTCATGCTCAGCTCTCTCTCAAATACGTAAATCATTTTTTTTTTTTTTTTAAACAACAGACCCAAGACCATGTCTCTCTAAAAATAAAGAAAGCTAAAACTGGCATGTAGACCACAGGACCAGAGGAAACAGCGGTTCCCAGTGAGAAGAGAGCTTCTCTTGGCTGCTCCTCCACCTACCAGCACCTGCTCTGCACCCCAGTAATACACACTGGAGAGAATTTTGCCCAATTGAATTACTATTAATATGACTATGGCCCCCAAAGTGGTAAAATACACATTTATTTTTTTAAAAAGATTTTATTTATGTATTTGACAGAGAGAGAGCAGGAGAGCACAGGCAGGGGGAGCAGTAGGCAGAGGAAGAGGGAGAAGCGCCCCCCACCCCCCTCTTTGAGCAGGGAGCCTGATGCAGGGCTTGATCCCAGGACCCTGGGATCATGACCTGAGCCGAAGGCAGTTGCTTAACCAACTGCGCCTCCCAGGCCACCCCTAAAGTACACATTTAAAGACGTGTCGGCACTTTGTATGTGTGCACAGTTACAAACGGTGTCAAGGACTTCTGAGGACACTCCTTGGAAATGTAGAAGTTCTTCCTGAGTTCCATAGATTTACATGCATTCTCTCTAATCTCTGCAGCTGAATCAGTGACCTGCAAGTTACCCAGGAGTATGGGCATTAGTTCTCCTAGTGTTTTCAAGGCCTGAGCTTCACTTCACAACCTGGAATTTGACCCCTGTGTGTTTCCCTCTTTCCTTAAATCCCTGCAGTTAGGGCTCCATTAAGGAACTCATTATTACTAAAATTTTAAATTTGGGAGCACCTTGCGGGCTCAGTAGGTGGAGCACATGACTCTTGGTCTCAGGGTTGTGAGTTCAAGCCCCACATTGGGTGTACAGATTACTTAAAAATAAAAAAAAATCCAGGTGTCTGGGTGGCTCAGTCGTTAAGCATCTGCCTTCAACTCAGGTCATGATCCCACAGTCCTGGGGTCGGCTCCCTGCTCACAGAAACCCTGCTCCTCCGACTCCTCCTACTTGTGTTCTGGCTTTTGCTGTGTCTTTCTCTCTGTCAAATAAATAAATAAAATCTTAAAAAAATAAAAATAAATAAACAAATAATCTTTAAAAATATTTTAAAATTTTGATTAGTCTTGAAGATTTTTTTTTTTAAAGATTTTTATTTATTTATTTGTCAGAGAGAGAGAGAGAGCAAGAGCGAGCACAGGCAGACAGAGTGGCAGGGAGAGACAGAGAGAGAAGCAGGCTCCCTGTGGAGCACGGAGCCCGATGCGGGACTCGATCCCAGGACGCCGGGATCATGACCTGAGCCGAAGGCAGCCGCTTAACCAACTGAGCCACCCAGGCGTCCCTAGTCTTGAAGATTTTTGCCCCATTTTTTATTCAGCACAACCAGTGGGTTTTTCCTTTTTGCTTAACTTGAGATGTCAGGGCAAAAACAAAAACTCAGTTTTTACTAAGGAGCCTTACAGAATGAAGCAACTTTAATGGCAAATACTTCTGAGAAGTGTGATTTGGATTGTTCCTCTTCAGTGGTTTGTGGGATTGTTAAAAAATTTTTTCACTTGGGTAGGAGTGGAGAAAGCGTTAGGACTTTTGTATTTTCTCCCTGTCTCTAGCTTTGATCATTTTCTACAGATTACCGAGTCTGAAGGAGATGGTGTCCTATAGGAGACCTAGGAGGGTACATGGCCAGTGTGAAGACAAACCCCTTAGACTGTCAGAGACAGGGACATTTAATAATCAAACCATGCAGCTGTTGCAAGAAGGGGGTCCGGGAAGAAGACTAAGACAAAGATTTGCACACGGGACATCATTAAAGATGTCCTCACAACTAACATCTGCAGGGAAGGGAGGGAAGGCAGCAGGGTCGGGAGAGGTTGGCCTGGGCCACAGCTGGAACACAGGCCTCAGCCAGTCCTACAACGAGAAGCTTCTGGAGCTGGGTGACCCTTTCCATGGGGATAACATGAGGCAGGTCTCTTCAGGCATGGGTAATCTCCAGAGAGAGACTTCCCTTGTCCTGAGTCCATTCTACCAAGCACCCTTCTGATTACATTTCCATTACCTCTGTAGTGTTTTTTGTTTGTTTGTTTGTTTGCTTGTGTTTTGATAGGAAAAGAATGTCCCGCGTAGCTGCACAGGGAAAGGTCTGGACTACCTCAGAGTTTTATCTTTATTTTTATTTTTATTTATTCTTTTTAAAAGATTATTTATTTATTTGATAGTCAGAGATCGCAAGTAGACAGAGAAGCAGGCAGAGAGAGAGGAGGAAGCAGACTCCCTGCTGAGCAGAGAGCCCAATGCTGGGCTCTATCCCAGGACCCTGGGGTCATGACCTGAGCCAAAGGTAGAGGCTTTAATCCACTGAGCCACCCAGGCACCCCAAGTTTTATCTTTATACTTGTTTTACTCCTATGTCATTCCAAAACAAGGATTTGAGGTGGCCATGGGGGTAAATACAACTGTTAAATTACTATATTAGCTACCATTTATTTAGTCCTACTCTAGGCTGTGTACCAAACTAATTATTTCACATATTTTATTAACCCTCAGAACAACCCTATGAAGTAGGTCCTATTATCTTATAGGTGAGGACAACTGTTGCAGGTAGGGTGTCTGGGAAACAGACCAAGAGGGAGATCTGCACACAGGAAGTTTATTGAAAAGGTCCTTGGGATTACTACCTGCAGGGCAAAGGGCAGCAGAATGGGGAGAGACTGGTGAACTGCAACGCAGAAGGTTGGACTAGTTCCGAGTCTGTTGTTTTAACCATTTGGTCCTATGGAGCATGAGGTGGACATAAGATGAAACCAGATGGATATGGCCCCTATCTAAAAAATGCACACCCTACAGTCCTGCACAGTCACTGGCAGAGCGTCCCAGAATTGATTCTAACTTCCTGGGGCTATGTCAGAGAAAGAAACACAATCAGGCACCAGATTCCCAGCAGCGTCCCTGCGGTAAAAGCAAACCCACAATGGAAGAAGTCAGAAGAGTGGTTACGGTTGTGGGAAGGCTACTTACTGACTGAGAGGTGGCGGGCAGGAGCCTCCCGGGTGCTGGCAATGTTCTGTGTTGTGAATCAGCAGCTGATTACACAAGTTCAAGTATGCATGAGCATTTTAGTAGTCCTACACTGAAGGTCTGTGAACTTTAGTATATGTATGTTATATTCGAGTAAAAAAAAAAAAAAAAGATCAAAACTCTGATTGACCCAGTTGATCAGAACAAAGTCAGTCTTTTCTGGTCCTGAAGCCCTAGCAAAATTCCCAGAGCCTCATAAGATAGCCATTGTGTGAAAAGTGTTGAAGGCCGTCTTCTTTCACAGCTCCTACGATAAGCTCAATCAGTATTGTTTCATGTGACTTTCCATTATTGTCCCTCAGTGAAGGCAGGGGCATGATGCTAAAAATTTAGTGACAGTGCTACCAGCCACCAGACCTGCAGGTAGCTCAGCTCCAGGGAGACCCACCCACAATGCTGTAAGCACAGACCCCATCAGTCAAGGCTCCTCTTCCCCATTCTGTCTCTCTATGTGGACGAAGGGGGCTTTTGGCTGAGGAGAAAGGAAAGGCTCCACTCCAGTCCATAGCTCCACAGTGATTGTGCCATGGTGGAGTGGGTGGGAGAGGACCAGGAAGCCCTCAAGGGGGCTGTGGCCTGTGTGGTTGCCAGGCAGAGACACTCCAGACCTGCTAACCTACTCTTCTGCCTTCCCTGTGAACCTTGAGTATTAGCCAGCTGGTCAACCATGCAGCCCTCAGGTCTGCCCTTCATCTGAGCCCAAGCCAACGTGGGCTCTGGAGTCAGTTGACCTGGATTCAAATTCTACCCTGTACACCTTACTCATTGGGCAAATTCCTAATCACTCTGTTTTCTCAGCTGTATGTTGGGCATGATGATTACATGAGTACTTACCTTACTGCGTCGTTGTGAGAATTGACTGACACGATGTACACGCAGTCCATGACAGAGTGTATGTGTTGAGCACGAGTTGGTTATTTGCAAGAATCTATTATCTGCATTGTGATCAGCATAAGAGAATATGTCTTATTGTATAGCAGAAATAGACATAATATGGAAGTAAGAAAGCCAGGTGTTTTTTTTTTTAAATAAATAATCACTTTTTTCATGGTTAAAAATATGTGGTGGAGAGAAACAGGAAGATGTTGGTCAAGGGGTATAGAATTTCAGTTCTGCAAGATGAATAAGCCCTGGAGATCTAATGTACAGCAATATGACTATGGTTAGTAAGATTGTTTCATATGTTTGAGATTTGCTAAGAGGGTAGAACAGAAGTATTCTCACTACCAGAAGAAGATGGCAACTACAGGAGGAGAGAGATATGTTAAGTAGCTTAATTGTGGAAACTATCTCACAGTATATATGTATATCAAATTGTACTCCCTAAATACATGCAATTTCGAGTTGTCAGCTATACCTCAATAAAGCTGGAAAAAATGATGGGCTTTTAAATTTTTTTTCACTGTTCAAAGGACTATACATTCATTAGGAAGCATTTAATGAAAAAGAAAAAAAAAGTTTTAAAAATTACCTGCCATTCAGCAGACTTATCCACAGAGACCTGGCAGGCCAGAAAGAACTGGCATGGTATATTCAGAGCACTAAATGAGAAAAACATGCAGCCAAGATTACTATATCCAGCTAGGTTATCATTGAAAATAGAAGGAGAGATTAAAAAAAAACTTCCAGGACAAACAAAAACTTTAAGAGTTGTAAACACCAAACCAGCTCTATAGGAAATATTGAAAGGCATCCTCTAAGCAAAGAGAGAGCTTAAAAGTAGTAGACCAGAAAGGAACAGAGACAATATACAATAACAGACACCTTACAGGTAATATAATGGCCCTCAATTCATATCTCTCAATAGTTACCCTGAATGTAAATGGGCTAAATGCCCCAATCAAAAGACACAGGGTATCAGAATGGATAAAAAAACAAAACCCATCAATATGCTGTCTACAAGAAACTCATTTTAGACCCAAAGACACCTCCAGATTTAAAGTGAGGGAGTGGAAAACAATTTACCATGCTAATTCACATCAAAAGAAAGCTGGGGTGGCAATCCTTATTTCAGATCAATTAGATTTTAAGCCAAAGACTCTAATAAGAGATGAGGAAGGACACTATATCATACTCAAAGAGTCTGTCCAACAAGAATATATAACAATTTTAAATATCTATGCCCCTAACATGGGAGCAGCCAACTACATAAACCAATTAATAACAAAATCAAAGAAACACATCAATAATAATACAATAATAGTTGGGGATTTTAACACCCCCACTCACTGAAATGGACAGATCATCCAAGCAAAAGGTCAAGAAGGAAATAAAGGCCTTAAATGACACACTGGACCAGATGGACATCACAGATATATTCAGAAAATTCCATCCCAAAGCAACAGAATACACATTCTTCTCTAGTGCACATGAAACATTCTCTAGAATAGATCACATCCTGGGCCACAAATCAGGTCTCAACCAGTAACAAAAGATTGGGATCATTCCCTGCATATTTTCAGACCACAATGCTCTGAAGCTAGAACTCAATCACAGGAGGAAATTTGGAAAGAACCCAAATACATGGAGGTTAAAGAGCATCCTACTAAAGAATGAATGGGTCGGGGCGCCTGGGTGGCTCAGTGGGTTAAGCCGCTGCCTTCGGCTCAGGTCATGATCTTGGGGTCCTGGGATCGAGTCCCGCATCCGGCTCTCTGCTCAGCAGGGAGCCTGCTTCCCTCTCTCTCTCTGGGCCTGCCTCTCTATCTACTTGTGATCTCTCTCTGTCAAATAAATAAATAAAATCTTAAAAAAAAAAAAAAAAGAATGAATGGGTCAACCAGGAAATTAAAGAAGAATTAAAAAAATTCATGGAAACAAATGATAATGAAAACACAACTGTTCAAAATCTGTGGGACACAGCAAAGGCAGTCCTGAGAGGAAAATATGTAGCGGTACAAGCCTTTCTCAAGAAACAAGAAAGATCTCAAATACACAACCTAACCCTACACCTAAAGGAGCTGGAGAAAGAACAACAAAGAAAGCCTAAACCCAGCAGGAGAAGAGAAATCATAAAGATCAGAGCAGAAATCAATGAAATAGAACCAAAAAAAAACAATAGAACAAATCAACGAAACTAGGAGCTGAAAGAATTAATAAGATTGATAAACCCCTGGCCAGACTTATAAAAAAGAAAACAAAATGAAACAAGATGGGATTGGGAGGGAGACAAACCATAAATAACTCTTAATCTCACAAAACAAACTGGGGGTTGCTGGGGGAGGTGGGATTGGGAGAGGGGGAGCGGGCTATGGACATTGGGGAGGGGAGGCGAACCATAAGAGACTATGTACTCTGAAAAACAACCTGAGGGTTTTGAAGGGTCAGGGGTGGGAGGTTGGGGCAACCTGAGGGTTTTGAAGGGTCAGGGGTGGGAGGTTGGGGGAACAGGTGGTGGGTAATGGGGAGGGCATGTTTTGCATGGAGCACTGGGTGTTGTGCAAAAAGAATGAATACTGTTACACTGAAAAAAAAATAAATAAAATAAAAAAAAAAAAGAAAACAGAAAGGACCCAAATAAATAAAATCATGAATGAAAGAGGAGAGATCACAACCAACACCAAAGAAATACAAACAATTATAAAAACATATTATGAGCAACTATATGCCAGCAAATTTGACAATCTGGAAGAAATGGATGCACTCCTAGAGACATATAAACTACCAAAAACTGAGCCAGGATGAAATAGAAAACCCGAACAGACCCATAACCAGTAAGGAGATTGAAACAGTCATCAAAAATCTCCAAAGAAACAAAAGCCCAGGGCCAGACGGCTTCCCAGGGGAATTTTACCAAACATTTAAAGAAGAACTAATTCCTATTCTCCTGAAACTGTTCCAAAAAATAGAAATGGAAGGAAAACTTCCAAACTCATTTTATGAGGCCAGCATCACCTTGATCCCAAAACCAGACAAGGATCCCACCAAAAAAGAGAACTACAGACCAATATCCTTGATGAACACAGATGCAAAAATTCTCACCAAAAAACTAGCCAATAGAATCCAACAGTACATTAAAAGGATTATTCACCACGACCAAGTGGGATTTATTCCTGGGCTGCAAGTCTGGTTCAACATCCACAAATCAATCAGTGTGATACAATACATTAATAAAAGAAAGAACAAGAACTCTATGATACTCTCAATAGATGCTGAAAAAGCATTTGACAAAGCACAGCATCCCTTCTTGATCAAAACTCTTCAGAGTGTAGGAATAGAGTGTTCATACCTCAATATCATCAAAGCCATCTATGAAAAACCCACAGCGAATATCATTCTCAATGGAGAAAAACTGAGAGCTTTTCCGCTAAAAAGGTCAGGAACACAACAGGGATGTCCATTATCACCACTGCTATTCAACATAGCACTAGAAGTCCTAGCCTCAGCAATCAGACAACAAAAAGAAATTAAAGGCATCCAAATCAGCAAAGAAGAAGTCAAACTATCACTCTTTGCAGATGATATGATACTTTATGTGGAAAACCCAAAAGACTCCACTCCAAATCTGCTAGAACTTGTACAGGAATTCAGTAAAGTGTCAGGATATAAAATCAATGCACAGAAATCAGATGCATTTCTATACAGCAACAACAAGACAGAAGAAAGAGAAATTAAGGAATTAACCCCATTTACAATTACACCTAAAACCATAAGATACCTAGGAATAAACCTAACCAAAGAGGCAAACAATCTCTACTCAGAAAGCTATAAATTACTCATGAGGAAGACACAAAGAAATGGAAAAATGTTCCATGCTCCTGGATTGGAAGAACAAATATTATGAAAATGTCTATGCTACCTAAAGCAATCTACACATTTAATGCTATCCCTATCAAAATACCTTCCCTTTTTTCCAAAGAAATGGAACAAATAATCCTAAAATTCATATGGAACCAGAAAAGAACTCGAATAGCCAGAAGAATGTTGAAAAAGAAAGCCAAAGTTGGTGGCATCACAATTGCAGACTTCAAGCTCTATTACAAAGCTGTCATCATCAAGACAGTATGGTACTGGCACAAAAACAGACACATAGATCAATGGAACAGAATAGAGATCCCAGAAACAGACCTCAACTCTATGGTCAACTAATCTGCGACAAAGCAGGAAAGAATGGCCAATGGAAAAAAGACAGCCTCTTCAACAAATGGTGTTGGGAAAATTGGACAGCCACATGCAGAAAAATGAAACTGGACCACTTCCTTACACCACACACAAAAATAGACTCAAAATGGATGAAAGACCTCAATGTGAGACAGGAATCCATCAAAATCCTTGAAGAGAACACAGGAAGTAACCTCTTCGACCTCAGCTGCAGCAACTTCTTCCTAGAAACATTGTCAAAGGCAAGGGAAGCAAGGGCAAAAATGAACTATTGGGACTTCATCAAGATCAAAAGCTTTTGCACAGCAAAGGAAACAGTCAACAAAACTAAAAGACAACTCACAGAATGGGAGACAATATTTGCAAATGACATATTAGATAAACGGCTAGTATCCAAAATCTATAAAGAAGTTAGCAAACTCAACACCCAAAGAAAAAACAATCCAATCAAGAAATGGGCAGAGGACATGAACAGACATTTCTGCAAAGAAGACACCCAGATGGCCAACAGACACATGAGAAAAGTGCTCCATATCACTCGGCATCCAGGAAATACAAATCAAAACCACAATGAGATACCACCTCATGCCAGTCAGAATGGCTAAAATTAACAAGTCAGGAAATGACAGATGCTGGCGAGGATGCGGAGAAAGGGGTACCCTCCTACACTGTTGGTGGGAATGCGAGCTGGTGCAGCCACTCTGGAAAACAGCATGGGGGTTCCTCAAAAAGTTGAAAATAGAGCTACCCTACCACCCAGCAATTGCACTGCTGGATATTTGCCCTAAAGATACAAATGCAGTGATCCAAAGAGGCACATGCACCCGAATGTTTATAAGCAGCAAGGTCCACAATAGCCAAACTATGGAAAGAACCTGGATGTCCATCAACAGATGAATGGATAAAGATGTGTTATATATACACTGGGATACTCTACAGCCACCAAAAGAAATGAAATCTTGCCATTTGCGATGACATGGATGGAACTAGAGGATATTGAGCTGAGCAAAAGAAGTCAATCAGAGAAAGACAATGATCATATGATCTCCCTGATATGAGGAAGTTGAGAGGCAACATGGGGGTTTTGGGGAGCAGCGATGGAAAAAATGAAATAAGATGGGATCGGGAGGGAGACAAACCATAAGAGACTCTTAATCTCACAAAACAAACTGAGGGTTGCCGGGGGAGGGGGAAGGGAGAGGGTGGTTGGGTTATGGACATCGGGAAAGGTATGTGCTGTGGTGAGTGCTGTGATAATGTTAACAAAAAAATAAAAAATTAAAAAAAAATTAGCTGCCATTAAATTTTTAGCAAATTTCAAATTATTATTATTAATTATAGTTATCAGTTGCACATTGCAAATTAGGACTAATTTATTTATTTATTTTTAAAGATTTTATTTATTTATTTGAAAGACAGAGATCACAAGTAGGCAGAGAGGCAGGCAGAGAGAGGGGGGGAAGCAGGCCCCTGCTAAGCAGAGCCCAATGCGGGGCTTGATCCCAGGACCCTGAGATCATGACCTGAGCCGAAGGCAGAGGCTTTAACCCACTGAGCCACCCAGGTGCCCCAGGACTAATTTATTTTTTAACTAGAGGTTTATTTTTTTATTTTTATTTTTTAAAGATTTTATTTATTTACTTGACAGAGAGAGATATAAGACGACAGAGAACACAAGCAGGGGGAGTGGGAGAGAGAGAAGCAGGCTTCCCGTTCAGCAGGGAGTCCATGCAGGGCTCAATCCCAGGACTCCAGGATCATGACTCGAGCTGAAGACAGATGCCCAACGACTAAGTCACCCAGGTGCCCCATAACTAGAGGTTTATATCTTTTGGTCCCCTTCGCCAATATATGATTTTTTATTTATTTTTATTTTTCTTAAAGATTTTATTTATTTATCTGAGAGAGAGCGAATATGAGTGGGAGGAGTGGAGAAGGAGCAGAAGGAGAGAGAGAAGCAGACTCCCCACTGAGCAGGGAGCCAGACACAGGTTCGATCCCAGACCTCCGAGATCATGACCTGAGCTGAAGGCAGATGCCCAATCGACTGAGCCACCCAGGTGCCCCTCACATATGTTTTCTTAAATAAATTTTTTACTTTAAAAATATATATATATATTTTGGGTGGAGGGTTGGGTGAGCCTAGTGGTGGGTATTAAGGAAGGCACGTATTGCATGGAGCACTGGGTCTGATGCATAAACAATGAATCTTGGAACACTGAAAAAAGAAAATAAAGTTTAAATTAAAAAAAATAAAAATATATATACTTTTTTGATTTACAGAAAAGTTACAAGGGTAATACAGAGAGTTCCCATATAGCTCACACCGAGTTTCTCCTACTCTTACTTTACATTGCTGTGGTACATTGTGGTACATAAATGCACCATTTATCACAACTAATGAACCAATGTTGACACATTATTTTTTATAAGTAAGCTTTATGCCCTATGTGGATCTTGAATTCACAACCCCAAGATCAAGAGTCTTGTGTTCTACCAACTGAGCCAGCCAGGCGCCCCAATACATTACTCTTAACTGAAGTCCATACTGAATTTAGATTTCTTTGTTTTTATGTATATTCCACTTCTGTTCTAGGATTTCATCCAGGATATCACATTACAAGTAGAAATCATGTCTTGTTAGGCTACTCTAGAATGTAAGAGTTTCTCAGATTTTTCTTGTTTTTAGTGAACTTGACAGTGTTGAGGAGTCCTGGTTAAGTATTTTGTAATATCTTTCCTTTGGTATTTATGTCTTCCTCATGGTTAGACTGGAGTCATGGGTTTTGGGGAGGAAAACCACAGAGGTAAAGTGCCATTATATCACATCATATCAATGGTACTATTGGTATAGATGTTGACTTTGATCACCAGTTGAGGTATTATTTGCAATGTTGTCTTTTTTTCTGCCCTTTCATTCTATATTCTATTTTTTTTTTTTTAGATTTTTTTTTTTTATTTGACAGACAGAGATCACAAGTAGGCAGAGAGAGATAGAGGAGGAAGTAGGCTCCCCGCTGAGCAGAGAGCCTGATGCGGGGCTCGATCCCAGGACCCTGAGATCATGACCTGAGCCGAAGGCAGAGGCTCAACCCACTGAGCCACCCAGGCCCCCTCATTCTATATTCTTTGGAAGAAAGTCACTATGCACATCCTGGACTTTAGGGGTAGGAAGTTATGCTCCAACTCCTTGATGAAATAACATCTACATACATTGTTTGGAATTTGACTTTTTTTCTACATATTTATTTAGTCAATAATTTATTGAGATCAGAAGTGGGATCTTATGGGTATTTATTTAATACCTTGAGTTATAATCCGGTATTATGCTATTTTGTTGTTGACATCATTCCAGTTTGGGCTATTGGGAGTTCTTCCAGTTGGCACCTGTGCCATGGACATATTCTTGTAGGTTTTTCTTTGAGTACTTCCTTACTTTCTGGTACTAGAATATGCTCCATATATATATTCTATATTCCCTGCCCCAACCATTTCTCCAAGAAGCCTAGTTTCTTTTTATTGAGGAATGGTATTAGAAACCAAGATCTGGGGGCACTTGGGTGGCTCAGTGGGTTAAGCCTCTGCCTTCAGGTCAGGTCATGATCTCAG
Organism: Meles meles; assembly: GCF_922984935.1. Classification (NCBI taxonomy): domain Eukaryota; kingdom Metazoa; phylum Chordata; class Mammalia; order Carnivora; family Mustelidae; genus Meles; species Meles meles. Next base: position 43,606,360 of record NC_060069.1, on the reverse strand, counting down.
GGTCCTGGGATCGAGCCCCGCATTGGGCTCTCTGCTCAGCAGGGAGTCTGCTTCCTCCTCTCTCTCTCTGCCTGCCTCTCGCCTACTTGTGATCTCTGTCTGTCAAATAAATAAATAAAATCTTAAAAAAGAAACAAAACCAAGATCTGGGCACTGGGTGTGCTCAATGTACCTGGGTTTTGTTGCTTCTGGGCCCCTACAGTATGCAGAACTGAGAAATATACATGTATATACTAATAGTTTTTTGAGTGGATTCATTAGGATTTTCTACATACAAAATTGTGTTTTACTTCTTCCTTTTCAATCTAGAGACTTTTTATGTATTTGTTTTTTTTCTTGCCTAATCACATTAGCTAGGACCTCCAGCATGATGTTGACTAGAAGTAGTGAGAGTGAACATCTTTGTTTTGTTCCTGATCTTAGGGGAAAGTATTCAGTGTTTCACCACTAAGTATGATGTTAGCTATGAGTTTTTTTTAAATGTTCTTTATCAGATTGAGGTAGTTTCCTTTAGTCTGTTGAGTGTTTTCTTATAGTGAAAGGGTGCTGGATTTAGTCAAATGCTTTTTCTGCATCTGTTGAGATGATCATGTGGGCTTGATCCTTCATTCTATTGTTATGGTGTATTACATTAATTGAGTTTCAGGTGTTAAGCCAACCTTGCATTCCTGGGAGAAATCCTCCTTAGTCATGGTGTAGAATCCTTTTTATGCGTTGCTGACTTCAGTTTTCAAGTATTTTGTTGAGAATTTTTACATCTATTTTCATATGAGATATTGCTCTGTTTTTTTCTTGTAAATTCTTTGGTTCTGGTATCAGGGTAATACAAACCTCATAGAGTGAGTTGGAAAGTGTTCCTTCCACTTTTATTTTTTGGAAGTGTTTGTGAAGAATTGTTATTCATCCTTTTTAAAATATGTGTTAGAATTCACCTGTGAAGCTATCTGGGCCTGAGCTTTTATTTGTGGGAAGTTTTAAAATAACTAATTCAATCTCTTGTTATAAGTTTATTTAGACTTTCGATTTCTTTTTTTTTTTTTTTAAGATTTCATTTATTTATTTGACAGATAGAGATCACAAGTAGGGAGAGAGGCAGGCATAGAGAGAGAGGAGGAAGCAGGCTCCCTGCCAAGCAGAGACCTCGATGCGGGGCTCGATCCCAGGACGCTGGGATCATGACCTGAGTGAAAGGTAGAGGCTTAACCCACTGAGCCACCCAGGCACCCCTAGACTTTCGATTTCTTCTTCAGTCAGTTTCAGTAGTTTGTGTCTTTCTAGGAATTTGTCCATTTCACCTAAATTGTCTAATTTGTTGGCATATAGTTACTCCCAGTATCGCTTGATAATCTTTTTTATTTCTGTATGTTAATAGTGATGTTCTCTTACTCCTGACTTTCATATTTTGAATGAGTTTTTTCACTTTTTCAGTTTGGTCAGTTCAGCTAAAATTTTGTCAATCTTGCTGATCTTTTTCAAAGGACTAATTTTGGTTTGGTTAACTTTATTGTTTGTATATGTGTATACCAATCTGTGCATATCCATACAATCATAATTGTTACTATATTATATCCATCTGTATCTATATTAAGCTAAACATCTTTTGTAATGATGTCTCCAACTTCAAACTAGTAATGCATGATTCATTCTAGCCTTTCCTCCTGTTTATCTGTAACTTCACACTCCGAGAGTGATAAATTTGGCTCCCATTATCTGCAACCCATTTACTTATTTGTTCAGTCCCAGTATATGTGTTTGGTGGCTTCAGAATTGTTAGCCCATATCCCCATGGAAAATAACTTTACTAATTAGACTACAGTACTTAGGTACAGTTCCTTTTGCCTTTAGTTTTCCAATCTCCACTCATTTTCAAAGTCACTGAGGTAAACATCCACTCTCTTCAGTTAAGTTATATCATATATTTAATAACAATTAGATTCTTTTATCATAGTCTACATTCTTCTCTGGATGTAGAGCATGGATGTAATAGGTTAGGGATGTAATAGAGCATGGCTGTAATAGGTTAGGGAAATGTAAAAAATCCCATGGATTTTTTATATTTCCCTAACCTATTTTTTTTTTTAATTTGTGTACAGTAAGGTTGACTTCTTGTGCTATGAAGTTCTATGAATTTAAGGTTTAAAAAATGCATAGCCTCATATAATGTACACAATAGTTTAACTGCCCTAACACATAATTCACTTATTCAATCCTCTCCACTCCCCTGAGCAGGGAGCCAGACGCGGGGTTCCATCCCAGGACCCTGGGATCATGACCTGAGCCGAAGGCAGACACTTAACTGACTGAGCCACCCAGGCATCTGAGACTATATTTAACTTTATAAGAAACTGCCAATCTGTCTTTCAGAGTGACTACCATTTTGCATTCCTGCCAACACTGAATGAGAATTGTTATACATCATGCCAGAGGACTTTTCAGCTAAAAGGACTCCAAATCCTAATTTATGGCCCTCTGTTAATCTTGCTCTTTACTGCTTTGATGGATTGAAAGCCGTGGGAAACCACTGGAAAGTAAGGGTGTGCCTGAGAGGGAGATATGGTTCCTTTGATTAATTTTATCAATCTCTTGGCCAATGGCTAACCTTATAAATACCACATGTCCAAGGATATCTCATTCTGCTAAGGGTAAAGGGCTATAGTCATGGAGAGGAAAAGTACTTTCTTTGCTAAACTTATAATCTCAACCTCTTGTGTGAAATTTCCCCCAAGCCATGTATATTTTGCACCCCTTCCAATAATCCTGATGGTACCATGCTATAGGGGACTACAGATAATATATTTCTCCAAAAAAAAAAAAATGCTTTAGCTAGCCCTTTTGATTTTGTTGTTTATAATAGGAGAAGTATACATTTTGGTTGAATGTCTTAGGATAAGACGGTCCCTGTCTTACTATCTTTGAATTCCAACTAGAGATGATTCTTGTGATACAGGGGCAAATAAATATAGTATCCAGAGTACCTGACGGGTACTAGGACAAATTTGGGGGAAAGGGGATCAGGATGATCAGTGATGGGGAGAAACAAAAAGAATAAGTGCTTACCTGGGGAATAGGGAAGGAGCCCATGGCGGGGTGGGCCATCCCCATGGTGGAGAGCCCCCTTGGCTTGAAATGAGGGGATAGAAAAGGAGAAAGACACAGGAAATCAGTCTAGAAAGTCAGGAGGGGAGAACAAAATTGGGTCTGACCTGAATGGAAGCTGAGAGTGAGAAGCTTGGGGAGAAGAATCCGGGGCTTCAGTTAGTTCACGAGTGACAGCAGCATCAGCAACAACTAACACACTAAAAGCCCTTCCAAGGTATCCATGCCTGTCATAAACATTTTACTTCACTATCTCATTTAAACCTGTGAGGTGAGGGGCACCTGGGTGGCTCAGTCAGTTAAGCATCTGCCCTGGTCTTGGGTCACGATCCTGGGGTCCTGGGATAGAGCTCCACACGGGAAGCCCTGCTTAGTGGGGAGTCTGTTTCTCCCTCTACCCCGTCTCGTTCTTTCTCTCTCTCTCTGATAAATAAATTAAATCTTTAAAAAAAAAAAAAAAAAGACCTGAGGGGTGCCTGCGTGGTTCAGTGGGTTAAGCCTCTGCCTTCAGCTCAGGTCATGATCCCAGGGTCCTGGGATGGAGCCCCACATCGGGCTCTCTGCTCCACGGGGAGCCTGCTTCCTCCTCTCTTCTTTGCCTGCCTCTCTGCCTATTTGTGATCTCTGTCTGTCAAATAGATAAATAAAACTCTTAAAAAAAAAAAAAGACCTGAGCTGAGATCAAGGGTCGGATGCTTCACCAACTGAGCCACCCAGGTGCCCCTAGACTTTATTTTTTAGAAGAGTTCTGGCTTCACAGAAATATGGTAAAGACAGTACAGGGTTCCTGGCTAGCTCCCACACTCTGTTACCCCTATTATTACCTGTTAGTGCGGTGCATGTCCCCCTTGGCTGTTTTCTATGCACTTACTTACACATCGGCGTACTTCCAGAAACACGTTTGGTGTGTCTCAGCCTCCCCTACAGCTTAGCCTGGGGCTCTGCTGAGAGAAACCATCTCAATGTAGGCCAAGCATGGTGGAGCCCGGCCAAGGTGAAATCCTTGCTCTTACCCTGGGGCAGGGATTTGGGGTACTCGGTGAAATTCCCAAGAGGTCATTCCTCTCATTCAGTTTCAGACTCTAAATTTTACCAGCTCACCTACAGTGGTAAGGAAATCCGCTGCCCGAGGGCACAAACCACTGAGCCACTGGGCCTGTTTATTAGTTTGTGCAGAGCAGGCAAGGTCGAACCTTCGAACTTAAGTCTCATGTCCACTCAAGAATTAGGATGAACAGATTGTTTGGCAATCATGGCGTCCCAGCAAAGGAGCTGAATGGTCTTCGAGGCTGTTTTATGGAAGCTATGGTAGCCCCAGGAACTGCCCTTGCCCACTGACAAGCTTTGTAAAATACAGGCCACTACAGTAACCAGAAGAGCTGCCAAGCAGAAACCACTTTCAAGCCAGCTGGCCACACAGCATGGCCGGCCTGTGGGGCGTGCTGGGGAAGCGGTTAATGAAAACCTCTCTTTCCTCTACCACCTACTCCAGTGTGCTCTAAAACCCTGCGCCTGGGCGTCATCAGGGAGCATGTTAGAAATACACAGCCAAGTCACGGCCCCCCACTGGGACCTTCTGAGTCAGAATCTGCATTTTAAAAGACTCTGCACTTTAAGGTTTCAGAAGCCCCCATAGAGCTGATTCATCTCAGCACCTGCAGGGAACCTGCCTTTTCCTTTCATAAAGTCAAGGCAGGACCTTGGATCTCTGCCTGAAATGTGGATGGTCCTGAGCTCAGCAGGAATGCCTGCTGTTCCCCAGCTTCTCTTTGCCTTTGGAGCTCTCCGCTGCCCTTGCTTACCTTGGAGTCCTGTGTTGGACTTTATTACACAAACCACTGGGTCCCTTCAAACGCTTCTTTGTTTGAATCCCGTCTCAGAAGCAGTGATCTGAGCACCTGGGTGGCTCAGATGGTTAATCATCGGCCTTTGGCTCAGGTCATGATCCTGGGGTCCTAGGATCAAGCCTCACATCAGGCTTCCTGCTCAGTGAGGAGCCTGCTTCTCCCTCTGTCTCTTGCTCTCCCTCTCTCTCATGAATAAATAAATAAAATCTTTAAAAAAAAAAAAAGATGCAGTGATCTGAAGAAGTTTAGAGGGGGTTTCTCATGACTACATTTTAGCTTGGCTGCTTTCTGCTTACCTGGTTGTGGGCTGTGGACCTTCCTGTCATCAGTTCATTCAAAATCTCACTCTAGCATAGATTACTTCTAGGAAGCCTTCTGAGAGATAGTTACCCCAGATACCCTGCATCTAGTGAGCTTCTCTTCATATTTTGGGGTCTTTTAGGGGCACCTGGGTGGCTCAGTTGGTTGAGTGTCTGCCTTCGGCTCAGGGTCCTGGGATGGAGTCCCATGTGCACATGGGACTCCCTGTTCAGTGGGGAGCCTGCTTCTCTCTCTCCCTGCTTGCACTCTCTCTCCCTGCTTGCACTCTCTCTCTCTCTCAAAAATAAATAAATAAAATCTTAAAAAAAATTTTTGGGGGTCTTTTATTTTCTGCCAGTAACATCAAATTCAATTGTAAACTGAACTCAAACCTTCCAAAGATGGGTATGATTGTAAAGTCCAGGCTGGAGCCTGGCAATAAATAATTCGGGGCACAAAGCTTCAACCAGCTGCCTGCTGGACTGTATTTCAAAATTCCAACCTGAGATGTAGTGAAAGGTGGTTTTAAGGGGCAGACCTCAAAGATCTCAAGCTAAGCTATGCCATTTAAACACTGTGGCACTCTAGGGCGCCTGAGCCTGGGGATCATGCAACTCTTGATCTTGGGGTGGTGAGTCTGAGTCCCGAGTTGGGTGTAGAGCATTACTTAAAAATAAAATCTGAAATAATAATAATGATAACATGTGTGGCACTTGAAGCCAGTTGTTCTGTATTCTTCGCACTTCGGCTTGTTCACCAACAAAATGGGTTTGGTGTATATTTCACAGCATTCTTGGGAGGCTGAGATACGGTGACACAGCGTAAAGCCCCAGCTCAGCCCCTGGGCTCAGTGAATGTCGGTAGACTGACAGACGCTTGGAGCTCTGGAGTCCTGACTCGGGGACACAGCTTCCCTACCATTCAGGAGACTGTGTGAGATGAACTGGGGGAAGCCAGGCCAGCCCTCACAGATGTTAACTGTTGTGGGATTTCTCTTCCTTAGTGCCCGCGGTTCTTGGTCACGCCACTTGGAAGAATGAAGAGGTAGACCCGACAAAGACTGGTGGGCAGCCAAGCAGAGTTTACCGGGCGATAGTGCAAAGCTCCCGTAGAGGGAGGAGACCCCCTGAGGGCTGCCAATTTGGCACTTAAATCTAGAGGGTTTTATGGGCTTTTTGTGTGGCTGTTTTAATCTGATTAACCCTCCCTGAGCCTGTCACTCCATCAGCTTTTTGTCATCTACCGCTAGTTGGGAAGGGGAGGGATGGAAGACTTCTTTCTGGGTGGTGTTTTGTAGGGGGCTATAAAGGGCGGTGGCCACCATGCCTTAAGGCATGCCAGCAGGCCACCACATCAAGCTCTTTGTTTCTTAAATATTGTTCCTTTTTTTTATTTTTAAAAGATTTTATTTATTTATTTGACAGATCACAAGTAGGCAGAGAGTCAGGCAGAGAGAGAGAAGGGGCTCTACGTAAGTAGAGAGGAAGCCGGGGCTGGATCCCAGGACCCTGGGATCTTGACCTGAGCCACAGGCAGAGGCTTTAACACACTGAGCCACCCAGGCGCCCAAAGCTCTTTGTTTAAAGATCCCACTGGCTGTTGAGCTCTCCACCGCCCACCCCCCACCCCCAGCCTAGGTTATAGGGCACCCAAGACCATTCCATTCCTTTCTGTCACATTCAAGTTTTCTGTAAGTCTTCCCAAAAAGAAGGCTTAAAGCTGGGGCACTGAGTAAAGCCTAGAATAACAGGATGGGCTCTTTTTCCTTTTAAGGGTAGTTTCCTCTTAGGACAGGGGCCCCTTGTCCCTGCCTGCCTTTTTCCTGAAGATCCTTCATTATAACCACCAAAAGGTTACCTCCTTGACCACATTTCCATGTATGAGAAATAAAAATTTTGGAAGAGACATTTTCCAAACCAAGGGCACACTTGTCTACTTGTGTGTATTAGGCTGAAGAAACCAAAGAGTTTCTGATGATATGGCACTTTTTCTGAACTCTGGATTTGCTGACTTGGGATTTAGACTGAATCGTCCGATTGCAAGTGCTTTCTTTACACACATGTTCATTCTCCCGTTTATGTCAGCAGCCAGCGAGCACACATGATGTTCTTTCAGAGAACTCTTTTTAGCCTTTAAAAAAAAAAATCCTCAATTTAGGCAATGTTGGCCCTATGGGATACAGTTTCTCAGAACTATTATTGTTCAAGATGCCAGATGTATGCCAGAGAGGAAGAGAAACTCAAACACACGTGAAAGAATTGCAAACTACAGATGTTGAAAGGAGGAAGATGGAAATAAGAAAAACTAAACTGACTCACTGATATTTTGGAAACAAAGTTAATATATAATTCTTTTAATTCACTAACTCTCCTCATCGAAGGTAGTATACATTTAAATTTAAAGAAACCAGGATTGGGGCGCCTGGGTGCCTCAGTCAGTTAAGCATCCGTCTTCTGCTCAGGTCATGATCCCAGGGTCCTGGGATGGAGCCCCACATCTCATTAGGCTCCCTGCTTAGCCAGGAGTCTGCTTCTCCCTCTGCCTGCCACTTCCCCTGCTTGTGCTCTCTCTCTGTCAAATGAATAAATAAAATCTTAGAAAGGAAGGAAGAAAGGAGGGAAGTAGGAAGGAAGAAGGGAAGAAAGGAAGAAAGAATAAGGAAGGAGGAAAGAGAAAAAAGAGAGAAAGAAAGAAGGAAGAAGGGAAGAAAGGAAAGAAGAAGGGAAGAGGAGAAGGAAGAAAGAAAGAAAGAGAAAGGAAAGAAGGAAGGAAGGAAAGAGGGAAGAAAGAAACCAGGATCTTGGAAGGACAATGTGAGCACACTGCTGTTCTGTTAAACATGTACCTGATTGTCTGGAGAATCAGTTATACTACAAAATATCATGTTTAGAATATCTGAGATTTCTTTCTCAACCTGAATATGAATCCAAATTTTGAGATGTAATTAAAGCTGAAATGAAAAATAAATGGATCCCCGCTCAACTGAATCTTCTCAAATTGTGCTACTTGGACTGTCTCAGAACTTTTATTTCATTCTGAGATCTTATTTACTGGGGGGCCTCGGTGGCTCAGTCAGTTAGGCTTACGTCATGATCCCAGGATCCTGCTCAGTAGGGAGCCTGCTTCTCCGGCTGCCTGTCACTCCTCCTGCTTGAGCTCTCTCTGTCAAATAAATAAATAAAATCTTTTTAAAAAAAGATTTTATTTATTTGACAGAGAGTGGGAGAGAGAACATAAGTAGACAGAGAGGCAGGCATCAGGAGAAGCAGGCTTCCTGCTGAGCAGGGAGCCTGATGCAGGGCTCGATCCCAGGACCGCCCAGATCAGGACCGGAGCTGAAGGCAGACACTTTACCAACTGAGACACCCAGGCGCCCCTCTGAACCTCTTTTAATAAAGATTCTGCCTTAGGTAGAAGTCTGCCGTGCCACAAGATAGTATACGCCATGATGAGATTCATAAAGAGATGGTAGAGTGGGGTTTTCAGGGCTGGGTTCAGAAGCTAGATCAGCTAGGTTATCACCATTTCTTAGCCATTATGACCTAGGGCAAACTTTTAAACTTCTGTATAATGCCAATTTTCACACCTGGAAAATAAGAATAGTATTAATTCTTATTTTTAAGGATTGTTGTGGGGATCACATGAACTAATACTGTAAAAGGATTAGAATTGTTCCCAGCCTGGGTAGATGCTCAGTAAATCTTAGCGGTTATCTTCTGTTATCATCTAGTGCTAATAGCAAGGCTGTTCCCAGCCAAGCAGGTGAGACTCTTTTCCGTCATGAGCAGGCTAGCCTGGTGATAACCTGGACACAGCCTATGCACAGTGTATCAGACTGCAACAACATCTGGATATCACATTATCCATGGAAATACCGCCTACTAGTACAATCACCTAGTATACGGCGAACCTAGATTTTTTTTTTTTTAAAGATTTTATTTATTTATTTGACAGAGAGAGAGATCACAAGTAGGCAGAGAGGCAGGCAGAGAGAGAGGAGGAAGCAGGCTCCCCGCGGAGCAGAGAGCCCGATGCGGGGCTCGATCCCAGGACCCCGAGATCATGACCTGAGCCGAAGGCAGAGGCTTAATCCACTGAGCCACCCAGGCGCCCCCGAACCTAGATTTTGAACTCAGGTCTTTCTGCTCCAATGACCAATCCGTTCCCATTAGAACTCTGTTGAAAGTTCAACATTAGGTGACAATGTGCGGTGACTGTTAGGGTAGTAGATGGGGTGGCAGATAGATGGCGTTTGTAAAGGCTGGAGCCTCCAGAACAGAAGAATGTGACCGAATTCCACCTAGATCGGGCAAACCACGCTTCCAAAGGTGACCAGTGGGTGGGGAGATGTGGAACTGTCCTGTGGTAGTCCTTACAAGGGATTCATCTGAACTATTCAAAGCTCTCTCTTTGGGAAGCGATTGATTTGCTCTCATCGGAAAAGTTAAGAAGAAGTTAGATAAGTACTTGGTAAGGGTGAAGTAGAGGAATTTGTTCAGTGAATTCAACGTAAATTTACTGAACATCTATTACAGGCCAGGGATGGTATAAGAGTTAAAGTTCCTTCCAAACTTTGAGATATATATATATATATACATACATATATATATGTATATATATATATACACACACATATATATGTGTATATATATATGTATGTACATACATATACATGTATATGTATATACATGTACATACATATATATATCCAGGTGTATATATATATATATAAACTTTGAGGTTTATTTTGTCCAGATGAAATGAAATAGAGCCTCATATCCTGCTCAAAACTCCAACTAAGACAACTGTACTCATTGGCATAAGGATCCATACTTATTAATTTTAATTAACTTAAATTATTTTAAATTTTAAAATAATTTAAATTTTAAAGTTTACAGTAATTTAAATTTTAAATTAATTTTAATTAATTTAAAAATTAATTATGTTTCTTTCCTTGCCATGAGGATCTTTTTTCAACTTGCTATAAATTAGGGGCAAACTCTTCCAACTCCTTTCAATATTGCTCCTTTTCAATGTTCTCTGGTGTAAGCTTCCTTTTAGTACAGGGGAAACCAAAAATAATTTAGTCAGCAGTATTAGGACAGGAAACTGAAGGTTCCCAAGTACATTTTTAAAAGAAAAAAAAATGCAAAAGAAAAGGGAAAATGGTACCAACCTCAAATATGTGAGCTGACAGTCCACCTCCATTCTGTGGAAAGCATCCTGTTCCAAAGTGCGGAGGTCCACATGTTTATTTTATGATTCTGGTCCTAAAGTGATCGCCTTAGCCTTAGGGATTCCAAGGTAAAGAAAATGGATACAGTTTGTCAAATGGGAGTTGTGGTCAGAGTTGAATGTGGGGTCCAGTGGCTTCTGTGGCGGTTGCTGTGAGGACCTACTATGTGACAGGCAGAGTTCTGCTGTGACTGACCAAAGCATGTGCCAGGACTGGCCAGCATGTGAAAAGACATTATCTGTGTTTTCAACTCCACCTCCCAACTCATAAAACCTCAATCAATATTTGCTGAAGTGCAGGGTGTTAGAAAGTTGAAACAGTGGGCAAAGTAACAGGGAGAAACCTTGGGAGTTGAAATTTAACTTTGAGCAAGTCATTTGTCCTGTTCACTAACAAGAATTGTGCTCTGAGACAGGAGATGGCCTCCGACTGTAGTTTTCCAACACAGTTCACAGTCCATTGAGAAATCAATTGAATGGGTTGAAATCAGCATTTTAAAAATTAAATGGAAAATTCCAGAGTGTTTTGCACATGGCAAATATATTATTTCATGAAACTCTTGTTTCATGTGAATACACACTCACACATATATGCATATACACACGTATACTGAGTTGTGGAGTAAAATGGATGTTTTACCATAGAGTGCTATCAAAAATATTAGACCCCATTTAGCATTTGGACCACAGATAGGACTCCAGAAAGAGCAAAGGATTTTAGATCTTCTATTACTGAGTTGGCATTTTAATGTGTGTTTTTTAATTGTGACAAAATATACATAACAATAAACAGATCAATGTTTTAATTTTATTTATTTATTTTAAAGATTTTATTTATTTATTTGACAGAGAGAGATCACAAGTAGGCAGAGAGGCAGGCAGAGTGAAAGGGGGAAGCAGGCTCGCCGCTGAGCAGGGAGCCCGATGTGGGGCTCAATCCCAGGACCCTGGGATCATGACCCGAGCTGAAGGCAGAGGCTTTTCTTTCTTTTTTTTTTTTTTTTAAATATTTTATTTATTTGACAGACGGACAGAGATCACAAGTAGACAGAGAGGCAGAAGCAGGCTTCCCGCTGAGCAGAGAGCCGGATGCGGGGCTTGATCCCAGAACTCTGAGATCATGACCTAAGCCGAAGGCAGAGGTTTTAACCCACTGAGCCACCCAGGTGCCCAGATCAAGTTTTTAAATGGAAGGAACAAGATACAAAAACTAAAAACCTCCCACCTCCAATTGCATCATCTTGTAGGTTTAGGTTTCCAATGCCTTCCCCTCTCCCCTACTCACCTTTTTTTTTTTTCTTCTTCCTAGGATCCTGGTCTGTAACTAAGGTGAGAGGTGTATGTTTTGACTTTGATTTTGTGGGCCAAGCAGCCTAAGTTCCCTCTTGCACCTGGGCCTGAGTTAGGGAGGAGAATCTGTTTACATGCAATTGTAATTTTACATTAAAAATTGATTATTAAAAAACAGTTCTACTTTTATTTTTACTTGTATTTAACATTTGCATCCTTGTTCCCTGTCCTTTAAGTATAAACTATTTCCCTAGCTACCTTGTCTTTTCAAGGGTATAGATTTGTTTCATATCTGCCTAAACGCCTTTGCCTGACACACAACACTACAATAAATGTCAATAATGATGGTAATTAATGACCTTTTCTTCTCAACCATTATTAATAATGAGTCATTTTTTTTCTGGAATCAGGGCACTGAAAGCCGTTAAAGACAGTTTTCCTTTTCTTAAGCAATAGCTACTTAGAACTTTACCGTTTCCAGGCTTCTCCCCCTTTGGCCACATTTACTCACTTGGCTCGGGCTCTGAACTAGCTGCACCTTATATTTGCTTAACCATGTGGGTTCAGGAACTTTTCTACTTTTTCATTTACTGGCGAAGGAAATAAAAGGCTGTTATCTCCATGTAGCCAGTGGGGAAACTGAGGCAATTAAGCCCACGTTTCTGCATCACAATTAGTGACTACCCTGAGGCCAGTTGCTGACTTCTAGGCTGGGATGGGTTTTGTGGTTTCTTTTTGCCTGCAGTTTCTCCCTCATCAAATAGCACAACTTTGGCATTTATCTCCAGGTGAAGAATAAAGGGAAAGGGGGAGACTTTTATAGCCAATGACTTCTGTACTCCTTCTTCCACCAGTAACTTGCTGGAAGTAGCTGTCAGGTATTTCTGTAGAGTAGACTATTTTAACTATGGCATGCCACAGACTCATTCTCATTTCGGAGTCTTCAGGCAAGCCATTCTCCTAGGGTGAAGGTCTTATTTCTTCCTTTTCATTAACCTAAAATCCTACACTGGTCTGCAGACATCTTCCATGTTACTTTCCTGCCAGATCAGCTCCATCCCATCCAGGCTGACTCAACCAATGTGCCAGTTTCCTGTGTGTTTTTAGGGGCTTGCAACTGTCCTTTTTTTTTTTTACGATTTTATTTGAGCTAGAGAGAGAATGAGAGTGAGAGCATGGGCCAGGAGACAGAGGAAGAGAAAGCTGAGCAGGGAGCCTGATGCAGGGCTCCATGCGGGGCTCAATTGCTGGGACCCTGGGATCTTGAGGTGAGCCAAAGGCAGACGCTTAATGACTGAGCCACCTAGGCGCCCTGGGGGCTTGCAACTGTCTTTATTGCACTTAAACCCACAGAAAATCTGCAAGACAGGTATTTTTAATCCCATTTTAAAGATTTATTTATTTATTAAAAAGAGAGAGCGAGACAGAGAGAGAGAGACAGAGAACAGGGGAGGGGCAAAGGGAGAAGGAGAGAAGTAGACTCCCCACTGATTGCAGAGTCTGACATGAGGCTCTATCCCACAAGCCCGAGATCACTGCTTCAGCAGAAATCAAGAGTCGGTCACTTAACCAATTGGCACCCCAATTCCATTTAATACTGATACCCAGGCTCATGAAAGTTGAAAACTCATGTTCCTTGACTCTGTGCTCTTCCCCCCAGACCCCAAGGTTTTTTTTTTTTTAAGTACATCGTACATTCTTCTCCAACCTCCAGTTTCCTTTATACGAAATTCTCATATACATGTCTTAAGAAAAAATTTCTATGTACCTTTTGGAAGAATATGAAGGGGAGCAGATATGTGACCCCAAAATAAACTATTTGGGCTTGTGGATTATTTTGAGCTGAAGGCAACTGAGACCTGCAAGCTCAAGAGATAGGTTTGCCGCTCCCCTAACTACGGAGAAGAATCTAAACTGGGGCTCTAACCCAGAATAGGAGTTTTGTTTTTTTAAGATTTTATTTATTTATTTGACAGGAGGAGATTACAAGCAGGTGGAGAGGCACACAGACGGGGGGGGGGGGGGGGGGGGGGGGGGTGGGGAGCAGGCTCCCTGCTGAGCAAAGAGCCTGATGCGGGGCTCAATCCCAGGACCCTGAGCCGAAGGCAGAGGCTTTAACCCACTGAGCCATCCAGGTGCCCCCAGAATAGGAGTTATTACCAGAGAGAAATTTTGTCTGAATTACCCATCTGTATGGCAGGGCAAACATTTAATTACTAAACATCGGCTCTTCTTATAGTCCTGTGAATTATCCTTCTCCCTTTTATTTTATTTTTTTTTTTTAAGATTTTATTTATTTATTTGACAGAGAGAGATCAAAAGTAGATAGAGAGGCAGGCAGAGAGAGAGAGAGAGGGAAGCAGGCTCCCCGCTGAACAGAGAGCCCGATGCGGGACTCGATCCCAGGACCCCGAGATCATGACCTGAGCCGAAGGCAGCGGCTTAACCCACTGAGCCACCCAGGCGCCCCTATCCTTCTCCCTTTTAAAGTCCCAGGCCCCTATCCTATTCCTTAGCTCCCAATGGTAAATCAGGGCTCCCATATATCTGTAATTACATTTGTTTTTTTCTCTGGTTAGACTGTTTTATATCAACTTACCCGCCAAAGAACCTAGAAAGATAGAGGAAAAAAAGTTCCTTCCCCCAAGCAGCAAGAATGTTAGTTCTAGTGTGAGTTTTATGTAACAGTCTGAGGAAGGTTGAAACTTGAATAATACCCATTTCAGTTGTGCCAGAGAGTTTAAATAAAGGTTAGTTACCAAAAACGTATTTCATTGCAAGCATTCAAATTATTGGGTCTCCAGAAGTGGGAGATAATTCTATGTAATAATGGTAATAACAACGGCCACAACGAAGATCAGAATAAAAAAATATTTGAACATTTGTATGGAATACCAGACAAAGCAGAATGGTCTCTCAGTATGCTTAGATTCTGCAGCAAAGGAAGAGAAATTTATGTTCATCTACTTGAAATTGCAGAAGAGGGAGATCCTGCAAAGCTTCTAGGAAGAAAGGGATAGGAAAGGGAATTTAATTACAGTGTCCATTATTACTAATAAGAGGTAGGAAATAAAAAATTTAATTGACATGATCTTTAGTGTCTTCTTTTTCATTTTAGTGACTGTAAAATTTTTTTTCATTTTAGGGTTTTTTTCATTTTATTTATTTTTTCATCATGGTGAGTGTACTCTTTAATCCCTATCTGCTGTCCTCCCTACCCCACCTCCCCTCTGGTAACCAAGTTTGTTCTCTACAGTTAAGAGACCTGGTTTGTCTCTTTTTTCCTTCGCTCATTCATTTTGTATTTAAATTTCACATGTGAGTGAGATCAGATGGTATTTGTCTTTCTCTCACTTATTTTGCTTAGCATTATACTCTCTAGCTCAATCAGTGTTATTGTAAATGCCAAGATTCCACTTTATAGCTGAAAAATATCCCATGGTATATATACACCACATCTTCCTTACTCATTTAACTATCAGTGGACACTTGGGCTGCTTCCATAATATGGCTATTGTAAATAATGTAAATAATGCTGCAATAAACATAGGGGTGGGTGTAGCCCTTTGAATTAATATTTTTATAGTTTTTGGTAAATAACAGTAGTGCCATTACTGAGCCCTAGGGTAGTTCTATTTTTAAGTTTTTGAGGAACCCCCATACTCTTTTCTACGTGGCTGCACCGGTGAATGTAAACTCCTTAATTTGAATTTTGATAGGTTACCTCCTGACCCTGTTCTCCTAAGCCCATTTCTTCATATAGTTGTTAAGATTTTCACCTGGATCCTAGCATTGTTAAGATCCCATCAGTCCAGGAAAAGAAGAGACTCAGCTCCACCATTGTCTGAATTTCAAGACCCTCCACAGCTAATCCATATCCACCCCGTTCCTCGATTTCACTTTTTCCAGTCTGGATCCACTGAGATGCAGCGAAGCTCCTGATTACAAGATTTAAGAATATTTCTCCCTGCGGAGAGATTTTTAAAGAACGGGGCCAAAGTAAAGGGCGGCGTGCAAACCCCGTGTTATTTGCTCTAAAATACCTCAGAGTAGGGGAAAGAGCGAGATCCCGAAGCCAGGAAACAGATTTGCATTTTAAAAGGACTACCCTGCGTCCCTCCGGACTGACCTGCAAAGCGCTTTATCTGTAACCCTTTTATGGCCCTGGCTCACTTTCTGGAGTTGTAGCTGTTTGTAAACTCCTCTTATCTCCCTCCCGAGATTGCAAATTACTGCCTAAAGGTGGGGAGAGGTTGTGGATGTGATGAGTTTAAAAAGTGACCAGAATCCTATCTTAAAGCCTGCACAAGTCTGTAATAACAATAATGGCGATGAGTATAAAAGTTCATCTACAATCCTATCCCCCTAATAAATCTCATTTGTTTCTGTTTTCCCTTTCGTTTCTTCTTTTTTTTTTTTTTTAAAGATTTTATTATGACAGAGAGAGAGGTCACAAGTAGGCAGAGAGGCAGGCAGAGAGAGAGGAGGAAGCAGGCTCCCCGCGGAGCAGAGAGCCCGATGCGGGGCTCGATCCCAGGACCCTGAGATCATGACCTGAGCCGAAGGCAGCGGCTTAATCCACTGAGCCACCCAGGCGCCCCCTCCTTTCGTTTCTTCTTGCATTAAACATTAAGCAAAGCACTGTGGCAGTTTGGGCCCATGTACAGCTTTTACACATCCTAAGTACAAATTTGGATTTTGCTTTTAAATGTTTTTCCTTTTTGCTTATCCTAAGTATTTCTGAGGTTGCAAAATATACACAATATGGCGTTAGTGGCTCCCTAATATTTCAACAAGAACATACACTTTAAGGAATTATTTCCTTGTGTGTATTCAGCATTTAGGAGTGAACGCCAACACCATTTGCCTTTGCACTGCAGGGCCTGGAGGTCGGTCAAGGTTAGACTGCTGGATCCACCTAGCAAGGCTGCGGCCCGCGCGTGCCGCCGCAAGAAGCTGCGAGTAAGAAAGAAGTCAGTACGCGGATCCCACCGCTCCTCCCCGCACCTGCAGTCTTGGCGCCTTTTCTGTTCGACCACGCCCCGCCCCTCCCCGCCCCGGCTCTCACAGTAGCCGAGGGTCCGCGTCCCAGTGCGTGCGCACCGCTCGCCCCAGGCAGTCCACAGCCTGGGCACCTCTTCGGTGTACGTGAGACAGGAAGTGACGCAAAGCCGGGGGGGTTTGGAAGAGGGTGGAGCCAAGCTATAAACAGCCGGTTGGGGGCGAACGTCCCCCAGAGAGCGTCAGCTTCGGGCTGTGGTGGCTGTGGAGGGAGCGGCCAGAGGGGGTGTCCGTGTGAGTGTCGCGCCGATGCTAGAAGACTGCCGGCCCCTCAGCCTGCAGGGCGCGTCCGAGTGGTCTTCGCGGCGGCCCCCTGGGTGCTGTCCAGCAGTGTCCGGGAGCCGCAGGAGGCGCGGGGAGGCTGCGGGGGCTTCTGAGAGGGGCGAGGGGAATGGAGCGGGGTCCGCGTGCGGGTCAGGAAGGGGCCGTGGCGGCGCGGGGAGCGGGCTGCAGGTGCAACGAGCTGGAGCCGCTGGGCGAAAGGCTGTCCTCTTTGCCTTTCTGCGCCTTGTCTCGGTCACGGAGCGGCAGATGGTTTTTCCGTTAGGGCATGGAGGGCGAGATGAGGGGTACCCACTGTAGCTCTGAGCCCCGTCAGCTTCCGGTTCCTCGGGCCACCCGGATCCCTTGTCCTCCCTAGCTCGTCCTTAAAAGATGCGGGACCTCGTGGGAGAGCCTTAGGCCGCGGCCGCGGGCGCGGAGTGCCAGCCACGCTGCCGCAGCGGCGACCCGCTTTGCTTAGAGCACGTGGCTGCACCGAGAAGTATCCTCGGGGAACTGCTGTCGGGGTGCATGGGTGACCTTGAGCTTGTAGCCCTTCGTTCCCAGGGCCTCCTGGGGCCCTGGTCTCACTGCTAAAAGGGTTAGAGCTGTCCTCGACTCGGTTACGAGTGTGCCCTGGGAATTTGATGGGAGTTTCTGTAAGCCCTGAGTGTGAGCCCTGGTACACCCGGATCTTCTAGCGTTGCCGCTGGCCTTGTGTATGGATTCTCAGCGTTGCCCAGGAAGAAGCCGCTTGAACACCGCGGGTATTGACTGAAAGAATATTCTGATTGCTAGGCTCTCCTTGTTGGAAGGTGGGAGACGCAGGAATGACTTCTGGTGTGTGAAGCTGTGGTCTGGAGGCAAAGTGAAAGCTGTTCGGATTGGAATTGGCTTTTGCTTTCAGGAAATTAGTGATATGGCTAAAAGGCTGTGCTATATTGATAAATGTCTTAGAGACCCATTGTATTACTGTTCTGGTGGATGGCTTTCTAAGGTAGTAGTGGGTAGGTTGAGTAAGAAAATAATGTTTTGTGACTCGGCTCTTCGATTAACATTTTTCCTTTGCTTTTAGCGATCTTGGGTAGACAGGGAACTTAACTGCTTCTGCTTTCTTTTCTGGGAGGTTGGGTAAGATAATTGAAGTAGGAAATAGTTGTCCTCTTAAAGAACTATTTGGATACCTGATACCTTCATTCTATGCTTAGATACGAGTTGGAATACTAGATGCTTATTCAGTTGCTGCTGAGCTGGGGGATTTGACCTTATTGACAAAGACATTTAAGGTGATTTTCAGAAGTTGTTTTGTATTGCAAACTCAAGTGAGACTATCTACAGTACTTGTTGGCCCTGCTGGGCTTTTTTCTCCCTTTTGGATTATAATAAATTCAATATACTTCACAAGAAGATCTAGAATTTAAAACATTTTATCGATAATGAAATATTTTCTAAAGGTTTATATAGCATAGAACCCTTGAACTTTTCTTTAATGGAATGTTTTTGGAAAGTAATGGTTGTGAAATTAGCCTGTGCTGAAGATTGTTGGGTAGAGACAGTAACTCCACTAACTCTGCCCTAAGTTGGTGGCTGTTATTGGCCTCTGATAATGTACTTACCTATAATGGAGTATGGTTCCTGGTAGAACTTGAATCAGACAGCAGTGAAAGCTAGTTAAAAGTGATCCTCTGAGACATTTTGAAGCTCTTCTCTGTGCTGCTTGTGCTCTCTCAGGTGAACACCGTACAGGTAGATGGCAATGACTTGGTGGTCCTGACCTTTGAGTAGGGCAGTCTTTTTACAGAAAGCTGAATGTGAATGAAGATTCTCCTTGTTTTCCTCCACGGCCTTTTCATTTTTGTATTTTTTGAAAAGATTTATTTGAGGGGAGGAGCAGAGAGAATTTTCAAGCAGCTTCCCGCTGAGTGCTGAGTCTTTCCTTGGCTGGATCTCACCACCCTTGAGGTCAAGACCTGAGCTGAAACTAAGACAGTCACCCAAGTGACTGAGCCACCACCCAGGCACTTCACAGCCCTTTCATTTTAGACCCTTAAAGCTAGGAAGGACTTTGACCATCTCTTTACAAGTCATACTAGGTGTACACAGTTATGTGTCCTGAGGGCTCTGCATAAGTTTTGTATTCATGTAACCTTTTCATTTTTCCCTGCAAATGAGTTAGGGAAACAGTTTGCAAAACAGGTATCCATAATCAATTGCTTAAGAACTTGGAGCCCCACTAGGTAACCTTTAAAGTTTTTCTGCCCCCCCCTTTTTTTTTAAGATTTTATTTATTTGAGAAAGAAAGCACATGAGCGGGGGCAGGGGCAGAGGGAAAAGGAGGAAAGAATCTCAAGCCAGCTCTTGGGCAGAGGTCGAGAGATCCACTGCTGGATGTTCTTTGCAATCCCACTACTCTGAGATCATGACTTTAGCCGAAACCAAGTGTCAGAGGCCCAACTGACTGAGCCCCCCGGTGCCTCTAAAGTTTTTCTGCTTTTTAAAATCTCCCTATTATCCATGCTTTTGCCCAGTGATTCCAGGATAAACCAGAAAAGTGCCAGGGATGGGAGAAGATTCCCAGGTCTAAGGTTTTCATTATATTCTCTATGTAATTTCCAAGTGATAAGAAAAATGAACTTCATATACGTTAAGCATGCCCCACTACTGTTAAGAAATATAATATCTTTATTCTTAATTATTCTTTGTAAATTCCTTATTTTTAAAGATTTTATTTATTTATTTGAGAGAGACAGCATGAGCGAAAGAGAACACAAGCCAAGGGGAGGAGGTAGAGGGAGAAGCAGACTTTTCTGCAGAGCAGGGAGCTAGATGGGGGACTCGATCCCTGGACCTTGAGATAGTGACCTGAGCCAAAGGCAGATACTTAACTGACTGAGCCACCTGGGTGTCCCTTATCCTTCATACATTCTGTATTAAATGTAGGGCAGGGAAATCAGAGAAGGCTCCAAAAAGATGTTCCCTGAACTGAGTCAGGAAGAAAAGAGTCAAAAAAGAACAAAGGAAGAACGTTAGTAGAGGCAGGATCTGGATTCTGTCCCATTTTGGAGAAAGTAGATGACAGTGGTTATTAGGTAGTGAAGTCCTCTAGAACAGAGCCTCAAAAACAGGTAGAGGAAATTCCTTTTATGTGAACTCTAAGGACTTGAAACTGTGGTCCATTTTCTAAGTGGAATTGAGCTTGTCAATAATAACAAAAAAGTGGCTTATTGTTATTTCAGATAAAATGGAGTAGCAGCCTTGGACATCTTAGACATAGATGACAGTGTATTTTGGTACATGATCTGCTCAGCCCTGCTTAGCTATATGTATTGGGTACAGACTCTTGGTTTTGAGACACCCCAAAGTAGTTTAAGACCTCAGAGTAGTTACTGTATTTTAAAAAATTAAATAAAAATCAATGCCACATTTCCAGAAAGTAGAAATAAAATGATTTGAATTTTAAAGTTTAAAACTGTAGTCTAGCTAGTACCTTTGCCTACCTTCTGTCTTCTATCCCATGGCTCAATTAGAAGACATTTCAGATCCTCCTTCCATTTCATGTTCCCAGACATGAACGGGCTCTGTTTTACTTAGCTTAATTTTCATTATTAGAGAAACTGAATAGATTTTCCAGTTATCTGAGAGCACTGAACATATACAAGGTGCTAATATGTATAAAAATCAAGGTGATGTTTGGTATGTCTCGTTATAAATTATCAGCAGTGGTGATATCTTGAAATAAGCCGTAAAAAAATTGTTTGGCGTTGAGATGCTGTCTTTTAACATAACTACCTGCTTATAGACAGTTATAACTGATATGGAAAGTTTCTCCCTTGCTTTTAGAGCACATAAATTAGAGTGATTTCAATTGGAAGAAAATTTATTAAGGGGTTCTTTTACATACAGAGCTTTACTGTGTGTGAGATCATCTTGAAAGAATGATTCAAATTTGTTATATATAAAACTTAAGGAATAACTTACAGATATCTACAATTGTATTCTTCATAGATGTGGGTTAAATTATGAGATTAAAATGGGAATTGCCTAGGTCACAGTTTTTCTCCCAACTTTATTTCTTTCATGTTACAATATTTTGTGTCTGGGTATTGAAGTAGAAATACTGCTTTTCTCAATCAAAATGTATTTAGATTTTAATTATATAAAATAATTACATATTCTTTTAATGTCTTTGTTTATGCAGACTTGGAATAACTTAATCTTGTCATTTAAATCCTTTACTTAGCTCATTTATTTAAAAGTGTTGTCCCTTTAGTCTCAAAATTAAAACTAGAAACCTTGAGGAATGGCTGGTTCAGAAGAATATTAAACTTGAAAGCTGCTCTTCCTAGAAAAGGGTGATTAAAATTGGTTCAGGGTGGAGTCTTCTAGTTCTGGTTTTAGTGATTGGGTTTGTACCGTTCTGGTGCAGTGATAGTGATAAACTTTTTGTACCAGATAGGGCAAGAGCTTCTTAGAAAACGACCTAATACTTCTTAGTTCTGGTCTTGAAAGCTTGGGAATTAAATTTTTGTTGTTGTTAATAGGTTTTGATAGGAGACTTTTCTAATGCCAGTTTATATAATGTCTTTTACAATCTTCATATATCTCAGTTTGCTTTGTGGTATGTGGGTGTTAAATGTGTTTTAAGTGTAATTATAATATAGGAAAAGCCTTAAAATAGATAGTATGAATTAAGTCACCATTTTATTTATTTCAACATAATATCATTTTCAAACATCTAGATTCATTCATTCAAACCAAATTAATGAGAAAATCCAGATTTCAGTTAATAACTGTACTGTAACTTCATATAGGATTCTCTTGTTTAAGGAGGTGTTTTTTACTCTTGAAGTGGCTGTGGGGGGGGGGCTGGCTGACTCAGTCAGTTGGTAGAGCACGTAACTCTTAACCCTCAGGGTTGTAAGTTCAAGCCCCATGTTGGCTGTAGAGATTACTGGGCGGGCGGGGGGGTGGGGGGTACTAAAAAAACAACTACTAAACTGGTTGTCATTGAATTATTTTAAAATGTATTTTAATTGATATACTGATGTATAGTGGACATAGTATATTAGTTTTAGGCATGCACCATAGTGATTCAAGGGTTAAGATTAATTTTTTAAATTTCTGGAGATGAGAACACAACCTTTATAACCCAGTAACCCATTGAAATTCAGTTTTAGATGATCAGTTTTCAGCCTTGAACAAGACATTTAACATCTCAGATAATTGGCTTCTTTGTCTGCATACTGTTTTTCTTTTTTTGTCTATTCTTTTTGCATCAAAGATCTGCTAGATAATTTGTAAGAACTCTTCATTTAATCAGAAGTATCAGGTTTTTGGTCATTTTTATTGCAGATGCTTTGTTACGGGTCTTTGTAGCATGACTATTCTTGGCTTAATTCTGCTTTAGGTTTTTGTTTTTTTTTTTTTCAGGTGCTAGTCTGTTGTCTTTTGTATTTGTTCTTTTGACGACTAAATTCAGTTATTTAAATCTACTTAACATGGGTGACATTCTAACTGATTTTCCCCACATGCTTTTTAAGATTTACTTATTTATTTTTGGTGGGGAGGTGAGGAACAGAGCGAGAGGAAGAGACTCTCCGCAGAGCATAGATCCTGCCACGGGGTTCAATCCCATGACCCTGAGATCATGCCCTGAGCTGAAACCAAGAGTCAGATGCTTTACCCACTGAGCCACCCAAGTGCCGCCCCACCACATTTTCAAGTTTGAAAATTTTCAAGCCTACAGGAAAAATTGAACAGTACAGTATATATCCATGTATCCTTTACTCTGATTTCACCAGTTGCTAATAGTTGCTACATTTGCTTTATTTCTTATATACTTTTTACAACTGAACTGTTCTAGAGTAAATTATAGAAGTTATGATGTGGGGTGTCTGGGTGATTCAGATAGTTGAGCATCTGGCTTTGGCTCAGATCAGGATCCCAGGGTCCTGGAATTGAGCTCTGGGTTGAGGTCCCTGCTCAGTGGGGAACCTGCTTCTCCCTCTTCCTCTACTGCTCCCCCTGCTTGTGTGTGTGCTTTTTCTCTCTATCAAATAAGTAAATAAAATCTTTTAAAAATAAAATTAAAATAGGCATTATGATACTTCATTCTTAAGTTTATTATTATTATTTTATTAATTTTTACATCCAACATAGGTCTTGAACTCAGCAACCCTGAGATCAAGAGTTGCATGCTCTTCCAGCTGAGCCAGCCAGGCTCCCTGATACTTCATTCTTAAAATCTTCAGTATTGGGGCACCTGGGTGGCTCAGTGGGTTAAAGCCTCTGCCTTTGGCTCAGGTCATGATCCCAGGGTCCTGGGATTGAGCCCCACATTGGGCTCTCTGCTCAGCAGGGGGCCTGCTTCCTCCTCTCTCTCTCTGCCTGCTTCTCTGCCTACTTGTGATCTCTGACTGTCAAATAAATAAATAAAATCTTAAAAAAAAAAATCTTCAGTGTTAATTTCGTAACAACAAGGGCTTTCTCCTCCAAAAACAGAATACCATTATTGCACTCTCCAAATCTAACACTGATACAGTATTGTTATCCAGTATATAGTCTGTATTTAGATTTATTTCTCCCAATGATATGTTTGTCCCTTTCCCCACTCCACCCCCCACCTCAATTCAGGATCTAATCAAGGATTACACTAAATTTAGTTGTCCTATAAACTAAATGTCTTTGTTAAAGACTCTTTCTAGAAAGGTGATAATATATTTAAAAGTAAATTTGAGGAGTACCTGGGTGGCTCAGTGGGTTAAAGCCTCTGCCTTCAGCTCGGGTCATGATCCCAGGGTCCTGGGATCAAGCCCTGCATGGGGTTCTCTGCTCAGCAGGGATCCTGCTTCCTCGTCTCTCTCTCTCTCTCTTTCTCTGCCTGCCTCTCTGTCTACTTGTGATCTCTATCTGTCAAATAAAATCTTTTTTTTTTTAAAGATTTTATTTATTTATTAGAGAGAGAGAGATCACAAGTAGGCAGAGGGGCAGGCAGAGAGAGAGGAGAAAGCAGCCTCCCTGCGGAGCAGAGAGCCTGATGCGGGGCTCGATCCCAGGACCCTGAGATCATGACCCGAGCCGAAGGCAGCGGCTTAATCCACTGAGCCACCCAGGCGCCCCTGTCAAATAAAATCTTAAAAAAAAAAAAAAGTAAATTTGATATAATTACACAGTGGTATCTATCTCACATTAATTTTCTATTTTAATACTAGGCTCTTCTGTGTAGCAGCTCAGAATGATGGATCAAGCCAGATCAGCATTCTCTACCTTGGTGAGATATTTTTAGTTGTATTTCTTGTCACCAGTTTGTGAGAATATGAAGTATACAAGAATGACTCTTACCCAGTAATCATGAAGTCATATCCAAAGGTATCATAAAGTATTTATCTTGAAGTGGTGGTCTTGAGATGTAACTGCTCCCACAAAGGAAGGGTATATTCAGTCTTGAGTAGAGTGAACTTGAAAATTCCTTTAAGAACTTTCAGGGTATTTTTTGGGTGTGGTGTGAGGGGGACAGCCAAGTAGATAAGAGGAACTGAAGAAAGCACTGTATAACATGTATTACCTATGTTAGACATATATAACAGACATCCCGAATGAAAAGGCTGAATGAGATAAAGGCCAGTGTGTGATCTAGCCCTCATCTGCCATGGACAGAACAGGACATAGGGAAGAATGTTGCTTTGAAAGAAGAACTTCTTTTTCCTTAAGAATATATAGCAAGTCCCAATAATGGCCCAATAATAAGTATAGTACCTAACCAAACTTTTTGTAAATGTTCCTCTTCCCTTTCTTCTCTTTCATAATGCTTTCTTTCTCTCTTTTTGTCAAATCTCAGTTTGGTGGAGAACCATTGTCCTATACCCGATTTAGTCTGGCACGGCAAGTAGATGGTGATAACAGTCATGTGGAGATGAAACTAGCTGCAGATGAAGAAGAAAGTGTTGACAGTAACGTGAGGGGTAGTCACGCCAGTGTCACAAAACCAAAAAGGTTGAATGGATTTATCTGCTATGGGACTATTGCTGTAGTCCTCTTTTTCTTGATTGGTAAGAGTGGCCATTCTGAACTTAAATATTCCTTGTCACTGACTCAAGGAAGTCTGTTAGTTTAGCTAAGCAAACATATTTTGTGCCTTTCTATGTGCCATTATGCTAAACACTAGGAATACAATGATGACTGAGATTCTAAGCCTGCCTTGAGTTGAGCCTTGTGTGGGGGGGGAGAGACACAGGAATCATTACATTGAAATGTGCCAGTGTTATACTAGAAATACACACAGGATATTTGTAGCATACAAGTTTGCCCTAAGGATTTAAGGAAGGCTTCTGGGAAGAAAAGTTACCTATGTCTTAAAAAGGTAATTATTTAGGGACCTGTGGCTGGCTCAGTCAGTAAAGCATATGACTTGATTTTGGGGTGATAAGTTGCCCTATGTTGGGTGTGGAGATTACTTAAATGAAAAAAAATTAAAAGGTAACTAGAGTTCTTACACATTTGACTCTTGAACAACATGGGCTTGAACTGTGTAGGTGCACTTACATGCAGATTTTTTTCAACGAATATATTGGAAAATTTTTTGGAGATTTGTGACAATTTGAAAGAATTTGCCAACTGCACAGCCTGGAAATACTGAAAAAGTTAAGAAAAAGATAGGTATTGTTGTAAGAATATACTGTATTCATGTATGTATGCATGTAACATGTATATGTACAAAATACATGTTAATTGATTATGTCGTCATAAGGCTTCTGGGCAACAATATGCTATTAGTAATTAACATTTTTTGGAGAATGTTAAGTGCAGATTTTTCACTGTGTGGGGGTCTATACCCTAAAACCACCCCCAACATTGTTCAAGAGTCAACAGTATGATTTATTAGATTAACTAGTTTAAAACATATAAAACTGAGATTTCGTTATTTACTTTCAAACTGTTTACTTACAGTTTGAATAAACCTGTATTTTCACTTGATCTTAGCCAAAAGGCCGAGAAGCGATTGAATAAACCTGTATTTTCAAGGCTTAGCTGAAAATATTAACAGTTCTTACAGGAATATATTATAAAGGAAATTCTGAGTTCACCTGTGAAACTTTATCCGTAGGATTTATGATTGGCTACTTGGGCTATTGTAAGCGTGTGGAACCAAAAACTGAATGTGAGAGACCATCAGGAACGGAGTCTCTGGAGACAGAGGGAACAGAACCTTCAGAAACAGAAGAGTACTTCCCTGAAACACCTTCTCGCTTATTTTGGGCGGACCTCAAAGAAAAGTTGTTAGAGAGACTGCATAACACAGAGTTCCTCAGCACCATGAGGTAAGCTTAAGCTACTTCACAAATTTAATCTCAGTGTCTAAACAAATATCAATTACTCAGAACAGTTCAACAAAACAAATGTGACAGTCTGGAGGAAAGCTTTAGAGTTAGGGCAGGCCTCCTCCTGTGTTCAGCTGGAGGGTAAGCAATTAGTAAGGAATTCAAACCCTCAGATGGGAAAAAAACTTTTGTCGGGACACCCCTTTTCCTTTAAAAAAAATTCGTAGGTCTTTGATCTTTTTGTCATCTGGCTCTCTTTATAGTCTGTTCCTTGTGTCAGACTTTCTTCTGCTTTGATTTTGCATCTTAACCCCTTGTAAGTCATGCTGTGCTTTGCTACTATCCACAAGGGTATCAGTAGCCTTTATTTATTTTTTATTTTTTATTTTTTTTAAAGATTTTATTTATTTGACAGAGAGAGATCACAAGTAGGCAGAGAGGGAGAGAGAGGAGGAAGCAGGCTCCCTGCTGAGCAGAGAGCCCATGCGGGACTTGATCCCAGGACCCTGAGATCATGACCTGAGCCGAAGGCAGAGGCTTAAACCACTGAGCCACCCAGGCGCCCCAGTAGCCTTTATTTTTGAGGTCAAGACTGATTTGACTGCCTGTCTTGATACAGAGACATACCATGTCTTTAGTACTCCTTGATTTCTTCTGGTTCTCATTAATCCATACTCTAAGAAGTGTCCTTGATGTTCCTGTCCTTTGGTTTTTAAGATCTTCCTTAGGTCTAACTCTGTGTAAAGGATGTATTCATCCTTTACCTTTTAGCTGGCTTCCTGCAGTTTCAGTGATAGAGTAATTCTCTTAATCTTAGGTTAGGTATCTTGGCATTTTTACTTCATCTAATGAATACTTTAGTGTATACTATATACCAGGCCTTATAGATAAAATGAGAGTGTAGTTTACAAAAGAAAAACATTTATATGATCTACATATATTTACAATGAGACATAGGAGCTAGAACAAGGAGTAGTTTTGCTTCAAAGTAGGTGAAAATTAAAGCATACTTGAGTTCACCAACAGTAACACTATCTTTCATTTTGCTTATAACAGATTTCTTGGAAACTACTCATTTCCCCTAAAGCTATCCTAAGTAGGTACCCCGTTAGGATGGAGCTCTTGAAGGACCACTTTACTTGGATAAAGAGGTTTTAACAAGCCGAAGACCTAAATACCTTCAGATATTTGGCCATTTTTCCCCCCTAAGCTTGCCTTTAGTCAATTCAGAAATTTTGGGTCACAGTTAATTTATCTTTGCTATGACTAGTATTGAGTTGTGCTTTTAAAACAATTTGCTTGATGTTTGAGTTCACTGTTTATTTTCCAATTAAATTTCAGTTCATTTAACAGTGATGATTTTTCCTGTAGGCTGCTGAATGAAAATACGTATGTCCCTCGTGAGGCAGGATCTCAAAAAGATGAAAGCCTTGCTTTTTTCATTGAGAATCAATTTCGTGCATTTCTACTTAGCAAAATTTGGCGTGATGAACATTTTGTTAAGATTCAGGTCAAAAGCAGGTACGTTGAAAGATGGTAAACTGATTTTATGTAAGTAGCTATTTTCAGGTATGCTAATATAGCAGAGACTTTCAAAGTAAATAATGCATGTCAAATACTAAATGTATTAAAACCATTTAATTTTTTTCCCCAAGGTTGTCCTTACCTTTAGTTCACTTTAACTTACTCTTTTTAGCAGTGCTCAGAACTCGGTGACCATAGTGGGCACAGACAGTGGTGTGGTATACCTGGTGGAGAATCCTGAGGGTTACGTGGCATACAGTAAGGCAGCGACCGTTACAGTAAGTAAAGGCAAAACAGTACATGAAATTGTTTTCCCTGCTGAATAGCTCAGAAACTCATCGTTACTTTTGTAGGAATTTTGGTATAAATTCACTTATAAAATGTCCCTGATCATGAGATAACTATTGTTCTCAACCCTCCTATGCTACAGTGAAAGTAAAATCCCAGGTTCTCAAATAGGACAGCAAGGGCCCTAAGTCATCCGCCTGCTCTTTTTCTCCTTCACTGTGTGCTGGCCACCCCAGCTTGCTTCCCTGGTGTTCCTCAAACTCTAAAACACAGGAATGCTTCCACCTCAAGGCCTTTATAAAACTTACTTTTCCTTCTGCCAGCCCCACGCTTCCCTTAAAAAACCAACATCTTCATTTTGTGTAGGTCTCTTCTCCAGTGTTATCTCTTTAGGGAAGTGTCTTCCTTAATTATCGTGGTAAAAATGGCCTTCCTTCAATCAGTTCCCCTTACTTAGCTTGCTTTATTTGTCTTCATGGAACTTAACACACCTGACATTTGTTTCCACACTAGAATGTAAGCTACACGGAGAGCTAGAGGTTGGCTTTCTGTACTGCTATGTCACAGAGCCCTGGACAGTGCCTGACATAATGGTGTATGCTGAATGAATGTGAATAATCGAGATGCCGTGTGGGGACAGATGAAGTAACCATTTGGCTAGAGTCTAGTCTTAGCTTGACTCTTTTTTTTTTTTTTTTTTAAGATTTTATTTATTTATTGACAGAGATCACAATTAGGTAGAGAGACAGACAGAGAGAGAGGGGAATTAGCTTGACTCTTTAATGCTTGATCATTTTTTAAATTTAGGCGAATATGGCCAAACTACTATAAAAATTAAAAAACAGATCTATCTAGGTTTTTCAGGTGAGAAAACATATGTTTGTATGTCAGAGGTCTATCTAGTGGGTGCCTTCCAAGCCAGATGGAAGTCTTACCTGTGCCATATCACTTTCCGTGGCTACCTACAATCTAGGGGTTGGAGATGGGTGCACTTCTGGCAAAGAACGTTGAGAGTTTGGGGTGACAGTCAGTTAAGCATCCAACTCTTGGTTTCAGCTCAGGTGTTAATCTCAGACTGGTGAGATTGAGCCCCATGTGGAGCTGGAGCATGGAGTCTGCTTGTCACTCTCTCTGTCTCTCCCCCTCCTTCCACCTCCCCCCTTGTCTTTCTCTCTCTTTCAAATTAATTAAAAAGAGAAAAGAACATTGAGGGTTTTATTTCACCCGCAGGCTGTCTCATATTTGGATATTTGGTTGTCAAAGTCTTTTGATAGCTCTAATAGAATTTAGGAACATTATGAGACAGCTTTTATAAACACCTAAAAGTTGATCTATGCAAGTCACTTTATTGTAATAGTATTTAACAGTTTTGACACATGTTTATTATCAGAACTTTTGGTTAAGACCCGTTCCTATGTATGTCCTTAATTATCTAGCATTCACTTGTTAGGAACTTTATGTAATTGGTGCTGCCAGGGCTAGCGAACAGTATTTACATTGGTTGTCTCTTTGTTTATCATTCTGTTAGCTTTTTTCTTCCCCCAGATATTGGAAGCGATGTAAAAGAGATTAAATGTCAGTAAGTCAGTGCAAATTAAAGGCAGCATGTGATGATACAAAGCATGAATATAGGGGGCCAGAAGTCTTGATTCACTCCTGATAACTGTGACCAGTTCAACTAGAAATCTCTTACATCCTTTCTAGGCTTGGACATCCTTTTTAGTATCTTGTTTTCTCTCTTGGGTTTCATCTGTAAAATCATCCTGTCTTAGACTCTGTGGTGGTTCTAATTACCCTAATGCTCGTTATCTCTGATGTCTTTATTCTAGGGTAGACTGGTCCATGCGAATTTTGGCACAAAAAAAGACTTTGAAAATTTAAACTCTCCTGTGAATGGATCTTTAGTGATCGTTAGAGCAGGGAAAATCACTTTTGCTGAAAAGGTGAGTTTAAGTTCTTGAATACATTGGTATACTGTTTTCATTTAAATAGTATTGATTTTTTTTTTTTACATTCTGAAAACTCAGTCTTAAACTCATACCTAATAATTTATTAAAGTGTTAACAACAAATAAGTTGTAATTCTCTAAACTGTAGGACACTTGTAAAACTATGGCATACTTGGAGTATTCTGCAGTTACTGTCTTTCAGTGAAGAAGAAGTAAACAGAAATGCTTAAGTGAAGGGAGTTTAAATTTAAAATAACAATATTCTGTTATTATAGGATTGTTAAATTAAGGTGCTTTGTTACATTCTATACAACCGAGTTTTATGTATATGGAGAATTCAGTTATAACTGTTTTATGAAAAGGAAAATTAAAAGTCAAAGCTCCATAAGAGCCTAGAATGGAACATAGCAAAAGACAGTGGTTGTGTTGGATGGGTTTTTATTATTTGTCTTTGAAACTCCTTGATGAGTTACTTGAGGCAAGAATTTTGTCTCAGTGTATAAGCTGTCTGAAACATTGGGGAGTTCTGATGCTGTCCTCTGTAACCGTTTGTCTTAGCATAAAGCCCAATACATATCTGCTGATTTTGTGTGACTACCTCTTCATTTTCTGATGTTTACCTGTTTTCCTTTAGGTTGCAAATGCTCAAAGATTCAATGCAATTGGTGTCTTGATATACATGGACCAGTCTAGATTTCCCATTATTAATGCAGAGACTCCAGTCTTTGGCCATGTGAGTTTTTCCTTAAGTAGATGAATTTTGGGGTTCTACAAATTGTTGCTGGGTTCTGTCTGCATTGGTAGAAGTACAGCATGCCATCCTTAAATGCTCTTTTTTTCTGTGAGAGTCTAGCACTAACAAGAGGATGGATGTGACTTTTGAGACCTAGTTATTATTGCTAATGGAACCTTCTCAACAGTGACTTGAATTGGGAATTCGGCACATGCCATATAAAGACAAGAGTCACATGTTGTAGGCCACTCAGACCATTAGGCTTTGAGGCATTAAACTAAATTTAAGTTTTACCCTCATACTAAATCTGAATCTTGTAGGGATTTCTTGAACAAATGCCTGACCTGACAGCGCATTATTCTTTCGTTTTACCAGGCTCACTTGGGAACAGGTGACCCGTACACACCTGGATTCCCTTCTTTCAATCACACTCAGTTTCCACCATCTCAGTCGTCAGGATTGCCCAGCATTCCTGTCCAAACAATTTCCAGAGCTGCTGCAGAAAAGTTGTTTGAGTAAGTTCTTATTGGAAAGCTCTCTTATTTGAAAATCGGTTTTATGAATAAAAAGGAATAATAATCATTTTAATTTGATAACATTTAAAACAATTGGCTATAATTTTCCATATTTGGCATATTGTGGGGTGGATAGCTGTTGACTTGTAGATAAACATGAATTTTTTCCTCCATAAAGTGATCTTAATAATTAGAATTGGATTTATAAACTCAGCCAGTCCTTGTTCAGTGTACCCAGTGAATTCCTTGTATACTATTCCTGGCCTGCCTTCTGCTTGAGGACTTCCTGAGGTAAAGCACTTTGCTGCCTGTGGCAACCCATTCAATTATTGGAGTAGATCTGTTAAAATTGTCGTTGAGCTGAAATCTTATTCTCTGTAACATGCATTACTTGTAGATTTTCTTCTTAGCAACAGAACAGTTCCAGTTTTCTAGTCCGTAGATTATCTTCAGTTCTCTTGACAGTTTCCAGATGCTTTACAGTCACGATTAGTTCTGGATAGCCTAGCCTCCCTAATGTAGTAGTATACCTCTTTAATAATAGAACCCAGTCTGATTAGAGTACTTGTCATTAATTTTTATCTTGAGCTGGACATATTTCCTACCTGGTGTTGGCATAGGATAGAGATCTAGTCTCAGACACTTATTTGAGCATTTATTTGCTGTGTGACGTAGAACAAGTTACTCTAACCCCACTGATCATGTTTCTCTGCCTTAGATAGTTGAAATATATTCTACTTAACAGGGTGATTGGTTTCAAATGAAGAGCATCTTCATGTAAGGGTACCTGTATAAATACTATGTGACTATTAATGATGCTATCTGCGAGGCAGTTTTTTTTTTTAAGATTTTATTTATTTGACAGAGAGAGAGAGAGCAATAGTAGGCAGAGCAGCAGGCAGAGGGGACAGGAAGAAGCAGCAGGCTCCCCGCTGAACAGGGAGCCCGATGTGGGGCTCGATCCCAGGACCCTGAGATCATGACCTGAGCCGAAGGCAGACGCTTAACGACTGAGCCACCCAGGCGCCTCTGCAAGGCATTTTTAATAGACGATTTTTATCATCTTATCACCACTTACAAGTCTTCCCTAACCTATCAAGCCAGCTCCCTATCTTATCCTTGTGAGTGGGGGGTAGTAATGTTTTGACATACTTCTATAAGTAGAGCATTGTTTGGATAACATGAGGAATTCAATAGGAATCTTCCCCTATCAGCAGCATGAAAATATTCTTTATAACTAAGATAAGAATGTATACTGGTTAGTAGAGAGAGTGAGGAAACATGGGAATCTAATGGGCCTGTTAAGAACTTTAGTCTGAGTCCATCTTGGTATCTACTTAAAATGTAAGTTATAACTGTCTCTGGCAGAAAAGCACGGGTCAGATGAGAATCGATAGAGAAAATTTTAAACATTGGTTACACTTGGAGGTAACTGATTTTCAAATGATTGCCTACAGGTCAGAGTAAGACAGAAATGGTTGGCCACAAAGGAGCAAATTTTGTGTATGTTTTCTTCGTATGTCCTCTTAGCCTAGACCTTCCCTGCGCAGTAAGGAGGACTGATTTTGAAGGCCTGCGGGAAGCAACAATAACTCTGATGTCTGTTTTCTTCCAGAAATATGGAAGGAGACTGTCCTTCTGCCTGGGAAACAGACTCCTCGTGCAGGCTGGAGACTTCCCAGAACAGGAACGTGAAGCTCACTGTGAATAATGTGCTGAAAGAGATAAGAATTTTTAACGTTTTTGGAGTTATTAAAGGTTTTGAAGAACCTGGTAAAGACCCGTTTTTGTTTTGTTTGTGTTTTCCTAGTTCTTCAGAATGTGGCCAGAAGAGGCAATGCAGGAAGGCTGGCTTTGGCTTGATTTTTGTAGAGTGCTAACTCCTATCTGTCCAAAAGTTGTTTATTTAAGGTGACAGTTTATTGGGAGATAATAAGACTCTAGGAAACTAACTTGTCAAAACTGACCATTATGACTAGAAAATCTCTTTTAAGTTACTGAATAGATCAGCCATAAACACATATCTTCTTGAAGGGGGCAGATAATAAACATGTTGCAGGCTATCAGTCTCCGTTGCAACTGCTTAATTCCAACAACATTGCAGCATGAAAACAGCCATAAATGATATGTAATAAATGTGCATATAGGCTGTGATTTACTACCGACCCCTTGAATAGACCATCTAGTTAAGTGAAATCTAATAGTCCTATCATTTAGTAAGGAAAGCTCTTGGACTTTGGTTGCTTATTAAACATTAGTGGGCACTAATAGGTGGCTGATGAGTAAACTTAATTGGTAATGTGGAAAGAGTAGCAATACTAATAAGGAAAAAGATTAGTATTGTCACATGAACTTTTAATTCCCAGAGTCCTAAGTCAGAGATGAAATAGCTTACCCTTAGAGCATATATTGCATTTTTACCCTTTTGACTAACATGATTATTTTAGAGTTCAATATTAGAAAACAGATTAAAAGTTGGTTGTATAATTTATCTTTTTTTTTTTTTTTCTTTTTAAAGATCGCTATGTTGTAATAGGGGCTCAGAGGGATGCCTGGGGTCCTGGAGCTGCGAAGTCTAGTGTAGGAACAACTCTCCTATTGAAGCTTGCCCAGATATTTTCTGATATGGTCTTAAAAGGTAGAGTACAAATTTTGAGAACTTGAATATCTATGTGCTATATATATTTCTAAATATATGCTTTCTCACTTTTGCCTATATTATTATGGTTCACTTATGCCAGAATCTTGAGTTCTTAGGTGCAAAGCAGATTGGCTTTTATTGGATCTGCCTTTGACTTTGAAACAGCTTTCCATGCAGTTTCTTCATCGCACTGGGAATCAATTCTTTGGAGACACCAAAAAAATGAATTGGACCCCAATTCTTAGTTTGACATATTCAGAATGATATGGCAAATCTAGCATGGTCCCTAAGGAATCTATTTTAAAGGAAGCAGTGATATATAGTATACCTCTGTACTAATTTTCTATAATTTTGTTATAAAATTTTAGGGGTGCCTGGATTGCTCAGTGGGTTAAGCCTCTTGCTTTCGGCTCAGGTCATGATCTTAGTGTCCGAAAATGGAGCCCCACATTGGGCTCTTTGCTCAGCAGGGAGCCTGCTTCCCCCTCTCTCTCTGCCTGCCTCTCTGCCTATTTGTGATATCTCTGTCAAATAAGTAAAATCTTTAAAAAATAATAAAATAAAATAATAATATGTAGGGGTACCTGGGTGGCTCAGTCATCAGCGTCTGCCTTTGGCTCAGGTCATGATCCCAGGGTCCTGCGATTGAGCCCTGCATTGGACTCCCTGCTCAGTGGGAAGCCTTCTTCTTCTTCCTCTCCCACTCCCCTTGCCTGTGTTCCCTTTCTCGCTGTGTCTTTCTGTCAAATAAAAAAAAATTTTTTTAAAGATTTTATTTATTTATTTGACAGATCACAAGTAGACAGAGAGGCAGACAGTGAGAGAGAAGGGGATTCAGGCTCCCCACCGAGCAGAGAGCCCAATGTCTGGCTCGATCCCAGGACCCTGAGATCATGACCTAAGTGGAAGGCAGAGGCTTTGACCTACTGAGCCCCTAGGTGCCCCCAAATAAATAAAATCTTATAGTATGTAATTTTGTATTATACTTAGAATACTAGATATGTTCCTATATGTTTATAATATGTAAACACTTTCAAGCTTTTCTCCCTTGGTACTTGCTGCCATTTCTCTGCACACACCGCCACACGAACAAACCCCCATTACCTTCTTGAATCTTTGGGTCATAGGGTAAGTTGCAATGCTTCACTTTTATGCAGAAGTACATAATACAGAAAAATACATACACAAGGAAAGGGGAGGAATGGAGGGCAGCAGCACATAGTCACAAAAGGAGCTGTCATTAGTGTAGTTTCTCTGAAAACTCTAACTTAAATGTGTGAATTTTTCTATTTCATAACAGTGGTTTGTAAAGTAACCCAGTGTTTTAAGTGACTGACCTCTATGCAGATTGTTTTCAGAGAAGGTACACATTATAGCTACATCATAATCTCAAGTATTCTTTGGTCCAGAAGTTAAGGGGCTCAAAGAATAGAGTTGGAAAAAAGTGACTTCCTGTAAGAATTGGTCCCTGCCATATGTTTGAAATCTCGCGAATGATCTCCTACCCTGTTCTTTGTAGATTACTTTTTAAAAATTATTTTTATTTTTGTTCTTTGACTTGGGGCCTCAAAAGAGAAATATTTTTTAATCTGTCTAGAATTAGAAATTTCTGGTTTCATGTTATGTCAGTTGCCTACCTATAACCTGTCCCAAGATAATCCTAACTTTTTGTTATCTTTTAGATGGCTTTAGACCCAGCAGAAGCATTGTCTTTGCCAGCTGGAGTGCTGGAGACTTTGGAGCAATTGGTGCCACTGAATGGCTAGAGGTATTACTCTACATCACCCATAACCCAGAATGGGCAGCTGAACTTGTTGGGCTTAATTTGTCTTCCAGAAACCCTGCTTTTTAGATTTGATTACAGTTGATCCTGAACAACACAGGTTTGAGCTGTGCAGGTCCACATACATGTGGCTTTTAAAAAAAATAAATACAATGTATTTATAAATACAATATATGTAAATATATATAAGTACATCCTCCAAGTATTTTCTCTTATTATTATCTTAGCATTTTCTTTTCTCTAGCTTACTTTATTGTAAGAGCACAATATATGATGCATAGAACCTGCAAAATATGCGTTAAGCAGCTGTTTATGTTATTGGTAAAGCTTCCCGCAGCTTTAATTTATGTAGTTCAGTTTTGGGGGGTCAAAAATTATATGTGGGTTTTCAATTGTGTGGGAGGTCAGTGCCCCAACCCCCACGTTAGGGGAGTCAACTGTATATCATTTTTGCCTTTGTGTTTTAGTCTCAAAAGACTAAATTTAAAAGGTGTCCCTAATAATAGCTGCTCCATGTGACAGATTAATACATGTTAGTACATTTAGTATTTTTCCTTCTATTCTAGGGATACCTTTCCTCCTTGCATTTAAAGGCTTTCACTTACATTAATCTAGATAAAGCTGTTCTTGGTAAGTATCCTTTTTATTAGCTGTTTATGAATTTAGATAAACTTGTAAAACAGAAGAAAGTCTTTCACAGCAACATTCATTAGTTTTTACAATTTACATCATTCCCTAATCAAGACTGACTGTAGCTTTCTGAGTAATCCATTAAATTATAGAATGGGTACAGATCGCCTTTTTCAGTGCAATCGTTCCCAATGTGGCCCTCAATTAGCAGCATTAGGATCACCTGGGAACTGTTAGCAGTGTAAAATTTTAGACCTTTTGAGTCTGAAACTGAAGCATAAGTCCAGCATACTTTGTTTTAACAAGCACTCCAGGTGATTCTGATCCACTAAAGTCTCAGAACCATGAGTCTGGACTATTTTTTAGACAAGAGGAACTAAACCGTACCGTATAGAATGGTACTTCTAGAGACTAATTCACATCGAGCTAGGTGGTGGCATCACGAATAGAAATACCAGATAATCAAATTCTAAAAGACTTTGAATGTTGCTAAAAGTGCAGATGTAGCCATTGGATGAATTGAATAGTAAAGTATCTCATTGGAAAGAGGAAGGAGTTAAAATTGAACAATTTTTTAACCATTTAATTAATTTTTAATTAATTCTAAATTTTTATTAGATTCATCATTATTGCTGTCTTACTGTACAGCAGAATGTTTGAGTGTAGCAAGTAGATGGTAGCTAGCAGATGACTATCCTAATTAGGTGAATTAGAAAGGTACCAAAAAACAAATAATTAACTCTGCCAGCTGAGGGGGTATGAGCATCAGTTGAGTCAAGTTAGGGTTAGCATTTACTAAAGAAGTTGAATCTTAATCACCTTTTGTCTAGTTCTTAAAGAGGGTAGTTGTATTTGGCCACTTACCTAGGTTATTATCTTCCTCTTATGTCAAGTACTTTTGGTTGTAGAAGTAGCTGTGTAAAAATTACTTGACTAGAGAAGGGGCAACGTTAAAATAATCTCTTTGCAGGTACCAACAGCTTCAAGGTTTCTGCCAGCCCACTGTTGTATTCGCTTATTGAGAAAACGATGAAAGATGTGAGTGTATACCTAATTACAAAATCCGTAAC
Source organism: Meles meles (assembly GCF_922984935.1). Taxonomy (NCBI): domain Eukaryota; kingdom Metazoa; phylum Chordata; class Mammalia; order Carnivora; family Mustelidae; genus Meles; species Meles meles. Next base: position 43,568,821 of record NC_060069.1, on the reverse strand, counting down.
CTAGTTTTTTATCTAATTTACAGTAAGATGGAAAACAATATTTAAACCATCATGAGTAGCCAATTAGAGGAATTTAGAATAAATTCTGTAGTAGCATTATTTAAGTTCTGCTCCTGGCTTATTTGCTCTGCCTATTGAACATGTGAAGTGAGGGTAAACTATTTACTTAGTAAATATAAGGTGAGGGATGTGGTATATGGAAGGCTCTGATCTCAAAAAATAGGTAGTCTATTTGGGAATACTGCAGAATTTCCCGAGGCCTAAGCTGTACTGTGGGTATCCAATGGGGGTTGTCTGTAGAGTCAGAATGTTAAGGAAGCTTTAAATGAACTGGAGGGGGCACCTGGCTGGCTTACCTGGTAGAGTGTGCAATTCTTGATCTTAGGGTTGTGAGTTCGAGCCCCATGTTGGATGTAGAGATTACTTAAAATTAAACTCTTTTAAAAATTAAAAAGAAAAATAAATGAACTTGAACTATACCTAATATGTAAATAAAAAGACCAAATGAAATATTCATTGAGTAAATACAGACATGTGAATGACCATAGTTTTGCAATAGGGAGGAATAAGATTGGCTAATGGGCTTAGAGGCCATATATATTAGAATAATTTTTTTAAAGATTTTATTTTACTTGAAAGAGAGCACAGAGGGAGAGAGAATATCAGGCTCCTTTTGAGGACCCTGAGATCATGACCTGAGCCGAAGGTAGACGCTTAACCAGCTGGCCACTCAGGCGCCCTCAGAATGATTAAAGATGGAAAGAGCAAGGGTCATAGAACTTGGCCTTGATCCTATGGGAAACTGGGAATTGCCGTAGAGTCTCCAGCAAGGCAGGTAATGTGTTTGCAGGTTAGGCTGCAGTAGAATAAAGTGAGCTAGAAGGCCCAGAAACAAGGCAGGCCTATCATGAAGGTTAGAAAGGGCTTTTAAAATTGTGGCGAAGCCACCTTTAAAATGGTTTAAGGAAGAGAATATTTTTTTCTCGCAGTAACTAAAGGAACTATGACAGCACGAGCCTAGTAGGAATAACTTCAGAAATTTGAGATTGTTTTACCAGCTTAAATTTTTTCAAGAAGATAATAATAAATTTTTTAAAATAAATACATATAGATCTAAATGTTTGTGACCAGGCTGAATTACTATGTTCAGAAAGATGCATCTTAGTGACATTAACTTTATTTTACAGGTAAAACATCCAGTTACTGGGCAGTCTCTTTATCGGGACAGCAATTGGTTCAACAAAGTGTAAGTTGAAAAAAGTGAATGAACAGCTTATAGAAAAGAAGAATTATCCAGTGACACCTACTATGGTAGAAATCTACACCTAATCTTGCAGTGAGCTTACCTATACTAAGGTCAATTTAAGAATTTATTTGGGGGGAGGGGTAGGGTTGCATGGTAGCACAGTCTGCTCTATAGAAAACTATTCTAGAGACACATTCTTGCTTTACTTTCAGCGAGGAGTTTTCTTTGGATAACGCAGCTTTCCCTTTTCTTGCGTATTCTGGAATCCCAGCAGTTTCTTTCTGTTTTTGTGAGGTAAGTCTGAACTCTGAAGTCATATTTTCGATCTTCTTTCATCAATTTTGAAACCTAGAGTACTTAAAATGTTTTAAGAGGTTATACACATGCAGTTAATGCATACTCCCTTATGATCAGTCTTAACATAGAATTGTTCTCAATTAGCTTAATTAGC